>NC_080773.1:29612021-32104538 GCF_020826845.1 Diceros bicornis minor
ATATATATTCTGATATCCAATGAGGTCTGAGCCCTGGTTACTAGCTTGAATATATACATTCCTATTATATGCTTTCTCTCCACAATGGAGTCTCTGATGTTGAAAAAGGCTTAAACATGTGCATAAGTTTTGTTTCAATCATATTTGTAAGGTTTCTTGTTCCTATGAATTCTCTGAGGATTCCCAAAGCTTGAGCTTTTGAATAAAAGTACTCCCACATATACTAGGTTTATAATGTTTATTTTTAGTACGTATTTTCCCTTGCCTAGGAAGACTTGCAAATTGGGTAAAGCCCTGCTGTACTAACTATAATTGTACGAGTTCTCTCTAGTAGGGATTCTCTAATGCTGAAGAGGGCTTGAAAATGAGGTACAAGATTTGCCACATTAGGTACATTTGTACGGTTTCTCTCCAGTATGGATTTGCTTTTGCTGAGTAAGGCTTGAATGCTCACCAAACGCTTTGCTGCATTCACTATCATTGTAAGGTTTCTCTCCAGTAGGAATTCCCTGATGAATTGTCAAGTTCAGCTTTTGAGTACAAACTTAGCCAAATGCATTAGATTTGGAAGGTCTCTCTCCAGTATGGATTGTTATATCTTTTAAGGCACAAAAATTGGGTAAAAGATTTGCCACAATCATTACATTTGCAAATGTTCTCACGAGTATGGATTTTCTTATGCCTAGTAAATACTGAACAATCAGCAAAGTCTTTGCCAATCCATTACATTTATAAGGTTTCTCTCCAGTATGAATTCTCTGATGAGTTGCAAGATTTGACTTGTGACTAGAGACCTTGCCACACTCATAATATTCGCAAGGTTTCTCTACAGTACGAATTCTTTTATGTTGAGTAAGCCTTGAGCGCTCAGCAAAGGCTTTGCTGCATTCATTACATTGGTAAGGTTTCGCTCCAGTATGAATTCTCTGATGAACTGCAAGATATGACTTTTGACCAAAGACCTTGCCACACTCATTACACTTGTAAAGTTTCTCTCCACTATGGAATCTCTTATGCTTAGTAAGTCCTGAAGAACCAGCAACGTCTTTGCCACATTCGTAACATTTGTAAGGTTTCTCTCCAGTATGAATTCTCTGATGTCCTTTAAGAGTGTCATAAAGGGTAAAAGCTTTGCCACACTCATTACATTTGTAAGGTTTGTCTCCAGTATGGATTCTCTTATGTTGAGTAAGGTTTGAACAGCTAGCAAAGGCTTTGCTGCATTCATTACATTTGTAAGGTCTCTGTCCAGAATGAATTCTCTCACATTTCAAGAGGTACAAGCTTTTGCTAAAAGCCTTACCCTCTTATTACATTTGTAAGATTTTTCTCTAGTATGTGTTTGCCCATATTGTGCAGGTAACAAAAGATATTTAAAAACCTTCCTATATTTATTACAAATATTTTTAACACCATGAGGAATTTGTTGAAGTGGTGAAACTGAGGAACCATGGTTGACAGACTTCTTAACTTGACTGCATTCACAAATTTTCTCCTCAGTTTGAAATCTCTGCAGTTCAGCTAGGTGTGCCTGCAAACCTGATTGAATTCTATTTTCCAAACACATTACATACTCATTTCTGGCATCACTTATGTTATTTTTCAGTTTTAACAAATTTCCTATAAATAGCTTATCATGCATGAAATATTGGTAGGTATTATTTCCTACAGAAACACTCTGCTTTTGAGGAAAATTATTTGTGGACTTACTACACCCATCTATTCTACGAGTGAGCTTTCCATTATGGATTAACGGCACTGCTTTGTGATTTCTGGCATCATATCCCCACACACTCCCAAACTTGTGCATATTTTCCAAGACTTCTTTGAGGTCAAAATCCTTGATGCCACAGCTTTCATTTCTTTCCAGTATCAGTAGATGGTAGAATTCTCCTTCATTAATGTCCTCTCTTGGCAATAATTCCTTTATTGCAAATCCAGCAGAAAGGCTTCCCATTGAGTTGGAAGAGAGATGTTTTATATTGAATTAGATAATTATACAGAAAGCAATCCTTATAATGAACAAAGTTATGAAATTTCTGAATCACTGTCTTCAAACACCACTGTAATATACAGATTTCTACATTTTTATTTTTATAATTTTTCCATATTAATATTCACTCTCACCTTTGATAATAAATTTTCAAAACAAACCATATACACTATACATATTTTCTGGCCATATAACTGGGTAATTAAATGATACTCCATAGTTAAGGAGTTGATCTACACACTGGCTAGTATATAACCGTAGGCATAAAATCCTCATGGAGACTTGAGGTTGTCTTCCATAATTCTTAATCTTTATAATGAGGTGTGTTGATATGAGGCTAGAAAAACATACCAAAAGAATATATGTTTAAAACAATGATAACAAAACATTTTTCTAACCCATGATAAATCACCAGGTAATTTAATAACTAACAACAATTATACAAAATAATAGTCTGAAATTCTAAAGAATTCTTCCTAAGGAACTAAAGAAAGAATTTACATTCAAGAAGGAACACACAATAGTTAAAAGGAACAATATGTTGAGAATCACTAAATTTGAAATATCACTTTCAGGGAAACACACATTAATATAAAGATCAAAAATTGAGGGTCCAGCCCTGTGGCCTAGTGGTTAAGTTTAGTGTGCTCTGCTTAAGCAGCTCGAGTTCTGTTTCCGGGCATGGACCTACACCACTCATCAATGGCAATGCTGTGGTGGAGACCCACATACAAAATAGAGGAATACTGGCACAGATGTTAGCTCAGGGCCAATCTTCCTCAAGTAAAAAGAGGAAGATTGGCAACAGATGTAAGCACAGGACAAATCTTCCCCAGCAAAAAACAGAAAAAAAGAAGGGCTAGCCCCAGTGGCCAAGTGGTTAAGCTCGGTGCACTCCCCTTCACTGGACTGGGTTCAGCTCCTGGCCATGGACCTACACCACTTGTCAGTGTCCCTGCTGTGGTGGTAGCCACATAGAAAATAGAAGAAGACTGGCAACAGATGTTAGCTCAGGGTGACTATTCCCCAAGCAAAAAAAAAAAAAAAAAGAGGAAGATTGGTGACAGACGTTAGCTTAGGGCAAATCTTCCTTAGCAGGAAAAAAAAAAATTATGGAAGACAGTCAGAAATCTCAACTACAATTTCATGTCTACAGTTATATAGTAGCTAGTACACAGATCAACTCTCTATGAAGTACCATTTAATTATCCAGTTAGAGGTTCATAAAATGTGGATAGTATATAGGATGTGGTTTGAAAATGTTATCTAAGCTGAGAGAAAACAATATAGAAAAAATTGTAAAAGAAAACCTACAAGATATAATGCAGTGCATGTAGCACAGGGAGGCGTGGGTCCTGTGGAAACTGGGATGCCTAGGTGCTCAAAGTTAATATACGGAAAGGCATAGTGTCCTTCATTTGGATCAACAAGAGATCTGAGAAAAGGCCAGGATTGGGATTTAGAAAAAGAGAGGAACTCTTTCCGCAAGAGGCATAATACTCATTCCCTAGGAACTACACTATGAGGATGAAGCAAACAAGGAAGAGATTAAAAAGGGAGACTATGCAGTGTCATGGGAAGAATGCAAATTTACATCTATTCCAATATTTGCTCTAAAAGTGATCAAATTGCATATGCCCTAAATTCCATTTTTATGCATATACTAAAGAGAGTCATATATATATTCTAGAAGACATGTACAAGAATGTTCTTAGGAAGACCCAAAAGCAAAAATCTGGAAAACACCACCAAGAGCAGAATGGATGAATTCACTCTGTATAAACACATATGGATGCAATAAAACCCTCTCAAAGGTCCAGTAATGGAGGGTGACTATGAATACTGATGATGATCTCTCACTGGGGGCCACAGAGGTTCTGTGGTAGAAACAAAGTTAGCAGGAGGTTATTGTCAAGGTTTCAACTCTTTTGGGATGTGATCATATTTGGTAAAACAGAACTCATGAACTCTATTATATAGATTTAAAAATAGAAATTTATCACTTTTGACACATTGAGTGTGTTAGTTCAAGTGTCCTTGTTTGTCATATAAAAATAAGAGTTGCCAATGCTTTAATATTTTCATTATATGAAATCATTTGTTTGGATGTTTTAACATTACAATCCCAAAGATATACGAGATAGCATGTGGCAAGTGCTCTTACTATATGTATTAGTAGACATGTGGTTATTATCCTTATGAATTCATAGAAATTAATACACACTAATCTAAAAGTAATGAATTGTAACTTCACAAACATCATCAGAAAGCAGTATCCTTAAAAGGAATTACTAAATGACCCAGAGCAAAGAACCACTAGCAAGGAAAAAGGGTGTTAGTCGCAGCATGTAAGCGTAGGAACAATTTTTGGCAGTACCATGTTGATCCACAGCAGAGGGCTATGTGCAGAGATGTGCTAAGCAAAATAAGTATCCAATAATACTCAGAACAAAAGAACAGCAATTGGATGTGTGACAATAAGGACCAGGTGACTTCCCAGAGAATTCAGGTCAAAGAGAAGAGCGAGAACAAAACAAGCTTCATGGGTTAATTGAAATATGTAATTTCAAGAATTTATATTGTCTGGGCAACACAAGTCTCAGAAGCAGTAGTACTGAGGGAATAATGGAGTGTAAAAAAAAGCCTATTTTCTACTACATGAAGGGGGATATTTAAATATTAGATTAGTATACAAAGTGCATGACAAATCTACACAGAGAGCAATCTTTAGAATAAACTATTTGCAGCAAAATATGAAAAGTCAGTGGAATTAAAATCAAATCCCAGTTATTTTTCAGAAAACTACATATACTATGGAAAAAGCAATGAATCTTATATAAAAAAAAATACGGAAAACCACTTGAATGGTATTTCTGTAGCGACGTAACTTAACAAAAGTGTTTTCACCGTATTAAAAATTCTCAGTTTCAAAAATGCAATAGATTTAATTGAGGAAAGTGTGTAAAAACAATGAGATAGCACTACACAGATATGAGAATACACAAAATCTAGAACAGTGACAACAGCAAATATTGGCAACAATGTGGAAAAAGAAATCTCATTCATTGCTGGTGGAAAGGCAAAATGGTACAGCAACATTGGAAGACACTTTGGAGTTTCTTAAACTGAAGATATTGTAACATGATATAGCAATCATGCTCCTTAGTATTTGCCCAAAGAGTTGAAAACTTATTTCCAACAAAAACTTGCACATGAATGTTTATAGCAGCTTCACCCATGACTGCCATAACTTGGAAGCAACCGAGATGTCCTTCAGAAGGTGAATAGAGAAATAAACTGAAGCACATCCAGATAACGGAAGCATTATCCAGCACTAAAAAGAAATGAGCTATCAAGCCATGAAGAGACATGAATGAACCTGAAGTGCATATAACTAAGTGAAAGGAGAAAATCTGAAAGGGCTATATACTGTTTGATTCCAAGTATATGACATTCTGGAAAAGGCATATGAGGATAGTGAAGAGATCCGTGGTTGCAGGGGTTAAGACGGAGGAAGAGATGAACAGGCAGAGAACAGAGGATTTTTAGGGCCATGAAATTAGTCTGTATGATTCTATTATGGTAGATATGTGTCATTACACATTGGTCCAACCCACACAATGTACAACACCAAGAGTGAACTCTAAGGTAAAGATGGACTTTGGGTGATAATGAGGGGTCAGTGTAGGTTCATGAATGGTAACAAATGTAGCACATTGGTGTGTATCCGGGATGTTGATAAATGGGAAGGTCTGCATGTGTGGGGGTAGCAAATACCTAACACATCTCCGTACTGTTCACTCTATTTTGCTGTGAAACTAAAAGTGCTCAAAATAATTGTCCACCAAAAAAGGTGTCTCAGCACTACTAAGCACTAAGTAATATGAAACAGAAGTAAAAATAATATCTAAGACTATCTTCTCAAAAAATTCTGGAGGTTATACAGGTCTTCGACAAAGTAATATTGAGTAATAACTGATCAAGAAAGAAATCACATGAGGTATACAAAACAATATTCATTCCATGACCCCACAATCCCAAATTGAGGGGAAAAAAAAGAACACTAAGGCTATCATCAAAAATATTGAACTGATGAAATAAATAGAAAACAAGGTCACGTATAACAACGAAGTTTGCAAGACGAAAGTATCAGTGACTTGAAGAAAACAAATTGCAGGAGAAAAAATGCAGGCACCATTTCACTTCATAAACTCCTTCAGTAAGATGTGTCAAAGCATATTTGGTGAAGGTGAATGAACAAGAGCACACACAGGGGATAAACAAAGGGCCATGAACAGTAATTTACTCAAGAGTCTCATATAAATTAGGTTGTGAACTTGGACAGTGTTCTCCTTAAGTTCCTACACCTTTTATTTCTTGCTGGCTCAGAGGAGATGATCACATTATGTCTGAACAATATTGTCATACTGCCCTTGGGAGACACTGTCAAACTCCTCAAAAAACAGGACAACTGGAAACACTTATCAGTCAGGCTCTCCTAATACTTTCCACCTCAGGATCCTGGGACATGCTGACTACCCACTGGCTTCAAGAGGCACTTCTGTAAGGAGCAGGATGATGTTCTAACATTATTAATCAGCGTTCTCCTTCAAGAATTTTCAGTTACCCAGTAAAAACCCTCCACGGGGGAGTCCACCACAAGTTATTCAACACCTAAAGATGAGTTATCTCAACAGAAATAGAGGATGAAACTTCAGACCCTTGGAATGTCTATTTCAAAAGCAAGTTTCAGAGGTAAAATCTTAGGAGAATAAGAGATCAGGAAGACCAAGGTCTTTCCATGTTCCCTGACAATCAGAGCAGGAAGAGGGAGAAAAATATAAGGTATGGGAGTAAAATAAGAGTCTCGGATCTTGGGGGGTTCTTGAGAAGAGGCTGTGCACTGTGTCTCAGCTCTTACTTGAGACGAAGGCCTGAAAGACTGAGATATACTCCCACGTAGCAATGGGGACCAAAGAGAGGATCTCAGTGTCTAGTTTTTGCATTACTGCTCAGAGACAATGTCAAACATTATAAAAAATTTTAAAATCTCTTTAACAATCTCAAATCCCATTCCTCTTTACACACGTGTGGCAAAAAGAGAACTGAAGAGACGGCTGAGGGGCCTGAATAGTCAGACAGGGCCTGACACAGCCCAGGGAGTTTCATGGAACCCCAGAGACAATGGAAGAGCAGCTATTTTCTTGTCTACCTCTTGAGAAGTTCTCCCAAAGGTATAAAAGGTGAATGGAAAGTGAATAGGTCCTGGGGTCAGGACCACAGAGGCCTCATCGCTGACCTCTGTGGACTGAGAACCAAGAGAGATGAAGGGGAAAGAAGACTCCATAGAGACAGCCATCTCGTTTCCCTCACAGCAAGGGACCAAACTGGTCAGAGAAGCCCGATGACAGAGTAATGTATATCATGATAAAGCTTTTGCCAGCCTCTGCGTGAGCTGGAGCATCATGGTAGAGTGAGACTTTAAACGTTTACACATTTCAATAGCAGTAGTAAGTGTGTGTGTGGTTGGTGGGGGGAATGTCTTTTGAGAGCTCATAAGAAATAAACTTTTATTTTCCCACAGATCTTTCCCCATTGAGGAGAGTTTCTTAAACAATATTTAACAAGGCAGCTTACTCTGAGCCCATCTATCTGAGCTCTTACTTGTGTTCACATTTCCTTACATTACAATCAGTCTGCATTCTTTCCTACTTTCCCTCCACTCTCCACAGTCCAGGGCTGTTTCCCTTGCTCAAAAATGGAGATAATATTCTACTCAAGAGAAATTTCTTCTTACAAAAGAAAAACGGAACATGATATGCTATATTTTTCCAGAACACATTCTCAGTTCTTTGTTCAGCTGAGAATTTCACCAACTAGGTGCCTTGAGAAACTCAATGGTGGGTATGGAAGCAATTAACTGTTTTTTCCAAATTGTTTCTTTTCCATTTTTATGTTAAGGAGATGCAACCACCAGCCATCCTGAAACTGACCAAGCCTCACCACAAGAGCTATGCCCAAGACCTTTGCCTTATTTTTAATGCAAAGCTCTCTCCAGGAGGAGCTTAGGCCTCATTATGTGGAAGCATGTTCTCCCACTGAGCCTGTGCAAGCAAATACCTGCTTCTCCCTTTTGAATATTCATTCCCCAACTGAAATAAAAGTCCTTGCTTCCCTTTGTTCAGGGATGCCATGACTTTGGAAATGATTCCTCATGGCCTCCTACACCACTTGTCAGCCATGCTGTGCCAGTGACCCACATGCAAAAAGGGGAAGATCGGCACAGACGTTAACTCAGGGCTAATCTTCCTCAAGCAAAAATAAAAAAAAGAGAAAGACTGGCAACAGATCTTAGCACAGGGTATATCTTCCATAGCAAAAAAAAAAAAAAAAAAAGGTATGCAGGCATCTAGCTTTCTCCCAAGAACAACCGAATCAAAAGCACAGGAGTAAAACCACAGAATCAGATGTTTTTAAAAATTTGCCATAAGGTTCTCTGACTACTACTGTTCTGCAACCGCCACTACTCACAAATGATACATGCAAAACTTCTGAAGAAAGGGAAAGTTAGAGTCTATGTGCCATACTAGGAAGACTTTCCTTTCTGAATCCAAACAGCTTCACTCTCTCAAGAACAGGGATTTGGAACTCAGACAAGCAAGTCTGGGGCTCCCAAGAGACTCACAAGGGGAAACGCAAAGATATACAAAGGTAGTTACCAACGTCAGAAAGGAAGTTATCCTCACCCAGGGAGAGCAGGTTCCTGTAGTTCTCCAACATCACATCCCTGTACAAGGCCCTCTGAGCAGGGTCCAGGCATTCCCACTCCTCCCGAGAGAATTCTATGGCCACATCCTTGAAGGTCAACCGTCCCTGAAAGGAGAGCACATTTCACCATGTCAACAGGGACAGAGTTCTTATTTTGACACAAATGAGACAAGCAGAGACGTGTAAGGTTTGACTTGGCTGGGTGAGTGTTCTCAGTGATCCACGTAAGAAAATTTATAGCAAGTTATAGTGCTCTAAGTTTCTTTTAACTGAGGTTAAATTCACATAACACAAAGTTAGCCATTTCAAACTACAATTCAGTGGCATTTAGTACATTCACATGTTGTATAAACGTCACCTCTATCTAGGTCAAAAACATCTTTCTCGTCCCAAAGGAAATCCATTACCCATTAAGCAGTTGCTTCCCACTCCCCTCTCCCCAGTTCCTGGTAATCACTAATACGCTTTCTGTCTGTATGGATTTACCTATTTTAGATATTTTCATATCACTGGATGGTATGAAATGTGTGACCTTTTGTGTCCAGCTTCTTTCACTGAGAATAGTAGTTTTGGTTCATCCATGGTGTAGTATGTGTCAGGACTACATTTGTCTCTTATGGAAGAATAATTTCACTGTATGACTATACCACATTTTATTTATTCACTCATCATTTCATGGACATTTGAGTTGTCACTACATTTTGGCTAACGTTGATGGTGCTACTATGAACATGTGCTTGAATACCTGTTTTCAATTCTTTTGCCTATATACCTAGAAGTGGAATTACTGGTTACACAGTTTAATTTTTTAAGGAGCTGCTACACTGTATTCCACAGTAGTGACACCATTTTCCAGCAATGTGTCAGGATTCTAATTTTTCCACATCTTTACCAACACTTGTCATTTTCTGTTTTAGTGTATTCATCCTAGTGTGTGACATGATATCTTATTGTGGTTTCGATTTTGCATTTTCCTGATGATTAATGTTATTGACCATCTCTTCATGTGCTTGTTGGCCATCACACACCTTTCATGGAGAAATGTCTATTAAAGTCCTTTGATCATTTTTTAATTGAGCTCTTTGAATTTTGGTTGAGTTGTAGGAGCTCTTCATATATTCTGGATACTAGACCCTGAGCAGATCTTTGATTTGCAAACATTTTCTCCCATTTGGTAGACTGTGTTTCACTTATATGATAGTGCCCTTCACTGCTCATAATTTTTAATTTTGATGGAGACCAATTTATTCTGTCTTTCTCTCTTTGCTTTTGGTGTCATATCTAAAAGTCCACTGCCAAATCCAAGGTAATGAAGAAATATGACTACGTTTCCATCAGAGTATTATAGTTTTAGGTCTTAAATTTACTCTTTGATTCATTCTGAATTAATTTTTTATATGGGGAAAGGTAGAGGTTCAATTTCATTCTCTTTCATGTGGATAAGCAGTTGTCTCAGCACCTCTTAAGAGACTATTATTTTCTGAGTGAGTTTTTGGCACCCTTTTAAAAAAGGAACTGATTTTAGATGTGTGGGTTTATTTGCGGGCTCTCAGTTCTATTCCATTGATTTATATTTCTATCACACAGTTTTGATTACTCTAGGATTACAATAAACTTTGATATTGGGAATTTTAGTCCTCTGACTTTGTTCTTCTTTCTCACTGTTATTTTGGTTATCTGGGGTCCTTAGCAATTCAACGTGAATTGTAAAAGTGGGTTTCCTATTTGTGCTAAAAAGGCTGTTGGAATTGCGGTGGGGATTCCACTGAATCTGGACAGTACTTTGAAGAGTACTGTCAGCTAAATAACACTAAGTCAAAATTTTAGGTAGGATCCTTCAGAGACAGAGAAGATTAGCAAGTCCAACATATGGCAATTTATGAATGAGCGAACAGAACAGTCCAGTCAATTAAGAATGACTTTTACCTTGGAAAGAGCCATTCCTTCCTTCTGTCCTCTTCCTCTGAGACTCTCAGGTTAGATTATTCTGTATGACAAAAATATGTTGTTCAATGCTTAGACTCACCACACCCCCTTCCTCTGCCACAAATATACACATAGGGAGAACCTCAATACAGGGGACAGACAACCCTTTGCTGCCCACTGTAACAGGAGGGAGCAGGGGCAACAAACTCCATATAGAGACCAATATATGAGTTTTTCACACAGTTCTCCAGAAAGCCCTCCCCTCCTACCGAACCCACACACTCTGCTGCAACTGCACTGTCCTTTGTCCACCTGGCATGAAGTGTAAGGAAAGCGCCTCATCCAAAATCTTGACTCCTCCCTAGGTAGCCCAAATCCAGTGACTGGTTGATGCAGGATATGGAAGTCTGTGCCTTCCCTCAATTTGGAAAAAGTCTGAAGGGCTACTCAACTCCAGAGCTCCCTGTGTCACAACAGTGATGAGCTTAGATTTTTGTCCTGAGGGTGACAGGAAACCATTAGAGGGTTTACTGCCAGGAGATGACACAATGAAACTTAACATTTACCCATGAAACACAGAGAGGGAGAGAGTGAAGCTGAAGGAGAGGCATGCCTCTGTCTCTGAGCCTCTGCCCCTGCCTCTTTCTTAGTGGTTTTCGTTATTTTTGGAGGACTGGGACACATTGCAAATAATAACTGCACACCCTGTACTAGAAAACTGTCAAATGCAGACACACAACAAATCTTGAAAATCATTTCAGGGATCTCATTAGCTCAGACTCAGAATTCCTGGTCTACTCTATCATCTCCATGTTACAGGTGGGGGCACTGGGGCTCAGAGGGGAGAAAGTTTACCAAGTTATCCTGAAGAGGTCTGAGTTCAGTGAGCAGAACAGGGTGTAAGTGGTCGCCTGGACAGGGCAGCAGAAAAGGTCTGTTCTAATCCAGATTACATTTCACATTCCTGCGCAAGAGAAGATTCTCTTTCATGGGTTTAATCAAACCCAAGCATTTAATTCCTCTTTTGCAGAAAAGTATTTAAAAAATGAAGTTACAAATAGTTATTAGTCTTGGAAAACATGAAAGAGGGGCACTGGGAGATGGGCTCTGAGCAATCCGTTCATCATGGACACATGAGCTCTACTGGAACAAAGTTCCAGATCCATCCAGCCCATCCTTCAACATCTGCACAGAAAGGACAAAGGGGACTTGAGGGGAACATCTACATAGTCGCAGACTTCAGCTCAGAAGTCACTACTTTAACAGATCACTTTAGGGAAGACATAACCTGTTCACTTTTAAACTAACTGGTTAAACTAGGTTTTGTTGTGTTAAAAGACTACCAACATACTTACCAGATGCACAGTGAAATACTATAGTTATTTACAGACATCAAAGAATAGTTCCAATATATGAGTAAAAGGCATAGAAACCTCATTCTCTGAACAATAAAATTAAGAAGGAAAATAATTTCGAAATTAGACAAAACACTTAAATTAAAACAAGTGTGAGGATACATCAAATTTAGAAAGGAATGACATGAACCACAGGGACAGAAAGTCCTCCCCCATTTCTTGAAAGGGAAGAGGGTGACCTGGAATTGACTGAGCTACAGTCTCTGCCCTCAGGGTGGATAGGGGCTGCATATGGAATTATCTTCCGACGCAATAATTAGAAAATGCAGATGCCTCATAAACCTGGCTTTGTAACGCTCATTCTCTTCTGTATAATTTTAGCAGTTCAACAAATCTTCAATTAGATTATAGAGCCTCAAGTCAGGACTACTTCACAACTTAATATCCCATATCCAATCAACTCAATACTCGCCCGGGTTTGGGTCCCTGGGTTTCTCCATCGCTGTGAGTTTTGCTCCCTGCATTCGTCTCTCTCTGTGTCCTGGTTCTCTCCTCTCCTTTGTCCATTTCTGTTTCTCCTTGTTTCTCCCCATCCTTTTGTTTCCCTCCCTCTCTATTCCTCCTCCTACAGAGTGTTGGCCCCACTCTGTTTCAACCTCTGCGTTCTTTCTCCGTGAACTTTCTGGTGGCCTCTAACTCCACGTATTTCGGCCTCTTTCTCCCCATCTCTTCCCCTCTGCTCTCCCTGGAGGGGGGTGAAGGGCATGTACCCACCTCCTGAGCGAGGACTGGACCACGCGGTTGGGCGGGGGGAGGGGAGTGGGGCGTCAGAGAAACGTTCTGAGCAGGAAAACGACAGGGCTGGCGGTCGGTGTCTACGCGGACCGAAGGCGGAAAGGCGGGACCGGCACCTGCCTCAGAGAGATTTTAACCGGAAACGGACGCAGACTCCCAGACCGCACGGAGCCGCAGGACTCGGGACGTCTATGGCGACGGCGCGAAAGGGACGAACTCACAGCGAGACGGACGAGCGGATTCAGAGATTTTAACTTAGGGGGCGACCTCGAAACCCGGGTGTGACGGCCGGGGGCCTGGGGACAGGGAACCTCAGGTACGAACTAGAAACACAGACTCACTCACAGAGCTCGCCGATTGCTACGTAAGATCCGCTTCTGTCTCCAGGAAACCGCGCATGCGCGTGCGTATCGGGGCGGGGCCGATAGGACGTGGCGAGCACAGAGGCGGGTGGGGCTTGGGCGACATAGAGGCGGGGCTGAGCGCGGTGTCTGGCGCTCTCCTCCGCCCCTCAGGTTTCCCTGTGTGTTTGTCTTCCGGCTCAACATCCTCTAGCCCTCTGCTTCTGGGTTCCTTTGAATCTGTCTGGTGTCCTTTGCAGCCCAACTTCCTAGAGAATTACACGTTTGTTGGCCACTTATGCTGGAAGCCGAGATATTGCCTCTTGACAAATTGAAAAGGAATTTCGTGAAAGTTTTTTTTTTTTTGAGGAAGATCAGCCTTGTGCTAACAACTGCCAATCGTCCTTTTTTGTTGAGGAAGACTGGCCCTGGGCTAACATCCATGCCCATCTTCCTCCACTTTATGTGGGACGCTGCCACAGCAAGGCCTGACAAGCGGTGCCCTCTGTGCGCACCACCAATCGCAACCAGCGAACCCCAGGCCGCCACAGCGGAGCTGCGCACTTAACCGTTTGTGCCACCAGGCTGGCCCTCCTGAAAGCGTTTTGACCAGTGGTTGCATCCGCGTGTCCTGTGAGGGAGGCGGCTGGGGCGCTGGGCCCTGTGGGAGCGGGGCGGGAGGCTTTGGGGGTCGTGGGATCCAGGAACATCTCAGACCGGGACAGTTACAACTTTAAGCAAAAGGCGGAATCGTCCGTGTAGGTGAGGGAAACTAGAATGTGACATGAAATGCAAACTGTGCATGCTCAGAGTGTGCAATTTTATACTAACCCCAGCAGAGCATAATTTCTATTTCTGTTCCCCATTGACTCGGGAGGCAGAGACACAACCCTGGGCTCCTTTCCAGGGACTTGATGGGGCCAGGCCCTGCGCTGTGGGGATGGAGAGCTGACAGGTTGTTTTAAAAGAAAAATTTCTTCTCGCATGGATAGAAATTAATTTTTCTTTCTTTAAATTTGTTATACTAATCCACACCTCTTCAGACGAATTTATAATACAAATACGTTTCAGAAGTCCAAGTGGACTTCCTGTATTTTGCTGAAGTCATTAATTAATATAATTGCAATTTCAATTTTTAAAATTTTTCTTCTCACTTATTCGGAACATTATTTTGAACTTAAAATTACGTTAGATAAATCAGGTATTTTAACCTGTCTCTTTTTTTTTCTGTGTCTGAATGTGTTATGTCATGTGCAGATAGTGAGGCTTGTAAAAGGTGGACTCTTTTGGAGATATTTGGCTTTGCTTTTAACTAATGAAATATCAATTTCGAAATATTTCCAGAGACATTTGATGAGGATGTCTATTCCCTTAGTAAACAATACATCCAAATATTATTTTTAGTTTTTCACATTTGCAATAGCATCATTTACAGTTTTAACAATTTTTAATTTGAAATATTCGAGCTAATAGCTCCTTTTCTGATCCTTGTGGATATTCTGAAGGTGGAGCTGACTGGATTTTTTTTCGACCAGATCACAACTGTACATGTTCCAGACATTTCTCAAAGGTTATTTTCAATAAACAGCACTCTTCCGTTTTCCCCAGAACTAATAACAGTTTCTCAAAGTTTTAAGGGATTTTTTCCTCTATTATTTTACTGAGGTTTTATTTACTTTTTTTTTTTTTAATAATTAAATGATGAGCTCAAATACATTGAAACTTTGGAAGATAAATTTCTCTTGGGGAAGAGAGCACAAGCAACTCTCTCCTGTCCCTCTATCTCCCCAGGCTCCCTGTGCTGAGCTCACGTCCCCTGTGCTCTGGTCCCTCCATGCAAACCAACTTTGAAGTGGATCTCCATGAAGGAGCCAGGACTCTACACCATTTGAGGTCAAGAGGTACTGATATCTAAACTCTCCATCTGGATATTCTTCAGTCACCTTGCCTTAGATGGGGGCCCCTAAACCACATTTTTTATCCAATATTCTACTCTGGTATTAACACATAAGATGTGCTTGGTAATTTTCCTGACCAGCTGAAGTGATTTCTCTTGAAGTTGACAGGAAACTTCTTGGTTGGAGGCTCCCATGGCCCCAAGAGAAGCTGAGCCCATAAGATGGTGTCTGAGCAAATCAAGGCCTAGCTGCCACCTCATTGGCTCTCCTTTTCCTGGCTGGGAATTCTACCTGGTAAGAGGTGAGGGTGAAAAATGTGAGATTGCATTTTAGCCTAAATTCCTCTACTTATATTTTTATTAATATTGTGATAACTAATAAAGGGAAATTGCATTTAAAATGGAGTCAGGAGGCCAGAAGGGGAAACTCCCATGCAGTGCCACCTGAAGTCAATAACAGGAAAGATAGTCAATTACAGACCCCATCAGAAAGATATCATCAACAGGAAGGTAGTCAATTACAGATTCCAACAGAATCATCAACAGGAAAGAATCACTAATTACAGGAAGAAAAATACATTGCATCCCAAACAGAAATCAACTACGCCAGGAACTTGGCCCATGAGAAATCATCACCACTCTGAACTCTTGCTTTGCTCCAATGGACTTTCATTCAAAACTACTACTCCCAATTTCCTCCTTTTTCTCTATAAAATAATGTTTCTCTCTCATGTGTTGCATTTGCCTGTGGATCTCCACAGCCTGCACGTTCTGAATTGCAATTCTTTGGCAACTCCTGAATAAACTCGTTTTGTTGGTAAAATAACTGGTTGTTTTATTTTTAGGGTTCATATATATGGTATCTGAAGTGGGATCCTAAGGAGGCGACCCCCAAGCGACGGCAACCCCTGGAATCTAGTGAGGTGACCATATCAAGCCCCTTGTGCTCATTGCTTCCGTGAGTCACTGTCTACTTTCCTTTTGGTGAGTCTTCTCCTGTACTTTGAGCTCTGCTCTGTCTGTGCTCTGAACTTTCTAACTTTTTTTGGGGGGATCAGGAGAAGGCTTGTCCTATCCAGAAAGAGACTTTGGCCTCCCGGCTGAAAGCTCCCTTCTTGGGTTCAAGAAGTCACTTTAGTGAGAATTCAGTTGTTTTCTGAAGGTAGCACAGTTCCTTTTGGGACTTATGCTTGCTGAAAATCCAGGAGTTTTCTTTGTTTTTCACATTCCTTTTGGAATCAAGGTTGGGAATCCAGCAACATTCTTTTCTTTTCAGATTCCTTCACGGTTCAGGGCTAGGACTCTAGTAACTTGCTTGGGTTTCAGAGGAGATGTCAGAAATGGCATCCATCCCATTCATCTAAATGTTCTGAGGGAAAAACATCTTCAGGGACCTTGACTGTTTGAGAACTTTGGGCCTGCTACATGTGCATTTTTAACTAAGTAGGCCAAACTGACCAAGAGTAGTCTGAAATTACAGTGGTCATCATAGGGAACTTTAGATCTGCCCAGACTCATTTTTCTTAAAACCAAATTGGAAGACTATGGCTCTAAAATGAAGCAAAGTGAATGGTATATTTATTTTGACTGGGACATTGAGGCTTCCAAATGTGCACAAGATTCTAAAACTGCCTCACTACAAGGGACCATATTTAAATTACCAAAAACAACTAAAAAGCTGAGGGAACACAAAATGGCTTCTGATGCCTCTCTTTCTCTTTTCCTGTTTTTTTTTTGTTTGTTTTATGCTCAGGACCCACCTCTGGTGCCATCCTCCTCCTTCCCTCTGTAGTACCTCTAGTGCTGAAACTTTGTCCATCTGAGCAAGTAACCTTAACTTAGTTCATCTTCCAAAAATGCAATTTGGATACAACTATTCCTTTTAAGTTTGTATCTGAGACGTGGCTTAAATTTTTAAAATAAGAGCTAGAAGGTCTCTGTGTCTATATTTATGTTGTATATGTCTATGTATATATGTGACTTTTTCTACCTCTAGATGGTAAGATTGATTTGTAAAATACCTCTATTTAATTGGCTTGAAATTAAGTGTTTATAAATTAAATATTCCTAAACCTCAGGAATACAATGGAAATTAACCCAATTTTTTTAAGTTTATTTGATCTAGGATTAATTTTTAGTACATAAAACCTAGCTTAACGTTGATGGTTTAATTGAAAAAGGCATGTTTTTAGAGTTATCAATGCTCAATATGATGCAGACAATACAACTTTCATTCCATATGGGTTTCTTAAGGTCATTTTATCTCTACTAGCAAAAAAGGAACTTAAGATGGTGTTTGCCTATTTAATGTCAAATTGAAGCAATGATTGTTAAAAATAAGTTAATTAAGTGAAAATAAGATCAAAGTTTATAGTAAGGTAAACTAAATGATGGATGATCATTGAATATCTAAATTATTTCCAAATAAGATGAACATTAATTACTGAACATAGGTTTATCTACTTTTGGCTTCCTATTGCAGAGAAGCTAAAGATATTTAAGTCAGCTAGTGAACATGTTTTATGTCATGCTGAGAAATTTACACTGAGAAAAGGCATACATTTCTGGAAATTTATAAAAGGGATTTATAATTTGGCCAAGCCACAAAATGCTTATATAGTTCACAATTGCTTATTCCTTAGGTTTTCACTAGGAATTAAGGATTCTAAGAGTTAAGAATTCTAATCAATATATGTAACAATCAGGGAAACATCTCTGTATGCAAGGAAAGTAGGATATTTTGATAAAAGAATGTATAAGGATTGGAAATGCATTTTGTTGAGGGAAAATAAAGTAATTTTGTCCCAAAGAGAAGCTGGATACTTCAAAATGGGAAAGAGGAAAACATAGGAAAAAATCTAAATGAAAAAAATTGTAGAAAGTTTGTTGGAAGGAATCTTGGGAAAGGAATTTTTTTTCCTTTGGTGAGGAAGATTGGCCCTGAGCTAATATCTGTTTCCAATCTTCCTCTTTTTGCTTGAGGAAGATTGTGCCAATCTTCTTCTATTTTATATGTGGTTTACCACCACACCATGGTGGATGAGTGGTGTAGGTCCGCACCTAGGATCCAAACCCATGAACCTGGGCCGCCAAAGCGGAGCTCGCTGAACTTAACCACTAGGCCATGGGACCAGACTCAGCAAAGGAATTTTAATATGTGGTAAAGCTGCCTAAGATTAAAATAAATGTTTTATAGTGAGTTTTAATACCGAAATAAGCTGATGCAAAATTAAAAATTATCTTTTCTCTTGAAAGGACAAGGTTTCCTTAGGCTATTGGTCTGCTTAATAACAGATTGTAAAACCTGCTGTACCTTTAGGTAGTATGTGTGGAAAACAAAGATTTTGTGTTTTATCAAAATAATTTCCTGTATTGTTTATGTCAGCTTTTAATTACTTAAGAGAACTGAGTCTTCTTAGTATTAAAAGATTTAAGTTTTCCTTACAATCATGTAATTTTTTTGTGTTTGCCTTTGAAACATTTTATTTTTACTTTGGTCAAAGAGATACTTAGGTATTATTTCATAATGATCTGTGATCCTATTAGATCAAGTGTCCAAATCTTTTGAAATTTTTGATAAGGTTCCCAAAATATGCAAATTCTAAATGAAGCCTTCAACCTGGATGTAACTTGAGGATTTTCCAGAGGGCATCTGAGAAGCGCAAAAAGTTTGTTTCCTTTCCTTACAAAAAGAGAGATATTACACTAATTAGGCTTATTTGGTATGTTAAATCACATGAGAAGCATGGCTGAATTAGCAATAATAAACCCTTTTAGGTTAGAGTGTATGGGAGATTGTTACTAAAAAGTCTTCTAGAAATTGTATAAAATTCCTAAACATCTAATATGTCCTAATATAATGTTATTACCTATAATTCTAGTTACTATCTCAAATGTATGTCACAAAAATACCCAAATTTCCTTGTCAGTTGCATTTACCATTGGCTTTTTAAAAAGTCTTTTGTCAGCTATAGACAGTTTTTCTTCTACTCTTATACTTCACAGATATCTGTCATTTTCACAGAGATTCATGGAAAAGACTTTGACAACTACTCTGGAATACAGGTTTTGATAACTTTAAGATCATAACATTGAACTGGGTGGAAATTTCTGGAACTCGAGTGGAGCACTGACAGCTTTGATGTTTTGTTTTTCAGATGTAAAGAGCCACTTTTGTTGTCCCCTTAAAGCTGTCTATAACTTATGGCAATTTGATAAAAAGTATCTTTGCAACAAGGGTTGAAACATTTATCTTTTCCTCTCTACCCGATCCTTCCAGAATTCGAAAACTGTTGCTCATTCTTTTTAAGATAATATATGTATTTGCATCAGTCAAGGTCTGTTCCCCTTGCAGGAAGACACAATTGGAAATATTGGCTACAACTGAGGCTTTGTCTAGAATATTCAAGAAAGATGTACAGAGACTTGGAAATGACCAGACAGCGTTAAGGAAATGCTTGGAAAAATCAGCCTCGTACTTTGCTTACAAAGTTCCAGCAAGCAATCTTAAAAAAGTGCTTAGGGGCCGGCCCTGTGGCTTAGCGGTTAAGTGTGCGTGCTCCGTTACTGGCGGCCCGGGTTTGGATCCCGGGCACGCACCGATGCACAGCTTCTCCAGCCATGTTGAGGCCGCGTCCCACAGACAGCAACTAGAAGGATGTGTAGCTGTGGCATACAACTATCTACTGGGGCTTTGGGGGAAAAAAAGGAGGAGGATTGGCAATAGATGTAAGCTCAGAGCTGGTCTTCCTCAGCAAAAAGAGGAGGATTGGCATGGATGTTACCTCAGGGCCGATCTTCCTCACAAAAACAAAATAAAAAAATAGAATAAAAAAGATCTTATATCATTAATCACTTTTGTGCTGCATTTATATCAATCTGGTCAAGTTTTATAGAAACAAATTAGTTTTACTATGATTATCTTTCATAAAAGTGCAGATAATTGTGGAGAGAGAAATTATCTTTTCACCTTTGTAGATATTAAATTCTAGTCTTATTTATTGTCTTTAAGGCTTTCTTATGTAACTGTAAGCTAGACTGTAGCCTAAGTTCTAGTTTGCTTAAATGTCTGACTAGGATGCTCCAAACGTTTCCCATTTATACTACTCTTGAAATATCCTTGGAAGGGACTCTACTAGGACCTCTCATTACCCAGATAGCAGTCAAACTTCAAGGATTCATGCCTTGGATACACATTTCACAGCTAAAGAAGGCTCCATCTGACATCTAGTCCTGTACAAAGGCTGGGGACCTCAAAGTAAAATTCACTAGGAAGAGAAGCAGCCAACATCTGAGGCAGACAGCTTTCCCATGATGTCTGTAGCAGGCCTGTGTACTTTCCTTTCACTGCTCTCTCTCACTTTGTTTCCTGCCTCCCTTCTATGGAAGGATAACACTCTCGTCCTTATTCCCAAACCCCCGAAAAGGGGGGAAACCGCTCTGATGATTGGATTTGCCATCAGAAACCTTGGTCCCTTGAGGACAAATGACACTTTAGTTCACCCTATCAGAAATTCTCTGGGATTCCAGATGCCATTATATGTTTAAATCGTTCTCTAGGCCCATTTTCTAAAGTCAGGGTACCAATCCCGCCTAATTTCATTTCTTGATTTAATTTAACCCAAACTTGGGAGGGAAAGACAAGATCTTGTGACTACTTGTATGATGAGGTCTGTAGGATAGCCAATGTAAATGAGATCATTTGTGCACTTGTTGTTATACCCATATAGTTTGGGAACCTCTGGATATGTAACAACACAATGTCTGAGCCTTGGTTAAATGGTGGTAATGCCTTTCTGCCAGTGAATGATTCCATAGATATTATTACTTATGCAGAAGCCTTATGTATACCTTGTGGTTACATTTTCATATGTGGAGGCTCCCACAATAGCCTTTATGCTTGGGCATCTCATTGCTTTGACAGCTGGAGAGTACAAGGACAGTGTGCCCTTGCCGTATTCACCACCCTGTTCTCGCTGCATAACCAGTCAGAAGCCTCTCCTTGACTAGTTGCACTAAGTTCTTATAATTGCCTCAAATGAGAACTTCCAGGAAGTGTGCATGATTCTGGGTTTGCATGTGTGGGAAAAGCTTTCTTCCCATGGATTGGAGTGAGTACCAAAGAACAAATGATCAGGAATCTCTCCCTAACACTAGAAGAGTTGGCTGATTCCACAGCCAAAGTAGTTGTGACTCAACAACAGTCACTTAACTCATTGGCCAGGGTAATCTTAGAAACCATATAGCTCTTGATTACCTACTTGCTGAGCAGGGAGGTGTCTGTGTAGTAACAAGCCCCTCCTGTTGCACATGGATAGACACCTCTGGAGAAGTAGAGAGCAAGCACATTAGCAGTAACAAATTTCACCCAATAGCCCCTGTCTTTTGATTTATACAGCTGGTTACGCTCAAGTCTGGGCTCCTGCTTTAAAACTATCATACAAACCGAGGTTGTTGTATTCTTAATCCTGCTTTGCATACTTGCTGTGAAACTCTGAACTTATTGCCTGTCAAACCTTTGTAAACACGACATACCTAATAAGGTGATGTTAGGTCAACAATTTGAAATGATTTCTGATTCTTACAACCACAGACAAGTATAGATTTTGAAGAAGAGGTGCCTGAGAGTTCTCTCTCCTGACCTTTCTTGTTACTCAAATGTGGCCTAAATGGTTTCTAACCCCTCTGCACTTTCCCTCAAACATGGTACATGACAACCAGGAAAGGTCCTTCCTGGGACCCGTGGACAAAACCACTATGCCCAGGCAACGTGACCCTTGATCATCAATGCTTCTGAAGAATGATCTTGATCAAAAGGGAAAATGTGAAATTTAATAAAGGGAAACTTCATTGAAAATACAGTCATGGAGAACTCCCACCCAGTATCACTTGAAGTCAATTATAGGACAGATAGTCATTTACAGACCCCCAACAGAAAGAAGTCATCAATAGGAAGATAGTCAATTCCAGACTCCAACAGAAGTTGTCAACATGAAATAGTGATTAATTACAGGAAGAAATGTACATTGCATCACAAAGAGAAATTGACTACCCCAGCACCTCAGCTGATGAGAAACCATCACTACCCTGAACTCTTGCTTTTCTCCAATGGACTTTCATTCAAAAAAAACCCTCCCAATTTCCTCTTTTTTCTCTACAAAATAACATTTCTCTCCCTTGTTTGTTGGATTTGTCTATGGTCTGCCATGGCATGCACATCCCGAATTACAGTTCTTTGACTATTCCCAAATAAACACATTTTGATGGTACAATAACTGGCTATCTTATTTTTAATGTTGACAATATTATTGCAAGAAAAGAAGTCTCTGGGCAGTAGTTAGAAAAACTTCCTCATGAAAAAACTAGGCCCGTATCAGGAGAAAGTGCGGCTCTTGGTAAACAGAAAGGAGTTTGGAAGGAGGCTTCATGAGGGTTGGTGTGATGACCTACAGGAGTGTAATATGTGTAAAAGAGCCAGTGCCCACATCATTCCCTGGAAATAACTGACTCCCCTCCTCCGGGTGCCACCGGGACCTGGCACCTATCAACATCTCTGGCCCTCTAGGCTGAGTGCAGAAATTGGGTGAATCTCTGCTGTGAATGAAATCAGGGAACCTTACAGGAAAGAAGCAGTTTATGGGCATGGTTTCCATTGGTGGAACAAAAGAGCTACAGTTTGAAGATTCTAATTCCCCTGGATGAGGACATGGCCACATGTGAGGCTGTCATGAGGGATGTTTGAGAATATCATGACTCCCAGTGTACAAAATATTGGACATGCATTTGTCCTTTGATTTTTGGCTGAGACCCTCAGGATGCTCATGCTCCGAGCTTGTCTCACACATTTTTTATGATCAAATTACATTTTTTATTAATTGTTATTTTAATATTCTAATGATGCAATTTTGGTTGGAGGTGAAGAAAACAATTCTAAAGTAGAAAGTGAAAGTCTTTCTTTTCTTGCCCCATCAATTACAGTAAATAACCTATTGACATAGCCAGAGTTAAGAGTTTAAGGAAGTATGTTCTGAAACATAAAAAAAAAGATTCACAGTGCTTAATAAAATATACAATTCATGTTGGGTGACATTTGATAAAACAGTTAAAAAATATGGATGACAATATGTTCTCTTGATTTTTCCTTGTTTCATACTCATTTTGTAACAACATAAACCCTCTGTTAGAGTTCATGTGAGCTGTATCTTTCCAGACCATTTTATATGCATCTAAGGATATTCAGGATAGTGTATATAATAATACCGTACAGCACATTGTTATTCTGTACTAATGTTTTGCATAAATAATAGTTGATTTTCTTAATCAAGAGTACTTTTCTTCTAGAGATATTTTCTAATATTAAAGAATATGAATGTACCAGATTATATAATAGTTTCCTCATTTTAGACTTTCAGTGTTGTTTTAGTTTTATATGTTAGCTAGAATGTAGAATGTTTCCATCCTTGTACTTCTTGGATTTTTGATTCTGTGAGTATTATCTGGATGGCTCTGAAAAGTGGCATTGATGGCTCAGAGGGTGTACTTGTTATATCTTATTAAGTTAAAAATTACCCAAAAATTGAGTAACTTAAAACTACCAGCTTCTACTATCTCACACTTTCTGATAGTCAGGAAGCTGGGAGCAAATTGACTGGATGGTTCTAGCTCATTGGCTTTTATGAGGTGGCGGTCACGATGTTAACCAGATATCATTTAAAGACTTGACTTCAGATGTTCACTTTTCTTCTGAAGACTTAGCTTCATGATTAGAGAATTAAAATATTAGGGAATGAATACATTATCACCTTAGGAAATAGAATGCTCAAGTTTAAAGTAATATAAATGTAAGAAACTGAAAGGTTTCATTCAAGCGTTTTATAAAAACTACATTTTAAATATTCAACAAACATATACGCTCATTAAAAAATTCCTTTGTTCTTATATCCTGATGTGTAGTGATCACTGATAATTGAAATACTCTCTAGAACAGTATTTTCTCTTAGCTATTTACTGATGAGAAAATATTTACAAGAGTAAAAACTACTCAGTGCCCAAGGTTTTCTCATTTAATTTTTAATATGTTGCACCACATTCTCGTATTAGTATGTCTTGTATTCCTGAAATAAACCCTTCTAAGTCATGCTAATATTTTAATTTTTATAGGAAAATTCATAATTTACACTGGTTTCTCTCAAATTTTTAACAAGGTATAATAGCCACATAAAATATTTTCTTAGCTTTCTTTTTTTTTTTTCTGGCTTGTAAACTAGATTTAGAGGAAGGAAGATGCCCTGAACCTTGAAAATATGGGAAAAGGATTCTGTAAAATCCTCATAAAATTTCATTAGTATTTCAAAGTATTTAAATGTTACTTCTTTTCTTCTGGGTTATAATTCTTTTTAATTCACTTTTGCTATTCTATATTTTAGAGAATTAAATTATATTGGTCCTTGGAGGTGTTAGAAAGCTCTATTCTATCAAATAAGTTCATATTTATCCACTATTTATTGTTAATTTTATGTCCTTTCTCATTTTATATCAACATTACAGTAGCTCTATTTTATCAATAATTTTATTTTTTTGAATTTTAGTTATACTCTACATATTTAGTTAAAAATTTTAAAGTGTACATTATGCTGCTTTACTTGCATTCAGCCTGTGTTTTTTTTTTTTAAACAATTCTCTGGTTGCCTGTTCTTGTTCATAGATTGTCTGGACATCTCCTATTCTGTTAGGGGAATCTGTAGTTATCTCATTTCCCTCAACTACTATTGAATTAAATGCATGCACAACATTGAAATGGAACATTTCACTGTCTCTTAGTCTAATACACTCCAAGTTTTCATTAGAAATATTGACTAACTTTTAAAAAGTATTTTAATATTCATGAATGTATAGCTTTATAAAAATTATTATTTGATGGGAACAAATATAATATTTCTCATTCTAAAATATTTGTGTTAAAAACTTTGTGCTTTGATTTTTTTATTGCTCTGTGCTAAAAATTGTGACATATAGCACAAGTTCAACACATGTTTATTATATCAAACTCATTCATTATATTTCCCAAATTGTTGAATCCTTAATAAATTTCATGTGTTTATCTGATAATAATTGAAAGGAGATTCTAATTATTTTTTGTAACTATGAATGAAGGATTGGCCATTTTATCTCCTTATATAAAATTCTGTAAATTTTCTACTATTAGATATTTCAAAGGAACAACACTACTGCATAAAGAAAACCATTCAGTGGCTTTCCCTGCAGATGGATACTCCTCAGCTCCTCTATGAATGATGAACACCTCTACAATAGACTTGTTGCCCCATGTTGGGGACACAGAATCCGTCTGGAAGACTCTGTCTTCATAAAAGGCTAGTTGGGATTGTTGCTTAATAGAGAATATTCTACTTTCTAGAAATCCCAAAATCCTGTCTTTTTTCAACTGGCTCTCGAATTCATCAGCTCTGACTTGAATTCTTATTAAAGTCTTCTGTCCTTCTTCCAGTGTACACTTTGCCTCACCCAGCTCATTCTGCCCATTTTTACCTGGGAGTATTTTAAATATCCTCCCCTCCACCCCAAATAATCACATATTTCAGTTGACTGCTATTGCTCTTGGTATTTGAAGTAAAAATACAAAATCTGGTCTCCAGTGTCCTGCGGTGTGTAATATATTGTTTTGTCTCCAGCTCCATCCAGGACTAGTTGCTATAGGGCCATTATTTTTCCTTCTCATGTGGCTCATTGATCACCACATAGGCTTTTTAATTTAGTAAGTTATTCTCACTTCTCTGCCCAGTTAATTCTAGGGAAATTTTAATTTATCTGGTTTGAAGTTACATGATCATATACGTTTCTACCGTCTCCAATGTACTAGAAGCCCCAGTTTTAAAAGAATTCTTACACTCTAAACTTCTTCACTACAACTTTTAATAAAATGGAAATTTTATTCCATTGCACATCATATTTAGTGGCAAACACCGTTCCTCCCTCAGGTCTTTGTTCTGATTTCACCTTCTCAGTGGATCTTCCTCTCACCCCTCTCCCACTTAAAATGCCAGCCAAATCCTCATCCCACCTCTGTTCCATATTGCCTTCTCTGCATGTTCCTTTCTGCTCCTTCCCATTCCACTGTCTGAATCCTATTGACAATGCCCCAGGAGAGAGCAGAGCCACAAGGAGGTATCACACCTTCTAGGATGCTACTGGCAGAAAGACAAGAGATAACAAGTGTTGGGGGTAGTGTGGAGAAAAGGGAATCCTTGTGTACTGTTGGTGGGAATGTAAATTGGTTACAGCTATTATGGGAAAGTGTATGGAGGTTTCTCAAAAAATTAAAAACAGGACAGAAATATGACCTAGCAATCACACTTCTGAGTACATAACCAAAGGAAATGAAATCAGTATCTCGAAGAGGTATTTACACTCCCATGAGCATTACTATATTATTCACAACAGCCAAGATGTGGAAACAACCTAAATTTCTGTTGACAGATGAATGGATAAAGAAAAGGTGGTATCTATATATATGATAAAATATTATTCAGGCATAAAAATGAATGAATTCCTGCCATTTATGACAACATGGATGAACCTCGAGAACATTATGCTAAGTAAAATAAGCCATACCAATACGAATACTATATGATCTAGCTTGTATGTGGAAGCCAAAAAAGTCAAACTGATATATCCAGAGTAAAATGGTGGTTACCAAGGGGTGGGATGTAGAGAAAATGGGGAGATGTTGGTCAAAATGTTCACACTTTCACTTGTAAAATGAATGAGTTCTGGGCATCTAATGTACAACATGGTGACTATAGTTCATAATACTGTATTATATTCTCTAAATTTGTTGAGAGAGTAAATCTTCAGTGTTCTCAGCACACAGATACAAAAAATGGTAATTGTGATGAATGTGTTAATTATTCCATAGTGTGTATGTACTTCAAACGATCATGTTGTACACCTTAAATATACACAATTTTCATTGGTCAATTCTACTTCAATAAAGCTGGAAAAGAAAGTGATAGGTGTCCTAGGCTTGCCTCCTCTGCTCAACCCAGGCTTCACATTAGATTGCTGAGGCATTGTGCAAATACATCTCCTATGTCCCCTGATCAGAGATTCTCCTGCCAGTAATTGGGGTGAGGCCCAGCCTCACTAATAGGTAAAGTGACCCAGGTGATTCTAATCTGTATCCAGCATTAAGCACCAAGGCTCTGAGTCTTCCCATTCCTGAGAGCTGAGATCTGGGCTGAGGGTGGCAGTGCTCTGCTCTTCATGGGGTTTGATCAGGGCCAGGTGTGTGACCTGAAGGGGAGGGTCAGTCCAGTCCAGATCCCCATTGCTGCAGTGTATGTGAGGGCTTCACCAGGAGGGGAGCATGATCTGAAGAAAATGTGGAAAAACTCACTCGTTGGTGTCTAGGTAGGACTTTACTGTCCCTGATTTCCTCCTGATGCGGTGGGCAGCAGAGACCTTCTTTTCCACATGATGAGGTCTTTCCTGTGTGTGTGGTTGTGGCACAGGAAGGAGGTATATGGATTCTAGGAATTAAACAGAATATTTTCAACTTTCAAAACTTCTAAAGACTCATGTTGCCTGAGGAAGAAGTCCAGAAGAGGAGGAAGAGGAAAGCAAAGGAGTCAGGAATGGCTCTTGCTCAGGTCAAGTCATATTCTCAGTTGATTGTTCTGTCTCTCCTTCATGAAATGCCCTTCTTTGGACTTGCTAATCTTCTCTGACTCTGAAGTATCCTCCCTGACACCTGTTTCCTCACATTCACTCAGGACCTTCCCTCAGTCCTTCTCATCTCCACTTAGATTCCATCTCACTATGACCCAGTGACATGGAACTTGTGAGGAGGCTCCATTGAGCATGGTCCTAAGCAGGGCTTTACACTCATGGGTTAGAGGCAGGGTGTCAGTGCAGTTGGGCAGCAAGGATTGTGTAAGAGACCCCTCTGGATGCACTGACATCTCTCTGGAGACCAGGATTAAAGAAGATGCACAGGGAAGTCACATATTAATATACACAAATGCCGGGTAAATTCTGGGAAAGAGATTGATAGGGCAAAATCATTCTAACTTTTTAATAATAAGTATGAAGCTAAATGAATGAGTTACTGACTTCAAAATCTTAGTGACTGGGAATGGAATGGAAAGTTTAGAAAGAGACATGTGATAGAAGGTGTTTTATTCCATCATCAACTTTAAGTTACAAAATCAACCTAAATATCTGACAGCTGGAGATTTTTAAAATCATATTCATCATATCCATTCCTCAGAGCTTGCTATCTCACTCTGTTGATTGTATCCTTGGACACAGAAACTTTTACATTTGATGCAAAGTTCCAGGTTCATTGTTTTGCACGTAGATATCCAGTTTTCCCAGCCCTATTCGTTGAAGAGACTCTCCTTTTCCCATTGTGTAGTCTTGGCACCCTTGTTGAAAATCATTTGGCATACATGCAGGGGTTTATTTCTGAGAATTTTATTTTGTTCCATTGGTTTACATATCTGTGTTTATGTCAGTACCACACCATCTTGATCACTCTTATTTTGTAATATGTTTTGAAATTTAAAACTGTGAGGCCTCTAACTTGCTTCTTTTTCTAAAGTGTTTTGGCTATTTGGGGTCCCTTGAGAATTCATATGAATTCTAGCATTTTTTCTCCCTTTCTGCAAAAATTCCCATTGGGTTTTTGATAGAGGTTCCACCGAATATGTCGAAAGCTTTGGATAGTATGGATAGTTTAACAGTATTAAATCTTCCAATCCATGAGTATAAGTCTTTCTACTGTATTTTCTTTGATTTATTTTAGCAATGTTTTGTAGTTGACAGTATTCTAGTCTTGGAAAGTTTATTCTTAAGTATTTCATCCTTCTTGATGCTATATTATGTAGAATTGTTTTCTTAATTTCCTTTCCAGATTGTTCATTGTCAGCGTTTAAAAATGCAGTTGATTTATGTGTGCTGATTTTGTATCCTGCAACTTTTCTAAAATGGTCTTTTTGTTGTAAGAGTTTTCTTCTGGAATCTTTATGGTTTTCTATATATAACATCTTGTCTTCTAAATATAAAGATAATTTTACTTTTCCAATTTGGATGACTTTTATTTCTTTTTCTTGTCTAGTTGCTATGGCTAAGACTTCCAGTACTTTTTTGAATAGGATTGCAGAGAGTGTGCAACCTTGCCTTATTCCTGATCTTAGAGGAAAAACTTTCAGTCTTTTACCATTGAGTATAATATTAGCTACGTGCTTTTATTATGTTGAAATAGTTCACTATTCCTAGTTTGTTGCATGTTACCCTGAAACATTGTTGAATTTTGTTAAATGATTTTTTCTCCATCAATTGATATGAACATGTGTTTCTTTTTCCTTTATTCTGTTAATATGGTGTATTACATTGGTTAATTTTTGTATGTTGAATCATCCTTGCCTTACAGGGATAAATTCTACTTGGTCATGATGTTTAATCATTTCAGTGTGCCGTTGAATTGGGTTTGCTAGTATTTTGTGAAAAGTTTTTGCATAAATATTGATCAGGAATATTGGTCTGTATTTTTTTTTTTTCTGCTTGTGTCTTTCTCTGGGTCTGGTATCAGAATCATGTAGGCTCCATAGAATGAGTTTGCAAGTGTTCCCTCTTAAGCTCTTTGGATGATTTTTAACAGGATTAGTGTTAATTCTTCTGTAAATGTTGGGTTAAAATCTGCAGTGAAGCCATCTGGTCCTGAGCTTTTCTTTGTGGAGGTTTTTGTGTACTGCTGAATCTTCTCTCTAGTTATAATGCTGTTTACATTGTTTATTTCTTCATGGTTAGATTTTACTATGTTGTATGTGTCTAGGAATTTACTTGTATCTTCTAGGTTATGTAATTTGTTGTCATATAATTGTTCATAATTTTCTTTTATAATGCTTTAAAAAGTTTCTCTGACATCACCTGCAAGGACCCCTCTTTCATATCTGATTTATTTATTGGAATCATCTCTCAATTTTTCTTAGTCTAATTTGTTAATCTTATTGTTAATCTAATTTGCTTTCTTGTCAATCTTTTCAAAAACGTATTTTTGGTTTGGTGATTTTTATATTTTTCTATTCTCTATTTTATTTATCTCTGCTCTAATCTTATTTCTTTTATTCTGCTAATTTGGGTTTCGTTTGTTTTTTTCTACTGCCTTGAGATGTAAAAATATATTTGTGATTTGAGATCTTTTCTCTTTTTTAATGTAAGCATTTACCACTGCAGATTTTCCTCTCAGTGCAGTGCTGCTCTCACTGCATCCCATAAGGTTTGGTGTGTTGTATTTTCATTTTCATCCAAATATTTTAAAAAGTCCCTTGTGATTATTTCTTTCATCCATTAGTTGCTTAAGAACGAGTTGTTTAATTTCCACATTTTGTGGATTTTTCTGTTTTACGTCAGCTATTTTTTTCTAGTTTCATTTCACTGTGGTTAGAGAAGATACTTTTTATGCCTTTTCTTAAATTTGTTAACATTTGTTTTGTGGCCTGACATGTGGTCTATCATGGATAATGTTCCATGTGTGCTTGAGAAGAACGTCTTTCCTGCTGTTGTTGAGTGAGTGTTCTATATATGTCTGTTAGGTCCAATTGGCCTATAGTGTTGTTCAAGTCCTCTGTTTCCTTATTGATCTTCTGTTTGGTTCTTCTATCCATTACAAAAACTGGGGTGTTGAAGAATAGACTCTTACTGTGCTGCAGTCTACTCCCTTCAATTCTGTCAATGTTTGCTGCATATATTTCAGAGTTCTAGTGTTAGATACATATAGATGTATAATTGTTATATCTTCATGGTGAATTGACCCTTGTATCATCACATAATGTCCTTTGTCTCTTGTGACAGTTTTTGTGTTACAGTCTATTTGTCTAATATAGTATATACTCACCTGCTCTGTTTAGGATCTCATTTTCATGGAATGTCATTTTCCTTTCCTTCACTTATAGCCTATTCTTGTCCCTAGATTTGTGAATTTTAACCATTCCAGATCTTGGACTCTCTCTTACCCCCAGTATGTATTTTTCGTCCTTTTCTCTCTTCTACTGGCTTAAGCATACTATACAGAGGTGAATGGCAGGAGCCCTGGGAAGCCCCCTTTTCTGCATTGGAACTTTAGAGGAAATACCTCCAATGTTTTCTGCAGAACATTATGATTGGTGAAGTAGTCTTGCTTATTAAAAGTTTTATCCCCCATTTCCTTCTCATCATGATTTTTTTTTATGCAAGAATTTTTTCAAGTATTTACTACTGAGATTTTTTTTTTAATCTTAATCTGTTAAATTATTGTATAATACTAATCAGGTTACACAACCTTCAATCATGGATTTATTAGTGGAATAAATGAATAAACCCTGTTTGGCTTTTGTTAATACCTAGATATCTAAATTTAAATGGATAAACAGTATTTATATTTTTGAATATAGTTATTTTATTAGAGATTGGAGTTAAAGTAGTCTATATTTTTTCTGTTTGTACTATTTTGTAATAGCCTGCTAAAGAATTATGTTGACAAACTCAATTAAGTACAAATGATACATTTTCCTTTTCACAAAGAGCTAAATTATACACAAATGAATGTGATAATAAAAAAAATCATCGAAAAATGTCGAGAAACAATTCTCATTTCAGTTAATTTGTATGTTCATGTGTGTGCATGAATACATGGATGTGTAACTCCATGGCTTTTACAAAAAACATCATTTCACAAATAATTTTTAGGTATTTTAGCAGTTGAAATTATATCTAAAATTTATGCCATGGCCTTAAATTTCTTCTACACTTTCACCTTAATGACTTAAATAATAGTAATAATAGTAAGATATTGTGTGAATGCATGCGTGTGTATGTGCATATATAATGACCTTTTATGCAGTTCCATGTTGTCAACCTTGAACTTGTTTCAAGATTTCTCATGGGACCCTCTATCAATGTACTTCTAATGTTTCATCTGTTACTTAACTGTATGATTCTTTAGGTTTAATTCTAAAACCAAACCACCTGATGTCAGGTGCTTGCAGTGTCATTTCTTACCTGTTTGATTGAGGCAAGTTTCTTAGAGTGTCTGTGACACAGTTGTCTCCTCTATAAGATGGGAACAGATCTTTCTCTAATGAGCTATTATGTTGATAACAAGTTAATACATATAAAGCATTTAGAATAATGCTTAGCACACAAGAAGGGTTGCAAGACATTCAGTCGTTGCTGTTGTTACCACAATTCAAGATTCTGAACTTTCTTTAAAGCCACTGTGGACTTTGTCATCTCTGAAGACACTATTCATGCTCCAGCTCTTTTAGATATTGAATCTCACTCAGTGTGTAGACTGAGTGTAGATAATATCTAACACTTATGTATAGTTAACATGTTGAAGTTTTATTTGTATATTTCATGTACTGTCCACAAAAATGAAAACTCCACATTGATTTGGAGGAGAACATCTCTTATGAAGAAGCATAAGAAATTAAAATTAGAGGTACACAACTTTTCAAAATACTTTTACATGGATCTATCAGAACACACACTTCAACCAAATGGATCCTTACACCTCTTTCCTCTTCTCATTTTGTGTGAAGATAAGACTTCTCCCCATGACTCCTTTGGTGAAACGTTTTTCATTTCAGCAATGGTTGACATTCAAAGATGTCATGAAATTCTCTTAGGCATGGGAATGCCTGGACCCTGCTCAGAGGGCCTTGTACACGGATGTGATGTTGGAGAACTACAGGAACCTGCTCTCCCTGGATGAGGAAAACTTCCCTCCAGAAGTCAGGATTTGCTCTTGTGTGTCTTTGCACTTTCCCTTGTTTACCTCCTGGGAGCCCCTATGTGATTTGACTGAGATGAAAGCCTTGTTGACTCAGAAATGAAAAGCTTCATGATGCGGTATCACTAGTTTAAACTTGCCCTTTCTCCAGGTGATTTGCACACTTCATGATACATCAGGGCTTGTACCAGAGCATAAATATTCACAAAGAACCATGGAAACTTCTAAATATCCAATTACCTGTTTTCTACCCATGGTTTTGATTCACTGGTTCTTTGAAGAGATCTAGGTATCTGCTTATTTTATTCTTCCTTATGCATTCCAAAAATGGCAAGCAGTGGAGGAATTGGTGAAATATTTTTCTAGATCCATTTGTAATGTCCTCTTCAGCTAAACAAAGAGATGGGATTCTGCATATGCACAGAGCATCATGTTCCTTTCTTCCTATAAGCAGGAATTTTTTCTGATCTGAATATTATCTCTATTTTGGAGCAAAGGAAGGAGCTCTGGACTATGGAGAGTGAAGCAAAAATAGCAAAAAACCAAATGGGTGGGAATGTACCAAAGGTGTGAACACCGGTAAGAGCTCAGAAAAGGGAGAGAGGAAGCTTCACCGTTACTAGTCTTTGGGAAACTCTCCTCAAGTGGGACAGTTCTATGTTTAGTTTTTTGTGAACACTCAAAGGAAATTTTTCTTCCACCCAACTTATCACTCTGTCCTTAACATGTGAAATTTATCCTTTCACCCTCCATTGGTGCTGCAGCTTCAAGGGAGACAAAGTCAAAGTCTTCATCATGACCTACACTTATCTGGCTCCTGTGAACAATTTGTTTCCTTGCCTTTGAGGATCATGGGACAGGCTGTTTCAAAGGGGTCTCTTTCTCCCTTAGTCTCTCCTTTTCTATTTGAATCCGTCAGATGCTCAGTTCTCAGTTCATAGAGATCAGAACTGAGGACTCTATAGTTCTAATCCATGGACCTATCCTGGTTCCATCCCCATTGGCTGTCCTGGGAAGACCTAATCAGAAAATGGGATAACCCTGGCTGCTCTTCCATTCCATCTGGTGCCCCAGAAACTGCATGGAGTTCTCAAGCCCTGTCTGCCTGTTCAAATCCCTCAACCATTTCTCCTCTTCTGCTTTTGCCACACGCTTCAGGGGAGTGTGTAATGGAGAGATGGTTTGGATATTCTGTAATTGTTACTTAGGAAAACTGTAAAGACAGTAAGGACAGAGATCTGCTCTTTGACCCTCAGTTTTACATGTGGACCATTTGTCCAATTTTCAGGCTCTTAGCTTGGAATCTGGGCATAGAGCACATGGTGCCATCCTAAGATTCTACAATATGTGTACCCCATATCTTGTATTTTTCTCTTTTGCACCATTCTATCTAATGTGGGATTATAGACTCTTCCAGAATTCATATTCTCTTAAGTTTGCATGATTTTGCTTCTGAAACTTGCTTTTGAAATACACAGTCCTAGGGTCTGAAATTTCATCCTTTTTTTTTTTTTACTGTAATAATCCAACTTTATGTAATGGAAAACTTCTGGTGGACTCTCATGTCGAGTGGGTTTACTTGGTAAGAAAATTCTTAATAAAGAATACTTTCACTAATGTGTTGCAATATTATCTTGCTACATACAGAAGCACCACTTGAAGCTACTCAGTAGAGTGGTCAAATAAAATTTTGAAGCATTTTCTGATGGAGTTTATAAAGTGGAACGATGCCTTCAATGAAGTCTACTGTAATTTGTTTTGTTTAAGAAACTGCTACTTTCATTTTGTATATTTCCATGCATTACAAATGAACTTGGTTTTTATTTAATCATTAATTCTGTATTCTTTGTGATTTTCTCAGTGATGTTTACTTTACATTTGCATAGGGTGGGAGGTTTCAATTGGGGAATGGTTATTTTATATATTTTACAGTATTTCCTCCTCTAGTGTTGAAAGTATGGCTTAGCAGTAGTTTCCCTAAACTCTACATGAAATCCAGAATATTTTGAAAAGATAGCTTTAATCATCCCTTCTACTTCTTTTCACCTGTCTTAGTACCTAATATTAAGTTACACTTTTGTCAATTAAATTTACTACAGTTTTTAAAATGGTAATTTTCAATATCTTCAGAATATATATATTTTAATGGTTACTTTCTTAATCCCAGACATACCATTCAATTGACTTGCCATAATTTGTTATATAAGATTCATTCATATAATTCATGGTATATAAGAGCCATGTTTTCAGTTTTCTATCCATAATTTGTTGATTTTTGTGTAAATTTCACTGAGTTTTTCTTTCGTGGTATAACTGCTATCTTCAAATAATTACTCTTCCTGTCTAGGTCCATCATGTCCATGTTGATAAACTGAATTAATGCTTACATATCTCTTTGTATTTTACAGGAAACAGCTTGTTTCTTGCACTTTATGGACTTCGTCTCCACTCTTGTCTCTAACACCTGTATTTTCTGTATAATTTCTAAATTTCTGGAAATTGCATTCTTGAGTGAACAGAGGACAACAGTCTTGTTCTCTGTCTTTCTTCTCATCTGAACTTCCTACAGAGTACACTTGGTCCCTGTTGTCCCACATGCTAGTGCTGTCCTGGTCTCTGGCTCTTGTTTACTGTGTATGTTGCTCACCATCTCTCTGCACATCGGGTTCCCCCATGAATCTTCATGGTACTGCCCAGACAATGTTTCTGAATGTAACTGCTGCTACTTACAGTGCATTTTAGTATGTCTTTACCTACTGTGATCCTTTACTTATTTTCTCTGCAAAGTTACTTATGTTCTTCTGATGATATTTATGAAGTCTAATTATTAAATTTGAATAAGTGCACATTAAGATTCATTTATTCATAATAACTATGTATCTACTAATAGATACAGTAGTAACACCCATGACCTCATGTCTCTTTTTTTTATTGTGTCAAATAAGTAAATGCTATGAAATGAAAACAAAAGATAGAGGACCCCTAAAAGAGAAAGACAAAATGGACTGTGTGTGTCTATCTGGAACCTCAAAACAAAACAGTCAAGCAGCCATGCCAGGACTTGGGGGCATTCATGTACTGTGTTCTTAGAAAAACCACAACTTGTACCTGAAACTAAGTGTTCCTTCCTAATGGATGGCCAGAAGCCTGATATATCTGATTTTAGAACACCAGTATCTATAGGGAATCAACGAATCAGTGGGCTCTCAAAATAATCCCTGTGGTCTTTGGTTTTTGCATTTGTAACTTCTGTCCTCCCACACCCTCCCTGGAGCATACATTTGATTTGAACCAGAGGCTGAATCTCCCTGGTTTACAAACTGTATGAGCAATAAAGATTTCCTAACTAAATTCTGGTATTCCAGATATTGTTTTGTTGACATTCTTTGGTGTCAGAAGTGGGATCTGAAGGGAACCACAGGTTCCCTTTCTCTGCACAGTCTGGAACCAATGCATTGGCACCTGTAAGAGCCCCTTGAGCTCAGTTGCTCCTTCATGGTGTTGGGAGATGTTCAAGTAAGTCCTCTTGGATCCAAAACCTCCCACACTTTCAAAGAAACTAGGTACTACAATGAGAACTATGACAGGTTTCACTCAGATCTTGGATGGATATATTTGGGTGACTCATAGCTATGGAAGTTTAGACACATCAGAACCTTTATGATGAGAATAAAAAAATGATTCCAGACAAGGTCAACCTAACTGCATTCGAGACATGGGATGGATATCCCAGAAGTCAAGCAAAAATACCATTATATTTAAAGAAAGTGACTGGTTTTGGACAGACTGGTCTCAACAACCAGGCATTTACTTGGTGACCAATAACAGAATTCAATGGTTATGTGGAACAAAGCTTTGGCCGTGGCTTCCACCTGGCTGCCTAGGGCATTGCACCCCACTTTCTTTTGGATGCAAGGAAAGACTCATTCCAAATTAAAAACTATCACTAATCTCCTTTTCCTCAAACCCAGATGGACTCATGCAGGTTTTCATTGGTATGATCACCTAGCTACTATATTTGTTCCTTCTATAGGACTAGAGGATGTCATCACATACAGAAGTCCTGACTAAGCTCACTCAACAGGCCCTTAACGATAGTCAAACTGAATTATCAGTATTGAATACTAAAATGTCTTTAATGAGTAAAGCCTTCCTCTAAAAGAGAATGGCCCTCAATATTATAACTGCATCATGAGGTGTAATCATCCAAACTGAATGTTGTGTTTTATACCTGACGAGTCTCCCAATGTGTCATCTCTGCTAAATCTCAGGAGAAAGCAAGAAAATGCCCTTAGCAATCCTACCCCTAGTCTAAATGATTTATTTAGTTGGCTCCTTACAGGCATCATCACACTTCTGCAATCCAGATTACATCTCTTAATTCTGTTACTCCTTGGAATCCTGGTCTGATCATACTTAAACTAATCACTACTGTCTTTACTCAGTGTTGTAAAACCAGCATTAAGGCTAAAGTGATGGTCTTGTGATGACTGGAGCCAATATACAAATTTGATTCCCCAACTTCAAGGCCTCTTCCAGATGATCTCATAATGTACAGGCACATCCTATTGAATTTGGCTTGCCCTCATCTTGTCTGCCTTGTTGCTCAAATATGGCTCTCCTAACAATAAATAGGAGATCACATGTATAACCTTATTCCTATTTACTCTTTCCAAGCTTACCATATCTTTTTAGCTGGTTACCCTGAAGTCTGGGCTCACTTTTAAGATTGGGTTTCCAGGTCCTCGTGTTATCATTGGTTTTAGGACTAAGCATCTGATTGTTCTTTAAAATAACTGTGGCTTGCTTTCACACATGCCTCTGTGAAACTCCAACCTGAATCTTGGTGACTCAACATCTTCTGACTCTAAATGCAACCATCACTGGAACCTCCAGGAACTTCAACTCTGCAACCTTAATCAACCTATAATAGGTACCTCGGTGGACCCCTAACCTGCATGGCCCAAGTTACTCGATTGGATAACTAAGGCCCACTAAGCCCACAGGTCTCTCTGTGGGACTAAATGGACCTGAGGTAGGCAGAGGCCACCTCAGCATTGAAATGGGACAAACACCAAATTCATCACCAATTTGAACAAAATGGGGAAACATGGAATTAAAATTTTAAAAAAAGAGGACCCCTAAAAGAGAAAGACAAAAGTGACTCTGTGTGGCTAACTCAGACCTAAAGCAAAACAGTCTAGTTGACTTGCAAAGGGTGAGGTGCAGACATGTACTCTGTTCTCAGAAAAACTTGTACCTGAAACTGGGCATTCCTTCCAGAGAGATGATCAGAAGCCTGATGTAACTGATTTTAGGACACCAGCGTCTATAGGGGAACCAACATTAGGCAGCTTTGAAAATAGTCCCTGTGGTCTATGTTTTGTGTCTTTATAAACTCTGCCTTCCAACACCCACTCTGGAGTCTACTTTTAACTTGTTTTGGAGCCTGCATCTCCCCAGTTTGCAGACTGTATGAGCAATAAAGCTTTCATAACTAAATTCTCTTATTCCAGATATTATTGGCTATAGTATAAACATACATTTTATACACCTTAGGAAACCAAAAAATTTGTTTGACTGATTTTTTGCAATATTCGCTTTATTGTAGTGATTTGGAAACGAAGCCAAAATGTCTCCTAAGTATGTCTGTATATGAAATTTCTAGTTTATCTATCAAAAAAAATTATCTTTGTGCATATTCATTTTTAAGAAACTCATGAACATTAATTTTTGAAATCATTTCCCACAGCACACCAGGCAACAAAAAATATTATTTTTATCCTTATTTCTGAAATTTTCTTTTATTTCCTATTATTTCTCATATGCTAACTATATTTCTATTTTCAAATCACGTAAAGGTGCAAGCCATGCATCTTATTTCAGCACACGAAGAAAGGCATGTACAAATATAATCATATGTTGTATATTTATGAGTAGAGAGGCAGGTTTTAGTGGGGGAGAACCTGAAATTGCAGTACCATGGTATTTTCTTTATAGCCACAGAAATAACTTGAAATAGATCAAGGAGTGAATAACTCATAAGCAAATTACAAATATATATTTCCAAAATTTTAAGTTGTTTGAATCTAACATGGAAAGAAATTGTTCCAGATGCCATTCAACTAGAGAACCTAAGGATGTAGCCTTAGTGTTCATCATGAAGCACTCCAATGAGGTGGCATATGCTTGGGTCAATAGAAGGCACATGATTCATTCAGGGTTACAAAAACAGATTACACTTTATTTATTTAGATGTGAGAAGCATAGTACATGCTAAATAAAGGGGTATGAAAATGCAATTTCAATGGCCAAATTTGCATCCTTCACAAGCACACTCTGCTCTGCTTCTTTCGATTGACCTCTCCTCCATAACACTCTCTGTTCAGTTTCCAAAAAAAAAAGACTAATTTTCATTAATCTCTGATATAGAACATTACCTTTTAAAAGAGATGGAGACCACTGTTCCCCTTCCATTTTTTCTACCACATATGCCATCCCTACTAACCCATTATTCTACTGAAGTGAAAATATCATTTTCGAATATTATGGCGTACTCTTTTTCAGGATCACCTGGTATAGCAATCTTTCTTATAATCATCAACAGATGCCCACAATCATACAAACAAATCTAAAGAGGCTGTGACCACAGAAAACAAGGTAACTTAGATAATATTTTACATCTATTCTCTGCCACTTCCCATGCTCCCAAATTTGCATAATATTGTACTTTAAAATCAGTATACTAGTTTTCCCAGGTTCCATGGATATGAATAAACCCTCCAAATGAAGCTCCTTTCATTTTACTGATCCCTTCCCTGAGATCATCATGGTGAAAAATGAAATACGTGTAATGAAAATATAAACAGGCTTCAAACTTCAGGTTGTAAGTCATCAATAATAACGTAGCCTTTTCAAGAAACCTCGAATCACTGAATAAAAATATTTTTATAAACTGAAATATAGACCTTTCCACTGATGTCCTTGCTTCATTGACACACATCATCTCATGAGTTTTAATTTTAACTTTTAACCCTCAATGGAATTTAACCTCTGAGGTTGGGTCATCATGAACTGCAAAGGAATTAGTTCCCTCTAGTATGAATTTCGTTATGTGTATTCCATTGAGAGAACTGGTTAAACTATCCCCTTCATTCCATTTGAAATGTGTCTCTTCAATATGAATTATTTGGTGCATACCAAATGTCATTGCTTAAGGGTCTTGACACATTTGTACGGTTTCCATTTTATATGAATTCTTTCATGACCATAAAGTTGCACATATTTGATAAAGCTGATCACACTCACTACATTTATAAGATTTCTCTCTAGTAAGAATACTGTTATGTTCCACAAGTCTTAAACTTTGGATATGCCTGCCATACATTACATCTGTGTGTTTCTCTCAAAGATGTATATTCTGATATCAAATGAAGTATGAGACCTGGTTACCAGCTTGGACATATACATTACTCTTACATGGTTTCTTTCCACAGCGGCGTCTCCGATGTTGAGTAAGGCTTGAACACTTGTGTAAGTTTTGTTTCAATCCTATTTGTAAGGTTTCTCGCTACTATGAATTCTCTGAGGATTCCCAAAACTTGAGCTTTTGAATAAAAGTAGTGCCACATATATTAGGTGTATAATGTTTCTTTTCAGTAGGTATGTTCTGTTGCCTAGGTAAGCTTGCAAATGGGGTAAAGCTCGGACATACTTATTACATTTGTAAGGTTTCTCTCCAGTATGGATTCTCCAATGCTGAAGGCGGCTTGAAAATTGAGTAAAAGATTTGCTATAGTAGGTACATTTCTACGGGTTCTCTCCAGTATGGATTCTCATGCTGAGTAAGGCTTGAATGCCTAGCAAAAGCTTTGCTGCATTCATTACATTTGTAAGCTTTCTCTCCAGTATGTATTCTCTGATGAATTGCAAGGTTCAGCTTTTGACTACAAACCTAGCCAGATTCATTATATTTGTAAAGTTTCTGTGCAGTATGGAATTTCTTGTGTTGAGGAACTTCTGAAACATCCATAAAGGATTTGCCACATTCAATACATTTTTAAGTTTTGTCTCCAGCATACATTTTCTTATGTCTCTTAAGGCATGAAAATTGGGTAAAAAATTTGTCACACTCATTACATTTGTCAAGTTTCTCTACAGTATGGATTCTTTTATGCTGAGTAAGTCCTGAACACTAAGCAAAGGCTTTGTCACATCCATTACATTTGTAAGGTTTCTCTCCAGTATGGGTTTTCTGATGTCTTTTAAGGAATACAAAATGGGTAAAAGATTTGCCACACTCATTACATTTGTAATGAGTGGATTTTCTGATGTCTTTTAAGGCTTAATATAAGGGTAAAAAATTTACCACACTCATTACATTTGTAAGGTTTCTCTCCTGTGTGGATTTTCTGATGTCTTTTAAGGCTTACAGAAAGGGTAAAAGATCTGCCACACTCAGTACATTTGTAAAGTTTCTCTCCAGTATGGATTCTGTTATGCTGAGTCAGTGCTGAACGCTGAGCAAAGGCTTTGTCACATTCATTACATTTGTAAGGTTTCTCTCCAGTATGAATTCTCTGATGAATTACAAGATGTGACTTTTGACTACAGACTTTGCCACATTTATTACATTTGTAAGGTTTCTCTCCAGTATGGATTTTCTGATGTCGAGTAAGATGTGAACTGCACACAAAGGCTTTGCTACACTCATTACACCTGTAAGGTTTCTCACCAGTATGAATTTTCTGATGTTGTGTAAGGCTTGAAAATCGGGTAAGAGATTTGCCACACTGATTACATTTGTAAGCTTTCTCTCCAGTATGGGTTTTCTGATGTGTTTTAAGGCATACAAAATCAGTAAAAGATCTGCCACACGTGTTACATTTGTAAGGTTTCTCTCCTGTGTGGATATTCTGATGTCTTTTAAGGCTTACAAAAAGGACAAAAGATTTGCCACACTCATTACATTTGTAAGGTTTCTCTCCAGTATGGATTCTCTTATGTCGAGTAAGGCTTGAATGTCTAGAAAAGGCTTTGTCGCATTCATTACACTTATAAGGTTTCTCCCCAGTATGGATTCTTTTATGTTGAGTAAGCCTTGAGTTTTTAGGAAAGGCTTTGCTGCATTCATTACATTTGTAAGGTTTCTCCCCAGTATCCACTCTCTGATGAGTTGCCAAGTTTGAACTTTGATGAAAGATTTTGCCACCTACATCACATTTATCTGATTTCTCTGCTGTGTGCATTTTCTGATGTCTACTATGGTTCGAGCACTTATTAAAAGCTTTGCCACACTCATTACATTTGTAAGGTCTCTGTCCAGAATGAATTCTATCATGTTTCAAGAGGTATGAGCTTTTGCTAAAAGCCTTCCCACACTTATTACATTTGTAAGATTTTTCTTTAGTGTGTGTTTGCCCATATTGTGCAGGTAACAAAAGATATTTTAAAACCTCCCTATATTTATTACCAATATTTTTGACACTGGGAGGGATTTGTTGAAGTGGTGAAACTGAGGAACCATAGTTGACAGACTTCTCAACTTGACTGCATTCATAAATTTTCTCCTCAGTTTTAAATCTCTGCAGCTCAACCGGCTGTGCCTGCAAACTTAATCCAGTTCTATTTTTCAAACACATTATATACTCATTTCTAGGATGAGTTATGTCATTTTTCAGTTTTAACAAATCGCCTATAAATGGCTCATCATGCATGAAATATTGGTATGTATTATTTCTTACAGAAACACTCTGCTTTTGAGGAAAATTATTTGTGGATTTATTACGTTCATCTATCCTATGAGTGAGCTTTTCTTTATGGATTAAAGGCACTCCTTTGTCATTTCTTGCATCATATCCCCACACACTCCCAAACTCGTGTATATTTTCCAAGACTTCTTTGAGGTCAAAATCCTTGATGCCATGGCTTTCATTTCTTTCCAATATCAGCAGATGGTAGAATTTTCTTTCATTAATGTCCTCTCTTGGTGATAATTCCTTTATTGCAAATCCAGCAGAAAGGCTTCCTATTAAATACAATTTAATTGGAAGAGAAATATTTTATATTAAATTAATTATACAAAAAATAATCCCTATAATGAACAAAGTTGTTAAATTTCTGAATCTCTGTCTTCAAGCACCATTGTAATGTACATATTTCTAAATTTTTAGTGTTACAATTTTTCCATATTAGTATTTTTCTCTCCCCTTTGATAATAAATTTTCAAAACACACCATATGTACTATAAATATTTTCAGGCCATATAACCGGATAATTAAATGACACTCAACAGTTAGGTAGTTGATCTACATATTGGCTAGTATATAACCATAGGCATGAAATCATAATGGAAATTTGAGGTTGTCGTCCATAATTCTCAATCTTTATGATAAGCTGTGTTGATATGATGCAAGAAAAATTACCAAAACATCTATAAAACAATAATAAACAAAACATTTTTGTAACCCATGATAAATTAGGTAAGTTAATAATTAACCACAATTATAAAAAATAATAGTCTCTGAAATTCTAAACAATTCTTCCTAAGGAACTAAGGAGAGATTTACATTCAAGGATGACCACACAATAGTAAAAAAGAACAATATCTTGTAAATCATAAATTTGAACTAGTTTCAAATAAACACAGATTATTATAAAGATTAAAAGTAAAGGGGACAGCCCCATGGCCTAGTGCTTAAGTTCAGTGTGCTCTGCTTTTGTGGCCTGAGTTCTGCTCCTGGCCGTGGACCTATATCACTCATCAGTGGCAAACCTGTGGTGGTGAGAAACATACAAAATAGAGGAAGATTGGCACAGATGTTAGCTCAGGATGAATCTTCCCCAAGCCAAAAAAGATAAAGAAAAAGAGAAAGATTGGTGACTGATGTTAGCTTAGGGCCAATCTTCCTTAGCAAAAAAAAAAAAAAAAAAAGAAAAAAGAAAAAAGAAAAAAGAAAAAAAAATTATGGAAGACTGTCAGAAATCTCAAATATGATTTCATGCCTACAGTTATATAATAGCTAGTACACAGAACAACTCTCTATGAAGTATCATTTAATTATTGAGTTAGAGGTTCAAAAAATGCGGATAGTATATAGGACATGGTTTGAAAATTTATGATGTACAGTGAAAGAATACAATATAGAAAACAATTACAAAAAGAAAACATACACGATATAATGCAAAGCATGTAGCATGGGGAGGTGTGGGTCCTGTGGAAACTGGGGTGCCTAGGTGCTAAAAATTAATATACACAAAGCCAGCAGTGTCATTTATTTGGATCAATACAAGATCTGAGAAAAGGCCAGGACTTGGATTTAGAAAAAGAGAGCAATTCTTTCAGCAAGAGGCATAATACTCATTCCGTAGGAACTATACTATGGGGATGAAGACAACAAGGAAGATAAAAAGGGAGACAGTGTGGTGTTAAGGGAAGAATGCAAATTTACATCTATTCTAATATTTGCTCTAAAAGTGATCCAACTGAATATGCCATAAATTCCATTTTTAGGTATATACTCGAGAGTCATATATATATTCCAGAAAACATGTACAAGAATGTTCTTAGTAGGACCCCAAAGCAAAAACATGGAAAAGACTACCAAGAGAAGAATGGATGAATTCACTCTGTACAAACACATATCCATGTGATAAAACCCTCGTAAGGGTCCAGCAATAGAGGCTGATGACGGGTGCTGGATAATGATCACTGACTGGGGGTACAGAGGTTGTATGGTGGAAACAAATTAGCGGGAGGTTATTGTCAAGGTTTCATTCTTTGGAGATGTGATTATATTTGGTAAAACATAACTCATGAACTATATTATATAGATTTAAAAATAGAAATTTATCAGTTTTGACACATTGAGTTTGTTAGTCCAAGTGTCCTTGTATCTTATTTAAAATAACAGACTCTCCTTTGCTTTAAAACTTCAATTATTTGAAATCATTTCTTTAAATCTTTTGACATTACAATCCCAAAAGATATATGAGATAGTACATGGGAAATGCTCTTAGTGGACATACAGTTATTATCCTTATGAATTTATAGAAATTAATATAGACTAATCTAAAAGTAATCAGTTCTAACTTCACAAACATCAGAAAGCAGTACCCCCTCAAGGGTATTACTAAATAACCTAGAGCAAAGAATTGTTGGCAAGGAAAAAGGGTGTTAGTTGCAGTATTTAAGAGTAGGAAAAATTTTTGGCAGTACCATGGTGATCCACGGCAGAGAGCTATGTACAGAGATGTGCTAAGCAAAATAAGTGTCCAATAATACTCAGAACAAAAGGACAGCAATGGGCTGTGTGTCAATAAGGACCAGGTACTTATTATAGAATTCAGCTGAAAGGGAAGACAGGGAACAAAACAAGCTTCATGGCTTAATTGAAATATGTACTTTCAAGAACTTAAATTGTCTGGGCAACAGGAATCTCAAAAGCAGTAGTAATGAGGGAATAATGGAGTGTAAAAAAATGCCTATTTTCTCTTACATAAAGGAGGATATTTAAATATTAGTCTAGTATACGAAGATGTGCATGACAAATCAAGATAGAATAATTAATAGAATAAACAATTTATAGCAAAATAATAAAAAATCAGTGAATTAAAATCAAATCCAAGTATTTTTCAGAAAACTACATATACTATGGAAAAAGCAATGTATCTTACCTGAAAAAAAAAACAAAACAGAAAACCACATGAATAGTATTTCTGTAGCTAAGTAACGTAATAAAAAATGTTTTCAACATATTAAAAATTCTCAGTTTCAAAAATGCAATAAATTTGAGGAAAGTGTGTAAAAACAATGAGATACCACTACAAACATGAGAATTGACAAAATCTAGAACATTGACAACATCAAATACTGTCAAGGATCTGGAGAAAGAAGAACTTTCATTCACTGCTGATGGGGATGCAAAATGGTACCCCAACATTGGAAGATACTTTGTCTTTTGTGACAAAACTGAATGTAGTTTAACAACATGATGTAGCAATCATGCTCCTGGGTATTTACCCAAGTGATTTGAAAAGTTATTTCCAATAAAAACATGCACATAAACGTTTATAGCAGCTTCGCCCATAACTGCCATAACTTGGATGCAACCAAGATGTTCTTTTGAAGGTGTATAGAGAAATAAACTGAGGTACATCCAGATAATGGAAGCATCATCCAGCACTAAAAAGAAATGAGCTATCAAGCCATGAAGAGACATGGATGAAACTGAAATGCATATAACTAAGTGAAAGAAGAAAATCTGAAAGGGCTATATACAGTTTGATTCTAACTATATGATATTCTTGAAAAGGCATACGAAGATAATAAAGAGATCAGTGGTTGCAAGGGTTAAGAGGGAGGGAGAGATGAACAGGCAGAGAACAGAGGATTTTTAGGGCAATGAAACTAGTCTGTAAGATACTATTATGGTAGTTATGTGTCATTAAATGTTGGTCCAACCCAGAGAATGTACAACATCAAGAGAGAACTCTAAGGTAAAGACGGACTTTGGGTGATAATGAGGTGTCAGTGCAGGTTCATCAATGGTAACAAATGTAGCACACTGGTGTGGGATGTTGATACTGGGGAGGGTCTGCATGTGTAGGGGTAGGAAATATATAGGAAATCTCTGTACCATTTGCTCTATTTTTCTGTGAAACTAAAACTGTTCAAAAAAATTGTCTACAACAAAGGTGTCTCTTAACACTACTAGGCACTAAGTAATATGAAACAAGTAAACATAATAACTAAGACTATCTCTTCAAAAAATTGTGGAGATTATATAGGTCTAATAATGAGTCATAACCACTCAAGAAAGAAATCACATGATGTATATAAAACAATATTCATTCCTTGACCCCGCAACCCCAAATTGCAGGAAAAAAAAAGAACACTAAGGGTATCATCAAAAATATCAAGCTGATGAAATAAATAGAAAACAACATCATTTATAACAATGAAATTTGCAAGATGAAAGTGTGACAAAACAAATTACAGTAGACTTAAAAAGTATAGGCATCATTTCACTTGATAAACTCCTTCAATAAATGTGTCAAAAGCATAGTTGTTGAAGGTGAATGAAAAAGAGGAGACACAGGGGAGACACGGGATAAACAATGTGGCATGAACAGCAGTTTACTCAACAGTCTCACAGAAATTAGGTTGTGAACTTGAACAGTGTTCTCCTTAGGTTAAGTTCCTACACCTTTTATTTATTGCCCGCTCAAAGGAGATGCTCGTATTATATCTCAACAACATTGTCATAGTGCCCTTAGCAGACACTGTTCAAGTCCTCAAAAACCTGGACAATTGGAATCACTTTTCAGTCAGGCTCTCCTAATACTTTCCACCTCAGGATCCTGGGACATGCTGACTACTACACACTGGCTTCCAGAGGCACTTCTGTAAGGAGCAGGATGATGTTCTAACATTATTTATTAATCAGTATTCTCCTTCAAGAATTTTCTATTACCCAGTAAACAACCTCCATGGGAGAGTCCATCAAAAGTTGTTCCTCACCTAAAGATGAGTTATCTCAAAAGAAAAAGAGGATGAAACTTCAGACCCTTGGAATGTGTATTTCAAAAGTAAGTTTCAGAGGCAAAATTTAGGAAAATAAGAAATCAGGAAGACCAAGTTCTTTCTATGTTCCCTGGCAGACAGAGCAGGAAGAGGGAGAAAAATATAAGGTATGGGAGTAAAATAAGAGAGTCGGATATTGGGAGGTTCTTGAGAAGGGCCTGCGCACTGTGCCTACAGGCTGTGGGGTGAGCACCTGAAAGACTGAGATATACTCCCATGTAGCAACGGGGACCAAAGAGAGAATCTCAGTGTCTAGTCTTTATATTACTTTTCAGCGACAATCTCAAATCACTTTCCTCTTTACACACATGTGGCAAAAACAGAACTGAAGAGATGGCTGAGGGGCCTGAACAGGCAGAAAGGGCCTGACACAGCCCAGGGAGTTTCATGGAACCCCACAGACAATGGAAGAGCAGCTATTTTCTGGTCATCTCCTGATAAGTTCTACCAAGGACATGAAATGTGAATGAAAACTGAAGAGGTCCTGAGGTCAGGACTACAGAGGCCTCAGCAATCTCTATGGACTGAGAACCAAGAGAGATGAAGGGGAAAGAAGACTCCATGGAGACAGCCATCTTGGTCTCCCTCAAATCAAGGGACCAAAGTGGTGACAGGAGCCAGATGATAAGAGTATTGTGTGTCATGATAAAGCTTTTGCTGCCTCTGCGTGAGCTGGAGCATCATGGTAGAGTGCGAGTTTAAACATTTACACTTTTCAATAGCAGTGGTAAGTGTGTGTAGTTGGTGGGGGGCAATGTCTTTTGAGAGCTCATAAGCAATGAACCTTTATTTTCCCACAGATCACTCCCCATTGAGGAGAGTTTCTCAAACAATATTTAACGGGGCAGCTTACTCTGAGCCCATCTATCTGAGCTCATACTTGTGTTCACATCTCCATACATTCCAAACCATCTGTATTTTTTCCTACCTTCCCTTCACTCTCCACATTCCAGGGCTGTTTCCCTTGTTCAAAAATGGAGATAATATTCTACTCAAGAAAGATTTCCACTTACAAAGGAAAATGGAACATGATATGCTATGTTTCTCCAGAACACATTCTCAGCTCTTTGTTAAGCTGAGAGAACGTTATAGATGGGTCTAGAAAAATATTTCAAAAATCAGCCAACTGACTGCCTCCTGAAAGCTAAGAGGTCATTTTAAGTATGCAGGCATCTGGGGCTGGCTCGGTCACATAGTGGTTAAGTTCGGCGCACTCCACTTAGGCGGGCCAGGTTCACGGGCCCACATCCCAGGCGCAGACCTACACCACTCGTCAGCATGTCCCAGTGACCCACATGCCAAAAAGGGGAAGACTGGCACAGATGTTAACTCACGGCTAATCTTCCTCAAGCAAAAAAAAAAAAGAGGAAGATTGGCAACAGATGTTAGCTGAGGGTGAATCTTCCACAGCAATAAAAAGTATGCAGACATCCAGCTCTACCCCAAGAACTACTGCCTCAAAAGCACAAAAGTAAAACCACAAAGTCAGATATTTTTACAACTTTGCCATAAGGTTCTCTGACTACTACTGTTCTGCAACCACCACTAATCAGGCACAATATGTGCAGAACTTCTGAAGAAAGGGGAAGTTAGAGTCCATGGGCCACACTAGAAAGCCTTTCCCTTCTGAACCAAAACAACTTCAATCACTCTCTTAAGATTCGGGATTTGGAACTCAGACAAGTATGATAGGGACTCCCAAGACACTCACAAGGGAGAATGCAAAGATATACAAAAGTAGTTACCAACTTCAGAAGGGAAGTTATCCTCACCCAGGGAGAGCAGGTTCCTGTAGTTCTCCAACATCACATCCCTGTACAACGCCCTCTGAGCAGGGTCCAGGCATTCCCACTCCTCCCGAGAGAATTCTATGGCCACATCCCTAAAGGTCAACCGACCCTGAAAGGAAAGCACATTTCACCATGTCAACAAGGACAGAGTTCTTATTTTGACACAAATGAGACAAGCAGACATGTGTAAGGATTGACTCCGCTGGAGTCAGTCTTCTCACTCATGATGTAAGAAAATTTAGAGCAAATTATAGTGCTCTAATTTTCTCTTAAATGAGGTGAAATCCACATAACAAAGTTAGCCATTTCAAACTACAATTCAGTGGCATTTACCACATTCACAATGTTGTACAAACATCACTTCTATCTAGTTCAAAAACATCTTTCTCATCCCAAAGGAAATCCATTACCCATTAAGCAGTTGCTTCCCACTCCCCTCTCTCCCCAGTCCCTGGTAAACACTAATATTCTTTCTGTCTCTATGGATTTACCTATTTTAGATATTTTCATATCATTGGAATGGTGGGAAATGTGTGACCATTAGTATCTGGCTTATTTCACATAGAATAATAGTTTTGCTTCCTTCATGGTGCAGTATGTATCAGGACTACATTCCTTTTTTATGGCTCAATAATTTCATTGTATGACTATAGCATGTTTTATTTATTCACTCATCCTTTCATGGACATTTGAGTTGTCACCACATTCTGGCTAATGTTAATTGTGCTGCTATGAACACGTGTTTGAATATCTGTTTTCAAATCTTTTGCCTATGTACCTAGAAGTGGAATTACCAGTTACACGGTTTAATTTTTTAAGGAGATGCTACACTGTATTCCACAACAGTGAGACCGTTTTCCAGCAATGTATCAGGATTCTAATTTCTCCACATCTTTACCAACAGTTGCCATTTTGTGTTTTAGTGTATTCATCCTACTGTGTGACATGATATCTCATTGTGGTTTCAATTTTGCATTTTCCTGATGACATTTTATTGACCATCTCTTCACGTGCTTGTTGGCCATTGTATATCCTTTATGGAGAAACGTCTATTAAATTTGTTTGACCATTTTTTTAACTGAGCTCTTTGAATTTTGGTTGAGTTGTCGGAGTTCTTCATATGTTCTGGATACTAGACCCAGACAAGATCTGTGATTTGGAAACATTTTCTCCCATTTGGTAGACTGTGTTTCACTTATGTGATAGTGCCCTTCAATGCACATATTTTTTAATTTTGCTGGAGACCAATTTATCTATTTTGTCTTCTCTCTTTGCTTTTGGTGTCATATCTAAAAGTCCACTGCCAAATCCAAGGTCATCAAGATTTACCCCTACATTTTCATCAGCGTTTTATAGCTTTAGGTGTTATATTTAGGCTTCGGTGGATTTTGAATTAATTTTTTTTTTAATAAGGAAAGGGAGAGGTTCCATTTCATTCTCTTTCATGTGGATATGCAGTTATCTCCACACCTCATAAGAGACTATTCCTTTCTCACTGAAAGTTTTTGGCACCCTTGTGAAAAAGGAACTGATTACAGACGTGAGTGCTTATTTTTGGACTCTCAGCTCTATTGCTCTGACTTATATTTCTATCCTCATGCTGGAACCACAGTTATGATTTCTTTAGGTTTGTAGTAAAGTTTGACACTGGGAATTTTAGTCCCCCAACTATGTTCATTTTAAATATTATTTTGCTTATTTGGGGTCCTTACCAATTCAATGTGAATTTTAAATTTGGGTTTCCTATTTGTGCAAAAAAGGCTGTTGGGATTTTGGTGGGGATTCCACTGAATCTTGATAGTACTTTGAAGAGTACTGTCAGCTAAATAACACTAAGTCAACATTTTAGGTAGGACCCTTCAGAGACAGAGAAGATTAGCAAGTCCAACATATGGCAGTTTAGGAAGGAGAGGACAGAACAATCCACTAAGAATATGACTTTTACCTTGGAAAGAGCCATTCCGCCTTTCTTTCCTCTTCGTCTGGGATTCTCAGGTTAGATTATTCTGTATGAAAAAAATACGTTGTTCTATGCTTAGAATCACCACACCCCCTTCCTCTGCCACAAGTATACACATAGGGAGAACCTCAATACAGGGGACAGATGGCCCTTTGCTGCCCACTGTAACAGGAGGGATGCAGGGAAAGTAAACTCCAGACAGAGACCAATATATGAGTTTTTCACTCATTTCTCCAGAAAGCCCGACCCTCCTACTGAAACTCACACACACTGCTGCAACTGCATTCTCCTTTGTCCACTTAACATGAAGTGTAAGGAAACTGTGTTATCAAAATCTTGGCCCCTCCCTGGGCAGCCCACATCCAATGAGTGGTTGATGCAGGATATGGAAGTCTGTGCCTTCCTTCAGTTTGGACAAACTCTGAAAGGCTACCCAACTCCAGAGCTCCCTACTGTAGCAATATTTAGTTTAGATTTTTTTCCTGAGGGTGATGGCAAACCATCACAGGCCTTATTGTCAGATGACATAATCAAACTAAACATTTACCCATAAAACACAGAGAGGGGGAGAGTGAAGCTGAAGGAGAGGCATGCCTCTGTCTCTGCTTCTTCCTTAGCGATTTTCTTTATTTTTGTAGGACTGGGACACATTGCAAATAATAACTGGGCACCCTGTCCTAGAAAACTGGCAAATACAGACATACACCAAATTATGAAAATCATTATAGGGATCCCATTAGCTCAGACTCAGAATTCCTGGTCTACTCTATCATCTCCATGTTACAGGTGGGTGCAGTGAGGCTCAGAGGGGGAGGAAGTCTACCAAGTTACCTTGAAGAGGTCTGAGTTCAGTCAGCAGAACGGGGTGTAAGTGGTGGCCTGGACAGGGCAATAGAAAGGGTCTGCTCTAATTCCAGATTACATTTCACATTCCTAAGCAAGACAAGATTCTCTTTCATGGGTTTAATCATATCCAAGCATTTAATTTCTCTTTTCCAGAAAAGTATTTTAAAAATGAAGTTAAAAATAGTTACTAGTCTTGGAAAACATGAAGGAGGGTCACTTGGAGATGGGCTCTGAGCAATCCGTTCATCATGGACACACAGACTCTATTGGAACAAAGTTCCACACATATCTAGCCCATCCTTCAACATCTGTACCAAAAGGACACAGGGGACTTGAGGGGAACATCCACAAAGTTGGAGACTTCAGGTCAGAAGTCACTAATTTAACAGATCACTTTAGGGAAGACATAAACTGTTGAGTTTTAAACTGTTTAAACTAGGTTTTCAGTGATAAAAGATTACCAACATCCTTACCAGATGCATAATGAAATACTATAGTTATTTACAGACATCAAAGAACAGTTCCAATATATGACAGAGTAGAAGGCATACAAACCACATCCTCTGAACAATAAAATTAAGAGGGAAAATAATTTGGAAATTAAAGAAGTATTTAAGTTAAAACAAGTGTGAGGTACACCAAATTTAGAAAAGAAGGACATGAGCCACAGGTACAGTAGGTCCTCCCCCATTTCTTGAAAGGGAAGAGGGTGACCTGGAATTGACTAAGTCTCTGCCCTCAGGGTGAATAGGGGCTGCAAATGGAATTATCTTCTGGTGCAGTAATTAGAAAAAGCTGATGTCTCATAAACCTGGTTTTGTAACTCTCATTGTCTTCTGCAAAATTTTAGCAGTTCAACAAATATTTAATTAGGTTATAGAGCCGCAAGTCAGTACTATTCACAACTTAATATCCCATAGCCAATCAAAATACTCGCCCAGGGTTTGGGTCCCTGGGTTTCTCCACCGCTGTGTGTTGTATTCTCTGTATTTGTGTGTCCTTCCATTTGTGTGTCCTTCTGGTTCTCTCTCCTCGTCCATTTCTGTGTTTCTCCCTCTCTGTTTCTCCTTATCCTTTTGGTTCCCTCCCTCTCTATTCCTCCTCCTACACTGTTGGCCCCACTCGATTGCAACCTCTGTCTCAATCCCTGCATTCTTTCTCCCTAAACTTTCTGGTGGCCTCTAACTCCATATATTTCTGTCTCTTTCTCCCCATCTCTGTTCCCCTCTGCTCTCCCTGGAGGGAGGCGAAGGGCATGTATTCCCTTGCTGAGCAAGGACTTCACCACAGGGTTGGGCGGGGTGAGGGGAGTGGGGCACCAGAAAAAGGTTGAGCAGGAAAACAACGGGGTGGTCAGTGTCTACGCAGACCCAAGGCAGAAAGGTTGGGCCTGCAGCTGTCTCAGAGATTTTAATGGGAAATGGACGCAGACTCCCAGACCCAACTGAGCCGCATGGCTCACGACGTCTATGGCGAAGCCCCCGTGGGAAGTGAAAGGCACGAACTCACAGCGAGAGTGAGGAGGGGGTTCAGATGTTTTAACTTAGGGGGAGACCCCCGAAACCTGGGCATGGAGGATGCGGGCCTGAGGATCCAGAAGCGCAGGCGCCAAGCAGAAACAGACTCACTGACCCTAGTGCGCTGGTCGCTCCCTGTGATCAACTTCCGGTCTCCAGGAAACTGCGCAAGGCATGCGTATGGGGGTGGGGCCAACAGGGCGGGGCTGGCATCAGGTGCTGGTGGCTGGTGGCTGGTGGCTGGTGGCGGGGCGTCTGAGGCTCTCCTCCGCCCCAGAAGGTTTCCCTGTGTGTTTGTCCTCCCCCCTCCAATAAGCCCTAGCCCTCTGCTTTCAGGTTCCTTTGAATCTGGTGTCCTTTGCAGCCCGGCTTCCTACAGAATTAGATGTGTGTCCACCACTCATCCTGGAAGCTGAGATATTTCCTCTTAAGAAATTGACAACGGGAGGCCAGGTTGCAAGCAGTTAAGTGCACGTGCTCTGCTGCAGTGACCCTGGGTTCTCCGGTTCAGATCCGGGGTGCACACCGATGCACTGCTTGGCAAGCCATGCTGTGGCAGAGCCCCATATAAAGTGGAGGAAGAGGGGCATGTATGTTGGCCCAGGGCCAGTCTTCCTCAGCAAAAAAAAAAAAAAGAGGAGGACTGGAAGATGTTAGCACAGAGCTGATCTCATCACAAAAAAAAAGAAAGAAAAGAAATTGACAACAAATGACATGAAAGCTTCTTGAGGAGCAGATAGAGATGCCTCTCCTCTGAGGGAGGCAGCTGGAGCACTGGGCCCTGTGGGAGTGCAGCAGTAGGCTGTGGGGGACAGTGGGATCCAGGAACATCTAAGAGATTTTCATTAATTTTGGAGACTGGGATACACTGAAAATTCTAACTGGGCACCCTGTACTAGAAAACTGTCAAATGTAGACATACGCCAAATTGTGAAGGTCATTTCAGGGATCCCATTGGCTCAGACTCAAAATTCCTGGTCTACTCTATCAATCTCCATGTTACAGGTGGGAGCATTGAGGCTCAGAGGGGAGAAAGTTTACCAAGATATCCTGAAGAGGTCTGAGTTCAGTGAGCAGAACAGGGTGTAAGTGGTGGCCTGGACAGCGCAGTAGAAAAGGTCTGCTCAAATTCCAGATTACATTTCACATTCCTGAGCAAGAGGAGATTCTCTTTGATGGGTTTAATCAAACCCAAGCATTTAATTCCTCTTTTCCAGAAAAATACTTAAAAAATGAAGTTACAAGTAGTTATTAACATGGGAGATCAAAATTGGCCACCCTGAAATATATCTCTTTACCTTGATTATTTTCTCTGAAAGAAACTTCAACCTTCCCCCAAACTTATGCCTAAAAGTGACAGACTGGGAGGGTTCTTGTTTAGCCCATTCTTTTCAAAGTTCTGTTTACCAAAACATTTACATTTATAAGAGAAATCTCCATTTGTAAAGGTATCTCCCTCTCTGTACTGGGAAGAGGAGGGTATGATCTTATTGCTGGAAACTCTTTTCAGTATGGAAGGAGAGGACTTAAATCTGCATACTTTTGTTACTGTGCTTTTCCGGGAATCTCCCATAACTGACTCCTCCCACCTCCAACATCATCCTTTGTCTTTAGCTGAATATAGTATTTAAGATGAGAACCTCCACCATTTTGTTGAGAAACTCAGTTTCCCTGGTTTCTCCCATGTATACATGTTATTGAACTTGGTATTATTTTCTCCTGCTAACCTGTCTTTTAATTATTTGGCCAGCCATAAGAACCTAAAGGGAAAGGGCATGCTCTGCTTTATTAGTCTTGGAAAACATGAAAGAGGGTCACTTGGGGATTGGCTCTGAGCAAGCTGTTCATCACGGACACATGGGCTCTACTGGAACAAAGTTCCACATCCCTCCAGCCCATCCTTCAATATCTGTACAGAAAGGACACAGGGGACTTGAGGGGAACATCTCCGTAGCTGGACACTTCAGCTCAGAAGTCACTAATTTAACTGATCACTTTAGGTAAGACATAAAATGTTGACTTTTAAACTAACTGGTTAAACTAAGTTTTCGGTGTTAAAAGACTACCAACATCCTTAGCAGATGCATAGTGAAATACTATAGTTATTTACAGACATCAAAGAATAGTTTCAAAATAGAGTAGAAGGCATATAAATCTCATTCTCTGAACAATAAAACTAAGAATGAAAATAATTTGGAAATTTAAAAAGTACTTAAGTTAAAACAAGTGTGAGGATACATCAAATTTAGAAAGGAATGACATGAGCCACAGGGACAGAAAGTCCTCCCCCATTTCTTGAAAGGGAAGAGGGTGACCTAGAATTGACTGAGCTGTCTCTGCCCTCAAGGTGGATAGGGGCTGGAAATGGAATTATCTTCCGATGCAATAATTAGAAAATGCAGATGCCTCATAAACCTGGATTTGTAACTCTCATTATGTTCTGCAAAACTTAAACAGTTTCACAAACCTGACATTAATTAGGTTGTAGAGGCACAAATCTGTACTACTTCACAATTTAATAACCCATATCCAATCAACTCAATACTAGCCGGGGTTTTGGACCCTGGCTTTCTCCACTGCTGTGTGTTCTGCTCTCTGTATTTATCTCTGTGTCCTTCTGGTTCTCTCCTCTCCTTTGTCCATTTCTGTGTTTCTCTGTTTCTCCTCATTCTTTGTTTCCCTCCCTCTCTATTACTCCTCCTACAGAGTGTTGGCCCGACTCTGTCGCAACCTGTTTCAATCCCCGTGTTCTTTCTCCCTAAACTTTCTGGTGGCCTCTAACTTCATATCTTTCTGCCTCTTTCTCCCCATCTCTGTTCTCCTCTGCTCTCCCTGGGGGTGGTGAAGGGCATGTACCCACCTCCTGAGTGAGGACTTGACCACGCGGTTGGGCGGGGGTGGGGGGGGGAAGGGAGTGGGGCGTCAGAAAAAGGTTCTGAGCAGGAAAACGACTCGGCAGGCGGCTGGTGTCTACGCGGACCTAAAGCAAAAAGGTTGGGTGGCACCTGCCTCAGAGCAATTTTAACGGTAAACGGAAGCAGACTCCCGGACCGCACGACTCGGGACGTCTATGGTGACGCCGCGAAAGGCAAAAGGGACGAACTCACAGCGAGACGGAAGAGCGGGTTCATGGAATTTAGCTTAGGGAGCGACCCCGAAACCTGGGTGTGAGGGGCGGAGCCTGAGGACCGGGAAGCGCAGTTACCACCCAGAAACACACACTCACTCACCTTAGCACGCCGGCTGCTCCGCGTGACCCGCTTCCGGCTCCAGGAAACCGCGCATGCGCATGCGTATCGGGGCGGGGCGGGCACAGAGGCGGGTGGGAGTCGGGCGGCGTAGGGCGGGGCTGGGCGCGGCGTCTGGCGCTCTCCTCCGCCCCTCAGGTTTACACGTAGGTTTGTCTTCCTGCCCAACAGGCTCTAGCCCTCTGCTTTTGGGTTCCTTTGAAGCTGTCTGTTTTCCTTTGCAGCCGGGCTTCCCACAGAATTACACGTGTGTCGGCCACTTATCCTGGAAGCCGAGATATTTCCTCTTAACAGAGTGAAAATGAATCTCGTGAAAGCTTTTTGACGCGCGGATGGAGCCGCCTGTCCTGTGAGGAGGCGGCTGGAGCGCTGCGCCCTGTGGGGGCGGGGCGGGAGGCTGTGGGGGGCGGTGGATCCAGGAAGGTCTGAGACCCGGGCAGTTACAACTTCTTGAAGCATAAGGCGGAATCGTCCGTGTAGGTGGAAGAAACTGCAACGTGACATGAAATGCAAACTGTGCCTGCGCGTAGTGTGCAATATTATACTAACCTCAGCAAAGGGTAATTTCTCTTTCTGTTCCCCATTCACTCGGGAGGCAGAGATACAACCCTGGGCTGGGTTCCAGGGAGTTTATGGGGCCAGGCCCTGGGCTGTGGGGATGGAGGGCTGACACGTTGCTTTAAAGGAACAAAATTTTCTTGTATGGATAAAAATTAACTTTCTTTAAGTTTAAATTTTTATACTAATCCACATCTCTTCAGATGAATTAATAATCCAAATACATTTGAGAGGTCCTGGATAGCATCCTGTATTTTGCTGAAGTCATTAATTACTAAATATAGTTGCAATTACAATTTTTTTAATTTTTTATTCAGAATTATTTGGAATATTATTTTAACTTGAAAATTAAATTAGATAAATCAGGTATTTTCACCTTTTTTTTTCTGTCTGAATGTTTTATTTCACATGCAGATAATGAGGCTTGTAAAGGTCGCACTCATTTGGAGATATTTGGTTTTGCTTTTAACTAATGAAATACCAATTTTGAAATATTTCCAGAGACGTGATAAGGTTGTCTATTCCCTTAATGAACCATAAATCCAAATAGTATTACTAGTTTTTCACATTTGCAATCACATCACTTACACACTTAATAATTTTTAATTTGAAATATGCAAGTTAATAGCTCTTTTTCTAATACAATTTTCTCAAATTTTTAAGGGTTTTTATCCCTCTATTATTTTACTGTTTTATTTCTTTAAAGAATTAAATGCTTGGACTCAAATAGATTGAAACTTTTGAACATAAGTTTCTCTTGAGGAAGAGAACAGAAGCAACCCTTCTCCTGTCCCTCTCTCTCCCTAGGCTCCCTGTGCTCATTTCCCCAGAGCTCTGGTCACTCCATGCAGACAAACTTTGAAGTGGATCTCCATGAAGGAGCCAGGACTCGACACCGTCTGGGGTCAAGAGTTGCTGATATCTGAACTCTCCAGCCAGATTTTTTTCAGCCACTTTGCTTTATGTGAGGGCCACTAATCCACATTTTTTATCCAATATTCTCCTCTGATATTAATACATAACATATGCTTGGTAATTTTCCTGACCAGCTGAAGTGATTTCTCTTGATGTTAACAGGAAATTTATTGGTTGGAGGTTCCCATTCTCTGCAAGAGAAGATGAGCCCATAAGATGGTGTCTGAGTAAATCCAGGCCTAGCTGCCACCTCATTGGCTCTCCTTTTCCTGGCTGGGAATTATACCTGGTAAGAGGTGAGGGGTGAAAAATGTGAGATCACATTGTAGTCTAAATTCCTCTGCTTATATTTTTATTAATATTGTGACAATTAATAAAGGGAGACTTTGTCTAAAATGGAGTCAGGAGGCTAGAAAGGGAAGCTCCCATGCAGTTCCACTAGTCACTAGTGGCAATAAAGTCAATAACAGGAAAGACAGTCAATTACAGACCCAGTCAGAAAGGAGTCATCAACAGAAGGATAGTCAATTACAGATTCCACCAGAAGTCATCAACAGGGAAGAATCATTAATTACAGGAAGAAATATACATTGCATCCCAAACTGAAATCGACTACCCCAGCAACATGGCCCATGAGAAACCATCACCACCCTGATCTCTTGCTTTGCTCCAGTGGACTTTCATTGAAAACAACCCCTCCCAATTTCCTCCTTTTTCTCTACAATATAACATTCTTGTCCTTTGTTTGTTGGATTTGCCTATGGTTTGCCTGCCATAGCATGCACATCCCAAATTGCATGTCTTTGTTCCCAAATGAACACATTTTGATGGTAAAATAACTGGCTGTTTTATTTTTTACATTTATTTATTTATTTATTTTGGTGAGGAAGATTAGCCCTGAGCTAACATCCATTGCCAATTCTCCTCTTTTTGCTGAAGGAGATTGGCCCTGGGCTGACATCTGTGCCCATCTTCCTCTACATTATATGTGGGATGCCTGTCACAGCATGGCTTGATAAGCAATGTGTATGTCTGTGCCCGGGATCTGAACCTGCAAACCCCGGGCTGTCAAAGCAGAGCCTGTGAACTTAACCGCTACATCACCGGGCTGGCCCCTGGCTGTTTTATTTTTAACGTTGACAATATTATTGCAAGAAAAAAAGTCTCTGGGCAGTACTTAGAAAAACTGCCTCGTGAAAGATGTAGGTCCTTATCAGGAGAAAGTGCAGCTCTTGGTAAACACAAAGGAGGTTGGATGGAGGCTTCATGAGGGTCGCTGTGACGGCCTGCAGGAGCGTAGAGTGTATACGGGAGCCAGTGCCCACATCATTCCCTGGAAATACCTGACTCCCCTCCTCCAGGTGCCGCCTGGACCTGGCACCTATCAACATCTCTCTGCGTCTCCAGGCTGAGAGCAGAAATTTGGTGAATCTCTGCTGTGAATGAAATCAGGGAAGCTTACAAGAAGGAAGCAGTTTATGGGCATGGTTTAAGTTGGTGGAACAAAAGAGCTAAAGTTTGGAGATTCTCATTCCCCTGGATGGAGACATGGCCACATGTGAGGCTGTCAAGAAGGAAGTTGAGACAGTGGTAGGTCCCAGTGGAGGAAACGTGAGACAGGCATTTGTCTTCATTTTTGGCTGAGATCCTCAAGATGCTTATGCTGTAAACTTGTCTCACATTTTTTTATGATGAAGTTACATTTATTGATTGATATTTTAATATTCTAATGATGCAATGTTGGTTGAAATTGAGGAAATTTCAGAAGTAGAAAGTGAAAGCCTTTCTTTTCCTGCCCCATCAATTATAGTAAATAACACGTTGACATACCCAGGGTTAAGAGTTTAAGGAAATATGTTCAGAAACATAAAACAATAATTCACAGTGCTTAATAAAAGACACAATTCATATTGGGAAACCTTTGGTAAAATAGTTAAATAATATGGACGGAAATATGTTCTGTTGATTATTTCTTGTTTCTTACTCATTTTGTAACAACATAAACCCCCTATTAGTGTGAGCTATATCCTTTCAGACTATTTAATATACATTTAAGGATATGCAAGATAGTGTGTATAATACCAACATATAGCCCACTGTTACTCCGTACTAATGTTTTACAGAAACACCGGTTGATTTTCTTAATCGAGAGTACTTTTTTTTCTGGAGATATTTTCTCATATTAAAGAATATGAATGTACCAGATTATGTAGTAGTTTCCTCATTTTAGACTTTCAGTGTTATTTTATTTTTATGTGTTAGCTAGAATGTACAGTGTTTCCACTCTTTTACTTCTTGGATTTTTGAACCAGCATGGGTGGCTCTGAAAGTGGCATTGATGACTCATAGGCTGTACTAGTTATTTCTCATTATGTTAAAAATTACCCCCAAACTGTGTAACTTAAAACTACAAACTTCTATTATCTCACAGTTTCTGATGATCAGGAAGCTAGGAGCAACTTAAGTGGATGGTTCTAGCTAATTTGCCTTTATAAGGTGGGGGTCATGATGTTAAGCAGATGTCATCTTAAGACTTGAGTTCAGATCTTCACTTTTCTTCTGAAATCTTAGATTCATGGTAAAACAACATATTAGGGAATGAGTACATTATCACCTTAGGAAATAGAATGCTCAAGTTTAAAGTAAGGTAAATGTAAGAAAATGAAATGTTTCATTTAAGTATTTCATAAAAACTATGTTTTAAATGTCCAACAAACTTATATACATATATGCTCATTAAAAATGCGTTTGTTCTTATATCTTGATGTGTGGTGATCACCAATAATTGAAATATTCTCTGGTACAGTATTTTCTCTAAATTATCTACTGATGAGAAAATATTCACAAGAGTGAAAACTATTTATTCTGTGACTAAGGTTTTCTCATTTAATTTTTAGTATGTTCGACCACATTCTCTTATTCGTATGTCTTGTATTCCTGAAATAAACCCTTCTAAGTCATGCTGAATATTTTAATTTTTATATGAAAATTCATAATTTACATTGGTTTCTCCCAACTTTTTAACAAGGTATAATAGACACATAAAATCTTTTCTTAGCTTTCTTTTTTTTCTAGTTTGTAAAGTAGATTTAGAAGAAGGAAGACACTCTGAACTTTGAAAATATAGGAAAAAGATTCTGTAAAATAATCATAAATTTTCATTAATGTTTGAAAGTATTGAAATGTTACTTATGGTTTTCTGGGTTATAATTCCTTTTAATTCACTTTTGATATTCTGTATTTTACAGGACTCAAGTTTATTTGTCCCTGGAGGTTTTAGAAATCTCTATTCTATTAAATAAATTCGTGTTTATCTACTATTTATTGTTAATTTTATGTCCTGTCTTATTTTCTATCAACATTACAGTAGCTCTATTTTATCTATAATTTTATTTTATTGAATTTTAATTAAACTCTACGTAATTTAGTTCAATACTTTAAAATTTATATCATGTTGCTTTACTTGCATTTAGCTTCAGTTTCTTTTTCAGAAAATTCTTTTGTTGCCCCTCTAGTGCATAGATTGTCCAGACATCTCCTAGTGTAGTATGGAAATCTGTAGCTGTCTCATTTCCCTCAGCTACTCTTGAATTGAATGCATTGCACAACATTGATATGGAACATTTTGCTGACTTTTACTTTAAACAGTCCAAGTTTTTATCAGGGGTCAGCCCGGTGGGGTAGTGGTTAAGCTTGTGTGCTTTGCTCCAGCAGCCTGGGGTTTGCTGGTTTGGATCCTGGGTGCAGACCTGCACACCCCTCATCAAGCCATGCTGAGGTGGTGTACCATATACAAAATAGAGGAAGATTGGCACAGATGTTAGCTCAGGGACAATCTTCCTCAAGCAAAAAGAAAAAAGAGGCAGATTGGCAAGAGATGTTAGCTCAGGGCCAATATTCCTCACAAAAAAAAAGAAAAGAAAGAAAAGAAAAGAAATATTGACCAGATTTTAAGAAGTATTTTAGTACTCCTGAATGTATAGTTTTACAAACATTATTATTTGATGGGAGCAAATATAGTATGTCTCATTCTGAAATATTTATATGTGTTAAAAACTTACTTTGTGCTCTGATTTTTCTATTGCTGTGTATGTGCTAAAAATTTTGGCATATAGCACAAGTTCAACATATGTCTATGATATCAAACTCATTCATTATATTTTCCAAATTGTTGAATCCTTAATAAATTTCATGTCTTTTATAATTGAAAGAAGATTCTGAATTCTTTTTTATTATGAATGAGGGATTGTCCATTTTATCTCTTTCTATAAAATTCTGTAAATTTTGTACTGTTGGGTATTTCAAAGCAACAACACTCCTCGTAAAGAAAACCATTCGATGGCCTTCACCTGAGATGCCTCCTCCTCAGCTCCTCTTTGAATGATGAACACCTCTACAGTAGACTTGCCCCATGTTGCGGACACGGAGTCCATCTGGAAGCCTCTGTCTTCCAAACAGGCTAATTGGGATGACTGCTTAATAGAGAATATTCTACCTTCTAGAAATTCCAAAATCCTGTCTTTTATTTAATGACTCTCAGATTCATCAGCTCTGAGTTGAATTCTTATTAAAATCTTCTGTCCTGCTTCCACCGTGCACTTGGCCTCGCCCAGACCATTCTGCCCATTTTTACCTGGAAGTATTTTAAATATCTTCCCCTCTACGCCAGACAATCACATATTTCAGTTGACTACCATTCCTCTCAGTATTTGAAGTAAAAACACAAAACCTGGTATCCAGTGTCCTGTGGTGTGTAATATATTGTTTTGTCTCCAGCTCCATCCGGGACCAGTCACTACAGAGCCATTATTTTTCGTTCTCATGTTGTTCATTGATCATCACATAGGCTTTTACATTTAGGAAATTCTTCTCACTTCTCTGCCCAGTTAATTCTAAGTAAATTTTAATTTATTAGGTTTGAAGTTACATGATCCTATAAGTTTCTACCATGTCCAGTGTATTAGAAGCCCCAATTTTAAAAGAATTCTTAAACTAAACTTCTTCACTGTAACTTTTAATAAAATGGAAATTTTCCATTCCACATAATATTTAGTGGAAAAAAGCCCTTCCTCCTCCAGGTCTTTGTTCTGATTTTACCTTCTCAGTGGAGACTTCTTGGACCGCCTCCCATTTAACATGCGAGCCATACCCTCATCCTCACCTCTGCTCCATATTGCCTGCTCTGCACGTTCCTTTCTGCTCCTTCCCCTTCCACTGTCTGAATGCTATTGACAACAATGTCCTAGGAGAGAGCAGACACACAAGGAGGTATCACACCTTCTAGGATGCTACTGGCAGAAAGATAAGAGTTAACGTGTTGGGGGGAGTGTGGAGAAAAGGGAATCCTTGTGCACTGTTGGTGGGAATGTAAATTGGTTACAGTTATTATGGGAAAGTGTATGGAGGTTCCTCAAAAAATTAAACATAGAACTGACATATGATGTAGCAATTACACTTCTGGCTCCATATCCAAAGGAAATGAAATCAGTATCTCGAAGAGGTACTTACACTCCTATGAGCATTACTGCGTTATTCACAACAGTCAAGATGTGGAAACAACCTAAATGTCTGTTGACAGATGAATGGATAAAGAAAAGGTGGTATATATATACGATAAAATATTATTCAGCCATAAAAATGAATGAATTCCTGCCATTTATGACAAAATGGATGAACCTGGAGAGCCTTATGCTAAGTAAAATAAGCCAGGCAAATACAAATACTCTACGATCTAGCTTTTATGTGGAATCTAAAAACGTCAAACTCGTAGAACCAGAATATAATGGTGGTTACCAGGGGGTGGGTTGTAGAGAAAATGGGGAGATGTTGGTCAAAATGTTCACACTTTCACTTGTAAAACGAATAAGTTCTGGGGATCTAATGTACAACATGGTGACTATAGTTCATAATACTGTATTATATACTCTAAATTTGTTGAGAGAGGAAATCTTAAGTGTTCTTACCACATAGACACAAAAAATGGTAGTTGTGAGGTAATGGATGTGTTAATTAACTTGCTTATCGTTATTCCATAGTGTGTATGTACTTCAAATGATCATGTTGTACACCTTAAATATACACAATTTTCCTTGGTCAATTCTACTTCAGTAAAGCTGGAAAAGAAAGTGATATGTGTCCTGGGCTTGCCTCCTCTGAGTCATGCTCACCCCGGCTTCACATTAGATTGCTGAAGCATTTTTCAAATACATCTCCTGTGTCCTCTGACCAGAGATTCTGCTGCAAATAGTTGGGGTGAGGCCTAACCTCACTAATATTTAAAGTGTCCCAGGTGATTCTAATCTGTATCCAGCATTGAGCACCTAGGCTCTGAGTCCTCCCATTCCTGAGGGCTGAGATCCTGGCTGAGGGTGGGGGACTCTGCTCTGCATGGAGTTTGATCAAGGCCAGGTCTGTGACCTAAGGGGAGGGTCAGTCCAGCCCAGATCCCCACTGCTGCAGTGTATGTGACGGCTTCACAAGGAGGGAAGCATGATCTGAAGAAAATGTAGGAAAACTCACTTGTTGGTCTTTAGGTAGGATTTTACTGTCCCTGATTTCCTCCTGATGCAGTGGGCAGCAGAGACCTTTTCCACATGATGAGGTCTTTCCTGAATGAGTGGTTGTGGCACAGGAAGGAGGTATGTTGATTCGAAGCATTAAGCAGCATATTTTCAACTTTCAAGACATCTAGGGCCAGCCCCATGGCTTAGCGGTTAAGTGCGCGCACTCCGCTGCTGGCGGCCCGGGTTCGGATCCCGGACGCACACAGACGCGCCGCTTCTCCGGCCATGCTGAGGCCACGTCCCACATACAGCAACTAGAAGGATGTGCAGCTATGACATACAACTATGTACTGGGGCTTTGGGGGGAAAAATAAATAAATAAAATCTTAAAAAAAAAAAAGCCATCTAAAGATTCATGTTGCCTGAGGAAGAATTCCGGAAGCGGAGGAAAAGGAAAGAAAAGGAGTCAAGAATGGCTCTTTCTCAGGTAAAGTCATATTCTCAGTTGATTGTTCTGTCTCTCCTTCCTGAAATGCCCTTCTCTGGACTTGTTAACCTTCTGTGACTCTGAAGTATCTGTCCTGACACCTGTTTCCTCACTTTCACTCAGGACCTTCCCTCATTCCTTCTCATCTCCACTTAGATTCCATCTCACCATGACCCAGCGACATGGAACTTGTGAGGAGGCTCCATTGGGTGTGGTCCTGGCCAGGGCTTCACATCCATGGATTGGAGATGGGGTGTCAGTGCAGTTGGGCAGCAGGCATTGTTTAAGGGCCCCATCTGGATACACTGACATCTCTCTGTAGACAAGGATAACAGAAGGTGCACATGGAAGTCACATATTAATTTACAGAAATACCTGGTGAATTCTGGAAAAGAGACCAATTAGAGAAATCATTATGACTTTTTAATAGTACATATGAAGCTAAATGAATGAGTCAGTGATGTCAAAATCTTAAGGATTGGAAATGGAATGGAAAGTTCAGAAACAGACATAAGTGATGGAGGGTCTTTTATTCCATCATTGATTTTAAAATATAAAATCAACCTAAATGTCTGACAGATGGAGATTCTTTAAATCATTTTCATCACATCCGTTCCTCAGAGCTTGCCTTTTCACTGCTGATTGTATCCTTAGACACAGAAGCCTTTACATTTGCTGTAGGTCAGGTTCCAGGTTCATTCCTTTACCTGTAGATATCCAGTTTTCCCCACCTGATTTGTTGAAGAGACTGTCCTTTCTTCCTTGTGTAGTCTTGTCACCTTTGTCAAATACCATTTGGCATGTATGCCAGGACTTATTTCTGTGCATTCTATTCTATTCCTTTGGCTTGTGTATCTGTGTTTATGCCAGTATCACACCATCTTGACTATTCTTGCTTCATAATATGTTTTGAAATCTAAAAAAGTGAGGCCTCCAACTTTCTTCTTTTTCTAGAGTGTTTTGGCTCTTTGGGGTCCCTGGAGATTCTATATGAATTCTAGCATGTTATTTTTATATGTCAGCCAAAACTGCCATTTGGATTTGGATAGGGATTCCATTGAATCTGCAGAAAACTTTGGGTAGTATGGATATTTAACAATATGAAGTTTTCTAATTCATGAGTTTGGAATATCTTTGTATTTATTTGTATCTTTGATTTATTTTAGGAATATTTTGTAGTTTTCAGCGTGTAAGTCTTTCACTTCCTTGGCCAAGTTTTTTCCTAAGCATTTCATCCTTTTTAATGTCATATTAAATAGGATTATTTCCTTTTTATTTTTTTCATATTTTTTTGTTTATTACGGTAACATTGCTTTATAACATTGTATAAATTTCAGGTGTACATCATTATACTTCTATTTCTGCATAGATTACATCGTGTTCTCATGTTCACCACCCAAATACTAATTACAATCCATCACCACACACATGTGTCTAGTGATCCCTTTCACCCTCCTCCCTCCCTGCTTCCCTTCTGGTAATCACCAGTCCAATCTCTCTCTGTGTGTGTTTGTTTGTTGTTATTATCTGCTATTTAATGAGTGAGATCATACGGCATTTGACCTTCTCCCTCTGACTTATTTCACTTTGCATTATACCCTCAATGTCCATCCATGTTGTCACAAATGGCTGGATTTCATCATTTCTTATGGCTGAGCAGTATTCCATTGTGTATATACCACATCTTCTTTATCCATTCATCCCTTGATGGGCACTTAGGTTGCTTCCAAGTCTTGGCTATTGTGAATAACACTGCAATGAACACAAGGGTGCATGTATATTTACACATTGGTGTTTTCATGTTCTTAGGATAAATATCCAGCAGTGGAATAGCTGGATCGTATGGTAGTTCTATCCTTAATTTTTTGAGGAACCTCCATACTGTTTTCCATAGTGGCTGCACCAGTTTGCACTCCCGCCAGCAGTGTATGAGAGTTCCCTTCTCTCTACATCCTCTCTAACACTTGTTGTTTCCTGTCTTGTTAATTATAGCCATTCTGACAGGCATGAGGTGATAGCTCATTGTAGTTTTGATTTGCATTTCCCTGATAGTTAATGATGTTGAATATATTTTCATGTGCCTGTTGGCCATCTGTATATCTTCTTTGGAGAAATATCTGTTCAGGTCTTTTGCCCATTTTTTAATTGGGTTGTTAGATTTTTTGTTGTTGAGATGTATGAGTTCTTTATATATTTTGGAGATTAACCCCTTATCAAATGCATAGTTTGCAATTATCTTGTCCCAATTATTAGGTCGTCTTTTCATTTTGTTGATGATTTCCTTTGCTGTGCAGAAGTTTTTTAGTTTGATGTAGTCCCATTTGTTTATTTTTTCTATTGTTTCTCTTGCCCGGTCAGACATGCTGCTTGAAAACATGTTGCTAAGACTGATGTCGAAGAGCCGACTGCCTAGGTTTTCTTCTGGAAGTTTCATAGTTTCAGGTCTTACATTCAAGTCTTTTATCCATTTTGAGTTAATTTTTGTGTATTGTGTAAGATAATGGTCTACTTTCATTTTTTTGCATGTGGCTGTCCAGTTTTCCTAACACCATTTGTTGAAGAGACTTTCGTTTCTCCATTGTATGGTCTTGGCTCCTTTGTCAAAGATTAGCTACCCATAGATTTGCCGGTTTATTTCTGGGCTTTTGATTCCATTCCATTGATCTGTGTGTCTGTTTTTGTGCCAGTACTACACTGTTTTGTTTACTATAGCTTTGCAGTATATTTTGAAATCAGGGAGTGTGATACCTCCAGCTTTGTTCTTTTTTTATCAGGATTCCTTTAGCTATTCAGGGTCTTTTGTTGTTCCATATAAATTTTAGGAGTCTTTTTTCTATTTCTGTGAAAAATGTTGTTGGAACATTGATAGGGATTGCATTGATTCTATAGATTGCTTTAGGAAGTATGGACATCTTAACCGTGTTAATTCTTCCAATCCAAGAGCATGGAATATCTTTCCATTTCTTTGTGTCTTCTTCAATTTCTTTCAGCAATGTTTTATAGTTTTCAGTGTACAGATCTTTCACCTGTTTGGTTAAGTTTATTCCTAGGGATTTTATTCTTTTTGTTGCAATTGTAAATGGGATTGTATTCTTAATTTCTCTTTCTGCTGCTTCGTTGTTAGTGTATAGAAATGCAATTGAGTTTTGTATGTTGATTTTGTATCCTGCATCTTTACCATATTCGTTTATTAATTCTAAAAGTTTTTGGTGGATTCTTTAGGATTTTCTATATATAAAATCATGTCTTCTGCAAATAGTGAGAGTTTCACTTCTTCTTTTCCCATTTGGATCCCTTTTATTTCCTTTTCCTGCCTGATTGCTCTGGCTAGGACTTCCAACACTATATTAAATAGGAGTGGTGAGAGTGGGCCTCCTTGTCTGGTTCCTGTTCTTAGAGGGATAGTTTTCAGTTTTTCACCATCGAGTACGATATTAGCTGTGGGTTTGTCATATGCAGCCTTTATTATGTCGAAGTACTTTCCTTCTATACCCATTTTATTCAGAGTTTTTATCATAAATGGATGCTGTATCCTGTCAAATGCTTTCTTTGCATCTGTTGAGACTATCATGTGATTCTTATTCTTCATTTTATTAATGTGGTGTATCATGTTGATTGATTTGGGAATGTTGAACCATCCCTGCATCCCTGGAATAAATCCCACTTGATCATGGTGTATAATCTTTTTAATGTATTGTTGTATGCAATTTGCTAGTATTTTTGCTAGTATTTTTTGTGTGTGTGAGGGAGATCAGCCCTGAGCTAACATCAGTGCTAATCCTCCTCTTTTTGCTGAAGAAGACCAGCTCTGAGCTAACATCTATTGCCAATCCTCCTCCATTTTTTTTCTTGACCAAAGCCCTAGTAGATAGTTGTATGTCATAGTTGCACATCCTTTTAGTTGCTGCATGTGGGATGCGGCCTCAGCATGGCTGGAGAAGCAGTGCGTTGGTGTGCGCCTGGGATCCGAACCTGGGCCGCCAGTAGCGGAGCGCGTGCACTTAACCGCTAAGCCACTGGGCTGGCCTGCAGTTTGCTAGTATTTTGTTGAGGATTTTTGCATCAGTGTTCATCAGTGATGTTGGCCAGTAATTTTCTTTTTTTGTGTTGTCCTTGTCTGGTTTTGGTATCAGGGTAATATCAGCTTCATAGAATGAGTTAGGAAACTCCCCACCTCCTCAATTTTTTGGAAGAGTTTGAGAAGGATAGGTATTAAGTCTTCTTTGAATGTTTGGTAGAATTCACTAGGGAAGCCATCTGGTCCTGGACTTTTATTTTGGGCGAGGTTTTCGATTACCATTTCAATCTCCTTACTGGTGATTGTTCTATTCAAATTCTCTATTTCTTCTTGATCCAGTTTTGGAAGGTTGTATGATTCTAAGAATTTATCTATTTCTTCCAGATTGTCCAATTTGTTGGCACATAGCTTTTCATAATATTCTCATAATCTTTTGTATTTCTGATGTGTCCGTTGTAATTTCTCCTCTTTCATTTCTGATTTACTTATTTGAGCCCTCTCTCTTTTTTTCTTGGTGAGTCTAGCTAAAAGTTTGTCAATTTTATTTATCTTTTCAAAGAACCAGCTCTTGGTTTTATTAATTTTTTCTGTTGTTATTTTAGTCTCTATTTCATTTATTTCTGCTCTGACTTTTATTATTTCCCTTTTTCTGCTGATTTTGGGCTTTGTTTGTTCTTCTTTTTCCAGTTCCTTTAGGTGCATTGTTAGATTGTTTATTTGAGATTTTTCTTGTTTGTTGAGATAGGCCTGTATTGCTATAAACTTCCCTCTTAGAACTGCTTTTGCTGTATCCCATAAATTCTGGCCTGTCATATTTTCATTTTCATTTGTCTCCAGGTATTTTTTGATTTCTCCTTTGATTTCTTCATTGACCCCATCGTTGTTCAGTAGCGTTCTGTTTAATCTCCACGTATTTGTGGCTTTTCTGATTTTCTTCCTATGGTTGAATTCTAGTTTCATACCATTGTGGTCAGAAAAGATGCTTGGCATTGTTTCAATCTTCTTAAATTTATGGAGACTTGTTCTGTTGCCTAATATGTGATCAATCCTGGAGAATGTTCCATGTGCATTTGAAAAGGACGTGTATTCTTTGGTTTTGAGATGGAATGTTCTGTATATATCTACTAGGTCCATCTGTTCTAGTGTGTCATTTAAGGCCAATGTTTCCTTATTGATCTTCTGTTTGGATGATCTATCCGGTAGTGTAAGTGGAGTGTTAAAGTCCCCTACTATTATTGTGTTACTGTCTATTTCTCCTTTTATGTCTGTTAATAATTGCTTAAAATATTTAGGTGCTCCTATGTTGGGTGCATAGATATTTACAAGTGTTATGTACTCTTGTTGGATTGTTCTCTTGATCATTATGTAGTGCCCTTCTTTGTCTCTTGTTACAGTTTTTGTTTTAAAGTCTACTTTGTCTGATATGAGTATTGGTACCCCATTTTCATTGCCATTTGTATGGAGTGTCTTTTTCTTTCACTTTCAGTTTGTGAGTGTCTTTAAATCTGAAGTGTGTCTCTTGTATGCAGCATATATATGGGTCTTGTTTTTTTATCCAATCAGCCACCCTATGCCTTTTAATTGGAGCATTTAGTCCATTGATGTTTAAAGTAGCTATTGATAAGTATGTACTTACTGGCGTTTTTTATCTTTTTTTTCTAGGTGTTTTAGTAGTTCTTCTCTGTTCCTTTCTTCTTCTCTTGCTCTCTTCCCCGGTGGTTTGATGGATTTCTTTAGTATTATGTTTGGCTTCCTTTCTCTTAGTTTTTTGTTTATTTATTATAAGTTTCTGGTTAGTGATTACCATGGGGTTCATATCCAGTAACCTACGTATATAGGAATCTATATTAAGTTGATGGTCTCTTTAGTTTGACCTCTGTCTGAAAGCTCTATTCTTTGACTCCCTTCCTCCCACATTTTATGTTTTTGATATCATATCTAACCTGTTTTTTATGCATTTGTATCCATTACCCTCTTGTCATGGAAATAGATAATTTTTCCTATTTGTGGTCTTCTCTTTCCCCCTGAGATAAGTCCCTTTAGCATTTCTTCTAGAACTGGTTTCTTGGTGACAAACTCCTTTAATTTTTGCTTGTCTCAGAAACCTTTTATCTCTCCTTCCATTTTGAATGATAACCTTGTCGGGGAGACTATTCTTGGCTGTAGGTTTTTTCCTTTTAGCACTTTAAATATATCATGCCGCTCTCTTCTAGCCTGTAAGGTTTCTGCTGAGAAGTCAGCTGATAGCCTTATGGGGTTTCCTTTGTATGTAACTTGTCTTTCTCTTGCTGCTTTTAGGATTCTCTCTTTATCTTTAATTCTGGGCATTTTAATTACAATGTGTCTTGGTGTGGGCCTCTTTGGGTTTATCTTGTTTGGTGCTCTCTGTGCTGCCTGGATGTCTGTTTCCTTCCTTAGGTTAGGAAAGCTTTCAGCTATTATTTATTCAAATAGATTCTCTGCCCCTTTGTCTCATTCTTTTCCTTCTGGGACACCTATAACACACATGTTAGTGCACTTGATGTTGTCCCAGAAGTCCCTTAGGCTGTCCTCACTCTTTTTAATTTTTTTTCTTTTATCTGTTCAGGTTGGGTGATTTCTTCTAGTCTTTTGTCCAGCTCGCAGAACCATTCTTTTGTATCCTCTACTCTGCTTTTGAGACCCTCTAGTGAATTTTTCGTTTCCGGTATTGTATTCTTCATTTCTGTTTTTTTTTTTTTTTTTTATGTCTTCCATTTCTTTGTTGACATTCTCACTGAGTTCATCCATTCTTCTCTCAAGATCAGAGAACATCCTTAACACTCTTTGTTTGAACTCTCTGTTAGGTAGGTTGCTCATTTCTGTTTCACATTGTTCCTTTTCTAGGATTTTGTCCTGTCCCCTTAATTGGAATGTATTCCTTTGCCTCTTCATTTTGCCTCTTTCCCTGTGCTTGTGTCTATGTATTAGGTAGGTCAGCTACGTCTCCTGCTCTTGAAGCCGTGACCTTATATAAGTGATGCCTTATGAGGCCAAGCAGTGTGCTCCCCTCACTTCCGAATGTTCCAGAAGTGACCCCTATGTGGGCTACGTGTGTCCTTCTGTTGTGGCGTGGTTACTCATCCCATAGGTGCCCAGGGATGTTGATCTATGTCCCTGGACAGCTGTTGTAATGCTCAGCTGCTTGTAGTTGTTGTGGGCCCTTCAGTCTCTTTTTCAGGTGTGGGGAGCACCAGCACAGTTGGCTGCAAGTTCCTATAGCACCTTCCTGTTGCAGTATTTCTATTAAGTGAGTAGGCCCCCATGGTGGCAGGTTGTTAGACTCAGAGGCTTACAATTGCTATAAGCCTCCAGCCTTTAGGTCTCTTGTCAGCTCTCTGAGGATTGCAGCTGGGTGGGGCTGGCCTCAGGCACAGGATCAGCCAATTGTTTCAGGCTTTGGAAGGTGGGGCAAACCCCCTATGTGGCTCTTTGAGAAGCACAAGTCTTCTGCAGCTGAGATGCCCCACCACCCACAGGTCCACACACACAGTCAACACAGTCCTGCCCTGTGTGCTCACCCCAACCTCCTGAAGTGGACCCAGTCTCTCCAAGGCAGGAGCCCTACACACTCCGACACCACCCAACACTCTCCACCCACTCTTTGTGCACGTCTTGCCCCACAGAGGTGCACCCACTTGCCGGGCTGCACAGAATCCAGACAGCACACTTAGTGGGCCCACAAGTTGCCCAAGGGCTTGTTGTTGGGTGAGGCCAGTCCCTAGGGTAGGCTGCCTGCCCTGGCTGAGCTGGATTAAATCAGTGCTCTAGTGAGTGGGGCAGACACTGGACTAGCAGGCCCCAAGATGAACTCCAATGCCGTCTGCCAGTGTTTGTGTCAGGACATCCACACCAGGCCACAACAATGGCCGCCACCAATGTCCCAGTCCTCGGAGAGCTCTCGTCTCTCACTGAGATGCACTCAGAGCCTATCAGGTGACTCTCTTCACCAAAGGACTGTGCACCTTTCTTTCTGGTGATTTTAGGTTGCTTTCCAAAATGGGTGAATTTGCAAATGGGCCCTTTAAGAACCAGCTTTAATTTCTTTGTTAGTAGTATTCCATCGTGTATATATACCACATCTTCTTTATCCATTCGTCCCTTGATGGGCACTTAGGTTGCTTCCAAGTCTTGGCTATGGAATACTACTCAGCCATAAGAAACGATGAAATCCAGCCATTTGCGACAACATGGATGGCCATTGAGTGTATCATGCAAAGTGAAATAAGCCAGAGGGAGAAGATCAAATACCGTATGATTTCCCTCATTAAGTAGTAGATAATAACAACATCAAACAAACACATAGATACAGAGATTGGATTGGTGATTACCAGAGGGGAAGAGGGGAGGGAGGAGGGCGAAAGGGATAATTCAGCACAACTGTGTGGTGATGGGTTGTAGTTAGTATTTGGGTGGTGTACGTGATGAAATCTATGCAGAAATAGAAGTATAATGATGCACACCTGAAATTTATACAATGTTATAAACTAATATTACTGCAATAAACAAAAAAAATTAAAATAAATAAAATACAATTTTTACCAGTACTGACTACATATTGCTTTTAATAAAATCATTTTTTGAGGTTGAAAAAAAAATACTACAAAGCCATAATAATTAAAACAGCATGGTACTGGTACAAAAACAGACACACAGATCAATGGAACAGAATTGAAAGCCCAGGAATAAAACTACACATCTATGGACAGCTAATCTTTGAAGAAAGGAGCTAAGAACATAAAATGGAGAAAGGAAAGTCTCTTCAATAAATGGTGCTGGGAAAACTGGACAGCCACACACAAAAGAATGAAAGTAGACCATCTTCTTTCACCATACACAAAAATTAACTCAAAATGGATCAAAGACTTGAAAGTAAGACCTGAAACTATAAAACTCCTGGAAGAAAATATAGGCAGTACACTCTCTGCGTTGGTCATAGAGGGATCTTTTTGAATTCCATGTCTACACGAACAAAGGAAACAAAAGAGAAAATAAACAAATGGGACTTCATTGGACTAAAGAGCATCTGCAAGGCAAATGAAACCAGAATCAAAGTGAAAAGACAACCCACCAGCTGGGAGAAATTATTTGCAAAGAATATATCTGACAAGGGGTTAATCTCCATAATATATAAATAACTCACACAGCTGAACAGCCAAAAAAACAACCTGATCAAAAAATGGGCAGAGGATATGAACAGACATTTTTCCAAGGAAGAGATACAGATGGCAATAGGCACATGAAAAGATGTTCAACATCGGAAATGCAAATCAAAACAATACTAAGATATCACCTTACACCTGTTAGAATGGCTATAACCACCAGGACAAAAAATAACAAATGCTGGAGGGGTTGTGGAGAAAAGGGAACCCTCATTAACTGCTGGTGGGAATGCAAACTGGTGCAGCCTCTATGGAAAACAGTATGGAGATTCCTCAAAAGATTAAAAATAGAAATACCTTATGATCCAACTATCCCACTACTGAGTATCTATCCAAAGAACCTGAAATCAACGATCCAAAGAGGCTTATGCACTGCTATGTTCATTGCAGCATTATTCACTATAGCCAAGAAGTGGACGCAACCTAAGCATCCTTCAACTGATGATTGGGTAAAGAATATGTGGTATGTGTATATATATATATATATGTGTACACAATGGAATACTACTCAGGCATTAGAAAAGCCAAAATAGTCCCATTTGCAAAAACATGGATGAACCTAGAGGGTATTATATTAAGCGAAATAAGCCAGAGAAAGACAAACACCACATGATTTCACCCATATGTGGAAGATAATCTAACACACGGACAGAGAGAACAATTTCGCGGTTACCGGTGTAAGGGGTTGAGGGGTGGGCATACGGGGTGAAGGGACACATTTATATGGTGACTGACAAACAAAAATGTACAACTAAAAGTTCACAATGTTATAAACTATCAACAAAAAAATGAATAAAGAAGTGAAAATAGAATAAGAAAGTAAAACACGTGTCAATAGGATCCTACCATATATGTTATACAAATCTTAAAAATATTCATTATGATGTCAAGTGTTACTAGAATAATTGCTTTTGTAAAAACCAAACACTGTTTTAATACATGCAATTGGATATTTATAAGTAGCTAGAACTGACAAATAACCAGTATAGTAGAAAACCGAATAACACATTGCATGTAATTTTAACCAATTAGTCAGCTAGCACAGTGAGATAAATATCAGATAAGAAAGAATTTAAGGTAAGAGCAGTTTGTAATTGGTGGAATAAGAATTATTTTAATGTTCCTCAATGTGCCATTATCAAATACTATTGGTTGAAGGAAAAAAATACTAATATGACAGAATATATACTTTTGTGTGTGTGTGTGTGAGGAAGATCTGCCCTGAGCTAGCATCTACCAATCCTCCTCTTTTTTGGCTGAGGAAGACTGGCCCTGGGCTAACACCCATGCCATCTTCTTCTACTTTATATGGGACGCCGCCACAACATGGCTTGCCAAGTGGTGCGTCAGGTGCGCACCTGGGATCCGAACTGGGAACCTTGGGCCACTGCAGCAGAGCATGTGCACTTAACTGCTTGTGCCACGGGGCCAGCTCCTAGAATATATACTTTTAAATCTGCATATATACACATTTATAATAATGCATGAGTGTGTGTACCTCTGATCTCCTGTAAAGTAAGTGTCATGAATGCACTCATGAATTTATGGAGGATGAATGAGTATGCAATTGATCATTGTGTATACAAGTACAATTTATATATTTCTGATCAGCCTTGGAGCTATTGTATTCCTTATCCAGACAAAGCAAAGCCAGGATACACTAGAGTCTTGGCTTGTGAGAAGAAAGGGGCTGACAGTTGGAAAACATGCAGCGATTAGTGCAGAGATGGTCACCATCAACTGACTGAGATCAATAAAAAGAGCCAAACAAACTTGAAAGACACAGGAGAGGGCCTAACAAAACACAAAGGCAACCACCAGGACAAGGATGCTTTGGGTAGCTCTGGACTCAGGGGAGGATCTGGCGGAGATGTTGGTTCTATGAATATGTTGCACCCCGTGCTTGTGTCTGTACAGGATGAAAACCATAGAACCACTGGCCCAGAGCATGAGCCCCAAACAAAGAACATCAGGGAATGATAACAATGCTGCATGTAGTGATGGTGTGATTTTGCTATTGATTTCCCAAGAACAGTATCCCAAATCCTTTTTCATTGTGATGTTTGTGTTGCTCCATTTCCCCATTGTGTACTTAAGAAAAATGATATTTACCAGCCTGTGCAAGATCCATGAGAAGATATTGGTGATTCTCATGAACCTGGGGGCTTTTGCTTTAAGCTTTGTCCACCTGGAGTTCCTGGGGCTGATAATGATGGCCTGGAAGACACTCAAGAGGCAGGTGCTGCCAATGGACACACCCTTGCCCACTGTGTGGACATAGAAAACAAGTTTGCATCCGAAGTCATTGAGGAAATGTTTCAACCCAAATGCTGCCATTGTCTGCGGGACTCCTTGAGAGAGAATGACCAAGGTGTTGGCTGCAATCAGGTGCTTGAGAGTCAAATCTGTGGACCTTGACCTGCACCCAGTGAAGTAAAGGATGATATAATGGTAAAGACGAGAGAAATTCCCCAGGATTCCAAATGTAGTCTTTGATAAGAAAATCATCCCTATTGCCAAATCCATGGGGTTCATTCTGAGTTCTCAGTGACTGATATTTGTCTTCAGAGCCAGAGATTCCTGCATGGGAATATGAAGCATGGGCAACATGGATTGTGTCAACTGAAATCCAGTAGTCTGCATTTACCATTAGTTCCTGCTTAGAAATATTTACTTAAGTTTTTCTCTTATGAAGAGGTTTCCAAGAGTTGAATGTATAAACTTTGAAGAGCATTTACAAGGTATGTATCACTGTTCTAAAAGCTGGATATGACGTTACTCCTCTATTCTTCACAAGTATAAAAAGTAGCTCTGCAAAATGTACTATTACTTTCATTATAAAAAAGAGGAGAACATAAGCAGAACAGTTAAGTAATTTGTAAAACTTCACAGCTTGATTAGAGATTCAAGGAGGCCTTGACCACAGCTGGGCAAGATAGCAAAGATAATGCATTTAATTACCATGCTATACTAGTAAGTCTAGTTAGTTATGTTCTACAAATAACTCAGATCAATATTAGTTTGTTTTTGCCCCTTATTATTATATTTTTACAATGCTGGTATTTTATCTTTTAATTTTGTTTGTAATAAAATTCCACTTACTTGTAAAAATGCATTCTATAGGACAATATCAACTATGAATATAGCTTCAGGTATCATAATAAAAGTAAATCACACTGATTTCAGGATAATCTGTGTAACTGAAATCTACCCCATCACAATTTGGATTAATGAATGCAAGGATAGCCCAGTATTAGGAAGCGAACAGAAAGACTCACTTGCTTTTGCACTGGAAACAAAAGCATAAAGGACGTTATTTCAAATTATTGAACAATCTCATGTCATGCCTTAAACTATGGAATGTGACAAAATAATGTAGGGCAGAAACTAAATTGTTATTCATCTCAGATCATCTACTTATCTATTTACTAATATTTGTACTAAGTAAAACTATTAGCAATGAGGTAATACTTGTGAGAGTAATTAAAATATAATACACATATGCATAATGAAATTTGTGAGGCTGAAGTCTTGTGCATTCTATATGTTGAAATAATAGTTTTGGATTAACATTAGAATATTTTGAATGGGAGAAAATATCACTAGACAAATTTAGGCCTGACAGCTGCAGTCTAAAACCTTTAACTATATAAAGTTACTTTTCCCTTAAATGCTGCTTCCCTAACTTCAAAAGGGAAAATAGTTTCATCATAATTAAAAGAGAACAGATGTTTACCATGGAGACACAATTCCTGTCTCCATAATTGCATCATACAATCAGATTTAGAGAAATCATTCCTCTTCTTGCAATTGCCAATCAAATACATTGTGCACAGGTTTAGATAATGCCTGTAGATTTGTCATAGTCTTCATTACAGTCAAAGATGTATTATAGGCACATCTCTAGAGATCCTGAAAATTTTGACACGACTTTTATACGGTAATCCGAACAGCAGACTGATTTTGGAACTACAGTTCCAAATATAAACACTTTAAAAATCATTTTTTGTTTTTTTTCTTTCTTTTATTTTATTTCATTTTATTAATTAATTAATTAATTTATATTTACCTTTTTTTAATATCACTTAGATTAAATATCAACAATCCCCATCAGTGGAGAATTCATTAAATGGCTTTAGGAACCATCGGGATTGGTGTAAGGTCTAGGACCCCCACTTCTCTTCACCACTTCTGCTGAGGCATAAGGAATGATACCTCCTTACCCTGTGACTGACACTGGACCAGGTTCATATTCATAATAATGCCTTTTTCCAGTGTGATTACTTACATCTGCTGAGGCACACCTTCTTCTCTTAGAGATTCTACTTCTCTGGCTGAAATAAAAAAAAAAAAAACAGAAAACCTCTGTATACTCCTCCTCCAGCTGCCAGGATGGTGGGCTCAGTGTGAAGGTCACAACAACCAATACTTGTGTGAGAAGAAGGAAGACAGTCAGACAACTAGATATGGGTTTGTGATTCTGTGACCTCATCTCTTCTCAGAACTGTAGTTATCTTTTCACCTGTAGTTGCAGTGAGAGGACAGGCTTGGGGAGCTGAGAATATTTGTGAAAAACTTTTTTCCTAGTTGCTAATTGCCAAAAACTATTACAAGTGTCTAGTTGTTTTCTCCACAGAGACTGTGGGAGTGTTTGAGAGAGGCTTTTTTTTTTTCCATCAACCCTGGAGGCAGACAAGGACTCGCATGGAGGGAGCAAGAAATGCTGAGGTCTGGCACATGGGGGACTGGCAGCAAGTATGTGTTTCTCACTGGATTTTATGCTTCTCTGAGTTTTTCTTCCTGCAATCAAGTGTTTTCCTAGTCCTCAGACACTAATTGAATCATGATTTTAGTTATGAGCAGGGAAATGGAATGACACAAAGTTCCTGAGACTGATTTTTAAAGAAATACAAGTAAAAGGAAGAACACGATGCCAATAACGTATTTAAAAATCATTGAAAACATTTGCCCAACTCATTCTCAATTAATTTGGACTCATGTACACAATTCAATGCCAATTAATATGGGCATTTTATAGGAAAATATAATTTGCCAGTATTAACTTCCCACTAGTGATTGAAGATAGAAAAGAACAATATCCATACAGAGAAGAGAAATGATTATTAAAGATCCATTCAGAATCTAAAGCACAATGATCAGATGGTATAATAGGAAGATTATATCATTTATCTATTTTTTATTTTTAGAAGAATTACAGTTATATTATGTGCTAGAACAAGGAAGTGACGGAATTAGGGGTGAAATAGAATTAGGACTTCAAAAGGGTCTGAGTTTAGACTCTGGGCTCTTAGTCATGATTTTTGATTGACTATGGATTTTATATTTTTATTATGAAATTAAAAGAAATATGAGTCACATCAAACCAAATGAATCAAGATAACTTAGATTCTTACTATACATTTTCCTGTCGATCTTGGTTTTTGTCAATTGCTACTTGAGGATGATTTAACTATTTTATTTTGTATTTTCAGGCATATTATAGCCTATGTTCTGTGTTTTTCCCTTATTTTGTTTAGTAATATATCCCTATTTCCTATTACTTAGTCCATGACAGAAACTATTTTCATTAACTATTTTTATTTATTTCATTTCAACTCAAAACTTACTTAATATATCAGCCTCTCATTTGTCTCTGAAAACTTTCAGCTCAAACATTTTCTTCTTCTATTCTTCACAAAATAATAGGTATAATTGTTTCTGATTTTTAAATTCTCAATCAGAATCTGCTCAAAAATACAAAGGCAAGTTCAAATATCCCTCTGTGTGACAACTTTGTTAAAAGAACATAGAACTGGAATTAACTACCATCACACAACTTGCCTTCTACATTAAAATGATTTTATTGTTCCACTGTTTTCTTTTTTTCCCTTTAACTAGCAGATAAGCCAATGCTTCTCACTCAAGTCAAGACATTGAATGGGTATCACAGTTCCCTAAACATATTTTCTAGTGATTTTATAGTGATGAACACGGGTTGTTTTTGTAATTAATACAAGTATTAATTATAATTTGAAATTAATCCTTTGGTTCATTTTTACAAACAAGTCCATAATTTCATCTAAGTTCACTCTCCCATATTCCCTTCCCCAAATTTGATCAATACATTTGATCATCAACATCAGTATTATATACATGAGGCAATTGAATCTTATCATTAAGACCAGGGTTACACTATATTGTGATATGGTTATCGCTCAGTTCAGATTTGTTAAATATCAAGTCAGTAAAAATTACAGAAGTATTTATTGTATATCTACAACCCAAACAATATTTGCCCATGTATCAGATGTAATTATGGACTGGCGTTGTCACAATTGAGCAAAGATCGGTCATTTCCAGGTTCCAAGTCAGTTGGAGACAAAGTCGGTCACTTTGTCTCAGTTCACAGGACTCTACTGAGATCAATATCCGTTGTGTGTTGTTATGCAACACGGACAATCTCCTTCCTATGGGGAGTGCATGGTTTGATTCAGAAAGGTCCCTATTTCTGTTCACTACATTGAAGGACATGTCTTGTTTTGATCCATTCTTAGGGCAAGAGCAGACAGCATGCATTGATGTAAATTATAATTACCCTTGAGAACTTCAATAAATTTGGAGGTGCATAATATTTCCAGTAGTGCATCCCTGTGCCTCTGATAGTAGGAGGGAGGGTGACTGCTGCATCTTACTTCCACTTCTCCGTTAAAGTAGTCAACAGAACATTTAGCTTAGAGCAAGAGCCACTTTCCAATGCTGACTCCTGGTAATATCTAGTTTTACGAAATGTTAAGTCTGCCTGATGCACCTCATTAAAGCTTCACCATCTTTCCATGCTTAATTCTTTCTCTTTCTCCTTGAAGGAGATTCCTTCTAATCAGCCCATTACAGCCAACAAATCTTTTTCTCTGAATGTTACTACTCATTAAAAGAAAATTCAGCTTGCCCTACAAGCATAAATGGATAACTATCAACTGAAATAAAGAGCATAAGAGTTTATTCAATAATCAGCATGAGAAGTTTGAACCTCAGGAAAATACTTCAACAGAGTGCTCTGATGTAACTGCTCCAAGTTATGTGAGTTTAAGTGCAGCTTATATCTCTTTCAAAAAACAATGAGCATGCAGGGAAGAGGAATAGGAAAAAAACTTTACAAGTATATTTCATATATGTCAAAAAAACAAAAGAATAGAGTGCATCTGGACTTTTCTCTAGATTATATAATGAAAGTAACATAAACAGGAATTCCTTGGTTATATATCAAGCAAGATCAGAGATGCCGACATTATCTACCTGTGGATGGAGGCAAGGACCAGAGCTATTAATTATTCCCTCAATCTCTAAGAAATGAAGCTGGTAAATGTGAGAGTGAGGTACCACTTTATCCTTTCCTGTTGTGGATCTGTCCAGCTGGCAGCTTCAGTCATGAGGTGTGGGAGACGCAAGGTCATTTTGACACAGGCTGAAGATGGCCTGCATAGCTGCTTCACATCACAGCATGGATTTTATCGTACTGACTTAAAATCTATGATGTTTACTTGCTAGATTCACCTGTTAGACCAGGGAGAGGGGCCCTAAAATTCTGTACACGATCCCCCTTTTTGGTCATTATCAACCCACGGTTATATTCATGACCAACGTTCCTTTGGTTTTTCTCTGACACAGTGAGGTCCTTTCATTTCTTTACTATCTTACATGTCACTTATTAAAAATCCATTCTGGATTGCTTCTACTTTCTTAGCTAACATGATACAGGCCTTGCCCTGTTGTTGCCTCCTTCAACACCTAGTGTAACGTAGGAACAACATGATAATTAATATGATCAAAATTGCAATTGTGAACCCAGTTTTATAATTTCTTTCCCAAAAATGTCCCCTGGCAGAATTTCCCTGGAGGTTTTCCCCAGGGCATGCCCTATATAATAGAGGTATCCTGTGAAGTCAGAATTAATTTTAAAATTTAGAACAGGTTTGAGTAAGATAGATCTTAGACTCTGGGTTACAGACTTATGGGCTCACCATTTGTTGGACTCAAAGTGGTAAGCTTTTCCCAAGACCAATAGTATCTAAGAATCGGAGTGGCTTGGAAAGATAAATGTTGTGACAAGAGTAGGTGAGTCCAGGAAGAAACAAAAATAATGCATATTGTCCCTTAATTACTGGCCTGGTCCAGACTCTTGGGAGAGTTGTTCATATCAGTTGTTGGCTGCTTTTCATCCTGGTCTTGTTGGATCTGAAACATGCTCTGAGGACCACACTGGAGTAGTTGTCCATTTTAAGTGATAAATACAGATCCAAAAGACAATTCCGTGTAATTTAGCTGCCCAGGAATTAGTTAGAAGGACTTGATAAGGTCCTTTCCACTTAGGCTGTAAAGAGTTTTATAAATGGTGATGTTTCCAATAAACATAGTTGCCAGGTGTAAATCATGAGTCTGTATATCTTCTGCTGTGGGTAAGTTTGCATCATATGCATCAGCAACCAATTTTGAGTGTTCCTTTAATAGTTTGGTTAAGGTTTTACAATAGTTAAGTATGTCACCTTTTGGTAATGAAGATACATATAATCCTTCATCTAGATGCATAGATATCCCAGTAATAATTTCAAATAGAGAAAACTGATGTTTGCCAAGGGGGTTGATCTTATGTTAAGCAACACCAGTGGGAAGGCTTTAGGCCATGGTAAAGAAAATGCATCTGTGAGCTTAGCCAATTGGGTCTTAGTTATGCCATTTGTTCATTCCATTAGGCCTAACAATTGGGGGTGGTAACTGCAATGAAGATGCTGCAAAATAGGCCAGATTTTACAAATGTCCTTCATAATTTCTCTAGTGAAATGAGTCCCAGATCACTGTGTAGTTCTGCTTGAACTCTCCATACTGGAATAATACATTCCAGTAGTAGTTTACTTACTGATTGACCCATAGCCCTTTGGCGTGGAAATGCTTCAACCCAATGAGAGAACATGCAAATCATAACAAGTACAAATTGGTAAATTTGAGGGAGGCATTTGGATAAAATCTATCTGCCAAATTTCAAATAGTCTCATTGGCAAAGGGAAAACTCCCTTTGAACTGTGTAGGAGCTTCCCTGCATTATGTTTAAGGCAGACTAAACATTTAGAATATATTTTTTGTGCTATAGAAAGAGAGGGTTTCCAAAAGTATTGTTTTCCCCAAGAGATCATTTTCTCTGTGACCCAATGAGTCAAATCATGAATATACTGTAGAAATGGAAGTTGAGCTTCCAATAGAAGTATTGGGCATTGATTAGGTCCAATTCACAGGTTTCTGTGAGAATCAAAAGTCCCCTGTTTTTGGATCTACCTTTGTTTTTGTTTTTTGTGGCAGTCTTCTGAAAATTAAAGAAAGCCTCAGTTAAGTTAGAGAGGCATAAGCAACATATCAAAGTTTGTGGAATCACCATTTGTGAGGTAGCTTCCTTAGCTACCTGATCTACTAACTTGTTTCCTTTAGTTTCTAAAGTGTCCACCTTGCAGTGGCCTTGTACTTTCATTATTGCCAATTTCTTAGGGAGTAAAATGGCTTTTAACAAAGCAGCCACTTGCTTCCCATTTTTAATATGTTTTCCAGTAGAGACTAAAACGCCCTTTGTTTTTAGAGCATCCCAAGATCATGAGTTACTCCAAATGTGTATCTATTGTCAGTAAAAATATTTGCAGTTTCCTTTAGCCAAATAACAAGTACAAGTCACCTCAACGAGTTCAGCTTGAAAAAATTCATAGAAAGTTAATCAACTCACAGAATAATACTGTTTTGTGAGAATTTAACAAGGCTTCAACTGAAATAGTTGAAATACTTAAAGGAGACCTCATCATCATTTCTTCATCAACCTTAGCTGTTGCTGAAATGGCCCAGACTTATGGTAGAAGTCCTTTTGCTACTGAGTCTAATTGCTGACTATAATATCTTATAGGTAGATGTTGATCATCATGTTCTTAAGTTAATACACCTACAGCATTTCCTTTATCTTGGTGCACAAACAGAGAAAATGGCAAGTTGAAATCAGGGTGACTTAAAGTTGATGTCTAAGCCAAGATGGACTTTAAGGTTTTTTTCCCCTTCTGGTGTTCATTTAACCAAACCAGATTAGTCAGACTTAAGTAATATATATATGTATATATAAAAGTTTGAGCAATGAGTGAAAAGTTAGTTACCTACTTCCTGCAGTACCTAATCAATTCTAAAAAACATCCCCTCATTTGTTTTTTGTTAGCAATTTATGAAGCCATCAATTTCTCCATTATGGTTCTGTAATTTTTTTACTTAGTTTAGTTTTATGATATGAATGTTTATCAGAAACCTGTATTTTAGAGTGTCAGAGTCCTTTCCATGAATCTCTCTGAAGATGAAACATATTTGCAAAAGCATGTGAGTAAAACAATAATTATCTATAGATGACAAAAGACAACATTATAATGCAGTTGAAAAGGAAATTTGCTCATTTTTGTGACATGTAACATTTTAAGATAATAACTAGAATTATGACTGATAACCAGGACATATCAGAATTTTAAGAATGTTATATAATGTTTAAAACAATTATATTAATAACATTAACCCATGCAGTATAAGCTAAGAGGGTTTATCATCATTTATTTGACAATGCTTCCCATGTAATTTAACATATCAAATAAGCCTAATTACTTTAGTATCTTCCTCTTTATAGAAAGAGAGAACAAAGCCTTTGAGAAGTCCCAGGAGCTGTTGGAAATTCTCATAGTTAGTCTTAAGACAAAAGAAGAACTTTACCCAGGATTCAAACCTTGGGAGAAGTTTGTCAAAAATATCAAGGTTTAAAACACTTGGTCAAATAGAAAACAATGTTTAGTTATATATTCAACCAAGGTGACACAGAACATGTCAAAGGTAAGCAGAGAGAGATAAACAGTTAAAAAACAAAACAAAACAAAACTAATAGACAGACTTCAGCATTTTTGAATATAGGAACTTATTTTAACAAAATATAGATTTTTCTGTCTTTTAGGTAGACTTACTCAAAGGTAAAGAAAAATCTTATATAATCTCTTTATTAAGAGCAAACAAAGTTCAAGAAAATTATCCTCTTGAGAGAGAGACAAAAACAAATTTTAATTTTGCACCAGCTTACTTTTGATATTGAAACTCATTCATTTAATTGAATTCATTTTAATCTCAGCCAACTTGATTGACTCAGAAATTGACTAAGATTGACTCACAGAATAATACTGTGTGAATTATTGATTACTCAATATCTCATTAGTTAATCAGAAAACTCTTTTCTCAGGGTTTTACAGGTTTCGTGATTTCTACAAATGTTCTGTCACTTGCTTTTTATGTTCAGAATTTGTCCCATATCTTTTTTTTTTCTTTCCTAGTACATTAGGACAAATTTATCTTTCTTAACAAAACAAACAAAAATATCTCCATTATTTACACCTTCTTTACTGAAAACATACGTCTTATTTTCCATGTATACAGACTGTCTAGAAATATATGCTTTCTCACAGAAAATTTCTCAGTATGCTCAAAACATATTTATTAATAAACTCCAGTATTTTTCAGTTTCTCTGAAATAAGAAGCCAAAGATAGATAAACCCATGTTTACTACTGAATTTCTAATATTTTAACTTATGTGGAAATGACCTAGATACTCAACAAATTTTTATCATTTAGCTTAATTTAGCAAAACTCTAAGATTTCAACTTGTCAAAAGGTTTTGAAGTTAAGTACATATACCACAACATAATTATTGTTAAAAAGTTCATCCAAAAACTTTTGTTTTACATCTGTTTAATTTACTTGTTCCCAATAATTACATATAGACTGCATACAAAAATTTCATGAGACATTAGACAAAATCAACTATTTTTTCTGTTGTCATTTTTTGCTGACAAATTTTGTAACAGAGATAACATGTCTGTATCATATCCAATGCTGATAACTCTGAAAACATGTTTGTTCTAATCAAACCAACAAACTTGAATAATCTTTTATTTACCAAAGATTATTTTATATCACATTAACTTGAAAGACATTTGAGTTAGTTTCTATTACATCTAGAAATAATTTATATAAGTACTTACTTCAAGCCAATTAAATAGGTCTCTTTTAGCAGTTATACTATCCAAAGGCAGACAAATATGTATATAGAGACACTTACACACGTAAAAACACAGATACCTATAGACAAAAACAGAAATATTTAAAATTTTAGCCAGGTCTCAGGTACAAACTCAAGAGAATAGTTGGATTCAACCTGCTCCCTGGAAGATGGACCTTCTCAGATGGCCAGATTTTTACTAAAGATTCTTTTCTTTTTTGCTCTAAGGATACTTTTTAGAGTGGTTTTTGAAGTCATTTTGTCTTTTAGAAGCTTCTGCATATCAATCAAAGAATGCATTCCATTGTTTCTGAGAGGTTTTGAATCCTCTCTTTTAAAGGTAACCCTGAAGGTGGATTTATCTGAAACAAAAGTTCCCTGAATGGCCTTTATAAAGTGAGATTTCTTTTATCAATATCCTCCCATTTAGGAAGCCATTTGCAAGCATGTGCTCCATAAGTATTTTTGCTGGAGTACTAGCAGGAACCTAGCTGTCAGACATCCTACAGTTTCCAGGTTTTAATGTTTTATTTCCCATTTAGTTCAGAGCTAGCTGAACCATCTGTCAATTGTTAAGGAGGAAGAGAGGAGAAAACTCTGACTTGAGCCACCATCTATCTCAAAAGGCTAGATAACTTGAACACCAAGTTTGGAATTCTCTTCTCTGTGAACTCAGAGGATAACCTGTCCCATGCAGACAATTATAAAAAATTATTGAATAAACATAAGGATCTTCAACCATCAATTGGGAGAGCTGAGACCCAGAAAGACTTACTTTCCATGGCTGGAGCTCTGGGGAGCCAGTTGGGCACAAAGGGCTCTGCTGGCAACATGGTACCAGGTCCTTTCGATGCTCCAGACCATTTTGGACAGTGTCTCTGGGTCCCTTCATGGTCTCCAATTTGTCAACTGAAATAAAGTATCTAGGTGATATTATTAAAGGAGTTTATTCAGTAATCATTGTGGGGAGTTTGAACCCTGGAAATCAGTTCGCCAGAGTGCTCTGATGGAACTTCTCCAAGGTGTGTGGGTTTGAGTGCAGCTTATATCTCTTCCACAAAACAGTGTAGGTGCAGGGAAGCAGAAAAGATTTAAAAAAAATTCTTACAATCATATATCTTATGTGTCAAAAAAAGAGATAGAATACATCTGAGCTTTTCTCTAGATTATATATTGAAGGTAACATAAACAAGAATTCCTTGGTTACACAACAAGCAAGTTCAGAGATGCTGGATGCTGATGTTATCTACATGTAGAGGTAGGCAAGGACCAGAGACATTAATTCTTCCCTCAGTCTCTAAGAAACGCAGCTGGGAAATGTGAGAGTGAGGTACCACTTTATCTCTTCCTATTGTAGATCTGTCCAGCTAGAGTCTTCAGTAATAGGGTGTGGGAGTGGCAAGGTCGTTTTGACACAGGCTAAGATGGCCTGCACAGCTGCTTCACAGTACAGCATGGATTTTATGGTACTGACTTAAAGCCTATTCAGTTTGCTTGCTACATTTCCCTCTTAGACCAGGTAGAGGGGTCCTAAAAATCTGTCCACACATCATTCTCAGCTCAACATAATAGCTAAAACCCCATCCACCAGTGCTGGCAGGCTGGCAATTTTCAGACTGGTAGTCCTTCACGAATTACCTTGGCTTGCTTGGAGTCCAGAGGTCATCCCAAGTGAAAGCGCGAGGTCTTCATAGGACTTCTCTGACCATGCTTTTTGCCTGGGTATGCCTATAGATTAATAGATTCTCCCATATACACAGCTGTTTGAATGTCCTAATTTCCCAAAGAGTCTCACTTCAGTTTCTCCTCTTGACTTTAGGTGGCCTATTGTATGTCTCTAACCATCCTCCCTTGCTCCAGGCATCTGGGGGTCATAGTTCTCCTTTAACTAGCTGTGCCTGCTGTTTATACTGCCTTCCTTTTGAAATACATGAATCTGTGATCTATCCTTCAGGTATTTCTCAGAGAGGGTAGAACACATACAGATAGTAATTTTCATATAAGTTGTACTCTTCTCCCTCCAGTTGAGAGGAAAGCTAGGAAGTAGTCTACCTTCAGATCAAGATCAAGACCTCTGTTAAACGAAGGAGGGATGGGGCAAGGGAAAGTAAAAATCTCACAAAAGTTTCCTGCTGTGTTGAAGAGGGATTTTTCATGATGGTGTTGTTTTTGTTGTTGTCCTTGGCTGTAAACTTTTGATTATTTTCTAGAGTTCCTACAAAGTTAGTTCAGATAGCTTCTAGTTGTTTTTCCTACCAGGGAACAAGAGCTTGGAGTTTTATAGTTCATCATTTTGCTAATGTCCCTCCCCCTACACCCCACATTTTTATGATTATGAAAACTTCAAACAGGAATCTATGCAGCAGGATGAGTCAAATCTGCAGCATCAACATCAGTAATTCCCCCAGGGAACTCAGACTCAATCAACTGAATAAATCCAAGAAACCATCAAGGTATACTTTCAAAAGCCAGATTGTTTTCTTTGTAAATTTCTGTATTGACTTTTCCACTTATCCAGAGACATTAATCCAGGTACAGCCAAATGTATGAGTAAATGTCCAGACTGTGCACTGGCTCAGAAGGAGGAAGTCCATGACAATTCTATCATCCAGAACAACCCAGTCCAGAGAGTTGAGGATGATGAATGCCTTCCAGGCAAAGGTGGGATGTTTTTAAAGATTTGCAAGTCCCTTAATACCACTATGGAGGTGAAATTCTTTGGCCTTGATGATAAGATCATGTTAATGAGTGGTGTAAAACTAAGAAACGTGATTCCTCTGTGCGCTTGGGAAAGAAAAGTGTTGCTTCCAATTATTGGGGCTACCCAAGTGGAGCCTATTTCAATCAGAGTACACGGGTGGACATTGCCTGCACCATGGCTCCATGGTAGGTTGGTATATTGTAGAGTTTGCCATTCAGTTACAATATATGAGTGTAGTCAATGTTTTTAGAGTGATTTCCATATGGTAGTCAGTCCATCCTGTACGTTTTTTTATGTATCCTGATATTTGGCATTCAGACTTCTTGAAGGATAACTGAGAACAGAGGTGGAGAAGAGATCCAGTGGAGTTTTGCATTAAAGGTACAGGAATTAAAGTTATTGTCTCCCATTTCTGATATACTTCTATTTTTGGTTCAAGGGAATAGAAATTAAATGGTGGCCATGACCATTGCAGGGGAAGGCAGACCCAGCAATCAGTTAAATGTCAAGCTCTTGCAATACTTTGGAGGCAGTGCCCTAGAGTGACTTCCTTTTGGAGGTGGGTGCCAGGGTGGTTTTGAAACACAACATGTAATGAAATGCCCTTCCCTCTCCCATATTAATCTGGTAAAAATGTTCCCTAGTGAGCTTTCAGATTGATGCTCTCACTCTACCTCTAAAAAATTGTGATGCCCAAGTTCAGATCCCTGAATAACCCTTTTTTCCAACCTTCCCCTACTTTCACCCAGACATTGTATCTGGAGAGCATTGAGCACATGTCTATGACATGTCTGTAACAGTTAACCAGAGTGAAGTCTGAGTCCATAAGCTCTCTTTTGTCTGGGCTGCTACACAGAGAGAGGTACCAACAAGACTGGCCTAGAGTTTATATTAGGGAAAAGAAACATGAACCCTGCCTGGAATGGTCAAGTCAGAATCCTATGTCCATATTACTGCCATAATTTTTATATGAATTAATATCATGGATGTAGTAGAGAGGAGATAATTCCTTTCTATATATGGTTAAATTGGTTGTTAAATTACCTAATGAAGATGTGTGGAGAGAGAGGAAGTAAGGGAGATAGAGTCATACTGTGCATTAATTTAATAGAAGATTTGGTGATAAAGGCACACCACGTTCACAGTACATGTGGTACTGTAGGTCTAGAAGGTGATACACATTAGTTTTAAAGATCACTGTGGTGTGGCTGGAGTCAGCTGATCTTTACATTGTAAGCACCTGCAATGTTGAGGCAGGGGTTATAGCTCAGAGAGAAGGGCAAATGTTTTAAGTTGTCAATATCCAAGAAGATGGCAAAGGCATCACCTACCATGAAACAAATGGAACAAGTTCTAGAAAGAGGCACAAGACTGGCATGCACTGGTAATGTCTTGCATCAGAATGAGATTCGGGCTCCCTGAGCAGCTAGATTACCCCCATCCAGACAATCCCAAGCATATTCAGCTTCTTCTTTTATGTTTCTGATGCTTGGTTATAGACAGTTTGAGGAATCAGAGGACACAGAGGGACAATGGCTCAGTACTGGTAAGCAAGGATGAGCAAGACACATTTTGTTTCAGTGTCTAACAGACTTTTAGCTGGTTGCAGCTCAAACAAATGAATTTAAAATGTTTTCCATTCACTCACAGGTCTATATCAATTTGGAGAACTCTTGACTGTTTCTCTTTCTGTCAGGGAGAGAATGAACAAGTAAAACCCTTGCAGATTGCTTGTTTCAATTCAATTTCTCACATATCAGCCTCATTAACAGGTGGGAGAATGGAGGATCTTGACCAACACTTGGTGAGAGAATCTACTACATGCCCTAGGTAGTCTTCTTTTACCCCCTAATCAGGATCAGAAAGGATATTTATCATTTTTCCTTCCAGAAAGACATATATCTCTCAGAACTCCATCATCAGTAAAACTGAAGAAGTGAGAAGGGTCTTAAATTTTACACTATTTGGTACAATGTATTTAGGTTGTCATTTCATGGATGATGGAAGAACACATGAGAATCTTGGGTCTACATCAAGAGACTTAACTTTTTGTGGCACTACTGGCAGCAAGAGCTTCATATTTGCCATCGGGTCCCTCCTCTTCCCCATGTAGAGTGGAGGTGAGGCAAAGAGGCCTGGAAGGATGTTGTACACACTGCAGTTCTGCATCACACCTGAGGATCTAAAAAATTAGGAAACCCAATATTTTACAATGAATCCCAATCAAACCTGCACAAATTTTGCCTCAGAGAAAGCCATTATCTTTATTATATTGGAAAATAATTAGTCAGCCCTTCATCCCCAATAAAGGACCCCAATAAAGGACCATCATCTTGAAATGTTATATACAATGTTATCTTATCCTTGATAAGATAGTTTGGAACTAAAGCTGATAAAAGACTGTAAAAACATAAGAGGTGTTGGGGGAAAATATGTCACAACTGGGTTGACTTATCCCTTTAAATATGAGAAAAATTGACCCTCTGAACAAAAATGCCCATTGATGATTCTGGACACCAGGACTTTTATTTGTGACACCATGGATTGCTTAAGTCTTTAAGAGTTAAAAAGATATGGGGAGAATGGCTACCAGAATGCACAGGAAAGCCAGCAACAAGGGCGATGTGATGTTACTTGGTAAGGCAATAATAGGAGAGAAAAGAAGAGATATGATAATACAACATTTTCTTAATAAATTATGATTTATTAGCCTTATTAGAAAACAATATCATTTGCTATCCACATCACAACAAAGTGATTCTGAATAGGGTTCTGATCTAATTTTAAAGAAAGAAAATGATATTTATGGAAGAAAACAAAGAAGATTACAACTGTGTTCTTAGAATAGGAACATATTTATGACACTGAACAAAAAGCATTAAATATAATGGAGGAAATTAAATTAAGGTAAAATTAAGTGCCGACCTTCATCAAGAGAGTAAAATAGGGAGTGAACAAAGAAAGGACTTGTATCCCATATATATATATATATATATATATAAAATTCCTATTAATCAATAAGAAAAAGAAAGATCACACAATATAAAAATAAGAAAGATGACATAGTAGAACAACATACACAGATACTGTATGATCTCACTTATATGTGGAATATAATAAAAGCAAACTAAGAAACAGGGGTCACATTTGTGGTTGCCAGAGTTGGGGGTTGAGGGGTTGGAGAATTGGGTGAAGGTTGTCAAAAAGTAGAAACTTCCAGTTTATGTAAATAAATATGTTATGGGGATGTAATGTACAACACAATGACTATAGTTAACAATAATTTGCTGTTATTTTAAAGTTGCTAAGAAAGTTGATCTTAAAGTTCTCACCACCGGAAAAAGAAGTTGTAACTATGTGAGATGATGAATGTTAACTAAACTTACTGTGGTGATCATTTGGCAATATATACATATATTAAATCATTATCTTGTACAACTTAAACTTATACAATGTTGTATGTCAATTATATCTCAATAAACCTGGAAAAACTGGGAAAAATAAAAAAAGATGCTTTAAAAAATTGTTACTCAAAGCCTATTTAACACATAAAAATATATTCAACTTTCTTAGTAATTCAAGATATGCAAAGGAACTCCCCCCTTGGAACAATCACATCAACAAGACTCCAAAAATGAAAATAGAAAATATCAAATGTTGGCACAATGTGGATAAACCAGGTATCTCATACACAGCTGTTGAATGTGAAAATTGGTTAAAAAAAGATTCTTTTGGAAAATATTTCACAGTACATAACAAAGCTAGACAGATGTAAGCCTGTGGTCAAAAACTTCCATTACCATGTATATGCTCAAGAGATATACATATGTTTCTCACAACTCAGAAATGAATTTACATATAAATAGTAGTTCTAATATCCCCAAACTGAGAACCACTCACAGGACCAACTAAGTGTAATAATTAAATTAATTCTTTGATATTTACAAAGTGGAATCTTATATAGCAATGTAAATGATTAATCCACAATAACATGCAACAATATTGATAAATTCAAGAACAATATAGAGAATAAAAACAAAATAAATGAACACTGTATTATTTCATTTGTACAAAATTAAAAACAGGATAAGTTTTCTGTCCTTTTAGATGTCAGAATATTGTTCCCTAGATGAAAGTATTGACTGATAGATGGAAAAAAATTGTTTCTGTCATGTGCTGACAAAATTCAAATTTTTAATCTAGGTATTGAGTAGAGAGGTATGTTCAGTTTGTAAGATTTCATTCAGGTATACATTTGCCTATGAATGTGTGACATTGATTTTGTAAAAATACAGATCAACAGTAAAAGAAAAAGAATTGGGAGATCTTAAGAAATTAGTGTTGGAACGGCATCATATTTTCCAGGTGGAGGTTAAATGTATCTAAAAAACACACTCTGATTAGATTTCAAAGTATGCTGTAGTTTCTAAGTTAAAAACTCAGAGATACTGAATCTACAACTGCCCAAATGAAAGGGATAAAATGTAGAATTATTTTAAAAATTCATGCAGAGGACGTTAGAAAAACCAAGAACATGCAACAGGTGTAATGGAGAGCACATGATACATTGGTAACTCCAAACCCAAATGTAAATATTCTTGTATTAAATATAACTACACTAATACTCTTGTTAAGTTAAACATATTTTGCTGTATTCATTTGATTATTTTTTCAAGAGATATAATTAAAATATAAGGATTAAAATACAGGAAAGAAAAATACGTTCAATGTAATATTAACCAATTTGTTATCCAACCTCTAGAGAAAAGGGGTAAAAATAGAGTTATTTCAAATCATTTATGTGGTCAAATTTAAATTAGAAAGAAAAAGAACATAGAATAGTTATAATGAAGAGTGTATAAAAAGTTGACAAACCCATTTGCAATATAACCATTTTTATATTAATGGTAAAGACTACTCAACAAAATGAAACATTCTTTACTATATTCAATAGTATAATTTTTAAGAGATATACCTAATATATGAGGATTCAAATTCAAAAATGAAAAATATATAACATGTAAATTTAACCAAATAAACAACCAGCATCATGATACACATATCAGATAAAATGGACATAAAGATTAAAAGTGTGCTATTTTAATTAGTATTGTTTTTAAATTTCTTAATTTACAGTGTTTCTGTATACTGAGTGATGAAAAATGAGAATAGTTTGACCTCCTTTATATTTATAAATGTGCATATATAAACACGGAGATACACCAACACACAGCTGTATATATATACATGCAAATACACACATAAACAAATATATACATACATGCACATGTACATAAATATATATATACATATGTATACACACATATATATGTATATATATACACACACAATCGCATTATTTGGTGTCCAAAATGTTTCCAATATTGCAAAGTGTATCATGTAAGCTTAAAATATGTGTTTATTTTTTTGGCAGAGGTTCAATATCTATCCATTAGGTGAAACTAATTTGTTGTTTTAAATATTTGAATCCTTAGTTCTTTGTATCAGCTTTATAATGTAAATATAGAGTGACTTATATTAAAATCATTTGTAAAAATGAAGAAATTTCAATTTTATTTCTTGAATATCCACAGGCTAAAAGTGACACATAAACAAAATGGATTAATGACTTACTCTTCCAAATGAACATCCCCCCACTGCTTCAAGATTCATGCAAGGCCCCACGATAACCTAATTTTCTCGCTTTTGAGACATGGAAGTACACATTGGAACCTCTTTCTTCCACCATGCCCAAGTGGCATCTTCACATTATAGAAAAAATCTAATTCTAGAGACCCCTAAATGCATATAACTTTATCCTAGACAAAATGCATGTTTTCATAGGCAAAACTTACTTCATGTCTTTCAATATGTGTGAAAATATACTTCTGTGCTCATTTGTCAGACTCCACTTCAAAGTAGCCATTTCTATAAGAAAATGTAAGTGTACTAATCTCCCTTCATAACATCTTATTTCAAATGGAGCTGGTCTCTCTACGGATAGAATGTATAAAACTCATATTTAGCCCTCAATGCCTCAACACTCTGAAATTGAATCCACTCTGAAGCTTAAGTCCATGGTCTTCATTTTTCTGTGGGAGAATTTTCCTTCCTTCAGTTTCTTGAATGCTGATCTCAATGGGTGTTTCTGTTTTACGGAACTTTCCTACAATCACATAAGTAGTTAATGTCTGGAAAATTTATTATATCTGATTGAATGTTACCTTCTTCAAGATTTCTCCACAATCTCTAGATGGCTTCAGGAACTACTCTTTTAACACAGCATAGACTCTGAACCCTCCACTGCAAACATTATCACAATCGCTATCACATCAATATTAACATGATAATGACATCATATTTCATTTACAGTTGCTATTGATGTTATTGTTTGTTTAGGAGCAGAGGTTCAGTCAGTCTTGTTTACCACTCCCTTGTAATGTGAGTGTTTCAAAAACGTGTTTATATGCTGAAGGAGACTAATGAAAAACAATTCACCATTGTGAATATGCATAAAATTGACAAATTTATGAAAAGTTTAAGGGATTTTTTTATTCCTTTCCAAGCAAAGCAGACCTGAGATACGCTGGGGTCATGGTTCAGGAGAAGGTAGGGGCTGACACTTGGGAAACCTGCATCAATTAGTGTAGAAGTGTTCCTTAGCCAGAAACTGGGATTGTTAAAAACCGCCAAACAAATGAACAAGATAGAGGAGAGGGTCCACAAAGATACAAAGGTGCTCGCCAGGACAAGGATGCTTTGTGTAGCTGTGGTCTCAGGTAAGGATCTAGGGGACAGATTGTTCCTATGTATGTATTGGGTCTGCTGCTTGTGCCTGTGCAGGATGAAAACCATGAAGCCACTGGCCCAGACCATCAGCACCAAACAGAAACCATCACGAAATAATACCAATACTACATAGAGTGATGATGTGATGTTGCCATGAACTGTGGCATAACAGTAGTCATAATCTCTTTTCTGTGTGAAGTTGGTGCTGTCTCTTTTGTCAGTCATATACAGAGAGAGGGTAATATTTAACATCATGATCAAGATCCAGCAGAGGATACTGGAGATTTTTAAGTACTTGGGGGCTTTCACTTTAAGCTCTTCCCACCTGGAGTTCAAGGGGCTGATCATGATGGCCTGGAAGACACTCAAGAGGCAGGTGGTGCCAATAGACACATCCCTGCTCACTCTGTGAACACAGAAAACAAGTTTGCATCCAAAATCATTGAGGAAATATTTTAACCCAAAACCTGCCACTGTTTGGGGGACTCCTTTCGAAAAGATAACTAAGATGTTGGCTATGATCAGATTCCTGAGAATCAAATCTGTGGACCTAAACTTGCATCCTTTATATTGAAAAGAAAGATAAAGGTAAAGAAGAGAGAAATTCCCCAGAATTCCAACTACAGCTTGTAATGAAAAGATCAGTCCTATCACCAAATCCCTGGAGACCATTCTGTCAGATCTTAGGGATTGATAGTTATCGTCTGAGCCGGAGATTCCTGCATGGGAAGATGAGGAATGAGCAACATGGATCATGTCAACTCAAATTCAATAGTCTCCACTGACATTGGTTACCACTTAGAAATAGTTATTTATAGTTTTTACTTTTATCATGTTTCCAAGTGTTGAATATATAACATGTAAAGCGCTTTCACAGTATGTATCACTCCTACAAAGGCCATATTATGTCCTGCATCCTGTATTCTTCCTAACTTCATGAAACTAGTCAGTACTAGTATTTTTATTCAAAAGAGAAGGAGCACTGAGGCAAGTAAAGTTTAGTGATTTGTCAAATGAAATAGTTTTTATGGGAAAGGTGGTGATTTAACTCCCTGGGCTCATATAATGGCTGTTCATTTAAACATAGTGCTGCTTAATGAAGCTTTTTGACCTTCACATACTTTGTCATTTTATTTTAAATTTGCAGTATTTTATTTTTTCTAACAAGTTTCAAGTTTAAATATTTATTTTAAAGATCAAGAACAATTATTAATAAATAAGCATCTCAATAAAATGTACATGCACTAATTATAGTATAATTCTAGGGACTTGCTCCATGACAAATTGTATTGAAAGAATGCACTCGTCTTTATTTGCAATTCCAACAGAAACATTAATGTGCTTTTCTGCCAGGAATGGAATGACACCTATCACTGGCAGCATTGAACACTCTGGCATGCCCTAAAATGTGAGACTTGAAACATCAGTATGTGACAAATTAGTATAGAGTTGAAATTACTACTTTCAAATTATAACAAATCTGTTTATTAACATAACTTAAAAGGTATTATCAACACATCAAGATTTGTGAACATTAAATTATAAGACACATATAGACAAAATCTCTAAGATATGAAATCTTGTTATTTTATAAGTTGAAATTGTAAAGCTTGGAATTGATATGACAATATTATTAAACTGGAGAATAGATAACAAGATATTTTTGTGCCTGATAGCTGCTATCTGAATCCCATTTTTAACATTAGCATTTCTTTAAATCTCCCTCCCTAATTTGAAGATGAAAAAGAGTCTCCCCAAAATTAGCCAGCCATGGATGTTTTCATAGGAAAAAGCTAGTGTCTTTATTAAGCACTTCACACACCCAGAGCTAGAGAAAATATTTATATTTTAGAAATTGTCATTCATATACATTGTTTTTGCGCAGGAATAGATGATTTCTGTAGATTTATTCTAGTTTTTGTTAATCATGGAGGTGCTATTGGCACACCTGTAGTTACCCGGAAAATGTATTCTATGATTCCTGTGAGTTATCTGCTCACAGACATATTTCCAAGCTACATTCATTCCTCACATTAAAAATCAGGTTTCATTATCACTTGGATTAAACACCAACAATCACTGTCAGTGAGGATTACACTAAGTTACAGTAGGAGGCATCTGGAATCAGTGTCTGGTGTAGGACTCCATCTCTCTTTAAACTCAGCACAAGCCTCAGAAATATTCCTCGTTCATGTGTGGCTTTGGCACTGGACAAATTTCAAGGCCATCAGAATCCCTTTTTCTGACACAATCACTCACCAAGATTCCTGATTCCCCTCCTTGCTTGCAGATTCTTGCCCTCAGACTGAAATAGAAAATACTCACTTGATTCCCTCTCTTTTCCAGGGTGGTGGGTTCAGTGCCATGGTCACAGCAACCTGCTAGTGTGAGAGGAAGGAGGCAGCCAGACCACTGGAGGTGGGTTTGTGATTCTGTGACCTCACCTCCCCTCAGAACTGCGATCATCTTTTCACCTGCAGCTGCAGTGAGAGTACAGGCTTGGGGGAACTGGGAATATTTGTGAAAATCTTTCTTCCCAGTTGTTAACTACCAATTACAAGTTTGTAGTTATCATCTCCAAAGAGACTGCTGCAATGTTTTGGAAAGACTCCTTCTTTTCCTGATCCCTGGAGGCAGAAAGGGACTCAAATGGAGGCAGCAGGTGATACTGCGGTCTGACACATAAAAGACCAGCAGGGATGTTCATGCATCTCATTATGTTTTCTGCTTCCCTGTGAAGTGTTTCTACTCAAAAGTGAGTTGTTTTCTACTCTTCAGACCACTGAGCTGCACCTTCATTTAACTTATGCACAGAAATGGAACCAGGCCAAGTATCGGAGAAAGATTTTCAAAGAGGAACAAGTGAAAGGAAGAACATAATACAACACTTCGTTTTGGACCATAGGCCTTACATAGAAACTGTTTGACTTTCTTGCACAACTCATTGCTAATTAATTTGGAAATCTGGTGATATGGAAGATTTCCAGAAAAATATATGTTATGAGCAGGGACTTTTCCTCCTATCCCACGTTAGGGATAGGCTGTCTAAACAGAATAATATCTATAAAAAGACAGAAATTTATAGATGTTTCTCACGCATAAAAGCATCTGAGGTCAGATGGTTAAATAGGCCAAATTTACAATTTCTTACCTATCAGATAAGTCAATGTTACTTTCTCAATTCAAGAACGATGAATGTTTACCAGTGACATAGGATAGAGAGGGCCCTCCATTAGGAATCAAACCTTTGTCAACTTAAAAAGCAAATTTGCCTGTTATTTTACCCTCAAAATGAGTTCACTCATGCATAGTCAAAAGAATTGCAATTTGGGATGCACCTGCTATGGGGAACCACAGGCAAATCCAGAGAACAAAGGAGGGGAGCTTGCTTTTATAGAGCAAAAGGGGGAGTAGGGAGGGGATCTTCTAAAGAAAGTCCATTGAGGGGAAGTAACAGCTCAGGTTGGCACTGGCTTCTCATCAGCTGAGCTGCAGTGTTTTTAATTTACTGGGCTGTTGCTTAATGGGAAGAAAAATCTTTCTTCAGTAGAAAATTAGTTGTACTTCCTGTAGGAGGTATAAGCAGTGGATCTCTTCCTGTTTGGAGTAATTGACATGCATGATAAGAGATGAGAGCTCCTTCTACTGACCTTCCTGACTCCAATTTAGTTAAGGTGTCTTTTATTAATTTCCATACCTTTGATCCATGCCATGGAAAAACAGGAGGAAGCTTCTCAAGATTGGAAGGCGATCATCTCACATTGTTGTCTTGCAAATCCCAATCCATATGGCCCTCTGGGCCATTTTGGGTGCTGGTGAAGGTGATGCCCACTGCTGGGTGCATAATAGGCATTGGCATTTTTTCAGCATGCAGTACTGAACAATATCACTGCCTCAGGGGGTATGTGCTCTAACAACGATGGGAGTCATTGTAGTGGGAATTGTATTTGAGCATGAGGGCACTTGATTATCTACTGCTGGCTTTTAAGATTTGGGAGTGGGGGGAAGTTAATCCTGGAAAGCCTGAGAAGGAAATCCATTTGGCCTGAAACCTGATTGATCCTGGAAGCATCTTCTACCAGAGCCTTGAAACAGAGCACAGGCCAGCTGATAGCATTTTTCCTCCTTGTGACAGTTTAAGCAGAGAACCCAGCCAAGCCAACAGATTCCTGACCACCAAACTGTGGGAAAATAAAAGGGTGCTGTGTCAAGCTGCTAAGTTTGTGGTAATGCATGACAATAATAGGAAACTAGCATATATAGAATCAAATTTAATGACAAATATTGAAATAATAAAATAAAGTAAAAGTTTCTTTTAATTACCCCAAGATCAATTCTAGATTGATCTCCGGATATAACAATTTTCATCAGTTTCAGGTATATCCCTCTTGTTATGCAATTTTAGCATCTATCTGAAATTGTATTTTAAATTGAGCACAACACACACACACATCATAAACACATTCTGCTTTTGATTTAATATTTACATATTCTGTTCTAGTTCCATATTGACAATCATTTTACAATATTATTACAATATATTTACATAAATATTTTCCTATAGGAGTAATTGTCCAACAAATTGTTTTCCTTGATCATTCATCTACGAAGGTGGTGTTTTCATACCTCATTGCCTGAAATGCCACAATATATATTATAGATTCTGTTAGAGAAGTACCTTGATGTAAATACTCTCTGTTTACACAGTTAGAGTTGAATATCTGTTTCCCCTACTACAGGCATCATGGAATATGGATCCTTCATCATGTTGATCTGTGCAAAGGTGGTTTATCCAGAAGGTCTGAGACCTGGGGTTACTTCACCATCATGACTGCACATTTTCACTGTGGGTGGGTCATTGCTAGTGGTCTTGCAAATGGTTATAAAACATGATATTCCAACACTGTGTCTCCATATCACCCCACCTTTCACTTTTTGGCCACTCTGTTCTTAGAAGTCTCCAACAGTGCTGTGGATTGAGAAACTGGGAAGGCTTCCTAGGGATGTGGGTGATGAGTGATGCATCTTGGACTAGAAACACTGCCCCTGCCACCAGTACAAACCTACTCAAGCGTACAGAACACCTTCTTGACTCTTTCCCTCCCGACTCCCAGCCAGGTACTTGGGAATCCCTCCTCACAAAACCAGTCACCCCCCCCAAAGTTTCCTCCTCAAATGCCTCACAGGTGTCCAAACTCCTCATGAACCGTAACCCTCCCTCTGCATACCAGGACTGGAAATTGCAGCAACAAGCTGGTCTCTCCAACAACTTGGGGCTTAAACTTCTGCCTAGGATAAGTCAGCTCCAAGACTACAGATGGGAGCTCAGAGCTCAGAACCTCCTAAGACAGAGAATCTGTAGCAGAAACCATACCTCCCACTAACCCTAATCTGTCCCCTCCACGGGTCCTTGATGACACCCGCTTACCTGTCTCTTTATCCCAGCCCAATTTATCATGCAGGCAAATACAGGGAACAAAAAGCAGCTTCCCACTGATTTCAATCAGGCACCTGCTTCATCCACTTGCCTCCAGGAACAGCACTGAAGCCCTGGGATAAATTCTGAGAATGACTGTGCGTGGTATAAATACACAGGGGGCCAAATGGGCATAGTCCAGAACATAACTTGAAGGTGCCTTGCAGATTTCCTTCTTGTTCTTCTGACCTAAAGAATTGTATTCCCAGAATTCAAGTACCCCAAACATATGCACTCTGGATGTGGTCTTCTCTGGGGTCTGAGGGCACTAATAGGGCTCACTGGAGCCTAAGTGCCAGAGATTTTGGGGGGTGTGGTTACATAGGCACACAGTCCTGCACGAATGACCACAGCTACCAAAACTCCAGACTCCCAGAAGGAAATCAGGTGTTCACTATAACTCACATTGTTTGCACAAATCTCTAGACAAAATAGTGCTGCTGGTTCAAGACTCCAAGCATGCAAAATGTTCTTATCACTTAAAACATTCCAAAAACTCAATTTTCTGGAGCCAGCCAAGGGGCAGTCTTGATTCCCTACCCTTCTAGGTATGTGCATGTGCACATTTGGTGACACTGAGGCCTCCTGTGTAAACTGTTTCCTGGGAGTCTATGCCTGGCCTTAGGCATAGGCTGTCATAGAGAAAATGGTCATAGTTTTCTCACACTTACAGACAGTGTAGGATTTATACAACAGCTATACTAACAATATCGACATGAGGATACCCAGCATTTCGAGGAGCTAGTTCACCATGTAAAGATTATGCATCACTATGAAGCCACCTCACATTTCCTCTTCTTTTTGTATGAATTTCCACCTTGGTCTACAGCTATTCGTACTTTATCATGAGCTTCTGCAGAAATAGTTTTTCCTTGACTGATGGAAAGATTGAACGTTGTGAATCTGCCCACATAGTTTCAACAAACTTTAATTAGAAAAGAAAATGCTAAATTCTTTGAAGGTTTATCAGCCACTCCCATTGGTAGGGATCAGACAACACACTGGACAGGGATTTTGAGACTTGCCTGCAATACCACATCATGAATATGGTGAAAATCTGGGATGCCAGAGGGCAGAGGTATGCCCTCTAAATCCTGACTCACTCATTATTGGACAATGGGAGGGGAGCATGTGTCCTTAACATTTCTTTATGTGCCCTTCACCCTGGTTTGGATAATCCCTTCTGGCACTTACAGGGCAGCGAAATACAAGCATGCATCACATTGGTTCCTCCTATACCCTGTGACATAGTAACCACAAGGGGACATTGAATCCTCCCAAAGGGCCCTCCTTTCAGAATTATGGGAACATGTTTCCCCTACTGTGACCGCTACTCAAGCCATATCAGTTTAATTTGAACATTTTTCTTTTTCTTCTGTGAGAGCAGAGACAAAAGATTTGAACACTCCCGAGATTCAAAGGCTACCACAGGATGACAGTATTGTCTGTGCAGGTATATGGAGAATGTGAGGGACCAGATGGGACTAGCATGGGGGACTGACCAGCATGGAGGGGAGGTTTGACCTTTTGACTCTTCACTGAGGTCGCTGTGCTTTCTTCTCTTCATTGAACTTCCCTGCAAGCAGAGATTGACACATACTGGGCCTTCTTTCTGTCTGCCCGTGCATGCACTTATGCTAACCCCAGAGTCCTGGGCACTTTTAGCCTCTCCTGCACCTAATTTTCCCTCCCCCAACTTGACAGTAGAAAGTAGGCTGGTGACATACACTTTTGTATCCAAAAGAGCTATGGATAGCTCAAACTCAAAGAAAGTTTGAGTTCCCAGTTCTAATCAATCCCAAGAAGGCTCACTTTCTTTTTTTATATACCCAATGCTAGCATGAGGGCAGAGGGAGGAAACAGAGGATGCAGAGGGAGAACAACGCAGTACTGGTAAGCAGCGCACAAGCAAGACACATTTTCTTTTAGTGTTGGCTGCTAACACCTCAAATAAATGAAGTTACAAGGTATTCTATTCTCCAAAATCTCTATATATCTCGACTCTTTTCTCCTTTTGCTAGGAAGAGAATGAATAACAAGCAATACTCTTTTAGGGGGCTTGCTTCAGTCCTAATTCTCACATGTCAGCCTCACTAAAAGGTGGGAGTGTGGAGGACCCCTCCAGCCATCTTGACAAACACTTGGTGAAAAAATTTAATGCACGTCCCAGAAAGTCTTCTCTAAAAATGACCCTTAACCAGCGCAAGGAAGGATCTTTTCCTTCCAGAAAGTCCTCTCTCTCAGCATTCCACCATCAATGAAACTGTCAAGAAGTGAGAGGGTCTTAAATTTTACTCTATTGGTAGCAAAGAAATTAGGTTGTCATTCCATCGATGATGGAAGAACACATGAGATTCCTGGGTCTGCAACAAAAGACAATTTTTCACGGTGCTGCTGGCAGCAAGATCTTCATGTTTGCATTTGTTTCTCTTTCCCTTCCTAAATACAGTGGGGGTGATGCAACCAGGCCCAGAAGGGTGTCATACACACTGTATATTTGCATCACACCTGAGGATCCACAAACTTTAGAAACCAATAATTTAAAGTGGATCACAAGCAAACCTGACAAATTTTGCCTCAGAAAAAGGCATTATCTTTATGAATTTCATCAAATAATTAATATGTCCTTTACCTCTCATAAAGGCAATACCACTATCTTTGAAAGCTATTTTTATACAAAAATCCTTGATAGGATAGTTTGACACAGAAGCTTATAAAAGATATAGAAAACAAAAGAGATGCGTGGTGAAAATATGTAACAACAGGGTTGAAGTCTCCCTTTAAATATGAGAAAAATTGATCCTCTGAACAAAAAGGCCCAGTAAAGATTCTGGACACCAGGATTTTGATTTGTGATGCCTTGAGATTGCATCTTTAGGAGGAAGGAAGAAATGGGCAGAATGACCACAAGAATTCGTTGACAAGTAGGCTGCAAATATGATGTGATGTTACCTGGGGAGGCAATAAGAGGTGAGAGAAAAGGAAAGAAATCAGAAGACAACGTTTTCTTTATCAATTGAAATTCATTACCCTTATGGGAAAACAATATCATTTGCTCTCCACATCACAACAAACTGATTCTGAGTGGATTTCTGATCTAAATTTTAAAGATGAATAATGTAATTTATAGAAGAAAACAAAGGAGTAATCTCTGCATTCCCAACATGGGAAAATATTTCTGACAGTGAGCAAAAAACATTAAGAGGAGAAATGACAAATTAGATTATGGTGAACTTAAGAGTGTATCTTCATCAAAAGACAAAGAGCATGCAAGAAAGGACTTTTATCCAAGCATATATAAAAAACTCCTACAAATCAACCAGAAAAAGAGACACAACGGAAAAGTGGCAAAAATATACTAAATGACATAAAAAAATTAGTCAAACTGTATTCACATGTGAAGAGTATTTCAACCTCATTAGTAATGAAGAAAATACAAGTAAAACCACTACCTGGAAACAGTACACATCAACAAGAATACTAAAATGAAAACGACAGGAAATGCCAAGTGTTGGCATGATGTAGATAAACCAAGAATTTCCTGCCCTGCTTGTGGGTGTGAAAATTGGTTAAAAAAAGAGTATTTTGGGGGCCGGCCCGGTGGCGCAAGCGGTTGGGTGCGCGCGCTCCGCTGCGGCGGCCCGGGGTTCGCTGGTTCGGATCCCGGGCGCGCACCGACGCACTGCTTGGTGAGCCATGCTGTGGCGGCGTCCCATGTGAAGTGGAGGAAGATGGGCACCGATGTTAGCCCAGGGCCGTCTTCCTCAGCAAAAAAAGAGGAGGATTGGCGGATGTTAGCTCAGGGCTGATCTCCTCACAAAAAAAAAAAAAAAAAAGAGTATTTTGGAAAATATTTACACTATGTAATAAAGCTGGAAATATGCAAATGTACAGTCAAAAAATTCCACTGTACTCAAGAGGTATATGTAAGTGACTCACAAAGTGAAAAGAATTTACATATGAGTACTAGTTCTAGTAGGTTCAACTGAAAACCAACCATATGAACATTAGAAGAGAAATGATTAATTCTTTCACAATTAATTATGATAAATTCATAAACAACATAAGGAATGAAAAAATAAAAAACAAATAAGTGAACGCTATATTTCTCATTTGCATAGAATTAAAAACAGGCTGAAAGTTTTCTATTTTCTTAGATGTCAGAATCTTGGTTACTTATTGGAAGTATTGACTGGTAGGGGGAAAAATGTGGTCTCTGGTGAATGGTATCATATTCTATTTTTTTAAAAAATCTAGGTGTTGAGTACAGAGGTATGTGCAGTTTCTGAAATTTTATTAAGTTCTGCATTTGTGACCTATGCAAGTGACATTTTTTTAATGTAGATCAACAATAAAAAATTGGCAGAATTTAATAGATTATTGTTAGATTGCCATCACACTGTCTAGGAGGACATTAAATATATTACATAACTATATTCTAATTCGTTTCTCAAAGTATTCTGTGATTTCTCAGTTAAAAACAAAAAGATACTGAATGTACAAATTTCAAGTGACTGAGGTAAAATGTGGAATTATTTAAAAAATTAATACAGAAAAGGTTAAGATAGAGAAACCAAGAGCATACAAGAGGTGTAAAAAAGACCACAAGATAAGTTGGTAAATCTATTCCCCAATATAACTATTATTGTATTAAAAATAACTACACTAATTACTCCTGTTAAAGTCAAATGTATTTTATTATACTCAACTGTTTTTTTTTAAAGTGATAGCTAAACTATAAGGATTAAATTTACAAAAAAGAAAAATACATTCCATGTAATTTCACCAATTGATTACCCAACCTCTAAATAAAAGGGGAAATGTAGAGTTATTTTAATTTATTGATATAGAAGTAAAACGAGAAATAATAAGAAAATAGAACGGGTGCAAGGAAGAGCATGCAAAAAGTTGAAAAAGTTCATTCCCAAATACCCATTTTTACATTCACCTTAAAGACTACATCTAATAAAGTCAAATATTTTTTAGTATATTTTTTAGTATATTCAGCTGAATATTTTTCCAAGAGATACACCTAAAATATAAAGATTTATACAGAAAAATGAAAAATATATTCCATGTAAATGTAACCAACTGAACAATCAGCACAGGCAAGTGGATATATATACATATATATATTTTGGACAGAATAGACTTAAATTTTGCAAAAGCTTGCAATTATAGTAATTAGTATTATTTTTTCATTTCTGAATTGATAGTTTTACAATGTTATTATATTATTAAATATATAAATAATTTGACTTATTATATATTTATATACGTACATATATAAACACATAGATACACCGGCATATATATGTAACTATATGTGCAAACACACTCACAAATATATATATACGTATATACAAACAAAAGCTTATTGTTTACTGTCTAATATGTTGTAAACATTTCTTAGTGAATCATGTGAGCTTAAAATATATGTTTCTTCATTTTTTTGGCACAAGTTTCAATATATTAGGTCAAACTAATTCCTTATTTTTCAAATATTTGAAACTTTACTTCTTTGTATCTGCTTTATAATGTAAAAATGGAGAGAAATACATTAAAATCATTTATAGAATTGACTAACTATTTTATTTGTTTGAAAATCTACAGGCTGAAAATTACACATATACAATATGGATTCATGTCTTAACCCTCCAAGTGACTATTCCCCCACTGCTTCATGATTAACGGAAGTCTCCACCATACCCTTATTTCTTCATCTTAAAGACGTGCGGAATGCACCTTGGAAAATGTTTCTGCCAAAATGCCCAATTGGCATCTTCACATGAAGAAAAATCTACCTTATATTGATCCCAATATCCATGATTTTTTTCCCCAGACAGATGTATTTTAACAGACAACACTTACTTGATGTCTTTTAAAAATCAGCAAAAACATACTTTTGTGCTCTCACTTGTCTGACTCAGTTCAATATGGCCAATTCTACTTAAAAATCTTTCAAATATCATAATCCTCCTTTGTAACATCTTATCTCAATGACTACGGTCTCTCTAAGGATGGAATATGTAAAACTCATAGTTGGCACTCAGTGCGTCTAATATTTGAAACTGAATTTACCCTCCAGCTTACTTCCATGTACTTCCTTTTTCCGTGGGAGAAATTTCCTTCCTTTGGTTTCTTGAATGACAATCTCAATGACGTTCCTGTTTTATGGAACTTTTCCTAAAATTCTGTAAGTAGTAAATGTCCTGAAAATTTATTACATCAGATTGAAAGATATACTCTTAAAACCTTCTCCATAATCTCCAGATGGTTTTCAGAATGACTATTTTAACACTGCATATACTCTGAACTCCTCCAGTGTAAACATTAATAAATTTTCAGCTACATATATATTAACTTGATAAATATATAATATTTCATTTATAATTGCTATTGGTATTGTTTATTGAGGAAGAGAAGCTCAGTCTCTCATGTTTATCACCCTCTTGTAACGTGAATATTTCATAAACGTGCTTAGACACTGAAATGGATTAATGAATAAACAATTAACAATTGTGAATAAGCATACAATTTATATTTTTATGATAAATTGAGGGAATGTTTTATTCCAATCCAAGCAAAGCAGAATCTAGATACTCTGGGGCCCTGGCTCATGAGAATGTAGGGGCTGACAGTTGGGAAACATGCAATGATTAGTGTATAAAGTGTTGCTCAGCCACAAACTAGGATTGTTGAAAACTGGCGAACAAGTGTTGAAATAAGAGGAGAGAGTCCACAAACATACAAAGGTGCACACCAGGACAAGGATGCTTTGGGTGGCTCTGGTGTCAGGGGAGGATCTGGGGGAAAGACTGTTCCTATGAATGTATTGGACCCTCTGCCTGTGCCTGTGCAGGAGGAAAACTATGGAGCCACTGGCCCAGATCATCAGCATCAAACAGAAACAATCATGGAATAATAACAATGGCACGTAGAGTGACTCTGTGATTTTGCCAAAAAGTACTGCAAAACAGTAGCCATGATCTGATTTCTTTGTGATGTTTATGTTGTTCCTTTTGCCAGTCATATTGAAAAGGGACCAAAATATTTAGCATCATGTTCAGGATCCAGCAGAGGATGTTGGAAGTGACCATGTACTTAGGAGCGTTTACTTTAAGCTCCGCACACGTGGACTTCCTGGGACTGATCATGATCACTTGGAAGACACTCAAGAGGCAGGTGGTGCCAATGGACACATCCATTGCCACTCTGTGAACATAGAAAACAAGTTGGCATCCAGTATCTTTGAGGAAAAGCTTCAACCCAAATGCTGCCATTGTTTTGGGGACTCCTTTGGAAAAACAACTAAGAGGTTGGCTACAGTCAGGTGCTTGAGAACCAAATCTGTGGACCTAAACGTGCATCCTGTCAAATAAAGGAAGACAAAATGGTAAACAAGAGAGAAATTCCCCAGAATTCCTACTATGATTTGTAATAAAAACGTCATTCCTATCACCATATCTCTGGTGGCCACTCTGTCAAATCCCAGGGAGTGATATTCACCTTCTGAGCCAGATTCCTGCGTGAGAAAATGAGGCATGAGCTCTCTGTGTCATGTCAGCTGAAATTTCACTATTCTTCACTTACATTTCTTCCCACTGAAAAATAATTATTTATATATTCTTTTCCTTTTGAAGATGTTTGTGAGAGTTGAATGTCTAACACTGAAAGATCTTTCAGAGAATATGGACCACTGTATAAAAGCCATGTATGTAGTTTTCCTATATTCATCATAAATTCCTGAGAGAGTCAGAACAAATATTTTCATTGAAAGGATAAGGAGCAAAGAGGCAGAAAAAAGTGGATTATTGGATTATTGTTGGATAGCCATCATGTTGTCCAGGCGGAGGTTAAATGCATTAAATAACAATACTCTGATTAGTTTTTAAGAGCATAGTACAACTTCTAGATTAAAACTAAAGCATAATGAATATACAACCTCCAAGTAAAAGTGGTAAAATATACAATTATTTAAAAAGTAATACAGAAGAAGATAACATAGAAAAACTAAAAACATAAAACAGGTCTAATGAACACAAGATACATTGGTAAATCTGATCTGAAATATATTCATTATTATATTGAACATAAACTAATTACTCCTGTTAATCTCAAACATACTTTAGCATTTTCAGTTGGACACGTTTTCAAGATATATAGCTAAAATATATGGATTAAATTAGAAAAAAGTACATTTCATGTAATTTTAACCAATTAAACAAGTAACATGGTGATATATATATCAGATAAATAGACTTGGTATTAGTCTGCTAGTGTTGACATAATAAAATACCACAGGCTACTGACTTAAACAATAAATATTTAGCTTTTCCCAGTTCTGGAGGCTGGAGTCCAAGATCAAGGTGCTGACAGGGTATCTCCCGAGGCCTCTCTCCTTGGCTTGCACACCACTATCTCGTTTGCTATGCAAATGGCCATGTCTGTGCATGTGCACTTCTAGTGTCTGTTCTTCTTCTTATATAGACACCAGTCCTACTGGATTAGGGCTCCACTCTTCTGGCCTGATTTACTCATAATTACCTCTTCAAAAGCACTATCACCAAATGCAGTCATATTGGAGATTAGGGATTCAACATACAAATTTTGAGGGTACGTAATTCAGTTCATCACATACTTTAAGCTTAAAGTAGTTTGTTATTATTGTAATTAGCATTTTTATTTCATATTTTACCTTTCCCAAAATATTGATTGATGGAAAACATACATAATTTGACAGATTTCATACATATTCACATATTCGTATGTGTATATATATATATACACAAATATAGAGAGACAAACATATATACAAACACATGCAAACAGAAACACACACACACATTTCTCTCTTGCTTTGTGGTCTAATAAGTGGTTAACATTTCTAACATTCTTATGTGAACTAAAAAATTATGTGTTTCCCTGTTTTGTGGCACAAGATTCAATATATATCCATTAGTTCTAATTATTTTATTTTTCCAGTTTGAATCTTTAATACATTGCATTATGTTTATAGTGTAAATACAGAGACATGTCTATTAAAATATTAATTAAAATTAAAGAAATTTCCATTTACTCCTTTGAAAATACACCAACAATACCACATAAAAAATGAATTCATGTCTTATACCTCTAAACACCTACTCCCTCACTGTTTCAAGATTAATGGAAGGCTCTACCATAAACTAATTGCCTCATGGGAGAAACATGCGAGTTACTCAAATGAGAAACCTGCCTCACTATGAAGCATGGAATCTGTTTCTTGCTAACATGCCCAATTGGCCTCTTCACATAATAGAAAAAAACAACCTTCTACACTTCCCCAAATCCATTTCCATTATGCCAAACAGCATGCGTTTTTAATGGACAACACTCACTTGTGATCTTTTAACAATCGACAAACACATACTTCCTGCTCTTTTTTGTGTACTGTTGGTCAATCTGATCCTTTCACATTTTTTAATCTTCCTTCATAATATATATATGTTTTTTTTGTGAAGAAGATCAGCCCTGAGCTAACATCTGATGCCAATCCTCCTCTTCTTGCTGAGGAAGTTTGGCCTTGAGCTAACATCCGTGCCCATCTTCCTCTACTCTGTATGGGACGCCACCACAGCATGGCTCTACAAGGAGTGAGGCAAGTGCACACCAGGGATCCAAACTGGTGAACCTCGGGCCTCCGCAGCAGAGCATGCACACTTAACCGCTTGCGCCACCGGGCCAGCCCCCTAATCTTCCTTCATAGTATATTTTTAAATCCCCAAATGTTACATATGTTACATCTCTCCGTTTCTATGTAACATAGAAAACTCACGCTTGGCTCTCAATCCTGAAATGCTACCAAATTGAATTTACTCTCCAACTACACTCCACGCTATTGAATATTGTATGGAAGAATCCTTTTTTCAGTTTCTTACTGAACATCGCATATAGTTTTTTCTATTTTATGGAGTATGTCCCACAATCACATAAATAGTTAAAGTCAGGGAAAATTAACTATATCTGGTTGTAAATTACACTCTCAAAGACTTCTCCATAATCCCCCGATTGTTTTAAGAACCACTGCTCTAACATTACATAGACTCTGAACTCTTCCACTGTAAACATTAAGAAAATGTAAATTACATAAGCATTAAGATAATAGTTATATAATATTTTACATAGAATTACTATGCATTTTATTGTTTATTTTGGAACAGAGGAATGGTGTGTCTTGTTACACTTTCCAAATGTGAATGTTTCATAAATGTGCTTAATTCTGAAGGGAAATAAAATAAATAATGAACCATTGTAAATATTCATGCAACGTCCAAATTTATGACAAATTTAGGTGAATTTATATTATTTCCCCAGCAAAGCAGAGCCATGAAAACCCGGACTTGTGGCTCATAAGAATGTAAGGGCTTACAGACGGAAAACATGAAGCTATTGGTGTAGACGTATTTACCAGCCACAAACTGGGATTGTTAAATACTACCAAACTAATGTGGAAGACAGGGGAGAGAGTCCACAAACATACAAAGGTGCACACCAGGACAAGGATGCTTTGGGTGGCTCTGGTCTCAGGGGAGGATCTTGGGGAAAGATTGTTCCTATGCACATACTGGGCTTGCTGCTTGTGCCTGTGCAGGATGAAAACCATGGAGCCACTGACCAGATCATGAGCCCCAAGCAGAAACCATCATGGAATAAAAGCAACACTACATACGGTGACTTTGTGATGTCACAATGAGTTATGGAATAACAGTAGCCATAATTTTTATTCCTTGTGGTGTTTGTGTTGCTCCTTTTGTCAGTCATATAAATATGAACCAGAATACTTAGCATCATATTCAGGACCCAGCAGAGGATATTGGAAGTGCTCATGGACTTGGGAGCTTTTACTTTAAGATCTGCCCACCTGGAGTTCAAGGGCCTGATACTGATGCCCTAGAGGACACTCAAGAGACAGGTGGTGCCAATGGACACATTCCTGCTCATTCTGTGAACATAGAAATCAAGTTTACATTCAATATCACTGAGGAAACCTTTTAACCCCAAAGCTACCGTTGCTTGGAAGACTCGTTTAGAGAGAATGACTAAGAGGTTGGCTACAGTCAAGTGTTTGAGAATCAAATCTATGGACCTCAACCTGTATCCTGTCAAGCAGCAGAAGAGATAATGGTAAAGAAGATAGAAATTCCCCAGGATTCCAATGATAGTCTGTACAAAAAAGATCATTCCTATCACCACATCCCTGGTGGCCATTTTGTCAGTTGCCTATGGCTGATATTTCTCTTCTGAGCCAGAGATTCCTGCACAGGAACATGAGGTATGAGTTACATGAATCATATTAACTGAAGTCCAATATTGGATTATATTATATCAGCTTGCATTATTGCCTAATTAGATAAATTATTTAAAATTTTTATTTTATTAACAGGTTTCCAATAGTTGAAGGTATAACTTTTAAATGGTACTTACAAAATAAGATTCACAACTGTGAAGGCTGTATGTGTAGTAGACATTATATTCCTCATAAGTCCATGTGACTGACAGTACTACTATACAAATTGGAAAGATAAAGAACACTTAGTATGATAAAGGTTAATGATTTTTCTAAATTCAATTCTTTATTATGGGCAAAGTGGGGATTTGAACCTGGCTGTGGTGGTAAAAAGACAGTGCATTTAAACAGTATGCTATGCTAACATGAGTACTTTCCTGCGTTCTTTTTTTTTTTTTTTTGTGAGGAAGATCAGCCCTGAGCTAACGTCCATGCCAATCCTCCTTCTTTTGCTGAGGAAGACCGGCCCGGAGCTAACATCTATTACCAATCCTCATCCTTTTTTTCCCCTTTTATTCCCCAAGGCCCCAGTAGATAGTTGTACGTCATAGTTGCACATCCTTCTAGTTGCTGTATGTGGGATGCTGCCTCAGCAAGGCCGGACAAGCGGTGCCTCGGCGCGCGCCTGGATTGGAACCCCGGGCTGCCAGTAGCAGAGTGCACACACCCAACTGCTAAGCCATGGGGCCGGCCCCTCCTGCGTTCTTTATATATTATGGATATATATTAGTCATTTTCATTTCTTGTCATTTCATTTTAGTTGGTGGTATTTTATTTTGTAATTTGGCTTGTAACAATTTTCTATATATGTGTAAAGATTAACTGTATAGGCCATACCAATTGTAAATAAGGATTTATATATTTTTTATAAAATGTAGGTGTACTAATTATACTGTAAATCTATATGAATCTGCTCAATGACAAATTTTATTTAATGAGTTCACAATTGGCTCTATATGGGGGTGGCAATAAAAACACTAACTTGCTTTAATGCTGGGAACAAAATTGCACCTATCAAGAAAACTGTCAACACTAGCTTGTGCCCTAAACTACGGCTCCTAAAAAACAGCATATGACAAATTAGTGTACAGCAGTAATTAAATGTTACTGAAACTAATCTGTTTATTAATATCAGACTTAGAAGTATTAGCAATAAGGCAAGATTTTTGAACTATATTAAAATATAGGACACATTTACAAAATAGAATATCTAGGATAAGAATCATGATCATTATATAATTTGAAATTGATGAAAATGATTTGTGAATATTTTGAAACCAGAGAATATAATACAAGATACATTTGTATCTGATAGCTTCTATCTGAAACCTATTCTTTTACATTACTGTTTCCTAAAATGCTGCTTCCCTAACTTGAAGATGTAAAATAATCTCATCCAAATCACAGACTTTGGATGTTTTCAGTAGGAGACAATTACTCTTTCCATTAAGCACTTCCTACACCCAGAATTAGAGAAAATATTTCAATTGCATCAACTGCCTTTTAGAGACACTGTTTCTGCACAGGATTAAATGATTCATGTAGTTTCATCCTCCTCTTTATTACAAGCATGGAGGTGTTGTAGGCACGTCTCTAGTAACCTTGAAAATGTAGACTATGGTTCCTGGAAGGTAGGTTGAACCGCAGTTTGATTTTGGAACTGCAATCCTTAAACATTTAAACAGCAGACTTTCTTACCACTTGGTTTAAACACCAACAGTAAATATCATTGTGGATTAATCTCAATTACATTAGCAGCCATTCAGGACTGGTGTAAGATATGAAATCCTCATCTCTCTTTTCTAGCTCAGCTTAAGCCTCAGAAATTATTCTTTCTTCTTTTGTGTCTTTGGCACTGGACCAGGTTCAAACACAGAAGAATCACATTTCCCGCATGATCATTTACCCAGACTCCTGATACCACTCCTTCCTTGTAGACTCTGCCTCTCAAACTGAAATAAATAATATTCAGCTGACTCCTTCTGGCTGCCAGGATGGGGTTAGCATGACACCCGCACAGCCAGTATTGTGTGGTAGCGAGGCAGCCACACCACTAGATATGGGTTTTGTGATTCTGTGATCTCCCCTCCCCATCAGAACTGCAATTATCTTTTCACATGTAGACGCACTGAAAACACAGGCTTGGGGATCTGAGACTATTTGTGAAAAAACTTTTTCCCAAACTATTTAGTAATTTTCTAATTACCAAAAAATAATCAAAAGTTTGTAGTTATCATCTCAAGGAGACAATTACAGTATTTGGGAAAAACTCTTTTCCTTGATTCTTGGAAGCAGACAGGGACTTACAGGGAGGCAGCAGGAAATACTGAGGTCTGACACATGAGGGACTGGCAGCGAAGCTCATGGGTCTCACTGGATTTTCTGCTCTCCTGAGAAATATTTCTACCCAAAAGTGCGTTGTTTCCTCATCTTCAGACCACTGAGAGGCACCATCATTTAAGAAACGAACAGAGAAATTTAGCCAGAGCACTTGAGAAGGTTTGTCAAAAGGATACAAGTAAAAGCAAGAATATGATGACGATAATTGACAATCTGAAACCACTGGACTTTTTCCACAACTCAGTGCCAATTAACTTGAAAGTATAGGTGATATGACAATTTTCTAACAAAACATAATTTATGCATCTCGACATTTCCCCCCACCTCCAGTGGGGGTAGGAAGTCTAAACAGAAAAATACCCTTGATAAATAGAAATGTAAAATTATCTCTCTCTAAAAAAAGCATACTGATCAGATGGTTAATAGGCAGTTTCTACCAAGCCTTTAACTGTCAGATAAGCCAAAGTTGTTTCCTCGATGCAAGAGCATTGAATAGTTACTAGGAATCTCCACACTTACTTTTTCCTAAATATTTACTAACGAGCCTTGTTTGCTTTTGTAATTAATTAAGAAATATAAGATATGGGTTCAAATTAATCCATCAGGTTGTCCAAACAACAAATCCAATGTTTGATCCAAGTCCACTATCCATATCCCTCAGTTTCCAAATTAGAGGCTACTTGGAGCCATAGTGGTTAACAACCGTTATTTACGACCCATATGCACAATTTACACTCAGAAGTAAATCCACATGCACGTCTACACACTTAAATACACAGTCACATACACTCATGTACTGAAACATATGCACACTTGCGTAAACAGTCCACAACAAACACATTCATGCTCACTAAGACACAGACTAACACAGCCCACTCACATTCATGAAGTCACCCTCACCCCATCAGCATGTGTGTGTCCATCATGATAAGGTGTTCACAGGTGGAAGAACAGAGGTATCTCCAGACCTCTGTTTGCCTGAAACTGGGGACACGTTTCACCTTTTAACTTTCCTTCCTTCTCTGCGACAACCTACAAACATGCAACATTTGCAATGTGCAACATTTAAAAGATTTTCTGATAATTGCCACTTAGGGAAAAGTGCTTAGTGGCAAAGTGGGAGTGGTGGAGAATGACAGTGTGTAGGTATGCGACAGAGTGGGGCAGGTGCTTGGCAGATTTCTGTCTTGTGTTTTAGATATAACACAGTTGTGTGCCCAGAGCTCAGCTCTCCCAAGAATCTTCACCCCAAACATGGTTCCTCTGCCTGTTTTGCGTCTGTTGGCTTTGAAAGAGCATCTCCAGGCCAGGTTCCCTCTAAAATAACCTTTAGGTTAGGAATTTGCCTCACCCTGTCTCTACCCCACTTCCAGGTCCTCCCATCTCAGAAGAGCTCAGAGGAGAGCAGTCAGAGCTGCTTCCCCTCCTGTGTGTACCTGGCTGGTGTTCACTATTTCCTCACGCTCAGACACAAAAAAAGCCGAGCAAAGGACTCAAAATTTGTTGAGAGAATTTCTGTTTTGGATTAGAACCTGTGTTACCTGAATACCTTTCAGCACCTGATCTTTTATTTGTGGAGGCCCATTGTTAGTTCCACATGTTAAAAACAATGAAAATACATGAACACGTGTAGATAAACCATCAAAAATCCCTTGGAACCACTACTTCATCCCATCATCAACCTCCCTCTGTTCCATCTATATTTAACTATCATGGCACACACTCAGGAAGGCAAGACACCTTATCTATATCCTCCTGCATCTTCCAGTATCCAATAATTCATGTGAATTAGTCCTGGGCCTCACCAGGACTGACTCACATGATACATGTGAGATTCCAAGCACAGAGCCCTACTCTCAGTGCACTTTAACTAAAAGATGTGTGAGCACATAGTAGGTGCTCAATAAGAATCACTTTAATGGAGAAATTCATGTTGTTTCCCAAACAAAGTTAGACTCAGAAAGTACTGCTTTCTGTAGTAACTTGCCATCTTCCAAAAGGCAGACAAGAATTGGTCTTTCCAGGAAGTGATGGGTGGTCTTCACTGGGAACCGTCAGTTTTTGTGTTGAGATATAATGGTTGGGCGTAAATGGCTCAGGAGGGCTGGGCTTGTTCTCTCTAGCTTAGTGCCACTGAAAGTGGGTCCAGAGGCAGCAGTATCAGCACCACCAGCGACATGGTGAAAAATACAATTTCATGACCCCCAACCAGATCTGCTGAATCATGTCTGAGTGTGGGCGCCCAAAGAGAATTCTCAGGTCATTTATACACACATTAAAGTTTGAGAATCAATGGGTAGCTAAGTGATTCTTAATTCTGGCTTGCTCCTCAGATTAGTAGGCTAGTTCTTGAGAAATAACACCATATGTGGCCCTCTTCCAGAGAGTCTATCAATTGGTCTGGGGTGTGGCCGAAATGTTATTTCAATAAATGTTGTTAAGTAAGGTGCCCTGAGTAATTCTAATGGGAGGCCAGGGTTAAGCACTGAGACTCCTGGACGTATTTCTGAGGTCTGAGTCCAGGCTGTTGTCCATGGGGAGGTAAAGGGACCTGCTCTGTGTGGGCTTTTAAGGGGCAGGTCAGTCCATCCCACAACCCCATTGCTATAGCAAAATTGGTTGGCATCTCTGGGAGGCAACTCAAGATACTGGGGAAGAAATTAATTGCTACCCACAACATGAAAAATACAGGGAATAAATAAACAAAAAGGCACTTCAAAAAGAGGTTCTTCAAAGTCTATTAAACATGTGGAAAGATCTTCAACTTCCCTAGTAATCAAGGAACTGCAAATAAAATAATTCCCTAGAATCATCACAAACCAATGAAAAGAATAAAACGAAAATGCCAGAAATTACCAGGTATGGGCAGAATGCGGATAAATCAGGAATCGCATACAGCACTAGTGGGTGTGAAAATTGGGGAGAAAAAAACCTTTTGGGAAACCTTTCACGGTATCTGATAGTGCTCAACAGATGGAAACCTATGGCCCAACAGTTACACTGCTATTTATATACCAAACGGAAATTTGTTCATGTGACAAAAAGTTCTGGCATTTATATACTAGCACTATTCTTAATAGCCCCAAACTAAAAATCACTCACATGAACATCAACAGTGGAATAATGAAATTAATTGTTCAATATTCACATAATGGACTTTTATACAGCAATTTTAATGAATAATCCAGAATAACATGCAAAAATATTGAAAATTCACAAACATAAAGAATGAAAAAAACCAAGGACAAATAAGTGCATGCTGTATTATTTCATTAATATAAAATTTAAAGAAAACTGGCTAAAAGATATCTATGATCTAACTTGTCATACTATATTGGTTACTATTTGAGGTTGTGACTGGAAGAAGGCAAAAAAGGTGGCTTCCAAGGATGCTAACAAAATTCTGTTTATTGATCTAGGTGTCGTGTACACAAATGTGTTCTTTTTGTGACATTTCTTTGAGCTGTGTATGACCTGTGCATGTGACATTAATTTTTTTTATACAGATCAACAATAAAAAATAATTAGGAGAAAATTGATCTACTAACTGATGTTGGATGCCGTGACATTGTGCAGGTAGAGCTAAATGTATTAAATTACTACATCATGATTAGTTTTTAAAAATATGCTGTAATTTAACAACTATGAAATACTGTATATATAACTTCCAAGGCAAAATGTGGTATTGTTTAAAAATTACTGCAGAAGAATTCAAGATAAAAAAGACTGAGAACATACAAGAGGTGTAACGAAGAGCACACTATAAATCAGTAAATCCAACCCAAAATATATTCATTATGTTATTAAACATGTATAGACTAATTATTCTTGTTAAAGTGAAACATATTTTACTGTATGCAACTGGATACTTTTTCTAGAAATACAGTTAAAAAATAAGAAGTTAAGTAGACAAAAGAAAAAATATTCTATGTGGTTTTGGCAATAATTACATAGCCTTTAAAGCAAAGGGGCAAATTATAGAGATACTTAAAAGATTGATACAGAGGAAGTTAAGGTAGAAGGGATGAAAAAATACGATGAGTGTAACGAAGAGCATATAACAAGTGATGAATCCAATCCCAAATATATCCATTTTCATATTAACCACAAAAGACTGATTACAATTAAGAAAGTCAAATATTTTAAACTATATGCAATTGATTTTACTTTTCAAACATATAGGTAAAATATAAAAGTTAAAATAAAAAAATCAAAAATACATTCCAAGTAAGTTTAAACAATTACACAACTAGCATGGTGATATCAGATAAAATAGTTTATAAAGTTAAATCGTACTTTTATAATTGTAATGAGTATTATATTTTTATGGTTTCCAATATTATTGATTGATGTAAAACATAATTGACCTGTTTTATATAAATACATGTGTGCATATAAATGTACACATATATACATAGACATACACACACATATACAAATATATACATATATAAGTGTACATATATATGTACACATCTTGCCTTATGATCTAATAGTTGGCAAATATTTCTATATGTTTCATGTGAGCCTAAAATATATTTCCTTATTTCACAGCTGATGCTCCAATATATATCCACTAGGTCAAAATAATTTTTCTGTTTTTCAAATTTTAAATTCTTAATACCGTTTATCAGTTTTATAGTGTATACAAAGAGAGAGCTATATTAAAATACTTCCTTAAATTGAGGAAATATTCATGCTCCTCCCTTGAAACCTCACTCCAATAACTCCAAATAAACAAACTGGATTCATGACTTACTCTTTGAAACAGCTGTTCTCCCACTGCTTAAGTTTAATGGAAGCCTCCACACTAAACTTCTCTCCTCACCTGAGAGAACTGTGAGTGCATTATAGAGCCTGTTTCTAACCATTATGCCCAACTGGCATTTTCACGTAAATGTATCTTCCACAGATCCCCAAACCCATGCATTTTAATCTAACACAGCATGTATTTTTTAATAGTCAATACTCACTTGATATTTTTTAAAATTCAGCAAAAACTACTTTTATGTTCTCCTTTGTCCCATACCACGTAAATCTGGCCCTTTCTACGTGAAAATGTTTTGGAGAAATCTCCCTTCACAACATCCAATTTCAAATGAGTAATGTCTCTCTTATAAGGCAACTTACAAAACTCATAGTTGGCCTTTGCTGCCTCTACACTCTGAAAATGAATTTACTCTCCAGCTTAGCTCCAGACTATTCATTAATATGTGGGAGCTTGTGTTGTCTTAAGTATTTTGCATGACCACCTCAAATGGTGTTCCTGTTTTATAGAACTTTTCCTACAATCCCACAAGTAGTTAATATCTGGGAAATTTCATTACATCGGATTGAAAGTTACATGCTCACTAACTTTTCAATAATCTCTAGACATTTCAGGATTTACTATTTTAATACTGCATAGACTCTGAACTCCTTTACTACAAATATTATTAAATTTCTATTACATTATTAATATGATAATTATATAATATTTCATTTATAATTGCATTTAGTTTATTGTTTATTTTGCAGCAGAAGCTCAGTCTCTCTTTTTTACCACTCTCTTCTAACATGACTGTCCCAGAAATGTGCTTATACTGGAAGAGGATTAAAGAATAAACAAACAAACATTTTGAATATACATTACTTTTATATATTCATGATTTAAATTTTAATTTTTAAATTTAGGAAATTTTGTATTCTTTATTCAAGCAAAGCAAAGCCTGGACACTCTGGAGTCATGACTCATGAGAATGTAGGGACTGACAGTGGGGAAACATGCAGCAAGTAGTGTAGAGGTGTTCACTAGCCACAAACTGAACTCATAAACAGCTGAACAAGTGTGAAAAATAGAGGAGAGGGTGCTCAAAGACACAAAGGTGCACACCAGCACAAGGATGCTTTGGGTTGCTGTGGACTCAGGAGAGGTTCTGGAGGAAATGTTGGTCTTATGAATACGTTGGACCCGTTGCCTGTGCCTGTACAGGATGAAAACCATGGAGCTGCTGGCCCAAAGCATGAGCCCCAAACACAAAACATCATGGAATAATAACAATGGTACATACAGAAAGTATGTGATTTTGTCATAAATGACAGCATAACAGTATCCATAATCTTTCTTCTTTGTGCTATTTTTGTTGCTCCATTTGTCAGTCACATACACTGGAACCATAATATCAAGCATCATGGTCAGGATCCAGCAGAGGATGTTGGAGGTGCCTATGTGCTTGGTAACTTTCTTTTTAAGTTCTGCCCACTTGGAGATCCAGGGACTGATTATGATGGCCTGGAAGACACTCAAGAGGCAGGTGGTTCCAATAGACACATCCCTGCCCACTCTGTGAAGATAGAAAATAAATTTGCATCCAAAATCATTGAGGAAATCTTTTAACCCCAAAGCTGCCATTGTCTGGGGAACTCCTCTAGAGAGAATGACTAAGGAGTTAGCTACAATCAGATGCTTGAGAATCAAATCTGTGGACCTCAATCTGCATCCTTTGTAATAAAGGAAGAGATAATGGTGAAGAAGACAGAAATTCCCCAGAAATCCAACGATCGTCTGTAATAAAAAGATCGTTCCTAATGCCAAATCCTCAGAGGCCATGGTGTCATTTCCCAATGATGATATTCTTCTGAGCCATAGATTCCTGCATGGAAACACAGGAAATGAGCTACATGTATCAAGTCAACTGAGATTCAGTATTCTCCACTTACGTTAGTTCTCAGTTAGAAATAATTGCTTAATGTTTATTTTCTATTTACATGTTTCCAAGACTTTATGTGTCACCTTTGAAGAGCTCTCTCAAAATACAAATCATTGCTATGGAGGCCATAAATACAGTAAATCCTGGATTCGCATAACTCCATGAGACACGCAGGACTAATATTTTCATTCAAAAAATAAGAAGCACTTAGGCAGGTAAAGTTTTATGGGCAAAGTGTGGACCTGATCTGGAGTAACTGGTAAAAAGACAGTGCACTTATGCATTATGCTATTCTAACATGACTAGTTAACCATGACCTTCAAAGAAGGCTGATGTATAGTTATTATTTATAATTATTCATACCTTATCATTCTATTTTATATTGGTGGTATTTTATTTTATAATTTGTTTGTAGCCAGTTTCCATTTACAGTTTATTATATAGGCCAATAAAAATTATGTATACAGATTTAGATTTATTAATAAAATATAGATGCACGGATTATAGTATAATTCTGTACGAATCTGCATTATGACAAATTATATTTCAATAATGCACATTGGCTCTGTATTGAGATGGCAACAAAAACAAAGATTTTCTTTTATGCTAGGAACCAAGGGACACCTATCAGAGGGATCATTGAACACTGTGTAGGGGAGGAAGAAATATTCCTCTACTTTCTAGGTTCTTCTGGTTTGTCTAAGAATCAAATTGACATGAGATAGATTAACAGGAGAGAATCAAGCAAACTTTAATAGCCTGCATACATGGAAGAAACCCTGGAAAACTGAGTAACTGGCCAAAATGACTGAAGCCACCACCTTAAATACCATCTTTAACTAAAGACAAAGGTGGATGATGCAGGTAGTGGTCTGGAATTCAAAGGCGAGGAAGGCAATTCTCATGCAGATGGAAAAGCAAATGTTTGTAAACAAATGTTTGCCATGCCGTTCAAAGACAGTGAGGCATGGAAAGGAATTTAATTAAGTGGGCCTTGCTAGGTTTCTCCCTCTCTACCACACCTAGTTCATATTATACTATAGTCATCTATGGTGTTATCTCATTCCTGAAACATGCCTTCTATCTTAAATTCTTTTAGGCCTTTAGAGGAAGGTCAAAGTTTGTCCCGGAGTCTTTTACTCTTAAAAATAGTCAGGCCAGGGGCCGGCCCGGTGGCGCAAGCGGTTAAGTGCGCGCGCTCCGCTGCGGCGGCCCGGGGTTCGCTGGTTCGGATCCCGGGCGCGCACCGACGCACTGCTTGGTAAGCCATGCTGTGGCGGCGTCCCATATAAAGTGGAGGAAGATAGGCACCGACGTTAGCCCAGGGCCGTCTTCCTCAGCGAAAAAAGAGGAGGATTGGCGGATGTTAGCTCAGGGCCGATCTCCTCACAAAAAAAAAAAAAAAAAAAAAAATAGTCAGGCCAAAGAGACATATTTTGGGGTGGCATATTCTGATCCCCCACATTCCCACCTTTGAAATTTCAGGAAGTTTCACATTCCAGAAGCTGAATTGGTATATTGTTCCATCTCGTTGAACAAGTCCCTTAGTACTGATAATAGGTTAATCCAGTTAAACTCATTTCAGGATATGGTGATGCAAGTGGGCTTCCAAATTAGGCTTATATTGTGTAAGAAAGCAATCGGGTGTTTAATAAGAAGCATTTCTATGGAAACAAAAAGAAAAACAAGGTTACTTGTTGGAGCAAATTATAAACCAGTTTCTGAGCCCAGAGAACAACAGTCAGGAAGATTCCTGGATGTTAGGGTTGAAGCGTTTTTTGCAGTATGAAATGTCTCTAATAATGTCATTATGTGTTCAGGTAAATGTTTTTGAGTGGCTTACACAGCAACAGGCATGAAGATTATCTAAACATGGGCTATTGTGGTGATTTCTCTTAAGTTTATATCAAGCTGTCCAGCTTCAGTTTGCAGGGTTTCTGGAAAAAGGGTGGTTTCAGTTCTCAATAATCCCAAATCAAAAGTGGGGGAAAAATTGGAAGCATTAGTTTGAAGAGCTGTAACCAGGTATTTGAGGAAACTAAAAGAATTTAGGATCAAGTCCAGTTTACATGTAGAAAACAAAAACCTCAAAGACAATTAACATAAATAGAACCAAATATCCATGAGTGTGTATTATGCTTTCCAGTGAAACATAATTTTTCACTCTAAAATCATCCTCATTTTTACCAAAAATAGCCAAATAAGGACTAATTGGCTTGTAAAATAAGTCTACTTCAATAAACTTGGCCCAATTATTTATATAAGTACAGCAAGAATAGTCATTGATCATATTGGGTGGTTTAAATTTGCTTTGCTGTAAGTTTTCATAGGAAATATAAGATCAAACTTTTAAAGGCCTCTTGAGGCTAGGAAAGCTAAGCCAAGGAATTGTTGTCAGACTCCACCTACAGTACCTACATATTTGTGTGAATTCCCCTCTTTTTCAGGTCCCCAATATATCTTGAGGTTCTGGCACTTACCAGGAAGTGACCTTCTTTTCCCACCTGGTAAGTCTTCTGGGAATTCTATAATCAAGGTGCCAGGCCAATATTTCCAAGGGGCTTTATTTGTTCCATAAAGCTGTCCGGTGTTATCTGAGTTTATGCATGTCTTTCTCAAATATGACATTCCAGTCAAAACCTTGGTAATATAACAAATGTTTCCAATTGTGCCCTCTTGTAACTAGAATAGATTCTTATTGAACTTATGTAGATAACTATATTGCCATGAAAATAAAAATACTCAAACATCAAGAGTTTCCAAACTCTGGAGGAATTAGGTAGGGAGAAAATATAAATGTTTCAATTCTGCTTGCAAAGGTATAATTTACCAAATTGCTATAAGTCATAGTTAGCTTAAGAGAAAAGAGAACAAGGATTCCTTAAATTGGGAAAAACAAAACATTAAAAAAATCATCAATATTTCAAACAAAAACTCATAAAAATTATAATCATCCTCATCAGTTCTTTCAGGTTCATGTAATCAATTTTTGATCTTGATCCTTTGTTAGCAGTTGTATGAAGCCACCAGTTTCTCCAAGTGAGTTCTATAATTGCTTACCAAGTTCATTTTTGTGATCTGAAAGTTTATCAGAATCCTGTATTCTAGATTAAGTATCAGAATTTTTTCCATGAATTACTCTGAAGATGAAACATATTGGCAAAAGCATCAAAGTAAAATACTAATGTCTGTAAATTATAAAAGACTTAAAACATGTTTCATTATAATACAATTGACAAAAAACTTTGGTTGTTTCTGTGACATATAACATTTTAATATAATAATTAGAATTATGACTATCTAGACAGATCAGAATTTTAGAAATGTTATATAATTTTTGAAACATTTATATTAACATCACTCACCCATGCAATATAACATAAAAAGATTTATCATCATTTATTTGACAATGCTTCTCATGCAATTTTACGTACTAAATAAGCCTAATTAGTTTAATATCTCCCTCTTTATAGGAAGAGAAAACAAATTCTTTGAGAAGTCTCTAGGCGCCCTCTGGAAATTCTTAACTTTATTTTTGGGTCAAAAGTAAAACTTTATTAAGGATTTGAATTTTTGGAAAGCTTGTCAAAAATATCAAAATGATCATAGGTCACTGTGAAACAATGCTTAGTTATCCATTTAATCGATGTGACAACATTGTTAAATGCAAGTATAGAGAGTTAAACAGTTAAAACAAAAACATAGTTATCTTAAAAGAGAGACCTCAGCTTTTTGAACATAGAAAATTATTGTGACAAAACGTTGAATTTCAGCCCTTTGGGCAGGCTTACTTGAAGATAAAGAAAACCTTTCATAATCTACTTATCCAGAGCAGACTAAAAGTCCAACAAAAACTCATCCTTTTAAGAGAGAGGAAAACCAAAATCAGACTTTGTACCAGCTTATTTTTGAGAGTAAAACTCATTTAATTAATTAAATTCATTTCAATATTAGCCAAACTGACTATACATAAAATAATTTTCTGAGGGTTCCTCTTCCATAAACCTTGTACAACTCTTTTTTGCATTCAGAATTTGTCCCATGTCTTCCCTCCTTCTTAGCCTTGTAGACAAAAAATATATTTTTTCCCATAACCAGTTTTACTTTAGGACAAATGTATCTTTTTAACAAAACAAACAAAAATATCTCCATTTCCTATACCTTTTTATTTTTGCTGAAAACATACATTTTACTTTCCTTGAATACAAAGATGTTTCCCTTATTAACTTTAATAGCTTTAATCATGTATATTAATTAGAATTCTTATCCCTTATGAACCCTACTTTTTAGTGAAAACTAAGAAATAAATGGTTATGAACTGTCTTTTACATTAGCATTCTGTGGCCTGGCAAATTTATAAATAATCTTTATAATTTTTAGAAACATGTTACTTCACAGTACAATCTTTTAGTAAAGGGCAAGACATGTTTATTAATAGACCCAAACATTTTTTAGTTTCTCTGCAATAACAAGACAAGAGTAAGTAAACTTAGTCTTCTTTAGCAATTAATGTTTCAGTATTTTATATTATTTGAAAATGTATCTAGTCAATAAATTTTCTATAATTTAGTTTACTTAGGAAAACTTTAAAGTTTCAGGTGTGGAATAAGGTGAAATCAAAAAGACCCCGAGCACAAGATGGACTCTGTGTGGCTAACTGGGACATAAAACCAAGATCAAGTCAAGCAGCCACGATGCGACTGGGAGGCCGTCACATACTGTAGTTTCAAAAAAACCCAAAATGCACACTTAAGCTTTCACTCTGCCAAAAGTCCTGATTTTACAAAGGCCCATAATAGCTTCCTGAACCTAGCCAATAAAACTGTGAGCTAAGTCAACCAATCAGGACTAGCCAGGATTTCATCCCTCATTTTCATAAATGGACCTGGGTGGGAACATTTTTTAAAAAGACAAAAATGTGGGTTATATCCCATTTGTGGTCAGATATGGCTGGACAGAAATGTGGGTTGCATTCTATTTGTGGCTAGGGTCCTGCTAAACTGCCACCAGCCTTGGGGGAATTACATTGGCATTTAGAAGGAATATTCCAATTATATAATATCATTTAAAAAGTGCACTTAAAAGAAAAAGCCTCAAAATTCCAAAATAGACTTATTGAAAGTTTTGTTGCAAAAAAGGTGATGAAAAATTAATATATGAGGTACCTAAAAAGTGACTATACAGCATTCTGTTAAGTTAATGGCTTTACATACACCCTCATATCTACTTTCAAAGGAAGGCTGCAGTGTGGGCTCCTTCCAGAATTAACTAGACTCTGAGAGATTTTCTCATAAACTGCTACCTTACTGCTTAAAGAGTAAAGGAGAAACTAAAATTAAATAATTGATATAGTTGTTTAATACTGTCAGAAATATTTACTGTTTGTCCCAGTTAAGACTTGAAAGGATATTTGAAAGGATTTAGTAACTTATGATCAGAAATTTGGCCAAACTGGAACCTGACATTTGGAGCTGATAGGACTTTTCTTTTATAGACCTTCTTCTTCAAGTTAAAATAAAACTATGTACCCAGAAGGAAAGAAGCAAATTAGGGCTTATGTAGATGGACAAATAGACCAACCTATAATGTTATTTAAATTACAACCCAATTTCTGAGGAATTGAGAGCAACTGTCCTTACCTTGTAAATTTTGCAAAACTGGAAATGCAGGTGTAGAGGCAGTTCAGATTCCACCCATTCCCTTTCACCAATCCCAGATTCCTCCCCTATTTATCTCAAAATGCTTGTAACCTCTCCAGGAACTGTTATCTGATCTATCATCAATTTCTAAAGGAAAAAAAAAAGGAAAAAATAAAAATAGGTATAGCAGCACCTTTGTCCAAAATCTAGCACCGTAAATGTCTTTGCCACAAATATTACTAGAAATAAGCTTAGCCATCTGAGCAGATAACATTAATTTATTCCATCTGCCAGATAAAAAATTTGGATCAAACTATTCTTTCATAACTAGTGAGCTTTGTATTATTGTACCTGACTCATGGCAATAATTTTAAAACAATAGCTATGGGTTCTGTATGTACTTGTGTCTCTCTCTATACAACATATATCTGGAGGGTATAATTTCTAAAAGAACACTATTTAGTTAGCTTAAAGTAAGCACTTATATAAATTATTTCTAAATATAATAAAAGTTAGCCCAAATGAAATTCAAGATCATGTGATCTAGGGAAATATTTGCTAGTAAAGGTAATTTGTCATCTTTAGAGTTACCAACATAAAATTTAAAACTTTTGTTCTACTTAGGTTTACTAAAAGTCAAATAAATTTATGTTGTCTGTCACAAAATTTGGCAACTAAAAAAATTGATGGCGGACTTTGTCAGTGTTTCATGAAGTTTTTGTAGGTAATGTAAATATAATTATTGAGCACAAGTAAACTAAATGCATGTAAGTAAGATTAAATGGTTTATAGATAAACTTTTTAGCAATAATTATATTTTATGGCATGTGTATTTAAAATAACTTCTAAAATGTTTCTGCCAACTTGAAACTTTGAAGATTTGCTGGGTTAAATTAAATGATTAACAATTCATTGACTATCTAGATCATTTTTGAATAGGGTAAAACACTGGAACATTAACTGCTAAACAAGTCTAAGTCTTACCTATTTTCATTGTCTGAATACAGAGAAACTAAAAAAATGTTTGAGTCTATCAATAAACATGTCTTGTGCATTATTAAAAAGATTGTACTATGAAGTAACATTTTTCTAGAAATCATGAAATGTACTTATAAATTTGCCAAGCCCCAGAATGCTAATGTAAAAGATTGTTCATAATTGATTATTTCCTTGTTTTCAGTAAAAATTAAAGTTACTAAGGGTTAAGAATTCTAATTAATATATGTGATTAAAGCGACTAAAATTAATAAAGGAAACATCTTTGTAGTCATGGAAAGTAAAATGTATATTTTCAGTAAAAATAAAAGAGTATAAGGAATGGAGATATTTTTGTTTGTTTTGTTAAAAGCATAAATTTGTCCTAGAGTAGAACTGGTTATGGGAAAGAAAAAACTAATTTTTGTCTTAAGGAGAGGCTAAGAAGGAGAGGAGGCATCGGACAAATTCTGAATGTAAAAAAGAAATTATAGAAGGTTTGTGGAAGAAATACTCAGAAAAAAAGAGTTTTGTGCACAGTCAAGTTGGCTAAGATTGGAATAAATTTAATTAATTAAATGAGTTTTATTATTAAAACTAAGCTGGAACAAAATTAGAATTTGGTTTTCTCTCTCTTAAAAGGATGATTTTCTTGAACTTTTAGACTACCCTTGTTAAAGAGATTATAAGAGGTTTTTCTTCAACTCTTCTGAGTAACTACCTGAAAGGTAGTAATTCTATGTTTTGTCAAAATAATTTTCTATGTTCAAAAAGCTGAGGTCTCTATGAAGAGAAATAAGTTTTTTTTAAAACTGTTTAACTCTCTATGTTTGCCTTTAACATCTTCTGTTGTCACTTTGGTAAAATGGATAGCTAAGCGTTGTTTCACAGTGACCCATATTCCTTTTGATATTTTTGACAAACTTCCCCAAAATCCAATTCCTAAACAACATTTTTTTCTTCTGAATTGAAAGTAACCTTGACAATTTTCAGTGGGCCCCTGGGACTTAAAGAAATTTGTTCTCTCTTCCTATAAAGGCAATGATATTGAACTAATTAGGCTTATTTGGTATGTTAAATGGGACTCTATGTCAAACAAATGACAATAAACCTTTTAGGTTATATTGAATGGGTAAATGTCATTAATATAAGTGTTCTAAAAATTATCTAAAATTCCTAAAAGTATAGTACATCCTAGTATAATTCTAGTCATTATCTTAAAATGTGTGTCACAAAAATAACCAAATTTCCTTGTCAGTTGCATTGTAATTGGATCTTTAACCATGCCACTTTAAGTCTTTGTCATTTACAGATAGTTATTGTTTTACTCTGATGCTTTTGCAAATGTGTTTCATCTTTAGTGAGATTCATAGACAGGACTCTGATACTTACTCTACTACAGTTTTCTGATAAACTTTCAGATCATAAAACTGAACTGGGTAATAAATTACAACATTCTAACAGAAAGACTGATTGTTTCATAAAACTGCTAACAAAAGAACAAGAACAGATATTAATTACATAGGACTACATGAACCAAGAAAGATGGTCTAATGTTTAGGCTTTCCAGATTTAAAGAATTTTTTTCTTTTAAGTATTAACTATCTGGTAAGATATACTTTTATGAAGAAAGATGAAACATTTACATTTTCTCCCTACCTGATCCTCCAGAATTCAGAAATCCTCATTAAAGAAGATTTCCTGGGTTCCAATTTAAAGGATCCCATTGTTCACAGTCTAGAGCCTGGTGACTGGGTGTCTGGAAACATTGTTTGAGGAAGATAGCCTTTGAGCTCTATTGGAAAGTGTCTTACCAACTCCTTCAGATGACTGGAAATCCACCCCACTCTCAAGCACCAAGATAAAGCTGACTCACAATAACAACTTCCAGGAAGAGAAGAAGCCAAGATCTGCTGTACATAGCTGTCCCAAGACCCTGGACCAGGCCTGCATATCCACTTCCACAACTATTTAATATTACCATTGTCATACTGTTCAAACGTCATTTAAGATTTTTCTGATACTGTGTTTGTTTTTCCAATTCACATCTGAATGGGCCCTTGATAGCAATTCCTTTTTACAATGGGCTCATTCCTTTGCTACGCATAAAAATCAGTCTAACTGTTGGGTATGTCAGCAATTCCCCCTTTCTAGTTCATCTAGGTTACCTTAGTGGATTTCTCCTCTCCAGGGCACAGACTGGAAAGCTTTGAAAGAATTTATTATGATGGAAAGATCTAGTTCAAGCATTCACAACACATCTGGCCTTGCTAATTTTGACCCTGACATATGGTCAATAGCCCATAATATTAATGATACAGGGCATAACTACTTTTTTTGCTGCCCAAACCACCTAGTTATCTCAACAATTTGCAATTAAAACAAAGAAACTAGACATTACAATGAGAACAATGGGAGGTTTCCCACAGATCTGGGATGGATTTTTATTTGGCTCACTTCTAGCTATGGAACTGTAGACATACTGGCACCTTTATGCTGGGGACAAAGAAACCATTCCAGACAAGGTCAACCTAACTACAATCAAGACATGGAATGGATCCCCTGAGTCATGCAAAAATACCATTATATTTAAAGATAGTGACTGGTTTGGGACAGCCTGGTTTTGACTACTTGGCATTTACTAGGTGGCCTATAATGGAACTCAGTGGTTATGTGGAACAAACATTTGGCCCCAGCTTCCACCTGGGTGGTTACGGCACTGCATCTTTGGTTTCTCTTGAATGCAAGGAAGGGCTTACCCCAAATTAACAACTGTCACTAATCTCCTTTTCCTCAAAGCCAGAAGGACCTGTGCAGTTTTTCACTGGTATGATCACCTAGCTGCTATATTTGTTCCTTCTATAGGATTAGAAGATGTCATATCACATATAGAAGCCCCGACTGAAGTCACTCAACAGTGACCTCAGTGATAACCAAACTGGATTATCCTTATTGAATACTGAAATATCTTTAACAAAAAAACCTGTCCTCCAAAATAGAATGTCCCTAGATTAAAAAAAAAAAAAAACTGCATCACAAGGTAGTACATGTGCAATTATCCAAGCTGAATGTTTTATTTTTATACCTGATGAGTTTCCAAAATTGTCATCTCTGCTAAATCACATGAAAAAGCAAGTAAATTCCCTTAGGGATCCTACACCCCATCTAAATAATTTTGTTAGTTGGCTCCCTATAGACATCAGCACACTTCTGCATCTGGATTACAACTCCTAATTTTGTTAATCCTCAGAATCATTGTATTGATCATAATATTTAAACTAATCACTGTTTTCTTTACTCGCTGTTGTAAAACCAGCATTCAGGCTAAAATGATGGTTTTGAGATGACTAGATCCAACAAGATGAGGCTTTCCCTCATCTTGGCTGCCTTGTTGCTCAAATATGGCCCTGCTTAACGCTAAATAAGAGATTATCTGTATAACCACATTCTTATATTCCCATTTTCTGCTTTCCAGATCTTTTTAGTTGTTAATCCTCAGGTCTGGGTTCACTTTTAAGATTGAGTCTCTAGGTGCTCACATTATTTTTGGCTTTGGGATCTAGTTTCTTTTTAAAATTATTCTGGCTTTTTTCCACAAATCCCTCTGGGAAAATCCTACCTGGATCATGATGACTCAACATCTTCAAACCCTCAAAAAAATGATTGCTGGAACCTCAATGAATTTTCACTATGAGACCATAATTAACCTATAACTGGACCCCTGCCCTGCGTGGCCCAAGTTACTTGATTGGATGGCTAAGTCCTGCTAAGCCCATGAGTCCCTCCATGAAATTAGATGGACCCAACAAAGGCAGAGGACATTTTGGCACCAAAATGGCACAAACAACAAACTGATCATCAAGGGTGACTGTGGCAGGTTTTGATCAAAAGGGGTAAATGTAGAATAAAATGAAATCAAAAAGACTCTGAGAACAAGATGGACTCTGTGTGGCTAACTGGGGCCTAAAAACAAAATGGAGTCAATTGACCATGATGGGACAGGGAAGCATTCACATACTCTGTTCTCAAAGAAAACACATAATGACTCTTAAGCTTTAATTCTGCCAAAGTTCCTGATTTTAAAAAAGCCCCTAAAATACACCTGGACCTAACTAATAAAATTATGACCTGCACCAACCCATCAAGACTAAGCAGGCTTGCATACTTCATTTGCATAAAAGGACCTGCATGGGAACCTGGGTGGGGACTTTTTTTCCAAAAGACAGCTGTGTTCCTTTGTTCTCCCTGAGAATACTTTTGTTTGCCAAAAGGCCATGTGTCCTCAGTTTGCAAACTGTATGAGCAATAAAGCTTTCCTCACTAAATTCTTGTATTCCAGATATTTTTGTTGACATAATTTACCAAAGAGATTTTGGAAGCCATTTTAAGGACACATGCCATAAAATATAATTATTGCTAAGAAGTTATCTATAAAGGCTTATCTCACATCTATTTGTCATTTGCTCCCAAGAAATATGTTTAGATTACCCACAAAAACTTCATGAGTCATTAGACAAAATTATCTATCATTCTAAGTTATTATTTTTGCTGATAAATTTGTAACAGAGATAACATGAGCTTATTTGACTAGTAATCCCAGGCTGCATGTCTGTATCATCTCCAGTGTTGATAACTCTGAGAACATGTCTATTTGAATCAAACCAAAAAACTTAAATAAGTTTTTATTTACCAAAGTTTGTTTTATATCATGGCACCTTGAAAATCATTTGGGCTAGTTTCTATTACATTTAGAAAAGTTTATATAAGCACTTATTTAAGATAATAAAATAGAGGTCTTTTTTAGCCATACCATCCAGCGGTAGAAAAATATCTCACAATGAAAGTGTATATATATATATACACACATTAACACACAAGCAGACACAGACCAAAACCTTATAGCTTCCATTAAATTTTTGCTATGAATCAGGTACAATACAAAACTCACTAGTTTATAAAAGAATATCAGATCCAAATTTTGTTTCGCAATTGTAAAGAGTTAAGTTCACCTGGTAAACCATTTTACTAATATTTGTGGAGAGAACATTTAAGATTTTTTTTTGTCAAATTCCAAATATTTCCTCTCCATTTTTGTAAGGCAAAGACACTTGTCTTAAGTTTCTCAAATACTTGGGTTTAGCCTGAATGATATCAAAAGGCTTATCCATTCATCCAATTACATTTTCTTTAATTCACTTATTTATATCAGGGATATTTTTAACTAAAAGTTAAATCAAAAGATCATTATGTTCCAAAACTTCGGGAAAATATACCACACCTTTAAAAAGTCTGCACAAGGGGTTTAACAAAGACCCTCTTTCTTTCCTTTTTTTTTTTTTTGTGAGGAAGATCAGCCCTGAGCTAACATCCATGCTAATCCACCTCTTTTTGCTGAGGAAGACCGGCTCTGAGCTAACATCTATTGCCAATCCTCCTCCTTTTTTTTTTTCCCCAAAGCCCCAGTAGATAGTTGTATGTCATAGTTGCACATCCTTCTAGTTGCTGTATGTGGGATGTGGCCTCAGCATGGCCCGAGAAGCAGTGCATCGGTGCGCGCCCAGGATCCTAACCTGGGCCACCAGTAGCAGAGTGTGCACACTTAACTGATAAGCCATGGGGACGGCCCAAGGCCCTCTTCCTGAGTGCACAATTTAACCCTGGACAAATTCACCTTGTTGGAGGGGGGTTTCTATTATCCTTTTATTAGCACCTGCATATCAGCCTTCAGTTTCTATCTCACATTGTATCATCTCAGGAAATCTTATTGACTCCTTTTAGCACATTTAACTAAATTGATGGTTGGGTTTATATTCCCTGTTTTACGTATCAGGCAGGGAAAACATTCCCCAGTGAGACACATGTCTGTATCCATAATGTAACCCATAATGTAATCAGACAAAAGAGATGCGATGATTTCACACAAAGCCAGTACTAAAATACCAATTTTCCTACAAAATTTTATCTTAATTGCATCAACTCTTATACCTTTAATCATAGCTTCCATTAGGACTCCATCAGTAAGTCTCTGTCTTATAATACTAGTTTGGGGAAGCATTTCTAGCCAGACATAACATCAACCTCCAAAAAAAAAAAAAAAACAAAAAAAAACAGGCAAAGTTGACATAACCTCTTCATATAATGCTATCTCAAATATTTCAACATTTGTAATCTTATCAACACATATCCCTTTACATTTTCTCAATCTAGTTGTAGCCTGAGTCAGTGTCCGACCAATGGGTTTTGTACCACATTTTGTGGGGTTCCTGAATCAATGAGTCTTGGAAATTTTCTCTCAATCTCCCAGTCATTTCATCCCTTCCTTTGTAAAAGATTTTGAATCCCCAGTGAGAGCTTTGGCCAAGAGACCCCGGCCCTTTTGTCAATCTTTAAATTGATTAACTGGCCTAACTTTTGCCACAAGCAATTTTTGGTTAGGTTTCTCATTGTGATCTCTGCCTTCTGGCCTTTTAAATTTCTCCAAACTGAGGTAAATAGAGCAGACTTATTTGGGGCCCTTTAATGATAAGTGTCTAGAAGTGGGTCCCTTTCACTGGCTGAACATTAACTCGTATCATATTTTAACACCATTAATGTCCATTTTATTCATCCCACTTTTAAATTATCATCTAAAGATTTCCGTCCTACTGGGATGAGTCCCGTGACTCTTTCTTTCTGATTCCCTTTGTTTTTCCCCTTTTAATATTTGCTTTCTTTGCCTTATTTCCTAATAATCCTTTTAAAAATTTCCACCTTGTTGAGAAGAGTCCCTTGACTTTCCCCTTGGTTTCTTTTTATTCTCTTTTTAATTAAATTAAAGCTTTTATTAGCATCTGTAAGACACTGATGAGAAGATGAGAACCCAAATGCGATTAAGTTCTTAAGGCTAGTCATTATTTATTTGTATTTTTTCTTAATTTGCTCTTTTTATCGGTTCCAATGAAACAACTGTTTAAGATGAGTGCTCACTAAAGTTTTTCCAATTTAGATGTTTTTCCAATTTAAGGGATCATTGTCTGACCGTTGATAAATAGAATCTTAATAGCAACTCAAACTAATAAGCCTTTTATGGCTTAACCGAAGATGAAAGAGGCATCCCCAAAAGAAATTGCAAAAGAAGTAGCCATCACGATATCCAGAAAGTTCACGCCAAAAAATAGTCTAAGAAAGCAAAGGCCTTTGTTGCACAGGTGGAAGGGATGTTGTAGTGAAATCTTTCTCTGGTCTTCCACAGGAATGTGGGATGCCTCCAGTCACAAATCTGCTAAACTTGACACCCAGCAGGCACTATTGGAACGAAATTTTTCTAGCACTAACAAGCAACAAAGATTGAGATGACAAAGGCCTCTTATGAACTGGGGCCCCTTATGGCAAATTCCCTTGAGGGTTGACACAGCTGGACAAAGAGAGTGCATTTTGCAACCCCAGTCAATTCAAGTGGCTACCAAGATGCACACCGGTCTATGCATCCTCCAGATGGCAAAGAGAAAAGATATCTCACTGGTCACAAAGCCAAGCTCTCAAGACAAAGAACAAGACAAATGGGAAAACCTTACCCTATATTCACATAACGGCTTTAGATAAGCCTTGGGTCTCTTGTAGCCAAACTAATACCTATGAGGGATATGCCAGGGGCTGGGGATTCTGTGTTGTTTTTCAGATTACCTTATTGCATGGAAATTTCCTTGAGGTTGGCAGGTTGACTCATGTCAACCCCATTCTGTGAGCAACTTATCCTGTCATAGGAGTATTCTTGAAGTGGCAAGCACCCTAATGGCTCGTAAATCCTTCATCCATGGCCATCAATTTGGTAGCTTTGTCTTCCAAGATGCCCCTTAGAAATCACTTTTACCTCACATGCACATTAACCCCTAGCAAAGTTTACTGCGTTGCCAGCCCAGACAGCTGAAACATAGGGCTTACGCCTGCATACTGTCACATGGTTTTTCCTTTGTATGACAAACAGCATAAAAGACAGAGACAAGGAAAAACAGTGACTATTTCTGGGAGGGAGGAGAAGGATCAATAAACCAAAGAGTACTCAAACTAAATTTCCCCGAGTCTCTGAGTCCAAGATCTACCTTCACAAATATTTTCTCCTGTTAATCTATATTGAGAAAATGAAAATCTCACCACTCTCAATTCTGTTATAGCCTGCAGGCAGAGAGCTTGCAGACTGACATGGTAAGAACTCTTACCTCCTGCCAGCTCTTGTCAGAGGTCCAGGATCTCCTAGCTTCGGTAGTCCCAGAGTGAGCAGCATCCAGCCAGTTATGTTTTATCTCACCCTTGTTGCCAACTGTGGTGGAGGAAGAAATATTCCTCTACCCTCCATATTTTTCTACCTGGTCTAGTAACTAAATTGACATGAGGCAGACTAATAGGAGAAAATCAAACAAATTTAATGAAACGTACACATGGGAAGAACCTGGGAAAACTGAGTAACTTACCAAAATGGCTGAAGGCACCACCTTAAATACCATCTTCAGCTAAAGACAAAGGAGAATGGTGGTGGTAGTGGCTTGGAATTCAAAGGAGAGGAAGTCAATTCACATGCAAATGGAAAAGCAAATGTTTGGTAAACAAATGTTTGTCATGCCTTGAAAAAACAATGAGACATACGTAGGACTTTGATCAAATGGGTCTTGCTAGGTTCTTCCTTGCCTACTACACCTAGTTTATGTTATACTATAGTTACCTATGGTATTAGCTCCTTCTTGAAATGCATTTTCTGTCTTAATTTTAGGCAGTTAGGGGAAAGGTGAAAGTATCTTCTTGAGTCTTTTGATCTTAAAAATAATCAAGCCAAAGAGAAAAATTTGAGGGTGGCAAATTCTGATCCCCCACAGCTATCTTGCAGCAAACTATGGGACATGAAACACCAATATGTGATAAAGGATTCTAGGGGAGAATTAAATATTAAAAATTTCAAATCATAAACTGATTTGTTCATTAATACATGATAAGTAAAAACATTAGCAATAAGATTAGATTTTTGTTAGATATTAAAATATAGACACATATGCAAATCTCTGGGGTATGATAGATGCATATTTTAAAGATTGAAATTATAGAGCTTTGGAGTCATATCACATTAATATTAAATCAGAGAAAATATCAGCAGATACTTTTGTACCTAAAGCTACAATCTGAAACAAATTATTTTCATGTTACTTTTTCTTTTAATGCTGCTTCCCAAAATTGAAGGTGAAACAGTCTCACCCAAAACAACAGAGCATGGTTGTTTTCAGCAGGAAACATTTATTGTCTCCATGAAACACTTGATACACCCAGAGTTAGAGAAAATATTTCCTTTCTAGGAATTGCATTCAGATACTGCATTTCTACACAGAATTACATAATCCCTGAAGATTTATCATAGTCTTTATTGCAATCATGGAGTTACTACAGGTGTACCTCCAGTAATCCTGAAAATATAGTATAGGATTCCTATAAGTAAGAGTGAACAGCTCATATGTTTCAGAACTGCTGTCCTTAAAGACAGTAAAAATCAGGTTTCATTATCATTTAGATAAAACACCAGCAATCACTGTCACTGAGAGTCACAGTAAATCAGATTAGGAGCCACCAGGGATTGGTCCAGTGCCCCATCTCTCCTTACTAGTGCAGTTCATGCCTCGGGTATTATTCTTTCTTCCTGTGTGGCTTTGGCATTGTACCAGTTTCAAACACAGAAGAATCTCTTTTTCTAATATCATCATTGACTTACCCAGACTCAGATACCCCTCCTTCTTTGCAGACTTTGCCTCTCAGACTGAAGTAGAAAATACTCATCTGACTCCTTCCAGCTGCCAGAAGGGTGGGCTTAGTGTGACATTCAGAACAGTACTGTGTGAGAAAGAAGGAGGCAGCCAGAGACGTTAGATATGAGTTTGTGATTCTGTGACCTCACCTCCCCTCAGAACTGCAATTATCTTTTCACCTGTAGCTGCAAGGAGAGCACAGGCTTGGGGAACTGAGAATATTTGTGAAAAACTTTTTTCCCAGTTGTTAATTAAGGAAAAACAATTACATGTTGTAGTTAACATCTCCAAAGAGACTATTGCAGTTTTGGGGAAAGGCTCCTTCTTTTCATTGATCCCTGAAGGCAGACGGGGACTCACATGGGGGCAGTAGGAAATGCTGAGGTCAGACAAGGGAGGGTGGCAGCAAAGGTCATGGGTCTCACTGGTTTCCTTACTCACTACGGAAGTTCTACCCCAAAGTGAGTTCTTTCCTAATTTACAGACCACTGAGCTGCAGTATGATTTAAATTGTGAGCAGAGATATGGAAACAAAGTACCTGAGAAAGTTTTTCTAAGAGATATAAGTAAAAGGAAGAACATGATGACAAAAATTTACGTGAAAATCACTGGACTGGTTTACACAATCCAGTGTCAATTTATTTGGAAGTATAGATAATGTAGAAATTTCTTGCAAAATATATTTACCAATATTCACCTTTGCCCAGAACTCAGTACATGCAGGAATTCTAAACAGAACAATATCCATAGAAATATACAAGTTTATGAGTTTCTTATATAAAAGCATGATTTTGCAGGAAAAATCTGATAATTTAACAGGCAGATTTTACAATTCCTTTAACTATCAGATAAACTGGTGTTACTCCCTAAATTCAAGAGCATTGAATGGTTACCACAGTCTTCTACACTAATTTTTTTTCTGTATTTTCAGTAATGAGCATTGATTACTTTTGTAATTTGTTAAGAAATATAAAATGAGTTCAAATTAATCCTGTTTTTTAGTAAAAACAGATCTATAATTAGAACAATGTCTACTAGCCAAATCCCCTGTTTCCAAGTCAGAGATTAGATCCATGATGGTAGGCAACCCTTTTTCCACACATACACACACACATTTAAACCCTCACACAGAGATGCAAACACACCTGTGCATGCACACACACAAATATACAGTCACAATACCCACATACTTTAACATGTACACATACATTTATACACGTTATGATGCACACTCACACAAACTCACACAGCCCCACTCACATTCATAAAGTCACACTCACATTATAGCATGGGCATGTGTATCTCCATAAACTGTTCATGCACAGAAGAACTGTGGTGTATCCAGACATGTGGATGCCTGAAGAAGGAGGCGCTCTTCAAACGTTTTACTTCTTCCAACCTTGCAACAACCCACCATGATGTATTTACAATACGCAACATTCAAACTGTGCTGTGAGCATTGCCTCTTTGGGTCACAGCAAAGAGCAGCACAGTCAGAGTGTTGAGGAGTGACACTATGTGGATGTGTGACAGAGTGAAGCCCTCGGTTACTGTTACTGTATATGGTGAGTTTATTTTTGTTTTGCTTGTCTCTTTTTCATTATTACTATGTGCTCATTCTTCTGGTAGCTCAAACATTTATAAAATGTATATACTTTCCAGTAGATTCTAGGCTTGAAATTAGTAATGAATACAGTTTTGTCTCTTATTTAGTTTTCAGCTTAGCCCAGGATATCTAATGCTGTCTCTAACAGCTGTAGCCAGAGTAGGTCTCCTTGTCTCACTCTGCTTTTAGGAGAAATGTGTCACAAATGCATCATTGTATGAGTTTTGCTGGAAGTGATTTGTACAAAAAGTATTTTTTTCTTTGGCTCAGCTTTGTGTTTATGAATTTTTCTCACACATATGTTGATACATTGCTGTGACTACATTATTTTCATATTTCAAACTGTTAACTGAGTTTTTTAATCATAACATCTAATATTGAACCACCTTCACATGGCCAGAATTAATTCTATCTAAAAATTTTGTGCAAGTACTTTACCATACCAGAGCATTATAATGGCTAATCTTTTATTTAAACTATTACATTTTTATACTTGATGAAATTTTTTATTCTATATTTCATATTTCTTTGCATTTTCTAACAATCGAGCCTGACAAAAGGCTGAAGGAAATTTATTCTTTAAAATATATTCATAGACATTACACAACATGGGAGCAATGTTACTTGAAATTTTCATAAAACTTACATACATATGCATGTATATTTTATTGAGATGCTTAAATATTTATTAATAATTGTTATTGATCTTTACAATAAATATTTAAACTTGAAACTTGTTAGAAAAAATAAAATACTGCAAATTTAAAATAAAATGACAAAGTATGTGAAGGTCAAAAAGCTACATTAAGCAGCACTATGTTTAAATGAACAGCCATTATACGAGCCCAGGGAGTTAAATCACCACCTTTCCCATAAAAACTATTTCATTTGACAAATCACTAAACTTTACTTGCCTCAGTGCTCGTTCTCTTTTGAATAAAAATACTAGTACTGACTATTTCATGACGTTAGGAAGAATACACGATGCAGGACATGAGGTTTCTCCTCTATTCTTCACAAACATATGAATTAGAGTTGCAAAATCTACTACTACTTTCAATATTAAAAAAAAGGAGAACATAAGCAGAATAGTTAAGTAATTTGTAAAAATTCACAGCTTGATTAGAGTTCCAAGGAGTCCTTGAACCCAGCTAGGCTGGGAACAAAGATAGTGCATTTAACCACCATGCAATACCAGTAGATATATTTAGTTATGTTGTTCAAATAATCCAGATCAATATTAGTTTGTTTTTACCCTTTGTTATTATATTTTATAATGCTGGTATTTTGTCATATAATTTTCTTTGTAATCAAGTTCCACTCGTGTGTAAAAATTTATTCTATAGCACCATATAAGTTATGAATAAAGCTTTAGGTATCATAATAAATGTAAATTATTTTCATTTCAGGAAAATACTACAGAAATCTACTCCATCAGAATTTGGGTTAATGAATGCAAGTATGGCTCCATATTAGGATGGGAACAGAAAGACCCATTTGCTTTTGCACTAGAAACAAAAGCACAAAGAACAGTATTCTCTGAATTATTGAACAGAGTCATGTCATGCCCTAAACTATGGGACACAATAACATAGTGTATGGGAGAGACCCAAATTGTTATTCATCTCAGATCATATACTTATCTATTTATTAATATTGATATTAAGTAAAATATTAGCAATGAGATGATACTTGTGAAAATAATTTAAATACAAAACACATATGCAAAATGAAATTTATAAGCCTGAAATATTGTACATTCTCTACATTGAAATAATGCTTTTTGAATTAATATTAGAATATTTTTAAATGAGAGAAAATATCACAAGACAGATTTAAGCCTGACAGCTGTAGTCTAAAACTCATAACTATATAAAGTTATCTTTTCCTTAAATTCCGTTTCCCTAACTTCAAAAGGGAAAATAGTCTCATCATAATCAAAAAACAACAGATGTTTACAGTGGAGAGACAACTCCTGCCTCCATTAATTGCATCATACAATTGGTTTTAGAGCGATCATTTCTGTTCTAGCAATTGCCTATCAAATACAGAGTTCGTGCACAGGATCGGATAATTTCTGTAGATTCATCCTAGTCTTTGACATTACAGTTAAAGATGCATTATACGTACACCTCTAGAGATTCTGAAAATTTTGACTATGATTTTTATATGGTAATCTGAACAGCAGACTAATTTTGTAGTTATGGTTCCAAATACAAACACCTTAAAAATCAGGTTTCAATGTTATTTGGATTAAATATCAAAAATCTCCATCAGCGGAGAGTTAATTAAATGGCTTTAGGAGCCATCAGGATTGGTGTAAGGTCTAAGACCCCCATTTCTCTTGACCAGTTTTTGCTGAAGCATCAGAAGTGATAACTCATTAATCTGTGGCTTTGACACTGGACAGGTTCATAATCAGAAGAATCCCTTTTTCCAACATGATTACTTACAGGTGCTCAGGCACGCCTTCTTCTCTTAGAGATTCTACTTCTCTGGCTGAAAAAAAATCTCTCTCTACTACTTCTCCAGCTTCCAGGATGGTGGGCTCAGTGTGATGGTCACAACAGCAAATACTTGTGTGAGAGGGAGGAAGACAGTCAGACAACTAGGTATGGGTTTGTGGTTCTGTGACCTCACCTCTTCTCAGAACTGCAATTATCCTTTCCCTTGTAGCTGCAATGAGAGGACAGGCTTGGGGAGCTGAGAATACTTGTGAAAAACTTTTTTCCTAATTGTAATTGCCAAAAACAATTACACGTGTCTAGTTATTATCTCCAAAGAGACTGTTGGGGTGTTTGAGAGAGGCTCTTTATTTTCCATAAACCCTGGAGGCAGACAGGGACTCGCATGGAGGGAGCCAGAAATGCTGAGGTCTGACACATGGGGGAGTGGCAGCAAGTATGTGTGTCTCAGAGGATTTTCTGCTTCTCTGAGTTTTTCTTCCTGCAATCAAGTTTTTTTTCCTAGTCCTCAGGCACAAGTTGTACCATTATTTTAGTTATGAGCAGAGAAATGAAATGAGACAAAGTTCCTCAGACATATCTTTTTAAAAATACAGGTAAAAGCAAGAACGTGATATCAATAATGTATTTAAATAATCTTTAACTACACTTGCACATCTCAGTCTCACTTACTTTGGACTCATGTGCACAACTCAATGCAAATAAATAAGGACATTTTATAAGAAAATATAATTTCCCAATGTTTACTACCCACTAGTGACTTGAGGTAGAAAAGTACACTATCCATACAAAGAAGAGAGATGATTATTAAAGATCCATTCAGAAACTAAAGCACAATTTCCAGATGGTTTAAAAGGAAAAGCCTATCATTCATTTATTTATTTCTCATGTGTAGAAGCATTATAACTGTAATTCTTATTATAGGAAGTGGCAGAATTAGGGGTCAAATAGAATTAAGACTTCAAAAGGGTCTGCAACTAGACTGTTCTCTTAATCATGAGTTTTGATTGATTATGGATTCTACATTTTATATTATGAAATTTAACAAAAAGTGAGTCGGATCAAACCAAATGAATTCAGACAACTTAGGCTCTATCCATATATCTTCCTGTCTAACTTTGTTTTTGTCAATTGTTACTTGAGGATGATTTAATTATTTTATTTTTTATTTTCAGGCAAGTTATAGTCAAGTTTTGTATTTTTCCATTGTTTGGTTTAGTAATAAATCTCTTTTTCTTATTACTTTGTCCATGACATAAAATGTCTTCATTAATGTTTTTTTGTTTCATTTCAAAGTCAATACTTAACATCTCAACCTCTCATTTCTCTCTGAAAATGTCTAGCTCACACTTTTTCTTCTTCTGTTCTTCACAAAGTAATAAGTATAACTGCTTCTGCTTTTTAATTCTTAATAACAATGTGGCTCAAAGATACAAGACCAAGTTCAGATGTCCCTCTCTGTGAAGACTTTGTTAAAACAATAGAGAACCAGATTAACTACTCTCACACAACTTTCAATCTACATTAAAATGACTTTAGTTTTACATTGTTTTCCTTTTTTTTCTCTTTAACTGGCAGATAAGCCAATGCTTCGCAGTCAAGTCAAGAACATTGAATGGGTACCACAGTTCCCTACACATATTTTGTGGTGATTTTATATTAATGAGCACTTTGTTTTGTAATTAATAAAAATATTAATTATAAATTGAAATTGATAATTCATTTTTTTACAAACGAATCCATAATTTCATCTAATACTCTCCTTCCCAGCTTTGATCAATACATTTGATCATCATCAGTATTATAACATACGTATAAGGCAATTGAGTCTTAACATTAAGGGTTACACCATATTTTAATATGATTACAGTCCAATTCAGATTAATTAAAGATCAAGTCAGTAAAAATTACAGAAGTGTTCATTGTATATCTTCAATCCAATCAGCCTTGGCCTACATATCAGATGTAATTCTGAATTGGCCTTGTCACAGTTGACCAAGACTCAGCCATTTCTGTGTTCCAACTCCGTTGCAGACAAAGCGAGTCACCTTGTCTTAGTTCACGTGACTGTACTGAGACCTGAACATACATTGTGTGTTGTTATGCAACAGGGACAATTTTTTTCCTATGGGGAGCACATAGCTTGATTCAGAATGGTCCCTGTTTCTGTTCACTATGTTGAAGGTCATGTCTTGTTTTGATTCATTCTTAGGGCAAGAGCAGACAGCATGCATTGACGTAAATTACAATTACTCCTGAGAACTTCCATAAATGTGGAGGTGCATAAGATTTCCAGTAGTGAACCCATTCTGCCTCTACTTGTAGGATGGAGGGTCATGGCCCCATCACTACTTCCACATCTTTATTAAAATAGTCAAAGCAAGGTTAGAGAAAAAGCCATTTTCCAATGCTGTCTCTTGGTAATATCCAGCTTTAGGAAATGTTAATTCTGCCTGATGCGCCTCATTAAAGCCTTATCATTTTTCCACGCTTATTTCTTTCTCTTCCTCTTTGAAGGAGATTTCTTCTAATCCACCCATTATAGCCAACAAATCTTTTCCTCTGAATGTTCCTTCTCATTAAAAGAAAATTCAACTTGCCCTACAAGTCTAAATGAGCATATGTTGACTGAAATAAAGAGTCTAGGTGATACTAGTGAAGGAGTTTATTCAATAATCAGCATGAGAAGTTCAAACTCTGGGAAAACAGTTCAACAGAGCGCTCCAACGGAACTGCTCCAAGGTGTGGGAGTTACGTGCAACTTATATCTCTGTCACAAAACAGTGAATGTTCATAGACATGGAAAATGGAAAAAAAAAAGTTACAACTAGTTTTCATTTGTGTCAAAAAAAGGGATATAGTACGTCTGGGCTTTTTTCTAGATTATACTTTGAAGGTAATATAAACAAGAATTTCTTGGTAATGCATCAAACAAGTTCAGAGATGTTGATGTTGTCTACGTGAGGAGGGAGTCAAGGACCAGGGTCATTAATTATTCCTTCCATCCCTAAGAAATGCAGCTGGTAAATGTGAGAGAGAGGTACCCCTTTGTCTTTTCCTCTGGTGGTTGTGACCAGCTGGTGTCTTCAGTCATGGGGTGTGGGAGTTGCAATGTCATTTTGACACAGGTTGAAGATGGCCTGCACAGCTGCTTCATGGTACAGCATCGATTTTATTGTATTGACTTAAAGCCTATGCAGTTTGCTTGCTAGATTTGCCTGTTAAATCAGGGAGAAGGGTTCAAAAATCTGTCCACATGCCTTTCTCACCTCAACATAAGAGCTAAAAGTACATGTCCCAGTGCTTGCAGACTGGCACTTTTCTGACTGGTAGTCCTTCATCAATTACCTAAGCTTGCTTGGAGTCTGGAGATCAGCCCAAAGTGAAAGTTTAAGGTTTTCATAGGACTTTTCTGAGCATGCTTCTTGCTTGGGCATGCCTGTGGCTTAATAGATTCTGCCATATACACAGCTGCCTTGAATGTACATATTTCCCAAAGAGTCTCACCTCAGTTTCTCCTCTGGGCTTTAGGTAGTCTGTTGTATGTCTCTACCCATCATCTGTTGCCCCAGGCATCTGGGGGTTGTAATTCTCCTTGTAGCTCTTACTAGCTGTTCCTGCTGTTTATACTGTCTTCCTTCTGAGATTTATGAATCTGGGATGTATCCTTCAGGTATTCCCTAGACAGAGTAGAAGACATATAGATAGCAATTTGCGAATGAGGTCTATCCTTCTCCCTCTAGTTTGAGAGGGAAACTGGGAACTAGTCTACCTTCTGATCAAGATCAAGACCTCCCTCTGCACCAGGGAGGGATGGGACAAGGGAAAGTAAAAATCTCACAAAAGTTTTCTGCCGCATTGAAGAGGGCTTTTTCCTGATTGTGGTTTTTTTGTAGTTGGCTGTAAAGCCTTATATTCTAGAGTTCCTACAAAGTTAGTTCAGACAGCTTCTGGTTATTTTTTCGATGTTTCTATGAGGGAACAAGAGCTTGGAGTTTTCTAGTTCATAATTTTGCTAATGTCCCTCCCCCACACTCCACGTTTTTATGATTAAGAGGGGAGGAGGGGAGGGAGGAGGGTGAATGGGATAGTTAGGCACATGTGTGTGGTGATGGATTAGTATTTGGGTGGTGAACGTGATGTAATCAATGCAGAAACAGAAGTACAATGATGTATGCCTGAAGTTTATACAATGTTACATACCAATGTTGCTGCAATAAAAAAAAAGAAGAAGACTTCCAACAGGAATCCATGCAGCAGGATGAATCAAACCTGCAGCAGCAACCTCAGCAATTCCCCTCAAGGACCCCAGACCAAATCAGCTGAATAAATCCAATAAACCTTCATGGTATACTTTCAAAAGCCAGGTGGTTTTCTTCTTAAATTTCTGCATTGATCTTACCACTTGTCCAGAATCACTAATCCAGGTATAGCAAAATGTATGAGTGCATGGACAGACCGTGCACTGGCCCAGAAGGAGGAAGTCTATGACAATTCTATCATCCAGAACAACACAGCCCAGAGAGCTGAGGCTGATGAATGCCTTCAAGGCAAATGTTGGATGTCTTTGAAGATTTGCAAGTCTCTTATGGCCACCATGGAGGTGGAATTTTATGGCTTTGAGGAGAAGATCACATTAATGAATGGTGTATACATAAGAAGCACAATTCCTATGTGCATATGGTGTACTCGGGAAAGAAAAGTGTTGCTTACAATCATTGGGGCTACCCAAGCGGAGCCCTTTTCAATCGGAGTACACAGGTGGACATTGCCTGCACCATGGCTCCATGGCAGGTTGGTAAACCATAGAGTTTGCCATTCTGTTACAATATATGAGTTTAGTCAACATTTTTAGATGGATTACCTGATGGCAGTCAGTCTATCCTGTACTATTTTATTTAGGAATCCTGATATTTGGCATTCATACTTCCTGAAGGATAACTGAGAATAGAGGTGTGGAAGAGATCAAGTAGAGTTTTGCATGAAAGGTACAGGAATTAAGGATACTGTCTTTCATTTCTGATAGAGTTTTATTTGTGTTTCAAGCGAATGACAATTAAATTTTGGCTGTGGCCATCAGCAGGGGAAGGCAGACCTAGCAACCAGTTAAATGTAAAGCTCTTGCAAGACATTGGAATCAGTGTAATAGGTTGACTTCCTCTTGGAGGTAGGCTCTAGGGTGGTTTTGAAACACAAAATGTGATGGATTCTCTTCTTCTGTATCACTGGGGTAAAAAGTGTTCCCTCCTGAGCTCTCAGGTTAATGTTCTCATTCCACCTCTAAAAAATTGTGATGCTCCAGTACAGATCCATGACCATCACTTTTTTTCAGTGTTCCCCAACTTTCACCCAGACATTTCATCTGGAAGAGTATTGAACGCAAAAGCATGTCTACAACACTTAACTGGAATGAAACTGGAGTCCATAAACACTCTTTTCTCTGGGCTGCTACCCTGAGGCGCATATCAACCAGACTGGCCTAGAGTTTCTATTAGGTAAAAGAAAGATGCATTCTTCCTGGAATGGTCAAGACAGAATTCTAAACTTTGTTAATATGTCGATATTATCGTCATAATTTTTATATGAGTAATTATCATGGATGCAGTAGAGGGGAGATCATTCCTTTCTGATATAGTTACTTTTAGTTGCTAAATTACCTAATTAAGATGTATGGAGATGGAGGAAGTAAGGGAGATAGAGTCATATTGTGAATTAATTTAATAGAGGATTTTGTGATAAAGGCACTCCATGTACACAGTGCATGTGGTCCTTTAGGTCTAGAAGGTGACACACATTAGTTTTAAGGATCACCATGATGTGGCTGGTGTCAGCTGATATTTATGTTGTAAAAACCTGCAATGGTGAGTCAGAGCTTATAGCTCAGAGACAAGGGTCAAAGTTTCAATTTGTCATTATCCCTGGTGATGGCAAGGGCATCACCTACCATGAGACAAATGGGACAACTTCTAGAAAGAGGCACAAGACTGGCATGCAGTGGTGATGTCTTTCACAAGAATTAGATTCAGCCTCCATCAGCAGCTAGATTCCTACCATCCAAACAATCTCAAGAATATTCAGCTTCGTCTTTTGTGTTTCTGTTGCTTGGTTATAGACAGAGGGAGGAATCAGAGGACACAGAGGGAGAACAACTCAGTACTGGTAAGCAAGACATGAACAAGGCACATTTTCTTTCAGCGTCTAGCAGACTTTTAGTTGCTAACAGCTCAGGCAAATGAAGTTAGACTGTTTTCTATTCACCCAAAACTCTAGATCAATTTGGAGATCACTTGACTCTTTCTCCTTCTGTCAGGAAGAGAATGGACAACAAGAAAAACCATTTCAGGTTGCTTGTTTCCAGTCAAATTCTCCGATATCAGCCTCATTAACAGATGGGAGAATGGAGAACCTTGATCAACACTTGGTGAGAAAATCTACTACATGCCCCAGGGAGTATTCTGTCACCCCCTAATCAGGCTCAAGAAGATCTTTACCATTTTTCCTCCTAGAAAGTTATATCTCTCTCAGAACTCCATCATCAATGAAACTGTGAAGAAGTGAAAAGGGTCTTAAATTTTACACCATTTGGTAGCAAAGTATTTAGGTGTCATTTCATGGATGATGGAAGAAAACACGAGAATCCTGGGTCTACATCAAGAGACTTAACTTTTCATGGCACTACTGCCAGCAAGAGCTTCATATTTGCTATTGTGTCCCTTCCCTTCCCCATGTAGAGTGGAGGTGAGTCAAAAAGGCCTGGAAGGATGTTGTACACACTGTAGTTCTGCATCACACCTGAGGATCTAAAAACTTAAGAAAGCCGATATTTTAAAGTGGATCCCAATCAAGCCTGCCCAAATTTTGCCTCAGAGAAAGCCATTATCTTTATTATATTGGAAAATAATTAGTCTGTCCTTCATCCCCAATAAAGGACCTACCACGATCTTAGAAGGCTACTTGTTATATACAATTTTATCTTATCCTTGATAAGATAATTTGGAATTAAAAGTCATAAAAGACTTAAAAATCATAAAAGATGCTTGGGGAAAATATGTCACAACTGGGTTGACTTCTCCCTTTAAATATGAGAAAAGTTGATCCTCTCAACAAAAGGCCCACTAAAGATTCTGGACACCAAGACTTTTATTTGTGACACCATGGGACTGCTAAAGTCTTTAAGAGTTAAGAAGATATGGGGAGAATGGCTACCAGAATGCACAGAAAAGTCAGCACTAAGAGTGATGTGATATTACTTTGTAATGCGATAATAGGAGAGAAAAGAAGAGATATGATAATACAACGCTTTCTTAATAAATTGAGATTTATTAGCCTTATTGGAAAACAATATCACTTGCTATCTACAACACAACAAAGTGATTCTGAATAGAGTTCTGATTTAATTTTAAAGAATGAAAATGGTATTTATGGAAGAAAAAGGAGTTTATTTCTGTGTTTTTAGAATAGGAACAGATTTCTTTCTTTTTGTTTTAACTCTTTTTTTTAGTTGTTGAGGATCTTTTTTTTTTTTTTTTTTTTTGATGAGGAAGATCAGCCCTGAGCTAACAGCCATGCCAATCCTCCTCTTTTTGCTGAGGAAGACCAGCCCTGAGCTAACATCTATTGCCAATCCTCCTTTTTCTCCCTTTTTTCTCCCCAAAGCCCCAGTAGATAGTTGTATGTCATAGTTGCACACCCTGCTAGTTGCTCTGTGTGGGATGCCGCCTCAGCATGGCTGGACAAGCGGTGCGTCGGTGGGTGCCCAGATCTGAACCCGGGCCACCAGCATTGGAGCACGTGCACTTAACCACTAAGCCATGGGGCTGGCACCTGGGAATGTATTTCTGACACTGAACAAAAACATTAAACATAATGAGTGAAATAAAAATTAAAATCCGGTAAAGTTAAGAGCTGATCTTCATCAAAAGGCAGTGAGATAGAGAGTGCACAAAGAAAGGACTTGTATGCTATATATGTAAAGAACTCCTACTAATCAATAACAAAAAGAAAGATGACACAGTGGAAAAATGTGAAAAATAAAGCAAAAAAAAAAATACTATATGATCTCATTCATATGTGGACTCTAATAAAACCAAACTCATAGAAACAGAGATCAGATTTTCAGTTGCCAGAGGTGGGTAGTGAGGGGTGGGGAAATTATGTGAAGGTAGGCAACAGGTACAAACCTCCCGTTTATGTAGATAACTATGTTCAAGGATGTAATGTACAACATAGTGACTATAGTTATCAATACTGTGTTGTATATTTGAAAGTTATTAAGAGTGTAGATCTTAAAAATTCTCACCACAGACATAGAAGTTGTAACTATGTGAAGTGATGGATGTTAACTAAACTTATTGTGGTGATTATTTTGCAATATGTACATATGTTAAATCACTATGTTTTACACTCTAAACTTATTCAATGTTGTATGTCAATTATATCTCAATAAAACTGGAAATACTGGTGAAAATAAACCAAAAGATGCGTTAAAAAATCACCACCCAAAGTCTATTTAACACATGAAAATACACTCACCTTCCTTAGCAATCAAAAACATGCAAAGAAACTAACCCCTCACCCTTGGAACAATCACACACCAACAAGACTCTGAAAATGAAAATAACAAAAAATATCAAATGTTGGCCTGATGTGGATAAACCAGTAATTTCATATTCTGATATTGGATGTGAAAATTGGTTAAAAAAAGATTCTTTTGGGAAAATATTTCACAATATGTAACAAAGGTGGAGAAATGTAAACCTGTGGTCAAAAACTTCCACTACCATGTACACACCCAAGAGATGTACACACGTTTCTCACAACTAGAAAAATAATTTACATATGAATAGTAAGTCCTAATAGCCCCAAACTGAAAACCACCCACATAAACAACCAAGTGCAATGATTAAATTAATTCTTTGATATTTAAGATTTCAATCTTACGTAGCAATGGAAACAAACAATCCAACATAACGTGCAACAACATTGATAAATTCATGAACAATACAAGGAATAAAAAGAAAATAAGTGAATGCTGTTTCATTTGTACAAAATTAAAAACAAGTTAAAAGTTTTCTGTGCTTTTATATGTCAGAATATCATATAATAGATGAAGTAGTGACTAGTAGATGAAAAAATGTGGTTTCTGTCATGTTGTGACAAAATTCAAATTTTTAATCTAGGTGTTGAGTAGAGAGGTATGTTCACTTTGTAAGATTTCATTGAGCTATGCAATTATAACCAAAGCATGTGGCATTGATTTTTAAAAAATGTAGATCAACAGTAAGTAAAAAAAATTGGGAGAACTTAAGAGACTAGTGTTGGAATACCATCATATTGTCCAGGAAGAGGTAAAATATATTAAAAAAAAAACCACTCTGATTAGTTTTCAAAAGTATGCTGTAATTTCTAAGTTACAAACTAAAAGATACTGAATGTACAACATTCAAAGTGAAAGGAATAAAATGTAGAATTATTTCAAAAATTCATGCAGAGGACATTACAAAAACAAAGAACACACAACAGGTGTCATGAAGAGCACACGATAATCAGTAACTCCAATCCCAAATGTAACTATTATTGTGTTAAACACAACTACACCAATTGCTCTTGTTAAGTCAAACATATTTTACTACATTCATTTCAATATTTTTTCAAGAGATATAATTAAAATATAGGGATTAAAATAAAAATACATTCTATGTAATGTTAACCAATTTTTGATCCAACCTCTAAAGAAAAGGGGCAAAAATCGAGTAATTTTAAATTATTTACTTGGTGATATTTAAATTACAATGAAAAAGAACATAGAATAGTTATAAGGAAAACCATACAAGTTGATAAATCCATTCTCAAATATATCTATTTTTACATTACGTTAAAGATTACTCCTAATAAAATCAAATATTTTTAATTTATTCAGTTGTATGTTTTTCAAGAGATATACCTAATATATAAGGATTTAAGTAGAAAAATGAAAAATACATTCCATGTAAATTGAACCAATTAAACAACCAGCACCATGATACACATAACAGATAAAATAGATACAAAAGAGCAGTGTGTAATTATTTTAATTAGTATTATTTTTAAATTTCTTAATTTACAATGTTCCAATATATTTACTGATGAAAAACAAGCACAATTTGACCCATTTATATTTATACATATGTGCACACATAAACATGGTGATACACAGCACACATACGTACGCATATATATATACGCAAAAGCACAAATACACAAATATATATACACAAACAAGCATATTATTTTGGTGTCTAATATGTTTTCAGTATTTCAAAGTGTATCATGTGAGCTTAATATATGTGTTTATTTTTTTAGCAGAAGGTTCAATATTTATCCATTAGGTGAAACTAATCTGTTGTTTTAAATATTTGAAACCCTAATTGTTTGTATTAGCTTTTTAACGTAAATATAGAGAGACATATTAAAATCACTTATAAAGTAGATGGAATTTCCATTTTATTCTTTTGAATATCCACAGGGCAAAAGTGACACAGAAACAAAATGGATTCACGGCTTACCCTTCCAAATGACCACTCCCCGCTGCTTCAGGGTTCATGAAAGCTCCACTGTAAATTTATTTCCTCACATTCGAGACGTGGGTGTGCCCCTTGGAGTGTATTTCCACCAACATGCCAAAGTGGCATCTTTAAAGAGAAAAACTACTTTCTACAGATCCTCAAATCCATATAATTTTATGGCAGGCAGAATGCATTTTTCATAAGCAATACTTACTTCTTGTCTTTCAATATGTGCAAAAATATACTTTTGCGCTCATTTGTCTGGCTCCAGTTCAGTCTAGCCATGTCTACAAGAAAATGTGTTAATTGTGTTAATCTCCCTTCATAACATCTTTTTTCAAATGACTATGGTCTCTCTAGGGATGGAATATACAAAAACAATATTTAGTCTTTAATGCCTCAACTCTCTGAAACTGAATTCACTCTCCAGCTTAAATCCATGGTCTTCACTTTTCTGTGAGAGAATTTTCCTTTCTACAGTTTCTTGAATGCTGATCTCAATGGATGTTCCTGTTTTATGAAACTTTCCTACAATGCCATAAGTAATTAGTGTCTGGAAAATTTATTACATCACACTGAAAGTTACCTTCTTATATCCAGATTGTTTCAGGAACTGCTGTTTTAACACAGCATAGACTCTGAACCCTCCACTGCAAACATTAAAACAATCTCTAACACATCAATATTAACATGATAATAATATATTTCATTTACAATTGCTATTGATTTTATTGCTTACTTAGGAGCAAAAGCTTTCTGTCCTGTTTACCACTCCTTTGTAATGTGAGTGTTTCACAAATGTGCTTACATGCTAAAAGAGCCTAATGAAAAACAATTCGCCATTGTGAATATGCATAAAATGGAAAAATTTATGAAAAGTTTAGGGGATTTTGTATTCCATTTCAAGCAAAGCAGACTCGAGATACTCTGGAGTCGTGGCTCAGGAGAAGGTAGGGGCTGACAGTTGGGAAACATGCAGCTATTCGCGTAGAAGTGTTCTTCAGCCAGAAACTGGGGTTGTTAAAAACTGACAAACAAATGAGGAAGATAGAGGAGAGAGTCCACAAAGATACAAAGGTGCTCACCAGGACAAGGATGCTTTGCATAGCTGTGGACTCAGGAGATGATCTGGGAGACAGATTTTTTCTATGCATGTATTGAACCTGCTGCTTGTGTTTGTGCAAGATGAAAACCATGAAGCCACTGGCCCAGATCATCAGCACTGAACAGAAACCATCACGACATAACATAAATGCTACGTAGACGTTCAATGTGGTGTTGCCAGTAAGTATTGCATAACAGTAGCCATAATCTACTTTCTGTGTGAAGTTTGCTTTGTTCCTTTTATCAGTTATATGCAGAGGGAGTATAATATCTAGCATCATGTTCAAGATCCAGCAAAGGATAGTGGAGGTTCCTATGTACTTAGGGGCTTTCACTTTAAGCTCTGCCCACCTGGGATTCAAGGGGCTGATCATGATGGCCTGGAAGACACTCAAGAGGCAAGTGGTGCCAATGGACACATCCCTGCTCACTCTGTGAACATAGAAAACAAGTTTGCATCCAAAATCATTGAGGAAATCTTTTAATCCAAAACCAACCATCATTTGGGGAACTCCTTTAGAAAAAATAACTAAGAGGTTGCCTACAATCAGATTCTTGAGAATCAAGTCTGTGGACCCAAACTTGCATCCTGTCAAGTAAAGGAAGAGATAAAAGTAAAGAACAGAGAAATTCCCCAGAATTCCAACTACAGTTTGTAAGGAAAAGATCATTCCTATGGCCAAATCCCTGGTGGCCATTCTGTCCAATCCCAGGAAGGGATAGTCATCTTCTGAGCCAGAAATTCCTGCATGGGAAGATGAGGCATGAGCTACATGCATCACATCAACTGAAACTCAATATTCTCCACTTACATTCATTCCCATGTATAAATAGTTTTTTATAGTTTTTCCTGTTATTAGGTTTCCAAGAGTTGAATGTATAACATTTAAAGAACTTTCACAATATGTTTCACTCCTACAAAGGCCATATATGTCCTACATCTTGTATTGTTCCTAACTACATGAAACAGTCAGTGTTATTATTTTTATTCAAAAGAGAAGGAGCACTGGGGCGGGTAAAGTTTAGTGATTTATCAAATCCAAAATCTTTTTATGGGAAAGGTGGAGATTTGAATCTGGCTAGGTTGGTATAATGGCTCTGCATTTATACCCAGAGCTGTTCAAACAAAGCTAGTTGGCAGTGTTCTTCCAACAAATACAGATGTGTATTTAGACATTTCCATAACTTGTCATTTTATTGTAGATTGGTAGTATTTTATTTTATTTTTTTCTAACGAGTTTCCATTTCCGTGTAAAGATTTATTGTGTAGACTAATAATACTTATTAATAAATATTTAAATATCTCAATAAAGTGTACATGCACTTATTCTAGCATAATTCCAGAAACTTGCTCCATGACAAATTGTATTGAAAGAATGCCCTCTCGGCTTTATTTGAATTTCCAACAGATATACTAACTTGCTTTCATGCCAGGAATGGAATGACACCTGTCACAGGCAACACTGAACATTCTGGCATGCCCTAAAATGTGAGACTTGAAACACCAATATGTGATCAGTTAGTGTAGACTGCAAACTAAATATTACTACTGTCAAATCATAACAAATATGTTCATTACATGACTTAAAAAGTATTATCAATAAGTCAAGATTTGTAAACATTAAATTATAAGAAACATATAGAAAATAAATTCTCTATGATGTGAAACCTTGTTATTTTATAGGTCTAAATTGTAGAGGTTGGAATTCATATGACTATATATGTGTGTGTGTATATATATATATATATATATATATATATATATAGACAAGGAAGATTGTCACTGAGCTAAATCTGTGTCAATCTTCCTCTATTTTTTGTATGTGGGGCACCACCACAGTGTGGCTTGATGAGCAGTATGTAGGTTCATGCCCAGGATCTGAACCTGTGAACCCCAGGTTGCCGAAGTGGAGCACACGAACTTAACCACTACACCATGGGGCTGGCCCCAATTTTTAATATTTTTAAACCAGAGAACAGATCACAGGATACTTTTGTGCCTGATAGCTGCTATCTGAAACCCATTTTTAACATGACCATTTCTTTAATTACTCCTTCTCTAGTTTGAAGTCGCAAAATAGTGTCACTGAAATCAATCAACCATGAATGTTTTCAGCAGGAAACAATTACTATCTCCATTCAGCACTTCATACACCCAGAGCTAGAAAAACTATTTCTATCCCAGCAATTGCCATTCATATACACTGTTTTTGCAAAGGATTAGATGATTTCTGTAGATTTATTCTGGTTTTTATTAATCATGGAGGTGCTATTAGCACATCTGTAGTAAACTGGAAAATGTGTTTTATGATTCCTGTAAGTCACCTGATTACAGATGTATTTCTGAACTACAGTCATTCCTCACATTAAAAACCAGGTTTCATTATCACTTGCATTAAACACCAACAATCAATTTCAGTGAGGATTACACTAAATTACATCAGGAGAGATCAGGGATTGGAGTCCAGTGTAGGACCCTCACTTCTCTTTACAAGTTAAGCTCTCATCTCACAATTATACCTTCTTCCTGTGTGGCTTTGTCACTGGACCAGGTTCAAACACAGAAGATTTCCTTTTTCTTATATCATCACTTACCAAGACTCCTGATACCCTTCCTTTGCTTGCAGACTCTGCGTCTCAGACTGAAATAGAGAATACTTACTTGACTCCCTCTCTTTTCCAGGATGGTGGGTTCAGTGCCATGGTCACAACAACCTGTTTGTGTGAGAGGAAGGGAGGCAGCCAGACCACTGGATATGGGTTTGTGATTCTGTGACCTCATCTCCCCTCAGAACTGCAATCATCTTTTCATCTGTAGCTGCAGTGAGAAGACAGACTTGGGAACTGAGAATATTTGTGAAAATCTTTTTTCCAGTTGTTAATTACCAAAAAGTAATTACAAGTTTGTAGTTATCATCTCAAAAGAGACTATTGTGATGTTTAGGAAAGGCTCTTTCTTTTCTTTGATCCCTGGAGGCAGAAAGGGGATCAATTTGAGGCAGCAGGAAATGCTGAGGTGTCACACATGAGGGACTGGCTGCGATGCTCATGTATCTCACTGGATTTTCTGCTGCCCTTAGAAGTTTTTCTAACCAAAAATGAGTTCTTAACTAATTTTCAGACTGCTGATCTGTTCTGTCATTTAAGTTAATAGTTGATAAATTAAACCAAAGTAACTTAGAAGGATTTTCAAAGCAAAACGAATAAAAAGAAGAACATAATGACAATAATCTACTTTAGAAAACATTAACCTTTTTCGTATAAACCAACACCAATTAATTTGGTCATCTAAGTGATAGCGACATTTTCTAGTAGAATACTCTTTATGCATATTGACCTTTCTTCTCTCCCCCAGTAGGAATAGGGTGTCTAAAAGGAACAATATCTATGGAAAGACAGAAATTTATAGGTGTCTCTCACAAATAGAATCACTGAGATCAGATGATTAATCAGGATGATTCTACAATTTCTTTAACTGTCAGATAAGTTGTTGCTTCCTCAATTCACAAGAAAACAAATTTCTGTAAATATGTATGGTGACAGATGTTAACTAGACTTGTTGTGGTGATCATTTCACAATACATACAAATATCTATTCATTATGTTAAACACATGAAACTAATGTGGTATTGTATGTCAATTATACCTCAATTAAAAAAACAGTTATGAATGCTTACCAGGACCCCCACATATATTTTAATTAGCTATTGGGTTTCTCGAAGAAACAAAGCCAATATTTGACCCTGGCCAACTATCTGATTCCTTCCAATTTCCAATTCACAGATTAAAGACATAATGGTAGACAATCCCTCCTATACACACACACACACACACACACACACACACACATACATATTTACAACTGTAAATTTTCACACACAGATGCAAACACACATGTATACCAGCATGCTCAAATATACAGTCACATACACTCACATCCTTAAACACATTTGTACTCACAAATACTTTCCACACAAATTCACAATATCCTTACTCACATTCATACACATTACGACATGTAGTCATACAAAGTTACACAGTCCCAATAAGCCCCAATAAATCTTAATATGGAGTTCACATGTGGAAGAATAGTGGCATCTCCAGAACTCTGGATTCCTAAAAAGGGGGCCACATTTCACCTATTTAACATCCTTCCATCCGTGTTACATTCCATAAAAATGTTATCTAAAAAATGCAATATTTAAAAGATGCTGTGATAATGGCCACTTCAGGTCAAGGTTCATAATGGTAAAGTTGGAGCATTGTGAAGTGACTGTGTGTGTGTATGTATGTGCGAGACTGAGAGAGAGAGAGAATATGCGTGACAGAGTGATGTACAATGAGGACACAGGCTGGGGGTATAGATATGGTGCAGAGAGCATGGGGTGTGGGGGGATAGAGAACTAGAGGGACAGAGAGGAAAGAAAGTTTAAAGGCACAAGAGTGTCAAAGTCTCAGTGTGGTTAAACTCTGGGGTTTAAGCTGATAGGGGACGATGTGTGCAAGGAAGTTAAGGGTAGGCAGACATTGTGTGCTGGGTGGATATGTGTTGGAGGTCATGGGAATGAAGGAGTTAATGGGAGTGTGAAGATAATGGGAGAAGGGGGTTCAGGGGCAGGAGTGGGTAAAAGGCACATGAGCTTTCATGTCTCTGAGAAGTTAAAGAACGTGGTAGTTGAAAGAGTATAACAAGTGGGCATGCAAGTCCTGGGGGTCATTGGTGGCTGTAAGCAGAGGTGAGTGTAGAAGGGGAGATGGAAGTTATGGTAAAGGACTGCATGTAGGATTTGGGGTGTCCAACACGCCACAGCCACTGGTAAAAGAGAGAGCTCTTTTACCAGTTTGTATTTTAGGAAGACCTCTTTCCCTCCTTGTTTTTTTTCTGTCTCAGGCAATTGTGGGCTGTGTTTACGTTTCAAACATTATTGACAACTTCAAGAGACGGAGAAAGAATGCAAGATTTTTTTCTTGGAGTTTGGCATATATTTGTCTATTATCAAAAGTCTAGGGTAATTACTTTTTAAAATTTTTCTTCTTTTTCTGAAGAACAGGTCAAATTTGTTTCTAATGTCCTGATCTTTTGTAATATCTACAAGCATTTCGAGAGGAATAAGTGAGGCTTTCGGATTAGTAAAAAGGAATAGATGAACTTTGAATTGCCCCTTGAGCTGCATTTCTAGTTTTTCAAAGATTTATAAGATGAAGACTGTTGCTCTCAATTCCTTACAGAGTTGAGTTGCAGCCTAAATGACATTATAGGATGATACATCCATATAATTACATTATGGTTTTTAGCAGATACTTTTACAAAGCCCTCAGAAGATTTGTCTTTCCCTCTGGGTACATAGTTTTATTTTAGCTTGGGGATAAGTCCCCCCAAAAATTCCTATCAGGCTCTGTATATCATCTTCCAATTTGGCCAACTTTTGACTACTGAGCTACTAAAAGTAAATATTTTAATTGTCATGTCTGTTTTCAGCTGTGACAAACAGTGAATATTTCTGGCAGTTTAAACAATGCCTTGGACACAGAAGGCATCCCCAAAGAGGGTACAAGAGATATTTTGTTTCATCTTTCTCTACCAAGAACTGTAGTGTGGACAGAGATCTGGGAAAACTGACTCTCGTAAAAATTCTTAGACTTTGCTGGCTTTTGCCAATTTTCTCAGGATCTCATCTGCAGGTTCTGAGTAAGGCTTAAAGAGAAGATTGTGGCTTCAATATTTTCCAGAATTTGGTAAGATTTATTATTAATTGTAATGTTACTTTTCCGTTGTCTGTTTAAGGGAATAACGTAGCAGTTTACCTGAAAATCCATCAAAATCTCATCAACTCTGGAAGTGGACCCTACAGGGGCCCTCATTTGGTGGTAGATAGCAGAGCATCTATAAAGCCAGTATCTTGATGGACTTTATTTATTGTCTTTCTTCAAATTCCTTTCAAAGTGCTTGGCTGTAATCACAAGTTCAATCAGATTGATGACCTCCCTTCCTATTTTCTGCCTTTTTATCAACCCCCTAGTCTCAGGAAGTAATTAATTTAGAAAAATTTTTGAAGATCCTCCCTAGGTTTAGGACATTCTTTAACTATGGCCCTTAGATTGAACTTTGATCTCACAGTAAAAGATATATAAAGAGAAATATCCTTAGCTTTAGGCAGTCTTATTTTAAGAGATAAATGTTTAACAGAATCTTCAGAGTGAAAAGGCAATTGAGAGAGAGGATTACTAGAATGTGTACTGAAACGCAGAGGGGAGCAATGGGAGTAACATCCGTCTTAAGGTCTTTTGTTTTAGGTACCTCTTAAATCTTTAATTTTTGTTCTAGACTAATTTCTATTCTTTTATTTAAGCGATTCCCTAAGTTAGTCACTATGCTTCTTTATATTCACTTTTTAATTTTGTGTTTCCATAGGTACAAATAAGAAAATTGTTTAGGAACAGATCTCTGTCTAAACAAAGAATTCTAACATAGAAGTTTCTACCATTCAAAGGAGCCATTGCCTGGCCATTGATGAGTAGGATCTTATAATAACCTCAAGAGTGACTCAAAATAATGAGCCTTTTTGACTAACCATGGACTCAAGAGGCATAACAAGGGACAGTGCAGAAGACATAGCTGATACAAGATCCAAAAAATTTGCTCCCAAATTTAGTCTAAGAAAGTAAGTGTCTTCAGTGTTATAAGCAGTAAGAATAGTGTAGTGAAAAAAGACTCCAGCTCCCCACAAGAACGTGAGACACCTCCAATCATAGACCTGCTACTCTGTGACACCAGGCAGGTGCTACTGGAATAGGACATTTCCAGCACTGACAAACAATGAAGGTTAAGATGGCAAAAGCCCCTTATGGACTGGGACTCCTCAGAACAAATTTCTCTGAGAGCTGTCGATGTCAGACAAGAGACTGCTTGCTGCTTGCGACTTTCTTTCGTGGAACTCCAGTCTATTTGACTGGTCACCAAGAACTAATACGTTCACCTTCTGGCTGGTGGAGATTCAAGGAAATTTTCTCAATGGTCACAAGGCCAAGCTCTCAAGACATAGAACAAGATGAAAAGAAAATCTCATCTAATTTTTCTTATATGCACACTAACAGCTTTAGCTAAACCTTGGGGCTCTTGGAGCCAAACCAGTACTGAAGAGGGATATGCAACGGGGTTGGGAATTGTGTAGTGTTTCACAGAGTACCTCATTGCATGGAAATTTTCTTAAGGTTGGCAGATGATCTAGTGTCAAAGTAACATTTTTCATGAGCAACTTATCCTAACATGGAAGTCCCTGACTTAGGTGGCAATAGCTCTAATAACTTTTAAATACTCAACCCATGTCCACCAATTTTGCTGCTTTGTCTTCCAAGATTGTCCCTTAGTAGTAGCCTTTACCTCATGTGTGACACTGACCCACAGCAAAGTTTGTCTAAATAGATGCTGCTCTGGTGATATCTGTGAACTCACCAGGCTGTGAGGCTAGCTCAAACAGCAGGCTTATAGTATCAATGCCCGCATTCCACCCTATGTTTTTCTTCCTTATGACACAACAGACAGAGATTACAAAACAGAAAACAGTGAGTATCTCTGGGTGGAAATGGATCAGGAAGAACCAAGAGTACTCAGAACAAATCTTTACCAGTGTTGCTATTCCGAAGAAATAAGTTCCACGAATATTTTATCCTCCTACTGTAAATTTAGAAAAGGGAACAAAAAGGACTCTCACCACTCTTAGTTCCACTGGACCCTGCAAAAAGACATACCAAAAGAGGTGGTAAGAATTCTTACTCTCTGATGGCTTTTTCTCAGGGTTTCCAGGATTGCTAAACTGCAGTACCCTCAGATTGAGCAATATCTAGCCAGGGAAGTTTCTCCTAGCTGGCTTGGAAACTATTGGGGACATAAATTTTTCATGACTCTTCTAGATTCTTTTTTTCTGATCTTTTATTTAAATTTATATAAGACAGATTAATGGGGGAAAAAATAACATACTTATGAGAGCCTCACATAGACAGGAGAGGGTCAACGACAGTTAGGAAATTGAGGATTATATGCCATCCTGAGCTAAGGAGAAGAGGGTAGGGATCTGGGGCTTTAATATCATTTTTTTTAATTCCTTTTTTTTTTTTTGTGAAGAAGATCAGCCCTAAGCTAACATCCACGCCAATCCTCCTCTTTTTGCTGAGGAAGACCGGCCCTGAGCTATCTATTGCCAATCCTCCTCCTTTTTTTCCCCAAAGCCCCAGCAGATAGTTGCATGTCATAGTTGCACATCCTTCTAGTTGCTGTATGTGGGACGCCGCCTCAGCATGGCCGGAGAAGCAGTGCGTTGGTGCATGCCCGGGATCCGAACCTGGGCCACCAGTAGCGGAGCGCACACACTTAACCACTAAGCCATGGGGCCGGCCCCGAATCTGGGGCTTTAAAGGGAAGGAAGACAATTCATAGGAAGTTGGGAAGAGCAAATCTTTGGTAAACAAGTGTTTGTCATGCCATGCAGAGACAATGGGACACAGAGAGGACTTTGAACAAACAAGTCCTGCTGAGCTCCCTCAGCTCACTGCACCTAGCTCATGCTCTTTGTAGTTGTCTCTGGTGACAGATCCCTTTTTGCAGCAGGCTCTCTATCTAAATTCTTTTAGGTGGTTAAAGGGGAGGTAAAAAGCCCTTCCTGAGTCTTTGGACATTGATTGTCTTCAGCACAAAATAATCCACATGCCAGGGTGACACATTTTTGTGAGGCTCAGTCTGAACCCCTTCAGTAGTGTAAATGTGTAAGTCTCTCCACAGACCTTATTGCAAAGCAGCTCCTCACAAATGCCCCCATATTTCCTGGTGCTTCTAGCACAAGACAGTGGTCAGCCCAGAACTCATATTCCCTTTAATCTTCTGCCATACGTGGTCCATCTGCCTTTCTGTTGTTTGCAGAACCTAACAGAAGGAAGAAGGCTCTTAAATTTTATATTATCTGGTAGCAAAATAAATAGCGTATCTAGGCCTGCAACAAAAAATTGAATTTTTCATGTCACAACTGGCAGGAAGAATTTTACACTTGGGTTTGTTTCCCTTGCACTTATCAAATACAGTGGGGGGTTGCAAACAGGCCTAGGGTGGTTTTGTACACACTGCAGATCTGGATCACAGCCGAGGATCGAAAAACTTCAGAAACGCCAATATTTTAAAGTGAGTCATAAGACAACCTGCTCAACTTTTGCCTCAGAGAAAGGGATTATATGTATTATAGTGGTCAAGTGTTAATCAGCCCTTAACCCTTGGTAAAGAAACAACCATCTGCATTGAAGGCTATTTGTTACACAAAATGTTATCTTATCTTTGATAAGATAGTTTGGAACAGAAGCTGATAAACAGATTTGAAATCAAGAGTGATGCATGGGGAAAATATATCACAACAGACTTGACTTCTTCCTTTAAGTGTGAGAAAAACTGGTCCTCTGAAAAAAAAGCCTATGAAAGATTCTGGATACCAGGACTTTGATTTGTGACGTCAAGGAATTGCTCAAGTCTCTAGGAGGCAGAAAGAGATGGGCAGAATGGTCACAAGAATTCACTGAACAGTCTGTTCCAAGGATGATGTGATGTCACCTGGTGAGGTTATAATTGATGAGAGAAAAGGAAGAAAAAAAAAAAAACAGAAGACAACATTTTGTAAATCAATTGAAATTTATTAGCCTTATTGAAAAACAATGTCATTTGCTACACACATCTCAACAAAGTGATTCCGATTGGATTTCCAAGTAAAATATAATAAACAATGTAATTTACAGAGGAAAACAAAGGACATAATCTTTAAGTTCTTAGTATAGGAAAATATTTCTGACAGCGAACAAAAAACATTAAATATAATGGGGAAAATGACAAATTAAGTCATAGTAAAATTAAGATCTGATGTTCATTAAAAGATCAAGAGATGGATAGCACACCATGAAAAGATGTTTACACAGCACATATAAAAACTTCTATAAGTCAACCAGAAAAAGAGACACAATAGAAAAATGGTGTAAATATACCAAGAAACACTTCAAAATAAAATGTTTCCCAAAGGCTATTTAATATGTGAAAGAATATTCAACTTACTTATTTGTCAGAAAAAGCAAATAAAACCCCTACCTGTAACGATTATATCAACAAAAATACTAAAATGAAAATGACAGAAAAGACCAAGTGTTGACACAATGTGGATAAACCAGGAATCTCATGTTCTGCTGGTGGGTGTGGAAACCACTTTAAATAAATGCCTTCTGGAAAATATTTCACAGTATGTATAAAAGCTGGATAGATGTAACTCTACTGTCTTAAAATCCCACTACCATGTATACTCCTAAAAGATCTACATTTCTCACAAAGAAAAAAGAGTTTGCATAGGAGAAGCAGTCCCATTTTCCCAAACTGAAAAGTGCTCACCTGAAGATCAGCAGAGGAATGATTAAATTAATTCTTTGATATTCAATGTCGACAAATTCATGAACACCATATGGAATAAAACAACAACAATAACAAATGAGTGAATGCTGTGTTATTTCATTTGTGTAAAATTAAAAACAGCCTGAAAGAGTTTTTTACTCTTAGACGTCAGACAATCAGTTACTTAGTGGATATAGTGTCCAGTAGAGGAAAAAATGTGGTTTCTGCAGAATGTTGCCAAATCTTCTGTGGTTTTCTTTTGTTTTTTTTGGGTATTGAGTACAGAGGTATATTCAGTTTGTGAAATTTCACTGAGCTGTGCATTTATGACCTGTGCATATGACATTGGCATTTTTTAAAAATACAGATACACAACCAAAAATGTTGAGAGAGCTTAATGGATTATTGTTGGATTGCCATCAGACCATCCAGGTGGAGGTTAAATATATTAAATAATTGCACTCTAATTAGGCTTTGAGAGTACACCATAATTTCTAATTAAAAAATTAAAATATACTGAATTTATAACCACCAATTTGAAAGGGGTAAAATGTATAATTATTTCTAAAAATTAATAAAAAAGAAAGTTATGATAGAAAAACTAGAAATATATAACTGATGTAGTGAAGAACACACTATAAATTGGTTTCAATACCAAATGTAACCATTACTGTATTAAATAAAACTATATAATTACTCTTGATGCAGTTAAAAATATTTTACTGTATTCAGTTGATATTTTCAAAGAGATATACCTAAAATATAAGAATTCATATGGAAAAATGAAAGTTATATTCTGTATAAATTTATACCATTAATCAACTAGCATATGGATATATATATCAGATAAAATAGAATTTAATGTTAAAGCAGTTTGCTGTTATGGTTATTGGCATTCTTTTTTACTTCATAATTTACAATTTTCCAATGTTATGGATAAAAAATAAGTATAATTTGATGATTTTAAAATTATACTCATGCGCATATGTAAACATGAGAATCACACACATATGTATGTATATACATTCCAATACAAACACACAAATGTATATATATATATATATACACTCACACATGTGTTTAGTGTCTAATATGTTGTGAATATTTCTAAGTGTATCATGAGCCCAAAATATGTTTCTCTATTTTTTTGACAGAACATTCAATGTATATCCATCAGACAAAACGAACACTTTGTCTCTAATATTTGAAATTTTAATTCTTTGTATCAACTTTATAATGTAAATATAGAGAGACTAATATTAAAATCATTTGTAAAATTAAAGAAATATCCATTTTATTTCTTTGACTATCCAGAGGACAACAGCATCACATAAACAAAGTGGATTCATGTCTTACCCTTCCAAATGAACGTTCCCCCACTGCTTCAGGATTCACGGAAGGCTCCACCATAACCTTACTTTTTCACCTTTGAGACATGAAAATGAAACTTGGAAACTGTTTCTGCCAACATGTCCAATTGACATCGTCACATTATAGAAAAAAGTCTATCTTACGTCTATCTTCTACAAATCCCAAAATCCGTGTAATTTTATTGCAGGTGAAATGTATTTTTAATAGGTAACACTTTACACAATATCTTTTAAAAATCTCTTAAAACATACTTTTATGGTCTCATTTATCTGACTCCAATTTTAAGGGTCATTTCTACATGAAAATGTTTTACATATACTATCTCCCATCATAAAATCTTATTTCCAATATCTGTGGTCTCTCTAAGTATGTCATGTACAAGATTCACACTTTTCCTTCAATGATTTTACTCTCTGAAACTAAATTTAACCTCCAGTTTCACTTAATGGTCTTCATTCCTTGTGGGAAAATTTTCCCTCCTTCAGTTTCTCAATGACAGTCTCAAATGGTGTTCCTGTTTTATGGAGCCTTCGCTACAATCCCATAAGTAGTTAATGTCTGGAAAATTTATTATGGCAGATTGAAAGTTGCGTTCTTAATGAATTCTCTATAATCTCCAGGTTCCATAATCACTGTTTTAACCTCTACATAGAATGTCAAACCCTCAACTGCAAATATTAATACATTTCAATTACATAAATATTAACATGATAATATCTTATTTCATTTAGTTGGCATTCATGATATTGTTTATTCAGAAGCAGAAGCTCAGTCATTCTCTTTTGCCACTCTCTTGTCATGTGGCTATTTCATAAATGTGCTTATAAACGACGGTGATCAATGAATACACAAATAACCATTGAAATAAACAAACACTTTACATACTTATGATAAGTTTAAGTGATTGTATTCCTTTCCATGGAAAGCAGAGCCTAGATACTCTAGGGTCATGGCTCATGAGAATGTAGGGGCTTAGAGCAGGGATACTTGCATCAATTGGTGTAGAAGTATTCACCAGTCACAAACTGGGACTGTTAATAACCAACAAACAAACGTGGATGATAGAGGAGGGAGTCCACAAAGAGGGAAAGGTACATACCAAGACAGGGATGCTTTGCATAGCTGTAGTCTCAAGGGAGGATCTAGGGGAGGGATTGCTCTTGTGAATGTATTGGACCTGCTGCCCGTGCCTGTGCAGGCTGAAAACCATGGAGCCACTGGACCAGATCATGATCCCCAAGCAGAAACCATCACAGAATAATACCAATACTGCATAGGTTGACTGTGTGATATTATATTGAGTTACAGAATAACAGGAGCCATAATCTTTTTTCCCTGTGATGTTTGTGTTGCTTCTTTACCAGTCATATACAAAAGAATCATAATATTTAGCAACATTGAAGGTTTCCCTGTACTTGGGGTAAGTACAGGGAAAACTTAAGATCTTCCGTTGTGGAGTTTCTGGGGCTGATAGTGATGGCTTGGAAGACACTCAAGAGGCAGGTAGTGCCAGTGGACACCTCCCTGCTCACTCTGTGAACGTAGAAAATAAGTTTGCATCCAAAATCATTAAGAAAATGTTTCCACCCCAAATCTGCCATCATTTAGGGGACTCTTTTAGAAAAAAATAAATAAATAGTTGGGTGCAGTCAGATGCTTGAGAATCAAATCTGTGGACCTAAATGTGTATCTTCTTAAGTAAAGGAAGAGATAATGTAAGGAAAAGAAAAATTTTCCAGAATTCTGACTATAAATTGTAGTAAAGGGATCATTCCTATTGCCAAATCCCTGGAGGTCATTCTGTCACATCCCAAGGAGAGATAGTCATCTTCTGAGCCAGAGATTCCTGCGTGGGAAGTAAGGCACGAGCTACATGCATCATGTCAACTGAAATTCAATATTCTTCTTTTACCTCTGTTCCCACTTAGAAATATTTACGAGTTTTACTTTCTAACAGGTTTTCAAGTATTGACTGCTTAATGTTTAAAGTGCTTTTTACGGAATGTGATTCTCTACTATGTAGGCTGTATATGTACATCCTGTATTCTTCATAACTTCCTGAGAGGGTCAATCCTAGTATTTTCACTGAAAAAAGAGGGATCACTGAGGGAGAGAAAGACTAGTGATTTGTCAAATTCCAACCATTTTTATGGGAATAGTAAAGGTTTGAACTGGCTGGGATCCTATAATGTCAGTGAATTTAACCACAATTTCAATCTACAAAGCTAGTTAGATGCATTCTTCAAAGTGCAGGTGTATATTTAGATGTTTTCATACTTTGTTACATTATTTTACATTGGTGGTATTTTATTTTACATTTTTTCACAAGTTTCCATTGTGTGTAAATTTTTATTTTATAGGCCAATACCATTTATGAATAAAAGTTTAAATATCTTAGTAAAATATAGATGCACTGATTGTGATATAACTCTACAGGGACCTGCTCCATGACAAGCTGTATTGACAGAATGCACTATTGGCTTTATATTGGATTGGCCACAGAAACACGAATTTGCTTTTATGGCAGGAATGAAATGATATCTATCTCAAGAATCACTTAATGCTCTTCTGTATCCTGAACTATGGGACTTGAAACACCAATACATGACAGATTAGTGTCAGGTAGCAACTCAATATTACTAATTTGAAATGATAAACTAATCTGTTTATTAACATCATTTAATAAAAAGTGTTAGTAATAAATAGTAATTAGTAATGCAACGCCTGCTACATTGACAGATATGTTCAGTTTATGAAATTTCATTAAGCTGTGCATTTATGACTTTGCATATGACATTAACATTTTTAGTACAAATACACAATTTAAAAAACAAGTAGGGAAGAGGTTAATGGATTATTGTTGGATTGCCATCATGTTGTCCAGGGAGAGGTTAAATGTATTCAATAATAACATTCTGATTAGTTTTAAAAAATATGCTACAATTTCTAGGTTAAAACTAAGCATAATGAATACACCACCTCCAAGTAAAAGTGGTAAAATACGAATTTATTTAAAAAGTAATACAGAAGAAGTTAATAGAAAAACTAAGAACATAAAACAAGTGTAATGAAGAACACACGATATATTGGTAAATCTGGTCTGAAATATAATCATAATTATATTGAACATAAATAAACTTGCTCCTGTTAATGTCAAACATATTTTAGTATATTCAGTTGGATACTTTTTCAAGATATATAACTAAAATATATCCATTAAATTAGAAAAAAAATACATTCTATCTAATTTTAACCAATTAAACTAGTAGCATGGTGATACACATATCAGATAAATACACTTGGTATTAGTTTGCTAGAGCCGCCATAACAAATCACCACAGGCTAGTGACTTAAACAATACGTATTTACTTTTTCACGGTTCTGGAGACTGAAAGTCCAAGATCAAGGTGCTGACAGGGTTGATATCTCTGAGGCCTCTCTCCTTGCCTAGCAGATGGCTATCTCCTTGCTGTGCCTTAAATGGCCACGTCTGTTCACGTGCACTTCTTCTTCCTATATAAACACCAGCCCTACTGGAGTAGGGCTCCACCCTTATGGCCTGATTTATTAATAATTACCTCTTCCAAAGCCCTGTCATCAAATACGGTTGTTTTGGGGATTAGAGATTCAACACATAAATTTTGAGGATATGCAATTCAGTCCATCACACACTTTAAGCTTAAAGCAAGTTGTTGTAGTCAGTATTTTTATTTCATAATTTACTTTTCCCAAAATATGGGTTGAGGGAAAACAGGCATAATTTGACTGATTTCGTACATATTCACATATTCATATGTGTACATATACATACATGAATAGAGAGAGACAAAATATATACAAACACATGCAAACATTAACACACACACATTTCTTGCTTTCTTTGTGGTGTAATACATGGTTAATACTTCTAACATTCTTCTGTGAACCAAAAAAAAAAACTGTGTGTTTCCCTATTTTGTGGCACAAGATTCAATATACATCTGTTAGCTCTAACTAATTGTTTTGTTTTTCTATTTTGAATCTTTAATACATTGCATCAGTTTTACAGCGTAAGTACAGAGAGAGCTATATTAAAGCTATATTAACTTTATTAAAATTAAAGAAATATCCATTTTACTCATTCGAAAATCTGCCAAAAATGCCACATAAAAAAATTAATTCATGACTTATCCCTCCAAATGCTTATTCCCTCACTGCTTCGAGATTAATGGAAGGTTCTACTATAAATTTGTTACCTCACCTGAGAAATATTAGAGTGAACCAGGGAACCCATTTTTTCCTAACATACCCAACTCACCTCTTCACGTAATAGAAAAACAAACATCTACACTTCCCCAAATCCATGACAATTATGCCAAAGAGCATGCATTTTTAACAGACAACACTCACTTGAAGTTAACAGTCAGCAAACATATATCTTGTGCTCTCCTTTGTATAGTGTTGGTCAATCTGGTCCTGTCCACGTTTTTGACTCTCCCTTCATAATATCATATTTTAAAGGACTACCATCTCTCCAAAGATGTAACATACAGAACTTATGCTGGGCTCTCAATCCCTTCCACCCTGAAACTTAATTTGCTCTCCAACTAAACTCCATGCTAGTCAGTATAGTGCGGAAGAATCCTTCATTTTTCAGTTTCTTAATGAACATCACATATAGTTTTTCTATTTCATTAGATATAACCTACAATCACATAAATAGTTAAAGTCAGGGAAAATTAAAAATATCAGACCAAAAATTACACTCTGTAAGACTTCTGCATAATCTCCAGATTGTTTCAAGAACCGCTGATTTAACATTGTATAGACTCTGAACTCTTCCACTGCAGTCATTAAGAGAATTTCAATTATATAAGCATTAATATGATAATTACATAGTCTTTAATGTACAATTACTATTCATTTTATTGTTTATTTTGGAGCAGAAGAATGATATGTCTTATTACACTCTCTAAATGTGAATTTTTCATAAATGTGCTTAATTCTGAGGAGAATTAATGAATAAAAAGGGAGCCATTGTAAATATACATGAAATTTACAAATTTATGACAAGTTCAGGTGAGCTTACATTCATTTTCCCAGCAACTCAGAGCCCTGATATTCTGGAGTCATGCCTCATGAGAATGTAGGGGCTTACAGATGGAAAACATGTAGCTATTAGTGTAGAAGTGTTCACTAGCCACAACTGGGATTGTTAAATACTACCAAACAAATGTGGAAGACCGAGGAGAGAGTCCATGAACATACAAAGGTGCACACCAGGACAAGAATGCTTTGGGTGGCTCTGATCTCAGGGGAGGATCTTGGGGAAAGATTCTTTCTATGCATGTGTTGGACTCGCTGGTTGTGCCTGTACAGGATAAAAACCATGGAGCCACTGGAGCAGATCATGAACCCCAAGCAGAAACCATCATAAAAGAAAAACAATACTATATACAGTGACTCCGTATTGTCACCATGAGTTATGGAAGAACAGTAGCCATAATCTCTTTTCCTTGTGATATTTATGTTGCTCTCTTTCTCAGTCATATAAAAAAGAACCAGAATATTTAGCATCACATTCAGAACCCAGCAGAAAATGTTAGAGGTGCCCATGTACTTGGGAGCTTCTGCTTTAAGCTCTGCCCACATGGAGTTCAAGGGGCTGATGGTGATGGCCTGGAAAACACTCAAGAGGCAGGTAGTGCCAATGGACACATTCCTGCTCGTTCTGTGAACATAGAAGACAAGTTTACACCCAATGTCATTGAGGAAATCTTTTAACCCCAAAGCTAACATTGTTTGGAAGACCCCTTTAGAGAGAATGACTAAGAGGTTGGCTACAGTCAAGTGTTTGAGAATCAAATCTGTGGACCTCAACCTGGATCCTGTCAAGTAAAAGAATAGATAATGGTAAAGAAGACAGAAATTCCCCAGAATTCCAACTATAGTCTGTATGAAAAAAATTATTCCTATCACCAGATCCCTGGTGGCCATTCTTTCAGTTGCCCATGACTGATATTCCTCCTCTGAGCCAGAGATACCTGCATGGGAACATGAGGCATGAGTTACATGAATCATATTAACTGAAATACAATATTCTCAGCCTATATTATTTCCCAATTAGATAAATGATTTGAAATTTTTCTTTTATTAACAGGTTTCCAATAGTTGAATGTAGAACTTTTAAATGGTGCTTACAAAATATGATTCACTGCTATGAAGGCCGTGTGTGTAATAAATATTGTGTTGCTAATAAGTCCAAGGGACTAGCACTACTATTATATTCATCGGGAAGATAAGAAACACTCAGTCTGATAAAGGTTAATGATTTGTCTAAATTCATTTCTTTTATAAGAGCAAGGTAGGGATTTGAATGTGGCTGGGATGGTAAAAAGACAGTGCATTTAAACACTGTGCTTTTCTAACATGACTGGTTAGCTGTGTTCCTTATAGAAAACAGATGTATATCTAGTCATTTTCATATCTTGTTATTTTATTTTAGTTGGTGGTATTTCATTTTTTAGTTTTGTTGGTAACGAGTTTCCATATATGTGTAAAGGTTAATTGTATAGGACAACACCAATTATAAATAATTATTTAGATATTTCATAAAATGTAGTTGCACTGATTATAGTCTAATTCTATATGAATCTGCTCAAAGACAAATTTTATTTAATGAGTTCACAATTGGCTCTATATTGGGGCAGCGATAGAAACATTTATTTGCTTTAATGCTGGGAACACCATTGCACCTATCATGAAAACTGTAAACACTAGGTTACACTCCAAAGTACGGGCCCTGAAAAAATAGCATATGATAAAATAGCGTAGGGTAGAAATTAAATATTACTAATTTCAAATCATAAACTATGTTCATTAATATCAGACAGAAACACTAGGATTAAGGGAAGGTTTGTGAAATATATTAAAATATAGGACACATATACAAAATAGAATATCTAGGATGAGAATTATGATCATTATATAAATTGAAATTCATGAGAATGATTTGAGAATATTTTGAAATCAGATAATATAACATAAGATCCATTTGTACCTGACATCCAGTATATGAAACATTCTTTTACATTACTGTTTCCTCAAATGCTGCTTCCCTAACTTAAAGATGGAAAACAATCTCACCAAAATCAAGAAAACATGGATGTTTTCAGAAGGAGACAATTACTGTCTCTATTAAGCAATTCCTATGCCCAGAATTAGAGAAAATATTTCAGTTGCAGCAACTGCCATTCAGAGACACAATTTCTGCACAGGATTAGATGATTAATGTAGTTTCATCCTACTCTTTATTATAAGCGTGGGGATGGTAGTTATATGTATAGTAATCCTGAAAATGTAGGCTATGGCTCCTGGAAGGTAGGTTGAACAGCAGTTTGATTTTGCAAGCGTAGGCCTTAAACACTTAAAAAGTAGGTTTTTTACCACTTGGTTTAAATACCAACAGTCACTACCATTGGGGATTAATCTCAATTACATTAGGAGCCATCCAGGAGCCACAGCACACTGTTGTAAGGTATAGAATCCTCATCTCTCTTTTCTAACTCAGCTGAAACTTCAGAAATTATTCCTTCTTCCTGTGTGTCTTTGGCACTGGAATCACATGTCCAATATGATCACTTACCTAGTCTCCTGATGCCCCTTCTTCCTTGCAGACTTTACCTCTCATTCTGAAATGAATAATATTCAGCTGAGTCCCTCTGGCTGCTAGGATGAGGGTAGAGTGACACCCAAGCAGCTAGTACCGTTTTGTAGGGAGACAGCCTTACCACTCCGTATGGGCTTGTGATTCTGTGACCTCCTCCCCCCAGAGAACTGCAATCGTCTTTTCACCTGTAGCTTCAGTGAGAAAACATTCTTGAGGAATTGAGAATATTTGTGAAAACCTTTCCTCCCCGTTCCTAATTACCAAATAACAAAGACAAGTTTGTAGTTATCATCCCCAAAGATACACTTGCAGTGTTCGGGAAAAAAAAACCTCTGTTCCTTGACTATTGGAGGCAGAAAGGGCTCATATAGAGGCAGCAGGAAATACTGAGGTCTGACACATGACAATCAACAGTGGAATAAGGAAATTAATTGTTTGATATTCACGTAATGGAATGTTATACAGCAATGTTAATGAATAATCCAGAGTAACATGCAATAATACTGAAAATTCACAAACATAAAGAATGAAAAGAAACGAAAATAAAGTGCTTGGTCTACTATTTCATTAATATAAAATTTTAAAAAACAGCTAAAAGATATCTATGCTCTAACTTGTCATAATATTGGTTTCTGTTGGAGGTACTGACTGGAAGGAGGCAGAAAAGGTGGCTTCCAAGGGTGCTGACAAAATTCTGTTTATTGACCTAGGTGTTGTGTATAAAATGTGTTCAGCTTGTGACGTTTCATTGAGCTCTGTATGACCTGTGCGTGTGACATTAATTTTTTTCTTTATATACAGTACAACAATAAAAAAAAGTTGGGAGAAAATCTACTAATGTTGGATGTTGTGATATCGTGCAGGTGGAGTTAAATGTATTAAACTACTACACCATTATTAGCTTTTAAAAATATGCTGTAATTTAACAACTATGAAATATGGTGTATACAACTTCCAAGGTAAAAGAAGTCCAATGTGGAATATTTAAAAGTTAGTAGAGAAGAATTTAAAATAGAAAATCTAAGAACACACAACAGAGTTAATGAAGAGCACAGTATAAAACAGTAATTCCAACCCAAAATATATTCATTATTATATTAAACATGAATGGATTATTTATTATTTTAAAGTGAAACATATTTTACTGAATGCAACTGGATACTTTTTCTATAAATATATCTAAACAATAGGAATTTAACTAGAAAAAAAGAAAAATATATTCTACATAATTTTCCCAAGAATTACATAGCCTCTAAAGTAAAGCGGCAAATATAGAGTTACTTAAAAAATTGAAACAGAAGAGTTTAAGGCAGAAAGGATGAAAAAATAGAAAAGGTGTAATGAAGAGCACATAAGAAGTTGATGAATCCAGTGCCAAATATATCCACTCTCATATTAACCATAAAACCCTAATTACAACTAATATAGTCAAACATTTTAAACTATGTTCTATTGACTTTATTTTCCAGACATATAGGTAAAATATAAGGGTTGAAATAGAAAAATAAAAACTACATTCCAAGTGAGGTTAACCAATTACACAACAAACATGGTTAAATTAGATAAAATAGAATTTTAAACCTAAGGCATACTTTTATTATTGTAATGAGTATTATAATTTTATTTCTTGATTTATAGGTTTCCAATATTATTGATTGATGGAAACAAACATAACTTGACTTATTTTATATAAATATATATGTGCATATATACACACACATATATACAGAGACATACATACATATATATAGAAATGTATACATATATGTGTACATTTATATGTACACATCTTGCTTGACAGTCTAATATGCAGCAAATATTCCTATAAGTCTCGTGAGCTAAAAATATGTTTCACTATTTTTGCAGCTTATGGTTCATTATATACCCATTAGGTCAAAATAATTCTTTTGTCTTTCAAATTTTAAATCTTAATACTTTATTTTAGCTTTACAATGTAAACACAGAGAAAGCAATATTAAAATATTTCCTAAAATTAAGGAAATATCCATTTTCCTTCTTTAAACCTTACTCCCAAAACTCGAAATAAACAATGTGGATTCACGACTTACCCTTTCAAATGGCTACTCCCCCACTGCTCAAGTTTAACAGAAGCCTCCACCGTAAACTGATTTCCTCACCTGAGAGACCTGAGAGCTGCTTTCTAATCATTATGCCCAATTGGCATCTTCACATAAATGTTCCTTCTACAGATCTCCAAATCCATGCATTTTTATCTAATACAGTTTGTATTTTTTCATAGACAATACTCACTTGATATTTTTTAAAAATCAGCAAAAACTACTTTTATGCTCTCCTTTGTCCCATGTGAAGTCAATCTGGCCCTTTCTACGTAAAAACATTTTGAATAAATCTCCCTTCAAAACATCCAATTTCAAATGAGTAGTGTCTCTCTAAAGACGCAACTTATAAAACTCACACTTGGCCTTTGTTGCCTCTACTCTCTGAACATGAAGTTGCTCTCCAGCTTAGCTCCAGGCTATTCATTATTCTGCGGGAGCTGGTGTTGTCCTCAGTATTTTGAATGACCACCTCAAATGCGTTCCTGTTTTATGGAACTTTTCCTGCGATCCCATAAGTAATTAATGTCTGGGAAAATTCATTATGTCAGATTGAAAGTTACTTGCTCACTGTCTTCTCCTTAATATCTAGATGTTTCACGATCCTCTGTTTTAAGTTGCATAGACTCTGAACTCCTTCACTACAAATGTTATTAAATTCCTTTACATAAGTATTAATATGACAATTATATAATATTTCAATTATAACTGCACTCAATTTATTGTTTATTTTTCATCAGAAGCTCAGTGTGTCTTCCTTACCACTCTCTTATAAATGGCTGTTTCAGAAATGTGCTTACACTTTGAGGGGATTAAAGAATAATCAACTAACTATTGCGAATATACATAACATTTATATTTATGATTTTAATTTAAATTTTAAATATTAAAGAATTTTTGTATTCCTTATTCAAGCAAAGCAACACCTGAAAACTCTGGAGTCATGACTCACGAGAATGTAGGGGCTTATAGTTGCAAAATGTGCAGCAATTAATATAGAGAGCTTCACTAGCCACAAAGGGTGATTAATTAAAACAGCCAAACAAATGTGAAAGACAGAGGCGAGAGTGCATAATGATACAAAGGTGCTCACCAGGACAAGGATGCTTTGGGTGGCTCTGCTCTCAGGAAACGATCTATGGGACAGACTGTTTGTAAGTATATATTTTACCCGCTCCTTAAGCCCATGTAGGATGGAAACCATGGAGCTACTGACCAGATCATGAACCCCAAATTGAAAACATCATGGAATAATAACAATGCTACATACAGTGACTGTGTGACGTTGTATTGAGCTACGGAATAACAGTAGCCATAATATTTTTTTCCTTGTGATGTTTGTGTTGCTTCTTTTGCCAGTCACGTACAAAAGAACAAGAATAGATTTAGCACCATGTTCAGGATCCAGAAGAGGATGTTAGCGGTGCCCAGGTACTTGGGGGCTTTCACTTTAAGCTCTGCCCACTTAGAGTTCCCGGAACTAATTGTGATCACTTGGAAGATGCTCAAGAGGTAACTGGTGCCAATGGAAACATCCCTGCTCACTCTATGAATATAGAAAACCAGTTTACACCCAATATCGTTGAGGAAATCTTTTAACCCCAGAGCTGCCATTGTCTAGCGGACTCAGAGAGAATGACTGAGGAATTAGCAACAGTCAGGTGGGTGAGAATCAAATCTGTGGACCTCAACCCACATCCTGTGTAATAAAGGAAGAGATAGTGGTGAAGAAGACAGAAATTCCCCAGAATTCCAACTACCATCTGTAATAAAATGGTCATTCCTGTTGCCAAATCCCCAGAGGCCATTCTGTCAATTCCCAGTGATGATATTCTTCTTCTGAGCCAGAGGTTTCTGCATGGGTACATGAGGCAGGGTTACGTGTATCAAGTCAACTGAAATCCCGTATTGTCCAACTATATTAGTTCCCACTTATAAATAATTATTTATTGTTTCTCTTTTATCTATATGTTTTCAAGGTTTGAGTGTGTCACCTTTGAAGAGCACTCACAAATTATAAATCATTGCTATGGAGGCCATACATGTAATAAATTCTGGATTCCTCATAACTTCATAAGACAGGCAGGACTAATATTTTCATTCCAAAAATAATGAGCACTTAGGCAGGTAAATTTTAATGATTTGTCTAAATTCAAATTTGTTTTATGGGCAAAATGTGGACTCGACCCGGATTAACTCACGAAAATGCAGTACACTTATACACTATGCATTCTAACATGACTAGCCATATTCCTCAAATAATATCAATGTGTATTTATTATTTATGATTATTTTACCTTGCAACTGTATTTGAGATTGGTGGTATTTTATTTTATAATTTTGTTTGTAAAAAGTTTCCATTTATAATGTATTACGCAGGCCAATAAAATTATGCATACAGATTTAGATTTTTAATAAAACATAGATGCACGGATTGTAGTATAATTCTATAGGGACTTGCATTATGACACATTATATTTCAATAATGTACAATTGGCTCTGTATTGAGATGGCACCAGAAACACAGATTTTCTTTTATGCCGGGAACCAAATGACACTATTCACAGGTATCACAGAACACTGTCCTGATCTAAACTATGGGTCATGAAACACCAATATATGCTAAAGGATTTCGTAGGGTAGAAACTCACTGTTACTAATTTCAGAGGATAAACTAGTTTGTGTATTAATATATGACAAGTAAAACTGTTAGCAATAAGATAAGCTTTGTGAAAGATATTAAAATATACACACATATACAAAATAGAATGTCTAGGGTATGGTATATGTATATTTTATTAATTGAAATTGTTGAGCTTGGATTCATATCATATTAATATTAGATCATAGAAAACATCAAAAGATACATTTTTACATGAAGCTGCATTCTTAAACCAATTATTGTTATGTTACCTTTTTTTCTAATGCTGCTTCCCAAAATAGAAGATGAAACAGTCTCACCAAAATTAACAGACCATGGATGTTTTCAGTAGGAAGCATTCCCTGAAGCACTTCATACACCCAGAGTTAGAGAAAATATTTCCATTCTAGCAATTGCCATTCACATACACCATTTCTGCACAGTATTACATAATTCCTGAAGATGTATCCCAGTTTTTATTGCAATCATGGATGTAGTAGAGGTGCACCTCTAGTAATCCTGAAAATATAGTATGTGATTCCTGTAAGGTAGGCTGAACAGTTCATATATTTCAAAACTACTGTCCTTAAGCATATTAAAAATCAGGTTTCATTATCATTCAGATAAAACACCAACATCTCTATCAGTAAGGGTTACCTGAATCACATTAGGAGCCCTCAGAGCTAGGTCTAGAGCCCCATTCCTCTTTACTAGCACAGCTCATACATCAGGTATTATTCTTTCTTCCTGTGTGGCTTTGGCATTGCACCAGTTTCAAACACAGAAGACTATCTTTTACCAATATAATCACTCACTGACTCAGAATCAGATACCCCTCCTTGCTTGCAGATACCCCTCCTAGACTGAAATAGAAAATACTCATCTGACTTCTTCTGGCTTCCAGGATAATGGGCTCAGTGTGGTGGTCAGGACAGTATTGCGTGAGAGGGAGGGAGGAAGCCAGATCACTAGATAAGAGTTTGTGATACTATGGCCTCACCTCCCCTCAGAATTGCAGTTGTCATTTTACTTGTAGCTACAATGAGATCACACACTTAGGGAACTGAGAATGTTTGTGAGAACTGTTTTCCCAGTTGTTAGTCACTGAAAAACAATTAAAATTTTGTAGTTAACATCTCCAAAGAGACTATTGCAGTTTGGGGGAAGGGCTTTTTATTTTCTTTTATCCCTAGAGGCAGACAGGAACTCATACAGAGGCAGCAGGAAATACTGAGGTCTGACGCATGAGGGATGGCAGCAAAGCTCAGGGTTTCACTGGTTTCCTTGCTCACCATCAAATGGGTGTTGCTGGCTTTCTCCTTATCTACCACACCTAGTTCATATTATACTATAGTTATCTATGTTATTAACTCCTTCCTGAAACAGGTCTTCTCTCTTAAATTCTTTTAGGCAGTGAAGAGAAGGTCAAAGTTTCTTCCTGAGTCTTTTGTTCTTAAAAATAATTAAGACAGAGAGACATATTTTGAGATAGTATATTCTGCTCCCCTACATCCCCATCTATGAGACTTCTGTAAGAAGTTTCACAGCCCAGAAGCTGAGTTGGTAGATTGTTCCATCTCACTGAACTAGTCTCTTGGTCCTGACAATAGGTCAGCTCAGTTAAATTTACTTCAGGAGGTGTTGATGCAGGTGGGCTTCCAAAGTTATGCCTGTATTGTGTAAGCATGCAATCAGGTATTTAATAAAAGGCATGGAAACAAAAAGAAAAACAAAGGTTAATAGTTGGAGCAAATCTTAAACCAGTTTCTCAGGCCAAGGGCTAACCAGTAAAGATTTCTAGATATGACACTCGAAGCATCTTTTGTAGTTTGAAATGCCTTTGATGATATCATCGACTGCTCAGGTATCTCTCTGAGTGGCTTACACAGAAGCAGCCACAAAGATTGTCTTAACGTGGTCTATTGTGGTGATTTCTCTGAAGTTTATATTTAGTTGTTTAGCTTAAGTTTACAGGGCTTCAGGAAAAAGGGTAGCTTTAGTTCTCAGTGATTCCCAGTCAAAAGTGAGGGGAAAATTGAAAGCATTAGTTTGGAGAGTTGTGGTCAGATATTTGAGGAAACTAGAAGAATTTAGCATCTAGTCCAGTTCACAGGTAGAAAACAAAAATCCCAAAGACAGTTAACTGAACTAGAATCTAATATCCACAAATCTGTACTATAGTTTCTAGGGAAACATAATTTTTCTCTCTAAAACCACCCTAAATTTTTTCACCAAAGATAGCCAAATTGAGACTAATTGTCTTGCAAAATAAGTTTAGTTTCAATAAACTTGCCCCAGTTATGTACTTAAATACGGGAAGAATAGCAATTGATCATATAGACTCCTTAAAATCTGATTTCCTGAAACTTTTCATAAGGAATCTCAAATTGAACTTTTAAAGGCCTCTCAAAGCCAGGAAACCAAGCCAAGGACTTTTCCTCAGACTCCACCTGCAATACTTATGGGTCTGGGTGAATTCTTCTCTTTTTGAGGTCCCCAAAACATCTTGAGGTTCTTGCACCCGCCGAGAAGTGATCTTCCTCACTCAACTGCTAAGGTCGATGGGAACCCTGTAAGCAAGGTACCAGGCTGATATTTCCAAAGGGTTTTATTTATTTCATGAAGTCAACATTTGCTGACTTTGTCCTTAAAGCTGTCTGGTCATATCTGAGTCTATTCATGTCTCTCTTAAATATGACATTCCACTCAAAGCCTTGGGAATATAATCAATGTTTCTTATTGTTTACTGTTATGATGAGAACAGATTCTTACTGAACTTGTGGAAACAACTGTATTCCCATGAAAATAAGAATACTCACTCATCAAGAGTTTCCAAATCATTAGTCAAATTTAAATTAGAAAGAAAAAGAATATACGATAGTTATAATGAAGAGCACACAAGCAGTTGGTTAATCCATTCCCAAATGTATCCATTTTCGTGTTAACAGTAAAGACTACTCCTAAACAAATCAAACATTTTCTAGTATATTGAGTTGTATATTTTTCAAGTGATACACCTAATATATAAGTAGTAACTATAAAAACAAAAATATATATATATTCCATGTAAATTTAATGAATTAAACAACCAGCATAATGATACACATATCAGAAAATACGGACATAAAGATTAAAGTAGTGTGTTATTATTTTAATTAGTATTATTTTTAGAATTCTTAATTAACAGTATTCCAATACATTGACTGATGAAACGCAAGCATAATTTGACTGCATTTATATTTATATATGTGTGCACATAAAAACATGCTGATGAAAAAACACACATATATATGTATATATACATGCAAATACACACATACACAAATATATATAAACACAGGTACATATGTGTATTATATATATAAAAAACAAGCATATTGCTTTGTTGTATAATATGCCTTCAATATTGCAAAGTGTATCACGTAAGCTTAAAATATGTGTTTATTTTTTTGGCAGAAGTTTCAGTAACGGTCCACTAGGTGAAACTAATTTGTTGTTTTAATATTTGAAAGCTTAATTGTTTATATCAGCTTTATAATATAGATAAATCAATGTTAAAATCATTTATAAAATTGAGGAAATTTCCATTTTATTCCTTTGAATACCCCCGGTGCAAAAGGGACACAGAAACAACATGGATTCATGACTTACTCTTCCAAATACCAGTTACACCACTGCTTCAAGATTCATCACCATAACCTTATTTCCTCACTTTGGAGACATGGGAGTGTACCTTGGAGCCTGTTTCTGCCAACGTGCTCAATTGGCATCTTCACATTTTGGAAAAAATCTACCTTCTACAGATCCCAAAATCCATATAATTTTATCCCAGACAGAGTGCGTTTTTCATAGGCAACACTTATTTCATGTCTTTCAATATGTGCAAAAATATACTCTTGTGCCAATTTGTCTGACTTCACTTCAATGCAGCCATTTCCACAAGAAAATGTGTTAAGTGTAATAATCTCCCTCATAACATCTTATTTGAGATGAATATTGTCCTCTAAGGATAGAATGTACAAAATCCATAATTGACCCTCAATGCCTTGACACTCTGAAATTGAGCTCACTCTCCAGCTTAAGTCCATGGTCTTCATTTATCTGTGGGAGAATTTTCCTTCCTACAGTTTCTAGAAAGCTGACCCCAATAAGTGTTCTTGTTTTATGGAACATTTCCTGCAATCCTACAAGTAGTTAATGTCTGGAAAATTTATTATATCAGTTTGAAAGTTACCTTCTTAACTCCAATTTGTTTCAAGAACTACTATTTTAATATTGCATAGACTCTGAACCCCTCCACTGAAAATATTAATACAATTTACATTACATCAATATTAACATAATATTATCATATTTCATTTATAGTTGCTATAGATTTTATTGCTTATTTAGCAGCAGAAGCTCAGTCTGTCTTGTTTACCATGCCCTTGTAATGTGAGTGTTTCAAAACCGTGCTTGTATGCTGAAGGAGCCTAATTAAAAACAATTCACCTTTGTGAATATGCATAAAATGGACAAATTTATGAAAAGTTTAGGGGATTTTGTATTCCATTCCAAGCAAAGAAGACCCAAGATATTCTGGGGTCATGGCTCATGAGAATGTAGGGGCTGACAGTAGGGAAACATGCAGCACATAGTATAGCAGTGTTTCTCATCAGAAACTGAGATTGTTAAAAACTGCCAGGCAAATGAGGAAGACAGAGGAGAGAGTCTACAAAGACAAAAAAGATGTGCACCAAGACAAGGATGCTTTGTGTAGCTGTGTATTCAGGGGAGGATGTGGCGGACAGATTGCTCGTATGTATGTATCAGACCTGCTGCTTGTGCCTGTGCAGGATGTAAACCATAAAACCATTGGCTTAGACTATCAACACCAAAAAGAAACCATCATGACATAATACCAATGCTACATAGAGTTTCTGTGTGATTTTTCCATGAAGTAGTACATTATCAGTAGCCAAAATCTCTTTTCTGTATGAAGTTTCCTTTGTTCCTTTTATCAGTCATATGCAGAGGGAGTATAATATTTAGCATGATGTTTAAGATCCAGTAGAAGATATTGGATGTTCCTGTGTACTTGGGGACTTGCACTCTAAGATCTGCCCACCTGGGGGTCAAGGGGCTGATAGCGATGGCCTGGAAGACACTCAAGAGGCAGATGGTGCCAATGGACACATCCCTGCCCACTCTGTGAACATAGAAAAGAAGTTTGCTTCCAAAATCATTGAGCAAATCCTTAAACCCAAAACTTGCCATCGTTTTCCTTTAGAAAAAATAACTAAGAGGTTGCCTACAATCAGATTCTTGAGAATCAAATCTTTGGACCTAAACTTGCATCCTGTCAATTAAAGGATGAGATAAAATAACAGAGATATTCCCCAAAATTCCAACTATAGTTTGTAGTGAAAAGATCATTCCTATCACCAAATCTGTGGTGGCCATTCTATGAAATCCCAGGAAGCAGTAGCCATCTTCCGAGCCAGAGATTACTGGATGGAAATATAAGGCATGAACTAAATACGTCATGTCAACTGTAATTCAATACTCTCCACTTAAATTTGTTCCCATGTAGAAATAGTTATTTATACTTTTTAAAACCGTGTTTCCAAGAGTTGAGCATATAACATTTAAAGAGTTTTCACATGTGTCCCATACCTTGTTGGCTGTACTGCCCCTTTGGTTAAAGGTATGTAGTTATGTAGCCTGGTCAAATATTTATTTACTATTTACCTCTACTTCCACTGCCATTTCTGTTCTATGAGGAAAGGCTTCAACCCATCCAGCAAAGGTGTCTACAAAAACCAAGAGATACCTAAACCTACCTGGTGCAGTTGGCATAACTGCAAAGTCCACCTGCCAATCCTCCCCTGGCAGGGTTCCTCTGGACTGTATGGCTTTTGCCAGGAGTGGTATTGGTGCCCTGGTTTTTACATTATTTTGTTGGCAATGTACAAATTTCTTTGTTAATTTCTCTATTATTTCCTTTAAACCCAGGGTTCTCACTATGCCCAGAAGCCAGTTGTACAAGGTTTCTTTTCCATAGTGAGTGGAATTGTGAACAAACTTTATCATTGCCAAGGATGTATTTTTAGGCAACCAGACCTTTCCTTTGCAGTCCATCATCCACCTCCCTGAGATAGGAGATGTTTGGAAATGGCTTTCTTAGCTAACTGTATTTCGTGTGGGCTGTATGTGGGGGTGAATTCATAGAGGGGCAGAGAGGGAATGAGGGCCACTTGGAGAACCTCTTCTGTTAAGGCTGCTTATTTGACAGTTGCATCAGCCAACTGATTTCCCTTGATCCTTCTGATTCCCCCTGCTGATGTCCTTTGCAGTGTACAACTGCAAACTCCTTTGGTTCATTGACTGCTGAAAGCAGCCTGAGTAGTTCCCTTCCTTACTGAATTTCATTACTGTTGGCTGACAAAAGACCCCTTTCTTTTAAAATGGCCCCGTGAGCATGAATAACAGAGAAGGCATATTTGGAATCAGCATAGATAGTAAAAATTTTTCCTTTTCCTAGTTCTGATGCTCTTTTTGGGGAAATGAGTTCTACCTTTTGTGCTGGTGTTCCTGGGGAGAGAGCCTTTGCTTCTCTGGTGGTCTGGAGGGAGACCACAGTGTAGCCTGCTCTGCACTGACCACTAACAACAGAACTGCTTCCATCTACAAAACATGCTTACACTGCATTCTGTCAAGGGTGCCTTTGGAGGGCTTTCCTGATTGAATATACCTGATCCACTAGCTCAGAAAGGTCGTGTATCAGAGGCTTCTGTGATTCAGAAAGCAAGGTGGCTGGATTTAGGCCCTGGCAAGCCTTTAAGAGTAGCTGAGGAGTACCCAACAGTGTCGCTCGATACTGCAACGTTCTGCCATTCGTGAAACAGTGGTGTCCTTTTGTTTCCAAAATACTTGAAATCTGACGTGGGGAACACGGAGCTAGGGGCTGTCCCATAGTGAGTTTTTCTGCTTCTTTAATTAACAGGCAGGTGGCTGCCATGGCCCACAGGCAAGTTGGCCAGCCTCTGACATGGTATCCAGATGTTTTAAAAAATAGGCAACCAGGGGCCAGCCTGAGGGCGCAAGCAGTTAAGTACGCCCACTCCGCTGCGGCAGCCCGGGGTTCGCAGGTTCAGATCCCAGGCGTGCACCGACGCACCGCTTGTTAAGCCACGCTGTGGCCGTGTCCCATATAAAGTAGAGGAGGATGGCCACGGATGTTAGCTCAGGGCCAGTCTTCCTCAAGAAAAAAGGGGATGTTAGCTCAGGGCTAGTCCTCCTCACAAAAAAAAAAAAAAAAAAAGAAGCAACCATGCTCTTAAGTGGTCCAAACATTTGAGTTAATACTCCTGTGGATACTCCTTGTTTTTTACTTACATAGAGATCAAAGGGTTTGGTTAAGTCAGGTAAACCCAAAGCAGGAACACTCATCAGGAGTTCTTTTAGCATTTTGACGTTCTGTTCACATCATTTGTCCCATTTGAAGGGATCAGTTTCCTGCCCCTGTAGCTTGTCATATAGGGGTTTTGCTACTAGTCCAAACCTTGGGAACCAAATGCAGCAGAAACCTGCCATTCCCAGGAACCCCCGTAATTGTTTTCCGGTAGTTGGAGAGGCCCATTGGTAAATGGCTAATTTTCTTTCTTGGGGAAGGCTGCATTGGCCTTGTGAAATTATGAACCCCAAATATTTAATGGTTTCCTTAGATATTTCTGCCTTTTTTCTAGAGACTTTATATCCCCTATCAGCTAAGAAATTTAGAACCATAACCGTGTTCCCGTCACAGTCCTTGTAGGGCTTGCAACAAGGATGTCATCCACATATTGCAATAAAGCCCCACAGTTTAATTTCAGGTCTCTCAAGTCTCTACTCAAGATTTCTCCAAAAGTGGTTAGGGAGTTTTTGAATCCTTATGCAACACAGTCCAGCAATATTATTGTTTTTGATGAGTCTCAAGGTCCTCCCTTTGAAAAGTGAATAGTTCCTGAGATGCAGGTCCAAAGGGATGCAGAAGAAAGCATCTTTTTGGTCCAGAATGGTGTAATATTTGCTACCTCCAGGCAGTTTTCTAAGGGGGTGTATGGGTTTAGTACCATTGGATGAATGTCCCTGGCAGCCTCATTTACAGCTGTGAGGTCTTGTACAAACCGGTATTCTCCCATCCCTGGTTTCTTAACAGCAAGGATGCGAGTGCTGCAGGGAGGTCTTCAAAGCTTTATTAACCATTGCCTCAAAAGTCTGTTCAATACAGGCAGGAGCCCAGCTAAAACTTCAGGTTTTAGAGGGTATTGTTTTAGCCTAGGACAATGGTCACTCTGCTCTGTTAAGAGGCAAGGCATTAACAGACTGTCCCACTTGTCCTTTTGCGCAAATGGTGGGATCAAATTGAGTTAAAACATTTTCTGGAATGACTTCAGCCAATTTGGTTGGCTTCTGAAGGAATGCCACAAATTCTGGTCTTCAATTCTGAGGAAGCTTAACTTCTATTTTATCCTGCTGAAGACTTATGGCGGCCCCTAACTTTGCCAACAGATCTCTCCCTAACAAAGGAATTGGACACCCTGGCATATCCAAAAAAGAGTGTTTTAAAACTTTGGAACCTATTTCACAGGTCAGAGGCTCTAGGAGATCCTTGGTTTCTCCTTTTCCTGATACCCCTTTTATATTTCATTCCCTTTTGGAAAGAGTGCCCTTTTTAGTAGTCAAAACAGAGTATATGGCTCCTGTATTGAGCAGGAACTTGATTTCCTCTCTAGCAATATCTAAGGTAACCCAGAGCTCCTCAGAGGAGATCTCGAGAGCCAGATGCGGAGCCCCTTCGCCCCATCAATCTTCCTTTCTAGTCAGGGGTAGCTGGAAGGAATTGGGCTTGTCTAGCCCCTTCCTTCTTGGAGATGGTTTGGATTCCTTCTTTCAGTGCCTTCTTCCTGCCTGCAGTAAGCACATTGATTAGGCCTGAGCTTTACAGGCACCTTTTTGGTCACACGTTGGGGGTCAGGGGCACTCACCCATGGTGATTTCTTCCTTCCTCCCAGGTTACCTGGGAGAGACTGCAGTGCTACTGCTAACAAGGTTGCTTGCTTTTCCATCTTCATTTCTTCTTCTGCCCCATCTCCGTTGTTGAAAACCTTAAAGGTAATCTTCACCAACTGAGAGTGGTTGGTCTCAGGACCAACAGCCAAATTTTGGAGTTTCCATCGGATATCAGGGGCACTCTGAGATAGGAGATAGGTTCCTAACACTATTTGGTTGCTTTCACCATCAGGGTTCCAGGGGGTGTAATTTTTGAAGGCATTCCCTCAATCTTTGCATAAATGCCGAGGGATTCTCATCTTGTCTTTTTTGACTTTCCCTTAATTTATTCCAGTTAACAGGGGCTTTCCTGCTGCCTGCATCCCTTTCAAGAGCACATTTCTATAGTGCTGTAAGGCTGCCTTGTCCCCTCTTCTATTGGGATCCCAGCCCAGATCTGTGGCGGGTACTGACTCTTCAGCTGGTCACCAAATCTGGTGGTCAGGCTGATTAGTATGCTGTTTATCTGCCTCTTTCTGGGCTTCAGTTAAAACTGCTGCCTTGGGCCGACCCCGTGTCTTAGTGGTTAATTGCGTGCGCTCCGCTACTGGCGGCCGGGTTCGGATCCCAGGGGGCACAGACGCACTCCTTATTCCGGCCATGCTGAGGCTGCGTCCCACATACAGCAACGAGAAGGGTGTGCAAGTATGACATACAACTATCTACTGGGGCTTTGGGGAAAAAAAGGAGGAGGATTGGTAAATAGATGTTAGCTCAGAGCTGGTCTTCCTCAGCAAAAAGAGGAGGATTAGCACGGATGTTAGCTCAGGGCTGATCTTCACACACACACACACACACAAAAACCTGCTGTCTTTTTTTCTTTTTGATCAGGATGGTTAACAGGAGAGTCTGTATATTAGTGAGTGAAAAAATACTCATTATGATATTAAGGACATCTTCACAATCTGCCTGCAGACCTTGAGAACGTGCCTTCCAATTGTAAAGGTCAGAGGTGTTGAAAGGCACATGCACATTTAGAAGGTTTCCAGCCCCATCAGGGACTTGGCGTAAGAGAAAAATTACACCTTTGTCTGGACTGTAGCAAGGCCAGTAGCGCTGTCAGGTAAGAGATGGTGGATAGATTTAGGAGCAGCAGTGGATGGATGCAGCTCCTTGGGGACAGATGACTGATTGGGAGGATAAGGAGGGGGCTGCTCTATGGGTCTCATTGGGGTGGGTCAATGTGAGCAGACAGCATGGGGTCCACATCCCATCTCCTAGCAGGATAGAGCATGCCCTCATCATCTGGAGGGCTTTCCAGCACTGGGTAGGTATTCCCTTTGGGAGTAGATGGATTGGTCTTTACCCTGGTCAATTTGTATTTTTGCTTAACTCTCTTTCAGCTGTAAAGTCATAAAGCATTGTATATAGGGAATTTCTTCCCATTTCCTACAAAAGAGGTCCAGTTGTAGGATGGTATTACATTTCAGTGACCCATTTTCTGGCCCCCTTTCTTGATTTATCAACCTCTACTGGGGCCAAGCTGTCTTACAGAAGAATATAATCCTCTTTTTAGTCATGGGAGTATAGCTAAGTAATTACCAATGATGGAGAGGCACCCTAAATAGGCTCTCCTTCAGTATGGGCACTGTATTGCTCATACTGGAGGGTTTTTGTTACAAATTTGTTTCTAGCTCCCTATAGGTAGATAGTAATGGTTAGTACATACACAAATTCCAAAATTTTAAACCAGATGTTATTAAAATACTTACCCACACCACCGGAGTTCTCTCTAGTGATGTCTTAGAATCACACACTCAGGTGGCTCGGGGATGTCATACAGCCAAGACTCCCTTCCCAGACCTTGTAGCTACCTAAGGAGATCTCTCTCCCAAGTTACAGAGGCTTTCCTCAGTCAGGTGTTCCCAAGTAGGCTCCCTTGCAGCCAGGTCAGAAATGTCTCACAATCACCTAGACCTTAGCTTTTGCCAGACAGAATGGAAACCAAATGTGGGATCCAGAAATCTGTGCAGTTTATAGTGAGAACCATTCTTCACACTATCGGAAAGACTTTTATAGCTGGCTTGCTGGTCTGGCTCTACTCATCAATCCAGAAGAACTTCCAAGCAAAATAGCCCAACGCAGCTGCCATGTTCATCTGAGGTGGTAGCGGCACAGGGTTGGCAAATCAGGTGCCAAGAGGATCCTCTCCCTTCACCCTTCACCAAGTCACCAGCAGTGTAGGGGAGCTAACCTCGGTGAGCTGCCACTTCCCACTACTTCCCTTGTTGAAAGCTGAGTGACAAGGAGCTCAGGGATCATAGGAGAAGTCCCATCTGGGTCACCAAATTTGTGGCTGAGCTCAATGGGTTCATCTCTTGGTGAGTGCAGAGGTGAAAAGCACAACCAAGGCAGAAGTAGGTGAAGAAGAGGTTTATTGCTTGCACAAGCAGTGGAGAAGACAGGGGATAGCTCCCAATGCAGTGTCTCCCCGAACTCAGTGCTAGTAGAGACTTTCTACACAGGTGAGCAGAGGATAAAAGGTGTATTTGTAACAACTTTTTAACAACAGTGTTCATTCTGGGTGCATGCATAGCAGGTAAACATGCTATTACAAACATCGGAAGATTTGAAAATGGCTGCTTGGATCCTCCCAGAAGAGGAGAATTTAAGATGCTAGTGAGTGTAATGTAACTTTAGGATGCTTGGTGCTGGATTATTTTGTAGGAGTCCTGCAACAAATGTGTGAGTTTCTCTGCAAGATAGCAACACTTGCAAGACAGGGCCATCAATTTCTGCAAAACAGAACACATAGTTTCTTCTTGTCTGAGAAACATTTGACAGACCATGTTAATTGTTGATGAGACTTTTGTGTGTGTGTGCGAGGAAGATTAGCCCTGAGCTAACATCCGATGCCAGTGCTCCTCTTTTTGCTGAGGAAGATTGGTCCTGGGCTAACATCTGTGCCCATCTTCCTCTACTTTATATAGGACACTGCCACAGCACGGCTTGACAAGTGGTGCCTCGGTCAGCACCAGGATCCAAACCTGTGAACCCCGGGCCACCGAAGCAGAGTGTACGAACTTAACCGCGATGCCACCATGCAGGCCCCTGTTGATGAGACTTTTATTAGTAATACTAGGGGATTGCTAAGGTCTTTAAGAACTAAGATATGGGGAGAATGGCTACAAGAATTCACAGAAAAATTAACTCCAAGGATGATGTGATGTTACTTGGTAAGGCAATAATAGGAGAGAAAAGAAAACATACTGTAATATATTTTGTAAATCAATTGAAATTTATTAGCCTCATTGGTGAACAATATCATTTGCTATAAACATCACAACAAAGTGAATCTGAACACAGATTCTGAATAACCTAATTTTAAAGAAAGGTAATGTTATTTATAGAAGAAAACAAAGGAGATTATATCTGTGCTCCTAGAATAGGAACATATGTCTGACACTGAGCAAAAACATTAACTATAATTGGGGAAACAAAATTAAATTACAGTAAAATTAAGAGCTGATCTTCATCAAAAAACAGATAGATAGTGCTCTAAGAAAGGACTTGTATCATATATATAAAGAATTCCTACAAATCAATATGAAAAAGAAAGATGACACAATAGAAAAATGGTGGAAAAAACAGAAAAACAAATACTGCATGATCTCACTTATATGTAGAACATAATAAAGCCAAATTCATGGAAACAGAGATTAGATTTGTGGTTGCCAGAGGTGGAGGGTGAGGGGTGGGGGAATTGGGTGAAGGTGGTCAAAAGATACAAACTTCCAGTTTACGTAGGTAAATATGTTTTAGGGATATAATGTACAACATGATGACTATAGTTAACAATACTGTGTTGTATATTTTAAAGTTGCTAAGACAGTAGATCTTAAAAGTTCTGACCACAAGGAAAAGAATTTGTAACCATGTAAGGTGATGGATGTTAACTAAATTTACTCTGGTGATCATTTTGCAATATATACAACAAATCATTATGTTGCACACCTTAAACTTTTACAATGTTGTATGTCAATTATATCTCAATAAAACTGGAAATATTGAGAAAAAATAAACCAAAAGGTACTTTAAAATATCATCATCCAAAGTCTCTTTAACACACAAAAATATATTTTACTTCCTTAGCAATCAAAGAAATGCAAAGGAAACCACCCCTCTTGGAACAATCACACACCAACAAGACTCCAAAAATGAAAATGACAGAAAATATCAAATATTGGAATGATGTGGATGAATCAGGAATCTCATACTCTGATATTGGATGTTAGAACTGGTTAAAAAAAGATGATTTTAGAAAATATTTCACAGTATGTAATAGAGCTAGACAGTTGTAAACATACAGTCAAAACATTCTGCTGACACATGTATACCCAAGAGATGAAAAAACATTTCTCAAGAGGAAAATAATTAATGTATGAACAGTAGTCCTAATAGCCCCCAAGTGAAAATCACTCACATGAACAACCAAGTGGAATGATTGAATTAACTGCTTGATATTTATAGAATGGAATCTTGCACAGCAAGGTAAATAAAAAATCCACCATAACATGCAACAATATTGATAAATTCACGGACAATGTAAGGAATGAAAAAATCAAAAATGACTGCTGTATCATTTCATTTTCACAAAATTAGAAACAGGCTAAAATTTTTCTGTGCTTTTAAATATCAGAGCTTTGTTAACTAGATGCAAGTAGTTACTGTAGATGGAAAAATGTGGTTTCTCCCAGGTGCTAACAAAATTCAATTTTTTAATCTAGGTATTGAGTAGAGAGCTATGTTCACTTTGTAAGATTTCGTTGAGCTATGCATTTATGACCTGTGCACGTGGCATTGATTTTTTAAAATACAGACCGACAGTAAAAAAAAAAAACAACGTTGAGAGAGTTTAAGAAGTTAGCATTGGAGTGCTATCATATTGTCCAGATGGAGGTTAAATATATTAAAAAAAATACACTCTGATTAGTTTTCAAAAGTATGCTTCAATTTCTAAGTTAAAAATGAAAAGACACTGAATGTACAATTTCTCAAGTGAAAGAGATCAAATGTAGAATGATTTTAAAAATTCATACAGAATACAGACAGAAAACCCAAGAACATCCAACAGGTGTAATGAAGAGCACATGATATATTGGTAACTCCAATCCCAAATGTAACTATTATTGTATTAAACATAACTACACTCATAATCTGGTTAAGTTAAACATATTTTACTATATTCACTGGGTATTTTTAAGATACATAAATAAAATATAAGGATTAAAATAGAAAAAGAAAATGTATGTAATGTTAACCAATTTATGATCCAACTTCTAAAGAAAACAAGCAAAAATAAAGATATTTCAAATCATTTATATGGTCAAATTTAAGTTAGAAAGAAAAAGAACATAGAATAGTTATAATGAAAAAGGTAAAAGAGGTTGATAAATCCATTCCAAAATATATTCTTTTTTATATTAACAATAAAGACTACTTTTAATAAAATCAAACACTTTTTAGTATATTCAAATGAATACTTTAAGAGATATACCTAATTATAAGGATTCAAATACAAAAATGAAAAATATGTAACATAAATTTAACCAATTAATAACCAGCATAATGATGTACATAGTAGATAAAATGAACATAAAGCTTAAAGCAGTGTATTACTATTCTAATTAGTATTATTTTTTGTTTCTTAAATTACAATGTTCTAATACACTAAATGATGAAAAACTGGCATAATTTTACTGCATTTATATTTATATATATGTGCACCTATAAACATGGAGATACACAAGCACACATATATATGTGTATATACACACAAATACACACATACACAACTGTGTGTGTATATATATATACAACAAGCACATTGCTTTTGTGTATAATATGCTTTGAATAATTCAAAGTGTATCATATGAGTTTAAAATATGTGTTTATTTGGCAGAAGGTTCATATATATCTGTTAGGCAAAAGTAATTTGTGGTTTCAAATATTTTAAACCTTAACTGTATGTGTCAGCTTTATAATACAAATATAGATAGACATATTAAAATCATTTGTTAAATTGTTAAAATTTCCATTTTATTCCTTTGAATATCCACAGGTGAAAAGTGACACATAAAAAAATGGATTTTTGGCTTACCCTTCCAAATAGCCACTCCCCCACTGCTTCAAAATTCATGCCAGGCTCCACCATAACCCCGTTTCCTCACCTTTGAGACATGGAAGTGCACCTTGGAACTATTTCTGCCAACATGCTCAATTTGATTCTTTACATTAGAGAAAAAAATCTACTTTCTACAGATCCCTAAATCCATATAATTTTATTGCAGACAGAATGCATTTTTCATAGGTGATACTTACTTCACGTCTTTCAATATGTGCGAACATATACTTTTGTGCTCATTTGTCTGACTTCAGTTCAATCAAGCCACTTATACAAGAAAATATATTAAATGTACTAATTTCCCTTCAGAACATCTTATTTCAAAGGATTTCAGTCTCTCTAAGGATGGAAGCTGCAAAACTCATATTTAGCCCTCAATGCCTCCACTCTCTGAAACTGAATTCATTCTCCAGCTTAAGTGCATGGTCTTCATGTTTCTTTGGGAGAATTTTCCTTCCTTCAGTTTCTTGAATGCTAATCTCAATGGGTTTTCCTGTTTTATAGAACTTTACCTGCAATATCATGAGTAGTTAATGTCTGGAAAATTTATTCTATCAGATTGAAAGTTATCTTCTTCAAGATTTCTCCATAATCTCCAGATGTTTTCAGGAACTACTGTTTTAACACTGCATAATTCTGAACCCCCCACAGCAAATATTAATAAAATTTCGATTACATAAATATTAACATGATAATGACATCATATTTCATTTACAGTTGCTATTGATTTATTGTTTGTTTAGGAGCAGAGGTTCCGTCTGTCCTGTTTACCACTTCCTTGTAATTTGAATGTTTCACAAATATGCTTATATGTAGAAGGAGACCACAGAAAAACAATTCACCATTATGAATATGCATAAAATGGACAAATCTATGAAAAGTTTAGGGATTTTGCATTCCATTCCAAGCAAAGCAGACCCGAGATACTCTGGAGTCATAGTTTATGAGAATGCAGGGGCTGACAGTTGGGAAACATGCATTGATTAGAGTAGAAATGTTCCTCAGCCACCAGCTGGGATTGTTAGAGGCCACCAAAAAAATATGGAAGATAGAAGAGAGAGTCCACAAAGATACAAAGGTGCACACCAGGACAAGAATACTTTGTGTAGCTGTGGACTCAAGGGAGGATCTTGGGGACAGATTGTTCCTATGCATGTATCTAACCTGCTGCTTGTGCTTGTGTAGGATGAAAACCATGAAGCTGCTGGCTGAGACAATCAGCGCCAAAGAGAAACCATCACGACATAATATCAATGCTACATAGAGTTTCGATGTGATGGTATCATGAACTGTCGCATAACAGTAGCCATAATCTACTTTCTGTGTGAAGTTTGTGTTGTTCCTTTTATCAGTCATATACAGGGGGTGTATAATATTTAGCATCATGTTCAAGATCCAGCACAGGATACTGGAGGTTGCTAGGTACTTGTGGGCTTTTACTTTAAGCTCTGCCAACTTAGAGTTGAAGGGGCTGATAGTGATGGCCTGGAAGACACTCAAGAGGCAGGTGGTGACAATGGACACATCCCTGCTCACTCTGTGAACATAGAAAACAAGTTTGCATCCAAAATCATTGAGGAAATCTTTCAACCCAAAACCTGCCATCATTTGGGGGACTCTTTTAGAAAAAATAATTAAGAGGTTGGCTACAGTCAGATTCTTGAGAATCAAATCTGTAGACCTAAACTTGCATCCTGTGTAGTGAAGGAAGAGATAAAAGTAAAGAACAGAGAAATTCCCCAGAATTCCAGCTACAGTTTGTGATGAAAAGATCATTCCTATCGCCAAATCCCTGGAGGCCATTCTGTTAAGTCCCAGAGATTGACAGTCATCTTCTGAGCCAGAGATGCCTGCATGGAAATATGAGGTATGAGCTTCATGCATCATGTCAACTGAAATTCAATATTCTCCACTGACATTGGTTACCACGTAAATAGCTTTGTTTTTTTTAATATTTTTTAATTTTATCACATTTCCAAGAGTTGAATGTACAACATTTAAAGAGCTTTCACAGTATGTATCACTCAAACAAAGGCTATATCTGTAGTGCACCCTGTATTCTTCCTAACTTCATGCAATAATCAGTACTAGTATTTTTATTCAAAAGAGAAGTAGCATGGAGGCAGATAAAGTTTAGTGATTTGTCAAATTCAAACAATTTTTATGGAAAAGGTGGGTTTTGAACCTGACTGGTGTGGTCTAATGGCTGTGTATTTAAACACAGTGCTGTTCTAACAAAGCTTGTTGGCTGTGTTCTTGCAAAAAATACAGATGTGTATTTAGATTTCTCATATGATGTCACCTTAATTTGGGTTAATATTTTGTCTTTTTCTAACAAGTATCCATTTATGCTTAAATATTTGTCATGTATACTAATAATTATAAATAAATATTTAAATATCTCAATAAAATGTACATACACTAATTCTAGAGCCCTGCTCCATAACAAATTGTACTTCAATTGTGCACTCTTGGTTTTATTTGCAATTCTAACAGAAACACTAACTTGCTTTTCTGCCAGGAATGGAATGACACCTATCACTGGCAACATTGAACACTACAGCATGGCCTAAAATGTGACACTTGAAACACCAATATGTGATAAGTTACTGTACAGTCAAAGCTAAAGATTATTACTTTCAAATCTGTTTATTAAGTGACTTAAAAAGTATTATCAGAGAGAAGTCAAGATGGCGGTGTAGGCAGACTCTGAACTCACCTCCTCCCGAGGACACAGACAATTTAAAACTACTCGTGGAAAAATTATCTCTGAGAGAGAACTGAAAACTGGACAAGAGGAACTCCTGCAACAAACGACAATCCTAATTGAGGTAGAAGAGGCAGAAACTCTCTTCTGGAGAAGAAAAATGCCGCCTTCACGAGCTGCCAGCTTCATGCTGCCCGGGAACAGCCCAAAGGTATACAGCCCTCCCTGGAGGAGTGGGTCCCTAAGTGGGGAGTGCCCCTGGTGTGGGAATTTTGTGGGTCCAGCACAATCGAGACAAGTGGCACAATATCTGACTTTGCCTGCTACTAAAACATTGGGGAATACCCCCAGAAAAGCTGGTTCACAAACAAATTAAAACAAGTTCTTAAAGGGCCCACACGCAAACACACCCATTTCAGAAAACAACCTAAAAACACCAAAGAAAGGTGCACAGTGCTTTGGTGAAAAGAGACTCACCTGATAGGCTCTGAGTGCATTGCAGTGAGAGGTGAGACCTCTCCAGGGACTGGGACATTGGTGGCGGCCATTGTTGTGGCCTGGTGTGGGCGTGCTGACAGACACCATTGGAGTTCTCCCTTGGGCCTGCTAGCCCAGGGTCTGCCCCACCCACTAGAGCACAGATTTAATCCAGCTCAGCCAAGGCAGGCAGCCCACCCTAGAGACTGGCCCCACCAAACAACAAGCCCTCAGGCAAATTGTGGGCCTGCATAGATTGGTGGCTGGATTCTCTGCAGCCTGGCAACTGAGCCCATTTCAGTGGGGCAGGGCGTGCACATGGGGCAGGACTGTGTTGACTGTGTATGTGGACCAGTGGGTGGCAGGGCTTGTGAGCTGCAGAAGACTTGTGCTTCTCAAAGACCCACCTAGAGGGTTTGCCCAACCTTCCAAAGCCTGAAACAATTGGGTGCTCCTGTGCCTGAGGCCAGACCCACCCAGCTGCAATCCTCAGAGAGCTGACAAGAGACCTAAAGGTTGGAGGCTTATAGCAATTGTAAGCCCCTGAGCCTAACAACCAGCCACGCTGGGGGCCAACTCACTTAAAAGAAATACTGCAACACAAATGTGCTATTATAACTTGCAGGCAACTGTGCTGGGGCTTCCCACACCCGATAGAGACTGAAGGGCCCACAACAACTACAAGCAGCTGAGCATTACAACAGCTGGCCAGGAGCATAACTCAGCCTCCCTGGGCGCCTACAGGGAGAGCAAACAGGCCACAACAGAAGGACACACGTAGCCCACATAGGGGTCACCCCTGAAACATTGAGAACTGAGGGAAGCACACTGCAGGCCTCCTAAGGCATCACTTATATAAGGTCACCTATCCAAGAGCAGGAGACGTAGCTGACCTACCTAATACATAAACACAAGCACAAGGAAAAAGGCAAAATGAGGAGGCAAAAGAATACATACCAAGTAAGGGAACAGGACAAGACCCCAGAAAAGGAACTAAGAGAAACAGAAATTAGCAACCTACCCAACAGAGAGTTCAAACAAAGAGTGTTAAGGATGCTCACTGATCTGGGGAGAAGAATAGATGATCTCAGTGAGAATGTCAACAAAGAAATGGAAGATATAAAAAAGAACCAATCAGAAATGAAGAATACAATACTGGAAAGGAAAAATTCACTAGAGGGACTCAAAAGCAGAGTAGAGGAAACAGAAGAACAGATCTGCGAGCTGTTCTGAAAGACTAGAAGAAATTACCCAAGCTGAACAGGTAAAAGAAAAAAGAATTAAAAAGAATGAAGACAGTCTAAGGGACCTCTAGGGGCAACATCAAGTGCACTAACATCCATGTTATAGGTGTCCTGGAAGGAGAAGAGTGAGACAAAGGGGCAGAGAGTCTATTTCAAGAAATAATAGATGAAAACTTCCCTAGCCTAAGGAAGGAAACAGACATCCAGGTACAGGAAGCACAGAGAGCCCCAAACAAGATAAACCCAAAGAGGCCCACACCAAGACACATCATAATCAAAATGTCAAGAATTAAAGATAAAGAGAGAATCCTAAAAGCAACAAGAGAAAGACGTTACATACAAAGGAAACCCCATAAGGCTATCAGCTGACTTCTCAGCAGAAACCTTACAGGCTAGAAGAGAGTGGCACGATATATTTAAAGTGCTAAAAGGAAAAAACTTACAGCCAAGAATACTCTACCTGGCAAGGTTATCATTCAGAATGGAAGGAGAGATCAAAAATTTCTCAGACAAGCAAAAATTAAAGGAGTTTGTCACCAAGAAACCAGTGCTACAAGAAATGTTAAAGGGACTGATTTAAGGGGAAAAGAGAAGACCACAACTAGGAAAAATTATCTAGTTCCATGTAAGAGGGTAATGGAACAAATGCACAAAAAAGAGGTTAGATATGATATCATTAAAATAAAATGAGTGAGGAGGGGAGTTAAAGAGTAGATCTTTCAGACAGAGGTCAAACTAAAGAGACCATCAATTCTGTATAGAAGGAGAAAGCAACAGAGAAGGACTACTATAACACTAAGAAAAAAAAGTTTAAAAATGGCACTAAGTACATATTTATCAATAGCTACTTTAAACGTCAATGGACTAAATGCTCCAATTAAAAGGCTTAGGGTGGCTGACTGGATAAAACGACAAGGCCCATATATATGCTGCATACAAGAGACACACTTTAGACCTAAAGACACTCACAAACTGAAAGTGAAGGGATGGAAAAAGATACTCCGTGCAAATGGCAATGAAAAGAAAGCTGGGGTAGCAGTACTCATATCAGACAAAATAGACTTTAAAACAAAAACTGTAAAAAGAGACAAAGAAGGGCGTTACATAATTATCAAGGGAACAATCCAACAAGAGGATATAACACTTGTAAATATCTACACACCCAATGTAGGTGCACCTAAATATATAAAGCAATTATTAACAGACATAAAAAAAGAAATAGACAGTAACACAATAATTGTAGGGGACTTTGACACTCCACTTACACCAATGGATAGATCAACCAAACAGAAGATCAATAAGAAAACATTGGCCTTAAATGACACACTAGAACAGATGGACCTAGTAGATATATACAGAACATTCCATCTAAAAACAGAAGAATACACATTCGTTTCAAATGCACATGGGACATTCTCCAGGATTGATCACATATTAGGCCATAAAACAAGTCTACATAAATTTAAGAAGATTGAAATAATACCAAGCATCTTTTCTGTTCACAATGGTATGAAACTAGAAATCAACTGTAGAAGAAAATCAGAAAAACCACAAATACATGGAGATTAAACAAAATGCTACTGAACAACGATTGGGTCAACAAAGAAATCAAAGGAGAAATCAAAAAAGACCTGGAGACAAATGAAAATGAAAATACGACGTGCCAGAATTTATGGGATACAGCAAAAGCGGTTCTAAGAGGGAAGTCAATAGCAATACAGGCCTATCTCAACAAACAAGAAAAATCTCAAATAAACAATCTAACAATGCACCTAAAGGAACTGGAAAAAGAAGAACAAACAAAGCCCAAAATCAGTAGAAGAAGGGAAATAATAAAAATCAGAGCAGAAATAAATGAAATAGAGACTAAAAAAAAATAGAAAAAATTAATAAAACTAAGAGCTGGTCCTTTGAAAAGGTAAACAAAATTGACAAACCTGTAGCTAGACTTACTAAGAAAAAAAGAGAGAAGGCTCAAATAAGTAAAATCAGAAATGAAAGAGCAGAAATTACAACAGACACCTCAGAAATACAAAAGATTATAAGAGAATACTATGAAAACCTATATGCCAACCAATTTGACAGTCTGAAAGAAATGGATAAATTCTTAGAATCATACAACCTTGCAAAACTGGATCAAGATGAAGTAGAGAATTTGAACAGACCAATCACCATGAGGAGATCGAAACAGTAATCAAAAACCTCCCCAAAAATAAAAGTCCAGGACCAGATGGCTTCCCTGGTGAATTCTACCAAACATTCAAAGAAGACTTAATACCTAGCCTTCTCAAACTCTTCCAAAAAATTGAGGAGGGGGGGAAGCACCCTACTCATTCTACAAAGCCGACATTACCCTAATACCAAAACTAGACAAGGACAACACAAAAAACGAAAATTACAGGCCCATATCACTGATGAACATCGATGCAAAAATCCTCAGCAAAATACTAGCAAATCTCATACAACGATACATTAAAAAGATAATACACTATGATCAAGTCGGATTTATTCCAGGTATGCAAGGATGGTTCAACATTCGCAAATCAATCAACGTAATACACCACATTAATAAAAATGAAGAATAAAAATCACATGATCATCTTAATAGATGCAGAGAAAGGATTTGACAAGATACAGCATCCATTTATGATAAAAACTCTGAATAAAATGGGTATAGAAGGAAAGTACCTCAACATAATAAGGGCCATATATGACAAACCCACAGCTAATATCATCCTCAATGGTGAAAAACTGAAAGCTATCGCTCTAAGAACGAGAACCAGATAAGGATGCCCACTGTCACCACTCCTATTTAACATAGTACTGGAAGTCCTAGCCAGAGCAATCAGGCAAGAGAAAGAAATAAAAGGGATCCAAATTGGAAAGGAAGAAGCGAAACTGTCACTATTTGCAGATGATATGATTTTATATGTAGAAAACCCTAAAGAATCCACCAAAAATTTTTAGAAGTAATAAACAAATACGGTATAGTTGCAGGATACAAAATCAACATGCAAAAATCAGTTGCATTTCTATACACTAACAACGAAGTGGCAGAAAGAGAAATTAAGAATTCAATCCCATTTACAATTGCAACAAAAAGAATAAAATACCTAGGAATAAACTTTACCAAAGAGGTGAAAGATCTGCATTTATAGTTTTCTGTACCGAAAACTATAAAACATTGTTCAAAGAAATTAAAGAAGACACAAAGAAATGGAAAGATATTCCGTGCTCTTGGATTGGATGAATTAACATAGTTAAGATGTGCATACTTCCTAAAGCAATCTATAGATTCAATGCAATCCTTATCAAAGTTCCAACAACATTTTTCATAGAAATAGAACAAAGAATCCTAAAATTTATATGGAACAACAAAAGACCCCGAATAGGTAAAGGAATCCTGAGAAAAAGAACAAAGTTGGAGGTATCACACTCCCTGATTTCATAATATACTATAAAGCTATAGTAACAAAAACAGCATGGTACCGGCACAAAAACAGACACACAGACCAATGAATAGAATTGAAAGCTCAGAAATAAACCCACACATCTATGGACAGCTAATCTTCGACAAAGGAGCCAAGACCATACAATGGAGAAAAGAAAGTCTCTTCAACAAATGGTGTTGGGAAAACTGGACAGCCACATGCAAAAAAATGAGAATAGACCCTTACCACACACCATACACAAAAATTAACTCAAAGTGGACTAAAGACTTGAATGTAAGACCTGAAACTATGAAACTTCTAGAAGAAAACATAAGCAGTACGTTCTTCGACATTGGTGTTAGCAACATATTTTTGAGCACCATGTCTGACCGGGCAAGAGAAACAATAGAAAAAGAAAACAAATGGGACTACATCAAACTAAAAATCTTCTGCACAGCAAAGGAAACCATCAACAAAACGAAAAGACAACCTAACAATTGGGAGAAGATATTTACAAACCATACATCTGATAAGGGCTTAATCTCCAAAATATATAAAGAACTCATGCATCTCAATAACAAAAAACTAACAACCCAATTAAAAAATGGGCAAAAGACTTGAACAGACATTTCTCCAAAGAAGATATAACAGATGGCCAACAGACACATGAAAAGATGTTCAAAATCATTAACTATCAGGGAAATGCAAATCAAAACTACAATGAGATATCACCTCATGCTCATCAGAATGGCTATAATTAACAAGACAGGAAACAACATGTGTTGGAGAGGATGTGGAGAGAAGGGAACTCTCATACACTGCTGGTGGGAGTGAAAACTGGTGCAGCCACTATGGAAAACAGTATGGACATTCCTCAAAAACTTAAGGATAGAACTACCATATGATCCAGCTATTCCACTGCTGGGTATTTATCCAAAGAACATGAAAACACCAATGCGTAAAGATACATGCACTCCTGTGTTCATTGCAGCGTTATTCACAATAGCCAAGAATTGGAAGCAACCTAAGTGCCCATCAAGGGACGAATGGATAAAGAAGATGTGGTATATACACACAATGGAATACTACTCAGCCATAAGAAACAATGAAATCCAGCCATTTGTGACAACATGGATGGACATTGAGGTTATTGTGCAAAGTGAAATAAGTCAGAGGGAGAAGCTCAAATACCATATGATTTCCCTCATTAAATAGTAGATAATAACAACAAACAAACACATAGAGACAGAGATTGGATTGTTGGTTACCAGAGGGGAAGGGGGGAGGGAGGAGGGTGAAAGGGATAATTTGGCACATATGTGGGTTGAGGGGTTGTAATTAGTATTTGGGTGGTGAACATGATGAAATCTATGCAGAAATAGAATTATAATGATGTACACCTGAAATTTATACAATGTTGTAAACCAATGTTACTGCAATAAACAAAAAGTTTAAAAAAAGTATTATCTATAAATCAAGATATGTGAGACATTAAAATATAAGCACATATAGGAAATGAAATTTCTAAGATGAGAAATCTTACTTCATAGATTGAAATTGTAGAAGTTGGAATTGATATGACAATATTTTTAAACCTGAGAAGAAGTCATAAGATACTTTTGTGCCTGATAGCTGCTATTTTACACCTATTTGTAACATTATCATTTCTTTAAATGCTCCCTCCTAATTTGAAGATGCAAAATGGTCTCAACAAAATCAACCAACCATAGATGTTTTCAGTAGGAAACAATTACTGTCTCCAGTAAGCGCTTCATACACCCAGAGCTAGAGAAATCAATACTATTTCAGCAATTGTCATTTGTGTACACTGTTTTCACAAAGGGTTAGATGATTTCTGTATATTTATTCTAGTTTTTTTCATCATGGAGGTGCTATTGAACACCTCTAGTATCCCAGAAAAGGTATTCTATGATTCCTGTAAGTTACCTTACTACAGATGTATTTCCAAACTACAGTCATTCCTCACATTAAAAATCAGGTTTCATTATCACCTGGATTAAACACCAACAATCACTGTCAGTGAGGATTACACTAAATTACATTAGGAAGCATTGGGGATTGATGTTGAGTGCAGGACCCCCATTCTCCTTACTACTTCAGCTCATGTCTCAGAAGTATTCCTCCTTCCAGTGTGGCTTTGGCACAGGACCAGTTTCAAACCCATAAGAATCCATTTTTCCAATATAATCACTTACCCAGACTCCTGATACCCCTCCTTGCCTGGAGACTTGCTCTCAGACTGAAATAGAAAATACTCATTTGATTGCCTCCGGTTTCCAGGACAGTGCGTTCAGTGTGCTGGTCACCACAATCTGCTAGCGTGAGAGGAAAGGAGGCAGCCAGACCACTAGATATGGGTTTGTGATTCTGTGACCTCATCTCCCCTCAGATGCGCAATCATCTTTTCACCTGCAGCTGCAGTGAGAGGACAGGTTTGGGGAACTGAGAATATTTGTGAACAACTTTTTTCTCAGCTGTTACCTACCAATTAAAAGTATGTAGTTATCATCTCCAAAGAGACTGTTGCAATGTTTGGGAAAGATTCTTTTTTTTCCTTATCCCTAGAGCCAGAAAGGGACTCAAATGGAGGCAGCAAGTCATACTACAATCTGACACATAAGGGACCAGCAGGGAAATTCATGCATCTCATTATATTTTGTGCTCCCCTATGAAGTGTTTCTACTCAAAAGTGAGTTATTTGCTACTCTTGAGACCACTGAGCTGCACCTTCATTTAACTTATGCACAGAAATGGAACCAGGCTGAGTAACTGAGGATTTTCAAAGACAAACAAGTAAAAAGAAGAACATGATGACAATAATTTATTCTGGACCACAGGACTTAGATAGACATTTTGGAGTTTCATGCACAACTCATTGCTAATTAATTTGGAAATCTGATGATATGGAAGATTCCCAGAAAAATACACGTATGAGTAGGGACTTTTCCTCCTATCCCACATCAGGGATAGGATGTCTAAACAGAACAATATCCATAGAAAGATAGAAATTTATAGATGTTTCTCACCCATAAAATCATCTGAGATCAGATGGTTAAATAGGCCAATTTTACAATTTGTTACTTATTAGATAATCAATTTTGCTTCTTCAATTCAAGAACAACGAATGTTTACCAGTAACACAGAGTGGAGGGAGGGTCCTCCATTAGGAGTCAAACCTTTGCAACTTAAAAAGCAAATTCTCCTGTTATTTTACGCTCAAAATGTGGTTACTCACGAATAGCCAAAAGAACTGCAATTTGGGATGCCCACGCTATGGTGAGCCATAGGTAAATCCAGAGAACAGAGAAAGGGAGCTTGCTTTTATAGAGCAAAAGGGGGAGTAGGTAGGGAGGTAATGTTCTAAAGAAAGTCCTTCGAGGGAAAGCAATAGATCAGGTTGGCAATGGCTTCTCATCGGCTGAGCTGCAGCGTTTTTCATTGGCTGGGCTGCTGCCAAATGGGGAGAGAAATCTTCCTTCAGTAGAAAATTAGTGATACTTCCCTGTCGGAGATGTAAGCAAGAAGTCTCTTCCCGTTTGGAGTAATTGGTGGTGTATGATAGGGCAGGAGAGCTCCCCCTACAGGCCTTTCCAACTGTAATTTAGTTAAGGTTTCTTCTATTTTCCACACTTTTGATCCACGCCATGGAAAATCAGGAGAAGGTTCTTAAGATTGGAAGGCCATCCTCTCACATTGCTGTCTTGCAAGTCCCAGTCCATATGCCCCTTTGGGCCATTTTGGGTGCTGGTGAAGGTGAAGCCCACAGCTGAGTGCATAATAGACATTGGCATTTTTTCATCAAGCGGCACTGAACAACATCACTGCCTCAGGGGTATGTGCCCCAACAAAGATGTGACCGTTGAAGTGGGAATTGTATTTGAGCACGAGGGCATTTGGTAATCTACTTCTGGCTTTTAAGATTTTGGGGTGTGGGGAGGTTGCTCCTGGAAACCCTGAGAAGGAAATCCATTTGGCCTGCAACCTGATTGATCCTGGAAGCATCTTCTACCAGAGCCTTGAAACAGAGCATAGGCCAGCTGATAGCATTTTTCCTCCTTGTGACAGTTTAAGCAGAGAACCCAGCCAAGCCAACAGATTCCTGACCACCAAACTGTGGGAAAATAAAAGGGTGCTGTGTGAAGCTGCTAAGTTTGTGGTAATATGTGACAATACAAGAAATTAGTACACATAGAAATAAATTTAGTGATAAATATTTAAACAATAAAATAAAGTAGAAGTCCCCATTAATTACTCCCAGATCAATCCAGATCCAATGATTTTCATCAGTTTGAGGTGTATCTCTCTTCTTTTCTTAAAAAATTATTTTATTGAGGTCGTATTGGCTTATAACACTGCATAAATTTCAGGTGAACATTATTATATATCATTTTCTGTATAGACTGCATCACGTTCACCCCCAGTAGTCTAGTTTTTATCTGTCAACATACATATGTGCCCCTCTACCCTTTTTGCCCTCTCCTCACCACTTTCCCTCTGGTAACCACTAATTTACTCTCCATATCCATGTGTTTGTCTTCCACATATGAACGAAATTATATGGTATTTGTCTTTCTTTGTCTGGCTTATTTTGCTTAGCATAATACCCTCAAGTCACATCTGTGTTGTAGCAAATTGTGCGATTTTGTCTTTTTTTATGGTTGAGTAGTATTCAATTGTGTTTATATATATATATATGTATATATGTATATATGCTACATCTTCTTTATCCATTCATCCACTGATGGGCACTTGGGTTGCTTCCATGACTTGCCTATTATGAATAAAGCTGTGATGAACATAGGGGTGCATATATCTTTCTGAATTGTTGATTTCATGTTCTTTGGATAAATTCCCAGTAGTAGGATAGCTGGATCACATGGTATGTCTATTTTTAATTTTTTGAAGTGATACCCCATTGTAGTTTTGATTTGCATTCCCCTAATAATTAGTGACGTTGAACATCTTTTCATGTGCCTGTTGGCCATCTGTATATCTTCTTTGGGAAAATGTCTGTTCATATCCTCTGTCCATTTTTTGATCAGGTGGTTTTTTTATTTTTTGTTTAGTTGTATGAGTTCTTTAGATATTTTGGAAATTAACCCCTCATCAGATATATGATTTGCAAATATTTTCTCCCAGCTGGGGGGCTGTCTTTTCATTTTGTTCATGGTTTCCTTTGCCTTGCAGAAGGTTTTTAGTTTGATGTAGTCCCACTTGTTTATTTTTTTCTTTTGTTTCCCTTGCCTTGAGGAGACATGGTATTCAAAAAGATCCTGCTTAGACTGATGTCAAAGACTGTGCCGCCTATATTTTCTTCTATGAGTTTTATGGTTTCAGGTCTTATATTGAAATCTTTAATCCATTTTGAGTTAATTTTTGTGTATGGCGCAATAATGGCCTACTTTCATCCTTTTGCACATGACTGTCCAGTTTTCCCAACACCACTTATTGAAGAGATGGTGGCTCTTGGCTCCTTTGTTGAAGATTAGCTGTCCATAGATATGTGGGTTTATTTCTGGGCTTTCGGTTCTGTTCCATTGATCTCTGTGTCTATTTTCCTACCAGTACCATGCTGCTTTTTTTACTATAGTTTTCTAACATATTTTGAAGTCCAGCATTGTGATACCTCCAGCCTTGTTCTTTTTTCTCCGGTTTGCTTTGGCTATTCGGTGTCTTTTGTTGTTCCATATAAATGTTAGGATTCATTGTTCTACTTCCATGAAGAATGTCATTGGGATTTGGAGTGGGATCACATTAAATCTGTAGATTGATTTTCGGTAACATGGACATTTTAACTATGTTTATTCTTCCAATCCGTGAGCATGGAATATCTTTCCATTTCTTTATGTCTTCTTTGATTTCTTTCCATAATATCTTATAGTTTTCATTGTATAGATCTTTCACCTCCTTGGTTAAATTTATTCCTACATCTTTTATTCTTTTCGTTGCAATTGTAAATGGGATTGTATTCTCGACTTCTCTTTCTGCTAGTTGGTTTTTAACGTATAGAATTGCAACTGATTTTTGTAGGTTGACTATCTACCCGGAAATCTTGCTGTAGTTGTTGATTATTTCTAATAGTTTTCTGGTGAATTCTTTAGGGTTTTCTATATATAGAATCATATCATCTGCAAGCAGTGGAAGTTTTACTCCTTCCTTTCCAATTTGGATCAATTTTCTTTCTTTTTCTTACCTAATTTCTCTGGACAAAACTTCCAGTATTATTATTTTTTATTTTAATGTTTTTTGTGAGGAAGATCAGCCCTGAGCTAACATCCATGCCAATACTCCTCTTTTTGCTGAGGAAGACCTGCCCTGAGCTAACATTTATTGCCAATCCTCCTCCTTTTCTTTTTCCCCCTTTTTCTCCCCAAAGCCCCAGTAGATAGTTGTATGTCATAGTTGCACATCCTTCTAGTTGCTGTATGTGGGACGCTGCCTCAGCATGGCCGGAGAAGCGGTGCATCGGTGCGTCCAGTATTATTTTGAATAAGAATAGTGAGAGTTGGTACTCTTGTGTTTTTCCGGTCCTCAGAGGAATAGCTTTCAGTTTTTCACCATTAGTATGATATTGGCTGTGGGTTTGTCATATACAGCCTTTATTATGTAGAGGTACTTTCCTTCTATACCCATTTTATTGAGAGTTTTTATTATAAACGGATGTTGGATCTTGTCAAATGCTTTATCTGCATCTGTTAGGATGATCATGTGATTTTTATTCTTCATTTTATTAATTTGGTGTATCACAATGATTAATTTGAGGATGTTGAACCATCACTGCATCCCTGAAATAAATCCCACTCGATCATGTTGTAGGATTCTTTTAAGGTATTGTTGTATTGGATTTGCTAATATTTTGCTGAGGATTTTTGCATTTATGTTCAGCAGTGCTAGTGGCCTGCAATGTTCCTTTTTTGTGTTGCCCTTGTCTTGTATTGGTATCAGGGTTATATTGGCCTCATAGAATGAGTTAGGAAGTGTCTTGTCCTCTTCAATATTTTGGAAAAGTTTGAGAAGGATAGGTATTAAATCTTCTTTGAATGTTTGGTAGAATTCACCAGAGAAACCATTTGGTCCTGGATTTTTGTATTTTGGGTGGTTTTTGGTTACTGTTTCAATCTCTTTACTTATGATTGGTCTATTCAGATTCTCTATTTCTTCTTGATTCAGTTTTGGGAAGTTGTATGGTTCTGCAAATTTATCCATGTCTTCGAGGTTATGCAATTTGTTGGTATAGGGTTTTCATAGTATTATCATAATGCTTTGTATTTTTGTGGTATCCATTGTAATTTCTCTTCTTTCATTTGTAATTTTTTTTTTTTTTTTTGGTGAGGAGATCAGCCCTGTGCTAACATCTGCCAATTCTCCTCCTTTTTTTGCTGAGGAAGACTGGCCCTGGGTTAACTTCTGTGCCCATCTCCCTCCACTTTATATGGGACACCGCCACAGCATGGCTTGCCAAGCAGTGCATCAGTGGGTGTCCAGGATCCGAACTGGCGAACTCCGGGCCGCCGTAGCGAAGCGCGCACACTTAACGGCTTGTGCCACCAGGCCGGCCCCTCATTTTTAATTTTATTTATTTGAGACTTCTCTCCTTTTTTCTTAGTGAGTCTGGCTAAGGGTTTGTAAATTTTATCTTCTCAAAGAACCAGCTCTTAATTTTACGAGTCCTTTCTACTTTTTTAAAATCTCTATTTCATTGATTTCTGCTCTAATTTTTATTATTTCTCTCCTTCTACACACTTTGGGCTTTGTTCTTCTTTTTCTACTTCTTTTGGGTGTAGTTTAAGATTACTTACTTGAGATTTTTATTGTTTGTTGAGGTAGGCCTGTACTGCTGTAAATTTACATCTTAGTAATGTTTTTGCTGCATCACATAAGAGTTGGCGTATTGTGTTTTCATTTTTATTTTTCTCCAGGTATTTTTTAATTTCTCCTTTGATTTCTTCATTGATCCAATGGTTATTCAGTAACATGTTGTTTAGTCTCCATATATTTGTGACTTTCCCAGCTTTTTTCTTGTAGTTGATTTCTAGTTTCATAACATTGTGGTCAGAAAAGATGCTTGATACAATTTCAATCTTCTTAAATTTATTGAGGCTTGCCTTATTTCACAACATATGGTCTATCTTTGAGAATGTTCCCTGTGCACTTGAGAAGAATGTTTATTTTCTGTTTTTTTAATGAAATGTTTTATATATCTCTATTAAGTCCATCTTGTGTAGTGTTTCATTTAAGGCCATTGTTTCCTTGTTGACTTTCGTCTGGATGATCTATCCTTTGATGTAAGTTGGGTGTTGAGGTCCCCTAATGTTGTGGTCCTGTCAATTTCTCATTTTAAGTCTGTTAGTAGTTCCTTTATATACTTTGGTGCTCCTCTGTTAGGTGCATATATAATAATAATAATCATTATGTCCTCTTGGTGAAATGTCCCTTTTTCATTATATACTGCCCCTCTTTGTCTCTCTTTTTTTTTAATCTTGAAGTCTGCTTTGCCTGATATAAATATGCCTACACCTGCTTTCTTTTTCTAGCCATTTTCTTGGAGTACCATCTTCTATCCCTTCATTCTGAGCCTATGTTTGTCTTTAGCTGAGGTGTGTTTCCTGGAGGCAGCATATTGTTGGGTCTTGTTTTTTAATCCATCCAGCCACTGTATCTTTTTCTTTCTTTTTGTGAAGAAGATCAGCCCTGTGCTAACATCTGCCAATCCTCCTCTTTTTTTGCTGAGGAAGGCTGGCTCTGGGCTAACATCTGTGCCCATCTTCCTCCACTTTATATGGGACGCCGCCACAGCATGGCTTTCCAAGTGGTGAGTCAGTGAATGCCCAGGATCCAAACTGGCAAAGCCTGGGCTGCCGCAGTGGAGTGCGCACACTTAACCACTTGCTCCACCAGGCAGGCCCCTGCCGCTGTGTCTTTTGATGGATGAAATAAATCCATTTACATTAAGATAGATTATTGATATATGAGGGCTTATTACTGCCATATTATCTCTCGTTTTCCACTTGTTCTATATTCCCATTGTTTCTTTTCCCTTGTATTTCTGACTACCATTTCAGTTTGGTGGGTTTTTTTTGTCATAGTTTTCTGTTTTCTCTTTATTTTTAATTTGTGACTCTGTTTTGATTTTTGTTTTGTGGTTACCATGAGTTTGTATAAAAGGTCCCATAGATGAGGTAGTCCATTTTCTGATAGCTTCTTATTTCCATTAGCTTAAGCAGATTCCATCCCTTTCCTCTTCCTCTTCTATATTTTTCTTGTCACAAATTATTCTTTTTTGTGTTTTGAGTTTGTGACTAAATTATTTATAGTTATTTTTGATGCTTTCTTTCCCTTTATCTTTTATGTTATAAGTGTTTGTTAATCTATTCTGATAGAGAGCTGCAATTTTCTGATTTTGTTTGTCTATTTATAAGCTTGCTGAAAGCTTTTTAAACTTTGCCTGTTTGTTTCAGGTAGGGGTGCTCCCTTCATCATTTCTTGTAAAATAGGTGTAGTGGGGATGAAATTCCTCATCTTTTGTTTATATGGAAAAGCTTTTATTTATCAGTCATATCTGAAGGATAATTTCACTGGATAGAGTATTCTTGGCTGATAGTTTTTTTCTTTCAGTAATTTGAATATATCATTAATTTCTCTCCTAACCTGTGAGATTTCTGCTGAGAAATCTCCTGAAAGCCTGATGGGAGATCCTTTGTAGGTTATTTTCTTCTCTCTTGCTGCCATTAATATTATTTCTTTGTCATCGACTTTTGACAGTTTTAATATTATATACCCTGTAGAAGGTCTCTTTGTATTGATGTAATTTGGAGTTCTATTTGCTTCATGTACCTATATGTCCAGACCCTTACGCAGGTTGGGAAGTTTTCAGCTGTTATTTCTTTGAACAAGCTCTCTACTCCTTTCTCCTACTCTTTTCCCTCTGGGGTACCTGTAATCCTTATGTTACTTTTCCTAATCGAATCAGAGATTTCTTGAAGAATTTCTTCATTTTTTAAAATCTTAATTCTCTCTTCTCCAACACCTGAAGCATTTCTTGATTTCTGTGTTCAAAGTCACTAATTCTCTCTTCCATAAGCTTTGTTCTATTTTTTATGCTTTCTACTTCATTTTTTTGTCTCTTTAATTGTGTTCTTCATATCCAGAACTTCTTTTTTTTTTTTTTTTAAGGCTTCAATCTCTTTGGTAAAGTATTCTTTCTGTTTGTTAATTTTATCCCTGAGCTCAATGAACTCTCTTTCTGAGTTTTCTTGTAACTCATTGAGGTTCTTTATGACCGCTATTTTGAATTCTCTATCATTTAGACTGTAATCTTCTGTAACTTCAGGTTTGGTTTCTGCAGATTTATCATTTTCCTCCTGTTCTGCAGTATTACTGTGGTTATTTATGGTGTTTGATCCTCTGTTGTGCGTTTGTGGTAGTAATCACCTTTTCTTACTTGGGTATGGCTTTGGTTACTTTGGTTCTGGTCACCTGGGTCTCATGTTCTTCCACTGGGTCTCTGCAGGCTCAGATGCTCCTGTCCTGTGCACCACCTCGGCTACTGTTCCTAGGTTTTCTTGGGATACTGTTGCACTGCTGCCAGGGGTGCTGGTTTCACAGGTGTCGCTGTCACAGGTAGGGTCCTGGGGACTCAGGCACCTCTATACAGCCCCCACTGCTGGTGGAGCTCGTGCTGGGGTTGCCACCACTGGGGGCTGCATCACCAGCTGCTGTTGTTCTTGTTCCTTATGGTTGCAGATTCCACCTGCCACCACTGGGGGGTGACAGGGGCTGTTTTTTCTTTCCAGCCTTGTCTGCTAATAATTGTATCACTTGGCCACTCTGCATTTGCTTGGGCCACGCCACAACCACTTGGTGGGTTGCCTTTGCACTGGCCAGTGAGCTGCTTCTTAATGAGCTGTGTTCCTGCAGTTGAGACCACTACCACTGGGGGGAAACTTCAAGTGAGCTGAGTGGCTGAGCCATCACAACTCAGTGGGGAGTATTCACATGAGAGGCATGGTGGGTGTTCCCACAGGCTGGGATACCACTCTGCAAGCATTCATGTGTGGGCTGGGCTCCCCTAGCCTCACCTCAGTGTCCTCTGGCCACTGCATGGGGATCTGCCACCTGGATCTCTGCCACTGGGGAGAGGGAAGGGGCTGATCCCCTAGTTCCGCTGCTTCTCTAGGGTCCAGTCCACCCACCTTCAGATATATAGCTGCATGGATCTCTCAGGCATCTTTTTGTGCTGTGTAGGCAATCATCTCTTGCTTAATGGATGTCCCATTTGTTGTCACTTAGAGGGGAGAGACAAAGGGAACAACTCATCCTGCTATGATACTGACATCACTCTGTGTACCCTTTCTTATGCAATTTTAGGGTATATCTTAAATTGTGTTTTAAATTGCAGCCAACACACACACACACACACACACACACACACACACACAGTATTAACGTATTCTGTTTCCTAGTTTAATATTTGCATATCCTGGTCTTGTTCCATATTTATATAATTATTTTACAATATATTTACACAAATATTTCCATATATAGGTAATTGTCCAACAAGTTATTTTCCTCCATCAGTCATCTATGAAAGAGGTATTATCATACTTCATTGTCTGAAATGCTACATCATATTTTGTAGTGTTTCACAAAGAAGTGTCTTGATGCAAACACTCTCTGTTTACACAGTTAGAATTGAATGTCTATTTCCTGCTACCACAGGCATCAAGGAATATGGATTCTTTATCATGTTGATCTGTGCAAAGGTGGATTATCGAGATGGTGTGAGACATGGGCTTTCTTCACCGTCATGAGTACACATTTTCACTGTGGGTTGGTCATTGCCAATGGTTTTATGAATGACTATAAAACTTGCTATTCCAACACTGTGTCCCCACATTACCCCACATTTCTTTTTTTTGAACAGTCTCTCCTTGGAAGTCTTCAAGTCTCCAACTGTGCTGTGGGGTGAAGAATCTGGAAGGCTTCCTCGGGATATGGGTCCTGATTGATGAATCCTGGGCTAGAAACACTGCCCCCACCTCCAGTACAAACCTACTCAAGTGCACAGAACACCTTCTTGGCTCCTTCCCTCCTGGGTCCTGCCTAGGTTTTGGGAATCCCTGCCCACAGAGCATGTACTACAGTTTCCTTCTCAAAGGCTTCACATATATGCAAACTCCTCATGAAACATAACCATCCCCTTGCATACCAGGACTCCAACCTACAGCAACAAGCTGGTCTCTCCAACAACTTGGGCCTTAAACATCTGCCTAGAATCCAGGCTGCTCCAAGACTACAAGTGGGAGTTCAAAGCGAAGGCCCTCCTAAGACACGAATCTGTAGCATTCCTCCCAGTAACCCCAATGTGTCCCCTCCATTGTCCTCGATGACCCCCCTTACCTGTCTCTTCATTCCAGCCCAATTTATCTTACTGGCGCACACAGGGAGAAAAATGTGGCTTCCCAGTGACTTGAATCAGGCACTTCCTTCATCCACTTGTTCCCAAGTGCAGCACTGAAGCCCTCGCATGAACACTGAGAATAACTGTGTGATATAAATGCATAGGGGTCCAAACAGGCCTAATTCAAAATACAGTTCTAAGATGCCCCACAGATTTGCACCTTGTTCTTCTGACCTAAAAATTTTTGCTCCCTGATTTCATCAACCCCAAGTATGTGTACTCAGGTTGAGGTCTTCTCTGGAGTCTGAGGGCACTAAGAGAGCTCACTGGAGCCTAAGTTTCAGGCTTTTGGGGGCTGAGATTATATAGGCACACAGTCCTGCATGACTCAACACAGTTACCAAAACTCCAGACATTCAGAAGGAAAGTAGATGTTCACCATAACTCACATTGTTTGCACAAACTATCTAGAAAAATGGTTCTGCACAGCTCAAGATGTCAAGCATGCAAAATGCTCTTATTAGTTACCATATTCCAACAACTCAATTCCCTGGAGCCAGCTAAGGGCCAGTCATGATTCCTTGCCCTCCTGGCTATGTGCTTGTGCATGTTTTGTGACATTGAGGCTTCCTGAGTAAACTGTTTCCTGGGAGTCCATTCTTGGCCTTTGGCATAGGCTGTCATAGAGAAAATGGTCATAGTTTTCTCACACTTACATACATTGTAGCATTTATATAACAGCTATATTAATAATATTGGAATGACGATGCCCAGCCTTTGGAGGAGCTAGTGCACCAGGTGAGGATTATGTATCCCTATGAAGCCACTACATATTTCTTCTTCTTTTTGTATTAATTTCATTAGGTGTTTCTGCCTTGGTCTACAGCTACTTGTACTTTATCATAAGCTTGTGCAGAAACAGTTTTTCCTTGACTGATGGAAAGATTGAACATTGTAAATCTCTCCATGGAGTTCCAATAAACTTTAGTTGGAAAAGAGCATGCTGAATTCTTTGAGGGTTATCAGCCACTCCCACCAGCAGAGATCAGACAACCAGACAAGAACTCACCCTGGGCAAGGATTTTGAGACTTGCCTACAAACAAAACATCACGAATATGGTGAAAACTAGGGACCTCAGACGGCAGAGGCACACTTTCTAAATCTTGGCACCCCAATGATTAGAAAATGGCAAGGGAGCATGTGTCCTTAACATTTCTTTATGTGCACCTCACTCTGATTTGGATAATCCCCTCCAGCACTTATGGAGCAGGGAAGAACAAGTATGGATCACATCAGTTCCTCCTATAAACTCTGACATGGAAACCAAAAGAGGACTCTGAATCCACCCACGGCGCCCTTGTTTCAGCATTATGGGAGCATCTTTTCCCTACTGTGATCCCTCCTCAAACTATTTCAATTTAATTTGAACACTTTTCTTTTTCTTCTATGAGAGCAGAGGCAAAAGATTTGAACACTCCTGGGATTCAAAGGCTACCACAGGATGACAGTATTGTCTGTGCAGGTATATGGAGAATGCGAGCGACCAGATGGGACTAGCATGGGGGACTGACCAGCATGGAGGGGAGGTTTGACCTTTTGACTCTTCCCTGAGGTCGCTGTGCTTTCTTCTCCTCCTTTTACTTCCCTGCACTTAGAGAGTATCACATACTGGGCCTTGTTTCTTTCTGCCCATGCATGCACTTGTGCTAACCCCACAGTCCTTTGCATTTTCAGCCTCTCCTGCACCTTGTTTCCCCTCCTCCAACTTCATGGCAGAAAGTAAGTTGGTGACACATACATTTACATCCAAAAGAGCTATGAAAGTTTGAGTTCCACCTTTCTAAACCATCCCAAGAATGTTCAGCTTCTTTTTTATATATCCAATGTTAGCATGTAGACACAGGGAGGAAACAGAGGACACAGAGGGAGAACAACTCAGTACAGGTAAGCAGGGCACAAGCAAGACACATTTTCTTTTAGTGTCTAGCAGACTTTTGGTTGCTTGCAGCTCAAAAAAATGAAGTTATAACGTTTTCTATTCACCCAAAGCTCTGTGTTTACCTGGATAACACTTGACTCTTTTCTCCCTTTGCTAGGAAGAGAATGAACAAGGAGGAAAACACTCTTAGGGTGCTTATTTCAATTCAAATTCTCACATATCAGCCTCATTAACAGGTGGGGGAGTGGAGGACCCTTCCTCCCACCTTGAAAAATACAATGAGAAAATTTACTACGTGTCCTGGGGAGTCTTCTCTCTTCTCTATTCAGGCTCAGGAAAGATCTTTATCATTTTTCCCTCTCAGAACTCTCTCATCAACGAAACTGTGACAAATTGGGAAGGCTCTTAAAATTTACACTATTTGGTAGCAAAGTAACTAGGATGTCATTTCTTGGATGATGGAAAAACACACGAGAATCCTGGGTCTACATCGACAGACAATTTTCATGGTGCTACTGACAGCAAGAAGTTCTGATTTGCATTTGTGTCTTTTACCCTTCCCAAATATATTGGGAGTGATGCAAACTGGCCCAAGAGGGTGTTTTATACACTGTAGTTCTCCATCACACCTGAGGATCTGCAAACTTAAGAAACAAAATATTTCAAAGTGGGTCCAAATGAAACCTGCCCAAATTTTGCCTCAGAGAAAGGCATTACCTTTATTATATTGGAAAAATAGTTAGTGAGTCCCTTACCCCCAATAAAGGAACTACCTCCATCTTGGAAGGCTATGTATTATATACAATGTTATCTTATCTTTGATAAGATAGTTTGCAGTTAAACTTAGTAAAAGACATAAAAAACATAAGAAATGCACTGGGAAAATATGTCACAACTGGGTTGACTTCTCCCTTTAAATATGATAAAAATTTATCCTCTGGACAAAAGGCCCATTAAAGATTCTGAATATGAGAACTTTGAATTGTGATACCACAGGATTGCTAAAGTTTTTAAAAGGCAGAAAGAGATAGGCATAATGGTCACAAGAATTCAATGAAAAGTCAGCTCCAAGGATGGTATGTTACTTAATAAGGCAAAAATAGGAGAGAAAAGAAAAGATATTATAATACAATATTTCTATTTAAATTATAATTTATTTGCCGTTTTGGAAAATGGTACCATTTGCTAACTAAATCACAACAAAGTGATTCTGAATAGAGTTCAGATCTAAATTTAAAGAAAGAAAATAGTATTCATAGAAGAAAACAAAGGAGATTACATCAGTGTTCTTAGAATAGGAACTTCTTTTGACACTGAGCAAAAAATATTTAATATAATGAGGGCAATAAAAATTAAATTACAGTAAAATTAAGAGCTGGTCTTCATCAAATGACAGAGAGTGCACAAAGAAAAGACTTGTATTCCACATATACAAAGAACTCCTAGGAAACAATAATAAAAATAGAGATGATACAAGAGAAAAATGGGAAAAATAAACCAAAAAATACCAAATACTGTGTGATCTCGCATATATGTGGAATACAGTGAAACCAAAGTCATAGAAACAGATCAAATTTACAGTTGCCAGAGATGTGGGTTGAGGGGTAGGGGAATTGGGAGAAGGTGGCCAAAGGTACAAACTTCCTGTTGAAGTAGATAAATACGTTTTGGGGATGTAATGTACAACGTGATGACTGTAGTTAACAATACTGTGCTGTATATTTGAAAGTTGCTAAGAGTAGGTTTTAAAAGTTCTCACCACACACAAAAAAAGTTTTAACTATTTAAGGTGATGGATAGTAACTAAAGTCATTGTAGTGATTATTTTGCAATATATACATATATTAAATCATTATGTTGTACACTTTAAACTTTTACAATGTTGCAAGTCTATTATATCTGAATAAAAATGGGAAAAATAAGCCAAAAGATACTTTAAAAAAGTGTTACCCAAAGTGTATTTAACACATGAAAATATATTCAATTTCCTTAGTAACCAAAGAAATGCAAAGAACACCTGCTTGGAACAATTACATCAACAAGATTCCAAAAGTGAAAATGACAGAAAACATCAAATGTTGGCAAGATGTAGATTAACCAGGAATCTCGTACTTTTCTGTTGAATATAAAAATTGTTTTAATAAAGATCCTTTTGGACAATATTCACAGTATGTAACAAAGCGGGACAGATATAAACATATGGTCAAAAACATCCACTACCATGTATACATCCAAGAGATGTACACATATTTCTCACAACCAGAAAAAGAATTTACATATGAATAGTAGTCCTAATAGCCCCCAAAAGAAAGCCTCTCACAGGAACAACCATGTGGAAAGATTAAATTAATTCTTTGCTATTTATAGAGTGGAATCTTACATAGAAATGTAAATGAGTAATCCATAATAACATGCAGCAATATTGATAAATTCACGAACAATATATGAAATAAAGAAATATAAAAAAGTGAATATTATTTCATTTGTACAAAATTAAAAATGGTAAAATTTTCCTGTGGTTTTAGATGTCAGACTATTTTTTTTATTCTGGTAACATTGGTTTATAACATTGTATAAATTTCAGGTATACATCATTATATTTCAATTTCAGTGTAGACTACATCATGTTCACCACTCAAAGACTAATTACAATCCATCACCACACATTTTTTCCTAATCCCCCTTTTGCTCTCCTCCCTCCCCCCTTCCCCTCTGGTAACCACCATTTAAATCTCTGTCTCTATGTGATTGTTTATTGTTGATTTTAGATGTCAGAATATTGTTTGAGGATATCAATATCAATATTAATATCAATAATCAATATTATTGATGGAAGTAGTTACTGGTAGGGGGAAAATTGGTGGCTGTACGTGCTAACAAAAATAAATTTTTTGATCTAGGTGTTGAATAGACACTTATGTTCAGTTTGTAAGATTTAGTTGAGCTATACATTATAACCTATGTCTGTGGCATTGATCTTTTAAAAATACAGATCAAGAGTAAAAAAAGAAAATTGGGGAAAGCTTAAGAGATTAGTGTTGGAATGCCATCATACTGTCCAGGTGGAGGTTAAATATATTAAAAAACCACATTCTGATTACTTTTCAAATGTATGCTGTAATTTCTAAGTTAAAAATTAAAAAATACTGAAGGTACAGTTTTCCAAGTGAAAGGGATAAAATATAGAATTATTTTAAAAATTCATACAGAGAACGTTAGAAAAACCAAGAACATACACAAGGTGTAATAAAGAGTGCACAATAATTAGTATCTCCAATCCCAAATGTAACTACTATTGTATTAAACATAACTACAGTAGTTACTCTGGTTAGTTAAACATATTTTACTATATTCATTTGGATATTTATTTCAAGAGATGTAATTAAAATATTAGGATTAAAATCAAAAAAGAAAAATCTGATCAATGCAATGTTAACCAAGTTATAACCCAACTTCAAAAGAAAAGTGGTGGATCAGAGTCAAGCTGGCGGCGTAGGCAGACCCTGAACTCACCTCCTCCAGCGGACACAGCCAGTTTACAAGTATTCATGGAAAAATTACCCCTGAGACAGAACTGAAAAGTGCATAAGAGGAACTCCTGCAACAACGGACAATCCTAACCGAGGTAGAAGAGGCAGAGACTCCCTTCTGGAGAGGAGAAATGCCGCCTTCACAAGCCTTCAGCTTCACGGCCGCCCGGGAGCAGCTCACAGGTACGCAGCCCTCCCTGGAGGCGCAGGGCCCTGAGCCGGGTGTGCCACTGCTGTGGGCATTTTGTGGACCCAGAACAGTGGAGACGAGTGGCAGAATATCTGACTTTTCCTGCTACTAAAGCATTGGGGAGTACCCCCAGAAAAGCTGGTTCACAAAGAAACTAAAACCGGCTCTTAAAGGGCCCGCGCGCAAACTCACCCGTTTCAGAAAGCAACCTAAAATCACCAGAAAGAAAGATGCACAGTGCTGTGGTGAAAAGAGACTGGCCTAGTGGGCCCTGGGTGCATCTCGGCGGGAGGTGAGACCTCTCCAGGGACTGGGACATTGGCGGCGGCCATTGTTGTGGCCTGGTGTGGGCGTGCTGACACAGACGCCATTGGAGTTCTCCCTGAGGCCTGCTAGCCCAGGGTCTGCTCCACCCGCTAGAGCACCGATTTAATCCAGCTCAGCCAGGGCGGGCAGCCCACCCTAGAGACTGGCCCCACCCAACAACAAGCCCTCAGGCAACGTGTGGGCCTGCATAGATTGGTGACTGGATTCTGTGCAGCCTGGCTACTGAGCTGATTTTAGCGGGGCAGGGTGTGCACACAAGGAGTGGGTGGAGAGTGTGGGGTGGTGGCGGAGTGTGTGAGGCTCCCGCCTTGCAGAGACTGGGTCCGCATCAGGAGGTCGGGGCGCGCACACGGGGCAGGGCTGTGTTGACTGTGTGTGTGTGGACCTGTGGGTGGCAGGGCTTGTCAGCTGCAGAAGACTTGTGCTTCTCAAAGACCCACATAGGGAGTTTGTCCCACCTTCCAAAGCCTGAAACAATTGGGTGCTCCTGTGCCTGAGACCAGTCCCACCCAGCTGCAATCCTCAGAGAGCTGACAAGAGACCTAAAGGCTGGAGGCTTATAGCAATTGTAAGGCCCTGAGCCTAACAACCTGCCACGCTGGGGGCCCATTCACTTAAAAGAAACACTGCAACACAAATGTGGTATTAGAACTTGCAGCCAACTGTGCTGGGGCTCCCCACACCCAATAAAGAGACTGAAGGGGGCTCCGGGCCGAGGCGGAGACTGGGGCGCCGGGGCACCATCGGGCCCCGCTCTCAGCGGCGCCCCGCTGGCTCCATCTTGTGCGGGGAGCCGGCCGGGAGGCGGGGGGCCCCAGCCCTGCCCCTGCCCTGGGGCCCGGCCGCCGCGCGGGACCCCAGGGGAGCGCCCCCCTTCCGCCCGCCCGGCCGCGGGGGCATGGCGGGCCGGGCCGCTTTGTCCGCCCCGGCAGCCCGGGCGGGGGCCCGGGGCCTGGGCCGGGCGAGCGGGGGGGGGGGGGGGGGGGGGGGGGGCTGCGCGCCAGGGGCGTCCGGCCGGCGCGGGCGGGACTGACAGGTCGGCGGGCAGGGCCGTGGGGTCGGGGCCAGCCCGCGCACCTCCGTGCGAGGCCGTGGCGAGGAAGCGAGGTCGCCGGGGGGAAGGCATGGATTTGGTGTCCCCGCAGTCTGGCTTACACGTAAAGAATGCAGCCATCTGGCGGCTTGCGGTCCCTGGACTTGTCCCGAAGATCGAAATTGGGCAAAGCTTAGACACCTTTTTAGACAGGTGTTCTTAAACGCTACTGACAACACGAATCTGACAGTATTTCATGACAATGGATGGTGACAGTTCTACAACAGATGCTTCTCAGCTAGGAATTTCGGCAGACTATATTGGAGGAAGTCATTACGTTATACAGCCTCATGATGATACTGAGGACAGCATGAATGATCATGAAGACACAAATGGTTCAAAAGAAAGTTTCAGAGAACAAGACATATATCTTCCAATTGCAAATGTGGCGAGAATAATGAAAAATGCCATACCTCAGACGGGAAAGATTGCAAAAGATGCCAAAGAATGTGTTCAAGAATGTGTGAGTGAGTTCATCAGCTTTATAACATCTGAAGCGAGTGAAAGATGCCATCAGGAGAAACGGAAGACAATCAATGGAGAAGATATTCTCTTTGCCATGTCTACCTTAGGCTTTGACAGTTACATAGAACCTCTAAAGTTATAGCTTCAGATATTCAGAGAGGCTATGAAGGGAGAGAAAGGAATTGGTGGAACAGTCACAGCTACAGATGGACTAAGTGAAGAGCTAACAGAAGAGGCATTTACTAACCAGTTACCAGCTGGCTTAATAACTGCAGATGGGCAACAACAGAATGTTATGGTTTACACAACGTCATATCAACAGATTTCTGGTGTGCAACAAATTCAGTTTTCATGATCTGAAGAAATGATGGAATGGGGAGTGTAGAGAAATGCAAGAATCTGTATGATTCCGGAACAGAGACGTTAGAAGGAAATGACATTGAAGAAGACACAAAGAAATGGAAAGATATTCTGTGCACTTGGATTGGAAGAATTAACATAGTTAAGATGTTCATACTTCCTAAAGCAATCTATAGATTCAATGCAATCCCTATCAAAGTTCCAACAACATTTTTCACAGAAATAGAACAAAGAATCCTAAAATTTATATGGAACAACAAAAGACCCCGAATAGCTAAAGGAATCCTGAGAAAAAAGAACAAAGCTGGAGGTATCACACTCCCTGATTTCAAAATATACTACAAAGCTATAGTAACCAAAACAGCATGGCACTGGCACAAAAACAGACACACAGATCAATGGAATAGAATCGAAAGCCCAGAAATAAACCCACACATCTATGGACAGCTAATCTTTGACAAAGGAGCCAAGAACATACAATGGGGAAAAGAAAGTCTCTTCAACAAATGGTGTTGGGAAAACTGGATAGCCACATGCAAAAAAATGAAAGTAGACCCTTACCTTACACCATACACAAAAATTAACTCCAAATGGATTAAAGACTTGAATGTAAGACCTGAAACTGTGAAACTTCTAGAAGAAAACATAGGCAGTATGCTCTTCCACATCGGTCTTAGCAACATCTTTTCAAACACCACATCTGACCGGGCAAGAGAAACAATAGAAAAAATAAAAAAATGGGACGACATCAAACTAAAAAGCTTCTGCACAGCAAAGGAAACCATCAACAAAACGAAAAGACAACCTAACAATTGGGAGAAGATATTTGCAAACCATACTTCTGATAAGGGCTTAATCTCCAAAATATATAAAGAACTCATGCATCTTACCAACAAAAAAACTACCAACCCAATTAAAAATGGGCAAAGGACCTGAACAGACATTTCTCCAAAGAAGATATACAGATGGCCAACAGACACATGAAAAGATGTTCAAAATCATTAACTATCAGGGAAATGCAAATCAAAACTACAATGAGATATCACCTCACGCCCCTCAGAATGGCTATAATTAACAAGACAGGAAACAACATGTGTTGGAAAGGATGTGGAGAGAAGGGAACTCTCATACACTGCTGGTGGGAGTGCAAACTGGTGCAGCCACTATGGAAAACAGTATGGAGATTCCTCAAAAAATCAAGGGTAGAACTACCGTATGATCCAGCCATCCCACTGTTGGGTATTTATCCAAAGAACTTGAAAACACCAATTTGTAAAGGTACATGCACCCATGTGTTCATTGCAGCAATATTCACAATAGCCAAGACTTGGAAGCAACCTAAGTGCCCATCAAGGGACGAATGGATAAAGAAGGTGTGGTATATATACACAATGGAATACTACTCAGCCATAAGAAACGATGAAATCCAGCCATTTGTGACAACATGGATGGACACTGAGGGTATAATGCAAAGTGAAATAAGTCAGAGGGAGAAGGTCAAATACCACATGATTTCCTTCATTAAGTAGTAGATAATAACAACAATAAACAAACACATAGGGACAGAGATTGGATTGGTGGTTACCAGAGGGGAAGGGGGGAGGGAGGAGGGTGAAAGGGATAATTCGGTACATGTGGGTGGTGATGGGTGGTAATTAGTATTTTGGTGGTGAACAAAATGGTGGTGATGTAATCTATGCAGAAATAGAAGTACAATGATGTACACCTGAAATTTTTACAATGTTATAAACCAATGTTACTGCAATAAACAAAAAATTAAAAAAAAAAAAATGAACAAACAAAAAAAACTTCCCTGTAGCCTCAGGTACTTTTCAACCAAGTAATTCAAATTAAAATAAAATCAAGGTTTAGTCATTAATTATATCTTAGCTTTTCTCAAATACAAGTCAGGCAAAAAGCATCTAAACCTAACAAACAGTACTAGAATTACCATTCATATGACATTATGTAAACATGTTATGGGTTCCCTTGTTAATGAGTTGATGATTCCACTGTGATGAGAACATGTAACCAGCAGACATTCCTGATCCTGCCCTGTGCTGCACATGAGGTATTTTACAATTTTATGTTGAACAGACATGCTAAGCCCTGCGTTTTTTTTAAATCATACAAAATTTAAACATTCCTAGGCAATGAAACACTAAAAAAAAAAAAAAAAAAAAAAGAGACTGAAGGGCCCACAACAACTACAAGAAGCTGAGCATTACAACAGCTGGCCAGGAGCATAACTCGGCCTCCCTGGGAGCCTACAGGGAGAGCAAACAGGCCACAACAGAAGGACACATGTAGCCCAAATAGGGGTCACCCCTGGAACATTGAGAACTGAGGGACCGCACACTGCAGGCCTCCTAAGCCATCACTTACATAAGGTCACCTATCCAAGAGCAGAAGACGTAGCTGACCTACCTAATACGTAGACACAAGCACAGGGAAAGAGGCAAAATGAGGAGGCAAAGGAATACATTCCAAGTAAGGGAACAGGACAAAACCCCAGAAAAGGAACTAAGTGAAACAGAAATGAGCAACCTACCCAACAGAGAGTTCAAACTAAGAGTGTTAAGGATGCTCACTGATCTGGGGAGAAGAATAGATGAACTCACTGAGAATGTCAACAAAGAAATGGAAGATATAAAAAAGAACCAATCAGAAATGAAGAATACAATACTGGAAATGAAAAATTCACTAGAGGAACTCAAAAGCAGAGTAGAGGGTACAGAAGAACGGATCTGAGAGCTGGACAAAAGACTAGAAGAAATTACCCAAGCTGAACAGGAAAAAGAGAAAAGAATTAAAAAGAGTGAGGACAGTCTAAGGGACTTCTGGGACAACATCAAGTGCACTAACGTCCGTATTATAGGTGTCCTGGAAGGAGAAGAGCGAGACAAAGGGGCAGAGAATCTATTTCAAGAAATAATAGAAGAAAACTTCCCTAGTCTAAGGAAGGAAACAGACATCCAGGTACAGGAAGCACAGAGAGCCCCAAACAAGATAAACCCAAAGAGGCCCATACCAAGACATATCATAATCAAAATGTCCAGAATTAAAGATAAAGAGAGAATCCTAAAAGCCACAAGAGAAAGTCAAGTTACATACAAAGGAAACCCCATAAGGCTATCAGCTGACTTCTCAGCAGAAAACTTACAGGCTGGAACATCAAAAGACCCCGAATAGCTAAAGGATTCCTGAGAAAATAACAAAGCTGGAGGTATCACACTCCCTGACTTCAAAATATAGTACAAAGCTATAGTAACCAAAACAGCATGGTACTGGCACAAAAACAGACACATAGATCAATGGAATAGAATTGAAAGCCCAGAAATAAACCCACACATCTATGGACAGCCAATCTTTCACAAATGAGCCAAGAAAATACAATGGGGAAAAGAAAGTCTCCTCAACAAACGGTGTTGGGAAAACTGGATAGCGACATGCAAAAAAATGAAAGTAGACCCTTATCTTACACCATACACAAAAATTAACTCCAAGTGGATTAAAGACTTGAATGTAAGACCTGAAACTGTGAAACTTCTAGAAGAAAACATAGGCAGTACGCTCTTTGACATTGGTGTTAGCAACATATTTTCAAGCACCATGTCTGACCGGGCAAGAGAAACAACAGAAAAAATAAACAAATGGGACGACATCAAACTAAAAAGCTTCTGCACAGCAAAGGAAACCATCAACAAAACAAAAAGACAACCTAACAATTGGGAGAAGATGTTTGCAAACCATACATCTGATAAGGGCTTAATCTCCAAAATATATAAAGAACTCATGCATCTCAACAACAAAAATCTAACCACCCAATTAAAAAATGGGCAAAAGACCTGAACAGACATTTCTCCAAAGAAGATATACAGATGGCCAACAGACACATGAAAAGATGTTCAAAATCATTAACTATCAGGGAAATGCAAATCAAAACTACAATGAGATATCACCTCACGCCCCTCAGAATGGCTATAATTAACAAGACAGGAAACAACATGTGTTGAAGAGGATGTGGAGAGAAGGGAACTCTCATACACTGCTGGTGGGAGTGCAAACTGGTGCAGCCACTATGGAAAACAGTATGGAGACTCCTCAAAAAATCAAGGATAGAACTATGATATGATCCAGCTATTCCACTGTTGGGTATTTATCCAAAGAACTTGACAACACCAATGCGTAAAGATACATGCACCCCTGTGCTCATTGCAGCGTTATTCATAATAGCCAAGACTTGGAAGCAACCTAAGTGCCCATCAAGGGACAAATGGATAAAGAAGCTGTGGTATATATACACAATGGAATACTACTCAGCCATAAGAAATGATGAAATCCAGCCATTTGTGACAACATGGATGGACATTGAGGGTATTATGCAAAGTGAAATAAGTCAGAGGGAGAAGGTCAAATACCGTAGGATTTCCTTCATTAAGTAGTAGATAATAACAACAATAAACAAACACATAGAGACAGAGATTGGACTGGTTGTTACCAGAGGGGAAGGTGGGAGGGAGGAGGGCGAAAGGGATAATTTGGCACATGTGTGTGGTCATGGGTTGTAATTGGTATTTGGGTGGTGAACATGATGTAATCTATGCAGAAATAGAAGTATAATGATATACACCTGAAATTTATACAATGTTCTAAACCAATGTTGCTGCAATAAACAAAAAGTTAAAAAAATAAAAAATAAAAAATAAAATAACATTTGGGTTCAAAAAAAAAGAAAAGTGGCAAAAATTGATTTATTTTAAATTTAAATGATCAAATTTAAATTAGAAAGAAAAGAAACATAGAATAGTTATAATGAAGAGTGTACAAGGAGTTGATAAATTCATTTCTGAATATACTAATTTTTATATTGAGTGAAGACTACTCTTAATAAAATCTAACACTGTTTAGTATATTTAGTTGTATATTTTCCAAGTTATATATCTAATACATAAAGATTCCAATGCAAAAAATAAAAAATACATAACATGTAAATTTAACCAATTAAACAACCAGCATAATGACACACATATCAGATAAAATGGACATAGATATTAAAGCATTGTGTGGCTTGGTGGCCTGGTGGTGCAAGCGGTTAAGTGCACGCACTCTGCTGCGGCAGCTTGGTGTTCGCTGGTTGGGATCCCAGGCGTGCACCGATGCACCGCTTGTCAAGCCATGCTGCGGCGGCATCCCTTATAAGGCAGAGGAAGATGGGCACAGATGTTAGCCCAGGGCTAGTCTTCCTCAGCAAAAAAAAAAAAAAAAAGAGGAGGATTGGCAGATGTTAGCTCAGGGATGATCTTCCTCACACACACAAAAAAAGTTAAAGCAATTGTGTTATTATTTTAATTACTATTATTTCTATGTTTGCTAATTTACAATGTTCTGCTATATTGACTGATGAAAAAGAAGTATAATTTGGCTGCATTCACATTTATACATATGTGTTCATATAAACATGGAGATATACATATATATGCATATATACATGCAAATACACACATATAAATATATATATACATACACACGTACAGATATATATGTGTATATATATATACATATATATGCAAGAAAGCATAATACTTTGGTGTCTAATATGTCGTCAATATTTCAAAGTGTATCACCTGAGCTTAAAGTATGTGTTTATTTTTTCAGCAGAAGATGTAATATCTATCCGTTAGTTAATAGTAATATATTGTTTTAAATCTTTGAAGACTAAATTGTTTACATCAGCTTTATAGTGTAAATATAGAGAGACAGATATTAAAATCATTTGTTAGGTTAGGGAAATTGCCGTTTTATTCCTTTGAATATCCACAGGCCAAAAGTGACACAGAAACAAAATGGATTCATGTCTCACGCTTCCAAATGACCATTCTCCCACTGCTGCAAGATTCATGCAAGCCTCCATCATAACCTTATTTCCTGACTTTTGAGACATGGAGGTGCACCTTGGAACCTATTTCTGCCAACACCCCCAATTGGCATCTTCACCTTAAAGAACAAATCTACTTTCTACAGATCCCTAATTTTATACGGATCCATATAACTTTATCCCAGACAAAACACAGTTTTCATCCACTACACTTCAGGTCTTTCAATATGTGTGAAAATCTACTTTTGTGCTCATTTGTCTGATTTCACTTTAATTCAGTCATGTCTATAGGAAAATGTGTTGTGTACTAATCTCCCTTCAAAACATCTATTCCAAATGACTACGGTCTCTCTAATGATAGAATGTACAAAACTCATATTTAGCCCTCAATGCCTCAACACTCTGAAATTCAATTAACATTTTAAAAAAAATTTTTTTGTTTATTGCAGTAACATTGGTTTATAACATTGTATAAATTTCAGGTGGATATCATTATACTTCTATTTCTGCATAGATTACATCATATTCACCACCAAAATACCAATTACAACCCATGACCACACACATGTGCCAAATTATCCCCTTCTCCCTCCTCTCTCCCCCCCTCCCCTCTGGTAACCACCAATCCAATCTCTGTCTCTATGTGTTTGTTTATTGTTGTTATTATCTACTACTTAATGAAGGAAATCATACGGTATTTGACCTTCTCCCTCTGACTTATTTCACTTTGCATAATATCCTCAATGTCCATCCATGTTGTCACAAATGGCTGGATTTCATCATTTCTTATGGCTGAGTAGTATTCCATTGTGTATATATACCACAGCTTCTTTATCCATTTGTCCCTTGATGGGCACTTAGGTTGCTTCCAAGTCTTGGCTATTATGAATAACGCTGCAATGAGCACAGGGGTGCATGTATCTTTACGCATTGGTGTTGTCAAGTTCTTTGGATAAATACCCAGCTGTGGAATAGCTGGATCATATGGCAGTTCTATCCTTGACTTTTTGAGGAATCTCCATACTGTTTTCCATAGTGGCTGCACCAGTTTGCACTCCCACCAGCAGTGTATGAGAGTTCCCTTCTCTCCACATCCTCTCCAACACATGTTGTTTCCTGTCTTGTTAATTATAGCCATTCTGAGGGGCGTGCGGTGATATCTCATTGTAGTTTTGATTTGCATTTCCCTGATAGTTAATGATTTTGAACATCTTTTCATGTGTCTGTTGGCCATCTGTATATCTTCTTTGGAGAAATGTCTGTTCAGGTCTTTTGCTCATTTTTTAATTGGATTGTTAGTTTTTTTGTTGTTGAGATGTATGAGTTCTTTATATATTTTGGAGATTAAGCCCTTATCAGATGTATGGTTTGCAAACATCTTCTCCCAATTGTTAGGTTGTCTTTTCATTTTGTTGATGGTTTCCTTTGCTGTGCAGAAGCTTTTTAGTTTGATGTAGTCCCATTTGTTTATTTTTTCTGTTGTTTCTCTTGCTTGGTCAGACATGGTGCTTGAAAATATGTTGCTAACACCAATGTCAAAGAGCGTACTGCCTATGTTTTCTTCTAGAAGTTTCACAGTTTCAGGTCTTACATTCAAGTCTTTAATCCATTTGGAGTTAATTTTTGTGTATGGTGTAAGGTAAGGGTCTACTTTCATTTTTTTGCATGTGGCTATCCAGATTTCCCAACACCATTTGTTGAAAAGACTTTCTTTTATCCATTGTATGTTCTTGGCTCATTTGTGAAAGATTGGCTGTCCATAGATGTGTGGGTTTATTTCTGGGCTTTCAATTCTATTCCATTGATCTATGTGTCTGTTTTTGTGCCAGTACCATGCTGTTTTGGTTACTATAGCTTTGTAGTATATTTTGAAATGAGGGAGTGTGATACCTCCAGCTTGATGTTTTTTCTCAGGATTCCTTTAGCTATTCGGGGTCTTTTGTTGTTCCATATAAATTTTAGGATTCTTTGTTCTATTTCTGTGAAAAATGTTGTTGGAACTTTGATAGGGATTGCATTGAAGCTATAGATGGCTTTAGGAAGGATGGACATCTTAACTATGTTAATTCTTCCAATCCAAGAGCACGGAATATCTTTCCATTTCTTTGTGTCTTCTTCAATTTCTTTCAGCAATGTTTTATAGTTTTCAGTGTACAGATCTTTCACCTCTTTGGTTAAGTTTATTCCTAGGTATTTTATTCTTTTTGTTGCGATTGTAAATGAGGTGGTATTCTTACTTTCTCTTTCTGCTACTTCGTTGTTAGTGTATAGAAATGCAACTGATTTTTGTATGTTGATTTTGTATCCTGCAACTTGATCACATTCATTTATTACTTCTAAAAGTTTTCTGGTGGATTCTTTAGGGTTTTCTATATATAATATCATGTCATCGGCAAATAGTGACAGTTTTGCTTTTTCCTTTCCAATTTGGATCTTTTTTATTTCTTTCTCTTGCCTGATTGCTCTGGCTAGGACTTCCAGTACTATGTTAAATAGGAGTGGTGACAGTGGGCATCCTTGTCTGGTTCCTGTTCTTAGAGGGATAGGTTTCAGTTTTTCACCATTGAGGATGATATTAGCTGTGGGTTTCTCACACATGGCCTTTATTATGTTGAGGTACTTTCCTTCTATACCCATTTTGTTCAGAGTTTTTATCATAAATGGATGCTGTATCTTGTCAAATGCTTTCTCTGCATCTATTGAGATGATCATGTGATTTTTATTCTTCATTTTATTAATATGGTGTATTACATTGATTGGTTTGCAAATGTTGAACCATCCCTGCATACCTGGAATAAATCCCACTTGATCATGGTGTATAATCTTTTTAATGTATCGTTGTATGAGATTTGCTAGTATTTTGTTGAGGATTTTTGCATTGATGTTCATCAGTGATATTGGCCTGTAATTTTCTTTTTTTTGTGTGTTGTCCTTGTCTGGTTTTGGTATTAGGGTAATGTCAGCTTCGTAGAATGAGTTAGGGAGCTTCCCCCCCTCCTCAATTTTTTGGAAGAGTTTGAGAAGGATAGGTATTAAGTCTTCTTTGAATGTTTGGTAGAATTCACCAGGGAAGCCGTCTGGTCCTGGACTTTTATTTTTGGGGAGGTTTGTGATTACTGTTTCGATCTCCTACTGGTGATTGGTCTATTCAAATTCTCTACTTCCTCTTGATCCGGTTTTGGAAGGTTGTATGATTCTAAGAATTTATCTATTTCTTTCAGACTGTCAAATTGGTTGGCATATAGCTTTTCATAGTATTCTCTTATAATCTTTTGTATTTCTGAGGTGTCTGTTGTAATTTCTCCTCTTTCATTTCTGATTTTACTCATATGTGCCTTCTCTCTTTTTTTCTTGGTGAGTCTAGCTAAAGGTTTTTCAATTTTGTTTATCTTTTCAAAGAACCAGCTCTTGGTTTTATTAATTTTTTTGTATTTTTTTTTTGTCTCTATTTCATTTATTTCTGCTCTGATTTTTATTATTTCCCTTCTTCTACTGATTTTGGGCTTTGTTTGTTCTTCTCTTTCCGGTTCCTTTAGGTGCATTGTTAGATTGTTTATTTGAGATTTTTCTTGTTTGTTGAGATAGGCCTGTATTGCTACCAACTTCCCTCTTAGAACCGCTTTTGCTGTATCACATAAATTCTGGCATGTCGTATTTTCATTTTCATTTGTCTCCAGGTATTTTTTGATTTCTCCTTTGATTTCTTTGTTGACCCAATCGTTGTTCAGTAGCATTTTGTTTAATATCCACGTATTTGTGGCTTTTCTGATTTTCTTCCTATAATTGATTTCTAGTTTTATACCGCTGTGGTCAGAAAAGATGCTTGGTATTATTTCAATCTTCTTAAATTTATGGAGACTTGTTTTGTGGCCTAATATGTGATCAATCCTGCAGAATGTTCCATGTGCTTTTGAAAAGAACGTGTATTCTTCGGTTTTTGGATGGAATGCTCTGTATATATCTCCCAGGTCCATCTGTTCTAGCGTGTCATTTAAGGCCAATGTTTCCTTATTGATCTTCTGTTTGGATTATCTATCAGTTGGTGTAAGTAAAGTGTTAAAGTCCCCTACTATTATTGTGTTACTGTCTATTTCTCTTTTTATGTTTGTTAGTAATTTCTTTATATATTTAGGTGCACCTACATTGGGTGTGTAGATATTTACAAGTGTTATACCCTCTTGTTGGATTGTTCCCTTGATCATGTAATGCCCTTCTTTGTCTCTTTTTATAGTTTTTGTTTTAAAGTCTATTTTGTCTGATATGAGTACTGCTACCCCAGCTTTCTTTTCATTGCCATTTGCATGGGGTATCTTTTTCCATCCCTTCATTTCAGTTTGTGAGTGTCTTTAGGTCTGAAGTGTGTCTCTTGTATGCAGCATGTATATGGGTCTTGTTTTTTTATTCAATCAGCCACCCTATGCCTTTTAATTGGAGCATTTAGTCCATTGACGTTTAAAGTAGCTATTGATAAGTATGTACTTACTGCCATTTTTTAACTTTTTTCTTCTCAGTGTTTTAGTAGTACTCTTCTGTTCCTTTCTCCTTCTATACAGAATTGATGGTCTCTTTAGTTTGACCTCCGTCTGAAAGCTCTACTCTTTAACTCCCCTCCTCCCTCCTTTTATGTTTTTGATATCATATCTAACCTCTTTTTACCCTCTTATCATGGAAATAGATAATTTTTCCTATTTGTGGTCTTCTCTTTTCCCCTTAAACCAGTCCCTTTAATATTTCTTGTAGCACTGGTTTCTTGGTGACAAACTCCTTTAATTTTTGCTTCTCTGGGAAATTTTTGATCTCTCCTTCCATTTTGAATGATAACCTTGTTGGGTAGAGTATTCTTGGCTGTAAGTTTTTTCCTTTTAGCACTTTAAATATATTGTGCCACTCTCTTCTAGCCTGTAAGTTTTCTGCTGAGAAGTCAGCTGATAGCCTTATGGGGTTTCCTTTGTATGTAACTTGATTTTCTCTTGCAGCTTTTAGGATTCTCTATCATTAATTCTGGACGTTTTGATTATGATGTGTCTTGATGTGGGCCTCTTTGGGTTTATCTTGTTTGGAGCTCTCTGTGCTTCCTGTACCTGGATGTCTGTTTCCTTCCTTAGACTAGGGAAGTTTTCATCTATTATTTCTTGAAATAGATTCTCTGCCCCTTTGTCTCGCTCTTCTCCTTCCAGGACACCTATAATACGGATGTTAGTGCACTTGATGTTGTCCCAGAAGTCCCTTAGACTGTCCTCACTCTTTTTAATTCTTTTCTCTTTTACCTGTTCAGCTTGGGTAATTTCTACTAGTCTTTTGTCCAGCTCTCAGATCCATTCTTCTGTACCCTCTACTCTGCTTTTGAGTTCCTCTAGTGAATTTTTCATTTCCAGTATTGTATTCTTCATTTCTGATTGGTTCTTTTTTATATCTTCCATTTCTTTGTTGACATTCTCAGTGAGTTCATCTATTCTTCTCCCCAGATCAGTGAGCATCCTTAACACTCTTAGTTTGAACTCTCTGTCGGGTAGGTTGCTCATTTCTGTTTTACTTAGTTCCTTTTCTGGGGTTTTGTCCTGTTCCCTTACTTGGAATGTATTCCTTTGCCTCCTCATTTTGCCTCTTTCCCTGTGCTTGTGTCTACATATTAGGTAGGTCAGCTGTGTCTTCTGCTCTTGGATAGGTGACCTTATGTAAGTGATGGCTTAGGAGGCCTGCAGTGTGCGTCCCTCAGTTCTCAATGTTCCAGGGGTGACCCCTATTTGGGCTACATGTGTCCTTCTGTTGTGGCCTGTTTGCTCTCCCTGTAGGCTCCCAGGGAGGCCGAGTTATGCTCCTGGCCAGCTGTTGTAATGCTCAGCTGCTTGTAGTTGTTGTGGGCCCTTCAGTCTCTTTATTGGGTGTGGGGAGCCCCAGTACAGTTGGCTGCAAGTTCTAATACCACATTTGTGTTGCAGTATTTCTTTTAAGTGAGTAAGTCCCCCGAGTGGCAGGTTGTTAGGCTCAGGGGCTTACAATTGTTATAAGCCTCCAGCCTTTAGGTCTCTTTTCAGCTGTCTGAGGATTGCAGCTGGATGGGGCTGGCCTCAGGCACGGGAGCACCCAATTGTTTCAGGCTTTGGAAGGTGGGGCAAACCCCGTATGTGGGTCTTTGAGAAGCACAAGTCTTCTGCAGCTGACAAGCCCTGCTGCCCACAGGTCCACACACACACAGTCAACACAGTCCTGCCCCTTGTGCACGCCCTGACCTCCTGAAGCGGACCCAGTCTCTCCACGGTGGGAGGCCCACACTCTCTGCCACCGCCCCACACTCTCCACCCGCTCCTTGTGCATGCCCTTCCCCACTGAAGTGGGCTCAGTTGCCAGGCTGCAAAGAATCCAGTCACCAATTTATGCAGGCCCGCAAGTTTCCTGAGGGCTTGTTGTTGGGTGGGGCCAGTCTCTAGGGTGGGCTGCCTGCCTTGGCTGAGCTGGATTAAATCATTGCTCTAGCGGGTGGGGCAGACCCTGGGCTAGCAGGCCCCAGGGGGAACTCTAATGACATCTGCGTCAGCATGCCAACACCAGGCTACAACAATGGCTGCCGCCAATGTCCCAGTCCCTGGAGAGGTCTCCCCTCTCACCAAGATGCACTCAGGGCCTCTCAGGTGAGTCTCTTTTTACCAAAGCACTGTGCACCTTTCTTTCTGGTGATTTTAGGTTGCTTTCTGAAACGGGTGAGTTTGTGCATGGGCCCTTAAAGAGCTGGTTTTAATTTCTTTGTGAACCAGCTTTTCTGGGGGTACTCCCCAATGTTTTAGTAGCAGACAAAGGTAGTATGCCACTCATCTCGATGGTGCTGGATCCACAAAATGCCCACAGTGGGGGCGCTCCCGGCTCAGGGCCCCACTCCTCCAGGGAGGCTGCATACCACTGGGCTGCTCCCTGGCGGCTGTGAAGCTGGTGGCTTGTGAAGGTGACGCTTTTCCTCTCCAGAAGGGAGTTTCTGCCTCTTCTACCTCAGTTAGGATTGTCCATTTTGGCAGGAGTTCCTCTTATCCAGTTTTCAGTGCTGTCTCAGGGGTAATTTTTCCACGAGTAGTTGTAAATTGGCTGTGTCTGCCGGAGGAGGTGAGTTCAGAGTCTGCCTACACTGCCATCTTGACTTCCTCTCCTGAAATTTAATTTACTTTTAAGCTTAAGTCTATGGCTTTCATTTATCTGTGAGAGAAATTTCCTTCCTACAGTTTCTTGAATGCTGATCTCAATGAGTGTTCCTGTTTTATGGAAATTTCCTACTATCCCATAAGTATTAATGTCTGAAAAATTTTTTATATCAGATTGAAAGTCACTTTCTTGACTCGAGATTGTTTCAGGAACTGCTGTTTTAACACAGCATAGACTCTGAACTTCTCCACTGGAAATCTTAATAAAATTTCTATTACATCAATATTAACATGATAATATCATATTTTATTTACAGTTGCTATTGATTTTATTGTTTGTTTAGGAGCAGAGGCTCAGTCAGTCTTCTTTACCCCTCCCTCATAATGTGAATGTTTCAAAAATATGCTTATATGCTGAAGGAGTCTAAAGAAAAACAATTCACCACTGTGAATATACATAAAATTGAGAAATTTATGAAAAGTTTAGGAGATTCTGTATTCCAGTCCAAGTAAAGCAGATCCGAGATACTCCGGAGTCTTGTCTCAGGAGACTGTAGGGGCTGACAGTTGGGAAACATGCAGCTATTGGCGTAGAAGTGTTCCTCAGCCACCAGCTTGGATGGTTAAAAACTGCTAAACAAATGTGGAAGACAGAGGAGAGAGTCCACAAAGACACAAACGTGCTCACCAGGACAAGGATGCTTTGCACAGCTGTGGACTCAGGGGAGGATCTGGGAGATAGATTTTTCCTATGCATTTATTGGACTTGCTGCTTGTGCCTGTGCAGGATGAAAACCATAAAGCCGCTGGTCCAGACCATCAGCACCAAATAGAAACCATTATGACCCAATGTAAATGCTACGTAGATTTTTGGTGTGATGTTGCCATGAACTATCATGTAACAGTAGCCATAATCTCTTCTCCATAGGAAGTTTGCTTTGTTCCTTTTATCAGTCATATGCGGAGAAAGGATAATATTTAGCATCATGTTCAAGATCCAGCAGAAGGTATTACAGGTTGCTATGTAGTTGGAGGCTTTCACTTTAAGCTCTGCCCACCTGGAGTTCAAGGGGCTGATAGTGATGGCCTGGAAGACACTCAAGAGGCAAATGGTGCCAACGGACACATCCCTGCTCACTCTGTGAACATAGAAAACATGTTTGCATCCAAAATTGTTGAGGAAATTCTTTGACCCTAAACCTGCCATTATTTGGGGAACTCCTTTAGAAAAAATAACTAAGAGGTTGGCTACAATCAGATTCTTGACAATCAAATCTGTGGACCTAAACTTGCATCCTGCCAAGTAAAGAAAGAGATAAAAGTAAAGAACAGATAAATTCCCCAGAATTCCAACTATAGTTTGTAGTAAAAGGATCATTCCTATGGCCAAATCCCTGGCAGCCATTCTGTCCAGTCCCAGGAAGTGCTGGTCATCTTCTGAGCCAGAGATTCCTGTATGGAAGTATGAGACGTGAACTACATGCATCATGTCAACTGAAATCCAATATTCTGCAGCTACATTCATTCTCACATGTAAATAGTTTTTTTTTTTTTTTTATAGTTTTTACTTTTGTCGTGTTTCTGAGTTGAGTACATAACATTTAAAGAGCTTTCACAATATGTATCAGTCCTACAAAGGCCATATATGTATTACATCCTGTATTCTCCCTCCACTAATATTTGGCACATCTACAACCTCTGGTATAACTTCCGTGTTTGTGTTAAGCTGCATAGCAAAAGAGACTGTACTAATGTGATTAAGGTTACAGATTTCCTTAATAAGGTGACCTTAAAATAAGAAGTTTATCCTAGATTATCTGGGTAAGACCAACGTAAACACATGAGCTCTTAAATCAGAGAAGTCAGAGATATGTGGTCATTGATGAAGTAGAGATTAGAAGCATGAAAGAATTTCACATGTTGTTTCTGTATTTGAATATAAGGGCTGGAAGCACATGAAAATTACTAAAAATAGTGAATTCTACCAACAAATGTACAGTCCCAGAAGCTGATTCTCCCCTTGAGATGGAAGAGAAGAACTCAGGCTCATTACTTCTTGATGTGGGATGTGTATGTTCCTAACCGGAGTACTAAGCTAAATAAGCCAAAATATTGACCTATGTACCATGAGAAAAATACATGAGTATTGACAAGCTGCTAATTTTGTATTAATTTCTTATGTCAGAAATAAAAAAAAAATAACACATGTAGGAATAAGTTTAATAATAAAATATTTAAAGAGTATAATACAGTAAAACTAGCCATCAATTGCCCCAAGACTAGCTTTTTTGTTTGAGGTGTGCCTTATTTTTTATGCAATTTCATAACATGTCACACTATTTCAGAGTGTGTCACACACACTATTAACATATATGGATGTTTTCAATATTTACATAAATATTGTCATATTAGGGTTACACAATCAAATTTCTTTTCTCAATCAGTGATCTGCAAAGACAATATTTCAAGCACATAGTCAGAAATACTACATAATATTCATGTTGATTATCAATGAACCACCTTTACGGAAACACTCCCTGGTTAGACATATACAGAGTTGGATCTGTCTGTCTCCTGCTGTCACACACATCCTAGCATGTGCATCATTGATCTTGATGATTTGTGCACATGTGGATTATCCAGATATTTTTTGAGACATGAGATTCCTTCACCTCTATAATTACACATTTTCACACTGAGTGGTGAATTACCAAAGGACCTTTGCACATAGCTACAAAACAAAGTATCCCACTGTGTCCCCACATAAGGCACTCTTTATGATTTGGTTACTTTTCTTTTTTGGTGCCTCCATAATGTCTCCCCCAGGATGGGGAACCTGAGGAATACCAGAGGCTTTGAGCAAAAACAAGTAATTAAAGATGCCTCCTGCTTCCAAAATGGTGGAGCCCCTCCAGCCCCTTCTTGTACAGAATGAGGTTAGTTCCCAGGACAATGTCTTGGGCTGTGTCACTCTTGGCCTAGAAAATCACTCCTCAGAATGCCTGTGCTCCAAGAGGTTTTCATCCAAATGTTGCAGGTGTAGATTATGCTCCCAGAGGAATCATGGCACATCCCCCTTACATCAGGGCTAAACTTGCAGCTGCATCCTGAACTCAGAGCTCAGGCCTATCTAAGAACATAATCTGTAGCATAAATCATTCCTCCTATCAATTCCATGCTGTCTCTTCAATGGAGTCTTGATCGTCTCTCCCTCCATTGCCTGTCTTCCTCCCTGTCCAATCCATTGCACATGCACACAGGGTACCAGAACAAGTTCTTGGGGACATTGATCCAGCACCTCCTTCAATCCACCTGGCCCCAAGTGGAGCACCAAGTCTTAGGGACTGGATGCCCAGAATTATCCTCCCCAATATAAATTCATAGGGCACCCACCAGGCCCTATTCTAATGGGGAAATGACAAATTAGGTTATATGAAAATTAAGAGCTGATCTTCGTCTAAAGATGAGGCTGAAGGAGAGAGATTGAGAGAACCAAGAAAGGACTTGTATCCAACATATATAAGGAACTCCTAGAAATAAACAGAAAATATAGACAAAACATTAGAAAAAACATGATGTAATCCATGCAGAAATAGAATTCTAATGATGTACACCTGAAACTTATATAATGTTATAAACCAATGTTACTGCAATAAAAATATAAAATAATAAAATCAAAAATAAAGTAAAATAAATCAAAATCTACTTTAAAAATGATACCAAAAAGCTATTTAATTTGTTAAAAGATGTTCAAATTTCTTGGTAATCAAGGAAATGCAAAATAAACCATCATCTGATATCTTCACATACCAACAAAAAAACTTGAATGATAGAAATGAACAGTATCGTCAGGATGTTGTTAAACCAGGAATCTTGTACACTGCTGATGGGTGTGAGAATTAGTATAAAAAATCTATTTTGTGAAAATATTTCACGCTAATAAATTTGAACTGATGTAAACCTATGGCCCAACAATTCACTAACATATATATACCCAAATCTTATTTGCACATTAGTCACTTAAGAAAATTTCTGGAAAATTTCTAGAATTTATATATCAGTACAGTTCCTAATAGCCACAAACTGAAAACACTCAGATTAACATCAACAGTGGAATAATTAAATTAATGCTTTGATATCCAAGTAGGAGAATAATATACAGCAATGAATAAACCACAGCAACATGCAAAAATACAGATAAATTCATAAACAACATAGGGAAAGAAAATGTTAAAAATGAATAAAGGAGCACTTTCTTATTTATGCAAAAGTAAAAAAAAAAAAAGGCCAAAAGTTACATATGCTCTTAGATATAAAAATACTGTATAACCTTAGAGATAGTGACCATGAAAGACCAAAATATGGTTTTGGTGGGGAGGGGGCTGATAATATTGTTTTATGATATATGTGTTACATAGACAGGTATGTTCAGTTTTCAAAATTTTATTAAAATCAACATTTATGTCCTACAGGTGACATTCATTTTATTTTTAGTATGGATCAACAATGAAAAAAAAACAAAACAAGTTGGGAAGAGGGTAATAGAGCACTGTTGGATACCTATCATGCTGCCCAGGTGGAGATTGAATGTATTAAGTAACATCACTCTGATTAGTTTTTAACAGTATGCTATAATTTCTAAACTAAAACTAAAGCATAATGAATAGACTACATCCAAGCGTAAGTCACAAGATAGAGAATTATTTTAAAAATAATATAAGAGAAGCTAAGATAAAAAAAACTAAGAACATAAAACAGGTGTAATGAAGAACACATGATAAATTGGTAAGTTTGATCTGAAATATATTTATTATTATATTGAACATAGAGTAATTGCTCTTGTTAATGTCAAACATATTTCAGTATATTCACTTGGCTACATTTTTAAGATACATAGCTAAAATATATGGGTTAAATTCGAAAAAAGGAAAAATATATTCCATGTAATTATAAACAATTAAACAAGTAGCATGGTGATATAAACATCAGATGAATAGACTTGGTATTAGTCTACTATACAGAATACCACAGTCTGGAATGCTTAAATAACAGAAATTTATTTTCCCACAAATCTGGAAGTGAAAAGTCCAAGATCAAGGTGCTGACAGAGTTGATATCTCCCGAGGCCTCTCTCCTTGGCTTGCATACACCTGTCTCCTTGCTGTGCCTTCCATGGCCATGTCTCTGTTCATGAGCACTCCTGGTGTCTCTTCTTCTACTTATATGGATACCAGTACTACTGGATGAGGGCTCCACCCTTATGACCTCATTAATCATACTTACTTCTTCCAATGCCTTATAACCAAATACAGTCATATTAGAGATTAGGGATTCAACAAACAATTTTTGAGGGGACACAATTCAATCCATCACATACTTTAAGCTTAGACCACTTTGTTATTGTTGTAATTAGTATCTTTTATTTCATGATTTACTTTTCCCAAAAAGTTGACTGATGGAAAACAGACACAATTTGACTTATTTTACACATATTCATATATTTATATTTGTACATGTACATACAGAAATATAGAGAGAAAAACACGTACACGCAAATGCAAACTTGCACACACACACCTAATTCTCGCTTGCTTTGTAGTTTAATACGTGGTATATATTTCTAACTTTCTCATGTGACTTTAAAAATAATATGTGTTTCCTTGTTTTGTGGCACAAGATTCAATATAGACCCATTAGTTCTAACTAATGGGTCTATATTTTCTTTTTCAATTTTGAATTCTTAATGCATTGCATCAGTTTTTTTGAGAAGTCAGCTGATAGCCTTATTGGGTTTCCTTTGATTGTAGCTTCTTGCCTTTCTCTTGTGGCTTTTAAGATTCTCTCTTCCTCTTTAATTCTAGACATTTTAATTACAATGTGTCTTAGTGTGGGTCTTTTTGGGTTTATCTTGTTTGATGCTCTCTATGCTTGCTGTACCTGGATGTCTGTTTCCTTCCTTAGGTTAGGAACGTTTTCAGCAATTATTTCTTCAAATAGAGTCTCTGCCCCTTTGTCTCTCTCTTCTTCTTCTGGAACACATATAACACGGAGGTTAGTGTCCTTAATGTTGTCCCAGAGGTCTCTTAGACTGTCCTCATTCTTTTTAATGCTTTTCTCTTTTATCTGTTCAGCTTGGGTGATTTCTTCTAGTCTTTCATCCAGCTTGCTGATCCATTCTTCTGTATCATCTACTCTGCTATTGAGTCTCTAGTGAATTTTTCATTTCCAGTATTGTATTCATCATTTGTAATTGGTTCTTTTTATGAAATTTTCCAATTCTTTGTTGAAGTTCTCACTGAGTTTCTCCAGTCTTCTCCCAAGATCAGTGAGCATCCTTATGACTTTTTGTTTGAACTCTTTGTCAGGTAGATTGTTTATTTCTATTTCTATTTCATTCTTTTTCTGGGGTTTTGTCCTGTTCCTTTACTTGGAATGTATTCCTTTGACTCTTCGTTTTGCCTCTTTATTGGTGCTTATATCTGTGTATTAGGTAGGTCAGCTATGTCTCCTGATCTTGGATGGGTGGCCTTATGTAAGAGATGCCTCCTGAGGCCCAGCAGTGTGCTTCTCTCTCAACACCAGTTCCAAATGTTCTAGAAGTAACCCATGTGTGGGCTACATGTGTCCTTCTGTTGTGGCAGGGTTGCTCTTGCTGCAGGTGCCCAGGGAGGCTGAGCTGTCCACTCAGCAGGCTGGTTTTAATGCTCAGCTGTGTGTGGTTGCTATGGACCCTTCATTCACTTTAGCGGGCTAGGGGAGCCCCAGCACAATGGGCTGCAAGGTCTAATGCACATTCCTGTTGCAGTTTTTCTCTTAAATGAGTAGGCCCCCAGTGCATCTGTTGCTAGGCTCAGGGGCTTACAATTGCTGTAGGCCTCTGGCATGCAAGGCTGTTGTCAGCAGTCTGAGATTGCAGCTGTGTGGGGCCAGCCCCAGACATGGGATCAACTAATTGTTTCAGGCTTTGCAAGATGGGGTCGATCCCTTATGTGGCTGTTTGAGAAGCACCAGTCTGCTGTAGCTGACAAGCCCCACCACCCACATGGCCACACACCCTATCATCACAGTCCTACCCCATGTGCCTGCCACGACCCACTGAAGCAGATCCAGTCACCCCACTACAGAGGTCCCACACACTCCACCAATGTCCCCCACTTTCCACCCGCTCCTCCACCACGCCCTGCCCCACAGAGGTGGATCCACTCACCCAGCTGCAGAGAATTCAGGCATCCCACCTGTGTGGGCCCACAAGTTGCCTGAGGGCTTACTGTTGTATGAAGCCAGTCCCTAGGGTGGGCTGCCTGCCCTGGCCAAGCTGGATTAAACTGGTGCTCTAGTGGGTGGGGCAGACCCCAGTCTGACAGGCCAGGGGAAGAACTCCAATGGCGTTTGCCAGCATCTGTGTCAGCATGCTTGTACTAGGTCACAATAATGGCTGCTGCCAATGTCTCAGTCCCTGGAGAGGTCTCACCTCTCACCATGATTCACCCGAAGCCTATCAGGTGAGTCTCTTCACCAAAGGACTGTACACCTTTCTTTCTGGTGATTTAGGTTGCTTTCCAAAATGGGTGGATTTGTGTGTAGGCCCTTTAAGAGCAGGCTTTTCTTCCCTTATGTCTGATAGTTTTTCTATGAGTATTCCCACTGTTGTTACTAGCCAGCAAAGCCACATGTTATGACACTCACCTCAGTTGTGCTGAGTCAAAAGGCTGCTTATGCTCCCCTGCTCAGATCCCCCACACATCCAGGGAAGGCTTCGTACATTAACATTGCTCCTTGGCAGCCGGGAAGCACCACGGCTTGTGAAGGTGGCTTTTTTCTCTCCAGAAAGGAATTTCTGCCTCTTCAACCTCAGTCAGCTCTCTCCCTTGTTGTAGGGGATCTTTTTATGGAGTTTTCAGTTCTCTCTCAGAAGTAACTGTTCCAAGAGTAGCTGTAAATTTTTTGTGCCCATGGGAGGTGGTAAGTTCAGAGTCCACCTACACTGCCATCTTGACACTGTCCCCCTGTATCCACTTTTTAATTTGGCCTTTCCATAGTTTCCAATAAGACAATTGTTTTAAGATGAGAGCTCTCTAAAACTTTTTTCAAATATAGAAGTTTATCCAATGCAAAGGATCCATCACCTGGCCGTTGATGAGTAGGATCCTCTATTAATATCAATAGCAACTCAAACCAATAAGCCTTTTTATGAGTTAACTATGGACAGAAGAGGCATCCCAAAGGAGAGTTCAAATGATGAGCTCTCACAAGATCCAAAATGTTCACTCCCAATATTCACCTAGGAAAGTGAAGCTTTCTCTGTTATAGGTGGTACAAATGATCTACTGAAAACTGTGTTTCTTGTTACCTACAAGAAAATAATATGCCTCCAAACATAGATCCACTAATCTATGACACCAAGCAGGCACTACTGGAATAAGACTTTTCAAGCACTAACAAAACAAGAAAGGTTGAGATTTAGAAAGACTTTTATGGACTGGGACTCCTTATGACAAATTCTTCTGAGATTTGGCACAGTCAGCCAAAGAGAGTGCTGCTTGTGTCTTCGTTTCTCAGAACCCAGTCTATTCAACTGGTCACCAAGATGCACACTGTTACATTCACCTTCTGGCTGGTGGAGATCCAAGAGAATATTCTCACTGGTCACAAAGCCAAGCTCTCAAGACACAGAACAACAAAAAAAGAAAACCTCATTTGATTTTTCTTATATATGTACATTAACAGTTTTAGCTAAGTCTTGGTTCTCTTGAAGTCAAACTAATAGCTAAGAGGGATGTGCCACTGAGTTGAGAGTTGTGTAGTGTTTCACAGAATATCTCATTGCATGGAAATTTTCTTGAGGTTGGTAGTGACCTAGTATCAATCTAACTTGTTTCTTGACCAACTTATCCTAACCTGAGAGTCTTTGAGTTAAGTGGCAAGTGCTCTAATAGCTTTTAAGTGCTCAACCTATGCCCACCAATTTTTCAGCTTTGGCTTCCAAGATTGACCTTTAGCAATAACCTTTACCTCCTGTGCACATTAACTCACAGCAAAGTTTGTCTAAACAGGTGCCATTCTGGTGAGATCTATGAACTCACCAGTATATGAGGCCAGCTCGAGCAGCAGGCCTATAGGATCTATACCTGCATTCTACCCTGTGACTTTTCTCCTTATGAGAATTGATGCAACAGACACTTACAAAAAAAAAAAAAAAACCCACGAAAAACAGGGACCATCTCTGGGAGGAAGAGGATAAATAAGAACCAAGAGTTCTCTGAACATATCTTTACCAGAGTTGCTTTACCCAATAAATGAGTTGCACAAATATTTGCTCTTGCTAATCTAAATTTAGAAGAAGAAACAAAAAATTATCTCACCACTCTCGCTTCCACTGAACCCTGCAGGGAGAGATCCAAGACACTGATGTGGTAAGAATCCTCAGCTTCTGCTGTCCTTTTGTCAGAGGTCCTGAGATCTCTAGCTGCAGCAGCCTCAGAGTCAGCAGTACCCAGCCAGTGAATTTCTTCCTCTCTCACTTGCCAAATTTTGAGGACAAACATATTTTTCTGTACCCTTCTAAGTTCTTTTGGATGGTCTACTGATTAAATTGACTTAAGATAGATTATGGGAGAAAAACAAATTTAATTACGTATTTATGGGAACCTCATATAGACACAAGAGTTTCAAAGGCAGTTAGACAATTGAGGATTCTATTTCATCCTGAGCTAAGGAGAAAGGAGTAGGGGAATTGTGCTTCACAGGGAAAGAAGACAATTCACAGGAAGTTAATAAGAAAAATATTTGGTAAATAAATGTTTGTCATGCCAGGCAGAGACAATGGCACATAGAGAGGACTTTGAACTAACAGGCCCTGCCAAGCTCCCCCACTCACCACACACAGTGCATGCTCTTTGCAGTTCTCTCTGGTGACAGCTCTCTTTCTAGACCAGGCTCTCTATCTAAATTCTTTTAGGCAGTTATGGTGGAGGAAAAAAGCCCTTCCTGAGTCTTTCAAGCCTTGATTATCTTCACTTCAAAATAAACCACGTGCCAAATTGGCACATTTTGGGGATGCTCGTTCTGAACCCCTCCAGTGGTATAAATGTATAGGGCTCCCCACAGAGGATATTCCAAGCAGCCCCTCCCAGATGGCCCCAGATTTCCTGGTGCTCCCAGCATAACACAGTTGTCAGCCCAGGACTCAGATTCCTTTGAATCTTCACCCAAAGCATGGTCCCTTTCACTGTCTGCAAAACCTAAAAAATGAAGAAGGGTCTTAAATTTTACACCATCTGGTAGCAAATAATTAGGATGTCAATTTCATGGATGGTGGCAGAACACATGAATATCCTAGGCCTGCAACAAGAGACTTAATTTTTCATGTTACAACTGGGAGCAAGAGCTTCATGTGGACCTTCTTTTCCTTGCCCTTCCCAAATACTGTGCAGTGATTGCAAACAGGCCCAGGGGGTCTCTGTACACACTGAAGATCTGCATCACAGCTGAGAATCCAGAAACTTTGGAAACTCCAATATTTTAAATTGGTCATTAGACAACATGCCCGTCTTTTGTCTCAGAGAAAAGCATTATCTTTATTATATTGGTCAAGTAATTATACAGTCCTTCACCCTTGATAAAGAATAACCCGCTGCATTGAAGGCTATTCGTTATACAAAATATTGTCTTATCCTTGATAAGATATTTTTGAACAGAAGCTGATAAAAGATATAGAAAACGAGAGAGATGAATGGGGGAAATTTGTCACAGTTGGGTTGACTTCTCCCTTTAAATATGAGAAAATTGTCTTCTGAACAAAAAGCCCCGTTAAAGCTTCTGGACTCCAAGACTATGATTTGTGATGCCATGGGATTGCTAAAGTCTTTAGGAAGCAAGAAGAAATGGGAAGAATGACCACAAGGATTCATTGAAAAGTCAGCTCTGAGATTGATGTGATGTTACCTGGTGAAACAATAATAGGTGGAGAAAAGGCAAGAAACCAGAAAATGACATTTTCTAAATCAATTGAATTTTATTAGCCTCATGGGAAAACAATATCATTTGCTAGCCACATCATAACAAAGTCTTTCTGAGTGGATTTCTGAACTGAATTTTAAAAATTAATACTGTAATTCATAGAAGAAAACAAAAGGGATAATCTCTTCCTTCTTATTATGGCCAATATTCCTCACACTGAACAAAAACTATGGACTATAACAGAAGAAAAGACAAATTACATTATAGTAAAATTAAGAGTTGTTGTTCATTAAATGATAGCGCCCGAAGAAAAAACTTTTATTCAGCCTATATGAAAAAGTTCTGCAAATCAACAAGAAAAAGAAATACAATAGAAAAGTGGCAAAAATATACCAAAGAATAATTTTTTAAAAAATTACTCAAACTTTTACCCAAACGTTATTCAAACTGTATTTACATGTGAAGACATATTCAAATTCCTTAGTAATAAAATGATACAAATAAAACCCTTACCTGGAAACATTACACACCAACGAGAATACTAATATGCAAATGACATAAAATACCAGGTGTTGGCATGATGTGGATAAACCAGGAATTTCATGCTCTGCTCGTAGGTGTGAAAACTGGCTAAGAAAAAAGCCTTTTGGAAAACATTTCACAGTATGTAATTAAATTAGATATGGAAACATACAGTCAAAATTTCCACTGCCCTATGTATACCCAAGATGTATACACATGACTCCCAAAGTGAAAAGTATTTACGTATGAGTACTAGTTCTAAGAGCTCCAAACTGAAAAGCACTCAAGTGAATATCAGCAGAGGAATGATTAAATTAATTATTTGATATACAATTATGGTAAATTCTTAAACTATGTAGGCAAAAAAAGAAATAAAAAACAAATAAATGAATACTGTATTGTTTTATTTGCATGCAATTGAAAACAGGGTGAAAGACTGCTGTGTTCTTAGATGTCAGGATATTGGTTACTCAGTAGAAGTATTGACTGGTAGAAGGAAAAGAGTGGTTTCTGGTGAATGTTACCATATTCTATTATTTTTTTAAATCTAGGTGTTGAGCACAGAGGTATGTTCAGTTTGTGAAATTTCATTGAGCTCTACATTTATGCATGACATAAATCTCACGCATGTGACATTACAGTTTTACATATAGATGAACAATGAAAGAATTGGAAGAACTTAGATTATTGTTGGATTGGCATCACACCATCTAGGAGGAGGTTAAATATGTTCCATATCTACATTCTGATTAATTTTTCAAAGTATACTGTAATATCTCAGTTAGAAATGAAAAGATACTGATTGTACAAATTCCAAGTGAATGAGGTAAAATGTAGAATTATTTAAAAAATTAGCATGGAAAAGTTTATATAGAAAAACCAGGAATGTACAACAGGTGTAAAGAAGACCACACAGTAAGTTGGTAAATCCAATCCCCAATGTAACTATTATTGTATTAAAAATAAGTACACTAATTAATCTTGTTAAACATATTTTACTAAAGTCAACTGGTCATTTTTTCAAGCAATAGAGTTAAAATATAAGAATTAAATTTACTAACAAGAAAAATACATTCCATGTAATTTCAACCAACTGATTATCCTACCTACAAAGTAAAAGGGCAAAATATAGAGTTATTTTAACTTGTTGATAGTTAAAGAGGAAAGAATGGGAAAATGGAACAGGTGCAATGAGGGGTATCCAAAAATTGAAGAATCCATTCCCAAATATATCCATTTTTATGTTCACTTTAAAGATGACTCCTGGGGCTGGCCTGGTGGCGCAGCGGTTACGTGTGCGCACTCCGCTTCAGCCACCTGGGGTTCGCAGGTTTGGATCCCGGCGCACACCGACGCACCGCTTGGTAAGCCATGCTGTTGCAGCGTCGCATATAAAGTAGAGGAAGATGGGCATGGATGTTAGCCCAGGGCCAATCTTCCTCAGCAAAAAAGAGGAGGATTGGCATCAGGTGTTAGCTCAAGGCTAGTCCTCCTCACAAAAGAAAAAAAAAAAAGATGACTCCTAATAAAGTCATATATTTTTAGTATATTTAGTTGGATATTTTTCTAAGAGAGACAGCTAAAATATAAATATTTATGTAGGAAAATGAAAAATATATTCCATGTAAGTGTAACCAACTTAACAGTGACAGGTGGATGTATATACATATATAATTCAGACTAGACTTAAATGTTGAAGCAACTTGCAATTATGGTAATTAGTATTATTTTATTTCTTAATTTATAATTTTACAATGTTACTGATGGATGAAATCTAAAAATACTTTGACTTATTGTATATTTATATATATGCGTATATAAACACACAGATACCCCAACATATATGTGTATATGTACATGCAAACACACAAATATGTATGTATGTATTGTATATACACACAGAAGCATATTGTTTGATGTTTAATATGTATCTAAATATTTCAAAGTGAATCACGTGATCTTAAAACATATTTCTCCATTTTTTTCAGCAGAAAGTTCTACATATATCCATTAGGTCAAAATAATTCCTTATTTTTCAAATATTTGAAACCTTAGTCCTTTATGTCTGCTTTATAATGTAAATATGGTGAGGTCTATATTAAAAGCATTTCTAAAATAGAGGAAATATCCATTTTATTCCTTTGAATATCCACAGGCCAAAAATGACACATGTACACTATAGATTCATGACTTACCCCTCCAAGTGGCCACTCCCCCACTGCTTCATGATTAATGGAAGTTTCCACCACACCCTTATTTCCTCAACTTAAAGACAGGGGAGTGCACCTTGGAACCTGTTCTGCCAAAATTCCCAGTTGGCATCTTCACATAATAGAAAATTCTGCCTTGTATTGATCTAAATACCCGAGGAATTTTTCCCAGACAGAATGCATTTTAATAGCTAACGCTTCCTTGATATCTTTTAAAAATAAGCAAAAACATATTTCTGTGATCTCATATTCCTGATTCAGTTCAACATTGCCAATTCTACATGAAATTGTTTCAAATATACTACCCTTCTTTCTAATATCTTATCTCAAATGATTATGTTCTCTCTAAGGATGGAATGTCTAAAACTTATAGTTGATGCTCAATGTGTCTAATCTCTGAAATTGTATATACCCTCCAGCTTAACTCTATGTACTTTATTTTTATGTGGGAGAATTTTCCTTCCTCCAGTTTCTTGATTGACAACCTCATTTGTTTTTCTGTTTTATGGAACTTTTTCTACAATCCTATAGATAATATGTCCTGAACATTTATTATATCAAATTGCAAGTTACACTCTTAAAAGCTTCTCCATAATCTCCACATTGTTTCTGGAACCACTATTTTTACACTACATAGACTCTGACCCCCCGCACTGGAAACAAGAACAAAGTTCAATTACATATATATTAAACTTGATAAATATGTCACATTTCATTTATCATTGCTATTGGTGGTGTTATTTACTTAGGAACAGAAGCTCAATCTAACTTGTTTATCACTCTCTTGTAATGTGAATATTTCATAAATATGCTTATACACTGGAAAGGATTAATGAGTAAACAACTAACCATTGTGAATATGCATATAATTTACATATTTATGATAAGTTTAGGGGATTTTGTATTTCATTCCAGGCAAACCAGAACCTAGATACTCTGGGGTCATGGCTCACGAGAATGTAGGGGCTAACAGTTGGGAAACATGCAGTGATCAGTGTAGAAATGTTCTTCAGCCACAAAATGGGATTGTTAAAAACTGTCAAACAAATGTGGAAGATAAAAGAGAGAATCCACAAAGATACAGAGGTGCTCACCAGGACAAGGACGCTTTGTGTGGCTCTGGTCTCAGGGGAGGATCTGGGGGAGAGATTGTTCCTGTGAATGTATCGGACGCTCTGCTTGTGCCTGTGCAGAATGACAACCATGGAGCCACTGGCCCAGATCATCAGCACCAAACAGAAACCATCATGGAATAATACTAATAGCACAGAGAGACTGTGTGATTTTTCCATAAAATACTGTTATAACAGTACCCCTGATCTGTTTTCTTTCTGATGATTGTGTTGTTCCTTTTCTCAGTCATATGAAAAGGAACCAGAATATTTAGCATCATGTTCAGGATCCAGCAGAGGATGTTGGAGGTGCCTCGGTACTTGGTAGCTTTTACTTTAAGCTCTGCCTACCTGGACTTCCTGGGACTGACCGTGATCACCTGGAAGACATTCAAGAGGCAGATGGTGCCAACAAACACATCCCTGCCTACTCTGTGAACATAGAAAAGAAGTTTGCATCCAAAATCATTAAGGAAAAGTTTCAATCCAAAAGCTGCCCTAGTTTCTGGGACTCCTTTGGAAAGAATAACTAAGAGGTTGGCTACAGTCAGGAGCTTGAGAATCAAATCTGTGGACCTACACCTGCATCATGTGAAGTAAAGAAAGACAAAATGGTAAACAAGAGAGAAATTCCCCAGGATTCCAACTATAGTCTGTAATAAAAACATCATTCCCATCACCAAATCCCTGGTGGCAATTCTGTCAAATCCCAGAGATTGACAGTCATCTTCTGAGCCAGAGATTCCCGCACAGGAAAATGAGGCATGAGCTCTATGTATCATGTCAACTGAAATTTCAATATACTTCCCTTACATTAGTTGCCACTGGAAAATAATTATTTACAATATTTCCTTTTGAATAGGTGTCTGAGAGTTGAATGTCTAACACTGAAAGATCTTTCAGAGAATAAGGATTACTACATAAAAGCCATGTATGCAGTTACCGTGTATTCTTCATGAATTTTTGAAAGAGTCAGAACCAGTATTTTCATTGAAAAGATAAGGAACAAAGAGGCAGATAAAGGTTAATGATTTGTCCAAATTTAAACCCTTATTTGGGGACAAGTGAATAGTAGAACCTTGCTAGACTGGTAAAATGGCAGTGCATTTAAACACAGAGCTATTTTAACAAAGCTATGGTAGTTAACTATGTTCTTAGACAAAATACTGATACATAATTAGATGTTTTCACACCTTGCCATTTTATTTTAGATTCGGTGGTATTTTGTTACATTTTTGCAAGAAGTTGCAATTTACTTTTTAATGTTTATTGTATAGGCCGACACCGATTATGAATAAAGGTTTACATTATTTAATAAAATATTGTTGTTGTTAGGGCCATCAAATCAATTCTAACTCCTAACGACCCTGTGTACAGCAGAGTGGAACCCTGCCTGGTCTTTTGGCCTCCATCCTCTCATTTTCCTGTGATATATCAGACAATGATTTGCTAGTATTCATAGAGTTTCATGGCCAATGTTTTTGGAAGCGGGTGGCCAGGTCCTTCTTTCCAGTCTTTCTTAGTCTGGAAGTTCTGCTGAAACCTGTCAACCAACTGCTAGTATTTGAAATACCAGTAACATAGCTTCAGCATCACAGGAACACACGGCTACCACAGTATGACAATCAACAGATGGGTGGTATGGTTCTTTGACCAGGAGATGAACCCTGGCTGTGGTGGTGCAAGTGTTGAATCTTAACCACTAGATCACCATGGCTGGCTGTTAATAAAATATAGATGCACTGATTTTAGTATAATTCTGTAGAGACCTGCTCCGTGAAATATTGTATTGAAAGCATACACTATAGGCTTTATATTGGATTAGCCACAGAAACAAGAAATTTCTTTTATGACAGAAATGGAATGACATCTTACACAGGAATCATTGAACACCATATTGTGCCCTAAACTATAAGATTTAAAGCACAAATACATACTAAAATAGTGTAGCACATAAAATGAATATACTGATTTCAAATCATAAATGAATCAGTTAATTAACATAACAATAAGTCAAGATTTGTGAAATATTAAAATATAAGACATGTATGAAAAATAAAATTTTTTAAAATGTGAAATCCTTCTATTTTATAAATTGAAATTGCAGAGCTTGGAACTGATATGAGAATATTTTTAAACCAGAGAATAAATCACAAGATACTTTTGTGCCTGATACCTGCTAGCAGAAACCCATTTGTAACATTATTATTTCTTTAAATGCTCCGTCCCTAATTTGAAGATGGAAAATGGTCTCATCAGAATCAGCCAACCATGAATGTTTTCAGTAGGGAACAATTACTGTCTCCATTAAGAACTTCATACACCCAGAGTTAGAGAAAATATTTCCATTCCAGCAATTGTCATTCATATACACTATTTTTGCAAGGAATTAGATGATTCCTATAGATTTATTCTAGCTTTTGTTAATCATGGAAGTGCTATTGGTACACATCTAGTAACCCAGAAAATTTATTGTATGATTCCTTTAAGTTACCTGACTACACATATATGTCCACAATACAGTCATTTCTGACATTAGAAAATCAGGTTTCATTATCACTTGGATTAAACATCAGCACTCACTGTCAGTGAGGATTACACTAAATTACATTTGGAGGTCTCAGGTATCCGTGTGTGGTGTAGGACCCCTACTAATCTTTACCAGCTCAGCTCATGTCTCAGAATCATTGCTCCTTCCTGTGTGGCTTTGGCATTGGACCAGGTTCAAATCCAAATGATTCCCTTCTTCTGATATTATCACTTACCAAGACAATGATATCCCTCCTTGCTTGTAGACTCTGACTCTCAGACTGATATAGAAAATTCTCATCTGTTTCCTTCTGGCTGCTAGGAAGATGGCCTCAGGGTCGTGATCACAACAATCAGTGCTTGTGTGAGAGGGAGGGGGCAGCCAGACCACTACATATGGGTTTATTTTTCTGTGACCTCACCTCCCCTCAGAACTGCAATTATCTTTTCACCTGTAGCTGCAATAAGACAAGAGGCTTTGGGGACTGAGATTATTGTGAAAAACTTTTTCCCAGTTGCTAAAAAAAAAAACAAAAAAACACACAATTAAAAGTTTGTAGTTATCATCTCCAAAGGGATTATTGCAGTTTTTGGGGAAAAAAAGTCTTTCTTTTCCTTAATCCCTGGAGGCAGACAGGGACTCATATAGAGGCAGCAGGAAATACTGAGGTCTGACATATGAGGGACCAGCAGCAAAGCTTATATGTCTCACTGGATTTTCTGCTGCCTTGAGATGTTTTTCTATCCTAAGTGAGTTCTTCACTAATTTTCACACCACTGATCTGTTCTGTCACTTAAGTTGTGGGTTGAGAAATTAAAACAAAATACCTTAGAAGGATTTTCAAAGCAATAAAAATAAAAGGAAGAACATGACAATAATTAACTTTAGAAAACAGACTTTTTCATACAAATCAATGCCAATTAATTTCGTAGTCTAGGTGACATGGAAGTTTTCTAGCAAAATGCACTTTATGTATATTGACCTTTCCTCCTTCCCCCTATAGGAACAGGAAGTCTAAAAGGAACAATACCCATGGAAAGGTAGAAATTTATAGGTGTCTCTCACAAATAGAATCACTGATGGTTAATCAGGCTGATTCTACTATTCCTTAAATGTCAGATAAGTTGTTGCTTCCTCAATTCACAAGAGAAAAATTCTGTAAGGATGCATGGTGACAGATATTAACTATGCTTATTGTGGTGATCTTTTTATAATATATACAAATATTGAATCATTACCTTGTACACATGAAACTAATGTTGTATGCCAATTATACCTCAATTAAAAAAATGTGTGGAACGCTCACCAGGAACCTTCACATCTATTTTAATTAATCTTTGGGTTTCTCCACAAAACAATTCCAATGTTGGACTCTGGTCCACTATCCAGTTCACCCCAATTTCCAAGTAATGAATTAAAGCCATAATTGTAGACAGCCCCTCCTACACACACACAGACACACACACAGATGTACAATTTTAAATTTGCACACACAGATGCAAATACACATGCATACCAACACACTTCAATATACAGTCACATACACTCATATTCTTGAACACTTCCAGACTTACATATACATTCTTTACAAGCTCACAATATCCTCACTGATACTCATACACACTGTGATACACACCATGCAAACACACTGGCCCAATAAGCCCCAATAAATCTTAATAAAAGGGTTCACAGGTTGAAGAGTTGTAGTATCTGCAGATCTCTAGATACTTGAAAAGGGGGGCACATTTCCCCTATTTCACATCCTTCCATCCCTGCCATAACCCACAAAAATGTTATCTAAAAAATGCAATATTTAAAAGATGCTGTGATAATGGCCACTTCAGATCAAAGCTCATAGTGGTAACATCGGAGTTTTGGGGATGTGACTGTGTGTGTGAGATTGAGAAGGAGAGAGAGAATATATGTGACAGACTGAAGGCCAATGAGGACACAGGCTGGGAGAATTAATATGGTGCAGAGAGTGTGGGGTGTGGCAAGATAGAGAACTAGAGGGATAGAGAGGAAGGAGGGTTCAAAGATGCAAGAATGTTAGTCTCCACATGGTTAAAGCATGGGGTTTAAGCAGATAAGGGGCAATGTGCACAAGGAATTTAAGTGTAGAGAGACATCATGTGCTGGTTGGATACACGTTTGAGGGTCAAGGGAGTGAAGGGGTTAATAAAGATGGGAAGATAATGGGAGAAAGGGGTTCAGGAGCAGGAGTGGGTAAAAGGCACATGAGCCCTCATGTCTCAGAGAGGTTAAAGAACACGACACTGAATGGGTATAACAAGTGGGAGTGCAAGTCCTGGGGGTAGTTAGAGGCCCTAAGCAGAGGTAGAGGGTAGATGGGAAGATAGAAGTTATAGTAGAGGACTGCATGTAGGATTAGGGATGGACAACATGCCGCAGCCATTTTGCTCGTTTTGGGATACAAGGCAAAGGATGTGACCATGCCTGGTCCCACAGGAGAGATTTTAAATAGTACCTGGTGCTCAGTGATGGAAAGAGCAGCCCAAATGTCCCTTATTGCTCCACCTATGTCTTGAAGACCTTTAGTACTTCAAATTTAATAATGAAATCTCATTTTTTGTTCCAATATTGCTAAAATACAATACATGCTTTATTAAAATATGAAACAGAGTAAGGCAGAATTTAAATTTCTATACACTCTTTTTCCCTAATTAGAAATCATCTCAAGAGGTAAAGTAATATTTTTTAGATACATTGAAATTTATTAAAAATTGTTTTCATTGAAAAATATCACTGGTCTTATAATGTCACAGGTATATCTCCACCCACTGTTATTCCTCTGAGATTAGTGTTATGTTGCATTGTAAAAGGGCCTTTGTAGATGTAATTCAGTTTACATAGGTCTGTAAAAAGTGACCTAAAAATCGGGATAATATCCTGACTTATCTGAGTAGGCCCAATGTAAGAACATGAGGTCTTAAACTGAGGAGGAGGGTAGAGAGTAGAATCCTGAGGGTTTTTTCCCATACGGTTGCTGTCTTTGAAACTAGGCATGAGAGGCATATGGAAATCTGAGAAGGAAATGACCCCTGTCAATAACTGAAGGATCTAATATTGGAGAGAAGAACCCATGCTGGCTGCCATCTGGATTTTCAATTTGTTAGACCCTAAGCAGAGTACCCAGCCAAGTTTGCTGAACTTCTGAATTATGAAATCTGAGAATATAAATGGGTATTGTATTAACTGCTAAATGTGTGGCAATTTGTTATATCAGAAATATAAAACAAATACATATAAAAATAAGTAAAATTATAAACATGTATAGGAGAAAGTAAGGGAAACCATTAATTACACCAAGCCCAGTTTTAGCTCTTTGTGTTGTATCCTCTTTCCAAGGTAACTTTAGAGTGTATCTGAAATTGCATAAAAACACACACACTCACACTGTTCACATTCTATTCTTGGTTCAATATTTCCATAGACTTAATATCCAATAATTTTTCTTTCCTCATCAGTGACCTGATGAAAGACACATTTTCATACCAAGTTCTCTGAAATGTTGTATCATGTTTCATATTCATTACCAATGAACCTTTATCAAAATACTTCCTGTTTATGCATTTCAGATTTGAAAATGCTTGTCTGCCTCCTGCTATCAAACACATTATGACAAACGGATCCTTAATCATGTTGATCTGTGCATATGTGGATTATGCAAATGGCTCTGAGACATGGAATTTCTTCACCATGATGAGTACACATTTTCACTATTGCTGAGGAATTGCCAACAGGCCTTTCCATGCAGCTATAAAACATAATATTCTATATACTGAACCACATGTGCCACTTTTTATATTTTTGGGCTCCTTTTCTAATCCGGTGCTCCTTCATATCTCCCCCAGTGTGGTAGGGCCTCAGAAAGAGTGGAGACTTCCCAGAAAGAGGGGTCAAGAGAGTGGAATCCTCACCCTGAAATGTGAGTATCCTCTACCTTGCATACCCGGGCATGTTCCCAGAACAATTTCATACTTCACATCTATGGGACCACACTCAGTCTAGGGAATCACTCTTCATGGGGCTGAGTACTTTGAATTAAGGTAGGTATTTTTTTTAAACATAATGCTATGGAATGAAAACAAAAGATAGAGACCCCTAAAAGAGAAAGATAAAATGAACACTAGATGTCTATCTGGGACCTAAACCAAAACAGAGTCAGGCAGCCATGCCAGGACTGAGGTGCATTCATATACTGTGTTCTTAGAAAAACCACAACATGTACCTGAAACTAAGTGTTCCTTCCTACAGGATGACCAGAAGCCTGATATATCTGATTTTAGAACACCAGTATCTGTAGGGAACCAATCAATCAGTGGGCTTTCAAAATAATCCCTGTGGTCTTTGGTTTTTGCCTTTGTAACTTCTGTCCTCCCACACCCTCCCTGGAGCATACATTTGATTTGTTCTGCAGGCTACGTCTCCCTGGTTTACAAACTGTATGAGCAATGAAGATTTCCTAACTAAATTCTTGTATTTCAGACATTGTTTTGCTGACATTTTTTGGTGTCAGAAGTTGGATCTGAAGGGAACCACAGGTCTTTCTCTGCACAGTCTGGGACCAATGCGTTGGCACCTGTAAGAGCCCCTTGAGCTCAGTTGCTCCTTCATGGTGTTAGGAGATGTTCAGGTAAGTCCTCTTGGATCCAACTCCTCCCACACTTTCAGGTAGAGATCTCAGAAAGCTTCTTGCCTGAGGGTTCCTTCACTAAAGGTTCAGGAAAGGGAGAAGGGAGTCTGATCCAGCTGTCCAGATGCAAACCACACATTCTTATTTCTCGTCATGGCAAGATAAAGTTTTTCAGTGGGAAGTTGCCATCCAGAAAGATAAATTTTGCTCCAGCTCAACATGGGAAATCCACGTGCAATGACAGCCTTTGCTGATCAGCTGCCCTCTGGAACCCCAGCTGGGTTTAGGTTTAAGAATTATGGCCCTGGCTCCTGAAAATGTCTTGTTCTTTGGACTAAGATGATCAGGAATAATTTAAAATTATATTGTCCACTAGAAGAAACATTCCAATTAGATAAGATCACTTAAGAAGTGCACTTAAAAGCAAAGCCTTCAAAATTCCAAAATAGCTTTATTAAAAGTTTTGTTGCAAAAACCTAATGAATTATTAAGATATAAGATGTATCTAAAAGAAGATTATACAAAAGTCTAAGTTAATGGCTTTACAGACATCCTCATATCTACCTGCAAAGGAGGGCTCCTGTATGTCCTCCTTCCAGAGTTAACATGACTTAGAGATTTTCTGATACACTGCTACATTCCATCATGTGCCAGAAACAAAATTTGGATTCAATTATTCTTTCATAGCTAGTGAGTTATGTATTGTATGTACTGTATTACTTGACTCATGGCAGTAATTTTAAAACAATATCTATGGTGTTTTTATGTATGTGTGTCCGTATATGTATGTTATATATATTTTTTCTTCTACCTACTGGATGGTATAATTTCTAAAAGAGCTCTATTTAATTGGCTTAAATAAGCACTTTCAGAAATTATTTCTAAATATAATAAAAACTAACCCAAATGAATTTCAGGATTATGTGATTGAGGAAAATATTTAATATTAAAGGTAATTTAAATTTGTTGTCCTTAGCGTTATAATCATTAAATATAAAACTTTTGTTCTACTTAGGTTTACCAAAAGCTAAACAAATTCATTTTATTTCTGTTACAATATTTGGCATCCAACAATTGATGGATAACTTTGTCTAATGTCTCATGAAAATTCTGTAGATAATCCAAACACAATTATTGGAAACAAGTAAACCAAATAGATGTGAAAAGGATAAAAGTGTTTTTAGGTGAATATCTTAACAATAATTATGCGTCATGGTATATGTACTTAAAAATAACTTCAAAACCTTTCGATAACTTGAAATCTTAGAATTTTGCTAAACTAAATTAAATGACAGAAATTTATTGAGTATCTAGATTATTTCCAAATAAGATGAAATATTAGACACTAATTACTAAGCATAGGTTTATCTACTTTTGGCTTATTACAGAAAAAGATAAAATATTTAAATTTATTAATGAACACATTTTGTACCATGGTGAGAGACTTTCTCTGAGAAAGTGCATTTCTAGAAAGTATTTTATAAGTCTACCAATCCACGGAATGTTAATGTAAAAGACAGTTCACGTTTACTTCCTTTTTTAGTTTTCACTAAAAATTATGGTTTCTAGAGTTTAAGAATACTAATTATTACATGGGATTAAAGCTATTAGTAAGGGAAACTTCTCTGTATACAAGGAGATTAAGATTAAAAAGGTATAAAGAATGGAGATATTTTTGTTTGTTAAGAAAATACATTTTTCCTTAAGCTCTTGGAAGGAAGAAAGACATGACAAATTCAGAATGTAACGAAGAAAGTTATAGAAGGTTTGTGGAAGAAGAACCTGAGAAAACAGATTTATTCATAGTCAAGATGACTAAGATTAAAATAAATTTAATTATGTAAATATGTTTTAATATAAAAAGTAAGGTGGTACAAAATTAGCAATTGGTTTTCTCTCTCTTAAAAGGATAATTTTCTTCATCTTTTAATCTGCTCTAGATAAAGAGATTATGAAAAGTTTTTCTTTTTAACTAGTTTACAAAAAAGTCAGAGATCACAAATTACAAATAGGATATGTAATTATATTCTGGGGCTTTGAGGAGGGAAAAGAAAGAGGAAGATTGGTAACAGATATTAGCTCAGGGTGAAGCATTCCCTGCAAAAAACAAAAAGGCAGAAATTATTTGTTTTATCAAAATGAATTTCCAGTATTGCTTTGATTAGGTCTTTAATCATAAGAGCAAAGGTTTTGCTCACAGCTTTTTAATTTTCTGTATTTACCTGAAAATCTTTGTCACCATGGTTAAATGGATAACTAGGCCTTGTTTCACTGTGACTTATGATCCTAATTGGCCAAATATCAAAACCTTTGATATTTTTGACAAACTTCTCAAAATTCACATTCAAAATTAAGTATTTCTTTTGACCTGAAATCAACTTGGACAATTTCCAGCAAGTCCCTGGACATCCTCAAAGAATTTGTTCTCTGTTCTTATAAAAAGGGAAATATTAAACTAATCATTCTTATTTGGTATGTTAAACTGCATGGGAAACATTGTCAAATAGTTGATGCTATGCCTCTGTTATGGGAATCTTACCATACATGTATGTCATTAATGTAAACATTTAAAAATTCATATAAAATTTTAAAAATTTCCAATACGTTCTGGTATAATGTTATCACTTGCAATTCTAGCTATCATCTTAAAATGTTACATGTCACATAAATAATCAAATTTCCTTGTCAATTTCACTATAATATTATGTCTATGTTGCTTACAGATAGTTGTCTGATGATTTTGCAAATATCTTTTATCTTCAGAGAGATTCATGGAAAGGTCTCTGATATTTACTCTAGACACAGGTTTCTGATAAACTTTCAGATCATAAAACTGAACTGGGTACAAAATTACAGAATGCTAACAAAGAAAACAATTGCTTAACAAAATGATTACAAAAGATCAAGAATGAATATTAATTACATAGGACTACATGAACCAAGAAGGATGTTCTAATGTTTGTTTTTCAAGATGTAAAAAAACCATTTCTCTTCAGCTATCAATGATTTGCTAAGATATACCTTCATGAAGAAGGATGAAATATTTACTTTTTCTCCCTACCTGATCACTCCAGAATTCAGAAACTCTCAATGAGTATTATCTTCACTTACATAAAAAATAAGACCAAATTTTTAATACAAACAAATTAATTTTACTGTTTATATTTTTAAAAAAGTGAAAGTAATTGTAGAGAGAAAAATTATGCTACACCATTGTAGATATTAGATTCTAGTACTGTTAATTGCCTTTGAGGATTGTTATATACCTATAGAATGGACTCACCTGGCCTAAGGTATTGCCTTTGGTCTCAATGACTGCTTGCAATGCTCTCTTTGGAAAAAATGAACTGACTTCGCATGGGATGATCACTGGAAGATCAATATCTGTTGATATACAAGCTTCTGCTGATCCCTTGTTGTCTTATATAGTATGACCAGCTACTGTAAGACTGTAATTTCTTATGCTCGAGCCTATCATCAACAGATTAAAGAACACTTCCCACATTCCAATTTAAAGGATCCCATTGATCACAGTCTAGAGCCTGTGAATGAGTATCTGGAAACATCATTAGAGGAAGATAGCCATTGAGCCCCATTAGAAAGGGTTGTACCAGCTCCTTCAGATGACTAGAAATGCACTCTGCTCTCAGACACCACAATAAAGCTGACTCACAATAACAACTTCCATGAAGAGAAGTAGCTGACGTCTATTGTAGACAGCTGTACCAAGACCCTGGACCAGGCCTATATACCTGCTTCCACAACTATTTAATATTACCATTGTCATAGTGTTCAAATGTCATTTAAGACATTTCTAATACTGTGTTTTTCCAATCCATATCTGAATGGGACTCAGATAGCAATGTCTTTTTACAATGGGCTCATTCCCTTGCTACACACAAAAATCAGTCTACCTGTTGGATATGTGGGCAACTCCTCCTGTCTAGTTCATCTGGGTTACCTTGGCAGATTTCTCCCCTCCAGAGCACAGACTGGAGAGCTTTAAAACAATTTATTATGATGGAAAGATCTAGTTCAAGCATTCACAACACATCTGACATTTCTAATTTTGACTGTGACACCCGGCCAATATCCCATACTATTAATGATAGTGTTTAACTACTTTTTTTTCTGTTGCCCAAACTACCCAGTCATCCCGACAATTGGCAATTAATGCAAAGAAACAAGATAGTATGATGAGAACCATGATAGGTTTCACTCAGATCTTGGATGGATATACGAGCCTGACTCATAGCTATGGAACTTTAGATACACTGGCATCTTTATGATGACAACAAGGAAATGACTCCAGACAAGGTCAACATAATTGCACTCAAGACATGGGATGAATATCCTGTGAGTCATGCAAAAATACCATTACCCTTAAAGAAAGTGACTGGTTTGGGATAGACTGTCTCGACAACCAGGCATTTACTGGGTGACTAATAACAGAATTCAATGGTTATGTGGAACAAACATTTGGCACTGGATTCCACCTGGCTGGCTAGGGCAATGCACCCTGCATTCTATGGGATGCAAGGAAGGACTCACTCCAAATTAACAACTGTTACTAATCTCCCTTTCCTCAAACCCAGATGGACCCATGCAGTTTTTCATTGGTATGATCACTTACCTTCTATATTTATAACTTCTATAGGATTAGAGGATGTCATCACATACAGAAGCCCTGACTAAGCTCACTCAACAGGCCCTTAATAATAGTTAAACTGAATTATCAGTATCGAATACTAAAATGTCTTTAATGAGTAAAGCCTTCCTCTAAAATAGAATGGCCCTCAATAATATAACCACATCACAAGGTGCAATTGTCCAAACTGAATGTTTTGTTTTTACACCTGATGAGTCTTCTAATGTGTTGTCTCTGCTAAATCTTAGAAAAACGCAAGTAAGTTCCCTTAGGTAACCTACGCCAACTCTAAATGACTTATTTAGTTGGCTCCCTACAGGCATCAGCACACTTCCACAATCCAGATTACATCTCCTAATTCTGTTGCTCTTTGGAATCCTGGTACTAATCATACTTAAACTAATCACTGTTTACTCAGTGTTATAAAACCAGCATTCAGGCTAAAGTGATGATCTTGCCAATGACTGGAGCTAATGTACAAACTTGATCCCCCAACTTCCAGGTCTCTTCCAGATGATCTCATTAATATATAGGCAAATCATACTGAATTTGGCTTTCCCTCATCCTGCCTTGTTGCTCAAATATGGCCCTGCTTAACGATAAATAAGAGATTGTAATCTCATTCCTATTTCCTCATTCCATGCTTTCCAGACCTTTTAGTTGGTTACCCTCAAGTCTAGGTTCACTTTTAAGACTGAGTTTCTAGGTCTTTGTGTCATCATTGGTTTTAAGATTAAGCATCTGATTGTTCTTTAAAATAATTCTGGTTTGCTTCCACACATGCCTTCATGAAACTCCAACCTGAATCATGGTCACTCAACATCTTCTGCCTCTAGATGCAACCATCAATGGAACTTCCAGAAACTTCTACTCTGAGACCTTAATTGACCTATAATAGGTAACTTGGTGGACCCCTAAACTGCATGGCCCAAGTTATTTGATTTGATAACTAAGTCGCACTAAGCCCACAAGTCTTTCTGTGGGACTAGAGGGACCCAAGGTAGGCAGAGGCCACCTTGGCACTAAAATGGGACAAACACCAAAGTGATCATCAATGCTGCATGTTGCAAGTTTCAAACAAAATGGGGAAATATGGAATTAAAAAAAAAAAAAAAGAGGACCCCAAAAAGGGAAAGATAAAATTGACTCTGCATGGCTAATTGGGACCTAAAAGAGTAGAGCAGGGTTGCAAAGGGGTAAATGCAATCATGTACTCTGTTCTCAGAAAAACCACAAAACTGTACCTGAAACTGGCCATTCCTTCCTGACTGATGGCAAGAAGCCTGATATAACTCATTTTAGGACACCAGTATCTATACAGGAATCAACAAATTAGAGGGCTTTGAAAATAGTCCCTGTAGTCTATGCTTTTTGTCTTTATAAATGTTGCCTTCCAACACCTCCCCAGAGCGTACTTTCAATTTGTTCTGAAGTCTGCATCTCCCCAATTTGCAAACTGTGTAAGCAACAAACATTTTGAAACTAAATTCTCTTATTCCAGATATTTTTTGTTGACAGTGCTATTGCACACTTAATAGGCTACAGTATAGTGTAAATATACCGTTTATACACACCGGGAAACCAAAAATTTTGTGTGACTCATGTATTGCAATATTTGCTTTATTGCAGTGATCTGGAAACAAAGCCACAGTCTCCTAAGTATGACTGTATATGAAATTTCTAGTTTATCCTTCAATAAAAAATTCCCATTGTGCATATTCATTCTTAAGAAGAAACTCATAAATATTAATTTTTTAAAATTATTTCCCCGAGTGCTCCAAGAAAAAATATTGTATTTATCCTTATTTCTGAAATTTTCTTTTATTTCCTATTACTTTTCACATGCTAACTATACTTCTATTTTCAAATCATGCAAAGGTGCAACCCATGCATCTTATTTCAGCACAAAAAAAAAGTCATGTAGAAATATGTGGTGTATATTTATGAATAGAGAGGCAAGTTTTAGTAGGGGAGATTCTGAAATTGCACTACCATGGTATTTTCTTTATAGACACAGAAGTAATGTGAAATACCCTATGGAGTGAATAACTCATAAGCAAATTATGAATATATATTTCCCAAATTGTAAGTTGTTTGAATCTAACATGGAAAGAAATTGTTATAGATGCCATTCAACTAGAGAGCTTAATGATGTAACATTAGTGTTCATCACAAAGCACTCCAATGAGGTGGGATATGTTTGGGTCAATAGAAGGCACATGAGTCATTCAGGGTTACAAAAATAGATTACACTTAGACATGAGCAGTATAATACATGCTAAAAAAAGGGGTATGAAAACGTAAATGCAGTGCTCAAATTTCCATCCTTCACAAGTACACTCTACTCTGGTTATTTTGATTTAACTGTCCTCTATAACTCCGTCTCTTCAGTTTTCAAAAAGAAAAGACAAATCTTCATTAATCTATGATATACAACACCTATTACCTTTTAAAACAGAGGGAGACCATCATTTCCCCTCCATTTTTCCTACCACATATGCCATTGCTACTAACCCATTATTCTACTCAAGTGAAAATACCATTATCTAATGTTCTAGCCTACTCTTTTTCATGATCATCTGGTATAGCAATTTTTACTGTAATCACCAACAGAGGCCCACAGTCATAGGAACAAAGCTAGAGTCTCTGACCACAGAAAGCAAGGTAATTTAGATAATATTTTACTTCTCTGCCACTCCCCATGCTCTCAAATTTACATCATATTGTACTTTAAAATCAGTATACTACTTTTCCCAGTTTCCACGGACATCAATAAACCCTCCTAATGAAGAAAGTCCTTTCATTTTACAGATCCTTTCTCAGAGACCATCATGGTGAAAAGTAAAAAGCATGTCATGAAACCCTAACACCGACGGGCTTCAAACTTCAGGTTCTAAATCATCAATAATAATGTGGCTTTTTCAAGAAACATCAAATAACTGAATAAAAACATTTTATAAACTGTAGACTTTTCCACTGCTGTCTTTACTTCATTGACACACTTCATCTCATGAGTTTTAAATAATTTTAACTTAATACCTGAGGATGGTTCATCATCAAATGTAAAGGAATTCATTCTCTCTCATATGAATTTTGTTATGTTTATTCCATTGAGGGAACTGGTTAAACAATTTATCACCTTCCATTCCTCATATTTCTGTCCAGTATGAATTCCTTGGTGAATACTGAGGTCATTGCTGAAAGGCCTTGACATATTTGTATGGTTTCCATCTTTACATGAATTTTTTCATGATCATAAAGTTGTGCACATTGGGTGAAGCTGATCACACTCATTATATGTATAAGATTTCTCCCTAGTAAGAACTCATGTTCCCCAAGTCTTAAACTTTGGATACACCTACCATACATTACATCTGTGTGCTTCTCTCAAAGATGTATATTCTGATATCAAATGTGGTCTGAGCCCTGGTTACCAGCTCAGACATATACATTACTATTATATACTTTCTCTCCACAATAGTCTCTGATGTTGAGTAAGGCTTGAACACTTTCATAAGTTTTGTTCCTATTATATTTGTAAGGTTTCTTGCTACTAAGAATTCTCTGAGGATCCCCAAAGCTTGAGCTTTTGAATAAAACTACCATCATGTATACTAGATTTATGATGTTTTTCAGTATGTATTTTCTGATGCCTAGTAAGGCTTGCAAATTGCATAAAACTCTGCCATACTCATTATATTTGTAAGGTTTCTCTGCAGTATGGATTCTCTAACGCTGAATGAGGCTTGAAAATCAGGTAAAAGATTTGCCACTTTAGGTACATTTTCTCTCCAGTATGGATTCTATTATGCTGCTTGAATGCTCAGCAAAGCCTCTGCTGCATTCACTACACTGTTGTAAGTTTTGTCTCCAGTATGGAAATTTTTTACGTTGAGTAACAGACGAAACATTAATAAAGGCTTTGCCACACTCAATATACTTGTAAGGTTTCTCTCCACTATGGATTCCTTTATGTCTTTTAAGACATGAAGTTTGGGTAAAGGATTTGCCACACTCATTACATTAGTAAAGTTTCTCTCCAGTATGGATTCTCTTACACTGAGTAAGTCCTGATCAATCAGCAAAGGCTTTGCCACTCTCCTTACATTTTAAGGTTCCTCTCCAGTATGAATTCTCCGATGAACTACAATATGTGCATTTTGACTATATACCTTACCTTGCCACACTCATTACATTTGTAAGGTTACTCTCCAATGTGGATTCTCTTATGTTGAGTAAGCCTTGAATGCCTAGCAAAGGCTTTGCTGCATTCATTACATTTGTAAGGTTTCTCTCCAGTATGAATTCTCTGAGGAATTGCAAGATTTGACTTTTGACTACAGACTTTGCCACACGCATTACATTTGTAAGGTTTCAATCCAGTATGGATTATCTTATGTTGACTAAGGCTTGAATGTCTAGCAAAGGCTTTGCTGCATTCATGACATGTGTAAGGTTTCTCTCCAGTATGGATTCTTTTATGTTGAGTAAGCCTTGAGTGTTCCACAAAGGCTTTGCTGCATTCATTACATTTGTAAGGTTTCTCTCCAGTATGGATTTTTTGATGTCTTTTAAGGCTTACAAAAAGGCTAAAAGCTTTGCCACATTCATCACATTTGTAAGGTCTCTGTCCTGAATGAATTCTCTCATGTTTCAAGAGGTATGAGCTTTTGCTAAAAGCCTTCCCACACTTATTATATTTGTAAGATTTTTCTCTAGTGTGTGCTTGCCCATATTGCCCAGGTAACAAAAGATATTTAAAAATCTTCCTATATTTATTACATATATTTTTAACACTGGGAGGAATTTTTTTGAAGTGGTGAAAGATACAATGCAGTGCATGCAGCATGCGGAGGTGTGGGTTCTATGGAAACCGGGGTGCCTAGGTGCTAAAGTCAATATACACAAAGGCACCAGTGTCATTCATTTGGATCAATAAAAGATATGAGAAAAGGCCAAGACTGGGATTTAGAAAAAGAGAGGAACTCTTTTAGCAAGAGGCATAATACTCATTCCATATGAACTATACTATGGGGATAATGGAAACAAGGAAGAGATTAAAAAGGGAGACTGTGTGGTGTTATGGGAATAATGCAAATTTACATGTATTCCAATATTTGCTCTAAAAGTGATCAAACTGAATATGCCGTAAATTCCATTTTTAGGCATATACTCAAGAGAGTCATATATATATGTCAGAGGACAAGTACAAGAACGTTCTTAGTAAGACTTGAAGGCAAAAACCCGGAAAAGACCATCAAGAGAAGAGTGGATGAATTCACTCTGGACAAACACATATGGATGCCATAAAACCCTCTTAAAGGTCCAGTAATGGAGAGTGACCATGGATGCTGGATGATGATCTCTGACTGGGGGGCAACAGAGGTTCTGTGGTGGAAACAAAGTTACCAGGAGGTTATTGTCAAAGTTACAACTCTTTGGAGATGTGATTATATTTGGTAAAACATAACTCATGAACTATATTATATAGATTTAAAAATAGAAATGTATCAGTTTTGACACATTGAGTTTGTTAATCTAAGTGTTCTTGTTTGTTACATAAAAATAAGAGAGTCTCTTTTGCTTTAATATTTTATTTATTTGAAATAATTTATTTGGTTTTTTTAACATTACTATCCCAAAGACAGAAGAGATAGCACATGGGAAGTGCTCTTAGTATACATATCAGGAGACATATAGTTATTATCCTTATGAATTTATAGAAATGAATACACACTAATCTAAAAGTAATAAATTCTAACTTCACAAACATCAGAAAGCAGTACTCTTAAAGAGAATTACTAAATAACCTAGAGCAAAGAATTGCTGGCAAGGAAAAAGGGTGTTAGTTGCAGCACTTAAGTGTAGGAACAATTTTTGGCAGTACCATGGGGATGCATGGCAGAGGGCTACGTACAGAGATGTGGTAAGCAAAAAATATCCAATAACACTCAGAACAAAAGGACAGCAATGGGATGTGTGTCAATAAGGACCAGGTGACTTTTTAGAGAATTCAGGTGAAAAGGAGGATAGGGAACAAAACAAGCTTCATGGGTTAATTAAAATATGTAATTTCAAGAACTTAAATTGTCTGGGCAACACAAGTCTCAGAAGCAGTAGTAATGAGGGAAGAATGGAGTGTAAAAAATGCCTATTTTCTATTAAATAAAGTGGATATTTAAATATTAGAATTAGTATAGAAAAGTTGTGCATGATGAATCTAGACAGAATAATTATTAGAATAAACTACTCGTAGCAAAAAAAAAAAGTCAGTGGAATTAAAATCAAATCCAAGTATTTTTCAGAAAACTACATATACTATGGAAAAAGCCATGTGTCTTCATAAAAAATATGCAAAACCACTTGAATGGTATTTCCGTAGCTAAGCAACTTAAAAAAGGGTTTTCAAAATATTAAAGATTCTGTTTCAAAAATGCAATAGATTTAATTGAGGGAAGTGTGTAAAAACAATGTGATACCACTACAAACATATGAGAATAGACAAAATTTAGAACACTGACAACACGAAACACTGTCAAGGATGTGGAGAAAGAAGAACTTGCACTCATTGCTGGTGGGAAGGCAAAATGGTACAACAACATTGGAAGACAGTTTGCACTTTCTTACAAAACTGAACGTATTCTAACAAGATGATGTAGCAATCACGCTCCTTGGTATCTACCCAAATGAGCAGAAAACTTATTTCCAATAAAAATATGCACATGAATGTTTACAGCAGCTTCATCCATAACTGTCATAACTTGGAAGCAACCAAGATGTTAATAAACTGAGGCACATCCAGATAATGGAAGTATTATCCAGCACTAAAAAGAAATGAGCTATCAAGCCATGAAGAGACATAGATGGAACTGAAATGCATATAACTAAGTGAAAGAAGAAAATCAGAAATGGCTATATACTGTTTAATTCCAACTATATGATATTCTTAAAACGGCATATGAAGATAGCAAAGAGATTCGTGGTTGCAGGGGTTAAGAGGGAGGGAGAAATGAAGAGGCAAAGCACAGAGGATTTTTAGGGCCATGAAATTAGTCTGTACGATTCTATTATGTAGATATGTGTCATTATACATTGGCCAAACCCACAGAATGTACAACGCCAAAAGTGACCTCTAAGGTAAAGATGGACTTTGGGTGATGATGAGGTGTCAGTGTAGGTTCATGAATGGTAACACATGCAGCACACTGATGTGGGATGTTGATACTGGGAAAGGTCTGCATGTGTGGCAGTAGGCAATACATGGGGAATATCTGTACCATTTGCTCTATTTTGATGTGAAACTAAAACTGCTCAAAAAAATTGTCCACCAAAAAAGGTGTCTGAATAATACTAAACACTAAATAATAAGAAACAGATATAAAAATAATAAGTAAGACTACCTTTCCAAAAAGTTCTGGAGGTTATACAGGTCTTGGACAAACTAATATTGAGTCATAACCACTCGAGAAAGAAATCACATGAAGTATATAAAACAATATTCATTCCATGACCCCACAACTCAAAATTGCAGGGAAAAAAAACAAAGAAACTAAGAGAATCGTCAAAAATGTTGAACTGATGAAATAAATAGAAAACAAGGTCATATAACAATGAAGTTTGCAAGATGAAAGTGTCAGTGACTTAAACAAAACAAAGTACAGGAGACTTAAAAAATGCAGGCATCATTTCACTTTATAAATGCCTTCAATAAGATGTGTCAAGAGCATATTTGTTGAAGGTGAATGAAACAGAGCACACACATGGGATAAGCAATGTGGCATGAAAAGCAGTTTAATCAACAGTCTCATAGAAATTAGGTTGTGAACTTGGACAGTGTTCTCCTTAGGTTAAGTTCCTACATCTTTTATTTATTGCCTGCTCAAAGGAGATGATGGTATATGTCTAAACAATATTGTCATACTGCCTTTAGGAGACAGTATTAAACTCCTCAAAAAACAGGACAACTGGAAACACTTATCAGTCAGGTTCTCCTAATACTTTCTACCCTAGTATCCTGGGACATGCTGAACACTACGCACTGGCTTCCAGAGGCACTTCTGTAAGTAGCAGGATGATGTTCTAACGTTATTAATCAGTGTTCTCCTTTAAAAATTTTCTGTTACCCAGTAAACACCCTCCATGGGAGAGTTCACCAAAAGTCACTCATCACCTAAAGACGAGTTATCTCAAGAGAAAAAGAGGATGAAACTTCAGACCCTTGGAATGTGTATTTCAAAGGCAAGTTTCAGAGGCAAAATCTTAGGAGAATAAGAAATCAGGAAGACCAAGGTCTTTCTATGTTCCCTGACAGAGCAGAAAGGGAGAAAAATCTAAGGTATGGGGGTAAAACAGAGTCAGATTCTGAGGCAGTCTTGAGAAGGGGCTGTGTGTTATGCCTACAGGCTGTGGGGTGATCACCTGAAAGACTGAGATATACTCCCACGTAGCAATGGGGACCAAAGAGAGGATCTCAGTGTCTAGTCTTTACATTACTGCTCAGTTACAATATCAAACAATCTCAAATTATAAAATCTCTTTAACAACCTCAAATCACATTCCTCTTTACACACATGTGGCAAAAAGAGAGGTGAGGGGCCTGAACGGGCAGACAGGGCCTGACACAGCCCAGGGAGTTCCAAAGAACCCCAGAGACAATGGAAGAGCAGCTGTTTTCTGGTCCATCTCCTGAGAAGTTCTCCCAAGGATATAAGAAGTGAATGGAAAGTGAATAGTTCCTGGGGTCAGGACCACAGAGGCCTCAGCCCTGATCTCTATGGATGAAGGGGAAAGAGGACACCATAGAGACAGCCATCTTGGTCTCCCTCAAACCAAGGGATAACAGAGAATTGTACATCATGATAAAGCTTTTGCCTGCCTCTGTCTGAGCTGGAGCATCAACATAGAGTGCAATTTTAAACATTTACACATTTCAATAGCAGCAGTAAGTCTGCATTCTTTCCTACTTTCCCTTTACTATCCAGATTTAACTTAAACTTAAACGATTTAAACTTAAAAGAAAAAGAGAACATGATATGCTTTGTTTTTCCAGAACAAATTCCAAGCTCTTTGTTCAGCTAAGAAGAGAGAACATTACAGATGGGTCTAGAGAAGTATTTCAAAAATCAGTCAACTGACTGAATCCTGAATGCTAAGGGGTTATTTTAAGTATGTGGGCATCTGGGGATGGCCTGGTGGCATAGTGGTTAAGTTTGGCGTGCTCCACTTTGGCAGCTGAGGTTCACGGGTTCTGATCCAGGCGCAGACCGACACCACTCATCAGCCATGCTGTGCCAGTGACCAATATGCAAAAAAGGGAAAGAGTGGCACAGATGTTAACTCAGGGCTAATCTTCCTCAAGTAAAAAAAAAAAAAAAAAAGGTATGCAGGCATCTAGCTCTCTCCCAAGAACTACTGAATCAAAAGCACAACAGGAAAACTAGAGTCAGATATTTTTAAAAATTTGCCATAAGGTTCTGACTATTGTTGTTCTCCAACCACAACTAATCACACATGAGATATGCAGAACTTCTGAAAAAAAGAGAAGTTACAGTCCATGTGCCACATTAGGAAGCCTTTCCATTCTGAACCAAAACAGGTTCAATCACTCTCTCAAGAACAGGGATTTGGAACTCCGACAAGCAAGTCAGGGGCTCCCAAGAGACTCACAAGGGAAAACGCAAAGATATACAGCAGTAGTTACCAATTTCAGAAGGGAAGTTATCCTCACCCAGGGAGAGCAGGTTCCTGTAGTTCTCCAACATCACGTCCCTGTACAAGGCCCTCTGAGCAGGGTCCAGGCATTCCCACTCCTCCCGAGAGAATTCAATGGCCACATCCCTGAAGGTCAACCGTCCCTGAAAGGAAAGCACATTTCACCATGTCAACAGGGACAGAGTTCTTATCTTGACACAAAATGGGACAAGCAGAGATGTGTAAGGATTGACCTAGCTGGAGCAAATGTGCTCAGTGAAATATGTAAGAAAATTTTGAGCAAGAAATAATTCTCTAATTTTCTTTTAACTGAGGTGCAACTCACATAAAGTTAGCCATTTTAAACTACAACTCAGTGGAATTTAGTACATTCGCAATGTTGTACAAACATTACCTCTATCTAGTTCAAAAGCTTTATCATCCCAAAGTAAATTCATCACCTATTAAGCAGTTCCTTCCCACTTCCCTCTCCCCCAAGTCCCCAGTAAACACTAATGCTTTCTGTCTCTATAGATTTACCTATTTTAGATATTTTCATATCACTGGAATGGTATGAAACGTGTGACTTTTGGTGTCAGCTTCTTTCACTAAGAATAGTACTTTTGGTTCATCCATGGTCTAGTATGTGTCAGGACTACATTCCTTTTTTATGGCTCAATAATTTCATTGTATGACTATACCACGTTTTATTTATTCACTCATCCTTTCATGGACATTTGAGTTATCACCACATTCTGGCTAATGTGAATCATGCTGCTATGAACATGTGTTTGAATATCTGTTTTCAATTCTTTTGCCTATGTACATAGAAGTGGAATTACCAGTTACACAGTTTAATTTTTTAAGGACCTGCCACACTGTATTCCATAGTAGTGACACCATTTTCCAGCAATGTATCAGGATTCTAATTTCTCCACATCTTTACCAACACTTGCCATTTTCTCATTTAGTGTATTCATTGTAGTGCTTGTGAAATGGTATTTCATTGTGGTTTCGATGCTGCATTTTCCTGATGACTAATTTCATTGACCATCTCTTCATCTGCTTGTTGGCCACTGTGTATCTTTTATGGAGAAATGTCAAGTCCTTTGACCATTTTTTAATTGAGCTCTTTGAATTTTGGTTGAGTTGTAGGAATTCTTCATATATTCTGGATACTAGACCCTGACTAGATCTGTGATTTGCGAACATTTTCTCCCATTTGGTAGACTGTGTTTCACATATGTGATAGTGCCCTTCAATGCTCATAAGTTTTAATTTTGATGGAGACCAATTTGTTTTGTCTTTCTCTCTTTGCTTTTGGTGTCATATCTAAAAGTCCACTGCCAAATCCAAAGTCATGAAGAATTATCACTACGTTTTCATCAGAGTATTACAGTTTTAGGTCTTACATTTACTCTTTTGTTCATTTTGAATTTTTTTATATGGGGAAAGGTAGAGGTTCAATTTTACTCTCTTTCATGTGGATCAGCAGTTGTCTCAGCACCTCTTAAGAGACTATTCTTTTCTCAGTGAAAGTATTTGGCACCTTTGTAAAGAAGGAACTGATTTTAGATGTGTGAGTTTATTTGTGGCCTCTCAGTTCTATTGCTCTGATTTGTATTTCTACCCTCACACTGGAACACACAGTTTTGATTACTCTAGGTTTGTAGTAAAGTTTGGCATTGGGAATTTTAGTTCTTTGACTTTGTTCTTTTTCACCATTATTTTGGTTATTTGGGGTCCTTACCAATTCAATGTGAATTCTAAAACTAGGTTTCCTATTTGTGCAAAAAAGGCTGTTGGGATTTTGGTGGGGATTCCACTGAATCTGGATAGTACTTTGAAGAGTACCGTCAGCTAAATAACACTAAGTCAACCCTTTAGGTAGGACCCTTCAGAGACAGAGAAGATTGGCAGGTACAACATATGGCAATTTAGGAAGGAGAGAACAGAACAACCAACTAAAAATGTGACTTTTATCTTGGAAAGAGCCATTCTTTCTTTCTTTCCTCTTCCTCTGAGACTCTCAGGTTAAATTATCCTATATGAAAAAAACATGTTGTTCAGTGCTTAGAATCAACATATCCCCTTCCTCTGCCACAAGTATAGACATAGGGAGAACCTCAATACAGGGGACAGATGGCCCTTTGCTGACCACTGTAATAGGAGGGATGCAGGGAATGTAAACTCCACACAGAGACCAATAACTGAGTCTTTCACCCGTTTCTCTAGAAAGCCCAATCTTCCTACTGACACCCACACACACTGCTGCAACTGTATTGTCGTTTGTCCACTTCACATGAAGTGTAAGGAAACTGCCTTATCCAAAATTTTGGCTCCTCCCAAGGCAGCCCATATCCAATTAATGGTTAATTCAGGATATGGAATTCTGTGTCTTCCCTCAATTTAGACCAACTCTGAAGGGCTACTTAACTCCAGAGCTCCCTGCTGTAGATATACTGAGGAGTTTAGATTTTTGTCCTGAGGGTGATGGGAAACAATCAGAGGCCTTATTGCCAGGAGATGACACAATCAAACTTAACATTTACCCATAGAACACAGAGAAGGAGAGTGAAGCTGAAAGAGAGGCATGTCTGTCTCTGAGCCTCTGCCCCTGCCTCTTTTTTAGTGGTTTTCATTAGTTTAGGAGGACTGGGACACATTGAAAATTCTAATGAGGCACCCTCTCCCAAACAACTGCCAAATGCAGACATACACTAAATTTTGAAAATCATTTCAGGGATCCCATTTGCTCAGACTCAGAATTCCTGGTCTACTCTATTATCTCCATGTTATAAGTGGGTGCACTGGGGCTCTGAGGGGGAGAAAGTTTACCAAGTTACCCTGAAGAGGTCTGAGTTCAGTGAGCATAACAGGGTGTAAGTGGTCGCCTGGATTGGGCAGTAGAAAAGGTCTGTTCAAGATCACATTTCACATTCCTGAGCAAGAGAAGATTCTCTTTCATGGGTTTAATCAAACCCAGGCATTTAATTCCTCTTTTCCAGAAAAGTATTTAAAAAATTAAGGTACAAATAGTTATTAGTCTTAGAAAACATGAAAGAGGGTCACTGGGAGATGGGCTCTGAGCAATCTGTTCATCATGGACACATAGGCTCTACTGGAACAAAGTTCCCCATCCATCCAGCCCATCCTTCAACATCTGCACAGAAAGGACAAAGGGGACTCGAGAGGAACATGTATGTAGTTGCAGACTTCAGCTCAGAAGTCACTACTTTAACAGATCACTTTAGGGAAGACATAACTTGTTCATTTTTAAACTAACTGGTTAAACTAGGTTTTTTTGTGTTAAAAGACTACCAACATCCTTACCAGATGCGTAGTGAAATACTACAGTTATTTACAGACATCAAAGAATAGTTCCAATATATGACAGCGTAGAAGGCATAGACACCTCATTCTCTGAACAATAAAATTAAGAGGGAAAATAATTTGGAAATTAAAAAAATACTTAAGTTAAAACAAGTGTGAGGATACATCAAACTTAGAAAAGAATGATATGAGCCACAGGGACAGAAAGTCCTCCCCCATTTCTTGAAAGGGATGATGGTGACCTGGAATGGACTGAGCTAAATCTCTGCCCTCAGGGTGAATAGGGGCTGCAAATTGAATTATACTCTGACGCAATAATTAGAAAACGCAGATGTCTCATAAACCTGGTTTTGTAACTCACATTGCCTTCTGCATAATTTTAGCAGTTCAACAAATCTTCAATTAGATTATAGAGGCCCAAGTCAGTTCTACTTCACAACTTAATACCCCATATCCAATCAAAATAGTCGCCGTGGGTTTGGGTCCAAAACTTTCTCGACCACTGTGTGCTTTGCTCTGTGTATTTGTCTCTCTCTCTGTCCTTCTGGTTCTCTCCTCTCCTTTGTCCATTTCTGTGTTTCTCCCTGTTTCTCCTCATCCTTTTGTCTCCCTCCCTCTCTATTCCTCCTCCTACAGAGTGTTGGCTCCTCTCTTTTTCAGCTTCTGTCTTCTTTCTCCCTCAACTTTCTGGGGGCCTCTAACTCCATGTATTTCTGCCTCTTTCTCCCCATCTCTGTTCCCCTCTGCTCTCCCTGGAGAGGGGCGAAGGGCACGTAACCACCTCCTGAGTGAGGACTTGACCACGTGGTGGGGAGTGGGGAAGGGAGTGGGGCGTCAGGGAAAGGTTCTGAGCAGGAAAACGACGCGGAGGGCGGTCGGTGTCTATGCAGACCGAAGGCAGAAAGGTTGCGCCAGCACCTGCCTTAGAGAGATTCTAACGGGAAACGGACGCAGACTCCCGGACCGCACGGAGCCGCAGAACTCAGGGCATCTGCGGCAACGCCGCCAAAGGGACAAACTCACAGCGAGAGGGCCGACCGGGTTCAGGGATTTTACCTTAGGGGGCGACCTCGAAACCGGGTTGCGAGGGGCGGGGCCTGAGGATCACGAAGCGCAGGTACGAACCAGAAACAGACTCACTCATCCGAGCTCGTAGGTCGTTCCACGCGATCTACTTCCGTCTCCAGGAAACCGCGCATGCGTATCGGGGCGGGGCCGACAGGGCGGGGCGATCACAGAGGCGCGTGGGGCTCTGGTGACCTAGGGGCGGGGCTGGGCGCGGTGTCTGGCCTTCTGCCCTGCCTGTCAGGTTTTCCTGTGTGTTTGTCTTCCTGCCCCGTAGCGTCCAAGCCTCTGCTTTACGGGTTCCTTGGAATCTGTCTGGTGTCCTTTGCAGCCGGGCTTCCTACAGAATTACACGTGTGTCGGCCACTTATCCTGGAAGCCGAGATACTTCCTCTTAAGAAATTGACAAAGAATCAGGTGAAAGCTTTTTGACGCGCGGATGGAGCCGCCTGTCCTGTGAGGAGGCGGCAGGAGCGCTGGGCCCTGTGGGGGCGGGGCGGGAGGCTGTGGGGGGCGGTGGATGCAGGAACATCTGAGACGCAGGACAGTTACAACTTCTTTAAGCAAAACGGGAATTGTCCGTGTAGCTGAGGGAAACTAGAATGTGACATGAAATGCAAACTGTGCCTTCGCGAAGTGTGCGATTTTGTAGTAACCCCAGCGCAGTGTAATTTCCCTTTCTGTTCCCCATTCATTCGGGAGGCAGAGACACAACCCTGGGCTTTATGGGGCCAGGCCCTGGGCTGTGGGGATGGAGGGCTGACAGGTTGTTTTAAAAGAACAAAAATTTCTTCTTGTATGGATAGAAATTAATTTTTCTTTCTTTAAATTTGTTATAATAATCCACACCTCTTCAGATGAATTTATAATACACATACGTTTCAGAGGTCCTAGTTGACATCCTGTATTTGGCTGGTCATTAATATAATTGCAATTTCAATTTTTAAAATTTTTCTTCTCATTTATTTGGAACATTATTTTCAACTTAAAATTATGTTAGATAAATCAGCTATTTTAACCTCTTTTTTTTTCTGTTTCTGAACGTGTTATGTCATATGCAAATAGTGAGGCTTGTAAAAGGTGGACTCTTTTGGAGATATTTGGGTTTGCTTTTAACTAATGAAATATCAATTTTGAAATATTTCCAGAGACATTTGATAAGGATGTCTATTCCCTTAGTAAATAATACATCCAAATAGTATTTCTAGTTTATCACATTTGCAATAGCATCATTTACACCTATAATAATTTTTAATTTTAAATATTTGAGTTAATAGCTCCGTTTCTGATCCCTGTGGATATTCTGAAGGTGGAGCTGACTGGATTTTGTTTCGACCAGATCACAACTGTACATGTTCCAGAAATTTCTCAAAGGTTATTTTCAATAAATAGCACTCTTCCATTTTCCCCATAACGAATAAAAGTTTCTCAAACTTTTAAGGATTTTTTCCCTCTATTATTTTACTGAGGTTTTATTTACTTATTTTTTTAATAATTAAATGATGGGCTCAAATAGATTGAAACTTTGGAAGATAAATTTCTCTTGGGGAAGAAAACAGAAGCAATCCTTCTCTTGTCTCTCTATCTCCCCAGGCTCCCTGTGCTGAGCTCACTTCCCCTGAGCTCTGGTCCCTCCATGCAGACTGACTTTGAAGTGGATCTCCATGAAAGAGTGGGGACTAAACCATTTGGGGTCAAGAGGTGCTGATATCTGAACTCTCCATCTAGATTTTCTTCAGTCACCTTGCCTTAGATGGGGGCCCCTAATCCACATTTTTTATCCAATATTCTACTCTGGTATTAACACATAACATGTGCTTGGTAATTTTCCTGACCAGCTGAAGTGATTTCTCTTGAAGTTGACAGGAAACTTCTTGGTTGAAGCTCCCATGCTCCCCAAGAGAAGCTGAGCCCATAAGATGGTGTCTGAGTAAATCAAGGCCTAGCTGCCACCTCATTGGCTCTCCTTTTCCTGGGTGGGAATTATATCTGGTAAGAGATGAGGAGTGAAAAATGTGAGATTGCATTTTAGCCTAAATTCCTCTACTTATATTTTTATTAATATTGTGATAATTAATTAAGGGAAATTGCATTTAAAATGGAATCAGGAGGCCAGAAGGGGAAGCTCCCATGCAGTACCGCCTGAAGTCAATAACAGGAAAGATTATCAATTACAGACTCCATCAGAAAGATGTCATCAACAGGAAGATAGTCAATTACAGATTCCAACAGAAGTCATCAACAGGAAAGAATCATTAATTATGGAAAGAAATATACATTGCATCCCAAACAGAAATTGACTATGCCAGCAACTTGGCCCATGAGAAATGATCACTGCCCTGAACTCTTGCTTTGCTCCAGTGGACTTGCATTCAAAACTACTCCTCCCAATTTCCTCCTTTTTCTCTATAAAATAATATTTCTCTCTCATTTGTTGAATTTCCCCATGGATCTCCACAGCCTGCACATTCTGAATTGCAATTCTTTGGCAAATCCTGAATAAACTCGTTTTGTTGGTAAAATAACTGGTTGTTTTATTTTTAGCGTTCATATATATGGTATCTGAAGTGGGATACGAAGGAGGTGACCCCCAGGAGACGGCAACCCTTGGAATCTAGCGAGGTATCCATATCAAGCCCCTTGTGCTCATTGCTTCCATGAGTCACTGCCTACTTTCCTTTTGGTGAGTCTTCTCTTGTACTTTGAGCTCTGCTCTGTCTGCACTCTGAACTTTCTAACTTTATTTGGGATAAGGAGAAGGCTTGTCCTATCCAGAAAGAGACTTTGGCCTCCCGGCTGAAAGCTCCCTTCTTCGGTTCAAGAAGTCACTTTAGTGAGAATTCAGTTGTTTTCTGAAGGTAGCTCAGTTCCTTTTGGGATTTATGCTTGCTGAAAATCCAGGAGTTTTCTTTGGTTTTCACATTCCTTTTGGAATCAAGGCTGGGAATCCAGCAACATTCTTTTCTTTTCAGATTCCTTCAAGGATCAGGGTTAGGACTCTAGTAACTTTCTTGGGTTTCAGAGGAGATGTCAGAAATGGCATCCATCCCATTCATCTAAATGTTCCGAGGGAAAACCGTCTTCAGGGGCCCTTACTGTTTGAGAACTTTGGGCCTGCTACATGTTCATTTTTAACTAAGTGAGCCAAACTGACCAAGAGTAGTCTGAAATTACAATGGCCATCATAGGGAACTTTAGATCTGTCCAAACTCATTTTTCTTAAAACCAAATTGGAAGACCACAGCTCCAAAATGAAGCAAAGTGAATGGTATGTTTATTTTAATTGGGACCTTGAGGCTTCCAAATGTGCACAAGATTCTACAACTGCCTCACTACAAGATACCATATTTAAATTACCAAAAACAACTAAAAAGCTGAGGGAACACAAAATGGCTTCTGAGGCCTGCCTCTCCCTTCTCCTGTTTTTTTTTTTTTTTACGCTCAGGACTCACCTCTGGTGCCATCTTCCTCCTTCCCTTCTGTACCACCTCTAGCACTGAAACTTTGTCCATCTGAGCAAGTAACCTTAACTTAGTTGATTTTCCAGAAATGCAATTTGGAGACAACTATTCCTTTGAAGTGTGTATCTGAGACGTGGCTGAAATTCTTAAAACAAAAGCTAGAAGGTCTCTGTGTCTATGTTTATGTTGTATATGTCTATGTATATATATGATTTTTTCTACCTGTAGATGGTAAGATTGATTTGTAAAAGAGCTCTATTTAATTGGCTTGAAATTAAGTGTTTATAAATTAAATATTCCTAAACTTCAGAAATACAATGGAAATTAACCCAATTTTTTTGTTTATTTGATCTAGGATTAATTTTTAGTACATAAAAGCTAGCTTAAGGTTGTTGGTTTAATTGAAAAAGGCATGTTTTTAGAGTTATCAATGCTCAATATGATGCTGACAATACAACTTTCATTCCATATGGATTTCTTAAGCTCATTTTATCTCTACTAGCAAAAAAGGAACATAAGATGATGTTTGCCTATTTAATGTCAAATTGAAGCATGATTGTTAAAAACAAGTTAAGTAAGTGCAAATAACATCAAAGTTTATACTAAGGTAAACTAAATGATAGGTCATTGAATATCTAAATCATTTCCAAATAAGATGGACGTTAATTACTGAACATAGGTTTATCTACTTTTGGCTTCCTATTGCAGAGAAGCTAAAGATATTTGAGTCAGCTAGTGAACATGTTTTATGTCATGCTGAGAAATTTTCAGTGAGAAAAGGCATACGTTTCTGGAAATTTATAAAAGGGATTTATAACTTGGCCAAGCCACAAAATGCTAATATAGTTCACAATTGCTTATTCCTTAGGTCTTCACTAGGAATTAAGGATTCTAAGAGTTAAGAATTCTAATCAATATATGTAACAATCAGGGAAACATCTCTGTATGCAAGAAAAGTAGGATATTTTGATAAAAGAATGTAGAAGGATTGGAAATGCATTTTGTTGAGGGAAAATAAAGTAATTTTGTCCCAAAGAGATGCTGGATACTTCTAAATGGGAAAGAGGAAAACATAGGAAAAAATCTAAATGAAAAAAATTGTAGAAAGTTTGTTGGAAGGAATCTTGGGAACAGAATTTTTTTTCCTTTCATGAGGAAGATTGGCCCTGAACAAACATCTGTTTCCAATCTTCCTCTTTTTGCTTGAGGAAGATTGTGCCAATCTTCCTCTATTTTATATGTGGGTCACCACCACAGCATGAGGAATTAGTGGTGTAGGTCCGCACCTGGGATCCAAACTCGTGAACCTGGGCCTCCAAAGCAGAGCTTGCTGAACTTAACCACTAGGCCATGGGGCCAGCCCTGGGTAAGGACTTTTAATATGTGGTAAAGCTGCCTAAGATTAAAATAAATGTTTTATAGTGAGTTTTAATACCTAAATAAGCTAATGCAAAATTAAAAATTGCCTTTTCTCTTGAAAGTACAAGGTTTCCATAGGCTATTGGTCTGCTTTTAATAACAGATTGTAAAACCTTCTGTACCGTTAGGTAATATGTGTAGAAAACAGAGATTTTGTGTTTTATCAAAATAATTTCCTATATTGTTTATGTCAAGTTTTAATTACTTAAGAGAACTGAGTCTTCTTAGTATTAAAAGATTTAAGTTTTCCTTACAACCATGTAATTTTTTGTATTTGCCTTTGAAACCTTTTATTTTTACTTTGGTCAAATAGATACATAGGTATTATTTCATAATGATCTGTGATCCTATTTGATCAAGTGTCCAAATCATTTGAAATTTTTGATAAGCTTCCCAAAATATACAAATTCTAAATGAAGGCTTCAACCTGGATGTAACTTTGGGATTTTCCTGAGGGCATCTGAGAAAGCGCAAAACTTTGTTTCCTTTCCTTACAAAAAGAGAGATGTTACACTAATTAGGCTTATTTGGTATGTTAAATTACATGAGAAGCATGGCTGAATAAGCAATAATAAACCCTTTCAGGTTAGAATGTATGGGAGATTGTTACTAAAAAGTATTCTAGAAATTGTATGAAATTCCTAAACATCTAATATGTCCTAATATAATGTTATTACCTGTAATTCTAGTTACTATCTAAAATGTAAGACACAAAAATACCCAAATTTCCTTGTCAGTTGCATTTACCATTGGCTTTTTTAAAGGTCTTTTGTCAGCTATAGACAGTGTTTCTTCTACTCTTATACTTTTACAAATATGTATTATTTTCACAGAGATTCATGAAAAAGACTTTGACAACTAATCTGGAATACAGGTTTTGATAACTTTAAGATCATAACATTGAACTGGGTGGAAATTTCTGGAACTCGAGTGGAGCACTGAGTGCTTTTATGTTTTGTTTTCCAGATGTCAAGGGCCATGTTTTGTCCTCCCTTTAAAGCTGTCTATAACTTATCGCAATATAGTAAAATAGTATCCTTGCAACAAGGGTTGAAACATTTATCTTTTTCTCTCTACCCTATCCTTCCAGAATTTGAAAACTCTGGCGTGTTCTTTTCAAGATAGTATACGTATTTGCATCAGTCAAGGTCTGTTCCCCTTGCAGGAAGACACAATTGGAAATATTGGCTACAACTGAGGCTATGACTAGAATATTCAAGAAAGATGTACAGACTCGGAAATGACCAGACAGTCTTAAGGAAATGCTTGGAAAAAACAGCCTAGTACTTTGCTTACAAAGTTTCAGCACAGTAATCTTAAAGAAGAGTTTATATGATCAATCACTATTTATGCTGCATTTATATCAATCTGGTCAAGTTTTATAGAAACCGATTAGTTTTACTACGATTATCTTTAATAAAAGTGGAGATAATTGTGGAAAGAGAAATGATCTTTTCACCTTTGTAGATATTAAATTCTACTCCTATTTATTGTGTTTAGGCTTTGATATACCTGTAAGCCAGACTGGATCCTAAGTTCTAGTTTCCTTAAATGTCTGACTAGGATACTCCAAACGTTTCTCATTCTCATTTATACTTCTCTTGAAATGTCCTTGGAAGGGACTATACTAGGCCCTCTCATTAGACAGATAGCAGTCAAACTTCAGGGATTCATGCCTGGGATACACAGCTCACAGCTAAAAATGGCTCTACCTGACATCTAGTCCTATACAAATGCTGGGGACCTCCACATCAAATTGACTAGGAAGAGAAGCAGCCAACATCTGAGGCAGACAGCTGTCCCATGATGTCTGCACCAGGCCTGTCTACTTTCCTTTCACTGCTCTCTCTCACTTTGTTTCCCCCCTCCCCTCTATGAAAGGATGACACTCTTGTCCATATTTCCAAACCATCAAAAAAGGGGGAAACCTCTCTGATGATTGGATTTGCCTTCAGAAACCTTCGTCCCTTGAGGATAATAATGACACTTTAGTTCACCCTATCAGAAATTCACTGGGATTCTAGATGCCCTTATACGTTTGAATCATTCTCTAGGCCCATTTTCTAAAGTCAGGGTACCAATCCCACCTAATATCATTTCTTGCTTTAATTTAACCCAAACTTTGGAGGGAAAGACAAGATCTTATGACTATTTGTATGATGAGGTCTGTAGGATGGCCAATGTAAATGAGATCATTTGTGCACTTGTGGGTATACCCACATAGTTTGGGAACCTCTGGATATGTAACAACACAATGTCTGAGCCTTGGTTGAGTGGTGGTAATGCCTCTCTGCCAGTGAATGATTCCATAGATATTATTACTTATGCAGAAGCCTTATGTACACCCCCTGGTTACATTTTCATATGTGGAGGCTCCCACAATAGCCTTTATGCCTGGGCATCTCATTGCTTTGACAGCTGGAGAGTACAAGGACAGTGTGCCCTTGCCGTATTCACCACCCTGTTTTCCCTGCATAACCAATCAGAAGCCTCTCCTTGACTAGTTGCACTAAGTTCTTATAATTGCCTCAAATGAGAACTTTGAGGAAGAGTGCATGATTCTGGGTTTGCATGTGTGGGAAAAGCTTTCTTCCCAAGGATTGGAGTGAGTGCCAATGAACAAATGATCAGGAATCTCTCCCTAACACAAGAAGAATTGGCTGATTCCACAGCCAAAGTAGTTGTGACCCAACAACAGTCACTTAACTCATTGGCCAGGGTAATTTTAGAAACCATATAGCTTTCGATTACCTACTTGCTGAGCAGGGAAGTGTCTGTGCAGTAATAAGCCCCTCCTGTTGCACATGGATTGACACCTCTGGAAAAGTAGAGAGCAAGCACATTGGCCATAACAAATTTCACCCAATAACCACTGTCTATTGATTTATACATCTGGTTACCCTCGAGTCTGGGCTCCTGCTTTAAAACTATCATACAAACTGAGCTTATTCTAGTCTTAATCCTGCATTGCATACTTGTTGTGAAACTTTGAACCTATTGCCTGTCAAGCGTTTGTAAACATGATGTACCTAATAAGGTGATGTTAGGTCAGCAATTTGAAATGATTTCTGATTCTTACAACCACAGACAACTATAGATTTTGAATAAGAGGTGCCTGCAAGTTCTCTCTCCTGACTGTTATTGTTACTCAAATGTGGCCTAAATGGTTTCCAACCACTCTACTTTCCCTCCAACATGGTACGTGACTACAAGGAAAGGTCCTTCCTGGCACACATGGACAAAACCACTATGCCCAGACAACGTGACCCTGATCATCAATGCTTCTGAAGAATGATCTTGATCAAAAGGGAAAATGTGAAATTTAATCAAGGGAAACTTCTTTGAAAATACAATCACGGAGAACTCCCACCCAGTATCACTTGAAGTCAATTACAGGAAAGAGTCATTTGCAGACCCCAACAGAGAGAAGTCATCAATAGGAAGATAGTCAATTCCAGACTCTAACAGAAGTTGTCAACATGAAATAATGATTAATTACAGGAGGAAATGTACATTGCATCACAAAGAGAAATTGACTACCCCAGCACCTCAGCTGATGAGAAACCATCACTACCCTAAACTCTTGCTTTTCTCCAATGCACTTACATTCAAAAAAAAAAACCTTCCCAATTTCCTCCTTTTTTTCTACAAAATAACATTTCTCTCCCTTGTTTGTTGGATTTGCCTATGGTCTGACATAGCATTGCACATATCCCGAACTGCAATTCTTCTGACTCTTCCTAAATACGTTTTGATGGTACAATAACTGGCTGTTTTATTTTTAATATTGACAATATTATTGCAAGAAAAGAAGTCTCTGTGCAGTAGTTAGGAAAACTGCCTCATGAAAGATGTAGGCCCTCATCAGGAGAAAGTGCAGCTCTTGGTAAACACAAAGGAGTTTAGAAGGAGGCTTCATGAGGGTTGGTGTGATGGCTTGCAGGAGTGTAGTGTGTGTAGAGGAGCCAATGCCCACATCATTCCCTGGAAATAACTGACTCCCCTCCTCCGGGTGCCACCTAGACCTGGCACCTATCTACATCTGTCTGGCCCTCCAGGCTGAGAGCAGAAATTGGGTGAATCTCTGCTGTGAAAGAAATCAAGGAACCTTACAGGAAGGAAGCAGTTTATGGGCATAGTTTCCATTGGTGGAACAAAAGAGCTACAGTTTGGAGATTCTAATTCCCCAGGATGGGGACATGGCCACATGTGAGGCTGTCATGAGGGATGTTTGAGAATATCATGACTCCCAGTGTACAAAATATTGGACAGGCATTTGTCCTCTGATTTTTGGCTGAGACCCTCAAGATGCTCATGCTCCGAGCTTGTCTCACACTTTTTTTATGATGAAATTACAATTTTTATTAATTGTTATTTTAATATTCTAATGATGCAATTTGGTTGGAGGTGAAGAAAACAATTGCGAAGTAGAAAGTGAAAGTCTTTTTTTTCTTGCCTAATCAATTATAGTAAATAACCTATTGACATAGCCAGAGTTAAGAGTTTAAGGAAATATGCTCTGAAACATAAAAGAAAATTCACAGTGCTTGATAAAATACACAATTCATATTGGGACACATTTGGTAAAACAGTTAAAAAACATGGATGATAATATGTTTCATTGATTATTCCTTGTTTCATACTCATTTTGTAACAACATAAGCCCTCTATTAGGGTTTATGTGAGCTGTATCTTTCCAGACTATTTTATATGCATCTAAGGATATTCAGGATAGTGTATATAATAATACCATACAGCACACTGTTATTCTGTACTAATGTTTTACATAAATATCAGTTGATATTCTTAATCAAGAGTACTTTTCTTCTGGAGATATTTTCTAATATTAAAGAATATGAATGTACCAGATTATATAATAGTTTCCTCATTTTAGACTTTCAGTGTTGTTTTAGTTTTATATGTTAGTGAGAATGTAGAATGTTTCCATCCTTGTACTTCTTGGATTTTTAGATTGTGCGAGTATTATCTGGATGGCTCTGAAAAGTGGCATTGATGGCTCAGAAGGTGTACTTGTTATATGTTATTAAGTTTAAAATTACCCCAAAACTGTGTAACTTAAAACTACCAGCTTCTACTGTCTCACACTTTCTGATAGTCAGGAAGCTGAGAGCAACTTGACTGGATGGTTCTAGCTCATTGGCTTTTATGAGGTGGCAGTCATGATGTTAACCAGATATCATCTGAAGACTTGACTTCAGATCCTCACTTTTCATCTGAAGACTTAGCTTCATAGTAAGACAATTAACATATTAGGGAAAGAATATATTATCACCTTAGGAAATAGAATGCGCAAGTTTAAAGTAATATAAATGTAAGAAACTGAAAGGTTTCATTCAAGCATTTTATAAAAACTACATTTTAAATATTCAACAAACCTATATACATATATGCTCATTAAAAAAATTCCTTTGTTCTTATATCCTGACGTGTAGTGATCACTAATAATTGAAATAGTCTCTGGTACAGTATTTTCTCTAAGTTATTTACTGGTGAGAAAATACTTACAAGAGTAAAAACTACTCAGTACTTAAGGTTTTCTCATTTAATTTTAATATGTTGGAACACATTCTCTTATTAGTATGTCTTGTATTCCAGCAATAAACCCGTCTAAGTCATGCTATTTTAATTTTTATATGAAAATTCATAATTTACACTGGTTTCTCTCAAATATTGAACAAGATATAATAGCCACATAAAATATTTTCTTAGCTTTCTTTTTTTTCCTGGTTTGTAAACTAGATTTTGAAGAAGGAAGATTCCCTGAACCTTGAAAATAGGGGAAAAGGATTCTGTAAAATCATCATAAAATTTCAAGAATGTTTCAAAGTATTTAAATGTTACTTAGTGTCTTCTGGGTTATAATTCTTTTTAATTCACTTTTGTTGTTCTATATTTTAGAGAATTCAATTATATTGGTCCTTGGAGGCTTCAGAAATCTCTATTCTATCAAATAAGTTCATATTTATCTACTATTTATTGTTAACTTTATGTCCTTTCTCATTTTATATCAACATTACAGTAGCTCTATTTTATCAATAATTTTATTTTATTGAATTTTAATTATACTCTACATCATTTAGTTAAAATTTTTAAAAATTACATTATGCTGCTTTACTTGCATTTAGCCTGTGTTTCTTATTTTAAAAAATTCTTTGGTTGCCCCTCTTGTTCATAGATTGTCTGGACATCTCCTGGTATGGGAATCTGTAGCTATCTCATTTCCCTCAAGTACTCTTGAATTAATGCATGCACAACATTGAAATGGAACATTTCACTGTCTCTTAGTCTAATACCTTCTAAGCTTTCATTAGAAATATTGACTAACTTTCAAAAAGTATTTTAATATTCATGAATGTATAGCTTTATAAAAATTATTATTTGATGGGAACAAATATAGTATGTCTCATTCTAAAATATTTATATGTATTAAAAACTTACTTTGTTCTTTGATTTTTTTATTGCTCTGTATGTGCTAAAAATTGTGGCATATAGCACAAGTTGAACTTATGTTTATCAAACTCATTCATTATATTTCCCAAATTGTTGAATCCTTAATAAATTTCATGTGTTTATATGATAATAATTGAAAGGAGATTCTAATTATTTTTTTTTAACTATGAGGGATTGGCCATTTTATCTCCTTATATAAAATTCTGTAAATTTTGTACTATTGGATATTTCAAAGGAATAACACTACTCCATAAAGAAAACCATTCAATGGCCTTCCCTGTGGATGGATCCTCCTCAGCATATCTACGAATGATGAACACCTCAATACAATAGACTCGTTGCCCCATGTTGGGGACACAGAATCCATCTGGAAGATTCTGTCTTCATAAAAGGCTAGTTTGGATCACTGCTTAATAGAGAATATTCTAACTTCTAGAAATCCCAAAATCCTGTCTTTTTTTAACTGGCTCTGGAATTCATCAGCTCTGACTTGAATTCTTATTAAAGTCTTCTGTCCTTCTTCCACTGTACACTTTGCCTCACCCAGCTCATTCTGCCCATTTGTACCTGGGAGTATTTTAACTATCCTCCCCTCCACCCCATACAATCATATACTTCAGTTGACTACCATTCCTCTCAGTATTTGAAGTAAAAAGACAAAATCTGGTCTCCAGTGTCCTGTGGTGTGTAATATATTGTTTTGTCTCCAGCTCCATCCATGACCAGTTGCTACAGAGCCATTATTTTTCCTTCTCATGTTGTTCATTGATCACCACATAGGCTTTTTAATTTAGTAAATTCTTCTCACTTCTCTGCCCAGTTAATTCTAGGGAAATTTTAATTTATCTGGTTTGAAGTTACATGATCATATATGTTTCTACCATCTCCAATGTATTAGAAGCCCCAATTTTAAAAGAATTCTTAGACTCTAAACTTCTTCACTGCAACTTTTAATAAAATGGAAATTTTATTCCATTCCACATCACATTTAGTGGCAAACACCATTCCTCCCCTAGGTCTTTGTTCTGATTTCACCTTCTCAGTGGATCTTCCTCTGACCTCCCTCACATTTAACATGCCAGCCACACCCTTACCCCCACCTCTGCTCCATATCGCCTGCTCTGCATGTTCCTTTCTTCTCCTTCCCATTCCGCTGGCTGAATGCTATTGACAACAATGCCCCAGGGGAGAGCAGAGCCACAAGGAGGTACCACACCTTCTAGGATGCTACTGGCAGAAAGACAAGAGATAAGAAGTGTTGGCGGGAGTGTGAAGAAAATGGAATCCTGTGCACTGTTGGTGGGAATGTAAATTGGTTACGGCTATTATGGGAAAGTGTATGGAGGTTTCTCAAAAAATTAAAAGCAGAACAGACATATGAGCTAGCAATCACACTTCTGAGTACATAACCAAAGGAAATAAAATCAGTATCTTAACGAGCTATTTATACTCCTATGAGCATTACTGCATTATTCACAACAGCCAAGATGTGGAAACAACCTAAATTTCTGTTGACAGATGAATGGATAAAGAAAAGGTGGTATCTATATATATATGATAAAATATTATTCAGGCATAAAAATGAATGAATTCCTGCCATTTATGACAACATGGATGAACCTGGAAAACGTTATGCTAAGTAAAATAAGCCACACAAATACGAATACTATATGATCTAGCTTATATGTGGCATCTAAAAAAGTCAAACTGATATAACCAGAATAAAATGGTGGTTACCAGGGGGTGGTACATAGAGAAATGGGAAGATGTTGGTCAAAATGTTCACACTTTCACTTGTAAAATGAATAAGTTCTGGGAATCTAATGTACAACATGGTGACTATAGTTCATAATACTGTATTATATACTCTAAATTTGTTTAGAGAGTAAATCTTCAGTGTTCTCAGCACACAGACACAAAAAATGGTAATTGTGAGGTGATGAATGTGTTAATTAACTTCATTATCATAATTATCCCATAGTGTGTATGTACTTCAAATGATCATGTTGTACACCTTAAGTATACACAATTTTCACTGGTCAATTCTACTTCAATAAAGCTGGAAAAGAAGGTAATAGGTGTCCTGGGCTTGCCTCCTCTGAGTGTTGCTCACTGCTGGCTTCACATTAGATTGCTGAGGCATTTTGCAAATACATCTCCTATATAACCTGACCAGAGATTCTCCTGCCAATAGTTGGGGTGAGGCCCAGCCTGACTAATATTTAAAGTGCCCCAGGTGATTCTAATCTGTGTCCAGCATTGAGCACCAAGGCTCTGAGTCCCCCTATTCCTGAGGGCTGAGATCCGGGCTGAGGGTGGGGGGGCTCTGCTCTGCATGGAGTTTGATCAGGGGCAGGTGTGTGACCTGAAGGGGAGGGTCAGTAAAGTCCAGATCCCCACTCCTGCAGTGTATGTGAGGGCATCACCAGGAGGGGAGAATGATCTGAAGAAAATGTGGAAAAACTCATTTGTTGGTAGGTAGGACTTTACTGTCCCTGATTTCCTCCTGAGGCAGTGGGCAGCAGAGACCTTCTTTTCCACATGATGAGGTCTTTCCTGTGTGTGTGGTTGTGGCACAGGAAGGAGGTATGTGGATGCTAGGAATTAAACAGCATATTTTCAACTTTAAATACTACTAAAGACTCATGTTGCCTGAGGAGGAAGTCCTGAAGAGGAGGAGGAGGAAAGAAAAAGTGTCAGGAATGGCTCTTGCTCAGGTCAAGTCATATTTTCAGTTGATTGTTCTGTCTCTCCTTCCTGAAATTCCTTTCTTTGGACTTGCTAATCTCTGACTCTGAAGTATCCTCCCTGACACCTGTTTCCCCACATTCGCTCAGGGTCTTCCTTCAGTCTCTCTCATCTCCACTTAGATTCCATCTCACCATGACCCAGTGACCTGGAACTTGTGAGCAGGCTCCATTGAGCATGGTCCTAAGCAGGGCTTTACACTCATGGATTAGAGACAGGGAGTCAGTGCAGTTGGGCAGCAAGGATTGTGTAAGGGCCCCATCTGGATGCACTGACATCTCTGTAGACCAGGATTTAAGAAGGTGCACAGGGAAATCACATATTAATATAGACAAATACCTGGTAAATTCTGGCAAAGAGATCGAGAAGGGAAAATCATTCTAATATTTTTATATGTATGAAGCTAAGTGAATGAGTTACTGACTTCAAAATCTTAATGATTGGGAATGGAATGGAAAGTTTAGAAACAGACAAAAGTGATAGAATGCGTTTTATTCCATCATCAACTTTCAGGTACAAAATCAACCTAAATATCTGACAGCTGGAGATTTTTTAAATCATATTCATCATATCCATTCCTCAGGGCTTGCCTTCTCACTCTGTTGATTGTATCCTTGGACACAGCTTTTACATTTGATGCAGGTAAAGTTCCAGATTCATTGTTTTGCACATAGATATCCAGTTTTCACAGCACCATTTGTTGAAGAGACTGTCATTTTCCCGTTGTGTAGTCTTGGCACCCTTGTCGAAAATCATTTGGCATATATGCAGGGATTTATTTCTGAGAATTTTATTCTGTTCCATAGGTTTACATACCTATGTTTATGTCAGTACCACACCATCTTGATCACTCTTGATTTGTAATATGTTTTGAAATCTAAAACTGTTAGGCCTCTAACTTTCTTCTTTTTCTAGAGCATTTTGGCTATTTGGGGTCCCTTGAGAATTCATGTGAATTATAGCATTTTTTTTCTATTTCTGCAAAAATTCCCATTGGGTTTTTGATAGGGGTTCCATTGAACTTTGGGTAGTATGGACAGTTTAATAATATTAAATCTTACAATCCATGAGTATGAGAAGTCTTTCTATTGTATCTTCTTTGATTTATTTTAGCAATTTTTTGGAGTTGACAGTATTCAAGTCTTGGTAAGTGTATTCTTAAGTATTTCATTCTTGATGCTAGATTAAGTAGGATTGTTTTCTTAATTTCCTTTCCAGATTGTTCATTGTCAACATTTAAAAATGCAACTGATTTTTGTGTGATTTTGTATCCTGCAACTTTTCTAAAATTGTGTTTTCGTTGTAAGAGTTTTCTTCTGGAATCTTTATGGTTTTCTATATATAAGATCTTGTCTTCTAAATATAAAGATAATTTTACTTTTCCAATTTGGATGACTTTTATTTCTTTTTCTTGTCTAGTTGCTATGGGTAAGACTTCCAGTACTTTTTTGAATAGGATTGCAGAGTGTGCGACCTTGCCTTATTCATGATCTTAGAGGAAATCTTTCAATCTTTTACCATTGAGTATAATGTTAGCTGTGTGCTTTTATTATGTTGAAGTAGTTCACTATTCCTAGTTTGTTGCGTGTTATCCTGAAAGGTTGTTGAATTTTGTTAAATGATTTTTCTGCATCAGTTGATATGAACATTTGTTTCTTTTTTCCTTTATTCTGTTAATATGGTGTATAACATTGGTTAAATTTTGTATGTTGAATCATCCTTGACTTACAGGGATAAATTCTACTTGGTCATGATGTTTAATCATTTCAGTGTGCTCTTGAATTGGGCTTGCTAGTATTTTGTGAAAAGTTTTTGCATAAATATTGATTAGGAATATTGGTCTGTATTTTTTTTTCTCCTTGTGTCTTTCTCTGGCTCTGGTATCAGAATCATGTAGGCTCCATAGAACGAGTTTGCAAGTGTTCCCTCTTAAGCTCTTGGGATCATTTTTAACAGGATTATTGTTAATTATTCTGTAAATGTTTGGTTAAAATCTGCAGTGAAGCCATCTGGTCCTGAGTTTTTCTTTGCGGAGGTTTTTGTTTACTGCTTGAATCTTCTCTCTAGTTATAATTCTGTTCACATTGTTTATTTCTTCAGGATTAGATTTTACTAGGTTGTATGTGTCTAGGAATTTACTCATATCTTGTAGGTTATGTAATTTGTTGGCATATAATTGTTCATAATTGTCTCTTAAAATGCTTTTAAAAAATTTCTCTGACATCACCTGCAAGGGCCCCTCTTTCATGTCTGATATATTTATTGGAATCATTTCTCACTTTTTCTTAGTCTAACTTGTTAATCTTATTGTTAATCTAATTTGCTTTCTTGTCAATTTGTTAATCTTTTCAAAAACCTATTCTTGGTTTGGTAATTTTTATATTTTTCTATTCTCTACTTTCTTTATCTCTGCCCTAATCTTATTTCTTTTTTTCTGCTAAATTTGGGTTTCATGTGTTTTTTCTACTGCCTTGAGGTGTAAAAACATATTTATGATTTGAGATCTTTTCTCTTTTTTAATGTAAGCATTTACCACTGCAGATTTCCCTCTTAGTGTAGTGCTGCCCTCACTGCATCCCATAAGGTTTGGTATGTTGTATTTTCATTTTCATCAAGATATTTTAAAAAGTCCCTTGTGATTACTTCTTTCATCCATTGGTTGTTTAAGAACGAATTGTTTAATTTCCAAATTTTGTGGATTTTTCTGTTTTCTGTCAGCTATTTTATTTCTAGTTTCATTTCACTACGGTTAGAAGAGATACTTTTTATGAGTTCAATCTTCTCAAATTTGTTAACATTTGTTTTGTGGCCTGACATGTGGTCTATCATAGATAATGGTCCATGTGTGCTTGAGAAGAATGTGTTTCATGCTGTTGTTGAGTGAGTGTTCTGTATATGTCTGTTAGGTAAAATTGGTCTACAGTGTTGTTCAAGTCCTCTGTTTCCTTATTGATCTTCTGTTTGGTTCTTCTATCCATTACAGAAACTGGGGTGTTGAAGACTAAAACTGTTACTGTGCTGCTGTCTGCTCCCTTCAATTCTGTCAATGTTTGCTGCATATATTTAAGAGCTCTAGTGTTAGATACATATAGATGTATAATTGTTATAACTTCATGATGAATTGACCCTTTTATCATAATATAATGTCCTTTTTCTCTTGTGACAGTTTTTGTCTTATAGTCTATTTGTCTAATATAATATAGTTCCCCTGCTCTCTTTAGGATCTCATTTGCATGGAATGGCATTTTCCTTTCCTTCACTTATAGCCTATTCTTGTCCCTAGATTTGTGAATTTTAACAATTCCAGCTCTTTGACTCACTCTCACTCCACCATGTATTTTTCTTCCTTTTCCCTCTTCTACTGGTCAGGCTTAAGCATACTAAACAGAGGTGAATGGCAGGAACCCTGGGAAGCCCTCTTTTCTGCATTGGAATTTTAGAGGAAATACCTCCAATGTTTTCTGCAGAACATTATGATTGGTGAAGTGTTCTTTCTTAATAACAGTTTTATCCTCCATTTCCTTCTCATCGTGATTTTTATTTATGTAAGAATTTTTTCAAGTATTTACTACTGAGATATTTTTTATCTTAATCTGTTAAATTATTGTATAACACTAATAACATTAGATAACCTTCAATCAAGGTTTTATTAGCGGAATAAATAAACTCTTTGGTTTTGTTAATATCTAGATATCTAAATTTAAATGGATAAACAGTATTTATATTTTTGAATATAATTATTTTATTTGAGATTGGAGTTAAAGTATTCTATATTTTTTCTGTTTATACTATTTTGTAATAGCCCACTATAGAATTATGTTGACAAACTACATTAACTACAAATGATACATTTTCCTTTTCACAAAGAGCTAAATTATACACAAATAAAAGTGATAATAAAAAAATCATCAAAAAATGTTGAGAGGGAATTCTTCTCATTCCACTTAATTTGTATATTCATGTGTGTGCATAAGTGTATGAATGTGGAACTCCATGGTGTTTATAAAGACATCAATTCAAAGATGTTTTATATTTTTTAGCAGTTGAAATTATATCTAAAATATATTACATGGCCTTAAATTTCTTCTACACTATGACCTTAGTGACTCAAATAGTAGTAAGAATAGTAGCATATCATGTGAATGCATGTGTGTGTGTGTGTGTGCATACATAGTGACTTTTTATGCAGTTCCATGTTGTGAACCTTGAACTTGTTTCAAGATTTCTCATGGAACCCTCTGTCAATGTACTTCTAATGTTTTATTGGCTACTTAACTTTATGATTCTTTAGGTTTAATTCTAAAACCAAACCTTATATAAGGTGCTTGCAGTGTCATTTTTTTACCTGTTTGAGGTGAGTTTCTTAGAGTGTCTGTGATACAGTTTTCTCCTCTGTAAGATGGGAACAGATCTTTCTCTAATGAGCTATTATGTTGATAACAAGTTAATACATATGAAGCATTTAGAGTAATGCTTAGCACACAGAAAGTGTTGGAAATCATTTAGTCATTGCTGTTGTTACCACAATTCAAGATTCTCAACTTTCTTTAAAGCCACTGTGGACTTTGTCATCTCTGAACACACCATTCATGCTCCAGCTCTGCTAGATATTGAATCTCACTCAGTGTGTAGACTATAATATCTGACACTTATATATAGACATGTTGAAGTTTTATTTATATATTTCATGTATTGTCCACAAAAATGAAAATTCCACACTGATTTGTAGGATATTATCTCTTCTTAAGAAGTATAAGAAATTAAAATTAGAGATATGTAACTTGCCAAAATACCTTTACATGGATCTATCAGAACACACACTTCAACCAAATGGATCCTTATACCTCTCTCCTCTTCTCATTTTGTGTGAAGACTTCTCCTCATGACTCCTTTGGTGAAATGTTTTTCATTTCAGGGATGGTTGCCATCCCAGGATGTGGCCATCGAATTCCCTTAAGAGTGGGAATGCCTGGACCCTGCTCAGAGAGACTTGTACATGGATGTGATGTTGGGGAACTATAGGAACCTGCTTTCCGTGGGTGAGAATAACTTCCCTCCAGAAGTCAGGATCTGCCCTTTGGTGTCTTTACACTTTCCCTTGTTTGCGTTCTGGGAACCCCTACATTACTTGACTGAGATCAAAGCGCTGTTGACTCAGAAATGAAAAGCTTCATGATGCAGCATCAGGAGTTTAACCTTGCCCTTTCTTCAGGTGATCTGCCCACTTCTTGAGACATCAGGGGTTGTCCCAGAGAAAAAATATTTATAAAGCCCTACGGAAACTTAAAAAACATCCGATTCCCTGTTTTCTACAGGTACTTCTGATTCATTGGTTCTCTGAAGAGACCTAGGTATCTGCCTACTTTATTGTTACTTATGCATTCCAAAAATGGCAAGCAGTGAATGAATTGGTGAAATATTTTTCGAGATCCATCTGTAACGTCCTCCTTAGCTGAACAAAGAGATGGGATTCTGCATAAGCACAGAACATCATGTTCCTTTCTTCCTATAAGCAGGATTTTTTTTCTGATCTGAGTATTATCTCCATTTTGGAGCAAAGGAAGGACCCCTGGACTGTGGAAAGTGAAGAGTAAATAGCAAAAAAACAAACGGGTGGGTATGTACCAAAGATGTGAACACAAGTAAGAACGCAGAAAAGGGAGAAAGGAAGCTGCACCATTAACAGTGTTTGGGAAACTCTCCTCAAGTGGGACAGTTCTATGGGAAAAGAGCTTAGTTTTTGTGAACTCTCAAAGGAAATTTTTCTTCTGCTCAACTTATCACTGTGTCCTTAAACATGGGAAATTTATCCTTTCCCCCTCCAGTGGTGGTGCTGCAGCTCCGACAGAGACAAAGGCAAAATCTTTATCATGATCCACAACATCTATCTGGCTCCTGTGAACACTCTGTTTCCTTCACTTTGAGGATCACGGCATAGGCTGTTTCAAAGGGATCTCTTCCCTCCTTGGTCTCTCCTTTTGTATTTGATTACATCAGATGCTCAGTTCTCAGTTCATATAGATCAGAACTGAGGACTCTATATTTCTAATCCATGGACCTATCCTGGTTCCATCCCCATTGACTGTCTTGGGAAGACCTAATGATAAGATGGGATAACCCTGGCTGCTCTTCCATTCCATCTGGTGCCCCAGAAACTGCATGGAGCTCTCAAGCCCTGTCTCCCTATTCGGATCCCTGAACCATTTCTGCTACTTTTGCCACACACTTCAGGGGAGTGTGTAATGGAGAAGTGGGTTGGATAATCTGTAATTGTTACTTAGGAAAACTGTAAAGACAGTGAAGAGAGAGATCTGCTCTTTGACTCTCAGTTTGACATGTGGACCATTTATCCAACTTTCAGGCTCTTAGCTTGGCATCTGGGCATAGAGCACGTGGTCCCATCCTAAGATTCTACAAAAATCTGACCCTCATTCTTGTATTTTTCTCTCTCTTGCACTACTATATGAAGTCTGGGAATGTTGACACTTCTTGAGTTCATATTCTGTTAAGTTTCCATAATTTTCCCTCTGAAATTTGCATTTGACATACACATTCCTAGGGTCTGAAATTTCATCCTGTTTTTTTTTTATTGTAATAATCCAACTTAATGTGATGGACACCTTCTGGTTGACTCTCACATGGAGTGGTCAGAAAATTCTTAACAAAGAATACTTTCACTAATGTGTTGCAATATTATCTTGCTACATACAGAAGCACCACTTGAAGCTACTCAGTAGAGCGGTCAAATAAAATTTTGAAGCAGTTTCTGAGTGAGTTTATAAAGTGGGATGATGCCTTCAATGAAGTCTACTGTAATTTGTTTAAGAAACTGCTACTTTCATTTTGTATATTTCTTTTTGTAGAAATTAAATAAATGTTTTATTAGTCATTGTTCCATATGTCACAACAGATCATTTAAATAGTATTGGTTATCAACGTTTCCATGACAACAGAATTAACTTAAGACTAAAATCTGTGTGCAAACAGGCAGAGATATGTAGAGATATTTTGTATGTTTCTATGCATTTCAAATGAACTTGGTTTTTATTTAATCATCAATTCCATATTCTTTATGATTTTCCTAATGTTGTTTGTTTTACATTTGCATAGTGTGGGAGGTTTCAATTTGGGAATGGATATTTTATATATTTTACATTATTTCGTCCTCTTGTGTTGAGGGTGTGGCTTAGTAGCTGTTTCCCTAAATTCTACATGACATCCAGAATATTTTGAAAAGATGGCTTTAATCATTCCTTCTAATTCCTTTCAAGTGACTTGGTACTTAATATTAAGTTACACTTTTGTCAACTAAATTTATTACCGTTTTTAAATCAAAAATTTTCAATATCTTCAGAATATATTTTTAATTGTTACTTTCTTAATCCCAGAAATACCATTAAATTGACTTGTCATAATTTGTGATATAAGATTCATTTCTTTTTCTATAGTATATGTTTTCATGTTTCTATACATAATTTGTTGTGTTTTGTCTAAATTCCACTGAGTTTATCTTTTGTGGTATAACTGATATATTCAAATAGTTACTCTCTCTGTCTAGATTCATCATGTCCATGCTTATACACTGAATTAACACTTAAATATCTCTTTGTATTTTACAGGAAACTTAGCCTGTTTCTTCCACTTTATGGACTTCGTCTCCACTGTTGTCTCTAACACATGTATTTTCTGCAGAATTTCTAACGTTCTGGAAATTGCATTTTTGAGTGAACACAGGACAACAGTCTTGTTCCCTGGCTTTTCCATCTGAATTTCATATCGAGTACACCTGGTCCCTGTTCTTCCACCTGCTGGTGCTGTCTTGTTCTCTGGCTCTTATTTGCTATCTATGTTACTCACCACCTCTCTGCACATCAACCTCCTCCGTGGGTCTCCAGGCCACTGCCAGATGTTTCAGCACATAACTGCTGACACTTACAGCGTACTGTAATATAATCCTAACCCACTGTGGTTCATTCACTTATTTTCTCCAAAATGATACTTATGTTCTTCTGATAATATTTTTGAAATATAATTTTTTAAATTTGGATAAGTGCACATTAATTTTCATCAATTCATAACAACCGTGTATCTGCAAATACATAAGGAGCACCCCTGATCTCATGTCTCTCTTTTTGTTGTGTCAAATAACTTTCAAAATATTTTACATTATTTGAGCATAGCAGAGTTAAAATGTCGTATTTTCTTGTTGTTTGAATATAGATTCAATTGATTACTGTCAATATTTAAACACACTTGTTTTGTCCCCATGTTCTACACTTCCAAGCCCCTAGCTAACACCATTCTACTATTTCTATGAATTCTATTATTTTAGGTACTTGAATTAAATGGAATCATATAGTATTAGTTTTTTTTGTGACTGACTTATTTCACCTAGCATAATGTCATTAAGGTTATTCCATGTTGTAGCAAATGACAGGATTTGTGTCTTTAAGGCTGAATAATATACCATTCTATGTATGTATAATATTTTGTTTGTGCATTCATCAGTGAGTGGACATTGGGTTGTTTTGACCTCTTGACTATTGGGAATAATACTTCTGTGAACATGGCTATACAAATATATCTTCAAGATCTTGTTTTCAATTTTTTTGTATGTATACAGGACTACCTTGTTTTATTGTGCTTTGCAGGTTTTTCTTTTTTTAAGACTCTCCACCAGCCAGAAGATTATGACTTCCTGAAAGCTCAGATGATGGTTAGCATTTTTTTTAGCAGTAAATTATTTTTATTGTTATTTTTTAGTCATGCCATAATAGTTTATAACACTGTGAAATTTTAGTTGTACATTATTGTTTGTCAGTCAACTTAGAAATGTGTCCCTTCACCCCTTGTGCCCTACCCCCAAGCCACTGCCCCCTGGTAACCACCAAACTGTTCTCTCTGTCCCCGTGTTAAGTTTATCTTCCACATATGAATGAAATCATGTGATGTTTGTCTTTCTCTGTCTGGATTATTTCACTTGACATAATTACTCTCCAGGTCTATCAGTGTTGTTGCAAATGGGAAGATTTTGTCTTTTTTCATGGCTGAGTAGTATTCCATTATATATATATATACCACATCTTCTTTATCCAATCATCAGTCGAGGGACACTTGGGTTGCTTCCACTTCTTGGCTATAGTGAATAATTCTGCAATGAACATACGGGTGCATAATGCTTTTTGTATTGTTGATTTTAGGATCCTTGGATAAATACCCAGTAGTGGGATAGCTGGATCATAAGGTATTTCTATTTTTAATTTTTTGAGATATTTCCATAGTGTTTTCCATAGAGGCTGCACCAGTTTGCATTACCACCAGCAGTAAATTAGGGCTCCTGTTTCTCCACAACCTCTCCAACATTTGTTATTTTTTGTCTTGGTGATTATAGCCATTCTAATGGGTGTAAGGTGATATCTTAGTGTAGTTTTGATTTGCATTTCCCTGATGATTAGTGATGCTGAACTTCTTTTCATGTGTCTATTGGTCATCTGTATATCTTCCTTGGAAAAATGTCTGTTCATATCCTCGGCCCATTTTTTGATCAGGTTTTTTGTTTTCTTGTTGTTCAGTTGTGTGAGTTCTTTATATATTACGGAGATTAACCCCTTGTTGGATATACGATTTGCAAATATTTTCTCCCAGCTGGTGCGTTGTCTTTTCATTTTGATTCTGATTTCATTTGCCTTGCAAAAGCTCTTTAGTCTGATGAAGTCCAACTTCTTTATTTTTTCTTTGTCTGAGTAGACACGGAATTTGAAAAGATCCCTCTATGATCAATGTCAAAGAGTGTACTGCCTATGTTTTCTTCCAGAAGTTATATAATTTCAGGTCTTACTTTCAAGTCTTTGATCCATTTTGAGTTAATTTTTGCGTATGGTGAAAGAAAATAGTCTACTTTTATTCTTTTGCATGTGGCTGTCCAGTTTTCCCAGGACCATTTGTTGAAGAGACTTTCCTTTCTCCATTTTATGTTCTTAGCTCCTTTGTCGAAGATTAGCTATTTGTAGATGTGTGGTTTTATTTCTGGGGTTTCAATTATGTTCCATTGATCTGTGTATTTGTTTTTGTACCAGTACCATGCTGTTTTAATTATTATAGTGTTGTAGCATATTTTGAAGTCAGGGATTGTGATGCCTCCAGCTTCGTTCTTTTTTCTTAGGATTGCTTTAGCTATTCAGGGTCTTTTGTTGCCCCACGTGAATTTTAGTATTCTTTGTTCTATTTCCAAGAGGAATGTCATTGGGATTCTGATTGGGATTGCATTGAATCTGTAGACTGCTTTAGGTAGTATGGACATTTTAACTATGTTTATTCTTCCAATCCATGTGCACGGGATATCTTTCCATTACTTTATGTCATCATCAACTTCTTTCAATAATCTCTTATAATTTTCATTGTATAGGTCTTTCACCTCCTTGGTTAAATTTATTCCTAGATATTTTATGCTTTTCGTTGGGCTTGTAAACAGGATTGTTTTCTTGAGTTCTCTTTTTGTTAGATTGTTATTAGAGTACAGAAATGCAACTGATACTTGTAAGTTGATTTTGTACCCTGCAACTTTGCCCTAGCTGTTGATCATTTCTAGCAGTTTTCCAATGGATTCTTTAGGCTTTTTCTATATATGAAATCATGTTGTCTGCAAACAGTGAGAGTTTCACTTCTTCATTGCCTGTTTGGATTCCTTTTATTCCTTTTTCATGCCTAATTGCTCTAGCCAAAACCTCCAGTACTATGTTGAATAAGAGTGGTGAGAGTGGCACCCTTGTCTTGTTCCTGCTCTCATAGGAATGGCTTTCAGTTTTTCCCCATTGAGTATGATGTTGGCTTTGGGTTTGTCATATATGGCCTTTATTATGTTGAGGTACTTTCCTTCTATACCCAGTTTGTTGAGACTTTTTATCATAAATGGATGTTGGATCTTGTCAAATACTTTCTCTGCATCTATTTAGATGATCATGTGGTTTTTATTCCTCATTTTGTTAATGTGATGTATCACACTAATTGATTTGTGGATGTTGAACCATCCCTGTGTCCCTGGTATAAATCCCACCTTGATCATGGTGTATGATCTTTTTAATGTATTGTTGTATTCGGTTTGTCAGTATTTTGATGAGGATTTTTGCATCTATATTCATCGGTGATATTGGCCTGCAATTTTCCTTCTTTGTGTTGTCCTTGTCTGATTTTGGTAGTGGGGTAATACTGACCTCATAGAAGGAGTTAAGAATGTTTCAAATTCTTCATTTTGGGGGAATAGTTTGATAAGGATAGGTATTAAATTTTCTTTGAATGTTTGATAGAATTCTCCAGAGAAGCAGTCTGTTCCTGGACTTTTGTTTTTTGGGAGGTTTTTGATTACTGTTTCAATTTCTTTACTTGTGATCAGTCTATTCAGATTTTCTATTTCTTCTTGATTCAGTTTTGGGAAGTTGTATAAGTCTAAGAATTTATCCATTTGTTCTAGGTTATCCAATTTGTTGGCACATAGTTTTTCATAGTATTCTCTTATAATCTTTGTATGTTTGTGGTAGCTGTTATAATTTCTCCTCTTTCATTTCTAATTTTATTTATTTTAGCCTTCTCTCTTTTTTTCTTGGTGAGTCTGGCTAAGAGTTTTTCAATTTTGTTTATCTTCTCAAAGAAGCAGCTCTTAGTTTTATTGATCCTTTCTTCTTTTTTTAGTCTCTGTTTCATGTATTTCTGCTCTAATTTTTATTATTTTCCTCCTTCTGCTGACTCTGGGCTTTGTTCTTTTTCTAGTTCTCTTAGGTGTAGTTTAAGATTACTTATTTGAGATTTTTCTCGTTTGATGAGGAAGGCGTGTATTGCTTTGAATTTCCCTCTTTTAGCTACTTTTTCTGCATCTCAAGAGTTGGTATGTTGTAGTTTCATTTTCATTTGTCTCCAGCTATTTTTTTTTATTTCTCCTTTGATTTCTTCATTGTTCTAATGGTTGTTCAGTAGCATGTTGTTTAGTGTCCACATATTTGTGACTTTCCCAGCTTTTTTCTTCTAGTTGATTTCTAGTTTCATAGCACTGTTTTTGGAAAAGATGCTTGATATGATTTCAATCTTAAATTTATTGAGGTTTGCCTTGTTTCCCAACATATGGTCTATCTTTGAGGATGTTCCATGTGTACCTGAGAAGAACATGTTTTCTGCAGTTTTTGGATGAAATTTTCTACATATATCTATTAAGTCCACCTGCTTAAGTTTATCATTTAACTCCACTATTTCCTTGTTAACTTTCTGTCTTGATGATCTATTGATTGATGTAAGTGTGGTGTTGAAGTCCACTATTATTGTGTTGCTGTTAATTTCTCCCTTTAAGTCCATTAATAGTTGTTTTATACACTCTTGTGCTGCTTTGTTAGGTGCACATAGATTCATAAGTGTTTTGTCATCTTGATGGAAAGTGCCTTCTATCATTATATACTGCCCTTCATTGTCTCGCATTGTTTTTTTTATCTTGAAGTCTGCTTTGTCTGATATAAACATAGCAACACCTCCTTTATTTGTTCGTCATTTGTTTGGAGTATTGTCTTCCATCCATTCACTCTGAGCCTATGTTTTTTCCTCAGAGGAGAGATGTGTTTCCTCTGTATACTGTTGCATCTTCTTTTTTAATTGCTCTGTCTTTTGATTGGAGAATTCAATCTATTTACATTTAGAGTGATTATTGATATATAAGGGCTTCATACTGCCATTCTTGTTTTCCTTTTGTTTTTCAATTTAGGTATGTACATTGTATTTTAAGACATAATGCTATTGCACACAATAGGCTACAGCATAGTGTAAATGTAAGTTCTATATGCTCTGAGAAGCCAAAAAATTTGTGTGATCCCTTTATAGAAATATTCACTTTCTTGTGGTGGTCTGGAAGTGAAGCCACAATATCTCTGAAGTATGACTACATATGAAATTTATAGTTTATCTATCAAGAAAAATTCCATTGTGCATGTTCATTTGTAAGAAGAAAATCATGAACATTGATCTATTTAAGTTATTTCCCTGAGTGCTCCAAGCAATAAAAAAAATAAATTCTATATTTATCCTTATTTCTGAATTTTCTTTCATTTCCAATTATTTTTCATATGCTAAAGATATTTCTCTTTTCATGTCACATAAAGGTGCAATCCATATAGGTTATTCCAGCATAAAAAAAGGCATGTGGAAATATAACCATGCAGTGTATATTTATGAGTGAGGAGGCAGGCTTTGGGGTGAGAATCTGAAATCGCATTGCTATCATATTTTCATTATAGCCACAGCAATAATCTGGGATACACTATGGAGTGCATAACTCAAATGCAAATTATGAATATATATTTCCAAAGGTGTTTCCAAGTAAAAGGAAAGAAATTATTATAGATGCCACTCAACCTAGAAAGCCTAATGAGGTATCATTAGTGTTCATTATGAAGCACCACAATGAGGTGGCATAGGCTCAGATGAATAGAAGGCACATGACTCATTCAGGGTTACAAAAAAAAAAAGGTTACGTTTTATGTATTTAGACATGAGAAGTATAATACATGCTAAATAGAGGGATATGAAAATGCAGTTTCAGTGGCCAAATTTGAAAAGCACACTGTACTCTGGTTCTTTAGATTAACCTAGGGTCTATGTCTTAGTCTCTTCAGTTACCAAAAATAAGACCAATTTTCATTAAGCTATGATATACAACACCTAGTCCCTTTCAAAAGAGAGGGAGACCACCATTACCATTCCATTTTTTTCTACCACATATGCCATCCTTAGTAACCCATCATTCTATTCACGTGAAAATGTCATTTTCTCAATGTCCTGCCCTACTCTGTTTTGTGATCATCTGGTAGAGCAATCCTTCCTTATAATCATCAACGAAAGCACTCAATCATACCAACAAACCTACAGAATGGGCTGTGACCAAAGAAAGCAGTTTTACATCTATTCCCTGCCACTCCCCATGCTCTCAAATTATACCTGATTGGACTTTAAAATTAGTCTCCTAGATTTTCCATCTTCCATGTATATGAATAAACCCCACCTAATGAAATAGTTCCTTTCATCTTACTGATCCCTTCCCTCAGACCATCATGATGACAAATGAAAAGCATGTAATGAAAGTATAACACCAACAGATTTCAATCGTCAGGTTGTAAGTTATCAATAATAATGTAACCTTTCCAAGAAACCTCAAATAATTGAATAATAAAATGTTAATATAAAATGTTAATTTTATAAACTGAAGATAGAGTTTTCCATAAATGTCCCTGCTTCATTGACACGCATCAACATCTCATGAGTTGTAAATGATTTTAACTTTTAATCCTTTACGGAATTTAACATCTGAGGTTGGTTAACCTTCAAATAATAGACTTAATTCAGGAGTATGAATTTTGTTATTTGTTACCCACTGAGAGAATTGATTAAACAATTTATCACATTCCTTACATTTGTAATGTTTCTGTCCAGCATGAATACTTCAGTGAATCCTGAGGTCATTGCTTAAAGGCCTTGACACATTTGCATGGTTTCTATCCTACATGAATGTTTTCATGACCACAAAGTTGCAAATTTTTTATGAAGTGATGATACTCATCACATTTGTAAGATTTCTTATTTGTAAGGATTCTGTTTTGTTCCAAAAGGCCTAAACTTTGAATAAGCCTTGCCATACATTAATTTGTGTGATTCTCTCAAAATGTATATTCACGTATAAAGTGAGGTGTGATCCCTGGTACCAGCTTTACTACATACATTACTTTTATATGGCTTCTTTCCATGATGGAGTCTCTGATGTTGAGTAAGCCTTGAACACTTGCATAAGTTTTGTTTCAATCATATCTGTAAAGTTTTTTTCTGTTATGAATACTCTGATGATCCTCAAAGCTTGAAATTTTGAAAAAAATTAGTGCCTAACATGTTAGGTTTATAATGAATTTTTTCAGTATGCATTTTGTAATGCCTAGTAACGTTGCAAATTGAAAAAAGGCTTTGTCACGCTCATTATATTCGTAAGGTTTTTCTCCAGTGGAATTTTCTGATGTTTTGTAAGGCTTGCAAATTGAGTAAAAGATCTGCCACACTCATGACATTTGTAAAGTTCTCTCCAGTATGGATTATCTTATGCTGAGTAAGATTTGCATGCTCAGGAAGGGCTTTGCCACAATCGTTACATTTGAAAATTTCTCACCAGTATTTATTCTCTGAGGATTTGCAAGGTTTGATATTTGACTAAAGACCTTGCCACATTCATTACATTTGTAAGGTTTCTCTCCATTATCCATTCTCTGATGACTTGCCAGTTTTGAATTTTGATAGAAGACCTTGCCACCTACATCACATTTATATGGTTTCTCTCCTGTATGGACTCTGTGATGTCTAGTAAGATTTGAGCACTGATTAAAAGCTTTGCCATGTTCAACAAATTCATTTTATCTCTGTTACAATATTTGGCAGCAACAATTGATGGATAACTTTGTCTAACGTGGCATGAAAAATCTGAGGGTAATCCAAACATAATTAGTGGAAACAAGTAAACCAAATAGATATAAATAAGATTAAAGGGGTTTCAGTTGAATATTTTAACAATAATTATGCGATATGGTATATGTACTTAAAAATAACTTAAAAACCTTTAGGCAATTTGAAATCTCAGAGTTTTGCTAAATTAAATTAAATGATAGACATTTATTGAGTATCTAGATCATTTCCAAATAAGTTGAAATATTAGACCCTAATCACCAAACATAGGTTTATCTACTTTTGGATCCTTATTACAAAAAAGTTAAAATACTTAAATTTATTAATAAACACATTTTGTGCCATGGTGAGAGATTTTCTATTAGAAAGCACATGATTCTAGAAAGTATTTTATAAGTCTACCAGTCCCTGGAATGCTAATGTAAAAGACAGTTCACAATTACTTACTTCATTTCACCAAAAATTATGGTTTCTAGAAATTAAGAATACTAATTATTATATGAGATGCAAGCTACTAAAATTTAATAAGGGAAACTTCTCTGTATACAACGAGATTAAGAAGGTATAAGGAATGGAGATATTTCTGTTTATTTTGTTAAGAAAATTCATTTTTCCTAAAATTTTAGGAAGGAAGGAAATGTGACAAATTCTGAATGTAAAAAAGAAAGTTATAGAAGGGTTGTAGAAGAAAAACCTGAGAGAACAGATTTATGCATAAAGTTGGCTAAGATTAAAATAATTAATTAAGTAAATAGGTTTTAATACTAAAGTAAGGTGGCGCAATATGAGAATTTGGTTTTCTCCATCTTAAGAGGATAATTTTCTTGAACTTTTAGTCTGCTCTAGATAAAGAAATTATGAAAAGTTTTTTTTTTTTTTTAAACTTGGAGTAGTTTACAAAAACACCAGAGATAACAAATTACAAATAGGATATGAAACTATGTAGTAGGGCTTGGAGAGGGAATAAAAAGAGGAAGATGGGCAACAGATGTTAGCTCATGGCGAATCTGTCTCTGCAAAAAAAGAAAAATAAAAGCAGACACTTTCATTTTATCAAAATGAATTTCCTATATTGCTTTGTGATCCTTACTCACAACAGCAAAGCTTTGTCTCACAGCTTTTTAAATTTCTGTATTTGCCTAAAAAATCTTTAATTTTCACCATGGTTAAAGGGATAATGATGGCTTGCTTCACAGTGACCTATAATCCTATTGCCCAAGTGTTCTAAAAGTTTTTGATATTTTTGACAAACTTCCCAAAATTCAAATCCAAAACTAAGTCTTTCTTTTGACCTGAAAGCAACTTTGAGAATTCCCAGCAAGTACTGGGACCTCTTATTCTCTCTTCTTATAAAAAGTGAAATGTTAAAACTAATCAAGCTTATTTGGTACATTAAACTGCATGGCAAGCATTGTCAAATAGGTGATGCTAAGCCTCCTTTTTAAGAATCTTTGCATACATATATGTTATTAATATAAACATTTAAAAAATCATATAAAATTTAAAAAATTTCCAATACGTCCTGGTATAATGTTATCACTTGCAATTCTGGTCATCTTAAAATGTTACATGTCATAAAAATAATCAAAGTTCCTTGTCAATTTCACTATAATGTTAAGTCTTTTGTCATTTCTAGATAGTTGTTTTACTCTGATGTTTTTGCAAATATCTTTTATCTTCAGAGAGATTCATGGAAAGTTCTCTAATAGTTACTCTAGATACAGGTTTCTGATAAACCTTCAGATCATAAAACTGAATTGGGTACAAAATCACACAATGCTAACAAACCAATGACTTAAAAGAAAAAAACTGATTACAAAGGATGATGAATGAATATTAATTACATGAACCAAGGAGGATGCCCTAATGTTTTATTTTTCAAGATTTCAAAAAATCTTTTCTCTTAAGGTATCAGTGATTTGCTAATACATAGCTTCGTGAACAAGGATGAAACTTACTTTTTCTCCCTACGTGATCACTCCAGAATGCAGAAATTCTCAGTATTTTTATTTTCACTTAAATAACAAATCAGACCAGTTTTTTTAATATAAACAAATTAGTTTGACTGTTGATCTTTGTAAAAAAAATGTAAGTGATTGTAAAGAGAAAAATTATGTTACACCATTGTAGATATTGGATTCCAGTCCTATTTATCGTCTTTGAGGTTTTCTTATATACCTATAGCCTGGACTCACCTGGCGTAAGGTATTGCCTCTAGTCTCAATCACCGCTTGCAATACTCTCTTTGGAAAACATGAACTGACCCCACACGGGATAAGCACTCACGGATCAATGTCTGTTGGTGTACAAGCTTCTGCTGATCCCTTGTTGTCTTATGCTAGTATAACCAGCTACTCTAAGTCTGCAATATCTTATGCTCGAGCCTACCACCAACAGATTAAAGACTCTTTCCTAGATTCCAATTTAAAGGATTCCATTGATCACAGTCTAGAGCCCATGACTGGGTATCCAGAAACATCATTAGAGGAAGACAGCCATTGAGGGCCATTAGAAAGGGCCTTACCAGCTCCTTCAGATGACTGGAAATGCTCTCTGCTCTCAGACACCACAATCACCACAATAAAGCTGCCTCACAACAACAACTTCCAGGAGAAGTAGCTGACATCTGCTGTAGACAGCTGTCCCAAGACCCTGGACCAGGCCTGTGTATCAACTTCCACAACAATTTAATATTCCCATTGTCATATTGTTCAAATGTCGTGTAAGATATTTCTGATACTGTGTTTGTTTTTCCATTCCACATCTGAATGGGACCCAGATAGCCATGGCCTTTTACAATGGGCTCATTCTTTTGCTACACACAAAAATCAGTCTACCTGTTGGATATGTGGGCAACTCCCCCTTTCTAGTTCATCTGGGTTACCTTGGTAGATTTCTCCCCTCCAGAGCAGACTGGAAAGCTTTGAAACAATTTACTATGATGGAAAAGATATAGTTCAAGCATTCACAACACATCTGACATTTCTAATTTTGACTGTGACATCTGGCCGATAGCCCATGCTATTAATGATACAGTGTATAACTACTTTTGTTCTATTGCCCAAGCGACACAATTGCCTCAACAATTTGCAATTAAAGCAAAGAAACTAGATAAAATGATGAGAACCATGATAGGTTTCACTCAAATCTTAGATGGATATATTTCACTGCCTCCTAGCTATGGAACTTTGGACATATGGGCACCTTTATGACGAGAACAAGGAAATGATTCCACACACGGTCAACCTAATTGCCCTCGAGACATGGGATGGATATCGCATGAATCACGGAAAAATACCATTAGCCTTACAGAAAGTGACTGGTTTGGGACAGACCGGTCTCGACAACTAGGCATTTACTGGGTGATCAATAATAAAATTCAATGGTTATGTAGAACAAACCTTTGGCCTTGGCTTCCAATTGGCTGGCTAGGGCATTAAACCCTACTTTCTTTGGGATACAAGGAAGGACTCACCTCAAATTAACAACTGTCACTAATCTCTCTTTCCTCAAACCCAGATGGACTCATGTAGTTTTTCATTGGTATGATCACCTAGCTACTATATTTGTTTCTTCTATAGGATTACAGGATCTCATTAAAGTATAGGCACATCCTATTGAATTTGGTTTTCCTTCATCTTGTCTGCATTGTTGCTCAAATACGGCCCTGCCTAACAATAAATAAGAGATTACATGTATAACCTCATTCCTATGGCCCCATTCAGGCTTTGCAGAGCTTTTTAGTTGTTACTCTCGAGTCTGGGCTCACTTGGGTTTTTTTTAAGATTGGGTTTCCAGGTCCTCATGTTTTTATTGGTTTTAGGACAAAGCATCTGATGTTCTTGAAAATAATTCTGGCTTGCTTCCACACATGCCTCCATGAAAATCCAACCTGAATCATGATGACTCAACATCTTCTGACCCTAGATGCCACCATCACTGGAACCTACAGAAACTTCCACTCTGAGACCTTAATTGATCTGTAATAGGTACCTGGATTGACCGTTAACCCGCATGGCCCAAGTTACTTGATTGGATAACTAAGGCCCACTAAGCCCATGATCCCTCTGTGGGCCTAGAGGGACCTGAGATAGGCGGAGGCCACCTCAGCACTGAAGCAGAGCAAACACCAAATTGATCATCAATGCTTCCTATGGCAGGTTTCAGAAAAAAGGGGAAAATATGTAATTACAATTATTAAAAAAAAAAAAAAAAGAATCCCTAAAAGAAAGATAAAATTGACTCTGTGTGGCTAACTGGGACCTAAAACAAAACAGTCCAAGCAGACTTGCAAATGTGGAAGTGCACCATGTACTCGTTTTCAGAAAAACCACAACTTCTGCCAGAAACTGGGCGTTCCTTCCTGACACATGGCCAGAAGCCTGATATAACTGATTTTAGAACATCAGTGTCTATAAGGGAACCAACAAATTAGAGGGCTTTGAAAATAATCCCCATTAATCTATGATATACATCATCTATTACCTTTTAATAGAGAGGGAGACATCATTCCCTCTCCATTTTTTCAACCACATATGCCATCCCTACTAACCCATTATTCTACTCAAGTGAAATTATCATTCTCTAATGTTGTGGTCTACTCTTTCTCATGATCATCTTGTAGAACAATCTTTCCTACAATCACCAACAGAGGCCCACAGTCATAACAAATCTCAAGAGGCTGTGACCACAGAAAGCATAGAAATTCACATAATATTTTACATCTATTCTCTGTCACTCCCCATGCTGTTAAATTTATACCATATTGTACTTTCAAATCAGTATATTAGTTTTTCCAGGTTCCATGGATATGTATAAACTCTCCTAATGAAGTAGGCTCTTTTCTCTTTACTGATCCCTTCTCTAAGACCATCATGGTGAAAAACTAACAGCACATAATTAAAGTATAACATCAACAGGCTTCAAACTTCAGGTTGTAAGTCATCGATAATAATGCAGCCTTTTTAAGAAACCTCAAATAACTGAATAAAAACATTTTATAAACTGAAGATAGACCTTTCCAGTGATGACCTTGCTTCATTGACACACATCATCTCGTGAGCTTTAAATAATTTTAACTTTTAATCCTGTGTGGAGTCTAACATCTGAGGGTGGTTCATCATCAAACATAGTTTGACACTTACATCAAATTAGTTTCCTCAAATACGAATTTCACGTGTATTCCATTGTGACAACGGATTAAACAATGTATCACTTTCCATTCATTTGTCATATTTTTGTCCAGTATGAATTCTTTGGTATATACTGAAGTCATTGCTGAAAGGCCTTGACACATTTGTCAAGGCTTCCATTTTATATGAATTCTTTCATGACCACAAAGTTTTGCATATTTGATAAAGGTGATCACTTATAAGATTTCTCTCGAGTAAGAATTGTTATGTTCCACAAGTCTTAAACTTTGCATGTGCCTAACATACGTTACATCTGTGTTTCTCTAAAAGATGTATATTCTGATATCAAATGAGGTCTGAGCTCTGGTTACCAGCTTGGATATATACATTACTATTATATGCTTTCTCTCCACAATGGAGTCTCTGATGTTGAGAAAGGCTTCACTTGTAGCATAAGTTTTGTTTCAATCATTTGTAAGGTTTCTTGCTCCTATGAATTCTCTGAGGATTCCCAAAGCTTGAGCTTTTGAATAAAAGTACTGCCACATATATTAGGATTATGTTTCTTTTCAGTATGTATTTTCTGTTGCCTAGTAAGACTTGCAAACTGGGTAAAGCTCTGCCATACTAATTATATTTCATAAGAGTTCTCTCTAGAATGGATTCTTTTATGCTGAATAGGGCTTGAAAATGGGGTGAAAGATTTGCCACATTAGGTACATTTGTACAGTTTCTCTGCAGTATGGATTTTCTTATGCTGAGTAAGGCTTCAATGCTCAGCAAAGCCTTTGCTGCATTCACTACTATTGTAAGGTTTCTCTCTAGTAGGAATTCTCTGGTGAATTGTAAGGTTCGCCTTTTGACTGCAAACCTAGCCAGATTCATTATATTTGTAAGGTTTCTCTCCAGTATGGATTTCCTTATGTCTTTTAAGGCAGGGAAATTGGGTATAAGATTTGCCACGATCATTACATTTCTAAATCTTTTCTCCAGTATGGATTCTCTTATGCCTACTAAGTCCTGAACAATCAGCAAAATCTTTGCCACATTCGTTACATTTGTAAGGTTTCTCTCCAGTATGGCTTCTTTTATGTTGATTCAGCATTGAGTGTCAAGCAAATGCTTTGCTGCATTCATCACATTTGTAAGGTTTCTCACCAGTATGAATTCTCTGATGTATCTTAAAGCCTTCATAAAATGTAAAAGCTTTGCCACACTCATTACATTTGTAAGGTTTCTCTCCAGTATGCATTCTTTTATGTTGAGTAAGCGTTGAGTGTTGAGCAAAGGATTTGCTGCATTCATCACATTTGTAAGGTTTCTCTCCAGTATGCATTCTCTGATGAGTTGCAAGATTTGACTTTTGACTATAGACCTTGCCACACTCATTACATTTGTAAGGTTTCTCTCCAGTATGGATTCTCTGATGAGTTGCAAGATTTGACTTTTGACTATAGACCTTGCCACACTCATTACATTTGTAAGGTTTCTCTCCAGTATGAATTCTCTGATGTAGTTTAAGGCCTTTATGAAACCTAAAAGCTTTGTCACCCTCATCACATTTGTAAAGTTTCACTCCAGTATGCATTCTTTTATGTTGAGTAAGCTTTGAGTGTCAAGCAAAGGCTTTATTACATTCACTACATTTGTAAGGTTTCTCTCCAGTATGCATTCTCTGATGAGTTGCAAGATTTGACTTCTGACTATAGACCTTGCCACACTCATTACATTTGTAAGGTTTCTCTCCAGTATGGATTCTCTGATGAGTTGCAAGATTTGACTTTTGACTATAGACCTTGCCACACTCATTACATTTGTAAGGTTTCTCTCCAGTATGAATTCTCTGATGTAGTTTAAGGCCTTTATGAAACCTAAAAGCTTTGTCACCCTCATCACATTTCTAAGGTTTCTCTCCAGTATGCATTCTTTTATGTTGAGTAAGCTTTGAGTGTCAAGCAAAGGCTTTACATTTGTAAGGTTTCTCTCCAGTATGCATTCTTTTATGTTGAGTAAGCCTTGAGTTTTTAGTAAAAGCTTTGCTGTATTCATCACATTTGTAAGGTTTCTCTCCAGTCTCCATTCTCTGACGACTTGTAAGGTTTGAATTTTGATGAATGATTTCACCAGCTACATCACATTTATATGATTTCTTTCCTGTATGGATTATCTGATGTCTAGTAAGGTTCAAGCACTTTATTAAAAGCCTTCCCACACTCATATTTGTAAGGTCTCTGTCCAGAATGAATTCTCTGTTTCAAGAGGTATGAGCTTTTGCTAAAAGCCATTCCACAGTTATTACATTTCTAAGATTTTTCTTTATTATGTGTTTTCCCATATTGTGCAGGTACCAAAAGATATTTAAAAACCTTCCTATATTTATTACCTATATTTTTAACACTGGGAGGAATTTGTTGAAGTGGTGAAACTGAGGAATCATGGTTGATAGACTTCTCAACTTGACTGCATTCATAAATTTTCTCCTCAGTTTGAAATCTCTGCAGTTCAGCTAGGTGTGCCTGCCAAACTGATTGAGTTCTATTTTCCAAACACATTGTGTATTCATTTCTAGCATCACTTATGTTATTTTTCAGTTTTAACAAATTTCCTATAAATGGCTCATCATGCATGAAATATTGATATGATTTCGTACAGAAACACTGTGCTTTTGAGGAAAATTATCTGTGTACTTTTTACATTCATCTATTCTATGAGTGAGCTTTCCAATATGGATTAACGGCACTGCTTTGTGATTTCTGGCATCATGTCCCCACACACTCCCAAACTCATGCATATTTTCCAAGACTTCTTTGAGGTCAAAATCCTTCATGCCACAGCTTTCATATCTTTCCAATATCAATAGATGGCAGAATTCTCCTTCATTAATGTCCTCTCTTGGCAATAATTCCTTTATTGCAAATCCAGCAGAAAGGATCCCTATTGAGTTGCAAAGGAAATGCTGTATATTGAATTATATAATTATACAAAAAGTAATCATTATAATTAACAAAGTTACGAAAGTTCTGAATCTCTGTCTTCAAACACCATTGTAATATACAAATTTCTACATTTTTATTTTTATAATTTTTTCCATAATAATAGTTGCTCTCACCTTTGATGATAAATTTTCAACATAAACTTTACATCGTATACATATTTTCTGGCCATATAACTGGATAATTAAATGATATTCCATAGTTAGGGAGTTCATCTACATACTGGCTAGTATAGAACCATAGGCATAAAATCTTAATGGAAATTTGAGGTTGTCTTCCATAATTCTGAATTTTTATAATAATGTGTGTTGATATGAGGGTAGAAAAAGATACTAAAAGATATCATGTGTAAAACAATGATAACAAAACACTTTTCTAACCCATGATAAATCACCAGGTAATTTAATAACTAACCACAATTATATAAAATAATGGTCTCTGAAATTCTAAAGAATTCTTCCTAAGGAACTAAAGAAAGAACTTACATTCAAGAAGGAACACACAATAGTCAAAAGGAACAATATGTTGAGAATCACTAAATTTGAAACATCAGTTTCAGGTAAACACGTATTATTAGAAAGATCAAAAATTAGGGGTCCAGCCCCGTGGCTTCGTGGTTAAGTTAGCTGCACTCCACTTCAGCAGCTTGAGTGTATTTCTGGGCATGGATCTACATCACTCATCGGCGGCAATGCTGTGATGGTAACCCACATACAAAATAGAGGAATACTGGCACAGATGTTAGCTCAGGGCCAATCTACATCAAGCAAAAAGAGGAAGATTGGAAACAGATGGAAACTGTTGGATTCCAAAACAGATTGAAATCTGTTTTGCTGGGGGACAAATCTCCCCCAGCAAAAAAAAGAAAAAAAGAAGGGCTAGGCCTGGTGGCCCAGGGGTTAAGCTCGGTGCACTCCGCTTCAGTGGACTGGGTTCCGTTCCTGGCCATGGACCTACACCACTTGTCAGTGGCCGTGCTGTGGCGGTGGCCTACACACAAAATAGAGGAAGACGGGCAACAGATGTTAGCTCAGGGTGAATCTTCCCGAAGCCAAAAAAAAAAAAAAGACGAAGACTGGTGACAGATGTTAACATAGGGTAAATCTTCCTTAGCAAAAAAAAAAAAAAAAAAAAAGTATGGAAGACTGTCAGAAATCTCAACTGTAATTTCAAGTCTACAGTTATATAACAGCTAGTAGACAGATCAACTCTCTATGAGGTACCATTTAATTATCGAGTTAGAGGTTCAGAAAATGTGCATAGTATGTAGGATGTTGTTTGAAAATTTATTATCTAAGGTGAGAGAAAACAATATAGAAAAAATTGCAAAAAGAAAATCTACAAGATAATAATGCACTGCATGTAGCATGGGGAGGCATGGGTACTGTGGAAACTGGGGTGTCTAAGTGCTCAAAGCTAATATACAGAAAGGCACCAGTGTATTCATTTGAATCAATACAAGATCTGAGAAAAGGCCAGGACTGGGATTCAGGAAAAGAGAGGAAGTCTTTCAGCAAGAGGCATAATACTCATTCCATACGAACTATACTATGTGGATGAAGCTGACAAGGAAGAGATTAAAAAGGGAGACCCTGACGTGTTATGGGAAGAAAGCAAATTTACACATATTCCAATATTTGCTCTAAAAGTGATCAAACTGAATATGCCATAAGTTCCATTTTTAGGCATATACTCAAGAGACTCATACATATGCTCCAGAAAACACGTACAAGAATGTTCTTAGTAAGACCTAAAAGCAAAAATCTGGAAAAGACCACCAAGAGAAGAACGGATGAATTCACTCTGTACAAACACACATGGATGCAATAAAACCCTCTCAAAGGTCCAGTAATGGAGGGTGACCATGGATGCTGGATGATGATCTCTGACGGGCGGGCCACAGAGGTTCTGTGGTGGAAACAAAGTTAGCAGGAGGTTATTGTCAAGGTTACAACTCTTTGGAGATGTGATTATATTTGGTAAAACATAATTCATGAACTATATTATATAGATTTAAAAATAGAAATTTATCAGTTTTGACACATTGAGTTTATTAGTTCAAGTGTCCTTGTTCGTTATATAAAAATAAGAGTCTCCTTGGCTTTAATATTTTAATTATTTGAAATCATTTCCTTGGATCTTTTAACATTACAATCTCAAAGACATAAGAGATAGCATGTGGCAAGTGCTCTTACTATATGTATTAGCAGACATATAGTTATTATCCTTATAAATTTATAGAAATTAATACACACTAATCTAAAAGTAATGAATCCTAACTTCACAAACATCATCCAAAAGTAGTATCCTTAAAAGGTATTACTAAATAAAGCAAAGAGTGTTGGCAAGGAAAAAGCGTGTTAGTTGCAGCATTTAACTGTAGAAACAATTTTTGGTAGTACCATGGTGATCCACGCCAGAGGTCTATGTGTAGAGATGTGGTAAGCAAAATAAGTGTCCAATAATACTCAGAACAAAAGGACAGCAATGGGATGTGTGTCAATAAGGACCAGGTGACTTTTTAGAGAATTTAGGTGAAAGGGAAGACAGGGAACAAAACAAGCTTCACGGGTTAATTGAAATATGTACTTTCAAGAACTTAAATTGTCTGGGCAACACGAGTCTCAGAAGCAGTAGTAACGAGGGAACAATGGAGTGTAAAAAAATGCCTGTTTTCTATTAAATAAATAAAAAGGGACATTTAAACATTAGATAATTATAGAAAGTTGTGCATAACACATCGAGACAGTAAGAATAATTATTAGAATAAGCTATTTGTAGCAAAAAAATAGTCAGTGGAATTAAAATCAAATCCAAGTATTTTTCAGAAAACTACATATGCTATGGAAAAAGCAATGTATCGTATATAAAAAAAGATGGAAAACCACTTGAATGGTAGTTCTGTAGCTAAGTAACTTAATAAAAAATGTGTTTTCAATATATGAAAAATTCTCAGTTTCAAAAATGCAATAGATTTAATTGAGGAAAGTGTGCTAAAACAATGAGATACCACTACACACATATGACAAGAGACAAAATCTAGAACACTGACACCACCAAATACTGGCAAGGATGTGGAGAAAGAACTCTCATTCATTGTTGGTGGAAAAGCAAAATGGTACAGCAACATTGGAAGACACTCCTGAGTTTCTTACACAACTGAACGTATTCTAACAACATGATGTAGCAATCATACTCCTTGGTATTTACCCAAATGAGCTGAAAACTTATTTCCAATAAAAACTTGCACATGAACATTTATAGCAGCTTCATCCATAAATGTCATAACTTGGAAGCCAACAAGATGTCCTTCATAAGGAGTACAGAGAAATAAACTGAGGTACATCCAGATAATGGAAGTATTATCCAGCACTAAAAAGCAAAGAGCTGTCAAGCCACATAGCGACATGGATGAATCTGAAATGCATATAACTTAGTGAAAGAAGAAAATCTGAAAGGGCTATATACTGTTTGATTCCAAGTATATGGTACTCTGGAAAAGGCATATGAAGATAGTAAAGAGATCCGGGGTTGCAGGGCTTAAGAGGGAGGGAGAGATGAACAGGCACAGCACAGAGGATTTTTAGGGCAATGAAATCAGTCTGTATGATTCTATTATGTTAGATATGTGTCAGTTATACATTGGTACAACCCACAGAACGTATAACACCAAGAGTGAACTCTAAGGTAAAGATGGACTTTGGGTAATGATGTTTCAGTGCAGGTTCACGAATGGAAACAAATGTAGCACACTGGTGGGGATGTTGTTAAAGGGGAAGGTCTGCATGTGTGGGGGTAGGAAATACATGAGAAATCTCTGTACCATTCACTCTATTTTGCTGTGAAACTAAAAGTGCTCAAAAAAATTGTCCACCAAAAAAGGTGTCTCAATACTACTAAGCACTAAGTAAAATGAAACAGAAGTAAAAATAGTAACTAAGATTACCTTTTCAAAAAATTCTGGAGGTTATACAGGACTTGGACAAACTAATATTGAGTCATAACCACTCAAGAAAAAAAACCACATGAAGTATATAAGACAATATTCATTCTACGACCCCACAATGCAAAATTGCAGGCAAGAAACAAAGAACAGTAAGAGTATCATCAAAAATACTGAACTGATGAAATAAATAGAAAACCAAGTCATTTATAACAACGAAATTTACAAGAAGAAAGTATCAGTGACAAATCAAAGTACAGTAGACTTAAAAAATGTAGGCATCATTTCACTTTATAAACTCCTTCAATAAGATGTGTCAAAAGCATATTTTTTGAAGGTGAATGAACAAGAGCACACACACGGGTAAGCAATGTGGTATGAAAAGCAGTTTAGTAAAACAGTCTCATAGAAATTAGGTTGTGAACTTGGACAGTGTTCTCCTTACGTAAAGTTTATACATTTTTTTATTTCGTGCCTTCTCAAAGGAGATGATCATATTATGTCTGAACAATATTGCCATACTGCCCTTAGGAGACATTGTTAAACTCCTCAAAAACCAGGACAACTGGAAATACTTATCAGTCAGGCTATCCTAATACTTTCCACATCAGGATCCTGGGACATGCTGGCCACTACCCACTGGCTTCAAGAGGCACTTCTGTAAGTGGCAGGATGATGTTCTAACATTATTAATCAGTGTTCTCCTTCAAGAATTTCTGTTACCCAGTAAACACCCTCCATGGGAGAGTCCACCAGAAGCTGTCCATCACCTAAAGATGAGTTATCTCAACAGAAAAAGAGGATGAAACTTCAGACCCTTGGAATGTGTATTTCAAAAGCAACTTTCAGAGCCAAAATCTAGAAGAATAAGAAATCAGGAAGATCAAGGTATTTCTATGTTTCCTGACAGACAGAGCAGGAACAGGGAGAAAAATATAAGATATGGCAGTAAAATGGAGTCAGATTTTGGGAGGTTTTTGAGAAGCAGCTGTGTGCTATGCCTACAGGCTGTGGGGTGAGCGCCTGAAAGACTGAGATACACAGCCATGTAGCAATGGAGACTAACGAGAGGATCTCAGTGTCTAGTCTTTATATTACTGCTCAGTAACAATATGAAACAATCTCAAATTATAAAATCTCTTTAACAATCTCAAATCACATTCCTCTTTACACACATGTGGCAAAAAGAGAACTGAAGAGAGGGCTGAGGGGCCTGAACAGGCAGACAGAGCTTGACACAGCCCAGGGAGTTTCACAGAACCCCAGAGACAATGGAAGAGCAGCATTTTCTTTGTCTACGTCCTAAGTTCTCCCAAGAATATAACATGTGAATGGAAAGTGAACAGTTCCTGGGGTCAGGACCACAGAGGCCTCAGTCCTGACCTCTATGGACTGAGAACCAAGAGAGATGAAGGGGAAAGAAGACTCCATAGAGAAGGCCATCTTGCTCTCCCTCAAAGCAAGGGACCAAAGTGGGGAGAGGAGCCAAATAGAGAATTGTACGTCATCATAAAGCTTTTGCCTGCCTCTGCATGAGCTGGAGCATCATGGCAGAGTGCAAGTTTAAACATTTACACATTTACACATTTCAAGAGCAGTGGTAAGTGTGTATGTGGTTGGTGGGGGGCAATGTCTTTTGAGAGCTCATAAGAAATAAAATTTTATTTTCCCACAGATCTTTCCCCACTGAGAATTTCTCAAACCACATTTAATGGGGCAGCTTACTCTGAGCCCATGTATCTGAGCTCATACTTGTATTCACATCTCCATACATTCTAATGCGTCTGCATTTTTTCCTACTTTCCTGTCACTCTCCACAGTCCAGGGCTGTTTCCCTTGCTCAAAAATGGAGATAATATTCTACTCAAGAGAGATTTCCACTTACAAAGAAAAACGGAACATAATATGCTATGTTTTTCCAGAACACATTCTCAGCTCTTTGTTCAGCTAAGAAGAGAGAACATCATAGCTGGATCTAGAAAAGCGTTTCAAAAATCAGTCAACTGACTGCCTCCTGAATGTTAAGGGGTTATTTTAAGTATGCAGGCATCTGGGGCTGGCCCGGTGACATAGTGGTTAATATTGGCGCACTCTGCTTTGGCGGCCCAGGGTCACGGGTTCAGATCTCAGGCACGGACCTACACCACTGGTCAGCCACGCTTTGCCAGTGACCTACATGCCAAAAAGGGGAAGACTGGCACAGATATTAACCCAGCGCTAATCTTCCTCAAGCAAAAAAAAAAGAAAAAGAAAAAGAAAAGGAAGCGTGACAACAGATGTTAGCTCAGGGTTATTCTTCCAAAGTAAAAAAAAAAAAAACGTATGCAGGCATCTAGCTCTCTCCCAAGAACTACTGAATCAAAAGCACAACAGAAAAACCACAGAATCAGATATTTTTAAAAATTTGCCATAAGGTTCTCTGACTACTACTGTTCCACAACCACCACTAATCAAGCACCATATGTGCAGAACTTCTGAAGAAAGGGGAAGTTAGAGTCCATGTGCCACGCTAGGAAGCCTTTCCTTTCTGAATCAAAACAGCTTCAACCACTCTCTCAAGAGCAGGGACTTGGAACTCAGACAAGAAAGTCAAAGGCTCCCAAGAGACTCACAAGGGAAAATGCAAAGATATACAACAGGAGTTACCAACTTCAGAAGGGAAGTTATCCTCACCCAGGGAGAGCAGGTTCCTGTAGTTCTCCAACATCACGTCCCTGTACAAGGCCCTCTGAGCAGGGTCCAGGTATTCCCACTTCTCCTGAGAGAATTCTATGGCCACATCCCTGAAGGTCAACTGCCCCTGAAAGGACAGCACATTTCACGACGTCAACAGGGACAGAGTTCTTATTTTGACACAAAATGAGACAAGCAGAGATGTGTAAGGATTGACTCTGATGGAGCAAGTGTTCTCAGTGATTCATGTAAGAAAATTCAGAGCAAGTTATAGCCCTCTAACTTTAACTGAAGTGAAATTCACATAACATAAAGTTAGCCATTTCAAACTGTGGCATTCACATGTTGTACAAACATCACATCTAGTTCAAACACATCTTTCTCACCCCAAAGGAAATCCATTACCCATTAAGCACTTGCTTCCCACTCCCCTCTCTCCCCAGTCCCTGGTGTGCTTTCTGTCTGTATGGATTTACCTATTTTAGATATTTTCGTATCACTGGAATGGTATGAAATGTGTGACCTTTTGTGTCCAGCTTCTTTCACTTAGAATAATAGTTTTGGTTCATCCATGGTGTAGTATGTATCAGGACTACATTCTTTTTTTTATGGCTGAATAATTTCATTGTTTGACTATACCACATTTGTATTTATTCACTCATCCTTTCATGGACATCTGAGTTGTCATCACATTTTGGCCAATGTTAATAATGCTGCTCTGAAGATGTGTTTGAATATCTGGTTTCAATTCTTTTGCTCATGTAACTAGAACTGGGGTTACTGGGGTATACAGTTTAATTTTTTAAGGACCTGCCACACTGTATTCCACAGTAGTGACACCGTTTTCCAGCAATATGTCAGGATTCTAATTTCTCCACTTTCTCTATCTTTACCAACACTTGCCATTTTCTGTTTTAGTGTATTCGACCTAGTGTGCGTGAAATGATATCTCATTGTGGTTTCGATTTTGCATTTTCCTGATGATTAATGTTATTGACCATCTCTTCATGTGCTTGTTGGCCATTGTGTATCTTTTAAGGAGAAATGTCTACTAAAGTCCTCTGACCATTTTTTAATTGAGTTCTTTGAATTTTGGTTGAGTTGTAGGAGTTCTTCATATATTCTGGATACTAGACCCTGACCAGATATGTGATTTGCGAACATTTTCTCCCCTTTGGTAGACTGTGTTTCACTTATGTGATAGCGTCCTTCAACACTCATAATTTTTAATTTTGATGGACACCAACTTATGTATTTTGTCTTTCTCTCCTTGCTTTTGGTGTCATATCTAAATGTCCAGTGGCAAATGCAAGGTCATGAAGAATTATCCTGATGTTTTCATCGGAGTATTATACCTTTAGGTCTTACATTACTCTTTGGTTTATTGTGAATTAATTTTTTTACATGAGGAAAGGTACAGGTTCAATTTTACTCTCTTTCATGGGGATATGCAGTTGTCTCAGCACCTAAGAGACTATTTTTTTCTCAGTAAAAGTTTTTGTCACCCTTGTAAAAAAAGGAACTGATTATAGATATGTGGGTTTATTTTTGGACTCTCAGTTCTATTGCTCTGACTTATATTTCTATCCTCACGCTGGAACCACAGTTTTGATTACTCTAGCTTTGTAGTCAAGTTTGACATTGGGAATTTTAGTCCTTCAAATTTGTTCTTCTTTTTCACCATTATTTTGGTTATTTGGGGTCCTTATAAATTCAATGTGAATTTTAAAATGGGGTTTCCTATTTGTGCCAAAAGGGCTGTTGGGATTTTGGTGGGGATTCCACTGAATCTGGATAGTACTTTAAAGAACACTGTCAGCTAAATAACACTAAGTCAACATTTTAGGTAGGACTCTTCAGAGACAGAGAAGATTGGCATATCCAGCATATGGCAATTTAGGAAGGAAAGAGCAGAACAGTCAACTAAGAATGTTAATTTTACCTTGGAAAGAGCCATGCCACGTTTCTTTCCTCTTTCTCTCAGATTCTCAGGTTAGATTATTCTGTATGACAAAAATATGTTGTTCAATGATTAGAATCAACACACCCCCTTCCTCTGCCACAAGTGTACATAGAGGGAGAACCTCAAAATGGGACAGACAGCCCTTTGCTGCCCACTGTAACAGGAGGGATGCTGGGACACTAAACTCCACACAGAGACCAATAAGTGAGTTTTCACACAGTTCTCCAGAAAGCCCTCCCCTCCTACCAAACCCACACACTCTGCTGCAACTGCACTGTCCTTTGTCCACCTGGCAAGAAGTGTAAGGAAACTGCCTTACCCAAAATCTTGACTCCTCCCTAGGTAGCCTGAATCCAGTGATTGGTTGATGCGCGATATGGAAGTCTGTGCCTTCCCTCAATTTGGACAAAGTCTGAAGGGCTACTCAACTCCAGAGCTTCCTACTCAAGCAATACCGAGTTGTTTAGATTTTTGTCCTCAGGGTGATGGCAAAACATTACAGGGTCTCTCGCCAGGAGATGACACAATCAAACTTAAGATTTACCCATAAAGCACAGAGAGGGAGAGAGTGAAGCTGAGAAGCATGCCTCTGTCTCTGAGCCTCTGTCCCTGCCTCTTTCTTAGTGGTTTTCATTATTTTTGGAGGACTGGGACACATCACAAATAATAACTGGTCACCCTGTACTAGAAAACTGTCAAATGCAGACATACGACAAATTTTGAAAATCATTTCAGGGATCCCATTAGCTCAGACTCAGAATTCCTGGTCTACTCCATCATCTCCATGTTACAGGTGGGAGCACTGGGGCTCAGAGAGGAGAAAGTTACCAAGTTACCCTGAAGAGGTCTGAGTTCACCGAGCAGAACGGGTGTACGTGGTGGCCTGGAGAGGGCAGTAGGAAAGGTCTGCTCTAATTGCAGATTACATTTCACATTCCTAAGCAAGAGAAGATTCTCTTTCATGGGTTTAATCAAACTCAAGCATTTAATTCCTCTTTTCCAGAAAAATATTTAAAAAATGAAGTTACAAATAGTTACTAATCTTGGAAAACATGAAAGAGGGTCACTTGGAGATGGGCTCTGAGCAATCTGTTCATCATGGACACATGGGATCTACTGGAACAAAGTTCCACATCCATCCAGCCCATCCTTCAATATCTGCACAGAAAGGACACAGGGGACTTGAGGGGAACATCTACGCAGTTGGACACGTCAGCTCAGAAATCACTACTTTAACATCACTTTAGGGAAGGCATAAACTGTTGACTTTTAAACTGTTTAAACTAGGTTTTCAGTGATAAAAGATTACCAACATCCTTACCAGATGCATAGTGAAACATTATAGTTATTTACAGACATCAAAGAACAGTTCCAATATATGACAGAGTAGAAGGCATATAAACCACATTCTCTGAACAATAAAATTAAGAGGGAAAATAATTTGGAAATTAAAAAAGTACTTAAGTTAAAACAAGTGTGAGGTACACCAAATTTAGAAAAGAATGACATGAGCCACAGGGACAGAAAGCCCTCCCCCATTTCTTGAAAGGGAAGAGGGTGACCTGGAATTGACTGAGCTAAGTCTCTGCCCTCAGGGTGGATGGGGGCTGCAAATGGAATTATCTTCTGACGCAATAATTAGAAAATGCCGATCGCTCATAAACCTGGTTTTGTAACTCTCATTCTCTTCTGCATAATTTTAGCAGTTAACAAATCTTCAATTACAGAGCCCCAAGTCAGGACTACTTCACAACTTAATATCCCATATCCAATCAACTCAATACTCGCCTGGGTTTGAGTCCCTGGTTTTCTCCAACGCTGTGTGTTTTGCTCTCTGTATTTGTCTGTGTCCCTCTGGTTCTCTCCTCTCCTTTGTCCGTTTCTGTGTTTCTCTCGGTTTCTCCTCATCCTTTTGTTTCCCTCCCTCTCTATTCCTCCTCCTACAGTGTGTTGGCTCCACTCTGTTGCACCCTGTTTCAATCCCCGTGTTCTTTCTTCCTAAGCTTTCTGGTGGCCTCTAACTCCAGATCTTTCTGCCTCTTTCTCCCCATCTCTGTTCCCCTCTGCTCTCCCTGGAGGGGGACGAAGGGCATGTACCCCCCTCCTGAGTGAGGACCTGACCACGCGGTTGGGGGGAGGGGAGTGGGGCATCAGAGAAAGGTTCTGAGCAGGAAAACGACACGGGTGGCGGTCGGTGTCTACGTGGACCGAAAGCAGAAAGGCTGGGCGGGCACCTGCCTCAGAGCGATTTTAACCGGAAACGGACGCGGACTCACGGACCGCACGGAGCCGGAGGACTCGGGATGTGTATGGCGACGCCGCCGAGAGGCGAAAGGGACGAACTCACAGCGAGACAGACGAGCAGACTCAGAAATTTTAATTTAGGGGGCGACCCTGAAACCCGGGTGTGAGGCGCGGGGGCCTGACGAGCGGGAAGCGCAGGTACCAACCAGAAACAAAGACTCACTCACCCAAGCACACCGCTTCCTGCGCGTGATCCGCTTCCGTCTCCAGGAAACCGCGCATGCGCTTGCGTATCGGGGCGGGGCCGACAGGGCGGGGCGGGTACAGAGGCGGGTGGGGCTCGAGCAACGTAGGGGCGGGGCTGGGCGCGGTGTCTGGCGCTCTCCTCCCCCGCCTCAGGTTTCCTTGAGTGTTTATCATCGCGCCCAACAGCCTCCCGTCTTCTGCTTTTGGGTTCGTTTGAATCTGTCTGGTGTCCTTTGCAGCCGGGCTTCCTACAGAAATTACACGTGTGGTGGCCACTTATCCTGGAAGCCGAGATATTTCCTCTTAGGAAATTGACAACGAATCACCTGAAAGCTTTTTGACGCGCGGATGGAGCCGCCTGTCTTGTGAGGAGGCGGCTGGGGCGCTGGGCCCTGTGGGGGCGGGGCGGGAGGCTGTGGGGGGCGGTGAGTCCAGGAAGGTCTGAGAGCCGGGCAGTTACAACTTGTTGAAGCAAAAGGCAGAATTGTCCGTCTAGGTGAGGGAAACTACAATGTGACATGAAATGCAAACTGTACCTGCTTGGAGTGTGCGATTTTATACTAACCCCAGCAGAGCTTAATTTTTTTCTGTTCGGCATTCACTCGGGAGGCAGAGACATGACCCTGGGCTCGGTTCCAGGGACTTAATGGGGCCAGACCCTGGGCTGTGGGCATGGAGGGCTGACACGTTGCTTTAAAAGAACAAAATTTTCTTCTTGTATGGATAGAAATTAATTTTTCTCTCTTTAAATTTAAATAATTATACTAATCCAAAGTTCTTAAGATGAATTAACAATCCAATACCTTTGAGCCTTACTGCATGGCATACGTGTTTCGCTGAAGTCAATAGTTACTAAATATAATTGCAGTTTCAATTAAAAAATTTATTCTGAGTTATTTGGAACAGTATTTTTAACTTGAAAATTAAATTAGATATTTTGTCTTTTTTTTCTGTTTCTCAGTGTTTTATGTAATGTGCAGATAATGACGTAAAAGTTGGTCTCTTTTGGAGATATTTGGCTTTGATTTTAACTAATGAAATATCAGTTTTGAAATATTTCCAGAGACATGTGATAAGGATGTCTGTCTCCTTAGCGAACAATAAATGTAAATAGTATTACTAGTTTTTCACATTTGCAACAGCAGCATTTACACCCTTAATTTTTAATTTGAAATACGTGAGTTAATAGCTCCTTTCCTGTTCCCTGTGGAAATTTTGAAGGTGGTGCTGAGTGCATTTTGGGTCAACCAAATCACAACTATACATGCTCCAGAAATTTCTGAAAGGTGATTTTCAATAAACAGCACTCTTCTGTTTTCCCCAGAACTAATACCAGTGTCTCAAACTTCTAAGGGTTTCCCCCCCACCACCATTATTTTGGTGAGGTTTTATTTCTTTAAGTAGGTAAATGCTTGGACTCAGATTGAAACTTTGAAAGATAAATTTCTCTTGGCGAAGAGAACAGAAGCAACCCTTCTCCTGTCCCTCTCTCTCCCCAGTCTCCCTATGCTGAGCTCACTTACCCGGAGCTCTGGTCACTCCATGCAGACTGACTGAAGTGGATCTCCATGAAGGAGCCAGGACGCACCATTTCGGGTCAAGAAGTGCTGACATCTGAACTCCCCATCTAAATGTTTTTCAGCCGCTTTGCCTTACATGGGGGCCCCTAACCTACATTTTTAATCAAATATTCTCATCTCGTATTTATATATAACATGTGCTTGGTAATTTTCCTGACCAGCTGAAGTGATTTCTCTTGGACCCAGGCAGGAACTTTATTGGTTGGAGTCTCCCATGCTCCCCAAAGGAATCTGAGCCCACAAGATGGTGTCTGAGTAAACCAAGGTGTAGCCACCACCTTGTGGAATTAGATATCATAAGAGGTGAGGAGTGAAAACACTGAGATCGGATTTTAGTATAATTCCTGTATTTATATTTTTATTAATATTGTGATAATTACTAAAGGGAAACCTCCTTTAAAATGGAGTCAGGAGGCCAGAAGGGGAAGCTCCCACACAGTACCATTGGAGGTCAATTACAGGAAAGATAGTCAATTACAAACTCCACCAAAGAGAAATCATCAACAGGAATATAGTCAATCACAGACCCCAAAAAAGACATCAACAGGAAAGAATAATTAATTAGAGGGAGAAATGTACATCGCATCCTAAACAGAAATCAACTACCCCATTAACGAGGCCCATGACAAACCATCACCACACTGAACTCTTGCTTTTTTCCAGTGGACTTTCGTTCAAAACTATTACTGCCAATTTCCTCCTTTTTCTCTATAAAATAACGTTCCTCTCTCTTGTTTGCTAAATTAGCCTGTGGATTGCCATATCCTGCACATTCTGATTTGTAATGTTTTGGCTTTTCCTGAATAAATTTGTTTTCCTGGTAACATAACTGTCTCTTTTATTTTCAAGGTTGATATATATGTGTGTGAAGTGGGATCTGAAGGAGGCAACCCACAAGAGATGGCAACCCCTGGAATCTAGCTAGGTACCCGTTGTGCTCAGTCCTTACATGAGTCACCACCTACTTTCAGTTTGATGAGTCTCCTTTTGGATTTCAAGCTTGCTTCATTGTGTTCTGAACTCTCTGACTTTATTTTAGATCAGGAGAGGCACTGTCCTCTCTGGAAAGGGACTTTGTCCTCCCAGTTCAAAACTCTGTCCTTGAGTTCAAGACGTTGTCTTTGGAGAATACTCAGTTGTTTCCTGAAGGTAGTACAGTTCCTTTTGGGGCTTGGGCCTGCTGAAAATCTAGGAGTTTTCTTTGATTTTCAGATTCCTTTTGGAATCAGGGCTGGGAATCCAGCAACTTTTATTTTTAGATTCCTTCAGGGATCTGGGCTAGTATTGTAGTGCCTTTCTTGAGTTTTCAGAGGAGATTTTGGAAATGGGGTCCCAGTCATCTAAATGTTCTGAGGAAACCTTCCAAGGATCCTGGCTGGCTGGCTGTGGTTTGGGCTGAGCGCTTCTCAGGGAAGACCAAGAGGCTAGGGCAGGTGATGAGGGTGATTCCCATAAGTGTTCTGAAAATTACAACTCTAATTGATCCAAATCTCCTGTGACTAGTTATTCATTCAAAATAAGAGCAAAAGGATGGACTGAGCCCTAAAAAGTGCTATAGACCAGTGTCAACTGCCCCAAAGCGAAGGACTAATGTTCATTCTCCCACAGCCCCCCTACTTCCTTGCTTCTCCCTGACATCATCATCACATCGAACTCTGCCTCGTCTGTGTCTGTCCCCAAGTGGCTGATCACAGTTGGAGAAAAATATACACCCAAACTGACTGGTCTCGCTTAATTCCTGGCCCTGTTCCTCTTGCATTTCTCTATTTGTCTATCCATACCTGTCTTCTAGAGCCCCTCAGAAGTCCAACTCATCCTCTTCCATCTTTTTTCTCAAAGACCCTGTTCTTCCACTGAGCCCCTTGAGCAAAGGGAAGAGATCTTCTCCAGCTGGCTCACCCCCTGCCTCCAGGCCTGTGCTCTCTACTCAGTATTGACTGAGAAGGGTCTGTCCCTGCTCCTGGCTGTTGCTGACTCTGTGCTGGACCCCAGTTGCCAGCCCCATTCAGTGTCAGGATGGTATGGCATCCTTCCTCCACTGCTTCATGTATTTTTACTTTTTGACATTTGTTTTGATCAGCATACACAAATGGTAGTGTTGTCTATCTTACACACAAATGGTGGTATTGTCTATCTTACACACAGACACCCCCCCCCCGAAAAACCTTCTTATGCACTCTGCCATCTTTAAAAGGAAAACTTCTCAATTAACTACATTTCCACCTGTATTAACTACCCTTTTTCTAGGCTTCATTTCAAAGCACAACGTCCTAAACACTTGTTTATAGTCATTGTCTTCGATTCTTGCCTACAATTCTCACTTGAACTCCATCCAATAAAGGTTTCACATCCACCATTCCTTTGATATCTTCTTTGCCAGAGTCATCAATGACCTCATTTCTCAGTCCAGTAATCCATTTCCTCTTCTCATCTGACTGTCCTGTTAGCAGCTTGTTGCACAGTTGATTGCTCCATCTTTCTCAAAAGACTGATTTTCCTGGCTTTGAGAACATCCCAAGGTTATCTTCAATTTTCTTCTCACCTCCCTGTTCACTTCTCAGTTTCCTTTGATGGGTTTTCCTCACCTGTCTGGTCTCTGAATGTGGGAGCATTCGAAGGCTTAGACCATTAACCTCTTCTCTTCTTTGTCTATACCCTCTGCCTTTCCTCATCAGCTCATGGCATGACTTTCAGCACCAACTACATGTCTCCCAATGTCCCCTCAAGACCAGATCTCTCCCTTGAAGTCTAGTATCCTGTTTCTAGACATTTCTGCTGGGACATGTAACAGGCCTCTCCACCTTACTATGTGCAGAACTGACTTCTTGAACTCCCGCAATTGCGTTCCCTCTGCATCTCCACATCTTGTTTAAGGGCGACCCTATAATTGCTGGGGCTTAGATGAACATTTTGACATGAATATAGAACACGTAAGATATTAAGTTATTTGTTAGTGTTTTAATATACAAGATAAAGAATAAATTACATGTTTACTTAAAATGAGTGAGGGAATATATGGCTTCTAAAATTCTTTTGAGATATGGAAGAAAAATGTTTGAAGACCAAGGCCCTTCCCCAATCAACTTTCCCCAGTGCTTCTTTGCCCTCCTCCCCTGCTTGTCTCCTCCTCCTCGTCCTGCTCTGGCCACAAAAGTGTCCTTCCTTTTCCTGGGGCCAAGGCTGCTACTGCCTTAGCGCCCTCACAGGGGCTGTCCCTCTGCCTAGAACCATCTGGCCCCTCAGATGCAGGTTGCAAACACCCTTCCTCCCCCAGGTACTTGTTCTGATACCACCTTCTCTGACTACCCTCCCGGTTAACATGCCAGCCACATCCTCACCCCCACCACTGCTCCATTTGCCTGCTCTGCATGTTTCTTTCTGCTCCTTCCCCTTCCACTGTCTGGATCCTGGTGACAACAAGGCCCCAAGGGAGAATGAAGCCACAAGGATGGCTATTAGCAAAAGAGAAGAGATAAGTGTTGACAAGGGTGTGGAGAAAAGGGAACCCTTGTGCACTGTTGTTGAGAATGTAAATTGGTACAGCCATTTGGAAAACAGTATGGAGTTTCCTCAAAAAATTAAAAAATAGAACATGCATATGATCTAGCAATCCCACTTCTGGCTATATGTCAAAAGGAAATGAAATCAGCATCTTCAAGAGATAGCTACACTCCATGTGCATTACTGCATTATTCACAATTGCCAAGACATGGAAAGAACGTAAATGTCTGTTGACAGATGAATGGATAAGGAAAACATGGTATGTATATACAATAAAATATTATTCAACCACAAAAATGAAGGAAATCCTGCCATTTATGACAAAATAGATGAACTTGGAAAACATTATGCTTACTGAAATAAGCTAGACAGAGAAAGGCAAATATTGCATGATCTCATTTATATATAGAATTTTAAAAAGTCAAACTCATAGAAACACAGAGTAGAATGGAGGTTACCAGGGGCTGGGAGGTAGGGAAAATGGGGAGATGTTAGGCAAAGGGTACAAACTTTCAGTTGCAAAATGAATAAGTTCTGGGGATCTAATGTGTAGCATGGTGACTATACTTAATAATAGTGTATTATATACTAGAAATTTGCTGAGATAGTAAATCTTCTCACCACACAGACACAAAAAGTGATAATTGTGAGGTCATGGATTGGTTAATTAACTTGATTGTGATAATTATTTCACAGTGTATATGTATTTCAGATGATCACATTGTACACCTTAATTATACACAATTTTCATTTGTTAATTATATCTCAATAATGCTGGAAAAGAAAAAGAAAGTGGGAGGTGTGCTGGGCTTGCCTCCTCTAAGTCGTGCTCAAGGCAGGCTTCACATTAGATTGCTGAGGCATTTTGCAATACATCTCTTGTGTCCCCTGACCAGAGATTCTCCTGCCAATAGTTGAGGTGAGGCCCAGGCTCAGTAATATTTGAAGTGCCCCAGGTGATTCTAATCTGTGTCCAGCACTGAGACCAGGTCTCGGAGTCCTCCCATTCCAGAAGGCTGAGATCTGGGCTGAGGGTGAGGGGGGCTCTGCTCTGCATGGGGTTTGATCAGGGCCAGGTCTGTGACCAGAAGGGAAGTGACAGGTTCAGCCTAGGGGCCCCACTGCTGCAGCTTATGTGTGAGCTTCACCAAGAGGGGGGCAAGTTCTGAAGAAAGTGGTGGAAAAAGTCACTTGTTGGTCTCTGTGTAGGAATAACCTTCCAGATTGCTTCTAAAGGTTCATGTTGCCTGAGGACGAATGTCAAAAAAAGAAAGAAAGGGAGTCGACAATGGCTCTTTCTCAGATAAAGTAATATTCTTAGTTGATTGTTCTCTTTTTCCTGAAATGCCCTTCTTTAGACTTGGTAATCTCTGCCTCTGAAGTATTATGCCTGACACCTGTTCATTCATTCAGACACCTGGGGCCTTCCCTCAGTCCTCATCTCCACCTAGATTCCATCTCACCATGACCCAGTGATGTGGGACTTGTGAGGCGGCTCCGTAGGGCATGGTCCTGGGCAGCGCTTCACCCCCATGGATTGGAGGTGTGGTGACAGTGTGGCTGGGCACCAGGGATTGCTTAGCGGCCCCACCTGGAGGCACCGTGAGCTCTCCATAGACCAGGGTGAAAGAAGCTGCATATGGAAGTCACATATTAATATGCACAAATACCTGATAAATTCTATAAAAGATACCTATAAGGGGAAGTCAGTTGTGTTTTCATAATAAATTTGAAGCTAAATGAGTGAGTCATTGACTTCAAAATCTTAAGGATTGGGAATGGAATGGAAAGTTGAGAAACAGATGTAAGTGACAGAGGGTGTTTTATTCTAGCATCAGTTTTAAAATGTGAAATCAACCTACATGTCTCTCTCACACCACTCTACTTTGTCTAGGAAGGTAGGGTCTTCCTGATTTCATATTCTCATTTGCATAATTTTGCCTCTGAAACTTGCTTTTGAAATACACATTCCTAGTGTTCGAAATTTTATCCTTTTTTTTTTTTTACTGTAATGATCCAGCTTTAGGTGATGGACAACTTCTGGTAGACTCTCCCAACGAGTGGGTTTCTTGGTGAGAAAATTCTGGATAGAGAGTTCTGTCACTAATATGTTGCAACATTATCCTACTACACACAGAAGCACTGCTTGAAAATGTGCAATAGAGTGGTAGGTCCCAGCACAGTAAAACAGAAGTATCCTGAGACCCTAAGTGATGTGTTTCCAGTTGTCTTTCCGGTTTTGAGGAGTGTCACAAAAGCATCTCTCAAGGGCACCGTGACAGCGTTGATCACATATACTAATGATCATTCCCTTTCAGCCACAATAAATAGCATACAAATTTCTCCTGGGAAAACGTTGTCTAAGTTCACATCCTAATCTCTCTGAGGCTGTCCACTAAATTATTATTCATGCCACATTTTCCATCCCGTGAGTGCCGTTGTTCATTCCACCTCAACAAGTGCAACTTGGAAGCATTGTAGTGAGGGAGCTTATGAAGTTGAACGATGCCTTCAATGAAGTCTATGGTAATTTGTTTTGTTTAAGCCACTGCTACTTTCATCTTGTATATTTCTATGCATTATAAATGAATTGATTTTCATTTAGTCATCAATTCCATTATTTTTGATGATGCTGTTAGTGTTGTTTTACATTTCCAAAGTGTGGGAGGGTTGAATTGGGGAATGGATATTGTTTCATACATTCTACATCATTTCCTTCTCTAGTGTTCAGGATATGGCTCAGCAGCGGTTTCCCTAAATGCTACATGAAATCCAGAATATTTTGAAGATAGTTTTAATCATTCTGTCTACATATTTTCACCTTAGTACCAAATATTAAGTTACATTTTTGTCGATTAAATTTATTACAGTATTTAAATTGGATAATTTCATATCTGGAGAATATATGTATTTTTGTTACTCTCTTAATCCCAGAAATACCATTAAATTGACTTGACATAATTTGTTATATAAGATTCATTGCTCTTTATACGGTATGTTCTCAGTTTTCTTTTTTCTTTTTTTTTTTTTGTGAGGAAGATCAGCCCTGAGCTAACGTCCATGCCAATCCTCCTCTTTTTGCTGAGGAAAACTGGCCCTGAGCTAACATCTGTGCCTATCTTCCTCCACTTTATGTGGGACGCCACCACAGCATGGCCTGATAAGCGGTGCATTGGTGCACACCCAGATCTGAACTTGGGCCGCCAGCAGTGGAGCGTGCGAACTTAACCACTACACCACGGGGCCGGCCCCTTTTCTCAGTTTTCTATACATAATTTGTTGAGTTTTGTGTAAATTTCACTGAGTTATTATTTCTTGGTATAACTGCCATAATCTAAAATTACTTTCCCTGTCTAGATTCATCATGTCCATGAGGGTACACTGAACGAACACTTACATATATCACATTTTACAGGAAACTTAGTCCATTTATTGCACTTTATGGACTTCTCCACTGTTGTGTCTAACTCTTGTATTTTCTGCAGAATTTCTAAAGATCTGGAAATTGAGTTCTTGAGTGTACACATGACAACTGTCTTGTTCCCTGGTTTCTTCTCTATCTGAACATCATATGGAGAGCACCTGGTCCCGTTTCTCCCACTTGCTGGTGCTGTGCTGTTCTCTGGCTCTTATTTGCTGTGTATGTTGCTCACCACCTCTGCACATCGACCTCCTCCATGGGTCTCACGTCACTGCCAGGAAATATTTCAGCCTGTAACTGCTTACAGTGCCCTGTAATACAATCCTTCCCCATTGTGGGTCATTTACTTACTTTCTCCAAAAAAGATACTTATGTTCTTCTGGCCATATTTAGTAAGTCTCATTTATTAAACTTGGACAAGTGCACATTTTTGTTGATTCATAATAACTGTGTAACCATTAATACATACAGTAGGAGCACCCTTGACCTCGTCTTTTTTGTATCAAACAACTTTCATAATATTTTACATTATTTGAGCTTAGCAGAGTTAAAATATAGCACATTTTCTTGTTTGTATATAGATGCAATTGATTACCATGAATATTTAAACTCACTTGTTTTCCCCCTATTTTCACGTCTCCCCAGCCCCAGGCAAACACCATTCTACTTTTTCTATGAATTTGACTATTTTAGGTACCTCACATAAAGGGAATCATACAGTATTTGTCTTTTTCTGACTGGCTTATCCCACCTACTATAATGTCCTCAAAGTCCTTCCATGTTGCAGCAAATGACAGGATTTGTCATCTTAAGGCAGAATAATATTCCGTTGTATGTATATACCACATTTCATTTGTGCATTCATCAGTCAGTGGACATCTGGGTTGTTTCTACCTCTTGGCCATTGTGAATAAAGCTTCTGTGAACACAGGTATGCAAATCTCTCTTCAAGATCCTGCTTTACTTTTTTTTTGTTTATGTATACAGGCATACTTTGTTGTACTGTGCTTTACAGGTTTTTTTCTTTTTTTAAAAGACTCTCCACCACCAAAAATACTATGACTTGTTGAAGGCTCAGATGATATTCTACAATTTTTGGCGATAACGCATTTTTTCTTTTTTTTTGCTAAGGAAGCGTGGCCTTGAGCTAACATCTGTTGCCAATCTTCCACTTTCTGCTTGAAGAAGATTTGCCCTGAGCTAACATCTGTGCCAATCTTCCTCTATTTTGTACGTGTGTCACTGCCACAGCATGGCTGCCAACGAGTGGTATAGGTCCACACCTGGGAACCGAACCCAGGCTGCCGAAGCAGAGTGCACCAAATTTAACCAAGAGGCCAGAGGCCAGCCCCAAATAAAGTGTTTTTTAACTAAGGTATGCACATTGTTTTGTTAGATATAATGCTATTGCACACTCAATAGGATATAGTGTAATCATAAATTTTATATGCACTGAGAAACCAAAAAATTTGCATGACTCACTTCATAGCAATAATCATTTTATTGTCATGGTCTGGAACTGAAGCCACAGTATCTCTGAAGTATGCCTATATACGAAATTTCTAGTTTATCAAAAAAAATTCTGTTGTTCATGCATACATTCATTCTTAAGAAGAAACTCATGAACATTGATCTTTTCAAATTATTTCCCAAGCACTCCAAGGAGAAAAACTAGATTATGTTCTTCTCATCTTTAGTTCTGAAATTAATTTTCCTAGTATTCTTCAAATGCTAACTATATTTCTATTTTCAAATTATGTAAATGTGCAACCATTGGATTTTATTTCAGTACACACAAAAAAAACCCATGTAGAAATATAATCATATGGTGTATATTTATGTATAGGGAGGCAGGTTTTAGCAGGGGTAAGTCTAAAATTGCACTGCAATGCTATTTTCATTATAGCCACAGAAATAATCTGAAATACACTATGGAGTCAACTTATATGCAAATTATGAATATATATTTCCAAAACCATAAGTTGTATGAATCTCACATGGAAAGAAATTGTGACAGATGCCATTCAACTAGAGAGCCTAATGATGTAGCATTAGTGTTCATTATGAAGCACCCCAATTAAGTGGGAGATACATGGATTAATAGAAGACACATGATTCATTCAGGATTACAAAAAAAAATTACACTTTATTTAGATGTGAAAGTATAACACATAATAAAGGGATATGAAAATGCAATTCCAGTGGCTAAATTTGAATCTTTTACAAGCACACTCTTCTCTGGTTCTTGTGATTAAAATGTGCTATTATGTTTGTCTCTTCAGTTACCAAAAATAAGCCTAATTTTCATTAATCTATGATATACAACATCCATTACCTTTCAAAAAAAAAGACCACCATTCCCCCTCCAGTTTTTCTACCACATATGCCATCCCTAGTAACCCCTCATTCTATTCAAGTGAAAATGTCGTTTTCTCAATCTCCTGGCTTACTCTGTTTCATGGTCATCTGGTAGAGCAATCTATTCCTATAATCATCAATCAAAGCCTACAGTCACACCAACAAAGCTACAGAAGGGGCTGAGGACACAGAAAACATGATAATTTAGTAACAGTTTTACATCTATCCTCTGCCACTCCCCATGCTCGTAAATTCATACCATACTACATCTTCAAAATTAGTGTCATAGTTATTCCTGGTTCCATGGATATGAATAAATCCAACCTAATGAAGTGTGTCCACTCTTACTATCAATGCTTTCCCTGAGACCATCATGGTGACAAATGAAAAGCATATAATGAAAGTATAACATCAACAGATTTCAAACGAGGTTGTAACTCATCAATAATAATGTAGTCTTTTTAGGAAACATCAAATAATTGAATTAAAACATTTTTTTTACTGAAGATAGATTTTTCCACAGATACCCTCGTTTCACAGAAACACATCATCTCATGAGTCATAAATAATTTTAACTTTTAATTCTCTGTGCAACTTAACATGTGAGACTGGTTAATCTTCAAAAGTAATAGACATAGTTCACTCTAATATGAATATTCTTATGTGCAGTCCACTGAGAAAACTGGTTAAACAATTTATCAGCTTCCTTATATTTGTAATAGTTCTGTCCAGTATGAATGCTTTGGTGTATCACATGGTCATTGCTTAAACGCCTCTATACATTTGTATGGTTTCCATCTTATATAAATTCTTGCATGACGATGAAGTTGTACTTTTTTGATAAAGCTGATCACGCTCATTACATTTATAAGATTTCTCTTGTAAGAATTCTCTTATGGTCCACAAGGCTTAAACTTTGGATACATCTTACCATATGTTACATCTGTGTGATTTCAAAGATGTATATTCTGATACCTAGTGAGGTGTGAGCCCTGGTCACCAGGTTTGACACATACATTATATGGTTTCTCTCCACAGTGGAGTCTCTGATATTGAGTGAGGCTTGAACACTTGCATAAGTCTTATCTCAATCATATTTTTAAGGTTTTATTCTGCCATGAATTTTCTGATGATGCTCAGAGCTTGACCTTTGAATAAACACACTGCCACTTACATTAAGTTTATAATGTTTCTTTTCAGTATGTATTTTCTGATGCTTAGTAAAGCTTGAAAACTGGGCAAAAGCTCTGCCACTCACTGCATTTGTAAGGTTTCTCTCCCCTATGGATTTTCTGATGTCTTCTAAGGGTTGCAAATCAGGTAAAAGATTTGTCACACTGATTACATTCATGTGGTTTCTCTCCAGTATGGCTTCTCTTATGCTGAGTAAGGCCTGAACACTCAGCAAAGACTGTGCCGCATTCATTACATTTCTAAGGTTTCTCACCAGTATGAATTCTCTGGTGAATTGCAAGGCATGACATTCCACTAAAGACCTTGGCACATTCATTACATTTGTAAGGTTTTTCTTCAGTATGAATTTTCTTATGTTGAGTAACTATAAACCTTCTCTAAAGGCTTTGCCACACACGTTACATTCATAAGGTTTCTCTCCAGTGTGGACTTGCTGATGTCGAGTAAGATATGAACTCTCTGTAAAGGCTTTGCCACACTCATTACATTTGTATGGTTTCCCTCTAGTATGGATTCTTTCATGCTGAGTTAAGGCTTGAATGCCCAGCAAAGGCTTTGGCACATTCATTACATTTGTAAGGTTTCTCACCAGTATGAATTCTCTGGTGAATTAGAAGGCATGACTTTCGACTAAAGACCTTGGCACATTCATTACATTTCCAAGGTTTCTCTCCAGTATGAATTTTCTTTTGTCGAGTAAGATACAAACACATTCTAAAGGCTTTGCTACACACATTACATTTGTAAGGTTTCTCTCCAGTATGGATTTTCTGATGTTAAGTAAGATATGAACCCTCTGTAATGGCTTTGACACACTCATTACATTTGTATGGTTTCCCTCCAGTATGTATTCTTTTATGCCAAATAAGGCTTGAATGCCAAGCAAAGGCTTTGCCACATTCATTACATTTGTAAAGTTTCTCACCAGTATGAATTCTCTGGTGAATTACAAGGCATGACTTTTGACTAAAGACCTTACCGCATTCATTACGTTGGTAAGGTATGGATTTTCTTATGTCGATTAAGATGTGAACCCTCCATAAAAGCTTTGCAAAACTCATTGCATTTGTAACTTTTCTCTCCAGTATGGATTTTCTGATGTCTTCTAAGGCTTACAAATCTGGTTAAAGATTTGTCACACTGAATACATTCATAAGATTTAACTCCAGTATGGATTTTCTTATGCTCAGTAAGGCCTGAATGCTCAGCAAAGGTTATGCCACATTCATTACATCTGTAAGATTTCCAGTATCCATTCTCTGATGACATGCAAGTTTTGATTTTTTTTTTTTTTTTTTTTTTGTGAGGAGATCAGCCCTGAGCTAACATCCGCCAATCCTCCTCTTTTTTTGCTGAGGAAGACGGCCCTGGGCTAACATCCGTGCCCATCTTCCTCCACTTTATATGGGACGCCGCCACAGCATGGCTTACCAAGCAGTGCGTCGGTGCGCGCCCGGGATCCGAACCAGCGAACCCCGGGCCGCCGCAGCGGAGCGCGCGCACTTAACCACTTGCGCCACCGGGCCGGCCCCGCAAGTTTTGATTTTTGATGAAAGGCTTTGCAACCTACATCAGATTTATATGGTTTCTCTCCTGTATGGACTTGCTGAGGTGTACTAAGTTTCAAGCACTGATTAAAAGCTTTGTCACATTCATTAACTTTGTAAGGTCTCGGTCCAGAAGGAATTCTCTCATGACTCACGAGGTTCAATTGTTTGCTAAAAGGCTTCCCACCCTCATTATATTTGTAAGATTTTTCTCTAATGTGTGTTCTCCCATACTGTGCAGGTAAAAAAGGATATTTAAAAACCTTACTATATTTATTACAAATGTTTTCGACACTAGGAAGAATTCTTTGAAGTGGTGAAAGTGAGGAACCATTGTTGACAGACTTTTCAACTTCTCTGCATTCACCAATTTTCTCCTCAGTTTGAAATCTCTGCAGTTCAGCCAGGTGTGCCTGCCAACTTAATTCAGTTATAGTTTCCAAACACTTTATATACTTGTTTCCAGCATTGCTTATGTGATTTTTCAGTTTTAACAAATTCCTTATAAATTGTTCATCATGCATGAAATATTGGTATGTATTATCTTTTACAGAAACACTCTGTTTTTGTAGAAAATTAATTGAGGATTTATCGTGTGGCCAATCTATTCTACAAGTTGGATTTTTGTTATGAGTCAAAGGCACTCCTTTGTAATTTCTTGCATCATATCCCCGTTCATTCTGATGCTCATGCAAGTTTTCCCAGACTTCCTTGAGGTCAAAATTGTTGATGCTATGCCTTCCATTGCTTTCCAATATCAATAAATGGTAGAATTCTCCTTAATCAATGTCCTCTCTTGGTGATAATTCCTTTATTGCAAATCCAGCAGAAAGGTTTCCTATTAGAGTTGGAAGAGAAATGTTTTATATTGAATTAGAACACTGTGCAAAAATTAATACTTAAACATAGTTGTGAAATCTCTGAAGCATTCTCTTCAAACACCACTGTGATATACAGATTTAAATTTTCTTTTCATAATTTTTTCTATATTTTCTCTGATCTCTCATAATAGGTTTTCAAAACACACATTATACACTATACATATTGTCTGGCTATACAACCAGAGAAATAAATGATACTCCACAGTTAGAGAGTCTTCCCTAACTTTTAATCTTTATAATAAGGTGTGTTGATAGGAAGCAAGGAAAAGATAATAAGAAAAAATGTATATCACAATAATAGTAAATAAAACATTTTCATAACCCATGACAAATATAGCAGGTAAGATAAAAGATAACCACATTCATACAAATTAACAGTCTCTGGAACGCTAAAGAATTCTTTCTAAGGAAATAAAGAAAGAATTTACATTCCAGAAGGAGCAAACAGTAGCAAAATGGAAATATATATTAAGAATCAGTGAATTTTAAAATATCAGTTTCAGGTAAATACACATTATTATAAAGATCAAGAATTAGGGAAGACTGTCTGAAATCTCAACTATGATTTCATGCCTGCAGTTATATAATACTCAGTACACAGATCAACTCTCTAACTATGGAGTATCATTTAATTATCCAGTTATGAGGTCAAAAAATGTGTATAATAGGTAGGATGTGCTTCAAAAACTCTAAAAGTGAAAGAAAACATTAATATAGAAAAAAATTACAAAAAGACAACATACAAGATAGAATGCAGTGTATGTAGTGTGAGGAGGGGCAGGTCCTGTGGATACTGGGGTGCTTGGGTACTTAACAGACACAAAGGTGCCAGTATAGTTCACTTAGATCAATGAAAGAACTGAGAAAAGGCCAGGAATGGGATTTAGAACAGGAAGAGTGCAGGTTGGAGTAATGAGCCATGTGGGAACAGGGCTTGTGCTTGCAAATCTATGGGACTATAACTGTGCTATGACAGCTAAAATCTTGAGCTTGGAAAAGGAGACAAAGTCATTTAGCAAGAGGTGTAATACTGACTCATTCTGTAGGAGCTATACTATGGGGATGAGGCAAACATGGAAGAGATTAAAAGGGGAGACAGTGTGGTGTTATGGAAAAAATGTATGTTGAATTTTACTCCAGTATTTGTTCTAAAAATGACCAAACTGAATATCGCACACATTCCATTTTTAGGCGTATACTCAAGAGAGTCATATGTATGTTCCAGAAGACATGTACAAGAACGTTCTTGGTAAGACCCAAAAACAAAAACCTGGAAATGACGACCAAGAGAAGAATGGACGAATTTACTCTCTATGAACTCAGATGGATGCCATAAAACTCTCTCAAGAGTCCAGCAATGAAGGGTGACCACGGGTGCTGGATGATCTCTGACTGGGGGGCACAGAGGCTGTACGACGGCACAAAAGTCAGCAGGAGGCTTTTGCCAAGGTTTCAACTCTTTGGGGATGTGATTATATTTGGTAAAACATATCTTGTGAACTATATTACATATTTTTAAAAATAGAAATTTATCAATTTTGCCACAGTAAATTTATTAGTCTGAGTGTCCTTGTTTGTTATATGAAAACATGAGAGTCCCCATTTTGCTGCAATATTTTAATTATTTGAAATCATGTCTTTGGAACTTTTCATATGACAATCCAAGACATATAAGAGACAGCACGTGAGAAGTGCTCTTACTATATGTATTAGTAGATATATACTTATTATCATTATGAATGAATAGAAATTAATATACACTTATCCAAAAGTAATGAATTCTGAATTCACAAACATGATCAGAAAGCAGTACCCTTAAGGGGCATTACTAAATGAGCACAGAATGGTTGGTATGGAAAAATGGTGTTGGTAGCAACATTTAAGTGTAGAAACAATTTTTGGCAGTGCCATGGTGATTCATGCAGAATTCTACATGCAAGCATGTGGTCAGCAACGTAAGTCTCCAATAATACCCAGAACAGGACAGCAACTGGATGTGTGTCAGCAAGGAACAGGTAACTTTTTACAGAATTTGGCTGAAAAGGAGGACAGGGAACAAAACAGGCTTCATGGGTTACTTGAAATATGTAATTCCAAGGACTTAAATTGTCTGAGAAATGCAACTCTCAGAAGCAGTAGTAATGAGGGAACCACGGACAATAAAAAACTGCCTAACTTTTCTATCAAATAAACTGAGATATTTAAATATTAGGTTAGTATACCAAGATGTGGAGGATGATTCTAGACAAGGAGAATAATTATTAGAATAAGTTATTTTTAGCAAAAAAATATGAAGTCAGTGAAATTAAAATCAAATCCAAAAGTTATTTTTTGAAAACTACATATACTGCATAAAACACAATGTATTTTATATATTAAAAAAACTATGGAAAATCAATTGAATTGTATTTCTGTAGCTATGTAACTTAATTTTAAAAAGTGTTTTTAAGATTTCAAAAATTCTCAGTTTACAAAAATGTCATAGATTTAATTGAGGACAATGTGTAAAAACAATGAGATACCACTAGACACACGTATGAGGCTAGACAAAATCAAGAATAGTGACAACACCAAACACTGGCAAGGATGTTGAGAAAGAAGAACTCTCACTCATTGCTGGTGGGAATGCAAAATGGGAGTCACACTGGAAGAGAGTTTGCAGTTTCTTACAAAACTGAACGTATTCTTACAACACGATGTAGCAGTCACCCTCCTTGGTATTTACCCAAATGAGCTAAAAACTTATTCCCACATAAAAACTTGCACATGAATATTTATAGCAGTTGTATCCATAACTGCCAAAATTTGGAAGCAACCAAGATGTCCTTCAGTAGGTGAATGGAGAAATAAACTGAAGTACAGCCAGATAATGGAAGTATTATCCCCCACTAAAAAGAAATGAACTATCAAGCCATGAAGAGACTTGGAGAAAACTGAAATGAATATAACTAAGTGAAATAAGAAAATATGAAAGGGTTATATACTGTTTGATTCCAAGTAAATGAAATCCTGGAAAAGGCATATCAATATAGTAGAGAGATCCCTGGTTGCAGGAGTTAGGAGGGAGGGAAAGATTAACAGGCAGAGCACAGAGGATTTTTAGGGCAATGAAATTAGTCTGTATGATACTATTACGGTAGATATGTGTCATTACACATTGGTCCAGCCAATAGAATGTGAATGCCAAGAGTGAACTCGAAGGTAAAGATGGACTTTGGGTGATAATGATGTGTCACTGTAGGTTTATGAATGATAACAAATGTAGCACTCTGGTGTGGGATGCTGATAATGGGGAGGGTCTGGATGTGTGGAGGTAGGAAACATATGGGAAATCTTTACTTTTTGCACAATTTTCCTGTGAAACTAAAACTGCTCACAAAAACTGTCTACCAAAAAAAGTGTATGTTAAAACTGCTAAGCATAAAATAATATGACACAAAAGTAAAAGGAATAACTAAGACTACCTTTTCAAAAAATTCTAGAGGTTATACAGGTTTTGGGGGAAGTAATATTGAGTCATAACCAGTTGAGAAAGAAACCTCATAAAAAATATAAAACAATATTCATTCCATGACTCCACAGCCCCAAATTGGAGATATAAACCAAAGAACAGGGAGGGTATCATTAAAAATATGGAACTGACGAAATAAATAGAAAACAAGGTCAGTTATGACAATGAAATGTGCCAGATGAAAGTATCAGTAGCTTAAACAAAACAAATTACAGTAGACTTAAAAAACGTAGGCATCATTCAACTTTATAAAATTCCTTAATAAGATGTGTCAAAATAGTATTTGTTGAAGGTGAATGAACAAGAGCAGACGTATAGGATACACAATGCGGCATGAACAGTAGTTTACTCAAGAGTCTCACAGAAATTAGGTTGTGAACTTGGACAGTGTTCTCCTTAGGTTAAGTTCCTACACCTTTTATTTACTGCCGGCTCAAAGGAGATGATCATAGTATGTCTGACCCGTACTGTCATACTGCCCTTGGGAGACACTGTTCACTCCTCAACAAACAGGACAACTAGAAACACTTATCAGTCAGGCTCTCCTAATACTTTCCACCTCAGTATCCTGGGACATGCTGGCCACTACCCACTGGCTTCAAGAGGCACTTCTGTATGTCAGAGGATGTATTTGTAACATATTAAGCAGTCTTCTCCATCAAGAATTTTCTCTTACCCAGTAAACACCCTCCATGGGAAAGTCCACCAGAAGTTGTCCATCACCTAAAGATGAGTTATCTCAAAAGAAAAAGGATGAAACTTCAGACTCTTGGAATGTGTATTTCAAAAGCAAGTTTCAGAGGCAAAATCTTAGAGGAGAATAAGAAATCAGGAAGACTAAGGTCTTTCTATGTTCTGTGACAGGGAGAGCAGGAAGAGGGAGAAAAATACAAGATGTAGGAGTAAAATAAGAAAGTCAGATTTTGTGGGGTTCTTGAGAAGGGGCTGTGACCTGGGACTATAGGCTGTGGGGTGAGTGCCTGAAAGACTCCCGCAAAACAATGGGGATCAAAGAGAGGATCTCAGTGTGTAGTCTTTATATGACTGCTCAGTGACAATGTCAAACAATCTCAAATCCTACTCCTCTTTACATATATGTGGCAAAAAGAGAACTGAAGAGATGGCTGAGGGGCCTGAACAGGCAGTCAGGGCCTGACACAGCCCAGGGAGTTTCATGGAACCCTAGAGACAATGGAAGAGCAGCTATTTTGTTTGTCTATCTCCCGAGAAGTTCTCCCAAGAACATGAAATGCGAATGCAAACTGAAGAGGTCCTGGGGTCAGGACTAGAGAGCCCTCAGCTCTCATCTCTATGGACTGAGAACCAAGAGAGATCAAGGGGAAAGAGGACTCCACAGAGACAGCCATCTTGGTCTCCCTCAAACCAAGGGACCCAAGTAGCCAGTGGGGCCAGATAATAGAGTATTGTACGTCATGATAAAGCTTTTGCCTGCCTCTGCGTGAGCTGCAGGATCATGGTCGAGTGTGATTTTAACCTTTTACATATTTGAATAACAGACCGGTAAGTTTGTATGTGTGGTTTGCGGGGGGAATCTCTTTGAGAGCTTATAAGAAATATACATTCATTTTCCCACAGATCTTTCCCAATTGAGGAGAATTTCCCAAACAATACTTAATGGAGCAGCTCACTCTGTGCCCATGTGAGCTCTTACTTGTGTTCACACCTCCATACATTCCCACGTGCCTGCATTTTGTCCTACTTCCTTTTCACTCTTCAGGGTCCAGGGCTGTTTCCCCTGCTCCGTAATGGAGCTAATGTTGTGCTCGAGAGAGTTTAAATTATAAAGAAAAATTGAACGTGACACGCTGTGCTTTTGCAGAACACATTCCCAACTCTTTGTTCAGTAAGAAGAGGGAACATTATAGACGGGTCTAGAAAAGTATTTCAAAAATCAGTCAACTCACTGCCTCCTTCTGAATGCTAAGGGGTTGGTTTTAAGTATGTAGGTATCTAGCTCTCTCCCAAGAACTAGTGAATCAAAAGCACAAGGGTAAAACCACAGAATCAGATATTTCTAAAATTGGCTATGTTTTCTGACTATTATGTTCTGAAACCACGACCAATGACGCATGCAGTGGGCAGAACTTCTGAAGAAAGGGGAAGTTAGAGTCCATGTGCCACACTAGGAAGCCTTTCTGAATCAAAAAACCTTCAATCACTCTCTTAAGAACAGGGATTTGAAAATCAGGCAAGGTAGGGGTTCCCAAGAGACTCATAAGGGAAAACGCAAAGATATACAGTAGTTGTTACCAACTTCAGAAGGGAAGTTATCCTCACCCAGGGAGAGCAGGTTCCTGTAGTTCTCCAACGTTACGTCCCTGTACAAGGCCCTCTGAGCAGGGTCCAGGCATTCCCACTCCTCCCGAGAGAATTCTATGGCCACATCCCTGAAGCTCAACTGCCCCTGAAAGGAAAGCACATTTCACCATGTCAACAAGGACAGAGTTCTTATTTTGATACTAAATGAGAGACGAAGACACGTGTAAGCATTGACTCGGCAGGAGGGAATGTTCTCAATGATCCATTTAAGATAATTTTGGTCAAGTTACATTTCTCTAAATTTTCTTAACTGAGGTGAAATTCACATAACATAAAGTTAGCCATTTTAAACTACAATTCAGTGGCATTTAGTACATTCACAATGTTGTACAAACATCACCTCCATCTAGTTCAAAAACATCTTTCTCATCCCAAAGGAAATCCATTACCCATTAAGCAGTTGCTTCCCACTCCCCTCCCCCCCTAGTCCCTGGTAATCACTAATATGCTTTCTGTCTCTATGGATTTACCTATTTCAGATACTTTCATATCACTGGAATGCTATGAAGTGTGCGATCTTTTGTGTCTGGCTTCTTTCACTTAGAATAATGTTTTTGGTTTATCTATGGTGTGGTATATGTATCAGGACCACACTCCTTTTTTACGGCTGAATAATTTCATTGTCTGACTATACCACAGTCATCCTTTCATGGACATCTGAGTTGTCACCACCTCTTGGCTAATGTTAATAGTGCTGCTTTGAACATGTGTTTGAACATTGGTTTTCAATTTTTTTGAGTATATACCTAGGAGTGGAATTACTGGGCTATATGGCTTAATTTTACAAAGATCTCCACACTATACTCCACAGTAGCGACACCATCTTCCACCAATGTATCAGGATTCCAATTTCTCCACATCCAAGCAACACTTGTTATTTTCTGTTTTGTTATACTCATCCTAGTGGGTGAGAAATTATATCTCATTGTGCTTTTGATTTTGTATTTTCCTGATGACTAATTTCATTGAACATCTTTTCACGTGCTTGTTGGCCACTGTACATCTTTTATGGAGAAATGTCTATTAAAGTCCTTTGACCATTTTTTAATTAGGTTCTTTGTATTTTGGTTGTTGAGTTGTAGGACTTCTTCATATATTCTGGATACTAGATCTAGACCAGATTTGTGATCTGCATTTTCTCCCATTTGGCAGACTGTGTTCTTACTGAGGTAACAGTGTCCTTCAGTGCACAAACATTTTTTATTTTGATGGAGACCAATTTCTCTGTTTTGTTTTACCTCTTTGCTTTTGGGGTCATATCTAAAAATCCACTGCCAAATCCAAGGTCAGGGAAATGTATCCCTACCTATTCATCTAATAGTTTTTTAGTTTTAGGTCTTACATTTAGTCTTTGGTTCATTTTAAATTATTTCTTCATATGGGGAAAGGCAGAGGTTCAATTTCATTCTCTTTCACGTAGATATGCAGTTGTCCCAGCACCACTTAAGAAACTATTCTTTCCCCATTGACCAGCACCCTTGTCAAAAAGGAATTGACTAGATGTATGGGTTTATCTGTGGACTTGCAGTTCTATCGCCTTGCTTTATATTTCTATCCTCACGCTGGAAACACAGTTTTGATTATTCTAGTTTTGTAGTAAGGTTCGACACTGGACATTGTATGTGCTCCAACTTTGTCATTCTTTCCATGCTTATTTTGATTATTTGGAATCCTTACCAATTCAATATAAATTTTAAAATCAGGTTTCCTATTTGTGCAAAAAAGGCTGTTGGGATTTTGATGGGAATTCCACCGAATCTTGATAGTACTTTGGGGAGGACTGTGACCTAAACAACACTAAGTCAACATTTTAGGGAGGACACTTCACAGACAGAGAAGATTAACAACTCCAAAATGTGGCATTTTAGGAAGAAGAAAACAGACCAATCCATTAAGAATATGACTTTTACCTTGGAAAGAGCCATTCCTTCTTTCTTTCCTCTTCCTCTGGGATTCTCAGGTTAGATTATTCTGTACGACAAAAATATGTTGTTCAGTGCTTAGAATCAACACACCGCCTTCCTCTGCCACAGGTATACACATAGGGAGAACCTCAATACAGGGGACAGATGGCCCTTTGCTGCCCACTGTAAGAGGAGGGATACAGGGACAGTAAACTCTACACAGAGATCAATAAGTGAGTTTTTCACCCATTTCTTCAGAAAGCCCTCCCCTCCTTCGGAAACCCACACACTCTGCTGCAACTGCACTGTCCTTTGTCAGCTGGCAGGGGCGTCAGGAAACTGCCTCATGCAAGTCCCTGGCTCCTCCCTAGGCAGTCAGCATCTAAAGAGCGGCTGATGCAGGACAGGGAAGCATGCCTCCTCCCTCAATCTGCACCAACTCTGAAGGGCCACCCAGCTCCACAGCTCGCTGCTGTAGATACACTGAGGAGTTTAGATTTTTGTCCTGAGGGTCAGGGGGAACCATAAGGGCCAGGCTTAATTCCAGGCGATGATGCAATCAAACTTAAGATTTACCCATGAAACACAGAGGAAGGAGAGTGAAGCTGAAAGAGAGGCATGCCTCTCTCTCTGAGCCTCTGCCCCTGCCTCTTCCTTACTGGTTTTCATTATTTTTGGAGGACTGGGACACATTGCAAATTCTAATTCTAACTGGGCACCCTCTCCCGGAAAACTGCCAAATGCAGACACATGCTCAGTTTTGAAAATCATTTCAAGGATCCCACTAGCTCAGACTCAGAATTCCTGGTCTACTCGATCATCTCCATGTTACAGGCGGGGGCCCTGAGGCTCAGAGGGGAGAAACTTTACCAAGTTACCCTGAAGAGGTCTGAGTTCAGTGAGCAGAACGGGGTGTATGTGGTGGCCTGGACAGGGCAGTAGAAAAGGTCTGTTCTAATTCCAGATTACATTTCACATTCCTGACCAAGAGAAGATTCTCTTTCATGGGTTTAATCAAATTCAAGCATTTAATTCCTCTTTTCCAGAAAAAATATTAAAAAATGTTTAAAAAATGAAGTTACAAATAGTTATGAGTCTTGGAAACATGAAAGAGGGTCACTTGGAGATGGGCTCTGAGCAATCTGTTCATCATGGACACATGGGCTCTACTGGAACAAAGCTCCACATCCATCCAGCCCATCCTTCAATATCTGCACAGAAAGTACACAGTAGACTGGAGGGGAACATCTATATAGTTGGAGACTTTAGCTTAGAGGTCACCAATTTAACAGATCACTTTAGGGAAGAAAGAAGCTGCTGACTAGTAAACTAACTGGTTACACTACGTTTCCAGTGTTAAAAGACTACCAACATCCTTACCAGATTCACCGTGAAATACTGCAGTTATTTACAGAGATCAAAGTTCCAATATACAACAGAGTAGAAAGCATATAAACCTCATACTCGGAACAATAAAATTAACAGGGAAAATAATTTGGAAATTAAAAAAAATACTAAACTTAAAACAAGTGTGAGGATACATCAAATTTAGAAAAGAATGACATGAGCCAAGGGGACAGAAAGTCCTTCCCCATTGCTTGAAAGGGAAGAGGGTGACCTGGAATTGACTGAGCTAAGTCTCTGCCCTCAGGGTGAATAGGGGCTGCAAATGGAATTACCTTCTGGTGCAATTTCAGAAAATACAGATGCCTCAAACACGTGGTTTTCTAACTCGCATTCTCTTCTGCAAAACTTAAAAAGTTCAACAAATCTGAAATTAATTAGGTTACGGAGGCACAAGTCAGTACTTCACAACTTAATACCTCATATCCAATCAACTCAATACTGGCCCGGGTTTGGGTCCCTGGGTTTCTCCACCGCTGTGTATTGTGTTCTCTGTATTTGTCTCCGTCCTTCTGGTTCTCTCCTCTCCTTTTTTCCATTTCTGTGTTTCTCCTCATCCTCTTGTTCCCCTCCCTCTCTATTCCTCCTCCTACGGTGTTGGCCCCACTCTGTTGCAACCTCTGTTTCAATCCTCGAGTTCTTTCTCCCTAAACTTTCAGGTGACGCTCTAACTCCATTGATTTCTGCCTCTTTCTCCCCATCTCTGTTCCCCTCTGCTCTCCCTGGAGGGGGGCGAAGGGCGTGTATCCGCCTCCTGAGTGAGGACTTGATCACGCGGTTGGGCGGGGGGAGTCAGACGTCACAGAAAGGTTTTGAGCAGGAAAACGACGCGGCGGTGGTCGGTGTCTACGCAGACCGAAGGCAGAAAGGTTGGGCCAGCATCTGCGTCAGAGCGATTTTAACGAGAAACGGACGCAGACTCCCGGACCGCACGGAGCCGCAGGACTCGGGACATCTATAGCTACGGCGCCAGAGGTGAAAAGGACGAACTCACAGCCAGATGCACGAGCAGGTTCAGCAATTGTAACTTAGGGGGCGACCCCAAAACCCGGGTGTGACGGGCGGGGGCCTGAGGACCCGGAAGCGCATGTACCACCAAGAAACAAAGACTCACTCATCGGAGCGCGCCGCCCGCTCCGCGGGATCCACTTCCGTCGCCAGGAAACCGCGCATGCGCGTGCGTATCGGGACGGGGCTGACCCGCCGGGTGGGGGCGGGGCCGAGATAGGGGCGGGGCCCACAGGCACGTGGTCTCATCCTCTGCTCAGTCCCTGCAGGTTTCCAGATCTGTTTGTCTTCCTGCCTGACAACCTCTGGTTCTCTGCTTTTGGCTGCCTTTGAGTCTGTCTGGTGTCCTTTGGAGCCAGGCTACCTACAGTGTGTGTGGGCCGCTGATGCTGCAAGCCGAGATATTTTCTCTTAGCAAATCGAAAACGGTTTCCCTGAAAGCTTGATAGAGACACGTGTCCTAGGAGTGAGGCGGGAGGGAGCGCTGGGACCTGGGGGTGGGGTACTGGGGTTGTAGGCGGTGGTTGGATCCTGGAACGTCTGAGACGCAGCACAGTTACAACAATTTATTTAATTGAGCGGGAGAAGGAGTGCACATTTCTCCCCAACCAGATCATTTTGTCCATTTTACCAAGAAGTGCTTTAAATATGCTTCCCTCCACCCCAAGCTATCATATATTTCAGCTGACTATCTTTCCTCTCAGGATGTGAGGTAAAGACACAAACCTGGTCTCCAGTGGTCTCCAGTGTCCTGTGGTGTGTCATATATTGTTTTATCCCCAGGTCCATCCAGGACCGGTTGCTACAGAGCCATTATTTTTCCTTCTCATGTTGTTCACTGATCATCACACAGGCTTTTCCATTTACTAAATTATTCTCACACTTCTCTGCCCAGTTAATTCTAGAGAAACTTTAATTTATCAAGTTCAAAGTCACATGGTCATATAAGTTTCTACTATCTCCAAGGTATTAGAGACCCCAATTTTATTTTTATTTATTTATTTTTGGTGAAGAGGTTGTACCTGAGCAAACATCTGCGCCAGTCCTCCTTTAGTTTGTATGTGGGTCACAGCCACAGCATGGCTTGATGAGAGACATGTAGGTCGGTGCCCAGGATCCAAACCTGTGAACCTCCAGCTGCAAAAGTGGGAGTGTGTGAAGTTCACTGTGTCATGAGGCCAGCCCCTAGAGATGCCAATTTTCAATGGATTCTTAGACTCAGACTTCTCCATTGCAATATTTAATATAATGGAAATTTTATTCCATTGCACATAATATTATTTTAGTCCCTGCTGTGCCTACTACATTATGGATTCTATGAAGGCAGAGACTCGGTCTGTTTGTCACAGCCTCTCTGTTATGTGACTGCTCATCTTAGTGCTTAAATCTCTCTCAGAAATGAATGAAGTGACTGCACATTGTTTAAAGAAACAAAAATTTACACTATCATTTTAGGGAGGTGTGTATTCCATACAAAACAAGTTTGCATCAGAAATCAATGTGGAAAATTTTCAACCCCAAACCCGTCATTATCCGAGGGACTCCTGTAAAGGTGAGGAACAGGTAGTGGGCTACTGCTAAGTGCTTGAGAATTGAACCTTAGGAAGGAGTTCAACCCTATTTTAATTATTTTTTACCATAGAGATTTCTCTCTTTTTTTTTTTTTACCTTTTTCATGCTATAGAAAGAAAAGAATAAGACCATTTATTGTCATTTTGATAGGAATTTCCATTTCCCAAATACCCAGTGTTAATGCTATTATCTCCACTGTAGTTTTTGCTGCTTATTAACTTAGGCACTTTGGCATATTTCTGAATTTTTACCTTCACTCATCTGTCACTCTATTCGTGAATAAATATATCTTGTAGGGATAGCCACACTCATTTTGTGTCTTTTTTGGAGTTTTTGTGGCTAGTCTTATTTGTTCATTATTGTATAAAATTTTTGCAATAATATTGCTAGTTCCTAAAACTAACTGATGGTGTCTATATTGGGATAAAATTAAATTTATAAATTAGCTTAAGGAGAATTGACTTTTTAAAAATAATACTGAGTTTTTCTACCCAAAACATGATGGGAATTTCCATTTGTTTATATCTACTTTCATATATTTCAGGAATGTTTTGTAGTTTTCCTAACATGGATTTACTTATTTTTGTTAGACTTATTCCTGGTTAGTTTATGTTATGCTTTTGTAATTTCAGCCCCTCCCACTGTAACTTGTAAATGATTGTTTTTTATATATGTAAATTGTTTTATATACGTAAATTGTTTTTGTATATGTAAATGATTGTGATTTATATGTATGAAAGGTGTTGTTTTTGTAAATCAATATTGTGTTCTATGAGCTTACTGAATTATTTTTTTTGTAGTAGATTTTCTATCAATTCATTCGTGTTTCTAGATGTATAAGTGTATCATCTGAAAACATACTTTTAAATCTTTGTTTCCAATTCTCACACCATTTTAAATTGTCCTGGCTAAACTTCCACCACAATGGTAACTGAATAGACCAGGTGATCATGTGCTTTCTTAGTGTCATTTTCTGATGTTAGTGAAATGTCTCTAGTGTTTCCCCATGAGAGAGATGAGGATTTGTTTTTTCACATTGGGCAAGATGCATCAATTTCTAATTTTGAGTGTTTTAGTTTAACATCCATACATATTGAATTCTTCCAAATAGATTTTTTTAAACTATGAGTAGGATCCCCTCATTTCTCTTCATAAATGTTATAAACTATATTAATGGATTTCCAAGTATTGACTTATTCTTGATTTCCAGACATAAAGTTCACTTGGTCATTGTATATTATTTTTATATTATATTACTTTTCAGTTTTTTGCTATATTTTATTTTAGATGTTGCCATCTGTAGGCAGATGTGAGATCTTTCTGTAGTATTCTATTTGGTACAAACTGTGGGACGGTTTAATATCACTATTTTATTTGATTCATGTAAATCATTTGGAAAATGTACTTTTAATGCTCTTGAATTGAGTAAGTAGCATTGGCTTATGTGCTATTTAAAAGAATGGAAGAGTCTGCCTGATAATCTGTTCCTGGTGCTTTTATTTGTGAGGCACTCTTACAAACGTCTCCCTTTCCTCTGTGGATATTGGTCTGTTTAGCCTCACTATCTCTGCTGAAGTCAATTTTGGTAAAATATATTTTCTGCAGTTCTTTGGGGAGATGAGGTCACAGAATCACTACCCCATGTCTCACGATCTGGCTTCCTCCCTGTCACACATGCTTGGGCTGTTATGACCCTTCCACTGAGCTCACTGTCCTGGCAGCAGGAAGGAGTCATTGAGTATTTTCTATTTCAGTCTGAGAGAGTCTGGAAGGTTAGGAGTTGTATCAGGAATCTAGGGGAGGTGTACATGTCTGGAAATGCAACCCAGTGGAAAACTTCACAGGAAGGAGGAATAATTCCTGAGGCCCAGTGTGAGCACGTGGAGAGAGGCTAGAGGGCTGAGACTCTAAACCAACCCATGACTGCTGCTACTAATGTAATTTAGTAAAATCCTCATGAAGGGGTTCTTGGTGTTTGATCCAAGTCCTATCAAAGTCTGAATTTTAAGATGCTTCAAGATTATAATTTCAGAATTAATCTACTATTCAATATAGTGTTCAAAAGCCACAGAGACATTTTCAGGGGCAATATCATGATTTCTGTAACAGCTCTGGGCGTGTGATAATGAGGACCATGGAACTAACTGAATGGTCTAATTCTAATAGAAACAATGTGACTGAATGGCAAGTGCTGAAATATAATTATTTTTCTGTAATTTGGGTGTGATGTGCTTAATAGAGACAGTAAATGTTTCTCTACTGGGAATATCTGTGGTCTGTTGATCATGGAGAGATTATTTTCCTTCCTGAAATTAGAAAAGGCCCTTTAAAAAAAGTTCACGTCATAATAGAGGATTTCAGAATGCAAAAAATCAAGGACTTTATTTTTTAAATTTAATTTAATTTTAAAAGAATAAATTAATCTAAAATATAATCTCGTCAGAAAAAAATTCCATGCCTTCAAATTCCATTTTGCATATTTGTATTGTATTTTAATAGCTTTCAAAAATCAGATATTAATTCAAGGTCAAGTTAGTTTTTTTCTAAAATAATATATATATATATGATCTTCAAATAGGATTAATTTATTTTCTACCCTAAAATGCTTTATCACTTATGTACTCTTTGTGTCTCATATTTTAGCGCATGGTCTAATTTTGTATAATAATTTCTGTGATGAGCGCTATTGTATTTTTGGTCCAGGCAGAAAATGAAATGAGTTTTTCTGTTGCCATCCTAACATGCATCTGTATTAAATAAATAAAATTGGGTCATGTAAAATTATTCAGTGCATCTATAAGTTAAGACCTCTGAATCTTCACCCCTAAGTTATCTTAGTCTATAGAACAAATACTCAGACAAAAATGGGAAATTATCAAACCAAGTTTATAAAGTAATATAAATTTAAAATATGACAAGGTATATATATGTGTGTGTGTATAAATATGTAGATAGATATATTTAAAGAGCACAACTAGATAACCGTAATAGTATAGAACAGTAGTCAACACCCATATCATTGCAACCAGGCTACCCAGGTCAAATCCTGACTCTGCTGCTATTTAGATAAGTCAGTTAACCTTTCTTTAGTTAAATTCTCCTAGTCTGTAGAAGGAATGTAATATTAGTTCCTAATACACAGAGTTGTGAATATTAAATAAGTTGGAATAAGTAAAGCATTAATAATAGTGACCATACATCCTAAGTGCTATAAAAGGAAACACATGAAACTTGGGAAATCTCTTAACAAAAGAAAATATATTTTACACGTTAATTCTCGGGGGGCAGGAGATTTTATTTTCCATGAAAATGTAGCCCAAAACTCTTGTTTCTATTCGCAACCCTCTGCTTGTGAATTTGAATATTGAGCCTTAGAAAATGACAGAAAGGCCTCTGTGGATTTGAAAATAGGACCATCTTCCTATTCCAGATAGTTGTTGGAATCCTGGGGAATTCCTCACTCTTATATCATTATATGTTCCTTTACTTCAGGAGATGCAAACCAAGATCCTCAGATTTGATTCTCAGGCACCTGACTGTGGTCAATTCCTTGGTCATTCTCTCTAGAGGAATCCCAGAGACAATGGCAGCTTTAGGGTTGAAACATTTTGCCAATTATTTTGGGTGCAGAGTTCCTTTGTATGTTCATATAGTAGCCAGTGGTGTGTCCATTGGCACCACCTGTCCCTTGAGTGTCTTCCAGGCCATTACAGTCAGCCCTAGGGACACCAGGGGGGCAGAGCTTAAAGTAAAAGCCTTGAAGTGTATTGACCCCTCCAGTATCCTGTGCTGGGTGCTCCACATGCTGGTAAATATGGTTTTTTTCCATATTTATATGACTGGTATATGGAACAACAAAAACATTACAAAGAAAAGTGATTTGGATATTGTCTTGCTCCACTGCATGACAAGGCCGTAGACTCAGTATATGCAGCATTGACATCTTTCTGTGATGATTTGTGTTTGGGACTCATGACCTTGGCCAGCAACTCCATGGTTTTCATTCTGTACAGGCAGAAGTAGCAGGTCCAAAACATTTATAGAACAATCTGTCCCCCAGATCCCTTCCTGATACTAGAGACACCCAAAGCATTCTTGTTTTGGGGACCACCTTCATATCATTTTATGCCCTGTTCTCCATCATTTATGTTTATTTGGCTCTCTTGGATAATTCCAGTTGGTGGCTGGTGAACATTGCTGTACTAATTGCTGCATGTTTTCCAGCTATGAGCCCTTTTGTTCTCATGAGCTGTGACTCCAGCATATCCAGGCTGTACTGTGTCTGCTGTGAAAGAAATGCATAATTCCCTCATCTCATCAGAAAAGATGAATTGTCTGTCTTGCACCACGTTCGGTCATTGATGCCCATAGACTTCCAAGAATCTTAAGAACAATTATGAACCAATTTCACTACAGAGAGTGGTGTGGACAAGACCGATTGACACTGGCCTAATATGAAATAATGAATAACAATAGTCATGGTAAATGAAATCTCATGTAATTAATATGTATATACTTATATAGTTGTATTTTTTTTTTTTTTTGCTGAGGAAGATTCACCCTAAGCTAATATCTGTTGCCAATCTTCCTCTTTTTTTTGCTTGAAGACTAGCCCTGAGCTAACATCCATGCCAATCTTCCTCTACTTTGTATGTGGGTCACTGCCACAGCATGGCTGATGAGTGGTGTAGTGCACCTGGGATCTGAACCCACGAACCCAAGCCACTGAAGTGGAACACATAAACTTAACCACTACACCGAGGGGTTGGCCCCAATAGTCATATTTTTATTAGTGGTTGCAGTGGAAAAGTTCAGATTTCATAAAACAGTCCTGAAATAATGTAAAGATCCTGGAAATGTCTTTGAATGGGTAATTTTCAATCTGAGATATTAAATTTTCCCAAGAGGTACCTGAGCTTGGAATTGTGAGGATATTTGCATAAAAAGGAACATCATGTGAACAGTTTCTCAGGAAATTGGAGGTAGGAACAGTGGCTCCGATTTGTGTTGCAAATGGCCTGGGCCAAAACTGGAGGGAAAATTAGGTTCTAGTTATTGCAGGCATTGGAGGCTGGGTTGTCAATATTGTGCCTTACATCCTGAGAGGAATTGTGGACATTTGAAATGTGATAATGTTTATGCTGAAGATTAGTGTATTAAAATATTTTCAGGTAAACATTTGAAGAGTAAACTGCATGACAGAGAATACAGGAAGACGTGTCAGCTGAATTTTCAAAAGGGTGCAGGTGGGAGGCAGCAAGTGAATAGAGATTTGATATGTGGGTAAAGATCGAATGGATTTGGGGGGTGGTTAGAAGGTAGATTGTTCTGTGTTAAATCTTGATTACACTTGGCTACAATGGGAGGAAAGAGGTCTCAGGACGGACTTCTGCATTTCCAACTTGAGGATGCAAGTTTATGGAGGAGCCTTGCATCAAGTTTGAGTAGCAATTTGGAGCTGAAAGGTATGAATATATTTCATTTAATAGGAGTTTTATTGCTTTTGAAATCACCAAGAGAGGAAAATGGACATCTTTGAAAGAAAAAAAAGAAGATATTTACTAAACCATAGAAATATTTTAATATAATTCTCTGTAATGGAAAAATAAACATTTGCCATTTTAAAAAGTAAACATTTTATTTCGGAATAAATTTAGATCTGCAGAAAATTTGCAAAAATAACACAGAGAGTTCACAAATATCCCTCACCCAGTACCCCAAATGTTAACATTTTAACTTTACCATGGTACAATTGTCAAAACTAAGAAACCAGTGTTGGTGCTGTGAAAGATGACAGGAGTGGAGCCATGTTAAAGTAGAGCCAGAGAAGCCATTTCAGAGGAATTGCCTTGCACATGTTGTCTTCTTTATCTTCCAAACTGGACCACACCACCAACATTCCAAGAAGTCAGTAAGGACAAGAATATCCTGTTTGTAAGGAACGATGAAATTGGACATGGCTGATGACCGAATCACTAACCGATCAATGAAGTACAAGTCTATCCTTTTGCCTGATGACCAAATCTCGAGCTAGTCTGTGAAGTACAAACCTAGCCTTACCTCATCTGGCACCAGTGAACTTTTCCTTAATACAACTTACCTCATCTTCCTCCCTTTTGCCCATTAAAACCCCGAGCCCCTTTTCTATAGTTGGAACACAGTTTGGGTTTCTACATGAATCTGTGCTCCCTGAATAGCAATTCTTTGATCCCAGATAAACACTTTGCCTCTTAGATTGGTTTCTGTTTTTGTGGGTTGACAGTACATTACTATCAACTAAACTCCAGAATTTAGTTACATTTCACTCTTTTTAACACAGTCATTTTTCTCTTTCAGGACCCAATCCAAGAAATCACATTATATTTAGTCATCTTGTCTCCCAGTCTCTTCTGCTCTGTGATATTTTCTCAGCATTTCCATGTTTTCCACGACAGGTTTGAGGAATGCTGGTTTGACGCATGTTAGAATGTCCCTAAAGTTAAATTTCTCTGATATTTTTCTCATGGATAAGCTGGGTTGATAGATTTTTGAGAGGAATATTGCATGTAAGTACAGCACACACTGTCAGAGGGTTCATGCGATGAGTTTGAGTTATCTCGGGTGATGTTAATCTTGATCAGTTAGTTAAGAGAGTGTTCAACAGGTTTCTCCACTGTAAACATACTGTGCTGTGTGGTGTGTGTCTGGGGTGGAGAACAGGTGTTGAATTCAGTTGAATTTTGTTGCTTAAATGGTTCCTGATTGGGTGGCCGGGAACTGCAATATAGCAAAAACAATATATATCTGGTCTTTGTCCCAGGTTCTTGGTACAGAGCTTCAAAAACCCTGGAATTTCCGGAATGATAGGAGTGTCTTTGTTATGCTAATGAAGTAACTGAAATGTGCCTGCGTCTGTGTGTGTGTGTGTGCGTGCGCTTACAGGAGACTGGACACCAGAAAGACCAACCACATGATTGGTTTGGAACAGTCAGCGACCAAAAGTTCGGCGAGGGGAAGGAAGCTGGGGATTAAGCTCAATCACATGGCCAGTGATTTCATCAATCATGCCCAGGTCGCAAAACCCTGATTAAAATATCTGGAGAGAGAAGCTCCAGGGAGAGTCCTAGTGGGGAACAGAAGCTACTGTGCTGGGGACCCTCCCAGATCTTGCTCCACGTATCTCTTCATCTGGCTGTTTCTCAGTATCATTTATAGTAAAATGATATCAAATGTCAAAACCAAAACAAGTATTAACCAGTTTGATGTCCTTCCTTCCAGGGAAAACAACCCATGAGTTGGGGGAGTGTAGTGTCTCACAAGCAGTGGAGACTCTTCTGAGGGATTTGGGGAAAGAGGGAGTTTTATAGAGCGTTAGAAGGGGCAACTGGCAAACAGGGCAAGAGTGGCTAGGAGGTCTGGGGTTTCCATACAAGGCAAGGGGGTCCTGTTTTCTAGGCTACGGTAAGCTAGCTAACGCTGAGTTGGAGGATTGTGATTGGTGTATGTTAGGTTTCCTTGACAGGTGATTCCCATAAGTGCAGACTGACCTGGGTTTAGATTTGTGAGCTGGCTGGGCCACTGGGGCTGCCCCCATTTGTGGATTCACGTAGAGGAGTTAACCTTATCAATGATCACCACAGGTATAGCACTTTCCTGAGTTCTGTGAGTCGTCCTAGTGAAAATGGAATCACCGGGGACATTTAGAAGCCTTACATTTGTATTTGGCTGGCAGACGTGTGAGGGTTTTGGGAATGCCTGAGACTCCTGACTGGTTCTGAAGTGGGGCAGTTCTGGGAAGGACTTTGCCCTTCACTTGTGGGGTCCGTACTAACGCCAGATCATGTCAGAGTTGCATTGAATTGTGGGACACTCTGTTGGTGTCAGAGAAGTAGTGACAGAACACCGGAGCTTTTTCAGATCGGCTGCTGAGTTCCTTTGATATGGCCCCTATCTTCTGTTTTTGGAGCACATCCTTGCTGTTTTTGCCACTACAGGAGCCTCCTGGCTCATCTTATCTCTTCCCTACTCCTGCCTAAGAATCAGCCATTTCTCCAAGGAGCCTTTTTATCAGAGGGTGGTATTAGAAACCCGGATGTAGGTGTTGTGGGTTCTCATCGATATTTGGGTATCATGCCTATTAGCCCCTCTAAGCAGACAGACCTTGGGAATATCTGTTGACATACATTTTCTCTGGATCTGTGGGTCTACTGACCTATCTACAGCTAACTCTGTGTTCATACTGATGTTCCTGACTCTACTCCAGTGCCATGGGGTCCAATTTAGTTTTTCCCTCTCGATTTTCTGTCCCTGTCTCTATCGTTAAGCATTAGGGCATTCTATGTCTTTGAAGTGCCTTGCATCTCTTTTTCCACGACCCTGTGCCCTCTGCACGCTGCCTATCACCTCTCTTCGCTCTGCCCCCATTGTGCCCTGCTCTCTCACACACCTGCAACATTCGAACTCTGCCAGCGACTGTGTACCTTCACCAAAAACTCAAGCACTTTGAAATATCGGACTTGGTAAATATCATCCCTGTGGGTTTTTGCAGGGTGTAGTCAAAAGGGTGGAAAGTGACCCTCCCCTTATTTTTAGGCATCCAAGGTCAGGAGATGCCTGTGTTCTTCCATATACGAGCACATGGAGATCCACTTGGGCATGATGACTGTGTGAATGTGATTATACAAATGGGAATGTGTGAGTATGGCTGAGTGTGTGTAAATGTGAGTATGTGCTTGTCTTTGATGAGTGTATGGGCAAGTGTGAGTTTGCTAAGGAAAGTGTATGCGAGCATGTGTGTAAGCGTGTGAGAGCCTATGGCTGTGTATTTGAGTGTGTGCTCTGCATACACGTGTTTGCATCTATGTGTCAATGTTTGTGTGCTGGTGTGTGTGTTTGTGCAGTGTGGGTTGTCCACCATTAGGGCTCTAAACCCTGACTTGGATGTGGGGAGTACTAGCCAGTGGACATGGATCCCATTGCATGTTTGTGTTTAGAAAAAAGCAAAGGATTAATTTCAAAACTTCTTCATTAATTACAAAAGCAATGAGAGCTGGTTGCAGAAAATTCAGCCCAAAATAGGTGTAGAAAAACGTGGTGAATATCGACGACTATTTAGATGAGTAAGCAGCATTGGCTTATCTGGTAGTTAAAGGAATTGTAGAATCTATCCATTTAACCATCTGATGCTGGAGGTTTTATCTGTGAGGGACTCGTAAACTTCTCCCTTTCTGTAGTTATTGTTCTGCTTAGAACACGTAAGTGTTTAGAACACTGAAAATGAGATCTAGCCTCTTAACAGATTTTTTAGTGTAGGATACTTTAAGGACTGTAGGTACAACCTTGTACAAGAGAGCTCTGGAGCTTGCTTCAATAAAATCTTATAATCTTTTTTTGCCCTTTTTGACCGTTTTCTTGCCTATGCTTATTTGTATTTTCACCGATTGGATTTTTTTTTTTTTTTTTGCAATGACGTGCCTACGTCCAAAAACTAATTGATGATACTGGCTGGTTTGCGACCAAATTAAATCTAACTTCGCTTAGGGACGATTGATGTTGAGTTTTTCTACCCACGAACATGGTGTCATTTTATATTTGTTTATGTCTTCCTACATCTAGTTCAGAAATTTTGTATGGTCTTTCTCATATATGCTTGATACATTTTTTTAGATTTAATGTTAGGTATTTTATATTGTCATTTTGTAACGGCATCCCTAATCTCCGGATGTGGCTTGCATATTGTAATTTTTGTACATATGTAGAAAATGTTTAGTATGTTTTGAAGCCATGTCGTGGGTTCAAATTGATTTGGAATACAAAATCATTGAATTGGCACCCTTCACTGGAATGCTAAACTGCAATCCTCTACTTCCAACAAGAGCCGTGAGGTGTAGAAGAGTCAAGGTGGAGATGAAGTGGACTCGGAAAGAAAACAGCCTCCTAACAGACAAATTTAATGAAACAAATTCAATATGGCTGCATACATTTCATTATCGAAAATATACACTATCTGAAAAACATTGGTATTTATTTCATCACTGTGTCATATGGAAAGTACAAGACAAAGGATCAAACACCATGCCAAAAGGTAAATGTAATTTTTCTTACATCAAATGAGATACATTCTTCTGAGGCAAGGTGGCATGATCTCAGGGTAAAATGCAACCAGAAAACTACATACAGTAAAATATAACAATGAGCAAAAAATCGACAATATCTATATGAGGTTTAAGATCCTCTAGTAAAAAAAGCAGAAACTGAAATTTATAACATAGAAGAAATCTTAAAAATCACCACATAATGTGAGCCGCCTGAAGAATAAACACATGCGGTCAATAAGATTTACTATATCTCGACTTGGGTTTTCTATAAAGTAAAAAGCACACAGATTGACATGGTGACTTCACCATGAGTTCATGAAACTGACAAATAGACACATTTCACCAGAGAGAAAGCTGGTAACGGCTTCTCAATATCAGTCCTCCATGGAGGGCAGGGAAGAGAGGGAAGAGCTACAGCCTTTCAGAATTGAAGGGAGGAGGGGACATAAATCTACGCTGACTTTGCTACACTTGAAAATATACAAACACTTGGGAATTACAGCCTGATATTTGTTCTCATTGTAAAATAATGCTCGACTGTCCTAACACATTCAGAATCCATAAAATGTCTAACATGGAACTGAAATTTGGTAATCCCAGTCCTCAAGGCAACCCAGAGTTCACCATTCTGAGTCTATTTCTCAAGTTTCTTTCCTATGACCACCCAAGTTCTACTTTTTATGAACACACTGTGTCTGAACTAGGTCCTGCTGGTCATCTGGAAGAGTCCGAGGGGTAGCAGGGCTTTGCTCTCACTCCCAGAGATGCCTCTTCTGCAGAATAGTCGGTTCCCTTCACTGAAGCCTAATCGGGTCCTCTGACAGCCTCAGCTGTCTCCTCTCGGGGGAAGAGGGGCACCACTCTCCCCCCTGGGAGGAGCTCCGGGCTTCTCCTCCATTCTCAGCTGGGCCCTGGGGACCTGGGAGTGGGGCTGGGAGCAGCCAGCCCTCAGCAGGGAAGACATAGGCCGCCTGGGTGGCCATGGCGTAGAAGGTCTGCACCAGGTCGGACAGAGGCCCCCGGAGCCGGGCGAGCTGGGCGAGCTGCTCCCAGGGCAGCGGCGAATGCGCCTGCTGGATCTGCGCCTGAACTACGTCCTGATAAATGGCCTCAGATATGGTGCGCAGGGAGGTCACCAGGGTTTTCCGAAGTGGAGGCGGCTGGTCTCCTGGAGACCTGGATCTGGGCCGCTTGCTGCGCCCAGTGCTCCTCCTCCGGGGTCTCCTGGAGCAGGCATCCCGGGTCTCTTCACTCTCACTGGTGTGGCCTGCGTCGGGGACCTTGGGTTTCTTTGTACCCAAAGTCATATTGCGCTCATTTGGAGAAGCCCCTGCACACGAAGTAAGCGGGTGAGAGACTTGCCAGATCAATTCCCATGAACCGCCATGGCGGGGATCCCACCATGCGCGTTCCGCCTTCCCGTGAAGCCCACCTAGCTCCTGCTCCTTCCCGCCCCCTCATCTCTAGCCTGAGGCAGTGCCACGCCCACCCTGGGTCCCCCAAGGCTCCCTGGATCCCCGAGTCTCCAAACCCGCTTCAGCCACTGAACCACCCCCTTCGTGCCCACGCACTGGGTAGGTTACCTGCTTTTCTGTCCGCACCCTTCCGGACCACAATGGAAGATCCTACCTGTTGTGACGCGGGCGCTGTCCCCGGAACCCATTTTCCTCTTCCTGGAGCTCTCCTGATGGGAGCAGCCTTCTGGTTCTGTGGATAAAGTCGGAGTTTGAGTGACTTCCTGCAACCGGAGACCCTGGAAACCTAGTCGGAACTGGACGCGCAAGGAACCGAGGTTACAACCCAAACTGCCAGCTGTGCCTGGAGTCCAGGATCTGCAAGGCCTGGCTGTCAAAGCACAGCCAGTTCCTTCTTGGGAGGCTGACTTACTCCATGTCCTGTCTCTTCTCCCCAGAAACATCACATCTTACCTGAGGGAGCAATGCAGTTGTTTCTGCCTTTGAGCTCGGTTTCCTTGGAGTTCTCCTCATCTGTCTTGGGCTCTGACTCTGCAGAAAAAGATGGAATTTAGTGACTGGCCTCCCTTGAGGCAACAAAATCGTCTAGGCCAACCCTGACCCATATTTGTTGGCAATTCTCTCCACCGCAGCAGTTTAACCAGTGTCCAGTGTGAACCAGAGTAATACGGTTCCAGGGAATCATAGTTACATTTCTCAAAGCCCTCCTGAAGGCTAGGTGACGTTTCCTAGCACCGACCTCAAAATAAAACCCAACCGAAGACGCAAAACTCCGTATCCCTGATGCCACCCCTCCTTCCAGCGTCCATACGGACAGCCCAGGGCCCTACCTCGCCTTCGGGTGCAGCTGCTGTCTCTTAACTGAGAAGAGGGTGACTTGCCCTTTTCTTCGAAAGGTTTCTCCTCCACATCTGAGTCCCTTTCTTGAAAGAAGTTCTGTTGGAAAGTGGGCTGGTCAGTGGGGCGTGGAACGGAGGGGCTATGGGGGTCTTGGTCTTCGGTTCCTGATTCCATGTGGAAGCCCAAACGAAAGACCTTCTCTCCGACGCGTCCGCACTCAGAAGTGAAGGTTGGCCTGATGGACCTGCCTTTGATTCTTTCCTCGGCAGGGCGTGGCTCGCTCCTATTGGCCGAAAACCTTCCACTTTCCCGCCGCTCATCAGCGCCTCAGCTGAGCTCAGATTAGCAATGTTGCTGGTTGTGGCTGTACTGGAGAAACCCACAGAGACGAGGAACCCCTTTTGCAGGGTCCTGGCATAGTGTCAAAAGGCAGGATAGCGAAGCCAGGGGCCAGAGGGAGCCGAGGGCAGGGAACTCCTCCCTGTCTTACTTCGGGCCCAATTCCCACCCCCAATTGTTGAAGAGCCTCCCTGGATTTCTGCCTCCGCTTCCACCGTGAAGTGAGAAGTGAAGGGTGCCCCCGGGTGCAGGGGTTACACAGGCTCATCGGAGGGTTTCTTCCACAGCCATGGAATACATCTCTTTTCAACATTCTTCTCTCTGATAATTTCACCCTGTACAAGTCACAGGAAAAGTGAACTTTAAAAAATGTATTTACCAGAACCATTATGTAGATGGGGTATTTCTCTCCCTTGTTCCCACTCTTGGCAAAAGAGTGAGGACGCTCTGTCCTAGATCCTTAAGTTACTGGATTTCACTATCAGAAAATTTACAAGTCAGTCTTAGCTATGACTATATCTGACAAACAGCATATCTTTATATAAAAATGAAACCAGCAATGAACGAAAAATAATTGTAAACAAAATTTCCCACTAATTATTTCTTTTCTTTAGAACCCTTATGATTGAAATTTTATTATTTTTATTTTTATTTTTTTAAGATTTTATTTATTTATTTTTCCCCCAAAGCCCCAGTAGATAGTTGTCTGTCATAGCTGCACAACCTTCCGGTTGCTGTACGTGGGACACGGCCTCAGCATGGCCAGAGGTGCGGTGCGTCGGTGCGCATGCGGGATCCGAACCCGGGCCGCCGGCAGCGGAGCGCTCACACTTAACCACCAAGCCACGGGGCTGGCCCTATGATGGGAATTTTAAACATTCACACCATTAAAGAAAAGAAAGCGAATCTCTGTTTACCCTTAAGACCCCTGCAAAGTGTGCCAAAGTCTCGCCCATCCTGTGCATCCTTTCCAAAGTTCTCCTTGGGGATGGGAGTTGAGTGGGAAATGGAGCTGGAGTGGTTTAATGCAAGTCCCAGAATTACATCTTTCTCTAATAAGTAAGTTGAGAGCCATAAAAATCATCTCCAATAAATAATTCTTCAGGGATATAGAAGACAAGAAAAAGAGTCCCAGGCTATTATTATAACACTAAACTATGTTTCAAATTTCTTAATTTCGTCTAATACCCAGTTCATATTCACATTATCCCAAAGTACTCAAACATATGTTTTTAGTGTTTTTTTTTTTTTGGAGCAGGACCTACACAAAGTTTCTACTTACTCTTACTAATTCTAACATTAAAACTGGTACATTCTGTCTGCAAATATAATTTACAACCAGTTAAAAAATTGAAGTGCATACTTGCAACTCCCATCACTCTGAGAGAAGCAATATGCAGAATATAAAAAAATTAATTTCTACCCTTTCACAACAAAAGGGAGGCGATCCACAGCAGGTTGAAGAACATTTGAAAAGAGGATTCACACGTTGGTAAAGTCGTGATGATATTGTGTTACATTGCATACAGTCATTGGCCATTGACATCCCCTACAAGCCTGTATGCAATGGTGTGATTCTACTGATCTTCAAAAGAGACAATATGACTCAACTCTTAATTTAACCAACTGAGGGACACCTAACAAACATATGATATTTTGTAACTCAACTTTCTCTGACCACCATTGAGGTTGGATGCCTCTTTACACGTGAAATGACCGTTTGTTTTTGTTTTACTCTGAAATGTTTTCATAGGTTCTTCCTTTATTTGTATTTGAGTCGTTTGTATTTTACTGCTCATTTGGAGTAAAACAGATTTTACTTGAATGGTGTTTCTCACACAGCATCCTACTCTGCTGATGCCCATCCACCTGTCCAAGAAGAGATCTGTCCTGGATCTGTTCTCACAAGTCACCCACCTGTCAAGAAACCTGAGATGAGATCCATCCACCTGGCACAGCTTTCCATCAAAAGACTTGAACTGGGTCCCCTCTTACTTCAAGGACCAGCCTAAGGATGGGAGGTGGACTTCTTCATGGCGCCCAAGCTGCACGGAAGCAGTTTGTCCAGGATCCCACTCTCTTTGCCACGCTGGGACTCACAGTATGCACAAGGTTTGCAGTGCATGGCAGGACTATCCCAAGGAAGAGAAATAGAGGCAAAAGGGTTGGCAGCCGCCACAATGTGAAAGGGATTCTAACGCCTTAAGGAAGCAGTGTGAGGGTGATGAGTCTCTTTCCCCCATGTTATTGAGATAAAATGGACATATAACATTGTGTGAGTTTAAAGTATACAAAGCGATGATTTGATACTCCTGTCTATTGCGAAATGAACAGCAAAATGGGATTAGTTAACACCTCCAACACCCCACATAATTGTTTTCTGTGTGTGTGGTGAAAACATTTAAAATCTATTTTCTGAGGAACTTTCAAGTATATAGCACAGAACTTCTAGCTATGGTCACCATAGTGTACATTAGAATCCCAAAACTTATTCGTCTTACTACTGCAAGTTTGTACTCTTGACCAACATCTCCCCGTATCCCCAGCCCCCATCCCTGCCAACCACCATTCTCCTCTCTGTTTCTGTGAGTTTGGCCTTTCTTAGACTCCGTATAAGTAATATCCTACAGTATTTGTCTTTATGTGAGTGACTTATCTCACTTAGCATTGTGCCCTCAAGGTCCATTGATGTTGTGGCAAATAGCAGGATTTCCTTCTTTTGTGGTGTTGAATAATGTCACGCTGTATATACACACCACATTTTCTATATCCGTTGAAGTGAACCTCAATAAAATGGAAGGCTCCTCTTACTTCCTCACCTTAGAGATTTGAGAGTGCTCCCCCCAAGTCTCCTTCTTTCCAACAAGGCCAGTTGGCATCTTCACACTTGAAAGAAAGAAATCTACCTTCTACAAATCCACGCAATTTAATCCCAGATAGCATGTGGTTTTTGTGTGTGTGTGTGTGTGTTTGTTACCATCAACACTCACCTCAATTTTTTTTTTTTTCCTGATCGGTGAAAACAGGATTTTGTTCTCTCCTTTCCCAACCCAGGTCCATTGGGCCATTTCTACACGAAAAAGCTTTAAATATGCTAGCATTCCTGCCTGTAATCATATTTTAAGTGACTGCCATCTCTCTAAGGATGTATATGTGTTATAACTTAGCCCCAAATGCTCCTAACTGAACTTGAATTTGGTTGATGTGTTTGTGAGTTGAATGCCACATCTCACTATAGCATAGACTGTCAGAGGGTTCATGCAATGAGCTTGAGTTATCTCGGGTGATGTTCATCTTGATCAGTTAGTTAAGAGAGTGATCACCAGGTTTCTCCACTGTAAAGATACTGTGCTGTGTGGTGTGTGTCTGGGGTGGAGAACAGGTGTTGAATTCAGCTCCACCAACTGGAGGGCTAAGAGGCCGTATACATTATTTGCCAGTCTTCTGTGTGAAAGCGATGTCTCTTCTCCCTCCTTTGTTTGTTGATTCTATTGTGTATTCATATCAGCACAAACTCGTTTACACTTATTTCATACTTTCTGTTATAATTCTATGCTATGCATCGTATTTTGTTGCTTCAATGGTTCCTGATTGGGTGGCCGGGAACTGCAATATAGTAAAAACAATATATATCTGGTCTTTGTCCCAGGTTCTTGGTACAGAGCTTCAAAAACCCGGGAATTTCCGGAATGATAGGAGTGTCTTTGTTATGCTAATGAAGTAACTGAAATGTGCCTGCGTCTGTGTGTGTGTGTGTGCTCGCGCTTACAGGAGACTGGACACCAGAAAGACCAACCACATGATTGGTTTGGAACAGTCAGCGACCAAAAGTTCGGCGAGGGGAAGGAAGCTGGGGATTAAGCTCAATCACATGGCCAGTGATTCCATCAATCATGCCCAGGTCACAAAACCCTGATTAAAATATCTGGAGAGAGAAGCTCCAGGGAGAGTCCTAGTGGGGAACAGAAGCTACCGTGCTGGGGACCCTCCCAGATCTTGCTCCACGTATCCCTTCATCTGGCTGTTTCTCGGTATCCTTTATAGTAAAATGATGTCAAATGTCAAAACCAAAACAAGTATTAACCAGTTTGATGTCCTTCCTTCCAGGGAAAACAACCCATGAGTTGGGGGAGTGTAGTGTCTCACAAGCAGTGGAGACTCTTCTGAGGGATTTGGGGAAAGAGGGAGTTTTATGGAGCGTTAGAAGGGGCAACTGGCAAACAGGGCAAGAGTGGCTAGGAGGTCTGGGGTTTCCATACAAGGCAGGGGGGGTCCTGTTTTCTAGGCTAAGGTAAGCTAGCTAACGCTGAGTTGGAGGATTGTGATTGGTGTATGTTAGGTTTCCTTGACAGGTGTTTCCCATAAGTGCAGGCTGACCTGGGTTTAGATTTGTGAGCTGGCTGGGCCACTGGGGCTGCCCGCATTTGTGGATTCGCGTAGAGGAGTTAACCTTATCAATGATCGCCACAGGTATAGCACTTTCCTGAGTTCTGCGAGTCGTCCTAGTGAAAATGGAATCACCGGGGACATTTAGAAGCCTTACATTTGTATTTGGCTGGCAGAAGTGTGGGGGGTTTGGGAATGCCTGAGACTCCTGACTGGTTCTGAAGTGGGGCAGTTCTGGGAAGGACTTTGCCCTTCACTCGTGGGGTCTGTACGAACGCCAGATCATGTCAGGGTTGCATTGAATTGTGGGACACTCTGTTGGTGTCAGAGAAGTAGTGACAGAACACCGGAGCTTTTTCAGATCGGCTGCTGAGTTCCTTTGATATGGCCCCTATCTTCTGTTTTTGGAGCACTTCCTTGCTGTTTCTGCCACTACAAGAGCCTCCTGGCTCATCTTATCTCTTCCCTACTCCTGCCTAAGAATCAGCCATTTCTCCAAGGAGCCTTTTTATCAGAGGGTGGTATTAGAAACCCGGATGTAGGTGCTGCGGGTTCTCATCGATATTTGGGTATCATGCCTATTAGCCCCTCTAAGCAGACAGACCTTGGGAATATCTGTTGACATCCATTTTCTCTGGATCTGTGTGTCTACTGACCTATCTACAGCTAACTCTGTGTTCATACTGATGTTCCTGACTCTACTCCAGTGCCATGGGGTCCAATTTAGCTTTTCCGTCTCGATTTTCTGTCCCTGTCTCTATCGTTAAGTATTAGGGCATTCTGTGTCTTTGAAGTGCCTTGCATCTCTTCTTCCACGACGCTGTGCCCTCTGCACGCTGCCTATCACCTCTCTTCGCTCTGCCCCCATTGTGCCCTGCTCTCTCACACACCTGCAACATTCCAACTTTGCCAGCCACTGTGTACCTTCACCAAAAAGTCAAGCACTTTGAAATATCGAACTTGGTAAATATCATCCCTGTGGGTTGTTGCAGGGTGTAGTCAAAAGGGTGGAAAGTGTCCCCTCCCCTTATTTTTAGGCATCCAAGGTCAGGAGATGCCTGTGTTCTTCCATATACGAGCACATGGAGATCCACTTGGGCATGATGACTGTGGGAATGTGATTATACAAATGGGAATGTGTGAGTATGGGTGAGTGTGTGTAAATGTGAGTATGTGCTTGTCTTTGATGAGTGTATGGGCAAGAGTGAGTTTGCTAAGGAAAGCGTATGCGAGCATGCAGGTAAGTGTGTGAGGGGCTATGGCTGTGCATTTGAGTGTGTGCTCTGCATACACGTGTTTGAATCTATGTGTCAATGTTTGTGTGCTGGTGTGTGTGTTTGTGCAGTGTGGGTTGTCCACCATTAGGGCTCTAAACCCTGACTTGGATGTGGGGAGTACTAGCCAGTGGACATGGATCCCATTGCATGTTTGTGTTTAGAAAAAAGCAAAGGATTAATTTCAAATCTTCTTGATTAATTACAAAAGCAATGAGAGCTGGTTGCAGAAAATTCAGCCCAAAATAGGTGTAGAAAAATGTGGTGAATATCCACGACTATGTAAATGAGTAAGCAGCATTGGCTTATCTGGTAGTTAAAGGAATTGTAGAATCTGTCCATTTAACCATCTGATGCTGGTGGTTTTATTTGTGAGGGACTCATAAGCCTCTCCCTTTCTGTAGTTATTGTTCTGCTTAGAACACGCCAGTGTTTAGAACACTGAAAATGAGGTCTAGCCTCTTAACAGATTTTTTAGTGTATGATACTTTAAGGACTGTAGGTACAACCTTGTACAAGAGAGCTCTGGAGCTTGCTTCAATAAAATCTTATAATCTTTTTTTTCCCTTTTTGACAGTTTTCTTGCCTATGCTTATTTGTATTTTCACCGATTGGATTTTTTTTTTTTTTTTGCAATGACGAGCCTACGTCCAAAAACTAATCGATGGAACTGGCTGGTTTGCGACCAAATTAAATCTAACTTAGCTTAGGGACGATTGATGTTGAGTTTTTCTACCCATGAACATGGTGTGATTTTATATTTGTTTATGTCTTCCTACATCTAGTTCAGAAATTTTGTATGGTCTTTCTCATATATGCTTGATACATTTTTTTTAGATTTAATGTTAGGTATTTTATATTGTCATTTTGTAACGGCATCCCTAATCTCCGGATGTGGCTTGCATATTGTAATTTTTGTACATATGTAGAAAATGTTTAGTATGTTTTGAAGCCATGTCGTGGGTTCAAATTGATTTGGAATACAAAATCATTGAATTGGCACCCTTCACTGGAATGCTAAACTGCAATCCTCTACTTCCAACAAGAGCCGTGAGGTGTAGAAGAGTCAAGGTGGAGATGAAGTGGACTCGGAAAGAAAACAGCCTCCTAACAGACAAATTTAATGAAACAAATTCAATATGGCTGCATACATTTCATTATCGAAAATATACACTATCTGAAAAACATTGGTATTTATTTCATCACTGTGTCATATGGAAAGTACAAGACAAAGGATCAAACACCATGCCAAAAGGTAAATGTAATTTTTCGTACATCAAATGAGATACATTCTTCTGAGGCAAGGTGGCATGATCTCAGGGTAAAATGCAACCAGAAAACTACATACAGTAAAATATAACAATGAGCAAAAAATCGACAATATCTATATGAGGTTTAAGATCCTCTAGTAAAAAAAGCAGAAACTGAAATTTATAACATAGAAGAAATCTTAAAAATCACCACATAATGTGAGCCGCCTGAAGAATAAACACATGCGGTCAATAAGATTTACTATATCTCGACTTGGGTTTTCTATAAAGTAAAAAGCACACAGATTGACATGGTGACTTCACCATGAGTTCATGAAACTGACAAATAGACACATTTCACCAGAGAGAAAGCTGGTAACGGCTTCTCAATATCAGTCCTCCATGGAGGGCAGGGAAGAGAGGGAAGAGCTACAGCCTTTCAGAATTGAAGGGAGGAGGGGACATAAATCTATGCTGACTTTGCTACACTTGAAAATATACAAACACTTGGGAATTACAGCCTGATATTTGTTCTCATTGTAAAATAATGCTCGACTGTCCTAACACATTCAGAATCCATAAAATGTCTAACATGGAACTGAAATTTGGTAATCCCAGTCCTCAAGGCAACCCAGAGTTCACCATTCTGAGTCTATTTCTCAAGTTTCTTTCCTATGACCACCCAAGTTCTACTTTTTATGAACACACTGTGTCTGAACTAGGTCCTGCTGGTCATCTGGAAGAGTCCGAGGGGTAGCAGGGCTTTGCTCTCACTCCCAGAGATGCCTCTTCTGCAGAATAGTCGGTTCCCTTCACTGAAGCCTAATCGGGTCCTCTGACAGCCTCAGCTGTCTCCTCTCGGGGGAAGAGGGGCACCACTCTCCCCCCTGGGAGGAGCTCCGGGCTTCTCCTCCATTCTCAGCTGGGCCCTGGGGACCTGGGAGTGGGGCTGGGAGCAGCCAGCCCTCAGCAGGGAAGACATAGGCCGCCTGGGTGGCCATGGCGTAGAAGGTCTGCACCAGGTCGGACAGAGGCCCCCGGAGCCGGGCGAGCTGGGCGAGCTGCTCCCAGGGCAGCGGCGAATGCGCCTGCTGGATCTGCGCCTGAACTACGTCCTGATAAATGGCCTCAGATATGGTGCGCAGGGAGGTCACCAGGGTTTTCCGAAGTGGAGGCGGCTGGTCTCCTGGAGACCTGGATCTGGGCCGCTTGCTGCGCCCAGTGCTCCTCCTCCGGGGTCTCCTGGAGCAGGCTTCCCGGGTCTCTTCACTCTCACTGGTGTGGCCTGCGTCGGGGACCTTGGGTTTCTTTGTACCCAAAGTCATATTGCGCTCATTTGGAGAAGCCCCTGCACACGAAGTAAGCGGGTGAGAGACTTGCCAGATCAATTCCCATGAACCGCCATGGCGGGGATCCCACCATGCGCGTTCCGCCTTCCCGTGAAGCCCACCTAGCTCCTGCTCCTTCCCGCCCCCTCATCTCTAGCCTGAGGCAGTGCCACGCCCACCCTGGGTCCCCCAAGGCTCCCTGGATCCCAGAGTCTCCAAACCCGCTTCAGCCACTGAACCACCCCCTTCGTGCCCACGCACTGGGTAGGTTACCTGCTTTTCTGTCCGTACCCTTCCGGACCACAATGGAAGATCCTACCTGTTGTGACGCGGGCGCTGTCCCCGGAACCCATTTTCCTCTTCCTGGAGCTCTCCTGATGGGAGCAGCCTTCTGGTTCTGTGGATAAAGTCGGAGTTTGAGTGACTTCCTGCAACCGGAGACCCTGGAAACCTAGTCGGAACTGGACGCGCAAGGAACCAAGGTTACAACCCAAACTGCCAGCTGTGCCTGGAGTCCAGGATCTGCAAGGCCTGGCTGTCAAAGCACAGCCAGTTCCTTCTTGGGAGGCTGACTTACTCCATGTCCTGTCTCTTCTCCCCAGAAACATCACATCTTACCTGAGGGAGCAATGCAGTTGTTTCTGCCTTTGAGCTCGGTTTCCTTGGAGTTCTCCTCATCTGTCTTGGGCTCTGACTCTGCAGAAAAAGATGGAATTTAGTGACTGGCCTCCCTTGAGGCAACAAAATCGTCTAGGCCAACCCTGACCCATATTTGTTGGCAATTCTCTCCACCGCAGCAGTTTAACCAGTGTCCAGTGTGAACCAGAGTAATACGGTTCCAGGGAATCATAGTTACATTTCTCAAAGCCCTCCTGAAGGCTAGGTGACGTTTCCTAGCACCGACCTCAAAATAAAACCCAACCGAAGACGCAAAACTCCGTATCCCTGATGCCACCCCTCCTTCCAGCGTCCATACGGACAGCCCAGGGCCCTACCTCGCCTTCGGGTGCAGCTGCTGTCTCTTAACTGAGAAGAGGGTGACTTGCCCTTTTCTTCGAAAGGTTTCTCCTCCACATCTGAGTCCCTTTCTTGAAAGAAGTTCTGTTGGAAAGTGGGCTGGTCAGTGGGGCGTGGAACGGAGGGGCTATGGGGGTCTTGGTCTTCGGTTCCTGATTCCATGTGGAAGCCCAAACGAAAGACCTTCTCTCCGACGCGTCCGCACTCAGAAGTGAAGGTTGGCCTGATGGACCTGCCTTTGATTCTTTCCTCGGCAGGGCGTGGCTCGCTCCTATTGGCCGAAAACCTTCCACTTTCCCGCCGCTCATCAGCGCCTCAGCTGAGCTCAGATTAGCAATGTTGCTGGTTGTGGCTGTACTGGAGAAACCCACAGAGACGAGGAACCCCTTTTGCAGGGTCCTGGCATAGTGTCAAAAGGCAGGATAGCGAAGCCAGGGGCCAGAGGGAGCCGAGGGCAGGGAACTCCTCCCTGTCTTACTTCGGGCCCAATTCCCACCCCCAATTGTTGAAGAGCCTCCCTGGATTTCTGCCTCCGCTTCCACCGTGAAGTGAGAAGTGAAGGGTGCCCCCGGGTGCAGGGGTTACACAGGCTCATCGGAGGGTTTCTTCCACAGCCATGGAATACATCTCTTTTCAACATTCTTCTCTCTGATAATTTCACCCTGTACAAGTCACAGGAAAAGTGAACTTTAAAAAATGTATTTACCAGAACCATTATGTAGATGGGGTATTTCTCTCCCTTGTTCCCACTCTTGGCAAAAGAGTGAGGACGCTCTGTCCTAGATCCTTAAGTTACTGGATTTCACTATCAGAAAATTTACAAGTCAGTCTTAGCTATGACTATATCTGACAAACAGCATATCTTTATATAAAAATGAAACCAGCAATGAACGAAAAATAATTGTAAACAAAATTTCCCACTAATTATTTCTTTTCTTTAGAACCCTTATGATTGAAATTTTATTATTTTTATTTTTATTTTTTTAAGATTTTATTTATTTATTTTTCCCCCAAAGCCCCAGTAGATAGTTGTCTGTCATAGCTGCACAACCTTCCGGTTGCTGTACGTGGGACACGGCCTCAGCATGGCCAGAGGTGCGGTGCGTCGGTGCGCATGCGGGATCCGAACCCGGGCCGCCGGCAGCGGAGCGCTCACACTTAACCACCAAGCCACGGGGCTGGCCCTATGATGGGAATTTTAAACATTCACACCATTAAAGAAAAGAAAGCGAATCTCTGTTTACCCTTAAGACCCCTGCAAAGTGTGCCAAAGTCTCGCCCATCCTGTGCATCCTTTCCAAAGTTCTCCTTGGGGATGGGAGTTGAGTGGGAAATGGAGCTGGAGTGGTTTAATGCAAGTCCCAGAATTACATCTTTCTCTAATAAGTAAGTTGAGAGCCATAAAAATCATCTCCAATAAATAATTCTTCAGGGATATAGAAGACAAGAAAAAGAGTCCCAGGCTATTATTATAACACTAAACTATGTTTCAAATTTCTTAATTTCGTCTAATACCCAGTTCATATTCACATTATCCCAAAGTACTCAAACATATGTTTTTAGTGTTTTTTTTTTTTTTGGAGCAGGACCTACACAAAGTTTCTACTTACTCTTACTAATTCTAACATTAAAACTGGTACATTCTGTCTGCAAATATAATTTACAACCAGTTAAAAAATTGAAGTGCATACTTGCAACTCCCATCACTCTGAGAGAAGCAATATGCAGAATATAAAAAAATTAATTTCTACCCTTTCACAACAAAAGGGAGGCGATCCACAGCAGGTTGAAGAACATTTGAAAAGAGGATTCACACGTTGGTAAAGTCGTGATGATATTGTGTTACATTGCATACAGTCATTGGCCATTGACATCCCCTACAAGCCTGTATGCAATGGTGTGATTCTACTGATCTTCAAAAGAGACAATATGACTCAACTCTTAATTTAACCAACTGAGGGACACCTAACAAACATATGATATTTTGTAACTCAACTTTCTCTGACCACCATTGAGGTTGGATGCCTCTTTACACGTGAAATGACCGTTTGTTTTTGTTTTACTCTGAAATGTTTTCATAGGTTCTTCCTTTATTTGTATTTGAGTCGTTTGTATTTTACTGCTCATTTGGAGTAAAACAGATTTTACTTGAATGGTGTTTCTCACACAGCATCCTACTCTGCTGATGCCCATCCACCTGTCCAAGAAGAGATCTGTCCTGGATCTGTTCTCACAAGTCACCCACCTGTCAAGAAACCTGAGATGAGATCCATCCACCTGGCACAGCTTTCCATCAAAAGACTTGAACTGGGTCCCCTCTTACTTCAAGGACCAGCCTAAGGATGGGAGGTGGACTTCTTCATGGCGCCCAAGCTGCACGGAAGCAGTTTGTCCAGGATCCCACTCTCTTTGCCACGCTGGGACTCACAGTATGCACAAGGTTTGCAGTGCATGGCAGGACTATCCCAAGGAAGAGAAATAGAGGCAAAAGGGTTGGCAGCCGCCACAATGTGAAAGGGATTCTAACGCCTTAAGGAAGCAGTGTGAGGGTGATGAGTCTCTTTCCCCCATGTTATTGAGATAAAATGGACATATAACATTGTGTGAGTTTAAAGTATACAAAGCGATGATTTGATACTCCTGTCTATTGCGAAATGAACAGCAAAATGGGATTAGTTAACACCTCCAACACCCCACATAATTGTTTTCTGTGTGTGTGGTGAAAACATTTAAAATCTATTTTCTGAGGAACTTTCAAGTATATAGCACAGAACTTCTAGCTATGGTCACCATAGTGTACATTAGAATCCCAAAACTTATTCGTCTTACTACTGCAAGTTTGTACTCTTGACCAACATCTCCCCGTATCCCCAGCCCCCATCCCTGCCAACCACCATTCTCCTCTCTGTTTCTGTGAGTTTGGCCTTTCTTAGACTCCGTATAAGTAATATCCTACAGTATTTGTCTTTATGTGAGTGACTTATCTCACTTAGCATTGTGCCCTCAAGGTCCATTGATGTTGTGGCAAATAGCAGGATTTCCTTCTTTTGTGGTGTTGAATAATGTCACGCTGTATATACACACCACATTTTCTATATCCGTTGAAGTGAACCTCAATAAAATGGAAGGCTCCTCTTACTTCCTCACCTTAGAGATTTGAGAGTGCGCCTCCCAAGTCTCCTTCTTTCCAACAAGGCCAGTTGGCATCTTCACACTTGAAAGAAAGAAATCTACCTTCTACAAATCCACGCAATTTAATCCCAGATAGCATGTGGTTTTTGTGTGTGTGTGTGTGTGTTTGTTACCATCAACACTCACCTCAATTTTTTTTTTTTTCCTGATCGGTGAAAACAGGATTTTGTTCTCTCCTTTCCCAACCCAGGTCCATTGGGCCATTTCTACACGAAAAAGCTTTAAATATGCTAGCATTCCTGCCTGTAATCATATTTTAAGTGACTGCCATCTCTCTAAGGATGTATATGTGTTATAACTTAGCCCCAAATGCTCCTAACTGAACTTGAATTTGGTTGATGTGTTTGTGAGTTGAATGCCACATCTCACTATAGCATAGACTGTCAGAGGGTTCATGCAATGAGCTTGAGTTATCTCGGGTGATGTTCATCTTGATCAGTTAGTTAAGAGAGTGATCACCAGGTTTCTCCACTGTAAAGATACTGTGCTGTGTGGTGTGTGTCTGGGGTGGAGAACAGGTGTTGAATTCAGCTCCACCAACTGGAGGGCTAAGAGGCCGTATACATTATTTGCCAGTCTTCTGTGTGAAAGCGATGTCTCTTCTCCCTCCTTTGTTTGTTGATTCTATTGTGTATTCATATCAGCACAAACTCGTTTACACTTATTTCATACTTTCTGTTATAATTCTATGCTATGCATCGTATTTTGTTGCTTCAATGGTTCCTGATTGGGTGGCCGGGAACTGCAATATAGTAAAAACAATATATATCTGGTCTTTGTCCCAGGTTCTTGGTACAGAGCTTCAAAAACCCGGGAATTTCCGGAATGATAGGAGTGTCTTTGTTATGCTAATGAAGTAACTGAAATGTGCCTGCGTCTGTGTGTGTGTGTGTGCTCGCGCTTACAGGAGACTGGACACCAGAAAGACCAACCACATGATTGGTTTGGAACAGTCAGCGACCAAAAGTTCGGCGAGGGGAAGGAAGCTGGGGATTAAGCTCAATCACATGGCCAGTGATTCCATCAATCATGCCCAGGTCACAAAACCCTGATTAAAATATCTGGAGAGAGAAGCTCCAGGGAGAGTCCTAGTGGGGAACAGAGGCTACCGTGCTGGGGACCCTCCCAGATCTTGCTCCACGTATCCCTTCATCTGGCTGTTTCTCGGTATCCTTTATAGTAAAATGATGTCAAATGTCAAAACCAAAACAAGTATTAACCAGTTTGATGTCCTTCCTTCCAGGGAAAACAACCCATGAGTTGGGGGAGTGTAGTGTCTCACAAGCAGTGGAGACTCTTCTGAGGGATTTGGGGAAAGAGGGAGTTTTATGGAGCGTTAGAAGGGGCAACTGGCAAACAGGGCAAGAGTGGCTAGGAGGTCTGGGGTTTCCATACAAGGCAGGGGGGGTCCTGTTTTCTAGGCTAAGGTAAGCTAGCTAACGCTGAGTTGGAGGATTGTGATTGGTGTATGTTAGGTTTCCTTGACAGGTGTTTCCCATAAGTGCAGGCTGACCTGGGTTTAGATTTGTGAGCTGGCTGGGCCACTGGGGCTGCCCGCATTTGTGGATTCGCGTAGAGGAGTTAACCTTATCAATGATCGCCACAGGTATAGCACTTTCCTGAGTTCTGCGAGTCGTCCTAGTGAAAATGGAATCACCGGGGACATTTAGAAGCCTTACATTTGTATTTGGCTGGCAGAAGTGTGGGGGGTTTGGGAATGCCTGAGACTCCTGACTGGTTCTGAAGTGGGGCAGTTCTGGGAAGGACTTTGCCCTTCACTCGTGGGGTCTGTACGAACGCCAGATCATGTCAGGGTTGCATTGAATTGTGGGACACTCTGTTGGTGTCAGAGAAGTAGTGACAGAACACCGGAGCTTTTTCAGATCGGCTGCTGAGTTCCTTTGATATGGCCCCTATCTTCTGTTTTTGGAGCACTTCCTTGCTGTTTCTGCCACTACAAGAGCCTCCTGGCTCATCTTATCTCTTCCCTACTCCTGCCTAAGAATCAGCCATTTCTCCAAGGAGCCTTTTTATCAGAGGGTGGTATTAGAAACCCGGATGTAGGTGCTGCGGGTTCTCATCGATATTTGGGTATCATGCCTATTAGCCCCTCTAAGCAGACAGACCTTGGGAATATCTGTTGACATCCATTTTCTCTGGATCTGTGTGTCTACTGACCTATCTACAGCTAACTCTGTGTTCATACTGATGTTCCTGACTCTACTCCAGTGCCATGGGGTCCAATTTAGCTTTTCCGTCTCGATTTTCTGTCCCTGTCTCTATCGTTAAGTATTAGGGCATTCTGTGTCTTTGAAGTGCCTTGCATCTCTTCTTCCACGACGCTGTGCCCTCTGCACGCTGCCTATCACCTCTCTTCGCTCTGCCCCCATTGTGCCCTGCTCTCTCACACACCTGCAACATTCCAACTTTGCCAGCCACTGTGTACCTTCACCAAAAAGTCAAGCACTTTGAAATATCGAACTTGGTAAATATCATCCCTGTGGGTTGTTGCAGGGTGTAGTCAAAAGGGTGGAAAGTGTCCCCTCCCCTTATTTTTAGGCATCCAAGGTCAGGAGATGCCTGTGTTCTTCCATATACGAGCACATGGAGATCCACTTGGGCATGATGACTGTGGGAATGTGATTATACAAATGGGAATGTGTGAGTATGGGTGAGTGTGTGTAAATGTGAGTATGTGCTTGTCTTTGATGAGTGTATGGGCAAGAGTGAGTTTGCTAAGGAAAGCGTATGCGAGCATGCAGGTAAGTGTGTGAGGGGCTATGGCTGTGCATTTGAGTGTGTGCTCTGCATACACGTGTTTGAATCTATGTGTCAATGTTTGTGTGCTGGTGTGTGTGTTTGTGCAGTGTGGGTTGTCCACCATTAGGGCTCTAAACCCTGACTTGGATGTGGGGAGTACTAGCCAGTGGACATGGATCCCATTGCATGTTTGTGTTTAGAAAAAAGCAAAGGATTAATTTCAAATCTTCTTGATTAATTACAAAAGCAATGAGAGCTGGTTGCAGAAAATTCAGCCCAAAATAGGTGTAGAAAAATGTGGTGAATATCCACGACTATGTAAATGAGTAAGCAGCATTGGCTTATCTGGTAGTTAAAGGAATTGTAGAATCTGTCCATTTAACCATCTGATGCTGGTGGTTTTATTTGTGAGGGACTCATAAGCCTCTCCCTTTCTGTAGTTATTGTTCTGCTTAGAACACGCCAGTGTTTAGAACACTGAAAATGAGGTCTAGCCTCTTAACAGATTTTTTAGTGTATGATACTTTAAGGACTGTAGGTACAACCTTGTACAAGAGAGCTCTGGAGCTTGCTTCAATAAAATCTTATAATCTTTTTTTTCCCTTTTTGACAGTTTTCTTGCCTATGCTTATTTGTATTTTCACCGATTGGATTTTTTTTTTTTTTTTGCAATGACGAGCCTACGTCCAAAAACTAATCGATGGAACTGGCTGGTTTGCGACCAAATTAAATCTAACTTAGCTTAGGGACGATTGATGTTGAGTTTTTCTACCCATGAACATGGTGTGATTTTATATTTGTTTATGTCTTCCTACATCTAGTTCAGAAATTTTGTATGGTCTTTCTCATATATGCTTGATACATTTTTTTTAGATTTAATGTTAGGTATTTTATATTGTCATTTTGTAACGGCATCCCTAATCTCCGGATGTGGCTTGCATATTGTAATTTTTGTACATATGTAGAAAATGTTTAGTATGTTTTGAAGCCATGTCGTGGGTTCAAATTGATTTGGAATACAAAATCATTGAATTGGCACCCTTCACTGGAATGCTAAACTGCAATCCTCTACTTCCAACAAGAGCCGTGAGGTGTAGAAGAGTCAAGGTGGAGATGAAGTGGACTCGGAAAGAAAACAGCCTCCTAACAGACAAATTTAATGAAACAAATTCAATATGGCTGCATACATTTCATTATCGAAAATATACACTATCTGAAAAACATTGGTATTTATTTCATCACTGTGTCATATGGAAAGTACAAGACAAAGGATCAAACACCATGCCAAAAGGTAAATGTAATTTTTCGTACATCAAATGAGATACATTCTTCTGAGGCAAGGTGGCATGATCTCAGGGTAAAATGCAACCAGAAAACTACATACAGTAAAATATAACAATGAGCAAAAAATCGACAATATCTATATGAGGTTTAAGATCCTCTAGTAAAAAAAGCAGAAACTGAAATTTATAACATAGAAGAAATCTTAAAAATCACCACATAATGTGAGCCGCCTGAAGAATAAACACATGCGGTCAATAAGATTTACTATATCTCGACTTGGGTTTTCTATAAAGTAAAAAGCACACAGATTGACATGGTGACTTCACCATGAGTTCATGAAACTGACAAATAGACACATTTCACCAGAGAGAAAGCTGGTAACGGCTTCTCAATATCAGTCCTCCATGGAGGGCAGGGAAGAGAGGGAAGAGCTACAGCCTTTCAGAATTGAAGGGAGGAGGGGACATAAATCTATGCTGACTTTGCTACACTTGAAAATATACAAACACTTGGGAATTACAGCCTGATATTTGTTCTCATTGTAAAATAATGCTCGACTGTCCTAACACATTCAGAATCCATAAAATGTCTAACATGGAACTGAAATTTGGTAATCCCAGTCCTCAAGGCAACCCAGAGTTCACCATTCTGAGTCTATTTCTCAAGTTTCTTTCCTATGACCACCCAAGTTCTACTTTTTATGAACACACTGTGTCTGAACTAGGTCCTGCTGGTCATCTGGAAGAGTCCGAGGGGTAGCAGGGCTTTGCTCTCACTCCCAGAGATGCCTCTTCTGCAGAATAGTCGGTTCCCTTCACTGAAGCCTAATCGGGTCCTCTGACAGCCTCAGCTGTCTCCTCTCGGGGGAAGAGGGGCACCACTCTCCCCCCTGGGAGGAGCTCCGGGCTTCTCCTCCATTCTCAGCTGGGCCCTGGGGACCTGGGAGTGGGGCTGGGAGCAGCCAGCCCTCAGCAGGGAAGACATAGGCCGCCTGGGTGGCCATGGCGTAGAAGGTCTGCACCAGGTCGGACAGAGGCCCCCGGAGCCGGGCGAGCTGGGCGAGCTGCTCCCAGGGCAGCGGCGAATGCGCCTGCTGGATCTGCGCCTGAACTACGTCCTGATAAATGGCCTCAGATATGGTGCGCAGGGAGGTCACCAGGGTTTTCCGAAGTGGAGGCGGCTGGTCTCCTGGAGACCTGGATCTGGGCCGCTTGCTGCGCCCAGTGCTCCTCCTCCGGGGTCTCCTGGAGCAGGCTTCCCGGGTCTCTTCACTCTCACTGGTGTGGCCTGCGTCGGGGACCTTGGGTTTCTTTGTACCCAAAGTCATATTGCGCTCATTTGGAGAAGCCCCTGCACACGAAGTAAGCGGGTGAGAGACTTGCCAGATCAATTCCCATGAACCGCCATGGCGGGGATCCCACCATGCGCGTTCCGCCTTCCCGTGAAGCCCACCTAGCTCCTGCTCCTTCCCGCCCCCTCATCTCTAGCCTGAGGCAGTGCCACGCCCACCCTGGGTCCCCCAAGGCTCCCTGGATCCCAGAGTCTCCAAACCCGCTTCAGCCACTGAACCACCCCCTTCGTGCCCACGCACTGGGTAGGTTACCTGCTTTTCTGTCCGTACCCTTCCGGACCACAATGGAAGATCCTACCTGTTGTGACGCGGGCGCTGTCCCCGGAACCCATTTTCCTCTTCCTGGAGCTCTCCTGATGGGAGCAGCCTTCTGGTTCTGTGGATAAAGTCGGAGTTTGAGTGACTTCCTGCAACCGGAGACCCTGGAAACCTAGTCGGAACTGGACGCGCAAGGAACCAAGGTTACAACCCAAACTGCCAGCTGTGCCTGGAGTCCAGGATCTGCAAGGCCTGGCTGTCAAAGCACAGCCAGTTCCTTCTTGGGAGGCTGACTTACTCCATGTCCTGTCTCTTCTCCCCAGAAACATCACATCTTACCTGAGGGAGCAATGCAGTTGTTTCTGCCTTTGAGCTCGGTTTCCTTGGAGTTCTCCTCATCTGTCTTGGGCTCTGACTCTGCAGAAAAAGATGGAATTTAGTGACTGGCCTCCCTTGAGGCAACAAAATCGTCTAGGCCAACCCTGACCCATATTTGTTGGCAATTCTCTCCACCGCAGCAGTTTAACCAGTGTCCAGTGTGAACCAGAGTAATACGGTTCCAGGGAATCATAGTTACATTTCTCAAAGCCCTCCTGAAGGCTAGGTGACGTTTCCTAGCACCGACCTCAAAATAAAACCCAACCGAAGACGCAAAACTCCGTATCCCTGATGCCACCCCTCCTTCCAGCGTCCATACGGACAGCCCAGGGCCCTACCTCGCCTTCGGGTGCAGCTGCTGTCTCTTAACTGAGAAGAGGGTGACTTGCCCTTTTCTTCGAAAGGTTTCTCCTCCACATCTGAGTCCCTTTCTTGAAAGAAGTTCTGTTGGAAAGTGGGCTGGTCAGTGGGGCGTGGAACGGAGGGGCTATGGGGGTCTTGGTCTTCGGTTCCTGATTCCATGTGGAAGCCCAAACGAAAGACCTTCTCTCCGACGCGTCCGCACTCAGAAGTGAAGGTTGGCCTGATGGACCTGCCTTTGATTCTTTCCTCGGCAGGGCGTGGCTCGCTCCTATTGGCCGAAAACCTTCCACTTTCCCGCCGCTCATCAGCGCCTCAGCTGAGCTCAGATTAGCAATGTTGCTGGTTGTGGCTGTACTGGAGAAACCCACAGAGACGAGGAACCCCTTTTGCAGGGTCCTGGCATAGTGTCAAAAGGCAGGATAGCGAAGCCAGGGGCCAGAGGGAGCCGAGGGCAGGGAACTCCTCCCTGTCTTACTTCGGGCCCAATTCCCACCCCCAATTGTTGAAGAGCCTCCCTGGATTTCTGCCTCCGCTTCCACCGTGAAGTGAGAAGTGAAGGGTGCCCCCGGGTGCAGGGGTTACACAGGCTCATCGGAGGGTTTCTTCCACAGCCATGGAATACATCTCTTTTCAACATTCTTCTCTCTGATAATTTCACCCTGTACAAGTCACAGGAAAAGTGAACTTTAAAAAATGTATTTACCAGAACCATTATGTAGATGGGGTATTTCTCTCCCTTGTTCCCACTCTTGGCAAAAGAGTGAGGACGCTCTGTCCTAGATCCTTAAGTTACTGGATTTCACTATCAGAAAATTTACAAGTCAGTCTTAGCTATGACTATATCTGACAAACAGCATATCTTTATATAAAAATGAAACCAGCAATGAACGAAAAATAATTAATTGTAAACATAGTTTCCCACTAATGATTTCTTTTCTTTAAAGCTCTTATGATGGAAATTTTAAACATTCACACAATTAAAGAAAAGAAAGCGAATCTCTGTTTACCCTTAAGACCCCTGCAAAGTGTGCCGAAGTCTCGCCCATCCTGTGCATCCTTTCCGAAGTTCTCCTTGGAGATGGGAGTTGAGTGGGAAATGGAGCTGGAGTGGTTTAATGCAAGTCCCAGAATTACATCTTTCTCTAATAAGTAAGTTGAGAGCCATAAAAATCATCTCCAATAAATAATTCTTCAGGGATATAGAAGACAAGAAAAAGAGTCCCAGGCTATTATTATAACCCTAAACCTTCCAGCCTAAGGATGGGAGGGGGACTTCTTTATGGGTCCCCAGCTGCACGCAAGCAATTAGTCCAGGATCACACTCTCTTTGCCTCGCTGGGACTCACAGTATGCACAAGGTTTGCAGTGCCTGGCAGGAATATCCCAATGAAGAGAAATTGAGGCAAAATTATTGGCAGCCGCCACCATGTGAAGGGGATTCTAATGTCTTAAGAAGGCCGTTTGATGGTGATCAGTCTCTTTCCCTCATTTTATTGAGATAAAGTGGACATATAACTTAAGTGAGTTTAAAGTATATAAACCCATGATTTGATACTCTTGTTTATTGCAAAATTAATAGCAAAATAGGATTAGTTAACACCTCCAACACGTCATATAATTACTTTTTTTGTGTGTGGTGAAAACATTTAAAATCTATTTTCCTAGGAACTTTCAAGTATATAATGCATAGTTCTTAGCTATAGTGATCATACTGTACATTAGAATCCCAAAACTTATTCATTTTACTACTGGAAGTTTCTACCCTTTACCAACATCTCCCTGTATCCTCAGCCCCCTTCCCTGCCAACTACCATTCTCCTCTCTGTTTCTGTGAGTTTGGCCTTTCTTAGACTCCATATAAGTAATATCCTACAGTATTTGTCTTTATGTGAGTGACTTATCTCACTTAGCATTGTGCCCTCAAGGTCCATCGATGTTGTGGCAAATAGCAGGATTTCCTTCTTTTGTGGTGTTGAATAATATCGCGCTGTATATACACACCACATTTTCTATATCCGTTGAAGTGAACCTCAATAAAATGGAAGGCTCCTCTTACTTCCTCACCTTAGAGATTTGAGAGTGCGCCTCCCAAGTCTCCTTTGCAACATGGCCAATTGGCATCTTCACACTTGAAAGAAAAAATCTACCTTCCACAAATCCATGCAATTTAATCCCCGATAACATGTTGTTTGTGTGTTTGTGTATGTGTTTACTATCAACACTCACCTCATTTTTTTTTTTGATGAGTGATGCTGCATCTCACTACAGCATATACTGTCAGAGAGTTCATGCAATTAACTTGAGTTATCTCGTGTTATGTTAATCTTGATCAGTTAGTTAAGAGAGTCTTCTCCAGGCTTCTCCACTGTAAAGATACTGTGCTGTGTGGTGTGTGTCTGGGGTGGAGAACAGTTGTTGAGTTCAGCTCCACCAACTGGAGGGCTAATTAGCCATATACTTGATTTGCCAGTTTTCTGCTTGAAAGCTATGTCTCTTCTCTCTCCTTTATTTGTTGATTCAATTGTGTATTCATATTAACATAAACTCATTTACACTTATTTCATACTTTGTCTTATAATTCTATACTATGCAATGTATTTTGTTGCTTAAATTTTTCCTGCTTTGTCACTGGGAACTGCAGTATAATAAAACAAATACATGTCTGGTCTTTGTCCCAGGTTCTTTGTCCAGAGCTTCAAAAACCCTTGAAATTTCTGGAATGGTAGTGGTGTCTTTATTATGCTAATGAAGTAACTGAAATGCAAATCTCCATATCCCTGACCCCACCCCTCCTTCCAGAGTCCACACTGACAGGCCAGGGCCCTACCTGGCCTTTGGGTGCAGCTGTCTCTTAAATGAGAAGGGCATGTCTTGCCTTTTTCCTGGAATGATTCCTCCTCCACATCTGAGCCCCTTTCTTTATGGGAGTTCTGTTGGAAAGTGGTCTGGTCACAGGTCATGGGATGGAGGGGCTATGGGGCTTTTGGTCTTCTGTTGCTGTTTCTATTTGGAATCCCAAAGAAAGACTCTCTCTCAAACTGTCCAGAGTCAGAAGGGAATGTTGGCCTGATGGTCTTGCCCTTAATTAGTCCCTCAGCAGGGCGTGCTGTGTACACATATAATATTGTTAAAAATATGTTATATATGTTTTTTCTATATAATATATATATACACACACACACACATATATATATATATGTTAAAATTACTTAAATGCTTAGAAAAGAGAAACATTCACTCATTGTAGTCCTAGAGAGTCATTTCAGGGAGTCCTGGGGGTACAGGTGTGTCTTGAAACTGCATATGGCAGACAGAAACGCAAAAGAGTCTAAAGGAAAGTACATAATCTCTCAAGTGTACCTCGAGAAACCACGGGGGGCTGCCTGGAGTTGTGGGCTGGATCTGACATGAGGGAAGAAGAATACTTGGCAAAGCTCAAGGGACCTTCAATGCCGCTCTCACACCAAAACAGGAGTAAGGGCTGTGCCCTTGTTTCCCAGTCCCCAGGGAGGGGCAGGAGTGGAGGCAGGTCCAGACACCTAACATGATTTCTTCTGTAAGCAAGAAGAGGTGCAGAGGAAGATTCTACTCCTGACGATTCATTCCCAGGAGACTGCAAGAGAGGCAACAGCAGAATTGGGAGGAAATGACAGAATCTGGTGACTCTGAGGGTGTTTCCCACCCTGGGGCTTTGCTCTGTTGCTCTTCACAAGTCTCCTGATTTGCTTTGCTCTGTGTCTCTCATGAGGGAGAATTATCGTAAAAGTGCTGGTGACCAATGGGATTCCCGAGATACGTGTGTTTTTCTTTCTTTTTGTGCTATTATTTACATGTCCACCAGCAACAGCTGTGGGGGCATTTCTGTGCACATGTCCAAGTGTCTTCCAGGAGCCAGAAACTTATACACAAGAATATGCATCTTCCAACTTTTGATAAAGATTCCCTAATTGTCTTTCAAAAAGACATTAGCCCTTTATATCCCCTGCAAGCATGTATGAAATGGTGTGTGTCTACTCCTCTTAAAGAGAGACAATATTAGTAAACGTTTAATTTAACAAACTGAGGGTCACAGAACAAACATATGCTATTATATAACTTATTTTTTTCTGACCACCATTGAGCATGGATGCTGCTTTATATGTGAAATGTCCATTTCTTTTCTTTTACTGTGAGATATTTTCATAGGCTCTATGTCATTTTTTATTGATTTGTTTCTCTTTTTACTCTTCATTGAGAGTAAAACACATTTTATTCGAATGGTGTTTCTCACACAGCATCGTACCAGGCTGATGCCCCTCCATACGTCCAAGAATAGATCAGTCCTGGATCTGTTCTCACAAGCCATCCACCTGTCAGGAAACCTGAGATGAGATCCATCTACCTGGTGCAGTTTTCCATCCAAAGACTCGAACTGGGTTCCCTCTTACTTCATGGACCAGCCTAAGGATGGGAAGTGGACTTCCTCATGGGCCCCATGCTGCACCCAAGCACTTTGTCGAGGACCCCAGTCTCATTGCCATGCTGGCAGTCACAATATGCACAAGGTCTGCAGTGCCTGGCAGGAATATCCCAATGAAGAGAAACAGAGAGAGGCAAAACAGTTGGCAGCCCCCACAATATGGAAGGGATTCTAACATATCAAGCAAGCAGTGTGAGAGTGATGAGTCTTTCTCTCTCCCTCAGTTTTATTGAGATAAAGTGAACATATAACATGATATAAGTTTAAGATATACAAAGTGATGATTTGATACTCACATATATTGTGAAATGAATACCACAATAGGGATAGTTAATACCTCCATCACCTCACATAATTACTTTTTTTTTTTGTGGTGAGAATATTTAAAATCTATTCTCTTAGCAACTTTCAAGTATATAATACAGAATTGTTTCCTATAGTCACCATGCTGTACATTGGAACCCCAGAAGTTATTCATCTTATAACTGGAAGTTTGTACCCTTGACCAACATCTCCCCATTTCCCCCAGCCCCCATTCGTGGCAAAGACCAATCCTCTCTCTGTTTCCATGAGTTTTGCCTTTATTAGAGTCACATATAGTAATATCTTACAGTATTTATCTTTCTCTGTCTGACGTATCTCACTTAGCATTGTGCCCTCAAGGTCCATCCATGTTGTGGCGAATGACAGGATTTCCTTCTGTCGTAGGGCTGAACAATATTCTAGAGTATTTATATACCATATTTTCTTTATCCATTGACATGAACTTCAGTAAAATGGAAGGATCCTCTTACTTCTTCACCTTAGAGATTGGAGAGTGCTCCCCCCAAATCTCCTTCTTTCCAACATGGCCAGTTGGCATCTTCACATTTTAAAGAAGAAATCTACCTTCTACAAATCCACACAATTTTATCCCAGACAGCATGTGTCTATGTATTTATTTTTTTAATGTTGACACTCATCTCATTTTTTTTAAATCAGTGAAAACATGTTTTTGTGCTCTCCTTTGTCCCAACCCAGGTCCGTTTGGCCATTTCTATATGAAAATGTTTTAAATATGCTGATATTCCTCCATGTAATCAGATTTTAAATGACAACCATCTCTCAAAGGATGTACACATTTTATAAGTTAGCCTAAAATGCTTCTAACTGAACCTGAATTTGGTTGATGTGTTTCTGAGAGGAGTATCACATCAAACTACAGCATATACTCCCAGACATTTCACACAGTTAAAGCTGCATTGTCTCAGGCGATGTTAATCTTGGTCAGTTAGAGTGTTTATCAGGCTTCTCTACTGTAAAGTTAAATGCTGTGTGGTGTGTGTTTGGGGTGGGGGTGGGGTGTTGAATAAAGTTCCACTTACTGGAGGACTGAGTAGCCACATATATCATTTGTCATTTTTCTGTGTGGAATCTGTGTCTCTTCTCCCTCCTTTATTTGTTGATTCAAGTATTCATTCCTATCAGCATGAACTCATTTATATGTAAATGAAGTTGTGGTATAATAAAAAATTATATATCTCCTCTTTGTCTCAGGTTCCTGGCACAAAGCTGCAAAAACCCTTGGAATTTCCTGAATGGTAGAAGTGTCTTTGTTATGTTAATGAAGGAACTGAAATATGAGTGTGTGTGTACCTGTGTGTGTGTGTGTGTGTGTGTGTGTGTGTGTGTGTAGCTGTGTCTCTACATGGGAGTGAACACCAGAAACCAACCACCTGATTGGATTTGAACAGTCAGCTGTCCAACCTCCAGGGTGGGATCAAGTTGAAATATTATAATTTAGCCTAAAAAGAATCCAAATTTGCACTCCCCCTTCACCCCATACTACTTCATTATTACCTGAGAAAATTCTTTTCTTCACTTTATTGAATGACTATGGCACATTTCACTTTGTCCTGTAACTTTCCCAACAATTCCATGCTTAGTTAATTTCTGGATAGATTTAATATGTCAGATTAAAAGTTACACACTCTAAGACTTCCCCACGACCTCTAGATTTGTTTCAGGTGTTATTTTTTTTTCAATTGCGCTGGCTCTGAGCTACTCCATTGGAAGTGTGAATAAAATTAAAATTATACAAGTATTTTCATAATAATTACATGAGGTTTCATTTACATTTACTATTACTATTTATTGTTTATTTTGGGGACAGAAGCTCACCCTCTCTTCCTTACCACTTTCTGGCAAGGTGATTGTTGCATAATTAAGCTTACAATTCTGGGGATGATTGAGTAAACAACTGAACACTATGCCAAAACATACAATTTATTTATTTATCATGTGTTTAGGGGATTTTGTAATCCACATAGGTGCAAAGCAGAGCCTGGATATGCTGGAGTCACGGTTCCTGAGAACAAATGGACAGGCAGTTGGGAAACATCCATTGATTAAGGCTGAGATATTCACCAGCAGCCATTTGGGATTGTCAAAAATACCAATACAAATTTGAAAGATGGAGGAGAGAGAGTAAAAAGATACAAAGGTGCTCACCAGGACAAGGATGCTTTGGGTAGCTCTACACTCAGGGGAGGATCTAGGGAAGACGTTGGTCTTATGAATATATTGGACTCTCTGCTTGTGCCTGTAGAGGATGAAAACCACGGACCCACTTGCCCAGAGCAGGAGCCCAAAACAGAAAACATCAGGGATTGAGAGCAGTGCTGCATACAATGAGTCTCTGGTTTTGTCATGACGAATAGTAGAACAGTATCCAAAATGTTTTTGGTTTGTGATATTTTTCTTGCTCCAATTGCTACTCACAAACATAAGATAAATGACATTTACCAGCAAGTGCAGGATCCAGCACAGAAAAAGTGAAGGGATAATGTAATTGACAGCTTTCACTTTAAGCTCTGCCCACCTGGAGTTCCTGGAGCTTATTGTGACGGCCTGGAAGACACTCAAGAGGCAGTTGGTACCAAGGGTCACACCCCTGCCCACTCTGTGAAGGTAGAAGAGAAGTTTGCATCCAATATCACTGGGATAACGGTTCCACCCAAAAGATTCCATTGTCTGGGGGATTCCTTTACAGAGGAGGGATAAGGAGTTGGCTACAATCATGTGCTTAAGAATCAAATCCTTGGACCTTAACCTGACCCCAGTGAAGTAAAGGAAGAGATAATGGTAAAGAAGAGAGAAATTCCCCAGGAGTCCAACCATGGTCTGCGTTAAGAAGATCACTCCTAAGACCACATCTCCGGAGGGCATTCTGCGAGTTCCCAGTGACTGAAATTTGTCTTCAGAACCAGAGGATCCTGCACGGGAACAAGAGGTGTGGGTTTCATGTACCATGTCAACTGAAATCCAATATTCTCCACTTCTCACTAGTTTTTCCTTAGAAATGGTGTTGGGAAAACTGGATATCCACAAGTCAAAGAGTGAAATTAGACCCCTATCTTACACCATACACAAAAATCAGCTCAAAATGGGTTAAAGACTTAAACAGAAGACCTGAGACTGTAAAACTCCTTCAAGAAAAGATAGGGGGAAACCTTCTTGACGTGGATCTTGGCAACAATTTCTTGGATGTGACACCAACAGCACAGGCAACAAATCCAAAAAAGGACAAGTGGGACCATATCAAACTAAAAAGCTTCTGCAGAGCAAAGGAACAATCACCAAAGTGAAAAGGCAACCTACAGAATTGGGGAAAATAGTTGCAAACCATCTATTGCTATGGGGTTGATATCCCAAATACAAAAGACTCTCCTGCAACTCAACAGGAGAAACATCAAATAACCCAATTAACAAATGGGCAAAGTTCTTGAATAGACATTTCTCCAAAGAACGTATGAATGATTGGTAAGTATGTGAATAAGTGCTCAACCTTATGAATCATCAGGCAAATGGAGATCAAAACCACAATGAGATGTCACCTCACATCTGTTAGGATGGCTACTATCCAAAAAAGACAAAAGTTAACCAGTGTTGGTGAGGATGTGGAAAATATGGAGCCCTTATTCACTGTCGGTAGGAATGTGAAATATTGCAGCTGCTATGGAAAACAGTCCTCATAAAATTGTAATAGAACTATTACAACATCCAGCAATCCCACTTGGTATATATCCAAAAGTATTGAAATCAAGATCTCAATGAGATATCTGCATGCCTATATTCATTATAGAATTATTCACAATAGCCAAAGTATGGAAACAATTTTGAAATGCCCATTGACTAATGAATGGATAAAGAAAATGTGGTATATACATTTAGTAAAATATTATCCAAGTTTCAAAAAGAAGGATATCCTACACGGGTGAACATAGAGGACATTATGCTAAGTGAAATAAACAGTCATAGGTGGAAAAATACTGTATGATTCCACTTATATGATGAATGTAAAACAATCAAACTCATAGAAGCAGAGAATGGAATGGTGGTTGCCAGGGGCTGGAGGCAGGGAACAAAGGGAAATTACTGTTCAATGTGCATAAAGTTTCAGTTATGCAAGATGAATAAGTTGTAGATATTGGCTGTACAATATAATGCCTATTATTAACAGTACAGTGTTGTGAACTTTAAAGTATTTTAAGAGAATATATTTCATGTTGTGTTCTTACCTCAAACACACACACACACATACACATACAGCAGCACAAGGAATTTTTTGAAAGTGATGGGCATGTTGAGTACCTTGATTGTGGTGATGGTATCATGGAGGTATGCATATTTCCAAACTCATCAAAATGTACACATTAAATATGTGCAATTTTTGCTATATCAATTATATATCAATGAAGCTTAAAAGAAAAAATATTTAACATTGTTATTTTACTAACAGACTTTCAAGAGTTGAATATATAACCTTTGAAGAGCGCCTACCATGTATGAATCATTGCTATAAAGGTCATACATGTGGTAACTTATTCTTAACAAACCTGTGAGACGTCACTACTATTACTTTCATCCTAAAGCCAAGGAGAACATAGACAGAGAAGATAAATTATTTGTCTAAATTCATATCCTACATAGAGCAAAGTATGGACTTGAATCTGGCTGGGTTTTTTGCAAAGACAGTGCATTTCACCGCTGTGCTACACGAAGTAAGCTTGATAGCTGTGTTCTTGGAATCATCTCTCTATATTTTTCTTTTCAACTTTGTCATTTTATTTTTGTTTGGTACTAGATTACTTCATAATTTTTGTTGTACCAGTTTTCCATGATGTGCAAAGATCGATTCTATAGGCCAATATCAAAATGAATAAAACTTTAGAGATTTAAGAAAATGTAAATGCACTAATTACAAGTTCGTCCTATAGGAACATGTCCCATGACAAGTTGAACTGAATGAATGCAAAAATGCCTCCATATTAGGATGGAAACAGAAAGCAAAACTATTTTGGGCATTTGGTTTTATGCTATGAACAAAAGTATAATGACATCTATCACAGTCTCATGTCTTGCCCTCAAATATGGGACATGGACTACTAATACGGGATAAAACGGTGTAAGGTAAAAAGTATCACTAATTTTAGAGCATACACTTACCTATTAATACCTTATTATAAACTATTAGCCATGTAGTAAGTCTTATAAAATATACTAATATATGACGGGGAAATTGGAAACACTTATGTGTGAACATTGTGTGCTTTATAAATTGACATGATAGAATTTGTGATTGATATTAGAGAAAATATGACAAGATATATTTGATTCTGACAGCTACTGTATGAAACCCATCATAATAAAGTCATCTTTTCGTTAAATGCTGTTTCCCTAGCTTCAAGAGAGAAAACAGTCTCACCACTGTAACAGCTAGATCTTAAGTTAGCATGAGAGAAGCCTTCTTAGGGAAAGGAGGCAATATTGTGACTACGACTCGGATTCACTAGTCTCTGTGAATACATTCTAGCCTGCATGTAGCCTAGATGATTAAGCACCTCTCCCTTTTGCAAGATACGTGATATGCTAGTATTATGACTCTTGCTTACATATATCTCCAAGCTATGATAAGATGATAACTTTGTTCTCTGAGTTCCCAGGAACATGATGACCTCCAGAAAGAAAAACTCTGTATTGGTACCCATCACAAATGACAGAAGAAAGAGATAATGTGGCTCCTTGAAGTTCATCACACTGGATGGTTGATGTCCCTAAACCCCCTCCTGCCCATTTCTCCTATATAACTGCACGAAGATTCTGTATGATTTTAAGATGGCTCTTTAGGACGTTAGTCCACCATCTTCCGGTTCTGCTGGCTAATCGTATAAACTTTCCTTTCTTAACCACCAGCTCATTTGCAATTGACTGGCACCGGATTGCAGTGAGCAGAACGAGCCCCTTTCACTCGGTTACACCATGATCAACGACCATGATGTTTTCAGTAGAGACACAACTGTCTCCATTAAGCACATCATGCTCGCAGATTTAGAGAAAACTTTTCTATTCTGGCAATTGTCACTGGCATGCATTGTTTCTTCACAAGATTACATGATTCCTACAGATTTCTTTATCCTAGTCTTTATTATACACATGGAGGAATTCTAGGTACACCTCTAGCAATTCCAAAAATTTTGTCTATGATTCCTGTAAGGTAGGCTGAAAGCAATTGGTTTCAGAACTACAGGTCCTAATTCCCTTAAAAATCAGGATTCCTTTTCACTGAATTAAACACCAACAATCAGTATCATTGTGGATTACACTACATCACATGAGTTACAGTCAGAGATTGGTGTAAATTCTCCAACCCCATCTCTTTACCAACTCAGCTCATGCCTCAGAAGGATTCCTCCTGCTGTGTGGCTTTGGCACTGGACCAATTTCAAACCCAGAACAACCCCTTTTTTCCACATGATTACTTACCCATGTGTACTCCTGACAGGCGTCCACACCTTACCAACTTTGCCTTTCAGACTGAAATAGAAAAGATTCTCCCAAATCGGTCCTGCTGTTTGGCTGTTGAGCTCAGTGTGAAAGTCATGGCAGCCAGCACAGGGAGGGAGGGAGGCAGCCAGATCCTAAGATATGGGGTAGTGATGCGGTGACCTCACCTCCCCTCAGAATTGCAATTATTATTTCACCTGTAGTGGCAGTGACACTGCAGGCGTGGGGAGTTGAGAACATTTAGGAAAAACTTTTTTCCAAAGTTGCTAATTACCAAAACCAATTACAAGTTTCTAGTTAACATCTACAGAGGGACCTGTAAATGATTGGTAGAGGCTATGTTCAATTCCTAGAGGTCTCACTGGATGCTCTGCTGTGCTGGCAAGTTCTTCCACCCAAAAGTGAGTTCTTCCTAACGCTCAGACCACTGAGCTGAATGGTCATTAAATTATGAGCAGAGAAATGGAACCAAAGAACCAGAGAAGGATTTTCGAAAAGAGACAAGTAAAAGGAGGAACATGATGGGAATCACTCAATGCCAATTAATTTGGAAGTCTAGATGATATGGATCAGAAGGGGTAACATGCTATTTCTTTATCTAGGAGATAAGCAACTCATTGGATAGTTACCACAGTCTTCTCCACTTATTTTTTGCTGAATTTTCAGAAATGACCACTGCTTGCTCTTATAATTCATGAAGAAATATAAAATGGGAGTTCAGATTAACCCTTTGCCTTTTCCTATAAACAAATCTGCATTTTATCCAGGTTCACTATCCAATGCCTTTCAATTTGCAGGTCTGGGATTTGCTCCATAATGGTGGACACCCTCTACTTCACATGCATGTGAGCACACACACATACATGATGACACAGGCACACAGATTTAAGAACACACACACAGAAAGAACGCCAGATATAAACACAGGCATGTACACTCAAACACATCAAATACACGGTGCCTCTTACCAGTTCCAGAGCTCCTCCCTTGGTGGAGTGTTGCTGGGCATTTTTCCTCAGTGCACCTTTACAGGTTAGAAACTCAGAGCCCTGTGCACACCAGAACTCTCCAGTCCCAGCACCTCTCCCCACCAGGGTCAGGGCCTGTCATAGAGGCCCAGCCTTTGTGGGTTCACCAACATAGCTCCTCTGGGTTCTGCTGATATACGCTCCCCGGCCGCTTTCAGAAACACTTCTGCCATTCCCAGAGAGGAGGCCCCCACCTCCATGAAGCATCACAGACTAGGCTTTGGGGAAATCACTGGAACTCTCTCTCAGCGTCCCCAAACTCCATTCTCAATCCCCAAATCCTCCCTGGATTCTGGGATCTCTAAATCCCTCTCAATTGCTGAGCACCTCCCTCCCTGCCCATGCCTGCGTGCCTGCTTGCTTCCACTTCTCCTTCAGGCTGAAAAGCAGATCCTACCTGTGCTGTCAAGGAATCTGTCCCTGGACCTGATGTCCAACCTCCTGAGTTCTCCCCATCTGAGCTGGGCTCTGATACTGTGGATAAATAAAGTATTTGTGTGACCCACTGCCCCCCAGGGACACCACATACCCTAGTTCATCCCCACACACGCAATGAGACAGCCTGTTCTTTTTTTCAAAAAATTATTTTAATTGAGGTAAAATTATATTAGTTTCAGGTGTACAATATAATGATTCAACATTTGTATATATTGCAAAACAATCACCACAGTAAGTCTAGGTACTGTCTGTCACCATACATAGTTACAAAAATTTTTTTCTTGTGACAAGATCTTTTAAGATTTCCTCTTTTAACAACTTTCAATATGTAAGAAATTATTATTAACTATAGACACCATGTTGTACATACATCCCCATGACTCATTTATTTTATAGCTGGAAGTTTGTACCTTTTGATCAACTTTCCCATTTCATATCCACCTCCAGCCACATGCACACTTCTGGCAATCACCCATCTGTTCTCTGTATCTGTGAGCTTATTTTATTTATCTATTTATTTATAGATTCCAGCTATAAGTAAGATCAGACCATATTTGTCTTTCTCTGACTTATTTCACTTAGTGTAATGCCCTCAATGTCCATCTACATTTTCACAATGGAAAGATTTCATTAATTTTAATGGCTGAAGAATATTCCATTGTATATATATTCCACATTGATCTTATCCATTCATCCATGATGGACACAAGTTGTTTCCATATCTTGGTTGCGCCAGAATATTATTAACCTTGGTTTTCACCAGATCCCAGGGCGTCAACTTCTCCGAAGTCTTTGTTGCCACTGAGCTCCTTGCCCCGGCGAGACTGAGTCATCTCATCCCCTGCGAGATGCAGAATGAATCAGCCAGCAGGTTGGCATATGTAGAAATATTTTTAAAAATAGACTATATTACTTTAGAGCAGTTTTTGGCTCATAGCAATATTGAGCACACTTTTCAGAGATTTCCCATGTACCCCCTGTCGCTACACATGCATACACTCTCCCATTGGCGACGTATGTATAAACATTTTAAACAAACTATATATGGTTAAAAGTATATAGTTATTTGTATATTTTTTAAAAAAATCCTTGCTAATGACGAAGACCAAATTATAGTGTATTGTTTCAGATATACACACAGGAGATAAAACGAAAGCGCTAAGTAAGAATCAACAGCCAATTAAACATTCCGTCTAATCGGAGGGGAGAACGCGCGGTGATTGGATCACAGGTGATTAGATTAAGATGATTGGATTATCGGGAAGGAAAGTGCTGGCGGTCTGCGAGCAGTATAAAGCCCAGCAGAAGAAAGGACTTTCTCCTCAGGCATCTCCTCTTGAGTCATCCTGGAAAGCCCTCTGTCAGAGAGACAGCATGACCATAGGGTAGTTTCCATTACTATTTGGGGCCTCGTTTGTCCCCCAGAATAATAGGAGAATAGGAAATTCTATAAGGACCATTTTAGGTGTTGAGGTAAGGATTAGTTGTTTCATAGCATTTCTTTTTTTTTTTTTTATAATTTTATTTAGTTATTTATTTTTTCCCCCAAAGCCCCAGTAGATAGTTGTATGTCATAGCTGCACATCCTTCTAGTTGCTGTATGTGGGACGCGGCCTCAGCATGGCCGGAGAAGCGGTGCATCGGTGTGCCCCCCGGATCGGAACCTGGGGCCGCCAGCAGCGGAACTCTCGCACTTAACTGCTAAGCCACGGGCCGGCCCTCATAGCATTTCTTAGCACAGAGCCTGATTCAAAAAATATTTCAGAAATGTTAATTTTTAGACAAAGGTCAAAATTTCCAAGGAATGATCACTCAACTGCTGATTTGTGTGGGGTGGTGGGTAAAACTTATGGATACCTTTGACTGAGGGCCTTTGAAAGCTTTAAGTGATTTGTTAATTTACCTTTTTTTTTCTTTTTGCAGAAGGTTTGCCCTGAGCTAAGATCTGTTGCCAATCTTCCTCTCTTTCATTTTTCCCCCCAAAGCCCTGCTACACAGTTGTATATCATAGTTGTAGAGTTGTAGCTCTTCTATGTGGGATGGCATCTCAGCTTGCCTTGATAAGCTGAGAGTAGGTCCAATATCAGGATCCGAACTGGAACTAGAGAGCCCCAAGCCTGAAGCAGAATTCGAGAATTTAACCACTAAGTCACCAGGCTGACCCCCGTTAATTTACCTTTTATTCCAATGTATTCATGAGAACTTGTTTGGAGCTGGTGAAAATTCAAGATCCTGATCCTAACCCCATAAATAAATCAGAGCAGGACCTCAGCTGTGAAGCCCCCAGTCCAATGTAGAGGAAAGAATTATTCTACATTAATTTGTAGTTGTAAAATGCTCCCTCACTACTGGATTTTGGTAACAAAATTTGAAGAGGGAAGAATATTTTATGAAATATTTTCGAATATGATTGCCACAGGATAGATATACCATTTCCCTGATCATTTCTCTCTTGTTTCTATGGCAAAATTGTCTTTTCTTTTGCCTAATATAATCTATTATGATAAATTTGATTATCTTTTTATGACAGCCTGTGGTAATATATTCTGTTGCTGTTTTCAAGGAAATGATATCTTTTTCTGTAACATTCTATTTACTTTTCAATTAGATTCTATTCATTTCCTGATTAAACCAGTTCCATCTTTTTCTTCCTTTTGTAATCTTTTGTTCTGTCTCTAATATCTTAAAATGAACACTTCCTATAAATTTTACATTTGTTTGTAATGTGTCCATTTAGATTAAGGAATTTCCCATGAACCTAGGTTTTGTCCTGCTCCCAAGTTTTGACAAAAAGTGCTTATTTTTTATTTTTCTTTATGATTTCCATTTGAATTTCATTTTTGATTTCAGAAATTTGGGGGAATGTATTTCATATTTTAAAAATTACATAATATTATAAACAAGTTAAATAATACATTTATATCTAATTTTGTTAAATTATGACAAAGGTGGAATAAAAAATGTAAAATATTCAGTGTTCTAATATACTAAATTTCCTTTGAGGTCAATTACATGATCAATTTTTCCAAGTGATTTATGGTATATCATGTAAGGTCTCTACATGAGAAATCAGCTTTTCGTATATAGGAAACGTGTTCAGTCTAGTGGAGAAACTTTTTTTTGATTTATCACCTTATTTTCATTCAAACTGGTACTGTGTTGCTAGTAGAAGGATATGTACATGTAGTGTGAGCAAAAGGTAAAAGGTGAGATGGTGGGCAGAGAAGAGAGATGGGACCTGACTGCATCCTGCATGTGGGAGATCCCAGGGATGTGGAGAATTCAGCAGTCTCATTTTCTACCCTCCACAGACCAACAGAATCTGCAGGACAGCACAACAATGATGGACCCCAACACACTTTCATTGGAACAGGGCAAAGAGATCTTACAGCTTGGGATTCCACAAAGAGATGTGAGTATGGCAGATGCTGGGCAAGTGACATGTGGAGGAATGAAGTGGCCTCCAAGCCTTGTGTCACTGCCCAGGCAGGTTCTCCTCCCATGACCAGGGATCAAATTCAGTGATTAGCAACATGGATACATGGCATTGACCAACGAACTGGACATGCAGTGTCAGATGGGCAGGGGCATTTGCAACTGTTGTGGCCTCAGTTCCCACCTGGGATCCAACAGCATTCCCTAAACACTCAGCTCTCAGCCCTTGGTGCCACTTGGAGGCCATCAGCAAACTCACTGTGGGATTGGAGGAAAGGACTTTACACTCTGATTAGCATTACATTAAAGAACTCAACAAATTGGGAGTTTGTTTATCTTCTATTATCCCAAGGCTTCTTTCTGTGTGCAGAACTCTGATTGTATCTTGATTCTTTTTTTCTCTCTCAGATTGACACGACAGAGAAATGGGTCATCGTTGCCGCTGTGGAGGTTCTGCTACGGTTTCCTCTGATGCTGGGAGAGGATCCAAGTGCCTGCTGTGTCTCAAATAAGAAATATCAGCCTTCGGCGGACCAGCCCCACATAGCTTCACAAAACCATAGACACCCAGAGGAGAGGTAGAACAAATGTCAGGGAGTGATGTGGGTGTGGCCTGGGGGGATTCCCTACAGAACACCAGTGTGGGCTCTGGAATTCTGCCTGAACATACCTGGAGGCTTCTGACTTGTGAGTCCCTCACCATACATAGGCTCTTATTTGTGAGATGTCTGGTGTGAATTTGCACATATGTGTGAGCTTGCACAGGCATCCTCAGATTGCTCATCCACATTTGGCTTTGCGCATGCCTCTGTTGAAAATTGGCATGTGGTTATGGGGTCATGTATTTCTTTCACAGGCGCCTCATATCCAATCTTTGCAAAGCTTTGTCAAAGGACCTGGCAGGTTTTCTCAGTAAGACGTTGTTCTGTGAAAATTGTGAGTTTTCTGTAAATATATGGGGAAAAAATGAATAGCTGTTGGCTGCCTGTGTATTGGCTTTGATAACTATTGGTAGATGATTTAATTTGGAGGGATTGGCTGGATAAAAACCTAGAACACAGGCCTAAGTCACATTAAAATTCTCAGGGAGGAACTGTACAAGTAACGCTGATCATCCCAAAGTCTCGAGAATCAGGCATTAAAGGTCGCAAATCTAATTTCACCATTTGTATACCAAGTAGTCTTGTCTCAGGCAGTGTCCTGTTCTGGGAGTAAGTAATGATGGGAAAAGATCCCACAATGACACAGAGTGGGACATCAACTCATGGGAAGAGCACACCATTGTGGGTGTGACTTAGTGGTCAGTGAGCCCCCATCTACTCAGAGAAGTAGGGGTACCAGAGACTTCTGTCTCTGTGTCTACATAAATTTTTTTTTGTCCTTTTCTTGTGACTAGGAAGACCAACAATCAATTCCTGAGGGAGAATAACCAGAAAGCCGAGGACATGAGGCAGATGGCAGGTCATAATATACACCATCAGCCCCAAAGATCCTCTATAGTCCAGAACCTGAAGAAGCCACAGAGGGAAACGGTGGGTCAGAAGACTCCTTTACCAGGAGAGGAGAATGCCCGTGTAAGTGGAGGTTAGGATGTTTCAAGAACCAGAGGGTCTTCATGGACCCCAGAAAGTGGATTTACACATGGAAACCTCTGCATCTGTAACTTGGGTGTTCTTACTTATCCAAGGCTGGCCAGGTTTGTGATGTCCTCACCTGGCTGATTGGCCCGTTGCTGAGGAGCAACCTTATTCTCTATTAAATGTCCTGTTCAGCTTAGTGTTTGTCCAATACTCAAATCCAGTTCAGAACCATCACCTTTAGACACTAAATTTCTTCCTCTCAGATCCCTTTCTAAAAGGTACTCTGGGCGGGACCATAATTTTTGAATTTCCTGGCAACTGACGGGCCACAGGTCTGTGTCCTCTCCCCCAAACTGATATCAAACTCAAAACATCTGTCCTTACATCAACCTTGAAAGCTGCCTGTGATTCCTGCTGATTCACTGACCACTCTCCTCCTCCACCCACAGGTGAAGTGGAAGAACTATGGGGCCTTTGGGCACATGGCCAGCAGCAGGAGGTGCCCCCTGAAGTGCTGAGGTGGGGCGCTTGACCCCCAGCCCTTGGGCTCCAATAAGAAGGAGAACCTAGAACCCATGAAGCCCCAGGAACTGCGGTCTCTAGGTTCCTTTAAGAAGACTGACAGAGCTGGAAACAAGATAGAGGTGGGGAATCACAGATTCAGAATGATCCTTGGGCTCTGGAACCTGAGGACATCGTGTCCCCTCCTCTACTCTTCCTGCACAGCCATCTCAGGCACCGATAGGAAGACTCAAGAGAAGTAGACAGAGCTCCATGTCGTCCAGGTCTTAGCCCTCAGAGGTCACTCTAGCCCTGAGAATCACTAAGGGGGAAGGGCCAGGGAATATCTTAGGATGTTGCACATGGCAGGCAGAGAAGCAATTGAGTCTGAAGGAGAGAACTTCATGCTGAAACCGCAGTAGGGAAGAGAGCACTTCCTGGAAGTGGGGGCTGCCTCCACTTTGCAAAGGAGTTGCCGTTGCAAAGTTTCCCAGGGGGTTCAATGCCTCCCTCGCCCCACAACAAGGGCTGAGACTGGGCTCCAGGACTGACTTTCTTTCCCTCACTGATGTGGACAGGAAGGTCAGGGGCATCCAGACAGTAGACATGATTTGTTCTGCAGGCAGGAGGAGCAGCAGAGGAAAGCTCTACCACAGAAATTTCCCGTGAGTCCCCAGGAGAAGAAGCCGAGTCCCTGGATGGGATCCACAGGGTCCTGACCCTCTATGAGGGTGACGCTTGCCTCTGCTCCCCAGCTCTGTCCTCTTCTCTGTCTCTAATTTACTTCACATCCATGCCCCTCAGGTGTGCAGTTAAAACCCAGGCTGGCCTAGAGGAGTCCTGTTTTATTTGTGTAATTTTCATATTCTTGTTCCTTTATTTGAATATCTTTTGCTTTTTTTTTTTCTCTTTTGTTCATGCAGACCAGCAAATGCCAGTGGAGGCATTTCTGTACATGTGTGAAGTGTTTTCTGAGATGCCTTCTATGATGTTGTATAAGACAAGGCATCTTTTAAATTTTTGTAAATACTCCCAAACTGGTCTTCAAAAGAACATTTTCCATTATGCTCTCCATTTTGCGTAGGGAAATGGTTGTACCCTTGATCTTAACAGACAATATAAGGAAATTTTTCCTTGTCGTATCTTATAGGGAGAAAATCAGATCAGTCTTGTAGTTTTTTCCCCTGACCACCTTCAAGATGGGCATCTCTGCAAATGGACAGTGACTCTTCGTATGTCTTTTTCTGTGAAGTTTAATCCCACATGTGTTGTCTGTTTAAACTCTTGTTCCTCTTTTTCCTCCTGATGTAGAGAACATCCTAATGCGTACTTTTTATCTTTCCCTTATCTATTTTATTAATTTGCTATTTCCCCTTTGTCCTAAGTTGTTTGTTATTTACTTGTTTTCTATGATCTAGTGAAATATGTCAGTGCTTCCCTTAATACAGTCTGACAATTCTGACTCCTGAGTGTCTAATTGGAGGTTTCTTCTCCCCCAGCATCCCACCAGGCCAATGCCTCTCCAAACGACCCAGAAGAGATGTGTCCTGGGCCCTGTTCTCATGGGTTGGCCACCTGTCAAGACACCTGATATGAGGTCATTCTGCCCTACACAGTCTCTTAAAAAAGCACCTGAACCGAGCACTTGTGGACCAGCCCAAACACGTGAGGTGAACTTCACTGACTCGCCCCACCAAGCTCTGAATAGCTACTGCCAGGACCCACCTCTCATTGCCAAGTTGACAGCCAGCAGGCTTGATGATTTTTCCTGTGATATTCCCCAGTCTGCCAGAAGTCTCTTGTCCTGGGTCGTGTCTGTAACCCCGAGGCACAAATCCAATGTCCTTATGTGGACTCAAATCCCAGCCCACAGCCTGCCACACAAAGTTGTGGCCAGAATTGTAAGTCCATCACCCAGGCAGGAGTCGAGAGGTCTTCCCAGGTCCCTATCCAGACTGGCCAGAAATCCCCAAAGAGAGGAAGGTTTAGCCTCTTCTAAAACCCCCAGTTGAGTTCTCAGTGACCTGGTCTGGAGGCTGTCCAGGCTTTTCAGCTTCCCCCAGGACAACTAGACTTAGATCCAAACAGGCACCCTAAGTGACGAGGAAGCCTGATGCCCAACTTTGACCTCCAGGCTCCACTCAACTCCCTAACTCACTTGACCTGAGCCCAGTCCAGACCAGTGCTGTCCTCCACCCCCACCAGGGGTGTTACAGGGAAGCCAGCTGGCACTATCTTCATGAGATGGGGCAAGGAATGGCAGAGCTCCAGCTTCTCAATCACCCCCACCTCTCTCCCTCCAGAGAAGTCTACACCTGCAGCCAGAGCTCTCACTTCTTGGAGGAGTCTGAGGGACAGGTTCCCATGTCCCAGTGAGTGTCCTCTATGAGGACCTCTGATCTTATCCTCATTCCAGGAGAGTTACTTGAGTGTGACGCCCCCATGGAGAAAAGACTGGGCCTCAAGTCTCACATGACTGGGAAAAGACTGAGAGACTGAGGTGGGGAAAGAGGCAGGAGCAGCTGTGTTTCGTGAAACAGAGCTTCCCCAGCTGGGGCCTGTGTAAATGCCGGGACTCCAGATAATATTGGGGACCAAAGAACAGACACTGCCTTTAAATTTTGTAAATTTAAGTTATTTAAAATGGAGCTTATGAAATTGTCAACATGAGGAAACCACATTATGCTATAATGTCAATAGAAAGCTATGAAATTCATCTGGGTGGGTAAGTAAATAACTGAAATTTGGGTAACTCAAAAGGCTCATCTATGGATGTGGTAAACATCTGCATCTTGAATTGAGAATTTTTGACACTGAGGAAGAGTTTCAGTGGAAACTGTTTTCACCTTGGGGAATGGGGAATATTCTCTTACCCTTGTACATTTTGTTATTAAAAACCATGGCAGAATTATGCTTGTTTAATTTCTTTCAATTTTAATAAAACTCTCTGAGATATACCATGTATTACAGGTGTTTTGATATTTCCTTATCACCTCAGTTCAATTTGTTTTATTTGCCTCCATCAAATTTTATTTTCCTGAGTAAAGAGGACCGTGGTACATACACTGTAATCCAGGAACCTGTAGCTTGTAAGAAATACAAACTCTCAGGCACAAGTCTGCCCTGCTGGACCAGGATCTGGGTTCTTGATAACAATTCCAGGTGTTTCATATGCAGGTTGAAGTGTGATAAGCATGAAAATAGACTGGCTCTCAATCTGCACGTCATCATTACCCAGTGAGGTTTAAAGAGTATAATGACTGCTTCCTACCCCCAGAGATACTCATTTACTGTCTTTGGTTTGAGATGTGGTGTGAGATATATATATATCTAGAAAATATATATTTTGGTCTCTGCCCCTGGTTCCTGACACAGAGCTCCTGAAATCCTCATAGTTTCCTAAGTGATAGGAGCCCTAGGAGCATCTTTTGATTAATGAGGTGAGTCGAGTGGGCTCCTGGATGGAGCTTAGTCACCAGAAAGCCCAAGTCATGATTAGGATCTTGGAATTTTATGCCCCAAACCTCATCTTCCAGAGAGGGGAGAGGGGCTGGAAATGGAGTTAATAATTGATCATGGTTACATGAGGAAGCCTTCATAAAATCCCAATAGTAAGGAGTTCAGAGAGCTTCCAGGCTGGGAAACACATCTTCAGGGGAGGGTAATGTACCCCAACTCCAGGGCGACAGAAGCTTCTGCTCACAGGACCCTCCCAGACCTCGCCCTATGCATCTCCTCATCTGGCTATTCAACTGTGTCCTTTATCATATCCTTTAATAAACTGGTAAATGTTTTCCCCTCAGTTCTGTGAGCTGCTCCAGCAAATTAAGTGAACCAGAGGAAAGTGTCGTTGGAACCTCTGACCTAGTCGGTTGGTCAGAAGCACAAGTGACATCCTGGGATTTCAACTGACATCTGAAGTGTGTCTTTGTGTGTGGGAGGGCAGTCTTGTGGGACTAAGCTCTTAACTTGTGGGATCTGATGCTATCTCCAAGTAGATAGTGTCAGAATTGAGATGAATTGTAGGATACCCAACTGGTGTTGGAGAATTGCTTGGTGGAGTGGAGGAAACTGCCCCCCATAGGAATTGGTATCAGAATGTTAGACACCAGGTTGCTTGCTCCTATAATCGTGGCCAAGTGTCCTGGACATTTGCCATAAATTCTCACAGCATATTTCGTTCTCACATTATCTATTTTAAGCAACATGAGATAAATAGGTCCACCTCAGCAGTGGAGAAAGATTTTCATTCACTTTTTTTAAGTCACATATATATTTCAAGATTTCCTCTGAAATGCTGCACACTACTCCCAACACAAAACAACAGTGTCCTTTGTCAGGTAGTTAAGGTTTTGTGAGTGGAGGGTCATCTGGAAAATGGTGCCTGGGACAAGCAGGAGATTCATCTCACATAACAGCGTGTCTAGAGGTTGCAGTTTGGGATGTGACAGGTGTTCTAGGAAGTCGTCGAAAACCCAGCCTCCTTCTCTCTTCCTACTGCCCCCCATCATCACACATTCTCATTCTCGACATGGGAAGACAAAGAAGGGTGTAGGGTGAGGAACAACCTCTCTCCCTTCTCAGGCTTGGGCTTGTTTACTATGGAAGTAATTGCACCCAGGGATCGTTTCCATATTTTATGGGCTAGTTGTGTAAAATGGTGTGATGGTTAATTTTATGTCAACCTGCCTGGGACACAGGGTTTCCACATATTTAAACATTATTCTGTGTGTGTCTGTGAGGGTGTTTCTGGATGAGATTAACATTTGAATCAGTAGACTGAGTAAAACACACTGTCCTCCTCAACATGGGTGGGCCTCTATCCAAACTGCTGAAGTTCTGAATAGCACAAAAAAATTAAGGGAAAATTTGCTTTTTTGTTGGTATTTTTTACAGCTTTATTGCAGTATAATTGACAAAAAAAATGATATACATTTAAGGTAGAGAAGGTGATGATGTATGTATAAATTGTGTAATGATTACCACAATCAAGCTAATCAAAATATCCATCAGCTACAATTGTGGGTTTTTTTTTTGTGAAAACACTTATGATCTACTCTCTTAGCAAATTTCTAGTAAACAGTATGTACGAAATAGCCAGCATGAGTAAACCCTTAGAGACAGAAAGCAGATTAGTGATTTGCAGGATCTGGGGGATTGGGAGTGACTGTAACAGGTACAGAACTTCATTTTCGAGTGATGAAAACGTTCTGGAAGCAAATAGTGCTGATCACTGCATAACTTTGTGAATATACTAAAAACAAAAGAGTGCATTTTATGGTATATGAATTCTATTTCAACACAACAAATAAACATCTACAGGCTTCATGTCAACCTCAGAAAAAAAACACTGATCTACTGAAGCTATCCTACAAGGCCTTATATATATGGGGTCCAGTATCTATTGAAGTAAGGGAGGCAAGAGATGATGGCAATGCCAATATTAAGAAGGGGAAGAATTGGAGATTTTTAAGACAAAATGAACTTATTGCTTATATTTCTTTCCCAGAATCCTAGTATGAGAATTATCACAGAATACGTCTTCTGCCTCCACATTATGAGATTTCAGTTCATCATCTTCTATCATTCCAGTTCTTTAGTTGAAATAAAGACCTAAAGAGACTCCCTTTCTTCATATTTATGGAGCACCCACTTTGTAACTGTCATTGTGCTAGGTACATTTTCTTGTCTCCTAATTGTCCAAACAGCCCCTTGAGTTTTGTATTGCTAAATTTTTCACCAGGTTAACACAGGTAGGAAATGTCAATTAAATACATAAACTGGATTAAAAGTCAGGAAAGAAAAAATGTGGTAAGAAAAAATGTAATTTTACTAGAATTGAAAAAGAATCAGGTAACAATGCTCAATACCAACACCACAGATTGAGATTTTTGGGGGGGCAGGGGGAGTGGGAATATATAAAGTTCCTAGTTTATCTACAAAAAAAATAAAATCAAAAACCCCAATATACTTTCCCACTTCATTGAGTATGTTCACTCGTTACACACTCATGAATAACAATATTTGCAAATTATTCCAATGAAGGTTCCAAGTAGGAAAAAAAATGATATTTTTATAGTTCTTTCTAAAATTTTATTTTCTGATATTTTTCAGATGCTCAATAATATATATAGATATATATATATGGCTCACTTTAATATAAGCCAATGGAAGGCATGGGTCTTCTGAAGGCACAAAAAAAGGACATATGGAAATACAACCACATATTGCATATTTATGAACAATGATGCAGGTATTATGAGGGCAGATTCTGATTTTGCACTGCAAACAATGGTATTTCCATTATAGCCACATAAAAATACAAGGAGCAGAGTGTGGAGAACATAACTCAAGTCTAAATTATGCAAATATATTCCTCAAATTGTATGTTGCTTGATCCTACCATGGAAATAAATTGTTAAAGATGACATTCAACCTTCAGATCCCCAGCATGTTTTAGTGTTTGTTTTGAAGTCCCCCCGATGAGGTGGGACTGGGTTGAGTTGACAGAATATGATTCACTCAGAGTTCTGAAACAATGATTAGATTTTATTAATTAAAAGGTGAGAACTAGGATACATCTAAAGAAAATGGTACCAAAATCCATATACATATCTTACTGATTAAATGTGAATCCTACACATGCACACTGTATTCTGGTTTTCTGATTAATCTCTTTTCTGATAGTTGCTCACCCTTAAGTTTCCAAGAGTAAGAGTATTTTTTCGTTAATCTGTGATATACAATAGCTACTTCCTTTCAATGGAAAGGGTGACCATCCTTTTCCCTCCGTTATTTCTACCACATTAAGTATTTTATAATCTATCATTCTGCTCCCATGAAGATCCCAGTGCCCTAATGTCTTGGCCTTTCTGTCATCTGGTAGAGCAATCCTTTCAGATAATCCACAGTGGACCCAATCATAAGGAGAAACCTGTAGGGGACTCGGAACACACTGATTATGATGATGATCACCACATCTATTCTCCATCCCTGCCCACGCTCTTATTTGAACTTATACAACACTGTATCTTAAAATTGAATATCCTTGTTCTTCCAAGGAACATGAATGTGAATGAATCCAACCAGGAAGCAAGCCCTTTCACATTACTGATCCCTTCCCAGAGACTATCATGGTGACATATGAAAGGTCTGTGAAGATATCAGCACAACTGATTTCAAGCCTCGGGTTTAAAGTTACTCATACTTTTGTATCCATTTCAAACAATCTCAAATTATAGACTATTTTATAAATTGAAGATAATTGGGCTTTTCCACAGATGTCCTTGCTCCTCTGATGTTTATCTTATTAATTGTATGTAATTTGGACTTTTAATAACTACAGAATTAAATATATGAAGTTGATTAATTTTCAAGAATGATTAGTGTCTTAGTTCTCCCTAATATGAATTCTCTGATGTGTAGTCCACTGTGAGAGCTAGTTAAACAACTCATTTCCATTGTGAGAGCTAGTTAAACAACTCATTATGTTTGTAAGCCTTCTCTCTAGTATGAATTTTTTGGTAAATCCTGAGGTCTGACCATTGCCCACCTAAAGACCTTGCCACATTCAGTGCATCTCTAGTTTCTTTCAGCATGAGTTCTCTCATGACCCTGAAGGAGTGAATGTACGATAAAAACCTTACTGCAAACATTACATTTGTGTAGTTTTCTCCAGGATGGACATTTTGATGTCTAGTGAAACTGGGCCTTTGATTAAAAGCTTTGCCACACTCATCACATTGGTAAGGTTTCTCCCCAGTATGAATACTACAATGAATTCTAAAGGCTGATCTTTGACAAAAGGCTTTGCTACATACTTTAAATTTATATGGTTTCTCTCCAAAATGGATTCTTTGGTGAATTCTGAGATCAGAACATTGCTTTAAGCCTTTGCTACATTCAGTACATTTATATGGTTTCTGTCCAGAATGAATTGTCTCATGACCCCAAAGGCACGAACATATGGCAAAATACTTGCTACATACATTTACGTATTTTTTCTCTTGTATGGATTTTCTGATGTCCTGTGAGGGTTGAGAACTGGTTGAAGGCTTTGCTACACTTGTTACTTTTGTAAGGTCTTTGCTGAGAATGAATTCTCTGATGATTATTGAGGTCTGAGCACTGGCTAAAAGTCTTCTCACACTCATTACATTTGTAAGAGTTTTCTCTAATGTGTGTTTTCTGGTGTTGTGTAAGCAATGAAGTTCACATACAAACCTTCACATATTCATTAGAAATGTTAGTTTTGACAGTAGGAGGAAATCTTTGAGGTGGTGAAACTAAAGAACAATTTTTGATAGACTTCTTAACTTTATTACATTCATCAATTTTCTCTTTATTTTGAAATCTTTGCAGTTCAGGCAAATGGGTCTGAAGGCTTAATCTGAAGTTGATTTTCAAAATATTTCATAGACTTTTTTCTTGCATAATTTATGTTATTTGTTAGTTTTAATAAATTTCTTATAAATGACTTAGCATGTTTGATATATTGATGTGCACTATTTCTTACAGAAACTCTATGTTTTAGAAAGGAATTAATCCAGGATTTGTTATGTTCTTGATCTTTTATGTCAGTGGTATTTTTACTATGGGTTGTAGGCGGCACTCCTTTGTAATTCTTTTATCCTATCCCCACTGACTCTCAAACTCATGCATTTTCCAGATGTCCCTGAAGTCAAAATCATTGATGTCATGTCTTTTATTTCTTTGCAGCACCTCTGGTTGATGTAATCCTCCTTTATTAAGAAGAATATCCTCTTTTAGTAAAAATTCCTTGATCACAAATCTAGCAGATATCTGAAAGACACGGATAAAAAATAGGCTTCCTATTAACTAAAGTTCAAGGACATTTTACATATTGATAATCTAATATTTCACCAAAAGTAATACTTAAAATGAACAGAGTTATGAAATGTTTCAACCATGGTCCTCAAATGTTGAGGAACACAAAGTGAATAGGATTCCTCAATAAAGAGGAATGAAGCCTAGATTCAAACACCCTTTAAACAATCCACTCATATTATGTAAAGTTACATAAACTCTGAAAGAAGACTTTTGTAAAGTCACCCCAAAGCACACACCAATCTGCAGCAGACATATGGTTTTCTCATGTTTGAAGAGAAACACATATTATATTAATGCATAGTTACTACATAATTACTGTACACAAATACATGCTAAAGCACAAACCTATATCATGTTATGGTACATTATTCACAACAAACTTTTACTTAAGATAAATAAATGGCAATTCAGAATCACAAAACAAAATAGCACTGGGAAAATCAGGAAGAATTTAATAAAACACCACTGGAATAAAAAATTTATTGTTCTGAATACCTGTTACAAAACTGTATATATTCACACAAAATAGACCTTTTGCAACACTAACAATTAATGCATATAATAGATGCTGAAAGTATATCATCTGTGAATCATAAAACAATAAATAAGTATTTTAATAACCTAAGATAAACCCAGCAGGTAAATAAGTAACCACAACTATAGAAAATTATATTCCTTGGAATTCTAAAGAATTCTCCATTAAGAATAAAAGGGCTTATATTCCAGAAGGCGCACGCAATATAAGAATTAGAAAACATGCTGTGACTCACTGACTTTTGGCATATTAGATTCAGCTAAATACCTACTGTTATAGAGATTAAGAATTAGGGATGAGAGATGTGACCAGCAATGGCAGCATAGGGAACTCTAAATGTCTGTCCTCTACAGAAACTGAAACGATCTGACAATAACTATCAAAATCAACTTTACTGTGACTCTAGAAACGATTCATCTGTTTATAGCAACTAGTCAATTGGTAATCAAGTAAAAGGCAGATGAATGTTGGTAGGAAAGCCTATAGGCATGTTAACTTACCCTGATCATATCTCCTACTCCCCAGCCAGAGTGTGGTCTTGAAAATTGTAGCCTGTGTTCACAGTGTGTTCCTAGTACTGGATAGGACAGAACAGATCTTATCCTCAACAGAATTATAGTTTTATGTTTTTACCTGCTTGATGGCTCTGAAGAACTGAATCAAAGGACTTGCCTTTATTTCACCTAGTTCAAAATTCTCAAAATGTTTGTTGAAAACATTTAAAAGCAAATCAATTAGCCACCAGCACCTGGGGCAATGGATAACACTTCCAGCAACAATGAACAAACTGAAAAGCCTGGAAAGAGAAAATGGAAGTGAGATGCTTTAGGGCATAGGGACTTTGAAGAGTTCTCACATATTCTTGGGAATCTAGAAGGTCGCACACATGCCCAGGGCTGGCTGCATGCTAAGAAAAGACCTGAGATGTCCTTAAGCCCTCACCTCCAGCTGACTTCTGCTCTGTGCAAGCAGGAAGTGAAAGCTAAGGCAGAGCTGTGAACTGCCCAGCTCAGTGCTGAAGGTGTGCCACACACACACAGAGCCTATCTGCAAAAACTGAGAGATTTGTTTTTTGGTTCAGCATCCTTTCAAGATAAAAATACTCAATAAATTAGATATAGAAGAAATGTACCTCAACACAATAAAAAGTCACATACAAAAAGCCCACAGCTAACATCACACTCAATGGTGAAACACTGAAAGCTTTCTCTCTAAGATCAAGAAATTGACAAGGATGCCCACTTGTGCCACTTATATTCAGCATAGAACTGGAAGTCCTAGCCAGAGCAATTAGGCAAGAAAAAGAAATAAAGGGATCCAAATTAGAAAAGACGAGGTAAAACTGTCTGTGTGCAGATGACATGGTTATATAGAAAACCCTCAAGACGCCACCAAAAACTTATTAGAACTAATAAACAAATTCATTAAAGTTGAAGGATACAAAATCAACATATAGAAATCAGTTGCATTTCTATCCTCTAACAATGAACAATACAGAAAAGAAATTAAGAAAATCTCATTTACAAGAGCATCAAAAAGAATGAAATACTTAGGAATAAACTTAACCAACGAAGTGAAAGATTTGTACACTGAAAACCAGAAGTGATGAAAGAAATTAAAGAAGACAAATAAATGGAAACACATCCTGTGTTCATGTATTGGATTAATATTGTGAAAATGTCCCAATATCCAAAGCGATCTACGATTCAACACTATTCCCTTAAAGATTCGAATGGCATTTTTTATAAAAGTAGAAAAATAAGTCCTAAAATTAATAAGGAATAGAAGACCCAGAAAAGCCAAAGTGATCTTGATTAAGAAGAACAAAGCTTGATGCATTATGCTTCCTGATTTCAAAATATATTACAAAGTTGTTATAGTAACCAAAATGGTATGATATGGCATACAGACAGGTATAGACCAATGGAACAGAATAGAGAGCCCAGTAATAAATCCAAACGTCTGTGGTCAACTGATCTTCAACAAGGCACTGAGAATACACAATGGGTAAAGGATAGTCTCTTCAACAAATGGTGTTGGGGAAAATTGGATATCCACACATAAAAGGATGAAACTGGACCCCTATGTTACACCATACACCAAAATCAACTCAAAATAGATTAAAGATGCCAACTTAAGGCCTGAAACTCTAAAACTCCTAGAAGAAAACAGGGGAAACCTTCATAATATTGGTCTGGGCCATTAGTATTTAAGTAAACACTATACTGTGTCTTAAAGTATGGGTCCTGAAAAATCAGCATAAGACGAAATAGTGTACGGCAGAAATTAAATGTTGCTAATGTGAAATCACAAACTAATCTGTTTATTTACACAAGACTTAAAAGTACTAGCATAAGGCAAGATTTGTCAAATATATTAAAATATAGGACACATAGACAAGATAGAATGTCTAAGATGATAACTTGAAGATGGAAAACAGTCTCACCAAATCAACTTCCTACACCTAGAATTAGAAAAAGTATGTCAATTGCAGCAACTGCCACCCAGAGACACAATTTCTGCACAGGATTAAACGGTTAATGTAGTTTCATCCTACCTTTATTATGAGCATAGAGGTGTTGTAGGTGCATCTCTAATAATCCTGAAAATGTAGTCTATAGTTCCTGGAAGGTCGGTTGAACAGCAGTTTGATCTCAGAACTGCAGTCCTTAAACACTTAAAAAATAGGTTTCTTGGGGCCAGCCCGGTGGTATAGTGGTTAAGTTCACATGCTCTGCTTCAGCGGCCCGGGTTTCGTGGGTTCGGATCCTGGGCACAGACCCACACACCGCCTGTCAGGCCATGCTGTGGAGGTGTCCCATATAAAGTAGAGGAAGATGGGCATGGATGTTAGCTCAAAGCCAATCTTCCTCATCAAAAAGAGGAGGATTGGCAATGATGTTAGTTCAGGGCTAATCTTCCTCACACACACACACACACACACACACACACACACACACACACTAAATAGGTTTCATTATCACTGGGATTAAACACCCACACTCCTTATCATTGTGGATTACTTGCAATTACATTAGGAGCCATCCAGAACTGGTGTAAGGTATGGAATCCTCATCTCTCTTTTCTAGCTCAACTCAAGTCTCAGAAATTATTCCTTCTCCCTCTGTGTCTTTGGCACTGAACTAGGTTCAAACACAAAAGACTCACATTTCCAATACGATCACTTACCCAGGCTCTTGTTACCTCTCCTTCCTTGCAGACTCTGTCTCTTAGACTGAAATAAATAATATTCAGCTGACTCCTTTTAGCTGCCAGGACAGGATAGTATGAGATCCATGCAGCCAGTATTACGTGGGGGCAAGGCAATTAGACCACTAGATATGGGGATTAAATCTGTGACTTCCTCTCCCCTCAGAACTGTAATCATTCTTAGATCTGTGGCTATAGTGAGAGGACAGGTTGGGGGAACTGAGAATATTTATACAAAACTTTTTTTCCCAGTTTCTAATTACCAAATAACAAACATAAGTCTGTAGTTATCATTTCCAGGGAGTCTACTGCAGTGTTCAGGAAAAACTCTTTTCCTTGATCCCTGGAGGCAAACAGGGACTCATATGGAGGCAGCAGGAAACACTGAGGTCTGATACCTGAGAGACTGGAAGTGAAGCTTATGGGTGTCGCTGGATTGTCTGCTCCCCTCAGAAATTTTTCTATTCAAAATGAGTTCTTTCATAATCTTCAGACTACTGAGCTGCACCATCATTTAACTGATGAGCAGAGAAATTTAGCTAAAATATATGAGAAGATTTTTTAAAAGAATAGAGTTAAAAGAAAATCACGATGACACTAACTCACATTAGAAACCACTGGAGTTTTTTGCAGAACTCAGGGCCAATGAGCTTGAAAGTATAGATGATATGGAAAATTTCCGACAAAACATAATTTATGAATATCGACCTTTCCTCTCACCTGTAGTGAGGATAGGAAGTCTAAATAGAAAAACATCCCTCAAAAGTAGAAGTGTAAAATTGCCTCTCACTAGTAAAAACATCAGGATCAGATGGTTAACAGGCAGCTTCTACAATTCCTGTAACTGTCAGATGAGCCAAATTTCTTCCCTCAATTCAAGAATACTGAGTTGTTACCACAATCCCCAACACATTTTTTTCCTGAGTATTTACATAATGAGCCTTGCTTGCTTTTGGAATTAAGAAACATAAAATATGGGTTCAATTTAATCTTTCAGGATTTCCAATAAACAAATACAATATTTGATACAGGTCAACTAGCCACTGCTCCCAATTTCAAAATCAGGAGCTAGGTAGAGCCTTAATGGTAAGGAACCATTATTTACAACCCATATTTACAATTTACACTCAGATGCAAACACACATGCACACCCACACACTCAAGTATACAGTCACGTACACTCATGTTGAAATACATGCTCATATTAACTTACTGTAACCAACACACACAGCCCACTCACATTCATGAAGTCACCCTCATACCATCAGCATGTCATGTCCCTCTCAATCACGTGTTCAACAGGTGGAAGAATAGAGGTATCTCCAGACCTGTTTGCCTGAAAATGGGGTAATATTTTACCCTTTTGACTTTTCTTCCTTCCCTGCAACACTCTACAAACATGCAACGTTCAACCTCCCTCTCTCCCATCTATATTTATCTACCACGGCACACACTCAGGAAGGCAAGACCCCTTATCTGTATCCTCCTGTGTCCTCCAATATCCAATATATCATGTAAATTATTCCTTGGCTTCAATAGGACTAACTCACAAAATACATGTAAGATTCCATTCACAGAGTCCTGCTCACAGTGCAGCATGACTAACACATGTGTGAGCACATAGCAGGTGCTCAAAAAGAATTACTTTAGTGAATAAATGCACATTGTTTCCCAAATAAAGTTAGACTTTATTTGGCACTGCTTTCTGTAGTATCTTGTCATCTTCCAGAAAACAGCAAAGAATATGGTCTTTCCAGGAAGTGATGGGCGGTCTTCACTGGGAACCATAAGTGTTTGTGTTGAGATATGACTTTTGGGGGTAAATGGCTCAGAATGTTGGGCTTGTTTTCTCTAGATTAGTGCTACTGAAAGTGGGTCCAGAGGCAGTGGCATCAGCATGGGACATGGTTAAAAATGCGATTTCAGGATCCCCACCCAGATCTGCTGGATCATATCTGAGTGTGGGCCCCCAAAACAGAATCCCCAGGTCATTTATATGAACATTCAATTTGAGAATCAATGGGTAGTTAAGTGGTGCTGAATTCTGGCTTACTTCTTGGGGTACCTTGATTTTTTTTTAAAGGCAATACTTTTTTTTTTTTTTCGTAAGGAAGACCAGCCCTGATCTTTGTCCCATGCCAGGTCCATCTAGCCCTTTCTACATGAAAATGTTTTGAATAAATCTCTCTTCAAAACATTCAATTTTGAATGAGTAATGTCTCTCTAAAGATGCAACTTACAAAACTCTCTTTGCCTTTGTTGCCTCTACTCTCTGAACACGAAGTCACTCTCCAACCTAGCTCCAAGCTGTTCATTATTCTGTAGGATATTTTGTTGTCTTCAGTGCTTTGAATGACCACATCAAATGGTTCTCCTGTTCTATGGAACTTTTCCTACAATCCTATAAGTAGTTAATGTCTGGAAAATTCATTATGTCAGATTGAAATTTACATGCTTGCTGACTTCTATCTAGATGTTTCATGATACATTGTTTTAATAGTACATAGACGCTGAACTCCTTCACTACAAATATTATTAAATTCCTATTACATAAGTATTAATATGACAATTATGTAATATTTCATTTTTAATTGCATTCAATTTATTGTTTATTTTGCATCAGAAGCTCAGTCTGTCCTGTTTACCACTCTGTTGTAATAGGACTGTTTCAGAAATGTGTTTCCAATCTGAGGGGTAACTAACCATTGTGAACATACATAACATTTATATATTTATGCTTTAAATTTAAATCAGGGAATTTTTGTATAATTTAGTCAAGCAAAACAGAGCCTGGATGCTCTGGAGTCATGACTTATGAAAATATAGGGGCTTATAGTTGGAAAACAGGCAGCAATGAATGTTGCTTCACCAGCCACAGATGGTGATTATTTAAAACAGCCAAACAAATGTGAAAGATAGAGGAGAGAGTGCACAAAGATACAAAGGTGCTCACCAGGATAAGGATGCGTTGGGTGGCTCCGGCCTCAGGGAACGATCTGTGGGAGAGATTGTTTGTATGCATATATTCTACCTGCTTCTTATGCCTGTGCAAGATGTAAACCATGGAGCCACTGGACCAGATCATGAGCCCTAAACGGAAACCATCATGGAATAACATCAATGCTACGTAGAGTGAGTCTGTGATGTTCTCAGAATGTACAGTATAACAGTAGTCATAATTGTGTTTTTTTGTGGTATTTTTGTTTATCCTTTTTCCAGTTACATATGCAAGAATTGTAATATTTAATACCATGCTTAGGACCCAGCAGAAGATGTTGAGGGTGCCCAGGTACTTGGGAGCTTTCGTCTTAAGTTCTGCCCACCTGAAGTTCATGGGGCTGATTGTGATCACCTGGAAGACACTCAAGAGGCAGCTGGTGCCAATGGACACATCCCTGCCCACTCTGTGAACATAGAAGACAAGTTTACATCCAATATTACCAAGGAAATCTTTTAAGCCCAAAGCTGCCATTGTCTGGGGGACTCCTCTAGAGAGAATGACTAAGGAGTTAGCCACAATCAGGTGCTTGAGAATCAAATCTGTGGACCTCAACCTGTATCCTGTGTAATAAAGGAAGAGATAATGGTGAAGAAGACATAAATTCCCCAGAATTCCAACCATCATCCGTAATAAAAAGATCATTCCTATCACCAAATCCCAAGATGCCATTCTGTCCATTCCCAGTGATGATATTCTTCTTCTGAGCCAGAGATGCCTGCATGGGAACATGAGGCAGTGTTACATGCATCAAGTCAACTGAAATCTAGTATTCTCCACTTACATTAGTTCCCACTTAGAAATAATTATTTACTGTTTGTCTTCTATTTACGTATTTCCAAGAGGTGAATGTGTCACCTTTGAAGAGCTCTCACAAAATATAAGTCACTGCTATAAAGGCTGTACCTGTAAATCCTGGATTCTTCAAAACTTCTTGAAAGAGACAGGACTATTATTTTTCATTCAAAAAACAAGGAGTACTTAGGCAGGTAAAGTTTAACGGTTTGTCTAATTTCAAACTTGTTTTATTGGCAAAGTGAGGACCTCACCGGAATTTACTGGTGAGAAGGCAGTGCACTTAGAGACTATGCTATCCTAGCATGCCTAGTTATCTATGTTCTTCAAATACTAATATATTTTTATTATTTTTTCATGCCTTGTAATTTTGATGTATGTTTACTATTTGTGATTATTCATACCTTGTCATTGTATTTCAAACTGGTGGTATTTTGTTTTATAATTTTGTTTATAACAAAATTCCATTTATGATTTATTATGTAGTCCAAAAAAATTCTGCATTCAGACTTAGATTTCTTAGTAAAATATAGATGCACTGATTGTAGTATAATTCCATAGGGACCTGCATTATGACAAATTATATTTCAATAAAGCACAATTGGCTCTGTGTTGAGATGGCAACAGAAACACAGATTTTCTTTTACTCCAGGAACCAAATGATGCCTGTCACAGGAATCACTGAACACTGTCCTCCCATAAACTATGGGGCGTGAAATGCCAATATGTGATAAAGGGTCATAGGAGAGTAACTAAATAATATTAATTTCAAGACATAAATTAATTTGTTTATTAATATATTAGACACAAAGTATTAGCAATAAAGCAAGATTTGTGAAAGTTATTAATATATACACATAAAAATTTAAAACTCTAGGATGCAATATATGTATATTTATTAATTGAAATTTTAGAGCTTTTTATTCATATCATGTTAATATTAAATCAGAGAATATATCAGTAGATATATTTTTGCCTGAAGCTGCAATCTAAAACCAATTATTATTATGTTACCTTTTTCCCAAAACTGGAGATGAAACAGTCTCACCCAAATCAACAGATCATGGATGTTTTCGGTAGAAAACGTTTATTGTTTCCACAAAGCACTTCGTACACCCAGAGTTAGAAAACATTGCCATTCCAGCAACTGCATTCAGATACACTATTTCTGCCAGAATTAGAGAATTCCTGAAGTTTTATCTTAGTCTTTATTGCAATCATGGAGTTAATATAGGTGCACCTCTAGTAATCCTCAAAATATAGTATAGGATTCCTGTGCAGTAGGCTGAGAAGCTTCTAAATTTTATAACTTCTGTCCCTAAGCACGTTAAAAATCAGTTTTCAGGGCCAGCCCCATGGCTTAGCGGTTAAGTGCGTGCGCTCCACTGCTGGCGGCCTGGGTTCAGACCCCCGGCGCGCACCGACACACCACTTCTCTGGCCACGCTGAGGCCGCGTCCCACATACAGCAACTAGAAGGATGTGCAGCTATGACATACAACTATCTGTTGGGGCTTTGGGGGGAAAATAAATAAATAAAATTATTTAAAAAAATCAGTTTTCATTATCATTTAGATCAAACACCGATATCACGTTCAGTAAGGATTACAATAAATCACATTAGGATCCATCAGAGATTGGTCTAGGACCCCCATCTCTCTTTACTAGCACAGCTCATGTCTCAGGTATTATTCTTTCTTCCTATATGGATTTGGCATTGTACCAGTTTCAAACACAGAAGGCTCTCTTTCTCCAATATCATCACTTACCCAGACTCATTGCTTGCAGACACTGCCTCCTAGACTGAAATAGCAAATACTCATCTGATTCCTTGGAGCTGCCAGGAGAATGGACTCAGTGTTATGGCCAGGACAGTATTGTATGGGAGGAAGGGAGACAGCCAGACCACTAGATATGAGTTTGTGATTCTGTGACGTCAACTCCCCTCAGAACTGCAATTATCATTTCACATGTAGCTGCAGTGAGATCACAGGCTTGGGGAACTGAGAATGTTTGTGAAAACGTTTTTCCCAGTTGTTAGTTATTGTAACACAATTAAAAGTTTGTAGTCAACATCTCCAAAGAGACTACTGCAGTTTTCATGGAAGTCTCTTTTCTTTAATCCCTGGAGACAGATAGGGTCTCATATGGAGGCAGCCAGAAATATTGAGGTCTGACACATGAAGGATGGCAGCAAAGTTCATGAGTCTCACTGATTTCCTCGCTCACCATCAAATGGGTCTTTCTATGTTCCTCCCTGTCTACCACAATTAGTTCATATTATATTATAGTTTGCTATGGTATGAGCGCCTTACTGAAACAGGCCTTCTATCTTAAATTCTTTTAGGCAGTGAGAAGGTCAAAATTTCTTCCTGAGTCTTTTGTTCTTAAAAATAGTCAAACTCAAGGACACATTTTGGGGTATCAAATTCTGTTCCCCTACATCCTCACCTATGAAACTTCTCCAAGAAGTTTCACAACCCAGAATCTGGGTTTGTTGGTAGATTGTGCCATCTCACTGAACTAATCTCTTAGTCCTGACAGTAGGTCATGTTAGTTAAGCCCATTTCAAGAGTGATGATGCAGGTGGGCTCCCAAAGTTAGGCCTGTATTGTGTGAACATGCAATCAGGTATTTAATAAAAGGCATGGAAACAAAAAGAAAAAGAAAGTTTTATGGTTGGAGCAAATTATAAACCAGTGCCAAAGGCCAACTAGTCAAGATTTCTAGATATCATGGTTGAAGCACCTTTTGTAGTTTGAAATGTCTCTGATGACATAATTGAGTGTTCAGGAATTTTTCTCAGTGGCTTACACAAAAACAGGCACAAAGTTGTCTTACATGGGCTATTGTGGTGATTTCTCTTAAGTTTATATCAAGTTGTTTACCTTCATTTTTCAGGACTTCAGCAAAAAGTTGCAGCTTTCATTCTCAATGATTCCCAGTCAAAAATGGGGGAAATATTGGAATCAGTAGTTTGGAGAGTTGTAGTCAGATATTTGAGAAAACTGGAAGAATATAAGATCCATTACAATTCATAGGTAGAAAAGAAATACCTCAAAGACAATTAACTGAACTAGAATCTAATATCCATAAATGTGTATTGTAGTTTCTACTGAAACATAGTTTTTCTTTCTAAAATCATGCTCAATTTTTTAAACAAAGATAGCAAAAGTAAGACTTGTTCATTTGCAAAATAAATTTGGTTTAAATAATATTGCCACAATTATTCACATAAGTACAACAAGAATAGTGATTCATCATATAGGTTCTTTCAAATCTACTTTACTGGAACTTTTCATAAGGAATCTCAGATTGAAATTTGAAGGCCTCTCGAGGCCAAGAAAGCCACATCAAGGGCTTGTCTTCAGATGCTAACTGCAATAACTATAGATTTAGGTGAATTCCTCTCTTCTTGATGTTCCCAAAATATCCTGAGTTTCTTGCACCTGCCAGAAAGTTACCATCTTTACTCACCTGGTAATGTTGATGGGAATCCTGTAAGCAAGGTACCAGGCTGATATTTCTAAGAGTTTTGTTTCATAAAGTCAACCTTTGTTGAATTTGTCCTTAAAGCTTCCAAGACATGCCAGAAAAAAATTCATACAATTTCTAGAACATTTATATTAATAACATATGCATACAATGATATCCATAAGGGATGTTTATCATCACTTATTTGACAATGCTTCCCATGCAATTTAACATACCACAGAATAAAATTTTTTTAATATCTCCCTCTTTATAGGAAAAGAGAACCAATTCTTTGAGAATTCCCAGGGTCCTGCAGAAATACTGAAAGTTACTTTCAGGTCAAAAGAAGGCTTTCGATAGTATTTGAATTTTGAGGAAATTTGCCAAAAATATCAAAGAATGGTTAGTTATCCACTTAACCAAAGTGACAACAAGAGATCTTAAATTCAAACAGAGAATTAAACATTTAAAATAAATAATAAATAAAACCTTAGCTCTCTTAATAGGAGACCTCAGCTTGTTTAACACAGGAATTTGTTTTGACAAAACACAGAATTTCTGTCTTTTCGGTAGACATACTGAAAGGTAAAGGCAAACCTTTCATAATCACTTTATCAAGAGCAGCATAAAAGTTCAAGAAAACTATCCTTTTAAAAGAGAGAGAAAACAAAATTCTAATTTTGTATCAAGTTATTTCTGATATTAAAACTCATTTACTTAATCAAATTTATTTCAATCTTTGCCAACTGGACTATGTGCAAAATTCTTTTCTAAGGGTTCCTCTTCCACAAACCTTCTATAATATTATTTTTTACATTCAAAATTTGTCCCATGACTTTCCTCCTTCCTAGCCTCTCCTCAGGAGAAAAATAACTTCTGTCTTTCCCATAACAAGTTTTACTTCAGGGAAAATTTACGCTGTTAAAACAAACAAATAAAAATATCTGCATTCCTTATATTTTCTTTTTTTAAAAAGTTTTTATTGCCTTTTAAATTAATTTTTTATAAAAATATAAACTTTTTTTTAAAGATTTTATTTATTTATTTATATTTCCCCCCAAAGCCCCAGTAGATAGTTGTATGTCATAGCTGCACATCCTTCTAGTTGCTGTACGTGGGACGCGGCCTCAGCATGGCCGGAGAAGCGGTGCGTAGGTGCGTGCTCGGGATCTGAACCCAGGCCGCCAGCAGTGGAGCGCACACACTTAACCACTAAGCCACGGGGCTGGCCCAACTTTTTTTTTTTATTGGTTTATAACATTGTTTAAATTTCAGGAATACATTATTATAGTTTGGCTTCTGTATTCACTGCATCATGTTCAGCACTAAAATATGGCTTCCATTCATCAACATACATATGTTCCCCTGTACTCCTTTTGTCATATGCCCACCACGTCTCCTCTGGTAACCACTAATTTTTTCTCCTTATCTATATGTTTGTTTGTTTATCTTCCACAAATGAGTAAAATCCTTATGGTATTAGTCTTTCTCTGTCTTTCTTATTTCACTTACCAAAACCATACATTTTACTTTTCTTGCATACAAAGATGTTTCTCTTATTAAATTTTAATAGCTTTAATCACATATGTTAATTAGAATTCTTAACTGTTAGAAGCCTTAATTTTTTTTGAAAACTAAGAATTAGGCAATTATGAATTGTCTTTCATATTAGCGTTCTGTGGCTTTGCAAAATTATAAATTAACTTTTCATAATTTCTAGAAACATGTGCTATTTCATAGTACAATCTTTCAATAAAGCACAGAACATATTTAGTAATAGACCCAAACATCTTTAGTTTCTCTGTAATAAGAAGACAAAATTAGGCAAAATTTGTCTTATTTGCCAATTAATGTTTCTGTATTTTATCCTATTTGGAAATTACCTAGATCTCCAGTGAATTTTCCATCATTTAATTTAACCTAGCAAAATTTCAAAGTTTAAAGTTACCAAAGAGATTTTGGAAACTATTTTAAGTACACATGCCATAGAATATAATTATTGCTAAAAGTTGAGCTGTAAAATCTTATCTCACTTACATCTATCTAAATGATTAGCTCCAACAAATATGTTTACATTACCCATGAAAATTTCATGAGACATTAGACAAAATTAACTATCACTGTAAATTATTATTTTTGCTGATAAATTTGGAAAAAGTAGTAACATGAGCTTATTTGACTAGGAAACCCAGGCTACATGTCTGCATCATCTCCAACGCTGATAAATCTGAGGACATGCCTATTTCAAACAAATCAACAAATTTAAATAAGGTTTTATTTCCCAAATATTATTTCATATCATGGTAACTTGAAAAACATTTGGGTTAGTTTCTATTACTTTTAAAAATAATTTATATAAGCACTTACATTGAACTAATTAAATAGAGCTCTTAATTTTGGCTATACCATCCAGAGGTAAAAAAAAAAATCTCACATTTACAGTAAGTATACACACACACACACACACACACACACACATAAACACACAGACAGGAACTTTATATCTTCCATTAAATTTTTGCTATGAATCAGGTACATACAAAACTTACTAGTTTATAAAAGAATAGTTGGATCCAAAATTTATTGTAGCAGTTGGAGAGAATTAAGTCCACCTGCTAAATCTTTTTACTAATATTTGTGGAGAGGACATTTAATTTTTTTCTTATATATATATAACACCTTTAGCTAAGTCTTAGGTCTCTTGGAGCCAAACTAACACCTAAGAGGGATGTGTTGTGGGTTTGGGAATAGTGTATCATTTGACATAGTACCTCACTGTACAGAAATTTCCTAGAGATTCGTGGGCAGATCTAGTGTCCACCTACCCATTTTGTGACCAACTTATCCTATCACAGGAGTCTTCCTGAGGTGGTGAGCACGTTAATGGCTCTTAAATGCTCAATCTCTGCCTACTATTTTGTGGCTTTGGCTTCCAAGATGTCCCAAAGTAACAGCTTTTACCTCATTTGCATATTAACCCACAGCAATGTTATTAGAGTGCAGGGCCAGCACAGACAACAGGCTTATAGGGCCTATGCTTGCATCCTGCCCTATGCTTTTTCTTATTCATGACCAAAGACAGAGACAAGAAAAAACACTGAACATTTCTGGAAGGAGAAGGATCAATAACAGCCAAAGTGTACTCTATACCAAATTCCCCAAAGTTGCTGAGTCCAAGAAACTAGCTTCACAAATATTTTCTCTTGCTAATCTAAATTCAGAAAAGGAAAAAACTCACCACTATTACTTCCACTGGACCCTGCAGACAGAAATCTTGGAGATTGACATGATAAGAGCTCTGAGCTCCTGCCAGCTCTTATCAGAGGTCCAGGAACTCTCAGCTGCAGCAGTCCTGAAGCAAGCCGTATTCAGCCAGTTGAGTTTCTCTCATTTTCATCACCAACTATAGAGAAGAAGAAATATTCCTCCATCCTCTAGGTTATTTTGATTGATCTAAGAATTAAACAGACATGTGCCAGAATAACTGGAGAAAATCAAAGTTTAATAAGTTGTATACATAGGAGAAACCCAGCAAAACTGAGTAACTTGCAAAAATGACTGAAGCCACCACCTTAAATGCCACCTTCAGCTATAGACAAAGGAGGATGTTGAGGGTAGTGGTTTGGAATTCAAAGGATAGGAAGGCAATCATGTGGAGATGGAATAGCAAATCTTTGGTAAAAAAAATTTTTGCCATTCCTTGTAAAGACAATGAGATGTAGAGAGGACTTGGAGAAAACAGGCCTTTCTAGATTCCTTCTTGTCTACCACACCTATTTCATGTTATACTATACTTATTTACGGAATGAGCTTCTTCCTGAAACAGATCTATCTTAAATACTTTCAGGCAGTTAGTGAGAAGGTCAAAGTTTCTTCATGAACTTTTGTTCTTAAAAATTATCAAGCCAAAGAGAGATATTTTGAGGTAGCAAATTCTACTCCCCTACAGTACCCTGTGTGGATTTACATTTAATTTACATACATAACCTGTTCACGTCAAAATGTCCTCATTAATTTTATAATGGCTTCTTGAAAATTTTCCTCTGCATACTTCACTCTGTTGATCTCTCTGATTAATATAACAACAGAGGCTGAGACCAAATCCTGTCCATTTGTCTATTGTAGCATTTAATGTTACTACCTACAGGATATCAAGCTGAAGAATTGGACCAACCTACAGTATTGATCTCTGAAATGACTGTAAGAATCCCAGACTCAACTAGATGAACAAATCCCATAGACCATCAGAATGTGTCTTAGAAAACCATGTGATTTTCTTTTTATGTTTCTATATTGACTCTTTTACTCTCCTGTGTCATTATCCAGGTGAAGCAGGATGAGTTGTAATTGTACAGACTCTAATGAGGCCGATAAGGAGAAAGTCTACCAGAATTGTACCATCCATAGTAACATTGACCAGAGAATTGAGGCTAACTTCAGTACCTTCCTCAGCTGGTGGTGTTTCCTTGAACACTTGCAGGTCGTTATGACTTCCCATAGAATGCAAATCAGTACGTTTTCAGGAGAGAGGGTTGTAATGAAAAGTTTCCACAAGGCTTTGCTTCATGTGACTGAATGGGGCATAGAATTTCCACCAAAGAGAGCTCTCAATTCTTCCTATATTGCTGAGATTTTGCAGCTGCAAGTCTTTTTCTTGAATGTATGAATTCTATTTGTCGAGCAAGGATTTTGGCCCTCTTCCTAACTTGTTAGTGATGTAGTTCAAGTTGAACTACTTTAACATGGGAATTTGAGGCTTGGAGGCCAAAAAGCCTCTATGGTTAGCGATAGTTTTGATAAAAGCCGAGTGTCAAGACAATAACTGAATTCCTAAAGCAGTGTACATAGTGTCATTGCCATGGAGGCCAGGAAGCCAAAATTCCAAGGGAAATCTTTAAGTGGAAGGGCCTTCCCTTTCCCAGACACTCCAAGTCACAAAGTCATCATCCACAATATTTTCTGACTTCTGGATGAATGGGACTGTATAAATCTCACCACTTACTTCCAATAAACCTTAACATGAAAACAGAGCTCAAAGTTTCATCAGGTTTTCTTTGCCACAGTCACTGGCAGGACAATATCATCCCTGTCAGGGCTCTTTGGAGTGAAGCTTCTGACTTGACAACAAACACAACTATATCACTATCGTGAAAAATATGACATCAGAGATAAAGGAATTCAGGATACCATCTGATGCATACACAGGTGGCAACCTACAGCCAAGCTTGTCTCCCTATCACTTCTCTACCTGCCCTTTAACTCTTGGAGATAATCTCCTCCACCTCTATGGGATGGGAAAGCACGAGCATATCCCACATCTGTTCTGACTGTAGATTCTGATGTATAAACAATAAGAGGATTTGAATTAGCCCAAAGTGTCCTACTCATATTGTCACGTTAGCTTTTTGCCCTCACTGTGAATTATGCCCAGATAAGACAAGTTTGTTTTATTTAGTTTATGTGCTTTTATTTTTCTACATGTCCGTCAACCAAGGAGGTGAATTCTTGTTTAAGTCAGGGGCTGCAGCATGATTATGCTATCCCCAGGGCACGACCATAGCGAATACAAAACAACTCATGCTGTTTGATGAGGGTGGGGGAAATACAGGCAGATGAAGAGGTTTCTCTTTTAACTATTCACTCTAGGGTCTGTGCTGCCTTCCTCCCCTTGTACCTCTGAGCATCTGAGAGTACACAGGATCAGCAGCTTCTTCTTCTCTGCCCCATTTAGGTTGACTTGTCTCCACAGTTGTCAGTACTTTCACTCACTCTTATACTTAGCACACCCTCTACTCAGGACCACAGAGGATGGTGACTCGGGCTCCTGGATCCAAAAGAACTCTACAAGTTTGAGTTCTCTCTCTCCTCAGCATTCCAAAGCATATCCAGCTTTATCTTTAAAGCTGCTGAATCAGAGGGAGGGGTCAGGAGTTATACAGGAAAATAGAGAATCCTTGCTAGTAACCAAGGCACTACAAGATATATAAGTTTTTAGTTTTTAGTACCCAATTGGCTGCTTGCAACTCAGGCACATGAACTGATAATACTTTCACTCAAAAGTTCTATGTCAATTTTAGGGAATTCTTGGCCTCACCTCTTACCAGGAGGTGAATGAAGACCAAGCAAAGCACATAGAGACTGCTTGTTTCAATCCTACCACTCACATACCAGCCTCATGAACATGGAAGACAGTGGAGAGCCTTTACTGCAACTTTACCTCTTCCTGTGCAAGAGAAGTTCCTACTGTTTTCAGGAGGTTTTCTCACATCTGTTAACAGAGCCATGAAGGGTCCTTGTCTTTTTCTCTTCCAAAAAATCATCTCTCTCATATTTATCATCCTCCTTATCCAAACTGTCAAAAAATGTGAAGAGTTCTAGGGGCTGGTCCTGTGGTCTAGTGGTTAAGTTTGGCATACTCCACGTCAGTGGCCCCAGTTCACAGATTTGGATCCCAGGCACAGACCTACACACCTCATCAGTCATTCTGTGGCAGCAACACACATACAAAATAGAGGAAGATTAGCAACAGATGTTAGCTCAGGCCCAATCTCCCTCAGGAAAAAATAATTCATTATCAAATGGGATAAAATAGTGAATCATTCATTGTTAAATAAGTCTAAGTTTACCTACACCTTTCTTCTTATTACAGAAAAACTAAAGATGTCCAGGTCTATTAGTAAACATACCTTGTGCTTTATTGAAAGATTATACTGTGTAGTAACCTCTGTTTCCAGAAATTATAAAAAGCATTTGTCTGCCAATCCAAAGAATGCTAATGTAAATGATAGTTCATAATTGCTTAATTCTTAATTTTCACTAAAAATTTAGTTTTTGAAGGGTCAATTAATTTTGAAGTCCAATTAATATATTGTACTAAAATTACTAAAATTTAATACACAAAACCTCTCTCTATACAGGAAAACTAATGTGTATGTTTTCAGTAAAAAAAAGGTAGAAGTAATGGAGATATTTTGTTTGTTTTTGTTAAGAAAATAAAGTTTTCCTAAAGTAAAACTGGTTATGAGAAAGAGGGAAGTAAATTTTGTCCCAAGAAGAGGCTAAGAAGTAAGGAAAGCATGGGACAAAACCTGAATGTAAAAAAAAATATACAGACCAAAAATGTTATGGTAGTTTTGTAGAAGAAGAACACTGAGAAAGAGTTTTGTGCATAATCATGTTGGTTAAGATAAAACTGAATTTAAGTAAATGAGTTTAATATCAAAAGTAAACTGATACAAAATTAGAATTTTGCTTTCTCTCTCTTTTGAAAGGATAGTTTTCTGCAACTTTTAGTCTGCTCTTGATAAAAAGATTATGAAAGGCTTTTCTGTACCTTTGATTAAGTCTACCCAAAAGGAAGAAATTTTGTGTTTTGTTAAAATAATTTCCTAAGTCCAAGTAGCTGCGGTCTCTATATTAAGAGAGTTAAAGATTTTTTCTTTTTCTCTCTAACTGTTAGGTTATCTATGTTTCCCTTTAACATCTTCTATTGTCATTTTGGTTAAATAGATAACTAAGCATTTTTTCATAGGATATATGATATATCGTATATCCTATATGATCAAATGTTTTAAAACCTTTTGATATTTTTGACAAATTCCTCAAAATTCAAATCCTAATTAAATTTTTTCTTTTTTCCTTAAAGTAACTTTGAGGATTTTCAGTGGATCCCTGGGATTTCTCAAAGATTTTGTTCTCTCTTCCTATATAAAGAGTGATATTAAACTAATTATAGTTGTTTGATATGTTAAGTTGCATGAAAAGCATTGTAAAATTAGTGATGCTAAACTTCCCTTATGGACATCCTTATATACATATGTTATTCATATAAATGTTGCAGAAATTGTATGAAATGTGTTTCTGATATGTCATGGTACAATTATAAGTCTAATTACTATCTTAAAATGTGTGTCACAGAAATAACCAAATTTCCTTGTCAACTGCACTGTAACCAAATCTTTAACAATGTCATTTTTAAGGCTTTTGTCATTTTACAGATGGTTATTTTAGTCTAATGCTTTTGCAAATAAGTTTCATCTTCAAAGAAATTCATTGAAAGAACTCTGATACTTTCTCTAGAATACAGATTTCTGATAAACTCTCAGATCATAAAACTGAACTGGGTAAGAAATTACAGAACCCTAACAGAGAAACTGATGGCTTCATAAAAATGCTAACAAAAGATTTAGAGTTGATTATATGGAACTGGATGAACTGATGAGGATGATTATAATTTTTATGACTTTTTTGAAATATTGCTGATTTTTTAGTGTTTTGTTTTTCCAGATTTAAGGAACCCTTGTTCTCTTCTCTCTGAAACTAACTATGACTTATAACAATTTGGTAAGTTACACTTTATAAGCACAATTGAAACATTTATCTTTTTCTCCCTATCTGATCCCTCCAGACTTTGAAAACTCTTAGTGAATGAATATTCTTATTTTCATGGCTATTTAGTTATTTGCATGTGTTCAATAAGAATCTCTTTTCCATACAACATGATCCAATTGGAAATGACATTACCAAGGCTTTGACTGAAATGTCATATTTGAGAAAGACATTCATACTTGGATACAGCAAGACAGCTTAAAGGAACAAAGGTTGACTTTATGGAACAAATACAGCCCCATGGAAATATCAGCTTAGTACCTTGCTTGCAAGTTTCCCAGTAACCTTATCAAGTGAGTAAAGAAGGTCACTTCCTGGCAGGTGCAAGAACCTCAGGATATTTTCGGGACCTCAAAAAGAGAGGAATTCACCCAAATCTATAGGTATAGGCAGAATATAATGAGAACTTCTTGGCTTGGCTTTTATGGCTTCAGGAGGTTTCAAAAGTTCAATCTGAGATTTCTTATTAAAAGTTTCAGTAAAACAGATTTAAAAGAGCTTAGATGATCAATCACTGTTCTTCCTGTACTTATGTAAATAATTGCGTTAAGCTTATTGAAAGTAGACGTATTTTGCAAGCCAATTAATCTTAGTTTGGCTATCTTTGGTAAAAAAAGAGAGTGAGTTTAGAGGGAAAAGTTCAGTAGAAACTATAATACATATTTGTAGATATTAGATTCTAGTTCTGTTAGTTGTCTTTATGGTTTTTGTTTTCCACATATAAACTGGACTGGATCTTTAATTCTTCTACTGTCCTCAAATATTAGGCTAAAGCTCACCAAAATAATGTTTCCAATTTTTTACCCAATTATTTCTTATAAGGAATATTCACCCTAAGCTAACATCTATTGCCCATGTTCCTCTTTTTGCTTGAAGAAGATTTGCCCTGAGCTAACATCAGTGTCAAACTTTCTCCATTTTGTATGTGAGTCACCACCACAGCATGGTTACTGATGAGTGGTGTAGGTTCGTGCCTGGGAACAAAACCTGGGCTGCTGAAGAGGAGAGAACCAACTTAACCACTAGGCAAGAGTGCCAGTCCCTCACCCACTTTTGATTGGAATCATTGAGAATTGAAACCTCACTTTTTCCTGAAACTCTGCAAACTAAAGCTGGACAACTTGATATAAACTTAAAAAAGAGTTACTCAATTTTCCTGAGTTTCTCCCATGTATACATGATACTAAATTTCTTTGAACTTCTCCTGTTATTCCAGCTCATGTCATTTTATTTCTTAGCTCATCCAGAAGAACCTAGAAGTGTAGAAGAATATTTATTTCTCCCCTACAAACACATTTGTACAACTCAGTGTCAATTAATTTGGACTCACATGCACAATTCTATGCCAATTAATATGGGCATTTTGTAGGAAAATATAAATTCCCATTATTGACTCCACACTAGTGGCTGACAGTAGCAAAGAACAATATCCATACAAAGAAGAGAGATAATTATTAATTATTGACTCTGAAATTAAAGCACAGAGATCAAATATCTTAATAGGATGGTTCTATCATTTCTTTATTTTTTGAAAAATGACAGATACATTATTTGCTACAGTGGCAGAGTTAGAGGTGAAATAGAATTATAACTTCAAAAGGTCTGAATCTAGTCTCTAGGCTCTTAATCATGGCTTTTGATTGGTTACTGATTTTACATTTTATATTTTCAAATTTAAGAAAAAATATGAATCAAATCAAACCAAATGAATCAAGATAAGTTAGGTACTTACTATATATCTTCTTGTCCTAAACTTAGTTTTTACCAATTTCTACTTGAGTATGATTTAATTACCTTATTTTTTATTTTCAGACACATTGTAGACTATATTCTGTATTTTGCCATTATTTGATTTAGCAATAAATTATTATTTTTTATCACTTAGTCCATGATGTAAAATGTTTTCATTAAAGTGCTTTTGTTTGTTTCATTTTAATGTGGACTCTTAATTAATATTTTAACCTATAATATCTCTCTGAAAACTTCCAGCTCAAATTTTTTCCTTTTCTCTTCACAAGATAATAGGTGTTATTGCTTCTCAACCTTTGTATTTCAATAATATTCTCACTCAGTGATGCAAGAGAAAGTTCTAATATTCTTCTCTGTGAAGACTTTATTAAAACAATAGAGAAACAGAATTAACTACCTTCACACAACTTTCTATCTACAGTAGCATGACTTTATTGTTCTATTGTTTGTTTTTTTTCCTTTAACCAGCAGATAAGCAAACGCTTTAACTCAAGTCAAGTCGAGAACATTTAAAGGGTAGCACAGATCCCTACACATATTTCCTGCTGATTTTATAGTAATAAACACTGTTTGGAATTAATAATTATTAATTTTGAATTGAAATTTAATCATTTTTTCTATAAAAAAATCCATAATTTTATGTAAGTTCACTTTCCAGTACTCACTTCCCTGTCTTTGATCAATACATTTGGTCATCCACATCAGTATTATAAAATATACATAAGGAAATTGAATTTTACTATCAAGGATAGAGTTACACCAGATTGTGGTAATGTTATGGTCCAGTTCAGAATCATTAAAGATCAAGTCAGTAGGAATAACAGAAGTATTTCTTGCATATCTCCAACACAATCGGCCTTTGTCTATATATCAGATATTATTATGGACTGGCCTTGTCACATTTGACCAGAATTCAGTCATTTACAGGTTCCAAGTTAGTTGGAGACAAAGCCAGTCACTTTGCCTTAGTTCACATGACTGTACTGAGACCAATTCCCATTGTATGTTGATATGTAGCAGGGATCATCTCCTTCCTATGGAGAGAACACGACTTGATTCAGAATGATCCCTATTTCTGTTCACTACACTGAAAGACATGTCTTGTTTTGATCCATTCTTAGGGCAAGGCAGACAGAATGCATTGATGTAAGTAACAATTACCTCTGAGAACTTGCATAAATTTGGAGTTCATAGGATTTCCAGTAGTGCACCCCCTGTGCCTCTGCTAGCAGAATAAAGGGTCAGGGCTCCATCACTGCTACCACCTCTGTATTAAAATAGTCATTAGAACCTTGTAGGTTATAACAAGAGCCATTTTCCAACACTGACTCCTGGTAATATCCAGCTTTGTGAAATCTTAAGTCTGCCTGATGCACTTCAGTAAAGCCTCATCATCTTTCCATGATTATTTCTTTCTTTTCCTCCTTGAAGCATGCTCCTTCTAATCAGCCCATTATAGCCAATAAATCTTTTTCTCTGAATGTTCCTACTGATTAAAAGTAAATTCAGCTTGTCCTACAAGCCTAAATGACTACCTTTCTCACCTCAATATAAGTGCTAAAACCCCCTTTCCCGATAATTGCAGACTGGCACTTTTCAAACTAATTTTAACCAATTACCTAGGCTTTCTTTGAGCCTAGAGATCAGCCCAAAGGGAAAGCCTAAGTTCTTCATTTCATGAGACATAAGAAAAAATTAGCTATCACTCTAAATTATTATTTTTGCTGATAAATTAATAACACAAATTACATGAGCTTATTTGACTAGTAAACCCAGGCTGCATGTCTGTATCATATCCAGTGTTGGTAAGTCTGAGGAAGTAACTATTTCAATCAAACCAACAAACTTAAATAAGCTTTTATTTACCAAAGATTATTTTATATCATGGTAACTTGAAAAATGTTTGGGTTAATTCCTATTACATTTAGTAATAATTTATATAAGCACTTACTTTAAACCCACTAAATAGAGATCTTAATCTTGACCATACCATCCAGAAGTAAAAACAATCTCACATATACAACATATATATAGACATACATGAACACACAGGCAGACAAAAACAGAAACCTTATACTTTCCATTAAATTTTTGCTATGAATAAGGAACTATGCAAATCACACTACTTGGTAACAGAATAGTTGTATCCAAATTTTGTTCCAGCAATTGTAAAGAATTAAGTTCACTTTCTAAATCTTTTTACTAATATTTGTGGAGAGAACATTTAAGTTTTCTTTCTTGTATGCATATAACACATTTAGGTAAGCCTCAGGTCTCTTGGAGGCAAACTAATGCCTAAGAGGGATGTGTTGTGGGGTTGGGAATTGTATATTGTTTTACAGAGTATCTCATTGTATGGAAATTTTCTTGAGATTGGTAGGTTGACCTAATGTCTATCTACCACATTTCATGACCAACTCATCCTATCACAGGAGTCTTCTTAAGATGGTGAGCACACTAATGGCTCTTAAATGCTCAACCTGTGCCCAACATTTTGTGGGTTTGGCTTTCAAGATTTCCCTTAGCAACAGCTTTTACCTCATGTGCATATTAACCCATAGCAAAGTTTGTCATTAGAGTGCAGGGCCAGCCCAGGCAACAGGCTTATGAGGCCTATGCTTCCATCTTGACCTGTTTTTTTCTCTTTATGATAAGAGACACAGACAAAAACAGTGGCCATCTCTGGGAGGAGATGGGTCAATAACAACCAAAGAGTACTCTACCAAATTGCCCAAGAGGCTGAGTCCAAGAAACTAGCTTCACAAATATTTTCTCCTGCTAATCTAAATTTTTTTTTTTTTTTTTTTTGGTCATTGAAAGTTATTTTTTATTTTTTTTATTTTTTTTTTAATTTTTTGTTTATTGCAGTAACATTGGTTTATAACATTGTAAAAATTTCAGGTGTACAACATTGTACTTCTATTTCTGCATGGACTACATCATGTTCACCACCAAAATACTAATTACAACCCATCACCACACACATGTACCGAATTATCCCTTTCACCCTCCTCCCTCCCCCCTTCTCCTCTGGTAACCACCAGCCGGGGGGCTCCCCGGCTCAAGGCCCTGCACCTCCAGGGAGGCTGCGTACCTGTGAGCTGCTCCTGGCGGCCGTGAAGCTGGCGGCTTGTGAAGGCGGCGTTTTTCCTCTCCGGAAGGGAGTCTCTGCCTCTTCCACCCCAGTTAGGATTTTCCGTTGTTGCAGGAGTTCCTCTTATCCAGTTTTCAGTTTTGTCTCAGGGGTAATTTTTCCACGAGTAGTTGTAAATTGGCTGTGTCCACGGGAGGAGGTGAGTTCCGAGTCTGCTTACGCCGCCATCTTGACTCCTCCAGGATCAGAAGATAACATTTCTAAACCAATTGAATTTCATTAGCTTTATGGGAAAACAATATCATTTGCTATTCACATCACAACAAAGTGTTTCTGAGTGGATTTCTGATCTTAATTTTAAAGATGAATAATGTAATTTATAGAAGGAATCAAAAGGGATAATCTCCACCTTCTTACTATGGGAAATATTTCTGACCCTGAACAAAAAACATTAACTAGAATAGAAGAAATGACAAGTTAGATTATGGTAATATTAAGTACTAGATCTAAGAGCTCCAAACTAAAAACCACTCAAGTCAACACAAGCAGAGGAATGATGAAATTAATTATTTGATATCCAATTATGATAAATGCATAAACAACATAAGGAATAAAGATAACAACAAATAAGTCAATGCTGTATTGCTTCATCTGCATACAATTAAAAGCAGGCTGAAAGATTACTATGTTCTTAGATGTCAGAATATTGGTTGCTCAGTGGAAGTACTGACTAGTAGGTGGAAAAATGTGGTTTCTGGTGAATGCTGCCATATTTTATCTTTTTTTTTTTTGTAATCTAAGTGTTGAGTACAGAGGTATGTTCAGTTTGTGAAATTTCATTGAGCTATGCATTATGTCATGCATGTGACATTAAATTTTTCAATATAGATCACCAATAAAAGAATTGTGGATTATTGTTCGATTGCCATCACACTGTCTAGGATGAGGTTAAATATATTATATAACTACATTCTGATTAGTTTCTCAAAGCATGCTGTAGTATCCCAGTTAAAAATGAAAAAGTGTTGATTGAACAAATTCCAAGGCAATGAGGTAAAACGTAGAAATAGCTAAAAAATTAATACGGAAATTTTAGATAGTAAAACTGGGAACATACAACAGGTGTAAAGAAGACCAGACAGTAAGTTGGCAAATCCAATCACCAATATAAATGTTATTGTATTAAAAATAACTACACTAATCATACTTGTTAAACTTAAACATGTTTTACTATATTCAATTGATTATTTTTTCAAGCAACATAGCTAAAATATTAGGATTAAATTTATAAACAAGAAAAATAGATTTCATGTAATTTCAACCAATTGATTATCCAATCTCTAAAGAAAAGAGGCAAAATATAGAGTTATTTTAATTTATTGATACAGAGGAAGTTAAATGGGAAAGAATGGGAAAATAGAGCAGATGCAATAAAGACCATCCAAAAAGTTGAAGGATCTATTCCCAAATATATCCATTTTTACATGCACCTTAAAGACTTCACCTAACAAAGTCAAATATTTTTTAATATATTCAGTTGGATAATTTTCTAAGAGATACACCTAAAATATAAAGATTTATACATAAAAAATCAAAATATATTCCATGTAAATGTAACCAACTGAACAACTTGCAGTGGCAGGTGGATGTATACACTTATATAATTCAGATAAATGAGACTAAAGGTCAAAACAGCTTGCAATTGTGGTAATTAGAATTATTTTTTAATTTCTTAATTTATAATTTTCCAAAGTTATTGATGATGAAATCTAAAAATAATTTGACTGATTCTATATTTATATATATGCATATATAAACACACAGATACACCAACATATATGTGTATATATACACACAAACACACACAAATATATGTATATGTATAGGTATATGTACATACCCACAGAGGTGTATTGTTTGATGTCTAATACATATGTAAATATTTCTAAGTGAATCACATGATCTTTTTTTTTTTAATTTTTGGTTTATTGCAGTAACATTGGTTTATGACATTGTAAAAATTTCAGGTGTACATCATTGTACTTCTATTTCTGCATAGATTACATCATGTTCACCACCAAAATACTAATTACAACCCATCACCACACACATGTACCGAATTATCCCTTTCACCCTCCTCCCTCCCCCTTTCCCCTCTGGTAACCACCAATCCAATCTCTGTCCCTATGTGTTTGTGTGGTGGGAGTGCAAACTGGTGCAGCCACTATGGAAAACAGTATGGAGATTCCTCAAAAAATCAAGGATAGAACTACCATATGATCCAGCTATTCCACTGTTGGGTATTTATCCAAAGAACTTGAAAACACCAATTTGTAAAGGTACACGCACCCCTGTGTTCATTGCAGTGTTATTCACAATAGCCAAGACTTGGAAGCATCCTAAGTGCCCATCAAGGGACGAATGGATAAAGAAGCTGTGGTATATATACACAGTGGAATACTACTCAGCCATAAGAAACGATGAAATCCAGGCATTTGTGACAACATGGATGGACATTGAGGGTATAATGCAAAGTGAAATAAGTCAGAGGGAGAAGGTCAAATACGGTATGATTTCCTTCATTAAGTAGTAGATAATAACAACAATAAACATGATCTTAAAATATGTTTTTTTCCAGCAGAACATTCAGTATATATCCATTAGGTCAAAATAATTCTCTGTTTTTTAAACATTTGAAACCTTACTTCTTTGTATTTGCTTTATAATGTAAATATGGAGAAAATATATAAAAATCATTTCTACAATTAAAGAAATACCCATTTTATTCCTTTGAATATCCACAGGCCAAAAATCACACATGTATAATATAGATTTTTGACTTACCCCTCCAAGTGGCTATTCCACCACTGCTTCATGATTAATGGAAGACTCCACCATGGCCTTATTTCCTCACGTTAAAGACATGGGAGTGCACCTTGGAACCTGTTTCTGCCAATGTGAACAATTGGCATCTTTACATAATAGAAAAATCTACCTTGTATAGACCTAAATATCCATGGTTTTTTTCCCCCAGACAGAATGCATTTTCATAGGTATCACTTACTTGACGTCTTTTAAAAATCAGCCAAAACGTGTTTTTCTGCTCTCATTTTTCTGATTCAGTTCAATATGACCAATTCTACATGAAAATGTTTCAAATATACTATCCTTCTTTGTAATACCTCAAATGAGAAGGTCTCTCTAAGGATGGAATGTATAAAACTCATAGTAGGCCCTCGATGCATCTAAACTCTGAAATTGAATTTGCACTCCAGCTTAATTCCATGTACTTGATTGTGCTGTAGGAGAATTTTCCTTCCTCCAGTTTCTTGAATGACAATCTCATTGGTTTTTATGTTTTTATGGAACTTTTCCTACAATCCTATAAGTAGTAAATATCTTGAAAATTTATTATATCAGGTTGAAAGTTATATTCTTAATAGCTTCACCATAATCTCCAGATTGTTTCTGGAACCACCACTTTAGCACTGTATAGACTCTGAAACCCTACACTGGAAACATGAATAAAGTTTCAATTACATACATAGTAACATGATAAATATATCACATTTCATTTATAATTGCTATTGGTGTTGTTATTTATTTAGGAACAGAAGCTCAGTCTAACTTGTTTACAACTCTCTTGTAATGTGAATATTTCATAAGTGTTCTTATACACGGAAAAGGATTAATGAATAAACAACTAACCATTGTGAATAGGCATATAATTTACATAATTATAATAAGCTTGGAGGATTTTGTATTTCATTCTAGGCAAAACAGAACCTAGATACTCGGGAGTCATAGCTCATGAGAATGTAAGTGCTGACAGTTGGGAAACATGCAGCGAATAGTGTAGAAGTATTCCTCAGCCACAAACTGGGATTGTTAAATACTGCCAAACAAATGTGGAAGATAGAGGATAGAGTCCACAAAGATACAAAGGTACTCACCAAGACAAGGATGCTTTGGTGGCTCTTGTCTCAGGGGAGGATCTTGAGGAGAGACTGTTCCGATGAATGTATCGGACCCTCTGCTTGTGCCTGAGCAGAATGACAACCATGGAGCCACTGGCTCAGACCATCAGCATCAAACAGAAACAATCATAGAATAATACAAATGGAACATAGATTAACTCTGTGATTTTGCCATAAAATACTACATATCAGTAGCCATACTCTATTTTCTTTGTGATACTTGTGTTGTTCCATTTATCAGTCATATGAAAAGGAACCAGAGTATTTAGCATCAAGTTCAGGATCCAGCAGAGGATGTTGGAGGTGCCTATGTACTTGGAAGCTTTTACTTTAAGCTCTGCCCACCTGGAGTTCCTGGGACTGATCATGATCACCTGGAAGACACACAAGAGACAGGTATTTCCAATGGACACGTCCCTTCCCACTTTGTGAACATAGAAAACAAGTTTGCATCACAAAATCATTGAAGAAAAGCTTCAACCCAAAAACTGCTCTTCTTTCTGGGAGTTCTTTGGGAAGAATCACTGTAGCGGTTGGCTACAGTCAGGTGCTTGAGAATCAAATCTGTGGACCTAAACTTGCATCGTGGGAAGTAAAGGAAGAGAAAATGGTAAACAAGAGAGAAATTCCCCAGAATTCCAACTACGGTCTGTAATAAAAACATCATTCTTATCGCCAAATCCCTGGTGGCCATTCTGTCAAATCCCAGGGAGTGATATTCATCTTCTGGGCCAAATATTCCTGCACAGGAAAATGAGGCAAGAGCTCTACATATCATGTCAGCTGAAATTTCAATATTCTTCACTTACATTAGTTCTCACTGAAAAATAATTATTTATACTTTTTCCTTTTGAACAGGTGTCTGAGAGTTGAATGCCTAACACTGAAAGATCTTTCACAGACTATGGATCACTAGCTAAAAGCCATGTATGCAGTTACCTTGTATTCCTCATAAATTCTTGAGAGAGTCAGAAGTAGTATCTTCATTGAAAAGATAATTAGCAATGAGGCAGAAAAAAGTTAATGATTTATCCAAATTTAAACCCTTATTATGGGACAGGTGAATAGTAGAACCTTTCTTTTTTTTTTTAAATGGGGGGCTACGTTCCTGGAGAGTTGTGAGGATTAAAGATTTTATTTATTTATTTATTTTCACCCCAAAGCCCCCAGTAGATAGTTGTATGTCATAGCTGCACATCCTTCTAGTTGCTGTACGTGGGACGCGGCCTCAGCATGGCCGGAGAAGCGGTGCGTAGGTGCGAGCCCGGGATCCCAACCGGGGCTGCCAGCACCGGAGCGTGCACGCTTAACCGCTAAGCCACAGGGCCGGCCTAGTAGAACCTTTCTAGACGGGTAAAATGGCAGCGCATTTAAACACAACGCTATTTTCACAAAGCTAAGGTAGTTAATTATATTCTCAGATAAAATACAGATGTATATTTGGATGTTTTCATACCTTGACATTTTATTTTAGATTCGGTTGTACTTTTTGTTATATTGTTGCAACAAGTTTCCATTTATTTTTAAATGTTTATTGTGTAGGCCAACACCAATTATGAATCAAAGTTTGGATTTCTTAATAAAATATTGTCGTTGTTAGTGCTGTCAAGTCAATTCTAATTCCTAATCATCCCGTGTACAGCAGAGCGGAACTCTTCCTGGTCTTTTTGCCTCCGTCCTCTCCTCTTTCTGTGCTGTATCAGACAATGCTTTGCTGCTATTCATAGACTTTCATCACCAAGTCTTTTGCTGAAACCTGTCCGCCATAGGTGACCCTGCTGGTATTTGAAATAGCAGTGACATAGCTTTAGCATCACAGCAACACATAGCCACCACAGTATGACAACCAACAGATGGGTGGTGTGATTCCTTGTCCAGAACATGAACTCTGGCTGTGGTGGTGCAAGTGTTGAATCTTAACAACTAGATCGCCATAGCTGGCTTGTATAAAATATAGATGTACTGATTTTAGTATAATTCTATAGGGGTCTGCTCCATGAAAAATTGTATTGAAAACATACACTCTAGGCTTTATACTGGATTAGCCATAGAAACAGTCATTTTCTTTTATGACAGTAATAGAATGACATCTTACACAGGAATCACTGAACACTATTTTGTGCCCTAAACTATGAGACTGGAAACACCAATATATGACAAAGGAGTGTAGCATAGAAAATGAATATTACTAATTTCAAATCATAAACGAATCTTTTAATTAACATGACTTAAATAGTAACAGTAAGTCAGAATTTGTGAAACATTAAAATATAAGATGTATGAAAAATAAAATTTTTAAGATCTGAAATCATTTTATTTTCTAAATTGAAACTGCAGAGCTTGGAACTGATATGAGAATATTTTTAAGCCAGAGAATAGATCGCAAGATACTATTGCGCCTCATACCTGTTATCGGAAACCCATTTGTAACACTACTATTTCTTTAAATGCTCCTTCCCTAATTTGAAGATGGAAAATGGTCTCACCAGAATCAGCCAACCATGAATGTTTTCAGTAGGAAACAATTACTGTCTCCATTATGGACTTCATACACCCAGAGCTAGAGAAAATATTTCCATTCCAGCAATTGTAATTCATATACACTATTTTTTCAAGGCATTAGATGATTCCTATAGATTTATTCTAGCTTTTATTAATCATGGAGGTGCTACTGGCACACATCTAGTACCCCAGAAAATTTATTCTATGATTCCTTTAAGTTACCTGACTACAGATATATGTCCACAATACAGTCATATCTCACATTAGATGATCAGGTTTCCTTATCATTTGGATTAAACATCAACACTCACTGTCAGTGAGGATTACATGAAATTACATTTAGAGGTCTCAGGTATTTGTGTGTGGTGTAGGACCCCCACTACTCTTTACTAGCTCAGCTCATGTCTTAGAATCATTCCTCCTTCCTGTGTGGCTTTGGCATTGGGCCAGGTTCAAATCCAAATGATTCCCTTCTTCTGATATTATCACTTACCAAGACTCTGACATCCCTCCTTGCTTGTAGACTCTCAGACTGATATTGAAAATTCTCATCTGTTTCCTTCTGGCTGCCAGGAAGATGGCCTCAGGGTCATGATCACAACAAACAGTGCTTGTGTAAGAGGGAGGGGGCAGCCAGACCACTACATATGGGTTTGTTTTTCTGTGACTTCACCTCCCCTCAGAACTTGAATTATCTTTTCACCTGTAGCTGCAATCAGAGGACAGGCTTGGGGGACTGCGAATATTGTGAAAAAACTTTTTCCCACTTGCTAACTACCAAAAAACAGTTAAAAGTTGGTAGTTATCATCTTCAAAGGGAGTATTCCAGCTTTGGGGAAAAACTCTTTCTTTTCCTTAATCCCTGGAGGCAGACAGGGACTCATATAGAGGCAGCAGGAAATACTGAGGTCTGACACCTGAGGGACTGGTAGCAAAGCTTATGTGTCTCACTGGATTTTCTGCTGCCTTGAGATGTTTTTCTAACCTTAAGTGAGTTCTTAACTAATTTTCACACCACTGATCTGTTCTGTCATTTAAATTATGGGTTGAGAAATTAAACCAAAGTACTTAGAAGGATTTTCAAAGCAATAAAAATAAAAGGAAGAACATGAAAATAATTTACTTTAGAAAACATCAGACTTTTTCATACAAATCAATGCCAATTAATTTGGTAGCCTAGGTGACATGGAAGTTTCTAGTAAAATGCACTTTATGCATATTGACCTCTCTTCCTTCCCCCAGTAGGAATAGGAAGTCTAAAGGGAACAGTATTTGTGGAAAGGTAGAAATCCATAGGTGTCTCTTACAAATAGAATCACTGAGATTAGGTGGTTAATTGAGCTGATTCTACAATCCCTTTAAATGTCAGATAAGTTGTTGCTTCCTCAATTCACAAGAAAAAAATTCTGTAAGGATGTATGGCGACAGATGTTAACTACACTTATTGTGGTGATGTTTTCACAGTATATAAAAATATCGAATCATTATCTTGTACACATGAAACTAACGTTGTATGTCAATTATACTTCAATGTAAAAAAAGTGTCAAACGCTACCAGAAACCTTCACACCTATTTTAATTAATCTTGGGGTTTCTCCACAAAACTATTCCAACGTTTGACTCTGGTCCACTATCCAGTTCGCCCCAATTTTCAAGTAATAAATTAAAGCCATAATTGTGAAAAATCCCTCCTATACACACACACACAGAGATTTACAACTTTAAATTTGCACACACAGATGCAAATACACATGCATACCAACACACAAATATACAGTCACATATACTCATATTCTTGAACACTTTCAGACTCACATATACATTCTGTACAAGCTCACAATATCCTCACTCATACACACTATGATACTCATAAAAACACACTGTCCCAATAAGCCCCAATAAATCTTTCTTTTTTAATTTTTTTGTTTATTGCAGTAACATTGGTTTATAACATTGTATAAATTTCAGGTGTACATCATTGTACTTCTATTTCTGCATAGATTACATCATGTTCACCGCTCAAATACTAATTACAACCCATCACCACACACATGTGCCGAATTATCCTTTTCGCCCTCCTCCCTCCCCCCTTCCCCTCTGGTAACCACCAATCCAATCTCTGTCTCTATGTGTTTGTTTATTGTTGTTATTATCTACTGATTAATGAAGGAAATCATACGGTATTTGACCTTCTCCCTCTGACTTATTTCACTTTGCATAATACCCTCAATGTCCATCCATGTTGTCACAAATGGCTGGATTTCATCGTTTCTTATGGCTGAGTAGTATTCCATTGTGTATATACACCACAGCTTCTTTATCCATTTGTCCCTTGATGGGCACTTAGGTTGCTTCCAAGTCTTGGCTATTGTGAATAACGCTGCAATGAGCACAGGAGTGCATGTATCTTTACACATTGGTGTTTTCAAGTTCTTTGGATAAATACCCAACAATGGAATAGCTGGATCCTATGATAGTTCTATCCTTGATTTTTTGAGGAATTTCCATACTGTTTTCCATAGTGGTTGCACCAGTTTGCACTCCCACCAGCAGTTTATGAGAGTTCCCTTCTCTCCACATCCTCTCCAACATATGTTGTTTCCTGTCTTGTTAATTATAGCCATTCTGACGGGCGTGAGGTGATATCTCATTGTAGTTTTGATTTGCATTTCCCTGATAGTTAATGATTTTGAACATCTTGTCGTGTGTCTGTTGGCCATCTGTATATCTTCTTTGGAGAAATGTCTGTTCAGGTCTTTTGCCCATTTTTTAATTGGGTTGGTAGTTTTTTGTTGTTGACATGCATGAGTTCTTTATATATTTTGGAGATTAAGCCCTTAAATGAGATATATGGTTTGCAAATATCTTCTCCCAATTGTTAGGTTGTCTTTTTGTTTTGTTGATGGTCTCCTTTGCTGTGCAGAAGCTTTTTAGTTTGATGTAGTCCCATTTGTTTATTTTTTCTATTTTTTCTCTTGCCCGGTCAGACATGGTGCTTGAAAATATGTTGCTAAGACCGATGTCGAAGAGCGTACTGCCTATGTTTTCTTCTAGAAGTTTCATAGTTTCAAGTCTTACATTCAAGTCTCTAATCCATTTGGAGTTAATTTTTGTGTATGGTATAAGGTAAGGGTCTACTTTCATTTTTTTGCATGTGGCTATCCAGTTTTCCCAACATCATTTGTTGAAGAGACTTTCTTTTCTCCATTGTATGTTCTTGGCTCCTCAGTCAAAGATTAGCTGTCCATAGATATGTGGGTTTATTTCTGGGTTTTCAATTCTATTCCATTGGTCTGTGTGTCTGTTTTTGTGCCAGTACCATGCTGTTTTGGTTACCATAGCTTTGTAGTATATTTTGAAATCATGGAGTGTGATACCTCCCAGCTTTGTTCTTTTTTCTCAGGATTCCTTTAGCTATTCGGAGTCTTTTGTTGTTCCACATAAATTTTAGGATTCTTTGTTCTATTTCTGTGAAAAATGTTGTTGGAACTTTGATAAGGATTGTATTGAATCTATAGATTGCTTTAGGAAGTATGCACATCTTAACTACGTTAATTCTTCCAATCCAAGAGCACGGAATATCTTTCCATTTCTTTGTGTCTTCTTCAATTTCTTTCAGCAATGTTTTATATTTTTCAGTGTACAGCTCTTTCACCTCTTTGGTTAAGTTTATTCCTAGATATTTTATTCTTTTTGTTGCAATTGTAAATGGGATGGTATTCTTAATTTCTCTTTCTGCTACTTCGTTTTTAGTGTATAAAAATGCAACTGATATTTGTATGTTGATTTTGTATCCTGCAACTTTACCATATTCGTTTATTACTTCTAAAAGTTTTCTGGTGGATTATTTAGGGTTTTCTATATATAAAATCATGGCATCTGCAAATAGTGACAGTTTCACTTCTTCCTTTCCAATTTGGATCCCTTTTATTTCTTTCTCTTGCCTGATTGCTCTGGCTAGGAACCCCAATAAATCTTAACAAAGAGTTCACATGTTGAAGAATTGTAGTATCTGCAGACCTCTAGATACTTGAAAAGGGTGGCACACATCAAGGAACGAATGGATAAAGAAGATGTGGTATATATACACAATGGAATACTACTCAGCCATAAGAAACGATGAAATCCAGCCATTTGTGACAACATGGATGGACATTGAGGGTATTATGCAAAGTGAAATAAGTCAGAGGGAGAAGGTCAAATACAGTATGATCTCACTCATTAAGTAGTAGGTAATAACAACAACAAACAAACACATAGAGACAGAGATTGGATTGGTGATTACCAGAGGGGAAGGGGGGAGGGAGGAGGGTGAAAGGGATAATTAGGCACATGTGTGTGGTGATGGATAGTAATTGGTATTTGGGTGGTGAACATGAGAACATGATGTAACTCATGCAGAAATAGAAGTATAATGATGTACACCTGAAATTTATACACTGTTATAAACCAATGTTACCACAATAAAAAAAATAATAATAATAAATTAAAAAAAAACGAAAAGGGGGGCACATTTCACCTATTTCACATCCTTCCATCCCTGCCATAACCCATGAAAATGTTATCTAAAAAACGCAATATTTAAAAGATGATGTGATAATTGTCACTTCAGATCAAGGCTCACAGTGGTAACATCGGAGTTTGGGGGATGTGACTGTGTGTGTGACATTGAGAGTGAGAGAGAGAATATATGTGTCAGAGTGAGGGACAATGAGGACACAGGCTGAGGGGATAGATATGGTGCAGAGAGTGTGGGGCGTGGGGAGATAGAGAACTAGAGGGATAGAGAGGAAGGAGGGTTCAAAGACACAAGAATGTTAGTCTCCACATGGTGAAAACATGGGGTTTAAGTAGATAAGGGGCAATGAGCACAAGGAATTTAAGTGTAGAGAGACATTATGTGCTGAGTGAATACATCATTGGGGGTCATGGGAGTTAAGCGGTTAACGGGGATGGAAAGATAATGAGAGAAAGGGGGTTCAGGAGCAGGAGTGGGTAAAAGGCACATGAGCCCTCATGTCTCAGAGAGGTTAAAGAACATGACACTGAATGAGTATAACAAGTGGGCATGGGGTTAGAGGCCCTAAGCAGAGGTGGAGGGTAGACAGGAAGATAGAAGTTATGGTAGAGGACTGCACATAGGATTAGGGATGGACAACATGCCACAGCCATTTTGCTCCTGTTTTGGGACACCAGGCAAAGGGTGTGACTGTGCCTGGTCCAACAGGAGAGATTTTAAATAGTACCTGGTGCTCAGTGATGGAAAGAGCAGCCCGAATGTCCCTTGTGGATCTATCTATGTCTTGAAGACCTTTAGTACTTCAAATTTAATAATGAAATATCATTTTTTGCTCCAATATTGCTAAAAAACAATATACTCTTTATTAAAATATGAAACAGAGTAAGGCAGAGTTTAAATTTCCACATACTCTTTTCCCCTAATTTTTCCCTATTGAGAAACCACCTCAAGAGTTAAAGTAATATTTTTTTAGATACATTGAAATTTATTAAAAAATGTTTTCATTGACGGGGCCAGCCCAGTGGTGTAGCAGTTAAGTGCACACCCCGCTTTGGCAGGCTGGGGTTCAAGGTTCAGATCCCAGGCACGCAGTGATGCACTGCTTGTCAAGCCACGTTGTGGTGGCATCCCATATTAAATAGAGGAAGAGGGGCACAGATGTTAGCCCAGGGCCAATCTTCCTCAGCAAAAAGAGGAGGATTGGCAACGGATGTTAGCTCAGGGCTAATCTTCCTCACAAAAAAAACTAAAAATGTTTTGTTGAAAAATATCACTGGTTTTATATTGTCACAGGTGTATCTCCACCCACTGTTATTACTCTGAGGTTAGTGTTATGTTGCATTGTAAAAGGGCCTTTGTAGGTGTAATTCAGTTTACGTGTGTCAGTAAAAAGTAACCTAAAAATAGGGATAATGTCTTGGCTTATCTGAGTAGGACCAATGTAACACCAGGCGGTCTTAAGCTGAGGAGGAGGTTAGAGAGTAGAAGCCTGAAGATTTCTTCTCATGAGGTTGCTGTCTTTGAAAATAAGCATGAGGGGCATATGGAAACTTGAGAAGAAAATGACCCCTGTCAATAACTGAAGGATCTAATGTTGGGGAGAAGAACCCATGCTGGCTGCCATCTGGATTTTCAATTTGTGAGATCCTAAGCAGAGTACTCAGCTAATCCTGCCAAACTTCTGAATTGTGAATTCTGAGAATATAAATGGGTGTTGTTTTAACTGCTAAATGTGTGGCAATTTGTTATATCAGAAATAAAAAACAAATACATATAAAAATAAATTAAATTATAAATATCTCTAGGACAAAGTAAAGGAAACCATTAATTATGCCAAGCCCAGTTTTAGCTCTTTGTGTTGTATCATTTTTCCTATGCAATTTTAGAGTGTATCTGAAATTGCATAAAAAACACACACACACTGTTCACATTCAATTCTTGGTTCAATATTTCCATAAACTTGATATCCAATAATATTAGTGGACTTAAGCAATAATTTTTCTTTCCTCCTCAGTGACCTGTGAAAGACATATTTTCATACCAAGTTCTCTGAATTGTTTTTATCATATTTCATATTCATTACCAATGAACCTTTATCAAAATGCTTCCTGTTTATGCATTTCAGATTTGAATATGCTTGTCTGTCTCCTGCTATCAAACACATTATGACAAATGGATCCTTAATCATGTTGATCTGTGCACATGTGGATTATGCACATGGGTCTGAGACATGGAATTTCTTCACCATCATAAGTACACACTTTCACTATTGCTGAGGAATTGCCAATAGGCCTCTCCATGCGGTTATAAAACATATTCTATATACTGTAACCACATGTGCCACTCTTTATATTTTTGGGCTCCTTTTCTAATCCGGTGCTTCCTTCATATCTCCCCCAGTGTGGTAGGGCCTCAGAAAGAGTGGAGACTTCCCAGAAAGAGGGGTCAAGAGAGTGGAATCCTCACCCTGAAATGCGGGTATTCTCTACCCTGCATACCCGGGCATGTTCCCAGAACAATTTCATGACTTCACATCTATGGGACCACACTCAGTCTAGGGAATCACTCTTCATGGGGCTGAGCACTTTGAATTAAGGTATGTACTTTTTTTTAAAACTTAATGCTATGGAATGAAAACAAAAGATAGAGGACCCCTAAAAGAGAAAGACAAAATGAACACTAGATGTCTATCTGGGACCTAAACCAAGCAGAGTCAGGCAGCCATGCCAGGACCGAGGTGCATTCATATACTGTGTTCTTAGAAAAACCACAATGTGTACCTGAAACTAAGTGTTCCTTCCTACAGGATGACCAGAAGACCGATATATCTGATTTTAGAACACCAGTATCTATAGGGAACCAATAAATCAATGGGCTTTGAAAATAATTCCTGTCATCTTTGGCTTTTGCCTTTGTGACTTCTGTCCTCCCAAACCCTCCCTGAAGCATATATTTGATTTGTTCTGGAGGCTGCATCTCACTGGTTTATAAACTGTATGAGCAATGAAGATTTCCTGACTAAATTCTTGTATTTCAGATACTGTTTTATTGACATTTTTTTGGTGTCAGAAGTGGGATCTGAAGGGAACCACAAGCCTTTCTCTGCACAGTCTGGAACCAATGCATTGGCACGTGTAAGAGCCCTTTGAGCTCAGTTGCTCCTTGATGGCATTGGGAGATGTTCAGGTAAGTCCTCTTGGATCCAAGTCCTCCCAACTTTCAGGTAGAGTTCTCAGAAAGCTTTTTGCCTGAGGGGTCCTTCACTAAAGGTTCAGGAAAGGGAGGGAAGGGAGTCTGATCCAGTTGTCCAGATGCACACCACACATTCTTATTTCTTGTCATGGCAAGATAAGGTTTTTCAGTGGGAAGTTCCCATTTGGAAAGATAAATTTTGCTCCAGCTCAACATGAGAAATCCATGTTCAAGGACAGCCTTTGCTGATCAGCTGCCCTCCGGTATCCCAGCTGGGTTTGTGTTTAAGAATTATGGCCCTGGGTTCTTTAAATGTCTTGTTCTTTGGACTAAGATGATCAGGAATAATTTAAAATTATATTGTCCATTAGAAGAAACATTCCAATTAGATAAGATCACTTAAGAAATACCCTTAAAAGCAAAGCCTTCAAATTTCCAAAATAGCCGTATTGAATGTTTTGTTGCAAAAAGCTAATGAAAAATTAAGATACAAGATGTACCTAAAAGAAGATTATACAAAAGTCTGTTAAGTTAATGGCTTTACAGACACCCTCATATCCGCCTTCAAAGTAGAGCTCCCTTCTGGGCTCCTTCCAGAGTTAGCTAGACTCAGAGATTTTCTGGTAAACTGCTACATTCCATCATGTGCTAGAAACAAAATTTAGATTCAATTACTCTTTCAAATCTAGTGAGTTATGTATTGTATGTTTGTATTAATGTACTTGATTCACGGCAGTAATTTTAAAACAATATCTATGGCGTTTTTATGTATGTGTCTATATATGTATGTTATATATATTTTTTATTCTACCTCTGGATGGTATAATTCCTAAAAGAGTTCTATGTAATTGGCTTAAACACTTTCATAAATTATTTCTAAATATAATAAAAACTAACCCAAATGAATTTCAGGATTCTGTGATCTAGGAAAATATTCAATATTAAGATAATTTAAGTTTGTTGTCCTTAGAGTTATAATCATTATATATAAAACTTTTATTCTACTCAGGTTTACTGAAAGGAAAACAAGTTCATTCTATCCCTGTTACAATATTTGGCAGCAACAATTGATGGATAACTTTGTCTAATGTCTCATGAAAATTCTGTAGGTAATCTAAACATAATTATTGGAAACAAGTAAACCAAATAGATGTAAATAAGATTAAAGGGGTTTTAGGTGAATATTTTAACAATAATTATGCCTTATGGTATATGTACTTAAAAATAACTTCAAAAGCTTTTGGTAACCTGAAATCTTAGAATTTTGCTAAATTAAATTAAATTATAGAAATCTATCGAGTATCTAGATCATTTCCAAATAAGATGGAATATTAGACACTAATTACTAAGCATAGGTTTATTTACTTTTGGCTTCTTATTACAGAAAAAGTTAAAATATTTAAATTTATTAATAAACACGTTTTGTGCTATGGTGAGAGACTTTCTATGAGAAAGCACATGTTTCTAGAAAGTATGTTATAAACCTACCAATCCACGGAATGCTAACGTAAAAGACAATTCACATTTACTTACTTCTTAGTTTTCACTAAAAATTATGGTTTCTAGAGTTTAAGAATACTAATTATTATATGGGATTAAAGCTATTAATAAGGGAAACTTCTCTATATACAAGGAGATTAAGATTAAGAAGGTACAAAGAATGGAGATATTTTTGTTTGTTAGTAAAATACATTTTTTCTTAAATTCTTGGAAGGAAGGAAGACACGACAACTTCAGAATGTAAAAAAGAAAGTTTTAGGTTTGCAGAAGAAGAACCTGAGAAAACAGATTTATTCATAGTCAAGTTGACTAAGATTAAAATAAATTTAATTATGTATGTTTTAATGTTAAAAGCAAGGCGGTACAAAATTTGCAATTGGTTTTCTCCATCTTAAATGGATAATTTTCTTGAATTTTTAGTCTGCTCTAGATAAAGAAATTATGAAAAGTATTTTTTTTTTTACCCTTGAGTAGTTTACATAAAAGGCAGAGATAACAAATTACAAATAGGATATGCAACTATATGCTAGGGCTTTGGGGAGGGAAAAAAGAGGAAGATTGGCAACAGATGTTACTTCATGGTGAATCTTTCTCTACTGAAAAAAAAAAAAGGGAGAGATTTTTCATTCAGTCAAAATGAATTTCCTATATTGCTTTGATCAGATCTTTAATCATAACAGCAAAAATTTTTCTCACAGCTTTTTAAATTTCTGTATTTTCCTGACAATCTTTAATTTTCACCATGGTTAAATAGTTAACTAGGCCTTGCTTCACAGTGACCTATGATTCTATTTGACCAAGTTTTCTAAAACCTTTTGATATTTTTGATAAGCTTCCCAAAATTCAAATTCAAAATTAAGTCTTTCTTTTGACCTGAAAGCAACTTTGAGAATTCCCAGCAAGTACTTGGACCTCCTCAAAGAATTTGTTCTCTGATTTTACAAAAAGGGAAATATTAAACTAATCAGGCTTATTTGATATGTCAAACTGCATGGGAAACATTGTCAAATAGTTGATGCTACACCTCCTTTATAGGAATCTTTGCACACATATATGTTCTTAATGCAAATATTTTAAAATTCATATAAAATTAAAAAAAATTTCCAATATGTCCTGGTATAAATTTGTCACTTGCAATTCTAGTTATCATCTTAAAATGTTACGGGTCACATAAATAATCAAATTTCCTTGTCAATTTCATTATAATGTTAAGTTTCTGTCGCTTACAGATAGTTGTTTTACTCTGATGCTTTTGCAAATATCTTTTATCTTCAGAGAGATTCACAGAAAGGTCTCTGATACTTACTCTAGACACAGGTTTCTGATAAACTTTCAGATCATAAAACTTAACTAGGTACAAAACTACAGAATGGTAACAAAGAAACTTATGGCTTAACAAAACTGACTACAAATGATCAAGAATGAATATTAATTAAGTAGGACTACATGAACCAAGGAGGATGCTCTAATGTTTGTTTTTCAAGATGTAAAAAACCTTTTTCTCTTAAGCTATCAATGATTTGCTAAGATATACCTTCATGAACAAGGAATAAATATTTACTTTTTCTCCCTACCTGATCACTCCAGAATTCAGAAGTGCTCGATGAGTATCCTTGTTTTCACTTACATAAAAAATGAGATCAAATTTTTAATGTAAACAAATTAGTTTTACTGTTTATATTTTTTAAAAAGTGAAAGTAATTGTAGAGAGAAAAATTATGTTACACCTTTGTAGATATTGGATTCTAGTACTGTTAATTGTTTTTGAGGTTTTGTTATATACGTATAGACTGGACTCTCCTGGCCTAAGATATTGCCTTTGGTCTCATCAACTGCTTGCAATGCTCTCTTTGGAAAAAATGAACTGAACCCACGTGGGATGATCACTGGCAGATCAATGTCTGTTGGTATACAAGCTTCTGCTGATCCCTTGTTGACTTATGCCAGTATGACCAGCTACTGTAAGTCTGTGATGTCTTATGCTCAAGCCTATCATCAGTAGATTAAAGAACCTTTCCCAGATTCCAATTTAAAAGATCCCATTGATCACAGTCTACAGCCCATGACTGGGTATCTGGAAACATCATTAGAGGAAGACAGCCACTGAGGCCCATTAGAAAGGGCCTTACCACCTCCTTCAAATGACTGAAAATTCACTCTGCTCTCAGACACCACAATAAAGCTGACTCACAATAACTACTTCCAGGAAGAGAAGTAGCCAACATCTGTTTTAGATAGCTGTCCCAAAACTCTGGACAAGGCCTGGATATCCACTTTCACAACTACTTAATATTACTATCATCATATTTTTCCAATGTCATTTAAGATACTTCTGATACTGTTTGTTTTTCCAATCCATATCTGAATGGGACCCAGACAGCAATGTCCTGTTACAATGGGCTCGTTCCTTTGCTACAGAGACAAATCAGTCTACCTGTTGGATATGTGGGCAACTCCCCCTTTCTAGTTCATCTGGGTTACCTTGGTTGATTTCTCCCCTTCAGGGCACAGAATGGAAAGCTTTGAAACAATTTAGTATGGTGGAAAGATCTAGTTCAAGCATTCACAACAAATCTGACATTTCTAATTTTGACCATGACACCTGGCCAATAGCCCATACTATTAATGATACACTGTTTAACTACCTTTTTTCTCTTCCCCAAACCACTCAGTCATCCCAACAATTTGCAATTAAAGCAGAGAAATAAGATAGTATGATGAGAATCATGACAGGTTTCACTCAGATCTTGGATGGATATACTTGCCTGACTTATAGCTATGGAACTTTAGACATACCAGCATCTTTATGATGAGAACAAGGAAATGATTCCAGACAAGGTCAACCTAATTGCACTCAAGACATGTTGTGGAAATCCCATGAGTCATGCAAAAATACCATTAGCCTTAAAAAAAGTGACTGGTTTGGGACACACCGGTCTCGCCAACCAGCCATTTACTGGGTGACCAATAACAGAATTCAGTGGTTACGTGGAACAAACCCTTGGTACTGGCTTCCACCTGGCTGGCTAGATAATTGCACCCTGTTTTCTTTTGGATGCAAGGAAGGACCCACTTCAAATTAACAACTGTTAAACATCTCCCTTTCCTCAAACCCAGATGGACCTATGCAGTTTTTCATTGGCATGATAACCTAGCTACTATATTTGTAACTTCTATAGGATTAGAGGATGTCATCACACATAGAAGCCCTGACTAAGCTCACTCAACCGGCCCTTAATGATAGTTCAACTGAATTATCAGTATTGAATACTAAAATGTCTTTAATGAGTAAAGCCTTCCTCTAAAATAGAATGGCCCTCAATATTATAACTGCATCACAAGGTGTAATCATCCAAACCGAATGTTGTGTTTTGATACCTGACAAGTCTCCCAATGTGTTGTCTCCACTAAATCTCATGAAAAAGTAAGTAAATGCCCTTAGGTAACCTACCGCTACTCTAAATGACTTATTTAGTTGGCTCCCTACAGGCATCAGCACACTTCTGTAATCCAGATTATGTCTCCTAATTCTGTTACTTCTTGGACTCCTGGTCCTAATCATATTTAAACTAATCACTGTCGTCTTTACTCAGTGTTGTAAAACCAGCATTCAGGCTAAAGTGATGGTCTTCCAATGACTGGAGCCAATATACAAACTTGATTCCCCAACTTCAAGGTCTCTTCCAGATGATCTCATTAATGTATACGCACATCCTATTGAATCTGGCTTCCCTTCATCTTGTCTGCCTTGTTGCTCAAATATGGCCCTGCTTAACAGTAAATAAGAGATTACATGTATAACCTCATTCCTATTTCCTCATTCCATGCTTTCCAGATATTTCTAGTTAGTTACCCTCAAGTCTAGGTTCACTTTTAAGATTGGGTTTCCAGGTCTTCGTGTTATCACTGGTTTTAGGACTAAGCATCTGATTGTTCTTTAAAATAATTCTGGCTTGCTTCCACACATGCCTCCATGAAACTTCATCCTGAATCATGGTGACTCAACATCTTCTGACTCTAGATGCAAGCATCACTGGAACCTCCAGAAACTTCCACTCTGAGACCTTAATTGACCTACAATAGGTACCTGGGTGGATCCCTAACCTCCATTGCCCACGTTATTTGATTGGATAACTAACTCCCACTAAGCCCAGTCCCTCTGTGGGACTAGATGGACCCGAGGTAGGCAGAGGCCACCTCAGCACCAAAATAGGACAAACACCAAATTGATCATCAATGCTGCTTGTGGCAGGTTTCAAACAAAATGTGGAAATACGGAATTAAAAAAAAAAAAAGAGGACCCCAGAAAAGAAAGACAAAATTGACTCTGTGTGGCTAGCCGGGACCTAAAACAAAAGAGTAAAGCAGACTTGCAAAAGGGAAAGTGCAGTCATGTACTCTGTTCTCAGGAAAACCACAACTTGTACCTGAAACTGGGCATTCCTTCTTGACAGATGGCCAGAAGCCTGCTATAACTGATTTTAGAACACCAGTATCCATAAGAGAACCAACAAATTAGACGGCTTTGAAAGCAGTCCCTGTGGTCTATGATTTTGTTTTTAGAAACTCTGCCTTCCAACAGCCCCCCTGCCACATACTTTCAATTTGTTCTGAAGTCTGCATCTCTCTTGTTTGTAAACTGTATGAGAAATAAAGCTTTTGAAACTAAATTATCTTATTCCAGATAATTTTTGTTAACAGTTCTATTGCACACTTAATAGGCTACAATATATGGTAAACATAACTTTTATACACACTGGGAAACCAAAAAAATTGTGTGACTCATTTATTGCAATATTTGCTTTATTGCAGTGATCTGGAAACAAAGCCACAATGTCTCCTAAGAATGCCGGTACAAGAAATTTCTAGTTTATCCTTCAATAAAAAATTCCCATTGTGCATACTCATTCTTAAGAAGAAACTCATAAACATTAATCTTTTGAAATTATTTCCGAGTGCTTCAAGCCAGAAAAAATATTGTGGTTTATCCTTATTTCTGAAATTTTCTTTTATTTCCTATTATTTTTCATATGCTAACTATATTTCTATTTTCAAATCATGTAAAGGTGCAAGCCATGCATCTTATTTCAGCACACAAAAAAAGGCATGTAGGTATATAATCATATGGTATATATTTATGAACAGAGAGGCAGGTTTTAGTGGGGGAGAACCTGAAATTGCACTACCATAGTATTTTCTTTATAGCCACAGAAATAATTTGAAATACACTATGGAGTGAATAACTCATAAGCAAATTATGAATATATATTTCTAATGTTGTAAGTTCTTTGAATGTAACATGGAAAGAAATGGTTATAAGATGCCATTCAACTAGAGAGCCTAAGGATTAGTGTTCATTAGCGTTCATCATGAAGCACTCCAACGAGGTGGGATACGCTTGGGTCAATAGACGGCACATGATTCATTCGGGTTACAAAAATAGATTACACTTAGACATGAGAAGTATAATACATGCTACATAAACAAGTATGAAAATGCAATTTCAGTGGCCAAATTTGCATCCTTCACAAATACAATCTACTCTGGTTATTTTGATTTAACTGTCCTCTGTAACTGTTTCTTCAGTTTCCAAAAAAAAAAAAAAAAAAAAAAGGACAAATCTTCATTAATTTATGATATACAACACCCGTTACCTTTTAAAAGAGAGGGAGATCATCGATGTCCCTCCTTTTCTTCTACCACATATGCCATCCCTACTAACCCATTATTCTACTCAAGTGAAAATATCATTCTCTGATGTTCTAGGCTACTCTTTTTCATGATCATCTGGTATAGCAATCTTGCCTATAATCAACAGAGGCCCACAGTCATACCAACAAATCTAGAGTCTCTGACCACAGAAAGCAAGGTAATTTAGATAATATTTGATATCTATTCTCTGCCACTGCCCATGCTCTCAAATTTATACCACAGTGTACTTTAAAATCAGTGTACTACTTTTCCCAGTTTCCATGGATATGAATAAACCCTCCTAATGAAGGGTTTTTGTTTTACCAACCCTTTCCTGGAGACCATCATGGTGACAAGTGAAGAGCATGTAATCAAACTATAACATCAACAGGCTTCCAAACTTCAGATTCTAAGTCATCAATATTAACATAGCCTTTTCAAGAAACCTCAAATAACTGAATAAAAACATTTTATAAACTGAAGATAGACCTTTCCACTGCTGTCTTTTCTTGATACACATCATCTCATGAGTTTTAAATAATTTGGACTTGTAATTCTCTGTGGAATTCAACATCTGAGGCTGGTTCATCATCAAATGTAAAGGAATTAGTTCCCCCTAGTATGAATTTTGTTATGTGTATTCCGCTGCGAGAACTGGTTAAACAATTTATCATTTTCCATTCATCATATTTCTGTCCAGTATGAATTCCTTGGTGAATACTGAGGTCATTGCTGACAGGCCTTGACATATCTATACGGTTTCCATTTTTATATGAATTCTTTCATGACCATCAAGTTCTGCATATTTGGTGAAGCTGATCACACTCATTACATTTATAAGATTTCTCTCCAGCAAGAATTATGTTCCACGAGTCTTAAACTTTGGATACACCTACCATACATTACATCTCAGTGCTTCTCTCAAAGATATATATTCTGATACCAAATGTGGTCTGAGCCCTGGTTACCAGCTTGGACATATACGTTACTATTACACGCTTTCTCTCCACAATGGAGTCTCTGATGTTGAGTAAGCCTTGAACACTCGCATAAGTTTTGTTCCCATTACAGTTGTAAGGTTTCTTTCTACTATGAATTCTCTGAGAATCCCCAAAGCTTGAGCTTTTGAATAAAACTACTGCTACCTATATTAGGTTTATGATGTTTCTTTTCAGTATGTATTTTCTGATGCCTAGTAAGGCTTGCAAATTGGGTAAAATTATGCCATACTCATTATATTTGTAAGGTCTCTCCAGTATGGATTCTCTCATGCTGAATAAGGCTTGAAAATTGGGTAAAAGATTTGCCACATTAGGCATATTTTCTCTCCAGTATGGATTCTATTATGCTGCTTGAATGCTCACCGAAGCCTCTGCTGCATTCACTACTGTTTAAGGTTTCTCTCCAGTATGGATTTTTTTTGAGTTAACAGATGAAACATCAATAAAAGCTTCGTCACACTCAATAGATTTGTAAGGTTGCTCTCCAGTATAGATTTTCTTGTTTTTTAAGGCATGAAAATTGGGTACAAGATTTGCCACACTCATTACATTGGTAAAGTTTCTCTCCAGTATGGATTCTCTTATGCCTAGCAAATCCTGACCAATCAGCAAAGGCTTTGAGACACTCATTACATTTGTAAGGTTTCTCTCTAGTAGGAATTCTCTGATGAACTGTAAGACGTGACTTTTGACTACATACCTTGCCACACTCATTACATTTCTAAGGTTTCTCTCCAGCGTGGATTCTCTTATGTTGAGTAAGCCTTGACTGCCTAGCAAAGTCTTTGCTGCATTCACTACATTTGTAAGGTTTCTCCCCAGTATGAATTCTCTGATGAATTTCAAGGTGTAACTTTTGCCTATAGGCCTTGCCACACTCACTAGATTTGCAAGGTTTCTCTCCAGTATGGATTATCTGATACCTTTTAAGGCTTACAAAAAGGGTAAAAGCTTTGCCACATTCATCACAGTTGTAAGGTCTCTGTCCAGAACGATTTCTCTCATGATTTGAGAGGTATGAGCTTTTGCTAAAAGCCTTCCCACACTTACTACATTTGTAAGATTTTTCTCTAGTGTGTGCTTGCCCATATTGCCAAGAAAAGATATTTTAAAACCTTCTTATATTTATTACATATATTTTTAACACTGGGAGGAATTTGTTGAAGTGTTGAAAATGAGGAACCATGGTTGATAGATTTCTCAACTTGATTGCATTCATAAATTTTCTCCTCAGTTTGAAATCTCTGCAGTTCAGCCTGCTGTGCCTGCAAATTTAATTGAGTTTTACCTTCCAGACACATTGTATAGTCCTTTCCAGCATCATTTACGTTATTTTTCAGTTTCAGCAAATTGCCTATAAATGGCTCATCATGCATGAAATATTGGTATGTATTATTTTTTGCAGAGACACTCTCCTTTCGAGGAAAATTATTTGTGGATTTATTACATTCATCTATTCTATGACTGAGCTTTCCATTATGGACTAAAGGCACTCTTCTGTGATTTCTGGCATCATATCCCCACATACTCCCAAACTCATGCATATTTTCCATGAGTTCTTTGAGGTCAAAATCCTTGAAACCATGGCTTTCATTTCTTTCCCATACATGGTAGAACTCTCCTTCATTAATGTCTTCTCTTGGTGATAATTCCTTTATTGCAAATCCAGCAGAAAGTCTTCCTATTAAATAGAGATGAGAGAGAAATGTTTTATATTGAATTAGATAATTATACAAAAAGGAATCCTTATAATGAACAAAGTTATGACATTTCTGAATCAATGTCTTAAAACACCATTATAATATATAGGTTTCTACATTTTTATTTTTATAATTTTTCCATATTAATATTTTTCTCTCACTTTTGATAATAAATTTTCAAAACACATTTTACATACTATACATATTTTGTGGCCATATAACTGGATAATTAAATGATACCCCATAGTTAGAGAGTTGATCTATATACTGAATAGTACATAATCACAGGCATAAAATCCTAATGGAGATTTGAGGTTTTCTTCCATAACTCTTAATGTTTATAATAAGGTGTGTTGATATGATGCAAGAAAAAGATACTAAAAGAAATACGTATAAAACAATATTAAGAAATAAAACATTTTTGTAACACATGATAAATCACCAGGTAAGTTAATAACCAACCACAATTATACAAAATAATAGTCTCTGAAATTCTCAAGAATTCTTCCTAAGGAACTAAGGAAAGAATTTACACTGAAGGATCACACAATAGTAACAAGGAACAATATGTTGAGAATCACTAAATTTGAAACATCGGTTTCAGATAAACAAACATTATTGGAAAAATTGAACATTAGGGGGCCCAGCCCTGGTGCCTACTGGTTAAGTTTGGTGAACTCTGCTGCAGTGGCACAAGTTCTATTTCCAGGTGCAGACCCACACCACTCATCAGCGGCAATGCTGTGGAGGCAAACCATATACAAAATAGAGAAAGATTGGCACAGATGTTAGCTCAGGGCCAATATTTCTCAACGAAAAAGAGGAAGATTGGCAACAGATGCAAGCTTGGGACAAATCTTCCTCAGCAAAAAAAAAAAAAAAAAAAAAGAATAAAAGAAGAGCCAGTGCAGGTGGCCGAGTGGTTAAATTTGGTGCACTCCAGTTTAGTGGACTGGGTTAGGTTTCCAGTCGTGGACCTAAACCAGTTGTCAGTGGCCATGCTGTGGCAATGGCCCACACACAAAATAGAGGAAGACTGGCAACAGATGTTACCTCAGGGAGAATCTTCCCCAAGCAAAAAAAAAACAAAGAACATTGATAACAGATGTTAGCTTAGGGCAAATCTTCCTTAGCAAAAAAAAATTATGGAAGACTGTCAGAAATCTCAATTACGATTTCACACCTACAGCTATACAATAGCTAGTACACAGATCAACTTTCTATGAGGTACCATTTAATTATCCACTTAGAGGTTCAAAAAATGTGGATAGTATATAGGACGTGGTTTGAAAATTTATTATCTAAGGTGAGAGAAAACAATACAGAAAAAATTACAAAAAGAAAATCTACAAGATATAATGCAGTGCATGTGCATTGGGAGGCATGGGTCCTGTGGAAAATGGGGTGCCTAGGTGCTCAAAGTTAATATACAGAAAGGCACCAGTGTCATTCATTTCGATAAATACAAGATCTGAGAAAAGGCCAGGACTGGGATTTAGAAAAAGAGAGGAACTCTTTCAGCAAGAGGCATAATACTCATTCTGCAGGAACTATACTATAGGGATAATGGAAACAAGGAAGAGATTAAAATGGGAGATTGTGTGGTGTTATGGGAAGAATGCAAATTTACATCTATTCCAATATTTTCTCTAAAAGTGATCAAACTGAATATGCCATAAATTCCATTTTTAGGGATACACTCAAGAGAGTCACATACACATTCCAAAAGACAAGTACGAGAACGTTCTAATTAAGACCTGAAAGCAAAAACCTGGAAAAGACCACCAAGAGAAGAATGGACAGATTCACTCTGTACAAACACGTATGGATGCAATAAAACCCTCTCAAAGGTCGAGTAATGGAGGGTGACCACGTCTGCTGGATGATGATCTCTGACTGGGGGTTCTGTGTTAGAAAAAAAGTTAGCAGGCTTTTGCCAAGGTTTCGAGTCTTTGGGGATATGATTATATTTGCTAAAACATAACTCGTGAACTCTATTATATAGATTTAAAAATAGAAATTTATCAGTTTTGACATATTGTTAATCTAAGTGTCCTTGTTTGTTATATAAAAATAAAAGTCTCTTTTGCTTTAATATTTTAATTATTTGAAATCATTTTCTTTTAACATTACCATCCCAAAGATAAAAGAAATAGCATGTGGGAAGTGCTCTATGTGTATTAGTAGACATATAGTTACTATCCTTATGAATTTACAGAAATTAATACACACTAATCTAAAAGCAATCAGTTCTAACTTCACAAACATCATCAGAAAGCAGTATCCTTAAAGAGAATTACTAAATGCCCTAGAGCAAAGAATGGTTGGCAAGGGAAAAAGGGTGTTAGTCATAGCATTTAACTGTAGAAACAATTTTTGGCGGTACCACGGTGATCCACGACAGAGGGCTATGTGCACAGATGTGCTAAGCAAAATAAGTGTCCAATAATACTCAGAACAAAAGGACAGCAATGGGATGTGTGTCAATAAGGACCAGGTGACTTTTTAGAGAATTCAGGTGAAAAGGAGGGTAGGGAACAAAACGAGCTCATTGGTTAATTGAAATATGTAATTTCAAGAACTTACACTATCTGGGCAACACGAGTCTCAGAAGCAGTAGTAATGAGGGAACAATGCAGTGTAAAAAAATGCCTAGTTTTTATTAAATAAATAAAAGGGGTCATTTAAATATTAGAATTAGTATAGAAAGTTGTGCATGACGAATCTAGACAGAATTATTCAAATAAACTGTAGCAAAAAAAAGTCAGTGGAATTAAAATCAAATTTAAGTATTTTTCAGAAAACTACACATACTATGGAAAAAGCAATGTATCTTATATAAAAAAATATGCAAAACCACTTGAATGGTATTTCTCTAGCTAAGTAACAACTAAAAAAGGGCTTTCAAAATATTAAAAATTCTCAGTTTAAAAAAGGCAATAGATTTAATTGAGGAAAGTGTGTAGAGATACCACTACACACATACGAGAATAGACAAAATTTAGAACTCTGACAACATGAAACACTGGCAACGATGTGGACAAAGAAGAACTCGCCTTCATTGCTGGTGGGAATGAAAAATGGTACAGCAACATTGGAAGACACTTTGGAGTTTCTTACAAACCTGAACATAGTCTAACAACATGATGTAGCAACCACGGTCCTTCGTATTTACCCAAATGAGTAGAAAACTTATTCGCAACAAAAATTTGCCCATGAATGTTGATAGCAGCTTCATCCATAACTGCCATAACTTGGAAGTAACCACAATGTCTTTCAGAAGGTGAACAGAGAAATAAACTGAGGCACATCCAGATAATGAAAGTATTATCCAGCACTAAAAAGAAATGTGCTATCAAGCCATGAAGAGACATAGATGGAATTGAAATGCATATAACTAAATGAAAGAAGAAAACCTGAAAGGGCTACATACTGTTTAATTCCAACTATATGATATTTTTGAAAAGGCATATGAAGACAGTAAAGAGATCCGTGGTTGCAGGGGTAAAGAAGGAGGGAGAGATGAAGAGGCAGAGCACAGAGGATTCTTAGGGCCAAATTAGTCTATATCATTCTATTATGGTAGATATGTGTCATTATACATTGGTCCAACCCACAGAATGTATAACACCAAGAGTGAATTCTAAGGTAAAGATGGACTTTGGGTGATAAGGAGGTGTCAGTGTAGGTTCATGAATGGTAACAAATGTAGCGCACTGGTGTGGGATGTTGATACTGGGGAAGGTCTGCATGTGTGGGGGCAGGCAATACATGGGAAATCTCTGTACCATTTGCTCTATTTTGCTGTGAAACTAAAAATGCTCAAAAAATTGTCCACCAAAAAAGGTGTCTCAGTGCTACTAAGCACTAAGTCATAAGAAACAGACGTAAAAATAATAAGTAAGACTACCTTTTCAAAAAATTCTGGAGGTTATACAGGTCTTGGACAAACTAATATTGAGTCATAACTAATCAAGAAAGAAATCACATAAAGTATATAAAACAATATTCATTCATGACCCCACAACTCAAAATTGCAGGAAAAAAAAGAACACTATGGGTATCATCAAAAATATTCAACTGATGAAATAAATAGAAAACAAGGTCATTTGTAACAATGAAGTTTGCACGATGAAAGTATGAGTGACTTAAACAAAACAAAGTACAGTAGATTTAAAAAATGTTGGCATCATTTCACTTTATAAACTCCTTCAGTAAGTTGTGTCAAAAGCATATTTGTTGAAGGTGAATGAAGAAGAGCACACACATGGGATAAGCAATGTGGCATGAAAAGCAGTTTAGTCAACAGTCTCATAGAAATTACGTTGTGAACTTGGACAGTGTTCTCCTTAGGTTAATTTCCTACATCTTTTAGTTATCGCCTGCTCAAAGGAGACGATCATATTATGTCTGATCAGTACTGTCATAGCGCCCTTAGGAGACAGTGATCAACTCCTCAAAAACCGGGACAACTGGAAACACTGATTTATCAGTCAGGCTCTAATACTTTCCACCTCAGGATCTTGGGACATGCTGACCACTACCCACTGGCTTCCAGAGGCACTTCTGTAAGTAGCAGGATGATCTTCTATCATTATTAATCAGTGCTCTCCTTCAAGAATTTTCTGTTACCCAGTAAACACCGTCCACAGGAGAGTCCACCAGAAGTTGTCCATCACCTAAAGATGAGTTATCTCAACAGAAAAAGAGGATGAAATTTCAGACCCTTGGAATGTGTATTTCAAAAGCAAGTTTCAGAGGGAAAATCTTAGGAGAATAAGAAATCAAGAAGACCAAGGTCTTTCTATGTTCCCTAACAGACAGAGCAGAAAGAGGGAGAAAAATCTAAGGTATGGGGGTAAAATAGAGCCAGATTCTGGGGCAATCTTGAGAAGGGGCTGTGTGTTATGCCTACAGGCTGTGGGGTGAGTGCCTGAAAGACTGAGATACACTCCCATGTAGCAACGGGAACCAAAGAGAGGATTTCAGTGTCTAGTCTTTACATTACTGCTCAGTCACAGTGTCAATCTCAAATCCCAATCCTCTTTACACACATGTGGCAAAAAGAGAACTGAAGAGATGGCTGAGGGGCCTGAACAGGCAGGCAGGGCTTGACACAGCCCAGGGAGTTTCACAGAACCCCAGCGACAATGGAAGAGCAGCTATTTTCTTGTCCATCTCCTGAGAAGTTCTCCCAAGAATACAAAATGTGAATGGAAAGTGAATAGGTCCTGGAGTCAGGACTATAGAGGCCTCAAATCTGACCTCTATGGAATGAGAAACAAGAGAGAAGAAGGGGAAAGAAGACTCCATAGAGAAGGCCATCTTGGTCTCCCTCAAACCAAGGGGCCACAGTGGTGAGAGTAGCCAGACAACAGAGTATTGTACGCCATGATAAAGCTTTTCCCTGCCTCTGCATGAGCTGGAGCATCATGGTAGAGTGTAAGTTTAAATATTTACACATTTCGATAGCAGTGGTAAGTGTGTTTGTGGTTGGTGGGGGGAAGGTCTTTTGAGAGCTCATAAGAAAGAAACTTTTATTTTCCCACAAACCTTTACCCATTGAGGACAGTTTCTAAAACAATATTTAACAGGGCAGCTTAGTCTGAGCCCATCTATCTGAGCTCTTACTTGTGTTCACATCTCCATACATTCCAATCCGTTTCCATTCTTTCCTACTTTCCCTTCACTCTCCACAGGCCAGAACTGTGTCCCTTGCTCAAAAATGGAGATAATATGCTACTCAAGAGAGATTTCCACTTACAAGCAAGACATAGGCTATGTCCTTCCAGAACGTATCCCCAGATCTTTGTTCAACTAAGAGAAGACATTATTGATGGGTCTAGAAAAGTATTTCAAAAATCAGTCAACTGACTGCCTCCTGTTATTTTAAGTATGCAGGTATCTGGGGCTGGCCCGGTAGCATAGTGGTTAATTTTGGCATACTCTGCTCTGGCGGCCCAGGATCACCAGTTCAGCCCACAGGCACAGAATTACACCACTTGTCAGCCACGCTGTGCCAGTGAGCCACATGTCAAAAGGGGAAGATTGGAACAGATGTTAATTCAGGGCTAATCTTTCTCAAGCTAAAAAAAAAAAAAAAAAAAAAAAGAGAGCGAGAGAAAGGTTGGTAACTGACATTAGCTCAGGGCAAATCTTCCACAGGAAAGGAAAAAAGCCTATGCAGGCATCTAGCTCTCTCCCAAGAACTACTGAATCAAAAGCACAACAGTAAAACCACAGAATCAGACACTTTTAAAAATTTGCCATAAGATTCTCTGACTATTACTGTTCTGCAACCACCACTAACCAAGCACAACATGTGGAGAACTTCTGAAGTAAGGGGACGGTTAGGGTCCATGTGCCTCACTAGGAAGCCTTTCCTTTCTGAACCAAACAGTTTCAATCACTCTCTCAAGAACAGGGATTTGGAACTCAGACAAGAAAGTCAGGAACTCCCAAGAGACTCACAAGGGAGAACGCAAAGATATACAAAAGTAGCTACCAACTTCAGAGGGGAAGTTATCCTCACCCAGGGAAAGCAGGTTCCTGTAGTTCTCCAACATCACGTCCCTGTACAAGGCCCTCTGAGCAGGGTCCAGGCATTCCCAGTCCTCCCGAGTGAATTCTATAGCCACATCCCTGAAGGTCAACCATCCCTGAAAAGAGAGCACATTTCACCATGTCAACAGGGACAGAGTTATTATTTTGACACAAAATGGGACAAGCAGAGATGTGTAAGGATTGACTCAGCTGGAGTCAAGTGTTCTCACTGATGATGTAGTAAAATTCTGAGCAAGTTACAGTGCTCTAATTTTCTTTTAACTGAGGTGTAATTCACATAAAGTTAGCCATTTTAAACTACAATAGAGTAGAATTTAGTACATTCACAGTTACAAACATCCCCTCTATCTAGTTCAAAAACATCTTTCTCATCCCAAAGGAAATCCACCACCCATTAAGCAGTTGCTTCCCACTCCCCTCTCCCCCCAGGCCCTGGTAAACACTAATATGCTTTCTGTCCCTATTTTAGATACTTGCATATCACTGGAATGGTATGAAACATGTGACCCTTTTGTGTCCGGCTTCTTTCACTGAGAATAATAGTTTTTGTTCATCCATGATGTACTGTATTCCTTTTTTATAGTTCACAATTTCATTGTATGATTATATCAAATTTTATTCATTCACTCATCCTTTCATGGACATTTGAGTTGTCACCACATTTTGGCTAATGTTAATAATGCTGCTATGAACATGTGTTTGAATATCTGTTTTTAATTCTTTTGCCTATGTACCTAGAAGTAGAATTACTGGTTACATGGCTTAATTTTTTAAGGACCTGCCACACTGTATTCCACAGTAGTGACACCATTTTCCAACAGCGTATCAGGATTCTAAATTCTCCACATCTTTACCAAAACTTGCCATTTTCTGTTTTAGTATATTCATCCTCATACATGTGAAATGGTATTCCATTGTGGGTTTGATTTTGCATTTTCCTGATGACTGATGTTATTGACAACCTCCTCATGTGCTTGTTGGCCACTGTACATCTTTTATGCAGAAATGTCTATTAAAGTCCTTTGACCATTTTTTTAATCAAGTTCTTTCAACTCTGATTGAGTTGCAGGAGTTCTTCATATATTCTGGATACTAGAATCTGACCAGATCCGTGATTTGCAAATACTTTCTCGCATTTGGTAGACTGTGTTTCACTTATGTGATAGTGCCCTTCAATACACATATTTTTTCATTTTGATGGAGACCCATTTATCTATTTTGTCTTTCTCTCTTTGCTTTTGGTGTCATATCTAAAAGTCCACTGCCAAATCCAAGGTTATCAAGATTTACCCCTGGGGCGGCCTAGTGGCACAGTGGTTAAGTGCGCATGCTCCGGTGCAGCAGCCTGCGTTCACAGGTTCGGATCCCAGGTTTGCACTGATGCACTGCTTGTCAAACCATGCTGTGGCGCCATCCCATATAAAGCAGAGGAAGACGGGCATGGATGTTAGCCCAGGGCAGGGCCAGTCTTCCTCAGCAAAAAGAGGAGGACTGGCGATGGATGTTACCTCAGGGCTAATCTTCCTCAAAAGAAAAGATTTACCTGTGTGTTTTCATCAGAGTTTTATAGTTTTAGGTTTACATTTACTCTTTGGTTCATTTTGAATTAATTTTTTAAATGGGGAAAGGTAGAGGTTCAATTTCATTCTCTTTCATGTGGATGTGCAGTTGTTTCAGCACCTCTTAAGAAACTATTCTTTTCTCAGTGAAAGTTTTTACAAGTTTGTAAAAAAGGAACTGATTAGAGACGTGTGGGTTTATTTGTGGACTTTCAGTTCTATTGCTCTGATTTATATTTTTATCCTCATGCTGGAACCACAGTTTTGATTACTCTAGGTTTGTAATCAAGTTTCACATCGGGAATTTTATCCTCCAACTTCGTTCTTCTTTTTCACCATTGTTTTGGTTATTTTGGGTCCTTAACAATTCAATGTGTATTTTAAAATTAGGTTTCCTATTTGTGCAAAAAAGACTGTTGGGATTTTGGTGGGGATTCCACTGAATCTCTAGAATACTTTGAAGAGTACTGTCAGCTAAATAACACTAAGTCAACACTTTAGGTAGGACCCTTCAGAGACAGAGAAGATTAGCAAGTCCAACATATGGCAATTTAGGAAGGAGAGAACAGAACAATCAACTAAGAATGTGACTTTTACCTTGGAAAGAGCCATTCCACCTTTCTTTCCTCTTCCTCTGAGATTCTCAGGTTAGATTATTCTGTATGACAAAAATACGTTGTTCAATGCTTAGAATCCCCACACCCCCTTCCTCTGCCACAAGTATACACATACGGAGAACCACAATACAGGGGACAGACAGCTCTTTGTTGCCCACTGTAACAGGAGGGAGCAGGGGCAATAAACTCCATACAGAGACCAATATGTGAGTTTTTCACACAGTTCTCCAGGAAGCCCTCCCCTCCTACCAAACCCACACACTCTGCTGCAACTGCACTGTCCTTTGTCCACCTGGCATGAAGTGTAAGGAAACTGCCTTATCCAAAATCTTGACTCCTCCCCAGGTAGCCCGAATCCAGTGATTGGTTGATGCAGGATATGGAAGCCTTGTGCCTTCCCTCAATTTGCACCAAGTCTGATGGGCTACTCAACTCCAGAGCTCCCTGCTGTAGCAACAGGGATGAGCTTAGATTTTTTTACTGAGGGTGATGGGAAACCATTAGAGGGTTTATTGCCAGGAGACGACACAATGAAACTTAACATTTACCTATGAAACACAGAGGAGGAGACAGTGAAGCTGAAAGAGAGGCATGCCTCTGTCTCTGGGCCTCTGCCCCTGCCTCTTTCTTAGTGGTTTTCATTATTTTTGGAGGACTGGGACACATTGCAAATAATAACTGGGCACCCTGTACTAGAAAACTGTCCAATGCAGACACACGACAAATTTTGAAAATCATTTCAGGGATCCCATTAGCTCAGACTCAGAATTCCTGGTCTACTCTATCATCTCCACATTACAGGTGGGAGCACTGGGGCTCAGAGGGGAGAAAGTTTACCAAGTTACCCTGAAGAGGTCTGAGTTCAGTGAGCAGAACGGGGTGTAAGTGGTGGCCTGGACAGGGCAGTAGAAAAGGTCTGCTCTAATTCCAGATTACATTTCACATGAAGATTCTCTTTCATGGGTTTAATCAAACTCAAGCATTTAATTCCTCTTTTCCAGAAAAGTATTTTAAAAATGAAGGTACAAATAGTTATTAGTCTTGGAAAACATGAAAGAGAGTCACTAGGAGATGGGCTCTGAGCAATCTGTTCATCATGGACACATGGGCGCTACTGGAACAAAGTTCCACATCCATCCAGCCCATCCTTCAACATCTGCACAGAAAGGACAAAGGGGACTTGCGGGGACATCTACATAGTTGCAGACTTCAGCTCAGAAGTCACTACTTTAACAGATCACTTTAGGGAAGACATAACCTGTTCACTTTTAAACTAACTGGTTAAACTAGGCTTTTTGTGTTAAAATATCAGCATCCTTACCAGATGCATAGAGAAATACTATAATTATTTACAGACATCAAAGAATAGTTCCAATATATGACAGTGTAGAAGGCATAGAACCTCATTCTCTGAACAATAAAATTAATAAGGAAAATAATTTGGAAATTAAACAAAACACTTAAAACAAGTGTGAGGATACATCAAATTTAGAAACGAATGACATGAGCCACAGGGACAGAAAGTCCTCCCCCATTTCTTGAAAGGGAAGAGGGTGACCTGGAATTGACTGAGCTAAGTCTCTGCCCTCAGGGTGGATAGCAGCTGCAGATGGAATTATCTTCTGACGCAGATGCCTCATAAACCTGGATTTGTAACTCTCATTGTCTTCTGCATAATTTTAGCAGTTCAACAAATCTTCAATTAGATTATAGAGTCTCAAGTCAGGACTACTTCACAACTTAATATCACATCCAGTCAACTCAATACTCCCCTGGGTTTGGGTCCAAAACTTTCTCCACCGCTATATGTTGTGTTCTCTGTATTTGTGTCTCTGTGTCCTTCTGGTTCTCTCCTCTCCTCTGTCCATTTGTGTGCTTCTCCCTCCGTTTCTCCTCATCCTTGTGTTTCCCTCCCTCTCTATTCCTCCTCCTACAGAGTGTTGGTCCCACTCTTTTTCAACCTCTGCTTTCTTTCTCCCTAAACTTTCTGGTGGCCTCTAACTCCATGTATTTCTGCCTCTTTCTCCCCATCTCTGTTCCCCTCTGCTCTCCCTGGAGGTGGCGAAGGGCATGTAGCCCGCTCCAGAGTGAGGAGCGCCCAAGCGGTTGGGCGGGGGGAGGGGAGTGGGGCGTCAGAGAAAGGTTCGGAGCAGGAAAACGACGCGGCCGGCGGTCGGTCGGTGTCTACGCGGACAAAAGCCAGAAAGGCTGGGCGGGCACCTGCCTCAGAGCGATTTTAACGGGGAACGGACGCGGACTTCCGGACCGCTGGGAGCCACAGGACTCGGGACGTCCACCGCGACACTGCGAAAGGGACGAACTCACAGCGAGACGGAGCAGGGGGTTCAGCGAGTTTAACTCGGAGGGCGTCCCCGAAACCAGGTGTGAGGGGCGGGGGCCTGAGGACCGGGAAGCGCAGGTGCGAACCAGAAACACACTCACTCACCCGAGCGCGCCGGTCACTCCGCGTGATCCGCCTCCCGCTCCAGGAAACCGCGCATGCGCGTGCGTATCGGGGCGGGGCGGGCACAGGGGCGCGGGGTCAGAGGGCGCGGGCGACGTAGGGGCGGGGCTGGGCGAGGTGTCTGGCGTTCTCCTCGTCTCCTCAGTTTTACACGTATGTTTGTTTTGCTGCCCAACAGCCTCTAGCCCTGTGCTTTTGGGTTCCTTTGAATCAGTCTGGTGTCCTTTGCCGCCGGGCTTCCCACAGTATTACACGTGTGTGGGACACTTATCCTGGAAGCCGAGATATTTCCGCTTAACAAACTGACAACGAATCACCTGGAAGCTTTTTGACGCGCGGATGGAGCCGCCTGTCCTGTGAGGAGGCGGCTGGGGCGCTGCGCCCTGTGGGGGCGGGGCGGGAGGCTGTGGGGGTCGTGGGATCCAGGAACGTGTGAGACTCCGACAGTTACAACTTCTTTAAGCAAAAGGCGGAATCGTCCGTGTAGGTGAGGGAAACTAGAATGTGACATGAAGTGCAGAACTGTGGCTGCGCGGAGTGTGCAACTTTATACTAACCCCAGCAGAGCCTAATTTCTCTTTCTGTTCCCATTCACTTGGGAGGCAGAGACACATCCCTGGGCTTCAGGTGGCCAGGCCCTGTGCTGTGGGGATGGAGGGCTGACGCGTTGTTTTAAAAGAAAAATTTCTTCTCGCATGGATAGAAATTAATTTTTCTTTCCTTAAATTTGTTATACTAATCCACACTTCTTCAGATGAATTTGTAATACAAATAGGTTTCAGAGGTCCTAGTTGACGTCCTGTATTTTGCTGAAGTCATTAATTAATAGCAATTTCAATTTTTAAAATTTCTCAGTTATTTGGAACATTATTTTCAACCTAAAATTATTTTAGATAAATCAGGTATTTTAACCTGTCTCTCTTTTTTTTCCTGTTTCTGAACGTGTTATGTCATGTGCAGATAGTGAGCCTTGTAAAAGGTGGACTCTTTTGGAGATATTTGGCTTTGCTTTTAACTAATGAAATATCAATTTTGAAATTGATATTTCAGAAATGCTTGATAAAGATATCTATTCCCTTAGTGAACAATACATCCAAATAGTATTTCTAGTTTTTCACATTTGCAATAGCATCATTTACACCTTTAATAATTTTTAATTTGAAATATTCGAGTTAATAGGTCCTTTTCTGATCCCTGTGGATATTCTGAAGGTGGAGCTGACTGGATTTTGATTCGACCAGATCACAACTGTACATGTTCCAGAAATTTCTCAAAGGTTATTTTCAATAAACAGCAGTCATCCGTTTTCCCCAGAACTAATAACAGTTTCCAAACTTTTAAGGGTTTTATCCTCTATTATTTTACTGAGGTTTTATTTACTTATTTTTTTCTAATACTTAAATGATGGGCTCAAATAGATTGAAACTTGGGAAGATAAATTTCTCTTGGGGAAGAGAATAGAAGCAATCCTTCTCCTGTCCCTGTATCGCCCCAGGCTCCCTGAGCTGAGCTCACTTCCCCTGACCTCTGGTCACTCCAGGCAGACCAACTTTGAAGTGGATCTTCATGAAGGAGCCAGGACCCTACACCATTTGGGGTCATGAGGTGCTGATATGTGAACTCTCCATCTAGATTTTCTTTAGTCACCTTGCCTTAGATGGGGGCCCCTAATCCACATTTTTTATCCAATATTCTACTCTGGTATTAAACACATAACATGTGCTTGGTAATTTTCCTGACCAGCTGAAGTGATTTCTCTTGAAGTTGACAGGAAACTTCTTGGTTGAAGCTCCTATGCTCCCCAAGAGAAGCTGAGCCCGTAAGATGGTGTCTGAGTAAATCAAGGCCTAGCTGCCACCTCACTAGCTCTTCTTTTCCTGGCTGGGAATTCTACCTGGTAAGAGGTGGGGGTGAAAAATGTGAGATTGCATTTTAGCCTAAATTTCTCTACTTATATTTTTATTAATATTGTGATAATTAATTAAGGGAAATTGCATTTAAAATGGAGTCAGGAGGCCAGAAGGGGAAACTCCCATGCAGTGCCACCTGAAGTCAATAACAGGAAAGATAGTCAATTATAGACCCCATCAGAAAGATGTCATCAACAGGAAGATTGTCAATTATAGATTCCAACAGAGTCATCAACAGGAAAGAATCATTAATTACAGGAAGAAAAATACATTGCATCCCAAACAGAAATGGACTATGCCAGCAACTTGGCCCATGAGAAATCATCACCGCCCTGAACACTTGCTTTGCTCCAATGGACTTTCATTCAAAACTACTCCTCCCAATTTCCTCCTTTTTCTCTATAAAATAATGTTTCTCTCTCATTTGTTGAATTTGCCTGTGGATCTCCACAGCCTGCACGTTCTGAATTGCAATTCTTTGGCAACTCCTGAATAAACTCGTTTTGTTGGTAAAATAACTGGTTGTTTTATTTTTAAGGTTCGTATATATGGTATCTGAAGTGTGATCCAAAGGAGGTGACCCCCAAGAGACGGCAACCCCTGGAATCTAGCAAGGTGCCCATATCAAGCCCCTTGTGCTCATTGCTTCTGTGAGTCACTGCCTACTTTCGTTTTGGTGAGTCTTCTCTTGTACTTTAAGCTCTGCTCTGACTGCGTTCTGAACTTTCTAACTTTATTTGGGATCAGGAGAAGGCTTGTCCTATCCTGAAAGAGACTTTGTCCTCCTGGTTGAAAGCTCTCTTCTTGGGTTCAAGAAGTCACTTTGGTGAGAATTCAGTTGTTTTCTGAAGGTAGCACAGTTCCTTTTGGGACTTGTGCTTGCTGAAAATCCAGGAGTTTTCTTTGGTTTTCACATTCCTTTTGGAATCAATGTTGGGAATCCAGCAGCATTCTTTTCTTTTCAGAGTCCTTCCAGGTTCAGGGCTAGGACTCTAGTAACTTTCTTGGGTTTCAGAGGAGATTTCAGAAATGGCATCCATCCCATTCATCTAAATGATCTGAGGGAAAACCTTCTTCAGGAACCTTGACTGTTTGAGAACTTTGGGCCTGCTACATGTGCATTTTTAACTCAGTAGGCAAAACTGACCAAGAGTAGTCTGAAATTATAATGGTCATCATAGGGAACTTTAGATCTGCCCAAACTCATTTTTCTTAAAACCAAATTGGAAGACCATGGCTCCAAAATGAAGCAAAGTGAATGGTATGTTTATTTTAATTGGGACCTTGAGGCTTCCAAATGTGCACAAGATTCTACAACTGCCTCACTACAAGGTACCATATTTAAATTACCAAAAACAACTAAAAAGCTGAGGGAACACAAAATGGCTTCTGAGGCCTCTCTTTCCCTTCTCCTGTTGTTTTTTTTGTCTTGTGCTCAGGGCCCACCTCTGGTGCCATTCTCCTTCCCTTCTGTACCACCTCTAGTGCTGAAACTTTGTCCATCTGAGCAAGTAACCTTACCTCAGTTCATCTTCCAGAAATGCAATTTGGATACAACTATTCCTTAGAAGTGTGTATCTGAGACGTGGCTGAAATTTTTAAAACAAAAGCTAGAAGGTCTCTGTGACTATCTTTATGTTGTATATATCTGTGTATTTATATGATTGTTTCTACCTTTAGATGGTAAGATTGATTTGTAAAAGAGGTCTATTTAATTGGCTTGAAATTAAGTGTTTATGAATTAAATATTCCTAAACCTCAGAAATACAATGGAAATTAACCCAATTTTTTTATGTTTACTTGATCTAGGATTAATTTTTAGGACATAAAAGCTACCTTACGGTTGTTGGTTTAATTGACACAGGCATGTTTTTAGAATTATCAATGCTCAATACGATGCAGACAATAAAACTTTCATTCCATATGGGTTTCTTAAGCTCATTTTATCTCTACTAGCAGAAAAGGACCTTAAGATGATGTTTGCCTATTTAATGTCAAATTGAAGCATGATTGTTAAAAACAAGTTAAGTAAGTGCAAATAAGATCAAAGTTTATACTAAGGTAAACTAAATAATAGATGGTCACTGAATATCTAAATCATTTCCAAATAAGATGAACATTAATTACTAAACAGGTTTATCTACTTTTGGCTTCCTATTGCAGAGAAGCTAAAGATATTTGAGTCAGCTAGTGAACATGTTTTATGTCATACTGAGAAATTTTCAGTGAGAAAAGGCATACTTTTCTGGAAATTTATAAAAAGGATTTATAATTTGGCCAAGCCACAAAATGCTAATATAGTTCACAATTGCTTATTCCTTAGGTTTTCACTGGGAATTAAGGATTCTAAGAGTTAAGACTTCTAATCAATATATGTAACAATCAGGGAAACATTTCTGTATGAAAGGAAAGTAGGATATGTTGATAGAAGACTCTATAAGGATTGGAAATGCATTTTGTTGAGGGAAAATAACGTAATTTTGTCCCAAAGAGATGCTGGATACTTCTAAATGGGAAAGAGGAAAACATAGGAAAATGTCTAAATGAAAAAAATCGTAGAAGGTTTGTTGGAAAGAATCTTGAGAAAGGAAAGTTTTTTCTTTGGTCAGGAAGATTAGCCCTGAACAAACATCTGTTGCCAATCTTCCTCTTTTTGCTTGAGGAAGATTGTGCCAATTTTCCTCTATTTTATATTTGGTTCATCACCACAGCATGGCCGACGAGTGGTGTAGGTCTGCACCTGGGATCCAAACCCGCGAACCTAGGCCACCAAAGCAGAGCTCGCTGAACTTAACCACTAGGCCATGGGGCCAGCCCCAGGAAAGGAATATTAATATGTGGTAAGGCTGCCTAAGATTAAAATAAATGTTTTATAGTGAGTTTTAATACCTAAATAAGCTGATGCAAAATTAAAAATTGTCTTTTCTCTTGAAAGGACAGGTTTCCTTAGGCTATTGGTCTGCTTAATAACAGATTGTAAAACCTTCTGTACCCTTAGGTAATATGTGTAGAAAACAGAGATTTTGTGTTTTATCAAAATAACTTCCTGTATTGTTTATGTCAGGTTTTAATTACTTAAGAGAACTGAGTCTTCTTAGTATTAAAAGATTTGTTTTCCTTACAACCGTGTAATTTTTTTGTGTTTGCCTTTGAAACCTTTTATTTTTACTTTGGTCAAAGAGATACTTAGGTATTATTTCATAGTGATCTGTGATCCTATTTGATCAAGTATCCAAATCTTTTGAAATTTTTGATAAGCTTCCCAAAACATACAAATTCTAAACAAAGCCTTCAGCCTGGATGTAACTTTGGGATTTTCCAGAGGACATCTGAGAGAGAGCGAAAAGTTTGTTTCCTTTCCTTACAAAAAGAGAGATATTACGCTAATTAGGCTTATTTGGTATATTACATTGCATGAGAAGCATGACTGAATTAGCAATAATAAACACTTTTAGGTTGGATGGTATGGGAGATTGTTACTAAAAAGTATTCTAGAAATTGTATAAAATTCCTAAACATCTAATATGTCATAATATAATGTTATTACTTGTAATTCTAGTAGCTATCTAAAATGTATGTCACAAAAATACCCAAATTTCCTTGTCAGTTGCATTTACCATTGGCTTTTTAAAAAGTCTTTTGTCAGTTATAGACAGTTTTTCTTGTACTCTTATACTTTCACAGATATCTGTCATTTTCACAGAGATTCATGGATAAGACTTTGACAACTACTCTGGAATACAGGTTTTGATAACTTTAAGATCATAACATTGAACTGGGTGGAAATTTCTGGAACTCGGGTAGAGCACTGACGCCTTTGATGTTTTGTTTTCGAGATGTAAAGCGCCACTTTTTGTCCTCCCCTTAAAGCTGTCTATAAGTTATGGCAGTTTGGTAAAGAGTATCTTTGCAACAAGGGTTGAAACATTTATCTTTTTCTGTCTACCCAATCCTTCCAGAATTCGAAAACACTTAAGTATCCTTTTCAAGACAATATATGTATTTGCATCAGTCAAGGTCTGTTCCCCTTGTAGGAAGACACAGTTGGAAACATTGGCTACAACTGAGGCTTTGACTAGAATATTCAAGAAAGATGTACAGAGACTTGGAAATGACCAGACAGTGTTAAGGAAATGCTTGGAAAAATCAGCCTAGTACTTGACTTACAAAGTTGCAGCAAAGCAATCTTAAAAAAGAGCTTATATGATCAATCACTTTTATGCTGCATTTATATCAACCTGGTCAAGTTTTATAGAAACAAATTAGTTTTACTATGATTATCTTTAATAAAAGTGGAGTTAATTGTGGAGATAGAAATTATCTTTTCACCTTTGTAGATATTAAATTCTCGTCCTATTTATTGTCTTTAAGGCTTTGTTATACCTGTAAGCTAGACTGTATCCTAAGTTCTAGTTTCCTTAAATGTCTGATTAGGATACTCCAAGCGTTTCCCATTTATACTTCTCTTGAAATATCCTTGGAAGGGACCATAGTAGGCCCTATCATTACCCAGATAGCAGTCAAACTTCAGAGATGCATGCCTGGGATACACAGCTCACAGCTAAAGAAGGCTCCACCTGACATCTAGTCCTGTAAAATGCTGGGGACCTCCAAGTCAAATTGATTAGGAAGAGAAGCAGCCAACATCTGAGGCAGACAGCTTTCCCATGATGTCTGTACCAGGCCTGTCTACTTTCCTTTCACTCCTCCCTCTTAGTTTGTTTCCTCCCTGCCTTCTATGAAAGGATAGCACTCTTGTCTATATTCCAAAACCCTCGGCAAAGGGGGGAACCTCTTTGATGATTGGATTTTCCATCAGAAACCTTGGTCCCTTGAGGACAATAATAACACTTTAGCTCACCCTATCAGAAATTCACTGTGATTCCAGATGCCATTATACATTTAAATCGTGCTACAGGCCCATTTTCTAAAGTCAGTGTACCAATCCTGCCTAATTTAATTTCTGTCATTAATTTAACCCAAACTTGGGAGGGAAAGACAAGATCTTATGACCATTTGTATGATGAGGTCTGTATCTCATCATGTAAATGAGATCATTTACTCACTTGTTGGTATACTCATATAGTTTGGGAACCTCTGGATATGTAACAACACAACGTCTGAGCCTTGGTTAAATGGTGGTAATGCTTCTCTCCCAGTGAATGATTCCATAGATATTATTACTTATGCAGAAGCCTTATGTACACCCCCTGGTTACATTTTCATATGTGGAGGCTCCCACAATAGCCTTTATGCTTGGGCATCTCATTGCCTTGACAGCTGGAGAGTACAAGGACAATGTGCCCTTGCCATATTCACCACCCTGTTCTCCCTGCATAACCAATCAGAAGCCTCTCCTTGACTAGTTGCACTAAGTTCTTATAATTGCCTCAAGTGAGAACTTCGAGGAAGTGTGTATGACTCTGGGTTTGCATGTGTGGGAAAAGCTTTCTTCCTGTGGATTGGAGTGAGTGCCAATGAACAAATGATCAGGAATCTCTCCCTAACACTAGAAGAAGTGGGTGATTCCACAGCCAAAGTAGTTGTGAGCCAACAACAGTCACTTAACTCATTGGCCAGGGTAATTTTAGATAACCATATAGCTCTCAATTACCTACTTGCTGAGCAGGGAGATGTCTGTGCATTAACAAACCCCTTCTGTTCCACATGGATAGACACCTCTGGAGAAGTAGAGAGCCAGCACATTAGCTGTAACAAATTTCACCCAATAACCCACTGTCTTTTGATTTATACAGCTGGTTACCCTCGAGTCTGGGCTCCTGCTTTAAAACTCTCATATAAACTGAGCTTATTCTATTCTTAATCCTGCTTTGCATACTTGTTGTGAAACTCTGAACCTATTGCCTGGCAAACCTTTGTAAACATGATATGCCTACTAAGGTGATGTTAGGTCAACAATTTGAAAGGATTTGTGATGCTTACAACATTGAACAACTATAGACTTTGAGTAAGAGGTGCCTGAGAGTTCTGTCTCCTGACCGTTCTTCTTACTCAAATGTGGTCTAAATGGATTCCAACCACTCTGCACTTTCCCTCCAACATGGTACATGACAACCAAGAAAGGTCCTTCCTGGCACCAGTGGACAAAACCAGTATGCTCAGACAACATGACTCCTGATCATCAATGCTTTTGAAGAAAGATCTTGATCAAAAGGGGAAATGTGAAATTTAATAAAGGGAAACTACATTAAAAACACAATCATGGAGAACTCCCACTCAATATCACTTGAAGTCAATTACGGACCCCAACAGAAAGAAGTCATCAGTAGGAAGATAGTCAATTCTAAACTCCAACTGAAGTTGTCAGCAGGAAATAATGATTAATTACAGGAAGAAATGTACATTGTATCACAAAGAGAAATTGACTACCCCAGCACCTCAGCTGATGAGAAACCATCACTACCCTGAACTCTTGCTTTTCTCCAATGGACTTGCATTCAAAACAACCCCTCTCAATTTCCTCTTTTTTCTCTACAAAATAACATTTCTCTACCTTGTTTGTTGGATTTGCCTATAGTCTGCCATGGCATGCACATCTTGAATTGCAATTCTTTGACCACTCCCAAATAAACACATTTTGATGGTACAATAACTGTCTCTTTTATTTTTAATGTTGACAATGTTATTGTAAGAAAAAAGTCTCCAGTCAGCACTTAGAAAAACTGCCTCATGAAAGCACTAGGCCCTTATTAGGAGAAAGTGTAGCTCTTGGTAAACACAAAGGAGTTTGGAAGGAGGCTTCATGAGGGTTGCTGTGATGGCCTACAGGAGTGTAGTGTGTATATGGGAGCCAGTGCCCTCATAATTTGCTGGAAATAACTGACTCCCCTCCTCCAGTTGCCACCTGGACCTGGAACCTATCAACATCTGCCTGGCCCTCCAGGCTGAGTGCAGAAATTGGGTGAATCTCTGCTGTGAATGAAATCACGGAACCTTATGGAAAGGAAGCAGTTTATCGGCATGGTTTACGTTGGTGGAACAAAGACCTACAGTTTGGAGATTCTCCCTTGGATGGGGACATGGCCACATGTGAGGCTGTCAAGAAGGAAGTTTGAGAATATCATGACTCCCAGTGTACAAAATATTGGACAGGCATTTGTCCTTTGATTTTTGGCTAAGACCCTCAAGATGCTCATGCTCTGAGCTTGTCTCACACTTTTTTTATGATGAAATTACATTTTTTATTCATTGCTATTTTAATATTCTGATGACGCAATGATGGTTGGAGGTGAAGAAAACAATTCAGAAGTAGAAAATGAGAGTCTTTCTTTTCCTGTCCCATCAATTATAGTAAATAACCTATTGACATAGCCAGAATTAAGAGTTTAAGGAAATATGCTCTGAAACATAAAAAAAAAAAAAAAAAAATTCACAGTGCTTAATAAAATACACAATTCATATTGGGACACATTTGGTAAAACAGTTAAAAATATGTATGATAATATGTTCCTTTGATTATTCCTTGTTTCATACTCATTTTATAACAACATAAACCCTCCCTTAGGGTTTATATGAGCTGTATCTTTCCAAACCGTTTTATATGCATCTAAGGATATTCAGGATAGTGTATATAATAATACCATACAGCACACTGTTATTCTGTACTAACGTTTTACATAAATACCAGTTGATTTTCTTAAGAGTACTTTTCTTCTGGAGATATTTTTCTAATATTAAAGAATATGAATGCACTCAATTATATACTAATTTCCTCATTTTAGACTTTCAGTGTTGTTTTAGTTTTATATGTTAGCTAGAGTGTAGAATGTTTCCATCTTTGTACTTCTTGGATTTTTGATTATGTGAGTATTATCTGGATGGCTCTGAAAAGTGGCATTGATGGCTCAGAGGGTGTACTTGTTAATATCTTATTAAGTTTAAAATTACCCCAAAACTGAGTAGCTTAAAACTACTAGCTGCTATTATCTCACACTTTCTGATAGTCAGGAAGCTGGGAGCAACTTGACTGGATGGTTCTAGCTCATTGGCTTTTACGAGGTGGCAGTCACGATGTTAACCAGATATCATCTGAAGACTTGACTTCAGATCTTCACTTTTCTTCTGAAGACTTAGCTTCATGATAAGACAATTAACATATTAGGGAATGAATACATTATCACCTTAGGAAATAGAATGTTCAAGTTTAAAGTAATGTAAATGTGAGAAACTGAAAGGTTTCATTCAAGCATTTTATAAAAACTACATTTTAAATATTCAACAAACTTATATACATCTATACTCATTTAAAAAATTCCTTTGTTCTTATATCCTGATGTGTAGTGATCACTAATAATTGAAATATTCTCTGGTACAGTATGTTCTCTAATTTATTTACTGATGAGAAAATATTTACAAGAGTAAAACTACTCAGTGACTAAGGTTTACTCATTTAATTTTTAATATGTTTGACCACATTCTCTTATTAGTATGTCTTATATTCCTGAAATAAACCCTTCTAAGTCATGCTGATATTTTAATTTTTATATGAAAATTCATAATATACATTGGTTTCTCTCAATTTTTTAACAAGATATAATGGCCACATAAAATGTTTTCTTAGCTTTCTTTTTTCTTTTTTTTTTTGTTGTCTGGTTTGTAAAATAGATTTAGAAGAAGGAAGATGCCCTGAACCTTGAAAATATGAGAAAAGGGTTCTGTAAAATCGTCATCAAATTTCATTAATGTTTCAAAGTATTTAAATATTACTTATGGTTTTCTGGATTATACTTCTTTTTAATTCACTTTTACTAGTCTATATTTTAGAGAATTCAAGTTTATTGGTCCTTGGAAGCTTTAGAAATCTCTATTCTGTCAAATAAGTTCATATTTATCTACTATTTCTTTTTAATTTTAGGTCCTTTCTCATTTTATATCAACATTAGAGTAGTTCTATTTTATCAATAATTTTATTTTATTGAATTTTAGTTATACTCTACATAATTTAGTTAAAAATTTTAAAATTTACATTATGCTGCTTTACTTGCATTTAACCTCTGTTTCTTTTTTAAAAAAATTCTTGGTTTGCCCCTCTTGTTCATAGATTGTCCGGACATCTATTCTGGTATGGGAATCTGTAGCTATCTCATTTCCCTAAACTACTCTTGAATTAAATGCATTGCACAACGTTGAAATGGAATATTTCACTGTCTTTTATTCTAATATATTCTAAGTTTTCATTAGAAATATTGACTAACTTTTAAAAAGTATTTTAAAACTCATGAATGTATAGGTTTATAAATATTATTATTTGATGGGAAAAATATAATATGTCTTATTCTAAAATATTTATATGTTAAAAACTTACTTTGTGCTTTGATTTTTTTTATTGCTCTGTATGTGCTAAAAATTGTGGCATATGGCACAAGTTCAACATGTGTCCACTATATCAAACTCATTCATTATATTTTCCAAATTGTTGAATCCTTAATAAATTGCATGTGTTTATCTGATAATACTTGAAAGAAGATTCTAATTATTTTTTTTACTATGAATGAGGGCTTGGCCATTTTATCTCTTTATATAAAATTCAGTAAATTTTATACTATTGGATATTTCTAAGGAACAGCACTACTCCATAAAGAAAAGCATTCAATGGCCTTCCCTGCAGATGGCTTCTCCTCAGCTCCTCTATGAATGATGAACATCTCTGCAATAGACTCATTGCCCCATGCTGGGGACGCGGAGTCCGTCTGGAACCCTCTGTCTTCACAAAAGACTAGTTGGGATAACTGAGTAATAGAGAATATTCTACCTTTTAGAAATCCCAAAACCCTGTCTTTTTTTTAACTGGCTCTGGAATTCATCAACTGTGACTTGAATTCTTATTAAAATCTTCTGCCCTGCTTCCAGTGTACATTTGCCTGACCCACATCATTCTGCCCATTTTTACCTGGGAGTATTTTAAATATCCTCCCCTCCATCCCAAACAATCACATATTTCAGTTGACTACCATTCTTCTCAGTATTTGAAGTAAAAATACAAAACCTGGTCTCCAGTGTCCTGTGGTGTTTAATATACTGTTTTATCGCCAGCTCTATCCAGGACCAGTCGCTATAGAGCCATTATTATTTTTTTTATAATTTTTTTTTTTGTGAGGAAGATCAGCCCTGAGCTAACATCCATGATAATCTTCCTCTCTCTGCTGAGGAAGACCGGCTCTGAGCTAACATCTATTGCCAATCCTCCTCCTTTTTTTTTTCCCAAAGCCCCAGTAGATAGTTGTATGTCATGGTTGCACATCCTTCTAGTTGCTGTATGTGGGTCGTGGCCTCAGCATGGCCGGAGAAGCGGTGCCTTGGTGCGCGCCCGGGATCCGAACCCCGGCCACCAGTAGTGGAACGTGCGCACTTAATTGCTAAGCCACGGGGCCGGCCCCATGATCATATAATTTTCCACCATCTCCAATGTATTAGAAGCCCCAATTTGAAAAGAATTCTTAAACTCTAAAATTCACTGCCTCTTTTAATAAAATGGAAATTTTATTCCATTCCACATCATATTGAGTGGCAAACACCATTCCTCCCCCCGGTCTTTGTTCTGATTTCACCTTCTCAGTGGATCTTCCTCTGACCTCCCTCACATTTAACATGCCAGCCACACCCTTACCCCCACCTCTGCTCCATATCGCCTGCTCTGCATGTTCCTTTCTGCTCCTTCGTCTTCCGCTGTCTGGATCCTATTGACAACAATGTCCCAGGAGAGAGCAGAGCCATAAGGAGGTGTCACACCTAGGATGCTACTGGCAGAAAGACAAGAGATAACAAGTGTTGGGGAGAGTGTGGAGAAAAGGGAATCCTTGTGCACTGTTGGTGGGAATGTAAATTGGTTACAGCTATTATGGGAAAGTGTATGGAGGTTTCTCAAAAAATTAAAAATAGAACAGACATATGACCTAGCAATCACACCTCTGGCTCCATATCCAAAAGAAATTAAATCAGTATCTTGACGAGGTATTTACACTTCCCTGAGCATTACTACATTATTCACAGCAGCCAAGATGTGCAAACAACCTAATTGTCTGTTGACAGATGAATAGATAAAGAAAAGGTGGTATATATATGATAAAATATTATTCAGCCATAAAAATGAATGAATTCCTGCTGTTTATGACAAAATGGATGAACCTGGAGAAACTTACGCTAAGTAAAATAAGCCAGACAAATACAAATACTATAGATCTAGCTTTTATGTGGAATCTAAAAACGCCAAACTCAGAACCAGAGTAGAATGCTGGTTACCAGGGGGTGGGTTGTAGAGAAAATGGAGAGATGTTGGTCAAAATGTTCACACTTTCGCTTGTAAAATGTGTAAGTTCTGGGGATCTAATGTACAACATGATGACTATAGTTCATAATTTAGAGTATTATATACTCTAAATTTGTTGAGAGGAAATCTTAAGTGTTCTTACCACACAAACACAAAAAAAACGGTAATTGTGAGGTAATGGATGTGTTAATTAACTTGCTTATCATTATTCCGTGGTGGGTATGTACTTCAAATGATCTTGTTGTACACCTTAAATATACAGAATTTTCCTCGGTCAATTCTACTTCAATAAAGCTGGAAAAGAAAGTGATAGGTGTCCTGGGCTTGCCTCCTCTGAGTCATGCTCACCCCGGCTTCACATTAGATTGCTGAAGCATTTTTCAAATACACCTCCTGTGTCCCCTGACCAGAGATTCTGCTGCAAATAGTTGAGGTGATGCTCAACTTCACTAATATTTAAAGTGTGCCAGGTGATTCTAATCTGTATCCAACACTGAGCACCTAGGCTCTGAGTCCTCCCATTCCTGAAGGCTGAGATCTAGGTTGAGGGTGAAGGGGTTCTGCTCTACATGGGGTTTGATCAGGGCCAGGTCTGTGACCTGAAGCAGAGGGTCAGTCCAGCCCAGATCCCCCCCTGCTGCAGTGTATGTGAGGGCTTCACCAGGAAGGAAGCGTGATCTGAAGAAAATGTGGAAAAATTCATTTGTTGGTCTCTAGGTAGGATTTTACTGTCCCTGATTTCCTCCTGAGGTGGTGGGCAGCAGAGACCTTCTTTTCCACAGGATGAGGTCTTTCCTGAGTGTGTGGTTGTGGCACAGGAAGGAGGTATGTTGATTCAAAGCATTAAGCAGCATATTTTCAACTTTCAAGCCATCTAAAGATTCCTGTTGCCTGAGGAAGAATTCTGGAAGAGGAGGAAAAGGAAAGAAAAGGAGTCAAGAATGGCTCTTTCTCAGGTAAAGTCATATTCTCAGTTGATTGTTCTGTCTCTCCTTCCTGAAATGCCTTTCTTTGGACTTACTAACCTTCTGTGACTCTGAAGTATCCTTCCTGACACCTGTTTCCTCACATTCACTCAAGGCCATCCCTCAGTCCTTCTCATCTCCACTTAGATTCCATCTCACCATGACCCAGTGACATGGAACTTGTGAGGAGGCTCCATTGGGTGTGGTCCTGGGCAGGGCTTCACATCCATGGATTGGAGATGGGGTGTCAGTGCACTTGGGCAGCAGGGACTGTTTAAGGGCCCCATGTGGATGCACTGACATCTCTCTCTATACAAGGATAACATAAAGTGCACTTGGAAGTCACATATTAATTTACAGAAATACCTGGTAAATTCTGGAAAAGAGACAAATTAGGGAAATCATTATGACATTTTTGTAATACATATGAAGCTAAATGAATGAGTCACTGACTTCAAAATCTTAAGGATTGGAAATGGAATGGAAAGTTCAGAAACAGACATAAGTGATGGAGGGTCTTTTATTCCATCATTGATTTTAAAATACAAAATCAACCTAAATGTCTGACACTTGGAGATTCTTTGAATCATTTTCATCATATCCATTTCTCAGAGCTTGCCTTTTCACTGCTGATTGTATTCTTGGACACAGAAGCCTTTACATTTGATGTAAGTCAGGTTCCAGGTTCATTTCTTTGTGTGTAGATATCCGGTTTTCCCAGCCTGATTTGTTGAAGAGACTGTCCTTTCTTCCTTTTGTAGTCTTTTCACCCTTGTCAAATATCATTTGGCATATGTGCCAGGATTTATTTCCGTGCATTCTATTCCATTCCATTGGCTTATGTATCTGTGTTTATGCCAGTATCACACCATCTTGACTACTCTTGCTTCATAATATGTTTTGTAATCTAAAAAAAGTGAGGCCTCCAACTTTCTTCTTTTTCTAGAGTGTTTTGGCTCTTTGGGGTCCCTTGAGATTCCATATGAATTCTAATGTATTATTTTCTATTTCAGCAAGAATTGCCCATTTGGATTTTGATAGGGATTCCACTGAATCTGTAGAAAACTTTGGGTACTGCGGACATCTAACAATGTGAAGTTTTCTAATTCATGGGTTTGGGATATCTTTGTATTTATTTGTATCTTTGATTACTTTTAGGAATGTTTTGTAGCTTTCAGTGTATAAATCTTTCACCTCCTTGGCCCAGTTTTTTCCTAAGTATTTCATCCTTTTTAATGTTATATTAAATAGGATTATTTCCTTTTTTCTTTTTTTTTCTTATTTTTTTGTTTATTGAGGTAACATTGCTTTATAACATTGCATAAATTTCAGATGTACATCATTATACTTCTATTTCTGCATGGATTACATCATGTTCTCATATTCACCACCCAAATACTAATTACAATCCATCACCACACACATGTGCCTAGTTATCCCTTTTGCCCTCTTCCCTCCCCACTTCCCCTCTGGTAATCACCAGTCCAATCTCTGTCTCTGTGTGTTTGTTTGTTGTTGTTATTATTTGGTATTTAATGAGTGAGATCATACGGTATATGACCTTCTCCCTCTGACTTATTTCACTTTGCATAATACCCTCAATGTCTATCCATGTTGTCACAAATGGCTGGATTTCAACAATTCTTATGGCTGAGTAGTATTCCATTGTGTATATATACCACATCTTCTTTATCCATTCATCCCTTGATGGACACTTAGGTTGCTTCCAAGTCTTGGCTATTGTGAATAATGCTGCAATGAACACAGGGGTGCATGCATCTTTATGCATTGGTGTTTTCATGTTCTTAGGAAAAATACCCAGCAGTGGAATTGCTGGATCATATGGTAGTTCTATCCTTAATTTTTTGAGGAATCTCCATACTGTTTTCCATAGTGGCTGCACCAGTTTGCACTCCCACCACCAGTGTATGAGAGTTCCCTTCTCTCCATATGCTCTCCAACACTTGTTGTTTCCTCTCTTGTTAATTATAGCCATTCTGACAGGCGTGAGATGATATCTCACTGTAGTTTTGATTTGCATTTCCCTAATAGTTAATGTTGATGAGCATCTTTTCATGTGCCTGTTGGCCATCTGTATATCTTCTTTGACGAAATGTCTGTTCAGTTCTTTTGCCCATTTTTTAATTGAGTTGTTAGTTGTTTTGTTGTTGAGATGTATGAGTTCTCTATATATTTTGGAGATTAACCCCTTATCAGATCTATGATTTGCAATCATCTTCTCCCAATTGTTAGGTTGTCTTTTCATTTTGTTGATGGTTTCCTTTGCTGTGCAGAAGTTTTTTAGTTTGATATAGTCCCATTTGTTTATATTTTGTATTGTTTCTCTTGTCAGGTCAGACATGCTGCTTGAAAATATGTTGCTAAGACTGATGTCGAAGAACGTACTGCCTATGTTTTCTTCTAGAAGTTTCATAGTTTCAAATCTTACATTCAAGTCTTTAATCCATTTTGAGTTAATTTTTGTGTATGGTGTAAGGTAATGGTCTACTTTCATTTTTTTGCATGTGGCTATCCAGTTTTCCCAACACCATTTGTTGAAGAGACTTTCTTTTCTCCATTGTATGTTCTTGGCTCCTGTGTCAAAGATTAGCTGCCCATAGATGTACGGGTTTATTTCGGGCTTTTGATTCTATTCTATTGATCTGTGTGTCTGTTTTTGTGCCAGTACGATGCTGTTTTGGTTACCATAGCTTTGTAGTATATTTTGAAATCAGGGAGTGTGACAACTCCAGTTTTGTTCTTTTTTATCAGAGTTTCTTTAGCTATTCAGGGTCTTTTGTTGTTCCATGTAAATTTTAGGAATCTTTGTTCTATTTCTGTGAAAAGTGTTGTTGGAACTTTGATAGGGATTGCATTGATTCTATAGATTGCTTTAGGAAGTATGGACATCTTAACTATGTTAATTCTCCCAATCCAAGAGCACAGAATATCTTTCCATTTCTTTGTGTCTTCTTCAATTTCTTTCAGCAATGTTTGTAGTTTTTAGTGTCCAGATCTTTCACCTCTTTCCTTAAGTTTATTCCCAGGTATTTTATTCTTTTTGTTGCAATTGTAAATGGGATGGTATTCTTAATTTCTCTTTCTGCTGCTTCGTTGTTAGTGTATAGAAATGCAACTGATTTTTGTATGTTGATTTTGTACCCTGAAACTTTACCGTATTCATTTATTACTTCTAAAAGTTTTTTGGTGGATTCTTTAGGATTTTCTATATATAAAACCACGTAATCTGCAAATAGTGACAGTTTCACTTTTTCCTTTCCCATTTGGATCCCTTTTATTTCCTTTTCTTGCCTGATTGGTCTGGCTAGGACTTCCAACATTATATTAAATAGGAGTGGTGAGAGTAGGCATCCTTGTCTGGTTCCTGTTCTTAGAGGGTTAGTTTTCAGTTTTTCACCATTGAGGATGATATTAGCTATAGGTTTGTCATATATAGCCTTTATTATGTTGAGGTACTTTCCTTCTATACCCATTTCATTCAGAGTTTTTATCATAAATGGATGCTGTATCTTGTCAAATGCTTTCTTTGCACCTATTGAAACTATCATGTGATTTTTATTCTTCATTTTATTAATGTGGTATATCATGTTGAATAATTTGTGAATGTCGAACCATCTCTGCATCTCTGGAATAAATCCCACCTGATCATTGTGTAATCATTTTAATGTATTGTTTTATGCGATTTGCTAGTATTTTGTTGAAGATTTTTGCATCGATGTTCATCAGTGATATTGGCCTGTAATTTTCTTTTTTTGTGTTGTCCTTGTCTGGTTTTGGTCTCAGGGTAATGTCAGCTTTGTAGAATGAGTTAGGGAGCTTCCTCCCCTTCTCAATTTTTTGAAAGAGTTTGAGAAGGATAGGTATTAAGTCTTCTTTGAATGTTTGGTAGGATTCACCTGGGAAGCCATCTGGTCCTGGACTTTTATTTTGGGGGAGGTTTTTGATTACTGTTTCAATCTCCTTACTGGTTATTGGTCTATTCAAATTCTCTATTTCTTCTTGATCCAGTTTGGAATGTTTTATGATTCTAAGAATATATCTATTTCTTCCAGATTGTCCAATTTGTTGGCACATAGCTTTTCATAGTATTCTCTTATAATCTTTTGTATTTTTGAGATGTCCGTTGTAATTTCTCCTCTTTCATTTCTGATTTTACTTATTTGAGCCTTCTCTCTTTTTTTCTTGGTGAGTCTAGCTAAAAGTTTGTCCATTTTATTTATCTTTTCAAAGAACCAGCTCTTGGTTTTATTAACATTTTCTGTTGTTATTTTAGTCTCTATTTCATTTGTTTCTGCATTGATTTTTATTATTTCCCTTCTTCTACTCATTTTGGGCTTTGTTCTTCTTTTTCCTGTTCCTTTAGGTGCATTATTAGATCGTTTATTTCAGATTTTTCTTGTTTGTTGAGATAGGCCTGTAGTGCTATAAACTTCCCTCTTAGAACTGCTTTTGCTGTATCCCATAAATTCTGGCATGTCGTATTTTCATTTTCATTTGTCTCTAGGTATTTTTTGACTTCTCCTTTGATTTCTTCATTGACCCAATCGTTGTTTGGTAGCATTTTGTTGAATCTCCACATATTTGTGGCTTTTCTGATTTTCTTCCTATGGTTGATTTCTAGTTTCATACCATTGTGGTCAGAAAAGATGCTTGGTATTACTTCACTCTTCTTAAATTTATGTAGACTTGTTTTGTGGCCTAATATGTGATCAATCCTGGAGAATGTTCCATGTGCATTTGAAAAGGATGTGTATTCTTCGGTTTTGGGATGGAATGTTCTGCATATATTTACTGGGTCCATCTGTTCTAATGTGTCATTTAAGGCCAATGTTTCCTTTTTGATCTTCTGTTTCGATGATCTATTCGTTGGTGTAATTGGAGTGTTAAAGGCCCCTACTATTATTGTGTTACTGTCTATTTCTCGTTTTATGTCTGTTAATAATTGCTTTATATATTTAGGTGCTCCTGTGTTGGGTGCATAGATATTCATAAGTGTTATATCCTCTTGTTGGATTGTTCCCTTGATCATTATGTAGTGCCCTTCTTTGTCTATTGTTACAGTTTTTGTTTTAAAGTCTACTTTGTCTGATATGAGTATTGCTACCCCAGCTTTCTTTTCACTGCCATTTGCATGGAGTATCTTTTTCCATCCCTTCACTTTCAGTTTGTGAGTGTCTTTCCGTCTGAAGCTTGTCTCTTGTATGTAGCATATATATATGTGTCTTGTTTTTTTATCCAATCCACCACCCTCTGCCTTTTAATTGGAGCATTTAGTCCATTGACGTTTAAAGGAGCTATTGGTAAGTATGTACTTAAGGCCATTTTTAAATTTTTTTTCTCAGTTTTTAGTAGTTCTTCTCTGTTCCTTTCTTCTTCTCTTGCTCTCTTCCCCTGAGGTTTGATGGATTTCTTTAGTATTATGTTTGGATTCCTTTCTCTTAGTTTTTTGTTTATTTATTATAGGTTTCAGGTTTGTGATTACCATGGGGTTCATATACAGTAACCTACATATATAGGAATCTATGTTAAATTGATGGTCTCTATAGTTTGACTGCTGTCTGAAAGCTCTATTCTTTAACTCCCCTCCTCCCACATTTTATGTTTTTGATATCATATATAACCTCTTTTTTGTGCATTTGTATCCATTACCCTCTTGTCATGGAAATAGATAATTTTTCCTATTTGTTGTCTTCTCTTTCCCCCTTAGATAAGTGCCTTTAGCATTTCTTCTAGAACTGGTTTCTTGGTGAAAGACTCCTTTAATTTTTGCTTGTCTGGGAAACTTTTTATCTCTCCTTCTATTTTGAATGATAACCTTGCCAGGCAGACTATTCTTGGCTGTAGGTTTTTTCCTTTTAGCACTTTAAATATATCATGCCACTCTTTTCTAACCTGTACAGTTTCTGCTGAGAAGTCAGCTGATAGCCTTATGGGATTTCTTTTGTATGTAACTTGTCTTTCTCTTGTAGCTTTTAGGATTCTCTCTTTCTCTTTAAATCTGGACATTTTAATTATGATGTGTCTTGGCGTGGGCATCTTTGGATTTATCTTATTTGGTGCTGTCTGTGCTGCCTGGATGTCTGTTTCCTTTCTTAGGTTAGGAAAGTTTTCAGCTATTATTTCTTCTAATAGATTCTCTACCCTTTTGTCTTGCTCTTCTCCTTCTGGGACACCTATAACATGGATGTTAGTGCGCTTGATGTTGTCCCAGATGTCCCTTAGACTGTCCTCACTCTTTTTAATTATTTTTCTTTTATCTTTTCAGCTTGGGTGATTTCTTCTAGTCTTTCGTCCAGCTCACAGATCCATTCTTCTGTATCCTCTACTCTGCTTTTGAGACCCTCTAGTGAATTTTTCATTTCCAGTATTGTATTCTTCATTTCTGATTGGTTCTTTTTTATGTCTTCCATTTCTTTGTTGACATTCTCACTGAGTTCATCCATTCTTCTCCCAAGATCAGAGAGCATCCTTAACACTCTTTGCTTGAACTCTCTGTTGGGTAGGTTGCTCATTTCTGTTTCACGTTGTTCCTTTTCTGGAGTTTTGTCCTGTTCCCTTACTTGGAATGTATTCCTTTGCCTCCTCATTTTGCCTCTTTCCCTGTGCTTGTGTCTATGTATTACGTAGGTCAGCTACGTCTCCTGCTCTTGGAGCGGTGACCTTATATAAATGATGCCTTATGAGGCCTTGCAGTGTGCTCCCCTCACTTCCAAATTTTCCAAGAGTGACCCTTATGTGGGCTATGTGTGTCTTTCTGTTGTGGTGTTGTTGATTTTGCCATAGGTGCCCAGGGATGCTGATCTATGTCCCTGGCCAGCTGTTGTAATGCTCAGCTGCTTGTAGTTGTTGTGGGCCCTTCAGTCTCTTTATTGGGTGTAGGGAGCCCCAGCACAGTTGTCTGCAAGTTCTAATAGCACCTTCTTGTTGCAGTATTTCTTTTAAGTGAGTAGGCCCCCAGCATGGCAGGTTGTTAGACTTGGGGGATTACAATTGCTATAAGACTCCAGCCTTTAGGTCTCTTGTCAGCTCTCTGAGGATTGCAGCTGGGTGGGGCTGGCCTCAGGCATGGGAGCAGCCAATTGTTTCAGGCTTTAGAAGGTGAGGCAAACCCCCTATGTGGCTCTTCGAGAAGCACAAGTCTTCTGCAGCTGACATGCCCCACCGCCCACAGGTCCACACACATAGTCAACACAGTCCTGCCCTGTGTGCTCGCCCCAAGCTCCTGAAGTGGACCCAGTCTCTCCAAGTCAGGAGCCCTACACGTTCCACCACTGCCCCACACTCTCCAAGCACTCTTTGCGCATGCCCTGCCCCACAGAGGTGGACCCACTTGCCAGGCTGCACAGAATCCTGGCAGCTCACTTAGAGGGCCCACAAGTTGCCCAAGGGCGTGTTGTTGGGTGAGGCCAGTCCCTAGGGTAGGCTGCCTGCCCTGGCTGAGCTGGATAATATCAGTGCTCTAGTGGGTGGGGCAGACCCTGGGCTAACAGGCCCCAGGGTGAACTCTAATGCAGTCTGCCAGCATTCGTGTCAGCACACTAATACCAGGCCACAACAATGGCTGCCACCAATGTCCCAGTCCTTGGAGAGCTCTCACCTCTCACTGAGATGCACTCAGAGCCTATCAGGTGACTCTCTTTTCGCCAAAGAACTGTGCACCTTTCTTTCTGGTGATTGTAGGTTGCTTTCCAAAATGGGTGAATTTGTGAATGGGCCCTTTAAGAGCCAGCTTTAATTTCTTTGTGAACCAGCTTTTCTGGGAGTACTCCCCAATGTTTTAGCAGCAAGCAAAGTCAGATATTATGCCACTCATTTTGATTGTGCTGGGTCCAAAAAAATGCCTTTATTGGGCATGGTCCCCGGCTCAGGTCTCTCACTCCTCCAGGGAGGGCTGTGTACCTTTGGACTACTCCCAGGTGGTCGTGAAGTGCTGTGGCTTGTGAAGGTGGTGTTTTTTCTTTCTAGAGGGGAATTTCTGCCTCTTCCAACTCAATTAGAATTGTTGTTTGTTGCAGGAGTCCCTCTTATCCAGTTTTCGGTTCTCTCTCAGGGGTAATTTTTCCAAGAGTAGTTGTCAATTGGCTGTGTCCATGGGAGGAGGGGAGCTCAGAGTCTGCCTATGCTGCCATCTTGACTCAAGATCCTCCTTCCATTATTTCTACCACATTAAGTATTTTATAATTTATCATTTTGCTCTCATGAAAATCCCAGTGCCCTAATGTCCTGGCCTTTCTGTTTCATGGTCATCTGGTAGAGAATCCTTTCAGATAATCCGCAGTGGACCCCATCATAAGGAGAAACCTCTGGGGGACTCTGAACACACTGATTATCATAATGATCACCAAATCTATTCTCCATCCCTGCTCATGCTCTTATTTAAATGTATAAAACACTGTATCTTAAAATTGAATATTCTTGTTCTTCCAAGGAACATGAATATGAGTGAATCTAACCAGGAAGCAAGCTCTTTCACCTTACTGTTCCCTTGCCAGAGTCTATCATGGTGACACATGAAAGGTCTGTGAAGATATCAACACAACTGATTTCAAACCTCAGGTTTAAAGTTATTCCTACTTATGTATCCATTTCAAACAATCTCAAATAATACAACATTTTATAAACTCAAGATAATTGGGCTTTTCTACAGATGTCCTTGCTCCTCTGATGTTTATCTCATTAATTCTAAGTGATCTGGACTTCTAATAACTACAGAATTAAATATGTGAAGTTGATTAATCTTCAAGAATGATTAGGGTCTTAGTTCTCCCCAGTATGAATTCTCTGATGTGTAGTCAATTGTGAGAGCTAGTTAAACAACTCTTTTCCATTGTGAGAGCTAGTTAAACAATTTATTTCCATTGTGAGAGCTAGTTAAACATCATATTACATTTGTAAGAATTCTCTCCAGTATGAATTTTTTGGTGAATCCTGAGGCCTGACCATTGCCTACCTAAAGACCTGGCCACATTCAGTGCACTTGTAGTTTCTCTTAGCATGAGGTCTCTCATGACCCCGAAGGAGTTAACGTACGATAAAAGCCTTATGGCAAACATTACATCTGGGTGGTTTCTCTCCAGGATGGATATTTTGATGTCCAGTGAAACTGGGCCTTTGATTAAAAGCTTTGCCACACTCATCACATTTGTAAGCTTTCTCCCCAGTATGAATTCTACAATGAATTCTAAAGGCTGATCTTTGACAAAAGGCTTTGCTACATACATTATGGTTTCTCTCCAGTATGGATTCTTTTAAGTTGAGTAAGGTTTCAACCACTAGCAAAGGCTATGCCACACTCATTATATTTATAAGTTTTCTCTCCAGTATGGATTCTCTTGAGTAAGTTTTGAATGTAAGATGAGGGCTTTGCCACATTCACGATCTTTGTAAAGCTTCTCTCCAGTATGAATTCTTGTTGAATCTTAAAGCTAGACTTGTGCCTAAGGCCTTGCCACATTCAATACATAGGTGTGGTTTCTCTTCAGTATGAACTCTCTCATGATCCCAAAGTTGTGCACGTTTGATAAAAGCCTTACCACAAACATCACATTTTTGTGGCTTCTCTCCAAGATACATAATCTGATGTTTCTTGAGGTTTGAGAACCACATAAAGGCTTTGCCACACTCATTACCTTTGTAAGGTTTCTCTCCAATGTGAATTCTTTGGTGAACTCTGAGATATAACATTGCTTTAAGGCTTTCCTACATTCAGTACCTTTGTATGGTTTCTGTCAAGCATGAATTCTCTCATGACCCCAAAGGTGTGAACGTATGGCAAAATCCTTGCAAGTTATATTTACATGTTTTTTCTCTTGTATGGATTTTCTGACGACCTGTGAGGGTTGAGAACTGGTTAAAGGCTTTGATACACTTGTTACATTTGTAAAGTCTTTGCTCAGAATTAGTTCTCTGATGATTACTGTGGTCTGAGCGTTGGCTAGAAGCTGTCTGACATTCATTACATTTGTAAGGTTTTTCTCTAATGTGTGTTTTCTGGTGTTGTATAAGCAATAAAGTTCGCATAAAAACCTCCCCATATTCATTAGAAATGTTAGTAATGACAGAGGAGGAAATCTTTGAGGTGGTGAATCTAAAGAACAATTTTTGATAGACTTCTTAACTTTATTACATTCATAAATTTTCTCTTCATTTTTAAATCACTGCAGTTCAGGCAGATGAGTCTGAAGGCTTAATCTAAAGTTGATTTTCAAAATATTTCATATACATTTTTCTTGCATAATTGACTTTAGTTCTTAATTTTAATAAATTTTTTATAAATGACTTACCATGTTTGATATATTGATGTGCACTATTTCTTACAGAAACACTCTGTTTTAGAAGGGAATTAATCCAGGATTTGTTATGTTCTTGATCTTTTCTATCAGTGGTATTTTTATTATGGGTTGTAGGTGGCAGTCCTGTGTAATTTCTTTTATTCTGTCCCCGCTGACTCTCAAACTCATCCACAGTTTTCCAGACTTCCCTAAAGTCAAAATCATTGACGCCACATCTTTCATTTCTTAGCAAGACCACTGGTTGATGTAATGCACCTTTATTAATGTCCTCTCTTGGTAAAAATTCCTTGATCACAAGTCTAGCAGAGATGTCTTAAAGACACATACAAAAAATAGGCTTCCTATTAACAGGAGTTGGAGGATGAATATTTTACATATTGATAACCTAATATTTCACCAAAAGTAATACTTAAAATGAACAGAGTTATGAAATGTTTCAACCATGGTCCTCAAATGTTGAGGAACACAAAGTGAATAGGATTCCTCAAAAAACAAAGAGGAATAAAGCCTAGTTTCAAATACCCTTTAAACAACCGAGTCATATTATGTAAAGTTACATAAACTCTGGAAGAAGACTTTTCCAAATTCACCCCAAAGCACACACCAATCTGCAGTAGACATACAGGTTTTTCATGTTTGAAGAGAAACAGATATTGTATTAATGCATAGTTACTGCATAATTATTGTACACAAATACATGCTAAAGCACAAACCAATATCAAGTAATGGTAAACAATTCACAACAAACTTTTACTTAAGATAAATAAGTGACAGTTCAGAATTGCAAAACAAAATAGCACTGGGAAAATCAGGAAGAATTTAATAAAACACCACTGGAATAAAAAAATTATTCTTCTGAATACTTGTTACAAAACTGTATATATTCCTGCAAAATAGACATTTTGCAACATTATTGATGCATATAATAGATGCTGAAAGTACATCATCTGTGAATCACAAAACAATAAGTATTTTAATAACTCAAGACAAATCCAGCATGTAAATAAGTATCCACAATTACGGAAAATTATATTCCTTGGAATTCTAAGGAATTCTCCACTAAGAATAAAAAGGCTTATATTCCAGGAGAAGCACACAGTATAAGACTTAGAAAACATGCTGAGAATCACTGATTTTTGGCATATTAGGTTCAGATAAATACATACTTTTATAGAGATTAAGCATTAGGGAGGAGAGATTTTTTTTTGCTGAATTTTCAGTAATCAGTATTGATTGCTTTTGTAATTCATTAAGAAATATTAAATATGAGTTCCAATTAATCCTTTGGTTTATTAATACAATGAAATCCACAATTTGAGTGATGTTCACTCTCTAATCCTCCTAATTTCCAAGTCAGAGATTATATCCTTGATGGCAGACAACCCACAGTCCACGCATACACACACATATTTATACTCTGACACTGAGAATCAAACAGATAGGTACACACACACACACAAATATACATTAACAATTCCCACATACTTAACATATACACAAATTTATACGCACTATGATGTACACTCACAAAAACTCACACAGCCCCACTCACATTCATAAAGTCATACTCACACCACAAGGATTTATTAACAACATGCAACATGTAAACTGTGCTGTGAGCATTGCCACTTCAGGTCCAAGCTCATAGCAGCCAAGTTGGAGTGTTGAGAAGTGATGCTATATGGATGTGTGATAGAATGAAGACCTTGGTTACTGTTATTGCATATGGTGAATGTATTTCTGTTTTGCTTGGTTCTTTTCCATTATTATTGACTACTTGCTCTTTGTTCTGTTAGTTCTAGTATTTATAAAATGTATAGCCTCTCTGGTAGATTCTAGGGTTGATATCAGTAATGATTACAGTTTTATCTCTTCTGTTTATCTTTAAAATTAGCCCAGGATATCCAATGTTGCCTCTAACAGTTGTAGTCAGAGTAGGTCTCCTTGTCTCATTCTACCTTTAGAAGTGCATCACAATTGCATCATTTTATGATGTTTGCTGGAAGCTTTTTGTATAAAAAATATTTTTCCCTTTGGCTTGGTTTTGTATTTATGAATTTTTTCCCACATCCATTGATATATTTATGTGATTACATTATTTTCATATTTAAAACAGTTAATAGAGATATTTAAACATATCATCCAATATCAAACCATCCTCATATTGCTAGAATTATTTCCATTTAGAAATTTTGTGTACTTTACCACACTAGAGCATTAAAACGACTAATCTTTTATTTAAACTGTTGCATTCATATATTTGATGGAAATTGTAGTTTAGTCCATATTTCCTATTTCCTTGAATTTTCTAATATTCAAACCCCTAAAAAAGGCTACAAGAAATTTGTTTCTAAAATATATTCATAGAAATGACACAACATGGGAGCAATGTTACTTGAAACATTCATAAAACTTGCCCTTCAAATAGGTCAGACTACCTGCAATTTGGTGGATAAAAATTGTAACTGCCTTAAAATTTTTATACTTAAATTGATTGCCAGTTTTCTTTCTTTTTTAAGTTAATAGTAGAATCATATTTTTCAGAAAATAATCAGTTTTTCCTAGTACATATGGTGTTCTGCTCATTTCCAATATGTGTGTGTGGGGGGCAGTTCCCCCCAAACCACCAAACAATTGTCCAGACACTAGCTGTCTGTCCTACAATTCAACTCAATTCTGACACTCTCTACCTGGAGACAGCATCATAGCTCACAGTTCAAGAGCTCAACTTTATAAGACTGCCCCCGACTCCCACTTCAGATGCCAATCAGAATCCCAGGTTGTCACCTGTACTTCTGACTGACTGGCTATAAGTCAGAGGTTTCGACAACCTCCTCCTTTAGTTTGGTTAAATTGCTAGAGAGGCTCACAGAACTCAGAGAAACATTTTACTCACTAGATTGCTGGTTTGTTATAACAAGATATATAACTTAGGAACATCCACATGGAAGAGATACATAGGACATGGTATGGGGATGGGGTGCAAAAGCTTTCATGCCCTCTTCCAGTGCACCACTCCCCCCAAATCTCCATGTGTTCACAAACCCTGAAGCTCCCTGAACCTCGTTCTTTGGGTTAGTATGGAGGCTTCATTACATAGGCAGAATTGATTAATTCTTTGACTATTGGTGATTGATTCAATCTCCAGCCCCCTCACTACTCCCTGGAAGTCAAGAGGCTGGGACAAAAGTTCCAAACCTCTAATCACGTTGTTGGCTCCACTGACACCCAGCCGCCATCCTTAGGTGCTTTTCAAAAGTCACCTCATTAACGCAAACTCAGGTGCTGTTGAAAGGGGTTTGTTATGAGTATAAAGACACGTTTGTGGTTCTTATCACTTAGATAATTCCAAGGATTTTAGGAGCTCTATGACAGAAATGGAGGTGGAGGTCAAATAGATATTTCTCATTATAAATCACATCACACCTACACACACAAATTTGTTTAAAAAATATTACCGTTATTTCCTTTTGTAGTTTAATATTTCTAAATGTAGAGGAGGCTTTTGAATTTCCAGTGCTTTTGTTTTCCTGTTACTTGATTACACTGCCAAAATTTTGTTTAACTTATGGTTTTTCTCAAGTGGTCTACTTGAATTATATTAGTAAAATCTTTCCTTGTTATTACATTGTTACTAATCTATGTTTTATTCATAATAATATGAATTTTATTCTGCTACAGTTTGTCTATTTCTTACTTATAATGTTGAATAAGTTTTTAATTAATTTCTAAGCTTTATTTTCTAAAATACATTGTAAACATTTTATTTTGAAATAATTTTAGTCTTACAGAAACAGTTGCAAAAATAATAAAGAGAATCACAATATACCTTTGAGACAGTTTGCCCCAAATTAACCCTTCCCTCCATTGCTTTCCATGTGTTTACATAAACATACACATACACATACACGTACATACACATAGAAATGTGCATATCTATAAATTGTTCTTACTTTTACAGAAATTTCTGAGAATATGTTGGAGGTATAATGCCCCTTAACTCCCAAATACTTCCATGTAAATTCCTAAACATGAGGCTATTTTCTTACATTATTCATTACACAACTATTAAAATCTCAATTTAACATTGATACATTGTTGGCATCTCATCCTCAAACCCCTTACAAGTTTTGACAGTTTCCTGTAATGTATTTCATGTCAAAAGAACCCAGCTCAGAATCATATGATTCATTTAATTGTCATTTCTCTACTCTTTCAGCCTGAACAGTTTCTACACCTTTCTGTGATTTTCATTAGCTTTCATTTTTGGCATTTCCAAGCTATTGATTCTGTAGAAATCCCTCAATTTGAGTTTATCTGATGTATTCTAATATTAGGTTCAGAAAATCATTTTTATTTTTCCGAGAAGATCACAGCAGTGGCGTTTTGTCCTTTTCAGAGCATCACATCAGAAGCACGTGGCATCTATTGGTCCTATGACGGCTAATGTTCATTTTGATCAACTGGTAAGGTTCAGTCTGACAATTTCTGCACTACAAGGTCATTATATTTCTCTATTTAATTAATCAGTACCTTGTGTGGATTTACTTTTAGTTTGCATACAAAATCTGTTCACAACAAAATTTCCCCATTATTTTCATATGGCTTCTTGCAAATTTTCTTTTGTGTACTTTACTCTATTGATCACTCTGTTTAATCTAAAAACTGGGGCTGAGACCAAATCCTTTCAATTTGCCTAATGGAACATTTAAGATTACTACCTACAGGGTATCAAGAAGCAGAATTTGGCCAACCTGCAGTATTGATCTCAGAAATGACAACAAGGATCTCAGACTAAACTAGATAAACAAATCCGATAGACCATCATGGTGTGCCGTAGAACACCATGTGGCTTTCTCCTTAAGTTTCTGGTTTGACCCTTCTACTCGTCCTGATTAATTAATCCAGGTACTGCTGGATGAATTGTGATTGTACAGACCCATCCTGGCCCAAGCGTTGGAAGTCTAGGGGGATGTATCATCCATTACAACCCTGCCCAGAGAGTTGAGGTGACCTGAATGCCTTTTTCAGCTGGTGTTGTTTCCTTAAACACTTTCAGGTCTTTATGACCACCCCTAAAGTGCAAGTCCCTGTATTTACAGGACGGAAGGTTGTAATGAAAGGTTTCACAGGGGAACACTCAGGTAGAGACATTCAGAATAGAGTCTGACCCACACACAGGTGGCAAATTACAGCAGAGTTTGTCTCCCTAACACTTCTCTACCTGCGCCTTAACTTTTTGGGATAATCTCCTCTGCCTCTATGGGATGGAAAAGCAAAAGAATATACCATATCGATTGCTACTGTAGATTCTGATGTGTAAACAACAGGAGGATTAAAATTATCCCAAAGTGCCCCACTCATATTTTCATGTTAGCTGTTTTCCCTTGCTGTGAATTCTGCCCAAATAAGACCGGTTTCATTTATCTAGTTTATGTGCTTCTTTTTTTTCTTCATGAACACAGACCAAGAAGGTTAACACTTGTTGGAGTCAGGGGCTGCATCAAGATTGTGCTATAACCCAGGGCAGGAGCATGGCCAATGCAAAGTCACTGATGCTGTTGGATGGGGGTGGTGGGACAACTAGGCAGGTGAGGAGATTTCTCTTCTAAATCTTCACTCCAGGGTCTGTGCTGCCTTCCTCCTCTTGTACATCTGAGCATCTGAGTACACAGAATCAGCAGCTTCTTTCTCTCTGTCTCCTTTAGTTTGACTTGACCTCATAGTCCTCAGCACTTTCGCTCCTTCCTGCACTTAGCACACCCTCACCCCAGGGGACCACATCAGATGGTGACTTGGGTTCCTTGATCCAACACAACTCTACAAGTTTGAGTTCCCTCCTCAAAATTCTCAAGCATACCCAGCTTTTTCAATAAAGCTGATGAATCAGAGGGAGGAGTCAGGGGTTACACAGGGAGAGAGAGAATCATTGATAGTAAGCAAGGCACTACAAGACACAGTTCTTTTCAGTTTATAGTAGCCCATTGACTGCTTGCAGCTCAGCCACATGAACTGATAATTTCTGGAGTCACTCACAGTTCTATAACAATTAGGGGACTCCTTGGCCTTCCCTCCTGCCAGGAGGAAAATGAAGAACAAGCAAAGCACACACAGACTGCTGGGTTCAATCCTCTCTCTCACACACCAGCCTCATGAGCATGGAGGACAGTGAAGGGCCCTTACTGCAAATTTGCCCACTTTTTGTGCAAGAGAAGTTGCACAAAACTTTCTTATATTCCATAACCAGCTGCATGAGGGGTCCTTGTCCTTTTACCTTCCAGAAAATCATCTCTCTCTATCATTCTCCTCACCCAAACGGTCAAGAAATATGAAGAGTTTTATTTTATCATATTTTTATTTCTTTTTCTTCCCAGCCTTATTGAGATATAATTGATATATAACATTGGTGTATGTTTAAGGTGTACAACATAATGATTTGATATATGTATACATTGTGAAATGATTAGCACAGTAAGGTTAGCTAACACGTTCATCACCTCACATAGCTACAGTTTTGCTATGAAGGTTCTTAAATGCTTATTTTGAATTTCCATACTTAACTCAGAGCAGACCATTACAAGCAGTTCTGGCACAAGTCCAAGGACCACACTTTGAGTAGCTTTGCTCTAAAGGCTAAACCACAGTCTATTTTGGAAAGTGGACGTGAAGTAGTTTTGAAATCAGAGGATCTGAGTGGTCGCAGAGAAGTTGTAATAAGGATGAGAATGATATTGTATTGCCTACATAATCATCCATGCTGAAGAGTTTTAATTTTATCCTATTTGCATCGAACAAGTTATCCTGTCAGTTTCATGGATGCTGACAGAAGATGTGAGACTCTTGGGTCTGAGATAAAAGACTTATTATCATTGCACAAGAAATGTTAAAAAGCTGGGAAAATGCAAATATATTAGTAGTGATATGTCCTTTTATTTTCCGAGTGGTGGTAAAATATGTTAAATAACTTTACACTGTAATTAGTTTTTAAAAGTATGTTGTAATTTCTAGGTTAAAAACTAAGATACACTGAATATACAACCTTTAAGGAAAAACAATAAAATGTAAAATTATTAAAAAATTACCACAAGAGAAGTAAAGATCAAATAAGAAAGTAAAACACTTTCAGTGTCATCAGTATCCTACTACCTATATAAAACAAATCCTAAAAATATGCATTATTGTGTCAAATGTGAATAGACTAATTGCTTTTGTAAAAACCAAATGTTGTTCCAATGTATACAACTGGATGAATATTAATAGATAGAAGTGAACACAATAAGTATAGTAGAAAAATGAGTAACACATTGCAGGCAATTTTAGCCAATTAATCAACCAGCACAGCGAGCTAAATAACAGATAAGAAAGAATTTAACGTAAAAGCAATTTGTGATTTTTGGAATAAGAATTATTTTAATATTCCACAACATGCCATTATCCAATATTATTGTTTGATGGAAAAAATATTACTCTGACAGAATATATACTTTTAAATATACATATACACACATTTTTACTAATGTATGAGTCTGTGTACTTCTGCTCTCCTATAATGTGAAGTTTCATGAATTTTGGAGGGATGAATGAGTATGAAACAAATCATGGTGCGTACATGCACAACCTATATATTTCTGATTAGACTGGAATTTTTGGTATTCCTTAACCAGGCAAAGCAAAGCCAGGATACATTAGAGTCTTGGCTCATGAGACGAGAGGGGCTGACAGTTGGAAAACATGCAGGGATTATTGCGGAAATGGTCGCCATCAACTGACTGAGATCATTAAGAAAAGCAAAACAGGGGCCGGCCCGGTGGCGCAAGCGGTTAAGTGCGCGGGCTCCGCTTTGGCAGCTCTGAGTCCGCCGGTTCGGATCCCGGGCGCGCACTGACGCACTGCTTGGCAAGCCATGCTGTGGCGGCGTCCTATATAAAGTGGAGGAAGATGGGCACGGATGTTAGCCCAGGGCCAGTCTTCCTCAGCAAAAAAAGAGGAGGGTTGGCAGATGTTAGCACAGGGCTGATCTCCTCACAAAAAAAAATAAAGAGCAAAACAAACTTCAAAGACATAGGAGATAGTGTAAAAAGACACAAAGGCACTCACCAGGACAAAGATGCTTTGGGTAGCTCTGGACACAGGAGATGATCTGGTGAAGATCTTGGTCCTATGAATGTGTTGCACCCTCTGCTTGTGCCGGTGCAGGGTGAAAACCATGGAGCCCAGACCATGAGCCCCAAACAAGGAACATCATGGAATGATAACAGTGCTGCCCATAGCGATAGCGTGATTTTGCTATTAATTTCCCAATAACAGTATCCCAAATCCTTTTTCAATGTGATGTTTGTGTTGCTCCATTTTCCCATCACACATATAAGAAAAATGATATGTACATTAGGTGCAGGATCCAGGAAAAGTTACTGGTGATTCTCATGTACCTGGGGGCTTTTGCTTTAAGCTCTGCCCACCTGGAGTTCCTGGGGCAAATGATGATGGCCTGGAAGACACTCAAGAGGCAGGTGCTGCCAATGGACACACCCCTGCCCACTCTGTGGACATAGATAACAAGTTTGCATCCAGAGAAATCATTTCTGTTCTAGCCATTGCCTATCAAATACAGTGTTTGTGCACAGGATTAGATAATTTCTGTAGATTCATCCTACTCTTCATACAGTCAAAAATGTATTATATGCACACCTCTAGAGATCCTGAAAATTTTGACTATGATTTTTATATGGTAATCTGAACAGCAGACTGATTTTGGAACTACAATTCCAAATATAAACACCTTAAAAATCAGGTTTCAATATTACTTGGATTAAATACAAACAATCCCTATCAGCGGAGAATTCATTAAATGGCTTTATGAGCCATCAGGATTGGTGTAAGGTCTAGGACCCCCAATTTTCTTGATCATTTTTGCTGAAGCATCAGGAGTGATACTTCCTTATCCTGAGGCTTTAACATTGGACTGCGTTCATATTCCAACATAATTCCTTACATGTGCCCAGGCACGCCTTCTTCTCTTGCAGATTCTACTTCTCTGGCTCAAAAAAAAAAATCTCTCCCTACTCCTTCTCTATCTGCCAGGACGGTGGGCTCAGTGTGATGGTCACAACAACCAGTACTTGTGTGAGAGGGAGGAAGACGGTCAGACAACTAGATATGGGTTGTGATTCTGTGACCTCACCTCTTCTCAGAACTGCAATTATCTTTTCACTTCTAGTTGCAATGAGAGGACAGGCTTGGGGAGCTGAGAATATTTGTGAAAATCTTTTTTCCTAGTTTTAATTGCCAAAAACAATTACATGTGTCTAGTTATTATCTCCAAAGAGACTGTTGGGGTGTTTGAGAGAGGCTCTTTATTTTCCATCAACCCTGGAGGCAGACAGGGACTCGCATGGAGGGAGCAAGAAATGCTGAGGTCTGGCACATGGGGGACTGGCAGCAAGTATGTGTGTCTCTCTGGATTTTCTGCTTCTCTGAGTTTTTCTTCCTGCAATCAAGTGTTTTCCTAGTCCTTGGGCACTGAGTTGTACCATGGTTTTAGTTATGAGCAGGGAAATGGAATGAGACAAACTTCCTCAGAGAGATTTTTAAAAAAATACAATTAAAAGGAAGAGCAGGATGCCAATAATGTATTTAAAAATCGTTGAACACATTTGCACAACTAAGTCTTAGTTAATTTGAACTCATGTGCATAACTCAACACAAATTAACATGGACATTTTATAGGAAAATATAATTTCCCATTATTAACTACCCACTAGTGACAGGAGGTAGAAAAGTACACTCACTATCCATACAAAGAAGAGACATGATTATTAAAGATCCACTCAGAAACTAAAGCACAATGATCAGATGGATTAATAGGAAGATTCTATCATTCATTTATTTATTTTTATTTTTAGAAGCTTTACAGTTATATTTTTGCTTCAACTAAGAAGTGGCAGAATTAGGTCTCAAACAGAATTATGACTTCAAAAGGGTCTGCATCTGGACTGTGGGCTCTTAATCATGATTTTTGATTCATTATGGATTTTATATTTCATATTATGAAATTTAACAAAAAATGTGAGACAGATCAAATCAAATGAATCAAGACAACTTAGGTTATAACCATATATGTTCCTGTTTAACTTCGTTTTTGTTAGTTGCTACTTGAGGATGATTTAATTATTTTATTTTGTATTTTCAGGCACATTATTGTCAAGTTTTGTATTTTGCCATCGTTTGGTTTAGTAATAAATCTCTTTTTCTTATTACTTTGTCCATGACATAAAATGTCTTCATTAATGTTTTTTTTTGTTTCATTTCAACGTCAATACTTAATATCTCAGTCCCTCATTTCTCTCTGAAAATGTCTAGCTCACACTTTTTCTTCTTCTTTTCTTCAAAAAGTAATAGGTATAACTGCTTCTGCTTTCTAATTCTTAATAAAAACGTGGCTCAAAGATACAAGACCAAGTTCAGATGTCCCTCTCTGTGAAGAGTTTGTTAAAACAATAGAGAACCAGAGCAACTACCCTCACACAACTTTCAATGTACATTAAAATGACTTTATTTTTACATTTTTTTCTTTTTTTCCCTTTAACTGGCAGATAAGCCAATGCTTCTCACTCAAGTCAAGAACACTGAATGGGTACCACAGTTCCCTACACATATTTTGTGGTGACTTTATATTAATGAACACTTTGTTGTGTAATTAATAAAAATATTAATTATAAATTGAAATTAGTACTTCATTTTTTTACAAACAAATCCATAATTTCATCTAATACTCCCCTTCCCAACTTTGATCAATACGTTTGATCATCAGGATCAGTATTATAACATACATATAAGGCAATTGAGTCTTAACATTAAGACCGGGGTTAAACCCTATTTTAATATGATTACAGTCCAATTCAGATTAATTAAAGATCAAGTCAGTAAAAATTACAGAAGTATTCATTGTATACCTCCAACCCAATCAGCCTTTGCCTACATATCAGACGTAATTATGGACTGGCCTTGTCACAGTTGACCAAGACTCAGTCATTTCCATGTTCCAAGTCTGTTGGAGACAAAGCGAGTCACCTTGTCTTAGTTCACGTGACTGTACTGAGACCTGAGCATACATTGTGTGTTGCTATGCAACAGGGACAATTTTTTTCCTATGGGGAGCACATAGCTTGATTCAGAATGGTCCTTGTTTCCGTCCACTACATTGAAGGACATGTCTTGTTTTGATTCATTCTTAGGGCAAGAGCAGACAGCATGCATTGATGTAAATTACAATTACTCCTGAGAACTTCCATAAATGTGGAGGTTCATAAGATTTCCAGTAGTGAACCCCCTGTGCCTCTGCTTGTAGGATGGAGGGTCATGGCCCCATCACTACTTCCACATCTTTATTAAAATAGTCAAAGCAAGGTTAGAGAAAAAGCCATTTTCCCATGCTGTATCTTGGTAATATCCAGCTTTATGAAATGTTAATTCTGCCTGATGCACCTCATTAAAGCCTCATCATTTTTCCATGCTTATTTCTTTATCTTCCTCCTTGAAGGAGATTTCTTCTAATCCACCCATTATAGCCAACAAATCTTTTCCTCTGAATGTTACTACTCATTAAAGGAAAATTCAACTTGTCCTGTAAGCCTAAATGAGCACATGTTGACTGAATAAAGAGTCTAGGTGATACTAGTCAAGGAGTTTATTCAATAATCAGTGTGAGAAGTTCAAACTCTGGGAAAACAGTTCCACAGAGTACTCTAATGGAACTGCTCAAAGGCATGTGAGTTTAAGTGCATCTTATATCTCTGTCACAAAACAGTGAATGTTCAGCGAAGAGGAAAATGAAAAAAAAGTTACAACCAGTTTTCATATATATCAAAAAAAGGGATATGGTACATCCGGGCTTTTCTCTAGATTATACGTTGAAGGTAACATAAACAAGAATTTCTTGGTCATACATCAAACAAGTTCAGAGATGCTGATGCTACCTATACGTGGAGGGAGGCGAGGACAAGGGTCATTAACTATTCCCTCAATCTCTAAGAAATGCAGCTGGGAAATGTGAGATCAAGTTTCCCCTTTATCTTTTCCTGTTGTGGATGTGACCAGCTGGCATCTTCAGTCATGGGCTGTGGGGGTTGCAATGTCATTTTGACACAGGCTGAAGATGGCCTGCATAGCTGCTTCACAGTACAGCATGGATTTTATTGTACTAACTTAAAGCCTATGAAGTTTGCTAGTTAGATTTGCCTGTTAGATCAGGGAGAAGGGTCCCAAATATCTGTCCACACCCCTTACTCACCTCAACATAAGAGCTAAAACCCCATCTCCCAGTGCTTGCAGACTGGCACTTTTCTGACCAGTAGTCCTTCATGAATTACCTACGCTTGCTTGGAGTCCAGAGATCAGCCTAAAGTAAAAGTATAATGTCTTCATAGGACTTTTCTGAGCATGCTTCTTGCTTGGGCATGCCTGTGGCTTAACAGATTCTCCCATATACACAGCTGCCTTGAATGTACGTATTTCCCAAAGAGTCTCACCTCAGTTTCTCCTCTGGGCTTTAAGTGGTCTATTGTATGTCTTTACTCATCATCTCTTTCCTCAGGCATCTGGGGGTTGTAGTTCTCCTTGTAGCTCTTACAAGCTGTGCCTGCTGTTTATACTGCCTTCCTTCTGAGATATATGAATGTGAGATCCATCCTTCAGGTATTCCCCAGACAGGGTAGAACACATATAGATAGTAATTTGCAAACGAGATCTATTTTGCTCCTTCTAGTTTGAGGGAGAACTGGGAACTAGTCTACCTCTGATCAGGATCAAGACCTCTGTTGCACCAGGGAGGGATGGGACAAGGGAAAGTAAAAATCCCACAAAAGTTTCCTGCTGTATTGAAAAGGGCTTTTTCCTGATTGTGGTTTATTTTGTTGTTGGCTGTAAACCCTCGATTATTTCCTAGAGTCCCTACAAAGTTAGTTCAGACAGCTTCTGATTGTTGTTTCCGTGTTTATATGAGGGAAGAAGAGCTTGGAGTTTTCTAGTTCGTGATTTTGCTAATGTCCCTGTCCCCACACTCCACATTTTTATGATTATGAAGACTTCCAAGAGGAATCCATGCAGCAGGATGAGTCAAACCTGCAGCATCAACCTCAGTAATTCCCCTTAAGGAACCCAGACTGAATTAGCTGAATAAATGCAATAAACCTTCAAAGTATACTTTCAAATGCCAGGTGGTTTTCTTCTTAAATTTCTGTATTGATCTTTCCACTCATCCAGAGGCATTAATCCAGGTATAGCAAAATGTATGAGTGAATGGACAGACTGTGCATTGGTCCAGAAGGAGGAAGTCTATGGCAATTTTATCATCCTGAACAGCCCAGCCCAGAGACTTGAGGCTGATGAATGCCTTCCACGTAAAGGTTGGACGTCTTTAAAGATTTGCAAGTCTCTTATGGCCACCACAGAGGTGGAATTCTATGGCTTCGAGGAGGAGATCATATTAAGGAATGGTGTACACATAAGAAGCACAATTCCTATGTGCATGTGGTGTACTTGGGAAAGAAAAATATTGCTTTCAATTATTGGGGCTACCCAAGTGGAGCCCTTTTCAATCAGAGTACACAGGTGGACCTTGCCAGCACCAAGGCTCCATGGCAGGTTGGTAAAGTGTAGAGTTTGCCACTCAGTTACAATATATGAGTTTAGTTAATGTTTTTAGAGGGATTGCCTGATGGCAGTCAATCCATCCTGTACTATTCTTTTACACATCCTGACATTTGGCATTCACACTTCCTGAAGGATAACTGAGAACAGAGTTGGGGAAGGGAACCCTAGCTTCCTCATCTAGAAGAGCATTGAGCACAAAAGCATGTCTATAAAACCTAAACAGAAGGAAGTTTGAGTCCATAAGCACTCCATTGTCTGGGCTGCTACACAGAGGGAAGTACCAACCAGACTGGCCTGGAGTTTCTATTAGGGAAAAGAAAGATGCATCCTGCCTGTAATAGTCAAATCAGAATGGTGACCTTTGATCACATGTCAATGTCATTGTCATAATTCTTATATGAATCATTATCATGGATGCAGTAGAGAGGAGATAATTCCTTTCTGTGTATAGCTACTTTTAGTCATTGAATTACCTAATGAAGATGTGTGGAGATAGAGGAAGTAAGGGAGATAGAGTCACATTGTGAGTTAATTTAGCAGAAGATTATGTGATAAAGACACCCCGTGTTCACAGTGCATGTGGTCCTGTAGGCCTAGAAGGTGACACACATTAGTTTTAAGGATCATCGTGGTGTGGCTGGAGTCAGTTGATCTTTATGTTGTAAACACTTTCAGTGGTAAGGCAGAGCTTATAGTAGAGTGAAGGGCCAAAAGTTAAATTCATCATTATCACAGGTGATGTCAAGGGCATCCCCTACCATGAAGCAAATAGGATAACTTCTGGAAAGAGGCACAAGACTGGCATGCAGTGGTGATGTCTTGCATCAGAATCAGATTCAGCCTCCATCAGCAGCTTGATTCCCACAATCCAAACAGTCTCAAGTATAGTCAGCTGCTTCTTTACGTTTCTGAATCTTAGTTATAGACAGATGGAGAAATCAGAGAATGCAGAGAGAGAACAGCTCAGTACTAGGAAGCAAGGCATGAGCAAAGCACATTTTCTTTCAGTGTCTAGCAGACTTTTAGCTGCTTGCAGCTCAAAGATGAATTTACAATGTTTTCTAATCACTCAAAACTCTATATCAATTTGGAGAACCCTTGATTCTTTCTCCTTCTGTCAAGAAGAGAATGAACAACAAGCAAAACCCTTTCAGGTTGCTTGTTTCCATTCAAATTCTCACATATCAGCCTCATTAACAGGTGGGAGAATGGAGGATGTTGACCAACACTTGGTGAGAAAATCTACTACATACCCCAAGGAGTATTCTCTCACCCCCGAATCAGGCTCAAGAAGGATGTTTACCATTTTTCCTCCCAGAAAAGCATATATCTCTCAAAACTCATCATCAATGAAACTGTGAAGAAATGAGAATTTTACACTATTTGGTACAACGTATTTAGGTTGTCATTTCATGGATGATGGAAGAACGTATGAGACTCCTGGGTCTACATCAACAAACTTAACTTTTTGTGGCACTACTGGCAACAAGAGCTTCATATTTGCTATCGGGTCCCTCCTCTTCCCCAAGTAGAGTGGAGGTGAGGCAAAGAGGCCCGGAAGGATGTTGTACACACTGTAGTTCTGCATCACACCTGAGGATCTAAAAACTTAAGAAAGCCAATATTTTACAGTGGATCCCAATCAAACCTGTCCAAATTTTGCCTCAGAGAAAGCCATTGTCTTTATTATGTTGTAAAATAATTAGTCAGTCCTTTATCCCCAATAAAGGACCTACCACCATCTTGGAAGGCTATTTGTTATGTACAATTTTATCTTATCCTTGATAAGATAGTTTGAAATTAAAAATGATAAAAGACTAAAAAAGCATAAGAGATGCTTGGGTAAAATATGTCACAACTGGGTTGACTTCTGCCTTTAAATATGAGAAAAGTTGATCCTCTGCACAAAAAGGCCCATTAAAGATTCTGGACACCAGGACTTTTATTTGTGATACCATAGGACTGCTAAAGTCTTTAAGAGTTAAGAAGATATGGGGAGAATGGCTACCAGAATGCACAAAAAAGTCAGCACTAAGGGTGATGTGATATTACTTGGTAAGGCAATAATAGGAGAAAAAAGAAAAGATATGACAATACAGCATTTTCTTAATAAATTAAGATACATTCACCTTATTGGAAAACAATATGATTTGCTATCCACATCACAACAAAGTTAATCTGAATAGGGTTCTGATATAATTTTAAAGAAAGAAAATGGTATTTTTGGAAGAAAATAAAGGAGTTTATTTCTGTGTTCTTAGAATAGGAACATATTTCTGACACTGAACAAAAACATTAAATATAATGAGAGAAATAAAAATTAAATTACAGTAAAATTAAGAGCTGATCTTCATCAAAAGACAGTGACATAGGGCACAAAGAAAGGACTTGTATCTCATGTATATAAAGAACTCATAATAATCAATAATAAAAAGAAAGATGACACAGAGGAAAAATGTGAAAAATAAACCAAAAAAAATACTGTATGATGTCACTCATATGTGGACTCTAATAAAACCAAACTCATAGAAACAGAGATCAGATTTGTAATTGCCAGAGGTGAGGAGTGAGGGGTGGGGAATTATGTGAAGGTGGTCAAAAGGTACAAACTTCCAGTTTATGCAGATAACTATGTTTTAAGGATGTAATGTACAACATGATGACTATAGTTATCAGTACTGTGTTGTATATTTGAAAGTTGCTAAGAGAGTAGATCTTAAAAATTCTCACCACAGACATAGAAGTTGTAACTATGTGAGATGGTAGATGTTAACTAAACTTATTGCGGTGATTATTTTGCAATATACACATATGTTAAATCACTATGTTTTACACTTTGAACTTATACAATGTTGTATTTCAATTATATCTAAATAAAACTGGAACTACTGGTAAAAATAAACCAAAAGGTACTTTAAAAAATCACTACCCAAAGTCTATTTAACACGTGAAAAGACATTCACCTTCTTTAGTAATCAAAGACATGGAAAGAAACCTCCCCCCACAGTTGGAAAAATCACACACCAATACGACTCTGAAAATGAAAATGACAGAAAATATCAAATGTTGGCCTGATGTGGATAAACCAAGAATTTCATACTCTGATATTGGATGTTAAAATTGGTTAAAAAAAAGATTCTTTTGGAAAATATTTCACAGTATGTAACAAAGGTGGACAAATGTAAACCTGTGGTCAAAAACTTCTGCTACCATGTGTACATCCAAGAGATGTGCATACATTTCTCACAACTAGAAACATAATTGACATATGAATAGTAATGCTAATAACCCCAAACTGAAAACCACTCACATGAACAGCCAAGTGGAATGGTTAAATTAATTCTTTGATATTTAAGAATTCAACCTCATGTAGCAATGGAAGTGAATAATCCAGTATAACATGCAACAATATCGATAAATTCATGAACAATACAAGGAACAAGAACAAAATAAGTAAATGCTACATTGTTTCATTTGTACAAAAATAAAATCAGGCTAAAAGTTTTCTGTGCTTTTAGATGTCAGAATATTGTATAATAGAAGAGGTATTGACTGGTAGGTGAAAAAATGTGGTTTCTGTCATGTTGTGACAAAATTCAAATTTTTAATCTAGGTGTTGAGTAGAGAGGTATGCTCAGTTTGTAAGATTTAATTGAACTATGCATTTATAACCTATACATGTGGCATTGATTTTTTAAAAATATAGATCAACAGTAAAAATCAAATTGGGAGAGTTTACGAGATTAGTGTTGGAATACCATTGTATTGTCCAGGAAGAGGTTAAGTATATTTAGAAAAAAACACTCTGATTAGTTTTCAAAAGTATGCTATAAATTCTAAGTTACAAACTAAAAGATACTGAATGTATAACTTTCAAAGTCAAAGGAATAAAATGTAGAATTATTTAAAAAATTCATGCAGAGGACATTAGAAAAACAAAGAACATACAACAGATGTCATGAAGATCACACAAGAATCAGTAACTCCAATCCCAAACGTAACTATTATTTTATTAAACGTAATGACACCAATTACTCTTGATAAGTTAAACATATTTTACTACATTCATTTGAATATTTTTTCAAGAGATATAATTAAAATATAAGCATTAAAAGAAAAATACATTCTGTGTAATGTTAACCAACTTTTAAAGAAAAGGGGCAAAAATAGAGTTATTTCAAATCATCTACATGGTCATATTTAAAATAGAAAAAGAACATAGAATAGTTATAAGGAAAACCGTACAAGAAGTTGATAAATCCATTCTCAAATATATCCATTTTTACATTACATTAAAGATTACTCTTAATAAAATCAAATATTTTTAAATTTATTCAGTTATATGTTGTTCAAGAGATATACCTAATATATAAGGATTCAAATACAAAAATGAAAAATATATACCGTGTAAATTTAACCAATTAAACAACCAGCATAATGATACACATACCAAATAAAATAGATATAAAAAAGCAGTGTGTAATTATTTTAATTAGTATTATTTTTAAATTTCTTAATTTATAATGTGCCAATATATTTACTGATGGAAAATAAGCACAATTTGACCACATTTGTATTTATACATATGTGCAAACATAAACACGGTGATATACAAGCATACATACTTATGCATATTTATATGCAAAAGCACAAATACACAAATATATATACACAAACAAGCATATTGCTTTGGTGTCTAATGTGTTTTCAGTATTTCAAAGTGTATCACGTGAGCTTAATATGTGTTTATTTTTTTGGCAGAAGGTTCAATATTTATCCATTAGGTGAAACTAATCTGTTGTTTTAAATATTTAAAACTTTAATTGTTTGTATCAGCTTTTTAATGTAAATATAGAGAGACGTATTAAAATCATTTGTAAAACTGAGGAAATTTCCATTTTATTCTTTTGAATATCCACAGGGCAAAAGTGACACAGAAGTAAAATGGATTCATGGCTTACCCTTCCAAATGACCACTCCCCCCTGCTTCAGGATTCATGAAGGCTCCACTATCAACTTATTTCCTCACTTTTGAGATGTGGACGTGCACCTTGGAGTATATTTCCACCAACATGCCAAAGCAGCATCTTCACATAAAGAGAAAAACTACTTTCTACAGATCCCTAAATCCATATAATTTTATGGCAGGCAGAATGCATTTTTCATAAGCAACACTTACTTTTTGTCTTTCAATATGTGTGAAAATATACTTTTGTGCTCATTTGCCTAGCTCCAGCTCAATCTAGCCATATCTATAAGAAAATGTGTTAAATGTGTTAATCTCCCCTCATAACATCTTTTTTCAAATGACTATGGTCTCTCTAGGGATGGAATATACAAAAACAGTATTTAGTCCTTAATGCCTCAACTCTCTGAAACTGAATTCACTCTCCAGCTTAAATCTATGGTCTTCATTTTTCTGTGAATTTTCCTTTCTACAGTTTCTTGAATGCTGATCTCAATGGATGTTCCTGTTTTATGGAACTTTCCTACAATCGCATAAGTAATTAATGTCTGGAAAATTTATTATATCAGATTAAAAGTTACCTTCTTATCTCCCCATTGTTTCAGGAACTGCTGTTTTAACACAGCATAGACTCTGAACCCCTCCGCAGCAAACATTAACATAATCACTATCACATCAATATTAACATGATAATAATATATTTCATTTACAATTGCTATTGATTTTATTGTTTACTTAGGAGCAAAAGCTGTCTGTCCTGTTTACTACTCCCTTGTAATGTGAGTGTTTCACAAATGTGCTTATATGCTGAAGGAGACTAATGAAAAACAATTCGCCATTGTGAATATGCATAAAATGGACAAATTTATGAAAAGTTTAGGGGATTTTGTATTCCATTCCAAGCAAAGCAGACTCGAGATACTCTGGAGTCGTGACTCAGGAGAAGGTAGGGGCTGACAGTTGGGAAACATGCAGTTATTAGCGTAGAAGTGTTCCTCAGCCAGAAACTGGCATTGTTAAAAACTGCCAAACAAATGAGGAAGATAGAGGAGAGAGTCCACAAAGATACAAAGGTGCAAACAAGGACAAGGATGCTTTGCACAGCTGTGGACTCAGGAGATGATCTGGGAGACAGATTTTTTCTATGCATGTATTGAACCTGCTGCTTGTGTCTGCACAGGATGAAAACCATGAAGCCACTGGCCCAGACCATCAGCACTGAACAGAAACAATCACGACATAATATAAATGCTACATAGACTTTCATGTTGCCAGTAAGTATTGCATAACAGTAGCCGTAGTCTGCTTTCTGTGTGAAGTTTGCTTTGTTCCTTTTATCAGTCATATGCAGAGGGAGTATAATATTTAGCATCATATTCAAGATCCAGCAGAGGATATTGGAGGTTCCTATGTACTTAGGGGCTTTCACTTTAAGCTCTGCCCACCTGGAGTTCAAGGGGCTGATCGTGATGGCCTGGAAGACACTCAAGAGGCAGGTGGTGCTAATGGACACATCCCTGCTCACTCTGTGAACATAGAAAACAAGTTTGCATCCAAAATCATTGAGGAAATCTTTTAACCCAAAACCTGCCATTGTCTGGGGGACTCCTTTAGAAAAAATAACTAAGAGGTTACCTACAATCAGATTTTTGAGAATCAAGTCTGTGGACCTAAACTTGCTTCCTGTCAGGTAAAGGAAGAGATAAAAGTAAAGAACAGAGAAATTCCCCAGTATTCCAGCTAGAGTTTGTAATGAAAAGATCATTCCTATGGCCAAATCCCTGGTGGCCATTCTGTCCAATCCCAGGAAGTGATAGTCATCTGCTGAGCCAGAGATTCCTGAATGGGAAGATGAGGCATGAGCTACATGCATCATATCAACTGGAATTCAATATTCTCCACTTACATTCATTCCCACGTACAAATAGCTTTTTATAGTTTTTCCTCTCATTAGGTTTCCAAGAGTTGAATGTATATCATTTAAAGAGCTTTCACAATATGTATCACTTCTACAGAGGCCATATTTGTCCTACATCTTGTATTCTTCCTAACTACATGAAACAGTCAGTACTAGTATTTTTATTCAAAAGAGAAGGAGCACTGAGGCACATAAAGTTTAGTGATTTATCAAATCCAAGCTCTTTTTATGGGAACGGTGGAGATTTGAACCTGGCTGGGCTGGTACAATGGCTCTGCATTTAAACACAGAAGTGTTCAAACAAATCTAGTTGGCAGTGTTCTTCCAAAGTATACAGATGTGTGTTGATATTTCCATACCCTGTCATTTTATTGTAGATTGGCAGTATTTTATTTTAATTTTTTCTAACAAGTTTCCATTTCTGTGTAAAGATTTATTGTGTAGACCAATAATACTTATTAATAAATATTTAAATATCTCAATAAAGTATACATGCACTTATTCTAGCATAATTCCAGGGACTTGCTCCATGACAAATTGTATTGAAAGAACACTTTCTTGTCTTTATTTGCAATTCCAAGAGAAATACTAACTTGCTTTCATGCCAGGAATGGAATGACACCTGTCACAGGCAACACTGGAACATTCTGCCATGCCCTAAAATGTGAGACTTGAAACACCAATATGTGATGAGTTAGTGTAGAGTGAAAACTATATATTACTACTGTCAAATAATAACAAATCTGTGTATTACAGGACTTAAAAAGTGTTATCAGTAAGTCAAGATTTGTAAACATTAAATCATATGAAACATAGAAAATGAATTCTCTATGATACGAAAACTTTTCATTTTATAAGTTGAAATTGTAGAGCTTGGAATTGATATGAGAATATATATATACATATATATATGTATTTTTTGGTAAGGAAGATTATCCCTGACCTAACATTTGTGCCAATCTTCCTCTATTTTTTGTATATGGGACACCACAACAGCATGGGTTGATGAGCAGTGTGTAAGTCTGTGCCCAGGATCTGAATCTGTGAACCGTGGGCTGCTGAAGTGGAGCACAAGAACTTAATCACTACACCACTGGGCCAGCCCTGATGTGACAATACTTTTAAACCAGAGAATAGATCATAAGATACTTTTGTGCCTGATAGCTGCTATCTGAAACCCATTTTTAAAATTACCATTTCTTTAATTACTCCCTCCCTAATTTGAAGGTGCAAAATAGTATCACTGAAGTCAATCAACCATGAATGTTTTCAGCAGGAAACAGTTACTGTCACCATTAAGCACTTCACACACCCAGAGCTAGAGAACATATTTCTATTCCAGCAATTGTCATTCATATACACTGATTTTGCAAAGGATTAGATGATTTCTGTAGATTTACTTTAGTTTTTATTAATCATGGAGGTGCTATTAGCACACCTGTAGTGAACTGGAAAATGTGTTTTACGATTCCTGTAAGTCACCTGACTACAGATGTATTTCTGAACTATAGCCATTCCTCACATTAAAAATCAGGTTTCATTATCACTTGCATTAAACACCAACAATCACTTTCAGTGAGGATCACACTAAATTACATTAGGAGAGATCAGAGATTGGAGTCCAAGGCAGGACCCTTCTTCACTTCTCTTTACAAGCTCAGCTCACGTCTCACAATTATACCTCCTTCCTGTGTGGCTTTGTCACAGGACCAGGTTCAAACATGGAAGATTTCCTTTTTCCAATATCATCACTTACCCAGACTCCTGATACTCTTCCTTACTTGCAGACTCTGCCTCTCAGACTGAAATAGAAAATACTTACTTGACTCCCTCTCTTTTCCAGGATGGTAGGTTCAGTGCTGTGGTCACAACAACCTGCTTGTGTGAGAGGAAGGGAGGCAGCCAGACCACTGGATATGGGTTTGTGATTCTGTGACCTCACCTCCCCTTAGAAGTGCAATCATCTTTTCACCTGCAGCTCCAGTGAGAAGACTGCCTTAGGGAACTGAGAATATTTGTGAAAAACTTTTTTTCCAGTTGTTAATTACCAAAAAGCAATTATGAGTTTGTAGTTATCATCTCAAAAGCGACTATTGTGATGTTTGGGAAAGACTCTTTCTTTTCCTTGATCCCTGGAGGCAGAAAGAGAATCAATTTGAGGAAGCAGGAAATGCTGAGGTCTTACACATGAGGGACTGGCAGCAATGCTCATGTGTCTCACTGGATTTTCTGCTGCCCTAAGGAGATTTTCTAACCAAAAATGATTTCTTAACTAATTTTCAGACTGCTGATCTGCTCTGTCATCTAAGTTAATAGTTGAGAAATTAAACCAAAGTAACTTAGAAAAATTTTCAAAGCAAAACAAATAAAAAGAACATAATGACAATAAGTTACTCTAGAAAACATTAGCCTTTCTCGTATAAATCAATGCCTATTAATTTGGTAGTCTAGGCAATTGCAACGTTTTCTAGAATCCAGTTTATGCGTATTGACCTTTCTTGTCTCTCTCAATAGGAATATGAAGTCTAAAAGGAACAATATCTATGGAAAGACAGAAATTTATAGGTGTCTCTCACAAATAGAATCACTGAAATCAGATAGTTAATCAGGCTGATTCTACAATTTCTTTAACTGTCAGATAAGTTGTTGCTTCCTCAATTCACAAGAAAACAAATTTCTGTAGATATGTATAGTGACAGATGTTAACTAGATTTGTTGTGGTGATCATTTCACAATATACACAAATATCTAATCATTATGTTAAACACATGAAACTAAACTAATATGGTCTTGTATGTCAATTATACCTCAATTAAAAAAACAGTTATGAATACTTACCAGGAAGCCTGCATATATTTTAATTGGATATTGGGTTTCTCCAAGAAACAAAGCCAATATTTGACCCTGGCCAACTATCTAATTCCCCCCAATTTCCAGTTCACAGATTAAAGACATAATGGTGGACAATCCCTCCTATACACACACACACACACACACACACACACACACAGATTTACAAGTGTAAATTTGCACAGACAGATGCAAACACATATGCATACCAATGCACTCAAATATTCAGTCACATACACTAACATCTTTAAACACATTCATACTCACATACCCTTCCACACAAACTCACAATATCCTGGCTCACATTCATACACGCTATGAAACACACTCAGATAAACTTACACTGTCCCAATAAGCCCCAATAAATCTTAATATGGGGTTCATGTGTAAGAATAGTGCTATCTCCAGACTTCTGGATACCTGGAAAGGAGGGTACATTTAACTTACTTCACCTCCTCCTATCCCTGTCACAACCAACAAAAATGTTACCTAAAGGATGCAATATTTAAAATATGCTGTGATAATGGCCACTTCAGGTCAAGGCACATAGTGGTAAAGCTGTAGTGTTGGGGAGTGACAGTCTGTGTGTGAGACTGAGAGAGAGACAGAGAGAGAATGTGTCTGACAGAGTGAGCTACATTTAAGATGCAGGCTCAAGGTATAGATAAAGGACAGAAAGACTGGGGTTTGGGGAGATAGAGAACTAGTGGGACAGAGAGGAAAGAGGTTAAGACACAAGAGTGTTGAGGTCCCTGAGTGGTTCAAGTGTGGAGTTTAAGCAGATAAGGGGCAATGTGTGCAAGGAAGTTAAGGGTAGGGAGACATTGTGTGCTGGGTGAATACATGGTTGAGGGGCATGAGAGTGAAAGAATTAATGGGGATGGGTAGAAAATGGGAGAAGGGGGTTCAGGAGCAGGAGTGGGTAAAAGGCACATGAGCCCTCATTCACTGAGAGGTTAAAGAATGTTATGGTAGAAGGGGTATAACAAGTGGGCATGCAAGTCCTGAGGGTGATTAGTGACCCTAAGCAGAGAGAGAAGGTAGAAGGGGAGATGGAGGTTATAGTAGAGAACTGCGTGTAGGATTTGGGGTGTACAACATGACCTAGCCATTTTGTCCCTCTTTTGAGATAGGAGGCAAAGGATGTGACCATAGTGGGTCTGATAGGAGAGATTTTTAACTGGCACCCAGTCCTTAGTGATGGAAAGATAAGTCAGAATCCCTTATCTGTCTCTATCTATGTCTTGAAGACCTTTAGTACCTCATATTTAACAATGGAAATCTCATTTCTTTGTTCTGATATTGCTAGAATACAATACATGCTTTATTATAATATAAAACAGAGCAAGGCAGAATTGCAGTTTCAAAATTCTCTTTTTCCTTTGATTTTTTCCCTTATTAAAAACCATCTCAAGAAGTAAAGTTATAACATTTTTGTAGATATGTTGAAATTTATTCTTAAGAAAATATATTTTCCTTGGAAAACAATCACTGGTCTTATAATGTTGCAGGTGTATCTCCACCCACTGTTTTTAATAGGAGATTAATGTAATGTTGCATTGTAAAAGGGCCCTTCTAGGTGTAATTAAGGTGACGTATGTAGGTAATAAAAGGACCTAAATATAGAGATGATATCTTGGCTCATCTGAGTGGGCTAGTGTAACCACGTGAGTTCTTAAACTGAAAAGGAAGTTAGAGATTAAAAGCTTGAGGGTTTCTTGCCCTGAGGTTGCTGTCTTTGAAAGTAGGTGGTAGGGGTATATGGAAACCTGAGGATGAAATGACTCCTGCCAATAACTGAGGGATCCAGTGTTGGAGAGAAGAACCCACGCCACTGTCATGTGGATTTTTGATATGTGAGATCCTGAACAGAGCAGCCAGCCAATCCTGCCGAACTTCTAACTTATGAACTCTGAGGATATAAATGAGTCTTGTGTTAATGGCTAAGTGTGTGGCAATTTGTTATGTCAGAAATATAAAATGAATGCATATAGAGATAAATGCAATTATAAAAAATTTAGGAGAGCAAAGTAAAGGAAATCATTCATTACCTCGCTCCAGTTTTAGCTGTTTGTGTTATATCCTTCTTCTTATGCAATTTTAGAATAAATCTGAAATTGCATATAAAATGTACACACATACACATTTACATCGTTAACATTTTACTATTGGTTCATTATTTGCATAGATATTATTATGCAAGATATTAATAGACTTATCCAATAATTTTTCTTTCTACAGTCAGTGACCTATGAAGGAGATATTTTCATACCAAATTCTCTGAAATGTTTTATTATATTCCACGTTACCAATGAACCACCTATATCAAAACACTTCCTCTTTGTATATTTCTAGAGTTGAATATGTCTCTCTCCTGCTATCAAACACATAATGACAAATGGATCCTTAATCATGTTAATCTGTGCTCATGTGGATTATCCACATGGTTCTGAGACATGGGATTCCTTCACCACGTGGGTCTGTAACCCCACATGCCACATCTTATATTTTTTTGTTCCTTTTTTAGTCTGGTTCTTCCTCCACATCTCCACTAATTAGGTGGGGCCTCAGAAATAGTGGAGGCTTCCCAGGAGTAGGAGTTGAGAGGGAGGACTCCTTGCCTTGAAACATGGGTATCCTCTATTCTGCAGATCCAGGCACATCCCCAGAGCAATGTCATGACTCCACATCTCTGGGACCCCACTCAGTCCTAAGGAATCATGTCTCACAGTGCTGAGCACTCCTAGGAGTCCCCACACAATGCCACATGTTAATATATCCAAAAGACTCCTGGCACATCGCACTCCTAGCCCAAGGCCCGAACAACAAACCAAACAAGATTTTTTCCTCCGAAAACCTTGGCTTCTGAGCCACTTAGGTAGAATCCAGGTGGCCTCAAGACCACAGATCTGAATCAAAGTCCAGGTCCTCCTAAGATCAGAATCTGTAGCACAAACTGTTTCTTCCAACAACTCTACACTGTCCCCTCCATTAGACCTTGATTGTTACTCCTCTGCTGTCATTCTCTTCCTTCCTATGGATGGACGGATGGATAAGACCAATCCATTAAGCATGTGCACACAGGGTGTCCAGGGCAGCTGCACAGTTATCTGAATCCAGCACATGCTTTAAGCCATCTTCCCAGAATCCAGCATAAAACTCCTGGAACTGAATGCCCAGAATGACCCAGCATGACGTTGGGGACAAAAAATTTTTCACCTATCCTTCTGGGTTCTTTTAGCTAGTCTGTTAATTAAATTGACATAAGACAAATTAATGGTAGAGAAAGAAATTTAATTAAGTACTTATGGGAGCCTCACATAGATATGAGAGGGTAACAGACAGTTAGGCAACTAAGGATAATATGCTATCCTGAGCTAAGGGAAAGGGGTAGGGGTCTGGGGCTTCAGGGAGGGGAAGACAATTCATAGGAAGATGGAAAGGACAAATGTTTGGTAAATAAATATTTGTCTTACCATGCAGAGACAATGGAACACAGAGAGGACTTTGTACAAACAAGCCCTACTGAGCTCCCCCAGCTCACCACACCTACCCATACTCTTTGTAGTTATCTTTGATGACAGCTCTCTTCTTGGACCAGACCTTCTATCTAAATTCTTTTAGGCAGCTAAAAGGGAGGTAAAAAGCCCTTCCTGAGTTGGTTGGGCCTTGATTGTCTGCAGCTCAAAATAATTCACATGCCAAAGTGGCACATCTTGGGGAAGCTTGTTCTGAACCTCTTCAGTCCCACCTTTGAAAATTCCCCAAGAAGTTTCAATGTCCAGAAGTTGGGGTGGTAGATTGCTCCATCTTGCTGAACCAGTCTCTCAGTCTTCAGAATAGGTCAGTTCAGTGAAACAGTTGTGTCTTGTTTCAGGAGGTGATGATGCAGCTAGATTCCCAAATTTATGTCTATGATGCAATCAGATATTTGAAAAGAGACATTTCTATAGCAACAATGGTTAATTATTGGAGCAGAGTGTAATCTCAGTTCTAAAGGCAGCCAGTGGAAAAGATTTCTGTATGTCCAGCTCAAAGCATCTTCAGACGGAGTGATGCAGCAAGTAGTGGCAATCTAATAGATTTTACTGGATTGCAATTTGAATATCTCTGGTGATTTTTCTGTATTCCAGGCACAAAGATTGTCCATACGTGAGCTGTTCTGGTTACTTCTCTGAAGTTTATATCAAGTTGTCCAACTTTAACTTGCATGGTTTTTTGAAAATGGCAGTTTTAGTTCTCCAAGATTCCAAGTCAGAAAGGTGGGAGAAAATTGGAAATGTTTTTTTGGAGAATTGTAGCCAAATATTAGAAGAAACTAGAAGAATTCAAGGTCTAGTTCAAGATACAGATACAAAACAAAACCCCAAAGACAATTAACAAAACTAGAATTTAATCTCCACAAGTGTGTATTATAGTTTCTACTGAAACATAATTTTTCACTCTACAATCACCCTCATTTTCATCAAAGATAACCACAGTAAGATTCGTTTTTTGCTAATTAAGTCTAGTTTCAATAAACTTGGTTTTATTATTTATATAAGTGCAGCAAGAATGGTGATTGACCATATGGAATCATTTAATCTGCTTTTCCAGAACTTTTCATAAAGAATCTCAAATTAGACTTTTAAAATCCTCTAAGAAGCCAAGTCAAGGGTTTTCCATGGAACTTTGCTAGAAATATCTATAGATTTGGGTGAATTTTTCTGTTCTTGAGATCTCCAAAATATCTGGAGGTTCCTGCGCCTGCCAAGAAGTGGCCTTACTTAGGCACTTGGTAAGGCTGCTGGGAATCCTGCTTAGTGATTCCTAAGCAAGCAGCAAGGCCAATATTTCCAAAGGGATTTATTGGCTTTGTGAAGTCAACCTTAGTTCCTTAAGGCTGTCCGGTTATATCTGAATTTATGCATGCCTCTCTCAAATCTGACATTCCAGTGAAAGTCTCGGTAAAATCACCAATGTTTCTATTTGGACCCTGTTACTAGGAGAACAGATTCTTATTGAACTTATGCAAATAACTGTTTCCATGAAAATAAGAATACTCACTGAGAGTTTTTGAATTCTGGAGTGAACAGGAAGGGTGAAAAAGATATGTGTTTATCTTCGTTCACAAGTGTATCCTACAAAATTGCTGGTAGCTCAAGAGAAAAGAGAAAAAGGTTTCCTTAAATCTGGAAAAAACAAAACATTAAAGAACTAGCAATGTTTCAAACAAAAAGTCACAAAAATTATAATTTTGCTCTTCTGTTCATTCAGTCCAATGTAATTAATATTTGTTCTACTTGAATCCAGTTTTTCCATTAGTTCTGAGAGTTCTTACCCAATTCAGTTTTATGATCTTAAAACTATTGAAAACCTATATAGGCACACCTCATTTTACATGCTTCATTTTATCACGCTTCACAGAGATCACGTTTTTTACGAGACCCTCCACCAGCAAAAAGATTATGACTCATTGAAGGCTCAGATGAAGGTTAGCATTTTTTAGCAGTAAAGTGTGTTTCTAATTAAGGTATGAATATTTGTTTTTTAGACATAATGCTATTGCACACTTCATAGACTGCAGTAAAGCAGAAACATAAGTTTTATATGCACTGGGAAATCAAAAATTTGTGTGACCCAATTTATTGCATTTTTCACTTTATTACAGTGGTCTGGGACTGAACTGCAATATCTCCAAGTTATACTTGTATTTTTCAAAAATTTTTCCAATGAATCTTCTTGTACATGAAGTACTTTTGCAGCAACATCTTTGCAAAGCATTAAAGAAAAACAATGACTATAAATGACAAGACTTAAAAATGGCCATGGTTCCGGCCAGCCCCATGGCTTAACAGTTAAGTGCGCGCACTCCACTACTGGCAGCCTGGGTTCGGATCCCAGGTGCACACCGACTCACCACTTCTCCGGCCATGCTGAGGCCGCGTCCCACATACAGCAACTAGAAGGATGTGCAACTATGACATACAACTATCTACAGGGCTTTGGGGAAAAAAAAAAGGAGGAGGATTGGCAATAGGTGTTAGCTCAGAGCCGGTCTTCCTCAGCAAAAAGAGGAGGATTAGCATGGATGTTAGCTCAGGGCTGATCTTCCTCACACACACACACACACACACACACACACACGCACACACAAAATGGCCATGCTTCAAGATCTGATGAGAGTTTATTATAATGAAATTGACAGAGAAATTTGCTTATTTCTTTGGCATATATTTTATGATAATAACTAGAATTGTGACTGATAACATTATATCAGGATATATCCGATTTCCAGGAATCTCATGTAGTCCCTGAAGCATACATAACATATACTGGTTGTAGTTAATTTTGGCAGAAGCATGTTTGCCATAGACATCTTTGCCATCATCATTTTTGCCACATAACTAATTGGTCATGAGGCAATTTTGCCATAAAAGATAAAATCATGAAAGATAAAAGAGAGGCATTAATTTCAAAGGATATAATAAAACATTAATGAAGAATAATAGGATTAAAAAGACTGTCATCAAATAGAAAATATTTGAATACATTTAAAATGTGTTGGAATGACATCAACATCGTGGTGGAGTGAGCTTCCCCCTTTGAATCTCCCCCTCTAAGACATAACAAAAAGGACATTCATGTTCCAACAGAAGGTATTCACACAACACAAGGGATGTCTGAGGCACCTGCACAGCCATACACCTGAGGGCTGAGGTGCTGGAATTCCCAGAGGAAGTGGAAGGATGTAAGAGGAGATCCCTTGCCTCCTCCAGGACTGTGACCCTGAGACTGAGACCACGTGGCTCTCAGAGAGGGTGGTGGGGCAGACCTCCATGGGAAAAGCTGTGCTCTCCAAGATCCCTCACAGGCCATGGGGAATCCCCTCACAGAGGGAGCAGAACTGTTGCGAGGGTACTTTCAGCACGCTAGCCTTTCAGGTGAGCAGAGAGCTACAGTGAAATGAGAAACCCCAGGGATTGGGGAAGTGAAAGTAAGTGCCCCTCCACCCCCACCTTGCCAGTGCTTCAGTACAGTGTCCCTGCAGGCTCAGCTCAGGGGTGCTTCAGCTTGACCCCAGCCCCAGCACCAGTGGTGGTGGCATGCCCACGCCAGGCCCCAGAGGCGGTGGCTCCCTGGAGCCGCAGCACTAGCGGTGACGGTGTCCCCACACCCTGGCCCCAGAAGCAGTGGCTCCTGGGTGCCTGGGCAGTGCATATGGCAGCACGCCCAGGCCCCAGCCTTAGTAGCAGTGAACCCCCAGCAACCCCTGCCCCAGCAGTGGTGGCAGCATGCCTGTGCCCTGGCACCAGAGGCGGTGGCAGCCAGAGTTCTGGCACAAGCAGTGGCAGTGTGCCCATGCCCTGGCCCTAGCAGCAACGACCCCCCAGTCCCCCAGCCCCACCAGCAGTGGCAGGGCACCCACAACCTGGCACCAGAGGCGGCAGCTACCTAGATCCTTGGCCCCAGTGGTGGCTGTGTGCCCAGGCCCCGGACACAGAGGTGGTGCCCGTCCAGAACCTGGGTACCAGTGGTGGCAGTGTGCCCAGAGCCCAGCAGTAGTGGCAGTGCATCTGTGCCACAGAACCAGAGGCGGTGGCCCCCCCGGCACCCAGGCACCAGCAGTGGTGGTGCACCCATGCCACAGCAGCAGCAGCATGCCTGCACCCCAATACAAGAGGCAGTGGCTCCCCAGAGCCCTTGCCCCAGCGGTGGCAGCACACATGCACTCTGGCCCCAGCGGCTCTAGTGTGCCTGTGCCCCGGCCCCAGTGGCTCAGGCCTGACAGCGCCCGAGCCCCAGCTGCCCTGGCTTGACTGTGCCACAGCCCCAGCTACATTGGATTGACCATGTCCCAGCCACAGCTGCATCAGCTCAACTGTGCCCTGGCCACAGCTCCTTTGGCTCAACCATGCCCCAACCCCAGCTGCTTTGGCTTGGCCACACGTAGGCTCCAGCTGACTTGGCACCAGCTAATTCTGCCCAGCTGTGCTCCGGTTCCAGCTTCTTCAGTCCACCAGAGCTCCAGCTCCTGCTTCTGCAGCTCAGCAGCACTTCAACTGCAGCTACCTCAACCCAGCCATGCTCCAGCTTCAGTGGTTCCCATGCTTCAGCTCTAGCTGCTTCCACTGAGCGGGGCTGAAGCTCAGCCCTCCAGCCCCAGCTTCTTCGGCCCACCTGCGCCTGAACCCCAGCTGCTTTGGCCTAGCCGTGCTCCAGTCCCAGCTGTTCCCAGGCTCCAACTCCAGCTGTTGCGACGCTCCAGCCCCAGCAGCCTGCAATCAGCCGTGCTTCAGCTCAGCCATGGTTAAGCTCAGCCATACCCCAGCTCAGCTGTGGGCCGACCAGAGTGCCCACAGATCAAGGCGGGCACAGAATAGACAGCTCTTGACCCCTACCCAGTGGTGGCAAGAGGAAACTGTGACCAGATATTTTCACTATGAGGAAAAATACACCAACACTGACAGGCACTTTGCAAAAATATATTTAAAACTCCAGACCAAAAGGAAAAAGACAAACACCCAGAAATCAACTCTGAAAGTACAAAAATATATAACCTTAATGACAGAGAATTCAAAATAGCTATCATGAGAAAGCTCAATAAAATACAAGAAAACACAGATAGACACTTCAATTAAATCAGGAATTTCTTCACAAAAGAGATTGAAACTATAAAGAAAAACCAATCAGAAATCTTAGAGATGAAAAACACAATAGAGGAGATAAAGACAACTCTGGAAGCCTTAAGCTTCAGAGCTGACAATGCGGAGGAAAGAATTAGCAATATTGAGGACAGCAATGCAGAAATGCTCTCAATGGAGGAGGACAGAGAACTAAGACTAAAAAGAAATGAAGAAACTCTCTGAGAAATATCCAACTCAATTATGAAATCCAATATAAGGATTATAGGTATTCCAGAGGGAGAAGAGAGGGAAAAAGGAGCAGAGAACTTGTTCAAAGAAATAATAGCTGAGAACTTCTCAAACCTGGGGAAGGAGCTAAAAATACCAGTGAATGAAATCAATAGATGTCCTAAATATATCAACATGAAAAGACCCTTTCCAAGGTATATAGTAGCAAAGCTGGCAAAAGTCAATGACAAAGAAAAAGGTATTAAGGGCAGCTAGAAAAAAAAAAAGTATGAAGGAATTTCTATCATGCTCTCAGTCAATTTCTCAAGAGAAACTTACAGGTGAAGAGAGAGGGGAATGACATATTCAAAATTCTGAAAGACAAAAACTTTCAGCCAAGAATACTCTATCCAGGGAAAATTTCCTTCAGATATGATGGAGAAATAATAACTATCCCTGATAAACAAAAGCTAAGGGAGTTCATTGCCACTAGACCCCCACTACAAGAAATGCTCAAGAAGGCCCTCATGCCTGAGAAAAAAAAAAAGAGAAAGGGGATACAAAGTTTTGAACAAGCAGGAAAATAGTTTGACAAAACCAGAGAAATTGCAGCTCTCTATCAGAATAGATTAGCAAACAGTTAATTATAAAACCAAAGATGAAGGGAAGGAAAACAGCAAAAATACATGTAACCTCATCACTTTAAACACAAACTCACAACAGAAGATGGAATAAGATATGACAACAGTTACTTAGAAGGGGAATAGGAAAGGGATCGAATTGACTTAGTTTAAGGGAATAAGAGGCCATCAAAAACTGGATTATCACATCCACGAGATTTTTTATACAAAGCTCATGGTAACCACTAACCAAATAATCAGAACAGAGTCACACATGGGTAATAAAGAGAAAACTAAGAGAACTTTCATACAGAACTACCAAACTGAATTGGTAGTCCAAAACACACAGGATGAGAAACAAAAGAAATGGAAAAGAACGAGAAAATGAGCGATAAAATAGCAACATTAAGGCCTCATATATCAATAATCACTCTAAATGTAAGTAGACTGAACTCTCCAATCAAAAGACACAGAGTGGTGAGATGGATTAAAAAACAAGACCTAACAATATGCTGCCTCCAGGAAACACATCTCAGCTCTAAAGACAAACAGAGTGAAAAGATGAAAGAAGATACTCCAAGCTAATGGCAAACAAAAGAAAGCAGGTGTTGCCATACTTATATCAGACAAAGTTGACTCCAAGATAAAACAGGTAATGAGAGACAAAGAGGGGTAATATATAATGATGAAAGAGACACTCCACCAAGAAGACATATCACTTATAAATATATATGCACCCAACACAGGAGCACCAAAGTACAGGAAGCAACTATTAACAAACCTAAAAGGAGATATTAACAACAGCACAATTATATTAGGGGATCTTCACATCCCACTTACACCAATAGATAGATCATCCAGACAGAAAGTCAATAAGGAAATAGTGGACTTAAACGAAAAACTTGACAAGATGGACTTAATAGATCTATATAGAGCGCTCCGTCCAAACACAGCAGATTACACATTCTTCTCAAGCGTGCATGGAACATTCTCAAGAATAGACCACATGCTGGGACACAAGACATGCCTCGATAAATTTAAGAAGATTGACATCATAACAAGCATCTTTTCTGACTGTAACACCATGAAGCTAGAAATCAACTACAAGAAAACAAACAGGAAGTGACAAAGATGTGGAGATTAAACAACATGTTACTGAACAACCAATGGATCATTGAGGAAATTAAAGGAGAAATCAAATCATACCTGGAGACAAATGAAAATGAAAATACACCATACCAACTCATATGGGATGTAGCAGAAGTGGTCCTGAGAGGAAAACTCATAGTAGTACAGGCCCACCTTAACAAACAAGACAAAGCCCAAATAAGAGACCTCAGACTATACCTAACATAATTAGAAAAAGAAGAACAAACAAAGCCCAAAATCAGCAGAAGGAGAGAAATAAAAGAGCAGAAATAAATGAAATTGAAAATAAAAAAACAGTGGAAAGGGTCAATGAAACAAAGAGCTGGTTCTTTGAGAAGATAAACAAAATTGAAAAACCCTTAGCCAGACTCACCAGGAAAAAAAAAGAGAAGACTCAAATAAAAAAGATTAGAAATGAAAAAGGAGAAATTACAATGGATACCACAGAAATGCAGTAGATTATGAGAATAATGTGAAAAACTATATGCTGACAAATTGGACAATCTAGAAGAAATAGATAAATTCTTAGAGTCATACAACCTCCCAAAACTGAATTAAGAAGAAATAGAGAATCTAAATTGACCAATCACAAGTAAAGAGATTGAAACAGCAATCAAAAACTTCCCCAAAAATAGGAGTGACGTCAGCATCATGGCGGAGTGAGCTTTCCCGTGAACTCTTCCGCCGACAAGATACAACAAAAGCAACAGTCACAGACCAACAACGGAATCCCAGACAGTGAAAAGCTAGAGCGGAGGGATCCACACTGCTGCACATCTGAGAACGGAAAGTGCCAGGCCCCCGGAGGAAGTGGGGAAAGGTAAGGAGAACTCCTCTCCCTCCCCATCAGATCAGTGATCCCGGTCAGCGCGGCTCCCAGAGAGGGGGGAGGGGCGGCCCTCGGTGGGGAAACCACGGCTCTTCGGACTCTCTCAGCCAGTGGGAAACTCCCGCACAGAGGACTCAGAGGATCCACAGGGCTACCATCAACATCTGAGCACGCCAGAGAGCGGATAAAGAGGGGCAAACGAGAAGCCTCCCACGTCAGGGACCCAGAGGGCAAAAGAGAGAGCTCCCCCCTCCCGGCAAACCGGACTCTGCAGCTCAACCGACCAGACCAGACCTAGCGATCCGCGGCAGACCAGACCAAGTGATCTGCGACAGACCAGACCAAGGGATCTGTGGCAGACCTGATCAAACGCCTGGACCCGAGGATCGCAGCGGGAAAAAAAAACCAAAACTGCGGATCGCAGCAGAAAAACCGGGGCAGAGCGCAGGGGGCTTAGACTACACAGCCCTTTACCACCAGACAGTGGCGGCAGGTGGAAATTGCAACCAGAGATTTCCAGGAGGAGGAAAAACAAAACCAACACAGGAACCACAATGCAAAAATATATGAAATCACCAGACCAGAAACAAAATGACAAGCACCCAGAAATCAACCCCGAAGACACAGATATCCATAAACTAAATGACAGAGATTTCAAAATAGCTATCATAAAAACACTCAACAAAATACGAGACAACACAGACAAACAATTCAATGAGATTAGGAGTTTCTTCACAAAAGAGATTGAAATCATAAAGAAAAACCAATCAGTGCTGATGGAGATGAAGAACACAATGGAGGAGATAAAGGAGAATCTGGAATCTCAAAAGAACAGAGCTGACAATATGGAGGAAAGAATTAGTACTTTAGAGGATAGGAATACAGATATACTCCAGATGGAAGAGGAGAGAGAACGAAGACTAAAAAGAAATGAAGAAAGACTCCGAGAAATATCTGACTCTATTAGAAAATGTAACATAAGAATTATAGGTATTCCTGAGGGAGAGGAGAGGGAAAGAGGAACAGAGAGCCTATTCAAGGAAATAATAGCTGAGAATTTCCCAAATCTGGGGAAGGAGCAGGAAATACCAGTAAGCAAATCCAACAGGACACCTATATATATATTAACAGACAAAGGCCTTCACCACGACACCTAGTGGTAAGGCTAGCCAGGGTCAACGACAAAGAAACAATATTAAGGGCAGCTAGACAAAAACAAAAAATAACGTACAAAGGAACTCCCATCAGGCTCTCAGCGGATTTCTCAACAGAAACTTTACAGACTAGAAGAGACTAGAATGATATACTCAAAATACTGAAAGACAAAAACTTTCAGCCAAGAATACTCTATCCAGCAAAAATATCCTTCAAATATGATGGAGAAATAGTAACTCTCCCAGATAAACAAAAACTAAGGGAGTTCATGGCCACGAGACCCCCACTACATGAAATACTCAAGAAGGCCCTCAGGCCTGAAAAAAAGAAGAGAAAGGGAACACAAAGCTTGGAGCAAGGAGAAAAGTAGGTAGACAAACTCAGAATAATAGTAGATCTTTACTGGAATAGGTTAGCAACCACTTAAATACTAAATTCAAAGATCAAAGGAATAAATTCACCAAAAATAAATTTAACCTCATCACTGTAAACACACAGCCACAACACAAGATAGAATAAGGTATAGCAAGAACAACTTAGAAGGGGAAGAGGAAAGTGACTGAATTGACTTAGTATAAGGAAATAGGAGGCCATCAGATAATGGACTATCACATACACAAGATTTTTTGCCCAAACCTCAAGGTAACCACTAAACAAATAATCAAAGCAAAACCACATATGATAAACAAAGAGAAAACTAGAAGAGTCATAAGACAGAACAACCAAACTGAATTGGCAGTCCAAAACAAATTGGACAAGAAACAAAGGAAATGCAAAAGAACCAGAAAATAAGTAACAAAACAGCAACATTAAGCCCTCATATATCAATAATTACCCTAAATGTAAACGGATTGAACTCTCCAATCAAAAGATACAGAGTGGCAGGATGGATTAAAAAGCAAGACCCAACAATATGCTGCCTTCAGGAAACACATCTTAGCACTAAAGACAAGCACAGGCTCAGAGTGAAAGGATGGAAGACAATACTCCAAGCTAATAGCAAACAAAAGAAAGCAGGTGTTGCCATACTCATATCAGACAAAGTAGACTTCAAGATAAAACAGGTTAAGAAAGACAAAGAAGGGAAATATATATTGATAAAAGGGACACTCCATCAAGAAGACATATCACTTATAAATATATATGCACCCAACATAGGAGCACCAATGTACATAAAGCAACTATTAACAAACCTAAAAGGAGAAATCAACAACAACACAATAATAGTAGGGGACCTTAACACCCCACTTACAGCAATGGGTAGATCATCCAGACAAAAAATTAATAAAGAAATAGTAGACTTAAATGAAAAACTGGACGAGATGGACCTAGTAGACATATACAGAGCACTCCATCCAAAAACAGCTGACTACACATTCTTCTCAAGTGCGCATGGAACATTCTCTAGGGTAGATCATATGTTGGGAAACAAAGCAAGCCTCAATAAATTTAAGAAGATTGAAATCATAACAAGCATCTTTTCAGACCATAAGGCTATGAAACTGGAAATGAACCATGAAAAAAAAACTGAGAAAGTGACAAAAATGTGGAGATTAAACAACATGCTACGGAACAACCAATGGATCATTGATGAAATTAAAGGAGAAATCAAAAACTATCTGGAAACAAACGAAAATGATAACATGCCATATCAAACCATATGGGATGCAGCAAAAGCGGTCCTGAGAGGGAAACTCATAGCGATACAAGCCCACCTTAACAAACAAGAAAAAGCCCTAATAGGCAACCTTAAATTACACCTAACAGAACTAGAAAAAGAAGAACAAACAAAGCCCAAAGCCAGCAGAAGGAGAGAAATAATAAAAATCAGAGCAGAAATAAATGAAATTGAGACCAAAAAAACAGTAGAAAGGATTAATGAAACAAAGAGTTGGTTCTTCGAGAAGATAAACAAAATTGACAAACCCTTAGCCAGGCTTACTAAGAAAAAAAGAGAAAAGGCTCAAGTAAATAAAATTAGAAATGAAAGAGGAGAAATTACAACAGATACCATGGAAATACAGAGGACTATAAGAGAATACTATGAGAAATTATATGCCAACAAATTGGACAATCTAGAAGAAATGGATAATTTCTTAGACTTATACAACCTCCCAAAATTGAACCAAGAAGAAATGGAGAATCTGAATAGACCAATAACAAGTAAAGAGATTGAAATAGTAATCAAAAACCTCCCAAAAAATAAAAGTCCAGGACCAGATGGCTTCTCCAGTGAATTTTACGAAACATTCAAAGAAGATTTAATACCCATCCTTGTCAAACTATTTCAAAAAATAGAGGAAGATGGAACGCTTCCTAAATCATTCTACAAGGCCAACATCACCGTGATACCAAAACCAGACAAAGACAATACAAAGAAAGAAAATTACAGGCCAATATCGCTGATGAACATTGATGCAAAAATCCTCAACAAAATATGGCCAAACCGAATACAACAATACATTAAAAAGATCATACACCATGATCAAGTGGGATTTATACCAGGGATGCAGGGATGGTTCAACATCCGCAAATCAATCAACGTGATACATCACATCAACAAAACAAAGAATAAAAACCACATGATCATCTCAATAGACGCAGAGAAGGCATTTGACAAGATACAACATCCATTTATGATAAAAATTCTCAATAAAATGGGAATAGAAGGAAAATACCTCAACATAATGAAGGCCATATATGACAAACCCACAGCCAACATCATACTCAACAGGGAAAGACTGAAAGCCTTCCCTCTGAGAACAGGAACGAGGCAGGGCTGCCCACTCTCACCACTCCTGTTCAACATAGTACTGGAGGTTTTGGCCAGAGCAATTAGGCAAGAAAAAGGAATAAAAGGAATCCAAATAGGTAACGAAGAAGTGAAACTCTCACTATTTGCAGATGACATGATTGTATATGTAGAAAACCCTAAAGAATCTGTTGGAAAACTATTAGAAACAATCAACAACTACAGCAAAGTTGCAGGGTACAAAATCAATCTACAAAAATCAGTTGCATTTCTATATGCTAATAATGAACTAACAGAAAGAGAGCTCAAAAAGATAATACCATTTACAATTGCATCCAAAAGAATAAAATACCTAGGAATAAATCTTACCAAGGAGGTGAAGGACCTATACAATGAGAACTACAAGAAATCCATGATGACATAAAGAAATGGAAAGATATCCCATGCACGTGGATTGGAAGAATAAACATAGTTAAAATGTCTATATTACCTAAAGCAATCTACAGATTCAATGCAATCCCAATCAGAATCCCAATGACATTCTTCACAGAAATAGAAAAAAGAATACTAAAATTTATATGGGGCAACAAAAGACCCCGAATAGCTAAAGAAATCCTAAAGAAAAAGAACAAAGCAGGAGGCATCACAATCCCTGACTTCAAAACATACTACAAAGCAATAGTAATCAAAACAGCATGGTCCTGGTACAAAAACAGACACACAGATCAATGGAACAGAATTGAAAGCCCAGAAATAAAACCACACATATATGGACAGCTAATTTTCGACAAAGGTGCTAAGAACATGCAATGGAGAAAGGAAAGTCTCTTCAATAAATGGTGTTGGGAAAACTGGACAGCCACATGCAAAAGAATGAAAGTGGACCACGTGCTATCCCCAGTCACAAAAATTAACTCAAAATCGATCAAAGACCTGAAAGTGAGACCTGAAACTATAAAACTCATAGAAGAAAATATAGGCAACACACTATTTGACATTGGTTTTAAAGGAATCTTTTCGGATGACATGCCTACCCAGACTAGGGAAACTAAAGAAAAAATAAACAAGTGGGACTTTATCAGATTAAAGAGCTTTTATAAGACAAATAAAACCAGAATCTAGATGAACAGACAACCAACCAGCTGGGAGAGAATATTTGCAAAACATACATCTGACAAGGGGTTGATCTCCATAATATATAAAGAACTCACACAACTGAACAACAAAAAAACAAACAACCCGATCAAAAAATCGGCAGAGGAAATGAACAGACAATTCTCCAAGGAAGATATACAGATGGCCAATAGGCACATGAAAAGATGCTCAACATCACTAATCATCAGGGAAATGCAAATCAAAACAACACTAAGATACCACCTCACGCCTGTTAGAATGGCTATAATCACCAAGACAAAAAACAACAAATGTTGGAGAGGATGTGGAGAAACAGGAACCCTCATACACAGCTGGTGGGAATGAAAATTGGTGCAGCCTCTATGGCAAACGGTATGGAGATTCCTCAAAGAATTAAAAATAGAGATGCCCTATGATCCAGCCATCCCACTACTGGGAATCTATCCAACGCACCTGAAATCAACAATCCAAAGAGGCTTATGCACCCCTATGTTCATTGCAGCATTATTCACCATAACCAAGAAGTGGAAGCAACCTAAGTGTCCCTCGACTGACGATTGGATTAAGAAAATGTGGTATATATATACAATGGAATACTACTCAGCCATAAAAAAAGACAAAATCGTCCCATTTGCAACAACATGGATGGGCCTGGAGCGTATTATGTTAAGTGAAATAAGCCAGAAAGAGAAAGACAAACACTGTATGATCTCACTCTTATGTGGAATATAAACCAACACATGGACAGAGAAAACTGGACTGTGGTTACCAGGGGCAGTGGGGGTGGGGGGTTGGGGGTGGGCACAAGGGGTGAAGGGAGTCATATATATGGTGATGGACAAACAAAAATGTACAACCCAAAATTTCACAATGTTAGAAACCATTAAAACATCAATAAAAAAAAAAATTTAGACAAGAAAAAAAAAAAAAAAAACTTCCCAAAAAATAAAAGTCCAGGACCAGATGGCTTCTCTGGAGAATTTAAACAGACATTCAAAGAAGACTTAATATCTATCCTTCCCAAACTATTCCAAAAAGCAGAGGAAGATGGAACACTTCCCAACGCATTTTACGAGGCCAACATCACCCTGACTCCAAAGCAAGACAAAGACAATACTAAGAAGGAAAACTACAGACCAATATCCCTGATGAACATAGATGCAAAAATCCTCAACAAAATATTGGCAAACCAAATACAGCAATACATTAAAAAGGTCATACACCATGATCAAGTGGGATTTATACCAGGGACACAAGGATGGTTCAACATCCGCAAGTCAATCAATGTGATATGCCACATTAACAGAATGAGGAATAAAAACCATATGACCATCTTAATAGATGCAGAGAAGTCACTTGACAAAATCCAACATCGATTTATGACAAAAACTGTCAAAAAATGGATATAGAAGGAAAGTACCTTAACGTAATAAATGGCATATGTGACAAACCCTCAGCCAACATCATACTCAATGGAGAAAAACTGAAAGCTATCCCTCTGAAAACAGGAACAAGACATGGGTGCCACTCCCACCACTCTTATTCAACATAGTAATGGAGGTTCTGGCCAGAGCAATTAGACAAGAAAAAGGAATAAAAGGAATACAAATAGGCAATGAAGAAGTGAAACTCTCCCCGTTTGCAGATGATATGATCTTATATGTAGAAAACCCTAAAGACTCCATTGAAAAACTATTAGAAATAATCAACAACTACAGCAAAGTTGCAGGGTACAAACAAACAGAAAGAGAACTCAAGAAGACAATCCCTTTTACAATTACAACAACAACAAAAAATAAAATATCTAGGAATAAATTTAACCAATGAAGTGAAAATCCTATACAATGAAAGCTCTAAGACATTATTGAGTGAAATCAATGATGACATAAAGAAATGGAAAAATATTCCATGCACATAGATTGGAAGAATAAAGATAGTTAAAATGTCCATACTACCTAAAGCAATCTACAGACTCAATGCAATCCCAATCAGAATTCCAAGGATATTCTTCATGGAAATAGAATAAAAAATACTAAAATTCATATGGGGCAACAAAAGACTCCAAATTGCTAAAGCAATCCTGAGAAAAAGAAACAAAGCTGAGGCATCACAAGCCCTGACTTCAAAACATACTACAAAGTGATGGTAATCAAAACAGCATGATGCTGCTACAAACTTAGAATGGCTATAATCACCAAGACAAAAAACAACAAATGCTGGAGAGGGTGTGGAGAAACGGGTACCCTAATTCACCGCTGGTGGGAATGCAAATTGGTGCAGCCTCTATGGAAATCAGTATGGAGATTCATCAAAAAATTCAAAATAGTAATACTTTATGATCCAGCTATCCCACTACTGGGTGTCTACCCAACGAACCTGAAATCAACAATCCAAAGAGGCTTATGCACCCCTATGTTCATTGCTGTATTATTCACTACAGCAAAGACATGGAAGCAACCCAAATGTCTCTCAACTGATGAGTGGATAAAGAAGATGTGGTATATATATATATACACAATGGAATACTACTCACCCATAAAAAAAGGCAAAATCATCCCATTTGTCACAACATGGATGGACCTGGAGGGTATTATGTTAAGAAAAATAAGCCAGAAAGAGAAAGACAAACACCACATGATTTCGTTCATAAGTGAAAGATAAACGAACACATGGACAGAGAGAACTGTTTGGTGGTTGCCAGGGGCAAGGTGGGTGGGTGATGGGCACAAGGTTGAATTGTTGCATTTATGTGGTGACTGACAAACAAGGATGTAAACAAAAATTTCACAATTAAAAAACAAACAAACAAATAAATAAATAAATAAAATGTGTTTATGTAGATTCATGGCAGTAGTGCACCAACAACTGATTTTATTTTGTGTGTTTGTGAATTGTACCTAACTAAGCACTTGTCTTTGTTCTGTGGAAAATGTGGTTTCAACCCTGCAACCTCCAAGAATAGGCCTTCAGCTCTCTTGCTCCTCCAATGTAGTGTGTTTCAAAATAAGAAATCAACTCTTGGGGCAAATCATCATCATCCGTCAGCTTGATAAAGCCATCGATAAAACATTTCTAACTGGAAGACATGCTACCTATTTTAAAACCACTGTCACCACCATCACCACCACCACCGTGTTTACTTGTTACTCTCTAGACCATTATGAAAGCTAGCTAAGATTTATATCATATAAAAATGTGAGTAACTGCAAGAAGTTCGTCACTGGAGAAATAAGACCAAAATGGCAGGAAGAAAAAAAGCTGTCAACCAGTTATTTTTATCTTTCATGGAGGTTGATTTTTCAATGGAGAAATAAAACCAGAAAACAACAAGAAAGAAACCCAATCTGTCAGTCAGTAATTGTTTTTATTTTTTTATCGCGAAATTGCCTTACAGACAATTAGATATTCCTCAAAAGTGCTTGTAGGAGAGATGTCTATGGCAAAGATGCTTAGAGCAAAAACATCAGACACAACATATACCTATGCAAGTACACCATAAAGAAGGCTTAGTATTTGCTTCTTATTCGACAATGCTTCCCATACAATTTAACATATCAAATACACTGAATTAGCTTAATGTCTCTGTTTTTATAAGGAGAGAGAACAAATCTTTTGAGATGTTCCAGGGGCTCTCTGAAAAATCCCAAGATTAGTTAAAGGTCAAAAAAACTTTATTTAGAATTTTGATTTTCAGAAGTTTCTCAAAAATATCAAAAAGATTTTAAAACCCTTGGTCAAATAGGATCATAAGTCACTGTGAAATAATACTTAGTTATGCATTTAACCATAGTGACAGTGAAAGATTTCACAGCAATATAGAAAGTTACGGAGCGGGCCGCCCCGTGGCTTAGTGGTTAAGTCCGCGCTCCTCCGCTGGCGGCCGGGGGGGTTCGGATCCCGGGCGGGCACCGATGCACCGCTTCTCCAGCCATGCTGAGGCCGTGTCTCACATACAGCAACTAGAAGGATGTGCAACTATGACATACAACTATCTACTGGGGCTTTGGGGAAAAAAAGGAGGAAGATTGGCAATAGATGTTAGTGCGGAGCCGGTCTTCCTCAGCAAAGAGAGGAGGATTGGCATGGATGTTAGCTCAGGGCTGATTTTCCTCACAAAAAAAAAAAAATGAAAGTTACAGAGTTCTTTTACTTAGATCTTTTACTATCAAGAGTTCTAGTCATCAAAGACCTGATGAAGACAACGTGGAACATAGGTGATTATTTTGACAAGACACAAGATCTTTGTTTTTTCTAGGCAGATTACTTCAAAGGTAAAGAAAAACCTTTCACAATCTCTTATCAGGAACAGACCAATAGTCCAAGAAAACTTTGTCTTTATATCAGATGAAAGAAAATTGTTTTATTTTTACATAAGTACACCATTGGTATTAAAGCTTAATTGTAAAACCCTTATAACAACAATTCAATTTTTAGCTAACTTGACCAAACAAGTTTCCATCTTTCTCTCACTTTTCAACTTTCTTATATCCATAGTTTGTCTTTGATTTTTCTCCATCCCATTCTGAAATAACCAGCTGTATTTTAGGACAAAATAATTTTTATTTCCCTCAAAAAATGCATCTCCATACTACATATCTTTATTTTCTACCAGAAACACGTATCTTACTTTCCTTGCATACAGAGATGTTTCTCTTGTTATTTCTAGTAGCTTTAATTACATAAATAAGATTCCTAGGCCTTAGAAAACTTAATTTTTAGTAAAACTAAGTAATGAGCAGTTTGATCTGTGTTATACCAGTATTCTTTAATGGGTAAATTTATAAGTATGTTTCATAATTTCTAGAGACATATGCTTCTTCACAGTACAATCTTTCAAAGTGACACAAGACGTGTTTACTAATGGACTCAAATAATGTTACTTGTGTAATAGTGTTAAAAAAACAGAACTCAATTGAGTTAATATGAAGAACTAATTGGCTTTATTCAAGGATTCACAAATTAAGCAGCATTCCATCTAGCAAATAGAAAGGAGCTCTGGGGAGCTGTACAAAATGGATGGCTTTTATAGGCAGAAGGAGGAAAAAGTGAATTGTTTCAGGCAAGGTCACCTTCCTTTAGGGGATGAAAGGGATCTATCAAGTGGATTACCTCACCAGTGCTAATAAAGGAACTCCAGATTGACCAGGTAAAGATTACATTTTGGGAGGGGCTGAAACTGCAATTAGCTCAGATACTAAGTCCTGGTTTGCTGATGTAGGGCTTAGCACAAGTGACAGCTTTTTTGGGCCTGCTGTCTCTTTTTTCTAAAAACAATAGGAAACCAAAAGTAGATAAACTTATGTTCAGTAATTAATGTTCAATATTTTACCTTATTTAAAAATGATCTAGATATTCATTGAATTTCTATCATTTAAGTTAATTTAGCAAAATTTTAAGGTTTCAAGTTACCAGAAAGGTTTGGAAAAAATATTTAAAAATTTCACCTAAAAAAATTTTAGCCTACTTACATCTATTCAATTTACTTGTCCTTAGCAATTATGTTTTTAGACTATACACACAGCTTTATGAGAAATTAGACAAAGTCAGCCATTGTCCCACGCTATTTTTCTGGCTGACAAATTTTGTAAGAGATAGTATAAACTTTTTTGAACTTTAGTAAGCCTAAGTAGAATAAAAGTGTTATATTTAATGTGGATAACTCTAAAGAGATGTCTGTTTTAATTAAAACAACAAAGTTCAACTAACTTTAATGCTGAATACTTTCCCAGATCATGTGAACCTGAAATTCATTTGCGTTTGTTTCTGTGATATTTCTGAGAATTCAATTTATATAAGTGCTTAATTTTCCCTAAGCGAATTAAATAGGACTCTTTTACAAATTAAATTTGGCAATACCATCTGGAGGTAGAAAAATACCATATCTATAATATACATACGTAGATATACATAAACATCCTGATAGACACAGAGATCTCATAGCTTTCATTCCAAAACTTTAGCCATAAATCAGGTATATCACAAAATTCACAAGTTCGTAAATAATTGTGTCTTTGGCAGACAGAACAAGTTGAAGTTCCTTGTTTAAAAACTTTTTTGGGGGCTGGCCCTGTGACATAGCGGTTAAGTGCGTGCGCTCTGCTGCTGGTGGCCCGTGTTTGGATCCCAGGTGCACACCAATGCACTGCTTGTCAGCCATGCTGTGGCGGTGTCCCACATAAAGTACAGGAAGACAGGCACAGATGTTAGTCCAGGGCCAGTCTTGCTCAGCAAAAAGATGTGGATTGGCATGGATGTTAGCTCAGGCCTGATCTTCCTCACAAAAAAAAAAAGAAGAAAAGAAAAAACAACTTTTGTGCTAATATTTGTGGACAAGATTTTTAAGGTCCTTGACAAGTTATCTTAAGGAGGTTGTGGTCTAGAGTTGAACAAGAGAACCTTTCTAGCAGTTTGTGTTTTAGAAATGCCTCATTCCCCCCTTGTTTTTTCCTTCAGTCTCAGGCAATTGTGGGCTCTGTTTACATTTCAAAGACGTGATAAGATTGACAACTTCAATGGACAGAGAAAGAATGCAAATTTTTTCTTGGAGTTTTGGGGTGTATTTTTCTATTATCAGAAGTCTAGAGTAATTACTTTTTTTCTGAAGAACGAGACAATCTTGGTTCTGATATCCGGATCTTTTTTAATATCTACAAGCATTTTGAGAGGAAAAGGTGAGTTTTGGGGATTGGTAAAAAGGAATAGGTGAACTTTGAATTGCCTCTTGAGCTGCATTTCTAGTTTCACAAAGATTTGTAAGATGAGGACAGTTACTCTCTATTCTTTGAGGAATTGAGTTGCAGCCTAAATGATATCATAGTGTTATACATCCATATAATTACGTTATCACTTTTAGTAGAAACTTTTACAAAGGTTTCAGAAGTTTTTTTTTTCCCTCTGGGTACATAATTTTATATTAGCTTGTGGAGAAGGCCTAAAAATAAATTCTTATCAGGCTCTGTATGTCAACTTCCAATTTGTCCCACATTTGACTACTGAGATACTAAAAATAAAATATTTTAAATTTCTTGTCTGTTTTCATCTGGGACAAGCAGTAAATATTTATGGCAATAGTCAATGACCTTTTGGACATTAGAGATGTCCCCAAAGAGGGTGCAAAATATATATACTTTTTCTTTCTCTAGCTGGTACTGTTCCGTAGACAGAGATCTGGGGGAATTGACTCTGGTAAGAATTCTTAGATTTTGCTGGCTTCACCAATTTTTCCAGGATCTCATCTGAAGGTTCTGAGTGAGGTTTAAAAATAAGAATGTAGCACCAATATTTACCAGAATTTGGCAAGGTTTATTATTAATTTCAATTTTACTTCCATTGGCTGTTTAAGGGAATAATGTAGCAGTTTACCAGAAAATTCATCAAAATCTCATGACTTCTGAAAGGGGACGATACAGGGTCCCTCCTTTGGAGGTAGATAGGAGAACATTTGTAAGGCCACTATCTTGATGGACTTTATTGTCTTTCTTCAAAGTCCTTTGAAAGTGCTCAGCTACAAATCACAAGTTCAATCAGATTGATGGCCTCCCATCCTGTTCTCTGCCTTTTTATCAATCCACTAAATCTCAGAGGGTAATTCATTTAGAAAAACTTTTGAGGATCCTCACTAGGTTTAGGACGTTATTTAACTATGGCCCTTACATTGGACTTTGACATAGGAGTAAAAGATATCTTAAGAGAAACATCTGTAGCATTAGGTAGTCTTACTTTAAGAGGTAACTATTTAATAGACTCTTCACATTGAAAAGGCAATTCAGACAGAGTGTTATTAGAATGAATACTCTAATAAAGAAGGCTAGAGGGGACCAGTAGGAGTTACATCAGTCTTATAGTCTTTTGTTTTAGGTACCTCTTACATCTTTAATTTTTGTTCTAGTCTAATTTCTATTCTTTTATTTAAGAGATTCCCTAAGGCTAGTCCTTCTTCTTCCTTAAATTCACTTTTTAATTTGGTCTTTACATAGGCACCAATAAGACAATTATTTAGGAGGAGATCTCTCTCTAAAAAAATTCAGACAGAAGTTTCTCCAATTCAAAGGATCCATTTTCCGACCATTGACACATAAGATCCTATATTAACATCAATAACACAAACCAATAGGCCTGTTTGACTAACCAGGGTCATAAAAGGAATCCCAAATAACAGTGCAAAAGAAGCAGCTAATAGAAGATCCAGAAAGTTTGCCCCCAGATTTAGTGTAAGAAGGTAAGGCTCTTCAGTGGTACAGGCAGTAAGAATGTGTAGTGAAGACGCTCGCCAGTTTCCCATGAGACACCTCTCATCATAGACCTGCTACTTTGTGACACCAGGCAGGTGCTACTGGAATAGGACTTTTCCAGCACTAACAAACAATGAAGGTTAAGATGACAAAATCCCCTTGTGGGCTGGGACTCCTTAGGAGAAATTTCTCTGAGAGCTGGCAGTCAGACAAGAGAGTGCTTCTTGTGACTTCCTTTCTTGGAACTCCAGTCTATTTGACTGGCCACCAAGATGCACTAGTGCACTGATACATTCGCCTTCTGGCTGGTGGAGATTCAAGAAAACATTCTGACTGGTCACAAAGCCAAATTCTAAAGACATAGAACAAGACAGAAAGAAAACCTCATCTAATTTTTGTTATATGCACAGTAACTGCTTTAGCTAAGACTTGGGTCTCTTGGAGCCAAATGAATACCTAAGAGGGATGTTCCACTGGGTTGGGCATTGTGTGGTGTTTCACAGAGTATGGAAATTTTCCTAAGGTTGGTAGATGAACTAGTGTCAGTGCAACTTGTTTCATGAGCAACTTATCCTAACATGGGAATCCTTGAGTTTGGTGACAAGTACTCTAATAAATTTTAAGTGCTCAACCTATGCCCACCAATTTTTCAGCTTTGTCTTCCAAGATTGTCCCTTATCAATAGCCTTTACTTCACGTGGACATTAACCCACAGCAATGTTTGTCTAAATAGATGCTGGTCTGGTGATATCTGTGAATGCACCAGCCTGTGAGGCCGACTCAAAGAGCAGGCTTATAGTATCAATGTCTGCATTCTACTCTACGGTTTTCTTCCTTATGACAAATGACACAACAGACAGAGACAAAAAAAATACTGAACATCTCTGGGAGGAAAAGGATCAATAAGAACCAAAAGTACTCAGAGAAAATCTTTATCAGAGTTGCTATACCAAAGAAATAAGTTCTACAAATATTTTCTCCTTCCAATGTAAATTTAGAAAAGGAAACAAAAAGAACTCTCACCACTCTCACTTCCACTAGACCCTGCAGAAAGAGATCCAGCAGACTGATGTAGAATTCTTACCATCTGGTGGCTTTTTCTCTGAGTTTCCAGGATCACTAAACTACAGCAGCCTCAGATTGAGCAAAATTGAGCCAGTGAAGTTTCTCCTAGCTGGCATGGAAACTTCTGGGGACGTAAATTTTCCCCAACTCTTGTAGACTGTTTTTTCTGGTATATTAATTAAATTGATATGAGACAGATTAACAGGAGAAAAACAAATTTACTGCTGTACTTATGAAAGCCTCACATAGACACGAGAGGGTCAAAGACAGGCAATTGATGATTATATGCCATCCTGAGCTAAAGAGAAAAAGGTAGTGGTCTTGGTCTTTAAAGGGAATTAAGACAATTCACAGGAAGTGTGAAAGAGCATATATTTGATAAGTAAATCTTTGTCATGCCATGCAGAGACAATAGGACACAGAGAGGATTTCGAACAAACTGGCCCCGCTGAGCTCCCCCAGTTTAGCACCTCTAGCCTATTCTCTTTGTAGTTATCTCTGGTGACAGAACACTTTTTGCACCAGGCCCTGTATCTAAATTCTTTTAGGTGGTTATTGGGGAGTTTAAAAGCCCTTCCTCAGTCTTTTGGACCATGTCTTCAGCTCATAATAATCCACTTCAAAGTGACACATTTTGGGGAGACTCATTCTGAACCCCTTCAGTGGTATCAATGTATAGGGCTCTCCACAGACTTCATTTCCAAGCAGCCTCTCACAGACGCCTCCATATTTCCTGGTGCTTGCAGCGTAACACAGTGGCCAGCCCAGAATTCATATTCCCTTCAATCTTCAGCCAAGACTTGGTGCTCTGCCTGTCTGAGGCCTGAATTCCTAAAAGAAGGAAGAAGGGTATTAAATTTTATACTACCTGGTAACAAAAGCATTAGGTTTTCAGTTTTAAGGATGGTGGCAGAACACATGAGAATCTTGGGCCTGCAGCAAGAGACTGAATTTTTCATGTCACAGCTTGCAGCAAGAACTTTACATTTGAATTTGTTTCTGTTACCCTTCCCAATTACAGCATGGGAACTGCAAACAGGCCTAGGGTGGTTTGTACACACTGCAGATCTGCATCACAGCTGAGGATCTATGTGCTTAAGAAACCCCAATATTTTAAAGTGATTCATAAGACAACCTGCCCAACTTTTGTCTCCTATAAAGGTATTAGCTTTATTATATTGTTCAAGTAATTAATCAGCCTTTACCCCTGGTAAAGAAACAACCATATGAATTGAAGTCTATTTGTTATACAAAATGTTATCTTATCTTTGATAGGATAGTTTGGAACAGTAGCTGATAAAAGATATAAAAAAACAAGAGTGCTGCATGGGGAAAATATGTCATAACAGACTTTACTTCTCCCTTTAAATATTAGAAAAATCGGTCCTTTCAAGAAAAATGTCCATTAAAGATTCTGGACACCAGGACTTTGATTTGTGATGTCAAGGAATTGCTAAAAGTCTTTAGGCAGCAGAAAGAGATGGGCAGAATGGCCACAAGAATTCATTGAAAAGTCCATTTCAAGTATGATGTGATGCCAGTTGGTGAGGCTATAATTGATGAAAGAAAAGGAAAAAAATCAGAAGGTGACATTTTCTAAATCAATTAAAATTTATTAACCTTATTGGAAAGCAATATCATTTGCTACCCATATTACAACAAAGTGATTCTGAGTGGATTTCCAAGTAAAAATATAAAAATAATGTAATTTATAGAAGAAAACCAAGGAGATCATCTTTGTGTTCTTAGAATGGGAAAATGTTTCTGACACTGAACAAAAACATTAAATATAATGGAGAAAATGACAAATTAGATTAGAGTAAAATTCAGAGTTGATGTTCATCAAAACATAGAAAGAGATAGAGATCATGCTATGAAAAAACATTTAGACAGCACATATATAAAACTTGTATAAGTCAACTAGAAAAAGAAAGATAATAGGGAAAAGGTGAAAATATTCCAAAAAAACCTTTAAAATAAAAGGTTTCCCAAAGTCTATTTCATATGTGAAAAAATATTCAACTTCCTAAGTTATCAGGAAAGGCAAGTAAAATCCCTACCTGGAAACATGATAACAACAGGAATACCAAATGAAAATGACAGAAAATACATAGTGTTCACACAATGTTGATAAATGAAGAATCTCTTGCTCTGTTGGTGGGTGTGGAAACTGCTTTAAATAAAAACCTTTTGGAAAATATTTCACAGTGTGTAATACAAATGGATAGATTTAAGTCTTTTGTCATAAAATTCTACTACCGTGTATACACCCAAAAGCATTACATACATTTCTCACAAAGAGAAAAAAATTTACATATGAGAAGTAGTCCTAATTTCTCCGAAACTAAAAAGAACTCACATGAAGATTGGCAGAGGAATGATTAAATTAATTCTTTTATATTCAATTTCGATAAATTCACAAATATCATATGGAATAAAAAAACAAAAACAACAAATAAATGAATGTTGTTTACACCAAAATTAGTGTAAAATTAAAAATAGCCTGAAAGTCTTCTTTGCTCTTAGATGTCACAATACTGGTTAACTAGCAAATGTAGTGATGTGTGGGGTAAAAATGTGGTTTCTGCAGAATGCTACCAAATTCTAATTTTTGTTTGTCTAGATGTTGAGTACAGAAGGATATTCAGTTTGTGCAATTTAATTGAGCTGTGCATTTATGACCTGTGTATATGACATTAGCATTTTTTTTTAAGAGACTGAACACTTAGCTGGCTTTTTTATGTGAGGAAGATTGGCCTTGTGCTAACATCTGTTGCCAATCCTCTGCTTCTTTTTCTTTTTTCTCCCCAAAGTCCCAGTAAATTGTTGTATGTCATAGTTGTACATCCTTCTAGTTGCTCTATGTGGGATGTCGCCTCAGCATGGCTTGATAAGCGGTGAGTGGGTCCGCGCCCAGGATCCGTACTGGCAAACCCCGGGCTGCCAAAGCAGAAGGTGCAAACAACCACTACGCCACCGGGCGAGCCCCGACATTGGAATTTTTTAAAAATACAGATTGACAACAAAATGGAGAGCTTAATGGATTATTGTTGGATTGCCATGATACCATCCAAGTGGAGGTTAAATATATTAAACAATTACACTCTGATTATTTTTTGAGAGTATGCTGTAATTTCTAAGTTAAAAATTAAAATATCATAAATGTATAACTACCAAATTGAAAGGGGTCAAATGTGGAATTATTTTAAAAAATTAATAAGAAATAAAGTTATGATAGTAAAACCAGGAACATATAACTGATGTAATGAAGAACACACTATAAATTGGTAATTACAATCCAAAATGTAACCATTACTGTATTAAATATAACTACACAATTACTCTTGCTAAGGTTAAAAATATTACCATAGTCAATTGATATTTTCAAAGAGAGATACCTAAGACTTCATACGGAAAAAATGAAAAATATATTCTATACAAATTTAAACCATTAACCAATTAGCATATGGATAAACATATCAGATAAAATAGACTTTAAAGTTAAAGTAGTTTTGCTATTATCATTATTTGCATTTTTTTATGTCTTGATTTACAATTTTGCAATGTTATGGATAAAAAATAAGCATAATTTGAGTGATTTTAAAATTATACATGTGTGCACATATAAACACGAGAATCACACACATAAATGTGTATATACATTCAAATACCAGCAAACAAATGTATATATATACTCACACATATGTTTAGAGTCTCTTATGTTGTAAATATTTCTAAGTGTATTGTGAGCCTAGAATGTTTCTCTATTTTCTTGACAGAATGATCAATATATATCCATCAGGTGAAACAAATGCTTTGTTTCTAATATTTGAAACTTGAACTCTTTGTATCAGCTTCTTATATAAATATAGAAAAATTAATATTAAAATCATTTGTAAAGTTAAGGAAATATCCATTTTATTTCTTTGAATATCCAGAGATAAACAGCATCGCATAAACAAAATGGATTCATGTCTTACGCCTCCAAATGAACATTCCCCCACTTCTTCAAGGTTAGTGGAAGTCTCCACCATAACCTTATTTTTTCACCTTTGAGACATGGAAGTGAAACTTGGAACATGTTTCTGCCATCATGTCTAATTGACATCTTCACATTATAGAAAATAATCTACCTTCTACAGATCCCAAAATCCATATAATTTTATCTCAGATGAAATGCATTAATAGGCAACACTTTACATAATATCTCTTAAAAATCTGTAAAAACATATTTTTATGGTCTCATTTATCTGACTCCAATTTTAATGGTCATTTCTACATGAAAGTGTTCTAAAGATACTCTCTGCCATCATAAAATATTATTTCAAATGAGTATGGTCTCTCTAAGGATGTCATATACAAGACTCATACTTTTCTCTCAAACATTTTACTCTCTGAAAATGAATTTAACCTACAGTTTCACTTAATGTTCATTTTCTTGTGGGAAAATTTTCCCTCCTTCAGTTTCCAAATGACAGTCTCAAATGGTGTTCCTGCTTTATGGAACCTTTTCTACAATTCCATAAGTGGTTCATGTCTGTAAAACTTACCATATTTTGATTGAAAGTTACATTCTTAATGACTTCTCTACAATCTCCAGTTTCCAGAATCACAGTTATAATAGATATATAGAATCTTAATTCTTTGTTGCAAACATTAATTTCAATTACATAAATATTAACATGATAATGATATCATATTTCATTTACAGTTACCATTCATGATATCATTTATTTAGGAGCAGAAGCTCAGTCATTCTTATTTGCCACTCTCTTGTCATGTGACTATTTTATAAATGTGCTTATACATTGAAGGGAATTAATGAATAGACAAAGAACCATTTAATAAACATACATTTTACACTTTCAGGATAAGTTGAAGTTATTATATTCCTTTCCACAGAAAGCAGAGCCTAGATACTCTGGGGTCAGCTCATGAGAATGTAGGTGCTGACAGCTGGGAAACATATATTGATTAGGATAGAAGCATTCCTCAGTGACAAACTGGGACTATTTAAAACCACCAAGAAAACGTGGATGATAGAGGAGGGTGTCCGCAAAAATAAGAAGGTGCACACCAAGACGAGGATGCTTTGCACAGCTGTAGTCTCAGGGGAGGATCTGGGGGAGAGATTGTTCCTGTGAATGTATTGGACGTTCTGCCCGTGCCTGCGCAGGATGAAAACCACGGAGCTGCTGGACCAGATCTGAGCCCCAAGCAGAAACTGTCACAGAATAATACTAAGGCTACATGGAGTGACTGTGTGATATCGTGTTGAGTTACAGAATGACAGTACCCAAAATCTTTTTCCCCTGTGATGTTTGTGTTACTTCTTTTGCCCGACATATACAAAAGAACCATAAAATTTAGCAACATGTTCAGGATTCAGCAGAAGACATTGAAGGTTTCTGTGTATTTGGGAGCTTTCACTTTAAGCTCTGCCCACCTAGAGTTCAAGGGGCTGATCATGATAGTCCTGAACACACTCAAGAGGCAGGTGGTGCCAATGGACACATCCCTGATCACTCTGTGAACATAGAAAACAAGTTTGCATCCAAAATCACTAAAGAAATGTTTCCACCCCAAACCTGCCATCATTTCGGGGACTCCTTTAGAAAAAATGACTAAGATGTTGGTTACCGTCAGGTGCTTGAGAATCAAATCTGTGAACATACATGTGTATCCTTTTAAGTAAAGGAAGAGATAATGGTAAAGAAGAGAAAAATTCCCCAGAATTCCAACTATCAGCTGTAATAAAAGGATCATTCCTATGCTAAAACCCTGGAGGCCGTTCTGTCAAATCCCAAGGAGTGACAGTCATCTTCTGAGTCAGATATTTGTGCATGAGAAGTAAGGCACGAGCTACATGCATCATGTCAAGTGAAATTCCATATTGTTCTCCTTTTACCTCAGTTCCTACTTAGAAATAATTATTTATAATTTTTATTTTCTAACAGGTTTTCAAGTATTGACTGTTAAATGTTTAAAGTGCTTTTTACAGAATGTGGTTCACTACTATAAAGGCTGTGTGCATTCAGCTCGTGTTCTTCATAACTTCCTGAGAGGGTCAGTCCTAGTATTTTCAATGAAAAGAGAAGGAGCACTGAGGCAGAGCAAGGTTAGTGATTTGTCAAATCCCAACCATTTTTATAGGAATAGTGGAGGTTTGAACTGGCTGGGCTCACATAATGTCAGTGCATTTGACCACAATGCCAATCTACAAAGCTAATTAGATACATTCTTCAAAGTGCATGTGTATATTTAGATATTTTCATACTTTGTTCCATCATTTTACGTTGGAGGTATTTTATTTTATATTTTTGTAACAAGTTTCCATTATGCGTAAGTTTTTATTTTATAGGCATATACCAATTATGGATAAAGTTTTAAATATCCTAGTAGAATCTAGATGCACTGATTGTGGTAGAACTCTACAGCGACCTGCTCCATAACAAGCTGTATTGACAAAATGCATTATTGACTTTATATTGGATCAGCTATAGGAACACTAATTTGCTTTTATGGCAGGAATGAAATGATATATATGTCAAGAATCACTTAATGCTCTTCTGTACCCTGGACTTGAAACACCAATATATGATAGAGTAGTGTCAGGTAGAAACTCAATATTACTAATTTGAAATGACAAACTAACTTGTTTATTAACATCATTTAAGAAAAAGTATTAGTAATAAGGCAAGCCTTGTGGAACATGTTTAAATATGACATGCACACAAAATGAATCTTCAAGGTGTGAAAACTTTCATATTTTATAAATTGAAACTTCAGAGCTTATAATTGATATGTGAATATTTTAAACCAGAGTATAGACCCAAGATAATTTTGTGTCTAACTGCTATCTGAAATCCATTTTGTATCATTACCATTTCTTTAAATGCTCCTTTCCTAATTTGAAGATGAAAAATGGTCTCACCAAAATCAATAGATCATGGATATTTTCAGTTGAAAAACATAATGTCTCCATTAATTATTTCACACAACCAGAGTTAGAGAAAACATTTCTCTTCCAGAAATTATCATTCCTATGCACTGGTTCCGTGAAGGATTTGATAATTCTAGATTTATTCTAGCTTTTATGAATCATGGAGGTGTTCTAGGCACACCTCTCGTAATCCTGAAAGTGTAGTCCCTGATCCCTGTAACATAGCCTGACTGCAGATATGTTTTAGACCTACAGCCATGGTCCACATTAAAAGTGAGATTTCATTATCACTTGGATTAAACAGCAACAATCACTGTCTGTGAGGGTTACACTAAATCACGTTGGGAGGCATCAGGGATCGTGTTGGGTCTAACACACTCCTCTCTCTTTACTAGCTCAGCTCAAGCCTCAGAATCAATCTTCCTTTCTGCATGGCTTTGGCACTGGATCAGATCAAATACAGAAGAATCTCTTTTTTCCCAATATCATCACTTACCCAGATTCCTGACACCCCTCCTTGCTTGCAGACTTTGCCTCTCAAACTGGAAAGGAAAATACTCACCTGACTCCTTCCAGCTGCCAGGAAAGAGGCCAGTGTAGTATTTACCACAGCTGATGCTGCATGAGAGGGTGGGAGGCAGCGAGACCACGAGAAAGGGGTTTGTGGTACTGTGACCTCACCTCCCCTCTGAACTGCAATTATCTTTTCACCTGTAGCTGCAACGAGAGGACAGGCTTGGGAAGCTGAAAATATTTGTGAAAAGTTTTTCCCAGTTGTTAATTGCCATAAACAATGACAAGTTTCTTGTTGTCATCTCCAAAGAAAACTTAGCAGCATTTGGAGATACTCTCTCTTTTCCTTGGTCTCTGGAGGTAGAAAGAATCTCACCGGGAGGGAGCAGGAAATACTGGGCTCTGATACCTAAAGGACTGGCTGTGAAGTACCTGAGGCTGATGCTTGGCCCATAATCAGGTCTGTGGGTCTCAGGCCTGCTAGCAGAGGTGCAGGTGGGTGTGACTCCCCCAGGTCCCTGAGTATGCTCTTACCTGGTCACTAGGCTGGTCTCTGGGTGGGTAGGACTGTTCCAGACCAGGGTATAACAGGGCTAGAGCCAGACAGGTAGTGGGATTGCTTCAGGGACCAAAGTTCCAGTGCAAGTTAAAGCCTGTTACCAGGGGCGCTTATGTGCATCACACCTGTTGGGTCCCTTACGTGTGTCCCTTTGGCAGGCATGGCTTCCATTGGGTCCATGTGCAGGTCCCTGAGTTGGCAGAGCTGCCTCTGGTCCATATTTGAGTAGATCTGGTGCTGGAACAAAGGGCTGCTTCAGGGACAGGGGTTGGGTCTGAGGTCTGCAGGGTGTTACTAGGAGCACCTGCAGGTGTGTCTCCTCTCAAATCCCTTGGGTTGGTCCCTTGGGGGTTCCTTGTGTGGGAGGAACTCCCTCCAGATCATGGTAGAGGAAAGCTAGAGCTGGGTCATGGGAAAGCTTCACAGGGATTGCAGTTGGATCTGAATTTAGTGGGCCTGTTACAGGAGGTGTTATGGGCATGGCTATGGCCAGGCCCCTGGGCAGGTCCCTCGTAGGCAGAACTCCCTCTAGATTGTGGTAAAGCAGGTCTGGATTCGCTCATGAGACTGCTTCAGGGACCACAGTTGGGTCTGAGATTGGCAGGTAATTACCTCAGGCACAGATGGGTATGGCTCTTCCTGGGTCCCTTGGCAGAAGTGGCCAGAGGCAGGACCACAGACAAGTGTGACTAGAGCTGAGTCCACAGTGAGACATCACAGTTTCTGGCCCGTAGGCAGCACAACAGTCAGCGGCCCTGCCCCCAGTGCTGGCTCCTGATTTCTCAAAGTGCTCCTCCTCAGTCTTGGGCTCCACTGGGGTTTTGCAACCTCCTACCTGGATCCCACAGCTCCCACAAAGACACTTTTCTTCATGAATGACTGCTAAATTGTGTGTGGGGGATGTGCTGACATCACTCCAGAATATAAATTCTAAGTGCTCTTTTGTTGTTATTGTTGTTGTTTAGTTTTACCCTTATCTAAACCATACTAAGAGGTAAAAGTGCTAATATTTTTCTAGGTGTATTAACCATTTTTTTTTAAAAATGTTTTTCATCCAAAAAATTCACTAGTCATTGGTAGATCTGCAATCCCTGGTGTAACTTCCGTGGTTGTGTAAAGTTACACAGCAAAAGAGAGTATGCTGAAGTACTTAAGGTTACAGTTCTCTTTATAAGGTGACCTTAAAATAGAAATTCATGCTAGATTGTCTTGGTCGGCCCAAAGTAAACACAGGAGCTCTTAAACCAGAAAAGTCAGAGATATGTGGCCAAAGAAGGTGTTAGATGTGAGAAATATTAAGGGCTTTAATATACTGTTTCTGTGTTTGAATACTGGAGTTGGAAGCATGCATAAATCACTAAAGGAAACAAATTCAGCCAACAACTGTTCAATCCTGGGAACTGATTCTTCCCTTGAGATTGAAGAGATGGGCTCAGGTCAGCTGCATCTTGATTTGGGGACTATATGACCCTAACCAGAGTGATAAAGCCAAATAAGCTACAATATTGACTTATATACTGTGAGAAAATACATGGGTATTGTATTAAGCTGCTAATTTTGTGGTAATTTATGTCAGAAATGAAAAAGTGATACATGTAAGAATAAGTTTGCTAAAATATTTGCACAATGAAATACAGTAAAAGTAGCCATAATTTGACTCTTAACTAGTTTCTAACAGTTTGAGTTGTATCTGATTTTTTATGCAATTTTAAAATATGTCACACTATTTCAGAGTATGTCACATAGACACTATTGACATATATGGATATTTTCAATATTTACGTAAATATTTTCATATTGGGGTTAGCCAATCAAATTCCCCTCCTCATGCAGTGATGTACAAAGAAGATATCTTCAAGTACATAGTCAGAAATACTACATCATATCCATGTTGAATGCCAATGAACCATATTTATGGAAACATCTCCTGTCTGTACATTTACAGAGTTGAATTTGTCTGTCTCCTGCTGTCACCCACAACCGGTCATGTGCATTATCGATCTTGATGATTTGTGCACATGTGGATTATCCATATGTTTTTTGAGACATGAGATTCCTTCACCTAATGATTACACTTTTTCACTCTGAGTGGGGAATTGCTAAAGGGCCCTTGCTCATGGCTATAAGAGAGAATATCCCACTGTGTCCCCACATGTCATATCTTCCATGTTTTGGTTACTTTTCTTTTGAGTGCCTCCATCATATCTCCCCAGGAGAAGGAGCTTGCCCAGGGAAAACAAGTGATTAGAGAGGTCTCCTGTCTCCAAACTGGTGTAGGCCCTCCAGCGCCTCCCTGTACAGAACGAGGCATGTTCCCAGGACAATGTCTTCAGCTGAGTAACCCTCATGGTCTACAAAATCCCTCCTCAAAGTGCCTGTGCTCCAAGAGGTTTCCATTGAAATGCTGCAGTTGTAGATTATGCTCCCAGAGGAATCAAGAAATACCCCTCTCACACCAGGGCTAAACTTGCAGCTGCATCCTAGTCCCTCCACCATCCTGGGTCTCAGAACCACCATGTAGAATCCAGCGAGGCCCAGGACCACAGGTCATCTCAAAGTTCAGGCCCATATCTAAGACCAGAACCTCTACCACAAATCATTCCTCCCAACTACTCCATGCTGTCCTTTTTATGGGGTTTTGATCACCTCTCCCTCCATTGCTTGCCTTCCTTCCTATCCATTCCATGGCATATGCACACAGGGCACCAGGGTAGGTACTCAGGCACCTTGATCCTGCACCTCCTTCAATCTATCTGGCACCAAATGGGGTATCAGTTCCTTGGGAATGGATGCCCAGAATTCTCCTTCCCAGTATAAATGTGTAGGACATCCACTAGGCCCTAATCTAAAGGGGAAATGACAAATTAGTTTACATGAAAATTAAGAACTGATCTTCATCCAAAGATGAGACTGAGAGAGAGACTGAAAAAGGCAAGAGAGGATTTGTATCCAACAAATATAAAATCTCCTAAAAATAAACAGGAAAAAGATAGACAAAATATTATGAAAAAATGAGAACTACAGTCCAGAAAACACTTCTAAAAAGATACCAAAAAACTATTTAATATGTGAAAACATGTTCAAATCCTTAGTAATTAAGGAAATGTAAATTAAACCATCATCTGCTACTATCACACACCAAAAAAAAGACTAAAATGAAAATGACAGAAATGAGCAGTGTTGTCAGGATGTGGATAAACCAGGAATCTCGTACACTGTTGGCGGGTGTAAAAAATTAGTATTAAAATATGTTTTGGAAAATGTTTCACAGTCTAATAAATTTGAGCTGATGTATACATATGGCTCAACAATTTCACTAACATATAAATATACTCAACTATTGTTTGTACACGACACATTAAAGGAAATTTCTGGAATTTACATACCAGTACTGTTGCTAACGGGTACAAAATGAAAACACTCTAATAAGCATTAACAGTGGAATGATGAAATTAATGCTTTGAGATTTCATCAAAGCAAATTATATGGCAATATTAATGAATAAACCACAGCAACATGCAACAACACAGATACATTCATAAAAAAACATAAGGAAAGAAAAAGTTAAAAAGAAATAAATGTACACCTTCTTATTTATGTAAAATTTTTAAAAAAGCAGCTGAAATTTACATATGCTGTTAGAGATGAGAATACTCTTTAATGTTAGGGCGGTGACTGTGAGGTGCAAAATGTGGCTGTGGGGGAGGTGCTGACCGTATTGTGTTTTATGAGACACGTGTTACATAGACAGTATGTTCAGTTTTTGAAATTTCATTGAGCTATGGTTTTATAACTTGCTTGTGATGTTAAAACTTTTTTAGTATGGATCAATAATACAAAACAAACTGGGAGGAGGTTAATAGATTATTGTTGGTTGGGTTGCCATCATGTTGTCCAGGTGGAGGTTAAATGTGTAAAAAATATCACTCTCATTAGTTTTTAACAGTATGCTATAATTTCTGGATTAAAACTAAAGCGTAATGAACATACAAACCCCAAGTAAAAGTGGTAAGATACAGAATTATTTTAAAAACAATAAAAAAGAAGTTGGTAGAAAAACTAAAAACATAAAACAAGTGTAATGAAGAACACACGAGAAATTGGTAAGTCAGGTCTGAAACATATCCATTATTATATCTAACAAAAATAGACTAATTACTCCTGTTAATGTCAAGCATATTTTAGTATATTCAATTGGATACTTTTTCAAGAAATATAGCTAAAATATATGGATTAAATTAGAAAAAAGAAAAATACATGTAATTTTAACTAATTAAACAAGTAGCATGGTGATATACATATCAGATAAATAGACTTGGTGTTAGTCTCCTAGGGCTGCCATAACAAAACTCCACACGCTGAGTGTCTTAAAGAATAAAAAAATATTTTCTCACAAATCTGGAGGTGGAGAATCCAAGATCAAGGTGCTGATAGGGTTGATACCTCCTGAGGCTTCTCTTTTTGTCTTGCAGACAGCTGTCTCCTCACTGTGGCTTCCACGGCCATGTCTCTGTTGATGTGTACTCCTGGTGTCTCTTCTTCTTCTTGTAAAGACATTAGTCCTTGGGCTGGCCCTGTGGCCAAGTGGTTACAGTTCTGCATGCTCCACTTTTGCGCCTGGGTCCACGGGTTCGGATCCCAGGCGCAGACCTGCTCCACTGATCAGCCATGCTGTAGAGGCATCCCACATACAAAAAAGGGGAAGATGGGCACAGATGTTAGCTCAGCTAATCTTCCTCAAGCGAAAAAAGAGGAAGATTGGCAGCGGATGTTAGCTCAGGGTGAATCCTCCTCAACAACAACAACAACAAAAAAGACACTAGTCCTACAGGATTAGGACTCTACCCTTATGAGCTCTTTTAATCATAATTGCCTCTTCCAAGGCCCTATCACCAAATACAGCCATATAAAGGATTAGGGATTCAACAAACAAATTTTGAGGGGATGCAATTCAGTCCATCACATACTTTAAGCTTAAAGCAGTTTGTTATTATTGTAATTAGTATTATTATTATTTTTTAATTTTTTGTTTATTGCAGTAACATTGGTTTATGACATTGTAAAAATTTCAGGTGTACATCATTGTTCTTCTATTTCTGCATAGATTACATCATGTTCACCACCAAAATACTAATTACAACCCATCACCACACACATGTACCGAATTATCCCTTTCACCCTCCTCCCTCCCCCCTTCCCCTCTGGTAACCACCAATCCAATCTCTGTCCCTATGTGTTTGTTTATTGTTGTTATTATCTACTACTTAATGAAGGAAATCATACGGTATTTGACCTTCTCCCTCTGACTTATTTCACTTTGCATTATACCCTCGATGTCCATCCATGTTGTCACAAATGGCGGGATTTCATCGTTTCTTATGGCTGAGTAGTATTCCATTGTGTATATATACCACAGCTTCTTTATCCATTCATCCCTTGATGGGCACTTAGGTTGCTTCCAAGTCTTGGCTATTGTGAATAACGCTGCAATGAACACAGGGGTGCATGTACCTTTACAAATTGGTGTTTTCAAGTTCTTTGGATAAATACCCAACAGTGGAATAGCTGGATCATATGGTAGTTCTATCCTTGATTTTTTGAGGAATCTCCATACTGTTTTCCATAGTGGCTGCACCAGTTTGCACTCCCACCAGCAGTGTATGAGAGTTTCCTTCTCTCCACATCCTCTCCAACACATATTGTTTCCTGTCTTGTTAATTATAGCCATTCGGATGGGCGTGAGGTGATATCTCATTGTAGTTTTGATTTGCATTTCCCTGATAGTTATTTTGAACATCTTTTCATGTGTCTGTTGGCCATCTGTATATCTTCTTTGGAAAAATGTCTGTTCAGGTCTTTTGCCCATTTTTTAATTGGGTTGGTAGTTTTTTTGTTGTTGAGATGCATGGGTACTTTATACATTTTGGAGATTAAGCCCTTATCAGAAGTATGGTTTGCAAATATCTTCTCCCAATTCTTAGGTTGTCTTTTCGTTTTGTTGATGGTTTCCTTTGCTGTGCAGAAGCTTTTTAGTTTGATGTAGTCCCATTTGTTTATTTTTTCTATTGTTTCTCTTGCCCGGTCAGACGTGGTGTTTGAAAAGATGTTGCTAAGACCAACGTCGAAGAGCGTACTGCCTATGTTTTCTTCTAGAAGTTTCACAGTTTCAGGTCTTACATTCAAGTCTAATCCATTTGGAGTTAATTTTTGTGTATGGTGTAAGGTAAGGGTCTACTTTCATTTTTTTGCATATGGCTATCCAGTTTTCCCAACACCATTTGTTGAAGAGACTTTCTTTTCCTCATTGTATGTTCTTGGCTCCTTTGTCAAAGATTAGCTGTCCATAGATGTGTGGGTTTATTTCTGGGCTTTCGATTCTATTCCATTGATATGTGTGTCTGTTTTTGTGCCAGTACCATGCTGTTTTGGTTACTATAGCTTTGTAGTATATTTTGAAATCAGGGAGTGTGATACCTCCAGCTTTGTTCTTTTTTCTCAGGATTCCTTTAGCTATTCGGGGTCTTTTGTTGTTCCATATAAATTTTAGGATTCTTTGTTCTATTTCTGTGAAAAATGTTGTTGGAACTTTGATAGGGATTGCATTGAATCTATAGATTGCTTTAGGAAGTATGGACATCTTAACTATGTTAATTCTTCCAATCCAAGAGCACGGAATATCTTTCCATTTCTTTGTGTCTTCTTCAATTTCTTTCAGAAATGTTTTATAGTTTTTGGTGTACAAATCTTTCACCTCTTTGGTTAAGTTTATTCCTAGGTATTTTATTCTTTTTGTTGCAATTGTAAATGGGATGGTATTCTTAATTTCTCTTTCTGCTACTTCGTTGTTAGTGTATAGAAATGCAACTGATTTTTGTATGTTGATTTTGTATCCTGCAACTTTACCATATTCGTTTATTACTTCTAAAAGTTTTCTGGTGGATTCTTTAGGGTTTTCTATATATATATATATATATATATATATATATATATATATATATATATATATATATATCCCTGACTTCAAAACATACTACAAAGCAATAGTAATCAAAACAGCATGGTACTGGTACAAAAACAGACACACAGATCAATGCAACAGAATTGAAAGCCCAGAAATAAAACCACACATATACGGACAGCTAATTTTTGACAAAGGTGCTAAGAACATGCAATGGAAAAAGGAAAGTCTCTTCAATAAATAGTGTTGGGAAAACTGGACAGCCACATGCAAAAGAATGAAAGTGGACCATGTGCTATCGCCATTCACAAAAATTAACTCAAAATCGATCAAAGACCTGAAGGTGAGACCTGAAACTATAAAACTCATAGAAGAAAATATAGGCAACTCACTATTTGACATTGGTTTTAAAGGAATCTTTTTGGATGATATGCCTACCCAGACTAGGGAAACTAAAAAAAAATAAACAAGTGGGACTTTATCAGATTAAAGAGCTTTTATAAGGGAAATGAAACCAGAAGCAAGATGAACAGACAACCAACCAGCTGGGAGAGAATATTTGCAAAACGTACATCTGACAAGGGATTGATCTCCATAATATATAAAGAACTCACACAACTGAACAACAAAAAAACAAGCAACCTGATCAAAAAATGGGCAGAGGAAATGAACAGACACTTCTCCAAGGAAGATATACAGATGGCCAATAGGCACATGAAAAGATGCTCAACATCACTAATCATCAGGGAAATGCAAATCAAAACAACCCTAAGATACCACCTCACGCCTGTTAGAATGGCTATAATCACCAAGACAAAAAACAAGAAATGTCGGAGAGGATGTGGAGAAAGAGGAACCCTCATACACAGCTGGTGGGAATGCAAATTGGTGCAGCCTTTATGGAAAACGGTATGGAGATTCCTCAAAGAATTAAAAATAGAGATGCCCTATGATCCAGCCATCCCACTACTGGGAATCTATCCAACGCACCTGAAATCAACAATCCAAAGAGGCTTATGCACCCCTATGTTCATTGCAGCATTATTCACCATAGCCAAGAAGTGGAAGCAACCTAAGTGTCCCTCGACTGATGATTGGATTAAGAAAATGTGGTATATATATACAATGGAATACTACTCAGCCATAAAAAAAGACAAAATCGTCCCATTTGCAACAACATGGATGGGCCTGGAGCGTATTATGTTAAGTGAAATAAGCCAGAAAGAGAAAGACAAACACTGTATGATCTCACTCATATGTGGAATATAAACCAACACATGGACAGAGAAAACTGGACTGTGGTTACCAGGGGCAGGGAAGGTGGGGGGAGGGGGGTTGGGGGTGGGCACAAGGGGTGAAGGGAGTCATATATATGGTGATGGACAAACAAAAATGTACAACCCAAAATTTCACAATGTTAGAAACCATTAAAACATCAATAAAAAAAAAATCATGTCATCTGCAAATAGTGACAGTTTCACTTCTTCCTTTCCAATTTGGATCCCTTTTATTTCTTTCTCTTGCCTGATTGCTCTGGCTAGGACTTCCAGTACTATGTTAAATAGGAGTGGTGACAGTGGGCATCTTTGTCTTGTTCCTGTTTTTAGAGGGATGGCTTTCAGTTTTTCACCATTGAGGATGATATTAGCTGTGGGTTTCTCATATATGGTCTTTATTATTTTGAGATACTTTCCTTCTATACCCATTTTATTCAGAGTTTTTATCATAAATGGATGCTGTATCTTGTCAAATGCTTTCTCTGCATCTATTGAGATGATCGTGTGATTTTTATTCTTCATTTTATTAATGTGGTGTATTACGTTGATTGATTTGCGAATGTTAAACCATCCCTGCATCCCTGGAATAAATCCCACTTGATCATGATGTATAATCTTTTTAACGTATTGTTGTATGCGATTTGCTAGTATTTTGTTGAGGATTTTTGCATCGATGTTCATCAGTGATATTGGCCTATAATTTTCTTTTTTTGTGTTGTCCTTGTCTGGTTTTGGTATCAGGGTAATGTCAGCTTCGTAGAATGAGTTAGGGAGCATCCCCTCCTCCTCAATTTTTTGGAAGAGTTTGAGAAGGATAGGTATTAACTCTTCTTTGAATATTTGGTAGAATTCACCAGGGAAGCCGTCTGGTCCTGGACTTTTATTTTTGGGGAGGTTTGTGATTACTGTTTCGATCTCCTTACTGGTGATTGGTCTATTCAAATTCTCTACTTCTTCTTGCTCCAGTTTTGGAAGGTTGTATGATTCTAAGAATTTATCCATTTCTTCCAGATTGTAGAATTGGTTGGCATATAGCTTTTCATAGTATTCTCTTATAATCTTTTGTATTTCTGAGGTGTCTGTTGTAACCTCTCCTCTTTCATTTCTGATTTTACTTATTTGTGCCTTCTCTTTTCTTCTTGGTGAGTTCAGCTAAAGATTTGTCAATTTTGTTGATCTTTTCAAAGAACCAGGTCTTGGTTTTATTAATTTTTTTCTATTGTTTTTTTGGTCTCTACTTCATTTATTTCTGCTCTGATTTTTATTATTTCCCTTCTTCTACTGATTTTGGGCTTGGTTTGTTCTTCTTTCTCCACTTCCTTTAGGTGCATTGTTAGATTGTTTATTTGAAATTTTTCTTGTTTGTTGAGATAGGCCTGTATTGCTATAAACTTCCCTCTTAGAACTGCTTTTTCTGTATCCCATAAATTCTGGCATGTCGTATTTTCATTTTCATGTGTCTCCAGGTATTTTTTGATTTCTTCTTTGATTTCTTCGTTAACCCAGCCGTTGTTCAGTAGCATTTTGTTTAATCTCCACGTATTTGTGGCTTTTCTGATTTTCTTCCTATAGTTGAATTCTAGTTTCATACCGTTGTGGTCAGAAAAGATGCTTGGTATTATTTCAATCTTCTTAAATTTATGGAGACTTGTTTTGTGGCCTAATATGTGATCAATCCTGGAGAATGTTCCATGTGCATTTGAAAAGAATGTGTAGTCTTCGGTTTTTGGGTGGAATGCTCTGTATATATCTACTAGGTCCATCTGTTGTAGTGTGTCGTTTAAGGCCAATGTTTCCTTATTGATCTTCTGTTTGGATGATCTATCCGTTGGTGTAAGTGGAGTGTTAAAGTCCCCTACTATTATTGTGTTACTGTCTATTTCTGTTTTTATGTATGTTAATAATTGCTTTATATATTTAGGTGCACCTACATTGGGTGCGTAGATATTTACAAGTGTTATATCCTCCTGTTGGATTGTTGCCTTGATCATTATGTAATGCCCTTCTTTGTCTCTTTTTACAGTTTTTGTTTTAAAGTCTATTTTGTCTGATATGAGTACTGCTACCCCAGTTTTCTTTTCATTGCCATTTGCGTGGAGTATCTTTTTCCATCCAGTATTATTTTTTATATCATAATTTCCTTTTCCCAAAATACTGATTGATGGAAAACTGACACAATTTGACTGAGTTCATACATATTCACATATTCATGTGTGTACATATACATACACAAATATAGAGAGACAAACATATATACAAACATATGCAAACATAAACACACACACATTTCTTGCTTGCTTTGTCGACTAACATGTGGTATATATTTCTAACTTTCTTAGGTGAACCGTAAAAAATTATATGTGTTTTCCTATTTTGTGGCACAATATTCAATATTGGATCCATCAATTCTAACTAATTATTTTGTTTTTTAAATTATTGTTAATAATTTAATTGTTAATTTGTTGAATTGTTAGTACATTGCAACTTCATAGTGTAAATACAACTTTATAGTGTAAATAGAGAAATGTATTAAAAAGTATATTAAAATTGAAGAAATTTCCATTTAAATTCTTTGAAAATACACCAAAAATGCCACATAAACAAAATTATTTCATGACAAACCCCTCCAAATGCCTATTCCCTCACTGCTTTAAGATTAATGGAAGGTTCCACCATAAACTTATTGTCTCACCTGAGAAACATGAGAGTGAACAATGGAACCTGCTTCTTGCTAACATGCCCAACTGGCCTCTTCACATCATAGAAAAAACAATTTTCTTCACTTCCCCAAATTCATGTCATTTTATGCCAGACAACATGCATTTTTAATCGACAACCCTCACTTGAGATCTTTAACAATTGGCAAACACATATTTTGTGCTCTCCTTTCTCCACTTTTGGTCAATTTGGTTCTTTCTACATTTTTGAATCTACCTTCATGATATCATATTTCAAATGATTACCATTTTCACAAAGATGTAACATACCAAATTTATGCCTGGCTCTCAACCCCTCTAATCTTGGAAACTGAATTTACTCTCCAACCAAAATCCATGCTATTTTTTATTCTGTGGAAGAATCCTTCTTTTATCTGTTTCTTAAATGAACATCAGGGGGCTGTCCCTGTGTCCTAGTGGTTAAGTTCAGTGTAATCCCCTTCGGCATCTCGGGTTTGGTTCCCAGATGGGAACCCACACCACTCATTGGTGGCCATGCTGTGGTGGCGGCCTACATTCAAAAAGTAGAGGAAGATTGGCACAGATGTTAGCTCAGGGCAAATCTTCCTCAGCAAAAGAAATAAAAAAATAAATGGAATCAGCTATAGTCTTTTTTTATGGAACATATCCTACAATTGCATAAATAAATAAACTCATGGAAAATTAAGTACATCAGATTGAAGGTTACACTCTCAAACACTGCTCCATAATCTCCAGATAGTTTCAAGAACGACTGCTTTAATACTGCATAGACGGAACTCTTCCACTGCAAACATTAAGATAATTTCAATTACATAAGCATTAACATGATAATTATATAATATTTTATGTACAATTACTGTTCATTTTAGTGTTTATTTTGCAGCAGAAGAATGGTATGTCTTACATTCTTTTTAAATGTAAATATTTCATAAATATTCTTAATTCTGCAGGGGATTAATGAATAAACAGTGAACTGTTGTAAATAAACCTGCAATTTACAAATTTATGATAAGTTTTGGTGAGTTTATATTCTTTTTCCCAGCAAAGCAGAGCCCTGATAATCTGGAGTCATGGCTCATGAGAATGTAGGGGCCTACAGATGGAAAACATGCAGCTATTAATGTAGAAGTGTTCACCAGACACACACTAGAATTATGAAAAACAATCAGAACAATCTGAAAGACAGAAGACAGAGTACACAAACATACAAAGGTTCTCATCAGACAAAGATGCTTTGAATGGCTCTGGTCTCAAATAAGGATCTTGCAGAAAGATTGTTCTTATGAATATATTGGACCTGCTGCTTGTGCCTGTACAGGATGAAAATCATGGAGCCACTGGGCTAGACCATGAGCCCCAAACAGAAATCATTAGGGAATAATAACAATGCTACATACAGTGACTGTGTGATATTGCCATGAGTTACAAAATAACAATAGCCATAATCTCTTTTCCTTGCGATGCTTGTGTTGCTTCTTTTGACAGTCTTATAAAAAAGAACCAGAATATTTAGTATCATGTTCAAACCCAGCGGAAGATATTGGAGATGCCTATGCACTTGGGTGGTTTCACTTTATGCTCTTCCCACCTGGAGTTTCTGGAACTGATGGTCATGGCCTGGAAGACACTCAAGTAGCAGGTGGTGCCAATGGACACATCCTTGTTCACTCTGAGAACATAGAAAACAAGTTTATATCCAGTATCTTTGGGGAAACCTTTTACCCCAATGATACCATCATTTGGGAGAATCCTTTAGAGAGAATGACTAAGAGGTTGGCTAAAGTCAAGTGCTTGAGAATTGAATCCGTGGACCTCAACCTGTATCCTGTCATGTAAAAGAAGAGATGATGGTAAAGAAGACAGAAATTCTCCAGAATTCCAACTGTAGTCTGTAAGAAAAAGACCATTCTTATTACCAAGTCTTTGGTGGCCATTTTTTCAGTTGCCCATGACTGATATTCCTCTTCTGAGCCAGAGATTCCTGCACGGAAACACGAGGCATGAGCTACATGAAACATGTCAACTGAAATCCAATATTCTCAGCTTACGGTATATCCAAGTAGATAAAATTACTTAAAACTTTTATTTATTAACAAGTTTCCAATAGTTGAACGTATCACATTTAAATTGTACTTGCAATTCCGCTGCTTTGAAGACTCTATGTGTAGTAGACATTGTATTCCTCATAAGCCCACGTGACTGGCAGTACTGTTATATTCATGGGAAAAATAAGGAACATGCAATGTGATAAAAGTTAATAATTTGTCTAAATTCAATTCTTGTTTATGGGCAAGATGGGAATTTGAACCTGGCTGGGCTGGTAAAAAGACAGTGCATTTAAACACTATTCTATTCTAACATCACTAATTAGCTGTGTTCTTTATATAATACAGATGGATATTAGCCATTTTCATATCTCATCATTTTATTTTAGGTGGTAGTATTTTATTACATACTTCTGTTTGTAACAAGTTTCCATGTATGTGTAAAAATTCCTTGTATAGGACAATATCAATTATAAATAAAGATTTAGATATTTTTTAAAATGTTGGTGCACTTATTATAGTATGATTCTATATAAATCTCCTCAATGACAAATTTTATTTAATGACTTCACAATTGGCTGAATATTTGGGTGGTAATAGAAACATTAATTTGCTTTAATGATGGGAAAAAATTCCATCTAGCACAGAAAACTGTAAACACTGTGCTGTGCCCTAAAGTATGGGTCCTGAAAAATCAGTATAAGACAAATTAGTGTATAGCAGAAATTAAATGTTACCAATTTCAAATCATAATCTCATGTGTTTATTTATACAAGACAAACGAATCAACAATAAGGCAGGATTTGTGAAATATATTAAAATATAGTACACCTATACAAGATAGAATATCTAAGAGATTACTGATCATTACATAAATTGAAGTTCATGAGAGTGATTTGAGAATATTTAGAAACCAGAGAATATAACACAAGATACAATTGTACCTGACACTCACTATCTGAAACACACTCGTAACATTACTGTTTCCTTAAATGCTGCTTCCCTAACTTGAAGATGGAAAACAGTCTCACCAAAATTGACAAACCATGCTTGTTTTAAATTGAAGACGATTAGTGTCTCCATTAAGCACTTCCTACACCCAGAATCAGAGAAAAGATTTCAATTGCAACAACTGCCACTCAGAGACACAATTTCTGCACAGGATTAAATGGTTAACGTAGTTCCATCCTCCTCTTTATTACAAGCATAGATGTGTTGTAAGTACATCTCTAATAATCCTGAAAATGTAGTCTATGTTTCCTGGAAGATAGGTTGAACAGCAGCTTGATTTCAGAACTGCCATCCTTAAACACTTAAAAAATAGGTTTCATTATCACTTGGATTAAACACCAACAGTCATTATCTGAAATCCAAGTATTGTGGATTACTTTCAATTACATTAGGAGCCATCCAGAACTGGTGTAATATGGGGAATCCTCATCTCTCTTTTGTAGCTCAGCTCAAGCCTCACAAATAATTCCCTCTTCCTCTGTGGCTTGGGCACTGGATCAGGTTCAAACACCAAAGAATCACATTTCCAGTATGATCACTTACCCAGACTCCTGATACCCTTCACTCCTTGCAGACTCTGCCTCTCAGACTGAAATAAACAATATTCAGCTGAGTCCTTCTGCCTGCCAGGACAAGATAGGATGAGATCCATGCAGCCAGTATTATGTGGGGGTGAGGCAGCTAGACCAGTAGATATGGGGTTTTAAATCTGTGACCTTCTCTCCCCTCAAAACTGCAATCATTTTTAGACAAGTAGCTACAGTGATAGGACAGTTTGGGGGAACTTAGAATATTTGCAAAAAACTTTTTTCCAGTTGCTAATTACCAAATAACAAAGATAAGTCTGTAGTTATCACTTTCAGGGAGTCTATTGCAGTGTTCAGGAAAAACTCTTTTCCTTGATCCCTGGAGGCAAACAGGGACTCATATGCAGGCAGCAGGAAACACTGAGGTCTGATACATGAGGGACTGGAAGTGAAGCTCATGGGTCTCACTGGATTTTCTGCTCCCTTGAGAAATTTTTCTATCTAAAAGTGTGTTGTTTCCTAAATTTCAGACCACCGAGTTGCACCATCATTTAAGCGATGCAGAGAAATTTAGCCAAAGTACCTGAGAAGGTTTTTCAAAAGGGTATAGTTGAAAGAAAATCATGATGACACTAACTCACATTAGAAACCACTGGAGTTTTTTGCAGAACTCAGGGCCAATTAACTTGAAAGTATAGAAGATATGGAAATTTTCCCGCAAAACATAATCTAAGGATATTGACTTCCCCCCCACCTCTAGTGGGAATAGGAAGTCTAAACAGAAAAATATCCCTGAAAAATAGAAATATAAAATCACCTCTCACGAGTAAAAACACCAGGATCAGATGGTCAACAGGCAGATTCTACAATTCCTGTAATTGTCAGATAAGCCAGTTGTTTCCTCAATTCAAGAACACGGGTTTGTTAGCACAATCCCCAACACTTATTTTTTTTCCTGAATATTGACTTAATGAGCCTTGTTTGCTTTTGGAATTAAGAAATATAAAATCTGGGTTCAAATTAATCTTTCAGATAAACAAATCCAATATTTGATCCAGGTCCGCTACCTACTGACCCCCGATTTCAAAATCAGAGGCTGGGTAGAAACTTGATGGTAAACAACCATTATTTACAACCCATATTTACAATTTACACTCAGAAGCAAACACACATGAACACCCACACACTCAAATATACAGTCACATACACTCACGTTGAAACACATGCTCACATTAACTTACTCCAAGAAACACAGACACTATGACACACACAGCCCACTCACATTCATAAAGTTACCCTCACACCTTCAGCATGTCATGTCCATCTCAATAACATGTTCACAGGTGGAAGAATGGAGGTGTCTCCAGACCTCTGTTTGCCTGAAAAGGGGGCCTATTTTACCCTTTTGGCTTTTCTTCCTTCCCTGCAACACCCTACAAACATGCAATGTTCTACTTCCCTCTCTTCCATCTATACTTACCTACCATGGCACACACTCAGGGAGGCAAGACACCTTATCTGTATCCTCCTGTGTCCTCCAATATCCAATATATCATGTAAAGTATTCCTGGGCTTCAATAGGACTAACTCACAAAATACATGTGTGATTCCAAGAGCAGAGCCCTGCTCACAGCACAGGTTAACTGACACATGTGTGAGCACATAGCAGGTGCTCAAATGAATGACTTTAATGAATAGGTGCATGTTGTTTCCCAAATAAAGTCTAACTTTTTGGGATAACTTTTACAGATAACTGTATTATCTGTGGTATCTTGTCATCTTCCAAAAGACAGCAAAGAATGTGGTCTTTCCAGGAAGCGGTGGGTGGTCTTCACTGGGAATCATCAGTTTTTGTGCTGAGATGTGACACTTGGGGTAAATGGCTCAGGATGCTGGGCTTGTTTTCTCTAGATTAGTGCTACTGAAAGTGGGTCCAGAGGCAGCGGCCTCAGCACCACCAGGGACATGTTTAAAAGTGCGATTTCAGGACCCCCACCCAGATCTGCCAGATCATGTCTGAGTGTGGGCCCCAAAGCAGAATCCCCAGGTCATTTATATGCACATTCAATCTGAGAATCAATGGGTAGTTAAGTGGTGCTGAATTCTGGCTTACTTCTTGGGGTACCTGGATGGTTTTTAAGAAATAACACCATCTGTGGCCCTCTCCCAGAGATTCTGTGAATTGGTTTGAGGTGGGGCCAAAATGTTATTTTAATAAATGTTATTGAATAAGGTGCCTCAAGTAATTTTAATGTGAGTCCAGGGTTAAGCACCAAGACTCCTGGATGGATTTCTGAGGTCTGAGTCCAGGCTGGGGTCCATGGGGAGGTAAAAGGACCTGCTCTGTGTGGGCTTTTAAGGGCAGGTCAGTCCAACCCACAACTCCATTGCTGTAGCACAATTTTTTGGCATCTCTGGGAGGCATCTCACGATATTGGAAAAAAGTCAATTGCTACCCACAATTCAGTGAAAAACACAAGGGAAAAATAAATCAACAGTGACTTCAAATAGAGGTTATCCAAATTCTATTAAACATGTGAAAAGATCTTCAACTTCCCTAGTAATCAAGGAAATGCAAATAAGATAATTCCTTAGAATCATCACAAACCAACAAAAAGAATAAAACGAAAATGACAGAAATTACTGTGTGTGGGCAGAATGTGGATAAACTAGGAATATCATACATTGCTGGGGGGCATGAAAATTTGGCAGAAAAAAACCCTTTGGGAAATTTTTCACAGTATCTAATAATGTTCAAGAGATGTAAACCTATGGCCCAACATTTACACTGTTATTTATATACCCAACAGAAATATTTTCATGCAACAAAAAGTTCTGGCATTTATATTATACCACTATTCATAATTGCCCCAAACTAAAACCAATCACATGACCATCAGCAGTGGAATAATGAAGTTAATTGTTTGATATTCACACAATGGAATCTTATACAGCAGTGTTAATGTAAAAGAGTCCAGAGTAATGTGCCGTAATACTGAAAATTCACAAAAATAAAGATTGAAACGAGCCAAATAAATTAAGTGCATGCTGTATTATTTCATTAATATAAAAAAAAAGATATCTATGCTCTAACTTGTCATAATATTGGGTACTGTTGGAGGTACCGACTAGAATAAGGCAAAAAACATGGCTTCTGAGGGTGCTGACAATATTCTGTCTATTGACCTAGGTGTTGTGTACAAAAATGTGTTCAGTTTGTGACATTTCATTGAGCTCTGTATGACCTGTGCATGCGACATTATTTATTTTTGTAGAGATCAACAAAAAAAGTTGGGAGAAATTTAATCTACTAACTAATGTTGGATGCTGTGAAATTGGGCAGGGAGAATTAAATGTATCAAAATACTACAGCATGATAGTTTTTTAAAAATATGCTGTAACTTAACACCTATGAAATATTGTATATATAACTTCCAAGGTGTAAGAGGTACAATGTGGAATGATTTAAAAATTAGTACAGAAGTATTTAAGACAGAAAAACTAAGAACATGCAACAGGTGTAATGAAAAACACAGTATAAATCAGTAAATCCAACCCAAAATAAGTTCATTATGATATTAAATATGAACAGACTAATTATTCTTGTAAAATCGAACATTTTACTATATGCAACTGGATAATTTTTCTATAAATATAGCAAAAATATAAGAATTTAAGTGAAAAAAGGAAAAATGTATTCTATATAATTTTCCCAATAATTACATAGCCTCTAAAGTAAAGGGCCAAAATATAGAGTTACTTAAAAAAATTGATACAGGAGTTAAGGTAGGAAGGATGAAAATATAGAACAAGTGTGATGAAGAGTATATAAGAAGTTGATGAATCCAATCCCAAATATATCCACTTTCATATTAACAATAAGAGCCTAATTACAACTAATAAAATCAAACATTTTAAACAATATCCAATTGATTTTATTTCCCAGACACATAGGTAAAATATAAGGTTTAAAATAAAAATAAAAAATACATTCCAAGTAACTTTAACCAATACACAACTAGCAAGGTGCTCTCAGATAAAATAGAATTGTAAAGTTAAAGCATATTTTTATTATTTTAATGAGTATTTTTATTTCTTAATTCACAGGTTTCTAATATTATTGACTGATGGAAAGCAAACATACTTTGACTCATTTATATAAATACAAAAGTGTATACATACACACACGTATACACACATACATAGAAATATGTACAAATATAAGTGTACATTTATATGTACACATCTTGCTTTATGATCAAATATGTGGCAAATATTTCTATAAATCTCATGTGAGCTAAAAATATTTGTCACTATTTTTGCAGCTAGTAGTTCCATATATATCTATTAGGTCAAAATACTTCTTCTGTTTTTCACATTTTAAATTCTTAATACTTTATATCGACCTCATAATGTAAAAACAGAGACAGCAATATTAAAGTATTTCCTAAAATTGAGGAAATATACATTTTCCTCCTTTGAAAGTTCACTCCTTAAACTCCAAAGAAACAAAATGGATTCATAACTTATGCTTTCAGTTGGTTATTCCCCTACTGCTTAAGTTTAATGGAAGGCTCCACCCTAAACTCATTTCCTGACCTGAGAGATGTGAGAGCCTGTTTCTAGACATTATACCAATTGGCATCTTCACATACCCATACCTTCTACAGACCTCCAAATCCATACGTTTTAATCTGAGACAGCATGTATTTCTTACCTGTCAACACTCACTTGATATTTTTAAAAAACCAGCAAAAACTACTTTTATGCTCTCCTTTGTTCCGAGCCAGGTCCCTCTATTCCTTTCTACATGAAAATATTTTGAATAAATCTCTCTTCAAAACATTCGATTTCAAATGAGTAATGTCTTTCTAAAGATGCGACTTATAAAACTCACTTGGCCTTTGATGCCTCTACTCTCTAAAAATGAAGTTATTCTCCAGCTAAACTTCAGGCTGTTCATTATAGTTTGGGATCTTTTGTTGTCTCCAGTATTTTGAATGACCACTTGAAATGATGTTGCTGTTTTTGTAACTTTTCCTACAATCCTGTAAGTAGTTAATATCTGGGAAAATTCATTATATCAGATTGATATTTACATGCTTGCTGACTTCATAATATCTAGATGTATCAGGATGCATTGTTTTAACATTGCATAGGCTCTGAATGCCTTCACTACAAATATTATTAAATTCCTATTACATAAGTATTAATATGACAGTTATATAATATTTCACTTTTAATTGCATTCGATTTATTGTTTATTTTGCATCAGAAGCTCAGTCTGTCCTGTTTACCACTCTATTGTAATATGACTGTTTCAGAAATGTGTTTCCACTCTGAGGGGTAACTAACCATTGTGAACATACATGACATTTATAGATTTATGCTTTAAATTTAAATCTAGAGAATTTTTGTATAATTTATTCAAGCAAAACAGAGCCTGGATGCTCTGGAGTCATGACTTATGAAAATATAGGGGCTTATAGTTGGAAAACAGGCAGCAATGAATGTAGAGAGCTTCACCAGCCACAGATGGTGATTATTTAAAACAGCCAAACAAATGTGAAAGATAGAGGAAAGAGTGCACAGAGATACAAAGGTGCTCAGCAGGACAAGGATGCGTTGGGTGGCTCTGGTCTCAGGCAACGATCTGTGGGAGAGATTGTTTGTATGTATGTATTTTACCTGCTCCTTATGCCTGTGCAGGATGAAAACCATGGAGCCGCTGGACCAGATCATGAGCCCCAAACAGAAACCATCATGTAATAATATCAGTGCTACATGGAGTGAGTCTGTGATGTTCTCATAATGTAGAGTATAACAGTATCCATAATTGTGTTTTTTTGTGGTATTTTTGTTGCTCCATTTTCCAGTTATATACACAGGAACTGTAATATTTAGCATCATATTCAGGACCCAGCAGAAGATGGTGGAGGTGCCCAGGTACTTGGGAGCTTTCACTTTAAGCTCTGCCCACTTGGAGTTCCTGGGGCTGATTGTGATCACCTGGAAGACACTCAAGAGGCAGATGGTGCCAATGGACACGTCCCTGCTCACTCTGTGAACATAGAAAACCAGTTTACATCCAATATCACCAAGGAAATCTTTTAACCCCAAAACTGCCAGTGTCTGGGGGACTCCTTTAGAGAGAATGACTAGGATGTTAGCTACAACCAAGTGCTTAAAAATCAAATCTGTGTTCCTCCACCTGCATCCTGTGTAATAAAGGAAGAGATAATGGTGAAGAAGACAGAAATTCCCCAGAATTCCAACCGTCATCTGTAATAAAATGATCATTCCTGTTGCCACATCCCCAGAGGCCATTCTTTCCACTCCCAGTGATGATATTCTTCTTCTGAGCAAGAGATTCCTGCATGGGAACAAGAAGCTGGATTACATGTATCAAGTCAACTGAAATCCACTATTCTCCACCTATATTAGTTCCCACTCAGAAATAATTATTTACTGTTTCTCTTTTATTTACCTGTTACCAAGATGTGAATGTATCACCTTTGAAGAGCTCTCACAAAATAAAAATCATTGCTATAAAGGCCAAACTATAGTAAATCCAGGATTCTTCAAAATTTCATTAATTAGGCAGGACCGTTATTTTCATTCAAAAAACATGGAGCGCTTAGGCGGATGAAGTTTAATGACTTGCCTAATTCAAACTTGTTTCATGTACAAAGTGAGGACTTCACCTGGATTAATTGGTAAAAAGTCAGTGTGGTTATACACTATGCTATTCTAGCATGACTAGTTGTCCATGTTCTTCAAGTAATCCTGATATACATTTATTAATTATTATTTTTCATACCTTGTCATTTTAATGTATATTTACTATTTATGATTGTTCATACCTCGTCATTGTATTTCAAACTGGTGGTATTTTCTTTTATAATATTGCTTGTAATAAGTTGCCATTTGTGATTTATTATATAGGCCAATAAAAATTATGCAGATTTAAATTTCTTAGTAAAATATAGATGCACTGATTGTAGTATAATTCCAAAGGGACCTGCATTATGACAAATTATATTTCAATAAAGCACCATTGGCTCTGCATTGAGATGGCAACAGAAACACAGATTTTCTTTTATTCCAGGAACCAAATGACACCTGTCACAGGAATCACTGAACTCTCTCCTGCCCTAAACTATGGGGCATGAAATGCCAATATGTGATAAAAGGTCATAGGGGAGCAACTAAATAATATTAATTTCAAATCATAAACTAATTTGTCTATTAATACATGAGAAGTAAAAGTATTATCACTAAGTCAAGATTTGTGAAAGTTATTAACATATAGACACATACAAAATTGAATCTCTAAGGTGTGTTATATGTATATTTATTAATTGAAATTGTAGAGCTTTGGACTCATATAATATTAATATTAAATCAGAGAATGTATCAGTAGATACACTTGTGCCTGAAGCTGCAATCTAAAACCAATTATTACTATGTTACCTTTTCTTTTAATGATGCTTCCCAAAATTGAAGATGAAAGTCTCACCCAAATCAACAGATCATGGATGTTTTCAGTGGAAAATCTTTATTGTCTCCACAAAGCACTTCATACACCCAGAGTTAGAAAACATTGCCATTTCAGCAACTGCATTCAGAATCACTACAGCTGCCAGAATTAGAGAATTCCTGAAGATTTATCTTAGTCTTTATTGCAATCATGGAGTTAATATAGGTGCACCTCTAGTAATCCTCAAAATATAGTACAAGATTCCCGTAAGGTAGGCTGAGTAGCTTATATATTTCAGAACTACTGTCCCTAAGCACAGTAAAAATCAGTTTTCGTTATCATTTAGATAAAACACCAACATCACATTCAGTAAGGTTTACAATAAATCACATTAGGAACCATAAGTCATTGGTCTAGGACCCATCTCTCTTTACTAGCACAGCTCATGTCTCAGGTATTATTCTTTCTTCCTTTATGGATTTGGCATTGTGCCAGTTTCAAACACAGAAGGCTCTCTTTTTCCAATATCATGACTTACTTACCCAGACTCAGATACCCCTCCTTGCTTGCAGACCTTGCCACCTAGACTGAAATAGAAAATACTCATCTGACTCCTTCTAGCTGCTAGAAGAATGGGCTCAGTGTTATGGTCAAGACAGTATTGTGTGGGAGGGAGGAAGACAGCCAGACCACTAGATATGAGTTTGTGATTCTGTGACCTCAAGTCCCCTCAGAACTGCAATTATCGTTTCACCTGTAGTTGCAATGAGATCACAGGCTAGGGGAACTGAGAATGTTTGTGAAAAACTTTTCTGCGGTTGTTAATTATTGAAAAACAATTAAAAGTTTATAATTAACATCTCTAAAGAGACTATTGCAGTTTTCATGGAAGGCTCTTTCTTTTCCTTAATCACTGGAGGCAGACAGGGACTCATGTGGAGGCAGCCAGAAACACTGAGGTCTGACACATGATGGATGGCAGCAAAGATCAAGGGTCTCACTGATTTCCTTGCTCACCACCAAGTGGGCCTTTCTATGTTCCTCCCTGTCTACCACACCTAGTTCATATTATATTATAGTTATCTATGGTTGAGCTCCTTCTCGAAACAGGCCTTCCATCTTAAATTCTTTTAGGAAGTGAGGAGAAGGTCAAAAATTCTTCTGGAGTCTTTCGTTCTTAAAAATAATCAAGCCAAAGAATTACATTTTGGAGTAGCAAATTCTGTTCCTCTACATCCCCACCCATCAAAATTCTCCAAGAAGTTTCACAGTCCAGAAGCTGAGTTGCTAGATTGTTGCATCTCACTGAACTAGTCTCTTAGTCCTGACAATAGGTCAGGTTAGTCAGGTTCATTTCAGGAGTGTTGATGCAGCTGGGCTCCCAAAGTTAGGCCTATATCGTGTATGCATGCAATCAGGTATTTAATAAAAGGCATGGAAAACACAAAGAAAAACAAAGGTTTATGGTTGGATCAAATTATAAACCAGTTTCAGAGCCTAAGATCCAACCAGTCAAGATTTCTAGATATCATGGTCAAAGTATCTTTTTTTTTAATTATTTTTTTATTTTTATTTATTTTTTTATTATAATTTTATTTTTCCCCCCAAAGCCCCAGTAGACAGCTGTATGTCACAGCTGCACATCCTTCTAGCTGCTGCATGTGGGACACGGCCCCAGCATGGCTGGAGAAGCAGTGCGTCGGTGCGCTCCCGGGATCCGAACCCAGGCCGCCAGCAGCGGAGCACGCGCACCCAACCGCCAAGACACGGGGCTGGCCCTCAAAGTATCTTTTGTAGTTTGAAATGTCCCTGATGACATAATTGGGTGTTCAGGAATTTTTCTGAGTGGCTTACACAAAAACAGGCACAAAGATCGTCCTAACATGGGCTATTGTGGTGATTTCTCTTAAAGTTATATCAAGTTGTTTACCTTCCTTTTTCAGGACTTCAGGAAAAAATGCGGCTTTCATCATCAATGATTCCCAGTCAAAAGTGGGGTAAATATGAGAATCATTAGTTTGGAGAGTTGTAGTCAGACATTTGAGAAAACTAGAAGAATTTAGGATCCAGTCCAATTTACAGGTAGAAAACAAAAATCTCAAAGACAATTAACTGGGCTAGAATCTAATATCCATAAATGTATATTACAGTTTCTGCTGAAACATAGTTTTTCTCTCTGAAACCATCCTCAATTTTTTTAATAACGATAGCAAAAGTAAGACTTATTTGTTTTCAAAATAAGTCTGGTGTCAATAAACATGCCACAATTATTTACATAAGTACAGCAACAATAGTGATTGATCATATAGTCTCTTTTAAATCTACTTTACTGGAACTTTTCATAAAGGATCTCAGATTGAAATTTTGAAGGCCTCTCAAGGCCAAGAAAGCCAAGTCAAGGTCTTGTCCTCAGTCTCTACCTGCAATAACTATAGATTTGTGCAAATTCCTCTCTTCTTGAGGTTACCAAAATATCCTGAGGTTCTTGCACCTGCCAGGAAGTGACCTTCTTTACCCACCTGGTAAGGATGCTGGAAATCCTGTAAGCAAGGTACCAGGCTGATATTTCCAAGGGGTTTTATTTGTTTCATAAAGCCAACGTTTGTTGACTTTGTCCTTAAAACTCTTTGGTCATATATGACTCTATTCATGTCTCCATCAAATATGACGTCCCAGTCAAAGCCTTGGGAATATAATCAATGTTTCCAATTCTGTCCTGTTATAAAGAGAACAGATTCTTACTGAACGTATGCAAACAACTATATTGCTTTCAAAATTAGAGTAATCACTCATCAAGAGTTTCCAAATTCTGGAGGGATCAAGTAGGTAGAAAAAGATAAAAGTTTCAATTCTGCTTACAAAAGCAAAATTTACAATTGCTGTAAGTCATAGTTAGCTTAAGAGAAAATAGAAAAAGGTTTCCTTAAATCTGAAAAACAAAACTTTAAAAAAATCAGCAATATTTCATAAAAGTCACAAAAATTATAATTATCCTCATCAGTTCACTTAATCCTATGTAATTAATTCTTGGTGTTGATCTTTTCTTAGCAGTTTTAAGAAGCCATCAATTTCTCTGCTAGAGTTTGATAATTTCTTGTTCAGTTTAGTTTTATGATCTGAAAGTTTAACAGAAATCTATATTGTAAATTGTCAGAGTCATTTTCATGGATCTCTCTAAAGATAAAACGTATTTGCAAAAGCACGAGAGTAAAACAATAACTGTTAATGACAAAGAACTTAAAATAGCATGTTTAAAGATCCAATTTCAATGCAATTAATAAGGAAATTTGATGATTTATGTGACGTATTTTAAGATTGTAGTTAGAATGATTACAATATAGCATAAAGTACACTAAAAAATGAATAAAACTTCTGGAACATTTATATTGATAACATATGCATAGAATGATATCCATAAAGGATGTTTAGCATCACTTATTTGACAATGCTTCCCATGTAATTTAACATACCAAACAACTTTAATTATTTTAATATCTCCCTCTTTATTGGAAGAGAGAACAAATTCTTTGAGAATTCCCAGGGTCCTGCTGAAATACTGAAAGTTACTTTCAGGTCACAAGAAGACTTTCTATAGTATTTGGATTTTCAGGAAGTTTGTCAAAAATATCAAAGAATCATAAGTCAATATGAAACAATGATTAGTTATCCACCTAGCCAAAGTGACAACAAGAGATCTTAAAGGCAAATACAGAGAGTTAAAAATTTAAAATAAATAAATAAATAAATAAATAAACAAATAAAACCTTAGCTCTCTTAATAGAGAGACCTTAGCTTTTTCAACACAAGAATTTGTTTTGATGAAACACAGAATTTCTCTCTTTCAGGTAGACTTATTCACAGGTAAAGAAAACCTGTTCATAATCACTTTATCAAGAGCAGATTAAAAGTCCAAGAAAACTACCCTTTTAAAAGAGAGAGAAGGGGCAGCCCCGTGACTTAGAGGTTAAGTGCGCACGCTCCGCTACTGGTGGCCCAGGTTCGGATCCCGGGCGTGCACCGATGCACCGCTTCTCCGGCCATGCTGAGGCCGCACCACACATGCAGCAACTAGAAGGATGTGCAACTATGACATACAACTATCTACTGGGGCTTTGGGGGAAAAAAGGAGGAGGATTGGCAATAGGTGTTAGCTCAGAGCCAGTCTTCCTCAGCAAAAAAGAGGAGGATTAGCATGGATGTTAGCTCAGGGCTGATCTTCCTCACACACCAAAAAAAAATAAATAAAGAGACAGATAAAAAAATTCTTATTTTGTACCAGCTTACTTTTGATATTAAAACTCATATACTTAAATTTATTTCTATCTTTGCCAACTTGACTATGCACAAAACTCTTTTCTCAGGGTTCCTCATCCATAAACCTTCTATATTATTCTTTTTTACATACAGAATTTGTCCCATGACTTCTCTCCTTCCCAACCTTTCCTTAGGGCAAAAATTATTTCTCTCTTTCCTGTAACAAATTTTACTTTAAGGCAAATTTACTCTGTTAAAACAAACAAATAAAACTATCTCCATTTCTTATACTTTCTTTTTAAAAAAAATTTATTGATTTTTTAATTAATTTCTTTAAAAAATTATTGTTGGTTTATAACATTGTGTAAATTTCAGGTGTACATTATTATATTTTGACTTGTGTATTGACTGCATCATGTTCACCACTAAAAGTGTGGTTTCCATTCATCAACAGACATATGTGCCGCCTTATCCCTTTTGTCCTACTCCCAGCCCCTCCCCTCCGGTAACCACCAATTTTTTCTCCTTATCTATGTTTTGTTTGTTTATCTTCTACATATGAGTGAAATCATTATAGTATTAGTCGTTCTCTGTCTGACTTATTTCACTTACCAAAAACATACATCTTGTTTTCCTTGCATACAGAGACATTTCCCTTGTTAAATTCTAGTAGCTTTAATCACATATGTTAATTAGAATTCTTAATCTTTTGGAGCCTTCATTTTTTGTGAAAACTAAAAATGAAGCAATTATGAATTGTCTTTCACATTACCATTCTGTGGCTTTGAAAAATTATAAATAAACTTTTCATAATTTCTAGAAATATATGCTATTTCATAGTACAAACTTTCAATAAATCACAAAACATATTTAGCAATAGAGACAAATATCTTTAGTTTCTCTGTAATAAGAAGACAAAATTAGGCAAAATTATTCTTATTTAGCAGTTAATGTTTCTGTACTTTATGCTATTTGGAAATGATCTAGATCTCCAGTGAATTTTCCATGATTTAATTTAACTTAGCAAAACTTCAAAGTTTAAAGTAATCAAAGATATTCTGGCAACTATTTTAAGTACACACGCCATAGAATGTAATTATTGCTAAAAGTTTAGCTGTGTACTCTTATGTCACTTCCATCTATCTAAATGATTTTCTCTCAACAAGTATTTTTAGATTACTCACAAAAACCTCATGAGACATTAGACAAAATTAGCTACCATTGTAAGTTATTATTTTTGCTAAGAAATTTGTAACATTCGTAACACGAGCTTATTTGACTAGGAAACCCAGACTGAACATCTGCATCATCTCCAATGCTGAGAACTCTGAGGACATGGCTATTTCAAATAAACCAACAAACTTAAGTAAGCTTTTGTTTGCCAAATTTTATTTTGTATCATGGTAACTTGAAAAACTTTTGGGTTAGCTTCTATTACATTGAGAAAGAATTTATACAAGCACTTACATTAAGCTGACTAAATAGAGCTCTTAATTTTGACTATACCATCCAGAGGTAAAGAAAATATCTCACATTTACAGAATATATATATATATATAATTTGTATTTAATATTAATTAATACAAATATTATATTAAGCATTATTACAGATATTAAATATAAAAACAGACATGTATATAACTATATATATAGTTATAGATAGATAGATAGATAGACAGATAGATAGATAGATAGAAAGAGAGAGAGACATGAACACACGAGCAGACACAGACAGAACCTTTATAGCTTCCATTAAATTTTTGCTGTGAATCAGATACGATACAATACTCACTAATTTGTAAAAGAAAAGTTGGATCCAAAATTTGTTTTAGCAATTGGAAAGAATTAAGTTCACCTGCTAAATCTTTTTACTGATATTTGTGGAGAGGACATTTAAGATTTTTTTTTCTTATATACATGCAATGCCTTTATCTAAGCCTTAGGTCTCTTGGAGCCAAACTAACACCTAAGAGGGATGTGCTGTGGGGTTGGGACTGTTGTATCGTTTGACAGAGTACCTCATTGTACAGAAATTTCCTTGAGATTCGTGGGCTGACCTAGTGTCCATCTACCCCTTTTTGTGACCAACTTATCCAATCATTGGAGTTTTCTTGAGGTGGTGAGCAGCTTAATGGCTCCTAAATGCTCAACACGTGCCCACCATTTTGTGACTTTGGCTTCCAAATTGTCTCAGACCAACATCTTTTACCTCATGTGCATATTAACCCATTGCAAAGTTTGCTATTAGAGTGCATGGCTGGCCCGGACAACGGGCTTATAGAGCCTATGCTTTTTCTTCTTTATGACAAAAGACAGATACAAGGAAAAAAAAGTGACCATCTCTGGGAGGAGAAGGATCAATAACAACCAAAGAGTGCTCTACCAAATTCTCCAGAGTTGCTGAGTCCAAGAAACTAGCTTCACAAATATATTCTCCTGCTAATCTAAAAGAAAAGGAAAAACCTCCATACTCTCACTTCCACTGGACCCTACAGACAGAGATCCTGGAGACTGACATGGTAAGAGCTCTTATTTCCTGCCAGCTGTTTTCACAGGTCCAGGAACTCCTAGCTGCAGTAGTCCTGGAGCAAGCAGTGTTAAGCCAGTTAAGTGTCTCTCATTCTCATCACCAACTGTAGAGAAGAAGTAATATTCCTCTATCTCCAGGTTATTTTGGCTGATCTAAGAATTAAGCAGACATGATCCAGAATAACTGGAGAAAATCAAACAAAGTCTAATAAGTTGTATACATAGGAGAAACCCAGCAAAACTGAATAACTTGTCAAAATTGCTGAAGCCACCACCTTAAATACCATCATCAGCTACAGACGAAGGAAGATGTTGTGGGTAGCGGTTTGGAATTTAAAGGGTAGGAAGGCACTCAACTGGACATGGAAAAGCAAATGTTTGGTAAAAAAAAAAAAAAATGTTTTCCATGCCTTGCAAAGACAATGAGACATGGTGAGAACTTTGAGCAAACAGGCCTTGCTGGGTTCCTCCCTGTCCACCACACCTAGTTCTTGTTATACTAGAGTTATCTATGGTATGAGCTCCTTCCTGAAAGAGACCTTCTATCTTAAATTCTTTTAGACAGTTAGTGAGAAGGTCAAAGTTTCTTCATGAGTTTTTTGTTCTTAAAAATAATCAAGGGGCCCGCCCAGTGGGGTAATGGTTAAGTTTGCATGCTGTGCTGCAGCAGCCCGGGGTTCGTGGGTTCAGATCCTGGGTGCAAACATATGCACCGCTTATCAAGCCATGCTGTGGTAGGTGTCCCACATAAAACAGAGGAAGATGGGCACAGATGTTATCTCAGGACCAATCTTCTTCAGCAAAAAGAGGAGGATTGGCGGCAGATGTTAGCTCAGGGCTAATCTTCCTTGCCAAAAAAAAAAAAATCAAGCCAAAGAGAGACATTTTGGGGTAGCAAATTCTGCTTCCCTACAGTAACTTGTGTGGATTTACTTTTTTTTTGACAGGGAAAAAAATGTTTAATTACATACTCAATCCATTTGGTGTAGGATTTACTTTTAATTTACATACATAATCTGTTCCCGTCAAAATGTCTCCATTAATTTTATCATGGCTTCTTGCAAATTTTCCTATGTATACTTCACTCTGTTGATCTCTCTGATTAATGTAACAACAGAGGCTGAGACAAAATCTTGTCAATTTGTCTATTGCAGCATTTAAGATTACTGCCTAGAGGCTATGAAGCAGCAGTATTGGACCAACCTACAGTATTGATCTCTAAAATGATCATAAGAGTCCCAGACTCAACTAGATGAACAAATCCCATAGACCATTAAGGTGTGTCTTAGAACACCATTCGGTTTTCTTCTTACTTCTCTGCTTCTTACTTCTCTTTGACTTATCCTGAGTCATTATCCAGTTGTAGCAGGATGAGTTGTGATTGTACAGAATCTAATGTGGCCCGTAAGGAAAAAGTCTAGCAGAATTATGTCATCCATAGGAATATTGACCAGAGAATCGAGGCTGACTTGAATACCTTCCTCCACTGGTGATGTTTCCTAGAACACTTGCAGGTCTTTATGACCACCCCAAAAGTACAAGTCACTATGTTATCAGGTAGGGTGGTAATGAAAGATTTTCTCAAAACTGCTTCTTGTGACTGAATGGGGAATAGAATTTCCCCCAAAGAGAGCTCTCAACTTTTCCTATATTTTGAAGGGGCAATTCTGTATTTCTGTTTTGAATGTACAAATTCTATTTATCAAGCAATGATTTTGACCTCCTTCATAACTTGTTAGTGATGTAGTTCAAGATGACCTACTTTAAAATGGAAATTTCAGGCTGGGGAGATGAAATACCCTCTATTGTTCAGGTATTAGTTCTGATAAAAGTTAAGTAGCAATATAATAGCTGAATTCCTAAAGCAGAGTACCTAGTGTCACTGTCAAGAAGGCCATGTAGTCAAAACCCCAAGGGCCACTCTTAGTTGGAGGTGCCTTCCCTTTGCCAAAGGTTCCAAATTACAAAGCCATCAGTCACAATTTTTCCTGACTTCTGTAGAAATTGGACTATATAAATTTGATCACATAGTTCCAATGAACTTTAACTTTCCAATGAAAATAGAACTGAGACTTTCATGATATCTTTGCCACAATCACTGGCAGGAATTGATAACATCTTTGTCAGAGCTCTTGGGACTGAAGCTTCTGACTTGACAACAAACACAGCTATATCTCTATATGTAAAATAAGATATCAGAGATATAGGCATTCAGGATGTAGTCTGATGTATACACAGGTGGCAACTTACTGCCAAGTTTGTCTCCCTAAAACTTCTCTACCTGCCCCTTAACTTTTGGGGATAATCTCCTCCACCTCTATGGGATGGGAAAGCACAAGCATATCCCACATCAATTCCAACTGCAGATTCTGATGTATAAACAACAAGAGGATGAATTAGCCCAAAGTTCCCCACTCATGTCATGTTAGCTTTTTAACCTTGCTCTGAATTCTGCCCAAATAATACTGGCTACATTTATTTAGTTTATATGCTTTTATTTTTCTACACGAACACCAACCAAGGAGTTGAAGTCTTGTTTGAGTCAGGAGTTGCAGCAATCTTATGCTATCCCTGGGGCAGGAGCATGGCAAATGCAAAACAACTGATACTGTTGGATGGGAGTGGGGGAAACCAGGCAGGTGAGGAGGTTTTTCTCTTAACTCTTCACTCCAGGGTCTTTGCTGCCTTCCTCCTCTTGTACTTCTGAGCATCTGAGAGTACACAGGATCAACAGTTTCTTTCTCTCCACACCATTTATTTGACTTTATCCCACAGTCCTTAGGGCTTTCACTCACTCTTGTATTTAGCATACCCTCACCCCAGGGGACCACATAGGATGGTGACTTGGGCTCCTGGATCCAAAAGAACTCTACAAGTTTGAGTTCCCTGTCTCCTCAACACTCTCAAGCATATCCAGCTTTTTCTCTAAAGCTGCTGAATCAGAGAGGGGGTCAGGGTTTACACAGGTAGAGAGAGAATCCTTTCTAGTAAGCAAGGCACTAAAAGACATAATTCTTTTAGTTTTTAGTAGCCCATTGGCTGCTTACAGCTCAGGCACATGAACTGATAATATTTTCAAAGTTCTATGTCAATTTGGGGGACTTCTTGGCCTTACCTCTTGCTAGGAGCTAAATGAAAAACAAACAAAGCACATACAGACTGTGTTTCAATCCTACCTCTCACACACCAGCCTCATGAACACGGAGGGCAGTGGAGGGAACTTACTGCAACTTAGCCCAGTTCTTGTGCAAGGAAGATTGCTGTTGCTTTCAGGAGATTTTCTCATATCTGCTAACCAGCCCTATGAAGGGTCCTTGTCTTTTTCTCTTCTGGAAAATCATCTCTTTCATATCTATCATCCTACTTATCCAAACTGTCAAAAAGTGTGAAGAGTTTTGAACTTATCCTATTTGCAATCCAACAAGTAACCCTGTCAGTTTCATGGATGCTGACAGAAGGCATGAGAATCCTGAGTTTGAGATAAAAGACTTACTGTCATTAAATAAGAAATTTTAAAAATATGGGAAAATGCAAATATGTTAGTATTAAAATGTCCTTTTATTTCTCAGGTGGTGGTTAAATATATTAGATAACTTTACACTCTGATTAGTATTTAAAAGTATCTTGTAATTTCTAGGTTAAAAACTAAAATATACTGAATATACAATTGCCAATAAAAAAGAATAAATGTAACACAGGATATGTAAAAATAGATTAAGAAAGTAAAACGTGTTAGTAGCATCCAACTATATGTGTAAAATAAATCCTAAAAATATGGATTATTATATTAAATATAATATAATTTTGCTTCTGTAAAAACCAAATATTGTTCCACTATATACAATTGGATATTTATTAATAGATAGAACTAAAAGTTAAGGAGTGTAGTAGAAAAATGAATAACGCATTGCTTGCAATTTTAATTAGTCAACTATCACAGTGAGATAAATATTAGCTAAAAAAGAATTTAAGATAAAAGCAGTTTGTAATTGTTAGAAAAAGAATTATTTTAATATTTCTCAATGTGCAATTATCCTATATTATTGTCTGATGGAAAACAAAATTAATCTGACAGAATATATACTTATTATATATCAATGTACATATATACACATTTATACTAATGTATGTGTGTGGGTAGCTCCACTCTCCTATAATGTGAAGTTTCATAAATGTACTCATGAGTTTGTGGGAGATGAATGAGTATGCAACTGATCATCATGCATACATGTGCACTTATCTGATCAGACAGACGGTTTTTGTATTCCTTATCCAGGCAATGCAAAACCAGGATACACTAGAGTCTCAACTCATGAAAAGCAAGGAGGTAACATTGGAAAACAGGCAGCAATTAGTGCAGAGATGGTCACCATCAACTCACTGAGGTCATTAAACAGAGCCAAACAAACTTGAAAGACACAGGAGATGGGGTAACAAGACACAGGCACTCACCAGGACAGACATACTTTGGGTAGCTCTGGACTCAGGGGAGGATCTGGAGGAAATCTTGGTTCTATGAATGTGTTGTACCCTCTGCTTGTGCCTGTACAGGATGGAGCCAACAATGGAGCCGCTATCCCGGAGTATGGATCCCAAACTCAGAGACAGCAGGGAATGATGACAATGCTGCATATAGTGATCATGTGATTGTTTTAATTATTTATCCCAGAACAGTATCCCAAATCCTTTTCATGTTTTGCTCCATTTTCTCATCACATACATAGGAAAAATGATATTTACCAGCTTGCGCAAGATCCAGGAGAAGGTATTGGTGATTTCCACTTACCTGGGGGCTTTTGCTTTAAGCTCTGCCCACTTGGAGTTCCTGGGGCTGATGATGACAGCTTGGAAGATACTCAAAAGGCAGGTACTGCCAATGGACATACCCCTGCCCACTCTGTGGGCATAGAAAACCAGTTTGCATCCAATGTCTTTGAGGAAATGTTTCAACTCAAATGCTGCCATTGTCTGTGGGACTCCTTTAGAGAGAATGACCACGGTGTTGGCTACAATCGGGTGCTTGAGAATCAAATTTGTGGACCTTGACCTGCACCCAGTGAAGTGAGGGTGATATAATGGTAAAGAAGAGAGAAATTCCCCAGGATTCCAAATATAGTATGTGATAAGAAGATCATCCATATTGCCAAATTCCTGAGGTTATTCTGAGTTCTCAGTGATTGACACTTGTCTTCACAGCCAGAGATTTCTGCATGGGAATATGAGATGTGGGCTACATGGATCATGCCTAATGAAATCCAATAATCTCTAGTTACGACCAGTTCCTGCTTATAAATATGTACTTACTTTTTCTTTTAATTAAGAGTTTTCCAGAGTTGAATGCATAACCTTGAAAGCACTTACAATGTATGTATCACTGTTCTGGAATCTGGACATGAGGTAACTTCTCTATTCTTAAAAAATATATGAAGTAGATTTGCAAAATCTCCTATCACTTTCATTATTAAAAGGAACAGAAAATAAGCAGAACAGTTAAGTCATTTGTAAAAATTCACACCCTGATTAGAGAGCCAGGGAGGCCTTGAACCCAGCTGGGCTGGTAACAAAGGTAGTGCTTTTAACCACCATGCTATACTAGTAAAGTTAGTTAACTAGGTTCTTCAAATAATTTAGATCAATATCACTTTGGTTTTGCCCCTTGTTATTACATTTTATAATACTAGTATTTTGTCTTATAATTTTGTGTGCAATATACTTCCATTTATGTGTAAAAATTTATTCTATAGGACAATATCATTTATGATTGTGGCTTTAAGTATCATAATACCTATAAATTGCACTGATTTCAGGATAATACTACAGAAATCTACTCCATCACAATTCAGATTAATAAATGCAAGTATGGCTCAATATTAGTATGGGAACAGAAAGCCTCATTTGTTTTTACGCTAGAAACAAAAGCATAAAGGACACTATTACATGAATTATTGAACAATCTCATGTCATGTCCTAAGCTAAGGGACATGATAAAACAGTGTAGGGAAGAAACTAAATTGTTACTAATTTCAAATCATATACTTATCTGTTTATTAATATTTGTATTAAGCAAAGCTATTAGTAATGAGGTGATACTTGTGTAATTAAAATACAAGACACATAGCAACATGGAATTTGTGAGGTATGAAGTCTTGTGTATTCTATATGTGGAAATAATACCATAAGTTTTTTTTTTTTCTTTTGTCTTGTTCTGTCTTGAGAGCTTGAATTTGTGACCAGTGAGATCCTCTCTGGTCTCCACCACCCATAGGAAGCATGTACTGGTGTGCATCTTGGCAGCCAATCAAATAGACTGGGGTTCCAGGATGCACTCTCTTTGTCCAGCTGTGTCAGCTCTCACGGGAGTTTATCATAGGGGTCCAAACCCTTTAGGGGCCTTGGTCATCTCAACTTTAGTTGCTTTTCTCTACACTATCCTTTCAGTCTGTGCAACAAAAGCCTTTGCTTTGTTAGACTATTTTTGGGACTGAACATTCTGGATCATGTGAGGGCTGCTTATTTTGCCCTCTCTTTTGGGGACACTTATTAAGTCCATGGTTAACCCATAAAGGGCTTATTGGTTTGAGTTGCTATTAAGATCCTATATGTCAATGGCCAGATGATGGGTCCTTTAAATTGGAAAAACTTCTAAATTGAAAATATTTTTAGAGAGCTCTCATTATGAACAGCTGTTTCAGTAGTGCCTATGGAAACATCAAATTGAAAAAAAATACAAGGCATTAATGACTAAGCTTAAGAACTTAATCAACTTTGTTCTCTAATCTTCCTCCAATGGTCTTACAGATGCTCATGAAAACATTAAGTTAGTTAACAAGAGAATGCGAAGAATCTAACAGGAGAATCAAGGGACTCTTCCCAAGAAGTTGAAAAGCTTTAAAAGAGTTATTGGGAAATAAGATAAAGCAAATATTGAAATGGGGGACAACAATGTGGAATCAGACAGGGAAGAATCAGGAGAGTCATCCCAGCAGGATGAAAATCTTTAGAGGATTATTAAAAAATGGTATGAATGGGGGCCGGCCCGGTGGCGCAAGCGGTTAAGTGCGCGCGCTCCGCTGCGGCGGCCCGGGGTTCGCTGGTTCGGATCCCGGGCGCGCACCGACGCACTGCTTGGTAAGCCATGCTGTGGCGGCGTCCCATATAAAGTGGAGGAAGATGGGCACCGATGTTAGCCCAGGGCCGTCTTCCTCAGCAAAAAAAAAAAAGGAGGAGGATTGGCGGATGTTAGCTCAGGGCTGATCTCCTCACAAAAAAAAAAAAATAAATAAAATAAAATAAAATAAAAATAAAAATAAAAAATGGTATGAATGAAATGAATATTAATGGGGTTAAAACAAATGTTTTAATGCAGCATTATCTAAGATTGAGCAGACTAAAGGGACTCCCTACTGGCCCCCCAACATTAAAGGCCCCCACACGTCTGCTCTATTTACCCCAGTTTGGAGAAATTTAAAAAGCCATAAGGCAGAGATGACAATGAGAAACCTGATCAACAATCACTTGGGGCAATATTTAGACCAGTTAATCAAGTTAAAGATTGGCAAAAGGGCCCGTGTCCCTTGATTCAACCTCTCACTGGGTACTCAAAGCCTTCTGCACAAGAATGGATAAAATGACTAGAAGATGGAGAAGATAAAGTTCATGGAATCTTTGATGCAGGGAACCCACAAGCTGTGCTACCAAGACCCAGGATCCATTGGTGGGATCCTGGTTCAGGCTACAATTAGATGGAGAAAATGTAAAAGTATAAGAGTTGATAACATTATAAAGTTTGAAGTGTTTGAGCTAGTATTATATAAAGAGGTTATGTCAAATTTGACTAGGTGTTTGTGGAAAAGGATGTTATGTATAGATGAGACATTGTTTTCCCTATCTAGCATTATAAGACTGAGACTTATTGATGGAATCCTAACAGAAGCTATGATTAAAATTATAAGAGTTGATGGAATTAAAATGAAATTTTGTAGGAGAATTGTATTTGAACAGGCCTAATCTGAAGTGATTGCATCTCTTTTGCCTGATTGTATTATAGCTTCTATTATGGGGATGGATATTGTATCTACCTGGGGAATGTTTCTCATGTCTGATACTGTAAAACAGAGCATATAAATCTGCCCTTCAGGCCATGTTAATTAAACATACTAAAGGGAGTCAATAGGGTTGCCTGAGCCTACAGAGTGTAGGATGGAAACTGGAGGCAGACATTGGGGGATAAAAAAAAAAAAAGGATGTTCCCCCCACCAAGAGTGAATTGGTCTAGGGTTGAGTTGTGCACTCAGAAAGAGGGTCTTTGTTAAATGCTTTGTGTAGACTTTTTAATGGTGCTATACGTTGTCCTGAAATTTAGAACATGAAAAATCTTTTGACTTACCTCTTAGTTAGAAATCTCCCTGATATCCCTGATATAAAGAAGCAACTTAGAGAAAATGTAACTAGATGTGCGTATCAGCCTTCTGATATCACTCAGGCTAGAATCCAAGTTTTTGAGAAATTAAAAGCAACTATCTTTGTCTTGAACATCTCTACAAAATCAGACATGTAAACACAACCCACAATTACCTGAGACTAATCTTGTTTAGCTCAATCAATAAAACCAAAAAAAAAAAAAAAGGGGAAGTAAGTGTGAGATATTTTCTACTTCTGGAAACTATGGCCAAAATTGAGCTCTATTTAATTGGCATAAAGTAAGCACTTATATGAATTATTTTTAAAAGTAATAGAAAATAACCCAAATATTTTTCATCTTAACATGATGAAAATAATCTATGGTAAGTAAAAGTTTATTTAAGTTTGTTAGTTTTATTGAAATAGGCATGGCCTCAGAGTTAGCAGCATTGGATATGATGCAGACACGCAGCCTTTATTCTACTTGGGTTTATTAGTCAAATAAACTGATACCTGTGTTACAAAATTTGTCAGCAATAATAATAACTTAGAATAATAGTGAATTTTGTCTAATGTCTTATGAAGTTTTCATGGGTAATCTAAATGTAATTGTTGGGAGCCAATGATTTAGAGAGATGTGAGACAAGAGTTTATAGATATATTTTGTAGCAATAATTATGTTTTATGGTGTATGTACATAAAATAGCTTCTAGGATCTCTTTGGTAACTTGAAACATTGAAGTTTTGCTAGGTTAAATTAAGTGATGGAAATTTCATTGAATATCTAGAGCATTATCAAATAGAATAGAATATTGAAATGTTAATTACTAAACAAGTTTAATTTTACTTACATTTGTCTCCCTATTACAGAAAAACTAAAGATGTTCAGGTCACTTAATAAACATATCTTGTGCTTTACTGAAAGATGTTACTATGAAGTTGCATACATTTATAGAAATTATAGAAAGTTTTTGTCTGTCAATCCAGAGAATGCTAATGTAAAAGACAGTTCATAATTGATTAATTCTTAGTGTTCACTAAAAATTAAACATGCCAATTAATATATTTGATTAAAGCTACTAAAATTTAATACAGGAAACAACTCTGTATGCAAGAAAAGTAATAGGTATGTTTTCAGTTAAAAAAGGTATAAAGAATGGAAATATTTTTGTTTCTTTTTGTTAAGAAAACAAATTTGTCCTAAAGTAAAACTGCTTATGGGAAGTAGGAAAGTAAATTTTGTTCTGAGGAGAAGCTAAGAGGTGGGGAAGGCATGGGGCAAATTCTGAATGTGAAACAAATTTATAGAAGGTTTGTAGAAGTAAAACCCTGAGAAAGAGTTTTGTGCATAGCCATGTTGGTTAGGATTGAAATTAATTTAATTAAGTAAATGAATTTTAATATCAAAGGTAAGCTGGTGCAAAATTAGATTTCAGTTTTCTCTCTCTCTTAAAAGGATAATTTTCTTGGATTTTTAGTCTACTCTTAATAAAGAGATTATGAAATTTTTTCTTTACCTTTGAGTAAGTCTACCTAAAAGGAAGAAATTCTATGTTTTGTTAAAATAATTTCCTATGTTCAAAAAGCTGAAATCTCTAGCTTAAGAAAGCTAAGTTGTTGTTTTTTGGTTTTTTAACTGTTTATCTCTTTATGTTTGCCTTTAACATCTTCCACAGTCACTTTGGTTAAATAGATAACTAAACTTCTTTCAGAGTGACCTATGATCCTATTTTATCAAGTGTTTTCAAATTTTTGATACTTTTGAAAAAATCCCCTAAAATTCAAATTCTAAATAAAATCTTTCTTTTGACCTGAAAACAAGTTTGGGAAATTCCAGTGGGTCTCTGGCACATCTCAAAAAATTTGTTCTCTCTTTCTATAAAGAGGGAGATATTATACTAATTAGAGTTGTTTTATACATTAAATTGAATGGGAAGTATTGTCAAATAAGTGTTGCTAAACCTCCCTTATGGATATCCATGTATGCATATTTATTAATATAAATGTCCTAGAAATTGTGTGAATTATTCTTCCAATAGATCCTGGTACAATGTTATCAGTCTAATTACTATCTTAAAATATGTGTTACAGAAATAACCAAATTTCTTTGTCAGTTGCGTTGTAATCAAATCTCTATGCCATTTTTAAGTCTTTTGTCATTTAAAGACAGTTATTGTTTTACTCTGATGCTTTTGCAAATGTTTCATCTTCAGAGAAATTCGTTGAAAATATTCTGACACATTGTAGAATATAGGTTTCTGATAACCTTCAGATCATGAAAACTGAGCTGGGTAAGAAATTACAGAACTCTAATGGAGAAACTGGTGACTTCATAAAACTGCTAACAAAAGATCTAGATCAAGAGTTGATTATATGGAACTAAATGAACTGATGAGGATGATTATAATTTTTATGACTTTTTTAAAATATTGCTGATTTTTTAATGTTTTGTTTTTCAGATTAAAGGAAATCTTTGTCTCTTTTCTTTTAAGGTAACTATGACTTATAGCAATTTGGTAAATTATTCCTTTGTAAGCAGAATTGAAACACATCTTCACCCTATCTGATCCGTCCAGAATTTGGGAACTCTTGTCTCTTGTATGGGAGTATTCTTTTTTTTTTTTTTTTTTTTTTGTGAGGAGATCAGCCCTGTGCTAACATCCGCCAATCCTCCTCTTTTTTTGCTGAGGAAGACGGCCCTGGGCTAACATCTGTGCCCATCTTCCTCCACTTTATATGGGACGCCGCCCAGCATGGCTTGCCAAGCAGTGCGTTGGTGCGCGCCCGGGATCCGAACCAGCGAACCCCGGGCCGCCGCAGCGGAGCGCGCGCACTTAACCGCTTGCGCCACCGGGCCGGCCCCTGGGAGTATTCTTATTCATTGCAATTTGGTTGTTTGTATCTGTTCAATAAGAATCTGTTCTCCTTATAACAGGACACTATCGGAAACTTTATATTATCAAGACTTCCACTGGAATGTCATATTTGAGAAAGACATTCATAGTCAGATATGACCAGACAGTTTAAAGGAACAAAGGTTGACTTTATGGAAAAAATAAAGCCCCTTGGAAATATCAACCTGGAACCTTGCTTACAGAGCTCCCAGCAACCTTACTAGGTGAATAAATATGATCACTTCTTGGCAGGTGCAAGGACCTCAGGATATTTCGGGGACCTCAAGAAGAAAGGAATTCACCCAAATCTATAGTTATTGAGGCAGAATCTGATGAAAAGTCATTAGTTTGCTTTCCCTGGTCTCAAGAGGCTTTGCAAAGTTCAATCTGAGATTTGTAATGAAAAATTTCAGCGAAGCAGACTTAAAAGAGCCTATATGATCAATTGCTATTCTTGCTGTACTTATGTAAATAGTTTGGTCAAGTTTATTGAAAGTGGACTTATTCTGCAAACCAATTATTCTTAATTTGTCTATCTTTGGTAAAAAAGAGAGTGATTTTGGAGGGAAAAATTATGTTTCAGTAGAAACTGTAATACACATTTGTGGGTATTAGATTCCAGTTCTGTTCATTGTCTTTGAAGTTTTTGTTTTCCGTAAGTAAACTAGACTGGATCTTGAATTCTTCTACCTTCTACAAATATGTGGCTACAACTCTCCAAAGTGCTGCTTCCAATTTCTCCCTCGTTTTTATTTGGAATCACCAAAAATTGAAGCCTCCCATTTTCCTGAAGCTCTGCAAACTGAAGCTGGACAACTTGATGTAAACTTGAGAGTTACTCAGTTTTCCTAGGTTTCTCTCATGTTTATGTGACATTAAACTTGTTTGATTTTATCCTGTTATTCCCTCTCACATCAATTTAATTCTTATACCAGCCAGAAGAACCTAGAAGGGTAGAAGAATATTTCTTCCTTGCCTACAAACACATTGGTACAAGACAGTCTTAATTTAGGCTCACGTGTACAGCTCTATGCCAATTAATGTGGACACTTTGTAAGTAAATATAATTTCTCAATATTGGCTCCCCACCAGTGTGGTAGGAAAAAACAATATATATACAAAAAAGATAGATAATTATTAATAATCCACTCAGAAATTAAAGCACAAAGATCAGATGCTTCTATAGGAAGGTTCTATCATGCTTTTATTTATTTTTTTATTTTTGGAAGAATTATAGTTACATAATTTCCTATAACCAAGAAGTGGCAGAATTAGAGGTGAAATAGAATTAGGACTTCAAAAGGGTCTGAGTCTAGACTCTGGGCTCTTAGTCATGTTTTTTGATTGATTATGGATTTTATATCTTATATTATGAAATTTAAGGAAAATTTAGAGTCAAATCAAACCAAAGGAATCAAGATAACTTAGGTACTTACTATATATCTACTTGCCCTAATCTTGGTTTTTACCATTTGCTACTTGAGTATGCTTTAAATATTTTATTTTGTATTTTGAGGCACATTATAGCCTACGTCTGTATCTTGCAATTGTTTGGTTCAGTAATAAATCCCTATTTCTTATTACTTAGTCCATGCTATAAAATATTTTCATTAATTTTTTCATTTGTTTCACTTCAAAGTCAACATTTGGTTAATATGTCAACCTCCCATTTGTCTGAAAACTTCCAGCTCAAACTTTTTCTTTTTCTTCCCAAAGTAATATGTATAATTGCTTCTGATTTTTTAATTCTCAGGAAGCATCTGGCTCAAAGATACAAAAGTAAGTTCAAGTGTCCCACTCTGTGAAGACTATGTTAAAACAATAAAGAACTAGAATTAACTACCCTCACACAACCTGCTTTCTACATTAACATGACTTTTTTATTCTATTGTTTTCCTTTTTTTCTCATTAACTAGAAATTAGTGAATGCTTCTCACTCAAGTCAAGAATACTGAAAGGGTACTACAGATGTCTACTTTATTTTCTGCTGATTTTACAGTAATGAATACTGTTGGTTTTTGTAATTAAGAAGTATTAAGTATGAATTTAAATAAATCTTTTGTTTTGTTCTACAAACAAATTCATAATTTCATATAAGTTCACTCTCCAATATGCTCTTCTCAAATTTTGATCAACACATTTGATCATCAACATCAGTATTATAACATATACATTCGGCAGTTGAATCTTACTATCAAGGCCAAGGTTACACCATACTGTGGTATGGTTATGGTCCAGTTCAGATTCGTTAAGATCAAGTCAGTACAATAACAGAAGTACTTATTGTATATCTCCAACCCAATCAGCCTTTGTCCGTGTATCAGATATTATTATGGACTGGCCTTATCACAGTTGACCATAATTCAGTCATGTTCAGGTTCCAAGTCAGTTGGTGACAAAGCCAGTCACGTTGCCTTAATTCACATGACTGTACTGAGACCAATTCCCATTATGTGTTGTTATGTAGCAGGGACCATCTTCCTCCTATAGGGAGGACACTGATTGATTTAGAACGGTCCCTATTTCTATTTACTGCATTGAAGGAAATGTCTTATTTGGATCCATTCTTAGAGCAAGGGCAGACAGCAAGCATTAATGTAAATGACAATTACCCCTAAGATTTTCCATAAATTTGGAGGTGCATAATATCTCCAGTAGTGCATCCCTCATGCATCTGCCAATAGGATGGAGAGTCATGGCTCCATCACTATTTCCACCTCTGTATTAAAACAGTCAGTAGAATACTTTTAGGTTAGAATGAGAGCAATTTCTCAATGCTGACTCCTGGTAGTATCTAGTTTTATGAAATGGTAAGTCAGCCTGATGTACCTCAGCAAAGCCTCATCATCTTTCCAAGCTTATTTCTTTTTTTTTTTCCCACCTTGAAGGAGATTGCTTCTAATCAGCCCATTATAACCAACAAATTTTTTGCTCTGAATGTTCCTACCCATTAAAAGCAAATTCAGGGGGCCGGCCCGGTGGCGCAAGTGGTTGGGTGCGTTCACTCTGCTGCAGCGGCCCGGGGGTCGCGGGTTCGGATCCCGGGCACACATCAACGCACTACTTGGCAAGCCATGCTGTGGCAGCGTCCCATATAAAGTGGAGGAAGATGGGCATGGATGTTAGCTCAGGGCCAGTCTTCCTCAGCAAAAAAAAAAAAACAACAAAAAAAAGAGGAGGATTGGCAGATGTTAGCACAGGGCTGATCTTCTCACAAAAAAAAAAAAAGCAAATTCAGCTTCTTCTATAAGCTTAAATAACCACCTTTCTCACCTCAAAATAAGGGCTAAAACCCCCACTCCCAGTGCTTGCAGACAAGCACTTTTCAGACTGGTAGTCTTCACCAATTACCCAGGCTTGTTTTGAGGCAAGACACCAGCCCAAAGGGAAAGCTTAAGGTCTTCATAGTACTTTTCTGAGCATGCTTTTTGCCTGGGCATGCCTGTGGCATAAGAGAGTCTCCCATATACACAGCTGCTTTGAATGTACATATTTCCCAGAGTCTCACCTCAGTTTCTCCTCTGGGCTTTAGGTGGTCTATTGTATGTCTCCATCTATCACTTTTGGTCCCAGGCATTTGGGGGCCATAGTTCTCCTTGAAGCTTTTACTAGCTGTGCCTGCTGCTTATACTGCCTTCCTTCTGAGATACACGAGTCTGTGATCTACCCTTTAGGTATTCCCCAGACAGGGTAGAACATATGTAGATGGTAATTTACAAACATAGTCTACTCTGCTCCCTCCAGTTTGAGAGGAAAATTGAGAACCAGTCTAGCTTCCGATCGAGACCAAGACCTGTGTTGCACCAGGGAGGGGATGGGGCAAGGGAAAGTCAAAGTGCCACAAAAGATCCTTGCTGTGTTGAAGATGGCTTTTTCCTGATTGGGGTTTATTTCTTGTTGGCTGTAAACCTTTGACTGTTTTTCCAGAGTTCTCACAAAGTTGGTTCAGAGAGCTTCTGGTTGTTTTTTCAATGTTTCTATCGGGGAGCAAGAGCTCAAAGCTTTCTAATCCATCATTTTTCTGATGTCACTCATTGCACACTTCACATTTGTATGACAATGAAAACTTCTAACAGAATTTCACGCAGCAGGATAAGTCAAACCTGCAACATCAACCATAGTAATTCCCCAAGGAATCCAGACTCCATCAGCTGAATAAATCCAATAAAACTTCAGGATATACTTCAGAAAGCCAGTCGGTTTTCTCTTTAAATTTCTATATTAAACTTCTACTTCTACAGAGGCATTAACCCATGTACAGCAAGATATATGGGTGACTGAACAGACTCTGCACTGTCCAGAAGGAGAAAGTCTACGGCAATACTATCATCTTGAACAACTAGCCCAGAGATGTGAGCCTGACCTGAATGCCTTCCAAGACAAGGTGGGATATCGTTAAAAATTTCCATGTCTGTTAGACCACCATGAAGGTGGAATTCTATCACTTTGAGGAGGGGATCATATTAATTAATGGTGTATACATAAGAAGCACTATTTTATGTGCATATGGTACACTTGGGAAAGAAAAGTGTTGTTTCCAATTAATGGGATTATCCAAGTGGACCCTATTTCATCAGAGTACACCGGTGAGCATAGCCTGCACCACAGCTCCATGGAATGTTGATAACCCATAGAGTTTGCTATTCAATTACAATGCATGAGTTTAGTCAATGTTTATACAGATATTGCCCTATGGCAGTCAGCCTGTTCTGTACTGTTTCTTTTTTAATGCATCCTGCCGTTTTGTACTCATACTTCCCAAAGGATGACTGACAACAGAGGTGGAGAAGGGATTCAGTGGAGTTTTGCTTTGGAGGTAAAATAAAGTTATCATTTCACATTTCTGATAGACTTCTCTTTGTGATTCAAGGGAATGGCAATTACATTGTGCCCACCGCCGTTAACAGGGGAAGACAGACCAAGCAATCAGTTAGATGTAAAATTCTTGCAATACTTTGAAAGTAGTGCCCTAGGGTCCCTTCGTTTTGGGGAGGGGCTCCATGGGCATTTTGAAACCCAAATATTATGAATGTCCCTCCTTCCCCCATATCACTGGGGTAAAAATGTTCCCTCCTAAGCTATCAGGTTGTTGCTCTCATCCTACTTCTAAACAATGGCAATGCCCCTCTCAGACCCACGAACATCACTTTTTTCTGGTCTTCTCCATCTTTCACCCAGACATTTCATCTGGAATTGCATTGAGCACAAAAGCATGTCTCTAACACTTCTCTAGAATGAATTTTTAGTCCACAAGCACCTTTTTGTCTGAGTTGATACTCAGAAGGGAGTACCAAACAGACTTCCCTGGGATTTCAACTAGGAAAAGAAAGATGCAACCTGCCCAGAATGCTCGAGGCAGAATCCTAAATTTGATAATATGTCCATATTATTGCCACCTTTTACATATGAATGATTATCGTGGTTGCAGCGGAGAAAAGATAATTCTTTTCTGTGTATATCCCCGGTCACTCCATAAATTACCTAATGAAAATGTGTGGAAATGAAGGAAGTAAGGGAGATAGAGTCATATTGTCAGTTGATTTAATAAAAGAACTTATGATAAAGGCACACCATTTTTGGAGTTTATGTGTTCCTATAGGTCTAAAAGGTAATACATGTTAGTGTTAATGTTCACCATGGTGTGGCTAGAGTCAGCTGATCCTTATGTTGTAAGCCCCTACAATTTTGGGGCAGAGCTTATAGCTCAGAGAGAAGGTCCAATGATTCAATTTTTCATTGTCCCAGGAGATGGCAAGGGCATCGCCTACCATGAGACAAATAGAACAACTTCTAGAAAGAGACATAAGACTGGCATGCAGTGGTGATGTCTTCCATCAGAGTCAGATTCAGTCTCCATCAGCAGCTAGGTTCTCACCATCCAAACAATTCCAAGAATATTCAAATTCTTTTCTGTTTCTAATGCTTGGTTATAGACAGATGGGGGAATCAGAGGACACACAGGGAGATCAATTCAGTACTGGAAAGCAAGACACCAGGATATTTTCTTATAGTATTTAATAAACAACTATTAAAATCTTTTTTTTCTAAAGCTCATGACCCATAGTTAGCCATACACGTTTTATTTATGTATTTATTTATGTATTTATTTATTTATGTATTTATTTATTTATTTAGTGAGGAAGATCAGCCCTGAGCTAACATCCATGCTAATCCTCCTCTTTTTGCTGAGGAAGACTGGCTCTGAGCTAACATCTATTGCCAATCCTCCTCCTTTTTTTTCCCCAAAGCCCCGGTAGATAGCTGTATGCCATAGTTGCACATCCTTCTAGTTGCTGTATGTGGGACGCGGCTTCAGCATGGCCGGAGAAGCAGTGCGTCAGTGCGCGCCCAGGATCCGAACCCGGGCTGCCAGTAGCGGAACGTGCACACTTAACAGCTAAGCCACAGGGCCGGCCCGACAATTATTAAAATCTTGATGGAACATTGGCACATTGTTGGCATCTTATCCTCAAACCCCTTACATGTTTTGATAGTTTCCTGTAATACATTTCCTGTCAAAAGGACCCAGTTCAGAATCATGCGTCATTGAGTTGTCATGTCTCTACTCTTTCTGCCTGAACAGTTTCAACATCTATCTGTGATTTTCACAGGCTTTCACTTTTGACATTTCCAGGGTATTGATTTTTTAGAAATCTCTCAATTTGAGTTTGCCTGTTGTGTTCTAATATTAGGTTCAGAAAATCATTTTATTTTTCCAAGAATATCACAGCAGTGCTGGTGTGTCCTTTTCGGAGCATCACATCAGGAACACTGACATCTGTTGGTCCTATGACTGCTAATGTTAATTTTGATCAACTGGTTAGGTGAGGTCTCACACATTTCTGCACTATAAAGTTATTATAGTTCTGTTTTTAGTCAGAACCTTATGTGGATTTACTTTTTGTTTATATACGTAATCTGTTCATCATGTCCCCATTATTATTTATACAAAACATATTTTGCATAAAATTTATGCAAACTTTTCTACATGTACTTCACTCTATTGATCTCTCTGTTTAATCTAACAACAGGGGCTAAGACCAAATCTTTTCAATTTGCCTAATGCAGCATTTAAGATTACTACCTACAGGATATCAAGAGCAGAGTTGGACCAACCTAAGGTATTGATCTCAGAAATGACCACAAGTATCCCAGGCTCAACTAGAAAAATGATACCCTCAGACCATCTTAATGTGCCTTAGAACACCATGTAGCTTTTTCCTTAAGTTTCTGTATCGACCCTTCTACTTGTCCTGATTCATTAATACAGTTATAGCAGGATGAGTTGTAATTGTACAGACACTATTTGGCCCATAAGGAGGAGTCTACAGGGAATGTATTATCCATAACAACCCTGACCAGAGAGTTGAGGTGACCTAAATGCCTTCCTCAGTTGATGCTGTTTCCTTAAACACTTGCAGATCTTATGACCTCCCCTAAAGTGCAGGTCACTGTGTTTTCAGGAGGGAGGGTTGTAATGAAAGTTTCCGCAAGACTTTTGTCATGTGCCTGAAGGGGCATACAATTTTCTCAAAGAGAGCTCTGTATTTTTCCTATATTGCTGAGATGTTGAAGAGACCAATCGGTTTATTTTTCTATTTGTCAAGCAAGGATTTTGGCCCCCTTCCTAACTTGATAGTAATATAGTTCAAGATAACCTACTTTAACGTCTGAATTTCAGGCTGGGGAGCCAAAAAGCGTGCATGGTTCCTGGATAAGTTTTGATAAAAGCCAGGTAGCAAGATAGTAGTTGACTTCCTAAAGCAGTGTAGCTAGTGGCATTGTCATGGAGGCCATAAAGCCAAAACCCTAGGAGCACTTTTAGGTAGAGGGGTCCTCTCTTTGCCAAAGGCTCCAAGTTACACTATGTACTTCATATGTTTCACACAATGCCTTCCAATTTCTAAATCAGGTAGTGACTAGGAGCCACGTTTTGCCTCCTTCTAGTCACTACCTCCAATAGAAACCAATACTATGACAAGTTAGAGCACAAATATATTTTACCTTTTTTTACAAAACTTATATTAATGAAATCGTATAGCATGCACTTATTTGTTTTGGGCTGTTTTAATTCTCTATTTTTTTAAATCTTTTGGAATTATTACATGTTATTCTGGATTATTCATGAAAACAGAACTCAGATTACATCAGGTTTTATTTGCAACAATCAGTGGCAGGAAAGTGATAGTCAATAAAAATTACAGAATTATTCATTGTATATCTCCAACCCAATCAGCATTTACCCACGTATCAGATGTAATTATGGACTGGCCTTGTCACAGTTGACCAAGACTCAGTCATTTCCAGGTTCTAAATCAGTTAGAGATAAAGCTAGTCACCTTGCATTAGTTCACATGAGTGTACTGAAACCAACATCCATTGTGTGTTGTTATGCAACAGGGACAATCTCCTTCCACATGGTTTGATTCTGAATGGTCTCTATTTCTGTTCACTACATTGAGGGACATGTCTTGTTTTGATTCATTCTTAGTGCAAGAGCAGACAGCATGCACGATTACCCCTGAGAACTTCCATATATTTGGATGTGCATAAGATTTCCAGTAGTGCACCCCTTGTGCCTCTGATAGTAGGATGGAGGGTCATGGCCCCATCACTTCTTCCACATCTGAATTAAAATAGTCAGCAGAACCTTTTAGATTAGAGCAAGAACTGTTTCCCAATGTTGACTCTTGGTAATGTTCCGCTTTACAAAATGTTCGGCCTTCTGATGCACCTCATTAAAGCCTCATTATTTTCCATGCTTATTTCTTCCTCTTCCTCTTTAAAGGAGATTTCTTCTAATGCACCCATTATAGCCAACAATTCCTTTCCTCTGAATGTTGCTACTCATTAAAATAAAATTCAACTTGTCCTACAAGCCTAAATGAGCACCTGTTGACTGAAATAAAGAGTCTGGGTGATATTAGTGAGAGAGTTTATTCACTAACCATCACAAGAAGTTTTTCTTTGTCTGTGAAGAAGATCAGCCCTGAGCTAACATCCATGCCAATCCTCCTCTTTTTTTTTTGCTGAGGAAGACCGGCCCTGAGCTAACATCTATTGTCAATCCTCCTCCTCTTTTTCCCCTTTTTCTCCCCAAAGCCCCAGTAGATAGCTGTAAGTCATAGTTGCACATCCTTCTAGTTGCTGTATGTGGGACACCGCCTCAGCATGGCCCGATAAGTGGTACATCGGTGCGTGCCCAGGATCTGAACCTGGGACGCCGGTAGCTGAGCGCACACACCTAACTGCTAAGCCATGGGGCTGGCCCCATCACAAGAAGTTTCAACCCTGGGAAAACAGTTCAGCAGAGATCTCTAATGAAACTGCTCAATGGTGTGTGAGTTTAAGTGCAACTTATATCTCTTTCACAAAACAGTGTGCATGCAGGGAGGAGGAAAAATAAAGCATTTACAACCAGTTTTCACATATGTCAAAAAAAAAGGGAAAGAGTACATCTGGGATTTTCTCTAGGTTATGCGTTTAAGGTAACATAAACAAGAATTTTTTGGTTATATATAAGACAAGTTCAGAGATTCTGTTGTCTATACATGGAGCAAGGCAAAGACCATGGTCATTAATTATTCCCTCAACGTCTAAGAAATGCAGCTGGGAAATGTGAGAGAGAGGTACCCCTTTGTCTTTTCCTGTTGTGGATCTGACAAGTTGGTGTCTTCAGTCATGAGGTGGGGAGGTTGCAGTGCCATTTTGACACAGGCTGAAAATGGCCTGCACTGCTGCTTCACAGTACAGCACGGATTTGATTGTACTGACTTAAAGCCTATGCTATTTACTTGCTAGATTCACCTGTTAAACCAGGGAAAGGGGTCCAAAAAATCTGTCCACACACCTTTCTCATCTCAACATTAAAGCTAAAACCCCATCTCCTGGGGCTTTGAGGCTGGCACTTTTCAGACTGGTAGTCCTTCACCTGTTACCTAGGCTTGCTTGGAGTCCATAGATCAGCCCAAAGCGAAAGTTTAAGGTCTTCATAGGAAATTCCTGAGCATGCTTCTTGCTTGGGCATGTCTGTGGCTTAACAGATTCGCCCTTATACACAGCTGCCTTGAACGCCCTAATTTCCCAAACAGTCTCAGCTCAGTTTCTCCTCTTGGCTTTAGGTGGTCTGTTGTATGTCTCTACCCATCCTCCTTTGTCCCTGGCATCTGAGGGCTGTAGTTATCTTTGTAGCTTTTACTGTACCTGCTGTTTATACTACCTTCTTTCTGAGATACATGAATCTGGGAACTATCCTTCACATATTCCTCAGACAGGGTAGCAGAGATATAGATAGTAATTTGCAAATACGGTCTACTCTACTCCCACCAGTTTGAGAGAAGTGAGAACTAGTCTACCTTCTGATCAAGTTCAAGACCTCTGTTGCACCAGGGAGGGATGGTGCAGGGGAAAGTAAAAATCTCACAGAAATTTCCTGCTGTGTTGAAGAGGGCTTTTTCTTGATTGTGTTTTGTTGTTGTTGTTGTTATTGTTGTTGGTTGTTAACCCTTGATTATTTCCTGGAGTTCCTATAAAGTTGGTTCAGACAGCTTCTGATTGTTGTTTCACTGTTTCTATGAGAGAACAAGAGCTTGAAGTTTTCTAGTTCATAATTTTGCTAATGTCCCTCCCCCTAGAACCCATATTTTTATGATTATGAAGATTTCCAACAGGAATCCATGCAGCAGGATGAGTCAAACCTGCAGCATGAACATCAGTAATTCCCCCAAGGAACCCAGACTAAATCAGCTGAATAAATCCAATAATCCTTCACGGTATACTTTCAAAACCTGGGTGGTCTTCTTCTTAAATTTCTGTATTTATCTTTCCACTTGCCCGGAGGCATTAATCCAGGTATGGCAAAATGTATCAGTTCATGAACAGACTGCACTTGTCCAGAAGAAGGAAGTCTATGGCAATTCTATCATCCAGAACAATCTAGCCCAGAGAGTTGAGACTGATTAATGCCTTCAAAGCCATTAGGCAAAGGTTGGATGTCTTTAAAGATCTGCAAGCCTCTTATGACCACCACGGAGGTGGAATTCTATGGTTTTGAGGAGGAGGTCGTTTTAATGAATGATGTTCACATCAGAAGCACAATTCCTATGTGCATATGGTCTACTGTGAGACAAATGGGACATCTTCTAGAAAGAGGTACAAGACTTTCTTGCAGTGGTGATGTCTTGAATCAGAATCAGATACAGGCTCCATCAGCAGCTAGATTCCCACCTTTCAAACAATCCCAAATATATTCAGCTTTTTCTCTCATGTTTCTAACTCTTGGTTATAAAGAGAGGGAGGAATCAGAGGACATGGAGAGAGAATAACTCAGTACCGGTAAGAAAGTGTTGCTTACAATTATGGGGCTCTCCAAGTGGAACTGATTTCAATCAGAGTACACAGGTGGACATTGCTTGCACTATGGCTCCATGACAGGTTGGTAAACCATAGAGTTTGCCATTCAGTTACAATATATGAGTTTAATTAATATTTTTAAAGGGATTGCATGATTGCAATCAGTCCATCTTGTACTGATTTTTTATGTGTCCTGCCATTTTGCATTCATACTTCCTGAAGGATAACTGAGAACAGAGTTGGGGTAGAGAGCCAGTGGAATTTTGCATGAAAGCTATAGGAATTAAGGTTATCTTCTCCTATTTCTGATATACTTGTATTTGTGGTTCAAGGGAATGGCAATTAAACCCTGTCTGTGGTCATTAGCAGGGGAGGGCAGACCCAGCAATCAGTTAAATGTAGAGATCTTGCAGTATTTTGGAAGCAGTGCCTTAGGGTGACTTCCTTTTGGAGGTGGGCTCCAGGGTGGTTTTGAAACTCAAAATGTAATGAAATGCCCCTCACTACCCCACATCAGTAGGATAAAATGTGTTCCTTCTTGAGCTTTCAGGTTGGTGCTCTCACCTTACCTCTAAAAAATTATGTCCCTGCCCAGATCCATGGACATCACTCTTCCCAGTCTTCCCCTACTTTCACCCAGACATTGCATCTGGAAGATCGCTGAACACAAAAGCATGCCTGTAACACTTTTTCTTTTATGTTTCTAATTCTCAGTTATAAAGAGAGGGGGAACCAGAGGACACAGAGGGAGAACAACTCAGTACTGGTGAGCAAGGCACTAGCAAGGCACATTTTATTTTAGTGTCTAGCAGACCTTTAGCTGCTAACAGCTCAAACAAATGAAGTAAGAATGTTTTGTATTCAACCAAAGATCTCTGTCAATTTGGACAACTCTTGACCTTCTCCTTCTTCTAGGAAGAGAATTAACAACAAGCAAAATCCATTCAGGTTGCTTATTTCGATTAAAATTCTCACATATTAGCCTAATGAACAGATGGGAGAGTGGAAGCCCATTCCTCCCACCTTGGCCAACACTTAGTGAGGAAATTTACAACATGCCCCTGGGAGTCTTCTCTCATCCCCTAATCAGGCTCAGGAAGGATCTTTTTAACTTTTCCTTCCAGAAAGTCATGTACCCCTAAGAACTCCACCATCAATGAGATTGTGAAGAAGAGAGAAGGGTCTTAAATTTTACACTATATGGTAGCAAAGTAATTAGGTTGTCATTTCACGGATGATGAAAGAACACATGAGACTCCTGGGTCTCCAAAAAAAAGACTTATTTTTCACAACTCTCCAGGCATCAAGAGCTTCATGTTTGCATTTGAGCCCCTTCCTCTTCCCAAATACGTTGGGGGTGAAGCAGACTGGCCCAGGAAGTGTTTTACACACTGTAGTTCTCCATCTGAGGATCTGCAAACTTAAGGAACTCAATATTTTAAAGTGGGTCCAAATTAAACTTGCCCAAATTTTACCTCAGAGAAAGACATTATCTTTATTATATTGGAAAAACAATTAGTCAGTCCTTTATTACCAATAAAAGTCTACCACTGTCTTGAAAGGCTATTTGTTACATACAATGTTGTCTTATCCTTGATAAGACAGTTTGGAACTAAAGGTGGTAAAAGACATAAAATACATAAGAGATGCGTGGGGAAAATATGTCCTACTGGTTTGACTTCTCCCTTTAAATATGAGTGGAATTGATCTGAAAAAAAAGGCCCATTAAAGATTCCGGACACTAGAACTTTGAATTGTGATGCCAAGCAATTGCTCAAGTATTTAAAAGCAGGAAGAGATAGGCAGAATGTCTAGAAGAATTCAATGAAAAGTCAGCTCAAGGATGATGTGATATTACTTGGTAAGGCAACAATAAGAGAGAAAAGAAAAGATACTATAATATAACATTTTCTAAATAAATTAAAATTTATTAGCTTTATTGCAAAATAATATCATTTGCTACTTACATCACAACAAAGTTATTCTGAATAGAATTCTGAACTAAGTTTAAGGAAACAAAATGGTATTTATCAAAGAAAATAAAGGAGATTATATCTATATTCTTAGAATAGGAACATATTTCTGACACTAAGCAACAAACATTAAATATAATGGGGAAATAATTAAATTACAGTAAAATTAAGAGCTGATCTTTATCAAAAGACAGAGAGAGATAGAGAGTGCACCAAAAAAGGACTTGTATTCCATATGTATAAAGAACTCCTACAAAACAATAAGAAAAATAAAGATGATACAATAGAAAAATGGGAAAAATAAACCAGAAAAAGAAATATTGTGTGATCTCACTTATATGTGGAATACAACAAAACGGAACTGATAGAAACAGAGATCAGATTTGCATTTATCTGAGGTGAGGGTAGGGGGAATTGTGTGAAGGTGATCAAAAGGTACCAACTTCCAGTTTATGTAGAGAAATATGTTTTGGGGATGTCAAGTACAACATAGTGATTCTAGGTAACAATACTGTGTTGTATATTGGAAAATTGTTAAGAGGGTAGATCTTTAAAGTTCTCACCACACCCAAAAAAAGAAGTTGTAACGATGTGAGGTGATAGACATTAACTAATCACATTGTGGTGATTATTTTGCAATATACACACACATTAAATCATTATGTTATACACTTTAAACTTATGCAATGTTATATGTCAATAATATCTCAATAAAACTGGAAAAATATGGGGAAAATAAACCAAAAGATAATTTAAAAAATTGTTACCCAAAGTTTATTACACACATGAAAACGTATTCAACTTCCTTAATAATCAAAGAAATGCAAGGAAAACTCCAGCCTTGAGACAACTACACCGACAAGAATCCAAAAATGAAAATGACAGAAAATATCAAATATTGGTATGATGTGGGTAAACCAGGAATCTCATACTCTGCTGTTGGATCTGAAAATTGTTTTAAAAAAGATCCTTTTGGAAAATATGTCACAGTATGTAACAAAGTTGGACACGTGTAAATCTATGGTTAGAAACTTCCATTACCATATATACACTCAGAAGATGTACATACATTTCTCAGAACTAGAAAAAGAGTTTACATCTGAATAATAATCCTAATAGCCCCAAACTGAAAACTGCTCACATAAACAACCAAGTGGAATGGTTAAATTAATTCTTTGATATTTACAGAGTGGAATCTTTTATAACAATGTAAATGAATAATCCACCATAGCATGCAACAATGTTGATAAATTCATGAACAGTATAAGGAATAAAAAAATTAAATAGGTGAATGCTGTATTACTTTAACTGTACAAAATTCAGAGTAGGCTAAAAGTTGTCTGTGCTTTAGACGTCAGAATATTATTTACTAGATGCAAGTAGTTACTGGTAGATGGAAAAGTGGTTTCTGTTGTGTGCTGACAAAATTCAATTTTTTAATCTAGGTGTTGAGTAGAGAGGTATATTCAGTTTGTAATATTTAATTGAGCTATGCACTTATAACCTATGCACGTGGCATTGATTTTTTAAAAATATAGATCAAGAGAAAAAAATAATTTGGGAAGAACTTAAGAGATTAGTTTTGGAATGCCATCATATTGTCCAGTTGGTGGTGAAATATATTTTAAAAATACACTCTTATTAGTCTTAAAAACTATGCTGTAAATTCTAATTTAAAACTAAAAGATAGTGAATGTACAAATTTCCAAGTGAAGGGGATAATATGTAGAATTAGTTTAAAAATTCGTACAGAGGACAATAGAAAAACCAAGAACATGCAACAGGTGTAATGCAGAGCACATGATACATCAGTAACTCCAATCTCACATGTAATCCTTATTGTATTAAACATAACTACACTATTACTCTTGTTAAGTTAAACAGATTTGACTATACTCATTTTGATATTTTTTCAAGAGATATAATTAAAATATAAGGATTAAAATACAAAAAAGAAAAATCCATTTGATGTGATATTAATGAATTTTTAATTGAACCTCTAAAGAAAAGAAGCAAAAATCGAGTTATTTTAAATCACTTACCTGATCAAATTTAAATTAGAAAGAAAAAGAACACAGAATAGTTGTAATGAAGAGTGTATAAGCAGTTGATAAATCCGTTGCCAAATATACCCATTATTATAGTAACTGTAAAGACTACTCCTAATAAAATCAAACATTTTTTAGTCTATTCAGTTGTATAGGTTTCAAGTGATATACCTAATACATAAGCGTTCAAATATAAAAATTAAGAATATATTCCATGTAAACTTAACCAATTAAACAACCAGCATACTGACACACATATCAGATAAAATGGACATAAAGCTTAAAGCAGTGCATTATAATTTTAATTAGTATTATTTTTAAATTTCATAATTTACAATGTTCCATAATTTACAATACATCTACAATGTATTGATAGATGAAAAACAAACATAATTTGACCTCACTTATATTTATACATATATGCACATGCAAACACGGAGATGTGCAAACATGCATATACACAAATATCTATATACGTACACATGCACATTTATGTATCTTTTAATATATACGTATATACAAACAAGCATAATGCTTTGGTGTCTAATATGTTTTCAATACTAAGTGTGTCTTTTTGAGCTTAAAATATGTGTTTATTTTTTTGGCAGAAGTTTCAATATCTACCCATTAGGCGAAGCTGATTTGTTGTTTTGAATATTTGAAAACTTAATTGTTTGTATCAGCTTTACAACGTAAATATAGAGAGAAGTGATATGAAAATCATTTGTAAAAATGATGAAATTTCCATTTTATTCCTTTGAATATTCACAGGGCTAAAGTGACAGAGAAGCAAAATGGATTCATGACTTACCCTTCCAAATGAACATCCCCCCACTGCTTCAGGATTCATGAAGGCTCCACCATAACCTTGTTTCCTCACTTTTAAGACATGGAAGCGCGCCTCAGAACCTAGTTCTGCCTACTTGGCATCTTCACATTATATAAAAAATCTACCTTCTACAGATCCCAAACTCCATATAACTTTATTCCAGACAGAATGCATTTTTGATAGGCAACACTTACTTCATGTCTTTCAATGTGTGCGAAAACATACTTTTGTGATCACTTGTCTGACTTCAACACAGCCATTTATATAAGAAAATGTGTTGTGTACTAATCTCCCATCATAACATCTTACTTCAAATTAATATGGTCTTTCTAAGGAGAGAATGTACAAACCTCATATTTAGCCTTCAATGCCTTGACACTCTGAAATTGAATTTATTCCTAAGCTTAAGACCATGGTCTTGATTTTTCTGTGGGAGAATTTTCCTTCCTACAATTTCTTGAATCCTGATCTCAATGGCTGTTCCTGTTTTATGAAAATTTACTACTATCCCATAAGTATTAATGTCTGAAAAAGTTATTATATCAGATTGAAAGTTACCTACTTAACTCTTGATTGTTTCAGGAACTGCTGTTTTAACGTTGCATAGACTCTGAACCTCTCCACTGCAAACATTAATAAAATTTCAATTACATCAATATTAACATTATAATAATGTTTCATTTACATTTCTTATTGATTTTGTTGTTTATTTAGAAGCAGAGGTTCAGCCTGTCTTATTTACCACACCTTATAACGTGAATGTCTCAAAACTGTGGTTATAGGCTGAAGAAGCCTAGTGTAAAACAACTCACCACTGTGAATACACATAAAATTCAGAAATTTATGAAAAGTTTAGGAGATTTTGTATTCCATTCCAAGCAAAGCAGACCCAAGATACTCTTGCATCATGGCTCAGGAGAATGTAGGGGCTCACAGTTGGAAAACATGCAGCTATTAGTGTAGAAGTGTTCCTCAGCCACAAACTGGGATTGTTAAAAACTGCCAAACAAATGTGGAAGATAGAGGAGAGAGTCCACAAAGATACAAAGGTGCAAACAAGGACAAGTATACTTTGCATAGCTGTGGACTCAGGGGAGGATCTGGGAGACAGATTTTTCCTATGTATGTATTGAACCTGCTGCTTGTGCCTGTGCAAGATGAAAACCATAAAGCCACTGGCCCAGACCATCAGAATCAAACAGAAACCATTACGACATAATATCAATGCTACATAGAGTTTTGGTGTGATGTTGCCATGAAGTATGTCATAACAGTAGTCATAATCTCTTTTCTGTATGAAGTTTGTGTTGTTCTTTTTATGAGTCATATGCAGAGGGAGTATAATATTTAGCATCATGTTCAAGATCCAGCAGAAGATACTGGAGGTTCCTATGTACTTGGGGGCCTTCACTTTAAGCTCTGCCCACCTGGAGTTCAAAGGGCTGATCATGATGGCCTGGAAGACACTCAAGAGGCAAGTGGTGCCAATGGACACATCCCTGCTCACTCTGTGAACATAGAAAACATGTCTGCATGCAAAATCATTGAGGAAATCTTTCAATCCAAAACATGCCATCATCTGGGGGACTCCTCTAGAAAAAATAACTAATAGATTGGCTATAGTCAGATTCTTGATAATCAAATCTGTGGACCTAAACTTGCATCTTGTCAAGTAAAGGAAGAGATGAAAACAAAGAACGGACAAATTCCCCAGAATTCCAACTATAGTTTGTAATGAAAGGATTATTCCTATGGCCAAATCCCTGGTGGCCATTCTGTCAAATCCCAGGAAGTGATTGTCATCTTCTGAGCTAGAGATTCCTGCATGGGGAAATGAGGCATGAGCTACATGCATCATGTCAACTGAAATGCTCCACTTACAGTCATCCCAACATACAAATAGTTATTTATAGTATTTTTTTCAGGTTTCCAAGAGTTGAATGTATAAGATTTAAAGAGCTCTCACAATATGTATCACTTCTACAAAGGCCATAGATGTAGTGAACCCTGTATTCTGCCTAACTTCATGAAACAGTCAGTACTAGTATTTTTATTCAAAAGAGAAGGAGCACTGAAGCAGATAAAGTTCAGTGATTTATCAAAGCCAAACTGTTTTTATGGGAAAGGTGGAGTGTGAACCTGGCCAGGCTGGTATAATGGCTCTGCATTTAAACACAGAGTGGTTCTAACAAAGCTAAAGTTGGCTGTGTTCTTCCAAAAAATACAGATGCGTATTTAGACATTTCCATACCTTGTCATTTTATTGTAGATTGGCAGTGTTTTATTTTTTTCTAACAAGCTTCCATTTATGTGTAAATATTTATTATATAGACCAATAAAAATTATTAATAAATATTTAGATATCTCAATAAAATGTACATGCTCTTATTATACTATGAAAGAGTGCACTCTTGGCTTTTTTGCAATTCCAGCAGAAACACTTATTTGCTTTTATGGCAGGATGGAATGACACCTATCACATGCAACACTGAACACTCTGGCATGCCCTAAAATGTGAGACCTGAAACACCAATATGTGATAAATTAGTGTAGAGGTAAAACTAAATATTAGTACTTTCAAATAGTAGCAAATCTGTTCATCACATGACTTAAAATTTGTTGTCAATAAGTGAAGTTTTGTGAACATTAAATTATAAAAAACATCTAGAAAATATATTCTCTAAGATGTAAAACCATGTTATTTTATAAGTTGAAATTCTATAGCTTGGAATTGATATGACAGTATTTTTAAACTAGAGAATAGAACACAAGATACTTTTGAGCCTGATAGCTGCTATCTGAAACCCATTTTTAACATTACCATTTCTTTAAATACTCCCTCTCTAATTTGAAGATGAAAAATAGTCTCACCAAAATCAACTAATGTAGATGTTTTCAGTAAGAAACAATTACTATCTCCATTAAGCATTTCATACACCCAGAGCTAGAGAAAATATTTCTATTCCAGCAATTGTCATTCATATACACTGTTTATGCAAAGGATTAGATGATTTCGGTAGATTTATTCTAGTTTTTATTAATCATGGAGGTGCTATTAACACACCTCTAGTAAACTGGAAAATGTATTTTATGATTCCTGTCAGTTACCTGACTATAGACATATTTCTGCACTACAGTCATTACGTTCATTAAAAATCAGATTTCATTATCACTTACATTTAAACACCAACAATCACTTTCAGTAAAGATTAGAATAAATTGCATCAGAAGAGATCAAGGATTGGAGTTCAGTGTAGGACCCTCACTTCTCTTTACAAGCTCAGCTCACGTCTCACAATTATACCTCCTTCCTCTGTGGCTTTGTCACTGGACCAGGTTCAAAAATAGAAGATTTTCTTTTTCCAAAATTATCACTTACCCGGACTCCTAATACCCTTCCTTGTTGCAGACTCTGCGTCTCAGACTGAAATAGTAAATACTTACTCGAAACCCTCTCTTTTCCAGGATGGTGGGTTCAGTGCTGTGATCATGACAACCTGCTTGTGTGAGAGGAAAAGAGACAGCCAGACCACTAGATATGGGTTTGTGATTCTGTGACCTCAACTCCCCTCAGAACTGGAATCATTTCACCTGCAGCTGCAGTGAGAGGACAGGCTTGGGGAACCAAGAATATTTGAAAAAAAACTTTTTTTTCCAGTTGTTAATTACCAAAAAGCAATTAAAACTATGTAGTCATCATCTCCAAAGAGATTATTATGATGTTTGGGAAAGACTCTTTTCCTTGATCTCTGGAGACAGAAAGGGACTCAAATGGAGGCAGCAGGAAATATTGATCTAATCTAACAGATTGCTGATCTGTTCTGTCATTTAATAACACTTGAGAAATTAAACCAAAGTACCTTAGAAGGACTTTCAGAGTGAAATAAATTAAAGGAAGAAAATAATGATAATAATTTACTTTAGAAAACATTAGCCTTTTTGGTATAACTCAATGCCAATTAATTTGGTAGTCTAGGAGATAGTGACATTTTCTAGTCGAATACTTTTTATGCATGTTGTCCTTTCCTCTCTCCCGCAGTAGGAATAGGAAGTCTAACAGGAACAATATCTATAGAAAGATAGAAATTTATAGGTGTCTCTCACAAATAGAATCACTTATATAAGATGGTTAATCAGAGTGATTCTACAATTTCTTTGTCATATAAGTTGTTGTTCCTCAATTCACACCCAAAAAAATTCTGTAAGTATGTGTGGTGACAGATGTTAACTAGACTTATTGTGGTTATCATCTTGCAATATATACGAATATCAACTCATTATGTTAAACATCTGAAACTAATATGGTGTTGCATGTCAATTATTCCTCAGTTAAAAAAAAAAAAAAAAAGGTTTGCATGCCACCAGGAACCTCCACACATATTTTAATTAAATATTGGGTTTCTCCAAGAAACAAACTGAATATTTGACTCTGGCCAACTATCTAATTCACTGCAACATCCAATTCACAGATTAAAGCCATAATAGTGGACAATCCCTCCTGTGCACACACACACACAGATTTACAACTATAAATTTGCACATACAGATGCAAACACACATGTATACCAGCATGCTCAAATATACAGTCACATACACTCACATCCTTAAACACATTCATACTCACATATACTTTCCACACAAATTTGCAATATCCTTACTCACATTCATACACATTATGACATATACTCATACAAACTTACACAGTCCCAATAAGCCCCAATAAATCTTAAGATGCGGTTCACATGTGGAATAATAGTGGTATCTCCAGACCTCTGGATACCTGAAAGGGGGGCACATTTCACCTACCTCACATCCTTCCATCAGTGTCACATTCCGTAAAAATGTTATCTAAAAAATGCAACATTTGAAAGATGCTGTGATAATGGCCACTTCAGGTCAAGGTTCATAATAGTAAAGTTGGAGCATTGCGAAGTGACTGTGTGTGTGTATGTGTGAGAATCAGAGAGAGAGAATATGTGTGACAGAGTGTAGTACAATGAGGACATGAGCTGGGGGTATAGATATGGTGCAGAGAGCATGGGGTGTGGGGGGATAGAGAACTAGAGGGACAGAGAGGAAAGAAAGTTTAAAGGCACAAGAGTGTCAAAGTCTCAGTGTGGTTAAACTCTGGGGTTTAAGCAGATAAGGGACAATGTGTACAAGGAAGTTAAGGGTAGGCAGATATTGTGTGCTGAGTGGGTATGTGGTCGGAGGTCATGGGAGTGAAGGGATTAATGGGGATGGGGCGATAATGGGAGAAGGGAGTTCAGGAGCAGGAGTGGGTAAAAGGCACATGAGCGCTCATGTTATAGAGAAGTTAAAGAATGTGGTTGTTGAAAGAGTAGAACAAGCAGGCATACAGGTCCTGGGGGTGGTTAGTGGCTGTCAGCAGAGGTGGGGTGTAGTAGGGGAGATGGAAGTTATGGTAGAGAACTGCATGTAGGATTTGGCGCGTCCAACATGCCACAGTCATTTTATTCCTCTTTCGGGATTGGAGGCAAAGGAGGTGACTATGGTGGGTTTGACAGGAGAGATTTTAACGGGTACCCTGTGCTCAGTGATGGAAAGAGGGGTCAGAATGTCCCTTATCAGGCTCTACCTATGTCTTGAAGACTTTTGGTACCTCAAATTGAATGATGAAAATCTCATTTTTTGTTCTGATATTGCTAAAACATTACATGATTTATTAAAATATGAAGCAGAGAAAGGCAGAATTTCAATTTCTAAGTATTTATTTTCCTTTGATTTTTCCCTTATCAGAAACAATCTCAAGAGGTAAAGTTGTAATATTCTTGTAGATATATTGAAATTTATTTCTAAGGAAATATATTTTCATTGAAAAAATTCACTGGTCTTAGTATGTCGCAAGTATATCTCCACACTGTTATTATTCTGATGTTAATATTATGTTGCATTGTAAAAGGGCCTTTGTATATATAATTAAGGTAACATACATAGGTAATAATGTGAGCTAAATATAGGGATAATACCTTGGCTCATCTGAGTGGGCCCAGTGTAACCACATAATTCTTAAATTTAAGAGGAAGTTGGAGATTAGGTTTTCTTCCCATGAGGTTGCTGTCTTTGACAATAGGTGGTAGGGGCATATGGAAACCTGAGAATGAAATGACTCCTGCCAATAACTGAAATATCCAATGTTGGAGAGAAGACATACCACAGCCAGCTGGATTTTTGATTTGTGAGATCCTGAGCAGAGTACTCAGCCAAGCTTACCAACCTTCTGACTTATGAAAACTGAGAATATAAATGGATATTGTGTTAATGGCTAAGTGTGTGGTAATTTGTTACATCAGAAAGGATGGATATGATCAATCCATTACACATGTGCACACAGGGTGCCCATTTAAGCTGCATAGTTACCTGAGTCCAGCGCATTCTTTGACCTACCTGCCCAGAAGCCAGCATCAAGGGCCTGGAACTGGATGCCCAGAATCACCCAGCATGATGTTGGGACAAAAAAATTATTTCTCTACACTTCGAGATTCTTTTGGCTAGTCTATTAATTAAATAGACAGAAGACACATTAATGAGAGAGAAAGAAACTTAATTACATATTTATGGGAGCATCGCATAGACATGAAGCCGTCAAAAACAGTTAAGCAGCTAAGGATTATATGCCATCCAGAGCTAAGGAAAATGGTAGGGGCCTGGGACTTCCTAGGGGAGGAAGACAATTCATACAAAGATGAGAAGACCAAATGTTTGGTAAACAAATATTTGTCATGCTGTGCAGAGTTGATGGGACACAGAGAGGACTTTGAACAAACAGGCCCTGCTGAGCTCCCCAGCTCACCACGTCCAGCCCATGCTCTTTGTAGTTATCTCTGGTGACAGCTCTCTTCTTGGACTAGACCGTCTTTCTAAATTCTTTTAGGCAGGTAAGAGGGAGGTAAAAAGACCTTCCTGAGTTGACTGGGCCTTGACTGTCTTCCGAGCAAAATAATCCACATGCCAAAGTGGCATATTTTGAAGAAGCTTGTTCTGAACCCCTACAGTCCCAACTTTGAAAATTCCCCAAGAAGTTTCACTGTCCAGAAGTTGAGGTGGTAGATTGCTCCATCTCACTGAACCAGTCTCTTAGTCTTCAGAAGAGGTTGAGTTGTGTCTCATTTCAGGAGTTGGTGATGCAGGTAGGTTCCCGAAGTTATTTCTATGGTGAAAGTAATCAGGAATTTAATAAGAGACATTTCTATGGAAACACAAGAAAAACAATGGTTAATAAATGGAGCAGACCGTAATCTCAGTTTCTGAGTTCTGAAGGCAGCCAGTTGAGAAGCTTTCTAGACGTCCAGCTCAAAGCATCTTCAGATGGAGTCGGGGTAGGTAGCAACCATCTGATAGATTTTACTGGTTTGCAGTTTGACTATCTCTGGAGATATTTCTGAGTAACAGGCACAAAGATGGTCCATACATGAACTGTTGTGGTGATTTCTCTGAGGTTTATTTCGGGTTGTCCAACTTGAACATGCATGTCTCTTGGAAAAGGGCAGTTTTAGTTCTCAAAGATTCCAAGTCAGAAGTGGGAGAAAATTGAAATCGTTAATTTGGAGAATTGTAGCCAAATATTTGAAGAAACTAGAAGAATTCAGCTTCTAGTCCAGTATACAGATAAAAAACAAAATCTCTAGGGCAATTAACAGAGCTAGATTCCAATCTCCAAAAGTGTGTATTATAGTTTCTACTTAAAAATAATTTTTTTCTCTACAATCACCCCTATTTTAACAAAATATCACTATATTAAGACTAGTTTTTTACAAATTAAATCTAGTTTCAATAAACTAGGCTTGACTATTTACATAAGTGCAGCAAAAATCATGATTGACCATAAAGAATCATTTAATCGACTTTTCCAGAACTTTTCGTAGGGAACCTCAAACGGGACTTTTAAAAGCCTCTCAAGGCTAAGAAACCAAGCCAAGGATTTGTCATCAGACGTTGCTGGCAATACCTATAGATTTGGGTGAATTTTTCTGTTCTCAAGGTCTCTGAAATATCTGAAGGTTCTTGCACCTGCCAGGAAGTAACATTCCTTACTCACCTGGTAAGGCTGCTGGGAATCCTCTAAATAAGGTACCAGGGCAATATTTCCAAAGGCTTTTTCGCTTTGTGTACTCAACCTTAGTTCCTTAAGGCTGTATGGTTTTATCTGAGTCTATGTATGCCTATTTCAAATATGACATTCCAGTGAAAGCCGTGGTAAAATAATCAATGTTTCCAATTATCTCCTGTTACAAGGAGAACAGATTCTTACTGAACTTATGCAAATAACTATATTGCCATGAAAATAAGAATACTCACTGAGAGTTTCTGAATCCTGGAGGGATCAGGCAGGGAGAAAAAGATAAATGTTTCATCTTTGCTCACAAAGGTATATCTTACCAAACTGCTGATAGCTTAATAGAAGAGTGGAAAAGATTTCCTGAAATATGGGAAAAAAACATTAAAGAACCAGCAATGTTTCAAACAAGAAATAAAAATTTTAATTCTCCTCCTGTGTTCATTCAGTCCCATGTAATTAATATTTGTTCTACTTGAATCCACTTTTTCCATTAGCTCTGGGAATTGTTACCCAATTGAATTTTATAATCTTAAAGTTATTGAAAACCTGTCCAGGTACATTTCATTTTATTGTGTTTCACTTTGCCATACTTTTTAGATATTGTATTTTTTACAAGACCTTCTACCAGGAAAAAGTTTATGACTTATTGAAGGCTCAGATGGTGGTTAACATTTTTTAGCAATACAGTGTTTTTTAATTAAGGTATGAATATTGTTTTTTTAGACATAATTCTATTGCACACTTAACTACAGTATAGTATAAAGAAAACTTTTATATGCACTGGAAAATCAAAAATTTGTGTGACTTGTTTTATTGCATTAATCACTTTATTGTAGTGATATGGAACTGAATCACAATATTTCCAAGTTATTCCCGTAGTTTTCAAAAGTTTCTCTCATGAATATCCTTGTACATGAAGTACTTTTGCAAAGCATCAGAGTAAAACAATAACTGTAAATGACAAGACTTAAAAATGGCCATGGTTCAAGATCTGATGAGAGATTATTATAATGCAAATGACAAGGAAATTTGCTTATTTCTGTGATGTATATTTTAAGATACTAGCTAGGATCATGACTGATAACATTATACCAGGATATATCAGATTTCTAGGAATTTCATATAATTTCTGGAACATACATAACATATACTGGTTCTAGATATTCTTGCCATAAGCATCTTTACCATAGACACATTTACCATAACCATTTTTGCCACCAATATTTTTGTCACATAACTAATTAGCTGTAAGGCAATTTTATCATAAAAGATAAAATCATGAAAAATAAAATACAGACATTAATTTAAAAAAATATAATGTAACATAAAAAACAAATAAAGAATTAAAAAGACTAGTGTGAAATAGAAAATATTTGAAGACATTTAAAATGTATTTATATAGATTCATGGCAACACTGCACCAAGAACTGATTTTATTTGTGTGTGTGTGTTGTACCTAACTAAGCACTTGTCTTTGTTCTAAGGAAACTGGCTTCAATCGTGCAACCTCAAAGAAGAGGCCTTCAACCCTCTTTTGCTGCTCCAATGTAGCATGTTTCAAAATAGGAAACAACTCTTTGGGCAAATCATATTCATCTGTCGGCTTGATAAAGCCATCAATAAAACTTTTCTAACTGGAAGAAATGCTAAGTATTTTAAGATCACCACCACTACCATGTTTTATTGTTACTGATCACCAACACCACTACCATGTTTAATTGTTACTATATAGACCACTATGAGAGCTAGCTAAGATTTATATAATATGAAAATGGGAGTAACTGCAAGAACTACATCAATGGAGAAATAAAATGAAATGACAGAAGAAAAAGTCAACCAGTAATTTTTTAAATTTTTTATGGTGGTTGATTTTCAACAGAGAAATAAAACCAAAAGATAAACATAAAAACCCCCCAAAACCCAAAGTATCAGCTAGTATTTTTTTTTTATATTTTACTGCAAATTGCCTAATGGCCAATTAGCTATGCAGCCAAAGTGCTTGTGGCAAAGATGTCTATAGCAAAGATGCTTACAGCAAAAACATCAGACACAGCACATACCTGCACGAATACACTGTAAAGAAGGCTTGGTATTTACTTCTTACTTGACAAGGTTCCCCAGGCAATCTAACATATCGAATACACTGAATTAGTTTAACATCTCCCTTTATATGAGGGGAGAGAACAAACCTTTTGAGATGTTCCAGGGACCCTCTGAAAATCCCAAATACAGTTCAAGGTCAAAAAGACACAATTTAGAATTTGATTTTGAGAAGTTTGTCAAAAATATCAAAAAGATTTTAAAACACTTGGTCAAATAAGATCATAAGTCACTGTGAAAAAAATACTTGTTATTCATTTAACCACAGTGAGAAAGAATTCACGGGCAGATATCTATTACATAGTTCTGAGAAAAAGTTAGATCTTTTAACACCAGGAGTACTATGTTTACATACACAAAGACCTGATGATGACAACATGGAACACAGATGATTATTTTGAGAAGACAAAGAGACAAAGATCTTTGGTTTTCTAGGCAGATTAATTCAAAGGTAAAAAAAAAAAAAAAGCCTTTTTACAGTCTCTTGTTAAGAACACACCAATAGTCTAAGAAAACTTTTTTTAGTCAGAAGAAAAATTTACGTTTTAGCTTTACATAAGTACACTATTGTTATTAAAGCTTAATTTTAAAACCCTTGTAATAACAATATAATTTTTAGCCAACTTGACCACAGATGTTTCACTTTCTCTCTCTCTCTTTTCAAATTTCTTTATTCATAGTTTGTCTTTCATTTTTCTCCATCACATTCTGAAATAATCAGCTTTATTTTAGGACAAAATCACTTATATTTCCATCAAAAAATGCATCTCCATACCACATATCCTTTTTTCCTAGAAACACAAATCTTACTTTCCTTGTGTACTGAAATAGTTCCCTTACTATTTCTAATAGCTTTAATTACATAAATGAGTATTCTTAACCCTTAAAAACCTTAATTTCTAGTAAAAACTTGGTAGTAAGAAATCATGAACTATGTTATGTCTACATTCTTTAGATTGGCAAATTTATACGTACAGCAAATTTATAAGTACATTTCATAATTTTTAGAGACATATGCTTCTTCACAGTACAATCTTTCAAAGTAATGCAAGACACATTTACTAACAGACTCAAATAACTTCACTTCCTCTGTAATAATGTTAAAGAATAAAATTCAACTGAGTTACATGAGGAACTGATTGGCTTTATTCAATGATTCACAAATTGAACAGCATCCCATCTAGCAAATAGAAAGGAGCTCTAGGGACAGAGATTGGATTGGTGGTTACCAGAGGGGAAGGGGGGGAGGGAGGAGGGTGAAAGGGATAATTTGGTACATGTGTGTGGTGATGGGTTGTAATTAGTATTTTGGTGGTGAACATGATGTAGTCCATGCAGAAATAGAAGTACAATGATGTACACCTGAAATTTTTACAATGTTATAAACCAATAAAAAAAATTAAAAATAAATAAAAATAAAAAATAAAATAAAAAATAAAAAATAAAAAAAAAAAAAGAAAATCCAAAAAAGAAAAGAGCTCTAGGAAACTGCAGAAAATGGAAGGATTTTATAGGTAGAAGGAGGAAAAAAAGTGGATTATTTGAGGCAAGGTCACCTTCCTTTAGGGGATGAAAAGAGTATATCGGGTGGATTAACTAAATAGTGCTCGCTAAGTAATTCCAGACTGACTGAGTAAAGATTACCTTCCCTGGAGAGACTGAAACTGCAGTTAGGTCAGGTATTAAGTCTTGGTTTGCTGATGAAGGGTTTAGCATAAGTGGCTCCTTTTTGAGCCTGTTGTCTCAAAAGGAGACAAAAGTAGATAAACTTATGTTTAGTAATTAATGTTCAGTATTTAATCTGATTTAAAAATGATCTTGATATTCATTGAATTTCTATAGTCTCAGTTAATTAAACAAGATTTTAACTTTTCAAGATACTAGGAAGATTTGGGAAAGCTATTTAAAAAGCTCACCTAACAAATTTTTATCCTATTTACATCCATTCAATTTACTTGTTCTTAACAATTATGTTTACACTATCCACAGAAGCTTCATGAGACATCAGACAAAGTCAGCCATTGTCCCAATCTATTTTTCTTGCTGACAAATTTTGTAAGAGATAACATAAACTTATTTGACCTTTAGAAAGCTTTGGTAGAATAAAAGTATTATATTTAATGCTGTTAATTCTAGAGATATGCTTGTTTTAATTAAAATAACAATCTTTAGCTAGCTTTAATGCTGAATATTTTCCCAGATCATGTGAACCTGAAATTCATTTGGGTTAGTTTCTATTATATTTCTTAGAATTCAGTTCATGTAAATGCTTAATTTTATCTATACCAATTAAATAGAACTCTTTTAAAAATTAAATTTTGCAATACCATCTGGAGGTAGAAAAATACCATATCTATAATGAACCTACATAGACGTATATAAACATCCAGACAGACACACGCAGAGATCTCACAGCTTTCATTCCAAAACCTTAGCCATGAGTCAGTTATATTACAAAATTAATGAGATTATAAATAATTGTGTCTCTGGCAGACAGAACAAGTACAGTTCCTTGCTTAAAAGCTTTTTTACTAAATATTTGTGGAGAAGAATTTTAAGATTTTTAAGTCTCTCCGACAAGTTTATGGAGACTGTGGTCTAGAGTTGGGCAAGAGAGCCCTTTCAGTGGTTTGTATTTTAGAAAGACCTCTTTCCCCTCTTGTTTTTTCTTCAGTCTCAGGCAATTGTGGGCTGTGTTTACATTTCAAGGATATGATAAGATTGACTACTTCAAGAGTCAGAGACAGAATGAAAGTTTTTTTCTTGGAGTTTTGGCATATATTTGTCTATTATCATAAGTCTAGGGTAATTTTCTTCTTCTTCTGAATAACAGGACAATTTTGTTTCTAATGTCCTGATCTTTTATAACATCTACAAGCATTTTGAGAGGAATCAGTGAGGGTTTGGAATTAGCAAAAAGGAGTAAGTGAACTTTGAATTGCCCCTTGAGCTGCATTTCTAGTTTTGCAAAGATTTGTAAGATGATGACAGTTGCTCTCAATTTCTCAAAGAATTGGGTTGCAGCCTAAATGACATCATAGGATCATACATCCATATAATTACATTATCATTTATAGTAGACACTTTTACATAGGCTTTAGAAGGTTTGTCTTTCCTTCTGGGTACATAGTATTATGTTATCTTGGGGATAAGGCCCCCTCAGAAATTCATATCAGGCTCTGTACATCATCTTCCAGTTTGGCCAACTCTTGACTAATGAGCTACAAAAAAAAAAACCTTTTAATTGTCTTGTCTGTTTTCACTTGGAACAAACAGTAAATATTTCTGGTGGTATTGAATGACCACTTGGACACAAAAGACATCCCAAAAGAGGGTGCAAAAGATATTTTGTTTTTTCTTTCTCCACCAGGAACTGTAGTGTAGACAGAGATCTTGGAAAACTGACTCTGGTAAGAATTCTGAGACTGCTGGCTTTTGCCAGTTTCTTCAGGATCTCATCTGCAGGTTCTGAGTGAGGTTAAAAGAGAAGATTGTAACTCCAATATTTTCCAGAATTTGACAAGATTTATTATTAATTTTAATTTTCCATTGGCTGTTTAAGGAAATAATGTAGCAGTTTACTAGAAAATCCATCAAAATCTCATCAACTTTTGAAGTGCCCCCCACAGGGACCCTCATTATGGGTAGATAGGAGAACATCTGTAATGCCAGTATCTTGTTGGACTTTGTTTATTGTCTTTCTTCAAACTCTTTTCAAAGTGCTTGGCTAAAATCAAAAGTTCAACCATATTGATGACTTCCCATGCTATTTTCTGCTTTTTTTATCAATCCACTAATCTCAGAAAGTAATTCATTTAGAAAACCTTTTGAGGACCCTCCCTGTGTTTAGGATATTCTTTAACTATGGTCCTTAGATTGGACTTTGGCCTAGCAGTAAAAGATATATGAAGAGAAACATCTGTAGCTTTAGGTAGTCTTATTTTAAGAGACAACTTTTAATAGACTCTTCAGAGTGAAAAGGCAATTCAGAGAGAGGATTACTAGAATGTGTACTAAAATATAGGAGGATAGAAGCAAGTAATAAGAGGTACATCAGTCTTATAGTCTTTTGTTTTAGGTACCTCATAAATCTTTAATTTTTGTTCTAATCTAATTTCTATTCTTTTATTTAAGGGATTCCATAAGCTAGTTATTATATTTCTTTATATTCGCTTATTAATTTTGTCTTTCCATAAACAATAAGACAATTGTTTAGGAGGAGACCTATCTCCAAGAAAAGAATTCTAATATAGAAGTTTCTACAATTCAAAGGACCCATTGCCTGGCCATGATCTTATATTAACCTCAAGAGTGACTCAAACCAATAAGCCTTTTTGACTAACCATGGTCAAGCAAGTAAGTCTCTTCAGTGTTATAACCAGTAAGAATAGTGTAGTGAAAAAAGACTCAGTTTCCCCCAAGAATATGAGACACTTCTCATCATAGACCTGCTAATCTGTGACACCAGGCAGACACTACTGGAATAGGACTTTTCCAGCACTAACAAATAATGAAGGTTAAGATGACAAAAGCCTCTTGTGGACTGGGACTCCTTAGGACAAATTTCTCTGAGAGCTGTTAATGTCAGACAAAGAGAGTGCTGCTTGTGACTTCCTTTCTTGGAACTCCAGTCTATTTGACTGGCCATCGAGATGCACACTGATATGTTCACCAACTGGCTGGTGGAGATTCAAGAAAATATTCTCACTGTCACAAAGCCAAGCTTTCAAGATATAGAAAGAGACAAAAAGAAAACCTCATCTGATTTTTCTTATATGCACATTAACAGCATTAGCTAAGACTAGAGTCTCTCGGAGCCAAACCAATACTGAAGAGGGATGTGCAACTGGGTTGGGAATTGTGTGGTGTTTCACAGAGTACATCGTTGCATGGAAATTTTCTGAAGGTTGGCAGATGACCTAGTGTCAATGTAACTTTTTTCATAAGCAACTTATCCTAACATGGGAGTCCCTGAGTTAGGTGGCAAGTGCTCTAATAACTTATAAATATTCAACCCACGCCCACCAATTTTGCAACTTTGTCTTCCAAGATTGTCCCTTAATAATAGCCTTTATCTCGTGTGAACACTGACCCGCAGCAAAGTTTGTCCAAATAGATGTTGGTCTGGTGATATCTGTGAACTCACCAGGCTGTGAGGCCAGCTCAAACAGCAGGCTTATAGTATCAATGCCTGCATTTCACTCTATGGTTTTCCTCCTTATGACAAATAACACAACAGACAGAGATAAAAAAACAAAAAACACTGAGCATCTCTGGGTGGAAATGGATCAATAAGAACCAAAAATACTCAGAACAAATCTTTACCAGAGTTGCTGTGCCAAAGAAATAAGTGCCATGAATATTTTCTCCTGCTAATGTAAGTTTAGAAAAGGGAACAAAAAGGGCTCTTGCAACTCTCAGTTCCACTGGACCCTGCAAAAAGAGATCCAGAAGACTGACATGGTAAGAATTCTTACCATCTGATGGCTTTTTATCATGGTTTCCAGGATTGCTAAACTGCAGTATCCTCGGATTGAGCAATATCTAGCCAGTGAAGTTTCTCCTAGTTGGCTTGGAATATATTGGGGATATAAATTTTTCCTGACTCATCTAGATTCTTTCTGTCTGGTCTATTATTTAAATTGCTATAATACAGATTAATGGGAGAAAAAAATCACGTGCTTATGAGAGCCTCACATAGACGGGAGAGGGTAAAAGACAGTTAGGAAATTGAGGATTATATGCCATCCCGAGCTAAGGAGAAGCGGGGAGGAATCTGGGGCTTTAAAAGGAAGGAAGACAATTCACAGGAAGTTGGGAGGAGCAAATGTTTGGTAAACAACTGTTTGTCATGCCCTGCAGAGACAATGGGACACAGAGAGGACTTTGAACAAACAGGTCCTGCTGAGCTCCCCCAACTCACCACACCTATCCATGCTCTTTGTAGTTATCTCTGGTGACAGATCCTTTTTTCAGCAGGCTTTCTATCTAAATTCTTTTAGGTGGTTAAAGGGGAGGTAAAAAGCCCTTCCTGAGTCTTTGGACATTGATTGTCTTCAGCACAAAATAATCCACATGCCAGAGTGAAACATTTTGTGAGGTTCATTCTGAACCCCTTCAGTAGTGTAAATGTATAAGTCTCTCCACAGACCCTATTGCAAAGCAGCCCCTCACAAATGCCCCGATATTTCCTCATGCTTCTGGCACAAGACAGTGGTCAGCCCAGGACTCATATTCCCTTGAATCTTCTGCCATACGTGGTCCGTCTGCCTGTCTGTGGTTTGCAGAACCTAACAGAAGGAAGAAGCGTCTTACATTTTATGTTATCTGGTAGCAAAATAAATAGTGTATCTAGGCCTGCAACAAAAGATTGAATTTTTCATGTCACAACTGGCAGGAAGAACTTTACACTTGAATTTATTTCCCTTGCACTTCTTAAATACAGTGGGGGGTTGCAAACAGGCCCAGGGTGGTTTTGTACACACTACAGATCTGCATCACAGCTCAGGATCAAAAAACTTCAGAAACACCAATATTTTAAAGTGAGTCATAAGACAACCTGCTCAACTTTTGCTTCAGATAAAAGGATTATCTTTATTATATTGGTCATGTAATTAATCAGCCCTTAACCCTTGGTAAAGAAGCAACCATCTGCATTGAAGGCTATTTGTTACACAAAATGTTATCTTATCTTTGATAAGATAGTTTGGAACAGAAGCTGATAAAAAGATTTAAAATCAAGAGTTATGCATGGGGAAACTATTTCACAATAGACTTGACTTCTTCCTTTAAGTGTGAGAAAAATTTGTCCTCTGAAAGAAAAGCCCATGAAATATTCCGGATACCAGGACTTTGATTTATGATATCAAGGAATTGCTAAAGTATCTAGGAGGCAGAATGAGATGGGCAGAATGGCCACAAGAATTCATTGAACAGTCTGTTCCAAGGATGATGTGATGTCATCTGTGAGGCTATAATTGAGGACAGAAAAGAAAAAAAAAAAAATCAGAAGACAACATTTTCTAAATCAATTGAAATTTATTAGCCTTATTGAAAAACAATATCATTTGCTACTCACATCTCAAAAAAGTGATTATGATTATATTTCCAAGTAAAATATAATAAACAATGTAATTTATAGAAGAAAACAAAGGAGATAATCTTTGAGTTCTTAGTATAGGAAAATATTTCTGACAGTGAACAAAAAACATTAAATATAATGGGGAAAATGACAAATTAGATCATAGTACAATTAAGATCTGATGTTCATCAAAAGATCAAGAGTTGGATAGCACACCATGAAAAGATGTTTATACAGCACATATAAAAACTTCTATAAGTCAACTAGAAAAGAGATACAATAGAAAAATGGTGTAAATATACCAAGAAACACTTCAAAATAAAATGTTTCCCAAAGTCTATTTAGTATGTGAAAAAATATTCAACTTACTTATTTGTCAGAAAAAGCAAATAAAACCCCTATCTGGAAAGATCATGCCAACAAAAATACTAAAATGAAAATGACAGAAAAGACAAGTGTTGACGCAATGTGGATAAATCAGGAATCTCATGTTCTGCTGGTGGGTGTGGAAACCACTTTAAATAATTGCCTTTTGGAAAATATTTCACAGTATGTATAAAAGCTGGATAGATGTAAGTCTACTGTCTTAAAATCCCACTACCATGTATACTCCTAAAAGATCTACATTTCTCACAAAGAAAAAAGAATTTGCATATGAAAAGTAGTCTCAATTTTTCCACACTGAAAAGTGCTCGCCTGAAGATCAGCAGAGGAATGAATAAATTAATTCTTTGATATTCAATGTTGACAAATTCATAAACACACATATGGAATAAAACAACAACAATAACAAATGAGTGAATGCTGTGTTATTTCATTTGTGTAAAATTAAAAACAGCCTGAAAGAGTTTTTTACTCTTAGATGTCAGACAATCAGTTACTTAGTGGATATAGTGTCCTGTAGAGGACAAGATGTGGTTTCTGCAGAAGGTTGCCAAATCTTCTGTGGTTTTTTTTGTTTGTTTGTTTTCATTTAGGTATTGAGTACAGAGGTATATTCAGTTTGTGAAATTTCATGGAACTGTGCATTTATGAGTGTGCATATGACATTGACATTTTTTAAAAGTACAGATCGACAACCAAACATGTTGAGAGAGTTTAATGGATTGTTGTTGGATTGCCATCAGGCCATCTAGGTGGAGGTTAAATATATTAAATAATTACACTCTAATTAGGTTTTGAGAGTACACCATAATTTCTAATTTAAAAATTAAAATATACTGAATTTACAACCACCAATTTGAAAGGGGTAAAATGTATAATTATTTCTGAAAATTAATAAAAAAGAAAGTTATGAGAGAAAAACTAGAAATATATAACTGATGTAGTGAGGAACACACTATAAATTGGTTTCAATCCCAAATGTAACCATTACTGTATTAAATAAAACTATATAATTACTCTTGATGAGGTTAAAAATATTTTACTGTATTCAGTTGATGTATTCAAAGAGATATACCTAAAATATAAGAATTCATATGGAAAAATGAAAGTTATATTCTGTATAAATTTATACCATTAATCAACTAGCATACGGATATATATATCAGATAAAATAAAATTTAATGTTAAAGCAGTTTGCTGTTATTGTTATTGGCATTCTTTTTTATTTCTTAATGTACAATTTTCCAATGTTATGGATAAAAAATAAGTATAATTTGATGATTTTAAAATTATACTCATGCGCATATGTAAACATGAGAATCACACACATATGTATGTATATACATTCCAATACAAACGCACAAATGTGTATATATATGTATATGCTCACACATGTTTAGTGTCTAATATGTTGTGAATATTTCTAAGTGTATCATGAGCCTAAAATATGTTTCTCTATTTTTTTGACAGAACGTTCAATGTAAACCCATCAGACAAAAAAAAATGCTTTGTTTCTAATATTTGAAATTTTAATTCTTTGTATCAACTTTATAATGTTAATATAGAGAGGCTAATATTAAAATCATTTGTAAAATTAAAGAAATATCCATTTTATTTCTTTGAATATCCAGAGGACAACAGCATCACGTAAACAAAGCAGATTCATGTCTTACCCTTCCAAATGAACATCCCCCACTGCTTCAGGATTCATGGAAGGCTCCACCATAACTTAATTTTTTCATATTTGAGACATTGAAATGAAACTTGGAACCTGTTTCTGCCAACATGTCCAATTGGCATCATCACATTATAGAAAAATTCTATCTTCTACAAATCCCAAAATCGTGTAATTTTATTGTAGATGAAATGTATTTTTTTTTTTTTTTGTGAGGAGATCAGCCCTGAGCTAACATCCGCCAATCCTCCTCCTTTTTTTGCTGAGGAAGACGGCCCTGGGCCAACATCGGTGCCCATCTTCCTCCACTTTATATGGGACACCGCCACAGCATGGCCCACCAAGCAGTGCGTCGGTGCGCGCCCGGGATCCGAACCAGCGAACCCCGGGCCGCCGCAGCGGAGCGCGCGCACTCAACCGCTTGCGCCACCAGGCCGGCCCCGAAATGTATTTTTAATAGGCAACACTTTACACAATACCTTTTAAAAATCTCTTAAAACACCATACTTTTATGGTCTCATTTATCTGACTCTAATTTTAATGGTCATTTCTACATGAAAATGTTTTACATATACTATCTCCCACCATAAAATCTTATTTCCAACGTCTGTGGTCTCTCTAAGTATGTCATGTACAAGATTCATAGTTTTCCCTCAGTGACGTTACTCTCTGAAACTAAATTTAACCTCCAGTTTCACTTAATGGTCTTCATTCCTTGTGGGAAAATTTTCCCTCCTTCAGTTTCTCAATGACAGTCTCAAACGGTGATCCTGTTTTATGGAACCTTCGCTACAATCCCATAAGTAGTTAACGTCTGGAAAATGTATTATGGCAGATTGAATGCTGCATTCTTAATGAATTCTCTATAATCTCCAGGTTCCAGAATCACTGTTTTAACCACTACATATAATCTCAAACCCTCGACTGCAAATATTAATACATTTCAATTACATAAATATTAACACAATAATATCTTATTTCATTTAGTTAAGATTCATGATACTGTTTATTTAGAAGCAGAAGCTCAGTCATTCTCTTTTGTCACTCTCTTGTCATGTGACTATTATGTACATGTGCTTATAAATGAAGGTGATTAATGAATACACAAATAACCGTTGAAATAAACAAACATACTACATATTTATGATAAGTTTAAGTGATTGTATTCCTTTCCATGGAAAGCAGAGCCTAGATACTCTGGGGTCATGGCTCATGAGAATGTAGGGGCTTAGAGTAGGGAAACATGCATCAATTGGTGTAGAAGTATTCACCAGTAACAAACTGGGACTGTTAATAACCACCAAACAAATGTGGATGATAGAGGAGGGAGTCCACAAAGATAGAAAGGTACACACCAAGACAGGGATGCTTTGCATAGCTGTAGTCTCAGGGGAGGATCTGGGGGAGAGATTGCTCTTGTGAATATATTGGACCTGCTGCCTGTGCCCCTGCAGGATGAAAACCGTGGAGCCACTGGACCAGATCATGAGCCCCAAGCAGAAAGCATCACTGAATAATACCAATGCTACATAGATTGACTGTGTGATATTATATTGAGTTACAGAATAACAGGAGCCACAATCTTTTTTTCCTGTGATGTTTGTGTTGCTTCTTTACCAGTCATATACAAAAGAACTGTAATATTCAGCAAGATGTTCAGGATCCAGCAGAGGACATTGAAGGTTTCCCTGTACTTGGGAAAAGTACAGGGAAAACTTAGGATCTGCCTTCATGGAGTTTCTGGGGCTGATGGTGATGGCCTGGAAGACACCCAAGAGGCAGGTGGTGCCAGTGGACACATCGCTGCTCACTTTGTGAACATAGAAAACAAGTTTGCATCCAAAATTATTAAGGAAATGTTTCCACCCCAAATCTGCTAACATTTGGGGGACTCTTTTAGAAAAAATAACTAAGGAGAGAAGTCAAGATGGCAGCGTAGGCAGACTCGGAACTCACCTCCTCCCACGGACACAGCCAATTTACAACTACTCTTGGAAAAATTACCCCTGAGCAAGAACTGAAAATTGGATAAGAGGAACTCCTGCAACAAACGACAATCCTAATTGAGGTGGAAGAGGCACAAACTCCCTTGTGGAGAGAAAAAACTCTGCCTTCACAAGCCGCCAGCTTCACGACCGCCCGGGAGCAGCCCAATGGTCCGCAGCCCTCCCAGGAGGAGTGGGGCCCTGAGCCAGGGAGCGGCCCCACTGTAGGCATTTTGTGGACCCAGTGCAGTTGAGACAAGTGGCATAATATCGGACTTTGCCTGCTACTAAAACATTGGGGAGTACCCCCAGAAGTGCTGGCTCACAAAGAAATTAAAACCGGCTCTTAAAGGGCCCACACGCAAACTCACCCATTTCAGAAAGCAACCTAAAATCACCAGAAAGAAAAGTGCACGGCCCTTTGGGGAAAAGCGACTCACCTGATAGGCTCTGAATGCATCGCAGTAAGAGGTGAGACCTCTCCAGGGACTGGACGTTGGCAGTGGCCATTGTTGTGGCCTGGTGTGGGTGCGCTGACACAGACACCATTGGAGTTCTCCCTGGGGCCTGCTAGCCCAGGGTCTGCCCCACCCACTAGAGCACCGATATAATCCAGCTCAGCCAAGGTGGGCAGCCCACCCTAGGGACTGGCTCCACCCAACAACAAGCCCTCAGGCAACTTGTGGGCCTGCATATATTGGTGACTGTATTCTCTGCAGCCTGGTAACTGGATCCACCTCTCTGTGGGGCAGGGCGTGTGCAAGGAGCGGGTGGAGAGTGTGGGGTGGTGGTGGAGTGTGTGGAGCTCCCGCTGTGGAGAGACTGGGTCCACATCGGGAGGTCGGGGCGCGCACACGGGGCTGCACTGTGTTGACGGTGTTTGTAGACCTGTGCCCAGGGCTTGTCAACTGCAGAAGACTTGTGCTTCTCAAAGACCCACATAGGGGGTTTGCCCCACCTTCCAAAGCCTGAAACAATTGGGTGCTCCTGTGTCTGAGGCCAGCCCCACCCAGCTGCAATCCTCAGAGAGCTGACAAGAGACCTAAATGCGGGAGGCTTATAGCAATTGTAAGCCCCTGAGCCTAACAACCTGACTCGCTGGGGGCCTACTCACTTAAAAGAAAGACTGCAACACAGATGTGGTATTAGAAATTGCAGCCAACTGTGCTGAGTCTTCCCACACCTGATAAAGAGACTGAAGGGCCCACAACAACTGCAAACAGCTGAGCATTACAACAGCTGGCCAGGAGCATAACTCAGCTTCCTCGGGCGCCTACAGGGAGAGCCAACATGCCACAACAGAAGGACACATGTAGCCCACATAGGGGTCAATCATAGAACATTGAGAACTGAGGGAAGCACACTGCAGGGCTCCTGAGGCATTACTTATATAAGGTCACCTATCCAAGAACAGGAGACTTAGCTGACCTACCTAATACACAGACACAAGCACAGGGAAAGAGGCAAAATGAGAAGGCAAAGGAATACATTCGAAGTAAGGGAACAGGACAAAACCCCAGATAATGAACTAAGTGAAACAGAAATGAGCAACCTACCCGACAGAGAGTTCAAACAAAGAGTGTTAAGGATGCTCACTGATCTGGGGAGAAGAATAGATGAACTCAGTGAGAATGTCAACAAAGAAATGGAAGATATAAAAAAGAACCAATCAGAAATGAATAATACAGTTCTAGAAATGAAAAATTCACTAGAGGGACTCAAAAGCAGAGTAGAGGATACAGAAGAACGGGTCTGTGAGCTAGACAAAAGACTAGAAGAAATTACCCAAGCTGAACAGGTAAAAGAGAAAAGAATTAAAAAGAGGGAGGATAGTCTAAGGGACCTCTGGGACAACATCAAGTGCACTATAGGTGTCGCAGAAGGAGAAGAGTGAGACAAATGGGCAAAGAATCTATTGGATGAAATAATAGATGAAAACTTCCCTGACCTAAGGAAGGAAACAGACATCCAGGTACAGGAAGCACAGAGAGCCCCAAACAAGACAAACCCAAAGAGGCCCACACCAAGACACATCATAATCAAAATGTCCAGAATTAAAGATAAAGAGAGAATCCTAAAGCCTCAAGAGAGAGACAAGTTACATACAAAGGAAACTCCATAAGTCTATCAGCTGACTTCTCAGCAGAAAACTTACAGGCTAGAAGAGAGTGGCACGATATATTTAAAGTGCTAAAAGGAAAAAACTTACAGCCAAGAATACTCTACCTGGCAAGGTTATCATTCAAAATGGAAGGAGAGATAAAAAGTTTCCCAGACAAGCAAAAATTAAAGGAGTTTGTCACCAAAAGAGCAGAGTTACAAGAAATGTTAAAGGGACTGATTTAGCAGAAAAGAGAAGACCACAAATAGGAAAAATTATATATTTCCATGACAAGAGGGTAATGGATACAATTGCACAAAAAAGAGGTTAGATATGATATCAAAAACATAAAATGAGGGAGGAAGGGAGTTAAAGAGTAGAGCTTTCAGACAGAGGTCAAACTAAAGAGACCATCAATTCTGTATAGAGGACTACTAAAACACTGAGAAAAAAAAGTTTAAAAATGGCAGTAAGTATACACTTGTCAATAGCTACTTTAAACATCAATGGACTAAATGCTCCAATTAAAAGACATAGGGTGGCTGATTGGATAAAAAAACAAGACCCATAAATATGCTGCATACAAGAGACACGCTTCTGACATAAAGACACTCACAAACTGAAAGTGAAGGGATGGAAAAAGATACTCAATGCAAATGGCAATGAAAATAAAGCTGGGGTAGCACTACTCATATCAGACAAAATAGACTTTAAAGGAAAAACTGTAAAAATAGACAAAGAAGGGCACTACATAATGATCAAGGGAAGAATGCAACAAGAGGATATAACACTTGTAAACATCTATGCACCCACTAGAAGGATGTGCAACTATGACGTACAACTGTCTACTGGGGCTTTTGGGGGAAAAAAAAAAGGAGGAAGATTGACAATAGATGTCAGATCAGAGCCAGTCTTCCTCAGCAAAAAGAGGATGATGAGGATTAGCATGGATGTTAGCTCAGGGCTGATCTTCCTCCCACACACACACAAAAAAAGATCTACACACCCAACATAGGAGCACCTAAATATATAAAGCAATTATTAACAGACATAAAAATAGAAATAGACAGTAACACAATAATAGTAGGGGACTTCAACACTCCACTTAAACCAATAGATAGGTCATCCGAACAGAAGATCAATAAGGAAACATTGGTCTTAAATGACACACTAGAACAGATGGACCTAGTAGATATATACAGAGCATTCCATCCAAAAACAAAAGAATACACATTCTTTTCAAATGCACATGGAACATTCTCAAGGATTGATCGCATATTAGGCCACAAAACAAGTCTACATAAGTTTAAGAAGATTGAAATAATACCAAGTATCTTTTCTGACCACAATGGTATGAAACTATAAATCAACTATAGGAAGAAAATCAGAAAAGACACAAATATATGGAAATTCAACAAAATGCTGATGAACAATGATTGGGTCAATGAAGAAATCAAAGGAGAAGTCAAAAAATACCTGGAGACAAATGAAAATGAAAATACTACATGCCAGAATTTGTGGGATACAGGAAAAGCAGTTCTAAGAGGGAATTTTATAGCAATATAGGCCTAGCTCAACAAACAAGAAAAATCTCAAATAAACAATCTAACAGTGAACCTAACGGAACTGGAAAAAGAAGAACAAACAAAGCCCAAAATCAGTAGAAAAGGGAAATAATAAGAATCAGAGCAGAAATAAATGAAATAGAGACTAAAAAAAAAATAGAAAAAATTAATAAAACCAAGAGGTGGTTCTTTGAAAAGATAAACAAAATTGACAAACCTTTAGCTAGATTCATCAAGAAAAAAAGAGAGAAGGCTCAAATAAGTAAAATCAGAAATGAAAGAGGAGAAATTACAACAGACACCTCAGAAATACAAAAGATTATAAGAGAATACTATGAAAAGCCATATGCCAACAAATTCGACAATCTGGAAAAAATGGATAAATTCTTAGAATCATACAACCTTTCAAAACTGGATTAAGAAGAAATAGAGAATTTGAATACAGCAATCACCAGTAAGGAAATCGAAATGGTAATCAAAAACCTCCCCAAAAATAAAAGTCCAGGACCAGACGGCTTCCCTGGTGAATTCTACCAAACATTCAAAGAAGACATAACAGCTATCCTTCTCAAACTCTTCCAAAAAATTGAGGAGGGGGGGAAGCTCCCTAACTCATTCTATGAAGCCAACATTGCCCTGATACCAAAACCAGGCAAGGACAACAGAAAAAAAAGAAAATTACAGGCCAATATCACTGATGAACATCGATGCAAAAATATTCAACAAAATACTAGCAAATCGCATACAACAATACATTAAGAATATTATACACCATGATCAGGTGGGATTTTTTCCAGGAATGCAGGGATGGTTCAACATTTGCAAATCAATCAACATAATACACCACATTAATAAAATGAAGAATAAAAATCACATGATCATCTCAATAGATGCAGAGAAAGCATTTGACAAGATACAGCATTTATTTATGATAAAAACTCTGAATAAAATGGGTATAGAAGGAAAGTACCTCAACATAGTAAAGGCCATATATGACAAACCCACAGCTAATATCATCCTCAGTGCTGAAAAACTGAAACCTATCCCTCTAAGAACAGGAACCAGACAAGGATGCCCACTGTCACCACTCCTATTTAACATAGTACTGGAAGTCCTAGCCAGAGCAATCAGGCAAGAGAAAGAAATAAAAGGGATCCAAATTGGAAAGGAAGAAGCGAAACTGTCACTATTTGCAGATGACATGATTTTATATGTAGAAAACCCTAAAGAATCCACCAAAAAACTTTTAGAAGTAATAAATGAATATGGTAAAGTTGCAGGATACAAAATCAACATACAAAAATCAGTTGCATTTCTATACACTAACAATGAAGTAGCAGAAAGAGAAATTAAGACTATAATCCCATTTACAATTGCAACAAAAAGAACTAAATACCTGGGAATAAACTTAACCAACGAGGTGAAAGATCTATACACCAAAAAGTATAAAACATTGCTGAAAGAAATTGAAGAAGACACAAAGAAATGGAAAGATATTCCGTGCTCTTGGATTGGAAGAATTAACATAGTTAAGATGTCCATACTTCCTAAAGCAACCTATAGGTTCAATGCAATCCCTATCAAAGTTCCAACCACATTTTTCACAGAAACAGAACAAAGAATCCTAAAATTTATGTGGAACAACAAAGACCCAGATAGCTAATGGAATCCTGAGAAAAAAGAACAAAGCTGGAGGTATCAAACTCCCTGATTTCAAAATATACTACAATTCTATAGTAACCAAAATAAGCATGGTACTGGCACAAAAACCGACACACAGATCAGTGGAATAGAATCAAAAGCCCAGAAATAAACCCACACATCTATGGACAGCTAATCTTCAATAAAGGAGCCAAGAACGTATAATGGAGAAAAGAAAGTCTCTTCAAGAAATGGTGTTGGGAAAACCGGACAGCCACATGCAAAACAATGAAAGTAGACCCTTACTTTACACCATACACAAAATTAAGTCAAAATGGATTAAAGACTTGAATGTAAGTCCTGAAACTATGAAACTTCTAGGAGAAAAAATAGGCAGTACACTGTTCGACTTCAGTCTTAGCCACATATTTTCAAGCACCATGTCTGCCTGGGCAAGAGAAACAATAGAAAAAATAAACAAATGGGACTACATCAAACTAAAAAGCTTCTGCACAGCAAAGGAAACCATCAACAAAATGAAAAGATAACCTAACTATTGGGAGAAGATATTTGCAAACCATACATCTGACAAGGGGTCAATCTCCAAAATATATAAAGAACTGATGCATCTCAACAACAAAAAAACTAACAATTCAATTAAAAATGGGCAAAAGACCTGAACAGACATTTCTCCAAAGAAGATATACGGATGGCCAACAGGCACATGAAAAGATGTTCAATATCGTTAACTATCAGGGAAATGCAAATCAAAACTACAATGAGATATCACCTCACACTCGTCAGAATGGCTATAATTAACTAGACAGGAAACAGCAAGTGTTGGAGAGGATGTGGAGAGAAGGGAACTCTCATACACTGCTGGTGGGAGTGCAAACTGGTGCAGCCACTATGGAAAACAGTATAGAGATTCCTCAAAAAATTAAGGATAAAACTACCATATGATCCAGCTATTCCACTGCTGGGTATTTATCCAAAGAACTTAAAAGACCAATGTGTAAAGATATATGCACTCCTGTGTTCATTGCAGCGTTATTTACAATAGCCAAGACTTGGAAGCAACGTAAGTGCCCATCAAGGGACGAATGGATAAGGAAGATGTGGTATATATACACAATGGAATACTACTCAGCCATAAGAAATGACGAAATCCAGCCATTTGTAACAACGTGGATGGACATTGAGGGTATTATGCAAAGTGAAATAAATCAGAGGGAGAAAGTCAAATACCATATGATCTCACTCATTAAGTAGTAGATAATAACAACAACAAACAAACACATAGAGACAGAGATTGGATTGGCGGTTACCAGAGGGGAAGGGGGGAAGGAGGAGGGCGAAAGGAATAATTTGGCACATGTGTGTGGTGATGGGTTGTAATTAGTATTTGGGTGGTGAACATGATGTAATCTCTACAGAAATAGAAGTATAATGATGTACACATGAAATTTATACACTGTTATAAACCAATGTTACCGCAATAAACAAAAAATTTAAAAAAAGAAAAGAAAAAATAACTAAATAGTTGGGTGCAGTCAGATGCTTGAGAATCAAATCTGTGGACCTAAATGTGTATTCTCTTAAGTAAAGGAAGAGATAATGGTAAAGAACAGAAAAATTCCCCAGAATTCTGACTGTAAACTGTAATAAAAGGATCATTCCTATGCCAAATCCCTGGAGGCCATTCTGTCAAATCCCAAGGAGTGATAGTCATCTTCTGAGTCAGAGATGCCTGCGTGGGAAGTAAGTCAACTGTCAACTGAAATTCAATATTCTTTTACCTCTGTTCCCACTTAGAAATATTTGTAATTTTTACTTTCTAACAGGTTTTCAAGTATTCACTGCTTAATGTTTAAAGTGCTTTTTACGGAATATGATTCACTACTATACAGGCTGTATATGTACATCTTATATTCTTCATAACTTCCTGAGAGGGTCAGTCATAGTATTTTCACTGAAAAGAGAAGGAGCACTGAGCTAGAGAAAGATTAGCGATTTGTCAGATTCCAACCATTTTTATGGGAATAGTAGAGGTTTGAACTGGCTGGGCTCATATAATGTCAGTGAATTTAAACACAATGTCAATCTACAAAGCTAGTTAGATGCACCCTTCAGAGCACAGGTGTATATTTAGATGTTTTCGTACTTTGTTACATTATTTTACATTGGTGGTATTTTATTTTATATTTTTTCACAAGTTTCCATTATGTGTAAATTTTTATTTTATAAGCCAATACCAATTATGAATAAAGTTTTAAATATCTTAGTAAAATCTAGATGCACTGATTGTGGTATAACTCTACAGGGACCTGCTCCATAACAAGCTGTATTGACAGAATGCACTACTGGCTTTATATTGGATTGGCCACGGAAACACGAATTTGCTTTTATGGCAGGAAGGAAATGATACCTATCTCAAGAATCACTTAATGCTCTTCTGTACCCTGAACTATGGGAATTGAAATACCAACACATGACAGATTAGTGTCACGTAGAAACTCAATATTACTAATTTGAAATGATAAACTAATCTGTTTATTATCATCATTTAATAAAAGGTATTAGTAATAGGGGTGGCCCCGTGGCTTAGCGGTTAAGTGCCCACGCTCCGCTGCTGGCGGCCTGGGTTTGGATCCCGGGCGCGCGCTGACTCACTGCGTCTCCAGCCATGTTGAGGCCGCGTCTCACATACAGCAACTAGAAGGATGTGCAGCTATGACATACAACTATCTACTGGGACTTTGGGGGGAAAAAATAAATAAATAAAATCTTTAAAAAAAAGAAAAAAAAAGACTATAGTTAAAAAAAAAAAGTATTAGTAATATATAGTAATTAGTAATGCAACGCCTGTTACATTGACAGATATGTTCAGTCTATGAAATTTCATTAAGCTGTGCATTTATGACCTTGCATATGACATTAACATTTTTAGTACAAATACACAATTTAAAAAACAAGTAGGGAAGAGGGTAATGGATTATTGTTGGATTGCCATCACGTTGTCCAGGTGGACGTTAAATGTATTAAATCAACATTCTGATTAGTTTTAAGCAATATGCTACAATTTCTAGGTTAAAACTAAGCATAGTGAATATATCACCTCCAAGTAAAAGTGGTAAAATACAAGTTTATTTAAAAAGTAATACAGATGTATGGTTTGCAAATATTCCATGCAGAAATAAAAGTATAATGAGGTACACCTGAAATTTATACAATGTTATAAACCAATGTTACCACAATAAAAAAAAAGTAATACAGAAGAAGTTAAGATAGACAAACTAAGAACATAATACAAGTGTAATGAAGAACACACGATATATTGGTAAGTCCGGTCTGAAATATAATCATAATTGTATTGAATGTAAATAAACTTGCTCCTGTTAATGTCAAACATATTTTAGTATATTCAGTTGGATACTTTTTCAAGATATATAACTAAAATATATCCATTAAATTAGAAAAAAATGCATTCCATGTAATTTTAACCAATTAAACTAGTAGCATGGTGATACACATATCAGATAAATACACTTGGTATTAGTCTGCTAGAGCCGCCATAACAAAACACCACAGGCTAGTGACTTAAACAATACGTATTTACTTTTTCACTGTTCTGGAGACTGGAAGTCCAAGATCAAGGTGCTGACAGGGTTGATATCTCTGAGGCCTCTCTCCTTGCCTAGCAGATGGCTATCTTCTTGCTGTGCCTGAAATGGCCACGTCTGTTCACGTGCACTTCTTCTTCCTATAAAGACACCAGCCCTACTGGAGTAGGTCTCCAGCCTTATGGCCTGATTTACTCATAATTACATCTTCCAAAGCCCTGTCATCAAATACAGTTATTTTAGGGATTAGGGATTCAACACACAAATTTTGAGGGTATGCAATTCAGTCCATCACACACTTTAACCTTAAAGCAGGTTGTTAGTATTTTAGTAAGTATCTTTATTTCATAATTTACTTTTCCCAAAATATTGGTTGATGGAAAACAAGCAAAATTTGACTGATTTTATACATATTCACATATTCATATGTGTATATAGACATACACAAATAGAGAGAGAAAATATATACAAACACAAACACAAACACACACACATTTCTTGCTTTCTTTGTCGTGTAATACATGGTTAATACTTCTAACATTCTTCTGTGAACTAAAAAAAGTATGTGTTTCCCTATTTTTGTGGCACAAGTTTCAGTATACATCCATTAGTTCTAACTAATTGTTTTGTTTTTCCATTTTGAATCTTTAATACATTGCATCAGCTTTATAGCGTAAGTACAGAGAAAGCTATATTAAAGCTATATTAAATTTATTAAAATTAAAGAAATTTCCATTTTACTTATTCGAAAATGTGCCAAAAATGCCACGTAAAGAAAAGAATTCATGACTTATCCCTCCAAATGCTTATTCCTTCATTGCTTCAAGATTAATGGAAGGCTCCACTATAAATGTGTTACCTCACCTGAGCAATATTAGAGTGAACCATGGAACCTATTTTTTCCTAACATACCCAATTTGCCTCTTCACATAATAGAAAAAACAAACTTCTACACTTCCCCAAATCCATGTCAATTATGCCAAAGGGCGTGCAATTTTAACGGACAACACTCACTTGAGGTTAACAGTCAGCAAACATATATTTTGTGCTCTCCTTTGTATAGTGTTGGTCAATCTGGTCCTTTCTACATTTTTGAATCTCCCTTCATAATATCATATTTTAAATGACTACCATCTCTCCAAAGATGTAACACACAAAACTCATGCTTGGCTCTCAATCCCTTTCTACCCTGAAACTGAATTTGCTATCCAACTAAGCTCCATGCTAGTCAATATAGTGTGGAAGAATCCCTCATTTTTCAGTTTCTTAATGAAAATAACATATAGTTTTTCTATTTCACAAAATATAACCTACAATCACATAAATAGTTAAAGTCAGGGAAAATTAAAAATATCAGATCAAAATGTACACTCTGTAAGACTTCTGCATAATCTCCAGATTGTTTCAAGAACCACTGATTTAACATTGCATAGACTCTGAACCCTTCCACTGCAATCATTAAGAGAATTTCAATTATATAAGCATTAATATGATAATTACATAATATTTAATGTACAATTACTATTCATTTTATTGTTTATTTTGGAGCAGAAGAATGATATGTCTTATTACGTTCTCTAAATGTGAATGTTTCATAAATGTGCTTAATTCTCAGGAGAACTAATGAATAAAAAGGGAGCCATTGTAAATATACATGAAATTTACAAATTTATGACAAGTTCAAGTGAGCTTACATTCATTTCCCCAGCAACTCAGAGCCCTGATATTCTGGAGTCATGCCTCATGAGAATGTAGGGGCTTACAGATGGAAAACATGCAGCTAATAGTGTAGAAGTGTTCACTAGCCACAAACTGGGATTGTTAAATACTACCAAACAAATGTGGAAGACCGAGGAGAGAGTCCATGAACATACAAAGGTGCACACCAGGACAAGAATGCTTTGGGTGGCTCTGATCTCAGGGGAGGATCTCGGGGAAAGATTCTTCTTACGCATGTGTTGGACTCGCTGGTTGTGCCTGTACAGGATAAAAACCATGGAGCCACTGGAGCAGATCATGAACCCCAAGCAGAAACCATCATAGAATAAAAACAATACTACATACAGTGACTCCGTATTGTCACCATGAGTTATGGAAGAACAGTAGCCATAATCTCTTTTCCTTGTGATATTTATGTTGCTCTCTTTCTCAGTCATATAAAAAAGAACCAGAATATTTAGCATCACATTCAGAACCCAGCAGAAAATGTTAGAGGCGCCCATGTACTTGGGAGCTTCTGCTTTAAGCTCTGCCCACATGGAGTTCAAGGGGCTGATGGTGATGGCCTGGAAAACACTCAAGAGGCAGGTGATGCCAATGGACACATTCCTGCTCGTTCTGTGAACATAGAAGACAAGTTTACACCCAATGTCATTGAGGAAATCTTTTAACCCCAAAGCTAACATTGTTTGGAAGACTCCTTTAGAGAGAATGACTGAGAGGTTGGCTACAGTCAAGTGTTTGAGAATCAAATCTGTGGACCTCAACCTGGATCCTGTCAAGTAAAAGAATAGATAATGGTAAAGAAGACAGAAATTCCCCAGAATTCCAAATATAGTCTGTATGAAAAAGATTATTCCTATCACCAGATCCCTGGTGGCCATTCTTTCAGTTGTCCATGACTGATATTCCTCCTCTGAGCCAGAGATTCCTGCATGGGAACATAAAGCATGAGTTACATGAATCATATTAACTGAAATCCAATATTCTCAGCTTATATTATTTCCCAATTAGGTAAATGATTTAAACTTTTTCTTTTATTAACAGGTTTCCAATAGTTTGAATGTAGAACTTTTAAATGGTGCTTACAAAATATGATTCACTGCTATGAAGGCCGTGTGTGTAATAAATATTGTGTTGTTAATAAGTCCAAGAGACTAGCAGTACTATTATATTCATTGGGAAGATAAGGAACACTCAGTCTGATAAAGGTTAACAATTTGTCTAAATTCACTTCTTTTATAAGAGCAAGGTAGGGATTTGAATGTGGCTGGGCTGGTAAAAAGACAGTGCATTTAAACACTATGTTTGTCTAACATGACTGGTTAGCTGTGTTCTTTATATAAAACAGATGTATATCTAGTCATTTTCATATCTTGTTATTTTATTGTAGTTTGTGGTATTTCATTTTTTAGTTTTGTTGGTAACAAGTTTCCCTATATGTGTAAAGGTTAGTTGTATAGGACAATACCAATTATAAATAATTATTTAGATATTTTATAAAATGTAGTTGCACTGATTATAGTCTAATTCTATATGAATCTGCACAAAGACAAATTTTATATAATGAGTTCACAATTGGCTCTATATTGGGGCAGCGATAGAAACATTTATTTGCTTTAATGCTGGGAACACCATTGCACCTATCATGAAAACTGTAAACACTAGGTTACGCTCCAAAGTATGGGCCCTGAAAAAATAGCATATGATAAAATAGTGTAGGGTAGAAATTAAATATTACTAATTTCAAATCATAAACTATGTTTATTAATATCAGACAGAAACACTAGGATTAAGATTTGTGAAATATATTAAAATATAAGACACGCACAATATAGAATATCTAGGATGAGAATTATGATCATTATATAAATTGAAATTCATGAGAATGATTTGAGAATATTTTGAAACCAGATAATATAACACAAGATCCATTTGTACCTGACCTCTAGTACGTGAAACATTCTTTTACATTACTGTTTCCTCAAATGCTGCTTCCCTAACTTAAAGATGGAAAACAATCTCACCAAAATCAAGAAACCATGGATGTTTTCAGAAGGAGACAATTACTGTCTCTATTAAGCAATTCCTATGCCCAGAATTAGAGAAAATATTTCAGTTGCAGTAACTGCCACTCAGAAACACAGTTTTTGCACAGGATTAAATGATTAACGTAGTTTCATCCTACTCTCTATTATAAGCATGGGGGTGGTAGTTATATCTATAGTAATCCTGAAAATGTAGGCTATGGCTCCTGGAAGGTAGGTTGAACAGCAGTTTGATTTTGGAAGCGCAGGCCTTAAACACTTAAAAAGTAGGGTTTTTTTTACCACGTGGTTTAGATACCAACAGTCACTATCAGTGAGGATTAATCTCAATTACATTAGGAGCCATCCAGGAGCCACAGGGCACTGGTGTAAGATATGGAATCCTCATCTCTCTTTTCTGACTCAGCTGAAACCCCAGAAATTATTCCTTCTTCCCGTGTGTCTTTGGCACTGGAATCAGATTTCCAATATGATCACTTACCCAGTCTCCTGATACCCCTCCTTCCTTGCAGACTCTTCCTCTCATTCTGAAATGAATAATATTCAGCTGAGTCTCTCTGGCTGCTAGGATGAGGGTAGAGTGACACCCAGGCAGCTAGTACCGTGTTGTAGGGAGGCAGCCTGACCACTAAGTATGGGCTTGTGATTCTCCGCCTCCCGCCAGAGAACTGCAATCGTCTTTTCACCTGTAGCTTCAGTGAGAAAATATTCTTGAGGAACTGAGAATATTTGTGAAAACCTTTCCTCCCCGTTCCTAATTACCAAATAACAAAGACAAGTTTGTAGTTATCATCCCCAAAGATACACTTGCAGTGTTTCGGGAAAAAAACCTCTGTTCCCTGACTATTGGAGGCAGAAAGGGCTCATATGGAGGCAGCAGGAAATACTGAGGTCTGACACATGACAATCAACAGTGGAATAAGGAAATTAATTGTTTGATATTCACATAATGGAATGTTATACAGCAAGGTTAATGAATAATCCAGAGTAACATGCAGTAATACTGAAAATTCACAAACATACAGAATGAAAAAGAATGAAAATAATTAAGTGCATGCTCTACTATTTCATTGATATAAAATTTTAAAAAACAGCTAAAAGATATCCGTGCTCTAACTTGTCATAATATTGTTTACTGTTGGAGGCACTGACTGGAAGGAGGCAAAAAAGATGACTTCCGAGGGTACTGACAAAATTCTGTTTATTGATCTAGGTGTTGTGTACAAAATGTGTTCAGTTTGTGACATTTCATTGAGGTCTGTATGACCTGTGCATGTGACATTAATTTTTTTCTTTATATACAGATCAACAATAAAAAAAGTTGGGATAACATCTACTAATGTTGGAAGTTGTGATATTGTGCAGGTGGAGTTAAATGTATTAAACTACTACACCATTATTAGCTTTTAAAAATATGCTGTAATTTAACAACTATGAAATATTGTGTATACAACTTCCAAGGTAAAAGAAGTCCAATGTGGAATATTTAAAAGTTAGTACAGAAGAATTTAAAATAGAAAATCTAAGAACACACAACAGATTTAATGAAGAACACAGTATAAATCAGTAATTCTAACCCAAAATATATTCATTATTATATTAAACATGAAAAGACTATTTATTATTTTAAAGTGAAACATATTTTGCTGAGTGCAACTGGATACTTTTTCTAGAAATATATCTAAACAATAGGAATTAAACTAGAAAAAAGAATAATATAGTCTACATAATTTTTCCAATAATTATGTAGCCTCTAAAGTAAAGGTGCAAAATATAGAGTTACTTAAAAATATTGAAACAGAAGAGTTTAAGGTAGAAAGGATGAAAAAATAGAAAAGGTGTAAGGAAGAGCATATAAGAAGTTGATGTATCCAATGTCAAATATATCCACTTTCGTATTAACCATAAAAGCCTAATTACAACTAATATAGTCAAACATTTTAAACTACGTTCTATTGACTTTATTTTCCAGACATATAGGTAAAATATAAGGGTTGAAACAGAAAAATAAAAACTACATTCCAAGTGAGTTTAACCAATTACACAACAAGCATGGTTAAATTAGATAAAATAGAATTGTAAACCTAAAGCATACTTTTACTATTGTAATGAGTATTATCATTTTATTTCTTAATTTATAGATTTCCGATATTGATTGATGGAAACAAACATAATTTGACTTGTTTTATATAAATATATATGTGCCTATATACAAACATATACAGAGACATGCATACATATATATACAAATGTATACATATATAAGTGTACATTTATATGTACACATCTTGCTTGACAGTCTAATATGTAGCAAATATGTCTATAAGTCTCGTGAGGTAAAAATATGTTTTACTATTTTTGCAGCTTATGATTCGTTATATATCCATTAAGTCAAAATAATTCTTTTGTCTTTCAAATTTTAAATCGAAATACTTTATTTTAGCTTTACAATGTAAACACAGAGAAAGCAATATTAAAATATTTCCTAAAATTAAGGAAATATCCATTTTCCTTCTTTAAACTTTACTCCCAAAACTCCAAATAAACAATCTGGATTCACAACTTACCCTTTCAAACATCTACTCCCTCACTGCTCAAGTTTAAGGAAGCCTCCACCCTAAACTGATTTCCTCACCTGAGAGACCTGAGAGCCTCTTTCTAATCATTATGTCCAATTGGCATCTTCACATAAATGTTCCTTCTACAGATCTCCAAATCCATGCATTTTTATCTAATACAGTTTGTATTTTTTCACAGACAATACTCACTTGATATTTTTTAAAAATCAACAAAAACTACTTTTATGCTCTCCTTTGTCCCATGTGAAGTCAATCTGGCCCTTTCTACGTAAAAACATTTTGAATAAATCTCCTTCAAAACATCCAATTTCAAATGAGTAGTGTCTCTCTAAAGACGCAACTTATAAAAGTCACACTTGGCCTTTGTTGCCTCTACTCTCTGAACATGAAGTTGCTCTCCAGCTTAGCTCCAGGCTATTCATTATTCTGCGGGAGCTGGTGTTGTCTTCAGTATTTTGAATGACCACCTCAAATGCGTTCCTGTTTTATGGAACTTTTCCTGCAATCTCATAAGTAGTTAACATCTGGGAAAATTCATTATGTCAGATTGAAAGTTACTTGCTCACTGTCTTCTCCTTAATATCTAGATATTTCACGATCTGCTGTTTTAAGTTACATAGACTCTGAACTCTTTCACTACAAATGTTATTGAATTCCTTTACATAAGTATTAATATGACAATTATATATTTCAATTATAACTGCACTCAATTTATTGTTTATTTTTTAGCAGCTCAGTGTGTCTTCTTTACCACTCTCTTATAATATGGCTGTTTCAGAAATGTGCTTACACTTTGAGGGGATTAAAGAATAAACAACTATTGTGAATATACATAACATTTATAATTATGATTTTAATTTAAATTTTAAATATTAAAGAATTTTTGTATTCCTTATTCAAGCAAAGCAACGTCTGAAAACTCTGGAGTCATGACTCATGAGAACGTAGGGGCTTATAGTTGCAAAATGTGCAGCAATTAATATAGAGAGCTTCACCAGCCACAAACGGTGATTAAGTAAAACAGCCAAACAAATGTGAAAGACAAAGGAGAGAGTGCATAAAGATACAAAGGTGCTCACCAGGACAAGGATGCTTTAGGTGGCTCTGGTCTCAGGAAACGATCTATGGGAGAGATTGCTTGTAAGTATATATTTTACCTGCTCCTTAAGCCTGTGCAGGGTGAAAACCATGGAGCTACTGACCAGATCATGAACCCCAAATAGAAAACATCATGGAATAATAACAATGCTACATACGTGACTGTGTGACGTTGTACTGAGCTATGGAATAACAGTAGACGTAATATTTTTTTCCTTGTGAAGTTTGTGTTGCTTTTTTTGCCAGTCGCATACAAAAGAGCAAGAAAAGATTTAGCATCATTTTCAGGACCCAGAAGAGGATGTTGCAGGTGCCCAGGTACTTGGGGGCTTTCACTTTAAGCTCTGCCCACCTGGAGTTCCTGGAACTAATTGTGATCACCTGGAAGACACTCACGAGGTAGGTGGTGTCAATGGAAACATCCCTGCTCACTCTATGAATATGGAAAACCAATTTACATCCAATATCATTGAGGAAATCTTTTAACACCAGAGCTGCCATTGTCTGGGGGACTCAGAGAGAATGACTGAGGAATTAGCTACACTCAGGTGGGTGAGAATCAAATCTGTGGACTCCAACCTGTATCCTGTGTAATAAAGTAAGAGATAATGGTGAAGAAGACAGAAATTCCCCAGAATTCCAACTATCTTCTGTAATCTGTAATGAAATGATCATTCCTATTGCCAAATCCCCAGAGGCCATTCTGTCCATTCCCAGAGATGATCTTCTTCTGAGCCAGATGTTCCTGCATGGGTACATGAGGCTGGGTTGCATGTATCAAGTCAACTGAAATCCAGTATTGTCCACCTACATAAGTTCCCACTTTTAAATAATTATTTATTATTTCTCTTTTATCTATATGTTTTCAAGATTTGAATGTATCACTTCTGAAGACCTCTCACAAATTATAAATCATTGCTATGGAGGCCATACACGTAATAAATTCTGGATTCCTCGTAACTTCATAAGACAGGCAGGACTAATATTTTCATTCCAAAAATCAGGAGCACTTAGGCAGGTAACTTTTAATGATTTGTCTAAATTCAAATTTGTTTTATGGGCAAGATGTGGACTTGACCCGGATTAACTGATGAAAATGCAGTGCACTTATACACTATGCATTCTAACATGACTAGCCATGTTCCTCAAATAATATCAATGTGTATTTATTATTTATGATTATTTTACCTTGTCATTGTATTTTAGATTGGTGATATTTTATTTTATAATTTTGTTTATAAAAAGTTTCCATTTATAATGTATTATGCAGGCCAATAAAATTATGCATACAGATTTAGATTTTTAGTAAAACATAGATGCACCGATTGTAGTATAATTCTATAGGGACTTGCATTATGACACATTATATTTCAATAATATACGATTGGCTCTGTATTGAGATGGAAACAGAAACACAGATTTTCTTTTATGCCAGGAACCAAATGACACCTTTCACAGGAATCACTGAGCACTGTCCTGCTCTAAACTATGGGTCATGAAACACCAATATGTGATAAAGGATCATAGGGGAGAAACTCACTGTTATTAATTTCAGAGGATAAACTAATTTGTTTGTTAATATGTGATGAGTAAAATTGTTAGCAATAAGATAAGCTTTGCGAAAGATATTAAAATATACGCACATATACAAAATGGAATGTCTAGGGTATGGTATATGTATGTTTTATTAATGGAAATTGTTGAGCTTGGATTCATATCATATTAATATTAAATCATAGAATACATCAAAAGATACATTTTTTTGCCTGAAGCTGCATTCTTAAACCAACTATTATTATGTTACCTTTCCTTTTAATGCTGCTTCCCAAAATTGAAGATGAAACAATCTCACCAAAATCAACAGACCATGGATGTTTTCAGCAGGAAGCATTTATTATCTCCCTGAAGCACTTCATACACCCAGAGTTAGAGAAAATATTTCCATTCTAGCAATTGCCATTCACATACACCATTTCTGCACAGAATTATAAAATTCCTGAACATGTATCCCAGTCTTTATTGCAATCATGGATGTAATATAGTAATCCTGAAAATATAGTATGTGATTCCCGTAAGGTAGGCCGAACAGTTCGTATATTTCAAAACTACTGTCCTTACGCACGTTAAAAATCAGGTTTCATTATCGTTTAGATAAAACACAAACATCACTTTCGATGAGGGTTACCTGAATCACATTAGGAGCCCTCAGAGCTAGGTCTAGGGCCCCGTGCCTCTTTACTAGCACAGCTCATACCTCAGCTATTATTCTTTCTTCCTGTGTGGCATTGACATTGCACCAGCTTCAAACACAGAAGAATCTCTTTTACCAATATAATCACTTACTTACTTAGCCTCAGATACCCCTCTTTTCTTGCAGACTTTGCCTCTCTAATTGAAATAGAAAATGCTCATCTGACTTCTTCTGGCTTCCAGGATGGTGGGCTCAGTGTGGTGGTCGGGACAGTATTGTGTGAGAGGGAGGGAGGAAGCCAGATCACTGGATATGAGTTTGTGATTCTGTGACCTCATCTCCTCTCAGAATTGCAGTTGTCATTTCACCTGTAACTGCAATGAGATCACAGGCTTGGGGAATTGAGAATGTTTGTGAGAAGTCTTTCCCCAGTTGTTAGTTACTGAAAAACAATTAAAAGTTTGTAGTTAACATCTCCAAAGAGACTATTGCAGTTTGGGGGGGAAGGCTTTTTATTTTCTTTGATCCCTAGAGGTAGATAGGAATTCATACAGAGGCCGCAGGAAATACTGAAGTCTGACACATGAGGGATGGCAGCAAAGCTCATGGGTTTCACTGGTTTCCTTGCTCACCATCAAATGGGCATTGCTAGGTTCCTCCCTGTCTACCACACCTAGTTCATATTATACTATAGTTATCTATGTTATTAACTCCTTCCTAAAACAGGCCTTGTCTCTTAAATTCTTTTATAGTGAGGAGAAGGTCAAAGTTTCTTCCTGAGTCTTTTGTTCTTAAAAATAATTAAGACAAAGAGACATATTTGGGGGTAGTAAATTCTGCTCCCCTACATCCCCACCTACGAGACTTCTGTAAGAAGTTTCACAGCCCAGAAGTTGAGTTTGTAGATTGTTTCATCTCACTGAACCAGTCTCTTGGTCCTGACAATAAGTCAGTTCAGTTAAATTTATTTCAGGATGTGTTGATGCAGGTGGGCTCCCAAAGTTATGCCTGTATTGTGTAAGTATGCAATCAGGTATTTAGCAAAAGGCATGGAAACAACAAGAAAAACAAAGGTTAATGGTTGGAGCAAATCTTAAACCAGTTTCTCAGGCCAAGGGCAAACCAGTAAAGATTTCTAGATGTCATAGTCAAAGCATCTTTTGTAGTTTGAAATTTCTTTGATGATATCATCGAGTGTTCAGGTATCTCTCTGAGTGGGTTACACAGAAACAGGCACAAAGATTGTCTCAACATGGGCTATTGTGGTGATTTCTCTTAAGTTTATATATAGTTGTTTAGGTTAAATTTACAGGGCTTCAGGAAAAAGAGCATTCCCAGTCAAAAGTGGGGGAAAATTAGAAGCATTATTTTGAAGAGTTGTATTCAGATATTTGAGGGAACTAGAAGATTTTAGCATCTAGTCCAGTTCATAGGTAGAAAACAAAACCTCAAAGTCAGTTAACTGAACTAGAATCTAATATCCACAAATGTGTACTATAGTTTCTAGTGAAACATAGTTTTTCTTTCTAAAAGCCTCCTAATTTTTTTACCAAAGATAGGCAAATTGAGACTAATTGTCTTGAAAAATAAGCCTAGTTTCAATAGACTTGCCCAAATTATTTACTTAAATACAGCAAGAATAGCAATTGATCACATAGGCTCCTTTAATTCTGATTTGCTGAAACTTTTCATAAGGAATCTCAGATTGAACTTTTACAGGCCTCTCAAAGCCAAGAAACAAAGCAAGGACTTTTCCTCAGACTCCACCTGCAACACGTATAGATCTTGGTGAATTCCTCTCTTTATGAGGTCCCCAAAATATCTTGAGGTTTTTGTACCTGCCAAGAAATGACCTCCCTCACTCACCTCGTAAGTTTGCTGGGAACCCTGTAAGCAAGGTACCAGGCTGATATTTCCAAAGGGTTTTATTTGTTTCATGAAGTCAACCTTTGTTGACTTTGTCCTTAAAGCTGTCTGGTCATATCTGAGTCTATTCATGTGTCTCTTAAATATGACATTCCAGTCAAGGACTTGGGGATATAATCAATGTTTCTAATTATTTCCTGTTATGAAGAGAACAGATTCTTACCGACCTTATGGAAACAACCATACTGCTATGAAATTAAGAATACTCACTTATCAAGAGTTTCCAAATCATTAGTCAAATTTAAATTAGAAAGAAAAAGAACACGCAAGAGTTATAATGAAGAGCATACAAGGAGTTGGTAAATCCATTCCCAAATATATCCATTTTTATATTAACAGTAAAGACTACTCCTAAAATATCAAACATTTTTTAGTATATTGAGTTGTACATTTTTCAAGTGATATACCTTATATATGTGTTCAACTATAAAAACAAAAAATATATATATTCCATGTAAATTTAATGAATTAAACAACCAGCATAATGATACATGTATCAGATAAAATAGACATAAAGATTAAAGCAGTGTGTTATTATTTTAATTAGTATTATTTTTAGAATTCTTAATTTACAATATTTCAACACATTGATGAAAAAGAAGCATAATTTGACTGCATTTATCTTTATTTATATGTGTACATATAAACACGCAGATGAACAAACACACATATATATGTATACATACATGCAAATACACACATACAAAAAATATATATACACATGTACATATATGTTATATATACCATATATATAAAAAACAAGCATACTCCTTTGGTGTAAAATATGCCTTCAATATCAAAGTGTATGATGTGAGCTTAAAATATATGTTTATTTTTTTGGCAAAAGTTTCAGTAACCATCTACTTGGTGAAACCAATTTGTTGTTTTAATATTTGAAAACTTAATTATTTGTATCAGCTTTATAATGTAATATAGAGAAAGCTATGTTAAAGTCATTTATAAAATTTAGGAAATTTCCATTTTATTCCTTTGAATACCCACAGGCTAAAAGGGACACAGAAACAATGGATTCATGACTTACTCTTCCAAATACCAATTACCGCACTGCTTCAAGATTCATGCAAGGCTCAAACATAATCTTATTTCCTCACTTTTAAGACATGGAGGTACACCTGGAGCCTGTTTCTGCCAATATGCTATATTGGCATCTTCACATTACAGAAAATATATACTTTCTACAGATCCCTAAATCCATATAATTTTATTCCAGAGAGAATGCATTTTTCATAGACAACACTTACTTTACATCTTTCAATATGTGCAAAAATATAGGTTATGTCCATTTGTCTGGCTCCACTTCAATCTATCCATTTCCACAAGAAATTGTGTTGTGTAATAATCTCCCTCCATAACACCTTATTTGAGATGAATATGGTCCTCTAAGAATAAAATGTACAAAATCCATAATTAGCCCTCAATGCCTTGATGCTCTGAAATATAATTCACTCTCCAGGTTAAGTCCATGGTCTTCATCTATCTGTGGGAGAATTTTCCTTCCTACAGTTTCTAGAAAGCTGACCTCAATAAGCGTTCCCGTTTTATGGAACTTTTCCTGCAATCCTACAAGTACTTAATGTCTGGAAAATTTATTATAATATTAATTACATTATTAATTATAATATTATAATATTTCATTTATAGTTGATATAGATTTTATTGCTTATTTAGGAGCAGAAGCTGAGTCTGTCTTGTTGAGCACGCCCTTGTAATGTGAGTGTTTCAAAACTGTGCTTGTATGCTGAAGGAGCCTAATGAAAAACAATTCACCTTTGTGAATATGCATAAAATGGAAACATTTATGAAAAATTTAGGGGATTTTATATTCCACGCCAAGTAAAGCAGACCCAAGATATTCTGGGGTCATGGCTCATGAGAATGTAGGGGCTGACAGTAGGGAAACATGTAGCACATAGTATAGAAGTGTTTCTCACCAGAAACTGAGATGGTTAAAAATTGCCAAACAAATGAGGAAGATAGAGAGAATCCACAAAGATAAAAAAGGTGCACACCAAGACAAGGATACTTTGTGTAGCTGTGTATTCAGGGGAGGATGTGGGGGACAGAGTGTTTGTATGTATGTATCAGACCTGCTGCTTGTGCCTGTGCAGGATGGAAACCATAAAACCAGTGGCCCAGACCATCACCACCAAAAAGAAACCATCACGACATAATAACAATGCTACATGGAGTTTCTGTGTGATGTTTCAATGAAGTATTACATAACAGTAGCCGTAATCTCTTTTCTGTATGAAGTTTCCTTTGTTCCTTTTATCAGTCATATGCAGAGGGAATATAATATTTAGCATCCTGTTCAATATCCAGCAGAAGATCTTGGAGGTTCCTATGTACTTGGGGGCTTTCACTTTAAGCTCTGCCCACTTGGAGTTCAACGGGCTGATAGCGATGGCCTGGAAGACACTCAAGAGGCAGGTGGTGCCAATGGACACATCCCTTCTCATTCTGTGAACAGAGAAAACAAGTTTGCATCCAAAATCATTGACGAAATCTTTAAACCCAAAACTTGCCATCGTTTGGGGGATTCATTTAGAAAAAATAACTAAGAGGTTGCCTACAATCAGATTCTTGAGAATCAAATCTTTGGACCCAAACTTGCATTCTGTCAATGAAAGGATGAGATGAAATAACAGAGATATTCCCCAAAATTCCAACCATAGTTTGTAAAGAAAAGATCATTCCTATCACCAAATCTGTGGTGGCCATTCTGTGAAATCCCAGGAAGTGATAGCCATCTTCTGAGCCAGGAATTCCTGGATGGAAATATGAGGCATGAACTAAATGCATCATGTCAACTGTAATTCAATATTATCCACTTAAATTTGTTCCCATGTAGAAATAGTTGTTTATACTTTTTAAAATCGTGTTTCCAAGAGTTGAATGTATAATATTTAAAGAATTTTCACAATATGTGTCCTATATGTTGTTGGCTATACTGCTGCTTTGGTTAAAGTATGTAGCTATGTAGCCTGGTCAAATATTTATTTACTGTTAACCTCTACATCCTCTGACTTTTCTGTTCTGTGAGGAAGGGCTTCAACCCATCCAGCAAAGGTGTCTACAAAAACTAAGGCATACCTAAACCTACCTGGTGCAGTTTGCATAACCGCAGAGTCCACCTGCCAATCCTCCCCTGGCAGGGTTCATCTAGACTGCATGGCTTTTGCCAGGAGTAGATTGGTGGTCTGGTTTTTACATTATTTTGTCAGCAATGTACAAATTGCTCTGTTAACTTGTCTATTATTTCGTTTAAACCTGGGGTTCTCACTATGCCCCCAAGCCAGTTGTACAAGATTTCTTTTCCATAGTGAGTGGAATTGTGAGCAAATTGATCATTGTCCAGGTTGTATTTTTAGGCAACCAGACCTTTCTTGTGCTGTCCATCATCCACCCCCCTGAGATAGGAGATGTGTGGAAACGGCTTTCTTAGCTAACTCTATTTCTTCTGGGCTATATGTGGGGGTGAATTCATAGAGGGGCAGAGAGGGAATGAGGGTCAGTTGGAGAACCTCTTCTGCTAAGGTTGCTTGTTTGACAGTTGCATCAGCCAACTGATTTCCCTTGATCCTTCTGATTCCCCTTTCTGATGTCCTTTGCAGTGTACAACTGCAACCTCTTTTGGTTCATTGACTGCTGAAAGCAGCCTGAGTAGTTCCCTTCTGTACTTAATTTCCTTACTGTCAGCTGACAAAGGACCCCTTTCTTTTAAAATGGTCCCGTGAGCATGAATAACAGAGAAGGCATATTTGGAATCAGCATAGATAGTCAAAATTTTTCCTTTTCCTAATTCTGATGCTCTTGTTGGGGAAATGAGTTCTGCCTTTTGTGCTGGTGTTCCTGAGGAGAGGGCCTTTGCTTCTGTGGTGGTGTGGAGGCTACACTATGGTCTAACAACAGAACTGCTCCCATCTACAAACCACGCTTACACTGCGTTCTGTAGAGGGTCCCTTTGGAGGTCTTTCCTGATTGAACATACCTGATCCACTAGCTCAGAAACTTCATGTATCAAAGGCTTCTGCTATTCAGGAAGCAAGGTGTCTGCATTTAGGACCCAGCAAGGCTTTAAGAGTAGCTGAGGAGTATTCAGCAGTGTTGCTCGATACTGCAACATTCTGCCATTCGTGAAACTGTGGTGTCCTTTTGTTTCCAAGATACTTGAAACCTGATGTGGGTCCACACAGTTAGGAGCTGTCCCACAGTGAGTTTTTATGCTTCTTTAATTAACAGGCAGATGGCTGCCATGGCCCACAGGCAAGGTGGCCAGCTTCGGACATGATATCCAAATGTTTTGAAAAATAGGGAACCATTCTACCAAGAGGTCCAAGCATTTGAGTTAATGCTCCTATGGCTACTCCTTGTTTTTTATTTACATAGAGATCAAAGGGTTTGGTTAAGTCAGGAAAACCCAAAGCAGGAACATTCATCAGGAGTTCTTTTAGCTTTTTGAAATCCTATTCACATCATTTTCCCCAATTGAAGGGATCAGTTTATTGCCCCTGTAGCTTGTCATATACGGGTTTTGCTACTAGTCCAAACTTTGGGATCCAAATGCAGCAGAAACTTGCCATTCCCAGGAACACTCGTAATTGTTTCCTGGTAGTTGGAGAGGCCAATTGATAAATGGCTAGGTTTCTTTCTTGAGGAAGGCTGCTTTGTCCTTGTGAAATTATGAACCCCAAATATTTAACAGTTTGCTTAGATATTTGTGCCTTTTCTATAGAGACTTTATAACCCCTTTCAGCTAAGAAATTTAGAACCATAACTGCATTCCTGTCAGAGTCCTCCTTTATACAGCTTGCAATAATGTTGTCATCCACATATTGCAATAAAGTCCCAGAGTTTAACTTCAGGCCTCTCAAGTTTCTACTTGAGATTTCTCCAAAAGTGGTTGGGGAATTTTTAAATTCTTGTACAACACAGTCCAGCAATATTGTTGTTTTTGATGAGTCTCAGGGTCCTCCCATTTAAAAGCAAATAATTTCCTGATACTCAGGGTTTTTTCCCAAAGGGATGCAGAAGAAAGCATCTTTTAGGTCTGGAATAGTGTAATATTTACTATCTCCAGGAAAGTTTGCTAAGAGCAGGTATGGGTTTGGGACCACTGGGTGAAAGTCCCTCACATCCTCATTTAGAGCTCTGAGATCTTGTATAATCTGATATTCTCCTGTCCCTGGTTTCTTCACAGGTAGGATGGGAGTGTTGAGGGAGATCTGCAAGGTTTTTTAACCCTTGCCTCAAAAGCCTGTTCAACACAGGCCAGATCCCAGCTAAAGCCTCAGGTTTTAGAGGGTATTATTTTACCTGAGGTGAATGGTCACTCTACTTCAAGTTTACCTTAAGGTGCTGGTCATTAATAGCCAATACCACCTGTCCTTGTGCCCAAATGGTGCAATCAACTTGATATAAAGTATTTTCTGTAATGAACTCAGCCAATTTGGTTGGCTCATGAAGGAATGCCACAAATTTTGCTCCTCAGTTCCAAGGAACATTAACTTCTATTTTATCCTGCTGAAGACTTATGATGGCCCCTAACTTTGCCTACAGATCTCTCCCTAGCAAAGGAATGGGACACTCTGGAACATACAAAAAGAGTGTTTTAAAACTTTGGAACCTATTTCACATGACAGAGGCTCTAGGAAATGCTTGGTTTCTCCTTTTCCTGATACCCCTTTTATATTATACTCCCTTTAAGATAGAGTGCCCTTTTTAGTAGTCAAAACGGAGTATATGGCTCATATCAAGCAGGAACTTGATTTCCTCTCCAGCAATATCTAAAGTAATCCAGGGCTCATCAGAGGAGATTTTGACAGCCACATAGGGAACTCTTGTCACCATCAATCTTCCTCTATGGTCAGAGGTAGCTGGAAGGAATTAAGCTTGTCCCGCCCCTTCCCTCTCTGGGGATGGTGTGGATTCCCTCTTCCAGTGTTCTTCCTGCCTGCAATAAGCACATTGATTAGGACCAAGTTTTATAGGCACCTTTTTGGTTCCAAATTGGAGGCTGGGAGCACTGACATGTGGTGATTTTTTCCTTCCTCCCAGGTTACCTGGGACAGACTGCAGTGCTACTGCTAACAAGGTGGCTTATTTTTTAATTTTCTTTTCCTTTTCTTCTTCTGCCACATCTCACTTGTAGAAAACCTTAAAGGCAATCTGCACCAACTAGAGGCGGTTGGTCTCAGGACCAATAGCCAATTTTTAGAGTTTCCTCCAGGTATCAGGGGCACTCTGAGATGTGAAATAGGGTCCTAACACTATTTGACTGCCTTCACAATCACCGTTCCAGGGGGTGTATTTTTGAAGGCATTCCATCAATCTTTGCATAAATGTTAATGGATTCTCCTCTGCTCTTTGTTAAGTTTCCCTTAATTTGTTTCAATTAACAGGGTGGTTTCCTGCTACCTGCGTCTCTTTCAAGAGCACGTTTCTATAGTGCTCTAAGGCTGCCTTGTCCCCTGTTCTATTGGGATGCCGGCCCAGATGTGTGGTGGGTACTGACTCTTCAGTTGGTTGCTGAATAGGGTGATCAGGCTTATTGGTATTCTGTTTATCTCTCTCTTTCTGGACTTCAGTTAGAACTGCTGCCTTTTATTCTCTGGTCAGGAAAGTTGACAGGAAAGTCTGTATATCAGCCCAACTGGGGTTGTGAGTGGAAAATACACCCCTCATCAAATTAAGGAACTCTCCAGGGTCTGCCCACAGGCCTTGAGAAAGTGCCTTCCAATTTTAAAGGTCAGAGGTGGTGAAAGGCACATGCACATTTATAAGGTTTCCATCCCCATCAGGGAATTGATGTAAGGGAAAAATTGCACCTTTTCCTGGATTGTAGCAAGTCCTGTGTCCAGTAGTGTTGTCAGGTAAGGGAGGGTGGATAGGTTTAGGAGCAGCAGTGGATGGAAGTAGCTCTTTGGGGACAGAGGACAGATTGGGAGGATAAGGAGGGGACTGCTCTATGTGTCTCATGGGAGAGGGGCAATGCAAGCAGACAGCGTGGGTTCCCCATCCCATCTCCTAGCAGGATAGAGCAGGTCCTCATCGTCTGGAGAGCTTTTGAGCACTGGGAAGGTATTCCTTTTTGGAGTTTGGTCTTTAATTTGGTCAATTTGTATTTTTGCTAAATTCTATCATTCAGATATAAAGCCATAAAACATCGTACATAGGGAATTTCTTCCTATTTTCTTCTCTTTTACAAAAGAGGTCCAATTGTAGCATGGTATTATATTTCGGTGACCCATTTTATGGCCACCTTTCTTGATTTCCTAAGCTATATTGGGGCCAAGCTGTGCTACTGAAGAATATCATTCTCTCCTTAGTCATGGGAGTATAGCCAAATAATTGCCAATGACAGAGAGGCACTCTAATAGGCTCTCCTTTGGTATGGACATTGTATTGCCCTTACTGGAGAGTTTTTGTTACAGATTTGTTTCTAGCTCCCAAGGGATTGTTAGTAATGGTTAATAGACACACAAATTCCAGAATTTTAACCCGTATGTAATTAAAATACTTTCCCCACTGCCACTGGAGTTCTCTCTGGTGATGTCTTAGAATCACACACTCAGGGGGCTCAGGGATGTCATACAGCCAAGCCTCCCTTCCAAGATCTTGGAGCTACCTATGGAAATCTCTCTCCTAAGATACAGAGGCTTTCCTTGGTCAGACATCCCTGACCAGGCTCCCATTCAACCAGGACAGAAATGTCTCACAATCATCCAAACCTTAGCTGTTTTCAGACAGAAGATAAACTGTACCTGGGAACCGGAAATCTGTGCAGTTTACAACCAGAACCATTCTTCACCCAATCTGAAAGACCATTATAGCCGACTTGTGGGTCAGGCACTATTCATTGCTCCAGGAGAACTTCTAAACAAAGTGGTCCAATGCAGCCACTATGTTCCTCTGAGGTGGCAGTGGTGCAGGGCTGGCAAGTCAGAGCCAAGAGGATCCTCTCCCTTCACCCTTCACCAAGTCACCAGCAGTGTAGGGGAGTTAGCCTGGGTGAGCTGCCACTTCCCACTGTTTCCCTTGTAGGTAGCTGAGTGACAAGATCTCAAGGATCATAAGAGCAGTCCTTTATGGATCACCAAATTTGTAACTGAAATAAATGAGTTCTTGGTGAGTACAGAGCTGAAAAGCACAGCCAAGGCAGAAGTAGGTGAAGAAGAGGTTTATTGCTTCCACAAGCAATGGAGAAGACCGAGGATAGCTCCCAATACAGTGTCTCCCTGAAATCAGTGCTGGTAGAGACTTTCTACACAGGAGAGATGAGGATAACACATTCATTTCTAACAACTGTGTTCATTTGGGCCCACGTGTAACAGGCAAACATGCTATGACATACATTGCATGATCTGAAAGTGGCTGCTTGGACCCTCCTAGAGGAGGATAATTTAAGATGCTAATGAGTTTATGGTAACTTTAGGAGGATTGGTGCTGGAACATTTTACAGGGGTCTTGCTGCAAATGTGTGAGTTTCTCTGCAAGATAGAAACATCTGCAAAATGGGAAAATCAATTTCTGCAAAACAGAACACATATTTTCTTCTTGTCTGAGAAACATTTGACAGACCACTTTAGTTGTTGATCAGATCCTCAGTAACACTTTTCTTGTTCCCTGGTCACACTTACAGCTCAAACAAATCAAGTTAGAATATTTTCTATTCACCCGAACTCTATATCAATTTAGAGAACGCTTGACTCTTTCTCATTCTGCCAGGAAGAGAATGAATAAGCAAAACTCTTTCAGGTTGCTTGTTTCAATCTAAATTCTCACATATCAGCCTCATTAACATGTGGGAGAGTGGAGGTCCCTTCCTCCCACCTTGACCAACACTTGGTGAGAAAATTTACTACATGTCCCAAGGAGTCTTCTCTCATCCCCTAACAAGGGACAGGAGACATCTTTATCATTTTCCCTTCCAGAAAGTCCTGTTTTTCTCAGCATTCCATTATTAAGGAAACTGTCAAGAAATGAGAAGGGTCTTACATTTTACACTATTTGGTAACAAACTAACTAGGTTATCACTTCATGGATGGTGGAAAAACACATGAGACTCCTGGCTCTGCAACAAAAGACTTAATTTCTTATGACACTACTGACAACAAGCGCTTCATATTTGCATTTGTGTCCCTTCCTCTTTCCAAATACAGTGGGGGTGATGCAAACAGGCCCAGGAGGATGTTGTACACACTATAAATTTGCATGACACCTAAGGATCCAAACTTAAGAAATTCAATAACTTAAAGTGTGTCGTGAGCAAACTTGCCCAACTTTGGCTTAACAAAAGACATTATCTTTATTATATCAGTCAAGTAATTAATCAATCCTTTACCCCCAGTAAAGGAACTACCTCCATTTTGGAAGGCTATTTGTTATATACATTGTTACCTTTTCATTGATAAAATAGTTTGGAACTGAAGCTGATAAAAGACATAAAAAACTTAAGAGATGCATGCAGAAAATATGTCACAATGGGGTTGACTTATGCCTTTAAATATGAGAACAATTCATCTTCTGAACAAATGGGCCCATTAAAGATTATAGAAATCAAGACTTTTACTAGTGATACCATGGGATTGCTAAGGTCTTAAAGACTGAAGACGTTATGGGGAGAATGGCTACAAGAATTCACAGAAAAGTAAGCTCCAAGGATGATGTGCTGTTACTAGGTAAGGCAATAATATGAGACAAAAGAAAATATATTGTAATATATTTTCTAAATCAATTGAAACTTATTAACCTCATTGGAAAACAATATCATTTGCTACAAACATCACAACAAATACAGTTCTAAATACAGTCTGAATACAGTTCTAACCCAATTTTAAGGAAAGATAATGGTATTTATAGAAGAAAACAAAGGAGATTATATCTGTGCTCCTAGAATAGGAACACATATCTGACACTGAGCAAAAACTTTAAATATAATGGGGGAAACAAAAATTAAATTATATGAAAATTAAGAGCTGATCTTCACCAAAAAACAGAGAGATGGATAGTGCTCCAAAAAAGGACTTGTATCATATATATGTGTAAAGAGTTCCTACAAATCAATAAGAAAAAGAAAGATGACACAATAGAACAATGGGGAAAAAAACAGAAAAGCAAATACTGTAGGATGCCACTTACATGTGGAATATAATAAAGCCAAACTCATGGAAACAGAGATCAAATTTGTGGTTGGCAGAGGTGGGAGGTGAGGGGTAAGGGAATTGGGTGAAGTGGTCAAAAGGTACAAACTTCCAGTTTATGTAGATAAATATGTTTTGGGGATGTAATGTACAACATGACAACTATAGTTAACAATGCTGTGTTGTAAATTTTAAAGTTGCTAAGAGAGTAGATCTTAAAAGTTCTCACCATAAGGAAAAGAAGTTGTAATCGTGTAAGGTGATGGATGTTAACTAAATTTACTCTGGTGGTCATTTTGCAATATATACATATATCAAATCATTATGTTGTATACCTTAAGCTTACAGAATGTTGTATGTCACTTATATCTCAATAAAACTGAAATACTGAGAAAAAATAAACCAACATGTACTTTAAAATATCATCACCCAAATTCCATTTAACACATGAAATTGTATTCAACTTCCTTAGTAATCAAAGAAATGGAAAGAAAACCACCCCCTTTGGAACAATCACACACCAGCAAGACTCTAAAAATGAAAATGACAGAAAATATCAAATATTGCCACGATGTGGATGAACTAGGAATCTCATAGTCTGCTATTGGATGTTAAAAGTAGTTAAAAAAAATCATTTTGGAAAATATTACACAGTATGTAAGAGATCTGGATAGTTGTAAACATATAGCCAAAAAAGTCCACTACCATGTGTATACCCCAGAGATGAAAAAAAATTTCTCACAACTAGGAAAAGAATTTATGTATGAATAATAGTCCTAATAGCCCCCAACTGAAAATCCCTCAGATGAGCAACCAAGTGGAATGATTAAATTAACTCCTTGATAGTTATAGAATGGAATTGTATACAGCAAGGTAAATAAATAATCCACCATAACATGAAACAATATTGATAAATTCATAGACAATATAACGAATGAAAAAATCAAAAACAAATAAGTCAATGCTGTATTATTTCATTTGCACAAAATTAAAAACAGGCTAAAAATTTTCTGTGCTTTTAAATGTCAGAGCATTGTTTACTAGATGGAAGTAATTACTGGTGGATGGAAAAATGTGGTTTCTGCTATGTGCTGACAAAATTCAATTTTTTAATCTAGGTATTGAGTAGAGAGATATGTTCAGTTAATAAGATTTCATTGAGTTATGCATTTATGACCTATGCATGTGCCATTGATTTTTTAAAAATATAGATCAGCAGTAAAAAAAAAAAAAGAAAAGTTGAGAGAACTTAAAAGATTAGTGTTGGAATGCTGTCTTATTGTCCAGATGGAGGTTAAATATATTAAAAAATGCACTCTAATTAGTTTTCAAAAGTATGCTTCAATTTCTAAGTTAAAAACTGAAAGATACTAAATGTAAAGCTTCTCAAGTGAAAGAGATCACATGGAGAATGATTTTAAAAATTCATGCAGAAAACTCAAGAACATCCAACAGATATAATGAAGAGCACATGATATATTGGTAACTCCAATCCCAAATGTAACTATTATTGTATTAAACATAACTACACTAATACTCTGGTTAAGTTAAACATATTTTACTATATTCACTGGGTATTTTTAAGAGATATAAGTAAAATATAAGAATTAAAGTAGAAAAAGAAAACTACATTCTATGTAACGTTAACCAATTTATGATCCAACTTCTAAAGAAAACAAGCAAAAATAAAGATATTTTAAATCATTTATATGGTCAAATTTAAGTTAGAAAGAAAAAAATAACATAGAATAGTTACAATAAAAAATGTACAAATGTTGATAAATCCATTCCCAAATATATTCTTTTTTGTATTAACAGTAAAGATTACTTTTAATAAAATCAAACACTTTTTAGTATATTCAAATGTATACCCTTAAGAGACATACCTAATATATAAGGATACAAATACAAAAATGAAAAATATGTAACATGTAAATGTAACCAATTAAATAACCAACATAATGATATACATATCAGATAAAATGGACATAAAGGTGAAAGCAGTGTATTATTATTCTAATTAGTATTATTTTTGTTCTTTAATTTATGATGTTCTAATACACTGATGAAAAACGGGCATAATTTTACTGCATTTATATTTATACATATGTGCACATATAAACACAGAGATACACAAGCACACATATACATGAGTATATACATACAAATACAACAATTGTGTGTGTGTGTGTATACATACACAACAAGCATATTGCTTTCATATATAATACGTTTTGAATAATTCAGTGTATCATATGAGCTTAAAATATGTGCTTATTTGGCAGAAGGTTCATACATATATCCATTAAGCAAAAGAAATTTGTTTGATCAAATATTTGAAACCTTAATTGTTTGTGTCAGCTTTATAATATAAATATAGATAGACATATTAAAATCATTTGTTAAATTGTTGAAATTTCCATTTTATTCCTTTGAATATCCACAGATGAAAAGTGACACATAAAAAAAATGGATTCGTGAATGGAGTGGAATGATGTCAGCATCATGGCAGAGCAAGCTTTCTTGTAAACTCTTCCCCTGATAAAATACAACAAAAGAGACAGTCACAGACCAACAACAGACTCCTAGACAGCAAAAAGGAAGATTGGAAAGATCCACACTGCTGCACATCTGAGAGTGGATGTGCTGGGGCCTCCAGAGGAAGTGAGGAGAGGTAAGGAGAAATCCTCTCCCTCCCCATCAGATCAGCAATCCAGTCTGTGCAGCTCTTGGAGAGTGGGGAGGGGCAGCCCTCTGCGGGAGAAACCATAGCTCTTCGAGCTCTCTCAGCCAGTGGGAAACTTCCACAAAGAGGACTCAGGACTGCTGCAGGGGTGCAATCAACATCTGAGCATCCCAGGAGAGTGGATAATGAGGGGAGAGCGAGAAGCCCCCCAAGCCAGGGACCCAGCAGGCAAAAGAAAGAGCCCCCCCCTCCACCTTCCCCGCATGCCCGACACTGCAGTTCAGACAATCAGATGAGACAGAGCGGCCAGCTGATTGAAGTGAGCCATCAGGGCAGAGCACAGGGGGCTCAGATTACACAGCCCTTAACCCCCACATGGTGGCGGCAGGTGGAAATGCAACCAGATATTTCCAGGATGAGGAAAATCAAAGCAAATACAGGAACCACAGTGCAAAGGTACATGAAATCACCAGACCAGAAGGAAAATGACAAGTACTCAGAAACCAACCCTGAAGGCACAGAAATCCATAACCTAAACAACAGAGATTTCAAAATAGCTATCATAAAAAAAACTCAACGAAATACAAGATAACACAAACAATTCAATGAGATAAGGAGTTTCTTCACAAAAGAGATTGAAGTCATAAAGAAAAACTAATCAGTACTGATGGAGATGAAGAACACAATGGAGGAGATAAAGGAGAATCTGGAATCTTTAAAGAACAGAGCTGACAATATGGAGGAAAGAATTAGGATTATAGAGGATAGGAATACAAATATGCTCCAGATGGAGGAGGAGAGAGAACTAAGACTAAAAAGAAATGAAGAAAGTCTCCAAGAAATATCTGATTCTGTTAGGAAATGTAGCACAAGATTTATAGGTATTTCTGAGGGAGAAGAGAAGGAAAGAGGAACAGAGAGCCTATTCAAGGAAATACTAGCTGAGAACTTCTCAAATCTGCAGAAGGAGCAGGAAATATCAGTAAGTGAAGCCAATAGGCCGCCTAAATATGTCAACAGGCAAAGTCCCACTCCATGGCATATAGTGATAAGGCTGGCTAAAGTCAATGACAAAGAAACAATATTAAGGGCAGCTAGACAAAAACAAAAAATGACGTACAAAGGAACTCCCATCAGGCGCTCAGCGGATTTCTCAACAGAGATTTTACAAGTTAGGAGAGACTGGAATGACATATTCAAAATATTGAAAGATAAAAACTTTCAGCCAAGAATACTCTATCCAGCAAAAATATCCTTCAAATATGTTGGAGAAATAGTAACTTTACCAATTAACAAAAGCTAAGGGAGTTCATGGCCACGAGACTCCCACTATGAGAAATACTCAAGAAGGGCCTCAGGCCTGAAAAAAAGAAGAGAAAGGGAATACAAAGGTTGCAGCAAGGAGAAAAATAGGTAGACAAAATCAGAAAAATAGTAGATCTTTATCAGAATAGGTTAGCAACCACTTAAATACCAAAATCAAAGATCAAAGGAAGGAAAACACCAAAAATAAATATAACCTCATCATTGTAAACACACACCCACAACACAAGATAGAATAAGTTGTAAAACGAATGACTTAGAAGGGGAAAAGGAAAGAGATTGAACTGACTTAGTATAAGGAAATAAGAGGCCATCATATAATGGACTATCTCATACATAAGATTTTTTATACAAACCTCAAGGTAACCACTAAACAAATAATCAAAACAAAATCACATAAGATAAACAAAGAGAAAACTAGAAGAGTCATAAGACAGAACAACCAAACTGAATTGGCAGTCCCAAACAAATGGGACAAGAAACAAAGGAAATGCAAAAGAACCAGAAAATAAGTGACAAAACAGCAACATTAAGCCCTCATATATCAATAATTACCCTAAATGTAAATGGATTGAACTCTCCAATCAAAATATACAGAGTGGCAGGATGGATTAAAAAGCAAGAGCCAACAATATGCTGCCTCCAGGAAACACATCTCAGCTCTAAAGACAAGCACAGGCTCAGAGTGAAAGGATGGAAGACAATACTCCAAGCTAATGGGAAACAAAAGAAATCAGGTGTTGCCATACTCATATCAGACAAAGTAGACTTCAAGATAAAACAGGTTAAGAGAGACAAAGAAGGGCAATATATAATGATAAAAGGGATACTCCACCAAGAAGACATATCAATTATAAATATATATGCACCCAACATAGGAGCACCAAAGTACATAAAGCAACTATTAACAAACCTAAAAGGAGATATTAACAACAACACAGTAATAGTAGGGGATCTTAATACCCCACTTACACCAATGGATAGATCATCCAGACAACAAGTCAATAAAGAAACAGTGGACTTAAATGAAAAACTGGATGAGATGGACCTAGTAGACATATACAGAGCACTCCATCCAAAAACAGCTGACTACACATTCTTCTCAAGCACACATGGAACATTCTCAATGATAGGTCATATGTTGCAAAACAAAGGAAGCCTCAATAAGTTTAAGAAGATTGAAATCATAACAAGCATCTTTTCAGACCATAATGCTATGAAACTGGAAATCAACTATGAGAAAAAAACTGGGAAAGTGACAAAGATGTGGAGATTAAACAACACGCTACTGAGCAACAAATGGATCATTGATGAAATTGAAGGAGAAATCAAAAAATATCTGAAAACAAATGAAAATGAAAAGGTGCCATACCAAATCATATGGGATGCAGCAAAAGTGGTCCTGAGAGGGAAACTCATAGCGATACAAGCCCACCTTAACAAACAAGAAAAAGCCCAAATAAGCAACCTTAAATTACACCTCACAGAACTAAAAAAGAACAAAGAAAGCCCAAAGTCAGCAGAAGGAGAGAAATAATAAAAATCAGAGCAGAAATAAATGAAATTGAGACCAAAAAAACAGTAGAAAGGATTAATGAAACAAAGAGTTGGTTCTTTGAGAAGATAAACAAAGTCAACAAACCTTAGCCAGACTTACTAAGAATAAAAGGGAAAAGGCTCTAATAAATAAAATTAGAAATGAAAGAGGAGAAATTACAACAGATACCACAGAAATACAAAGGATTATAAGAGAATACTATGAGAAATTATATGCCAACAAACTGAACAATCTAGAAGAAATGGATAAATTCTTAGACTCATACAACCTCCCAAAACTGAACCTAGAAGAAATGGAGATTCTGAATAGACCAATCACAAGTAAAGAGATTGAAATAGTAATCAAATACTTCCCAAAAAATAAAAGTCCAGGACCAGATGACTTCTCCAGTGAATGTTACCAAACATTCAAAGAAGATTTAATACCCATCCTTCTCAAACTATTCCAAAAAATAGAGGAAGATGGATCACTTCCTAACTCATTCTATAAGGCCAACATCACCCTGACACCAAAATCAGACAAAGACAAAACAAAGAAGGAAAATTACAGGCCAATATCGCTGATGAACAGATGCAAAAATCCTCAACAAAATATTGGCAAATTGAATACAGCAATACATTAAAAAGATCATACACCATGACCAAGTGGAATTTATACCAGGGATGCAGGGATGGTTCAACATCCGCAAATCAATCAACGTGATACATCCCATCAACAAAACAAAGAATAAAAACCACATGGTCATCTCAATAGATGCAGAGAAGGCATTTGACAAGATACAGCATCCATTTATGATAAAAACTCTCAACAAAATGGGTATAGAAGGAAAGAACCTCAACATAATAAAGGATATTTATGACAAACCCACAGCCAACATCATACTCAATGGGGAAAGACTGAAAGCCATTCCTCTGAGAACAGGAACGAGGCAGGGCTGCCCACTCTCACCACTCTTATTCAACATAGTACTGGAGGTTTTGGCCAGAGCAATTAGGCAAGAAAAAGGAATAAAAGGAATCCAAATAGGCAACGAGGAAGTGAAACTCTCACTATTTGCAGATGACATGATTTTATATATAGAAAACCCTAAAGAATCCATTGGAAAACTATTAGAAACAATCAACAACCACAGCAAAGTCACAGGGTACAAAAGCAATCTACAAAAATCAATTGCATTTCTGTATGCTAATAACGAACTAACAGAAAGAGAGCTCGAAAAGATAATACCATTTACAATTGCATCAAATAGAATAAAATATCTAGGAATAAATCTTACCAAGGAGGTGAAAAACCTATACAATGAAAACTACAAGACATTATTGAAAAAATCAATGATGACATAAAGAAATGGAAAGACATCCCATGCGCATGGATTTGAAGAATAAACATAGTTAAAATGTCTATATTACCTAAAGCAATCTACAAATTCAATGCAATCCCAATCAGAATCCCAATGACATTCTTCACAGAAATAGAAAAAAGAATACTAAAATTCATATGGGACAACAAAAGACCCCAAATAGCTAAAGCAATCCTAAGAAAAAAGAACAAAGCAGGAGGCATCACAATCTCTGACTTCAAAACATACTACAAAGCAATAGTAATCAAAACAGCATGGTACTGTTACAAAAACAGAAACACAGATCAATGGAACAGAAGTGAAAGCCCAGAAATAAAACCACATATATACGGACAGCTAATTTTCCACAAAGGAGCTAAGAACATACAGTGGAGAAAGGAAATTCTCTTCAATAAATGGTGTTGGGAAAACTGAACAGCCACATGCAAAAGAATGAAAGTGGACCATCTGCTATCACCATTCACAAAAATTAACTCAAAATGGATCAAAGACCTGAAGGTGAGACCTGAAACTATAAAACTCATAGAAGAAAATATAGGCAACACACTATTTGACATTGGTCATAAAGGAATCTTTTTGGATGCCATGCCTACCCAGACTAGGGAAACTAAAGAAAAAATAAACAAGTGGGACTTTATCAGATTAAAGAGCTTCTACAAGACAAATGAAACCAGAATCAAGATGAACAGACAACCCACCAGCTGGGAGAGAATATTTGCAAAACATACATCTGACAAGGGGTTGATCTCCATAATATATAAAGAACTCACACAACTGATCAGCAAAAAAAAAAAAAAAAAAAAACCCTGTCAAAAGATGGGCAGAGGAAATGAACAGACACTTCTCCAAAGAAGATATACAGATGGCCAATAGGCATATGAAAAGATGTTCAACATCACTAATCACCAGGGAAATGCAAATCAAAACAACACTAAGATATCACCTCATGCCCATTAGAATGGCTATAATCACCAAAACAAAAAACAACAAATGTTGGAGATGACGTGGAGAAACAGGAACATTCATACACAGCTGGTGGGAATGCAAACTGCTGCAGCCTCTATGGAAAACGGTATGAAGATTTCTCACAAAATTAAAAATAGAAATACCCTATGATCCATCTATCCCACTCCTGGGAAATTATCCAATGAACTTGAAATCAACAATCCAAAGAGGCTTATGCACCCCTATGTTCATTACAGCATTATTCACTATAGCCAAGAAGTGGAAGCAACCCAAGTGTCCCTTGACTGATGATTGGATCAAGAAAATGTGGTGTGGTTTATATATATCTATATATATACATACAATGGAATACTACTCAGCCATAAAAAAAAGGCAGAATCGTCCCATTTGCAACAACATGGATGGGCCTGGAGGGTATTATGTTAAGCGAAATAAGCCAGAAAGAGAAAGACAAACACTGTATGATCTCACTCATACGTGGAATATACACCGACACATGGACAGAGAAAACTGTAGTGTGGTTACCAGGGGCAATGGGGGTAGGGGGTGGGCACAAGGGGTGAAGGGAGATATGTATATGGTGATGGACAAACAAAAATTTTACAGCCAAAATTTCACAATGTTATAAACTATTAAAACATCAATAAAAAAATGGACTCGTGACTTACCCTTCCAAATAGCCACTCCCCCACTGCTGCAAAATTCATGCCAGGCTCCACCATAACCTTGTTTCCTCACCTTTGAGACATGGAAGTGCACCTTAGAACTATTTCTGCCAACATGCTCAGTTGGATTCTTTACATTATATAAAAAAATCTACTTTCTACAGATCCCTAAATCCATATAATTTTATTGCAGACAGAATGCATTTTTCATAGGTGATACTTACTTCTCGTCTTTCAGTGTGTGCGAACATATACTTTTGTGCTCATTTGTCTGACTTCAGTTCAGTCAAGCCATTTCTACAAGAAGATATATTCAATGTGCTAATTTCCCTTCAGACATCTTATTTCAAAGGATTTCAGTCTCTCTAAGGATACAAGCTACAAAACTCATATTAACCCTCAATGCCTCCACTCTTTGAAACTGAATTCATTCTCCAGCTTAAAGTCCATGGTCTTCATGTATCTTTGGGAGAATTTTCCTTCCTTCAGACTCTTAAAAGCTGATCTCAATGGGTTTTCCTGTTTTATGGAACTTTTCCTACAATCTCACAAGTAGTTAATGTCTGGAAAATTTATTATATCAGATTGAAAGTTATCTTCTTCAAGATTTCTCCATAATCTCCAGATTTTTTCAGGAACTATGTTTTAACACCACATAGATACTGAACCCCTCCACTGCAAACATTAATAAAATTTTAATTACATAAATATTAACATAATAATGACATCATATTTCATTTAGAGTTGTTATTGACTTTATTGTTTGTTTAGGAGCAGAGGCTCAGTCTGTCCTGTTTACCACTTCCTTGTAATGTGAGTGTTTCAAAAATGTGCTTATATGCTGAAGGAGAGTACAGAAAAACAATTCACCATTGTGAATATGCATAAAATGGACAAATTTATGAAAAGTTTAGGGATTTTGCATTCTATTCCAAGCAAAGCAGACCCGAGATATTCTGGAGTCATAGTTTATGAGAATGTAGGGGCTGATAGTTGGGAAACATGCATTGATTAGAGTAGAAGTGTTCCTCAGGCACCAGCTGGGATTGTTGGAGGCTACCAAAAAAGTATGGAAGATAGAGGACAGAGTCCACAAAGATACAAAGGTGCACAGCAGGACAAGAATACTTTGCATAGCAGTGGACTCAGGGGAGGATCTTGGGGACAGATTGTTCCTATGAATGTATCTAACCTGCTGCTGGTGTTTGTGTAGGAAGAAAACCATGAAGGCACTGGCTGAGACAATCAGCATCAAACAGAAACCATCCCGACATAATATCAATGTTACATAGAGTTTTGGTGTGATGGTACCATCATATATCGCATAAGAGTAGCCATAATCTACTTTCTGTGTGAAGTTTGTGTTGTTCCTTTTATCAGTCATATACAGGGGGAGTATAATATTTAGCATCGTGTTCAAGATCCAGTACAGGATACTGGAGGTTGCTAGGTACTTGTGGGCTTTTACTTTAAGCTCTGCCAACTTAAAGTTGAAGGGGCTGATAGTGATGGCCTGGAAGACACTCAAGAGGCAGGTGGTGACAATGGACACATCCCTGCTCACTCTGTGAACACAGAAAACAAGTTTGCATCCAAAATCATTGAGGAAATCTTTCAACCCAAAACCTGCCATCATTTGGGGGACTCTTTTAGAAAAAATAATTAAGAGGTTGGCTACAGTCAGATTCTTGAGAATCAAATCTGTAGACCTAAACTTGCATCTTGTGCAGTGAAGGAAGAGATAAAAGTAAAGAACAGAGAAATTCCCGAAAATTCCAACTATAGTTTGTAATGAAAAGATGATTCCTATCACCAAATTCCAGGAGGCCATTCTGTTAAATCCCAGCGATTGATAGTTATCTTGTACCAGAGATTCCTGCATGAGAAGATGAGGTATGAGCTTCAAGCATCATGTCAACTGAAATTCAATATCCTCCACTGACATTGGTTACCACGTAAAAATACAGGTTTTTTAAAATACTTTTTACTTTTAACATGTTTCCAAGAGTTGAATGTATAACATTTAAAGAGCTTTCACAACATATATCACTCCAACAAAGGCCATATCTGTAGTGCTCCCTGTATTCTTCCTAACTTCATGGAATAATCAGCACTAGTATTTTTATTAAAAAGAGAAGAAGCACGGAGACAGGTAAAGTTTAGTGATTTGTCAAATTCAAACAGTTTTTATGGGAAAGGTAGATTTTGAACCTGGCTAGGCTGGTCTAACGGCTGTGCGTTTAAACACAGTGCTGTTCTAACAAAGCTTGTTCACTGGGTTCTTGCAAAAAAAAGTATTTAGATTTCTCATATTGCGTCATTTTATTTTAGATTGGTAGTATTTTATTTTATCTTTTTCTAACAAGCATTCATTTATGCTTAAATATTTCATGTAGACTAATAACAATTATTAATAAATATTTAAATATGTCAATAAAATATACATACACTAATTCTAGAGCCCTACTCCATAACACATTGTATTGGAAGTATGCACTCTTGGCTTTATTTGCAATTCAAACAGAAACACTAATTTGCTTTTATGCCAGTAATGGAAAGACACCTACCACTGGCAATACTGAACACTATGGCATGGCCTAAAATGTGAGACCTAAAACACGAATATGTGATAAGTTAGTGCACAGTCAAAACTAAAGATTACTACTTTCAAATCATAACAAATTTGTTTAAGTGACTTAAAAAGTATTATCAATAAATCAAGATTTGTGAGCCATTAAAATACAAGCACATATAGAAAATGAAATCTCTAAGATGAGAAATCTTATTTCATAGATTGAAATTGTAGAAGTTGGAATTGATATGACAATATTTTTAAACCAGAGAAGAAATCACAAGATACTTTTGTGCCTGATAGCTGCTATCTTAAACCTATTTGTAACATTACCATTTCTTTCAATTCTCCCTCCTAATTTGAAGATGCAAAATGGTCTCACCGAACTCAACCAACCGTGGATGTTTTAGGTAGGAAACAATTACTGTCTCCATTAAGCACTTCATACATCCAGAGCTAGAGAAATCAATCCTATTCCAGGAATTGTCATTTAGATACACTGTTTTCACAAAGGATTAGATGATTTCTGTATATTTAGTCTAGTTTTTGTTCATCATGGAGGTGCTATTGGACACCTCTAGTACCCCAGAAAATGTATTCTATGATTCCTGTAAGTTACCTGACTACAGATGTATTTCCAAACTACAGTCATTCCTCACATTAAATGTCAGGTTTCATTACCACCTGGATTAAACACCAACAATCACTGTCAGTGACGATTACACTAAATCACATTAGGAAGCATTGGGGATTGATGTTGAGTGTAGGACTCCATTCTCCTTACTACTTCAGCTCATGTCTCAGAAGTATTCCTCCTTCCAGTATGGCTTTGGCGCTGGACCAGTTTCAGACCCATAAGAATCCTTTTTTCCAATATAATCACTTACCCAGACTCCTGATACCCCTGCTTGCCTGCAGATTCTTGCTTTCAGGCTGAAATAGAAAATACTCACTTGATTCCCTCTGGTTTCCAGGATGGTGGGTTCAGTGTGCTGGTCACGGCAACCTGCTAGTGTGAGAGGGAGGGAAGCAGCCAGATCACTAGATAAGGGTTTGTGAGTCTCACCTCCCCTCAGAACTGCAATCAACTTTTCACCTGCAACTGCAGTGAGAGGACAGGCTTGGGGAACTGAGAATATTTGTGAACAACTTTTTTCCCAATTGTTACCTACCAATTAAAAGTTTGTAGTTATCATCTCCAAAGAGACTGTTGCAATGTTTGGGAAAGATTCTTTTTTTTTTCCTGATCCCTGGAGGCAGAAAGGGACTCAAATAGAGGCAGCAAGTAATACTGCAGTCTGACACATAAAGGATCAGCAGGGAAATTCATGCATCTCATTATATTTTGTGCTCCCCTATGAAGTGTTTCTACTCAAAAGCAAGTTGTTTGCTACTCTTGAGACCACTGAGCTGCACCTTCATTTAACTTATGGACAGAAATGGAACCAGGCTGAGTAACTGAGAAGAATTTTCAAAGATAATCAAGTAAAAAGAAGAACATGATGACAATAATTTATTCTGGACCACAGGACTTAGATAGAAATTTAGGACTTTCATGCACAACTCATTGCTTATTAATTTGGAAATCTGGTGATATGGAAGATTTCCAGAAAAATATGGATTATGAGTAAGGTCTTTCCCTCCTATCCCACATCAGGAACAGGATGTCTAAACAGAACAATATCCATAGAGAGGCAGAAATTTGTCGATGTTTCTCACCCATGAGAGCATCTGAGATCAGATGGTTAAATAGGCCAATTTTACAATTTCTTACCTATCAGATAAGTCAATGTTACTTCCTCAATTCAAGATTAATGAATGTTTGCCAGTGACTTAGGGTGGAGGGAGGGCCCTCCATTAGGAGTCAAACCTTTGTCAACTTAAAAAGCAAATTTGCCTGTTATTTTACCCTCAAAATGAGGTTACTCATGAATAGCCAAAAGAATTGTAATTTGGGATGCCCATGCTATGGTGAGCCGTAGGTAAATCCAGAGAACAAAGGAGGGGAGCTTGCTTTTATAGAGAAAAAGGGGGAATAGGGAAGGGATGTTCTAAAGAAAGTCCTTTGAGGGGAAGCAATAGTTCAGGTTGGCAATGGCTTCTCATTGGCAGAGCTTCAGTGTTTTTCATCGGCTGGGCTGCTGCCAAATGGAGAGAGAAATCTTCCTTCAGTAGAAAATTAGTGGTACTTCCTGTCGGAGATGTAAGCAATAAGTCTCTTCCTGTCTAGAGTAATTGATGATGTATGATAGGGCATGAGAGCTCCCCCTGCAGGCCTGCCCAAGTCCAATTTAGTTAAGGTGTCTTCTATTATTTTCCACATTTTTGATCCATGCCGTGGAAAATCAGGAGGAAAGTTCTCAAGATTGGAAGGCCATAGTCTCACATTGCTGTCTTGCAAGTCCCAGTCCATATGCCCCTTTGGGCCATTTTGGGTGCTGGTGAAGGTGATGTCCACAGCTGAGTGCATAATAGGTGTTGGCATTTTTTCAGCGTGCAGTAGTGAACAACATCTCTGCCTTAGGGGTATGTGCCCCGACAAAGATGTAACCGTTGTAGTGGGGATTGTATTTGAGCATGAGGGCACTTGATAATCTACTACAGGATTTTAAGATTTGGGGGTGCAGGGAGGTTGCTCCTGGAAACCCTGAGAAGGAAATCCATTTGGCCTGCAACCTGATTTATCCTGGAAGCGTCTTCTACCAGATCCTTGAAACAGAGCACAGGCCAGCTGATAGCATTTTTCCTCCTTGTGCAGTTTAAGCAGAGAACTCGGCCAAGCCAACAGATTCCTGACCACCACTGTGGGAAAATAAAAGGGTGCTCTGTCAAGCTGCTTAGTTTATGGTAATGTGCTACAATAACAAGCAATTAGTACATATAGAAATAAATTTAATGATAAATATTTAAACAATAAAATGAAATAGAAGTCCCCATTAATTACTCCCAGACCAATCCTAGATTAATCTCCAGATCCAACAATTTTCATCAGTTTGGGGTGTAAATCCCTTCTTTTTTTAAAAAAATTATTTTATGGAGGTCATATTATCTTATAACATTGCATAAATTTCAGGAGTACATTATTATATATCAGTTTCTGGGACGGCCCTGTGGCTTAGCGGTTGAGTGCGTGCGCTCCGCTGCTGGTGGCCTGGGGTTCGGAGCCCGGATTTTGGGTGCTTCTCCCACACACTGCTTCTCCGGCCATGCTGAGGCCGCGTCCCACATACAGCAACTAGAAGGATGTGCAGCTATGACATACAACTATCTACTGGGGCTTTGGAGTGAAAAATAAATAGAGTTATATATCAGTTTCTGTATAGACTGCATCACATTCACTCCTGGTAGTCTAGTTTTTATCTGTCAAGATACATTTGTGTTCCTTTACCTCATTTGCCCTCCCCTCACCACCTTTCCCTCTGGTAACCACGAATTTGTTCTCCATATCCAGGTGTTCATTTATCTTCCACATATGAATGAAATTATATGATATTTGTCTTTCTTTGTCTAGCTTATTTTGCTTAGCATAATACCCTCAAGTTCCATCTATGTTGTCGCAAATGGTACAATTTTGTCTTTTTTTTTTAATGGCTGAGCAGTATTCAATTGTTTATGTATATATACCACATCTTCTTTATCCATTCATCCACTGATGGGCACTTGTGTTGCTTCCATGACTTGCCTATTCTGAATAAAGCTGTGATGAACATAGGGGTGCATATATCTTTCTGAATTGTTGATTTCACATTCTTTGGATAAATTCCCAGTAGTAGGATAGCTGTATCATGTGGTATTTCTATTTTTAATTTTTTGAAGTGATACCCAGTTGTAGTTTTGATTTGCAGTTCCCTAATAATTAGTGATGTTGAATATCTTTTCATGTGCCTGTTGGCCATCTGTATATCTTCTTTGGAAAAATGTCTGTTCATATCCTCTGTCCATTTTTTGATCAGGTTATTTGCTTACTTGTTGTTGAGTTGTATGAGTTCTTTATATATTTTGGAAATTAACCCCTCATCAGATATATGACTTGCAAATATTTTCTCCCAGTTGGGTGGCTGTCTTTTCATTTTGTTCATGGTTTCCTTTGCCTTGCATAAGGCTTTTAGTTTGATGTAGTCCCACTTGTTTATTTTTTCTTTTGTTTCCCTTGCCTGAGGAGACATGGTATTCAAAAAGATACTGCTAAGACTTATGTCAAAGAGTGTGCAGCCTATATTTTCTTCGATGTATTTTATGGTTTCAGGTCTTACGTGGAAGTCTTTAATCCATTTTGAGTTAATTTTTGTGTATGGTGCATTAATGGCCTACTTTCATTCTTTTGCACATAGCTGTCCAGTTTTCCCAACACCATTTATTGAAGAGGCTTTCCTTTCTCCATTGTATGTTCTTGGCTCCTTTGTTGAAGATTAGCTGTCCTTAGATGTGTAGGTTTATTTCCGGGCTTTCAGTTCTGTTCCATTGATCTCTGTGTCTATTTTCCCACCAGTACCATGCTGTTTTGTTTACTATAGTTTTCTAGTATATTTTGAAGTCTGGCATTGTGATACCTCCAGCTTTGTTCCTTTTTCTTAGGTTTGCTTTGGCTATTTGGGGTCTTTTGTTGTTCCATATAAATTTTGGGATTCATTGTTCTATTTCTATGAAGAATGTCATTGGGACTTTGAGTGGGATCGCATTGGATCTGTAGATTAATTTTCAGTAACATGGACATTTTAACTATGTTTATTCTTCCAATCCATGAGCATAGAATACCTTTCCATTTCTTTATGTCTTCTTTGATTTCTTTCAATAATATCGTATAGTTTTCAGTGTATAGATCTTTCACCTCCTTGGCTAAATTTATTCCTAGATATTTTATTCTTTTTTTGCAATTATAAATGGGATTGTACTCTTGACTTCTCTTCCTGCTCGTTCGTTTTTAGCGTATAGAAATGCAACTGATTTTTGTATGTTGATTTTTGTACCCTGAAACCTTGTTGTAGTTGTTGATTATTTCTAACAGTTTTCTGGTGAATTCTTCAGGGTTTTCTATATATAGAATCATGTCATCTGCAAGCAGTGGGAGTTTTACTTCTTCCTTTCCAATTTGGATCAATTTTATTTCCTTTCCTTGCCTAATTGCTCTGCACATAACTTTCAGTACTATGTTGACCAGGAGTGGTGAGAGTGGGCACCCTTGTCTTTTTCCTGTTCTCAGAGGAATAGCTTTCAGTTTTTCACCATTAGGTATGATATTGGCTGTGGGTTTGTCATATATAGCCTTTATTATGTTGAGGTACTTTCCTTCCATACCCATTTTATTAAGAGTTTTTATTATAAATGGATGTTGGATCTTGTCAAATGCTTTCTCTGCATCTCTTAAGCTGATCATGTGATTTTTATTCCTCATTTTATTAATGTGGCATATCACAATGATTATTTGTGGATGTTGAAAGATCACTGCATCCATGGAATAAATCCCACTTGATCATGGTGTAGGATCCTTTTAATGTATTGTTGTATTTGATTTGCTACTATTTTGTTGAGGATTTTTGCATTTATGTTCAGCAGTGATAGTGGCATATGATTTTCCTTTTTTTGTGTGTTGCCCTTGTCTTGTTTTGGTATTAGGGTTATATTGGCCTCATAGAATGAGTTAGGATGTGTCCCATCCTCTTCAATATTTTGGAAAAGTTTGAAAAGTATAGGTATTAAATTGTTTTCGAGTGTTTGGTAGAATTCACCAGAGAAACCATTTGGTCCTGGACTTTTGGGTTTTGGGTGGCTTTTGATTACTGTTTCAATCTCTTTACTTATGATTGCTCTATTCAGATTCTCTGTTTCTTCTTCATTCAGTTTTGGGAAGTTGTATGGTTCTACAAATTTATCCATGTCTTCAAGGTTATGCAATTTGTTGGCATAGAGTTTTCATAGTATTCTCTTATAATACTTTGTATTGTGTGGTATCCATTGTAATTTCTCTTCTTTAATTTTAATTTTATTTGTTTGAGCCTTCTCTCCTTTTTTCTTAGTGAGTCTGGCTAAGGATTTGTAAATTTTGTTTATCTTCTCAAAGGACCAGCTCTTAGTTTTACCAATCCTTCCTACTTTTTTAAATCTCTATTTCATTGATTTCTGCTCTAATATTTATTATTTCTCTCCTTCTACGGACTTTGGGCTTTGTTCTTCTTTTTCTACTTCTTTTGGGTGTAGTTTAAGATTACTTACTTGAGATTTTTCTTGTTTGTTGAGGTAGGCCTGTACTGCTATAAATTTATGTCGTAGTACCACTTTTGCTGCATCCCATAAGAGTTGGTGTATTGTGTTTTAATTTTCATTTTTCTCCGAGTATTTTTTAATTTCTCCTTTGATTTCTTCTTTGATCCAATGGTTATTCAGTAGCGTGTTGTTCAGTCTCCACATATTTGTGACTTTCCCTACTTTTTTCTTGTAGCTGATTTCTAGCTTCATAGCATTGCAGTCAGAAAATATGCTTGATATGATTTCAATCTTCTTAAATTTATTGAGGCTTGCCTTGTTTCCCAACGTATGATCTACCTTTGAGAATGTTCCCTGTGCACTTGAGAAATATGTGTGTTTTCTGTTTTTTTAATAGAATGTTCTATATGTATCTATTAAGTCCACCTGACCTAGTGTTTCATTTAAGGCCATTGTTTCCTTGTCAACTTTCTGTCTGGATGATGTATCCTTTCAGGTAAGTTAGCTGTTGACGTCCCCTAATATCATTGTGGCCCTGTTAATTTCTCATTTTAAGTCTGGTAGTAGTTTCTTTATTTATTTTGGTGCTCCTGTGTTAGGTGTATATATAATAATTGTTATGTCCTCTTGGTGGCATGTCCCTTTTATCATTATATACTGCCCCCTTTGTCTTTCTCTCTCTTTTTTTTAATCTTGAAGTCTGCTTTGTCCAATATAAGTATGACTACACCTGCTTTCTTTTTCTTTCCATTTTCTTGGAGTATCATCTTCCATACCTTCATTTTGAGCCTATGTTTGTCTTTAGAGCTGAAATGTGTTTCCTGGAGGCAGTATATTGTTAGGTCTTGTTTTTGAATCCATTCAGCTACAGTGTGTATTTTGGTGGGTGAAATAAATCCATTTACATTAAGAGAGATTATTGATATATGAGGGCTTATTACTGCCATATTATCTCTTGTTTTCCAGTTGTTCTATGTTTCCATTTTTTCTTTTCCCTTGTATTTCTGACTGCCATTTCAGTTTGGTGGATTTTTGTGGTGGTTTTCTGTTCTGTCTTTATTTTTGTTTTGTGATTACCATGAGCTTTGCATGAAGGATCTCATAGATGAGATCGTCCATTTTATGATAGCTTCTTATTTCCATTAGCTTAAGCAGATTCCATCCCTTTCGTCTTCCTCTTCTATGTTTTTGTTGTCACAAATTACTCTTTTTTTGTGTGTTTTGAGTTTGTGACTAAATTGTTTATGGTTATTTTTGATGTTTTCTTTCCCTTTATCTTCTATGTTACAATTGTTTGTAAATCTATTCTGATAAAGTGGTGCAATTTTCTGATTTTGTCTGTCTATTTATCATCTTCCTGAAAGCTTTGTAAACTTTTGCCTTTTGTTTCAGGTAGGGGGGCTCCCTTCATCGTTTCTTGTAAGGTGGGTGCAGTGGCGATGAACTCCCTCAGCTTTTGTTTATCTGGGAAAGCTTTTATTTCTCATTCGTATCTGAAGGATAATTTTGCTGTATAGAGTATTCTTGGCTAATAGTTTTTGTCTTTCAGTAATGTGAGTATATCATTAATTTCTCTCTTAGACTGTAAGGTTTCTGCTGAGAAATCTGCTGAAAGCCTGATGAGAGATACTTTTTAGGTTATTTTCTTCTCTCTTGCTGCCATTAATATTATTTCTTGTGATTGACTTTTGACAATTTTAATATTATATATATTGGAGAAGGTCTTTTTGCATTCATGTCATTTGGAGTTCAATTTTCTTCATGTACCTGTATGTCCAGTCCCTTCCGCAGGTTTGAGAAGTTCTCAGCTATCATTTGTTTGAACAAGCTCTCTGTTCCTTTCTCCCACTCTTCTCCCTCTAAGGTGCCTATAATCCTTATGTTACTTTTCCTAATTGAATCAGACATTTCTCAAAGAATTTCTTCATTTTTTAAAATCTTAGTTCTCTCTCCTCCACCACCTGAAGTATTTCTTGATTTCTATCTTTGAAGTCACTAATTCTTTCTTCTATAAGGTTTGCTCTATTTTTTATGCTTTCTACATTATTTTTTATCTCTTTAATTGTGTTCTTCATATCCAGAACTTCTGTTTTTGGGGGTTTTTTTTAGAGCTTCTATCTCTTTGGTGAAGTTTCTTTCTGTTCATTAATTTTACCCCTGAGATCCTCGAACTCTCTTTCTGAGTTTTCTTGTAACTCATTGAGTTTTTTTATGACTGCTATTTTAAAACCTTTATCATTTAGATTGTAATTTTCTGTAACTTTAGGTTTGGTTTCTGTAGATATGTTATTTTCCTCCTGTTCTGCAGTGTTGCTGTGGTTCTTCATGGTGTTTGATCCTCTGCTGTGCATTTGTGGTAGTAATCACCTTTTCTTACTTGAGTATGGCTTTTGTTACTTTGGTTCTGGTCACCTTGGTCTCATGTTCCTCCAATGGGTCTCCACAGGCTCAGGTGCTCCTGTCCTGTGCACCACTTGGGCTGCTGTTCCTGGGTTTTCTTGGGGTGCTTGTTGCATTGCTGCCAGGGGTGCTGGGTTCACAGATGTCACTGTTGCAGGTAGGATCCTGTGGACCCAGGGACTTGTATACAGCCCGTGCTGCCGGTGGAGCTGGTGCCGGCGTTGCCACCACTGGGGCCTGGGTCACCAGTTCTGTTGTGGTCCTTGTTCCTTCTGGTTGCAGATTCCACCTGCCACCACTGGAAGGTGGTAGGGGCTCTTTTTTCTATTCCAGCCTTGTCTGCACATAGTTGTATTGCTTGACCACTCTGCATTTGCATAGGCCAGGCCACAGCCACTCAGTGGGGTGCCTTTGCAGTGGCCAGTCTGCTGCCTCTTGGTAAGTTGTGTTCCTGAAGTTGAGGCCACTACCACTGGGGGGAACCTTCATGTGAGCTGAGGGGCTGAGCCACCACCATTCAGTGAGGAGTATTCACATGAGAGGCATGGTGGGTGCTCCCACAGGCTGGGCTACCACTTTGCAAGTGTTCGTGTGTGGGCTGGACTCCCCCAATCTTGACTCAGAGTCCTCTGGCCACTGCCTGAGGATCTGTCACCTGAATCTCTGCCACTGGGGAGAGGAAAGGGGCTTCTTCCTCTAGTTCCACTGCTTCACTGGGGCCCAGTCCACCCAACTTCAGATATATAGCTGCATGGATCTCTCAGGCATACTTTTGTGCTCTGTAGGCAATCACCTGTGGCTTAATGGATGTCCCATTAGTTGTCACTTAGAGGGGAGAGACAAAGGGAACAACTCATCCTACCATGATGCTGATGTCACTCTGTATACACTTTCTTATGCAATTTTAGGGTATATCTGAAATTGTGTTTTAAATTGCACCCAACACACACACACAGCATTAAAATATTCTGGTCTCAGTTTAATATTTACATATTCTGTTCTTGTTCCATATTTACATAATCATGTCACAATATTATTACAATATATTTACACAATTATTTTCATAATGGGTAATTGTCCACCAAATTGTTTTCCTCAATCAGTCATCTATGAAGGAGGTATTTTCCTACTTTATTGCCTGAAATGCTACATCGTATTTCATAGTGTTTGACAAAGAAGTGTCTTGATGCAAACACTCTGTTTCTGTTTACACAGCGAGAATTTAATATCTGCTTCCTCCTACCACAGGCATCATGGAACATGGATCCTTCATCATGTTGATGTGTGTAAAGGTGGATTATTGAGAAGGTCTGAGACCATCATGAGTCACCATCATGACTGCACATTTTCACTGTGAGTGGGTCATTGCCAGTGGTCTTGCAAATGGCTATAAAACATACTATTCCAACACTGTGTCCCCACAGTACCCCACACTTTCTTTTTTAACCAGTCTAGTCTTGGAAGTCTTCAAGTCTCCAACAGTGCTGTGGGGTGAAGAATCTGGAAGGCTTCCTGGAGATATCAGTCCTGAGTGGTAAATCCTGAACTAGAAATGCTGCCCCCACCCCCAGTACCAATCTACTCAAGCACACAGAACACCTTCTTGGCTCCTTCCTTCCTGGGTCCTGGCTAGGTTTTGGGAATCCCTGCCCACAGAGCGTGTACTTCTGCAGTTTCCTCCTCAAAGGCTTCACATATATGTAAACTCCTCATGAAACATAACCTTCCTCCTGCAGACCAGGACTCCAACCTGCAGCAACAAGCTGGTCTCTCCAACAACTTGAGCCTTAATCATCTGCCTAGAATCCAGGCTGCTCCAAGACTACAAGTGGGAGTTGAAAGCTTAGGCCCTCCTAAGACACGAATCTGTAGCACAAAGCATTCCTCTCACTAACCCTAATGTGTCCCCTCCACGGTCCTTGATAACCCCCCTTACCTGTCTCTTCATTCCAGCCCAATTTATCATACTGGTGCACACAGGGAGAAAAATGCACCTTCCCAGTGACCTGAATCAGGCACTTCCTTCATCCACTTGTTCCCAAGTACAGCACTGAAGCCCTGGAATTAATACTGAGAATAACTGTGTGATATAAATGCATAGGGGGCCAAACAGGCCTAATCCAAAATACAGTTCTAAGATGCCCCACAGACTTGCACCTTGTGCTTCTGACCTAAAAATTTGCACTCCCTGATTTTATCAACCCCAAGAATGTGCACTCAGGATGTGGTCTTCTCTAGGGTCTGAGGGCAATAACAGAGCTCCCTGGAGCCTCAGTTTCAGGCTTTTGGGCAGTGTGATTACATAGGCACACAGTCCTGCATGACTCACCACAGTTACCAAAACTCCAGACATTCAGAAGGAAAGTAGATGTTCACCATAACTCACACTGTTTGCACAAACTATCTACAAAAATGGTTCTGCACAGCTCCAGACTTCAAGCATGCAAAATGCTCTTATTAGTTATAACATTCCAACAACTCAATTCCCTGGAGCCAGCTAAGGGCCTTTCATAATTCCTTGCCCTCCTGGCTATGTGCTTGTGCATGTTTTATGACACTGAGGCCTCCTGAGTAAACTGTTTCCTGGGATACCATACTTGGCCTTTGGCATAAGCTGACATAGAGAAAATGGTCATAGTTTTCTCACACTTACATACAGTGTAGAATTTACGTAACAGCTATACTCATGATATTGGCATGATGATGCCCAGCATTTGGAGGAGCTAGCGCACCAGGTGAGGCTCATGTATCCCTATGAAGCCACTGTATATTTCTTCTTCTTTTTGTATTAATTTCATTAGGTGTTTCTGCCTTAGTCTACAGTTATTTGTACTTTATCATAAACTTGTGCAGGAACAGTTTCTCCTTGACTGATGGAAGGATTGAATGTTGTAAATCTCCCTACAGAGTTCCAATAAACTTTATTTGGAAAACAGCATGCTGAATTCTTTGAGGGTTTATCAGCCACTCCCACTGGCAGAGATCAGACAACACCCTAGACAGGGATCTTGAGACTAGGCTACAAACACAACATCATTAATATGATGATAACTTGGGACATCAGAGGGCAGAGACACACTTTCTAAATCCTGACACACTCATTATTGGAAAATGGCAAGGGAGCATGTGTCCTTAACGTTTCTTTATGTGCACTTAACCCTGATTTGTACAATCCCCTCTGGCAGTTACGGGGCAGGGAAATACAAGCATGGATCACATCTGTTCCTCCTATACACTCTGATATAGAAACCACAAGAGGACACTGAATCCACCCAAAGGGCCCTCCTTTCAGAATTATGGAAGCATCTTTCCCCTACTGTGACCTCTACTCAAACCATATCAGTTTAATTTGAGCATTTTTCTTTTTCTTTCTCTTTCTAGAGAAAAAGATTTGAACACATCTGGGATTCAAAGGCTACCACAGGATGACAATACTGTCTGTGCAGGTATATGGAGAATGCAAGGGACCAGATGGGACTAGTATGTAGGATTGATGAGCATGGAGGGGAGGTTTGTCCTTTTGACCCTTCACTGAGGTCTCTGTGCTTTTTCTCCTCATTGTACCTCCTTGCACTCAGAGAGTGTTACATCCTGGGTTTTCTTTCTTTCTGCGTATGCATGCACTTATACTAACCTCACAATCCTTTGCATTTTCAGCCTCTCCTGCACCTTGCTTCCCCTCCCCCAACTTCATGGCAGAAAGTAGGTTGATGACATATACATTTACATCCAAAACAGCTATGAAAGTTTGAGTTCCCACTTTCTAAACAATTCCAAGAATGTTCAGCTTCTTTTTTATATATCCAGCGTTAGCATGTAGACAGAGGGAGGACACAGAGGACACAGGGGAAGAACAGCTCAGTACTGGTAAGCAGGGCACAAGCAAGACACATTTTCTTTCATTGTTTAGCAGACTTTTGGCTCCTTGCAGCTCAAACGAATGAAGTTATAATGTTTTCTATTCACCCAAAGCTCTATATTATTTTGGAGACCCCTTGACTCTTTTCTCCTTTTGTCAGGAAGAGACTGAACAACAAACAAAACCCTTTTAGAGTGCTTATTTCAATCCAAATTCTCATATATCAGCATCACAAAAAGTTGGGAGTGTGGAGGACGCTTCCTTCCGTCTTGACAAACACTTGGTGAGAAAATTTAATGTGTCCAAGGGAGTCTTCTCTGAAAAGTGCCCCTAACCAGGGAGAGGAAGTATCTTTATCATTTTTCCTTCCAGAAAGTCCTGTCTATCTCAGCATTCCACCATCAATGAAACTGTCAAGAAGTGAGAAGTGTCTTAAATTTTACTCTATTTGGTAGCAAGGAAATTAGGTTGTCATTTCATGGATAATGGAAGAACACATGAGATTCCTGGGTCTGCAAGAAAAGATAATTTTTCATGATGCTACTGGCAGGAAGATCTTCATGGTTGCATTTGTTTCTCTTTCCCTTCCCAAATACATTGGTGATGTAACCAGGCCCAGAAGATTGTTGTACACACTGCAGATTTGCATCACACTTGAGGATCCAGATACTTTAGAAACCCAATAATTTAAAGTAGGTCATAAGCCAGCCTTCCAAATTTTGCCTCAGAAAAAGGCATTATCTTTATTAATTTAATCAAATAATTAACATGTTATGGAACCACCACTATCTTTGAAAGCTATTTTTATACCAAAAAAAAATCCTTTATTGGATAGTTTTGAAACAGGAACTGATAAAAGATATAGAAAATAAATGAGATTCATGGTGAAAATATGTAGTAACATGGTTGAGTTCTCCCTTTAAATATGAGAAAAACTGATCCTCTGAACAAAAAGGCCAATTAAAGTTTCTGGACACCAGGATTTTGGTTTATGATGCTATGGGAATGGCAGTCTTTAGGAAGCAGGAAGAGATGGGCAGAATGACCAAAAGAATTCACTGAAATGTAGGCTGCAAAGATGATGTGATGTTACCTGATGAGGCAAATAGTAGGTGAGATAAAAGAAAGCAGAAGACAACATTTTCTATATCAATTGAAATTTATTAACCTTATGGGAAAACAATATCATTTGCTCCCCACATCACAACAAAATGATTCTGAGTGATCTAAAGTTTAAAGATGAATAATGTAATTTATAGAAGAAAACAAAGGAAATGATCTCTGCATTCTTAATATGGGAAAATATTTCTGACACTGAACAAAAAATATTAACTATAATAGGAGAAATTACAAATTAGATTATAGTAAAATTAAGAGCTGATCTTCATAAAAAGACAGAGAGCACTCAAGAAAGGACTTTTATCTAGCATGTAAAAAAAACTCCTACAAATCAACAAGAAAAAGAGAAAGAATGGAAAAGTGGCAAAAATACACTAAAGGACACTTAAAAAATTAGTCAAACTGTATTTACATGTACTCAACAAAGAGATAGTCAACTTCCTTAGTAATAAAGAAAATGCAAATAAAACCCCTACCTGGAAACATTTCACACCAACAAGAATACTAAAATGAAAATGACAGAAAATGCCAAGTGTTGGCATAATGTAGATGACCCAAGAATTTCCTGTGCTGCTGATGGGTGTGAAAATTCGTTAAAAAAAAGAGGCTTTTGGAAAATATTTACCATTTGTAATAAAGCTGGAAATATGCAAATGTCCGGTCAAAAAATTCCACTACCATATATATATATACATACCCAAGAGATATAAATAAACAACTCACAAAGTGAAAAAAATACCAGTTCTAGTAGCTTAAAACTGAAAACCACTCATGTGAACATCAGTAGAGAAATGATTACATTAATTCTTTGACATCCAATTATGATAAATTCATAAAAACATAAAGAATGAAAAAAAAAAACCCAGTAAAGGCTCTATTGCTTCATTTGTATACAAATAAAATATGCTGAGGGGCAGGCCCAGTGGTGTAGTGGTTAAGTTTGCATGCTCTGCTTCCATGGCCCAGTGTTCATGGGTTTGGATCCCAGGTATGGACCTACACCCTGCTCATCAAGCCATGCTGTGGTGGCATCCCACATACAAAATAGAGGAGAAGTGGCACAGATGTTAGCTCAGGGCCAATATTCCCCACCAAAAAAAAATAGGCTGAAATTTTTCTATGTTCTTAGATGTCAGAATCTTGGTTACTTTGTGGATGTATTGACCGGTAGGGAGAAAAATGTGGTCTCCAGTGAATGCTGTCATATTCTATTTTTTTTTTAAATAATCTAGGTGTTGAGTACAGAAATATGTTCAGTTTCTAATATTTTATTAAACTCTTTTTCATGATCTGTGCATGTGACATTAATTTTTTTAATATAGATCAACAATAAAAAAATTGGAAGAACTTAATAGATTACTGTTGGATTTCCATCACATTGTCTAGGAGGTTAAACATATTGTATAAATACATTCTGACTAGTTTCTCAACATATGCTTTAATTCCTCAGTTAAAAGTGAAAAGATAATGAGGGCCAGACCTGATAGTCTAGCAGTTAAAGTTCAGTGCACTCTGCTTTGGTGGCCCAGGTTCGGTTTCGGGGCACAGAACCACGCCACTTATCTGTCAGTAGCCATGCTGTGGCAGTGGCTCATATAGAAAAGAACCAGAACCTACAGCTACACACAACTATGTCCTGGGGCTTCAGTGGGGAGAGGAAGAAAAAAGGGGGAAGATTGGAAACAGATGTTAGCTTAGGGTGAACCTTCCACTGCCAAAAAGAAGAAAAGATATTGAATGTAGAATTTCAAATGAATGAGGTAAAATGTGGAATTATTTAAAAAATTAATACAGAAAAGTTTAAGATAGAAAAACCAAGAACATACAACTGGTATAAAGAAGACCACACAGTAGGTTGGTAAAATCCAACCCCCAATATAACTATTATTGTATTAAAAATAACTATACTAATTACTCTTGTTAAAATCAAACATATTTGGTTATATTCATTTAGTTATTTTTTTCAAGTGATATAGCTAAAATATAAGCATTAAATTTACAAAAAAAGAAAAATACATTCCAGATAATTTTATTAATTGATTATTCAACCTCTAAAGAAAAGGGGCAAAATATAGTTATTATTTTTTTGTGTGTGTGAGGAAGATCAGGCCTGAGCTAACATCCATGCTAATCTTCCTCTTTTTTGCTGGGGAAGACCGGCTCTGAGCTAACGTCTATTGCCAATCCTCCTCCTTTTTTTCCCCCAAAGCCCCAGTAGATAGTTGTATGTCAGAGTTGCACATCCTTCTAGTTGCTGTATGTGGGACGTGGCCTCAGCATGGCCCGACAAGCGCTGTGTTGGTGCGCGCCTGGGATCTGAACTCGGGCTGCCGGTAGTGGAGCGTGCACACTTAACCACTAAACCATGGGGCCGACCCAAAAATATAGTTATTTTAATTTATTGATACAGATGAAGTTAAATGAGAAACATAGGAAAATAGAACAAGTGCAATAAGGAGCATCCAAAAATTTGCAGAATTCATCCCCAAATATACCCATTTTTACATTCACCTTAAAGACTATGCCTAATAAAGTCAAATATTTTAGTCGAATATTTTTACAAGATATACACCTAAAATATAAGGATTTATATAGAAAAAATGAAAAATATATTCTATACAAATGTAACCAACTGAACAACTAGCACTTGCAGGTGGATATATATACATATATATGGCAGATAGATTAGACTTAAAGGTTGAAGAAGCTTGCAATTATGGTACTCAGTATTTTTTTATTTCTTAATTTATAATTTTCCAGTTAATTATGAAAAATAAAAATTTGACTCATAAATTTATATATGTGCATATATAAACAAATAGTTACACAAATATATATGTATATATACATGCAAACACACTCACAAATATATATATGTATATACACACACAAGTGTACTGTTTGGTGTCTAATACGTTATAAATATTTCTTAGTGAATCATGTCACCTTAAAATATATGTTTCTCCATTTTTTGGCAGAAGGTTCAACATATATGCATTAGGTCAAACTAATTCCTTGTTCTTCAAATATGTGAAACCCTATGTCCTTGTATCTGCTGTATAATGTAAATATGGAGAAAGCAACATTAAATTCATTTCCAGAATTGAGGAAATATATATTTTGTTTCCTTGAAAATCCACAGGCTAAACGTTACACATGTACAATATGGACTCATGTCTTACCCCTCCAAGTGGCTATTCCCCCACTGCTTTGTGATTACTGGAAGGCTCCACCATAACCTTATTTCTTCACCTTAAAGACATAGGAGTGCACCTTGGAAAATGTTTCCGCCAACATGTCCAATTGGAATCTTTACATAACAGAAAAATCTACCTTGTATTGATCCAAATATCCACAGAGTTTTTTTCCCAGACTGATGCTTTTTAAAATATAACACTTGATGTCTTTTAAAAATCAGCAAAAACATACTTTCGTGCTCTCATTTGTCTGATTCAGTTCAATAAGGCCAATTCTACATGAAAATGTTTCAAATATCATAATCCTCCCTTGTAACATCTTATCTAAATGACTGTGGTCTCTCTAAGGATGGAATATATAAAACTCATAGTTGGCCCTCAACGCATCTATTCTCTGAAACCGAATTTACCCTCCACCTTAATTCCGTGTATTTCATTTTAATGTGGGAGAATTTTCTTTCCTTCAGTTTCTTGAATGACAATCTCATTGGTGTTCCTGTTTTATGAAACTTTTCCTACAATCTTATGGGTAGTAAGTCCTGAAAATTTATTACATCAGATTGAAACTTACATTCTTAAAAGCTTCACCACAATCTCCAGATTGTTTGCAGAAACACTATTTTAACACTGTGTAGATTCTGGACTCCTCCACCGAAAACATTAACAAAGTTGCAGTAACAGATGTGTTAACTTGATAAATACATCACATTTCATTTATACTTACTATTAGTGGTATTGTTTATTTAGGAACAGAAAATCCGTCTGTCTTGGTTACCATTCTCTTGTAATGTGACTGTTTCATAAATGCACTGAATGCACTGAAAGGAATTAACCATTGTGAACATGCATATAATTTACATATTTACTATAAGTTTAAGGGATTTTGTATTCCATTCAAGCAAAGCAGAACCTGGATACTCTGGGGTCATGGCTCATGAGAATGTAGGGGCTGACAGTTGGGAAACATGCAGCAATTAGTGTAGAAATGTTCTTCAGCCACAAACTAGGCTTGTTGAAGAATGCCAAACAAATGAGGAAGATAGAGGAGAGAGTCCACAAAGATACAAAGGTGGACACCAAGACAAGGATGCTTTGGGTGGCTCTGATCTCAAGGGAGGATCTGGGGGCCAGATTGTTCCTGTGAATATACTGGACCCTCTGCTGGTGCCTGTGCAGGAGGAAAATCATGGAACCACTGGCCCAGACCATCAACACCAAACAGAAACCATGACTAAATAATACCAACAGTATATAGAGTGACTGTGTGATGATGTTGCCACTAAATACTGCATAACAGTAGCCATGATCTATTTTCTTTTTGATGTTTGTGTTGTTCCTTTTGTCAGTCATATGAAAAGGGACCAAAATATTTAGCATCATGTTCAGGATCCAGCAGAGGATGTTGGAGGCGCCCGTGTAGTTGGGAGCTTTTACTTTAAGCTCTGCCCACCTGGAGATACTGGGACTGATCATGATCACCTGGAAGACACTCAAGAGGCAAGTGGTACCAATGGACACATCCCTGCCTACTCTGTGAACATAGAAAACAAGTTTGCATCCAATATCTTTTAGGAAAAGTTTCAACCCAAAAGCTGCCATTGTTTCAGGGACTCCTTTGGAAAGAATAACTAAGAGGTTGGCTACAGTCAGGTGCTTGAGAATCAAATCTGTGGACCTAAACTTGCATCCTGTGAAGTAAAGGAAGAGAAAACGGTAAACAAGAGAGAAATTCCCCAGAATTCCAATTATGGTCTGTAACAAAAACATCATTCCTATTGACAAATCCCTGGTGGCCATTCTGTCAAATCCCAGGGAGTGATAGTCATCTTCTGAGCCAGAGATTCCTGCACAGGAAAATGAGGCATGAGCTCTACGTATCATGTCATCTGGAATTTCAATATTCTTCACTTACATTAGTTCCCACTGAAAAATAATTATATTTTTTCAGTTTTGAATAAGTGTCTGAGAGTTGAATGTCTAACACTGAAAGACCTTTCATAGAATATGGAACACTATATAAAAGCCATGTATGTAGTTATCTTGTATTCTGCATAAATTCCTCAGAGAGTCAGTACTATTATTTTCACTGAAAAGATATGGAGCAATGAAGAAGATAAAAGTTAATTATTTGTCCAAATTTAAACCCTTTATTTGATAAAGGTGGACATTAGAACCTTGCTAGGCTGGTAAAACGGCAGTGCATTTAAACAGTGCTACTTTAACAAAGCTACAGTAGTTAGTTATTTTCTTAAATAAAATATAGATGTATATTTAGATGTTTTCATACCTTGTCATTTTATTTTAGATTTGGTGGTATTTTGTTGTATATTTTTGCAACAAGTTTCCATTTATTTCAAAATATTTATTGTATAACCCAACACAAATTATGAATACAGGTTTAAATTTCTTAATAAAATGATATTGCTGTTAGTGCCCTTGAGCTGATTCTGACTCCTAATGACCCTGCAGTGTACAGCAGAGAACAACTCTGCCTGGTCCTTTTGGAACCATCCTTTTGCCTTCTGGTGCTATATCAGACCATGCTCTACTGCTATTCACAGGGTTTTCATGGCTAATATTTTCAGAAGTGGGTGGGCAGGTCCGTCTTCATAGTTTGTCTTAGTCTGAAAGCTCTGCTGAAACCTGTCCACCTTGGGTGACACTGCTGGTATTTGAAATACCGGTGACATAGCTTTCAGCATTACAGCCACACACAGCTGCCACAGTATGACAAAAGAGAGACAGGTGATGTGGTTCCCTGAGCAGGGAACAAACCTGGGCCATGGCAGGGTTTGCTGCATCTTAACCACTAGACCACCAGGGTTGGCTCTTAATAAAATATACATGCACTGATTTTAGTATAATTCTATAGGGACCTGCTCCATGAAACATTGTATTGAAAGAATGTACTACAGGTTTTATATTGGATTAGCCACAGAAACAACATTTTGCTTCTATGACAGGAATGGAATGACATCTGTCACAGGAATCACTGAACACCATGACACGCCCTGAACTATGAGACTTGAAACACTAACATGTGATAAACTAGTGTAGCATGGAAAATAAATATTATTAATTTCAAATCATAAATGAATTTGTTAATTTACCTGACTTAAAAAGTAATAAGAAGTCAAGATTTGTAAAACATTAAAATATAAGACAAATATGAAAAATAAAAATTTTAATATATGAAATCATTTTATTTTATAAATTGTAACTGCAGAGCTTGGAACTGATATGAGAATTTTTTTAAACCAGGAAATAGATCACAAGATACTTTTCTGCCTCATAGCTGTTATCTGAAACCAATTCGTAACACTACCATTTCTTTAAATGCTCCTTCCCCAATTTGAAGATGGAAAATGGTCTCAACAAAATCAACAGATCATTGATATTTTCAATAGAAAAAAAAATTGATGTCTCCGTTAATCATTTCACAAACTCAGAGTTAGAGAAAACATTTCTCTTCCAGCAATTGTTATTCCTATATACTGCTTCTGCAAAGGATTTGATAATTCTGTAGATTTATTCTAGCTTTTATAAATCAGGGAGATGTTATAGGTACATCTCTAGAAATCCTGAAAATATAGTTTATGCTCCCTGTAAGGTAGCCTGAGTGCAGATACATTTTAGAACTACAGCCATGGTCCACCTTAAAAATGAGATTTCATTATCACTTGGATTAAACACCAACAATCACTGTCTGTGAGGATTACACTAAATTGCATTGGGAGGCATCAAGGATTGGTGTGCAGTCTAACACCCCCACTGCTCTTGACTAGCTCAGCTCAAGGCTCAGAATCACTCCTTCTTTCTGCATGGCTTTGTGACGGGACCAGGCTCAAACACAGAAGAATCTCTTTTTCCGCTATCACTTACCCAGATTCTCGTACCCCTCCTGGCTTGCAGACTCTGCCTGCCAGACTGAAATAGAAAATATTCACCTGATTCCTTCTGGCTGTCAGGAAGATGGCCTCAGGGTGATGATCACAACAATTAGTGCTTGTGGGAGGGAGCAGCCAGACCACTATATATGGGTCTGTGATTCTGTGACCTCACCTCTCCTCCAAACCAAAATTATCTTTTCGTCTGTAGCTGCAGTGAGACGACAGGCTTGGGAAGCTGAGAATATTTGTGAAAAACTTTTTCCCAGTTGCTAATTACCAAAAAACAATTAAAAGTTTGTAGTTATCATCTCCAAAGAAAGTATTGCAGTTTTTTAGATAAACAATTTATTTTCTTGATGCCTAGAGGCAGACATGCACTCATATGGAGGCAGGAGGGAATACTGAGGTCTGACACATGAGGGACTGGCGGCAAAGCTCATGTGTCTCACTGGATTTTCTGCTTCCTTCCGAGAAGTTTTCTAACCAAAAGTGACTTCTTAACAAATTTTAAGACTACCGATCTGTTCTGTCATTTAATTTGTGGGTTGAGAAATTAACCAAAGTACCTAGAAGGATTAGAAGGGTTTTAAAAGCAATAAAAATAAAAGTAAGAACATGATGACAATAATTTGCTTTAGAAAACATTAGGTTTTTTGTACAAATAAATGTTAATTAATTTGGTATCTAGGTGATATGAAATTTTCTAGTAAAATACAATTTATGCATACTGACCTTTCTTCCCGCCCCCAGTAGGCATAGGATGTCTAAAGAGAGCAATGTCCATGCAAAAAGGCAATTTCTAGGTGTCTTTCACAAATGGAAGTGCTGAGGTCAGATAGTTAATCAGGCAGATTCTAAAATTCCTTTAACTGTCAGATAAATTGTTGTTGCTTCCTCAAAGACAAGAAAAAAAAATTCTGTAAGAATGTATGGTGACAGATGTTAAGTAGACTTATTGTGGTGACCATTTGGTAATATATTCAAGTATCAAATCATTATGTTGTACATCTGAAATTAATGTTGTATGCCAATTATTCAATTTAAAAAAGCATCAAATGCTTACCAGGAAACTCTATACATATTTTAATTAATCCTTGGGTTTCTCCAATTAATAAATCCAACATCTGACCCAATATCTGTCCACTATCTAATTCATCCCATTTTTTAAGTCATGGATTAGAGCCATAATGGTCAACAAGCCGTCCAACACACACACACAGATATAAACTGTAAATTTGCACACACAAGTGCATAGTTGCATACCAACACAAACATACACTCACATCCTTCAATACATTCATACTCACATATACTTTCCATAAAAACTCACAATATCCTCACTGATACTCATACACACTATGATACACACTCATACAAACACACTGTCCAAATAAGCCCCAATAAATCTCAATGAGGGGCTCACATGTTGAAAAATAGTAGTATCTCCAGACCTCTAGATACCTGAAAAGGGGGTAACATTTCATCTATTTCACATCCTTCCATGCCTGCCATAACCCACAAAAATGTTATCTAAAAAATGCAATATTTAAAAGATGCTGTGATAATGGCCACTTCAGGTCAACGCACATAGTGGTAATGTTGGAGTTTTGAGGATGTGACTGTGTATGTGAGTGTGTGAGATTGAGAGAGAGAATATGTGTGACAGAGCAAGTTACAGGCTGGAGGTATAAACATGGTGCAGAGAGCATGGGGTATGGTGATATAGAGCACGAGCGGGACAAAGTAGAAAGAAGGTTTAAAGACATAAGAATGTTAAAGATTCAGTGGTTAAAGTGTGGGTTTTAAGAAAATTATGGGCAACGTGTGCAAGGAAGCTAAATGTAGGAAGATGTGTGTTGAATGGATATGTGGTTGGGGGTCATGGGAGTAAAGGGGTTAATAGGGATGGGAAGAAAATGGGAGAAGGGGGTTCAGGAATAGGAGTGGGTAAAAGGCACATAAGCTGTCATGTCTCTGAGAGGTTAAAGAATGTAATGGTTGAAGGCGTATAACAAGAGGGCATACAGGTCCTGGGGGTGGTTAGTGGCCCTAAGCAGAGGTGGAGGGTAGAAGGGCAGATGGAAGTTACGGTAGAGGACTGTATGTAGGATTTGGGGTGTACAACATGCTGCAGCCATTTTGCTTCTGTTTTGGGATACGAGACAAATGATGTAACCATGGCAGGTCTGACAGGAGCGATTTTTATTGGAACTGGTGCTCAGTGATGAAAAGGTGGGTCAAAATGTCCCTTATCTGGCTCTATCTGTGTCTTGAAGACCTTTAGTACCTCAAATTTAATGATGAAAATCTCTTTTTTGATATTGCTAAAATACAATATATGCTTTATTAAAATATGAAACTGAGCAAGGCAGAATTTAAATTTCTAAGTACTTTTTTCCTTTGATTTTTCGCTTATTAGAAACCACCTCAAGAAATAAAGTTGTAATATTTTTGTGGACAATATTGAAATTTATTTTTTAAAAGTATATTTTCATTGAAAATAATCAGTGGTCTTCTAATGTCTCAGGTATATCTCCACCCATTGTTATTACTCTGAGATTAATGTCATGTTGTATTGTAAAAGGGCCTTTTCAGATGTAATTAAGGTTACATTAGTAGGTAATAAAATGACCTAAAAATAGGGACAATATCTTGGACTATCTGAGTGAGCCCAGTGTAACCACCTGAGGTCTTAAATGAAGGAGGAAGTCAGAGATTAGAAGCCTGAGGATTTCTTCCCATGAGGTTGCTGTCTTTGAAAACAGGTGGTAGGGGCATATGGAAACCTGAGGATGAAACGACTCCTACCAATAATTGAAAGATTTAGTGTTGGAAAGAACTCATGCCACGACCATCTGGATTTTTTATTTGCAAGAACCTAAGCAGAGTAGCCAGCCAAGCCTGCCGAACTTCTCACTTATGGACTCTGAGAATACAAACGGGTGCTATATTAACAGTGAAGTGTGTGGACATTTTTATGTCAGAAATATAAAACAAATACATATAAAAATAAATGTAATTATAAAGTATTTAAAGGACAATAAAAGAAAGGAAACCATTAATTACTCCAAGTCCAGTTTTAGCTGTTTGTGTTGTATCTTCCTTCTTAAGAAATTCTAGAGTGCATCTGAAATTGTATAAAATACACACATACACACACACACACACAATTACACTATTAACATTCTATTCTTGGTTCAATTTTTCCCTAAATATTATTATTCAATAATTTTATTAGACTTATCCAATAATTATTCTTCTCTCAGTCAGTGACCTATGAAAGAGATATTTTCATACCAAGTTCTCTGAAAGGTTTTGTCATATTCCATGTTGATTATCAGTAAATCACCTTTATTGAAACACTTCCTGTTTACACATTTCCAGAGTTGAATATGTTTGCTTATCTCCTGCTGTCAAACACCTTATAACAAATAGATCCTTAATCAGATTGATGTGTGCACATGTGGAAAATTCACATAGTTCTGAGACATGAGATTCCTTCACCATTTTGAGTACATACTTTCCCTATTGGTGAGTAATGGCTAATAGGCCCTCGCATGTTATATTCTACCAACCCCACATGCCACACCTCATATTCTTTGGTTACTTTTCTAATTTGGTTCTTCTTTCACATCTCCCCCAGTGCAGTGGGCCTCAGAAAGAATGGAGGCTTCCCAAGAAGAGAGGTCCAGTGAGAGGAATCCTTACCTTGAAATGTGTGCATCCTGTATCCTATAGATTAAGGAATGTCCCAAGAGCAATGTCATGATTCTAACTCTCTGTGTCCCCACTCAGTCGTAGAAAATCAGTCCTCACAGTGCTGAGCACTCCTAGTAGTCCCCACACAAATGCCACACATTAGATTATGTGTCCAAAAGACTCCTGGCACATCCCACTCCCTGACCAAGACCCAAAAAACAGAAGGAAGCGGGATCCTCCAAAAACCTCCACCCCGAGCCACTTACTTAGAATCCAATTGGCCTCAAGACCACACATCTCAGAGTCCTAGCTCTCCTAACACCAGAATTTGTAGCACAAACTATTTCTTCCAACAACCCCACATTGTCCCTTCCATGGGTCCTTGATTGTTCTTCCCTTGTTTTAATGTCTTTCCTTCCCATGGATGGATGGATGGATGGATAAGACCAATCCATAAGCATGTGCACACAGGGTACCCAGGGCAGCTGCACAGTTACCTGAATCCAGCTCTTGCTTTAAGCCACCTGCACAGAATCCAGCATCAATGGCCTGGAAATGGATGCCTAGAACCACCCTGCAGGGTGTTGGGGTTAAAAATTTTTTCTCTAACCTCCTAGGTTCTTTTGGTTGGTCTATGAGTTAAATTAGCATAAAACAGATTACAGGAGAAAAACAAATTGAATTATGTACAACAAGGACCTCACATAGATACGAGTGGGTCAAAGACAGTTAAGCCATGAAGGATTATATGCCATCCTGAGCTAAGGAGAAGGAGGTAGGGCACTGGGGCTTCAAAGGGAAAGAAAACATTTCACAGGAAAATGGGAAGAGCAAAAGTTTAGTAAGCAAGTATTTGTCATGCCATGCAGAGACAATGTGACACAAACAGGACTTTGAACAAACAGGCCCTGCTGAGCTCCCCCAGCTCACCAAAACTAACCCTGTGCTTCGTAGATATCTCTGGTGACAGCTCTCTTCCTTGACCAGTCTCTCTATGTAAATCTTTTTAGGCAGTTAAAGGGGAGGAAAAGGCTCTTCCTTATTCACTGGTCCTTTATTGCCTTCAGCTCAAAATAATTCACATGCCAAAGTGGCATATTTTTGGGAAGCTCATTCTGAATCCCTTCAGTCCCACCTTTGAAACTTCCCCAAGAAGTTTCACAGTCCAGAAGTTGAGTTGGTAGATTGTTCCATCTCACTGAACCAGTCTCTTAGTCTTTGGTTAAACAGTTGTGTCTGTCTCATTTCAGGAGGTGGTGAAGCAGGTGAGCTCTCAAAGTTAGGTCTACAGTGAAAGCAATCAGATATCAAATAAGAGACATTTCTACAGAAACAAAAACAAAGTTTAATGATTAGAGCACACTATAATCTCATTTTCTGAGTTCTGAAGGCAGCCAGTCAAGAAATTTCTAGATGTGAAGCTCAAAGCAACTTCAGATGGAGTGAGGGCAGGCAGTGGCAATCTGATAGATTTTCCTGGCTTGTAGTTTGAAAATTTCTGGTAATCTTTATGTGTGGCCATGAAGCAACAGGCACAAAGCTTGTCCATACATGCGCTGTGGTGGTGATTTCTCCGAATTTTATATCAAGTTGTCCAACTTCAACTTGCATCGCTTCAGGTAAAGGGTAGTTTTAGTTCTCAATGATTCCAATCAGAAAGATGGGAGAAAAATGGAAATATTAGTTTGGAGTGTTGTAGCCAAATATTGGAGGAAACTAGAAGAATTCAGAATCAAGTCCAGCATATAGGTAGAACACAAAACCTCAAAGACAAAGAATAAGACTAGAATCTAATTTCCACAACTATGTACTATAATTTCTACAGAAACATAATTTTCCACTCTACATTCACCCCCATTTTCACCAAAGATAACCATAGTAAGACAAATTTTTGGCAACTTGTCTAGTTTCAATAAACTTGGCTTGATTATTTATATAAGTACAGCAAGAATAGTGATTGACCATATAGAAGTGTTTAATCTGCTTTTCTGGAACTTTGCATAAGGAATCTCAGATTGGACCTTTAAAAGCCTAGAAAGGTGAAGAAGCCAAGCCAAGGATTCACCATCAGACTTTGCTGGCAATACCTACAGATTTGGGTGAATTATTCTGTTCTCGAAGTCTCTAAAATATCTAGAGGTTATTGCACCTGCCTGGAAGTGACTTTCTTTACTCACCTGGTAAGGGTGCTGGGAATCCTGTAAGCAAGCAACAGAGCCAATATTTCCAAAGGGCTTTATTGGTTTTGTGAGGTCAACCTTAGTTCCTTATGGTTGTCTAGTTATATCTGAATCTATGTATGCCTCTCTCAAATATGACATTCCAGTGAAAGCAGTGGCAAAATAACCAGTGTTTCCAATTGTGTCATGTTACAAGGGGAACATATGAACTTATGCAAATAACTATATTTCTATGAAAATAAGAATACTCACTGAGAGTTTCTGAATTCTGGAGGGATCAGGCAGGGAGAAAAAGATAAATGTTTCATCTTTTTTCACAAACATATATCTTACCAAATTGCTGATAGCTTAAGAGAAAAGAGATAAAACTTTTCTTAATCTGTAAAAACAAAACACTATAGAACCAGCAACATTTTAAACAAGTCATAAAAATTATAATCATCCTCCTCAGTTCATTCAGTTCAATGTAATTAATATTTGTGCTACTTGAATCTGGTTTTTCCATTAATTTTGGGAATTCTTACTCAATTCAGTTTTATGATTTTAAAGTTATTGAACACCTATGCAGGCATACCTCATTTTATTGTTCTTAACTTTTTTGCACTTTGCAGGTATCGCATTTATTACAAGGCCCTCCACCAGCAAAAAGATTATGACTTGCTGAAGGCTCAGATGATGGTTAGCATTTTTTAGCAGTAAAGTGTTTTTTAATGAAGGTATGAACATTGTTTTTTTTTATTTTTTTTCTTTGTGAGGAAGATCAGCCCTGAGCTAACATCCAGGCCAATCCTCCTCTTTTTGCTGAGGAAGACCGGCCCTGAGCTAACATCTATTGCCAATCCTCCTCCTTTTTTTTTCCCTTTTTCTCCCCAAATCCCCAGTAGATAGTTGTATGTCACAGTTGCACATCTTTCTAGTTGCTCTATGTGGGACGCTGCCTCAGCATGGCCAGACAAGTGGTACGTCGGTGCTGCCCGGGATCCGAACCCGGGCTGCCAGTAGCAGAGCGCGTGGACCTAACCGCTTAGCCATGGGGCCGGCCCCTGAACATTGTTCTTTTTAGACATAATGCTATTGCACACTTAGACTACAGTATAGTGTAAACAAAATTTTTATATGCACTGGAAAACCAAAAATTTCTGTGACTCACTTTATTGCATTATTCACTTTATTGCAGTGATCTGGCACTGAACCACAATATCTCCAAGTTATATCTGTATTTGTCAGAAGTTTTTCCCATGCATCTCCTTGTACATGAAGTACTTTTGCAATAACACTTTTGCAAAGCATCAGAGTAAAACAATAACTGTAGATGACAAGACTTAAAAATGGTCATGGTTTGGGCTGGCCCAGTGGCATAGCAGTTAAGTTCATGCATTCCACTTCAGCAGCCCCAGGTTCACGGGTTCGGATCCCAGGTGTGGACCAATGCATCACTTGTCAAGCCATGCTGAGGCTGCCTCCCACATAGAAGAGCTACAGCTCTACAACTATGATACACAACTATGTACTGGGGCTTTGGGGAGGAAAAAAAAGGAAAAAGAGAAAGATTGGCAACAGATGTTAGTGCAGGGCCAATCTTCATCAAAAAAATAAAAAAAGGACATAGTTCAAGATCTGATGAGAGTTTATTAAATGCAATTGACAAGGAAATTTGCTTCTTTCTGTGGCATATATTTTAAGATAGTAAGTAGAATTATGACTGATAGCATTATACCAGGACATATCAGATTTCTAGGAATACCATATAATTTCTAGAACATACATAACACACTGGTTTTAGGTACTTTCACCACAGGCATGTTTGCCATAGAAATCTTTGCCATAACTATTTTTGCTGCAAATATTTTTGCCACATAACTAACTGGCTGTAAGGAAATTTTGCCATAAAAGATAAAATCATGAAAAATAAAAGGAAGACATTGATTTAAAAGAACATAATAAAACATTAAAAAATGAATAACAAAATTAAAAAGACTATTGTGAAATACAAAATATTTGAATACATTTAAAATGCGTGTATGTAGATTCACGGCATTGCTGCACAAAAACTGAATGGATTTTTCTGTGTATGGATTGAACCTTGATAGGCATTGTCTTCATTCTATTGAAAATGTGGGTTCAACTCAGCTACCTCAAAGAAGAGGCTTTCAGCCACCGTTTTATCCTCTAATGTCGTGTGTTTCAAAATCAGAAACGAACTCTCAGGCCAAATCATCATCATCTGTCAGCTCAACAAAGGCATCAATAAAACATCACTAACTGGAAGAAATGCTAGTGATTTTAAGACCACCACCACCACTATATTTACTAGTTACTGCATAAACCATTATGAAAGCCAGCTAAGCTTCCTGTGATATAAAAATGGGAATATCTGAAAAAACTTCATCAATTGAGAAATAAAACAAAACTGACAGGAAAAAAAACCTGTCAAATAGTTTTTTATTGTTTTTATTTTTTACGGTGGTTGATTCACCAATGGAGAAATGAAACCAAAAAAACCCCTAAAAAACCAAACTGTCAGTCAGTAGTTTTTTATCTTTTATGGCAAAATTGCCTTACAGACAATTAGTTATGCAGCAAAGATGCATACAGCAAAGATGTTTATGGTGAAAACATTGGACATAACATATTCCTACACAAATACATCATAAAGAAGGCTTAGCATTTACTTCTTATTTGACAATGCTTCCCATACAATTAAATATATCAAATAGGCTGAATTAGTTTAACATCTCCCTTTTTATAAGGAGAGAGAACAAATCTTTTGAGATGTTCCAGGGGCCCTGTGAAAAATCCCAAGGTTAGTTCAAGGTAAAAAAGACTGTATTTAGAATTTGATTTTTGGAAGTTTGTCAAAAATATCAAAAAAATTTTAAAACACTTGATCAAATAGGATCATAGGTCACTGTGAAAGAATACTTAGTTATCCATTTCACCACAGTGACAATTAAAGATTTCACAGGCAAATATAGAAGGTTACATAGTTCTGAGCAAAACATAGCTCTTTTAATTTCAAGAGTACTAAATTTTTTTTTAAATTTTTTGTTTATTGCAGTAACATTGGTTTATAACATTGTAAAAATTTCAGGTGTACATCATTGTACTTCTATTTCTGCATAGATTACACCATGTTCACCACCAAAATACTAGTATCAAGAGTACTAAATTTAAGTGATTAAAGACCTGACGAAGATAACATGGAACATAGGTGATTATTTTGACAAGACACAAGATCTTTGTTTTTTCTAGGCAGATTACTTACAAGGTAAATAAAAACCTTTTATCATGTCTTATCAAGAACAGAGCAGTAGTCCAAGAAAACTTTGTCCCTTTATCAGACGAAAAAAAAATAAGTTTAATTTTACAAAAATATTATTGGTATTAAAGCTTAATTTTAAAACCCTTGTAACAACTTAATTTTTACCCAATCTGACCACACAAGTTTCTCTCTTTCTTTCTTTCTTTTCAACTTTCTATATCCATGGTTTGTCTTTCATTTTTCCCCTTCCCATTCTAAAATAACCAGCTGTATTTTAGGACAAAAGTATTTTTATTTCCTTCAAAAAAATGCATCTCCATACTGCAGTACTCCATACTGCATCTCCATAACTTTTTTCTTTGTACCAAAAACTCACATCTTACTTTCCTTGCATATAGATATATTGCCCTTATTATTTCTAGTAGCTTTAATTTAACCCTTAGAAATTTAATTTCCAGTAACTCTTAAAAACCTTAATTTCTAGTAAGCAATTGTGAACCGTGGTATACAAGCGTTCTTTAGATTCGCAAATTTATGTGTACATTTCATAATTTCTAGAAACATACAATCTTTCAATGAGACACAAGACATGTTTACTAACAGACTCCAGAGCCTTCTTATGCTCTGTGAACAATCTCTCTGTGAACTAATGATGTGGAACTACTGGAAAGTTGGACCAAGGATGCCTTGGTAAGGACCAGCACCCATGATTCCCAAAAATAGAGGGAAGTCCCAGGAGTATAAGTGAGGAGGGCAGCATGTTGGGCATAAATATTCGGACGCTCTAGCAGCTCTATGTTGACCAGAATTGGAGAAACTGCAATTTTAAACACCATGCTATAAATGAGCCGGAATACTCTGAAAGTTCTGAAAAAGTTACTGAAAACAACATTCAAGAATTATATGGAATAAAATAAGTAATTCTATAATGTGAGATCAGATAATACATTTGGCTTATTCAGTAATTTATTAAAAATGTTTTTAACCTAGTTATCTAACAACAGGTGTTCCATGAAATAATTCATACCCTAATCATCCAACCGAATGACAGTCCACATTGGGGAACTGTTCTGTAGCATTTGTTACAATAAAACAATTTTCGCAGTATAACAGAGAATTTAGCAGAAATTTGGTTTACCCCACTTACATGAGGTGAGTTAATCTCGGTAATATCCTGGGGTTAGATATTACAACATGTCCTATCTTTCATAGGATGATATAGATGCTTGGTCTTGCCTTCCTGAGTGGTAGGATTATAGCTAAATATAAAGGGAAGAGATGGAAGTAGAAAGAATGATGGAGCAGTTTTTTGAAGGATTTTTGATGGTTTATTCTTTTATATTCATGTATACTGCTTGTTTTTAACAAGTGGAGCTATCTATAGACCCCCAGGTGTAGAAGAGTAGGTGCTGTGAGGTATTCTGGAAGCACCAGTTTCAGCCACAAAGATAGAAATTGACTCATCAAATTTTAGTTCCTTTGTTCTCCTTTATCTGCACCTGGGTGTCAGAAAATTGTGATGCCCCAGCTTAGGACAGGCAGGAGGAGGAGTGGCTCAAGCTCTGTTCTCATCTGAGCTGTTTTGAAAAGGGAGGACCAGGGACTGGGGGTGATTCAGAGCAGAAAAGTTGCTAAGAGGTTATTTTCCAGGGATTCTGGATTAACAATGTTCTGTTAGGGACGACAGACCTCAGACAGGCAGAGGGATCGTATCTTGGCTGAAGATTCTTGGGGCAACTGATCTCTGGGCTTGTAACTGTTTTAGACAGAAGCACAAGGCAGAAACTTGTGCTGCATCTTCAAGGGGCCCCTTTTAAATAGGACCTGGGAGGCACTATACGCCTTTGCACCACACAGGGTGATTTGGGGTGATAAGTTCCTGGTTGTAGGTGCTGCTATTTGTGGCAGGTGGTTGAAGGAGGTGCTGTATTCAGGCCCCTGAGGAGCTGCACTGTGTCTCCTGTGTGAGCAGGTGCAATGGACTGGACAGTGGGAAGATGGGACAAGGTGTAGGAAGGGAGATGAAGGCGCCATGGATAGGGCCTACCTGCATTTCAAGGCAAAGATTCTTCTCCTTGGACTCTTCTCCCCTGCAAGCCTCCAATATTCCTGAGGACCCAACACAAGGAAGGCGAGGATGTGATGGAAGCACTCAAAGAGAAAAGTAACCCAAAAATGAGACATGCAGCATGTGGGAACAAAGTTGGTGAGATATTATGTTTTATACCCATGTGCAAGGGCCTTTTAGCAATTACACACCAATAGTGAAAATGTACAATCATAATGGTGACATAATCCCATGTCTCAGAATCATCTGGATAATCTACACCTGCACAAATAAACATGACCAACGGACTAGGTGCTATGATGTGTGTGACAGTAGGAGACAGACAGACACAGTTACCTCTGTAAATGTGTGAACAGGGAGTATCTCCATAAAGGTGACCCACTGATAATCACCTTGGAATATGATGTAGCATTGCAAGGATTGCTGTATGAAAATATCTCATTCATAGATCACTGACTGAGGAAAGCACTTTGGATAAGCACAACATGAAAATAACTATGTAAATATTGAACAAAGAAAAGAATATGTTAATGGTGTGTATGTGTTGTGTGCATTCTCTATGTAATTCAGAGATACTCATACTGCATAAGAAGGAGGATATACTTCAAACTATTAAAAACTCATCTTGGGGTTATTAATGGCTATTTCACCATATTTTATTAAATATTTTATAATGAAATATGTTACTGCATGTATTAGTTTTATATTTGTGACATAATAAAGTATAACAAACTGAGCATCTTAATACAATACCAATTATTTACTCACACACCATAGGTCAGAAGTTGAGTAGGTCTGGCTGAGTCTCTGTTTAGGGTCTCACATGTCACAAATCAAAATGGCAAACAGCCTGGGCCCTTGTCTCCAATTTCTAGGGGAGAATCCCATTCCAAGACAACTCAGCTAGTTGTTTTTGCAGAATTCACTTCCTTCTCGTGGTTTTCACATGCCCCCATCTGGTGTCTTCAAGGGCTATAACAGCATGTGAAATCTCCCTCTTTCTTCTAATTTCTAACCTCCTCTATGGCCACATCTCTCTGACTTCTTTTCCTACATTAAGATTCATGTGGTTACATTGGGCCCACTCAAATAATCCAGGTTAATATTCTCATTTTAAGGTCATCTTATTAAACCAGATATAACTTGAATTACATCAGAAAAGTCCATTTTTTCATCTAACATAACATTAACCATGGAGTAACACCAGGGGTTGGAGATATGATTGTGACTTTATGAGACCAGTGAATTTTTACAATGAAAAAATATATATTTTTAAAAATTCAATCTACAAAAATTATTGCCAATTTTACCTCTTGGGATGGTTTCTGATAAGGAAAAAACAAAAAGAGTATTTAAAATTTAAATTGTGACTTGTTATGCTAACTTTTCTTAATAAAGCATTAATATATTTTAGAAATATCACAATAAACAAAGGGATTTTGTACTTCTCCACTTGGGCTGTCATAACAAAATACTACAGACTTGGTGGATAAAACAACAGAAATTTTTTTCTCATAGTTCTGGAGGCCAGAATTCCAAGATCAAGGTGCCATTCGTGTTGGTTTCCAGTGAGGCCTCTCTCACTGGCTAGTACATGGTTGCCTTCTCTGTGTGTCCTCACATGGCCTGTTCTCTGTGCATGCATGCACAGAAAGATATCTTTGGTATCTCTCCCTCTTCTTATAGGGATAGCAGTCCTTTTAGGTTAAGCCTCAACTTCATGACCTCACTTAACATTTATTACCTTCCTATAGGCCCTATCTCCAAATACAGTCACGTGGAGTTAGGGCTTCAATATATGAACTGGGAGGGGAACAAAATTCAGTCTACAAGATTCTGCCCTCTGGTCCCCAAAATTCATGTCCTTCTTGCATGCAAAACACATTCAACCCATCACAACAGCCCCAAAATTCTTCACCCATTCTGATGGCATCTAAACCGAATATGGGTGATACTCAAGGTATGATTCATCCTGACAAAAAATCCCTCTCCAGCTGTGAACTTGTGAAACCCAAGAAGTTATGTATGTACTTCCAAAACACAATAGTGGGACAGGCAGAGCATAGGCATTCCCATTCCAAAAGGGAGAAACCGGAAAAAAGAAAGGGGATGGTATGTACTAGGCAAGTCCAAAACCTAGCATGACAAATTCCAACAGATGTTAAGGCTCAAGAAGAATCCTCTTTGGCTGGATGCTTTGCCTTCTGGACCCAACGGGATGGCAGCATAACTTCTTCCAAAAGTACTTTAAGACATTGTCAGAGCTTGGCAGATGATTACCTGGCACCTCTTTCTGTCACTCAGTACTGGGTACCAGTTAACAGCCTCTCCTGCCAGACCCGCCATGGTCACATCCTATATGTGGTATCCCAAAAGAATAACAAAATGGCATGTTATAAATCCCAAATCCTACCTGCAGTCCTCTACTATATGTTAAACTTAAGGTGTTTATAGGAGCATTTCATATAAGCACATTTTTTGCCTCAAGAGCTGAAACTAAACTGTGTCCATAATTATGTTGTGAATCAACTGTAAATGAGGAAATTAATGAATGGAGGACTGAATTAGTGACTCCCAATCTGGCCCTGTGACCTCCATTACTACAGCCTCCATACTGTATCTCCTTCTTCCTATACATTCACCCTCTCACCTTTGGCCACCCCCTACAACTCCACATGATCATCTCACCATCTGACCCATCTAGACTATAAATTGGTCTCTTATCTCCACAAGGTGCCCATTTTGATGTCCAAATCTCTGTTGCCCCATCTCCCTCACTCCAGAGACCTCGGCCAAATCCCCTTCAACTTCCATCCCCCTTGAATGCTGCGTCCTCCATTCTCTCCGTCTCCCTAGACCTAATTCCAGTCCCCTCTCCCCGTCTCAACATACATGCCAGTGATCTCAGCTCATTTTGAATGTTCTCTGCACCCCTAGATCTCAAATTCCCCAGCCCTCAACTGTCAGACTTCCTCATCTGCCCCCTGACCCACATGCAATCTCCCAGCCCTATAATCCCTAACTTTTTCTCCTCCACTTTAGCCCATCATGCCTACTACCCTCTCCAGCTCCCTTCATCACTCTGTTCCCATTTTGCCCTGTGGGCAGGGCACTCTTCTGTGCCAACTATACCCCCCACCTCAGGCTCTATATCCCCTTCTACCCTCCCTATCTGCCTTTAGCCACTAAATACAAACAGGACCTCATGCCCCACTTATTATTCCTTTTTGTCCCTCATATTCTTTTACTTCTCACAGACATTAAGTCTCAGCTGCCTTTTACCCACTCTTGGTCTTTAACCACCTTTTCTCATGATCTTCCCATTCCTATTAAGCTATTTATTCTCTCACATTTGTACCACTTACCTACTCAGCACACATATCTCCAGTACTCTTAACTCCCTTGCACACTTTGCCCCTTGTACCCTTAAGCCCTGCACTTCTACCACTCTGTGACTTTAACCTTCTTGTGCCTTTTAACCTCTTTCCTCTCTCTCCCGTGCACTCTCTCCCCCTCCATGCCTCCACACTCTCTGCACCCTCCCAATACACCCCCTCCCTGTGTCCTCACTTTACCTCACTCTATCCCACACCCACAGACTGTTGCTCCCCCAACACAACTCTGCAGCCATGTGCCTTGACCTGAAGTGGTAATGCTCACGACACATTTTAAATGCTGCACTTTGTTACTATCATCTTTACAGGTTGTTGTAGAGATGGAAGGAGCAACAAGCGTGACAAGACAAGTGACTCTTTTTGGGGCATCAAGAGGTGCAATGAAACCACTGTTCTTCTATATATGAACACCTTATCTAGATATGCAAGCATAATGATGGTGTGAGTACAACTCACATTATGAATGTGAGTGGGGCTGTTTTACTTTGTGTGAGTGTATATGTATCTGTATAATGTGAATGTGTGCTTATATGTGGAGAGCTGTAGATGAGTGTGAGTTTATTAAAGAAAGTGTATGTGAGTGTGTACGTGGTGAAGTATGTAAGTGTGTGTGACTGTGTGTTTGTGTGAGTATGCATGCACACATGTGTTTGCATCTGTGTGTAAGGGTGTAAATCAGTGTCTCTGTGTGTGTGTGTGTGGACTAGGGGTTGTCCAACACAATGGTTTTAATCCCTCACTTTGAAATTTAGGGGGCAGGGCATTAAATACTAGACCTTGATCAAAATGTGCATTTGTTTGTAGGAAAAAAGCAAAGGATTAATTGGAACTCATATTTTATATTTCTTAATTAATTACAAAGGAAAACAAAGTTCCGTACTGAAAATAAATAAATAAACAAATAAATAAATTTTCAGCTAAAAAAAAAAAGGGTAGGATACCATGGTATTCATTCAATGTTCTAGAATTGAGGAAGTGACGTTAGCTTATCTCATAGTTGGAAGAATTGAAAAAACTGTCTGTAAAAATCATCTGATCCTGCCTGTAAACCCATGCTTTATTAGTCAGGAGGTTATATACATCTATCTTTCTATGGATATTGCTCTATTTATAATTCATACCTCTGCTGGGATGGTGGGGAAGGGTGAATATGGGGATAGTATATTTTAGTATACTACAAAATTTCCACATTACCTAGACTTCCAAATCAAATTGCCATTGAGTTGTGGGTTTCTTGTGTAAATTTTGTCAACGTATTCTTCCTTTGACATCTCTCTCCTTTAAAACCTTCTCAGGTATGTTGTCTGTTTCCACTGCTCTGCCATTAATTAAATGATGGTACAGCACAGTGGTCTGAAGATTAGAAATGAGCTCACTTTTGGGTTAAAAAAAAAAAGAAAAAAATTTCTGGAGAGCAGAGAATCCAGTGAGACACATGAGCTTCCCTGCCAGTCCCTCACATGTCAGACCTCAGTATTTCCTGCTCCTTCCATGTGAGACTCTGCCTCCAGAGATTAAAGAAAGAGCCTCTCCCAAACTCTGCGATGGTCTCTTTGGAGATGATAACTACAAACTTGTAATTGTTCTTTGGTAACTAGCAACTGAGAAAAAAGTTTTACACAAATATTCTCAGTTCCCCAAGCCTGTCCTCTCACAGGCTTGAAGTCCACAGATGAAGTCCACAATGACCACTCTGTGTCTCACAGCCCTTCAGCCTCATCACTTCTCCACCAAGTTAGAGTTAGAAACAGACTGGGTTTTACTGAATTCCGAACTAACAAATCCCACCCCACCATCCACAGTCTTAACCTCCTTTCTCCACAGGAAGATGACCTGTAATTGTTGCTGCCCCTCAGTGCCACCACCTTTCCTTCCGTGTGTTTGCTTCCTGGAGAGCTGGGTTTCCCACACACGTAGGGATAAAATTTAGCATCTAAATAAGCATAGCTTTTGTCTAATGGATGAGATTTCTGATGGCCACATACATGTTGCAACCTGGCCTCAAAGCCCATAGTACATTCCTTCACGAATTTCTATCAGTGGAGACTGCTGCAGTCAGCACTTGTACTCTGTTTGGGGACCTCGAGGAAACACCTTACGTTATTTCATTAATTCCACCAGTTGATGAGTTGCCTGGTAATGTAATAACTGACCACCCATCCCATACCCACCTGATTGGGGGCACTAGGATGGCCCCCAAGCAGGTGATATCACCCCAAGACAGGTGATAAGGGCCTGTGTACTCTCACCTGGTTTGTCTTTGTTTTCTCTGCTGGAAGAGCTCTTGAGGACTTTGTTTCTCATATTCAGCTTTTATTTCCTGCCATGCCACCTGACAAGCTTCACACACTTGAGGGTGACACACCCTCTCCATTCCTTGTTGGCCAAAGTTCTCACCAGGACCCAGTCCAGGAATGTACTTTCCATCTTCTGTCTTCACACCTGGAAATGAAGAAACAGGAAGAAAAGAGAAGAAAACGGAGAGAGGAGAAAACAGAATGTGTGGAGGTGGGAGAGTAGAAAAGGAAAGAAAGAAGAGGTGAGGTGGGAAGAATAGGAGAAAGAAAGCAAAGGTAGTGGAGTTAAGGAAAGGAGGAGAGGAGAAAAAACAGAAGGGGTAGTGGGGGGGGGTGAAGAGGAGGAGGATGAGGGAAGGAGAGAAAGCAGACTGGGTGGAGGAGAATGGTCTGGAAGGTGAGTGGCACAGCAGCTAGTGTGATTAACTTGCCCAGTTTGCCCAGGACTTCCCCAATTTTATCATGAAAAGTCCTGCTTTTTGGGAACAGGTTCGGCCCTGAGAAAAGCAGGACAATTGACTCCCTGAGAAGCAGCAGCAGCAGCAAGAGGAGCAGAAATTACCAGAGATCCTTTGTGTAACCAACAGAACCTGGCAGAAGGAACAATATGTCATTTCTGAAGCTAGGTTATAAAAGACACTGTGGATCCCACCTTGGTCTGGCTCTCTTTCTTTCTTGAATCACTTGCTCTGGGGGAGGCCAGCTGTCCCATTGTAAGCAGGTCCATGGAGAAAGCAATCACTGAGGCTTCCTCCCAACGGATGACCTGAGGGGTCACATCCCAGTTTCCATCACTTCCAAGACACACAACTCCACCCACTCGCACCAAAAGCTTTGAATCTAGCCACTTTCAACTTGTTGAGGAAAACATCTCAGTTGCCAATATAAGTGGCCCTCATAACTCTACTCTTTTACCTTAGATTGATTTAAAACATTAACTTAGAACACGCTGAAGCACCTCTGCTTCACAAGAAACCAAAGAGATTTAAAGGAATCAAAAAGCAGAGAAACAAGCACAGTCGGGCAGAAGCATCAATAGACTCTGAAGCAGCCAGGGACGAAGCCAGGGAGGCCAGGCCCCGCCCCCACGTTGACCCCGCCCCCACCCCAGAGCGCTTCCTGTCCCGTCTCAGCCACCGTCCACGTCCCGCCTCTCGCCGGCCGCGCCCCGCCCTCTGCACCGCCTCTCCGTCGGCACGTGCGCAGTTTCCTGCAGACCCGGAAGTGAATCGAGTTGAGCGACAGATACGCTCCGGTGAGTGAGTGTCGGATTTTCTGTTTCAAATTGGCGCTTTGCGGCCCCACAGCCCTCTGTCCTCCCCGCCCAGGGTTGGGGAGGGGGTCTCTCTGGGTATTAAAATCACCATCCCCGCCTTCCTGCCCACACTGAGTCTCGGCGTCACCGTGAGACGTGCCGAGGCCCCGTAACTCTGCTGCCGGTTCCCGGGGTCCCTGCCCGCTTCGGGTGAAAATCGCTCCCAAGTCCCTACCCTCGGCTAGTTCTGCTTTCGATCCGGTGGAGGCCGCCGCGTCGTTTTCTTGTTAAAATGCTTCACTCACCTCCCACTCCCCTGCCCCTGGTCCAGGAAGAGGTGAGGTGGGCTCTCTCTGTGGGGTTTGGTCAGGGCGGGGTCTGTGCCTTGAAGGCGAGAGTGAGTCCAGCCCAGATCCCGCTGTGGCCCCGGAACGAGTGGGCGTCACAAGGAGGGCAGCGAGTTCTGAAGAAAAGGAAAACAAGGAAACAAAAAATGCTCACTTGTTTGTCTCTGTGTACTCGACTCCCTCCTGTTGCAGTGTGCAGGAGAGAATTTGTGTTTTGTACATGTTGAGGGCCCTCCTCTGTGTGTGCTTGTGTCACAGGAAGAGGGTATGTTATTTTAAGCATTAAACAGCGTATTTTCAACATTCAGGATTCACTTCTCAAGACTGATTTTATTTGAGAAAGAAGCCCAAAGGAAGAGGAAAGAAAGAGCAGTCGGAAATGACTCTTTCCCAGGTAAAAGTCATATTAGGTTTCATTTATTCCTAGTATTTTATGGTTCAAAGTTATGTTTGTCTGTCTTTAATTGCGATTCACTGGATATCTTTACCTATTTTATTCAGCTTAAAGTTTCAGATAGTATATGCAGTAGTAGCTTCATTTGTAATTTGATAAGCCTCTGCATTTAGTTTTTCTCTTCAAAATCATGTTGGCTGTCCTAGATGCAGCAGAGGTTTTTGTTTGAAATCCCCATATTTATTTTGAGTTTGGGTTGCTCTGAATTTCTGCAGTCATTGAAGTCTTTATATCACCACATCTTCCAAATAAGAATTGTGATGTTCGGACTGTATGTCTGTGTTATGTCCTTCAGTAAAGTTTTATAATTTCTTCATATAGGTCTAGAAATGTGTTGTAAATAGATGTCATGGTATATTTGCTAGTGGAAATGCAGACTGTTTCTCATCTGGTTTGTGTTGTTTTAAATTACTATTACTAAAGAAGAAAAATTGTTCTCAGTATATTGTTGTTAGCTCTTATAGTTAAAAACTTTCTTTTTCTAGGTTGCTCTCATGTCATCTGAGTAATAATATTTCCAACTCTTAGACTTTATTTTCGCGTTACCTCATTTTCCCTCTTTTGCTGGCCCAGCTCAGGCATTATTTGCAGTAGTGGGTGGCAGGAGCCCTCACCATAATATCCCTTGTGTCAGCCTCCTCTTGAGTGGAAATGCTTTCATTGTTTACTGCCAGTCATGATGTTTGCTGAAATTTTCTTGCTTAATAACCCTCCTTTTAATTTTCTATTTGGCATGATTTTTCGTTATCCAAGAATTTTCTCAAAGATCTGCTTTCATAAATTATTTTATTTCTTTTTTAGTCTGTTAAATTAATGTATAACATTAATAAATTTTATAATCTTCAGTCGTTTTATTATTGGATAAACTCCATTTGGCTTATGTTAATGGCTAAATATCAAATTTTAAATGAATAAAATTTTATTGATGTTTATGTATATATATTTAGTGGAGATTGAAAGTAAAATTTTCTTTCTTGTAGTTTTTTTAAAGTAGGTTAATATGGAGTAATGTTGACAACAACCTAACTAAAATTCAGTACAATGTATAAATGTTCGTTTTACCAAAAAGGCTGAAATACACATGAGTAAAAAGTGAATAGATAAAAAAGTCATTCCAAAACATCTGTCATTCAGAGACAACTACTTTTACTGAAAGTGTGTGTGTATGCAAGCAGAAACCTAGGGTATATGTAAAAGATACATCATCATTTCATAAGTAACTTTTATATTCGTTTTAGCCTTTGAAAATTGTTCTTCCATATTTTCCACGGCCTTAGATTTTTTTCTACACTATCACGTTGCTGATTTAATAGTAGTAAGAATGTTAACGTATCATGTGCATGCATGTGTGTGAGTGTATTAAGACCTTTTGTGCAGTTGCATGGTGTTCGCTTTGAACTTGTTTCAAGTTTTCCCATTTGGGAAACCCACTATCAATGTACTTTTAATGCTACATCTGTTACTTAACTGTGTGATTCTTGAAGTTCAATTCTAAACTCCAACCACCCGGGTTAGGTGCTGGTTCTGCTATTTCTTAGCTATTTGACCTGAGGCGAGTTTCTTAGAATCTTTGTGACACAGTTGCCTCCTCTAGAAGGTGGGAACAGATATTTCTCTAATGTTATTATAGGAAATTATGCACATTCATAGTAATACTTAGCACATGGTAAGTGTTCAAAAACTTTTTGTCTTTGCCATTATAATCATCACCACAATTCTTAGATTCTAAACTTTCGTTAAAGCCAATGTAGACTTCATAATCCCTAAAGACACCACTCATCCTCTAGCTCATCAGAGAAATTAAATATCATTGGTGTGTAGAACATAGTGTCTAACACTTCTATACAGACTACCTTGTGATGAATTTTTTTATTTGTATATTTCTTTGTCCACAAAAATGTGAAATGCACAAGTGATTTTGTGAATTTTATGTCCTCTGGTTGAAAAGTATAACAACACAAAATCAGCGAAATATGACTTGCTCAAAATTATGTTACACTGATCTATCAAAACACTCACTACAACCAAATCAGTCCCTATACCTCTCTCCTCTCCTTTTGTGTGAAAGTAAAAACTCTCCCCCTGTCCACTTGGTGAATTGTGTTTTTCATTACAGGTGCTGTTAACTTTCAGGGATGTGGCCATAGAATTCTCTCAGGAGGAGTGGGAATGCCTGGACCCTGCTCAGAGGGCCTTGTACAGGGACGTGATGTTGGAGAACTACAGGAACCTGCTCTTCCTAGGTGAGGATAACTTCCCTCCAAAAGTCAGGATCTGCCCTGTATATCTTTGCATTTTCCCTTGGGAGTCTCTGGGGAGCACTGCTTTGCTGGCTGGGTTTCAGATTCTTGTTTTTCAGAGAGAGTTTGAAGCCATGTTGATTCAGAAATAAAAAGCTTCATCATGCGGCATCTGGACTTTCACCTTCCCCTCTGTTCAGATTATCTGCCCACTTCATGCTAGATTGGTGATGCTTCCGCAACCCGAGTAATCACAAAACCTTGTAGCAAAATTTTAAAATATCTGATTGCCTGGTTTTACCCTTGTGCTTTTGATTCAGTAATTCTTGGAAGAGAGCTAGATATCTGTATATTTAAAATATTCCTTAGGCATTCAGAAGAAGGCAGTCAGTGGACAAATTTGTGAAATATTTTTCTAGAGCTATCTGCAATGTCCTCTCTTCTCAGCTGAACAAAGGGCTGGGATTAAATTCTGGAAAACCCCAGCATATCATGTTTCTTTTTTCTTACAAGCAGGAATCTCTCTTTCTGATCTGAATATTATTTCCATTTTGGAGCAAAGGAAAGAGCCCTGGGCTGTGGAGGGCGAGGTGAAAATAGTTGAAAACCCAGGTAGGTGAGAGTGTACCAGAGGTGTGAACACAGGTAAGAGCTCAGAAAGGGAGAGAGGAACCAACTTCATCCAATATTGTTTGAGAAACTCTCCTCAAATAGGAGAAGTCTGTGGGAAAAGAAAAGTACTTGTGGGCTGTCAAAGGAAATCTCTTCCCCCACTTACTCTGTTCTTCAGACAGGCAAAATTTATCCTGCACCCATCCAGTCGTGTTCCAGCTGACGCAGAGACAAAGGCAAAGTCTTTATCATGACCTACAATACTCTGTTTTCTGGCTCCTATGACCTTTTTGATCCTTTGGCTTTGAGAGTGATGAGAAGGGCTGTTTCAAAGGGGTCTACTTTCCCTTATGGTCTCTCCTTCTGTCCTTGATTCTATCCGATTCCAACTGTTCCTCTCTAGACCTGACTCCAGGACCTGTCCAGGTTCCATCCTCATTTCCCATATTTAGGAGACCTTAGGAGATGGGAAAACATTGGCTGCCCTTCCATTGCATCTGGGGCCCCAGGCAAGTGCATGGGACTGCCTCATGTGCCCTCTGCCTCATTAAGCTTCACTGTCATTGCTTCAGTCCTGCTTTTGCCACATGTCAGGAGTGTTTAAGGGGGCAGTGGGGTGGATCTTCTGAGATTGTTACTCAGCAGTAACAATCGCACATGGGGAACATCTCAGTCTTTTTGACACTCATCTTGAGATTTGTGGACAGAGCACACAGCTCCTTCTCAAGGACTCTACAAGATCTGCTTGCTTTGCTTCCATATGTTACCTTTTTCTCCTTCTTCCAACACTCTACCTATGCTGAGAATGTAGATAAACCTTGGCTCTTGCAGATTTTTTATTCTCAACATTTTGCTTCTGAAACTTATGCTTTCTTAGGGTCTGAAATATCAGTCTCTTTTTCTGCTGTGATAACCCACTTTCACATGATGGACAGTTTCTAGTGGACTCTCCCATGGAGGGGGTTTACTGGGTAACAGCAAATTTTTGAAGGAGAACACTTTGATTAATATGTTACAGTGTCGTCCTGCTACTTAAAGAAGTGCCAATTTAAGCCACTGAGTGGAATGGTCAGCAAATCCTGGGATGCTGAGATAGAAAGTATAAGCTGACTAATAAGTGGTTGTAGTTGTCTTTTTGAGGAGTGTTGCAGTGTCTCTCAAGGGCAGTTTGGCAGTGTTGATCAAACATCCTAATGAACATTCCCTTTGAGCTGGCAATCACAGGTGTATGGATTTATCCTAGAGAGAACATTGTCACAACCTTGTATCTGTGAGGCTGTGACCAAACTATTCATCCCATGTGTATACCATTGTTCATTCTCTTTTGAACAAATCTAATTTTGATACATCATATTGAGGGAATTTATGAAGTTAAATGATGCCTCCGTTTTCTAACGCTACCTTAATTTGTTAGGTTTAAGGCACTACTGTTTTTATCATGTACATTTCCATGTATTATAAATGAACTTTAAAAACAATTAATCATTTATTACATATTTTTGATAACACTCAGAATTCTGTTTTATAGCTGCCATTTGTGCGGCTATTGGTTTGAGTAACAAATATTTCTTTATATATTTTACAAGGAGGTTTCCTTCTTGAGTGTTGAGAGTTATGGCTCAGCAACAGTTTCCCCAAAACCTTCTCAAACCTCTGAATTTTATGAAAAAATTATCTTGGTCCCTTTATTCTCTTTCCCTGATTTATTTAGTACCTACTAATAAAGTGCCTTTTTCTCAAATTGATTGTATTTTTTACAGTGGGGATTTTGGATCTTAAGAATATATTTTGTATTAAGTTACTGTGTTCATCCTAGAAATACCATTAAATTGATTTGTTATAATTTGTTATATAAGATACCCCACGTTTTGTATAGTATATTTTAAGTTTTCTAAATACAACTTGTTGGGTTTTATTTGAATTTTACTGGCTTTTTAGATTCTGGTACAAATGCTTTATTCTATAATTAATCTCCCTGTCTAGATTCATCATGTACGTCTTGGTGTACTAAACTAATATTTAAATATCTCATTGTATTTTATTGGGAACTTAGCCAATCTCTTCCACTGCATGTATGTCCTCAACACTCTTGCTTATAACACTTGTGTTTTCCATAAAGTTTCTATTGTTCTAGAAATTATATTCTTCAATTAACACTCGAAGGCTGTTTTGATCCACATCTTTTAAACTGAATTCCATAAAAAGTTCACCTGGTCCTTGTTGACCCACAGACCAGTGCTCTCCTGTTTTCAGGTGTGGTCAGCTGCTTATGTTGCTCACCACCTCTCTGCACATTGACCTCCTCCATGGCACTGCCAAAAGTTGTTTCTGCAGTCCCCTGCTGCTAACACTGCCCTTCAGTAGAATTCAGTCCCTGCTGTGGATCATTGTTATTTTCCCCTTGAGGTTGCCTACGTTCTGATGATGATTATGAAGTCAGAATTTATTAATTTTGGATAAGTGCACATTAGTTTTCATTGATTCATAATGACAATTATAATCTACTAATGTATATAGTAAGATCATCCCTCACCTCATGTCTCTTTATGCCGGAGATTGTGTTAAGAGATCCACATATATGATTTCAGATAGTTAGAGAAGGCCAGCAAAAGAAACATTATTTTTATATAATAAACAAGGACACTTAGACTCAAAAATGTTAAGATGCCAAAATTGGTAAATTTCTATTTATAAAATATATTATGTAATTAATAATTTGGTTAGTATGTTATTTCTTTTTAGCTAATGTAATCGGTAATCACATTTCCCCCAAAGTTCAGACCTTGACAAGAGCCTTCTGCTAACTTTGTTTCCTTCCAATAAACTCTTTGTCCTCCCCACCAGGGATTCATCATCTTGCACTCATGGTCATCCTCCATTGCTGTATTCTTGAGTTTCTTTGCATCTGCACGTGTATGTACAGAGTGAATTCATTCGTTCTTCTCTTGATGGCCGTTTTCTACAATTTTGCTTTTGATACCTGTTAGGAACATTTTTGTACATGTCTCATGGAATATATATGTAGGACTCTCTTGAGTATATGCCTATAAATAGAAATCCAAGGATACTCAGTTTGATAAATTTCAGGGCAAATATTAGAATAGAAGTATACCTGTATTCCTCCCACTGTATCACATTCCCTCCCTTTTAATCTCTTCCATTTTCTCCCCTCCCATAGTGTATTTCCCACAGAATGGGTCAGTATCGTGCCACTTGCTAGATCAGTTCATTTCTTCTTCTAAGATAAGGATTTATACTGTCCTAGCACAGGCATGTTTCCATAAATTGGCAAGTACAAGCTCTGTTCTTATCAGATCCTTCATTGATCTGGATGGAGCTCACTGTTACTTCCTTAGCATATTAATTTTGAGCCCTGGATGTTCAAGTTTCCTCAGAATCCCCTACTGCTACCACTTCCCCCACAATGTATGAAGATCCCTATTCTTTCAGAAGACAGCTTGCTCAGGACAGCACTGTAATCTAGTTACTGTCTAAATCAGCACATTCAGGGAGTAATGACTCAGATGCGGTTATCCTGGAGGGATAGCTCAGTAGCACTGTTAGTAACACAGCTCCATTCCTGTAATTTTCTTGAAGGATTTCTGTCTATGATGCTGGGATTTGCTATGACTGTTGTGCCTACTTCCTGGGTGGGCAGTGGTGTTTAGCGCTTTTAAAAACATGTGGTCTGAGCCTGCAAGCCCGGGTTCAAATCTTTGTTCTCACATTTACTTTCTGTGTGAATTAGTGTTGGATATATAAACCCCATGGGCCCATTGTTTTTATATGAATAATTATGATAATTTACCTCAAGAATATTTAAATAAGTCAATGGTTATTAGAGGCTTAGAGAGCTTAGAACGTTGCATGGCATGTAGTAAGGACTGAAAATTTACCTTTATTTACTAAGATTTCTTAACTGTCTCTTATGTTTAATATGAGGTTGACCTTTGCTTGCATTATATCTTCTCTGTACTTTGCAATTTGTTTCATATCAACGTTGTCTCTGACCTTAGTTAATAAGTTTTCAAAGCACACACTCTGTATTACTTATATTTTGTGACTGCAGACTTGCCTACATAATTAAAGGTTGCTCTGTAGTTAGGAAATTGCTCTATTTGTTGGCTGCTACTTAAATGCAGGCATGAAGTCATAATTCTTATTTCTGATTGCCTTCCTCTATTCTTAGTCTTTTAAATACTATGTATTTAACTGAACTGAATAGTTCAAAAGTCAGTGGTTCTTAAGATATTTTCTAGTTCTCATATTGTGTACTCCTTCCAGAATAGAAATCCTTTCCTTTGTTCTAAAGGAAGAAGATTTTAGAATTCCACAGATTATAATTTTTTGTAATTGTGTTTACTTCTTATTCAGCTTCTGGATTTGTCATGGGTTTCTAAAATGTTTGATTCATTTTTATTATGATTTACAGATAATGGTTTTTCATTATCTATTATGTATTATGACTGTCATGCACCAATGGTTAATGTTGCAAAATGCCTTTTCTGCATAAGTATAGAGAATTTTATTACAGGAATTCAAAACTATATTTTGTTATTCTTACAATGGTATTTTATCAAGTTCTTCCTTATTTTCCTAGTGCTGTTTTTATTTTGTAATTGTGAATTACCATTTATTTATCTTATTAGATATGTTTGGTAGAGATTATTTGCATTATAGCATATAGTGCTCTGTTTTAGCCTTTATTTGGGTGCAATAATTATGCAGTAGATATGCGTTAATATAATATTGCTTTTCTTCAAATATGAGACACCCAAATGTCTCCTGCCAATTGGTGTGTACTGTGGGGTGGCAACAGAAAGATGGCACTTGTTTCAGGGCCTGTGTAAATACTGTGAGTGGTTTCATCATAGAGTATTGCAACTAGGCTTTCCTGAAAATAATTTTATCTACATGTATTCAGCGTTTTTTTTTTTTATTGAGGAATCCTATTCCCTTTGTATTCCTAGATATTTGCATACTATGGTTGAGAAGTTTCATAATTATAAGTATTATTTTTGGTCTAATATTATGTTTTCAGTGTAAAATATTCATTTTACAGTTCTAGTTAATTGGAAACCTATGGTTCTTTATGTCTTTCAGATATCTCTGCTAGATGTGTGATCAAGGAATTATCACCAAAAGAAGATATTAACAAAGGAGAATTATTCCAAGTATTGATGATGGAAAGACACAAAAGAAATGACATCAAGGATTTTAATTTTGGGGAAGGTAAGCAAAATATGCATGAGTTCGAGAATCAGTGTGGATATTGTGGAACAAATTACAAAGGAGTGACTACAGCCCACAACAAAAAGCTCACTGGTAGAAGAAATCAACAGCATAACAAATCCTGGAATAATTTCCCTCTAAAGCAGAGTGTTTCTGTAAGAAAAAGTACTTATCAATATAACGCACATGAGAAGACATATTTAAGATATTTGTTAAAACTAAAAAATAACATAACTTGTGCGGGAAACAAGTATATGAAATGTTTTGAAAATAGGATTGGATTAAGAGTTCAGTCACATTTGGAACTTCAGGAGTTCCAAATTGATGAGAAAATTCATGAATGTAATCAAGTTGAGAAGTTTATTGACAATAGTTATTCTGCATCAAAACTTCAAAGAATTCCTCCTGGTGTCAACATCAACATTTGTAATAATTCTGGGAAATTTTTTATGTATCCATCATTACTTACACAATGCCAAAAAACACATATTAGTGAAAAGCCTTACAAATGCAATGCTTGTGGGAAGGCTTTTAGAGAAAGCTCAAGCCTCACTAGTCACCAGAGAATTCATTCTGGGCAGAGACCTTACAAATGTAACGTGTGTGGCAAAGCCTTTACCCAATTTGCAAACCTTACTAGACATCAGAGAATCCATACCAGAGAGAAACCATATAAATGTAATATATGTGGCAAGGTCTGTAGTCAAAATTCAAATCTTGCAAGTCATCAGAAAATTCATACTGGAGAGAGACCTTACAAATGTAATGAGTGTGGCAAAGCCTTCTCTGAGCGTTCAAGCCTTACTCTACATAAGAGAATCCATACTGGAGAGAAACCTTATAAATGTAATGAATGTGGAAAGACTTTTAGAGTAAGCTCGAATCTCACTAATCATCAGAGAATTCATTCTGGGCAGAGGCCTTACAAATGTAATGAGTGTGACAAATCCTTTAACCGCACCTCACACCTCACTAGACACCAGAGAATCCATACCGGGGAGAAACCATATAAATGTAATGTGTGTGGCAAGGTCTGTAGTCAACATTCAAATCTTGTAATTCATCAGAGAATTCATACAGGAGAGAAACCTTACAAATGTAATGAATGTGGCAAAGCCTTTATGGAGCGTTCAAGCCTTACTCAACATAAGAGAATCCATAGTGGAGAAAAGCCTTACAAATGTAAGGAATGTGGCAAAGCCTTTAACCAGTCCTCTAACCTTGTCATACATCAGATAATTCATACTGGAGAGAAGCCATATAAATGTGATGCGTGTGGCAAAGCCTTTAATGTGTGTTCAAGCCTTACCCGACATCAGAGAATCCATACTGGGGAGAAGCCTTACAAATGTAATGAGTGTGACAAGGCCTTTACCCAATTCGCAAACCTTACTAGACATCAGAAAATGCATACTGAAAAGAAACGTTGTAAACCTAATATATGTAGCAAGGCTTTTATCCAGAGATGAAGCGTTGGGGATGATCAGAGAATTTGTAGTGGAGAGAAACCTCACAAATGTATGTGGCAAAACCTTTAATGTGTGTTCAAACCTTACTGGACGTCAAGGAATCCATACTGAAGAAACCATGAAAGTCACATATTTGGCAAAGCCTCTAACCAAGTCTCACGTTTTAACTAGACATCGGAATATATGTCTTTGAAAGAAACCATGTAAACGTAATAAGTATGGCAGGGCTTTTTTCTGAAGATCAAGCTTTATGTAATATTAGAATTCCTACTGGAGAGAAACCTTATAAATGAATGTGTTAAGCTTTTAGGAAATGTTCATAACCTTTGGGGTCATGAGAGAATTCATATTGGAGAGAAAACCGTAAAATGTATTGAATGTGGCAAAGTCTTTAGACAATGGTCTGACCTCAGGATTCACCAAAGAATTTATATTGTAGAGAAATCTTAAAAATGTAATGAATGTGATAAATTGTTTAACAGGTTCTCACAATGGGCACATCAGATAATTCATACTAGAGAAAACTAAGTTTACAAATTTCTTCTCAAAGATTATTGATTTTTTTTAATAAATCAAAATCATGAAACCTATCATGGCAAAGTTACAAGGATACCTGTGGAAAGGTTCTGTTACCTCCATTTTATTAAATATTTAATCATTTGAGTTGTCTCAAAAAGGCTACATTACTATTGATTGTTTTCAGCTTGAGGTTTGAAATTTGTTCATGTTATGCCTTCATGACAATCCTTTTATATATCACCATGAAAGTCTCCAGGAAGGGTTTAATAAGATGAAAGGACGTGCTTCATTAGCTGAGGTTCATTCATGTCCAAAGTTTCCTGGAAGAACAAGAAGACAGAATTTATGACACAGTGTGCTGTAAATTTGAATGAGAGCACAACGAGTGATATATAATAGGTGTAAAACTATGATGTAAGTCATCATGCCAAATGTATTAAGGGCCCTTTTCTCCATATTTGTTGGTATGGGGTTTTTATGGTTGTTGGGGGGTGAGGGCTGCTGAGGAGAGGGTACCTGAATGTGGTTTAAACTTGGCACCACTGCCAAAGAAGGGAGCACACAGGCTTTCTAATCAGCTTGCCTGGCTGTCCGCTAGAATGGAAAGAGGGATGGAAGACTTGAAAGCTGTTAGTAGTCAAATAATAAAAAATGAAGTTAGACTTTAATTCAACACTAAATGTTTACTCTTACTCTTGAAGTTTTTCATTCCTTGGTTGGGAAAGACTACAGTTTTCTTCATGCTAATAACCGGACACGTCCTTTTCTGCTGCACGTATAGGATCCTTTATACAATGATTGTTGAAAGTGTGTGTGAAATACTGTTTAGATAAATTGTGATATTTGTACAGTAGTTTCATGAAAATGTGTAGAGATGTTTATTAGACAATAAATATGATTTAGTAGTTTTACTAGGAAAGTCGTTTTTCAAAGGCTATAAAACATCCCAATTTGAGATTATGGTAGTAAGCCTTATGGTTCATGGTTCCTTTCCAACTGTGTTAAAATTCATTTTTATTTTGTTATAAAATTTTTGCTTACCACTTTTTTCCCTACACCTTTTGTCAATTTATATATTTAATTTACCCTTCTTCTCTATAGTTGTTTAAAAAATTTGGAGGATACATAGACAAAGGAGTTGTTTTGAAATTTTTATGACGTAAAAATGTTTATAGAACAATGATACGTACAAAGTAGGTGCTCTATGAGTGTGAAGAGAATGGGTCCTTTGTGTCTACTTCAGTGAAAAAAGTGGATTGATACAAGATGATGAACTGAAATATTGGAATGGGGAGGCAGGAGACCTATTGCTGCCCTAAAAGTCACTGGCGTTCTGGTTAAAAATATAATCATTTCCCCTTAAAGTTATCTCTCAAATTCTTTCCCTTCTTGCCATTATCATTGCCAGCATCATCTCATCTTCATTGTTGCAGTGGATACTGGGCCCCCTATCTCCAAAGTCTTGCAGGCCAGAGCCACTAGGTTGGAATGTTTTCCTGAATTCAATGTAAATATATTAGAATTTTGTTTTACTTATGTATAATTCACTTGCCATAAAATTGACCCTTAACACTGTTCAATTGAGTGGATTTTTATGTTCACAATTTTGTAAAACCATCACCAGTAACTCCAGAACATTTTCATCACCCTAAAAAGAAACCCTATACACTGCAGCACTCATCAGTCCCGTTGTAACCACTAATGTAATTTCTGTCTGTATGTGTGTGGACATTTCATATAATGAAATAATACAATATGTGGGCTCTTGTGTTTACCTTCATTCAGGGAAAATGTTTTCAAGGCTCATCCATGTTGTAACACATATCAATACTTGATTCCTTTTTATGGCTGAATAATACTTCACTGTATGAAATTCTTTGGGCTCCTACTTTTTAGCTATTATAAATAATACTTTTATGAATGCTCAGTAACAAGGGTTTTTTTTTTTTTTTCTTTTGGTGGACATAATGTTTTCAATTCTCTTAGGTATATGTATAGGGATGGAATTGTGTCATGAAGATCAGATAATTTAATATTTTTTGAGGAACTGCCAAACTTTTGTAAAGCAGCTGCACCATGTATATTCCCACCAGCAATGCACAAGGCTTTCAATTTCTCCACTTCCTCATGGGCAGTTGTTATTTTCCATCTTTTTTATTAGGGCTATCCAAACAGGTGTGAAGTGGTACCTCGTGGTTTTGATTTGCATTCTCTAATGACTGATGATATTGATCCTCTTTTCCTGTGTTTGTTGGCCATTGGTATATCTTGTTTGGAGAAATGCTTATTCATTTGCCATGCATGTTTTTAAATTGTTTTAATAATTCTTTGTATATGCTAGATATAATACCTTTATCAGGTATATGGTTTGCAAATATTTTCTCCTATTTTGTGGATTATCTTTCACTTTCTTGATAGTGTCATTTGACCCACAAGTTTTAAATTTTGATGAAACTTTATTTTGGGGAGGGGTTGCTTTTGCTTTTATTGTTATATCTAAGAAACCATTGCCTAACCCAGTGTCAGGAATATTTATACCCATATTTTCTTCTAAGCATTTTATAGTTAGAGTTCTTGCATTAAGTTCTTTGATCTGTTTTGAATTAACTTTTGTATATAGTATGAAGTTGGGGTCCAACTTCATTCTTTTCCATGTAGATATCCAGTTGTCCCATCTGTTTGATATTTTTAAGCATTAGAGTTCCTTTACTAAAATATTTTAAAATATAATCAAAATCACTCTTTCACTGAGACAAAATGATAGGACCAATGAACCATGGAACCAATACAGTCATGTTGATTGAGATTTTTAGACTTTGAAAACATAGTATTATTCTGAGGGATTGTAACAATCTATTTGGTCAGGAAAACAAATAATTATTTGAGAGTAAGAATTATTTAAGGCAAGAATTTGGAAGCAGTCTGAGCAGTGAAATGTATGAAAGACTGGTGGATCATAGAGGGAGTCACTGGCAATACATCCTGAAGCCCCAGGGTGGGTGGAGAAGCCAAAGATCATGAATGTCTGAGAAGTTACTGCTTCTGGCTGCCTTAAATGTGGTAGAGCTAGTGGGGAGGTTTGCAAAGTGTTTATGTGGTTTGGTGGCTTCCACTGAGATAACATTTTTGGCTTCACTTCTGCTTTTCAAATTCTACACAGGTGTTTCTCATTGGAAAACTTCAGTGAGAATCATACAGGATTTAAAAGCAAAAGTATTAGCCACAGCAAACTATGGCAAGGGGTAATAGTATAAGCAATAGAAAGACCAAAAGCATGGAGAGAGGCTGAGGAAAAAGATGTGTGTGGAAGAAGGGCTTTTCAAATAGCCTACATATACTGAGGAGTAAAATATCTGAGAAAACCTTGAGCTATCTCTTCTGGGTCTGCACAAATTGAAAGTGAAGGTACAGTGGTAAATGGCATGGCTAAGTGTTGAAGGAGTGTCACAACTCTGAGCCAATATGCAATCACTGAGAGAGTAATTTATTTTTTCCTCTTTTATTATTTTTTGGGGGGGGGGGGTTGTCTGGCGTTTCATGAAATCTCTGTCAAACCACAATGTGACTACTAAGCTAATGGAAGCAATCTCTTACATTGACCACACATGATAAGACACTCTTTACAAAATTAGTTTGGAAAGGTCACTAACCTATGAGAAGCAATAACAACAAACCCTGAAAGAGGAAGAGAATCTGATTTCCAGAGTTGCACATTATAATATTTAAAATGTCAGTTTTCAACAATAATTTATGAGGAGTGCAAAGAAACAAAAGTATGGCACAGATACAAGAAGAAAATTAGAGAAACTTTGAGAATGCTCACACGTTGGACGTCAAGCTGAAATGAAAGAATGCTAATTAGTAACAAGAAAATAGAAAACACACTGGTAAAGTTAAGTATATAGTCAAATTCAGAATAATACTGTAATATAGTGGTGTGGCTCAAGTACAAAAACTAAAGGACAAAAGTATTAAAAATATACCTACAATATTTGTTAATGGATATACTATATAGAAAGTTAAATCGTGACATCAAAAACATAAACTGTAAATTTTCTGTATGCAATCACAGTGACATTATCACTGTAAAATAGACGGTTCTATCAGAGGGTTTATGTAAGGGTCATGGTAACCACAAAGCAAAAATCTACAGTAGATACACAAAAAAATAAAAGGGAATCAAGGCATTCCACTCTAGAAAATCATTAATTCCTAAAGGAATGGAGAAGAGAGGAAGAAAGGTACAAAGGAACTACAAAACAGCCAGAAAACAATTGATAAGATGGCATTAGTAAGTCCTTACCTATCAATTATTAGTCTGAATGTAAATGAATTGAATTCTTAAATCAAAAGACATAGAGTGGCTGAATGGATTAAAAAAAAAAAAACAAGACCCAACTATATGCTGCTTATAAAAGACTTCAGATTTAAGGACACACAGAAGCTCAAAGTGAAGAGATGAGAAAAGATAACCCATGAATGTGGGAACCAAAACGGGGTAGCTATAATTATATGAGGCCAAATAGACTTTAAGTCAAAAGCTAACAAGATACAAAGTCATTATACAGTCATGTGTCACTTAATGACGGGTACATTTTGAAAAATGCATCATTAGGCAATTTTGTCATTGTGCAAACATCATAGAGTGTACTTAACACAAACCTGTATGGTAGAGCCTACTACATCCCTAGACTATATGGTAGAGCCTATTGCTCCTAGGCTGCAAACCTGTACGACGTATTACTGTGCTGAATACTGTAGGCAATTATAACACAATAGTAAGTATTTGTCTATCTAAACATAGAAAAAGTACAGTAAAAATATGGTATAAAAGATAAAATATGGTACACCTGAAGAGAGCATTTACCATGAATGGACTTACAAGACTGGAAGTTGCTCTGGGTGAGTCAGGGAGTGATGAGTGAATGTAAAGGCCTAGGACATTACTGTACACTACTGTAGACTATATACACATACACTGCACTAAATTTATTTTAAAAATATTTTTCTTCAATAATTAACCTTAGCCAACTTTAACATTTTTTACTTTATAAATTTTTTAATTTTTTTAATTTTTTGACTCTTGTAATAACACAGCTTAAAACAAACACATTGAACAGCTGTACAAAAATATTTTTATACCCTTATTCTTTAAGATTTTTTCTATTTTTAATTTTTTTGTTTTACTTTTTAAACTTTTTTATTAAAAAATAGAACACAAACACACATTAGCCTAGGCCTACACAGGGTCAAAATCATCAGTATCATTATCTTCCACATCTTGCCACACTGAAAGGTCATCAGAGGCAATAACATGCATAGAGCTGTCATCTCCTGTGATAACAAAGCCTTCTGGAATACCTCCTGATGGACCTGTCTGAGGCTGTTCTTGAGGGGGTGTCGCTCTTTTCAGAAATATGTTCATAATGGTTTGCTTGAGTTGTTTCTTTTTTTCCATCATAGATTTGCTTGTGAGCAGATAATGCACCAAGAACATTCCTCTCTCTTAATGAAAACCTTTTGGTGTTGGGGTCCATATTTTCAAACTTTTTAAGGAGCTTGTTGAAGTCTGCAAAAGCTCCTGCTAAACCCTTCACTGTGAATTTTCTTGGGCGTTCTTTTTCTTCTGCAGTTTCCTTGTCTCTTGCCTCTTCTTCAGCTATGTGTTCCTGTGCCAGTTCCAGCAACTCCTCATTAGTCAATTCCTCAGGAACTACCTCTAGGAGCTCCTCAATGTCATCCTCATCCACAGGCAAGTTGAAGTTGTTTGCTATCTCAACCACAGCCTTGTTGATTTTTACAACCTCCTCATCCTAGGCAAATCCTTTGAAGTCATGGACAAATTTCTTCTTGCAGATGCCATTCATACACTCCTTGGTGACATCACCCCAAGTCCAAGCAAGGTTCTTAATGCAGTCGAATTGTAACCCTTCCAGAATTGCATCAGTGTCTTCCTCACTTGCAGCAATAGCCTGGGCAAAGGCTATTGTAGGCTTTAAAAGCTGCTAGAACTTCTTTATCCATTAAAGAGGTGTGGTGTTTGGAGGGAGAAATATTGCTTTGATATTAGGATGGAGATCACCGAAAAAAAAGATGTCCAGGAGAATAATCAACAATAAGCAAATTCTTGAAAGGTATATTATTCTCCAAACAATAATTCTCCATTTTGCATGCATAGCAATTCAGGAGGGCATCTTGGAGGAGGAACTGGGTCATCTATGACTTCTTATTGCTTCTGTATACACTGGTAGTGTGTACTTATTGATATGCTTGAAGGCCCTGGGTTTCTCACTGTGCCAGTTCAGAAAAGGTTTCAATCTGTAGCCTGCAACATTGCCTTCAAGCAAGACTGTTATCTTGTCCTTAAAACCTTTAAACCTGGCATTGACTTGGCCTCCTTATGGATGAAAGTCCTTTCAGTCATCTCTTTCCAGAATAGGGAGGCTTCATCCATACTGAATACTTGCTTTGTCAAGTAATTTTCCTCTACAATCAGCTTATCTAGAGTTTCTAAAAACTCTTTAGCTGCCTTCACATCAGCACTTGCAGACTCACCACTCACTTTCACATTATGTAATGATTAACAATTATTGAATTGTTTAAACCACCCAGAGCTAGCAGTAAGTTAACTTCAGAGTCAGGTCCAGCCTTTTTCTTTCAACACCACAACACCATGATGGCTGTGATCGTCATGGTGCTGAAAGGGTTGTGCTTCTGTGTCTGCTCTTCAATCCAGGTTATTAGAAGTTTCTCCATGTCTAATATAGGCCCTTCTCGAATTTTTGTTACTTTTGTTGCCTTCAGTGAAACAGATCCTTTAACAGCTTCCATCACTTTTTTCTTATTTTTCAAGATTATAGCTATGGTGGAATGGGACATGCCTGGCTGGCGAGCAATTACCATCACTGATTTTCCACCTTGGTAGTCCTTAATCACTTTTAATTTTGTTTCCAGATCAGTCACTCGATGTGGCCTCATACTGGCAAGATTTGCTGTGGATTTTGTATGCTTAGGGTCCATGATGAACAAGACAACACAAAACTAAATCAAGCACAAGAGAAAATGCTACAATCAAGAGAAGTGGTAAACAGGAGATGTATGAGGCTGCTGCAAGCATAACATGGCATACTATTTTACAGTAATCTTTTTTTATAAATATAAAGAGTACACTCTAAAATAATGATAAAAATTATAGTATAGTAAATATATAAACCAGTAACATAGTCATTAATTATCATTGTCAAGTATTAGGTGCTATACATAATTGCGTGTGGTATAGTTTTACACAACTGGCAGTGCAGTAGGCTTGTTTACACCAGCATAACCACAAACACGTGAGAAATGCATTGTGCTATGACATTACACCACTTTTGATGTCACTAGGTGATAGGAATTTTTCAGCTTCCTTATAATCTATGAGACCACCATTATATATGTGGTCTGTCATTGAAATATCACTATGCGGTGCATGACTATTTTTGTGCCATAAGTTTCAGTATATCTATATCCATTATGTCAAACTAATTCTTTCGCTTTTCAAATTATCAAAACCTTAATACTTTACATCACCTTCATAATATAAATACAGAGATAGCTATATTAAAATTTTTCCTACACCTGAGAAATAACTATTTTGCTCCCATGGAAATTCATCTGCCACAATCTCCACATAAACGCAAAGGATTTATGACTTTCTTCCTCTAAGTGACAGTTTCTCTGCTCCTCCGAGTTTAGTGAAAAGCTCCACTTAATTCCTCATGTATTGACATGAGAGTGCTCCCCCAAATATCTTTCTTTACAACAAGACCATTGGCTTCTTCACATTATTCAGAAAAATTTATTTTCTGCAGATGCCAAAACCCATACTATTGTATCCCAGACATCATGTTTCTCTGAATTGTCAAAACTCACCTTTTTTTTTTGAAATTACCCAAAACATCTTTGTACTCTCTTTTTCCCCACTCCAGTTTAATCTGACCATTTCTACATGAAAAAAAATTATACATTTATCTTCCTCTATATAATTATATTTCAACTGATTACCATCTCTATAAGGATGTAACATACAAATTTCGTAACTTGGACCCCAATACATCCACTATCCGAAACTGATTTCCATTCCAGCTTCACTCCATACTATTTCATTATTCCCTGAGAACATTTTTTCTTCAGTTTCTTGAATGACCATCTCACATGCTATTCCTTTTTCCTGGAACTTTTCCAGAAATTCCATGCTCAGTTAATTTCTGGATAAATTTATTATGTCAAATTGAAACTTATACACTCAAAGATATCCCCATAATATCTAGATTGTGTCAGGACCTACCGTTTTATTATTTCATAGACACAGAGCTACTCCACTTCAAATATTAATAAAATATAAATTACATAAGTATCTATATAATAATTACATAATATTACATTTACAATTGCTATTACTATTTATGCTTTATTAGTGGGCAGAAAGGTGGTCTAGTAGTGAAGATTCAGTGTTCTCACTGCCACAACATAGGTTTGTTTCCTGGTCACGAATCAACACTAGGCATCCGTCAGTTGTCATACTGTGGTGGCTACATGTTGCTGTGATGCTGAAAACTATGCCAGCAGTATTTCAAATGCCAGCAGGGTCACTGTTAGTGGACAGGTTTCAGTGGAACTTAAAGATTAAGACAGATTAGGGTGAAGGATCTGGCCACCTACTTTCAAAACAATTGGCTGTGAAAACCCTACAAATAGCAATGGAAGTTTGTCTGATACAGTGCTGAAAGGTGAGAGGATGGCACCAAAAAATAAATATATATATATATACACATATCAAGCAGGATTCCACTCTGCTATACACAGGGTTGCTAGGAGTCAGATTCGACTTGGCAGAACTACCAACAAATTGGGCAGAGGTGTAGTCTGTCTTGTTCACCATTATCTTGTAATATGACTTTCAAAATTGCGCTTGCCGATCTGTGATGATGAGTGAATAAAAACTGAACATTGTACAAAAACATAACCTTATATATTTTTGATAAGATTAGGTGATTTTGTATTCCTTATCCAGACAAAGCAGAGGCTGTATACACTGAAGCCATGGATCATGAGAACAAAAGGACTAACAATTGGGAAACATTCATTGATGAAGACAGAAATGTTAACTAACAATGAACTGGGATTGTTATAAAGAGCAATATAGACTTGGAAGATGGTGGAGAAAGTGTAAAATGATACAAAGGTGCTCACCAAGACAAGGATGCTTTGAGTAGCTCTGGACTCAGGGGAGGATCTGGAAGAGGCATTGGTTCTATGAATGTGTTGAACCCTCTGCTTGTGTCTGTACCGGATGTAAATCGTGGAACCACTGGCCCAGAGCATGAGCTCCAAACAGAAAACACCAGAGATTGATAGCAATGCTGCATGTAGTGATTGTGTGATTTTGTTAGGAAGTATCCCAGAACAGTATCCAAAATCCTTTTTCACTGTGGTGTTTGTGTTGTTCCATTTGCTAGTCACATACATAGGAAAAATTATATTTGCCAGTGTGTGCAAGATCCAGCACAAGCAAATAAAAGAGCCAATGTGCTTGGAAGATTTCAGTTTAAGCTCTGCCCATCTGGAATTCCTGAGACTGATGGTGATGGCCTGGAAGATACTAAAGAGGCAGGTGCTGCTGATGGACACACCCCTGGCCACTCTGTGAAGATAGAAAACAAGTTTGCATCTTGTATCATTGAGAAAATCTTTCAAACCAAAAGCTGCCATTGTCTGGGGGACTCCTTTAGAGAAGAGAACTGAAGAGTTGGCTACAAACAGATGCTTGAGAATCAAATCGGTGGACCTTAACCCACATCCAGTGGAGTAAAGGAAGAGATAATGGTGAAGAAGAGAGAAATTTCCAAGGATTCCGAATACAGTCTGTGATGAGAAGATCATTCCTAATGCCACATCCCTGGAGGCCATTCTGCCAGCTGCCAGTGACTGATATTGTCTTCAGGACCAAAGGATCCTGTGTGGGAATATGATGCACTGGCTTCATTTGTCATGTCAACTGAAATCAAATATTCTCCACTTAGTTTCGCTGTAGAAATATGTATAGTTTTTTCTTTCCTTAACACGATTTCCACAGTGGAAGGGAAAAGCTTTAAGAGCATTTACCATGTATGGACAACTTCTATGAAGGCCATTCATGAGGTAACTTTTTTTTTAATTTTCCTCATAAATCTATGAGGCAGGCACTATGATTACTTTCATTGTAATGATGAGGAGAACATAGATACAGAGAGGTTAAGTGTTTGTTTAAATTCACACTTTGTTTAGGGGAAAATAGGGTATTAACCTGGCTGTGCTGATTGCAAAGACAGAGCATTTAACCATCATGCTATACTAACATGGCTAGTTAAGTTAGCTGCATTCTTTGAATAATTTAGTTATATATTTAGTTTTGTTTTTGTTCTGTGTAATTTTACCTTACTTTGCTGGTGTATTATTTTTCAATTTTGGTTGTAACAAGTTTCAATTTACATGTAGTTTTATTCTATGAGACAATATCAATTATGAATAAATATTTACAAATCTTAGGGTAATGTAGACACACTGATTGCAGTGTAATATTGCAGGATCCTGCCCCATAACCAAGTTGGACTTAATGAATTCAAGAATTGCTCAATCTTAGGATGGCAATGGAAAGATGTATTTGCCTTGACGCCAGGAAGAGAAGTACCATAGCGCCTATTACAGGAATTATTGAACAAGCTCAAGTACTGCCCTAAACTATGGGATATGAAACACTAATAGAGGATAATATCATTTAGGGTTAGAAAACAAATTATTACTAATTTCAAATCATAGAGCATCTATCCATTCACATCTGACTTAAGTAAAACTATTAGCAATGAGGCAAAGTTTGTGCAAGATACTCATATGTAAGACACAGACAAAATAGATGTAACAAGTGGAAATTTGTGCATTTTATAAATTTAAATTTTACAATTTTGGATTTATATTAGAATATTTTTAAAGCAGAGAATAAATCACAAGATACATTTGGGTCTGACAGCTTCTGTCTGAATTGCAGAATTATAGCCACCTTTTCCTTAAATGTTGCTTCTTTAACTTTAAGAAGAAAGTTTCACAGACAATGGATGTTTTCTAGAGACACAATTACTGTCTCCATTAAGCACTTCATATTCCTAGAGAAAACATTTCTATTCTAGCAATTTCCATTCAAATACACAGTTTCTTCATTGGATTAGATGATTCCTGTGGATTCACCCTATTCTTTATTGCAAGCATGGAAGTATTATAGGTGCACCTCTAGTAATTCTGGCAACTTTGTCTATGGTTCCTGTAAGGTAGGATGAAAGCAATTGATTTCAGAAATACAGTCTTTAAGCACCTTCTGAATCAGTTTTTATTATCGTTTGTATTAAACATCAACAATCACTCTCGGTGAGGACTACATTAATCACATCTGAATCAATTGGAGAGCGGTTTAGGACTGCTAGGCCCCCTATTTCTCTTTACTAGTTCAGCTCATGCCTCAGGAATGATTTCTCCTTCCTGTGGGGTTTTCACACTGGATCAGTTTCAATCCCAAAAGAATCTTCTGAAATGCCTACTTCTCTTACAGACTCTGCCTCTCAGACTGAAATAGAAAGTACTCATAGACTCCATCCTTCTGTCTGCACAGTGAGCTCAGTGTGAAGATCATGACATAGGTATGTGTGTGTGAGAGAGGGAGCCAGACCCTCAGATATGGATTTGTGATTCTGTGACCTCACCTCCCCATGGAAGTTTAATTAGTATTTCACCTGTAATGGCATTGATAGGATAGGCTTGGGGAGCTGAGACCATTTCTGAAAAACTTTTTCCTAGTTGCTAATTACTAAAACCAATTACAAGTTTATAATTAGCATTCCCAAAGAGACCATTTAAGTATTGTGAAAGGCTTTTAGATTTTCATGATTTGGGGAGCAGACAGGGCCTCACATGGAGGAGCAGAAAATGCTGAGTCTCACACATGAGGGACTGGCAGCCAAGCACACGCGTCTCACTGGATGCTCTGCTTCCCTGAGTAATCTTTCTCCCCAAAAGTGATTCTTTCCGAATCTTCATACCGCTAAGCCATGCCCTAATTTATGTTATGAGCAAAGAAATGGAAACAAAGTAACTGAGAAGGATTTTCAAAATACAGTAAAAAGAAGAACATGAAGTCAAGCATTCACAGACAATTAATTTGGAAGTCTAAGTCATATGGAAACTTTGTAGGAAAATATACTTTACTAGTATTGAGCACTCAGTACTGGTAGGAGGCCGAAATAGAACAATGTCCAGAGAAAGGGAGAAGTTTCTGAGGCCTGCAGGAATAAAAGCACCAGGATCTGATCCTTTGAAAACTCATTCCTCTAAATATCAGATAAGCCAATGAATGCTACTCATCCAGTTCAAGATCATTGAATGGTTGCCACACTCCTATACACTTGTTTTTTCTAATGTTTTAGTAATGGGCACTGATTACTTTTGTAATTAATCAAGAAATATAAAACACGAATTCAAATCAAATCTTTGGTTTTCCTACAAATAAATCTACATTTGAACCAGGTCCATTATCAAATGTCTCTCAATGTCCAACTCAGGTATTAGAGCCATAATGGTGGACAGCCTCTAGTACATCCACCCAACCACCCACCCACCCACCCCAACATACACATAATGATGCAAACACACACATGCAAGTACATCAAACAATCAAATAAACAGTCACATATACACACGCATTTACGCACGTATATCCTCACACATGCATTCTACCACAAACACTCATCCACAGACTTACTATACAGAAACACACACATTAATACACACTCTGTATGATGTGTACTCATTCAAACTCACACACTCATTTTCATTCAAAAAAACCCAACTTACATAGTCAGCATATGCATATGTTTCTTGATATTGTGTTCATAAATGAATGAAATAGTGGTATTTCTTGACTTCTTTTATTCGTCCACCTTTTTTACTCTTTTCAACTCTGTACCAACTCATGAGCATGATATTAAAATGTCCAAAATGTAGAAAGTGATGTAAGCATCACCACTTTAGGTTAAGACACTTAGCAAAACAGAGTATTGAGGGAGTGACAGTGCACAGGTGTGTGATAGAGCAGGGTAAGAATGATAGCACAAGAAAGGGTGGCATAGGGAGAATATGGGGGTGCAGAAAGCCTGGAAATGTGGGCATGTGAAATGGGGGTGTCTACTCAAAAACAAATTTGCCTGTTATTTTACCTTCAAAATAAGTTTATTTGAGAATAGCCAAAAGAATTGCAATTTGCCATGTGTGCTATGGTGAACCATAGGCAAATCCATAAAACAAAGGAGGGGAGCTTGCTTTCATAGAGAAAAAGGGGGAGTAGGGAATGGCTGTTCTAAACCAGAGTCCATTGAGGGAAAGTAACTGTTCAGGGCAGCAATTGCTTCTCATTGGCTGAGCTGTAGCATTTCTCATTGGCTGGGCTGTTGCTAGGTGGGGAAAGAACTCTCCCTTCGGTAGTAAGGTAGTTGTAGTTCTTTGAAGGTGCAAGCTATCACTTCCTATCTGTGTAATTGATGATGTATGATAGGGCTTGAGAGCTCCCCTTATAGGCCTTTCCAACTCCAATTTTTTTAAGGTTTCTTTTATTAATTTCCACAGAGGAAAAAGGACAGATAGTTCAAAGGTGCAATTTGGTTAATGTCACAGAGGGATAAAGGTGCACTGGTAAGTTTAAGGGTACAAGATGATAGAGTGTGCAAGGAAGTTAAGGCTACAGGAGACATTGGATGCTTCGGGTGTTAGAGATATAGGGCTTCATGGAAACAAAGGGGATTATGGGTATGGTGAGATAATGGACAAAGGTGGAGAAAGAGCAGGAAAGGATGAAAGGCTCAGGAGTGTTAATGTCTATGAGGAGTTGAAGAAAAGGAGAGATGGAGCAGGATAATGGGTGGGGTATGTGGTGGTCCAAGGCATAGATGGAGGGTAGGAAGGGGAGCTGGAGGGATAATGGGCACCAGGAGGCAAAGTGTGAGCAAAGCTATTTAGGGAGTAGGGAGGATAGTGAACATGAGTGGGCTGAAGGTCCTGGGAGCAAAGGGCAGGATTATAGGGTTGGGATAATCATGGTGGTCGTGGGAAGCTGAGGAAACCCGATTGTTGGGAATTCAGGTGCAAGTGAAGGATGACCCTGAGAATGAGGGTGCTGGGGCAATGTAAGGCAAGGTTTGACAGACATCCTTGCAATGGGGATGTCAAATATAAACACAGCTGGACATTAAAGTAGTGAAAGCAGATTTTATTCAGTAACTGTTGACAGTAGGGGACAGAGCTGAACTCCATTCCAATTTATGCAGAGGTGATTGGGTTTTTTGAAGTCAAACGAGTTCCTGTGTTTTTCAAATTTTTGAAATCTTTATTAATTTTAAAGTCTTCAATAATCTTTAATAATTTGCATCTGTTTTATAATGATATTACAGGGAGATACATATCAAAATCTTCCTGTGTTTGAGGAAATATTTTCTTTTTTTTTGATGAATATGTTCATTTCACTCTTGTAAATTTCACAAGCAAGAAAACTCCCCATAAACAAATGGATTCATAACTTTCATCTATAATCCGCTTCTCTCCAACTGTTCTAAGGTTGATGAAAATTTCCACCATCCACTTATTTATTTGCTTGTGAATGTGGCAGTCCATGCTGAAATCTCTTTGGTGCAGACATGGCTGGTTGAGAATATTACCTAATACAACATAATCTACATAATCTACCTTCCAAAGATCCCCAAATCTATCCCCAACACTGTAGTTTTTTTTAATGTGCAGGAAATAAATGCATGGAATCATTTGATAATAGGATTGGATTAGATTTCAGTTACATCTTGGTGAACTGTAGAGATTTAAAACTGAGGAGGCAGATTATAAATGTACTCAAGTTAAGAAATCTATCAAAATGGTTCCTTAGTTTTACAACTTGAAAGAATCCTTCCTAGTGTCATAATCAACATTTCCAATAAAGATGGCAAAGTTTCGACCCATTCTTCACTGTAACAAAATAACACAGTTATATATATTAGAAAAAAAACTTACTAAATGTATTTGGAAGTTGTTTATACAGGATGAAGCTTCACTAATCATCAGAAATTCATATTGGGGAAGATCTTAAAACTATAATTAATGGGGCATTGTATTTAACCAAGAGTCAAACATTACTAATCATCAAAAAATAAATACCTAAGAGAAGTCTTAAAAATACAACGTGTGTGGCCAAGTTCTTATCCAAAATTCCATCCTTGAGGGATGGAATATTAATTCCAGAATATTAATTTTGGAATGAAATCTTACAACTTTTCTGAGTAATAATGTTCGAGCCTCACTGAATATGAGGTAATTCAAATACAATGACTATCAAAAGGCTATAACCAATGTTTAAACTTATAAACATCAAATAATGTACACTGCAGTAAAACCTTATAAATTTAATATATATTAAAAACTTTATCCAAAATCCCTTTATCTCATCAAGAAATTCTAACTGGAGAGAAATCTTCCACAGGTAGGAATTTGAAAGCAACATATTTCATAATAGATATTAACTCTACAATATTGCCTTAAAGATTATTGAAGGTAAAAATGAGACCTTGGAAATTTGATAATCTAGCTTTACTTTCTTGAGAGTTCATACAAAAGGGAACAGACATCCCTATTAAATGCCTCTGGAAATATTGCAAAAGTATTCTTTGGTTGAAAACAAATTCAATTGCCTTCAAAAAGAATATATACTCTACAGAGTATATACCCACATCTGACAGATAATTCAGAAATAAAAACCAACAAAAAAGCTAAAATTTAAAACAATTTTTTTACTAAAAAATACTTTCTAGTTACTCTTGGGTAAATGTAAAGTGCATATGAAATTATATTTAGAAATTATTGACAAATGAATTCTGATGTCACAAAAGTTTATCTTAAAGGTGCTTGAGTTTTATCACTCACCTCGTGTGGAATAAATACAAGTATAAAGAATGCAATTTACATCTATTTTTAGTTATTGCTTTTTTTTAAAGGAATAGTTGGTGACCTAAATTATCACATGCCTGATCCCTCCATCTCCTACACCCCAGGTCTTGTCCCTATGAAATTTTCTGGAACTGAGCACAGGATAGAGCCAGGATGAATGGGGAATAGAAATGGAAATGATATTCTGATTGAAGTCCCTATGAAATGGCAAGTTTCACACAGGTAGTGTTTTGCATTGCAAAACATTTTGCATTGCATCCCCTGCACAAGACAAGTGCATTCCTTGCTTAATTAAACTGTTTAAATTAAATTCTAATTGCAGGAGATATCTCCGGATCGAACCATCTATGCAACGAGGTCCCGGTTCCCAGCCCGCTCGCCTCTCTCCCAGGAGAAACTTCTCTTCTTCGCAAAACAGTTTTTCACTGAAACCGTTTTCGACTTCTTAAAACGTAAACATCGTAGCTCTGAACAAAGTGGTCCCTCAACTCTAAGCTTTTACGTTAAACTATTTGAAACATCAACTTTAAGTGGGCAGAAAGCAGCCCTGCTCCACACGACACAAACGAAACTCAAATAGTTCCAAACGCCACAAGACAGGTGGACCCCGCCCCCCCGCCGCCCCGTCCAGCCCTGGCGGCTATTCACGCCCCGCCCACTGCCGGAAGCGCTCCGCTCAGGTCCCGCCCAGCCACCCCTTGCGGCAGCGCGCATGCGCAGTGTCGTGCAGACCCGGAAGCGGCTGTCGCAAAGGTGACAGTGGCGTTTGTGCTTTTCGTTGTTTCTGGTTTACACCTGAGAGTCTCTGTCCACAGTCCCACACGTGGGGTCTCGGGGTCACTACGGACGTTAAAATCTCGGGACCCGCGCCTCATATCCGCGGTAAGTCCCGGCGTTGCGGTGAGACGTCTCGAACCCTGACCTCTTCGCTGCCGGGTCGGGGTCCGCGTTCGTTTCCGGTTAAAACCTTTGCCAGGCCGTCCCTGCCAGTGGTGTTTCGGCCTTCACGCCACGTAGACACCGCCATGCGCGTTGTTTTCCTGCTTAAACTCCTCCACTGACCGCCCCTCCCACCCGCGTCTTTAAAGCTTGTGAGATGGTTTGAAACACTTGGCGCCTCGCGCCCCTTTCGGGCCCATAGATGCCGGATTGCCGCCCCGGCCCTGGGATTCTGCGGACTCAGCTGCCCTCCTGAGGATCCCTCTCACGGAATAAGAGCCCCGATACCCTTGATGAGCACACTTCAGTGGGGTGCGATTTAGGACGGAAGATCACAGGGGTCACCAGAGCAGGTCACCTCCTCTGCTCGGGAATCAGGGGTCTTGTGGAAGCGGTGAGGGCGAAGGGGAGGTCAGGAAAGCGGCAGGACGAGAGGATGAGGGGATCAGGAGAAAGAGACCCAGGGAGAATTAGGGAGAAGTAGAAAAGTGAGAGAGAAAAGATTAACGAGAGGGTCCATAAACAGACGGCAATGTAGAGGATGTAGGGGGGACTTGGAAAGAGAGTGAGACAAGATAGAACAGAAAATAGAGAAATGTAGAGGAAAGGGAGGAGCTCCAGAGAGATGAAGGGGAGCCACACTGGGAGGAGGGGCCCTTGGTTAGCAGAAGTGGGGACAACAAAGAGCAGGCATTTCAGACAGAGTGGTTAGAAGAGTTGGGGCAGCCAAGTGCAGGGACGGAAAGGAAGGGTAGGGTGACGGAGCAGAGGGAGAAAGAGCACCCAGAGAGCTTAGCCAGCTGGGGGTGCCAGTGAGTTGGAGTAGAGGGGGTGTAACAGGAAAGACAATGTGACAGGGAGAGCAGAGGGGACACAGAGATGGAGGAGAAAGAGGGAGAAATGTATGGAGATGGGGAACAATCGGAAAGATTGATGAGAAAGAAAAAGTGAAATAAGTTTCAGGGAACAAGTAGTATAGGGAAAGGAATAGAGAGAAGGGGAGAGAGAGCAGAGGAGGAGAGAGGGGAAACCAAATGAGCAGAAACTGAGAGGGAAAACACGGGGAGAAAAGCAGCAGAGAGCAACTGAAGGAAAAAGGCAGAAAAAGGTGGACAGACAGAAATACATAAGAGTGGAAAAAGAAGATGACAGATCAGGATGGGTAGTGAGGTGATGAGATATGGATGATCAAGTTGTGATATATTGACTTGTGGCCTTATAATCTTTTTACTTTAAAGTGTGCTTAATTGTTTCAGTTATACAGATGAGGATGAGGGTTGCCAAACTGCTCTTTATAAGGCTTGTGTATTTTATAACTATTTGCATCACAAGGTAGCTTTCATTTGCAACCCTTATTCAGTCAGAGGAGAGAGACTTGTCTCAGTCAGTTACAGGTCACCCTCTTCTCTTTTCCTGGGAGAGCATGAAGGAGGTGAACTGGGACAAAAATTACTAAGTCACTACATGATGCTTTTTAAAGGGATATTAAAAGTGTCGCTTTTTTTCTTTTAGGTGGATTTTCTTTTTTCTTTCTATGGCTCTTACATTTAATTCATTGTTTATTTTTTTAAGCCTCTTGAGATAAATCTTAGCATATTGAATTTTCGCTTTTCTGTAAATAATTACTAACTTCTGAAATAAGCTTTGGTGACATCTCCTAACTAGCTCTTACCACTCTTTTGTAACCATGAGGTAGTCTCAATTTTTTTTTTAAAACTTTGACCTCAGAAGTCATTAGATTAAAAAAAAAAAATCCCAAATTGTTTTCCCTTTTAAATATATTGTGTCTAAATATATTCCTGTTTAACTATATTGTGTCTATATTGTGTCCCTTTTAAATATATTTAAATATATTCCCTTTTAAATATATTGTGAATCTAAATTCAGATTATAAGCTCTGTATTCTTTCTACTGTTTATCTTATGTTGGAACATTCTTTGGTACTTAGGAAATAATTTTAGACCATTTCAAGTGCACTTTATAAGGATGTGTATGATCTTAACAGTCAGAACCTAGTTAAGTGAGTTAGACTGATATTCAACAGCTTCTTTTCTTCCCTTTCTGTGATTTGTTGAATTAGTGAGCTATGAGCTACAAAGTAGATGTTTCCCTCAAGTCCCTCTGACCATTCTCTGAAAATGTTGAAAGATGGGCTGGATTGACTTGAAACTTTGTCCTAGCAGAGCTCATCTGTTCATGGTGAAGAAATTTGCCCTGAGCTTATTTCCATAGCTAACTTGCTTTCGGAGTTTTCAGCACCAAAGTGTATGTGTCCATCATTTTATATGTTTTAAATATTTCACTGTAACTTCCTGGAAAAGAGAAAGTAAATACTTGGGATCAATGCGATTAAAACCACAGAAGTTTCTTTTGCTCAGGCATATTAAAGATGATCTTGAAATTTTTAAAAGGGGAAGGAGATGATAAGGACAAACTGCCCACTGCCTCATCTAGGCCACTTGGTGAAATGACTTTCCTTCTGGGAAAGGATAACTTGGTGAAATGACTTTCCTTCTGGGCCTCAGTGAACCCACCTGCAACGTGGAGGTAATGGACAAGACCAGGAATTCTGAGTGACAGTGATCTCTGAAATGATTGGCAATATTGCATGTGTGTCTATGTGGCATTTTTCTACAGGAGGGTGACAGTTGTAATTAGAAGCTTAAAGGAGTCCCATCCCAACAACAGTGATGAAAACTACTAGGAAAGAGGCAGAGCATAGGCTCAGAGATGGAGAGACTGTCTCTCTGAGTTCTCTTTCTGCATCGGGAGTAAATCTGAAGTAGGTCACATCAATCCCTGTCATTAAATGCTCCACTGACTTCCTGTCACTCAGGACAAATCTAGGCTCCTGGATATGAGACCAGAAAGCACAGGTAATAAAGGAAAAAATAGATAAATGGGCTTCATGAAAAGCAAGAACTTTGTGCATAAAAGAACACTATGAATAGAGTGAAAAGGCAGCTCACGGTATAGGAGAAAATACTTGCAAATCATATATGTGATGAAGGATTATTATCTAGAATATATAAAGAACTCCTGCAACTCAACAGCAGAAACAACCAACCGTTAAGAAATAGGCAAAAGACTTATATAGACATTTCTCCTAAGAAGATATATAGATGGACAATAAGGTCATGAACAGATGCTCAACATCACTAATTATTATAGAAATGCAAATCAAAACTACAGTGAGCTTACACTTCACACCCATTGGGATGGCTAGTATAACAAAAAACAAAATAACAAGTGTTGGAGAGAATGTGGAGAAATTGAAACAATTGCAAAATTGAAAAATTTGTATTGCTTGTAAGGATGTGAAATGATGTAGCAGCTGTGGAAAAACAATATGGTGATCTCTTCAAAAAGGTAGACATAAAATTACCGTATGATCTAGCAATCCTGCTTCTGGGTATATACCCAAAGAAATTGAAAGCAGGGACCCATGCAGGTATTTGTACACCCATATTCATAGCAGCACCATTTACAATAGTCAAAAGATAAAAACAACCCAAATATCCATCCATGGATGAATGGATAAATACAATGTGGTATGTTCATTCAGTGGAACATTATTCAGCTTTAAAATGGTTTTAAAACAATCCACAACATGGATGAACGTTGAAGATACCCTAAGTGAAGTAAGCCAGACACAATAGGTGAAATATTGTATTGTTCTCCTTATGTGTGGTACCTAGAGTAGTCAGATTCATAGATACAGAAAATAGAGTGGTAGTTGCCAGGAGCTAGGGGAGAGAGGGCAGTTGCTGTTTCATGGGTACAGAGTTTTGGGAAGATGAAAAAGTTCTGGAGACGGATGGTGGTGTTGGTTGCACAGCAATGTGAATGTACTTACTGTCACTAAACTGTACACTAAAAATGGTTAAAATGGTAGTTGTTATGATAGGTACATTTTACCACAAAAAAAAAAAAATCCATGCTCCTCATTGAGGCCACACAGCTCTGTATCACTAGGCCCCCTGCCAGTGTCTCTATCCTCATCCTGGGAGCTTCCCCTCTTCTCATGGCCCACTCTGACCCAGTCACATTAGCTTTTTCTCTGTTCCCAAACTCCAGAACCTTTTCTGTCTCAGGTCTTTGTTCCTGCTCTTACCCTTGTTCCTTAGTCATCACGTCTCTGGCCCTTTATCTTCCAGTCTGCAAGGGGATGGGTGCCTTGGTTCTGAGGGTGTGGATCCAGGAGGTGCACCACACCAGCCACTCCACACAGTGACTTTTCTAGGGTCATTTGTGGGTACAAGATTTGTTATGCAACCCATAGTGGAACTATAGGAAAAATCTCAGAGATCGTTTGGGGGATACTTGTTGGTATTTTAGGAGAAATCTCACTGTTGGGTTGCAAGTCAACAAAGTTTTGTATGCATTTTGGAGACTGCAGATGACAATTTGGGGTGCTTCTGTGGAAGTTGTGGGAATCTCATTGGAGTATGTGCATCATTAGAGACATCTTCCATTTTATTTAATAGATTACCGAAGTGCTTGCATATGGGATGGGGTCATTGTGGGTGAAAATATGGTGTTGTGGGTCCTTGGGCATCTTTATGTTTATTGTTCCATCAAGCAAGCCTGAGTTATTGGGTCCTGGAATGAGATGTGAGATTTCATGGCAGAATAGAGGGGTCGTTATGGGGTCTCTGGGGAGTGTGTTGGACCCCGTGGCAGCTTGTAAGAGTGTCCAGAGCAGAAGTAGTGGTGCCAAAGGCTCAGGTGGCAGGTTGTTATTGTTAGGGAGGACTTACTGTGGGTAACTTTCTGGGCACAACTGGGGAGAGGCTGTACGGGCCCCTGACTCTACAGGCACGTTGTCCCAGGAATCAGAGGGCAGACACGGCCACAGTGATCTGCAGCTCAAAGGCTCATCCTTGGGACTATCCTTGAGGAAAAGATGCAGCTACTACTTCCTTGTGGCCAGGCCAGTGCTGGTTTCTCTGTGTTGGCCTCCCCCTGCCCTTCCTAACAGACAGACAGACAGTCACACACACACACACACACACACAGTCACAAGGTAGCTGAGGAGCAGAGGAACAAGATGTTTTAAACTAAATATGGAACAAAGGTATTTCTCCAACAGGCGGGAGGTCAGGAGGTCCTGGGAGAGTTTGGAGAGAGGAACGCAAACACTGGGAGGCACTGGGAAAATACAACTAAAAACTCAAGTAAAACTAAAGCTAAAAAAAAATATTTCCCGCCACCCAGAAAACCTTTCCACAAGAGTTGAAGAGAAAGAAAAAGTTTTATTATTGAATAAGCATTAAACCTAAGAATGATACCATCATCGAGGATCCACGAAAAGTTTGCAAAGGGAGAAAGAAATCTCGCCGTTGTTTATAGCCAAGCAGATAGAACCCATTATGTACATGTTCTCAAGATAAGTGATTATTAGTCCTCAAGTAAGAGGACTTGACAGCACTGTTTGTCAAACATAGTTCATCCTATATTATCCTGGTAATTGCAGTGGCCATTTTGTGTTAAACTGTCTTCATTCAAAGGGAAAATAAAACTTCTCACAGCAGCAAGTATATGACAGCAGGTAGATTTACAACTTGGTGACAGGTACCTAAGTGAAACTTCTACCTTTCTACCTGGACGGGGAAGTGGGGGCACAGTCTTTCTTGGTATTTACATTTCAAAGAGATGGCTCCCAGATCCTTGAGAAAAACATTCTTGGGCCATTAAACTGGCTAGAAGCTTATAGAGCAGACAAAGAATTTGTAATTGCAAGAGTTTTTTGTTTGTTTTCAGTTAATGCTCCAATAAAAGAGAGGAGAGGAAAGTCGCATTCCTTTTTTGTACCAGAGATAATTTTATTGTTATTATTTTCATTATTATTTGATTATTATTTGCCCTTACAGGGCTTAAAGTCCCAGTAATGGGAGGGAGATTCCTGAACTTGAGGAAGGAGAAGCTGTGCATGTTCTCACCAAGTGACCCTGCGCTCAGCAGTTACTAAAGAGTGGGTGATAAAAGGGATCACATTTAGGGTAAGGATTCTTTCTACTGAAGACACATACGCACTCTACATACACAGTGCCGCGTTCGTCCTTTATCTTTTCTGGAATGGCAAAGTGGGGGCTTCCCCAGGTAGGTGACTTGATGAAGAAAGCTCCTTTTGTCTGTGCCTCTCCTTTGTCCCCTCTCGAGTCTTCCGACTTCTCCTTTGCTGTTGTGTTCACACACTTCCTGCTGTTTATCAGTTTGTACAATCTTAGAGTGAATCAAGCCAGAATTTGGGGACTGCAAATGTTTCAGCCAAACGTCATTGCAAAATCAGAAATCTTAGACATCGGGAAAATCTCCATCAATGGGTCTCAGCAGCCAAGAGGACTCTCCTCTTTCTGCAGAATTCAGGCTTCTTTATTGCCAGTGCAATAAAGAAGGGTGCATTCAGCCCAAGACAGCTACCCCACAAAATCAACTCACCACGTTTCTTACATGTGCCCTTCCCACCTGCTGTGGGTGAGGAGAGTGGTCTCAGTGAGGGACTCTTGGCTCTGCCATCCTCTGCAGCCCCTGGCCAGCTCCGCCCTCACTTGTGAGAAGACCCTTCGAAGCAGAGCTAGGACCCCTGCATACATTATCCTCCAGCGTGAAGCCCATGCCAGAAGCCGTCAATCATTCATTCAGTGCATATGGAGCCTCTACTACATGGCAGGCTTTGTTCCCTCTGCCTAGGGATTAAAATTGTAAACCAATGGAATATAATTGCCTGCGTCATCCAGGTTATTTTAAAAGATGGTGACAGCTAAACCTTCCAGTTACTAATAGCCATGCAAGTTAATTGCCACCAGACAGAGGATTCATGTAATCATTTCCTCACAACACTTGACTTCCTTGCTTCTGCACACCATCTTCTCATCCAACTCTGCCTGCTTTGTGTCTGTCCCCCTCTCAGCTGGAGGAAGACATAAACCCAAGTTGCCTGGTCTTATTTCAGATTCCTGGCCCAGCTCCTCTGGAATTTCCCTATTGGCCTATTCCATGCCATTTCCTCTGGAGCCTCTCAGAAGTCCAACTCCTCCTTTCCCATCTTCACTTTCAGCCAAAGACCTTTTTTCTGAGCACCTGGAAGCAATGGGAAGAGATCTTCTTGCTGGGCCACCTGGGTTTTTTGCTTCACTGCTGACTGGGAGTAGTCTGTCCCTGCACCTAGCTGTTCCCCACCCTGCGATTGTGCCGTTGTTCCAGACCCCCTCACTGTCTCAGGATGACACTGCATCCTTCTGCCACCATGTCATTTTTTACCCCTAGGGAATTATTTTGGTCGTCATACTCAGATGGTGGTATAGCCCAACTTTAACAAAACAAAACATAGCCTTTTTAGTCACTGCATTCTCTCATCTTTAAAGAGAAAAATCCTCAACTACATTGTCTCCTGTAATAAGAGCCCTTCTTCTATGCTCCATTTCAGAACAAAATACACTAAAAACTTGTTCGTACTCTGTCTTCAATTCTTGCCTATGATTGTCCCTTGAACCCTATCCAGTCAAATTTCCTCATCTATCATTCCATTGATACTTGTCAGAGGCAGTACTGTCCTCCCATTTCTAAATCTAGTGGTTAATTCACAGTTGGCATCTTATCCTGTCAACAACACATTGAACAGTTGATCACTCTGTCTTCCTTTAAACACTTTTTTTCTTGGCTTTTAGGACATTCTACTATTTAAAAATAAATCTTATCTATCATCTGTCTGTCTTTCACCTTCCTTCTCCCGTGTCTGTTCACTTCTCAGTTTGCTCTGCTGGTTTTTCCTCAACTCCCTGGTCTCTAATTATGGGAGTACCCCATAGCTTAGTCTTGGACCTCCTTTCTTCTCTTTCTGCACCCAGTGACTTTTTATATCATCCTGTCTCATGGCTTTAAACACCTTGACATCTCCCAATTTCACATGTTCAGTGCAGACCTCACCCTTGAACTCCAGATTCCTGTTGTCTAGCTGTATCCTTGACGTCTCTGCTGGGATGTTTCATAGGCATCTCCACCTGAAAATGTCCAGACATGACCCCCTGAACTCTCTAATTGTGTTCCCCATGCAGTCCTCCACATCTCAGTTAAGAGCAGGGTCTTACTCCCTGTGGCCTAGGTGACCATCTTGACATGTTTTCCAAATATACAGGATATTATATTATTTATATGTGTTTTAAGTAAATTAAAGAAAGAACTAGATATTAACTTAAGATGGTTGAAGGAATATGTGATGTGATTTCTAGAATTCACTTGGGATGGGGGAGAACAATGTTTGAAGACCCCGGGCCTCCCTGATCTGTTCTTCCAGGACCTCTGTGAGCTCATCTCCTGCTTGTCTCCTCCTCCCTCACTGGGATTGAGCCACAAAGATGTCTTTGCTTTTCCTGGGGCTGGGTCACCTCTGCTTCAGGACTTTCCTAAGGGTGGTCCCTCTGCCTAGAACTCTGACTCCTCAAACGTACATGGTGAACTTCCTTCCCCTGGTTTTTGTTGTGCTATCCAACCCCCTTCTCAGTGGAACCTTCTCTGACACTCCCATTTAACATTCTAGGCACACCCTTACCCAAGCCCTGGCCTATAATGCCTGCTCTGCCTGTTTCTCTCTGCTCCTTCCCCTTCCACTGTCTGCATGCAGGGGCCAGGGCCCCAGGAGAGAGCAGAACCACACGGTGGGATATGTGCTGTGCTGGCCTCCTCTTGCTCCCTCTTGCCTTCACATTGCAATGTTGAGGCATATTGCAGATACCTCTTGTGCCCGGTTCCCAGAGATTCCCCTTCCTGTGGTCAAGGGGGATGAGGCCCAGCCTCAAGAATGTTTAAAGTACCCCAGGTGATTCTGATCTGTATCCAGCATGGAACAGCAGGGCTCTGGATCATCCATTTCTGAGGACCCAAAGCAGCCCCTAATCCAGAGATAGCTGAGGGGGCCTGTCTTCTGCATGGGGTTTGATCAGGCCTGGGCCTGTGTCTTGAAGGGGAGGGTCAGTCCAGCTCAGATCCCCACTGCTGCACCTTATGCATCAGCTTAACCAGGAGGGGAGTGACTTCTGAAGAAAGGGGTCAAAAAAGTCACATGTTGGTCTGTGTGTAGGGTTTTACTGTCCCTGAATCCCTCCCTCCTGTGGCTGTGGGCAGCAGAGGACTGTCATTTCTTCATGGTGATGTCCTCCCTGTGTGTGTAAGTATGTTGACTCTGAGTGTTAATAAGTAGCATATTTCTGACACTCAGGATTGACGTCTCAAGACTCACCCTGCCTGAGGAAAGAAGCCCAGAGAAGAAAGAAGAGGAAAGAAGGAGGAGTCAGGAATGACTCTTTCTCAGGTAAAGTCATATTCTCAGTTCGTTGTCCTGTCCTCTTCATCCTGAAAGGCCATTTGGACTTGATAATCTCTCTCTCTGAAGTGTCCTGCCTGACACGTTTGCTGGCACTCCCCCCAGGACCTTCCCTCAGTCTCCTCTCATCTCCATGCAGATTGTATCTCATATTTTTACATACATGTGTTTAATGGAGATCAAAATTAAATGTTTTTTATACATTTTTTTCAATTTTTACAGTGTTTTTTTTGTAAGTAGGCTAATATAGAATAATGTTGACAATCTTATTTAAATTTAGTACAATTTATACATATTCATTGTATCAAAAATGCTAAAAAGATGATAGATAATACAAATTTACCCAGAATTTTTCATGTAGAGGGTATTAGTTTTATTTCAGTTAATTTCAGTGTGTATGTTAGTGCACACGTGTATATGTGAGCAGGAGCCCATGATGTGTATAAAAGACATCACTTCAAAAATAAATTTTTTGGGGGCCGGCCCTGTGGCTTAGAGGTTAAGTGTGTGCGCTCCGCTACTGGCAGCCCGGCTTCGGATCCCGGGCGCACACCGACACACCGCTTCTCCGGCCATGCTGAGGCCGCGTCCCACATACAGCAACTAGAAGGATGTGCAACTATGACATACAACTGTCTACTGGGGCTTTGGGGAAAAAAGGGGAGGAGGATTGGCAATAGATGTTAGCTCAGAGCAGGTATTCCTCAGCAAAAAGAGGAGGATTAGCATGGATGTTAGCTCAGGGCTGATCTTCCTCACAAAAAAATAAATAAATAAATAAAATTTTTTAAAACAATCTTTGCAAGTATGTCTTATGTTTTCCATTAGACTTAAGTTTTTTTCCTGCACTACCATGTTAATGAGTTAAATAGCAGTAAGAATAGTAACTCATTGTGTATAAGCATGTGTGTATATATTGACCTCTTTTCTAGGTGTATGTTTTTAGCCTTGAACTTTTTTCAGATTGTCTCAGGAAACGCTCTGTGGATGTATCTTTAATGTTGTATGTGTTACTTACTGGTGTGATGGTGTAGGTTCCAGTCTAAAGTGCTGCCACCTGGTTCAGGCGCTGGCTCTGCCATTCATTATTTGGCCTGTGATGAGTCTTAGAGTGTCTGTGACAGAGTTGTGTCCTCTGTAAGGTGGGCACAAATCTTTCTCTAGATGCTATGTTGTTATGTGCGTTACTACTTACAAAACGTTTAGAGTCATGCTTATCATGTGAGAAGTGTTCAAAAGTTTTAGTTATTACATTATCATCATCATTCTAGCTTTTCAATTCTCACCTTTCATTGAAGCTGCTGTGGACTTTGTCATCCTGGAAGACAACTACTCATGCTGTAGCTCATCTGGAAATTAGTTAGCAGTTGGTATATAGAACGTAATATCTAGAACTTGTATTTAGACGACGCTTTGGTGAATTTTTTTCATTTGTATACTTCTTTTTTTATTTTTCCCTTCCTTTCAAATGAGAACTTTATTTAAGTCTCTTGGTTCAGGTACATAATGGAGATGATACAAATGTCTTACCCCTTTTCTCCCTGGGCCCACTATTGTCCCTTAGGACCCCATTTAGTAATTTGGTGACTAGAAAATCATTCTAGTGACTGGTGGTATTCCTAACTCCAATGCTGGTGCTTGTGTATTTGTTCTCCTGTATTACATGAATATATCAGTGGAAGGTAAGCCAACAGGGCTCAGGCCTCATTAATTTCTCTTTGTTCAAATCTAGAAGGTCATGTTTTCTTCTGCACCATTATTTCTTTATGATGTTATAGGATAATTCATGAAATTCTCTTCTTGTATTCACCTGAGAGTGAAAAACACATTCCTAAAATATTCTTTGGTTCCCAGTATATCAGTTACAAAAATATGTTCATCTTCTGAATATCAGTTTCCTTTTCCCTTATTTTTAGGTTTGTTTTTTTGGGTTTTGTCGTTTTGTTTACTCAGATATTGCATTGAAATTCCAGACTCTGCCTTCTTCCTGTGACTACTTTTCTACCCCAGATGGAGAGCTTCAGTTAACATGATTGTTGGCTAAGAAGGTATCATCATAGTACACCAGAGAAGTCCATATGTCTGGAATCTGGAGGAGTACTTAGGTTCCTACCAAAGACTCACTTTTTTACCTGGGGCAAATTGCATAACTTCTTTTTTTTTAATTATTATTATTTTTTATTGAGGTATAATAGACATACAACATTATATTAAGTTCAGGTGTACAACGCAGTGATTCAATATTTGTATATATTGCAAAATGATCACCACAATAAGTCTAGTTAACATCTGTCACCATACATAGAAAATTTTTTTTCTTGTGATGAGAACTTTTAAGATCTGCTCTTTTAGAAACTTTCACATATGCAGTACAGTGTATATATGTCTTTTGTCTTGCACAAAATTTTAGAATCCAGTGATTTTAAATCCTGTAAAATTCAGTGGTTTAATGGATTTCATATCTTCTGATGGAAAAGTGTAATAAAACAAAATTAAGGATATATGACTTGCTCAGACTTCTCAGTGGCTCTGTCAGAACATTCATTTCTGTCTAATTGACTCTTACACCTTTCTCCTCTTCTCATTTTTGTGAAGATAAGAACTCTCCTGATGTCCTGTTGGTGAAATGTGTTTTCATTTCAGGAACTGTTGACGTTCAGGGATGTTGCCATAGAATTCTCTCAGGAGGAGTGGGAATGCCTGGACCCTGCTCAGAGGGCCTTGTACAGGGATGTGATGTTGGAGAACTACAGGAACCTGCTCTCCCTGGGTGAGGATTTTTTCCCTCCAGAAGTTGGAATCTGCCATTGTGTATCTTTGCATTTTTCTCTTGAGTCTCTTGGGAACCCCTACCTTGCTTGACTGCGATGGAATCCCTGTTGATTCAGAAATGAAAAGCTATACAATGCAATTTCTGGATTTTAAGCTTCCACTTTCTTTAGGTCATCTGCCTACTTCATGTTAGGTTAGTGGTAGTTATACAAGTTGAGTAAGTACGAAACCTTATAGCAAAACTTGAAAACATCTGATTGCCTGGTTTTACTCTCATACTTTTGATTTAGTAGTTCTTGGAAAAGAGCTAGATATCTTTATATTTAAAATATTCTTTAAGCATTTGGAAAAAGACAGTCATTGAACAAATTTGTGAAATACTATTCTGGACCCATCTGTAATGTCCTTGCTTCTCAGCTGAACAAAGGGCTGGGATTATATTATGGAAAAGCCACAGCACATGGTCTGCCTTTTTCCATGTAAGCAGGAATCTCTCTTTCCGAGCTTAATATTATCTCCATTTTGGAGCAGGAAGAGCCCTGGACTATGAAGAGTGAGGTGAAAATAGCAAAAAAAAAACAAAAAAAAACCCAGTTACTGGGAATGTATCAAAGATATGAACAAAATAGCTTAGATGGCAGAGAAGAAGTGACTTTATCAAATATTGTTTGGGAAATTGTTCTCAAATGTGAGAGGTCTGTTGGAAAATAAAAGTTTATTTCTTGTGAGCTCTCAAAGGAAATTGTTCTTCCCCTCCTCTTACCACTCTCTCCTTCCCATGTGTAAAAGTTTCTTCCCATCGTCCAGTGGTACTCCAGCTCATTGCAAAGATGACGGCAAAGACTTCATCGTAACATTCTGTTATCCACCCACTATATGACCTCTTTCCTATCTCGACTTTGGGGAGCACAGAGAGGGCTCTTTGTAAGGTGCCTTCTTCCTTCTTGGGCCTCTCCTGAACTCAGTTCTCGGTTGACACAGGTCAGAGCTGAGGCCTCCCTAGTCCTGGCTTGCAGCCTTCTCAGCTTCCATCCTCATTTCGCATACTTGAGAGACCCTCTTTGGGAATGGGAAACATTAGCTGCTCTTCCGTTGCATCTGGGTCCCAGAGTCTCTCTCAGGAGCCAAAGCCATTTCTTCATTTCTGCTTATGCCCTTAAGGAGCATGTGTGATGGGAATAGCGTGGCTCTTTTGAGATTGTTACTCAGCAGTACTGTAGAGACAGTGGGCAGAGAGAACCTTTCTCTGATCCCCAGTCCTTCTTGGGGACCATATCTTAGGCTTTCAGGAACTCATCTTGGAGTCTGTAGGCAGCTGCAGGTCCTGTTTCAATATCCCACAAAATCTGACCCCCTTGATTGACTTTCCTACCTTTTCTTTTTCTCCCTCTTGTGGCTCCTACTTAGTCTGGGAATGTGGAAGAACTTGGCTCTGGCTGATTTCATATTTTCCTAAGTTTGTGTGATTTTTTCCTCTGAAACTTGCTTGGTTTTGAAATATGCCCACCTAGTGTCCAAATTTTTTTGGCAGTTCTTTTTGGAAGTGGGTGGCCAGGTGGTTCTTCCTAGTCTGTCTCAGTCAGGAAACTCCTCTGAAACCTGTCCCCCATGGGTGACCCTGCTGGTATTTGAAATACTGGTGCCATAGCTTTCAGCATCACAGCAACATGCAGTCGCCACAGTATGCCAGCTGACAGATGGTGGTGTAGTTGAATTGGCCAAAATTTGTTATATAGGATACTTTGGTTTTTCTATAGTATATTTTAAGTTTTCTAAACATAGCTCATGTTTTATATAAATTTCATAGATATTTTATATTTTGGTTTAAATTCTTTATTGTAATAAATCATCTCTTTGGCTAGATTCATGATGTAACTCTTGGTATACTAAACTAATATTTAAATATCTAATTTTATTTTATAGGAAACATAGCTAGTTTCTTGTGTTGCATGTACTTTTTCATCACTGTTACTTATGATACTGTTTTCCACAAAATTTCTAAATTTCTGGAAATTGCAGTTTTCAATTAACCCGTGAACACTGTTTTGTTCCTCATCTTCCATTTAACCTGAATTTTATACCTACAGTTCACCTGTCTTTGTTGACTCCTAGCCCAGTTGTCTCCTGTTGTTCTGTGGCTAGTCTTGGCTTCTTATGTTGCTGATCACCTCTGGACAGCCACCTCGCCCATGGATCTTCTGGAACTGCCAAAAGGTGTTTCAACACATAACTGCTGCTGCTAATACTGCCTTCTTTAGAAGTCATTCCTTACTCTTCATCATATGCCTGTTAAGGCTATTAATGTTCTCCTGATGATCTTTATGAAGACAGAGTTTATTAATTTGGGACAAGCGCACATTATTTTTTGTTTATTCATGATAACTGTGTGTATACGAATGCATATAGTAAGAGCGCCCTTCACTTCATGCATGTTTCATGTGAGGATTATATTAAGAGATCCAATGATAGAATTTCAGATAATTAGAGGAGGCTAGCCTAAGAGACACTGTTATTCTTATATAATATAAAGAAACTTAGCCTCAAAATTTTAACATGTCAAAAGTGGTAAATATCTATTTTTAAAATATATTGTGAAATTCATCTCTTAGATTGCTAGTGTTATTAAACATTTTTATTCATGTGGAATTCACATAACATAAAATTAACCATTTCAAAGTGAGCCACTCAAGGCATTTAGTATATTTACCAGTTGTGCAACCACCTCTGTCTAGTTCCACAACATTTCCATCACTCCATGTTAGCATCCATTACCCGTTAAGCAGTTTGTCCACATTGTTTTCTCTCCTCAGTCCCTGGAAACTTCCAGTCTGCATTCTCTCTCCATGGATTTATCTATTTTGTAACATTTCATAATTTTTTTCAATATTATCTTAACTATTTAGGGCCCTTTGCAGTTCCTTATAAATTTCATCACCTTTTGCATTTCTCCATGAAAGTTTCTTGGAATTTTGATAGTGTCTACATAGAATCTGTAGACCACTTTGGTGACTATTACCGTCTTAAAAATGTAGAATCTTCCAATTCATAAATATGGAATTACTTTCCATTTATTTAGGTCTTCTTTAATTACTATCAGCAATGTTTTGTAGTTTTCAATCTCATGTCTTGCACCTCCTTGTTTAAATTTATTTTGGGGTATTTTATTCTTTGGATATTATCATAGAGGGAATTAGTTTTTCAATTTCCTTTTGAGATTGTTCATTATTGGTGTATAGAAACACAACTGATTTTTGTATGTTGATACTGTATCCTACAACTTTACTGACATCATTTATAACACTAGTAGTTGTGTGTGTGTATGTTTTTTATGGAATTTTCTATATGTAGGATTATGTCATCTGCACATAGAGATAAGTTTTCTTTTTCTTCTCAAATTTGTATGCTTTCTATTTCTTTTTCTTGCCTAATTGCTCTGAGTAAAACTTCCAGTACAGTGTTGGGTAGCAGCAGTGACAGTGGGCATCCATGTCTTATTCTTTATCTTAGGGGGAAAGCTTTTTATTCTTTCTCCATTGACTATATTAGCTGTGGGTTTTCTATAAATGATCTTTATCAGGTTGAGGAAGTTCACTTCTCTTTTTAGTATGCTGAGCATTTTTATCATGAAAGCTTCTGGATTTTTTCAAATACATATTTTGCATACAATGAGATAATTATGTAGTGTTGATAGTGTTTTTTTTTTTTTCTTACTATTAATGTTGGTTATTACATTGAACCATCCACCTTTGGATTTTTGGAATAAGTCCCAGATGCTGGTTTATGGTATATAATCTTAATATGCTGTGTATTCAGTTGGCTGATATTTTGCTGAGGATTTTTGCTTTTCTATACATAAGGGATATCGATCTGTAGTTTCTTATGATGTCTGTCTGGCTTTGGTATCAGAATTATGCTGGGCGCATAAAATGAATTAAAAAATGTTCCCTGTCTTATTTCTTATAGAGCAGGTCTGGTTGTAAGGAACTCCCTCACCTTTTGTTTATCTTAGAAGTCTTGATTTCTCCCTTATTTGTAACTGACAGTTTTGCTGGGGATAGAATTGGTTGAGCGTTTTTTTCTCTGTCAACAATTTAAGTATGTCAGCTGATTTTCTCTGGACTCCATGGTTTTGGCTGAGAAATCAGCTGTTAATCTTATTGTGGATCCTTTGTATATGATGAATACTTTCTCTCTTGCTGCTTTCAAGATTCTCTTTTTGCCTTTTTCTTTCAACAGTTTGTGATTTTTTTGTGATGTGGATCCCTTCAAGTTCATTCTCTTTTCTGTTCATTGAGTTCTTAGATTTGTAGATCCATGTCTTTATTCACATTTAAGAAATTTTTGACTGTATTTCTTCTAATATTCTTTCTGCCTCCTTCTCTTTTTTTCCCTCCACTTTGGGACTCAACATTGTTCATATGTTGGTCTACTTGATGGTATCCTACGGGTCTCTTGGGCTGCATTCATTTATCGTCAATCCTTTGTCTTTCTACTGCTCAGACTTGGTAATTTCAAGTGATCTGCTCTCAAGTTTGCTGATTCTTTCTTCTATCTGACCAAATCTGATGTGGAACCTCTCTAGGAAATTTTTCATTTCAGTTAGTTTACCATTCAGCTCCAGGATTTCTCTTTAGTTTGTTTTCTTAACCTCTATCTCCCTCTATTTGTTTAAACACAGATATTCTCCTGATTTCCTTTAATTCTACGTCCATCATTCCCTTTAGGTTAAATAATTGATTAAAGTTTTTCTTTAGTATGTCCAAAGTTTGGGCTTCCCTAGGGACAGTTTCTGTTATTTATTTATTTTTTGTATGTGTCATACTTTATTGTTATTTTGCCTGCTTTTAACTTTTTGTTAAAAACAGGACGTTTTGAATATATTGAAACTTTGGAAATCATAATTTTCTCTCTCCCCAGGGTATGTTGTTGCTTCTTTGATTGCTGTTGTGTGTTTATGTATTTCTTTCAACTAATTTTGTGCAGTGTGTTTTCTTTGCTGTGTGTGGCCACTGAAGTTTTTGGTTAGCTTGTTGGTCAGGTAGTGATTTGACAGATTTCCTTAATCACTTGGAATCACAAACAAAACAAAACAAAATCACCTTAGACTTTTTATACATGAGCTCTGTGTGTGTTTCTCTGTGGGATATATGTTAGGGTATGCCTTTAAATACTCAGGCAGGAAGTTTACAACTCTGCCTTAGCCTTCACTTCCTGCATGTGCAGAGTCTGATGCTAAATAGGTGGTCAAAGCTTAGGGGCTTCTCAGGTCTTTTCTCATGTGCCCTGTCCTGGGCATGCTTGGAACCATCTAGATTTCCTGGATTATGGAGGAGATTTTGAAAGTCCTTATTCCACAATACAACTCACTTTCCAATATTTTCTTAGCATTTTTAGTGTGTCCATTGTTTGCCCAGTTGTTATCTCTTGCCCTAGGTAGCAGTGGCTAATATATTTACCTTTAAATGTCTTTGACAAATGGCCCCCGGTTAACACCTCTACCTAGGTACAGTTCTGAGGTAGGCCAAATAAAGGCAACCGCTTTGAGCCAGTCCTTCAGGGACCCAGCAGGCAGATCAAGAAAAACAGCCACAATCGTTATAAAGTCCCTCTGTCCCCTCTGGTTCTGGAACACTGTACAAGCTTGAGAGCTGACATCTTCAAGGCCACTGCCTAGCAGAGGAATGGGATGAGGTCAGAGTAAATTAAAACAGCTCTCTTTTTCTTGGTTAGGAATGTGTTTGGTTTCTGGAATCTCGCCTGCTTTTGTAGAAGGAGGTACATTTGGAGTTCCCTGCTCTGCCATTTTTGATGTCACATTTCCTCACTGTTAATCTCTATAATATCACATATTTACCTGAACCTCTTATTTCAAAATCAGTGGTTTTCAACGTATTTTCCAGTTCTCATATTATATGCTCTTTCTGAAATGTAGATTCTTTATTTTGTTCTTATGAATGAATTTCTTAGACTTCCACAAACTGTATATGTATATGTAAATGTAAGTAATTATTTACTACTGCGTTTGTCTTAGGTTATTAAAATGTTTATTACTTTTTATTATGATTAACAGATAATTAATTTTTAGCATATATTATGTAATATAAGCACAGTATACTAATCGTTAATGTTGCAGTATGCCTCTTATGCATGGATTTAATTTTATATCAGGTATTTACAAGAATATTTTCTTGTTCTAAAAGTGGTTTTTTAATTTTGTGTACAGTAAGTATTCAGTAATTAGCTTTAATATCTTATTTTTTTTTTAAATGTGAGACACCTATATTCCTTCTCTGAGTTGGTGTGAAAAAATTGCCCTTCTTTTGGGACTATAGTAACTTTTGATCAGAGAGCATTTGAAAGTAGGCTTCCCTAAAAGGAATTTGAATTACATGTAATCACTCTTTCTTTATTGTGGAATCTTATATCCTTTGTGTTTTTAAACATTTGCAGACCTTAGTTGAGAAGCTTGACAACCCTGTTAATTATGAGTTTTAGTTTTGGTGTAATATTATATTTTTTAATATAAAATATCCATCTTAACAACTCTAGTTAATAGGAAGCCTTTGATAATTTCTGTGTTACAGATATCTCTCCTGGATATGTGATCAAAGAATTATCACCAAAGGAGGACATTAATAATGGAGAATTATTCCAAACATTTATTTTGGAAAGACATGTAAGTCATGATTTTGATGATTTTGATTTCAGAGAAGTCCAGCAAAATATGCACAAGTTTGAGACTCAGTGGGTATGTGAAGAAAAAAATTATGAAGGGGCGAGTACAGCCCATTACAAAAATTTTGCTGGTAGAAGAGATCAACAACATCATAAATCCTGTAATAATTTCCCTGTGACACAGAATGTTTCTGTAAGAAGAAGTACGTCTCATTATTATAAACATGACAAGTCATATGTGAGGAATAAGGAACTAAAAAAAGACATAGGCTATTCAGGAAAAAAGTATATGAAATCTTTTAAAAATAGGCTTGGATTAAGCTTTCATTCACATCTGGTTGAAGTGCACAGATTTCAAACTGAAGAGAAACTTTATGAATGTCATCAAGTTGAGAAGTCTATCAAAAATTGTTCTTCAGTTTCACTGCTTCAAAGAATTCCTCCTAGTGTCAAAACCAACATTTGTAATAAATATGGGAAAGTTTTTATGCATCCTTCATTGCTTACACAACACCAGAAAACACACATTAGAGAAAAACCTTACAAATGTAATGAGTGTGGGAAGGCTTTTAGCCATTGCTCAACCTTAGCTAATCATCAAAGAATTCATTCTGATGAGAGACCTTACAAATGTATTGATTGTGGCAGAGCTTTTAACAGGTTCTCAAACCTCACAAGGCATCAGAGAATTCATACTGGAGAGAAACCATATAAATGTAATGTATGTGGTAAGGATTTTATGATACGTTCGCACCTTTGGAGTCATGAGCGAATTCATACTGGAGAGAAACCTTACAAATGTAATGAGTGTGGCAAAGCCTTTTCTGAGCGTTCAAATCTTGCTCAACATAAGAGAATCCATACGGGAGAGAAACCTTACAAATGTAATGAATGTGGTAAGAATTTTACCACACGTTCACACCTTTGGGGTCATGAGAGGATTCATACTGGAGAGAAACCTTACAAATGTAATGAGTGTGGCAAAGCCTTCACCGGGAGTTCAAATCTTACTCAACATAAGAAAATTCATACTGGAGAGAAACCATATAAATGTACTGTATGTGGCAAGGCCTTTAGTCAGAATTCAAGCCTTATAGTTCATCAGAGAATTCATACTGGGGAGAAACCTTACAAATGTCATGAATGTGGCAAAGCCTTTAAGCAGTACTCGAGCCTCAGTAGACACCAGAATATACATGGAGTGAAGATACAGATGTAAAGTGTGTGATGAAGCTTTTGTTAAATATTCACACCTTTGGAGTCATGAGGGAACTCACACTGGAAGGAAACCTTACAAAAGAGTGGAGGAAAGCCTTGAGGCCAGCATGGCCTTGCCTCAGGATTCACCAAAGATTTCGTACTGGAGAAAATTCTTATAAATATAATGAGTGTGGTAAATTGTTTAAGCAGTTTTCACAATGTTCTATGCATCAGACAATTCCTACTAGGGAGAACTAAATCTAGTCCTTTTTGAAGATTAATCAAATCACATGGTACATTCTGCTGAGTCATTGAAAGCCAAAATCATTTAAAATTCATGAGATGACGGGTGTAGAAGGACCAAGGACCTTGGTGGAAAATCCCACTTACCTTCAGTTTATATAATATTTTTATTCTTTTAGATTTCTTGGTAAGGCTGCATTATTATTGACATTCAACCTGAGGTTCAAAATCTGTTATTGATGTTATATGTCTTCATCACTGATTTTCGTGTGTTGCCGGTATCTGTGAAGAAACTGTTTTTTTGGTCCTAATGTAAATGATATATTTTTAATTTTCTTTTCCACTTGTTCATTGCTGGAAAAGAGGAAGGCAGTTAACTTTAGTAAATTAACCTTGTATCCTGAAGTCTTGCTTTGAGTGCATATGAATGTTTTATCTACCACACTTAAGGGCATCATATGAGATTTTTCAGTAATTCTGGGAATAGGCGTCACTCTGTTTTGTTCCTGGCATAAAAACAAATGAGTCTCTCTGTTTCTATACTAATATTGAGCCAATCTTGGCAATCATTAAGTCCATTTTGGTCATGGGGCAGGGTCTTGTGTACTATGTTACAATCAGCATCTGCAATTTTTTAAGATCTCAAATGCTCTATGCATATTTGGTATTGGCATGTAGAATAAGTCTTTACACATAAATGGAAACTTGTCACAGCCAAAATTATAAAATAACGTACTACTAATCTAAACTATGATGACAAGTTATGAAAACAACTAAATATAGATCTAGATTATTGGAAGAACGTACTAACTAGCTTTTTCAGTATATTGTGATGGTAAATACTATACTTTGTTACCATCTCCACTAAGTTTAAGTCCCCAGTCTGCTGGTAACCAAGATGTGAATTTAGTAAAATCACTTCACTCTCTCTGCATAAGTTCTCCTCCTCTTTAGAATAAAGATAGTAATAGTTTCCACCTCCAAGATTTGTGAAGAATAGAAATGTTACCAGCCTTCATATCAGTGATTCTTATGTTGTAAGTGTTCTTTAAAAGTTATTCATTCAACTCTTGGAAGGCCCTTAAGGAAAGTAAGATTTAAGTAAATATTTCTCAGTGGGAACTAATGGTAAGTGGAGAATATTGGATTTCAGTTGAAATGGTAAATGTAGCCCATGTTTCAGGTTCCCATGCAGTCTTCTCCAGAAGAAAAATGTCAGTCATTGGAAACTATCAGATGGCCTCCAGGTTTTTGGCAATCAGATTGAATTGATTAGAATTCTGGGAAATTTCTCTCTTCTTTACCATTATATCTTCCTATCCTTCACTAGGTGAAGGTTATGGTCCACAGATTTGATTGTCAAGCACCGGCTTATAGCCAATTAGTCATCATCTGAGGCCGGCCCCGTGGCTTAGCGGTTAAGTGCGCGCGCTCCGCTACTGGCGGCCTGGGTTCGGATCCCAGGCGTGCACCGACGCACCGCTTCTCGGGCCATGCTGCGGCCGCATCCCACATACAACAACTAGAAGGATGTGCAACTATGACATACAATTATCTACTGGGGCTTTGCGAGGGAAAAAAAAGGAGGAGGATTGGCAATAGATGTTAGCTCGGAGCCGGTCTTCCTCAGCAAAAAGAGGAGGATTAGCACAGATGTTAGCTCAGGGCTGATCTTCCTCACAAAAAAAAAAAAAAATTAGTCATCATCTATCTAGGAATCTCCAGCACAGTGACAGCTTTTGGGTAGAAACATTTTTCTCAATGATTTTGGATGCAAATTTGTTAGCTGTGTTTACAGAGTAGTACTGTACTATATTTATGTAAGATGTCACTATTGGAGAAAACTTTTGACGGTTACAAGGGACTCTTCTACACTCTCTTAGCACCTTCCTGTGCATTTATAATTATTTCAAAATAAAAAGTTAAAAAAAAGGCAACAAGGTATACTGTGGGTTTTACAAAATTCAAATCCAGCTCTTTGTTCAAATGAGAATAAAAGATATTATAAATGAATCTAAAAATAATTCTTAAAACTGTCCACTCATTGCCTCCTTCTAAATGTTTAAAAGGTATGTAAATATGGATATGCCTGCATCCTACATAACATGGATCTACGCTATTTCCAAGGCATCCTGAATCAGACCACAGGGGTAGAACCAGAAAATTGGATGTTTAAAGTGTTTGCTATACTATGGATTGGTGGATATTTACTTCTGGAACCTCCACCAATCCTTCATGAAGTGACCAGGTTATCTGAAGAAAGGGGAAGACTGACGTCCAGAAGGACCGTTGAGATTCTTTTAATTTCTGAATCAACAAAGCTCCAATCTTCCCCTTAAGAACAGGGATCAGAACCTCAGTCATTCGAGGCAGGGCCTGTGAAGAGACTCACGGTGGAAAAAGCAATGATACACAAGGACAGATCCTGCCTTATGGAGGGAAGTTATCCTCACGCAAAAAGACCAGTTTTCTGTTATTCTCTAATATATCGTGTCTCTGCACATAGGCTCTGTGATCAGGGTCCAGGCATTCACAGTGCTTCTAAGAGAATTTTCTGGACATATTGGTGAATGTCACAGTCCCTGAAATGAAATACACAGACGTTTGTAGAAGCAGCAATGGGGAACTTCTATTTTAACACAATAGAAGACAAGAGGAGGGGTATGAGGATTGGTTCTGGTGTAGTATGAGGATTATTAGTTGGGCTTGGTGGTAGAACTTCTGGGTCCTGACTTTGGACAAGTTGTATAACCTTTGTGAGTCTCAGATTGCTCCTTTGAGATGGCACCTGCCCTGAAAATCTCAGTTGGCTATTGTGAGGCTCACAGGGGACCTTCCTGTGAAATCATAGTAAATAGAAGCACTGTACATGTGTGAGCCTTCTTGTTATAGTTGTAGACCATGTAACTTTGCATCCTAATTCAGGAGATTCTCAGTCTAATTGTGTATACTCTCCAAAAGCCATTCTGGGCCTCTGGTATCATCCCCATACTCCTACCTTCACCCCCTCTAACCTGGCCTCCTATTTTCCCGACTTGGAGGGTTCGCCTGAAAAAGAAAAAAAAAAGGTGGGGTAACATGACTCCTGCTATCTCTGAGGCAAAGCTGATTAATGTTGCCCCCTTCTTTCCTATATCCTTTTCCTAATATAGCTGGTGCAATCCCAGGACTGCAGTATAGCATGGGATTGACATGGTGGAGAGAATTTATAGGGAATGAAACGTGAAGGAAAGCTTTAGGGTGCAGGATAAAAAGACTAGTAAAGTTGGTGATAAACAGGTGAAGGACTCCCCAAAATGAGACAAACGATCAGCTTTAAAAGGATCCACGAGTAGAGCATTCAGTCATAGTCTTAAACAGGCTTGATCAGCAGCATGATTACAGTCAGTTACTTCAGTGAACATGCACTTACCATGGCAAGCTTCTAAATGAGTGACCCAGACAGTTATATCACAGGTAAGTTTGTTTCTGCAATTTACAGACCCAAAGATAGTTGCCCTTAGTCTGCCAGTCTAGTTTTCCAAGTGTCAGGGCAGACAGCTTTCTCAGGGCCAATACCACAAGATCCTGGGTTCTAGCCACTGAGGAGAGCAACCACATCTGCTTTCATTTCTTCATGTTCTGCATTGAGGCTAAACATCCACCCAGCCCAGTGGATGCTGTCAGGTTTCAGTTTTGCTGGACCATCACTGAACCAAGGCCAGGCATTTAGGCGAGTCTTGGATAATTGAGGGCATCCTGTTGCAAAGGGCTTCACTTCAGGTCCCAGATACAACTTATTCTTGTAAAGCTGAGATACTGCAGTCCAAGTTGACGCATATCAAAATGGGAATATCAGACTAGACAGTCACAAGGCGTCTGTGGGTCAGTCTTCAGTTTTGACAAAAGTTCAGTAGCAAGCTAACTGCTGCTTTTCAAAAGCAGTTTACCTGTTGTGTCAAACCTGAGTCCACACCCCAAGGGGGTCTTCTAGGTGGAGGTGCCTTCCTTTGCCAGAGACTCCAAATGGCAGAGTCAAGCACAGAGACTCATTTGTCTCCCGTGCTCTAGAAGTCTTTTAAGGGGCTGGGCCTCAATTTGGATGTGAGGGGTGAATGAGACAATAGTTACTATTTTTCTTTTCCACTGGAATGATTGAGCATTGTAATCTGCCCACACAATCCAATAAACTTTAATTGGAAAAGAAGACTGAATTTGTCATGTTTTATCAGCCTTCCCTACCAACAGAGGGAACCTTCTAGACAGGGCTCTTGAGACTCAATGATCTCCAACTGTTGGAGATTTTCTGACTCTCCAACAACGAGAACATCATTTATATAGTGAAAACTTGGACATCAGAGGGTAGAGGCTAATGGGCTATACCCTCACCCACTCACTGATGGCAAATGCCAGTGGAGTTTGTTTCATAAACACTGCTCTACCTTCACTCCACCCTGAAGAATGGATAAATATGGAATCTCATGCAAATGGTGATGTTTGGGAAAATTGGTACATTTTGAAAAGTCTTTGGTAGTATTTACTAAAGCTGAGTAGAATTAAGCCTATGACCCCATGAAATCCACTACTACATATATAACCACAGAAATTTGTACGTGTCGCCAAAACACCAGTTCTAGAATTTACGTAGCAGTACTATTATTGATAATAGCCCCAAACTGGAAACAACCCACATATGCATCAAGAGTGGGATGATTAAATTAATTATCAGATATTCACATAATGGAATCCTGTTCAGTTGTTAGAATTCACGGAATGGAACTGATGCTAATAAATCACCCACAACATGTAATAATAAAGAAAAATTTACAAACACCACATGAAATGAAAAAAAGCCAACTATAGAATATTTCATTCTGTATGAATTCATTTATATAAGATACCAAACAGGTGAAAGAGATCTCTGCTGTTAGGTGTCAGATTATTTACCCTTGGGGATAGTAACTGGGAGGGGCACAAGGAGGCATTTTTGGGCTGACAATGTTCTACTAGAAGATCGATACAGAGGTGTGTTCAGTTTGTGATATTTCATTGTTCTGTGTACTGAAGACCTGTACATGTGTGTTTAATACTTATCACCAATTTTAAAAGTTCAGGAGAGGGGCCGGCCCCCTGGCGTAGCGGTTAAGAGCGCGCCCCGCCACTGGCGGCCCGGGTTCGGATCCCGGGCGCACACCGAGGCACCGCTTGTCAGGCCATGCTGTGGCGGTGTCCCATATAAAGTGGAGGAAGATAGGCACAGATGTTAGCCCAGGGCCAGTCTTCCTCAGCCAAAAAAAAAAGGAGGATTGGCATGGATGTTAGCTCATAAAAAAAAAAGTGTTCAGGAGAAGGTAAGTAGATTAACACTTTCCTTATGTTCTCAACATAGATATTAAAGATATTAAATAGCACCATAATTTGTTTTAAAAAGTATGCTATAATTTCTAAGGTTAAAAACTAAGATACACCGAGTATAAAACCTCCTAAGTAAAGGGGTAAATATAGAATTATTAAAAATCAACGCAGAAGATAGAAAAAATAAAATAGACAAGAGTAATGAAGACCATACAATAAGTTGGGAAATCTAATCCCAGCTATATCCACTATTATATTAAACATAAATATATAGAGTAATTGCTCTTGTTCAGGTCTAAAATTGTTTGAATCTATTTAGTTGGATATTTTTTGAGGAGATATAGTTAAAACATTAGGATTAAAAGTAAAATAATGAAATATACGTCTCATGGCATTTTAACCTATTCAACAGCCCCCATGACCATATAATAGACTTTAAATTTGACGTATGTTGTCATTATTATAGTTATGGTAAGTAGTACTATTATTACATTTATTAAGGTACACTTTTCCAATGTGATTACTTGATAAATAACAAACATAATCTGAATGATGACACACCACACACATACACGTATACACACATGCACACACATATATACTATAGTCTGTGTTTTGCATCTTGATTTGTGGTTTATCATATGGTAAATATTTCTGAATGTATCTTGTGAGCTAAAAATATGTTTATTTTTGTGCTACAAAGTTTAGTATATCAATATACATTATTTGAAACTAATTATTGTGCTTTTCAAATTATTGAATCCTTAATTCTTTACATCAGCTTCATATTATAAATACAGAGATAGTGATATTTAAAGTTTTCCTATACCTGAGAAACAACTAATTTTCTCCTGTGGAAATCCACCTGTTACAAACAGCACAGAAACAAAAAGGATTCATGACTTCCCCCCTCTAAATGACTGTTCCTCCACTGCTCCAAGTTTAGTGAAAATCTCCACTTAGTTCCTCATGTATTGACATGAGAGTGCTCCCACAAAGCTCTTTCTTTCCAACATGGCTAATTGGTATCTTCACATTGTACAGAAAAATCCATCTTCTACAGATTCCAAACCCCATGCCATTTTATCCCAGACATCATGCCTTTTTAAATTGTGAAAACTCACCTGATGTTTAAAAAAAATTGACACAAACGTCTTTGGGCTCTCTTTTTTCCCACTCAAGTTTTGTCTGGCCATTTATACATGAAAAATTTAAATATGCTTATCTCCCTCTATATAATTATATCTCAAATGACCACCATCTGTATAAAGACGTAACATACACATTTCATAACTTGGCCCCCAATACACCTACTATCTGAAACTCATTTCCCTTCCACCTTCACTCTATACTACTTCATTATTCCCTCAGAACATTTTTTCTTCAGTTTCTTGAATGACTATCTCACATGCTATTCCTTTTTCCTGGAACTTTTCCAGAATTTCCATGCTTAATTTCTGAATACAATTTTTATGTTCAGATTGAAAGGTATACCCTCAAAGACATCCACGTAATATCCAGATTATGTCAAGACCTACTGTTTTATTATTTCATAGACACTGAACTACACCACTACAGACATTGTTAAAATTTAAATTATGTAAGTATTTACATAACAATTACATAATATTTTATTAGAGTTGCTTTACCATTTATAGTTTGTTACTGGACAGAACTTAAGTCTGTCCCTGAACAAGAATGCGGTCTTGTTCACCATTCTCTTCTAATGTGACTGTTTCACAATTGTGCTTACAACTCTGTGAGGATGAGTGAATAAACAACTAAACATTGTACAAAAACATGACTTTATATATTTCTGATAGAATTAGGAGATTTTGTATTCCTTATCCAGACAAAGCAGAACCTGTATACACTGAAGCCATGATGCATCAGAAGAAAGAGGCTGACAGTTGGGAAACATCCATTGATTAAGGCAGAGGAGTTCACTAGCAACCTACTGGGATTATTAAAAAGAGAAATACAGACCTGGAAGATGGAGGAGAGAGTGTAACATGATACAAAGGTGCTCCCCAGGACAAGGATGCTTTGGGTAGCTCTGGACTGGGGAGGATCTAGGGGAGATGTTGGTCCTATGAATGTGTTGCACCCTCTGCTTGTGTCTGTACAGGATTAAAACCATGGAGATGCTGGCCCAGAGCATGAGCCCCAAACAAAACATCAGGGACTGATGACAATACTGACAGTAGTGATTGTGTGATGTTATTACCTACCTCAGAGCAGTAACCCAAATCCTCTTTCATTGTGATGTTTGTTTTGTTCCATATGCCAGTCACATACATAGGAAAAATAATATTTACCACCATGTGCAGGATCCAGCACAAGAAAATAAAGGAGCCAATGTGCTTGGGAGCTTTCACTTTAAGCTCTGTGCACCTGGAGTTCCTGGGACTGATGGTGATGGCCTGGAAGACACTCAGGAGGCAGGTGCTGCTGATTGACCACCCTTTCCCACTCTGGGAAGATAGAAAACAAGTTTGCATCAGGTATCATTGAGGACATCTTTCAGACCAAAAGCTGCCGTTGTCTGGGGGACTCCTTTAGAGAGGAGAACTAAAGAGTTGGCTGCAATCAGGTGCTTAATAATGAAATCTGTGGACCTTAATCTGCTCCCAGTGAAGTAAAGGCAGAGATAATGGTAAAGAAGGGAGAAATTTCCAAGGATTCTGAATACAGCCTGTGATAAGATCATTCCTAATGCCGCATCCCTGGAGGCCATTCTGCCAGCTGCCAGTGACTGATACTGTCTTCAGAGCCGTAGGATCCCGCATGGGAATATGATGCACTGGCTTCATTTATCATGTCAACTGAAATCCAATATTCTCCAGTTACCATTAGTTTCCGTGTAGAAATATTTCTAGTTTTTCCTTTGTTATCATGCTTTCCAGAATTAAAGGGATAACCGTTAAGAGCATTTACTATGTATGACAACTTCTGTGACGGCCATTCATGAGGTAACTTTTTTTGTTCTTCATAAATCTATGAGGCAGGCACTATAATTACTTTCATTGTAAAGGTGAGGAGAACATAGACACAGAGAGGTTAAATGTTTGTTTAAATTCACACTTTGTTGGGCCGGCCCCGTATCTTGGCGGTTGGGTGCGCGAGCTCCGCTGCTGGCGACCCAGGTTCGGATCCCGGGCGCAGCGACGCACTGCTTCTCTGGCCGTGCTGGGTCTGCATCCCACATGCAGCAACTGGAAGGATGTGCAACTATGACATGCAACTATCTACTGGGGCTTTGGGGAGAGAAGAAAAGGAGGAGGATTGGCAATAGATGTTGGCTCAGAGCTGGTCTTCCTCAGCAAAAAGAGGAGGATTAGCACAGATGTTAGCTCAGGGCTGATTTTCCTCACAAAAAAAAAAAAAATTCACACTTTGTTTAGGAGCAAAATAGGGAATTAACCTGGCTGGGCTGATTGCAAAACGAGCATTTAACCCTAGTGCTATACTAGCAAGGCTGGTTAAGTTAGCTGCATTCTTTGAGTAATTTAGTTATATATTTACTTTTACTTTTATGCCTTGTCATTGTAACTTACATTGCTGGTATATTATTTTTCAATTTGGGTTGTAACAAGTTTCAATTTATGTGTAAGGTTTATTCTGTGAGACAATATCAATTATAAATATTTAGGGATCTTAGGGAAACAAATGCACTGATTGTGGTGTAATACTGCAGGATCCTGCCTCATAACTAAGTTGGATTAAATGAATTCAAAAATTGCTGCATATTAGGATGGCAATGGAAAGATGTATTTGCCTTGATGCCAGGAATAAAAGTACCATAGCACCTATAACAGGAAATTTTGAACAAGTTCAAGTCCTGGCCTAAACTATGGAATATGAAACGCTATTACAGGATAATATCATTTAGGGTTAGTAACTAAATTATTACTAATTTCAGATCATATAATGTCTATTCATTCACATCTGACTTAAGTAAAACTATTATCAGTGAGGCAAGGTTTGTGAAAGGTATTCATATGTAAGCCACATACAAAGTAGATGTAGGGGGTGGAGTTTTGTGCATTTTATAAATTTAAATTTTAGATTTTTGGTTTTATATTAGAATAAACCACGGAATAAATCCCAAGATACATTTGAGTCTGACAGCTTCTGTCTGAATTGCAGAATTATAGCCACCTTTTCCTTAAATGCTGCTTCTTTAACTTAAAGAAGAGAACAGTCTCACAAACATTTATAATGGATGTTTTCAGTAGAGACACAATTACTGTCTCCATTAAGCACTTCATATCACCAAGGTTAAAGAAAACATTTCTATTCCAGCAATTTCCATTCAAATACACTGTTTCTTCATTGGATTAGGTGATTCCTGTGGATTCACCCTATTCTTTATTGCAAGCATGGAAGTATTATAGGTGCACCTCTAGTAATTCTGGCAACTTTGTCTATGGTTCCTGTAAGGTAGGATGAAAGCAATTGATTTCAGAACTATAGTCCTTAAGCACCTTGAGAATCAGTTTTTATCATCGTTTATATTAAACATCAACAATCGCTCTCAGTGAGGATTACATTAATCACATATGAAGCAGTTGGAGAGTGGTTTAGGAGAGGACCCCCATTTCTCTTGACTAGTTCAGCTCATGCCTCAGGAGTGATTTCTCCTTCCTGTGGGGTTTTCACACTGGATCAGTTTCAATCCCAAAAGAATTCCAGTTTCCAATAGGATCACTAACTCAGTCTTCTGAAATGCCTACTTCTCTTACAGACTCTGCCTCTCAGACTGAAATAGAAAATACTCACCAGACTCCATCCTTCTGTCTGGACAGTGAGCTCAGTGTGAAGATCATGACATAGGGTATGTATGTGGGAGAGAAGGAGCCAGACCCTCAGATATGGGTTTGTGATTCTGTGACCTCATCTCCCCATTGAAGTTTAATTAGTGTTTCACCTGTAATGGTATTGACAGGATAGGCTTGGGAAACTGAGAACATTTCTGAAAACCTTTTACCTAGTTGCTAATTGCTAAAACCAATTAAAAGTTTCTAAGTAACATTCCCAAAGAGACCACTTAAGTATTGGGAAAAGCTCTTACATTTTCGTCATTTGGGGAGCAGATAGGGCCTCACATGGAGAAGCAGAAAATGCTGAGTCTCACACATGAGGGACTGGCAACCAAGCACACGCGTCTCACTGGATGCTCTGCTTCCCTGAGTAATCTTTGTCCCCAAAAGTGATTGTTTCCCAATCTTCATACCACTAAGCCATGCCGTAATTTATGTTATGAACAAAGAAATGGAAACAAAGTAGCTGAGGATTTTCAAAGATACAGAAAAAGAAGAACATGAAGTCAAGCATTCACAGACAATTAATTTGGAAGTCTAAATCATATGGAAACTTTGTAGGAAAATATATTTTACTGGTATTGAGCACTCAGTACTGATAGGAGGCCTAAATAGAACAATGACCAGAGAAAGGGAGAAGTTTCTGAGGCCTGCGGGAATAAAAGCACTCGGATGTGATGCTTTAAAAGGTCATTCCTCTACATATCAGATAAGCCTATGAATGCTACTTGCTCAGTTCAGGAGCATTGAATGGTTCCCTCAGTCCCCTACACTTATTTTTTCCTGAATTTTCAGTAATAAACACTGATTACTTTTGTAATTAATCAAAAAATATGAAAGATGAATTCAAATCAAATGTTTGGTGTTCTTACAGAGAAATCCACATTTGATCCAGGTCCATTCTCCAGTGTCTCTCAAGAGCCAACTCAGATATTAGAGCCGTAATGGTGGACAGCTACTAATACGCCCACCCGTTACTCCAACAAACACACAATGACACACCTACACACAGATGCAAACACATGCATGCACACTCAAATAATCAAGTATACAGTCAGATACACTCAGATAATTATGCACATACATCCTTACATACACATCCAACAAAATCACTCCTCCACAGACTTTCTATATAGAAATACACACTCACATCAGTACACACTCAGTATGTTACATACACATGCAAACTCACACAGTCTCATTTTCATTCAAAAAATCAAACACATAGCATATGTATGTGTATCTTGATATTGTGTTCATATATGAATGAAGTAGTGGTATTTACAGACCTCTTATCAATTCACCTTTTATAATCCTTCCAACTCTGTACTAACTCATGAGGATGATATTACACTGTCCAAAATGTAAAAACTGATATGAGCATCACCACTTTAGTTTAAGACACTTAGCAAAACAGAGTATTGAAGCAGTGACAGCGCACAGGTGTATGATAGAGCAGGGTAAGAATGGGAGCACAAGAAAGGGCAGTATAGGGAGAATCTGGGGATGCAGAGAGTCTGGAAATGTGGGACTGTGAAACGGGAGAGAGGACAGAGGGCTCAAAGGCACAATTTGGTTAATGTCGCAGAGGGATTAAGGTGCACTGGTGAGTTTAAGGGTACAAGATGATAGAGCAAGGAAGTTAAGGCTACAGGAGGTATTGGATGCTGGGGGTGTTAGGGTTGTGGGGCATCATGGAAACAAAGGGGATTATGGGTATGGTGAGATAATGGACAAAGGTGGAGAAAGAGCAGGAAAGGATGAAAGGCTCAGGAGTGTTAATGTCTATGAGGAGTTGAAGAAAAGGAGAGATGGATCAGGATAATGGGTGGGGTATGTGATGGGCCAAGGCAGAGATGGAGGGTAGGAAGAGGAGCTGGAGTTGGAGGGATAATGGGCACCAGGAGGCAAGTGTGAGCAAAGCTATTTAGGGAGTAGGGAGGATAGTGAACATGAGTGGGCTGAAGGTCCTGGGAGCAAAGGGCAGGATTATAGGGTTGGGATAATCATGGTGGTCGTGGGAAGCTGAGGAAACCTGATGGTTGGGAATTCAGGTGCGAGTGAAGGAGGACCCAGAGGATGAGGGTGCTGGGGCGGTGGAAGGGAAGAAGGTTTGACTGACAACCCTGGAATGAGGATGTCAAATATAAACACAGCCTGACATTAAAGTGGTGAAGGCAAATTTTATTCAGTAACTTGACAGTAGGGGACAGAGCTCAGCTCCATTCCAATTTGTGCAAAGGTGACTGTTTTAAAGGGAGAAGGAGGGAGGGGGATGAGTGGGGGCTTGGTAGAATCAGGGAAGTGAAACATTATGAAGGGTTGGTAATTGTCAATGCAGTTAGGTCCTCTGTATTTACTAGCTGACCGTTCGTGAAATTACAATTCTATCCTCCCACAGATACTGAGACAGAGGCCCTATCCTTCCTGATGATTACAGTTTAAAGGAATGGCTCTCAAGTCCTAGAGGAAGACACTCCTGAGTTGTCAAAGGTACATATTCACATTTGTAAGCAATTTTTAGTAAATGCTCTAAGAAAGGGAGGTCAGGGGCCTACCATCAGGTGTTGGCTAGAATAAACATGAAATCATGTTGGCAGTATTGAGCTTTTTCAGGGAGGTATTTTAATTTTGGGGAACATGGCCTTATGCTGCTAGAAGCCATTCTAGAGTTTGGTCATGTTTTAGTGCAGAAGTTTCCACGTAGTCATTATATGCGGGAAGTTCTGTAGTTCTCAGGGGTATAGGTGATGTGGAGGAATTGAGGTCAAAGAGGACATAGAATGGAGATGGGGTGCAATATAGAAGTCTAGAACTGTGAGAGGATTGTGGGGTGACAAGTCAAGGTCTTAGGAATGATTAAAGGTCACAAGTGTGGCAGATGAAGGTCACAAAAGGAGATAAAGGTAGAGGTAGGGATGGAATGGAGGATGGGATGGTGGAAGTCATTGGGGCTGTTTGGAGGCCAATAATTGTGATAAGCCTGAGGATTTTGGAGTTGATCATGAAAGAGGCAGGAACACACAACAAGCTTCACTGGGTAGTTCTCAGACAGAGTTGCATGAGAAAGGGAGTCCCTCCCAGCAAGAGACCTTCCACAGACAGTGTCACCAGGCCGAGTCCCAGAAGGGGAAGAGCATAACGGACCTCCCATGGAAGAAGGAGAAATTAGGAGTCTTAATATGTGATGTCGACCAGAAGCACGCTGAGGAGCCTCTGAATTAGAGAGCCTTAAGTGCAGCTGCAGTTTGGGGTTTATTACAGCTACAGGGTTGTCTTACCTATGCCTAGCAGATGTTGGGTGTGGTTTGGAGTAAGATAGGCAGCTTTAAATGGCTAAAAATGTTTTTTTGAGCTAAATTTAAATTTACACAATTGAATGTGTAAGAATTTGAGTTTGGTGTCAGTGGGCTTTGGGTGAACATTGCTATCCTACTGTGGAGAAGGAAGGAACATGGAGCCACAGGGGCTATCTTTGACCCATTTATATAATCCTAAATAATTCCGCCATTCATTAATTCACTCAGTTACAGTCAAGTCACAACTTAGTCATGGATACATACTAATTTGGGATCATGAGGCAAAACCTGGCTTATATCAAATCACCCTGAAAACCCCTTAAATTGATAATACAAGTAAATATCCACAGGAAAAGTTTGAGGTGTACAACAGGTCACAACCTTTTCTGTCTTTTTTCAGGATACCAGGTATAAAATGTGACCATGTGCGTCTAGCAGGAGAGGCTGTTTACTGGACCTGGTACTCGGTGATGGAAAGAGCTGACAGGACATCCGCTTCCAGGCTTGGCCTATGTCGTGAAGAACTTGTGTGCCCTAAGTCTGATATGATGAAAATCACCTTATTTACAGTGTTAGTTCCAAAATATGATAATATTTTTAAGAAAATAAAATACCAAGGCGGAATTGACATTTTTAAGTAGAGGATCTGGTATTTATTTGGGTAAATAAATAAAGAGGGAAATTATTACATTTGTTTCCATCTGTGAATATTGAGTAATCCATTATTTGCTTATTGATTTCCAAAGCCACTTGTGACGTTTTGATATTTATTATGTGTGACTATTTAGGAGCTATAGACTCCATGTCATTAAACTCTTTGTTTATTATTATACCATTGCCACCTTCTGTTTTCTAACATTTTATTAAACTAAATGGTGGAATATGGTGGGATGAATTCCTCACAGTGCAGTAGTTCTTCAGGGATCAGGATCATTTTCTTACATTTCCAGATGTACAGTTTCTTGAATACCATTTTTGCATCTGCTGTTTCTCTTTGTGTTTGTTGTTTCAAGCAAGAGGATAAATCTGCTTGCTATGCCCGTGTCTATAAGCAAAAGCCCATTTTCATTTTTTTTTCTTGTGGTAAAATATACATAACATAAAATTTACCGATATAACCATTTTTTTTTAATTTTTTGTTTATTGCAGTAACATTGGTTTATAACATTGTAAAAATTTCAGATGTACATCATTATACTTCTATTTCTGCATAGATTACATCATGTTCACCACCAAAATACTAATTACAACCCGTCACCACACACATGTACCAAATTATCCCTTTCACCCTCCTCCCTCCCCCCTTCGCCTCTGGTAACCACCAATCCAATCTCTGTCCCTATGTGTTTATTTATTGTTGTTATTATCTACCACTTGATGAAGGAAATCATACGGTATTACCATTTTTAAATGTACACTTCGGTGGCATCAAGTAATTCATGATGTTCAACTATTATCACTAGCCATCTGCAGAACTTTTTCATCATCCCCAACTGAAACTCTGTACCCATGAAACACTAACTCCCCATCCCTCATTTCCTCTAGCCCAGGGTAACCACTCTTCAGCTGTCTTTATGAATTTGACTCTTCTAGGCACCTCATATAAGTGGAATCATACTATATTTGTCCTTTTGTTTCTGGTTTATTTCACTTAACACAATGTCTTCAATGTTCATCCATGTAGCATGTTTCAGAATTTCTTTCCTTTAAAAGTCTGAGTAATATTCCATTGTATGTATATAAAACATTTTGTTTATCCATTCGTCTGTCTGTGGACATTTGAGGTTTTTATCTTTTGGCTTCTGTGAATATTGCTGCTGTGAAAATTGATGTACAAATATCTGTTTGAGTCCCTGCTTTCAATTCTTTTAGAAATATACCTCGAAGTGGAATTGCTGAATCTTATGGTAATTCTAAGTTGAATTTTTTGAGGTCTTTCACAGCAGCAGCACCATTTTACATTCTCACCAGCAATGGACGTGAGTTCCAATTTCTCTGCATCCTTGCTAACCCTTGTTGTTATTATTATTATTTTAAGAAAAAGCCATCCTAATGAGTGTCAAGTGGTATCTCGTTGTGGTTTTAATTTGCATTTCCCTAATGATTAGTGATGTAGCACATCTTTTTGTGTGTGTATTGTTCATTTTTATGTCTTCAGAGAAATAGCTATTCAAGTCCTTTGCCCATTTTTTAATTAGGTTGATTTTTGTTGTTGAGTTGTGGGAATTCTTTATATATTCTGGATATTAATCCCTTATCAAATATATGATTTGCAAATACTTTCTCCCATTCTATGGGCTGCATTTTCACTGTTTTTGTAATGTCATTTTATGCAAAAAGTTTTTGATTTTGATAAAGTCCCATTTATTTTTTTTTTTGTTTGTTTGCTGATTGTGCTTTTGGTGTCATACCCAAGAGGTAAACTCCAAATCTAATTTATGAAGATTTTCCCTTATGTTTTCATCCAAGAGTTTTATTATTTTAGCTCTTACATTTAGGTCTTTGATCCATTTAGAGTTAATTTTTATATACAGTGTAAGATAAAAGTCCCACTTCATTCTTTCGCATGTGGATATTCGGTTTTCCCAGCACCAGTTGTTGAAAAGACTGTCTTCTGCATTGAATGTTCTTTGCACTTTGTCAAAAATCATTTGTCCAAATATGCAAGAGTTTATTTCTGGGTTTTCTATTCTATCCCACTCATCTATATAACTTGCGTTTTTCCCCTGACACCACACGTTTTTTCTTACTGTAGTTTTATAGGTAAGTTTTGAAATCAGCAACTGTAGTCCTTCTACTTGGCCTTTCTCATGATTATTTTGACTAGTCGGGGTCCCTTGAGATTCCATATTAATTTTAAGATGGCTTTTTCTATTTCTGCCAAGAACTTCCTAGGGAAATTGATAGGGATTGCATTGAAACTGTATATCACTTTGTGTATTATTGACATCTTAACAATATTAAGTCTTTCAATCCATGAATGCGGCATTTCTTTCTATTTGTGTGTGTCTTCCTTAATTTCATTCAGCAGTCTTCTGTTGTTTTCAGTGTGGAAGTCTTTCACTTCTTTGGTTAAGATTATTTCTATTTTATTCTTTTTGATGCTATTGTAAATTAAATCGTTTTCTTAATTTCCTTTTCAGATTGTTCATTAGTGTATAGAAGCACAACTGATTTTGTATGTTGATTTTATATCCTGCATCTTTGCCAAATTAGTTTATTATTTCTAACAGTTTTTTTGTTTTTTTTTTTTGGTGAAATCTTCAGGGTTTTCTACATATAAAATCATGTCATCTGTGAACAGAGATAGTTTTACTTCTTCCGTTCCAGTTTGGGTCTTTTTTATTTGTTTTTCTTGCCTAATTGCTCTGGATGGAATTTCCAATACTCTGTTGAATAGAAATAGTGAAATAGGGCATCCTTGTCTTTTTCCTGATCCTAGAGGGGACAGCTTTCAGTTTTTCACCATTGATTATGTTCTTGGCTGTGGGTTTTTCATACATGGCCTTTATTATGTTGAGGTAGTAAAAGGTCCTGACACCAATTCCAATGTGTGGAGGTGGGGGTTTTCCCCCTTCACTACCAAGCAATTATCTAGGCACCAGCTGAGTGTCCTACTTGTGACCTATTGGCTGTAAATAAGAGGTTCTCACAACCCCTTCCTTGAGTTTGATTAATTTGCTAGAATGGTTCACAGAAATCAGGAAACCCATTTACTCACTAGATAACCAGTTTATTATGAAAAGATATAACTCAGGAACAGCCAGTTGGAAGAGCCGCATAGGGCAAGGTATGGGGAAAGGGCACAGAAATTCTATGCTCTCTCAGTGTGCCAGTTTCTCCAAATCTCCTCATGTTCACCACCCCAAAAGCTCTCTGGACTCCTTATGATTGAGATTTTATGGAGGCTTTCTCACGTAGGCATGATCAATTATTAACTCCATTTCCAGCCCCTCCTCACTCCCTGGGGATGTTGGGGGTTGAGGCTGAAAATTCCGAGCTTCAAATCATGCTTGGTCTTTCTGGTGACCAGCGCCTATCCATGAGCCATCCAGGAGCCCACCCAGAGTGGCCTCATTAGAACAAAACATGCTCCTTGTGCTCTTATCACTTAGAAATTTACAAGGGTTTTAGGAGCCCAGTGTCAGGGGCAGGGTTAAAGACCAAGTATTATAATAAGAGAAGCTCCCACTACTCTTATCACTTAGGAAATTACAGGTGCTCTGTGCCAGGAACTGGGGACAGAGACCTGTATATATATTTTCTATTACTTCACAGGTAGTTTTGTTCAGTTCCTAGATTGTTTACTCTGTGTGTGTGTATTTTTTTAATCATAAAAAGTTTTTAATTTTTTCAAACACTTTTTCTACATCAAATGTGATTATCATGTCTTTTTTCTCCATTCTGTTAATGAGGTGTATTGCATTGATTGATTTTTTTTTATATCGAACCATCCTTGCATTTTGGAAATAAATCCCACTTGGTGATTTTATATAATCTTTCAAATATGCTGCTTAATTCAGTTTGCTAGTATTTTTCTGAGGATTTTTGCATCAAAATTCTTGAGAGATATCATTCTATAGTTCTCTTCTCTTGTAGATCTTTGTCTATTTTTTTATTTCAAGGTTATGCAGACCTCATAGAATGAGTTAGAAAGTCTTGCCTCCTCTTCAAATTTTGGAAGAGTTTGAGAAGGATTGGATTTAATTTTTCTATAGTGTTTGCTAAAATTCACCAGTGAAACCATCTGTTTCTGGGTTTTTCTTTGTTGGGAGGTTTTTGGTTACTTCTTCCATCTCCTTATTAATTAGAGGACTGTACAGATGTCTCTGTAGTTTAGTTTAGGTAGGATGTATGTTTCAAGAATTTGCCCATTTCATCTAAATTATCCAGTTTGTTGGCTTACATCTGTTAATAGTACCCTATTATAATCCTTTTTATTTCTGTAAAAATCAATACTTCAATTTGGCAATTAGTAAATCAAGTCTTTAGTCTTTTCTCATAGTTGATATACCTAAAAGTTTGTCAAAATTGTTAATCTTTTCAAAACATCACCTTTGTGTTTTGTTGAGTTTCTCTATTTTATTCATCTCCACTCAAATATTTATTATTTAGTCAGCTTTAGTTTATTTTTCTTTTTCTGGTTTCTTAAGGTGTAAAGGTATGTTGTTGATTAGAGATATTACTTCTTTTTAAATTTTACATATTTTATTTTATTTTTATATTGCTTTCTTTTTTATTGTGGTAAGAACATTTAACGTTAGATCTATCTACTTAAATTTTTAAATGTACAATCCAGTATTGTTAACTATAAGCACTATGTTGTATAGCAAATCTCTGTATCTTATTCTTCTTGCATAACTAAAACTTTATTCCACTTAAACAACAATTCTCCATTTTTCCCTGCCCCCGGTCCTTGACAACCCCATTCTGCTTTCTGTTTCTATGAGCTTGACTATTTTAGATGCCTCATATGTCTGGAATCTCTCAGTATTTATTCTTCTCTGATTGGATTAATTCACTTAGCGCATGTCCTCCAGCTCCATCCATGTTGTTACATACAGCAGTATTTCCTTCTTTTTCAAGGCTGGATAATATTCCATTATGTGTATTGGCCACATTTTAAAAATCCATTCATCTGTTGATGGACAACTAGTCTATTTCCATATCTTGGCTATTATGAGTACTGCTGCAATGAACATGGGAGTGCAGATATCTCATCAAGATCCTGATTTCAATTATTTTGGATATATACCCAGAAAAATCCCATTTTTTTACTATATGATCCTGCTGGATCATATAGTAGTTTCCAGTGCTTTTGGTTTTGGAAAATTATTAATTTTTTCCAGTTTTATTAAGATATAATAGAAATATAACATTGTATTAAAGTGTACAACATAATATTTGATATGTATGTATATTGTGAAATGATTTCCACAATAAGGTTAGTTAGCACATCATGTAGTTACCTTTGTATGTGTGTGTGTGGTGAGAACTTTTAAGATCTACTCTCTTAGCAACTTTTGAGTATGAAATACAGTATTGTTAACTATAGTCACTATGCAACTTTTGAGTATGAAATACAGTATTGTTAACTATAGTCACTATGCCATTCATTAGATTACCAGAACTTTTTCATCTTATAACTGGAAGTTTGTACCCTTTGACCACATTCACCCATTTCCCCTCCTCCCCTGCCCCTGACAACCACCAATCTACTCTGTTTCTATGAGTTTAAGTTTTATTTTAGATTCCACATGTGAGTGAAATCATACAGTATTTGTCTTTCTCTGTCTGACTTATCTCACTTAGCACAATTCCCTCAAGGTCCATCCATGTTGCCACAAATGGCAGGATTTCCTTCTTTTTTATTGCTAAATAATATTCCATTGTACATGTACAACAATTTCTTTACCCATTCATTTGTTGATGGACATTTAGGTTGTTTCCATGTGTTGGCTGTTGTAAATAATGCTGCAGTGAACTTGAAGGTGTAGATATCTCTTCAAGATAGTGATTTTATTTCCTTTAGATATATAGCCAGAAGTGAGATTGCTGGATAACATGGTAGTTTTAATTTTTTTTATTATTTTTTGGGAAACCTCTATACTGTTTTCCATAATGGCTGTACCAGTTTACATTCCCATCACCTTGTTTTCAGTACAGGGGTTCCCTTTTCTTCATATCCTCACCAGCACTTGTTATCTCTAGTCTTTTTTGGTGCTAGCTATTCTAACAGGTCTGAGGTGATATCTCATTGTGATTTTGATTTGCGTTTCCCTGATGATTAGTGATGTTGAGCACTTTTTCGTGTACCTGTTGGTTGTTTGTATTTCTTCCTTGCAACAATGTGTATTAAAGTCCTTTGCCTATATTTTTTTTTAATTGGATTATTTTATTTTTTGCTATTGAATTGTATGAGTTCTTTATATATTTTGGATATTAACTGCTTATCAAATATGTTATTTGTAAATATTTTCTCCCAAGTTGTAGGTTTTCTTTTTATTTGGTTGATCTTTTCTTTTGCTGTACAGAAGCTTTTTAGTTTGATATCTTCTCACTTGTTTATTTTTGTTTTAGTTGCTTGTGTTTTTGGCAGCATATCCAGAACATCATTGCCAAGACCAATGTCAAGGAGCTTTCCCCTATGTTTTCTTCCAGAAGTTTATGGTTTCAGGTCTTACATTTAAGTCATTAATCCATTTTGAGCTAATTTTTGTGAGTGGTGTAAGGTAGGGGTTCAGTTTCATTCTTTTCTGTGTGGATATCCAGTTTTCCCAATACCATTTATTGAAGAGACTGACCTTTTTTGTTTGTTTATTGCAGCAACATTGGTTTATAACAGTGTATAAATTTCAGGTGTACATCATTATACTTCTATTTCTGCATAAATTACATCATGTTCACCACCCAAATACTAATTACAACCCATCACCACACACATGTGCTGAATTATCCCTTTCGCCCTGCTCCCTCCCCCCTTCCCCTCTGGTAACCACCAATCCAATCTCTGCCCTTTCCCCATTGAATATTTTTGGCTCCCTTGTTGAATATTAATTGACTGCATATGAATGGGTTTATTTCTGGGCTTTCTACTCTGTTCCACTGGTCTATGTGTCTATTTTTATGCCAGTACCATACTGTTTTGATTACTGTAGCTTTGTAGTACAGTTTGAAATCGGGGTATACGATGCCTCTAGCTTTGTTCTTTCTCAAGATTGCTTTGCCTGTCATCCATTTTCCTTATGTCAGTCTTCATTTTTAAAAATATACATTTCTGATTCATTTCGCATTTTTCTTAATAAGTGGCAAAGTAATGGATCATATTTTGTCTTTTTCAATACTAATATGCAAGTGTTCCAACACCAATCTAAAAAGGTGTTTTCCACTCTTCTCTTTATTTTATACTAAATTTCATCATAAATTTGATCTGTTTTTGAATTTTCTGTTCCAATGATCTGTCAGTTTATTCATGCAAATACCACACAGTTTTACTTATAGAGTTTTGTAATATGATTTAATATCTGGTAAGACTGTCCAGCCTCATGTTTTGTTTTTAATTTTCTTGAATATATATATATACACACACATATATATATATATATTTTTTTTTTGCTTATTCAATAAAATCTCTACACCCAGAGAAATATCTGGTATTATGTATAATGGTTTTATCTTCCTACCCACAAATATGGTTTTATTTTTCCATTTCTTTACCTATACACTCTATATTAGGGATACTCAATAATTTTCCTCATATAGGCTTTTCGCATTTCTTGTTAGATTTTATCCTAACTTATTTTATTGTTTTATTAATTGAGACTTCCTTTTGTTATAATTTATATGTGATTATAATTTAATTTGTATAAATACCTAGATATTCTAGGCTAATGTTATATTCAATTAGGTTGTTATATTGTTTTAATTTTTGTAATAAAAATTTCCCTTCACTTTTGAGTTTCCCAGATATATATTCCTATGTTCTACAGAAATGATTTTACCCTTCATTTTGTATGGTTAATTGTCTTTATTAATGCCTCCAAAAACTTCTAAATAATTGGAATTTCTTTTATTTCTTCTATGGATATTATTCAGTTCAGAATTTGTACTTCTTCTGGGGTCAATGTCATAAAATATGTATTCCTAGAAATAGCCATGTCAACTAGTTGTACAAATCTTCTCTAATGATTTCTACTCTAAGTTTATTACGTCATAGTCTTCCTTTTATTCATCTTTTCTTGAAAAATCCTTCTCAGGCCCTTTGTATCCTTACATGTCTCTGCTCATAACCTACCTTATATAGCAGTTCAGGAGCCTGGGGATAAACAGACAATTATATTTTAAAAACTATGAACTTCTCAGGCAGGTGCAGGGTCCAATTAAATACATATGTTTCACTGCAACTCTCTCAAGTGTCAGATCTGAATGCTTTTCTATTTCTACCAGGTGAGATTCTGTCTGCCTCCAGGTATTATGAAAAAGTAAAACACGTCTCCAAAAGGCTCAACCTATCTCTTTGGAGATGCTCATCAGAAACTTATAATTGTTTTTGGAAATTGGGAACTGGGAGAAAGTTTTTTTAAGATTAATTTCAACTGCCCAATCATCACTCATTGAAAGTACAGGTGAAGTGATAATTGCAGTTCTGTGGAGAGTTGAGGTCATAGAAACACAAACCCATATCTTAGGGTCTGGCTGCCTTCCTCCCACATGAGCAGGGAGTGTCATGACTGTCACACTAAGTCCACTGTCCTGGCAGCAGAAAAGAGTTGAGTGAGTATTTTTCTATTTTACTATGAGACACAGATTATGTATGGTACTGAGGCATATTAGGTTCTGGGTAAATGCTTATATCTGGGGAAGGGATTATTCTAGGGTAGAAACTAGTTCAGTAATAAACTGACACAGGAAGGACTAATAATTCCTGAGATACAGGCTGAACTTATGGAGAGAGACTGCGGGTCTGAGACCCAACACCAATCTCTAACTGCTCCTAATGTATTTTAATATAATCCTGGCGGATGACAATTGTGGGGATTTGTTCCAAGCATTAGCAGGTTTTATGATCCTTAAGACTATAATTCAGAAATTAACCTGCTCTATGGAAATCACAGAGAAATTTCTATTATTTTTGTGATCATTTCAGTAAAAGTTCTATGCATGTGATGGTGAGTGACCTCATCACTGTATAAACGTGATCAAGTGTGACATTTGCTGAAGTTATAGTTATTTTTCTGTTACTTAAGTTTGATGTGTTGAATGGAGGTGCTAATTATTTCTCTCCTGAAAATACTTGTAGTCTGTTGATCATCTGGGACAATTTTCCTTCACGAAGTTAGTGAAGGAGGCTTTATGGAAAAGTTAACTTCATACTTGAGAGATTCAGACAGCAGAACAAACTCCAGCATTTTTCAGGCTCAAATGTGCCTTCTGATATTTTCTTCAGTTTATAATATTCTCATGTCATTTTTAAGCTCATCCTTGTGTTTCTCATATTTGAATTTATTCAGTGCACAAAGTTTCAAGTCTCAAATTCCATTTTGCTTACTAGTTTTATGTATTATTACATAAGATAAAGACTAATTTAGTGTCTATCCTAAAATATTTTATTACTTATTTAAATTTCAATTGTTTAGGGAAAAGAAACATATTATGCAATATTTTATGTAGTAGATATCATTGGCAAACTAAATGATATGATTCATTTTGTTACTATACACGTATTGACCCTTATTCTGTTAAGTCAATTTGTAAATGGAAAATTATTTAGTGCATACATTTTATTAAGACTTTTTAATGTTCATTCACAAGTGATATTAATCAATAGATGAATTCATCAACAATAGTTAGTACAATTAAACATAAAATACAAGTTTCAAATATGACGATGTATATTTGGATCATTTAAATTACACAAGATATGAGAGAATATAGCATAATGGCAAATAACAATGTCATTGCAACCAGGCTACCAGGTTCAAACCTGGACTTTACTGACATTTAGTTGAGTCCCTTAACCTCTTTTCAGGTAAATTCTCCTTGTCTGTAAAAGGAGAATAATCTTAGTTCCTAACTCAGGATGTAAATATTAAATATGTTAAAAATAAAGCATTAATAACACTGACTCATATGTTGTAAGTGCTATATAAATACATCAAACTTGAAAAATCTCTTAACAAAAAAAAAATAGAGAGAGAAATAAATTCTCAAGGGGAAGTAATAGTAAGACAGAGATTTTTGGATTTAATTTTCCCTGAAAACAGTAGCCCACAACTTATGTCTCCATGCAGAATCCTCTATTTTCAAATGTGAATGATGAGCCCTGGAAAATAACTGAATGACCTCCATGGATTTGAAAATTGGAATAGTCCTCCTGGTCCAAATTATTATTGGAATCCTGGGAAATTTTTCACTTTTATATCATATATCCCTCTACTTCAATGGAGGTAGGTCAAGATGCACATACATGATCTTCAAGCACTTGACTATAGCCAACACTTTGGTCATTATCTCCAGAGGAATCCCAGAGACAATGGTAGCTTTTGGGTTGAAACATTTTCTCAATGGTTTTGGGTGCAAAGTTGTTTTCTATGTTCACAGAGTGGCCAGGGGTGTGTCCATTGGTATCACCTGTCTTTTGAGTGTCTTCCAGGCCATCACTATCAGCCCCAGGAACTCCAGGTGGGCAAAGCTTAAAGTAAAAGCACTAAAGTACATTGGTCCCTCCAGTATACTCTGCTGGATCCTGAACATGCTGGTAAATATCATAGTGCTTACGCGTGAGACTGAAAAATGGAGTAACAAAAACATCACAACAACTATAGATTTTAAATACTGTTCAGCTACACTTTGTGACAAAGGCACAGCCTTACTAAATGCAGTACTCGTATCCACCCCTGGTGTTCTGTGCTTGGGACTCATGACCTGGGCCAGTGTCTCCATAGTTTTCCTTCTGTGTAGGCACAAGCAGAGGGTCCAACACATTTATAGGAATAATATCTCTCCTAGGTTCTCCTCTGAGACCAGAGCTACCCAAATCATCCTTGTCCTGGTGAGCATCTTCGTATGTTTTTATACCTTCTCCTCCATCATTTACATTTATTTTTCTTTTTCTGGTAAGAGTACTAGGTGGCTGGTGAACACTTCTGCCTTAATCAATTCATGTTTCCCAACCGCCAGCCCGCTTATTCTCCTGAGTTGTAACCCCTCTGTATCCAGGCACTTCTGTGCATGCACTAGAAGAAATACACTATTGCCTCATCTCGTCAGAAAAATATAAATTGTGTGTTTTTCACCATGTTCAGTCATTGATTTACTCATCCCCAACAGAATCTCATACACAATCACAAGCCAGTCTCATTGCAGATAGAGTTGTGAAAAAAGGCAGAGACTCTGCTCTAGTAAGAAATAAAATAATAATAGCCATAGAAATCTTCTATAATTATTATATAAGTATCTATATAATTATGTTTTAATAATGGTTGCAGTAGAGAAGATTGTAGACCAATTAGTAATAAAACAGTTAGTCCTGCAATAATGCAGAATACTGGAAATGTCTTTGAGTGTGCATCTTTTATTATGAGATATTATTTTTCCCAATATTTAACTGGGCCTGAGATTTTGAGGACAGTTGCATAAACATTATTATCCTGTGTTCTTATCCTTCAAGAAACTGATGTGGGGGACAGTGGCCCTGGATTATAATGCAAGTTGCATTATAATCTGAACCTGAAGGGAAATTTAGGTTTTAGTTACTATAGGCATTAAAGGCCAAATTATGAGTATTATACTTTACATCCTAAGAGATATGGTGATCATTTGAAATATGAAAATGCTGATGGAGAAAGATTCACATATTAAAATATTTTTAGGTAAACATTGGAATCATGAACTACAGGAGATAAAGGAAAACACAGCAAGATGTGTCCACTGATATTTAAAAAGAGTGCAGGGAAGGGATAATTCAGCACAAGTGTGTGGTGATGGGTTGTAGTTAGTATTTGGGTGGTAAACATGATGTAATCTATGCAGAAATAGAAGTATAATGATGTAGACCTGGAATATATACAATGTTATAAACCAATATTACTGCAATACACAAAAAATTAAAAAAAAAAAAGAGTGCAGGTGGGAAGCAATCATTAAATAGGCATTTCTTTTCTGGCATTAGATTGAATGTTTTTGGTGCTCTTTAGAAGGCAGATTTCTCCCTGTTACATCTTGATGCCAATTGTCTCTGTTAACAAGAAACAGGTTTAAAGTAGTCTCCTATATTTCCAATTTTAAGAAGCAAGGGAAGGAGTCTTTCATCAAGCTTGGAGCAGTAGAGAAGTAGCAATTTGGAGGCAAAAGGCATGAATCTGTTGTGAAACGAGGAGTTTTATTGCTTTTGTAGTCACCAAGGGATCACAGTGGACACACTCAAAAGAAAAGAAGTAGGTGTTAACTCAAACATATTAAATAATTTAATGTAATTCTTTACAATTAAATTATAAACAGTTGGAATTTTTAATGTAAGTGTTAGTTTGGAATAAGTTTAGACTTGCAGCAAAGAGGCAGAGAGCATACAGAGAGTTTCCATGTACCCTTCACCCATTTTCCCTGACGTTAGTGTCTTAACCACCATGGTACCTTTGACCAAACTGAGAGAACAATATTGGCACATGACTATTAACTAAACCTCAGACTTCCATTTTCCAGTTTTAACACTAATATCTTTTTTCTCTTCCAGGATCCATTTCAGAATACATTATACTGTACTTAGTCACCTTGGCCCTCCCAGTCTCTTCTGTTCTGTGTCAGTTCCTCAGTCTTTCCTGGGTTTTCATGACCTTGGCAGGTTTGAAGAGGACTGGTCAGGTACTTTTTAGAGTATCACTAAATTGGATTTGTCTAATATTTTTCTCAAGATTATACTCCATTTATAGGTTTTGATAAGAATATCTCATCTCTTCATGTCATATATCAGGGAATTCATGCAATTAATGTGACCTCACTGGAGATGTTAACCTTGATCAGTTAGTTAAAGTAGTGTTTTCCAGGTCCCCACAATAAAGTTACTATGTGTCCATCCTCTATTATTTGGACAGAAGTCACTAAGTCCACTCAATACATGAAGGAGTAGGGACAGTGGAATTACATTTCTTTTGTTAACTTATTAAGGTGTAATTTTAGCTTTCTTTCATTTAATGTTGTTTTAACATGATGCAAATATAAATATGCTATACGTTTTACACGGTGTACAGCATTATAGATTTTGCTGTGAAATGTTGTACTAATGTCAGTAAAATTACAAATGAGATATATATACATCAAAATATATATTCGTTAATCAGTTGTTCATATTATTTAATTAACTCATGCCTTTACATTTCTGTAAAATGTATATATTGAAATAAAACATTACTGTATAATACCACATTTTAGTTAATAAAATCAGTTTCTTTTACGGTAGCAATGAACATTGTTTAAGGTATTCAATGTGTAGGTATTTTGTGCAGTTTTATTACATTTAATATCTTCATTATAACCTATCATTTTATAAATATATAATGCTCTTTTCTAATATATTTAAATTTTTAAACTTTACTTTTTGTTTACTTTATACAAGGAACATTTTTAATGCACTAAATTCTGTGTGTTGTGTGGGTGTGTATACATGTGCCTATACGTCCATGTATGTGTGCATATGTTATAAGCATGAATATTTGTGTGGGTTAAGTGTGTATTTGTTTGTGCATATTTTAATATAACCTTTCTTGATGATGATTTTCAGAGTTAGTTCCAAGCAGTAATGAAGTCTGATTTTTATGATCCTTAAGATTGTAATTCAAAATTAATCTGCTGTCTACTCTGCTCTGCAGAAATCACAGAGAAATTTGCGTGATTAGTATAGCTATTTCACAAAAGTTCTGTGCATGTGATAATGAGTTTGATGAAGACAACTGAATCATTCATCTCTCTGTGTACACAATATGACTGACTGGCAATTGCTGGAATATAATTCTTTTTCTCTTATTGGATTTTGTATGTTTAATGGAGATGGAGATGGTCTCACCTGAGAATAGCTGTAATCTATTGCTCAAGGTGGGTTAATTTTTTTCCTTTGCAAAGTTTGGAAAGGAGACACCTGGATAGACTGGAGAAAAATTAAGAACATCAGATTTTTTAGGCTTAAAATGTCTTGTATATCTGTACAGTTAAAAAATTTCTAATGCTATTTTCAGGCTCATTCTCATGTTTCTCCCATTTCAATTTACTCAATGTAGAAAATGTATTGCCTTGACTTCCATTTTTTATTATTGTCTTGTATTTTACTGTCATTCCCAAATCACTTATTATTTTCAGTTAATTTTTCTGAGTAAACATATAATTGCATATTCTCTAGTGATTAGTTTCTACTATAAAGTGTTTTATTGCTTTTAAACTTCACATACCATAGCTTAGAGCAAAGCCAGTATTATATGTATTTTCTGTGGTTGGTCTCACTGACAAAAAAGAGATAGTATTGTTTATGTTGCTATTCAAATACTGGCAGATATACTGTAAACCCAATTTGCTTAAGGAAAATTATTCAGCACATCTACATTTTATTAAGACCCTTGAATCTTCATTGACAAATGACATTTGTCTATATAATAAATATCTACATGAAATAAAATAGCACAAACTTATAAATTAATCAAATCAAATCAATGCATATATATGTATATATAATTATGCATGTTTATATGTAATTATATATACATTTATAAAATATATATAAATAAAATATATAATTTATATATATATATAGTAAATATGTATATGTATATGTTTGTATACATATATATGGATTATTTAAAGAACACAGCCAGGTAGCAATGAGAGTATAGCACAATTGTAACACCTTTGCAAACAGGCCATCCAGATTCCAGTGCTGACTTTATCAATATTTAGATGTGTCATTAAATTCTTTTGTCTAAATTATCCTTTATGTAAAAGGAGAATAATATTTCCTAAAGCACAAAGTTCCAAATATTAAATAAATTAGAATAGGTAAAGCATTAATAACAGTAACCCATGCATTTTAACTGGTATATAAAGAAATACATCAAACTTTGGAAATCTCTTAGCAAGAGAAAATATATATCAGTAACAAATTCTGAGCGTGCAGTAATTGTAAATAGAGATTTGTGAATTTAATTTTCATGAAAATAGTTGCCCACAACTCAATTTTCAATGCAGAATCCTTTATTTGTGAATGAGAATAATGAGAATTGGAAAATAGCAGAATGGCCTCTGTGGAGTTGAATACTGGAATGATCTTCCTGGTCCAGACCATCATTGGAATCCTGGGGAATTTCTCACTCTTATATCATTATCATTTTCTTTGCTTAGAGGATACAGATCAAGATACAGAGATTTGATTTTCAGGTACTTGACTATAGCCAATTCCTTGGTCATTCCTTCAATGGGAATCTTAGAGACCATGGCAGCTTTTGGGTTGAGACATTTTCTCAGTGATTTTGGATGTAAATGTATCTTCTACATTTGTAGAGTGGTTGGGGTTGTCCATTAGCACCACCTGCCTCATGGGTGTCTTCCAGGCCATCTCAATCAGCCCCAGGAACTCCAGGTGGGCAGAGCTTAAAGGAAAAGTTCCAAAGTCCATTGGCTCCTCCAAAATCCTGTGCTGGATTCTGTGCATGCAGGTAAATAAATTTGTTTCTATGCATGTCACTGACAAAAGGATCAACAAAAACATCACAAAAACTAGAGATTTTGGATCCTGTTCTGCTACATTTCGTTACAAAGGTGCAGACTTAACATATGCAGCATTCACATCCACCGCTAATATTTTCTGCTTAGCTATTTTCCCTTTATACCCTGTTCGTTGAAAGTTTTTATCATAAATTGATGTGGAATTTTGTCGAATGCTTTTTCTGCATCTCTTGAGATGATTATATTATTTATATCCTTTGTTTAGTTGATGTGGACTATCATGTTAATTCATTTGTGAATCTTGAACCATCCTTGCATCCCTGGAATAAATTCTTCTTGACCACATCATATGCTCCTTTTTTTTTTTTTCAGCGATATATATTTTTTATTTATTTTTAATTTTTTGCTTATTGAGGTAACATTAGTTTATAACATTGTATAAATTTCAGGTGTACATCATTATACTTCTATTTCTGCATGGATTACATCATGTTCTCATGTTCACCACCCAAATACTAATTACAACCCATCACCACACACGTGTGCCCAATTATCCCTTTCGCCCTCCTCCCTCCCCCCTTCCCCTCTGGTAACCACCAATCCAATCTCTGTCTCTATGTGTTTGTTTGTTGTTGTTATTTTCTACTACTTAATGAGTGAGATCATATGGTATTTGACCTTCTCCCTCTGACTTATTTCACTTTGCAAAATACCCTCAATGTCCATCCATGTTGTCACAAATGGCTGGATTTCATCGTTTCTTATGGCTGAGTAGTATTCCATTGTGTATATATACCACATCTTCTTTATCCATTTGTCCTTTGATGGGCACTTAGGTTGCTTCCAAGCATGATCCTTTTGATGTGTTGTTGAATTCGGTTTGCTTATATTTTTTGAGGATTTTTGCATCTATGTCCTTCAGGAATATTGGCCTGTAAATTTCTTTTTCATGTGATGTTTTGTCTAGTCTTTGTGTCAGGGTGATGCTGGCCTTGTAGAATAAGTTTTGGAGTGATCTTTCTTCTTCAATTTTTTGGAATAGTTTGAGAAAGATTTGTATTAACTTTTTTAAATGTTTTGTAGAATTCACCTTTGTAGCCATATGGTCCTTGGCTTTCATTTGTTGAATGAGTGTGTGTCTTTTAATATGAGATACTATGTTTTCCAAAGATTTACTCGGGCATGAAATTTTGAGGACACTTCTGTAAAGATGGTTAACATGTTTGATGGTCCCTCAAGAAACTGGGGTGCAGGACATTGGCCCTGAATTGTAGTGCAAGTGACCATGGGTAAAGTTGGAGGAAAAAATTAGGTTTTATTTAATGCAGGCATTGGGGGTCACATTGTGAATATTATGTTTTATGTCCTAGGAGAAATGGTGATCACTTGGTATGTGACAATGCTCATGAAGAAAGATTTGTGTATTAAAATATTTTCATTTAACGTTAGAATAATGATTTTCAAGGGACAGAAGAGAATACAAGATGCTGTGTTAGCTGAGATATGAAAAAAAAGCAGTTGGGTAGCAAACACCCAACAGACATTTTGTGCCTGGAGTCATGTTGAATGGATTTTGTGATATGTTGAAATGAACTTTGATACCGGCTCAAGACAAGGTTGACATAAGGGAAGCCATATTGTAGAAAAGAAAAACTCTATTGCAACTTTGAATGACCTCTGACAAAATAACCCAGCTGGATCTGCACCCTCCAGGAGATCTAAAACTGCTCTGTAGATTTTACAACCCCTGCTTGTGCATGTACCTCCCAGCTGTGATAAGATGACAACTGCATTTTTGAGTTCCTTAGGAATGTGATGACCCCCGAACAGGGAATCTATGCTGATAGCCATCATCAGTGAAAACTGAAAGATCTGGTATGGCACTCCCAGTCTGTAACACCAGAAGATCAACAATTCCTAACCCCCTCCCCAGTAACACAATGGCCTGTATAACTACTGTAAGATTTCATGCCCCCTTAAGATGGTTCTTTTGGACATGATTCGGCCATCTTCCCTCTTGCTAGCAAGCTGTAATAATAAAGTCCTTTTTCTCCTACCACCTTGCCTGTTGACTATTGGCATGTCTTGTAGTGAGCAGAAGGCCCCACGTTGGGCGGTAACAACTTGTTCTGTTATGCTTTAATGTCAGTTGAATGTTTTGAAGAGAAGCCAGTTACAAGATAGTCTTCTGCAGTTTCAATTTTAACAAGCGATTTTATGGAGGAAACTTATCAAGCTTGGAAAACCAAAGTAGAGGCAATTTGGGGACAAAACTCATGAATTAAAAGACAGTTTTTAAATGGGCATATTTATTCAAACATATTAATAATTTAATATAACTCTGTATATAAATTATAAAGTGACATTTGTAATGTAAATTTCCATTATGTATTATATTTATCCTTACAGAATGCGGCAAAGAGAATATAGAGAGTTCCCATATACTCTCACCCCGTTTTCCTAGTTGTTAACATATTACATTACTATGGTACTTTTGACAAAACTTGCAACCAACATTGGTATGTTACTATTACTTAAACTTCAGAATTATTAGTATTTTACCAATCTTTATTTTTTTCTTCTACTAAGCTCCAATCCAGAATAGCACTTTATATTTAGGCATCATAACTTTCCAGCATCTTTTTCTTTGTATCAGTTTCTCAGTCTTTCCTAAATTTTCATAGCCTTGACAGATTTGAGAAGGACTGTTTTTTACCTCTAAAGTTAGGTTTCTCTGATATTTTTCTCATGATTATAATGTGTTGATAGGTTTTTAGAAGAAGAACATATCTCATCATGTCATGTATCAGGGATTCAGGCAATTAGCATGACGTGTCACTGGTTCTGGTAACCTTCATCCCCTGGTTAAGATGGTGTTTGCCATGTTTCCCTACTATAAAGATCTTATGTTTCCATTTGTGTACTCTATTGTTCAAAAGTCATTAAGTCCATCCCAACTCAAAGGGGTAGGGGACATTAATTAATCTTTATTTTCTATAAGGAGGCATGTATACGTATTCTATTTGACATTCTTCTTTTTGGAAGTTTTGTCTCTTATTCTTCATTTATTTATTTAATTTATTCATGTCAGTGTGAACTCATGTATTTTTATCTTACACTAGATATTATAATTTAACGTGATGCTATTTATTTTGTTGCCCAAATTATTCCAGGTTTGGCCACTGGGAGCTCTGTAAGGTTACCTTTTATGTGGCTTTGACATGTCCCAATACTTTTTTCTGGAAAATTTTCTTAATTTATGCCATCTTAATAGATGCCCCAGACGAATCTTCTATTTTCGCTGTCACAGACCTAGAATCATGTACTTCCCCAAGGATTATTTGATTAGATACTTAAAGATGTGAGAAAATATAGGAACCTAAAGGAAGGAAAACAAAAACCTGTATTTCTAACACTCATAGAAAACACAAACACACACAACCTAAGCATCAATGAAAAAAAAATGGACTCAGTGCAGTTAAATCTGCTTTCTTACTTAATATTGATCATAATTTACTTTAAGTAAAATCAAATATGCATTTATGGCATCACTATTAAAGGGTTGTTTCTTTTCCCACCACAGATTATAAATCTATCCTATATTGTGGCCTTTTTCTTTATTTTCAAACAGAACGGTGATGAAAACACCTTTGTGAGGGATCAGAAGTGGTCACCCCAAAATGTATCTCTTTTTCTTGATTATTTTAAGAACAAGACTCTGAAAGAAACTTTGACCTTCCTCCTAACTGCCTAAAAGAATTTACGATAGAAGGCCTGTTCCAGGAAGGAGCTAATACCATAAGATAACTATAGTATAATGTAAAATAGGTGTGATAGAAAGACACCAACAAGCACATTTTTATCAAAGTTCTGTCTCTAGGGTCACATTGTCTTTAGGTGGCCCAGCAAACACTTGTTTAACAAACATTTGCATTTCCATCTCCATGTAAATTGCCTTCCTCCTCTTTGAAGACCCAAACCACTACCCCAAACATCCTCCTTTGTCTTTAGCAAAAGATGGTATTTAAGGTGGCAGCTTTGGCCGTTCTGGTGAGTTACCCAGTTTTCCTGGGTTTCTCTCATGTATACATGTGATTAAACTTTGTTTGATTTTCTCCTGTTATTCTGTCTCATATCAATTTAATTATTGGACCAGCCAGAAGGACCTAGAAGTTAGAGGAATTATCTGCCTCCCCTACACCTCCATGCTCATGTTGTAATGATTCCTGATGATGTTACCACCCAACGTGGGGCCTTCTGCTCACCGCAAGACATGCCAATAGTCAAGAGGCAAGGTGGTAGGAGAAAAAGGACTTTTTTATTAAAGCTTACTAGCAAGAGGGAAGATGGCCGACTCATGTCCAAAAGAACCTTAAGGGGCCACAAAATCTTATAGCAGTTGTATAGGCCATTGGGTTATTGGGGAAGGTGTTAGGAATGTTGACCTTCTGGTGTTACAGACTGGGAGTGCCACACCAGATCTTTCAGTTTTCACTGATGATGGCTATCAGCATGGATTCTCTGTTTAGGAGTCATCACATTCCTAAGGAACTCAAAAAGAACAAAGTTATCATCTTATCACAGCTGGGAGGTACATGCACAAGCAGGGGTTGTAAAATCTACAGAGCAGTTAGATCTCCTGGAGGGTGCAGATCCAGCTGGATTAGTTTGTCAGAGGTCATTCAAAGTTACAATAGAGTTTTTCTTTTCTACAATATGGCTTCCCTTATGTCAACCTTGTCTTGAGCTGATATCAGTGATACCCCCTAAGAGATTCCCAAAAGAAGAAATGCTGGTGTGCTAAGACTCTGACACTTAGGTCAAGTGTCTCCAGGCAGTGACTCTGGCAGAGACAAGGAGCTGAACCTCACCCAGACCTGGTTGCAGGGGCCTGGGATGGAGGGAGACTTTGCTCACTTGCACCAAGGCCATCAAACCACTGATCATACAGCGAGTCCACATCTACCCTGGAGGGTCATTATGGTCTGAGAACATGAGCTCTGCACAGGGAACTGCCCCAACCCACTCTGTTGTCACCACGATTGCTGCCCACTCACACACACCAACTGGGCAATGACACAGCCATGCCCTCCCAATGCAAACCTTCACCATCAGGAAGTGGGGCCACACTGCATGTGCTCCTTGAGGTTCTCTCCCAAAACCCTCACAAGTGCTCAGGGGATAAATGGCAAATCCTGATTTAGGCCCTGAGTCTCTTGCAGCAGCCTGGTCCATCTACCAACCTAGGCCTTTGTACCACCCCCTCTAATCCCATCTCCCTTCATACACATGGAAATAACCCAGAGCATAGCACAACCCGGAGTCAGTATCTGTAGCACAAACCAGTCCTTCCACCAACCCGGCACTGTCCCTCATGTGTGCATCCTTGCTGAACCTTCTCCATTTCTACCTCTTTCTTCATGCTCAAACCCTTGTGCAAAAGCAGAGTGTGTGCAAGGCCTCAGGTTTCTAAATTCAGTGCCTGTGGGAATCTAGACATCCATGACGATAGGACCAGGGCCCTAGACCTGGCTCCTGTAAAGACAAATACACATACCAAATATGAGGCTAAATCCTCCAAATTGAAAATAAGAAAAGAGATTTCTTTTCTCTCTCTTTTCTTAGAACGTTAAATTTAGCAATCATATTTTCTTTCTCCATGCATTTGAACTGTATGTAAATCCTTTTAAAAGCTAAGTAAAACTCTTTTACACTTGCAGGCCCAGACATGTCTTTGCCAACTACATGAGAAGTAGCTTTTTGAAATGTAAACGTTAAGGGAGACAGCACCCCTATCTCCCAGTTTCTGTATGAGGGTAGGAGCCTAACACCAGAAGGCACCTTGTTCCAAGTTGCAAGATACTTCCTGTCCTAAGTCTGTGAAAAATTATTTTAATTTGGAATAAAGCAAATTAGCAGACACACAACCCCATTTATCAGGTGCCTTTAGAAAGAACTATGTGACAAATAGTGCTGTCAAATCATCTTCCTTGAGCCCTCATTGTTATTTATCTTAAGAATATGTAATTACATCTATTGCATATGTTGTGTCTGTTTGGTTATATAAAAGGGTAAGATTTCTTTTTGTCTTTGATCACTTAGTAGATTGCCTATAATTGGCATCACATTCTGCTTTAATGCTTGCATAGTAATCAAAATGTTTTCTACTTTTGTGGAGAGATATTTGGGTTTGGAGATTTTATTTTTAATTATATTTCCCCAACACTATGCAAAATTACCAGATCCAGATACACATAAGATGCCTATCAGACCCCTCTATAGGGGCCTTTTACAGATACCTCCTCCCCACATATTCCCTCTCAGGCTTCTAGCTCTAACCCACAATCATGCATCACAGAGCTCAGATGCCTCAAAATCTGCATACAGGAAGGTCTCTCTGCCTATATGAGTTCTACAGTCTCTGCTAAAAAAAGTTACACTAGATTCCTATGAAACAACATATCAGGGGGGCAATCAGCAGTTTAAGTCCTGTCTTTTGACATGCCTGGCCTCTTCAGACCTGACAATGATTCAGAGATCTTCAGGCCCAAGAATAGCAATGATATATGCAATTGCACACTGGGTTTACTTGAGAATATGGATTCCTGACTCCATCTGTTGCCCAAATGCCCGTGCGTGTGCACAGGACACCTGCAGCTCTCCATTCCTTCAGGGACCTAATACTGAAACACTAAATCCTGAATGCAGTGCCTGGAGATCTTCAGGATGTGCCAGAGCATCCTCTTTTTGGAGATTTTCCCTTTGAGTTCCCTCCTCTTGCTGTAACTTGCACAGAGACAGTGTGATCCCATCCAGAATCCTCACATATTCTCTCCATGGTATTCATGAGAGAGGACCAGATTTTAGTCTGAGGATGTACAGATAATCCAGGGGAGATATTTTCTGGGTATTGAGAGATCAAAAAAGACTTAAAGCCACAGAGCTACACGGGGTGAACCTCTGGAGTTCTCCATATTATGACGAGTGAACTGATGTAGCTCTGCAAGGCTCTCTGATAGTATGTGCAGAATCTCTAAGTGAAAAAAGGTATAGGCACTAAACTTGTGCTTCGAGGGACAACAGGCCCTGTCTTAATACAACATCAGGAAGGGAGAAGATTTTTTAACAGTGCAAAGTCAAAACCCACAAAATATCCAGAATCATGACCACAATACCACCCACCTGTAAACTTTGTTAACCAAAGTAGATGCTTCTTAACCCAGAGAGCCCTGCATAGAGTAATATCACAGATAGATCCAAGGATCACTGCTCCACCAGGGCAGGTCCATGCTCTACCTGATGCTGCAGGGTCAGCATGAGTCTCTCATCCCTAAATCCCTACAGAGCCATCAGATCAGGCTCATGGGGGACCCTGGTACCAGCAGCATGGAGTTCTGGGATATTCAGGGATGCCTTGTGCAGACTAGGGTCAAGCTGGCACCAGATTCTAAATCTGCTTCCATCTCAGAGGAAGAGCGATGAGTCATCCAGGGTTCTGTCCTCCCCCCATAAAAGAAACTCCTTCATGAATACCCGGAGAGGAATCACTCCAGTTTCCTGTTACTGTGGTGAAGAACTCTGAGGAGGTGTAGAGAAACAAACTGATAGATAAATTGATTGTTTCCGTTCATACAGTCCTTTGCAAAACAGAGGTGAAGTAGTCATGACCCCTACTATCTCAGAACTTTTGGTCTAGAGCAAATGATTAAATTTAATAAAGTGGGGTCAGTGCAAGGAAGGGGTGGTTTACAGGGACTTGGGCTTCATTTGGTCCAGTTCCCTTTCTCTGTGGTTCTGTGAGTTCTGCTGTTGCCCGCAATGGGCCACCCAGGTACAGAAGAGTTTCTATTATTATTGTTATTATTTGTATTTCTTTCACTTTGTAAAGAAAAAAATATAGTTTCTAATACAATTTTTCCAGAAAACTGTAAGGTTTTACTTTGAATTGCTTATTATATTTTTATGAAACAGTCATGAAGTGTCTTAAATAGATTTAAATGAACTCTGGGCATTAGTTTCTGTTGGGCAAGTTTATAAAACACAGAAGTATGTGTGGTGAGAACATTAAGATTTACCCTGTTAGCAAATTCAAAAATAAAATACGTGGGGCCGGCCTGGTTGCCTAGTGGTTAAGTTCTGTGTGCTCCACTTTGGTGGCCTGGGTTCACTTCCCAGGCATGGAACTACACCACTCGTCAGCGGCCATGCTGTGGTGGTGGCTCACATTACAATCTGGAGGAAGATTGGCACAGATGTTAGATCAGGGTGAATCTTCTTCAGCAAAATGAATAAATAAGTAAATAAAAATAAAATACAATATCATCATCTGTAGTGCACATTAGATCTCCAGAACATAGTCGTCCTGCATCACTGAAGCTCTGAACCTTTAGACCAGCCTCTCCCCCTTTCCTCCACCCTCAGCCTCTGGCAATCACCACTCTACTCTTTGTTTTTCTCAGTTTGACATTTTAAATTCTAGATATAATTGAAATCATGCAATATTTGTCTTACTCTGTCTGGCTCATTTCACTTAGGATAATATCCTCCAGGTCCATCCATGTTGTTGCTTAGGGAACGAGTTTCTTTTTTTTAAGGCTTATAATATTTCATTTTCTCTCTCACTCTCGGTTTCTGTCTCTGTCTCTCTCTCTCTATATATATCACATTTAAAAAATCCATTCATCCTATTCACCAGGAAAACTACAGTGAGATAACACTTCATATTTTTTAGAATAGCTTAATTATAAAAAACTGAGGGGCCGGCCCGGTGGCATAGCGATAAAGCGCGTGCACTCCGATTCGGCAGCCCGAGGTTCACAGGTTCGGATCCCGGACGCACACCCGATGCACCACTTGTCAAGCCATGCTGTGGCGGTGTCCCATAAAGTAGAGGAAGATGGACACAGATGTTAGCCTAGGGCCAATGTTCTTCGGCAAAAAAGAGGAGGATTGGCGATGGATGTTAGCTCAGGGATGATCTTCCTTTACGAAAGAAAAAAACTGATAACGCCAAACATCAGTGAGAATGTGAAAGAATTAGAGTTCTCATGTTTTGCTGATGGGAAAGTACAGTGTACATACGCTTTGGAAAACTGTTGGGCAGTTGATTATAATTTTAACATCATTACCCTTTTACAAAAAAAAGTAAACACAACAATGAAAAATCCCTCTGAACTACTACTCTACACTCCTATATTCCTCTCATGTATCTATATTTAGCTTCTGTTCTATACTAGCATTTTAAAAAAATCAATGATAGTGAATAAAAAAGGGACAGAAGGGAGGGCACAGCATCTACATCCTCATGGGAATTAACAGACACTAGTACTGAACTCCCAGGTAATATGAATTTATCTCACATCACGTATGTGAAGTTTCCATCACAGTGCACAGTAATATACTTGTGAGTGCATAGTCGATGCTCAGTAAACAGTATTACTGGGTGTGTATATGTTTTTTTCCAAATAATGACTTGGTCAGATGTTCTTGCCTCCTCTAGCCTTCTGTATACTTGAAAAAGCAACAAATATGATGATTCAGGAAGATGATCGGTGATCTTCACTGAGAACCAACAGTATTTGTGGTGAGATAAGATGATGGGTGTAAGGGGCTCAGGTGTGCTGTGTCTGCTTTCTCTAGCTTAGTGCTACTTGTAATGGGTCTCTGTGGCGCAACACCAGCGCTAACATGGAACTTGTTGAAGATGCCAATTTATGGGCCCCACTCCAAACCTGCAGAATCACAGTTTCTCACAGTGGTCCCCAGAACCCTGAATGACTTCTATGCCCATTAAATGTTGAGAAGCAAGGCTTAGATAAGTGGTTCTCTACCCAGGCTTTCCATTAAGACTACATGTGGGGTTTTAAGAACTATCATCACTTGTGTCCTTCCCAACAGAATCTGTCTATTGTTCTGGGCGGGAGCCTCAAAGTTGCTTAAATTAAGTGCTCCAGGTGATACTATGGTGAGGTCAGGTTTAAATTCTAGGGATCTCAGATATATTTATAAGAGTTGATCCCAGGCTTTGGTCCAAGGAGAAGTAACAGGGTCTGCTCTATGTGAGTTTGGAAGTCACAGGTCAGTGAAACCCACATTCCCCATGCTGTAGCAGAATTTGTGGGCATCTGTGGGAGCAGAGGACCCCCAAAGACAGGGAAGAAGAAACTCGCATGCTGCTCTCCATGTAGGAGCTCATTGTTTCTGAATCTCTCCTGTGATAAAGGACAGGGAAAGTGGACTTTTCCGCATTTGAAGGCCCTTATGCCTGTGGGTGTTGTGGCAGCAGGTGAAGACACTCTGCTGGTGCCTTTATAAACTTGTTCTTGAGATGCAGCTATCATTTCTCAGTATAATATCTGAGAGAGCAGGAGGAGGAAGAACAGGAGATGGCACATTCTCAGGTAAGTGTCATGTCCCAGGTCGGAGGCTGTGTCCACTTTTCCTCCTAAAATGATATACATTTAGAACTTGCTTGAAGCCTCTCCACGGGGTGGCACAGCTGATAGACCTGGCCTCTCCTCTCATCCAGCTGAGTCCCGAGGCTGACAAAGAAAACACGGACTCGCCGCTTCTCAAGTTCTGAGCAGAATAATTTTGTGCATTTTACTCTGTTACGAGAACAGTTGGTCCTAAAGTGGTTTTCAACCCTTAGAAATAAATTTTAGGAGAAATTGTAAAAAAAAAAAAAAAAAAAAGAACTTGCAAACTTTTACTTCTCTTCTTGTGCCTTTCCTTGCTAGTGTGGTTGTCTTCAACCATTTTTTCCTCTTTTCTTCTTATGATAGTCAAGGTCACCTCTTTTTTTTTTTAGTGGAACTATGCACTTTATTTTTTTCTTTTCTTTTCTTTTATTATTTTATTTTATTTTATTTGTGTGTGTGTGTGTGTGAGAAAGATCGCCCTGAGCTAACATCTGCCAATCCTTCTCTTTTTTTTTTTTTGCTTTTTTTTTGGTGAGGAAGACTGGCCCTGGGCTAACATCCATGCCCATCTTCCTCTACTTTGTATGGGACGCCGCCACAGCATGGCTTGACAAGCGGTGCGTGCCCGGGATCCGAACCGGCAAACCCCGGGCCGCCTCAGTGAAGCACGCACACTTAACTGCTTGCCCCACCGGGCCGGCCCCCAAGGTCAGCTCTTTAGAATGCTTCTCTCCTAGGTCCCAGAGCCTTTTCTCCATTCTCTCCATCCAGGATCCCTATAGAGGGTGAAAGAATTTTCACCATGAATTAATGACCTTCATCTATTGAAAATATTCTCTTTGTGACAGATCAACATGGGAAGGTGTTGATATCCAAGATTCCTATTGAGATGGGTTCAGATGCTTGGATATCAGTGAAGAAGGGAAAAATGTAGCTTTTAGGTTTCATATAGATGCAACATCAGCTCTGTAGAACAGGATAAAGAAAATGCACATTTAAACAGGATGGCTTCAGTGGCCCAGATTAACTGAGAGTTCTGAAAAGGAGAGTAATTAGAAGAGACTTGCTCTGTAGAATGGTAAAAAGACATTATGTAAAATACACTATTAGAGTTACAGAAAATGGAAGGCATGTGTGGATTGAAATTTGCAAAAAAAAAAGTTTTTCATAATTAGATTCAGATTATGATTTACTTATTTATATTTTGCCAACAATACTACAGCAGTGATAATGTGTCCTTCCCTGTGCGTCAAGCACCTGATATCAATTTGTTCCATCACAGCTAATGCTAACTTCATTCAGTTGGTTCAGAGGCTCTGCCAGATTTCTCCTCCATAATATTAATATGTTTTCCCATTTTCATTAATAAGATTTTTGGGAGATTTACTAATTTTTTTGTGCATAAACCATGATAGTCAATCTGAAAATTCCCATTTCTTCTGAGTTTCCCTTTGCTTGTAGTTTGCTTTGGAAAATGAAGTCTCAACTTTCTTTACTGGAGACATTGGCTTTATAAGTGGAGTTTTTAATCAATCAGGCTTTGGTCCTGTAAGTTCCCATTTCATTCCACACTCATTTCACAGACACACACTTCTTTTTATTTTCAGAAAAAAATCATATTAATAAGGTATGTTCTAATCTGTTAAAATTCTAAAATATACTTGAGTACAAATGATAAAAGAAACAAAAATTTTCAAAATTAAGACAGACAATAGCTCTTATTTTAGTTTATATTTTTGTGTGTGTCACCATAGTGTGTTTAAAACTTACAAAAATGTAATCCACAAATATATTTATGTGTTACACAATTGAAATTAATCTTGATCTCATTGACATTAAAAGTTTTCTCCTCTATCCCTTTTAATGTGTACATGGTTCCTATTTTTAGGTACATCTGTGTGCATAAAATGTTAACATTATTTGATCCATTCCGTGTTCCTACCTTCTTGTTTCCATTACTCTTCTCAGTTTACAAAACCTGATATGAATATTCTTTTAGAGTTGTCCCTGTATGTTGGCCTGTGTGTTCCTTTTACATATATTCTAGGTCCAATAAACTGGGAAAAAACCAGCATCTACCATTTACTGGATGCTTAAGAAAATATTCTCATAAAAGAGGAATAATATTATTGCTCTCAAATATTATTTATGTGGTTCATGCATTAATATATTAAAGAATGTTAAACGATATCTATAACATATGTTCAAAAAGGGTGGTTGTTGCCATGCTTACTATTCTATTAGATCTTGTAATTTCCATAAACCCTTTCAGTTCAAAGTCAACATGAATTCTTCCCTTGTTATTCTACCTCTTTGCTATTGAAATATGTGGCCCTTGGACCAGAGGTTTTAGCACCATTGTTAAAAATGAGCTTATTAAAAATGTGGAAACCCATACCACACCCCAGAACTCCTGAGTCGGAATATGCATTGTAACAAATCCAGTTCATTGACATCCAGTTAAAATTTGAGAAGTGCATCTCTAACTCACCATGACTTTTCCATGTGAGAAATATTTATGACTTATCCTGTCTGATGTATTTACAGCGCTCAAAAATGCATATGCGGGGCCAGCCTGATGGCGCAAGTGGTTAAGTGTGCGCACTCCGCTTTGACAGCCCAGGGTTGGCGGGTTTGGATCCTGGGCGTGCACCGATGCACTGCTTGTCATGTCACGCTGTGGCAGCGTCCCATATAAAGTAGAAGAAGATGGGCACAGATGATAGTTCAGGGCCAATGTTCCTCAGCAAAAAGGCGGAGGATCAGCATCAGATGTTAGCTCAGGGCTGATCTTCCTCACCAAAAAAATAAAAGGAAGAAAAAAAAAGAAAAATGCATATGCACATGTTGATGCCTTCATTTTATAATTTATCTTCCAGAAAATATAGTCTCTACAGTGGTTTTGTGGATCATATGTCATCCTCTTCCTCAGAGTTAGAGAACACATTATAGAATAGCACTACAATGAAAATTATTAATTGTATATTTCAGGTCACTCTTCTAAGTCAGAATCAGTTCCCTTAACCCTGTCTCTACATATTGGGTCAAACTATAAACTCTGCTCATGGCCACTTGGTAAATGTGTTTGTTTTTTGTTTCAGGGGTTGTTGACCTTCAGGGATGTGGCCATAGAAGTCTCTCAGGAGGAGTGGGAATGCCTGGACCACACTCAGTGGGAATTGTACAAGGATGTGATATTAGAGAACTACAGGAACCTAGTCTTCTTGGGTGAGGATAACGACCTTCCAGAACTCATAATCCACTCTCAGAGTTTTGTTCTCTTCATTTGTAGAATGTTTCCTGGGATCCTCTGCCTCCTATGATAGCATTTCACATTCCTGCTTTCATGGAAAAAAATGGTGGTTTCTTGGTGTAGAAAAGAAAGGCTTTGTGATGTTTCATGATGACTTTAACCTTCTCCTTTCTTGAAGTGATCTGCATTCTTCAGTCTATATTATCGGTGATTATATAAATTCTGTGCCATAAAATAATGTTTCTATCATCTTAAAATCCAATTTCAAACCTTATTTTTGATGCAGTAGTACTTGGAAGTGGAACTCATGATCTGAAAATTTTAATAAATTTTAAATGTTGTGTAGTATAGTAAAGGTGCTTTCAGAAAACAGTATTTTGGGAAATTATTTTCTAGAATGTTCTAACATTCTGCCATGTCCACTCTTCTCACTTGAGCACAATAATGGATCGGAAATTGGAGAATCTCCAGCAAAATTTACATTTCTTTTTCCTAATAAACAGGTCTAATTGCCTCTAAGCCAGACATCGTCACCTTTTTGGAGCAAAAGAAAGATCCCTGGATGGTGAAGAGAGAGAAGAAAATAGCCATACACCAGGTAGGTGGGAATCAATGAAACAGATAATACTAGTGAGCGAAGCAATGGTCAAGGAGGAGACCAGACCTTAAAATGTGGTATGGGAAGATCCACTTCAATGGAAAATATTTGTGAGAATCCTAGGTTTATTTCCATTGCTGTCATAAGGGGACATCTCCCGCCTGACTCTTATCATGCTCCTAAATCCTCTAAGGATTCTCTTTCTGCTCCAGTGATCATCCGTCACATTCACAGTGAGAGCCAATGTCCTCCCCTTGGTCTGTGAGGGACTGCATGTTGTGGCTGCTCCTGCATTGCTCTGGGGGCCTGGGAAAATCTGTGCACGTTTCTGAGGAACTCTATGTTAAGCTATTTTTTTAAGCTCTATTTTACTTCATGTCAGAAGTGTGTGAGGGGAGTTGGTGGAGATACTGGGATTGGGTGCAGGAATTCCCAGGAACTCTGGGGACAGATGTCATATGTCCTCTGCTCTATAATTTCTAATCCTATGGAGACTTCAAACACGACCCTACCAAGATCAGACTCAGTAATTTCATCACAGCTCAAAGCACCTCTCTAAAATGAAAAAATATAATCCTCTATTTTACTTCAATATTTTCATTTTCTTTCTATGAACTAACATTAGAAATTTCAGGTCTATATGCTCCAATTCCTCAGTGATAAAATAGGTTAATCTATCTATTTAACTCATAGAATTTTTAAGTAAATTAACGCCATAGGGCAGCTTAGAACATTGCACCTCACATAGCAAAGTCTGAGTTGTTATTTTATTTCTTAAGAAGTAAAAATTTAAAATATCACCTTGTTTAGTATGAAGCTTCCTGGGACTGTATTCTATAAATTTTCACATTCTGATTAGTTCTATGTCAAATTCATCAATGATTTTAGATTCAAAAGTTCTAATGTAACATGCTTGAATGTACATGTTAGGTAAGAAGTGAGTTAAATTATTAGTAAGAACTCCGTATTTATGAAAATGTTTGGTTCTTAACTTTACATCAGGGAAAAAGGAGTCATTAGTGTTTTTTATCTACTTTCTTCAATGTGTGTCTGAATCATGGTATAATTTAATCCCCAAATTTTATCTTATATATCAGTGATTTTATGTATATTTTACAACATTCATATTGTTCTTTTATTTATAAAGGAAGGTTTTTTTTCTTTTGAAAGTTGGATTATAGTCTTTAAATTTTGTATTAGAATAGCAGCAATGTATCAATCTAATAATAAATTTCCCTAGGGATATATAAATGCTTATTCATTCAAATTTTCCACCGGAGAATTTTATGAATGATTGTAATGCATTTTCTGTGAAGTTTTTCTGCTGTACATGACAAAGATTCAAAATTCTTGCTCTTCATGGGCACACAGTCACGGTTGAAAATTATAAATATATAGAAGGACTCTTTTAAAATAGTACATCTATGTTGTATTCAGAATTGGGGAGGATACATTTTCTTATTCTTGTTTTACAATTCCTAACAATGCACTTACTTTTTCATGAGATGTCCCTGAAAATTAGTTTGGTTTTTTTACCCTATATATTATAAATGTGAATGGCAGTTAACTCAGTACTCTTAAGACTATACGGAGTTTAATTCAAATATGGATCAACCATATGTCTTTTGCCAATGTAATTGTGTCAGGGTTTGCCTGTACAATTATTACTCCTACTTAGTTCATGATTTATCTTGTTTATTTCTTTTCTTAGTTATTGATCAATGACTGTTTTCTTCTGCCTCAGTAAGTAGTCATGGAAAAGGCTTAATTTCACATCATTTTATTGATGAATTTATGTTCTCTTTGTGTGAAACACTTGTTGAATTAAAGATAATTTTTGAAAAGCTTTGTAAGTCCATCTCTTTTAGATATTATTTTTTTGATTTTTAATTGTGGTAAGAAACAATAAAAATTTACCATCTTAATCATTATTAACAGTACAGGTCAATAGTTTAAGTATATTTCACATTGTTTTGCCACTGATCTGTGCAAATTTCCATCTTGCAAAACTGAGTCATTACCCAATAAAAACCCATTTCTTGTTTCTCTCTCCCCCAAGCACCTGGCAACCATCATCCCACATGAAGATTTTTAATGTGTTAAAACTGATGTGTAATGAATGAAGTGTTATCACACCACCAACATTAACTTCTCCCATCTTATTCAAGGTTGTAGGTAAGAGAGGCTAAAAGTAAAGGCTTTGGTAATGCATTGAAATGACATCACTAGTAATCTCTTTTCCTGGTGTCCTTAAGCCTCAAATAATTTAAAGTTATATTTCCCACAATTTATGTCCTGTATGTTTTCCTCCTTTTTGTAAATTTTGGGACATTTTACCAGTTACAGTAAAGATTTTATAGGAATATAGTCGAGAGTTTAGCTAAACTACTTCATGATATGGCTGCCTTGGCATCTATTTTGTGTAGCCAAGCAGGCCGCAGGGGCCTTGAACTGACACTAGCCACTTCTCCACCCACAGATCCTAAGAAAGGCCTGGGCCCCAAATATTGCCACTCTCTCTGCCTGCGTCCTGCCTTGGCCTCTCCTTGTGGGCCTTTAAGACCTGTTATTTACTTTTTTTCCAGGACATGTGTGAGAAATAACCTTTCCTACTTCATTTGTTTTTGTTGAACTCACCATTCATCGTTTGGGAACTCTACTATAATGCGTATTTAATAAAGTCACACAAGTATAATTAGAAGCCATTCTTTTGGATTCTGAATCAATATAAAATTTGACTCTGTAATTTTCTTCACATACATCCTTTTGTTGACCTATGGAACACAAGCAGATTTTCATGGTTTTGATAGACATTGAATGCAATATATTAACCTGAATATATACTTTAGGAGTGAGAGAACTGAGGACAAAGAAGTGTGTGTGTGTGTGTGTGTGTGTACCCATGACTTCAAAAGGAAAGGGAAATACTGTATCAAAGCAAGTAGTTTCAAAATTATTGTTGATTTACTAACAAATTAGAAACCATACAGCTTGGTAATGCAAATCTATTTTGTCCACCTTACATTCAATTCATTTCTCCCAAAACCACGACTCTTGGTTTCAGAATCTCCCACTTCAAATCCTCTCTTTTTTACTTACCAGTTAATCATGTATGACTTTCTATATGATTTATTTGTCCCAAGGTTTATGAAATAGTGGTTATATGACATGCTCAGGGATTTTAATGATGGTTTTCCTTAAATTTACTGGTATTCAGAATTTGGTTTGAAGATGAGAGTAATTCCACAGTGAGCATATTAGGTTGACTTTGTTTAATTAATACATTTTATTTTTCCTAGATTGGAGAAAAATACCATTTAAGTCAACGTTTCTTTAGTTCTTGTTTCTTTCACTTTTGTGTGTGTGTGTGTGTGTGTGTGTGTGTGAGAGAGGAAGATTAGCCCTGAGCTAACATCCTTTGCCAATCCTCCTCCTTTTGCTGAGGAAGAATGGCCCTGGACTAACATCTGTGCCCATCTTCCTCTACTTTATATGTGGGACACCTGCCACAGCATGGCTTGATATGTGGTGCATAGGTCCGTGCCCGGGTTCTGAACCTGTGAACCCTGGGCTGCTGAAGTGGAGGCATGAACTCAACCACTACCCCCCTTCCTTCACTTTTTATAAGGGACATCAACAAAGTTATTCACTTTTCTGTGATCATTTGATCAGGTGAAATCTTGGAGTCTTCCTAAGTCGTGGAGTCATTTTCACGTTTACGTGAAGTGAACAAACACACAGGACAGTGATGGGTGTGTAAAGATACCCAATTATTAGAAGAAAAATATTCCAATAGGAGTGAGGGTTGTAGCTTCAGGTAAGAGACAGAAAGTTCAGGACAGGAATTGACTGAATTCTGCATGTGGGGAGGAGACCTGTTCCCTGGCTGCACAATTGGCTCTCTCAATTTAGGAGACCCATCTGCTTGTTTCATTTCCTAATTATCCCCAGTTCTTCTGTTTCTCCTCATTGTAATTCCTGCCACATGTGTATCACAGCCATGGTCCTCTTTTGCTTTTGTTATGGCTACAGAATGCTCACCGCTCTCCTCATCCCATGTCATCCTTACAGGCCCTGGAGAGAAACCTTACAAATGGAAAGAATGTGCAAAAGCGTTTCAAGGGAGCTACAACCTTGCTCAATATTGGAGAGTGCTTCCTGGAGAGCAACCTTACCATGCAATGGATATGGAAAGACCTTTGTCCAAAATATACACTTTAGAAAACTCCAGGGTGTTCATATTGGAAAAAAAATACTTACATGTGTAAAAAAATGTGGGAAAGTATTACATCAAAAATCACATCTAAATAAATGTCAGAATTCATAGTAAAAAGCCGTCAGTCAATAACACTTTTCAGATACTACTCTAAATCAGAATATTTATTATAGAGAATAATGCAAAGTTAAAAAAACTTAGGTGATTTATTTATTAGTACTTTTAAAAGAGTCAAAGGGATGGATGTTTGGGCAGGTATACTCAGTTTTAGTGTATCTTTTTTATATTGACTATATTTGAGTTTTTTTGATAAGCAAATATTAACGTAATTCAACTCTCAAATCATTTCATGCTATGTCTTTATTTCTTATTTCTATGTGAAATCATGTGGTTGATTGTTGCTGCCTCAATGATATGAGAGACCTGTCTATATTAGGTGGGGTTCATCGAATCTACTTTTCCATGGAAGATAAAGGACACTGTAAAGTACAACGTATGAAGCAAATCTAAATGGAGGCACTGTTTGTGGTTGACTTATCTGAGATAAGTCACCATCAGGTAAGTATTCAGGTCATCATTCTTTGTATTAAAGTAAGGTAGAGGAACATTATAAACTTTAAATAGTTTTACCAATTGCTCTTTAAGGATAAAAAACTGGCAGTTCATTAAAATCCTGATGTGTCTTCATAATAGCAATATATAGTAGTCATGAATATTAGTTGGCATGGTTGAAATAAAGAAATATTCACAGATATCTGAGAAAAAGTATAGCTAACTGTTCCCTAAAATGGCATAAAATTAATGTACATCCATGTTTAATAAGTAATTAGCCTCCATGTTGGAAAGCAAAGAAAACACAACTCTCAGATCATGGTATCAGAAGAACAAATCTGTTTCATAAATGCCTGTAATCTATATTTTGACCAAGGGTCACACAGTGGATTTTGAAGTGCTTTATTTAGACTATGTGTGAGCTTAATTTATTTTAATTAATAAAACTGAATGGTTTTTAGTGTGTTAAAACTGACGTGTAATGAATGAAGTGCTATCACACCACATCCATCATTTATCTTCTCCCACCTTATTCAAGGTTGTAGGGAAAAGACAGTAACAATAAAGGTTTTGCTAATGAAGAGAAATGACATCACTAGTAATCTCTTTTCCTAGTGGCCTTAAACCTCCAATAATTTGAGGTTATATTTCCCACAATTTATTGTATCTTTTTCTTCTTTTTGTAACTGGGACCTTATAATGTTTTTAGTAAGGATTATATAGGAACATTATTGCTAGTTTAGCTGAACTACTCAATGACACTGCTGATTTAGCATCCCTTTTGTGCAGCCTGACACCAGCCCCTCCCATGAGGGCATCTGCTTGTATTTATGTATAGCGATTCTATGAGTCAATGCTAATTAAGGATAAAGCTTTAGTTGCTAGTGAAATGCAGATGTACGGATTTAAGGATGCAAGATTGGCTCAGTATTAGGATTTCCACAGAAAGACTCAACTGCTTTTATGCCAATACCAAAGTGCAATGTCATATATCATAGTAATTAAATATAATCATCATCTGTTTAAACAATCTATGCCATGCCCTAACATATGGGTCATTAAACTTGAATAAATGATAAAATGTTGTGGTGTAGAAATAAACTTATTACAACTTTCAATAACTGAGTTAACTGAAACGGTTAGCAATGGGATAAGATTTGTAAAATCTTGTGCATGGTATAAAATCAAGTCAAAGAAAAGTGTGTATTGAACTTGGGATTGTTAGTACAATATCTTCAAAGTAGAGAAAATATCACAAGACGCATTTGAGTCTGAAATACACAAATCTGAAGTTACCTTTCTTTAAATGCTGTTTTCCTAACTTCAAGAGGGAAAACAGTTTCACCATAATCGTGAGAGAGTGGATGTTTTCATTGGAGGCAGAATTAATGTCTCCTTAATCATATCTTAACCTGAGTTAGAGGAATATGTTTCCATTCCAGTAACTGCCATTCAGATACACTTTTTCTGCAAAGGAGTAGATGATTCCTATAGATTCATCTTGCTTTTTATTACAATCATGGTGGTCTTACAGGTGCACCTCTAATAAACCTAAAATTTTAGTCTATGATTTCTGTAAGGTATACTGAGAAGAAGATTGATTTATGAACTTTAGTCCTTAAAGACCTTAAAAATCAAGTTTCATGATCCCTTGGATTAAACTCCAATACACACTCTCAGTAAGGATTACATTAAGTTATATTAAGAGTGATCAGGGTTTGGCGTAGGGTCTAGTACCCCATTTCTCTTTACTAGCTCAGCCCATGCCTCAGAAATTTTTCTCATTCCTATTTAACTTTGGAACTTGAACAGACTCTCTTCCAGGAGAATCCCTTTTCTGACATGATCACTTGCCCAGATTCCTGATATACCTTCTTCCCTGACAGACTCTGCTCTTCAGCCTGAAATAGAAAATACTCACCTAAATCCTTTCTGCTGCCAGGACAGGGCTCAATGTGAAGCTGCAATAGCCACTGCGTGTGTGGGAGGGAGGCAGCCAATCCTTGAGATATGGGTTTGCGGTCCTCTGTCCTCACCTCCTATAATACCTGCAATTACCATTTCACCTGCAGTGGCAAAAACAGTGCAGACTTGGGGTTCTGGGAACGTTCCTGAAAAAAAAATCCCCAGTTTCCAATTACCAAAAACAATTTCAACTTTCTAGTTAGCATCTCCAAAGAGACCTTTGGAGTGTTTGGGAGAAGATCCTTCTTTTCCATGATCCCTGGAGGCAGACAGGGAGAAAGCAGGAAACACTGAGCTCTGACATGTGAGGAACTGGCAGTTGAGCACCTGTGTCTCACTGGATTCTCTGCTTCGCTGAGAAATTTTTCTGCCTAACAACTAGATCCCTAGTAATTCACAGACCACTTAGCTGCACCACCCTTTAAGTTATGAATAGAAATATGGAATCTGACAAAGTACCTGATAAGGGTATTCAATGAAATACAAATAAAGGAAGAACATGAAGCCACTGATGTACATTAGAAATTATTGGTCCCATTTGCACACTCGATGCCAATTAAGTTGAAAGATGATATGGAATTTCTGTATGAAAATGTAATTTAGCAATATTGACCCCAGTAGTGATGATAAACCTAAATAGAACAGTATCAACAAAAATTATATTTATAAATAAACAAATGGAAACACGGTCATCAGATGATTTAAATCTGATTCTACCATTTGTTTAAAATATCAGATAATTCACTTCTCCTTACTTAGTCCAAGAGCACTGAATAATTACCACAGTCCTCAAGAAATTATTTTGCTTATTTTCTGCAATGGACGTTCACTACTTTAGTAATAAGGAAAAAATATATAAGTATAAACCAATCATTGGTATTTCCAACTAAACATTCCAAGATTTGATCCCAGTTCACTCTCCAATCTTGGATTTATATGGCAGAGATTAGAGCCATAATGGTGGACAAACCATACTTACACTCATCTCACACAGATGCACACACTCATGTGCATGCACACTCAATAAAACTCAGTTACATAAACACTCACACACATGCACCGATACATTCTATCACAAGCACATTTCTCCACACAACACCAACTCACTCACATTCATACACTCTACCAGCAATACACATTCACACAAACTCACAGAATAACACGTTTGCATGATCACACTCCACAACCATCACGTATCTCAATATCATGTTCGTATATGGAAGAACAGTAGTATCTCCAGATCTCAGGATTATTGAAAAGCAGGAGCCTTTGCACCCTTTTTATTCTTTCTAATCTTGCAACATCCCACCAGGACAGAGTTTGCAATGTGCATTATATAAAAAATGTGGTGAGCACAGCATCTTTAGGGTGAGGTGTGTGGCAGGAAAGCAGGAGTGTTTGTGGGAGAAACAACGTGGTAGTGAGATAAAGCAAAGAAACAAAAATGGGGGCACAGGGATAAGATACAGTGCAGGAAGCATGGTGGTGTTAGTAGATAGAGGGTGCCAGGGGAGAGTGCAAATGATTAAAGGCCCAGGAGGTTAAAGTTTGGAGAGGGCCACAGGACAATGAAGGTGTTAAAGATTCAAGAGAGAGGGTGCAAATAAGTTAAGAATTTGGGGATATTGGGTGTTGGGGGCATAAGAAATGCAGAGGGTTATGGGAACAAAGAGGATAAGAGGGATGGGAGATAACAGGCAAGGTGTGTAAATTGCAGGTGTGGGTCCAGGTGAAGGAGACATAATATCTATGAAGAGTTAAAGAACATGAAGGAAGGGGATGATAGTGACATATGTGGTCCTGGAGGTAGTTAGTGCTCCAAGACAGAGACGGAGGTTGGGAAGGGGAGATGGAGTCTGGGTGGGGGTAATAGGCACAGAGAGAGAAAGTGAGTGGGTGCACAATGACTAGGCCTGGGAGTGGAAATGGTGGGCATGAGAAGGCTAAACACCCCAAAGAAAAAGGGGCAGAGATTATAGGATTAGGATATTGGGGAAGATGAGACTGCTGGAAGGTTAAGTGATGGGACATTTGAGAGCAAGGGTAGAAGACACTGGAATTGGGATGAGGTTACTGGAATGGGGGATCGACATGGGTCCAGGGAAAGGAGAGCATGGAGGATGCAGAAGGTTGGAGGTGGAGGGGGCAGTACTAGTCTAGAAGGATTGTGTTGAGATGGAGGTAGGCATAAGTGGAGAGTTACTGGAGGTCTAGGGGATGGATAGATGTCTCAGGGTTGCAGGATGGAGGTTACTGTGGGAGGTATTGACAAAGACTTACTCCTGGACCAAAGTCTAATCAGGTTCCTCTGAGCCCTCTTCTCAACTAGGCCTCCAACTGAGCCTATAAAAACTGCATCTTTCAGCACATCATGATTTCATTCACGTGTGCTGAGAGATTTCAATAAACAGTAGCAGCATGATCTCTAACAGCTCAAGATGGAGTTTCTAGATGAGGACTCAGCCTGAGAAAGTTCAAGGCCACCAAAGGAACACATTGCTTTTCCAGCCAATGCCTGAAGATGGGGTCCCTGACTCCCAGTCTCTATGGAGAGGAAGAGCACCAGCTACCAATCCCAGCTAGCCTAATCACATTGACCAATCCACTCCCCAGATGTTGTAAATTTCCACTCCCCCAACCTCTGCTCAAGTGCCCACTTGTTCCCCCACCCTATTCCATCCTTCTCCCTTTAAATCACCTGTCACTGATGCCCAGTTGAAGTTGGGTTCAGTTCATGCTGGACCCACTTCCCATTGCAATGGACTGAACAGAATGTTTTCATCACCTTTAACTAGTCTCAGGCATCATTTGCCTTTTGTTTGTGTAGCCACACTGGGGAATTTTTCCCTTTCACTAGTGTTGCTGCTATGAAAATATTGGGGAATATCTCCTCGTTACGTACAGAATGTGAGGAATGGACGTGGTGCATCACCATTTTCATACATCTTCAGGTTTAGTCCAAGTGACCACTTTGTCTTTCCTCCAAAATGGTTAAATCCATCCCACCCCCACTAACCCTGGAGGAGAGTCTCCATTTCCCCACATCAACCCCATTCTGCTAGTGTCTTAATTTTTATGAATTGTGTGTGTGTGATGTTATTGTTGACTTTATTTGCATTTCTTGGATTACTAGTGATGCTGTTTATAACGTACTATCTTGTCACCATCTGAAGTTACTGATCTGTAAATTGCCTAGTCAGAGTCACAATTCCACCATTTGTGTATTCTTTTCCTTTTGCTTATGAAATGGCAGAAAGTATTTTTTAATCTATTCTAGATGCTATTTTATTCTGGATGATAGGCATTGAAAATATACCCTTCCACTTTTGGTTGTCTTCTATTTTCAGGGAACATTTACTAGTTATAATATGTTAGAGCTTTTTCTATTCTTCTGTAGTTTGTATTTTATATCTTCATAACAAAACATTCCCCTACCTTGATATTATAAAATGTTTATTCTAAATTTGTACTTGTCTGGGCCGGCCCAGTGGTGCAAGCGGTTAAATGTGCGCACTCTGCTGCAGTGGCCTGGGGTTCACCGGTTTGGATCCTGGGCGAGCACCAACGCACCGCTTGTCAAGCCATGCTGTGGCGGCGTCCCATATAAAGTGGAGGAAGATGGGCATGGATGTTAGCCCAGGGCCAGTCTTCCTCAGCAAAAAGAGGAGGATTGGCAGATGTTAGCTCAGGGCTGATCTTCCTCACATACACACACAAAATGAAAATAAATGAATAAGTAAATAAATTTGTACTTGTTGCTTGATCCATGCTACACCTCCATATAAGTCATTTAGTACAGAGATATGATTAAAGTTATGTCCACTCATGATCATGTAACAATCTCTTATTTCCTTACTGATGAGAAAACCTCCTCAGACATTTCAGTATTTATTATACGTGAAAGTCTGTTTTAGGCTACACATTCTGTTTCATTAATCTTAGGTTAATATTCATCACCACCTTCTTTTCATTCCTATTTCATTACAACAATTCATGGTATCTGATAGGGTGAGTCCCTTACTCTGTTGCATTTCTTCAACTTTCTCTGCTCTATTTTGGTTCTATAAGTTGGTTAAATTTTCAATCATCTGGTCAGGTTCTCAGAAAAATCCATTGATTGTTGACTGGATCTGATTGAATCACACATTAGTTTGAGGAGAATTACTATTCTTATGACATTTTTCCCAAATATTTTTTTGGGTCACTTTCACTTAGATTAATGTTTATATATCCCAGAGATATTTTATAATTTTCTTCATAATACTTTGTACATTTTTCTGAGGTTTATTCTTAAAACATTTAGATATGGCTGTTAATTCATATTTTAATTGATTGGAAATATATGTGATTATGCTAGATCAATCATGCACCCAGCAATTTAGATGAAATATCTTGTTAGTATGAACAGGTTTTGTATCATTTTTCTTTAGATTTGCTATGCAGACAATCACATCATCTCTCAATAATGAAACAATTTGCTCTTTACCTCTCAAAATGCATGCTGTCCTAATTTTTTATGCCTCAGAACATTGGCTTTGTGTGCCAGAACAAAATTAATGAGAAATGATGATTTGAGCCTCTCTATCTGTTTATCTGCACCTGAAAGGATAAATTGTGCCTTGAAAATTCATGGCCACTATAAGGTTTAATTAGAGTGAATCTCTAGTGTTCCAGTAATTTGTTTTTCTAGTTCTTTCATAACAATTATGTTTTTTTTAACTCTATCAAATTTTTAAGCTTTGCTTGTATTAATTTAATTATATTCGCCTCTTTAAATTAGTAACCTGACTATTACATTAATAGATTTTTAAACTTATGGGTAATTTTAATGTATAAACTCTGTATGAGTCCAGGTTCAGAAATCCAACAATATAGTCAAACTCACAGGAACAAATATTAGAATGATAGTTGTCTCAGGCTAGGGGGAACAGGAAATGGGGAGTTGTTCAAAGAGTAGAAATTTCGAGTTACACAAGATAAACAAGTTCTAGAGACCTACTTGACAACATTATGCATGTAGTTAACAATATTGTATTGTGTACTTAAGATTTTAGGGGCCTGCCCCGTGGCTTAGGAGTTAGGTGAGCACGCTCTGCTACTGGAGGCCTGGGTTCGGATCCCAGGCACTCACAGATGCACCGCTTGTCCGGCCATGCTGAGGCGGCATCCCACATACAGCAACTAGAGGGATGTGCAACTATGACGTACAACTATCTACTGGGGCTTTGGGGAGAAAAGGGGAAAAAAGAAGGAGGAGGATTGGCAATAGATGTCAGCTCAGGGCTGGTCTTCCTCAGCAAAAAGAGGAGGATTGGCATGGATATTAGCTCAGGGCTGATCTTCCTCACAAAAAAAAAAAAAAAGATTTTATTGAAAGGGTAGGTCTTATGTTAAGAGTTCTTATCACAGTAAAAAAGGAACAAGAACAACAATAAAAAATATGTTTGTGGGTCATTTGGAGAATGTGAAAATTAATTGGGTATTAGACAATATTAAGTATTTAAAAATAATTTTGTTATAATGGTCTACGAGCTTTGGGTGACTTTTAAATCTAGGGTTCATCATTTATTATAGATGAATTGCTAAGGCCTATAAATAATGTATGATATGAAGACTCTCAAATCTTGACAGGCTTCTAGGATACGCATTAATGTCTTCTGCTCTGCTCCCTGCCCTATCCACAAGAGGGATTTGAAATGGATACTATTAGACTGGGAAAAGGTTGATAAATTTTGAACTTGTTCTAAGGCTATTTAGAAATGCATTTTACTTAATTTTGTAAATATAAAACGTTTCTATTTTAAAGTGTTTAAAGGAAAGGAAGCATTCATGCCTTATTGGGAAAATATGTTTACAATAAATTAATTTAATTTATTGCTGGTTACATTTTGATTAAAATGTGAAACCTGGCACTTACATTCACAGGTAAAATGTGTTTGCAAATTGTCCTTCAGTAAAATCCAGGCATTCCATATCTCAAACAGTTTCCTCTCTGTTTTGTCAGGTGAGGGAGCAACTGAGTAAAGCTCATCCCTTGGTTAATGGTTCTCATATCTGGAGAGAATGAAATGTACACTTATTTCTTTGTAATTTAATTTATCTTTGACTTTAGATAAAATACAATTATCTGAAGGAAGTGACTTTTATTTTTATCTTTTTTACCAATTATTTTTTAAATTTTTTGTCATATTATTAACTATTAAAATTTTGTTTTAAAAAGTTTATTATTCCCAGTTTTATCGAGATATAATTGGCATATAACATTGAATAGGTTTAAGGTGTATAACAAAATGATCTGATATCTGTATATTGCACAATGATTGCCACAATAAGTTTAGTTAATGTCCATCACTTCACGTAGTTACACTATTTTTCCTTGTGGTGAGAACTTTTAAGATTTACTGTCTTAGCAACTTTCAAATATATGATACACTATTGCAAACTCTATTCATCATGTTGTACATTACATACCCAGAATTAATTTATCTTATAACTAGAAGATTCTACCTTTTGACCATCTTAACCGAACCACTGTCCCCTTAGGCCACCACAACTAAGATCTTTGTTTCTATGAGTTTGGTTTTCCTAGATTCTACATATAAGTGAGATAATACTGTATTTTTCTTTATCTGTCTGACTTATTTCACTTAGTATAATGCCTTCAAGGTCCATCCATGTTGTTACAAACAGCAGGATTTCCTTCATTTTATGGCTGAATAGTATTTCATTGATCCATTCATCCACTGATGGATACTTAGGTTGTATCCACCTAACGGCTATCATAAATAGTGATGGAATAAACATGGAGGTGCTGATATCTCTCAGAATAGTGATTTTGTTTCTGAAGGAAGCAGTTTTTAAAAGGGTTTACTTCATTTTCCTGTGACTAGTAACTGTAACCCTGGTGATCCATGTCTTTGGGAAGCCCTCACTTTTTATTTCATGGTGGATGAAGAAACATAAGCCTAGGTATAAACTTATTGCCAGTCAAACCTCTGTAAAAATGACATGCCCAATATGTTGATGCTGGCTCAGCACTTCAAGATGATCTCCAAGGCCTATGACCTTTGACAACATGGGTGGACATTGAGGGTATTATGCAAAGTGAAATAAGTCAGAGGGAGAAGAAATACCATATGACTTCCTTCATTAAGTAGTAGATAATAACAGCAATAAACAAACACACAGAGACAAGAGATTGGATTGGTGGTTACCAGAGGGGAAGGGGGGAGGGAGAAGGGCGAAAGGGATAATTCGGCACATGTGTGTGGTGATGGGTTGTAATTAATATTTGGGTGGTGAACATGATGTAATCTATGCATAAATAGAAGTATAATGATGTACACCTGAAATTTATACAATGTTATAAACCAATGTTACTGCAATAAACAAAAAATTTAAAAAAAAAGAAATAAAAATATAGACTTTAGATGGGAAATGCCTGAGAGTTCTCCCTTATAACCTTTCTTGTAATTCAAATGTGGCCTAAATGGTTTTCAACCATTATGCACCTTCCCTCCAATGTGGGACATGACAATCAGGGAAGGTTTTTTTCTGCACTGAGGGACAAGACCACTACATGTAGAGAACCTGACTGTTGATCAGGGATGCTTTCAGAGAAAGATCATCAGAAGGAGACAATGGGGAAATTACTAAAAGAAACCTTAACTAAATTGGACTTAGGAAACCCTGTAGGGGGAGCTCTCACACCCTATCACAATCGTCCATTACACCAAAAAGGAAGAGATGGTCGCCTGTATCTTGCATGGGAGGTAAAACTACTTTCTGAGGGAAGATTTTTCTCCCCACCTGGTAACAGCCCAGCCAATGAGAAATGCTGCAGTTCAGCCATTGAGAAGCCATTGTCGCCCTAAACTGTTCCTTTCCCCTGATGGATTTGTTTTTGAACAGATCCTCCCTACTCCCCCATTTCTTTATAAAAGTAGCTGTTCTCCTTACATTTCCAGATTCGCCTGTGGTTTGCCATAGCACGCACATCCCAAATTGCAATTAGTTTGGCTATTCCAGAATAAAATTGTGTTCATGATAAAATAACAAGTGAGTTTGCTTTTTAAGTTGGCACAGGGGAGACTTGATTCTATGTCTATGTTGAGTGATTTTGCAGACAAGACTAAATTGAAGACAGTTGAGACCCTGAGAGCATAAATACATAGAAATTAGCAAAAATTCCAAAAACGGGAATTAGAAGAACTTCAGACTTTCAAAGTCATTGATTCAGTGGAGTCAGACATGAATTTTTTAAGGAATTATGATATACACAGTTAATAATTGGGTTATGTATGGATTAACATAAGGATAAAAACTAAAATTGTTACAAAATGTAAAGTGAGAAATGGTGAAGTGATAGATGTGGAAAGAAGAGAGGCCCAGAGAAGAGAGGAAGGACCATATTGGATCAAGACGGGCGTGGCATCAGTTAGGCCAGATGGTAGGACAGACACTGTGGCTTCTTCTTGTTCTCCTGGTCCCCTGATTCACCCTTAAGAATTCTTTGGGACTGTTCCAGTGCTCTGTGATGCAGGCGTGGAATTCTAGCGAGGAGCATGCACGCTTAGTGTCCAGCTGGCTGAGTTCACAATGTTCTTCCAAAGATGGAAGATTTTTGTGAGTAGAGTTAGTACCACATTGCTGAGCTTAAGCTGGGTCCCATGCAGCACTGATTCCATTTTCTACATCCAGTTTGTTCTGAGGGTCCTCCTCTTTTTCAACCATTGAGAAATAAATCTCTATCTATCAATATTTGGGTAAATCAGAGACATTAATCAGGTAAAGTTACCCTACATCTAGCCCACAGCACAGCTTTCCTCTTATTCCTCTTTCAACTTTACTAAATCAATTTTATTAGCACAGAGAGATACCTTGAGGTGGGGACTCTCAGGAGAGATTAGAACATCGTAGTTCTGGAGAAGCTGGTTGGACAGAGCAGGGGTCCCAGTAAAGATCGAAGCTTCTGTCCAAATCTAGAAGTGTATCTGCATGGGGTAAATGGCTCCAGGAAAAATCCTGGAGTGTTTCTGTGTTCCTGCAGGATCACTAAGAGAGGGCAGATCTGATAGGAAATTAGTGTTCATCAGTCACCTGATTTCAGATTCTCAGAGATAAGCCCATATGGAAGGTCTGGTTTGCAGAGCAATGCAGAGCCTGTGAAAGCCTTTGATCACATGTGAAAGATGAAGCTCTGGCTTCAGGGAGAAGTTTCATAACTGACTGAACATTATACTTCTGTGGGTGTGAGATTTTGTGCCTTTTCTCACTTGATGACCACTGACTGAGGAATCATTTGAAGATCCGGTGTAGATAGGCATCTTTCTTTTTAAATTCTTAAAGAAGGAAGCAGAAAGACATTTTAATCCACTTTTAAATTAAGGATCAGTAGGAGTGACATCAGGGAAAATGTCAGAGTAGAGACCCTTGGGGGTGTGTCCATCCCCAGAAACGTTAAATCTGGTAAAACCTGTCAGAATTAACCTTATAACAACATGTAAGGTGTTTTTTTGCCATATATATTTATCTTTCACTAGAACTTTATCTTGCCATAGAATGTGAAGAATAAATTGTCTTTTTGATCTTTGTGACAGGAATATCACATCCATAAACACAAGTATTAAAGATGGCAGTCACAGTGTAGCTTTATTGCTTACTAGCTCTTATGCACCGTTGTATATTCATGAATATCTCCACTGATATTTATAAGTCTGTGGATGAATCAACACAAGTCATAGAACTAGCCACACTCATTTTTTTTCAGGCTTCTTTGACTCTCTTTATTTGCATTTTCATCTAAGATAAGACTTCTACAATAACACGCCTAGCTACAATAACTGATGGTATGTGCTTTGAGACCAAATTAAATTTATACTTTAGATTCAGGACAAGAGATTTTTTTAAATCTATATTGAGGTTTTCTATCCAAGAACATGATGTGATTTTCCATTGTTTATGTGTACTTGATATATTTCAGGAATTTTTCTATCATTTTTCTTATATATAGTTTACAACTTTTTTTAGATTTTTCCTAGTTTATTTCAACTTATTTTATTTCATCCTATTGTAACTGTTTTAGTTTTATTCCTGCCCTCAGTGTGAATCTTCCTAATTCATCCTCATGATCAGATTGAAGACTGTTTTGTCAAGTTAGGAAGATCCATCAGTTCCTAATTTTGAGTGTTTTACTTTAACCGATGGTGAGTTCTGCCAATAGCTGCTTTTGTATCTATGAACATGCTCTCCTGATTTTTTGTTTTATATCTATAAATGTGATGAATTCTATTAATGGATTGCCTAATATTAAATCACTCTTGAATTCCACATATAAACTGAAATTCATCACTGATGTAATTTGAATCATGTCCTGAAATATGTATGTACAAATTCAAATTCCCTTCTACTGTGAATGAGATTATCCAGGATGTTTATATCAGACTAGTTCTTAGAGTGACTCTTCTCTGCTCTTGGCCGATGTTTAAAACTACAAAGTTTTCTCCTGAGAGAATTTTGGGGTTTGATGATATACTAGTTGTCCTTAAAAGTTTTTAGTACTTTATGAAGTGTCTTGAAAAATGCTGTGGTCTCCTTTGAAATGGAAATTTAAATTTCAATCTAAATGGTAAACATTGTAAAAAATATAATTCTCAGAATATAAAAACATTTACAATTTAAAATAAAAAATTTATATCACCAAACAAAGACTTGTATGCAGTATTTATTGTAATATAGGGTTATCACAAAAGCTGGAAATTACCTAAATGTCTAATGACTGACGGACAGATAAACAAGGAGTGGTACCTCCATACCATGGAATAACACTCAGCAATAAGAAGAAACGATCTATTGAGATATGCAAAAAACGTGAATGAATATCTAAGGCGTTATGCTGAGTGAAAGGAACACCTTAGCCTCCCCATCCTTCCAGTCTCTGCTGGTGCCTTCCTGTGCCCGAACCTGCCCAAAGACCAGGATGCTGGGGAGGCTAGAAATACCCGACCCTGTGTCCACAGCACAGCAGGTGACAGGGGGACACTGGGTCACAGAGCTCACAGCAGACGATGGGCAGAGCTTCTGAGAGAAGAGAGAAAAACTGCTATCAAATAAACCCTCCAGGTGGGCAAGTTGCACATGATCTAAAACCAAAATCCGTGAGGCCTCTCTTCAGTAGGATCTACCTCTGTGACTTGGAAGAGTCTCTGTCCTGGTCAATCCTGGGACTGCAGTTACTTCCCAAAACGCTGCAGTCAGGGTCTGCTTCAGATGGTTTCTTATTCCAGGGTGGGTAATATTCTCTCTCTCTTTTTTAAAAAGTTTTCTGGAAACTCCGTGATGTCATTTGAGATGGAAATTAAATTTTGAATCTAAAGAATTATTGCAAAAATATAATTGTTAAAATTTCTTAAATATTTACAGTTTAAAATGAAAAATTTATATCAACAAAAGAAGGCTTGGGGCTGGCCTGGTGGCATAGTGGTTAAGCTCATGGGCTCTGCTCTAGTGTCCCAGGATTTGCATGTTTGGATCCTGGGTGCAGACCTACACGTTGCTTATCAAGCCACGCCGTGGCAGGCATCCCACATATAAAGTAGAGGAAGATTGGGTCCGGCCTGGTGGTGCAAACGGTTAAGTGCAAGCGCTCTGATGAGGCAGCCCGGAGTCCACCGGTTCAGATGCCGGGTGTGCACCGAGGCAGCACTTGTTAAGCCGTGCTGTGGTGGCATCCCATATAAAGCAGAGGATGATGGGCACAGATGTTAGCCCAGGGCCAGTCTTCCTCAGCAAAAAAAGAGGAGGATTGGCATCGGATATTAGCTTAGGGCTGGTCTCCCTCACAAAAAAAACAAAAATAAAAAATAAAATAAAGTAGAGGAAGATGGGCATAGATGTTAGTCCAGGGCCAATCTTCCTCAGCAAAACGAGGAGGATTGGCAACAGATATTAGCTCAGGGCTAATCTTCCTCACCAAAAAACAAACAAACAGAAGTCTTGAACGAAGTGTTTATTGCATATAGGGTAATCTCTTTCCAAAGATATATATTTTTTCCCTCCAAAATGAAAAGGATGCATATTCAACTCTCTCTCAGAATCCTTCCACTCTCCCCTTCCTGACTTGAGGTAAAGGAGCCCCCACCCTTCCCTGAGTTAGGTCAGAAACTAGAAGTCACAGCACCTCAGACATTCTTATCCAGAAACTACCTAAACCTTCCTCTGGTTTTCTTCCCACGCCTTTAGCAATACTCATTGTGGTGAAATTATGATAGTCCTCCTACGGGGTGGTGGCCATCTCCTTAGGAATTTGGTCCATGTCTCAGAGCCTTCAATGATGCTACTAATGAAAAGTGCTCCTGTAGACACATCATCTCTGAATTTGGATGAAATAAGGAACACAACTTCTAATAAAAATGAATCTAAATCACAGCACAGCAAAGGTGCAGACCGTTAACTTTTTTTTTTATTGGTTTATAACATTGTAAAAATTTCAGGTGTACATCATTGTACTTCTATTTCTGCATAGATTACATCATGTTCACCACCAAAATACTAATTACAACCCATCACCACACACATGTACCAAATTATCCCTTTCACCCTCCTCCCTCCCCCCTTCCCCTCTGGTAACCACCAATCCAATCTCTGTCCCTATGTGTTTGTTTATTGTTGTTATTAGATATTATCTACTACTTAATGAAGGAAATCATACGGTATTTGACCTTCTCCCTCTGACTTATTTCACTTTGCATTATACCCTCAATGTCCATCCATGTTGTCACAAATGGCTGGATTTCATCGCTTCTTATGGCTGAGTAGTATTCCATTGTGTATATATACCACATCTTCTTTATCCATTCGTCCCTTGATGGGCACTTAGGTTGCTTCCAAGTCTTGGCTATTGTGAATAACACTGCAATGAACACAGGGGTGCTTGAAAACACCAGACCGTTAACTTTTAACTTTGCGAAGTTCTAGTTGGTGGCATTAGGGAGCCTCTCTGTACGAAAGCTCTCCTTACCTAATTTGGCAGAACCGAGGTCTTTTTTTCACAATTTGTCCTCAGGTGCCCCTTGGTTTCTGTGCTTCCTGCACACCCATGGCCCAGTCTCCTAATGACTCATTCTCCTTTTATTCAGTGTTCTGATTTACTGTTATTTCATTTTTTTCACAGACAAAATGTTGTATATATCTAATGTATACATCTTGACAAGTGTGATGATAAGTATGCACTTACGAAATCTTTACTATTGGTACCAAATATGCCATTAACTTATCCGTCACCTCCAAAAGTTTTCTTCCACTCTCTTATTTATTATTCTTAGTTTTTGGTGATAAAAACCCTTGAAATAAGATCTATCCTCTTAGTATAATTTTAAGTTTAAAATACAGTATTTTTAACTATAAGCTTTATGTTGTACAGTGTTGGTACCACATATGTAGATATGTGGGACTTATTTATCTTGTGTAATTGCAACTTTGTACCCTTTGACTGATACCTCCCTGGTTGGTCCTCCTCTCAGACCCTGGTGACCACCATTCCACTTTCTGCTTCTATGAGTTTGACTATGTTGTATTCATCATATAAGGGGTATCATTTAATATTTGTGTTATGCATCTGGCTCATTTCACTTAACATAATGTCCTTGAGGTTCATCCATGTCGTTGCAAATGGCAGAATTTCCTTATCTATTTAGTCTCAATAATATTCCATTGTAAATATATGTACATATGAAATACATATGTGTGAGAAAATGTGTGATATATATAACACACAGATATATATCACACGTTTTATTTATCCACTCACCTGTCAATTGACAGTTAAATAGCTTCCAAATCTTGACTATTGTTCATAATGTTGCAATCAATATGAGAGTACAGACATCTCTTGGAGATCCTAATTTCAATTCCTTTGGTTATATACTCAGAAGTGAGATTGATTGCTGGATCATAGTGTACTTCTATTTTAGGAGACTCTATATTGTTTTCCATAGTGGGTCCACTGATTTACATTTTCATCAACTGTGTACAAGTGTTCCCTTTCCTCCACATCCACACCAGCATGCATTATCTTTATTTTTTATATATTTTTATTTTTTTGGTGAAGAAGATTAGCCGTGAGCTAACATCCATTGCCAATCCTCCTCTTTTTGCAGAGGAATATTGGCCTTGGGCTGACATCTGTCCCCATCTTCCTTTACTTTACATGTGGGATGCCGCCACAGCATGGCTTGAGACAAGTGCATCGGTCTGCACCCGGGATCCGAACCCGCGAACTTCAGGCCACCAAAGCAGAGCACTTGAACCCAACCGCTACGCCACTGGGCCAGCCTCTGTCTTTTGTTTTTTTTACAATAGCCATACTGACACGTGTGAGGTGATATTTTGTTATAGTTTTGATTTGCATTTCCGTGATGATTAGTGATGTTGAGCACATTCTCATAAACCAGTTGGAAATTTGTATAACTTCGGAGAAATATCTAATTGATCACTTTGCCAAGTTTTGAATTATTTGTTTATTGCAATTGAATTGTCATGAGTTCCTTTTATACTTTGGGTAGTAACCTCATATACAACATATGTTTTGAAAATATTTTCTTTCTAGTCTACAGTTTGCCTTTTCATTCTGTTGACTGTTTCCTGGCTGTTCAGAAACTTAACTTTCTGCAGGGCCACTTGTCTATTTTCACTTTTTTTGCTTATGTCTTTTGGTGTCAGATCAGTTATATCATTTCCAATACCAATATCACAAAGCTTTTCCCCTATGGTTTCTTATAGGAATTTTAGAGTTTCAGGTCTTCAGTTTAAGTATATAATCCATTTTGAGTTGATTTTTGCATAAGGTATATGAGATATATATCGTCTTTTGTATATGGGATAAGGGTGAAATTTTCTTCTTCTTTTTTTTTTTTTTTTTGTGAGGAGGACTAGCCCTGAGTTAACATCTGATGCCAATCCTCCCCTTTTTTCTTGAGGAAGATTGGCCCTGAGCTAACATCGATGCCCACCTTCCTCCACTTTATATGGGACGCCGCCACAGCACGGGTTGACAAGCGGTGCGTCGGTGCATGCCTGGGTTCCGAACCTGTGAATCCCGGGCCACCGAAGCGGAGTGTGTGCACTTAACCGCTTGCGCCACAGGGCCGGGCCCTCAAATTTTATTCTTCTGCATGTGGATGTTCAGTTTTCCCAAAACTACATATTAAAGAGACTATCCTTTCCCGTACTGTTAGCAACCTGGTCAAACATCAGTTGGCCATAAATGCATGGGTTTATTTCTGAGCTCTCTAGTCTGCACCATTGGTCTATACATCTTTTTTTAAATGCCAATAGCACATTGTTTTTATTACTCTAGTTCTGAAGTATATTTTGAAATGAGAAAGAAGGGTCCCTGTGAGAGAATCACTGAGTCACATTAGGAGTCCTGGTTTTTGTCCCACTCACCATGACTGTAAGAAAAAACAAAAACAAAAACACTTTTTTTCATAAGTACGGTTGTGTTGTTTCTTAGTCAAACACGAAGTAACAGATATAGACTGGGATTTATTAGAACTTGAGTATAACTTGTTATCCTTGTGTTGAATGTGTGAGCCTAACCAGCTCCCTAACTCCATTGTACTAATTTCCACAACTGACAAATCCTGTTTTTCACTCCTCACAGGCTACATGTAAAGACCACATGGGCCCAGAAAGAACGTGTGGATTTCTTTTCTGAGTCCTGGATGGACTGGGTTTGAGGTAGAAATGTGCACTGTTCCTGACTCATCCAGGGTGCCTCCACATTTCCCAACCCCATTTAACTGAGCCAAAGACACGTGACCAGTTTTGTTAGTGGTGTAAGATTACAAATTAAGTGAGGTCACTTTCATGTGCATGTCAGCTGTCTCAGAGGATTTCCTTTTCTTTTATTTCAGCTTCTGGGATGTTGGGGTTGTTTATGCCCACAGTGCATGGCTCATCCATCCTGTCTAAACAGTTTCCCCAATATTCTTCATCTCCCACCTAGATTCTATGTGGGAGATGAAAATACCACCAGTATTTCTTTTTCTTTTCCTGAGGAAGATTAGCCCTGAGCTAATATTCATGCCAATCTTCCTCTATTTTGTATGTGGGTTGCTGCCACAGCATGGGTGATGAGTGGTGTAGGTGCATGCCCAGCATCCAAACCTGTGAACCCAGGATGCCAAAGATGAACACGCTGAACATAACCACTACACCATGGGGGCAACCCCTCACCAGTATTTTTAAATGCTATGTTCTCAAGGTGCCTTCATCAAAGACACTTTCTCCATCCTCAGTATCACTGCTCTAGGCTCTAGAAAGTACAATAATCTCTGTGTCCCCAAAGCATCTGGTCCTCAATGCTGCTGAAAAATTCCTGCGTATCACAGGGTAGGGATTCCGCTGCCATGGTCCTCAGACATGCTTATCCCTCTCATTTCATGCTTATCCCTCTTTGCTTATCAGACAACAACAATCTCAGTTATCTGACAGTATGACAAGGTTAAGTGAATGTAAATTGTTTTCTCTATGTGTGTGTGTGTGTGTGTGTGTGTGTTGAGGTAGTAGTGGCAGGGGGTGCCAAATATATGGCTATAATCTCTGACCTGGACATTGAGAGGGTTTGAATATTAATCCCAGATGAAATATAGGTTTGTAATTAGAAAAAATCAAAGGATTAATTTAAAATCATATTTTATATGACATTTATTGAAAAAAGCAATAAATTTTGGGGAAGATTCAGCAAAAATTAAGTGTAAAGGCTGGCGGTAACCATTCAGTGTCCTTGAGTTGAGAAAGTAGCATTGACTTAGGTGATAGTTCTATGAATTGTAGAATCTGTTGAAACTTCTGATCCTAGTGATTTCCTTTGGGATAAACACATAAATTTCTATCTTTTGATGGATATTGTTGAACTTGGGCTTTCTATAACCATTGGGGAGAGGGTCAATAATAATATATTTTACTAGAAAGGAAACTTGTTTATCACTTGACTTCCACATTAATTGACATTGAGTTCTGCAAATAAATCCAATAAATTATAATGTTAGTTTTGGGCATCATGTTCTTCCTTTTGCTTATATGGCTTTGAAAATCCTTCTCAGGTGCTTTGGTTCTGCTTGTCTGTTCATAACTGAAATGATGCTGACACTCAGTAGTGTGAAGTTTAGGAAAGAACACACTTTGGGCAGAAAAACTTCTCAGGGGAGCAGAGAACTCAGCAAGAGACATGAGCTTCTTTGCCAGTCCCTCAGGTGTCAACTCAGTATTTCCTGGGGCTTCCGTGTGCACCTGTCTGCCTCCATGGATCAAAAAAAAGAAAGAACCTCTCAACACAATGAACTGATCTCTTTGGAAATAATTAGTAGGTTGTGACTGTTTTTGGTAGTCAACAACTGGATAACAGTTTTTCACAAATATCCTCAGTTCCGCAAGCCTGTCCTCCCATGGTGGCTACAGGTGAAATGATAATTGCAGTTCTAAGGGGAGGTGAGGTCACAGAATCACAAACCCATATCTAGTGGTCTGGCTGCCTCCCTCCATTCCAGGTCCTGGCTGTCATGACCATCACACCAGGCCCACTGTCCTGGCAGCGGAAGAGTCCACTGACTATTTTCTATTCCAGTCTGAGAGGAAGAGTCTGCAAGGAAGGAGGGCTATCAGGAGTCTGGGTAAGTGATCATGTCAGAAAAGGGATTCTTTAGGATTTGAGTATGGTCTAGTGCCAAAGCCACACAGGAGGGAGGAATAATTCTGAGGCATTAACGGAGCTAGTAGGATCCTACATCAAACCCTAATGGATCATACTATAATTTAGTGTAATCAAAAATGACTTTGAATCTTGCCATTGAATCTGAGTGGTAATGTATCCTGACTTGTACTTAATAGCTGTAGTTCTGAAATCAATCTGCTCTTCAGCCTAATATACTGGAATCATAGACTACATTTTCAGGATTACTGCAGGTGTGTCTACCATGCCTCTGTGCTTATAATAAAGAATAGGATGAATCTACAGGAATAATTTAGTGCTGTGCAGAAATAATGTATCCAAATGGCAATTGCTGGAATAGAAATGTTTTCTCTTACTCTGGGTGTATCAAGCGCTTAATGGAGACAGTAATTGTTCCCTACTGAAAACATCTGTGGTCTATTAATTTTGATGAGACTGTTTTCTCTCATGAAGAAAGGAATCAGTACTTAAAGAAAATGTCAGTCTCTAATAATGAGTTTCAGCTAGCAGCTGTAAGTCTCAAATGTATCTTTCGATATTTTCTCTGGTTTAAAAATATTCTATCACTTTAAAAACATCATTCCAGGGCCGGCCCAATGGCTTAGCGGTTAAGTGGGCACTCTCCACTGCTGGGGCCCCGGTTCGGATCCCGGGTGCGCACCGACACACCGCTTCTCCGGCCATGCTGGGGCCACGACCCACATGCAGCAGCTGGAAGGATGTGCAACTATGACATACATCTATCTACTGGGGCTTTGGGGGAAAAATAAATAAATAAAATTATTAAAAAATATATATATCATTCCAATCTGATAAAATGTGCAAGATTTTACACATTAGAGATTCCTTTTTGCGTAACTGTCTTAAAAATATAAGACAAATCTCACTTTGATTGTTGAACATCTGCTTGTAGCCAACACCTTGGTCGTGTTCTCTACAGGAATTGGCAGCATTTGGGTGGAAATATTTTCTCAGTGATATTGGATGCAAACTTGTTTGCTATATCCACAGAGTGGCCAGGGGTGTGTCCATTGGAACCACCTGCCTTTTGAGTGTCTTCCAGGCCATCACCATCAGCCCCAGGAGCCCCAGCTGGGCAGAGCTTAAAGTGAAAGCTCCCAAGTACATTGGATCCTCCATTTTCCTCTGCTGGATCCTACAATTGCTGACGAATATCATTTTAACTCTGTATGTGACTGGTAATTGGAGCAACAAAAACATCACAAAGGAAAAAGATTTGGGATTATGTTATGTTGTAATTCATGACAGAATCACAGTCTTATGTAAGATTTTTATTATTCCCTGATATTCCATGTTTGGGGCTCATGACCTGGACCAGTGGCTTTATGGTTTTCATCCTGTGCAGGCACAAGCAGCAGGTCCAGCACATTCATAGGACCAATATCTCCCCTAGATCCTCTGCTGAATCCAGAGCCACCAGAAGCATCCTTGTCTTGGTGAGCACTTTTGTGTCTTTGTATACTCTCTCTTCCATCTTTCACATTTATTCAGCTCTTTATAATAATCCCAGCCAGAGGCTGGTGATCTTCGTTGGACCAATTACTGCATGTTTCCCAACTGTAAGCCCCTACTTTCTCATGAGCCATGACCGCAGAGCATCCACATTTTTCCTTTCCCGGACAAGGATTAGATGTTTACTTAATCTTATGAGAACTATGTAAATTGAATTTGCATATCATTCAGTTATTTATTTACTCATCCTCTTCTGAGTCCTAAGAACAATTATTAGACAGTCATTTACAAGAGAGTGGTAAACAAGACAGGTTGAGATTATCCTTCAAAATAAGCAATAAATCGCAATGTAATTGTAAAGGAACTATTGTAGTAATTATCATCTAAATACCTATGTAAGTAAAACTTTTTAATGCTTGTAGGGGAGCTTCAGAATCTAGGTAGTATTATGCAGGAGTTTCTGAAACAACGTGGGGATTACAGAAAATTCTTTGAGTGTGTGACTATCGATCTGAAATAAAACATTTACCAAGAAATAAACTTGGCATGGAATTGTAGGAGAACCTCCATGAAATAAAGCACCACGTGAGATGGTCATTCGCGAAATTTTCCCACAGACTAATAACCAGTGTAGAGTTAAGCTGAAAGGTCAATTCAGATTCAGAGAGTAGAGCTTGAAATCCTAAATGTGAGTTCTTACATTTCATCTTTGGACAGATAGTAGTCATTTGAAATATAATATTGTGAAGTGACATTAGCATACTTAAAATATTTTCATTTGGAAATGGCCAGTTAGAACCAGAATAAGTGAAAGAGAGCACAAAAGTACGTTTTTGCTGTTTTTTGAGACATCAGGTGAGTGTCGTTGATGAAAAAAATACATACTGTTTGGGGAAAAATTGCATGGAATTTGAGATCTGCAAAAAGTAGTTTTATCTCTATTAAAGTATGGATGCTAGCTGTGTATTTTGGCAAGAAAGAGAGTTCAGGTTACAAATTTCATGTCTCTAATGTGGGGAAATAAGTTTATGGTGGGGATTTCCACCAAACTTCGAAGAGTAGAGGTGTACTCATTTTGAAGGTAAACATCATCAATCCATTATGTTTTTCTGTTAAGTTACCTTACCAAATGAGCAAAATAGATATTCCTAAATTTTAAGAAATATTTTCATGTTGTTCTCCCTGCATTTACATTATGAAGCTGATGAAAGTGTTGAGGATTCTACATTTTGAAAAACAATAGAATTACTTTGACCTAATGGGTATATATTGAACCTGGTGCTACTAATTAGAGAAACATACATTTTTATTTTATTTATTTATTTATTTATTTTGTGAGGAAGATCGGCCCTGAGCTAACATCTGCCAATCCTCTTCTTTTTGCTGAGGAAGACTGGCCCTGGGCTATCATGCATGCCCACCTTCCTCCACTTTATATGGGACTCCTGCCACAGCATGGCCTGACAAGTGGTGCGTCGGTGTGCGCCTGGGATCTGAACCGGCAAACCCTGGGCTGCCACAGTGGAGCGCGCACACTTAACTGCTTGTGCCACTGGTCTGGCCCCAGAAACATACATTTTCAGATCACATTAGCACCTAAATATCTACCATACATTAGATCACAAAAAAGCATATGAAAACCCTATACATGTACATGTACATACTACATTAATATGTGTATATATGTGTGTGAATGTGTGTATATATGTATCTAGTATGTATGTGTATATTTAAACACATCTATACATTGTATATATAGAGATGTATTTATGTGTATATATGCACATATATGCATGTAAAATCAAATTGTTTTCTATCAATCAATAGTATTGCAATAATGTTCAAGAAATAGAAAAATAATACTGATAATATTGACAAACTGTTTTAAGCTTACAGTCTAACTTATCTAAGATGTACATCATCTGTTAACTCTTTCAGTGTTTAAATTTATATAGATTGTATTTTCCATTTTCTACTTTAATTTTTGTAATCTACCTATATCTCATGAGGTAACAGTCTAATTGCACATAATAAAAATAAACATTTTGGAGTGACATCAGCATCATGGCGGAGTGAGCTTTCCCGTGAACTCTTCCCCCGACAAGATACAACAAAAGGAACAGTCACAGACCAACAACGGAATCCCAGACAGTAAAAAGCTAGAGCAGAAAGATCCACACTGCCGCACATCTGAGAGCGGAATGTGCTGGGCCCCCGGAGGAAGTGGGGAGAGGTAAGGAGAACCCCTCTCCCTCCCCATCAGATCAGCGATCCCAGTCGGTGCAGCTCCCAGAGAGGGGGGAGGGGCGGCCCTGTGCGGGGAAACCGTAGCTCTTTGGACTCTCTCAGCCAGTGGGAAACTCCGGCACAGAAGACTCAGAAAAGCCACAGGGCTACCATCAACATCTGAGCACCCCAGAGAGCGGATAAAGAGGGGCAAATGAGAAGCCTCCCATGTCAGGGACCCAGAGGGCAAAAGAGAGAGCACCTCCGTCCCCGCAAACCTGACCCTGCAGCTCAACCGACCAGATCAGACCTAGCGATCTGCGGCAGACCAGACCAAGCGATCCGCGGCAGACCTGATCAAACGACTGGACCCATGGATTGCAGCGGAAAAAAAAAAAACAAAAAACAAAACTGCGGATTGCAGCAGAAAAACCGGGGCAGAGGGCAGGGGGCTTAGACTACACAGCCCTTTACCACCAGACAGTGGCGGCAAGTGGAAATTGCAACCAGAGATTTCCAGGATGAGGAAAAACAAAACTAACACAGGAACCACAGTGCAAAAATATATGAAATCACCAGACCAGAAACAAAATGACAAGCACCCAGAAATCAACCCTGAAGACACAGAAATCCATAATCTAAATGACAGAGATTTCAAAATAGCTATCATAAAAACACTCAACGAAATATGAGACAACACAGACAAACAATTCAATGAGATTAGGAGTTTCTTCACAAAAGAGATTGAAATCATAAAGAAAAACCAATCAGTACTGATGGAGATGAAGAACACAATGGAGAAGATAAAGGAGAACCTGGAATCTTTAAAGAACAGAGCTGACAATATGGAGGAAAGAATTAGCACTTTAGAGGATAGGAATACAGATATACTCCAGATGGAAGAGGAGAGAGAACTAAGACTAAAAACAAATGAAGAAAGACTCCGACAAATATCTGACTCTATTAGAAAATGTAACAGAAGAATTATAGGTATTCCTGAGGGAGAGGAGAGGGAAAGAGGAACAGAGAGCCTATTCAAGGAAATAATAGCTGAGAATTTCCCAAATCTGGGGAAGGAGCAGGAAATACCAGTAAGCGAAGCCAACAGGACACCTATATATATTAACAGACAAAGGCCTTCACCACGACACCTAGTGGTAAGGCTAGCCAGGGTCAACGACAAAGAAACAATATTAAGGGCAGCTAGACAAAAACAAAAAATAACGTACAAAGGAACTCCTATCAGGGTCTCAGCGGATTTCTCAACAGAAACTTTACAGGCTAGAGAGACTGGAATTATATATTCAAAATCCTGAAAGACAAAAACTTTCAGCCAAGAATACTCTATCCAGCAAAAATATCCTTCAAATATGATGGAGAAATAGTAACTCTCCCAGATAAACGAAAGCTAAGGGAGTTCATGGCCACGAGACCCCCACTACAAGAAATACTCAAGAAGGCCCTCAGGCCTGAAAAAAAGAGAAAGGGAATGCAAAGCTTGGAACAAGGAGAAAAGTAGGTAGACAAACTCAGAAAAATAGTAGATCTTTACCGGAATAGGTTAGCAACCACTTAAATACTAAACTCAAAGACCAAAGGAAGAAACTCACCAAAAATAAATTTAACCTCATCACTGTAAACACACAGCCACAACACAAGATAGAATAAGGTATAACAAGAACGACTTAGAAGGGGAAGAGGAAAGTGATTGAGTTGACTTAGTATAAGGAAATAGGAGGCCATCAGATAACGGACTATCTCATACAGAAGATTTTTTGCCCAAACCTCAAGGTAACCACTAAACAAATAATCAAAACAAAACCACATATGATAAACAAAGAGAAAACTAGAAGAGTCATAAGACAGAACAACCAAACTGAATTGGCAGTCCGAAACAAATGGGACAAGAAACAAAGGAAATGCAAAAGAACCAGAAAATAAGTGACAAAACAGCAACACTAAGCCCTCATATATCAATAATTACCCTAAATGTAAATGGATTGAACTCTCCAATCAAAAGATACAGAGTGGCAGGATGGATTAAAAAGCAAGACCCAACAATATGCTGCCTTCAGGAAACACATCTTAGCACCAAAGACAAGCACAGGCTCAGAGTGAAAGGATGGAAGACAATACTCCAAGCTAATGGCAAACAAAAGAAAGCAGGTGTTGCCATACTCATATCAGACAAAGTAGACTTCAAGATAAAACAGGTGAAGAAAGACAAAGAAGGGAAATATATAACGATAAAAGGGTCACTCCATCAAGAAGACATATCACTTATAAATATATATGCACCCAACATAGGAGCACCAATGTACATAAAGCAACTATTAACAAACCTAAAAGGAGACATCAACAACAACACAATAATAGTAGGGGATCTTAACACCCCACTTACAACAATGGATAGATCATCCAGACAAAAAGTCAATAAAGAAATAGCAGACTTAAATGAAAAACTGGACGAGATGGACCTAGTAGACATATACAGAGCACTCCATCCAAAAACAGCTGACTACACATTCTTCTCAAGCGCACATGGAACATTCTCTAGGATAGACCATATGTTCGGAAACAAAGCAAGTCTCAATAAATTTAAGAAGATTGAAATCATAACAAGCATCTTTCCACACCATAAGGCTATGAAACTGGAAAGGAACCATGAAAAAAAAACTGGGAAAGTGACAAAAATGTGGAGAATAAACAACATGCTACTGAACAACTAATGGATCATTGATGAAATTAAAGGAGAAATCAAAAACTATCTGGAAACAAACGAAAATTATAATATGCCATATCAAACCATATAGGATACAGCAAAAGCGGTCCTGAGAGGGAAACTCATAGCAATACAAGCCCACCTTAACAAACAAGAAAAAGCCCTAATAGGCCACCTTAAATTACACCTAACACAACTAGAAAAAGAAGAACAAACAAAGCCCAAAGCCAGCAGAAGGAGAGAAATAATAAAAATCAGAGCAGAAATAAATGATATTGAGACCAAAAAAACAGTAGAAAGGATTAATGAAACAAAGAGTTGGTTCTTTGAAAAGATAAACAAAATCGACAAACCCTTAACCAGGCTTACTAAGAAAAAAAGAGAAAAGGCTCAAGTAAATAAAATTAGAAATGAAAGAGGAGAAATTACAATGGATACCACAGAAATACAGAGGATTATAAGAGAATACTATGAGAAATTATATGCCAATAAATTGGACAATCTAAAAGAAATGGATAAATTCTTAGACTTATACAACCTCCCAAAATTGAACCAAGAAGAAATGGAGAATCTGAATAGACCAATCACAAGTAAAGAGATTGAAATAGTAATCAAAAACCTCCCAAAAAATAAAAGTCCAGGACCAGATGGCTTCTCCAGTGAATTTTACCAAACATTCAAAGAAGATTTAATACTCATCCTTCTCAAACTATTCCAAAAAATAGAGGAAGATAGAACACTTCCTAAATCATTCTACGAGGCCAACATCACCGTGATACCAAAACCAGACAAAGACAATACAAAGAAAGAAAATTACAGGCCAATATCGCTGAGGAACATTGATGCAAAAATCCTCAACAAAATATTGGCAAACCGAATACAACAATACATTAAAAAGATCATACACCATGATCAAGTGGGATTTATACCAGGGACGCAGGGATGGTTCAACATCCGCAAATCAATCAACGTGATACATCACATCAACAAAACAAAGAATAAAAACCACATGATCATCTCAATAGATGCAGAGAAGGCATTTGACAAGATACAACATCCATTTATGATAAAAACTCTCAATAAAATGGGAATAGAAGGAAAGTACCTCAACATAATAAAGGCCATATATGACAAACCCACAGCCAACGTCATACTCAACGGGGAAAGACTGAAAGCCATTCCTCTGAGAACAGGAACAAGGCAGGGCTGCCCACTCTCACCACTCCTGTTCAACATAGTACTGGAGGTTTTGACATAGTATTGGAGGTTTTGGCCAGAGCAATTAGGCAAGAAAAAGGAATAAAAGGAATCCAAATAGGTAACGAAGAAGTGAAACTCTCACTATTTGCAGATGACATGATTTTATATATAGAAAACCCTAAAGAATCTGTTGGAAAACTATTAGAAACAATCAACAACTACAGCAAACTTGCAGGGTACAAAATCAATCTAGAAAATTCAGTTGCATTTCTGTATGCTAATAATGAACTAACAGAAAGAGAGCTCAAAAAGATAATACCATTTACAATTGCATCAAAAAGAATAAAATACCTAGGAATAAATCTTACCAAGGAGGTGAAGGACCTATACAATGAGAACTACAAGACATTATTGAAAGAAATCCATGATGACATAAAGAAATGGAAAGATATCCCATGCACGTGGATTGGAAGAAGAAACATAGTTAAAATGTCTATATTACCTAAAGCAATCTACAGATTCAATGCAGTCCCAATCAGAATCCCAATGACATTCTTCACAGAAATAGAAAAAAGAATACTAAAATTTATATGGGGCAACAAAAGACCCCGAATAGCTAAAGAAATCCTAAGAAAAAAGAACAAAGCAGGAGGCATCACAACCCCTGACTTCAAAACATACTACAAAGCAATAGTAATCAAAACAGCATGGTACTGGTACAAAAACAGACACACAGATCAATGGAACAGAATTGAAAGCCCAGAAACAAAACCACACATATACGGACAGCTAATTTTCGACAAAGGTGCTAAGAACATGCAATGGAGAAAGGAAAGTCTCTTCAATAAATGGTGTTGGGAAAACTGGACAGCCACATGCAAAAGAATGAAAGTGGACCATGTGCTATCGCCATTCACAAAAATTAACTCAAAATGGATCAAAGACCTGAAGGTGAGACCTGAAACTATAAAACTCATAGAAGAAAATATAGGCAACACACTATTTGACATTGGTTTTAAAGGAATCTTTTCGGATGACATGCCTACCCAGACTAGGGAAACTAAAGAAAAAATAAACAAGTGGGACTTTATCAGATTAAAGAGCTTTTATAAGACAAATGAAACCAGAATCAAGATGAACAGACAACCAACCAGCCAGGAGAGAATATTTGCAAAACGTACATCTGACAAGGGGTTGATCTCCATAATATATAAAGAACTCACACAATTGAACAACAAAGAAATAAACAACCCGATCAAAAAATGGGCAGAGGAAATGAAGAGACACTTCTCCAAGGAAGATATACAGATGGCCAATAGGTACATGAAAAGATGCTTAACATCACTAATCATCAGGGAAATGCAAATCAAAACAACACTAAGATACCACCTCACGCCCGTTAGAATGGCTATAATCACCAAGACAAAAAACAACAAATGTTGGAGAGGATGTGGAGAAACAGGAACCCTCATACACAGCTGGTGGGAATGCAAATTGGTGCAGCCTCTATGGAAATCGGTATGGAGATTCCTCAAAGAATTAAAAATAGAGATGCCCTATGATCCAGCCATCCTACTACTGGGAATCTATCCAACGAACATGAAATCAACAATCCAAAGAGGCTTATGCGCCCCTATGTTCATTGCAGCATTATTCACCATAGCCAAGAAGTGGAAGCAACCTAAGTGTCCCTCGACTGACGATTGGATTAAGAAAATGTGGTATATATATACAATGGAATACTACTCAGCCATAAAAAAGACAAAATCGTCCCATTTGCAACAACATGGATGGGCCTTGAGTGTATTATGTTAAGTGAAATAAGCCAGAAAGAGAAAGACAAACACTGTATGATCTCACTCATATGTGGAATATAAACCAACACATGGACAGAGAAAACTGGACTGTGGTTACCAGGGGCAGTGGGGGTGGGGGGTGGGCACAAGGGTGAAGGGAGTCATATATATTGTGATGGACAAACAGAAATGCACAACCCAAAATTTCACAATGTTAGAAACCATTAAAACATCAATAAAAAAATGCAATATCTTCAAAGCACAATAAAGCAAAGCACAATAAAAAAAATAAATAAATAAACATTTTGACTTTACCAGTAGCAATTAGTCTATTTATGTTGAATATCATAGCAGACATATTTAGGTTTAAATTTACCATCAGACTGTGTTCTTTTTGTTACACTTGGTGTATTTTCTTATTTTTCTATCTTAACTCTGAAATTATTTTTGAAAAATAATTCTCCATTTTACCCTTTCTCTTTGAGGATTGTACAAGTAGTTCTCTTTAGTAACCTCTAAATTTCAGCTTATTTTCAAAGGTAATCACAATTTCAAGTTAATTAATACTTTCTATTCCTATCTTGAGAATACATGGATATTACAACACTAATCTATTTACCTTACTTAGCTTATATTTTTTTTATTATTGACATATTAAAAAACAACTAAGGATACGTGCGTAGATCATAAGTAACAGCAAATTTCAGAAATTCCGGAGTCTGAATACACTTCTGTACGTAGATCCTAGATGAAGAAACAGCAAATCGTTAACACTCAGAGGCCCCCTGGTTCCCCCTTCCAGTCACTACCCCTAGAGGTAACCACTGTTCTGACACCTAACAACACAGATCAGCTGTTTCTGTTTTTTATTTTATATAAATGGAGTAATAGCATGAAGGCTTTTTTTATTCCTTATGTTGTTTATGAATATATCTACACTGTTCCAAGTTTTTGTGAATCCTGCATTGCCATTTTTGTGTAGCATTCTGTTGTATAAATATTCAATTATTAATTTAATCGTTCACTGTGTATGAGCATGTGAGTGGTTTTCAGTTTGTGTCTATTAGGAACAGTGCTGGTATATGAGTTCTAGAAATTGAGTTTTGGTGATACATTTGTCAATTAGTGTTTGGTATATAAGTAGTAGTCAGACTGTTGGGTCAGAATATCAAATCTGTTATCTTTATTAAATATTTCCAAACATTTTTCGAAATATTTGTATGAATTTTCATACTCACCAGTGGTTTATGGTTTAAATCAGTGATTTATGTTTTATTCACATTATTGCCAACAGTTGATAATACTTGTCATTTTCTGCATTCTGGTTGGTGTGTGATAGTTCCAGGTATTTATTGGGTTTTAGCATTCTGGTTGGTGTGTGATAATTCCAGGTATTTATTGGGTTACATTTCATTGATTACTACAGAAGTTAAGCCTCTTTTGATATGTTTAATTATCATTAGGTTACCTCTTGTTGAAATGTCTTTTGTATATTTTCCCCCTTTTTGCTATTGTGTTTGTCTTCTTATTCTTTTGTAGGAGTTGTTTATACATTTGTTACGAGTCTTTCTCTCCCTGTCTCTCAATCTGTGTCTTCTGATGATGATTATTTTTAAATTTTAATATCTAATTCGTCATTCTCTCTATAGTTAGTCTTCTGTTCTGTGGCAGAACTATTTTGTTTACATCAATATATTTATATTATTTAGCTTTAAATTTTAGGTGAGCAATCCATACCAAAAATTTGTTGTGCTATAGTGAAGAATTAAATTTTTTCCATTATGGCTAAAAACTTTAAATTTACTCTGAAAATGTTGTATTCAGTTATCTTTTCATTGGCTCTTACCTCTCACTGATTCACTGAGGTTATCATCACCTCATCCACAGATCTGACTTTTCCTTCATGTCTCATGGTCATTCTCTCCAACTCTTCCTGCCTCCTGAAATCTTCACCAATCCCAAAATCACAAAAGCATTGTCATTTTTGGTGTCATCAGTTCAGCTGCAAATAGTCTATTAGCTGCTTGGAACTAAACAGAAGTGGACCTCACTGGTGTTTGTGTGCGGTCACTCTCTTCCTTGATGTGTCCTGATCCCTCCCTCTGCTTCTCCACTGAATTCAGCAACATTAAGTAAAACGCCAAATATATTCTTTGGAATTTTGGGGAAGGGAATAACTGACACATTTATAGCATGTTGTATACAGGTGCACATGTCACCATCCTGTTCTATGTGATGCCATGGATGGAGGGGAGACTAGGTACAGGGGAGTCTGGAAGCACCACAGTTCACAGGGTTAGGCATGGTTGCATTCATGGGCAGAAAGTGAGAAGCCCCTGATCCTAGTCACTCTCTAAATGCTGACAGCCACAAAAAGAAAGCAACAAAAATCTTGCAGTGAAGAGCCAAAGAGAATAAATTATCCCTATTATGCTAAGCATCCCATCATGGTAGTCTCCTATAGCCCCTTGAATTCTCCTACATATTTGCCAGGGACGGTGTAGTATTACTAGAGCACCTGAATCCTTCAGATGTTAAAGTCCTATTTTTCCCTTGGGAAATAGAACCGATATTCAAGGGATAGGGTTTGGGAGGGCGTACATTGGGAAAGGAAGGTACTATAACCATGGAGATAAAACTCTTTGGATGAATTCAACTTCTTGTTGTTTTTTCTCCTTCAGAATCCTTAGTAAGAACTGATGTGTTACATGATGTCCTTCTTCACCTTATAAGTTTTAGAGGGAGTTATGCCCACTAGGAAGAAGTGCAGGTAGTGAAGTGATAGTGAGATCAACGCCCCTGACATCTGCCACCAGTGGGTGTGAAAGGATTTAGCCCAATTGCCTCCATCTTTGGTGTTCAAAATTTTTACCATGTAGATGATGTTCTGTTTGTTGGCAATTCAGAAATCTCTGTTAGTACATCTGTTTATCAAGTGTTATCCCATGTCTGACTCTAGCTGATGAATCATGACAAAATTGACAGTCCTGCTTACCAGTTAAGGTTCATTGGAACTATGTAAGCAAATTTCCATATTCAACCCTTCCAGCAGTAAAGTAAAATTAATTTTCTCTTTGGCCCCTGCTATTATGTGAACATTTGTGTCCCTCCGATTTTCATATGTTGAAACATAACTCCCACGGTAATGGTATTAGAAGGTGGGAATTTTGGAAGTAATTAGGTCATGAATTGTGACCTCATACACTAAAATAGTGCCCTCATAAATGGTTCCGTAGAAAGCTCCTGTGTCCCTTCCGTCATTTGAGTACACAGCTGGAAGCTTCTGTCTATGAACCAGAATGTGGGCTCTCACCGGACACTGAATCTGCGGCTGCCTTGATCTTGGACTTCCCAGCCTCTGCCACTATGAGAAAAAAATATCTGTTGTTTATAAACTTCCAAGTCTGTGGTATTTTGTTTTAGCAGCCCTAAAATCTAAGGCAAAAATTGTTAGTGAGAAACGGGGGTACACCTGTAAAGATACATAAAAATGTGAAAGTGGTATTGGAAGTGACCAATGGTAGAGGCTGAAAGAGTTTGGAAATGCATACTGTAAAAATTCTGCATCACCCTGAAAGGACTACTAAAGGTGATGCTGGTGAGAGAACAGAAGGGAAAGGACAGAGCTGTAGAGAGAACCTCAAACTTAGAGAATACCTAAGTGGTCATGAACAGAATGGGGTAGAAATATGGACTCTAAAGGCCATTCTGATGAGCTCTCAGACAGAAATGAGAAACATGTTATTGGAAACTAGATAAAAGGTGATTGTTGTTAAAATGTGCAAAGATCCTGGCTGAATTGTGTTCGGGTTAGTGTTTTGTGCAGGGTACACCCTGTGAGCAATGAAATTAGATCTTTGGCTGGGAAAATTTCTAAGCAAAGTGTTGAAGGAGCAGCCTGATTTCACTTGAATACTTACAGTAAAATGAAAGAAGGGAGAAACTGTGAATATGGAATTAGTAATCAAAAGAGAAGCACGGGCCGCCCCCTGGCTTAGCGGTTAAGTGCACTCGCTCCGCTGCTGGTGGCCCGAGTTCAGATCCCAGGCGCACACCGACGCACCGCTTCTCTGGCCACGCTGAGGCTGAATCCCACATACAGCAACTAGAAGGATGTGCAACTATGACACACAACTATCTACTGGGGCTTTGGGGGAAACAAAAAAGGAGGAGGATTGGCAATAGATGTTAGCTCAGAGCTGGTCTTCCTCAGCAAAAAGAGGAGGATTAGCATGGATGTTAGCTCAGAGATGATCTTCCTCACAAAAAAACAAAAAAAGGGAAGCAGAACTTAAGACTGGAAAATTCTTATCCAAAAATTTAAAACAACTATGATTATAATGCTAAGGGCTCTAATAGATAAAGGAAGCGGCATGCAAGAACATATGGGCAATGTAAGAAGACAGATAGAAATATTAATAAAGAACCAAAAATAAATAATAGAGATAAAAAGAAAATTAATAGAATGAAAAATGTGCTTGGTGGGTGTCTTGACATGAGTACAGTCATGTTTGGCTGCTGCATTGACTTTCAGCCACCAGCACACAAAGAAATATAAAGCTGCTTTCTGTGCGGTGGGACCTGGCCTTTCTCCCACGGAGATAGTTGCAATTTGTAAGAATTTCAATGTCCTTTGGGCGTCATGGTCTGGGGAAGACTGGCCATCTGTGCCGGGCTGGGATGATAACTAGGAAAAACAATGCACGTACACAACTGCCAGGCTGGGACGATAGCCAGGAGGCTCAGTGCACGTATGCCACTGATAACCATTTATGTATGGAAACACTGAATGCTTGCTCTGAAAAAAACCTCTGTAACTGCTTACTCTGAAAATTATTGATGCTATAAAAAACTGCTGGAGACAGAGGCCCGGTGAGAGTTCCACCTGTGGAAGGGACGCCTTGCCCAGGACCTGTGATTCCCGCCCAGCCATGTCCATTGAAAGGGCTCTCCCAGCAGTGGGGCGTGGATGTTGTGAGTAATTGATTCGTTGTAAAGTAATTGATTTGTTGTGAATAATTGATTTGACGTGTTCTCTTTTTGGTCAACCTGGTGTTTCTCTTTCTGGTTGATTTGTCTCATTTCCCTTCAGTCGATGAGGATGTTTTCCCTTTCCAGTCGATCTGATGTTTTTCCGTTTCATTATCTGATCTATTCGAATCTGCTGTTATCTCAGTCGATGTGAATGTTTTCCCTTTCCAGTCGAGCTGATGTTTTTCCCTCTTAGTATTCGACCTATTCGGATCTGTTTGCGGACTATCACCTTTACTCTCCTCTATGTAAAAAAATATACCTTCAGTCCATTTGTTTGGAGTGGAAAGTTTCTTTTACGTTTCCTATCGAATCCCCCAAACCTCTCATAACAATGGGCTTATTAGTAGACTGGACATGGCTGAGGAAAAATATCTCTGAGCTTGAAGACATGTCAGTAGAAACCTCCAAAGCTACAAAGTAAAGAGAAATTGGTCTGGAGAAAAAAAATCAGCAGAATACAATATTCAAGGGTTGTAGGCAACTAAATGGTGTGACATGTGAGTAATGGGTAGACCAGAAGGAAAATGAGAGAGAAAGTAATGGAAAATATTTGAAGCAATAATGATTGAGACTTTTCACAAATAAATATCTGACACTAAAACCACAATATCCAAAGCTAGACAAGGTAAAATCATTACTAATAAAGAAAATTATAGACCAATATCTCTTAGAAACATAGATGAAAAAATCCTTGACAAAATATTAGCAAATTAAATTCAACAATGTTTTAAAAGAATTGTATACCTTGACCAACCAGGATTTATCCCAGATACTCAAGGCTGGGTTAACACTCCAAGATCAAATAATTGTATTCATCTCAACAACAGCCTAGAGAACAAAAATCATATGATCATATCAGTAGATGCAAAAGAAGCTTTCGACAAACTCAAAACTCATTCTTGATAAAAATTCTCAGTAAACTAGGACTAGAGAGGAGCTTCCTGAAGATGATGAAGAAAACCTACAAAAACTTACAGCTCACATCTTACCCAATGGTAAGAAACTCAAAGCTTTCCTGCTCAGGTCAGGTCCAAGGCAAGGATGTCCCCTTTCCCCTCTCCTTTCCAATATTATACAGGAAGTCCTTGCTAATGTATTAAGAGAAGAAAAAGAAATAAAATGAATACAGATTGGGTAGAAAGAAAAAAAATAAGATAACCCGATAAAAATGGGCCAACAAAATTATTAGACACCTCCCCAAAGAAGACACATAGCTACTAAGCATATGGAAAAATGACCCACATGTTATGTCATCAGTGGAATGCAAATAAAAAATACAAGTGTATACCGCTGCCCACCTATTAGAATGGCGAAAATCTGGAACACTGACAATAAAAATGCTGTAGTGGATGTGAAGCAACCAGAACTTTCATTTATTTCTAGCAGAAATGCAAAATAATACAGCTACTTTGGAAGACAGATTGGCAGTTTCTACAATATTAAACATATTCTTACCATACAATCTAGCAATTTTGCCCTGTGGTGCTTACTAAAAGTAGTTGAAAACATGTCCACAGAAAAATATGCACATGGATATTCATAGAAACTTTATTCATAATTGCAAAAAATGGAAAGCAACCAAGGTGTTATTCAGTAGATGAATGGATCAGTATACTCTGTTAGATTCTGGGAATGGAATACTATTCAGCACTAAAAGGGTAAGGTATCAAGCCATTAAAATACATGGAAGATACTTATATGCATGTTATTAAATGAAAGAATCCAATCTGAAAAGGCTACAAACATATGTCTCCAACTATACAATATTCTGGTAAAGGCATATTTATAAGATGGTCAAAAGTCATTGGTTGCCAGGGTTGGTGGAGGAGTAGGGATGAATAGTCTAAGCATAGACGATTTTCAGGATGATGAAAATAATCTATATGATACTCTAATGATGGATACACGTCATTATACCTTTGTTCAAACCCACAGAATGTACATCCCTAAGAGTGAAGCATAAGGTAAGCTACAGACTTTGAGTATTTATGATGTGTCAATGTAGATTCATCAATGGTAGCAAATGGACCACTCTGGTGGGGGATGTTGATAATGGGGGAGGTTGTGCATGTGTGGGAGCAGGGAGTATATGGGAAATGTCGGTACCTTACTATCAATTTTTCTGAGAACCTTAAACTACTCTAAAAAAAATTCTTTACAAATTACATTGGTATGTGGAACATGAAACACATATTTGAGATTTTTTAGAGAATCAATGCTCTCAAATTTTCTTACTTGAAAAATGGATATGATTTTCTTCTTTAAGATAATGCAAAGTGAAATAAGTCAGAGGGAGAAGGTCAAATACCATATGATTTCCTTCATTAAGTAGTAGATAATAACAACAGTAAACAAACACATAGGGACAGAGATTGGATTGGTGGTTACCGGAGGGGAAGAGGGGAGGGAGGAGGGTGAAAGGGATAATTCGGTACATGTGTGTGGTGATGGGTTGTAATTAGCATTTTGGTGGTGAACATGATGTAATCTATGCAGAAATAGAAGTACAATGATGTACACCTGAAATTTTTACAATGTTATAAACCAATGTTGCTGCAATAAACAAAATTAAAAAAAAAAAGATTTATCTTAGTAAATGCACTTTAAAGATGTGAGAAATATAAATACCAAAGGGTGTGTGGAGAACAACCTGTTCCATCCCAATTCATAAAACACACACACATGCTCTGACAAGCAACAGAGGAAAAAATTCTGATCTGTTAATTCAGTTATAATGTATATTACTTAACGTAGATCTTGAATTCCTTTTCATATTATTAAATATGCCTTTATGGCATCATTTTCAAAGGCTTGTATTCATTCCCACAACAAACTGAATCCATCCTGCATTGCTGCTTTTGGTTTATTTCAAAAAAACTGGGACAGGCAGTTATATGTTGGATTGTTCTGTGTATTCACTTGGCCCCTTGGAGGGGAGGGGGTGAAAGAGTGTGAGGACTCAGGGTAGCTTTAAGAAAAATTCCGAGGGTAGATGTCTCACACACCTGATGCCATCACCTGATTTCTGCCACCCCTGCACCCTGAACCCTGCACATGTGCACTAGATAATGACATTGCCACAGCCGTCCAGGAAGAGCTCAGCCCCTAGGAATCTGGCCCAAGGGGCCTGTGCTTTTGGAGTTTCCTGCCTCAAACCCTCACGCTACTCAGTGGTCTCAGGTGTCCTGTGTTAGATAGCTCTAGTTCAGTGCTACTGAAAACCAGTTTAGGGGAGAAACGACAGCACCAACAGGGGATTGTTAAAGATGCCATTTCATGGGCTTCTCTGCAAACCTGCAGAATCATAACTTCTTAGAGTAGGATCCCGATACCCAAGGGATCTGTGTGCACGTTACATCTTCAGAAGAAATGCTTAGCTAACTGGTTCCCATCCAGGTTCCCATTAGGATCACATGTGGAGTTTTGAGAACTATCATCACCTGTGGCCTCCCCCCCACAGAGTCTGTCTGTTGGTCTGGGTGGGTGCATCAATGTTGCTTCAATTAAGGGCTCCAGGTGATTCTGAGGTGAGGTCAGGGTTAAGCAGATGGGCTCTTGGGTACATTCATGAGAGTTGAGCACAGGCTTTGTTCCAACTGGAGATAACAGGGCCAGCTCTACATGGACTTGGAAGGGGAAGGACAGTACAGACCTATTCTCCATCTGTAGCAGAATTTTAGGACATCTGTGTGAGTGCAGAGCCTGTGGAGAGAGGAAACAAAGCACACAATTTGGTCTCAGTGTAGGAGATCATTATTCCTGAATCTCTCCTGTGACAAAGGATGGGAGAGGGGGACTTTTCAATATTTCAAGGCTTCTGCCTGTGGGTGTGGTGGTAGCAGATGACGGGGCTGTGCTCACACTTATGAAGGCAGATTCTCAAGATGCAGATGTGATTCCTCCACATAATATCGCCTGAGAAAACAACCTGGAGCAGGAAGAGGAAGAGGAAGAAATGGCAGGTTCTCAGGTAAATGTCCTGCCTCAGCTCAGAGGCTGTGTCCACTTTTCCTCCTGAAATGCCATGGATTTAGAACCTGCCAACCTTTAATTTTCTACTTCTGCTGTTGCTGCCCAGTGAGGTTATTTTCAACTACTTTTTTTCCCTTTCCTTCTTATGATCGTCAAGGTCAGCTCTTTAGAATACTTCTCCCATGTGCCCCAGAGCCTTTTCTCCATTCTCTCCATCCAGGCTCCCTTTACAGCATGAAGAATTCTCACCATGAATTAATGATGTTCAACTAATGGAATTATTCCCTTTGTGACAGATCAACATGGGAGGTGTTGATATCCAGGATTCCTATTGAGATGGGTTCCGATGGTCAGATATCAGCGAAGGAAGGGAAAACGTAGTTTTCAGTTTTCATATGGATGCAGCATCAGCTCCATAGAACAGTGTTAACAAAATTCACTTTGAAATAGGGTGGCATTAGTGGCCCAGAAAAACTCAGATTTCTTAAAAAGAAGAGTAATTAGAAGAGACTTGCTCACTATCTTTGTTAGAAAGACTTACTATTTAAATGCACTATTAGAGTTACAGAACATGAGAGGTATATGTGGACTGAAATTTGCAAAAAGTGATGTGTATTCATAATCAAATTTAGACTATGATTTCCCTATTTATTTTTGCCAATAATATCACCGCGCTGATGATGTGTCCTGTGTGCTTCAGTCACCTGATATCAGTTTGTCCCATTACAGCTGATTTTCACTTGGTTCTGGTGCTCTCTGCCAGATTTCTGCATTATAGAGTTAATATTTTTCCTTTAGTATTAATAAGAGTGTTGGAGGGATTTATCAAGAGATGTACAGAAGCCATCACATTTAATCTGGAAACTCCTTTTTCTTCTTAGTTTCTCTTTGCAGTTTGATTTGGAAAAAGAATGCTCTCACCTTTGTTTACTGAAGACACTGGCTTTTGCAAGGACAAGTTACAATCAATGAGGCCTCAGTTCTATAAGATTCCATTTCATTTCATGCTCATGTCATAGACACGATCTTCTTTATAACTTTTTTGTATTTTCAAAGAAATTTTTAAGAACTATATGAATTTGTGCTCAAGTGTGTTGTTTCTAAAATATAGCTCAACACAAATGATAAACAAATTGTGAAAGAGATGTCTCAGAAACAATAGCCCTAACTTATTTTATGTCATTGTGTGTTCATTTCCCTAGTGCATTTAAAAAATACACATAGATTTATAGATTTTACAGAAATGACAATAATATTGATTTCATTGATATGAAAATTTTCTTCTCTATCACTTTCAGTATGTCCATAGTTCCCATTTGTATGCATGCCCATGTGCATAAAATGTTAACATTATTTGATCTGTTCTTTCTTGTTTCCCTCTTAATTTGTTTCTATTCTTCTCAGTTACAGAACCTGCTAGAAACACACATTAGAGTTGTCTCTGTATCGGTCTGTGTTCTTTTAAAATAAATTCTAGTTCAGATTAACTTTTCGTAAAACCCAGGCTCTACTATTCACTGGATATTTGACAAAACATTCTCCAAAAAGAGGAAAAATAATATTCTTGTTCTCATATTATGTGGTTCATGTGATAATACATAACATACTGTTAGAATGATATCTAGTACATTGTAAATTTTCAAAAAGGATTGTTGTTGCCACACTTACTGTGCTATTAGAACCTGTAGTTTCCACAACTCTTTCAGTTCAAAGTCAACATGGATTCTTCCCTTCTTGGTCTACCTCTTTGCTATGCAAATGTGTGGCCCTTGTACCAGAGGCTTTACCGTCAGACGTTAAAATGACATTATTAAAAACGCGGAAACCCATGCCACATCCCAGAACTCCTGAATCAGAATTTGCATTTTAACAAATCTCCACTTCATTGAGGAAGAGTTAAAATTTGCTAAGTGCACTTTAAACTCACCATCACTGTTTCATGTGAAAAATATTCACAACTTATCCTGCCTGATATAAATACGGCACTCACAAATGCATATGCCTGTACTGATGCTTTAATTTTATAATTTATCTGCCACAGGAGTATAGTCTCTACAGCGGTTTTGTGGATCATATGTCACCCTCTTTCCTCAGAGTTCCAGATCATATTGTAGAATATTACTTTGTTAAAAACTATTAATTACATATTTCAGGTCACTCTCCTAAGTCAGAATCAGACCCCTTTAATCTCTCATTTCATATCGTGTAAAGCTATGAATTCTGCCCAAAGACACTTGGTAAATGTGTGTTTTATTCCAGGGACTGTTGACCTTCAGAGATGTGGCCATAGAATTCTCTCAGGAGGAGTGGGAATGCCTGGACCACACGCAGCAGGAATTGTACAGGGATGTGATGTTAGAGAACCACAGGAACCTGGTCTCCTTGGGTGAGGATAACTTCCTTCCAGAATTCATAATCCACCCTCTTAGAGTTTTGATTCCTTTGTAGAATGTTTCCTAGGAGCTTCTGCTTCCTACAGTAGAGTTTCAGATTGCTGCTTTCAAGGAAAAAAATGGGGAAGTGTTAGTGTAGAAAAGAAAGGCTTCATGAAGTTTCATCATGACTTTAACCTTCCCTTTTCTTGAGGTGATCTGCATCCTTCACTCTATATTAGTGGTAATTCTATAAACTCAGTTCCATAAAATAGTGTTCCCCTCACATTAAAGTGCAATTTCATCTCTTATTTTTAAATTTTATTTTATTGATGTCATAATAGTTTATAACAGTGTGAAATTTCAGTTGTACTTTATTATTTTTCAGTCACTACAAAAATGTGCCCCTTTACTCCTGTGCCCACCCCTAAGGCCCCTCCCCTCTGTTAACCACGAATCTCTTCTCTTTGTCCATATGTTAATCTTCCACATATAAGTGAAATCATATGGTGTTTGTCTTTCTCTGTCTGGCTTATTTCACTTAACATAATACCCTCAAGGTCCATCCATGTTGTGAATGGGACGCTTTTGTATTTTTTTTTTTTAATTTGCATTTCTTTTTTTTTTTTTAATTTTTTGTTTATTGCAGTAACATTGGTTTATAACATTGTAAAAATTTCAGGTGTACATCATTGACCTTCTATTTCTGCATAGATTACATCATGTTCACCACCAAAATACTAATTACAACCCATCACCACACACGTACCGAATTATCCCTTTCACCCTCCTCGCTCCCCCCTTCCCCTCTGGTAACCACCAATCCAATCTCTGTCCCTATGTGTTTGTTTATTGTTGTTATTATCTACTACTTAATGAAGCTTTTGTCTTTTTTATGACTGAGTAGTATTCCATTGTATACATATACCACTTATTTATCTATTCATCAGTCAATGGGCACTTGGGTTGCTTCCATGTCTTGGCTGTTGTAAATAATGCTACAATGAACACAGGGGTGAATAAGTCTCTTTGAATTGTTGATTTCAAGTTCTTTGGATAAATACACAGTAGTGGAAAGGCTGAGTCACGTGGTATTTCTATTTTTTTTTTTGGCTTAAATCTATTTACTTGGTAAATAGTTTTTTAATTAATTAATTTTATAATTGATGTCATAATAGTTTATGACAGTGTGAACTTTTAGTTGTACATTATTGTTTGTCAGTCACCATATAAATATATCCCTTCATCCTTTGTGCCCACCCCCTAACCTTTCCCCATGGTAACCACCAAACAGTTCTCTCTCTCCGTGTGTTAGTTTATCTTCCACATATGAGTGAAATCATGCAGTTTTTGTCTTTCTCTGTCTGGCATATTTCACTTAACATCATACCCTCCAGGTCCATCAATGTTGTTGCAAATGGGACAGTTTTGTCTTTTTTTATGGCTGAGTACTATTCCGTTGTATATATATGTACCACATCTTCTTTATCCAATCATTAGTCAAGGGACACTTGTGTTGCTTCCACTACTTGGCTGTGGGGATTAATGCTGCAATGAGCATAGGGATGCATAAGCCTCTTTGGATTGTTGCTTTCAGGTTCTTTGGATAAATACCCAGTAGTGGGATAGCTGGATCATAAGGTATTTCTATTTTTAATTTTTTGAGAAATCTCCATACTGTTTTCCATAGAGGCTGGTCCAGTTTGCATTCCCACGAGCAGCAAATGAGGGTTCCCTTTTCTCCACCTCTCCAACATTTGTTATTTTTTGTCTCCGTGATTATAGCTACTCTAATGGGTGTAAGGTAATATCTTAGTGTTGTTGTGATTTGCATTTCCCTGATGATTAGTGATGTTGAACATCCTTTCATGTGCCTGTTGGCCATCTGTATATCTTCCTTGGAAAAATGTCTGTTCGTATCCTCTGCCCATTTTTGGATCGGTTTGTTTGTTTTTTTTTTGTTCAGTTGCATCAATTCTTTATATATTATGGAGATTAACCCTTTGTTGGATATATGACTTGCAAATACTTTCTCCCAGCTGGTGGGTTGTCTTTTCATTTTGAACCCAGTTTCATTTGCTTGGCGGAAGCTCTTTAGTTTGATGAAGTCTCGCTTGTTTATTTTTTCTTTTGTTTCCCTTGTCCATGTAGACATGGAATTTGAAAAGATCCTTTTATGACCAATGTGGAAGAGTGTACTGCCTATGCTTTCTTCCAGGAGTTTTATAATTGGGTCTTACCTTCAAGTCTGTGCTCTATTTTGTGTTAATTTTTGTGTATGGTAAATGAAGATGGTCTACCTTCATTCTTTTGCATGTGGCTGTCCAGTTTTCCCAGCACCATTTTTTGAAGAGACTTTCCTTTCTCTATTGTATTTTCTTAGCTCCTTTGTCGAGGATTAGCTGTCCACAGATGTGTGGTTTTATTTCTGGGCTTTCAATTCTGTTCCATTGATCTGTAGGTCTGTTTTTGTACCGGTACCATGCTGTGTTAATTTTTATAGCTTTGTAATATATTTTGAAGTCAGGGATTGTGATGCCTCCAGCTTTGTTCTTTTTTCTCAGGATTGCTTTAGCTATTCAGTGTCTTTTGTTGCCCCATGTAAATCTCAGTATTCATTCTTCTATTTCTGTGAAGAATATCATTGGAATTCTGATTGGGATTGCGTTGAATATGTAGATTGCTTTAGATAGTATGGACATTTTAACTATGTTTTTTCTTCCAATCCATGTGCATTGGATGTCTTTCCACTTCTTTATGTCATCATTGATTTCTTTCAATAATGTCTTACAGTTTTCATTCTATAGGTCTGTCACATTGTTGATTAAATTTGTTCCTAGATATTTTATTCTTTTCGTTGCGATTGTAAATGGGATTGTATTCTTGAGTTCTCTTTCTGTTAGTTAGTTATTAGAGTGTAGAAATGCAACTGAATTTTATAAGTTGATTTTGTACCCTGCTACACTGCTGTAGTTGTTGATTATTTCTAATAGTTTTCTGATGGATTCTTTAGGGTTTTCTATATATAAAATATCTGCTAACAGAGAGAGTTTCAACTCTTCTTTGCCTATTTGGAATCCTTTTATTCCTTTTTCTTGCCTAATTGCTCTGGCCAAAACCTCCAGTACTATGTTGAATAATATTCGAGTGGTGAGAGTGGGCGCCCTTGTCTTCTTCCTGTTCTCAGGGGGATGGCTTTCAGTTCTTCCCCATTGAGTATGACGTTGGCTGTGGGTTTGTCATATATGGCCTTTATTATGTTGAGGTACTTTCCTTGTTTACCCATTTTGTTTAGAGTTTTTATCATAAACGGATATTGGATCTTGTCAAATGCCTTCTCTGGATCTATTGAGATGATCATGTGGTTTTTATTCCTCATTTTATTATTGTGGTGTATCACATTGATTGATTTGCAGATGTTGAAACATCCCTGTGTCCCTGGTATAAACCCTGCTTGATCATGGTGTATGATCTCTTTTATGTATTGCTTTATTTGGTTTGCCAATATTTTGTTGAATAGTTTTGCATCTATGTTCATTAACAGTATTAGCCTTTAGTTTTGCTTCTTTTTGTTGTCCTTGTCTCGCTTTGGGATCAGGGTGATGTTGGCCTCGTAAAATGTGTTACGAAGTGTTCCATCTTCTTCACTTTTTGGAATAGTTTGAGAAGGACAGGCATTAAATCTTCTTTGAATTGTTTGGTAGAATTCTCTGGAGAAACCATCTGGTCCTGAACTTTTATTTTTGGGGAGGTTTTTGATTACTGTTTCAATCTCTTGTGATTGGTCTGTTCATATTCTCTATTTCTTCTTGATTCAGTTTTGGGAGGTTATATGAGTATAAGAATTTATCAATTTCTTGATTGTCTAATTTTCTGGCATATAGTTTTTTCATAGTATTCTCTTATAATCCTTTGTACTTCTGTGGTATCCATTGTAATTTCTCCTCCTTCATTTCTTTTTTTTTTTTTTAATTTGAGCCTTCTCTCTTGTTTTCTTAGTGAGTCTGGCTAAGGGTTTGTCAATTTTATCTTCTCAAAGAAACAGCTCTTACTTGCCTTGATCTTTTCTACTGTTTTTTTTTTTTTGGTTTCAATTTCATTTATTTCTGCTCTATGTTTTTATTATTTCCCTCCTTCTGCCAATTTGGGGATTTGTTTGTTCTTATTTTTCTAATTCTGTTATGTGTAGTTTAGGATTGCTTATTTGAGATCTTTCTTGTTTGTTAAGGTGGGCCTATATTGCTATCAATTTTCCTCTTAGGACCACTTTTGCTTCATCCCATATGAGTTGGTATGGTGTATTTTCATTTGTCTCTAGATATTTTTTTGATTTCTCCTTTAATTTCTTCAATGATCCATTGGTTGTTCAGTAGCATGTTGTTTAGTTTCCACATATTTGTCACTTTCCCAGCTTTCTTCTTGTAATTGATTTCCAGTTTCAGAGCATTATGGTCAGACAAGATGCTTGATATGATTTCAATCTTCTTAAATTTATTGAGGCTTGCCTTGTTTCCCAACATACAGTCTATCCTTGAGAATGGTCTATTTGCACTTGGGAAGAATGTGTATTCTGCTGTGTTTGGATGGAGTGCTCTCTTTATAACTATTAAGTCTATCTGGTCTAGTTTTTCTTTTATGTCCACTGTTTCCTTGTTGACTTTCTGTCCAAATGATCTATCCCTTGATGTAAGTGTGGTGTTAAGTTCCCCTACTGTTATTGTGTAGGGGAACAATCTGTCTCCTTTTAGGTTTGTTAATAGTTGCTTTATGTACTTTGGTGCTCCTGTATTGGGTGCATATCTATTTATAAGTGTTATGCCTTTCCGGTGGAGTGTCCCTTTTATCATTATATTCTGCCCCTTTGTTTCTCATTGCCTGTTTTATCTTGAAGTCTACTTTGTATGATATAAGTATGGCAACACCTGCTTTCTCTTGTTTGCAATTAGCTTGGAGTATCCTCCTTCATCCTTTCACTCTGAGCCTGCGTTTGTCTTTAGAGATGAGATGTGTTTTCTGAAGGCATCATATTGTTGGATCTTGTTTTTTAATCCATCCTGCCACTCTGTGTCTTTTGATTGGAGAATTCAATCCATTTACATTTAGAGTGATTATTTATATATGAGGGCTGAATGCTGCCATTTTATCACTCATTTTCTGGTTCTTCTGTATTTCTCTTGTTTCTTGTCCCTTGTATTTCAAACGGCCAATTCAGTTTGGTGGTTCTCTTTGATGGTTTTTGAATTATTTATCATTTGTGTCTCTGTTCTGATTATTTGTTTAGTGGTTATCATGAGGTTTGTGTAAAAAATCTTGTAGATCATGTAGTCCATTTTCTGATAGCCTCTTATTTCCTTAGTCTAAGACAATTCCATCCCATTCCTCTTCCCTTTCTAAGTTATTATTGTCACAACTTCTTCCATCTTGCATTGTTAGTTTGTGGTTAAAATGAGAAGAATATAGTTATTTTTGATGTTTTTCTTCCCTTTATCTTTAATGTTATAATTAAGTGTTTGCTAACCTGTTCTGATACAGAGCTGCAATTTGATGATTTTGTCTGCCTATTTAACTCCTTGCTCAAGGCTTTGTAAACACTTTCTTTTTCTTTCAGCTATAAGGGCATTCTTGATTATTTCTTGTAGTTGGGGGTGGTTATTGTGGTGCTGAGCTCTGTCACCTTTTGTTTATCTGGAAAGGTTTTATTTCTCCATATGTCTGAAGGATATTTTCACTGGATAGAGTATTCTTGGCTGAAAGGTTTTGTCTTTCAGAATTTTGAATGTATCATTCCACTCTCTCCTAGCCTGTAACTTTTCTATTGAGAAATACACTGAAAGCCTGATAGGGGTTCTTTTGTAAGTTATTTTCTTCTGCCTTGCTGCCCTTAATATTTTCTCTTTGTCATTGACTTTTGCCAGTTTTCCTACTGTATGCCTTGGAGAAGGTCATTTTTATTTGATATAATTAGGAGTTCTGTTAGCTTCTTTTACTTGGAATTCCAGCTCCTTCCCCAGGTTTGGGAAGTTCTCAGCTGTTATTTCTTTGAACAAGCTTTCTGCTCCATTCTTCCTCTCCTCTCCCTCTGGAATATCTATAATCCTTATGTTGCATTTCCTAATTGAGTTGAATAATTCGTGGAGAATTTTTTCATTTCTTTTTAGTCTTAGTTCTCTCTCCTCCTTCACCTGAAGCAGTTCTATATTTCTGTCCTCCAGATTGTTAATTCTATTCTCAATAATATCAGCTCTGTTATTCAAGGGACTGCAGATTTTCCTTTATCTCATTCATTGTGTTTTTCATATCCAAGATTTCTGATTATTTTTTCTCTATAGTTTCAATCTCTTTTGTGAATAATTCCCTGTGTTCATTAATTTTGTTCCAGATTTCATTAAACTGCCTTTCCTAATTTTCTTGTAATCCATTAAGGTTTTTTATGATAGCTCTTTTGAATTCTCTGTCATTTAGTTTGTAAATTTCTGTGCCTTCAGGATGAATTTCTGAGTGCTTGTCATTTTCCTTGTGGTCTGTGGTATTAATATATTTCTTCATACTATTTGATGGTGTGGATTTGTGCTTTTGCATGGTGATAGTATCTGGTCACAGTTCCACCTGCCACCACTCGGAGGGTGTCAGAAGTTGTGTGTTCTGAGCCTGCTGCCATCCCTGGTGTCTGTGCCTTCCTTTGGAATCTATGTTGACAGCCCTTCTTCATTGCCCGCTCAAACTGCTGTTTTTCTAACATATGCATGAGCCCTCTGACAAGTACCCCTTGCTCTGGCAGAGCTGGTGTGCCGGGTGGGGATAGGGGTTCTTTTTTCATGTGTGCAGTCCTGGGGTCTTCTCACTCTGCCCTTGCTCTCTGCCCTCTTGGCTTGCTGCCTTGATAAGGACACCCCCACAATAACTTAGTCTCCTCTGTGTGGAGCTTTCCCATGAACTGTGAGGAAACTTGGATAGTGAAGCCATTCCCATGGAAATCTGCCCCTCCCCCCCTTTTCTCAGAGCCAGTGCATGATCCCTTTACCTCCTTCCACTTCTTCCTGGGAAGTCTAGCACCTCCACCATCAGACATATAGCTGTGTGGGTCTCTCAGATGTCTTTTGTGTTGTGTGAATGTCTCTGTTGGTTTATGAATTTCCTTTTTGATGTATATTAGGGGGTAGACTCTAAGGGAAGTGCTCATTCTGCCATGATGCTGACATCACCTCCTCCCATCCCTTATATTTGACTCAGTAGTAATTAGGAGTGGAACTCAAGATCTGAAAATTTTAAACATAGTCTAGTATAGGAAAGAAGATGTCAGAAAATAGTACTTTGGGAAATTATTTTCTAGAATATTATAATATTCTACAACATCCTCTCTTCTCTCTTGAGCACAATACTTGATTGTAAATTGGAGAATCTCCAGCAAAACTCATGTTTCTTGTTTTAATAAACAGGACTTGTTGTCTCTAAGCCAGACCTGGTCAGCTTTTTGGAGGAAATGAAGGATCCCTGGGTTGTGAAGAGGAAGGAGACAATAGTCACATACCCAGGTAAGTGGGAATGAGTAAAGCAGATGACACAGCCGAGAGCTGCAAAGGTCAAGGAGGAGGCCAAATCTTAAGATGTGTTTTGGGAATATTTATTTCAATGGAAATTATTTTTGAAAAGTCTAGGTTTATTTCTGTTGCTGTCATAGTGGGACATCTGCTGCCCTCTCTTGCCATGCTCCTAAATCCTCTAAGCCTTCTCCTTCTGCTCCAGTGACCGTCCATCACATTCACAGAGAGAAGCAAAGTCTGCCCCTTTTTCTGTGAGGGCCTGCATGACATCCATTGCCTTGGGGACCTGGGAAAAATCTATGCACATTTCTGAGGAACTCTATGTTAAGTCATTTTTTAGGTTCTGTCTTTACTTCGTGTCATAAGTGTGTGAGGAGAGTGGTAGGGATACTGGGTTTTGGTGCAGAAATCCCAGTAACACTGAGGACAGATATCATATGCTTTCGGCTCTATAATTTTCAATCTATGGAGACTTCAAACATATCCCTAAGATGTTCCGATGCAGAAATGTTATTACAGTACAAAGCACTACGCTGAAATAAGGAAATGTAATCCTCTATTTCACTCCAGAATTTCCTTTTCCTTGTGTGAACTAACATGAAAAATTTCAAATCTATAAGCCCCAATTCCTCAATGGTAAAATAGTTTAATGTATCTATGTACCTTATAGAATTATTAAATAAATTAATACCATGGGGGAGCTTAGAACATTGCCTATCGTATATTAAAGTCTGAATTATTATTTTATTTATTAATAACTATAATTTTATAATTTCATCTTGTTTAGCATGAAGTTTCCCAGGACTGTATCCTATAAATTTTCACTCTCCAATTAGTTCTATGTCAAATTCATCCATGATTTTAGATAAAAATGTTCTGATATAACACACTCAAATGTACACATTTAGTAAGAATTGTGTTTGATTATCAGTAGGAACTCCATATTTATGAAAATCCTTGGTTCATAAATTTAAGTTTACTTCAGGCAAAAGTAGTCATTATGTTTTTCATCAAATTTCCACAACGCCTGTCTGAATCATGGTATAATTTAATCCCAAATGTTTATTTTATGTAACAGTGATTTTCTACATATTTTACAACTTTCATATTGTTCCTTTATTTAGAAATGAAGGGATTTTTTTTCTTCTAAACAATGGATTACAGCCGTTCCATCTTGCATAAGAACAGCAGCAATATATTAATAATATAATAAATTTTTCTAGTGTCTTTTACATGCTTATTCATTCAAATTTTTCAGCAGTACTTTCATGAATGATTATAAGGCATTTTACTTTGAAATTTTCCTGCTATATAACACATGCCAGTCATTGAAAATGCTAGCTCTTCATGGTCCCACAGTGACAGTTGAAACTTATAGTTATATAGAGGGATTTTTTTTAATAATACATCTATATTTTATTTAGAATTTTGGAAGCTAAATTTTCTCATAATCCTATTTTTCAATTCCATAAGCATGGGCTTTCTTTTTTTTTTCTTTTGTGAGGAAGATCAGCCCTGAGCCAACACCCATGCTAATCCTCCTCTTTTTGCCGAGGAAGACCAGCCCTGAGCCAACGTCTATTGCCAATCCTCCTCCTTTTTTCTTCCCTCAAAGCCCCAGTAGATATTTGTATGTCATAGTTGCACATACTTCCAGTTGCTGCATGTGGGACGCAGCCTCAGCATTGCCGGAGAAATGGTGTGACGGTGTACGCCCAGGATCCGAACCCAGGCCGCCTGCAGCAGAGCGCCCGCACTTAACCACTAAGCCGTGGGGCCGGCCCCTGGGCTTTCTTTTCTATAGTAGTTTCCTCAAAATTAGTTAATTGTGTTTTCTTAACCTATATGTTATGAATGTGAATAATAGTTAACTCAGTACCATTAGGACAATGTGGAATTTTTTGTGTGTGTGTGTGAGGGAGATAAGCCCTGAGCTAACATCCGTGATAATCCTGCTCTTTTTGCTGAGGAAGACCAGCTCTGAGCTAACATCTATTGCCAATCCTCCTCCTTTTTTTTTCCCCAAAGCCCCAATAGATAGCTGTATGTCATAGTTGCACATCCTTCTAGTTGCTGTATGTGGGAAGCGTCCTCAGCATGGCCGGAGAGGCAGTGCATCGGTGCACGCCTGGGATCCGAACCCGGGCCACCAGTAGCGGAGCGTGCGCATGTAACCGCTAAGCCACAGGGCGGGCCCTGTAATTTAATTCAAATATGAATCAGCCGTATGTCTGTTGCTAATATAATTATGTGTGTGTTTGTCTATAAAATTATTACCCCTACTCTGTCTGTGAATTATCTGGTTTATTTCCTTTTTTGGTTAATGACCAATGGTTGTTTCATTCCATCTGGGTGAATAGTCATGGAAATAATCTTAACTTCGCATCTATTTATTGATGAATTTATATCCTCTTTATGTGAAAAGAACATTTTTTTAATTAAAGGTAATTTTTGAAAAGTTTTATAACTCTATCACGTTAGGTTTTTTTTTTTTGTTCTGTTTAATTGTGGTTAAAAACACATGACAGAAACTTTACCATCTTTAATGATTTTTACCTGTACAGGTCAGTAGTGTTAAGTATATTCACATTGTTGTACCACTGATCTCTGGGAATTTTTATTTTGCACAGCTGACTCAATACACATTAAGTAGCCACTTCCTCATTTTTCTCTGCCCCAAGCTCCTGCCAACTACCTTCCACTCTTTTTTCTTTGAGGTTGATTATATTATATTATTTACATAAGTGGAATCCTATGTAACTCATATGGAAACTCTCTTTTTGTGTCTCATATATTTCACTTGACATAATGTCCTCAATATTTATCCATGTTATATCATGTGAAAGATCTGTTTCCTTTTCAAGGCTGAATAATAATCTATTGTATGTATATGCTACACTTTCTTTATCCATTCTTTTATTCATGGACACTTGGCTTGCTTCCACCTGTTATCACTTTGGTGAATAATGCTACAATGTACATAGGTGTGCAAATAACTTTTGCAGATCATCGTTTGAATTATTTTATATGTATACCCACAAGTGGGATGGCTAGATCATGTGATCATTCTATTTTTAATTTTATGAGACTCCTCTATAATGTTTTTAATAATGGTTGCACCATTTTATATTTCCACCAACAATACATAAGTGTTCCAATTTCTCCATATCTTTGCAAACACTTGTGTTTTTTTCTTAATTTAATAGTGGTCATCCTAATGGGTAAGATGTGATACATCATTGTGGTTATTATTTGTATTTCTCTAATGATTAGTGATTCTGAGCATCTTTCAAATGTTTGTTATACATTTGTATATCATCTTTAGATTAATGTTTATTCAATCTTTTGCTAATTTATTTAATGAGTTGTTTTTGATGTTATTGATTAGTAGAGTTCTTTACATATTCTGTATAATAACTACTTATCAGATATATGCTTTGCAAAATTTTTCTCTCATTCCACAGGTAGTCTTTTCACCCCATTGATTGTTGCATATAATGTGCACAAGGTTTTTCATTTGATGCAATCCCAATTGAAATTTTTGCTTTTGTTGCCTGTGCTTTTGGTGTCATAAACAAGAAATCATTGCCAAATTGAGTGTTATCGATTTTTTCCCCTATGTTTTCTTGTAATAGATGTACATTTGGAGTTTTATGTTTAATTTTTTTTTTTTTTTTTTAGTGAGTAAGTTTAGCCCAGGGCTAACATCTGTTAGCAATCCTCCTCTTTTTCTGAGGAAGATTGGCCCTGGGCTAACATCTGTGCCCATCTTCCTCAACCTTATATGGGACTCCACCATAGCGTGGCCTGACAAGCAGTGCATCAGTCAGTGCCCAGGTCCCGAACCTGCAAACCCGGGGCTGCAGAAGCAGAGTGCACGAACTTAACCAGTGCGCCACCGGGCTGGCCCTATGTTTAAATCTGTAATCTGTTATTGAGTTAATATTTGTATGTGGTATTAGGTAAGGTTCCAACTTTATTACTTTGCATTTAGCGATCCAATTTCCCCAACACTGTTTAAGAGACTGTCTTTTCCCCATTGTGTGGTATAGGCACCCTTGTTGAAGGTCATTTGACCATATATATGAAAACTTATATCTGGACTCTGTTCTCTTCCATTATTCTACATTTGTCTTTATGTCTGTACTAAACTTTTTTGATAACCATAGCTTTGTAATGTGTTTTAAAATCAGGAAGTGTGTATAATTTCCTAGGATTCCTCCAACTTGACACTTTCTGTGGAAGATTGTTTTGGATATTTGGTGTCCTGTGGCATTCCATAAAAATTTTAAGATGAGCTTTTCTATTTTGTCAAATGTGTCATTATGATTTTGGTAGGGATTGCTTTGAATCTGTAGAAAATACAGATGGATAGTATTTACAGCTTAACAAAATTAAGTATTACAGTCCAGGAACATGGTATGTGTTTCCATTTTTTTATTTCTTCCCTAGTTACTTCCAGCAATATTTTATATTTTTCATCATACAAGTCTTTCACCTCCTTCATTATTTTAATCCCTAAGTATTTTATTTTGTTTGATGATATTGTTAATGTAATTTTATTCTTAATTTCTTTTTTGGATTACTCCATGTTACTTTACAGAAACACCACTAGTTTTTATGTGTTAATTTTGTATCTTGCATTTTGCTAAATTTGTTTATGACTTCTATGTTTCTTTTTTTAGTGTGGATTCTCTAGGGTTTTCCACATATAAGATCCTGTCATCTGTCAATGGAAATCATTTTACTTCTTTCTTTCTGAGTTGATTGCTTTTATTTCTTTTCCTGTCTAATTATTCAGGCTAGGATATCCAGTTCAATGACAAATGAAAGTGGTGAGAGCGGGCATCTTGCTTTTCCTGATTATAGGAAAAAATCTTTCAGTCTTCCACTATTGAGTATGATGTCAACTCTGGGCTTTTCATATCATCTTATATTCAGGTAGTCTCCCTGAATTCCTATTCTGAGTGTTATTTCATGAAACAGCATTGAATATTGTCAGTTTATTTTTCGCATCATTTGATACTGTTAGTAGTTTTGACCTTCATTCTGTCAATTTATCCTTACATATTTTGTTTTCCATATTTTGAAACATGATTGAATTCCAGGAATAATTCCTACTTTTTTGTGGTGTATAATTCCTTAATGTGCTTTTGACTTCAGTTTGCTAATATTTTATTGAGGATTTATGAATCAATATTCAGCACAGATATTAGCATGTAGTTATTTTTACTTGTAGTGACTTTGTTTGGCTTTGATATTGGGTTAGCTGACCTCATAGAAAGTGTTTTGATAATTTGTCTCCTCTTCAATTTTAGGAAATGTTTGTGGAGAAATGGTGTTAATTTTTCCTTAAATGTTGCAAAAAATATCCAGTGAATTCATCTGGTCCAGAGCTTTTCCACATTGGGAGTTTCTTTTAAATTACTGTTTTAGTCTAGTTACTAGTTGTAGGTTTGTTGTATTTTTTTATTCCTCCATGCTAATGTCTACATAAGTTGTACCATTCTAGAAATTCATATATTTTATCCTATGTGTTTAATATATTTGTATATAATTGTTCATAATAGCCTCTCACAATTACTTTTATTTCTGTGGTATCATTTATAATGTCCCTACTTTCATTGCTGATTTTATCTTCTCTCTTTTATTATTAATTGAGCTAAGGTTTTGTCAATTTTATATGAAATTATAAACTATATTCACTGAGTGTAGTAAGTGGCATAATTTATTTGATATCTTTCAGCTGTGTCATCTCATCTCACCCGAGGTTTATTTTCATACCTTATTACACATCAGAGGATCCATATTGGACAGAAGACTTACAATAGTATTGAATGTGACAAAGATTTTAACCAGTCTGAAAAACTTCTGCAACATCAGAGTATTCATACTCAGCAGGAATCTTACAAATGTAAGAAATGTGGGAAAGTCTTTAGTCAATCATCAACTCTAAGTAGACACAAGAAAATCCACACTGGAGAGAAATCTTACAAATGTAATGCATGTGACAGAGCCTTTAACGAGTGTACAAACCTTACTCGACATAAGAGAATTCATACTGGAGAGAAACCTTATAAATGTAATAAATGTGGGAAAGCCTTTAACCAGTGCGCAAACCTTACTCGACATCAGAGAATTCATACCGGAGAGAAACCTTATAAATGTAATAAATGTGGGAAAGCCTTTAACCAGTGCACAAACCTTATTCGACATCAGAGAATTCATATTGGAGAGAAACCTTACAAATGTAAAGAATGTGGCAAAGCCTTTAACCGGTGCTCAAACCTTACTCAACATCAGAGAACTCACACTGGAGAGAAACCTTATATATGTAAAGAATGTGGCAAAGCCTTTAACTGGAGCTACAGCCTTACTCAACATCAGAGAACTCATACTGGAGAGAAACCATATAAATGTAAAGAATGTGGCAAAGCCTTTAACTGGAGCTACAGCCTTACTCAACATCAGAGAACTCATACTGGAGAGAAACCATATAAATGTAAAGAATGTGGCAAAGCCTTTAACTGGAGCTACAGCCTTACTCAACATCAGAGAACTCATACTGGAGAGAAACCTTATAAATGTAAAGAATGTGGCAAAGCCTTTAACTGGAGCCACAGCTTTACTCTACATCAGAGAGTGCATACTGGAGAGAAACCCTACAAATATAATGAATGTGGAAAGAAGTTTGTCCAAAATATACACTTTAGAAAACACCAGAGAGTTCATACTGGGGGGAAAAAAACTTTACAGATCTAAAAATGTGCAAGAGTATTTAATCAAAGATCAAATCTAAATAAATATGAGAATTCATACTAAAAAGCAGTCCATCAATAACACTTTTCGGATATTACTCTAAAGCATAATGTTTATTATAGAAAATAATCCAAAGTTAAAATTCTTAGATTATTTGTTAGTATGCTTCTAAGGATCAAGGGCATTAATGTTTGGACTGATATACTTATTTTTAGTGTATCCTTTTTTTATATTGCCAGTATTTGAGATTTTTGAAAAGCAATTATTTTTAATGTAGTTCAACTCTCAAATCATTTCATGCTGTGCCTTTATTCCTAGTTTGTGAAATCATGTGGTTGATTGTTGCTGCCTCAATGATATGAGAGACTCTTCTATGTTAGGTGAGATTCATCATATCTACTTTTCCACGGAAGATTAAGGACACTGTATTGTACAAACTATGAAAAAAAACTACACGGAGAAGCTGTTTGTGGTTGACTGATAACATTGATATAAGTCAACATTATGTAACTATTCACAGTGTCATTCTTTGTATTAAAGTAAGACAGAGGAGCATTCTGAATTTTAAATCATTTTACCAATTGCTATTTAAGAATAAAAAACAGGAAGTTCAGTAAAATCCTGATCTACCTTCCTAAAAGTAATAGATCAAATTCATGAAACTTAGTTGACATTGTTGAAATAAAGTAATCTTCACAGATATCTGAGCTAAGTATAGCCCTTCCCTAAAATGGCATAAAATTAAAGTACATCCATGTTTTCTAAATAATTAGCTTCAGTCTCAGAAACCACAGATAGCACAATTCTCAGATCACTATATCAGAGGAACAAGAAGGCTTCTTGTATTCTTGTCATGTGTATTTTGACTAAGGATCATACAGTGGATTTTTGAAATGCTTTATTTAGATTATGTGTCAACTTAATATACTTTAACTAATAAAATTGAATGTTTTTAACATGTTAAAAGTGACATGTGATAAATGAGATATTATCCTGCCACCTACAATAACCTCTCATACCTTATTTAAGGTTGTAGGTGAGGATGGTAACAATAAACTTTTGTCTAATGCAATGAAATGACATCACTAGTAACCTCGTTTTCTAGTAGCCTTAAACCTCAAATAATTTGAAATTATATTTCCCATAATTTAAATATTGTATCTTTTCCTCCTTTTTGTAACTACAGGGACATTAAAACAGTTATAATAAAGATTATATAGGACATTGTCGAGAGTTGACCTAAACTATTCAATGATATTGCTACCTTGGCATCCATTTGTGTAGTCAAGCAGCTTGTGGGGGACTCTACCTGACCCTAGCCCCTCCCTTGAGCACATGCCCTATAGAACAGTCTCCAAAGTCACAAGAAAATGTGAGTTCCTGGTATGACTTCTCCAGCAGCCCTTGTTATCAACAGTCTCACCACCTACCAACGCCTTCTTGTTGACCCCCTAGATGAGACCCCAACAGAGCTCACCAAAATCCCATCATTTTGGTTTGAATTGGCTGATTCAGACTTAGCCCAGGAACCCCAAATCTCTCCACCCATGGACCCTAATAAATTCATGGACCCCAGGTACTGCCACTCCCCCTGTCTGCATCCTGCCTTGGCCTCCCCATGTGGGCCCTGAATGCCTGCCATGTACTTCTTCCAGGACCTGTGAGTAATAGAATTTCTACTTCAACTTCCCTTGTAGTCTCTTGTTGTATTTCAAGTCAACATCCATCCCGTGGGGACTCAACTTAACAAATTATAGTTTAACGAATTCACAACAAGTATAACTAGCATCCATACTTTTGGAATTCTGAATCACTATTTGTAAAATTGGACCCTATATTTTTCTTTGCACATGACCATTTTTTGGCCTACAGAACACAAGCAGATTTTCTTGGTTTTGATATACATTGAATTCAATATGTAAATATATTAAGCTAAACATATACTTTAGCTTAAGCAGGAAAAAGTGTCAGTGTGTGCGAATACACATCTTCAGAATGAAAAGAAAATACTGGATCAAAACAAATAATTTCAAAATTGTTGATGATTTACTAACAAACTAGAAACTTTAGAGATTTGCATGCAAATCTATTTTGTTTACTTTACAATGAGTTCATTTCTCCCAAGTCTCATGACTCCTGGCTGAGAATCTCCCTATGCAAATCCTGGCTTTTGTATTGCCTGTTAATCATCTAGGATTTATGATATGATTTATTTGTTCCAAAGATCATGAAATATTTCTTATATGGCCTGGTCAGGGATTGTAAGTATGATTTCTATTAAATTTAATGGTGCTCAGAAATTTACTTGAAGATGAGGGTGATTCTAAAGTGAGCATATTACATTGATTTTGTTTAATTAATACATTTTATTCCTTCTAGATTGGAGAACATCACTTATGTCAAAGTTTCTTTAGTTATGTTTTCTTTCACTTCTTATAAATGACATCGACAAAGTTCCTCACTTTACTGTGACAATTTGATCAGGTGGAAACTTGGAGGCTTTATAAACCATGGAGATATTTTGACATTTATGTGAAGTGAACTCATAGGACATTGATGGGTGTATAATACATACTCTCTAATTATAAGAAAAATATTCTTACAGGAGTGAAATTGTAGCGTCTGGTAGGAGACAGCAAATGTATAGGATGAATAATTGAATGAATTCTGCCTGAGGGGAGGACACTTGTTTTCTGGCTGCACAACTGACACTCTGAATTTAGGAGAAACATCTGTTTGTTTCAATCCTAATTATCTTCAGTTCCTCTGTTTCTCCTCATTGTCATTGCAGCTACATATGTCACAGCCATTGCCCTTCTTTGCCTTTGCTTTGGCTACAGGGTTCTCACTGCTCAGCCCACCTCATGTTATCCAGGCAAGCTTTGTAGGTTATCATTTTCTAATACAATGAGAACTGAATTTTGTCTGAAGCATTTGAGGCCAATTATAGGGTTCAAATGCAACATTCTGATCACTTAATTGAGATAAGAGGGAAGTAGTATGCATGGGCTAGTGGATTTATTTAGGCAGTTAGCACTGAGGCAGATGTGAAGACAGATAAAAGATGATGGTGGTATCCTTCTTAGAGAAGAATTAAGATCTATTGAAAGCAAATAGGGAGAATTCTTTTGAAATGTGGAGAGAGAGCTTCCTTTAATCACTCCAAGGTCCTAGGCAGCTACTGGTGGCATCATCTGATGAATAAGTGTGACAGAGATGAGGACTTGGCAAATGTGGCGGGTTTTTGAGGATCAGGGAAGTCAGATTCTGTCCTTATGATTTAAATGAAGCCCTGGGAAGTACTGAGAACCAGATGCTGTTGGGAGAAAAGATTATTGTTCTTCCCATTCTTAGATCAGTGGCAATGGATGGAGAGGGGGTGTTGGATGAAGCAAACTTTGTTGTCATAGCTTTAAAATGTCACATGGCAGTGTAGATGTTGGCAATGAAATAGTTTTCTGGATGCTGTAACAGGCAGGATCAATATGAAATGCGCTGTGTTCCACACGACCCTAGTATCCCAGGTATATAATCCCAACATAGGTTACATATACTGCTGAGTAGTGACCTCACAGGGAAGATGACCCACAGGAGTTGTATATTTTGCCTTATGAACACAATGAATAAGTAGAAGCTCAGGTCTGATAAAGTGGTTTAGACACGCTATGGGATATGCTTTTTTCCCCATGTTTTCTCTCTGTTCTTGTCTACATCCAGGCGTTGTGTGTATACTCACTGTCTCATGGCCCAAAGTGCCTGCTTCACCAACAGGCATCAAACCACCTTCCATGCACCAAGTAGGAGGAAGTGTAAGTCTGATAGGACATAGGAATTTAGTTTTGAAGCCACTAAGTTTTTATTTAGGAAAATCTATCTGCCCCAGGCACTTCTCTTTACATATAATTGCCCAAAACGCTATCATATGGCCATTCTAAGCAAAAATGTATTTCTGTAGCAAAGGTGAACACATGGGAAGATCATGCGGAATGGCTACTGTTACCTGAACTGTTTCACAATATCTGACACAAAAGCCATCATTTTTTGCACTGGAACAGAGTGTTATAAAAAGCCCCTCCAATTTAGACTATGCTTAATTCAGATGCACAAGAACTTCATCTTGTGCATAGAAGGAGTGCATATTCTTTAGAGGTGGGCCTGAAGAGCTGATTAAACCTGTAGTTATGTTATTTATGATTTTATAGTAAAAATTGTCATGGAGATAATGAGAATTCTATATTGAACCCCATCATCAAATATAAAATTTAGTAATGTTTTGTCACATGTGTTTCAGATCTTAATGGAATATTTAAATAAATTCCAATTTGTTTTATGTTGGATTATTTTGATGCAAGAATCTGAGGACAATGGTATATTTGGGAGGTGATCCCAGGGAGAACAAAGAGGGCAGTGAAGGAATAGAGATATGAAAGAGGATGAATCCAAGAAAGTCTACATTTAGAGTCAGATTATTTTTATTTACACACATATATATATATATTTCTGTGTATCTATGTATTTTTGGGTTACAACAGTAACATCACTACAACCAAAGAGTGTTTCCCAGAGTCATTTCCCTGATGATAACTCATGGATGAAGTCTGACTTAGTTATTGTAGAGGCTGTCAAGTTAGGATGTGTCAGAATTACCTGGAGGATTTGTAAAATCACAGATTGCTGGGCATACCACTGTGTTACTGTTTTTGGACCACAGCCCCATATTTTTCTTTCTTACAAGTTATCAGGAGATGCTAGTGGTGCCAATTTTTGAACTGACTTCTGGGGACACTTAGGGTTGTCTTCTGCAGGATGAATATTAGTTCTTACAAGGTGCAGTCAGATACACAGGTGACCATGAATAGATTTAAATAGACTCTGTTCTTGGTTATCAATATGTCAAGGTGGGCTCACATGTAGACTGGGCTTCTTCTGTGTTTTCACCTTGGAAGCCTGAGCTCTATACCTGGTCTATAGTGGTCAGTTAAATATCTACTCAAGGTATATGTGTGTGGCCTGGGCTATAACTTAAACTCTCAAATCTCAGACTTTGAAGACCTGTTCTGTGTGGACACATCTGAATGATCCATTGAGTGTTGAAGAGAGGAGAGATTCCATAAACAGGTCTCCTTTTAAAAGGACATTTGACCTGAATTCCTCCTGTTGCTATGAAGTACCCAGGTTCAAACACTGACTATACCAATATTTCAATGTGTCCCTAAATGTACTTTTAACTAAGTTACTTTTGTCAGTTAAAAGAGAATAATATTATTCCTAACACATAGACTTGTGAACATTAAATTCATTAAAATAGATAAAACTTTAATAACAGTGGCCCATACAGTGTAAGTGCTGTATAAGAAACACATCAGACTTTGGTGAATATATTAAATTTTATTTTTCATGAACAAGGTAGCCCACAATTCATGTTTCCATGCTGAATTCTCAATGTTAAGTGTAGCTACTAAACCCTGGAAATGACATCTGTGCATTTGAAAATTGGAATGATCTTCCTGGTCTAGAGTTTCATTGAAATCCTGAAGAGTTCCTCACTTTTACGTCATTATCTTTTCCTTTACTGCAGTGGAACCAGGACCAGCTTGACAGGTTTTGTTCTCTGTCACCTGAACGTATCCAGCTGTTGGTCATATTTTCTACAGGAATCCCAGAGACCATGGCAACTTTTGGTTTGAAAAATTTTCTCTATGATTTTGGTGCAAACATTTTCTAGTATCACAGAGTGACCGGAGTTGTGTCCATTGGGAACACTGGCCCCTTGAGTGTCTTCCAGGCCATCACCATCAGACCCAGTAATTCCAGATGGGTAAACCTTAAAATAAAACTCTTCAGCTCGTTGGCTTCTTCAATATTCTGTGCTGGATTTTGTATATGCATGACAAGAGGAACAACAACAGCAAAAACTATAGGTATTGGATCCTGTTGTGCTACATGCCATGACAAAGCCATAGACTTACTGTCTGCAGCATTCATATCCACCTCTTGATGTTTTCTGTTTAGATCTCCTTACCTGGGCCAGTGACTCCACAGTTTTCATTTTGTGCAGACACAAGCAGCAGTGCCAACACATTCGTGGGAACAATACCTGACCTAGCTCCTTCTCTAAGAAAATAGGTACCCAAATATCCTTCCCCTAGTAAGCACCCTTATATATTTTATATCCTCTTTTCCATCATTTTCATTTTTCTCTTTTTCATTAGACCATCTGGAGGTAAGTGAACAGCTCTACCATAATCAATGCATGTTTTCCAACTGTGAGCCCCTTTATTCTAATGAGTAATGACCATTGTGTATCCAGGCTTTCTTCTGTGTCCTGGAGCAAATACAAAACTCCCTTATCTTGTTAGTAAAATATAAGAAGTCTGCTTTTCTGCACATCAATCACTCATATATTCACACATTACAGAATTTTATGCACAACTACAAGCCAGTCACATTGTAGATAAAATTCTGGAAAAAACAGAATCTCCCATGATAAATAATAAATTATGAGTCATAATGAATGAACCCTTTTATAACTATATTTTATTAATGGTCACAGTAGATAAGTTTGGAGTCCAGTTAGTAACAAAAACTGAAATAATGCAGAGATACATAAAATATCTTTGTGTATCTTTTATTGAAGTATAGTTGACATATAATATTGTATTAGTTTAAGATGTACAACATAGTGATTCAATATTTACTTAAATTACAAAATGATCACCCGGAGAAGACTAATAACCATCTGTCATTATACAGACCTATTAAAATGTTGTTACTGTATTCCCTGTGCTGTATATTACATCCCCATGACTCATTTATTTTAACATTATTTTAACATTGAAAGTTTGTAATTCTTATCCCCTCATGTGTTACACCCTTTTCCTGTCCTCCCTCCCCTCTGGAAACCACCAATTTGTTTTCTGTATCTATGAGTCTGTTTCTGATTTGTTTTATTCATTTTGTTTTTGGTTCTATATATAAGTGAAACCATGTGATATTCTTTCTCTCTCTGACTGACTTCACTTAGCAGATTACTCTCCAGATCCCTCCATGTTGTTGCAAATGGGACGATTTCATTCTTTTTATGGCTGAGTGGTATTCTCTTCTATATATATACCACATATTTTTCATCCATTCGTCTACCAATCAACACTTCGGTTGCTTCTATATCTTGTCTATTGTAAATCACGCTGCAGTGAATGGAGGAGTGTATATCTTTTTGAATTGGTGTTTTTATTCTCTTGCATAAATACCAAAATGTGTTATTTCTGGACCATATGATAGTTCTATTTTTATTTTTTTCTGGAAGCTCCATAGTGGCTGCACAATTTACATTCCCACCAACAGTGCACAAGTGTTCCCTTTTCGCCAGATCCTTGCCAACACTTCCTGTTTGTTGTCTTTTTTATAATAGCCATTGTGACAGGTGTGAAATGGCATCTCAATGTGGCTTTGATTTGCATTTCCTTAATGATTAGTGATATTGAGCACATTTGCATGTACCTGTTGGCCCTCTCTATGTCTTCTTTGGAACAATATCTATTCAGGTCCTCTGCCCATGTTTTAATTGAATTATTTGGTTTTTTTTGATAATGAGTTATATGATTTCTTTATATTTTTGGGATATTAACCCTTTATCAGATATATCATTTGCAAATATATTTTCTAATTCAGTAGGTTGCCTTTTTGGTTTGTTGATGGTTTCCTTAGTTGTGTAAAAGCTTTTTAATCGTATGCGGTCCCATTTGTTTATTTTTGCTTTTGTCACCCTTGCGTGACGAGATATATCCAAAAAAATATTGCTAAGACTGATGTAAAAGTGTTTATTATCTGTATTTCCGTCTAGGAGTTTATGGTTTCAGGTCTTACATTTAAGTCTTTTAATCTATTTTTAGTTTATTTTTGTACATGGTATAAGAAAGCGGTCCACTTTCATTCTTTTGCGTGTATCTGTCCAGTTTTCTCAACACCATTTATTGAATAGACTGTCTTTTCCACATAGTATATTATTGCCTTCTTTGCCACAGATTAATTCACTGTATATGTGGGTTTACTTCTGGGCTCTCTATTCTGTTTCCTTTATCTGTGTGTCTGTTTTTGTGCCAGTAGCATACTGTTTTGATTACTGTAGCTTTGTAGTATAATAGTTTGAAATCAGGGAGTGTGATAACTTCAACTTTATTATTGTTACTCCAGATTGCTTTGGCTATTTGGGTTCTTCTGCAGTTTCATACAAAATTTATGATTCTTTGTTCTAGTTCTGGGGAGAATGCCGTTGACATTTTAATAGAGATTGCAATGAATCTGTAGATTGCTTTGTGTAGCTTGGATGTGTTCAAATGTTAATTATTCCAATCCATGAGCACAGAATATCTTTCCATTTATATAGGTCATTTTCAATTTCTTTCATCAGCGTCTTATAGTTTTGAGTGTACAGGTCTTTTACCCTTCTTGGTTAAATTTATTCTTAGGTGTTTTATTCATTTTGATGTAATTGTAAATGAGATTGTTTTCTTAATTTCTCTATGTGCTAGTTCATTGTTATTGTATAGAGATGCAACTAATTCTGTGTATTGATTTTGTATCCTGCAATTCTACTGAATTCATTTGTTAGTTATAATCATTTTTGGGTAGAGACTTTAGGGTTTTCTATATATAGTATCACGTTGTCTGCAAATAGTGGCAGTTTTCCTACCTCCCTTCCAATTTGGATGTCATTTGTTATTTTTCTGATTTCTATAGCTATGACCTTCAACACTACGTTGAATAAGAGTGGTGAGAGTGAGCATTCATGTCTTGTTCCTGATCTTAAAGAAAATGCTTTCAGCTATTTACCATTGAGTATGATGGTAGCTGTGGGTTTGTGATATATGACCTTTATTATATTTTGGCATGTTCTCTCTATATCCAATATGTTGAGGGTTATTATCATAAATGGAATTTTGTCAAATGATTTTTCTGCATGTAATTAAATGATAATGTTTTCTTTTGTTTTGTTAATGTGGTGTATCACATTAGTTGATTTGAAAATATTGAGCCATCCTTGCATTCCTGAAATAAATCCCACTTGACTATTGTATATGATTCTTTTGATGTGTTGTTGACTTCGGTTTGTTAAGATTTTGTTGAGGATTTTTGCATCTATGTTCATCAGGAATACGGGTCTGTAAGTTTCCTTTTTTGGTGATGTCTTATTCGGATTCTGTTATCAGAGTAATCCTGGCCTTGTAGAACAGGTGTGGGAGAGAGCCTTCCTCTTCATGTATTTGGAATAGTTTGAGAAGGCTATGTATTAACTTTTCTTTAAATGTTCAGTAGAATTCACCTGTGAAGCTATCTGGTCCTACACATTTGTTTGTTTGGTGCTTATATTTTAATATGAGATATTATATTTTCACAAAACTTACTTGAGCAGGGGATTTTGAAGACACTTCCATATAGATGGTTAACATGTTTGGTGGTCCTTCAAGAAACTGAGGTGCAGGATATGTGCCTTGACTTGTAATGCAGGTGAACATAGGTGAAGCTGGAGGGGAACATGTGTTTAATTATCACAGGCATTGGAGGCCAAGTTGTGAAAAGAAGGAGGCTTTGACCAGGAATATCAGTGTGACGACAGGCACTTAGAGCCCCAAATCATTAGGTATTTTAAAAAATATTTCCTAATTATGCTCCCATTTAAATTGATTGTGTCTTATTCAGATTATGAGGCCTCAATACTTTTCTAGTTTCTAGTACATATTGACAATGTACTTTTTGTGTTTAGTAAATAATTTTACATAATTTCAACATACACTTGGTAAGGAGGCCAATTTTTTTAAGTGTACAGTCAAAATCTGGTTTAACCATTTAGTATAATTTTCAACAGGTTCTTTTCCTCTATGAGATCTGTTAAACTAGTGGGCTGTGACCCTCAATGCTACGAGTCTTCAACACATTATATGTTCTCCTCAAGTTCTCTTTGCCCTTCTTCAGACGCTGAATGATAGGCTGAATTGATGTGGAGATTTGTTCCAACTGAGACCTTCTGTAATTATAGTTAAATTGCTCAGAGCTGTTTCTATGGCTAACTCTCTTTCATCTTTTCCAGGACAATAATTAAGTCTTCTCAAATTACATTTTTTTTGTTAGTTTAATGTGATTTTTCTGAAAAGCATGGTTTACGTGTTTAAAAACGTTAAGATTAAAACCATAAAAAGCCATTTCTCTTGCTCAGGTGTATGAAAGATCATCTGAAATCTCTAGTGTGAGGAGGTGAGAAGCGCAATTCTTCACCTTCCCATCCAAGCCATCCCTTTCTTCTCAACTAGTGCAGGTTACTCTCTACTGGCGTCCCCTACCCACTTTCCCGCCAGCGCCGGTGCACACACAGATTCACCAGACAGTTGGAAGTGGAGAGTCAAGCTTTTTAAACTGTGATGAAAATTATCTTTTGAATAACAGGGGACACTTTGATCTGGGACTGGAGCTTGGAAAGAAGAAGGCAGTTTGAAGAGTAAGGTCCCAGGAATCGGAAGGAGACTGGGAAACTCGGGTACTGGAGAAGGGAAAAAACGCTGCTCATCATAACCTGGGGGCCCTGTGTACAGCAAGTACTAGAAGAGACTGTGGGGTCTGTGAATTCAAGGAGAGGGTCAGTCCAGACCACATACCCACTGCTGCCTTGTAATATGTCAGATTCACAAGGATGGAAGTACGTACTGAAGAAAGAGGTAGAAATATTCACCTATTTTTCTCCAATAGGATTTTATTATGCATGAAATCCTCCTGTACCAGTGGATAGTAGAGGACTTTTAACCAAATGTTGTGTCTTCGCTGTGTGTGTAGTTGTGGCACAGATGTATGTATGGTGATGTGAAGCCCAAACAGGCGTATTCTCAGCTCTCTGGAGAGACTTCTCAAGACTGATCTTACCTGAGAAAGAAGCCTGGAGGGGCAGGAAGAGGAAAGAAGAGGTAGAAGGAATGTCTGTTTCTCAGAAAAATTCATATTCTTGGTAAATTGTTCTGTCTTCTTCCTCTTTAATTCCATGTACATTTTTATTAGTCTAATAGAATGATGTGGAGAGAGTTATTTTTCTTCTTAGGAAGAGCTTATGTCACAAAGGAAGTACAAGTGGCTTAACATGCGGAGAGAACTCATCCAAATCAATTTTAGAAAGAGACTTTTATTTAATTTCTATACTACAATTGGATAATCAAAATTTTCTCCTTATATTTGAGTGAATATTTTTAACATATTTTGTTAGAAAATGATTTCTCCTAAATATACAAAATTGTGACAATGGGGAGCACTTTTCTTACATTTAAAAGTTTTTGGATTGTGATTATGTGATATATTGACAACAATGTGAATATATTTGATATCACTGAACAGTACACTTAAAACTGGTTAAGATGGTAATTTTATATTTGTATATTTTTCCACCATAATAATGGTAAGGAATGTAAAATATCAGTAAAGGGCGTGAACCTGAGAGAGAGCAGAGAATGATCAGCCGGGTGGGACACTGGATAAGTCAAAGGGGAAGAGCTGAGAGTCTTCATTGGCAGAGCTGCCCAGAAGGGACTTTATAAGAAAAAGTGATTACAATGAGAGTTTATGAAGTAGTTTGTTATGACGTGTCCTGGCATCTCTCCCATTGCGCTATCTTATAGTCTATTTAAAAAATGTCGTGTGGCTTTCTGAGGTTTTTTAAAGAACTAGATTCTTTGTGAAATAGAGGGGAGACTTGATTCTCTGTCTAGGTTGACACATTTTGCAGGGAAGGCTAGGTTCAGTACAGTTGAGACCCTGAGAGTATATACACAGGGTATATAGAGTATATATATAGAGAGTGTATATATAGCATATAGAGAGAGTAATACACAGGAATTAGGAAAAATTCCCCCCCAAAAGAGGAATTAGGACAATTCCAACTTTCAAGGTCACGGATTCAGTGGAGTCAGACCTGAGATTTCTAAGGGTTTATGACATACACTGTTGATATTTGGGTTACATGTGGATTCACATAAGTATCAAAACTAGAGTTGTTCCAAAACGTAGGTGAGCTATGAAGAGATGATGGAGGTAGAAAGTAGGGATGCCCAGAGAAGAGTGGGAAGATCATATTGGGCCAAGATGGGGTAGTATCAGTTAGACCAGATGGTAAGGCACAGAATGTGGATTGATCTTCTCCTTTTGGTCCAATAATTCATCCTCAAGAATTCTTTAGGACTGCTCCATTGCTTTGTGATGCAAGCATAAAATTATAGAGAGGAGCATACACTCTCAGTATACAGGAACATAACATAGCCTGCCTCTTACTTGTTCCTCTTTCAACTTTATGAAATCAATTTTATTGGCACAGAAAGATATCTTGAGATAGGGACTCTAAGGAGATATTAGAACATCATGTTATAGAGAAGATGGTTGGACAGAGCAGGGGTTCGAGTGAGGATCAAAGCTTCTGTCCAAACCTACAAGTGTATCTGCATGGGGTAAATGGCTCCAGGAAAATCCCAGAAGTGTTTCTGTAGCCCTGCAAGATCACTAAGAGAGGGCAGATCTGATGGGAAATCACTGTGTCAGGACGTGTTTCTCAGTCACCTGATATCAGATTCTCAGAGCTAAGCCCATACGGAAGATCTGGTTTCCAGAGCGATGATGCAAAGCCTGTGGAAGCCTTTGATCACATGTGAAAGATGAAGCTCTGGACTCAGGGAGAAGTTTCATGTCTGACTGAACATTACGCTTCTGTGGGTCTGAAATTCTGTGCCTTTCCTCACTTGATGACCACTGACTGAGTAATCATTTGAGGATCCAGTGTAGATAGGCATCTTTATTTTTAGTTTCTTAAAAAAGAAAGCAGAAAGACATTTTTATCGACTTTTAAATTAAGGATCAGTAGGAGTGACAACAGTGAAAATGTCAGAGTAGGGACTCCTGGGGGTGTGTCCATCCCCAGAAACACTAAATCTGGTAAAATCTGTCCGATTTAACCTTATCAGAAGATGTAAGGTGTTTTTTTGTCATATATATTTATATTTCACTGGAACTTTATCTTGACACTAAATGTGAAGAATAAATTGGTTTTTTAATCTTTGCGATAGGAATATCACCTCCAAAAGACAAGTATTAAAGATGTTAGTCACAAGGTAGTTTTATTGCTTATTAGCTCTTATGCACCTTGGTATATTCATGAATATTTATCTCCACTGATTAATAAGTCTTTTCATGAAACAAGACATGTCATAGAACTAGTCACCCTCGTTTTCTTTTTTTCAGACTTCTTTGACTATCCTTATTTGTATTTTCATCTGTAAGACTTTTACAATAATATGCCTAGCTACAATAATTAACTGATGGTCTCTCCACTGAGCCCAAATTGACTTCATACTTTAGGTTCAGGACAGTTGATTTTTTTTATATATATTGATTTTTTCTATCCAAGAACATGATGTGATTTTCCCTTGTTTGTGTGTACTTGAATATATTTCAGGAATATTTCTATCATTATTCTTAGATATATCTTACATCTTTTTTTTAGATTTTTCCTAGTTTATTTTAACTTATTTTATCCTTTTGTAACTGAATCACCAATATTCATTTGTAAAATTATTATTCTTTGTAATATGTAGACATCTGCTTTCTGTATATCAATAATATATTCTGCTAGTTTACTGAATTATTTTTGTAGTGTTTTTCTTTCAGTCTCTTTGTGTTTCCAGATGTATAATGGTTTTTCCCTAACAGACTTTTACATCTTAATTTCAAATCTCACGCCCCTTTAAGTTTCCTTGGCTAAGCCTTCAATGTAATTGAAAATAAATGTAACAGTGATTGTGTATGTTTTAGTTTTATTCCTGCCCTTAGTGGGAATCTTCCTAATTCATCCTCATGATCAGGATGAAGACTTCGTTTTGTCCCACTAGGAAAGATCTATTAGTTCTTAATTTTGAGTGTTTTAATTTAACCAATAGTGAGTTCCGCCAATAGCTGCTTTTGTATCTATGAACAGCATCTCCTGATTTTTTGTTTTATATCTATAAATGTGATGAATTCTATTAATGGGGTGTCTAATACTAAATCACTCTTGAATTCCACATATAAACTGCACTTCATCACTGATGTAATTTGAATCATGTCCTCAAATAGGTATGTTCAAATTCTAATTGCAATCTACTGTGACTGGGATTATCCTGGAAGTTTATATGGGACTAGTTCTTAGAACCACGCTTCTCAGCTCTTGGCAGATGTTTAAAACTACAACTTTTTATCAAGAGATAATTTTGGGGTTTGATGATATACTAGTGGTCCTTAAATGTTTTTAGTACTTTATGAAGAGTTTTGAAAAATGCTGTGATCTCCTTTGAAAGGGAAATTTAAATTTCAATCTAAAGGGTAAATCATTGTAAAAAATATAATTCTCAGAATATAAAAACATTTACAATTTAAAATGAAAAAGTTATATCACCAAAGAAAGACTTGTATGGAGTGTTTATTGTAATAGATGGTTGTCACAAAAGCTGGAAACTAACTAAATGTCTAATGATTGATGGACAGATAAACAAACAGTGGTAAATCCATACCATGGAATAACACTCAGCAATAAGAAGAGACAACCTATTGAGATATGCAAAAAACGTGAATGAACATCTAAGGCGTTATGCTGAGTGAAAGGAGCCCCTTGGCCTCCTCATCCTTCCAGTCTCTGCTGGTGCCTCCCTGCGCCTGATTCTGCCCAAAGACCAGGATGCTGGGGAGGCTGGAAATACCCGACCCTGTGTCCACAGCGCAGCAGGTGACAGGGGGACACTGGGTCACAGAGCTCACAGCAGACGATGGGCCGAGCTTCTGAGAGAAGAGAGAAAAACTGCTGTCACACAAAACTTCCAGGTGGACAAGTTGCACGTGATCTAAAACCAAAATCCATGTGACCTCTCTTCAGTAGGATCTGTGTGACTTGGAAGACTCACATGTTCTCTGTCCTAGTCAATCCTGGGACTGCAGTTACTTCCCAAAACTCTGCCGTCAGGGTCTGCTTCAGACTATCTCTCATTCCAGGGTGGGTAATATTCTCTCTCTCTCCCTTTTATTTTAAATTTTTCATTTATTTATTTTGTGTGTGTGAGGAAGATTGGCCCTGAGCTAACATCTGCCAATCCTCCTCTTTTTGCTGAGGAAGACTGACCCTGGGCTAACATCCATGCCCATCTTCCTCCACTTTATATGGGATGCCGCCATAGCATGGCTTGACAAGCGGTGCTTCGGTGTGCGCCCGGGATCCGAACTGGCAAATCCTGGGCCGCTGCAGTGGAGCACACGCACTCAACCGCTTGCGCCACCGGGCTGGCCCCCTCTCTCTTTTTTTTAAACAGATCTTTGGAAACTGTGATGTTGTTTGAGATGGAAATTAAATTTTGAATCTAAAGAATTATTTCAAAAATATAATTGTCAAAATGTCTTAAATATTTACACTTTAAAATGAAAACTTTATATCAATGAAAAAAGACATGGGGCCAGCCTAGTGGTGTAGTGGTTAAGTTCACATGCTCCGCTTTGGCTTCCTGGCGTTTGCATATTCAGATCCCGGATGCAGACCTACACATCGCTCATCAAGCCATGCTGTGGCAGGCATCTCACATATAAAGTAGAGGAAGATGGGCATGGATGTTAGGCCAGGGCCAATCTTCCTCAGCAAAAAAAAAAAAAGGCTTGTATGAAGTGTTTATTGCATTACAGGGTAATCTCTCTCTAAAGAGAGATATATATTTTTCCCTCCAAAATGAAAAGGATGCATATTCAACTGTTTCCCAGAATCCTTACACTCTCCCCTTCCTGATTTGAGGTAAAGGAACCCCCACTCTTCCCTAAGTTATATCAAACTGGAAGTCACAGCAACTCAGACATTCTTATCCAGAAACTATGTAAACCTTCCTCTGGTTTTCTTCCCACACCTTTAGGAATACTCATTATGGTGAAATCGTGATAGTCCTCCTACTGGGTGGTTACCATCTCCTTAGGAATTTGGTCCATGTCTCAGAACCTTCATTGATGTTACTAGGGAAAAATGCTCCCGCAGGTGCATCATCCCTAAATTTGGATGAAATAAGGAACGCAACTTCCAATAAAAACGAATCTAAATCATAACACAGCAAAGCGGCAGATTGTTAACTTTTAACTTTGCAAAGTTCTAGTTGGTGGCATGAGGGAACCTTTCTGTAGAGAAGCTCCCCTTACCTAATTTGGTGGATCTGAGGTCTTTTGTGCACCATTTGTGCTCAGGTGCCCCTTGGTTTCTGTGCTTCTTCCAGATCCATGGCCCAGTCTCCTAATGACGCATTCTCCTTTTATTCAGAGTCCTGGCTCATTTTTATTTCATTTTTTGACATACAAAATGTTGCACATATTTAATGTATACATCTTGATAAGTGTGGAGATAAGTATACACTTAAAAAATTGTCACCATTTGTACCAACCTATGCCATTAACCTACCCATCACCTCCAAAAGTTTTCTTCAAGCTTCTTGTTTATTATTCTTAGTTTTTGGTCACAAAAACACTTGATATAAGATCTATCCCCTTAGTATAATTTTAAGTATAAAATACAGTATTTTTAACTATAGGCACTATGCTGTACAGTGTTGGTATAACATAGATATGTAGATACGTAGGACTTATTTATCTTGTGTCATTGAAACTTTGTACCCTTTTGACTGATACGTCCCTGGTTGACCCTTCTCCCAGACCTTGGCGACCACCATTCCACTTTCCAGTTCTATGAGTTTGACTATGTCGGATTCATCATATAAGTATATCATTTAGTATTTGTGTTATGTGTCTGGCTTATTTCACTTAACATAATGTCCTTGAGGTTCATCCATGTTGTTTCAAATGGCAGAATTTCCTTATCTATTTACACTGAATATTCTATTCTAAATATATATACAAATGAAGTATATATGTGTGAGAAAATGTGTGATGTATATATCACACACAGATATTTACCACAAATTTGCTTTATCCATTCACCTGTCAAGTGGCATTTAAATTGCTTCCATATCTTGACTATTGTTCATAATGTTGCAATAAATACGAGAGTACAGATATCTCTTTGAGATCCTTGTTTCAATTCCTTTGGTTATACACTCAGAAGTGAGATTGATTGCTGGATCATATCGTAGTTCTAGTTTAGGAAACTCCACAGTTTTTTCCGTAGTGGGTGCACCAATTTACATTTTCACCAACTGTGTACAAGTGTTCCATTTCATCCACATCCTCACCAGCATGCGTTATCTCTATTATTTTATTTATTTATTTATTTATTTATTTATTTATTTATTTATTTATTTTGTGAGGAAGATCAGCCCTGAGCTAACATCCGTTGCCAATCCTCTTCTTTTTGCTGAGGAAGATTGGTGCTGGACTAACATCCGTGCCCATCTTTCTCTACTTTACATGTGGGACTCCTGCCACAGCATGGCCTGATACGCGGTACCTCGGTGTGCGCCAGGGATCTGAACCCATGGACCCCAGGTCACCAAAGCAGAGTTCTGGAACCCAACCACTACACCATGGGGCTGGCCCCATCTTTTGTTTTTTTTACAATAGCCATACTGACACGTGTGATACCGATACTTTGTTATAGTTTGATTTGCATTTCCTTGATGACTAGTGACGTTGAGCACATTTCTCACAAACCAGTTGGAAATTCATATGACATCTTCAGAGAAATATCTAATTGATTACTTTGCCAATTTTTGAAGTATTTGTTTACTGCAATTGAGTTGTCATGAGTTCCTTTTATACTTTGGATAATAAATTATATATGGCATATGGTTTGCAAATATTTTTTTTCTAGTCTACAGTTTGCCTTTTCATTCTGTTGATTGTTTCCTTGCTGTTCAGAAACGTAACCTTCTGCAGGGCCGCTTGTCTATTTTCACTTTTTTTGCTTATGTCTTTTCGTGTCAGATCAATTAAATCATTTCCAATACCAGTGTCACAAAGCTTTTCCCCTATGGTTTCTTATAGAGTTTTTAGAGTTTCTGGTCCTAAGTTTAAGTAGATAATCCATTTGAGTTGATTTTTGCATATGGTATATGAGATAGAGTATTTTGTATATGGGATAAGGGTCAAATTTTGTTCTTCTGCATGTGGATGTTCAGTTTCCCCAAAACCACATATTAAAGAGACCTTTCCCAATTAGCAAACTGGTCAAACACCAGTTGACCATAAACGTATGCATTTATTTCTGGGCTCTCTAGTCAGTACCATTGGTCTATATATCTTTTTCTTAATGCCAATACCACACTGTCTTGATTACTCTAGTACTAAAATATATTTGAAATGAGAAAGAAGAAACTGAGTCCCTGTGAGAGAATCACTGAGTTACATTAAGAGTCCTGGTTTTTGTCCCCCTCACCATGACTAAGAAAAAACAAAAACAAAAACACTTTTTTTTCGTAAGTACAGTTGTGTTGTTTCTTAGTTAAACACAAAGTAACAAATGCAGACTGGGATTTATTAGAACTTGAGTATAATTTCTGTTATCCCTGTGTTGATGTGTGAGCCTAACGTGCTACCTGACTCCATTGTACTGTTTCCACAACTGACAAATCCTATTTTTCACCCCTCACAGGCTACATGTAAAGACTGCATGGGCCCAGAAAGAATGTGTGGATTTCTATTCTGAGTCCTGGGTGGACTGGGTTTGAGGTAGAAATGCACACTGTTCCTGACTTGCCCAGGGTGCCTCCACGTGTCCCATCCCCTTTAACTGAGCCAAAGACACATGACCAGTTTTGTTATTGGTGTAAGACTGGAAATTGGGGGAGGTCATTTCATGTTCACGTCAGCTGTCTCAGAGGATTTTCTTTTCTTTGATTTTAGCTTCTGGGATGTTGGGGTTGTTTATGCCCACAGTGCGTGGCTCACCCATCCTGTCAAAACAGTTTCCCTAATATTCTTCATCTCCCACATCTAATCTAGCACCAGTATTTTTTTTTCTTTTCCTGCGGAAGATTAGCCCTGAGCCAACATTCATGCCAATCTTCCTCTATTTTGTGTGTGGGTCGCTGCCACAGCATGGGTGATGAGTGGTGTAGGTCCATGCCCAGCATCCAAACCTGTGAACCCAGGCTGCTGAAGACGAGCACGCTGAACACAACCACTACGTCATGGGGCCAGCCCTCACCAGTGATTTTACTCCCTATGATCTCAAGGTGCCTTCATCACAGACATTTTCTCCCTCCTCAGGGTCACTGCTCTAGGCTCTAGAAAGTACAATAATCTCTGTGTCCCCAAAGCATCTGGTGCTCAATGCTGCTGGAAAATTCCTGCATATCACAGGGTAGGGATTCCACCGCTGTGATCCTCAGAAATGTACTATTATGACCCAAGCCCCCATTTCATGCTTATCCCTCTTTGCTTATCAGACAACAATCTCTGTTATATGACAGTAAACCAAGATTAAGTGAATGTAAATTAATGTGTGTGCGTGTGTGTGTGTGTGTGTGTGTGTGTAGAGGTAGTAGTGGCAGGGGATGTCAGACATATGGCTATAATCTCTGACCTGGACATTGAGAGGGTTTGAATATTAATCCCAGATGAAATATAGGTTTTTATTTAGAAAAAATCAAAGGATTTATTTAAAGTCACATTTTATATGACTTATTTATTGACAAAAGCAATAAATTTTGTGGAAGATTCAGCAAAAATGAAGCGTAAAGGCTGGCGGTAACCATTCAGTGTCCTTGAATTGAGAAAGAAGCCTTGCTTTAGGTGAGAGTTATATGAATTGCAGAATCTGTTGAAACTTCTGATCCTGGTGCTTTCCTTTGGGGGAGACACATAAATTTCTATCTTTCTACGGATATTGTTGAACTTAGACTTTCTATAACCATTGGGGAGAGGGTCAATATTAGTATATTTTACTGGAAAACTTTTCTATCGCTTAGATTTCCATGTTAATTGGCATTGAGTTGTGCAAATAAATCTCATAAGTTATAATGTAAGTTTTTGTCATCATGTTCTTCCTTTTACTTGTTTGGCTTTGAAAATCCTTGTCAGGTGCTTTGGTTCTGCTTTTCTGCTCATAACTGAAATGATGCTGACACTCAGTAGTCTGAAGTTTAGGCAAGAACACACTTTGGGCAGAAACATTCTCAGGGGAGCAGAGAATTAAGCAAGACACATGAGCTTCATCGCCAGTCCCTCCCATGTCAACTCAGCATTTCCTGGGGCCTCCGTGTACACCCTGTCTGCTTCCATGGATCAAAAAAAAAAAAAAGAAAGAGCCTCTCAACACATGGTCTCTTTGGAAATTGTCTCTTTGGAAATAATTAGTAGGTTGTAATTGTTTTTGGTAATTAACAACTGGGAAGAAGTTTTTCACAAATACCCTCAGTTCCCCAAGCCTGTCCTCCCGTGGTGGCTACAGATGAAAAGATAATTGCAGTTCTGAGGGGAGGTGAGGTCACAGAATCACAAACCCATATTTAGTGGTCTGGCTGCCTCCCTCCAGTCCAGGTCCTGGCTGGCATGACCATCACACCAGGCCCACTGTCCTGGCAGCAGAAAGGAGTCCGGCGACAATTTTCTATTTCAGTCTGAGAGGAAGAGTCTGCAAGGAAGGAGGGCTATCAGGAGTCTGGGTAAGTGATCATGTCAGAAAACGGATTCTTTAGGATTTGAGTATGGTCTAGTGCCAAAGCCACACAGGAGGGAGGAATAATCCTGAGGGATTAGAATCCTGATGGATCATACTGTAATTTAGTGTAATCAACAAAGACCTTTATTCTTGCTGTTGAATCTCAGTGATATTGAAACCTGACTTTTAATGTACTTAAGAACTGTAGTTCTGAAATCAATCTGCTCTTCAGCCTAATTTAGTGGAATCACAGACTACATTTTCAGAATTACTGCAGGTGTGCTGATGACACCTGCTTCTAATAAACAATAGGATGTATCTACAGGAATCATTTAGTGCTGTGCAGATAAAATGTGTACAGATGGCCATTGCTGGAACAGAAAATTTTTTTCTAACTCTTGGTGTATGAAGTGCTTAATGGAGACACTAATTGTTTCCTACTGAAAACATCTATGTTCTGTTAATTTTGATGAGACTGTTTTCCCTCTTGAAGAAAGGAAATTAGTACTTAAGAAAAACATGAATATATAATAATGAGTGTCAGATAGCAGCTGTTCTGCTCAAATGTATCTTGTGATATTTTCTCTGGTTTAAAAATATTCTACTATCACTTTAAAATCTATTATTCCTATTTAATGAAATGTAAAATGTTTTACACATTAGAGATTCCTTTTTGCATAACCGTTTGAAAAATATAAGACAAATCTCACTTCCTTGGTAACAGTTTGACTTGACTTGAGTATGAATAAGTTGATGAGGATGTGATCTGAAATTATTAAAGTTTATTTTCTACACAATACAGTTTTATCACATATTAGTGATTCATATGCAATAATTTATGGCACGCTATGAGATTAACAATAATTGTGATAGGTAGTATTATACTTTGTTCCTGGTGCAGAAGCCAATGAGTCTTGTATTGTCATCCTAATATTGAAACAATCTTGTATTTATGCAGTCCAACTCGGTCATGTGACAAGTGTCTGTTGTATTGCAAGGAAAGCATCTACATTTAGTTAAGAGCTCAAGAGCTTTACGCATAATTGATATTGGCCTATGAAATAAATCTTTGCACATAAATGGAAACTTGTTACACCTGAATTAAATAATAAATTAAACATCAACTCATACTGACAAGTTCTGAAAACAGATAAATTTGTATCTAGACTATTGGAAGAACACAGCTAAGTTGATTTGTCAGTAGATCACAGTGATTAAACGTGCTTGGTGTTATCATCCCAGGCAAGTTTATGTCCCATCTTGCCTGTAACTAGGGTGTGAATTGAGTTAAAACAATTAATCTGCCTGTATCTAAGTTCTCCTGTTCTTTAGAATGAAAATAATAGTAATTCCTGACTCATAGGTTTGGGAAAAATAAAGAAATGACTCAGTACATGTCTAGCCTTCATAGCTGGGAGTAATTCATCATTCATGCTTTTTAAAATTTATGCATTCAATCCTCGGAACTTCTTAGTAAAAGAAAAACATTACATTTTGTTTTTTTGCACTGGGAACTAATGGTGAGGGGATAATATTGGATTTCAGTTGATATGATACATATAGCCTGTGCCTCATGTTCCCATGCAGGAAACTCTAGCTCAGAAAGCAAATATCCCTCATGGAGACGTGATGGGATGGTCACCAGAGATTTCACAGTAGAAATGGTCTTCTTATCAGAGAATATAGTTGGAATCCTGGGGAATGTCACTCTTCTTTACCGTTATCTCTTCCTTCACTTCACTGGATACAGGCTACGGTGCACAGATTTGATTGTTGAACATCTGCTGGTAGCCAACTCCTTGGTCATGCTCTCCACCGGAATCCCAATTACAATGGCAGCATTTGGGTGGAAACATTTTCTCAATGATATTGGATGCAAACTTGTTTGCTATATCTACAGAGTGGCCAGGGGTGTGTCCATTGGCACCACCTGCCTTTTGAGTGTCTTCCAGGCCATCACCATCAGCCCCAGGAACTCCAGGTGGGCAGAGCTTAGAGTGAAAGCTCCCAAGTACATTGGGTCGTTTATTTTCCTTTGCTGGATGCTACAATTGCTGACAAATATCCTTTTTACTCTTTCTGTGACTGTTCATTGAAGCAACATAAACATCACACAGAAAAAAGATGTAGGATCATGTTCTATTGTAATTTATGACAGAATCACAGCACTACTAAATGCAGGATTGTTATTGTTCCCTGATGTTTCATGTTTGGGGCTCATGATCTGGACCAGTGGCTTTATGGTTCTCATCCTGTACAGGCACAAGCACCAGATCCAACACATTCATAGGACCAATATCTCCCCTAGATCCTCTGCTGAATCCAAAGCCACCCAAAGCATCCTTGTCTTGGTGAGCACTTTTGTATCTTTGTACACTCTCTCTTCCCTCTTTCACATGTATTTGGCTCTTTCTAGTCATCCCAGCTGGTGGCTGGTGATCTTCACTGCACCAATTACTCTGTGTTTCCCAACTGTAAGCCCCTACATTCTCATGAGCCATGACCGCAGAGTATCCAAATTTTTCCGCTCCCGGATAAGGGTTAGATAATTACTTCATCTTATGAGAAATATGTAAATTACATTTGCATATTGTTTAGTTTATTTATTCATCCTCTTTCTGAGTTCTAAGTACAATTATTAGGCAATCATTTACAAGAGAGTGGTAAACAAGACAAGTTGAGTTTATGGTCCAAAGTAAGCAATAAATCATTATGCAACTATAAGTGAGTTATTGTGTAACTGTCATATAAATACCTATGTAAATAAGACTTTATTAAAGCTTGTTTGAGATCTTCAGAATCTAGGCAGTATTAAACAGGAGTTTCTGAAACAATGTGGGGATTACTGAAAAGTCTTTGAGTTAGTAACAATCAATCTGAAATAATACATTTACCCAGAAATACACTAAGCTTTGAATTGTAGGAAAACCTGCATGAAATAAAACAGCATGTGAGATGGTCATTCAAGAAAAAATAAATTTTCCCACAGACTAATGAACAGTGTGGAGTTAGGGTGAAGGGTCATTTCAGATTCAGGGAGTAGAGCTTTTCGACTGCTAAGTATGAGTTCTTTACATTTCATCTTTGGAGAGATGGTAGTCATTTGAAATATGATGTTATGAAGGGACATTAGCATACTTAAAATATTTTCATTTGGAAATGGACATTTAGAACCAGAATAAGTGAAAGAGAGAACAAAAGTATGTTTTTATTGATTTTGTAAAGACTGAAGGTGTGTGTTGATGTTTGAAAAACTACACAATGTCTGGGGAAACATTGCATGGAATTTGGGATATACAAAAAGTAGTTTTATTTCCGTTTGAGCATTTTGGTAAGAGTGCGTGTTTGGGATGAAAATCTCACGTCTCTAATGTGGGGAAATAAGTTTACAGTGGGCATTTCCATTAAACTTGGAAGAGTGGAGACATACCTGTTTTGAGGGGAAAAGTCATAAATCCATTTTTTTTATGAGAAGTTAGTTTACCAAATGAGCAAAATAGATATTCCTAAATTTTAGGAAATATTTTCATTTAGTTGTCCCAACATTTACATGACGAAGCTGATGCAAAGTATTGAGGATTCTACATTTTGAAAAACAATAGAGTTAATATGAACTAAAGGGTATATATTGAACCTGGTGGTGCTAAATAGGTAACATACATTTTTGGATCACATTAGCACTTAAACATTTCCCATATATTAGGCCAAAAATAAGCATAAGAAAAAACATGTACATATACACACACATACTACATTATTGTGTGTATATATTTATACATGTATGTGTGTATATATGTATATAAAAAACATCTATACATTGTATGTATATATAGATGTATGTATATATGCACATATATGGATATATAATCAGTCAAATTGTTTCCTTTCAATTAGTAGTATTGCAGTAATGTTCAAGAAATTAAAAAATAATACTAATTACAATAATGACGAACTATTTTAAGCATAAAGTCCACATTAAGATGGGCATCATATGATAATTATTTCATTGTTAAAAATTACATTTTTAATATAATTTTTGTAGTTTATCTATATGTCGTGAGGAAAACATCTAATTGCATATAATGAAAAAACAACATTTTGACTTTACAAGGAGCAATTAGTCTATTTCTGTTGAATATCATGACTGACATATTTAGGTTTAGATTTACCATCATATTGTGTGCTTTTTGGTAAACCTAGTGTATTTTCTTATTTTTCCTTTTTAACTCTTTTGTACTAATTTTGAAAAATAATTCTCCTTTATATCTCTTATCTCTGAGGATTGTATAAGAAGTATCTCTTTCAAATTTCAGGTTACTTTTTATGGTAATCACAATTTCAAGTTATTTAATACCTTCCACTTCCACCTTGAAAATACATGGATACTACAACACTAATCTATTTACCTTCTTAAGCCTATTTTTATTATTATTATTTATATATATTAAAAAACAACTATGGACATGTGCATAGGTCATAAGTATACAGCAAATTTCAGAAACTTTGGAATCTGAATACATGTCTGCACTTAGCTCCTAGATAAAGAAACAGAAAACTGTTAACACTTAGCCCCCTGGTTCACCCTCCCAATCACTACCCCTAGGGGTAACCACTGTTCTGACACCTAACAACACAGATCAATTGTTTCTGTTTTTTATTTTACATAAATGGAGTAACAGTATGTGATTTTATTCCTTATGTTGTTTGTGTATATCTTTCTATATTGTTGCGTGTTGTGAATCCTGCACTGCCATTTTTGTGTAGCATTCTATTGTATAAATATTTAACTATTAATGTAATTGTTCCACTGTGTATGCACATGTGAGTGGTTTTCAGTTTGTGTCTATTAGGAATCGTGCTGGTATATGAGTTCTAGAAATTTCATTTTGGTGATACGTTTGTGAATTAGTGTTTTGTATATAAGTAGAAGTGGAAATGTTGGGTCATAAATTTGCATCTGATCATCTTTACTAAATACTTCTAAACATTTATCAAAATGTTTGTATGAATTTTCATACTCACCAGTGATGAAAGATATTTATGGTTTATTCACATTCTTGCCAGCACTTGCTAATTCCTGTCATTTGTCTTTTAGCTTTCTGGTTGATGCGTGATAATTCCAGGTATTGGTTTTGCTGCATTTCATTGATTACTAGAGAAGTTAAACATATTTTGATATATTTAATTATCATTGGGTAACCTCATTCTTGAACTGTCTTTTGGTATATTTTTCCCAATTTTGCTATTGTGTTTACCTTATCCATTTTTAGGAGTTCTTTATACACGCTTGATATGAGTTTTTCTCTCTCTGTCTCTCCATCTGTGTCTTCTGATGATGATTAGTTTTTAAATTAATATATCTAATTTGTCATTTTCCTCTTTATAGTTAGTCTTTTGTTCTGTGACAGACTATTTTTCTATTCTAAACCACACTTATGATCTCTTTTGTCTCTTTCAATAGGTTTATATTATTTAGCTTTAAATTTTATGTTAAGAAACCATACCAAATCAATTTATTGTATTATAGTGAGCAATTAAATTTTTCGATTATGGCTAAAAAATTAAATTTATTCTGAAAATGTTGTATTCAGCTTTCTTTTCATTTGCTCTTACCTCTCACTGATTCACTGAGGTTATCATCACCTCATCCACGGATCTGACTTTTCCTTCAAGTCTCATGGACATTCTCCAACTCTTCTTGCGTCCTGAAATCTTTAACAATACCATAGTACTCCAAAAGCAATGTTATGTTTGGTATCATTATTTCAGCTGCAAATAGCCAATAAGCTGCTTGGAACGACACAGAAGTGGACCTCACTGATATTTGTGTGCAGTCACTCTCTTTCTTGATGTATCCTGATCCCTCCCTCTGCTTCTCCACTGACTTCAGCAACATTAAATAAAAAGCCAAAACATTCTTGGAAATTTTGTGGAAGGGAAGAACTGAAACATTTATAGCATGTTGTATACAGGTGCACATGTCACCCTCCTGTTCTATGTGATGCCATGGATGGAGGAGACACGAGGTACAAGGGAGTCTGGAAACACCAAAGACTATAGGATTAGGCATCGTTGCATTCATGGGCAGAAAATAAGAAGCCCCTGATCCTAGTCACTCCCTAAATGCTGATAGTTACAAAAAAATGCAGCTGAAATGTTAGGATGAAGAGCCAAAAGAGAATGAATTATCTCTATTATGCTAAGCAGCTCCTCACGGTATCCTCCCACAGCCCCTTGAATTCTCCTACATACTTGCCAGGATATGGTGTAATATTACTAAAGCACCTGACTCCTTCAGATGTGGAAATCCTTGGTGTTCCCTTGGAAAATAGAACCCATATTCAAGGGATAAGTTTTGGGATGTGTATACGTGGGAAAAAGAACTTACCATAACCATGGAGATAGAACATTTTAGCTGAACTGAACATCCTGCTGTTTTTGCTCCTTCAGAATCTTCAGTAAGAATTGATGTCGAACATGACGTACTTCTATACTTTATAAGTTTTAGAGGGAGTAACCCCCCACTAGGGAGAACTGCAGGTAGTGAGGTGATAGTGAGCCCAACTACCCTGTCATCGGCCAGCAGTGGGTGCTCAACGATTTAGCCTGAGTGCCTCCATATTTGATGTCCAAAGTGTTCATCATGTAGATGATGTTCTGATTGTTGTCGATTCAGAAGGCCCTGTCTTCATATCCCTACTTAAGAAATGTTATCAGATGTCTGCCAGTAAAAGTAGCTGATAAAACATGACATAATTGAGAGTTCTGCTTACCAATTAAAGTTTACTGAGACTATGTAAGCAAATTTACATGTTCAAACCTTCCACCAGTAAAGCAAAATTAATTTTCTCTTTGGTCCCTGCTATGGTGTGAATATCTCTGTCCCTCCAATTTTCATATGTTGAAAGCTAACTCCCATATTGATGATTTAGGAGGTGGGACTTTTGGGAGGTGATTAGGTCATGAGGGCAGAGACCTTATAAACTGAAATAGTGCCCTCATGAAAGTATCCCAGGAAAGCTCCTTTGTCCATTCCATCATTTGAGTACACAGCCAGAAGCCTCCTCCTAGGAACCAGAAAGTGGGCTCTCACCAGGCACAATCTCCTGGTGTCTTATCTTGGACTTCCCAGCCTCTGTCATTATGAGAAAACAAATCTCTGTTGTTTATAAACTATCCAGTCTCTGGTAGTTTGCTTTAGCAGCCCCCCAAAAACTAAGGCAAAAATGGATACTGGGAGATCAGGTACACTTGTAAAGATACATAAAAATGAAGAAGTGCTATTAGAACTGCATAATGAATAGTCTCTGAGAGAGTTTGGTAGTTCATGCTGGAAAGTCCTGCATCACTATGAAAGGACTATTAAAGGCGATGCTGGTGAGAGGTCAGAAAGAAAAAGACAGAGCTGTAGAGAGAACCTCAAACTTCTTAGAGAATACCTAAGTGGTCATGGACAGAATGGGGTAGAAATACGGACTCTAAACCCCATTTTGATGCAGTCTCAGACAGAAATGAGGAACATGTTACTGGAAACTTGAGAAAAGGTGATCATTATACCAATGTGGCAGAGAGCTTTGCTGAATTGTGTTTGGGTCATAGTGTTTTGTGCAGGTCACACCTAGTGAGCAGTGACATTGGATCTTTGGCAGAAGAAACGTCTAAGCAAACTGTTGAAGGAGCAGCCTGATTTCCCTTGAATGACTTTAGTAAAATAGAAGAAGAGAAAAGCAATGTGAATATGGAATTAGTAATCAAAAGGGCAGCAAAAATGAAAATTTTGGAAAAATATTATCCAGGAATGTAAAACAAGTATGATTAATATGCTAAAGGTTCTAAGGGACAAAGTAAAGGGCATGCAAAAAATATTTTTTTTTACTAAAAAAATATTAGTAAAGAACCAAAAAGAAATGCTAGAGCTAAAAAAAATAAATAAATAACAGAACGAAGAATGTGACTGAATGTGATTGATGGGCTTATTAGTAGACTGGACATGACTGATGAAAAATATGTCTCAGTTGAAGACATATCAATAGAAATCTCTAAAGCTAAACAATAAAGAGAAATTGGGGTAGAAAAATAAGAACAGAACAGAATATCCAAGGATTGTGGGACAACTAATAAAGGTGTGACAAATGCGTAATGGACAGACCAGAAAGAGAATAAAGAGAGAAAGGAACGGAAAATATTGGAAACAATAATGACGAAGAATTTCCCCTAATAAATATCTGTCACGAAAGACACAATATCCAACCCCAGACAGAGAAAAACATTACTAATAAAAAAAACTACCGACCAGTATCGCTCAAGAACTCAGATGCAAAAATCCTCAACAAAATATTAGCGAATTAAATCCAACAATGTTTTAAAAGAATTGTACACCATGACCAAGCAGGATTTATCCCATGTATGCAAGCCTGGTTTAACAGTCAAAAATCAATTAGTTGTACCCATCACAACAGCCTAAAGAATAAAAATCATATGATCACATCAGTAGATGCAAAAGAAGCTTTTGACAAACCCAAACTCATTCTTGATAAAAATTCTCAGTAAACCAGGACTAGAGAAGAACTTCCTGAAGATGATGAAGAAAACCTACAAAAACTTACAGCTCACATCATAGTTAATGGTAAGAAACTTGAAGCTTTCCCACTCAGCTCAGGTTCAAGGCAAGGATGTTCCATTTCCCGACTCCTTTCCAACATTATACAGGAAGTCCTTGCTATATAAAGACTAGAAAAATAAATTAAATAAATGCAGATTGGGTAGAAAGAAAAAAAATAAGAAAACAACTCAGTGAAAAATGGGCAACACACTTAATAGACACCACACCAAAGAAGATAGACACTTCACAACTAAGCATATGGAAAGATGACCCACATCATATGTCATCAGTGGAGTGCAAATTAAAAGTACAATGATATACTACTACATGTCTCTTAGAACGGCCAAAATCTGGAACACTGACAATAAAAGTGCTGTATTGTATGTGACGCAACAGGAATTCTCATTCATTGCTAGTACAAAGGCAAAATAATAAAGCTGCTTTGGAAGACAGATCGGCAGTTTCTACAACATTAACCATACTTTTACCATACAATCCAGCAATTGTGCTCCTTGGTATTTATTGAAAGTAGTTGAACACTTATGTCCATGCAAAACCTGCATCTGTACATTTATAGCAACTTTATTCATAATGCCAGAACTTGAAAGCAACAAATGTGTTCTTCAATAGATGAATGGATCAATATTCCTCCGTTTATTCTGGGAATGGAATACTATTCAGCACTAAAATGGGTAAGCCATCAAGCCAGGAAAACACATGGAGGATCCTTAGATGCGTATTACCAAGTGAAAGAAGCCAATCTGAGAAGGCTACGTAATGTAGGATCCCAACAATATAATATTCTGGTAAAGGCACATGTATAAGACAGTAAATATCTGTGGTTGCCAGGGTTGGTGGAGGAGGGGGGGATGAGTAGGCTGAACCTAGGGGATTTTCAGGACAATGAAAATAATCTATATGATACTATAATGATGGATACATGTCATTATCCATTTGTTCAAAGCTGTAGAATGTGCATTCCTAAGAGTGAAGCTTGAGGTAAACTATGGACTTTGAAGTATTTAGGATGTCTTAATGTAGATTCATCACTGGCAGCAAATGGACCACTCTGGTGGGTGATGTTGATAATGGAGGAGGCTTTGCATGTGTGGGAACAGGGAGTACATGGGCAATCTCTTGTCCTTACTATCAATTTCGCTGTGAATCTAAAACTACTCTAAAATACAGTCTTTAAAAAATTACATTGGTATGTATAGCATGAAACACATATTTGAGATGCTTTAAAAGATTCAGTGCTCTGAAAGAATATTTGAAAAATTGTGTCTTTTTTTCTTTAACATTTATCTTAGTCAGTGAACTTTAAAGATTTGAGTAAATATTATACCTAAAGGGCTGGAGAACAAACTGTGGCACTAAAACTTATATAACACAGAAACATAGATAAGCAACAGAGGAAAAAATTGTGATCTGTTAATTCAGTTATAATCTATATTACCTAACATAGATCATGAATTTGTGTATTAAATATACATTTACTGTATCATTTTCAAGGGTTTCTATCAATTCCTATTCCAAACTGTTAATCCATCTTCCATTGCTGCTTTTGGTTTATTTCAAACAAAAACTGGGACCTGGAGTCACATGACAGATTGTTCAGTGAATCCACATGGCCCCTGGGAAGGGAGGGGGCAAAAGGGACTGAGGACTCAGGATAGCTTTCAGAAAAATTCTCAGGGCAGACCCCTCACACAGCGTAGATGCTACCACGTGATTCCCACTACTCCTTCTATAGCCCAGGCCTGTGCACTAGGTAATAATGTGGCCACACGCATCCCAGGAAAGGCTCAGCCCCTAACAATCTGGCCAAGGAACCTGCACTTTTGTAGATTCCTGCCCCAAACCCTCAGAGAACTCAGCTGTCTCGGGTTTGCTGTTTGATATCTCCAGCTCAGTGCTACTGAAAAGCAGTCCAGGGGAGCAACATCAGCAGCAACAGGGAACTTGTTCAGGATGCCATTTCATGAGCTCTGCTGCAAACCTGCAGACTCATAACTTCTTAGAGTGGGTCCTGATCCCCAAGGGATCTGTATGCACTGAAAAACTCAAGAAATGCTTACCTTACTGGTTCCAATATGGTTTTCCATTAGGACCATATGTGGAGTTTTAAGAACTAACATCACCTGTGGCCTTCCCCGCAGTGTTTGGATGGGAGCATCAGTATTGTTTTAATTAAGGACCCAGGTGATTCTAAGGTGAGGCCAGGGTTAAGCAGGAGGGCATCTGGGTATATTTGTGAGAGTTGAGTCCAGGGTTGTGTTCAAGGGGAGGTAACAGTGTGTGCTATATGTGGATTTAGAAGCGGAGGTCAGTGCAGCCCACATTCTCCATCTGTAGCAGAATTTTTGGACATCAGTTTGAGGAGAAGAGCATGTGAAGACAGGATAGAAAACCTCACAGTTTGGTGTCCATGTAGGAGCTCATTATCCTTGAATCTCTCCTGTGACAAAGGATGGGAAGTGGGGTACTTGTCACCATTTCAAGCTCCTTCTGCCTGGGGGTGTGGTGGTAGCAGATGAAGGAGCTGTGCTCACCCTTTGAAGGCAGATTCTCAAGATGCAGATGTGATTCCTCAACGTAATATCACCTGAGAAAACAACCCAGGGCAGGAGGAGGAAGAGGACGAAATGGCAGGTTCTCAGGTAAATGTTCTGTCCCAGGTCAGAGGCTGTGTCCACTTTTCCTCCTGAAGTCCCATGGATTTAGAACCTGCAAACCTTTAGTTCCCTAATTATGCTATTTCTGCCCACTGAGACTGTTTCTAACTGCTTATTTTTTGCTTTTCTTCTTATGATAGTCAGTGTCAACTCTTTAGAATACTTCTCGCCTGTGTGTCAGAATGGTTTCTCCATTCTTTTCATCTAAACTCCCTATACAGCATGAAGAATTCTCACCATGAATTAATGACGTTCAACTAATGAAATTATTCCCTTTGTGACAGATCAACATGGGAAAGTGCTGACACCCCAGATCCCTACTGGGATTCTTCCAATGGTCAGCTATCAGTGAAGGAGGGGAAAATGTAGCTTTTAGGTTTCATAATGATGCAACATCAGCTCTGTAGAACAGTATTAACAAAATGCTCTTTGAAACACGGTGGCATTAGTGGCCCAGAAAAACTCCAAGCTCTTAAAAAGAAAAGTAACTAGAAGAAACTTGCTCAGTATATTGGTAAGAAAGACTATTTAAATGCACCCTTAGAGCTACAGAACTTGAGAGGTCTATGTGGATTGAAATTTGCAGAAAAAGTGATGTTTTTACATGTTTAGATTTAGATTATGGTTTCCTTATTTATTTTTGCCAATAATATTATAGCAGCAATATGTGTCTTGTGTGCTTCAGTCACCTGATATCAGTTTGTCCTGTTACACCTGATTTTCACTTGGTTCTGGTGCTCTCTGCGAGATTTCTGCCTTATACAGTTAACATTTTTCCCTTTTTCATTAGTAAGGATCTTGGAGGGATTTATGAAGAGATGTCATAAACCATCACATTTAATCTGGAAACTCCCTTCCCTTCTTAGTTTCTCTTGTTTGCAGTTTGCTTTGGAAAAACAATGTTCTCCCCTTTGTTTAGTGAAGACACTGGCTTTTGCAGGAGAGTTTTCAATCACTTGGGCCTCAGTTCTGTAAGATTCCATTTCATTTCACACTCATGTCATGGACATTCTCTTCTTTATAACTTCTTTATATTTTCAAAGAAATTTATAAGAATCATATTAATTTGTGTTCAAATGTGTTAAATTTCTAAAATATAGCTCAACACAAATGATACATTTTGAAAGAAATAAGACTCAGAAACAATAGCTCTAGCTGATGTCATTGTCTCCATCTCCCTAGTGCATTTAAAAAATTCACACACTTTTAAAGGATTTACACAATTGACAATAATCTTGATTTCATTGATATGAAAATTTTCTTCTCTGTCACTTTCAGTGTGTCCATAGTTCACATTTATATGCACGCCCTTGTGCATAAAATGTTAACATTGTTTGATCCATTCTTTCTTATTTCTGTCTTAACTTGTTTCTGTTATTCTTATCAGTTACAGAAGCTGCTATATACACACATTAGGGTTGTCTCTGTGTATTGGTCTGTGTTCTTTTTAGATAAATTCTAGTTCAGATTAACTTTTAGTAACACCCAGGCTCTACTGTTTACTTGATATTTGACAATACATTCTCCAAAAAGAGGAAAAATAATATTATTGTTCTCATATTATTTATGTGGTTCAGGTGATAGTACGTAACATACTATCAGAACGATATCTAGTACATTGTACATTTTCAAAAAGGATTGCTGTTGCCACACTTACTGTGCTATTAGAACCTGTCATTTCCACAACTCTTCCAGCTCAAAGTCAACCACGGATTCTTCCCTTTTGTTCTACCTCTTTGCTCTTCCAGTGTGTGGTCCTTGTACCAGAGGCTTTACCATCATATGTTAAAAATGAGATTATTAAAAATGTGGAAACCCATGCCACACCTCAGAACTCCTGAATCAGAATCTGCAAATTAACACATCTCCAGTTCATTGAGAAACAATTAAAACTTGAGAAGTACGTTTCTAACTCGCCATCACTGTGAGACAAAATCACCACTTATCCTGGCTCAAAGATGAATATGCCTGTGTTGATGCCTTAATTTTATAATTTATCTACCATGGGTCTCTACTGTGGTTTTGTAGATCATATGTCATCCTATTTCCTCAGGGTTAGAGGTCATATTATAGAATATTACTTTGTTAAAAACTATTAATTGCGTATTTCATGTCACTCTCCTAAGTCATAATCAGATCCCTTTAATCTCTCATTTCATATTGGGTCAAGCTGTGCACTCTGCCCAGAGACACTTGGTAAATGTGTGTGTGTTTTTAATTTCAGGGACTGTTGACCTTCAGGGATGTGGCCATAGAATTCTCTCAGGAGGAGTGGGAATGCCTGGACCACACTCAGCGGGAATTGTATAGGGATGTGATGTTAGAGAACTACAGGAACTTGGTCTCCTTGGGTGAGGATAACTTCCTTCCAGAATTCATAATCCACTCTCAGAGTTTTGATCCTTTTGTCTGTAAAATGTTTTCTGAGAGCTTTTGCTTCCTATGATATATTTTCAGCTCCCTGCTTTCTTGGAAAACCTGGGGTGTTGTTAGTGTAGAAAAGAAAGTCTTCATGATGTTTCGTTATGACTTTCACCTTCCCCATTCTTGAGGGGATCTGCACCCTTTTCTCCAGATTAGTAGTAGTTCTATAAATTCAGTTCTATAAAATAGTGTTGCTCCCATCTTGAGATCCATTTTTAACCTCTTATTTTTCAATCAGTAGTACTTGGAAGTGGAACTCAGAGTCTGAATATTTTAACTGTTGCCTAGTATAGGAAAGTTGTTGTCCAGAAACATTGTTTGGGAAATTATTTTCTAGACTATCCTAACATTCTACAGTGTTCCCTCTTTTCACTTGGGCACAATACTTAATTGGAAATTGGAGAATCTCCAGTAAAACTCATGTTTCTTTATCTAATAACCAGGTCTTGTTGTCTCTAAGCCAGACCTGATCGCCCTTTTGGAACAAAAGATGGCTCCCTGGGATGTGAGGAGAAAGGAGACAATAGGCATACACCCAGGTAGGTGGGAATGAATGAGGCAGATGACACAGGTGAGAGGTGCAAAGGTCAAGGAGGACGCCAGAACTTAAAATGTGGTTTAGGAAGATCTGTTTCAATGGAAATGAGTTTTGAGAAGGCTAGGTTTATTTCTGTTGCTGTCATAGAGGGTCATCTCCTGCCCAGCTCTTATCATGGTCTTAAATCTTCTAAGGATTCTCCTTCTGCTCCAGTGTTCATCCATCAAATTCACAGTGAGAGCCAACGTCCTCCCCTTGGTCTATGAGGGTCTGCACAATGTCCATTGTGTTGGGGACCTGGGGAAAATCTATGTACATTTCTGAGGAACTCTATGTTAAGCCATTTTTTAAGTTTTGTTTTACTTCATGTCAAAAGTGCATGATTGGAGTAGTGGAGATATTGGGGTTTAGTGCAGAAAGCCCCAAAACACTGGAAACAGGTGCCTATACTTTCTGCTGTATAATTTCCAATCCTGTGGAGACTTTAAACATGACCCTACAAAGTTCAGATGCAGTGATTTCATTACAGGCACAGCACCTCCCCAAGTGAGAAAATACAATCCTCTGTTTCACTTAAAATTTCCTTTTCCTTTGTATGAATGAACATTAGAAATTTCCAGTCTGTACGCCCCATTTCCTAAATGGTAAAATAGTTTAATGTACCTATTTACCTCACAGAATTCTTAAATAAATTAATGCCATGCGGGAGCTTAAAATATTTCCCATCATGTAGTAAAGTCTGAATTGTTATTTTATTTCTTAATAACTATCATTTTATAATTATATCTTGGTTAGTATGAAGCTTCCTGGAACTGTATCCTATATCCTTTCACTTTCTGGTTAGTTCTATGTCAAATTCTTCTTTACTTTTAGATACAAAAGTTCTGATGTAATGCACTTGAATGCCCACCTTTGGTAAGAAGTGATTTAGATAATCAGTGGTAACTCTATATTTATGAAATTCTTTGGTTCATAAATTTAAGTTTGCTTCAGGCAAAGGCAGTGAATAGGTTTTTCATCCGCTTTCCTCAATGTGTATCTGAATCATGGTATAATTTAATCCCAATGGTTTATTTTATTTATTTATTTGTTTGTTTGTTTGTTTATTTATTTATTTATTTATTTATTTATTTATTTATTTATTTTTGTGAGGAAGATCAGCCCTGAGCTAACATCTGCCAATCCTCCTCTTTTGCTGAGGAAGTCTGGCTATGTGCTAACATCTATTGCCAATCCTCCTCCTCCTTTTCTTTTCCCCCCCAAAGCCCCAGCAGATAGTTGTACGTCATAGTTGCACATCCTTCTAGTTGCCGTATGTGGGACGCGGCCCCAGCATGGAAGAAGAAGCGGTGCATTGGTGCGTGCCGGGGATCCGAACCCCGGGCTGCCAGTTTGGAGCGCGCGCGCTTAACCGCTAACGCACAGGACCGGCCCCTGGTTTATTTTATATATCAGTAATTTTCTGCATATTTTACAACTTTCATTTTATTCCTTATTTATAAATGAACGTTTTTTTTCTTCTAAAGGGTTAATTACAACCTTTACATTTTGATTGAGAAGAGCAGTAGTATGTTAATCAAAAGAATACATTTCTCTAATGTCATTTCAATGCTTACCTCATTCAAATTTTTCATTTGAGCTTTTATGAACGATGGTAGTATATTTTCTGTGATATTTTTGTGCCATGCAACACATGCCAATGATTAAAAATTCTTGCTCTTCAAGAGTGCATAGTCACAGTTGAAAATTATAGTTATATAGAAAGATTATTTTTTAGTAGTATATCTATATTGTATTCAGAATTTGGAGGATAAATTTTCTCTTATTCTTGTTTTGCAATTCCATAACAATGAACTTCCTTTTTATGATACGTTCCCAAAATTAATTAATTGGTTTTTTTTACCTATATATTATGAATGTGGATGACAGCTCAGTACACCTAGGTCACCGTGGAGTGATTTCAAATATAAATCAACCATATATCTCTTGCCAATATAATTATGTATGTCTTTTTCTGTATAATTATTACCTCAACTATGTTCATGACTTATCTTGTTTATTTCTTTTCTTGGTTAATTATTCATGGTTGTCTTATTCTGTCTATGTGAGTAGTCATGGAAGTGGTCTTAAATTCACATCTATTTATTGATAAATTTATATTCTCTTTGTATGAGAGAAATGCTTTTTGAATGAAGGTAATTTTTGGAAAAGGTTTTTTTTTTTTAATTTTTTATTGCAGTAACATTGGTTTATAACATTGTATAAATTTCAGGCGTACATCATTATACTTCCATTTCTGCATAGATTACATCATGTTCACCACCCAAATACTAATTACAACCCATCACCACACACATGTGCCGAATTATCCCTTTCGCCCTCCTCCCTGCCCCCTTCCCCTCTGGTAACCACCAATCCAATCTCTGTCTCTATGTGTTTGTTTATTGTTGTTATTATCTACTACTTAATGAAGGAAATCATATGGTATTTGACCTTCTCCCTCTGACTTATTTCACTTTGCATAATACCCTCAATGTCCATCCATGTTGTCACAAATGGCTGGATTTCATCGTTTCTTATGGCTGAGTAGTATTCCATTGTGTATATATACCACATCTTCTTTATCCATTCATCCCTTGAGATTTATATCTCTATCTCTATTAGATATTATTTATAATTTTTAACTATAATAAAAAAAGACAGAAAATTTACCATGTTAATCTTTTTTAACTGTACAGTCCAATAGTGTTAAGTATATTCACATTGTGGTGTCACTGATCTCTGATAATTTTTATTTTGCAAAACTGTCTCAATACCCATTAAACAACTACTTCCTTATTTCCATCTACTCCAATCCCCTGGAACTGCCATTCCACTTGTTTTTCTAGGAGATTGACTACATTCGATTACTCACATAAGTGGAATCATATAGTCTCTCTCTTTGTGACATGTATTTCACTTAATATAGTGTGCACAGGATGAATCCACATTGTGTTATATGAAAGATCCGTATCTTTTTTAGGGCTGAATGATAACCTACTATATGTATATGCTACATTTTCTTTAACCATTCATGTATCCATGGACATTTAAGTTACTTCAACCTATTATTGCCTTTGATAAATAATACTGTAATGTACATGGGTGTGCAAATATCTCTTGTAGATGATCTTCTTAATTTTAGTTACATAGATACCCAGCAGTGGGATGGCCAGATCATATAGCCGTTCTATTCTTATTTTTTTCAGAAACCTCTGTACTGTTCATATTGGTTGCACCATTTTATATTTCCTCTAGGAGTACATCAGCCTTGCAATTTCTCCACATTCTTAACAAAACTTGATATTTTTTGTTCATTAGATAGTGGGTCATTCCAGTGGGTGTGAGATTGTTTTAGGAAGTATGGACATTTTAACTATGTTAATTATTCCAATCCAAGTACAGAGAATAGCTTTCTCTTTCTTTGTGTCTTTTTCTATTGCTTTCAAGAGTGTTTTATAGTTTTCAGTGTACAGGTCTTTCACGTCTTCGGTTCAGTTTATTTCTAGGTACTTTATTATTTTTGTTGCAATTGTAAATGGGATTATATTCTTAATTTCTCTTTCTTTTAATTAGTTGTTAGTGTATAGAAATTCAACTGATTTTTGTACGTTGATTTTGTATCCTGCAACATTACCATATTCATTTATTATTTCTAAAAAAATTTTGCTGGGTTCTTTAGGGTTTTCTATGTATAAACTCAAGACAACTACCAATAGTGAGAGTTTCACTGCTTCCTTTCCAATTTGGATCCCTGTTATTTCATTTTCTTTCCTGATTGCTCTGGCTAGGACTTCAAATACTATGTTAAATCAGGGTGGTAAAAGTGGGCATCCTTGTCTGGTTGCTGTTCTTAGAAGGATAGCTTTCAGTTTTTCACCATTGAGAATGATATTAGCTGTGTGTTTGTCATATATGGCCTCAATTATGTGAAGGTACTTTCCTTCTATACCCAATTTACTCAGAGTTTTTATCAGAAATGGATGCTGTATCTTGTCGATTGCTTTCTCTGCATCTATTGAGATGATCATGTGATTTTTATCCTTCATTTTGTTAATCTGGTATATCACATTGATTGATTTGTGGCTGATGAACCATACCTGAATTCCTAGAATAAATCTCACTTGATCATGGTGTATGATCTTTTTAATGTATTGTATTTGATTTGCTAGTATTTTTTTGAGGATTTTTGCATCAATGTTCATCAGTGATATTGGCCTGTAGTTTTCTTTCTTTGTGTTGTTCTTGTCTGGTTTTGGTATCAGGGTAATGTTGGCTTTGTAGAATGAGTTAGGAAGCTTCCTCTCCTCTTCTATTTTTTGGAAGAGCTAGAGAATGATAGATATTAAGCGTTCTTTGAATGTTTGGTAGAATTCACCAGGGAAGTTGTCTGGTCCTGTACTTGTATTTTTTGTGAGGTTTTTGATTACTGTTTTGATCTCCTTACTGGTGATTGATCTGTTCAAATTCTGTATTTCTTCATGATAAAGTTTTGGAAGGTTGTGTGATTCTAAGAATTTATCCATTTCTTCTAGATTATCCAATTTGTTGGTGTATAGCTTTTTGTAGTATTTTCTAATAATCTTTTGTATTTCTGAGATGTGTTGTAATTTTTCCTCTTTCATTTCTGATTTTATTTATTTGAGACTTCTCTTTTTTTATTGGTGATTCTAGCTAAAGGTTTATCAATTTTGTTTATCTTTTCAAAGAACCAGCTCTTAGTTTCATTGATTTTTTTTTCTTTAGTCTCTATTTCCTTTATTTCTACTCTGATTTTTATTATTTCTCTCCTTCTACTGATTTTGGGCTTTTTCATTCTTCTTTTTCCAGTTCCTTTAGGTGCACTATTAGAATTTTATTTGAGATTGTTCTTGTTTGTTGAGATAGGCCTGGATTGCTATAAACTTCCCTTTAGGAACCCCTTTTGCTGTACCCCATAATTTTTGGCATGTCATATTTTCATTTTCATTTGTCTCCAGGTATTTTTTGTTTTCTCCTTTGATTTCCTCATTGAGCCAATCGTTGTTCAGTAGCATTTTGTTGATCTCCACATATTTGTGACTTTTCTGATTTTCTTCCTGTAGTTGATTTCTGGTTTCATACCATTATGTTCAGAAAAGATAGTGGGTATTATTTCAAACTTCTTAACTTTATTGAGACTTTTTTGTGGCCTAAAATGATCTATCCTAGAGAATATTCCATGTGCATTTGGAAATAATGTGTATTCTGCGGTTTTTGGGTGGAATGTTCTGTATATATCTACTAACTCCACCTGGTCTAATGTGTCATTTAAGGTTAATGTTTCCTAATTCATCTTCTGTTTGGATGATTTAGCCATTGGTGCAAGTGGGATGTTAAAGTCCTATCCTATTATTGCATTGCTGTCTATTTCTCCTATGTTGAGTGCATAGATAATTACAAGTGTTATATCCTCTTGTTGGATTGTTCACTTGATCATTATGTAGTGCCTGTCTTGGTCTCTTGTTACAGTTTTTGTTTTAAATTCTATTTTGTCTGTTATAAATTATTGCTACCCAGCTTTCTTTTCATTGACATTTGCATGGAGTGTCTTTTTCTATCCCTTCACTTTCAGTTTGTGAGTGTCTTTAGGTCTGAAGTGTTCCTCTTTTATGCATCATATAAATGGGTCTTGTTTTTTTATCCAATCAGCAACGCTATGCCTTTTGATTTGAGCATTTAGTCCATTGACATTTAAAGTAAACATTTTGTTAAGAATATGCTTAATGCCATTTTGGTACTTTTTTCTGGATGTTTTCGTAGGTCTTCTCTGTTCCTTTCTTCTTCTCTTGCTCTCTTCGCTTGTGGTTTTATGGCTTTTTTTAGTATTATGTTTGAGTTCCTTTCTCTTTTTTGTATTCATTATAGATTTCTGGTTCGTGATCACCGTGTGGTTCTTATATAATAACCTATGTGTATAGCAATCTATATTACTTTTATGGTCTCTTTAGGCTGACGTATTACTAAAAGCTCTACTCTTTCACTCCTCCCCTCCCACATTTTGTTTTTGGTATGATATCCAACCTCGTTTTTTGTTCATGTGTATTCATTACCCTCTTATCATTGAAATAGATAATTTTAGTACTTTTTTCTTTTGACCTTCACATTAGCACCATAGGTGGTTGATCTGCTACCTTTACTGTATATTTGCCTTTACAAGTGATTTTATTATTATTGTTTTTTTTTAAATAATTTTCTTATTCCTATTTGTGGTCTTCTCTTTTCCACTTAAATACATCCCTTTAGCATTTCTTTTAAGACTAGTTTCTTGGTGATAAACTACTTTAGTTTATGCTTGTCTGGCAAGCTCTATCTCTCCTTCCATTCTGAAAGATAGCCTTGCTGGTAGAGTATTCTTTGCTGTAAGTTTTTCCTTTAAGCACTTTAAATATATTTTTCCACTCCCTTCTAGCCTCTAAGGTTTCTGCTGAGAAGTCAGCTGATAGCCTTATGGGGGTTCTTTATATGTAACTTGTTACATGTCTCTTGCATCTTTTAGGATTCTCTCTTTATATTTAATTCTGGACATTTTAATTATCATGTGTCTTGGTGTGGGCCTCTTTGGTTTTCTTTTGTTTGGTTCTCTCTGTGCTTCCTGTGCCTGGATGTCAGTTTCCTTCCTTTGGTTAGGAAATTTTTCAGCTATTATTTCTTTAAATACATTCTCTGCCCCTTTGTCTCTCTCTTCACCTTTTGCGACACCTATGACATGGATGTTAGTGCACTTGGTGTTGTTTCAGAGGTCACTTAGACTGTCCAAGTTCTTTTTAATTCTTTTTTCTTTGATTGGTTCAGCTTGAGTGATTTCCTCTATTTTATCATCCAGTTTGCTGATCCATTCTTCTGTGTCATCTACTCTGCTATTGAGTCCCTCTAGTCAATTTTTCATTTCCAGTATTGTATTCTGCATTTCTGATTTGATCTTTTTTATGTCCTCCAAATTTTTGTTTAAGTTATCACTGAGTTTATCCATTCTTCTCCCAAAATCAGTGAGCATCCTTATGACTTTTAGTTTGTACTCTTTGTCAGGTAGATTATCTCTATTTAATTTAATTATTTTTCTGGAGTTTTGTCCTTTTCCTTTACTTGGAGCATATTCCTTTTTCTCCTCATTTTGCCTCTTTCTGTGTCCTTATATCTATGTATTAGATATTTCAGCTATATCTCCCAATCTTGGAGAGGTGGCCTTATGTAAGGGATTCCTTATGAGACCCAGGAGTGTGCTTCCCTCTCCTCACCAGTTCCAAATATTCCAAGGAAGTCCCCTGTGTGGGATACATGTGTCCTTCTGTTAGAGCAGGTTTGCTCTTGTTGCAGGTGCCTGAGGAGGCTAGGCCATGCCCTTGGCTGGTTCTAATGATCAGCTGGGTGTAGCTGCTATGGACCCTTCAGTCAATTTTTTTGGACGTGGGGAGCCCCAGCACAATTGGCTGCAAGGTCTGATAGGGCAATCCTGTTGCAGTTTTTCTAAGTGACTAGGGTCTCAGCATGGCTGGTTGATAGGCTCACAGGATTACAACTGCTGTAGGCCTCTGGCCTGCAAGTCTGTTGTCAGCTCTCTTAGGATTGCAGCGCCCAATTGCTTTAGGCTTTGGAAGGTGGGACAGATCCCCTATGTGGCTGTTTGAGAAGCAGACATCTTCTGCAGCTGACAAGCCCCACCCACAAGGCCACACACCCCATCATCACAGTCCTACTCTGTGTGCATGCCTTGACCCAGTTGCCCCACAGCAGAGGCCCCACACATTCCACCTATGCAGGACCACTCCTCACACATGCCATCTCCTGCAGAGGTAGGCCCACTCACCAGGCTGCTGAGCTTCCAGGCACACCACCTATGTGGGCCCACAAGTTGCTGTATTGTGGGGCCAGTACCTAGGGTGCCTTGGCTGAGCTGGTTTAAATCAGCATCAGAACTCCTGGACTAGATCACTATAATGGCTGCCACCAACCTCTCAGACCCTGCAGAGGGCTCACCTCTCACTGACATGCACCCAGAGACTGTCAAGTGAGTCTCTTTTCACCAAAGGGGTGTGCACCTTTCTTCCTGGTGATTTTAGGTTCCTTTCTGAAATGGGTGAATTTGCACATGGGCCTTTTTTTTCCTCACGTCTGATAGCTTTTCAGGGGGTATTCCCCGTTGTAGTTAGTAGCCAGCAAAGATGGATATTATGACACTTGTCTCTGTTGTACTGAGTCCAAAAGCTGCTTATTGTGCCAATGCTCCCCACGTAGATGCCTTCTCCTTCAGGGAAGGCTTTGTACCTTACGAATGTGCCTAGCCGGCCATGAAGTGCTGCAGCTCGAAAGTGGTCTTTTTCTCTCCAGAAAGGTATTGCTGCCTCTTCCACTTCAGTCAGCACTCTCCATTGTTTGTGGTGTTATTTTCCACATATATGTTGCTAGAATTAACCAGTGAATTCATTTGGTCCAGGTCTTTTCTTTGTTGGGAGTTTTATTTTTTAAATTACTGTTTTTGTCTAGTTACTGCTTATAAGCTTGTTGTTATATTTTAAAATTATTTATACTAAAGTCTAAATAGGATGTACCTTTATAGATATTTATACATTTTTCCAGGTGTCCAATTTGTTGGTGTATACTTGTTCATTACAGCCTCTTATAATTACGTTTATTTCTATGATATCATTTATAAGGTCTGCTTTCACCACTGATTTTAGTTCAGTCTGCCCTCTTTTGTTTTAATACAGCTAAAGTTTTGTAAATTTTGTATAAAACTGTAAAGTGTACTCACTGAATGTACTAAGTGGCATAATTTTTTTTTGATATCTTTCAGCTTTGTCTTCTCATGACACCCATGGTTTGTGGTCAGATCTTATTGCACACGAGAGGATCCATATTGGAGAGAAGACTTTCAAATGTGGTGAATGTGGCAAGGCTTTTAATCAGTTTGAAAATCTTACTAAACATCAGAGTATTCATACTGGGGAAGAAACTTACAAATGTAATAATTGTGGGAAAGTCTTTAGTCAATCATCAACTCTAAATAGACATAAGAAAATCCATACTGGAGAGAAAACTTACAAATGTCACGAATGTGGCAAAGCCTTTAACCAGTGCTCAAAACTTACTCAACATAAGAGATTTCATACTGGAGAGAAACCATACAAATGTCAAGAATGTGGCAAAGCCTTTAGTCACTGCTCAAATCTTATTAAACATAGGAGAATTTATACTGGAGAGAAACCTTACAAATGTAAAGAATGTGGCAAAGCCTTGAACAACTGCTCAAATCTTGTTAAACATCAGAGAATTCATACAGGAGAGAAACCTTACAAATGCATAGAATGTGGCAAAGCCTTTAACCAGTGCTCAAACCTTACTAATCATCAAAGAATTCATAATGGAGAGAAGCCTTACAAATGTAAAGAATGTAACAAAGAATTTAAATGGAGTTACAGCCTTACTCAACATAAGAGAACTCATACTGGAGAGAAACCATACAAATGTGAAGAATGTGGCAAAGCCTTTAGCCAGGGCTCAACACTTACTCAACATCAGAGAATTCATACTGGAGAGAAACCTTACAAATGTAAAGAATGTGGCAATGCCTTTAACAACTACTCAAGCCTTACTCGACATCAGAGATTTCATATTGGAGAGAAACCATATAAATGTAAATAATGTGTAAAAGCCTCTCACAGGAACTATGGCCTTACTAAACATAAGGGAGTGCATACTGCAGAGAAACCCTATAATGTAACAAATGTGGAAATACCTTTGTCCAAATTATACATTTTAGAAAACAACAGAATGTTCATATTTGAAAAGAATACTTTTAAGGTGTAAGAAAATGTGAGAAAGTATTTTCCAACAATCACATCTAAATAAATATCAGAATTCATAGTTAAAAGCAATCAGTCAATAACACTTTTCAGATATTACTCCAAATCAGAATATTTATTCTAGAGAATAATCCAAATTTTAAAAACTTAGGTAATTTATTTGTTAGTATTTTTCAGAGTCAAGGAGATGGATGTTTGGACAGGTATAGTCATTTTTAGTGTATCTTTTTATATTGACAGTATTGGAGTTTTTTGAAAAGCAGATATTAAAGCAATTCAACTCTCAACTTATTTCATGCTATTTCTTTATTCCTAGTTTGTATTTGAAATCATGTGGTTGATTTTTGCTCCTTCAATGATATAAAAGACCCTCCTGTGTTAGCTGGGATTAATCATGTCTACTTTTCCATGGAAGATGAAGGACAATGTATGCAGCAAATCTAAATGGAGACACTGTTTGTGGTTGACTTATCTCATTGATATAAGTCTCCATTAGGTACATGTTCAGGGCATCATTCTTTGTATTAAAGTAAGACAGAAAAACATTATGAACTTTAAATATTTTCACCAATTGCACTTTGAGGATAAAAAAATGGCAGATCATTAAAATTCTGGTGTGTCTTCATAACAGCAATGTATAGTAGTCATGAATATTGACATGGTTGAAAGAAATATTCACAGGTATATGAGAAAAATATAGCTGACCTTTCCCTAAAAAGGCATAAAATTAATCTACATCAATGTTTACTAAGTAATTAGCCTCCATTTTTGAATCAAAGAAAGCACAACTCTCAGATAATTCTATGAGATGAACAAATGTGTTTCTTGAATGCTTGTAACCTCTATTTTGACTAAGAATCATACAGTGGATTTTAAAAATGCTTCATTTACACTATGTGTGAACACAATATATTTTAACTAATAAAACTGAATTGTTTTTAAAATATTAAAACTGATGTGTAATGAATGAAGTGTTATCCCACCACCACCATTAACCTCTCCCACCTTATTTAAGGTTGTAGAGAAGAGATGCTAACAATAAAGCCTTTTTTTTTTTTAGGTGAATTAATTTTAATATATTTTTTTAACTCAACATATCCAAATACTATCATTTCAACATGTAATCGACGTTTTAAAATTCTTTGTGCGTGGTATATTTTACATTCTTTGTCTCATACTAAGTCGTTGAAATTCAGTGTGTAATTTGCACTTACAGCACATATCAATCAAGATGCTACATTATCATCAGGAATACTTGATCTGTATTTAAATTTCATAAAAATTACAGTTGAAAAAGATTTACATACCCAAGTAGTTCCTAATATACTTTTTCCAACTAGGTGTTATACTGAAAAGTATAGTTAAGTACAAAGTTCCACGATTAATTGGGAGTCTGTTCCAGTTTGCAAACAGACCCTCCCTAGGGCAGGGTCTGCTTACCAGGCCCTGCTGAGGCTTCCTCGTGTTCTGGTTCCCAGTTAGACCATGTTTGACACAGCGCATGCTCCCCACCTTCTCTCTGTCTGTAGATGAACTTGCTTCCTACTTAACTGAAACATCTGAATTGGGTCTAAAGAGAATGTTCTTCATTCCCTGGTCACTGATCAGCCAGCTCCCGTACGCACAGTCCAGTGGATGCTGCGATGAGTCCCAGGAATGACTTACACCCCAGGTCCTGGGACTGTTGCCAGCAGACAGCCCTCAGCTGTCAGTCCTCTCTGGGAATTTCCTCAGCTGAAGAGAATCATCTTGACCACAGTCATGTCTCCTTTCTGGGTGGCCCACAACCGTGGCTGATCAGTGGGGTCTTTAAAGGCCCAGTCTCTTCACCCAAACTTGGGACAGTGTGGAAGTCCAGTTTCTCCCTCTGCTCGCCCGTGCCTCCATTCCTTCACTTCCCTTCCCAGCTGTCGATCCCGGGAACACCCCTGATACACGTCCTGCATGCTAATCGTCATCTCAGAGTCTGCTCCCTGGGGAGCTTCAGCTGTGACTGCTGGGACCAGGAGCGTGGCTCCGAAAGAGGATGCTTTCTAGAGTTGGCCCACCGACTGCCGGCTAGCGATGAGGACCCTTTGCTGGTAGAGAGGCACAAGGTAACAATGCGATTTTTTTTTAAATTTTTTATTTATTGCAGTAACATTGGTTTATAACATTTTATAAATTTCAGGTGTACATCATTATACTTCTATTTCTGAATAGATTACATCATGTTCACCACCCAAATAGTAATTACAACCCATCACCACACACATGTGCCGAATTATCCCTTTCACCCTCCTCCCTCTCCTCTTCCCCTCTGGTAACCACCAATCCAATCTCTGTCTCTATGTGTTTGTTTATTGTTGTTATTATCTACTACTTAATGAAGGAAATCATACGGTATTTGACCTTCTCCCTCTGACTTATTTCACTTTGCATAATATCCTTAATGTCCATCCATGTTGTCACAAATGGCTGGATTTCATCGTTTCTTATGGCTGAGTCGTATTCCATTGTGTATATATACTACATCTTCTTTATCCATTTGTCCCTTGAGGGCACTTAGGTTGCTTCCAAGTCTTGGCTATTGTGAATAATGTTGCAATGAACACAGGGGTGCATGTATCTTTATGCATTGATGTTTTCAAGTTCTTTGGATAAACACCCAGCAGTGGAATAGCTGGATCATATGGTAGTTTTATCCTTGATTTTTTGAGGAATCTCCATACTGTTTTCCATAGTGGCTGCACCAGTTTGCACTCCCACCAGCAGTGTATGAGAGTTCCCTTCTCTCCACATCCTCTCCAACACATGTTGTTTCCTGTCTGGTTAATTATAGCCATTCTGATGGGCGTGAGGTGATATCTCATTGTAGTTTTGATTTGCATTTCCCTGATAGTTAATGATTTTGAACATCTTTTCATGTGTCTGTTGGCCATCTGTATATCTTCTTTAGAGAAATGTCTGTTCAGGTCTTTTGCCCATTTTTTGATTGGGTTGTTAGATTTTTTGCTGTTGAGATGCATGAGTTCTTTGTATATTTTGAAGATTAAGCCCTTATCAGATGTATGGTTTGCAAATATCTTCTCCCAATTGTTAGGTTGACTTTTCATTTTGTTGATGGTTTCCTTTGCTGTGCAGAAGCTTTTTAGTTTGATGTAGTCCCATTTGTTTATTTTTTCTATTGTTTCTCTTGCCCGGTCAAACATGGTGCTTGAAAATATGTTGCTAAGAGCGATGTCCAAGAGGGTACTGCCTATGTTTTCTTCTAGAAGTTTCATAGTTTCAGGTCTTACATTCAAGTCTTTAATCCATTTGAAGTTAATTTTTGTGTATGGTGTAAGGTAAGGGTCTACTTTCATTTTTTTGCATGTGGCTGTCCAGTTTTCCTAACACCATTTATTGAAGAGACTTTCTTTTCCCCATTGTATGTTCTTGGCTCCTTTGTGAAAGATTAGCTGTCCATAGATGTGTGGGTTTATTTCTGGGCTTTCGATTCTATTCCATTGATCTGTGTGTCTGTTTTTGTGCCAGTACCATGCTGTTTTGGTTACTATATCTTTGTAGTATATTTTGAAATCAGGGAGTGTGATACCTCCAGCTTTGTTCTTTTTTCTCAGGATTCCTTTAGCTATTCGGGGTCTTTTGTTGTTCCAAATAAATTTTAGGATTCTTTGTTCTATTTCTGTGAAAATTGTTCTTGGAACTTTGATAGGGATTGCATTGAATCTATAGATGGCTTTAGGAAGTGTGGACATCTTAACTATGTTAATTCTTCCATTCCAAGAGCACGGAATATCTTTCCATTTCTGTGTGTCGTCTTCAATTTTTTTCAGCAATGTTTTATAGTTTTCCTTGTACAGCTCTTTCACCTCTTTGGTTAAGTTTATTCCTATGTATTTTATTCTTTTTGTTGCAATTGTAAATGGGATGGTATTCTTAATTTCTCTTTCTGCTACTTCGTTGTTAGTGTATAGAAATGCAACTGATTTTTGTATGTTGATTTTGTATCCTGCAACTTTACCATATTCGTTTATTACTTCTAAAAGTTTTCTGATAGATTCTTTAGGGTTTTCCATATAGAAAATCCTGTCAGATGCAAATAGTGACAGTTTCACTTCCTCCTTTCCAATTTGGATCCCTTTTATTTCTTTCTCTTGCCTGATTGCTCTGGCTAGGACTTCCAGTACTATGTTAAATAGGAGTGGTGACAGTGGGCATCCTTGTCTGGTTCCTGTTCTTAGAGGGATAGCTTTCAGTTTTTCACCATTGAGGATGATATTAGCTGTGGGTTTGTCATATGTGGTTTTTATTATGTTGAGGTACTTTCCTTCTATACCCATTTTATTCAGAGTTTTTATCATAAATGGATGCTGTATCTTGTCAAATGCTTTCTCTGCATCTATTGAGATGACCATGTGATTTTTATTCTACATTTTTTTAATGTAGTGTATCACGTTGATTGATTTGCTAATGTTAAACCATCCCTGCATCCGTGGAATAAATCCCGCTTGATCATGTTGTATAATCTTTTTAACGTATTGTTGTAGGCGATTTGCTAGTATTTTGTTGAGGATTTTTGCATTGATGTTCATCAGTGATATTGGCCCATAATTTTCTTTTTTTTGTGCTGTCCTTGTCTGGTCTTGGTATCAGGGTAATGTCGCCTTCATAGAATGAGTTAGGGAGCTTCCCCTCCTTCTCAATTTTTTGGAAGAGTTTGAGAAGGATAGGTATTAAGTCTTCTTTGAATCTTTGGTAGAATTCACCAGGGATGCCGACTGGTCCTGGACTTTTATTTTTTTGGGTGGGGGTGTTGATTACTGTTTCGATCTCCTTACTGGTGATTGGTCTATTCAAATTCTCTACTTCTTCTTGATCCAGTTTTGGAAGGTTGTATGATTCCAAGAATTTATCCATTTCTTCCAGATTGTCGAATTGGTTGGCATATAGCTTTTCATAGTATTCTCTTATAATCTTTGGTATTTATGAGGTGTCTGTTGTAATTTCTCCTCTTTCATTTCTGATTTTACTTATTTGTGCCTTCTCTCTTTTTTTCTTGGCGAGTCTAGCTAAAAGTTTGTCAATTTTGTTTATCTTTTCCAAGAACAAGCTCTTGGTTTTATTAATTTTTTCTATTGTTTTTTTGGTCTCTGTTTCATTTATTTCTGTTCTGATTTTTAGTATTTCCCTTCTTCTACTGATTTTGGGTTTGGTTTGTTCTTCTGTTTCCAGTTCCTTTAGGTGTATTGTTAGATTCTTTGAGATTTTTCTTGTTTGTTGAGATAGGCCTGTATTGCTATAAACTTCCCTCTTAGAACAGCTTTTGCTGTATCCCATACATTCTGGCATGTCGTATTTTCATTTTCATTTGTCTCCAGGTATTTTTTGATTTCTTCTTTGATTTCTTCGTTGACCCAGTCGTTGTTCAGTAGCATTTTGTTTAGTCTCCAAGTATTTGTGGCTTCTGATGTTCTTCCTATAGTTGATTTCTAGTTTCATACCATTGTGGTAAGAAAAGATGCTTGGTATTATTTCAATCTTCTTAAATTTATGGAGACTTGTTTTGTGGCCTAATATATGATCAATCCTGTGGAATGTTCTATGTGCCTTTGAAAAGAACGTGTATTCTTCAGTTTTTGGATGGAATGCTCTGTATATATCTACTAGATCCATCTGTTCTAGTGTATCATTAAAGCCAAAGTTTCCTTATTAATCTTCTGTTTGGATGATCTATCCGTTGGTGTAAGTGGAGTGTTCAAGTCCCCTACTATTATTGTGTTACTGTCTATTTCTCTTTTTATGTCTGTTAATAATTGCTTTATATATTTATTTAGGTGCACCCCTATATTTAGGTGCAACTACATTCGGTGCGTAGATATTTACAAGTGTTATATCCTCTTGTTGGATTGTTCCCTTGATCATTATGCAATTCCCTTCTTTGTCTCTTTTTACAGTTTTTGTTTTAAAGTCTATTTTGTCTGATATGAGTACTTCTAGCCCAGCTTTCTTTTCATTGCCATTTGCATGGAGTATCTTTTTCCATCCCATCACTTTCAGTTTGTGAGTGTCTTTAGGTCTGAAGTGTGTCTCTTGTATGCAGCCTATATATGGGTCTTGTTTTTTTATCCAATGAGCCACCCTATGCCTTTTAATTGGAGCATTTAGTCCACTGACGTTTAAAGTAGCTATTGATAAGTATGTACTTACTGCCATTTTTTAACTTTTGTTTTTCTCAGTGTTTTAGCAGTCCTTCTCTGTTCCTTTCTTCTTCTATACAGAAATGATGGTCTCTTTAGTTTGACCTCTGTCTGAAAGCTCTACTCTTTAACTCCCCTCCTCCCTCCTTTTATGGTTTTGATATCATATCCAACCTCTTTTTTGTGCATTTGTGTCCATTAACCTCTTATCAGGGAAATAGATAATTTTTCCTATTTGTGGTCTTCTCTTTTCCCCTTAAATCAGTCCCTTTAACATTTCTTGTAGCACTGCTTTCTTGGTGACAAACTCCTTTAATTTTTGCTTGTCTGGGAAATTTTTGATCTCTCCTTCCATTTTGAGTGATAACCTTGCTGGGTAAAGTATTCTTGGCTGTAAGTTTTTTCCTTTTAGCATTTTAAATATATCATGCCATTCTCTTCTAGCCTGTAAGGTTTCTGCTGAGAAGTGAGCTGATAGCCTTATGGGGTTTTCTTTGTATGTAACTTGACATTCTCTTGCAGCTTTTAGGATTCTCTCTTTATCTTTAATTCTGGACATTTTGATTATGATGTGTCTTGGTGTGGGCCTCTTTGGGTTTATCTTGTTTGGGGCTCTCTGTGCTGCCTGTACCTGGATGTCTGTTTCCTTCCTTAGGTTAGGGAAGTTTTCATCTATTATTTCTTGAAATAGATTCTCTGCCCCTTTGTCTTGCTCTTCTCCTTCCAGGACACCTATAACATGGATGTTAGTACGCTTGATGTTGTCCCAGAGGTCCCTTAGACTGTCCTCACTCTTTTTAATTCTTTTCTCTTTTCCTGTTCAGCTTGGGTAATTTCTTCTAGTCTTTCGTCCAACTCGCAGATCCGTTCTTCTGTATCCTCTACTCTGCTTTTGAGTCCCTCTAGTGAATTTTTCATTTCCAGTATTGTATTCTTCATTTCTGATTGGTTCTTTTTTATAGATGGAAGCATTTCTTTGTTGACATTCTCACTGAGTTCATCTATTCTTCTCCCCAGATCAGTGAGCATCCTTAACACTCTTAGTTTGAACTCTCTGTCGGGTAGGTTGCTCATTTCTGTTTCCCTTAGTTCCTTTTCTGGGGTTTTGTCCTGTTCCCTTACTTGGAATGTATTCCTTTGCCTCCTCATTTTGCCTCTTTCCCTGTGCTTGTGACTACGTATTAGGTAGGTCAGCTACGTCTCCTGCTCTTGGATAGGTGACCTTATGTAAGTGATACCTTAGGAGGCCTGCCGTGTGCTTCCCTCAGTTGTCAATGTTCCAGGGGTGACCCTTATGTGGACTACGTGTGTCCTTCTGTTGTGGTGTGTTTGCTCTCCTTGTAGGTGCACAGGTTGGCCGAGTTATGCTCCTGGCCAGCTGTTGTAATGCTCAGCTGCTTGTAGTTGTCGGCCCTTCAGTCTCTTTATCAGGTGTGGGGAGCCCCAGCACAGTTGGCTGCAAGTTCTAATACCACATTTGTGTTGTAGTCTTTCTTGTAAGTGAGTAGGCCCCCAGCGTGGCAGCTTGTTAGGCTCAGGGCCTTACAATTGCTATAAGCCTCCAGCCTTTAGGTCTCTTGTCAGCTCTCTGAGGATTGCAGCTGGGTGGGGCTGGCCTCAGGCACGGGAGCACCCAATTGTTTCAGGCTTTGGAAGGTGGGGCAAACCCCCTATGTGGGTCTTTGAGAAGCACACGTCTTCTGCAGCTGACAAGCCCTGCCGCCCAAAGGTCCACACACACAGTCAACACAGTCCTGCCCCGTGTGCACGCCCCTACCTCCCGAAGCAGATCCAGTCTCTCCACAGCAGGAACCCCACACACTCCACCACTGCCCCACACTCTCCATCTGCTCCTTGTGTACGCCCTGCCCCACTGAAGTCCGCTCAGTTACCAGGCTGCAGAGAATCCAGTCACCAATCTATGCAGGCCCACAAGTTGCCTGAGGGCTTGTTGTTGGGTGGGGCCAGTCTCCAGGGTGGGCTGCCTGCCCTGGCTGTGCTGGATTAAATCGGTGCTCTAGTGGGTGGGGCAGACCCTGGGCTAGCAGGCCCCAGGGAGAACTCCAATGGCGTCTGTGTCAGCACGCCCACACCAGACCACAACAATGGCCGCTGCCAATGTCCCAGTCCCTGGAGAGGTCTCACCTCTTACCGAGATGCACACAGGGCCTATTAGGTGAGTCTCTTTTCACCAAAGCACTGTGCACCTTTCTTTCTGGTGATTTTAGGATGCTTTCTGAAATGGGTGAGTTTGTGCATGGGCCCTTTAAGAACCAGTTTTAATTTCTTTGTGAACCGGGTTTTCTGGGGGTGCTCCCCAATGTTTTAGAAGCAGGCAAAGTCAGATATTATGCCACTGGTCTTGATTGTGCTGGGTCCACAAAATGCCCACAGCGGGGGCGCTCCCAGCTCAGGGCCCCGCGCCTCCTGGGAGGGCTGCATACCTGTGGGCTGCTCCCGGGTGGCCGTGAGGTGCTGCGGCTTGTGAAGGCGGCGTTTTTCCTCTCCAGAAGGGAGTTTCTGCCTCTTCCACCTCAATTAGGATTGTCCTTTGTTGCAGGAGTTCCTCTTATCCAGTTTTCAGTTCTGTCTCATGGGTAATTTTTCCACGAGTAGTGGTAAATTGGCTGTGTCCCAGGGAGGAGGTGAGTTCAGAGTCTGCCTACGCCGCCATCTTGACTTCCTCTCTCCACAATAAATGCTTTGCTAACACAGTGCAATGACATCACCAGTAATTTCTTGTCCTAGTGGCCTTAAACCTTAAATAATTTGAGATTATATTTCTCATAATGTACGTATTGTATCTTTTTCTTCTTTTTGTAACTTGGGACATTAGAATGGTTATAATAAAGATTATATAGAAGTATTGTTGATAATTTAGCTAAAACACTGAGTGATATGGCTGCCTTGGCATTGATTTCTTGTAGCCAAGAAGCCTGCAGTGGCCTTGAACTGACACTAGCCCCTCCCATGAGCACATGCTCTATAAAACAGCCTTCAACGTCACAAGCAAATGTAAGTTCCTGCCATGACTTCCCCAGCAGCTCTGTGTTTAACACTCTCACTGCTTACCAAGGTCTTCTCCTTGTGCACCACTTAGATTAGACCCCAACAGAGCTCACCAGAACCCCATCATTTTGGTTTGAATTGGCCAATTAAGATTTAACCCAAGAACCTCAAAGCACTCCACCCACAGTCCCTAATAAAAGCAGGGTCCCCAGGTGCTGTCACTCTGCGTGTCTACATCCTGCCTTGGCCACCACATGTGGGCCCTCAATACATGCCATGTATTTCTTCCAGGACCTGTGAGTAATACACTTGTCTACTTCAATTTCTTTGTAGTCTTTTGTTGAATCATGACTCACCATCCATTTCCGGGGGACTCTACTTAACAAATGTTAATTTAACAAAGTCATAGCAAGTATAATTAGAAGCCAAGCTTTTAGAATTATGAGTCATTGTAAAATTTGACCATAAATTTTTCTTTGCATGTGTCTTTGCCTCAGCCTGAGGAACTAAACAGATTTGTATGGTTTTGATAGACATTGAAAGCAATATATAAATATATTAAGGTGAAAATATACTCTAGGAGTACGATAACTAAGGAGGAAGAAGTGTATGCTTGTGTGTACACATATCTTCAGAAAGAAAGGGAAATATTGGGTCAAAACAGGTAATTTCAAAATTCTTGATTTACTAACAAAGTATATAACTTATAAATTCATAACGTAAATTTGTTTTGTCTATATTTAATTCATTTCTCCCAAATCTTGTGACTCTTTGCTTGAGACTCTACCCATATACACCTGTCTTTTTTACTTGTCTGTTAATCATGTAAAATTACTGTATGTTTTATTTGTTTCAAAGCTCATTGAACATTGCTTATATGACCTGCTTTGGGATTTTAAGAATGGTTTTCATGAAATTTGTTCAGAAATTGATTGGAAGTTGAGAAGAGTTTCACAGTGAGCATATTATTTTATTTAACTAATACATTTTATTTCTTCTTGATTAGAAAAGATCACTGTTTAAGTCAACTTTTCTTTAGTTATCTTTTCTTTCACTTAGAGTGACATCATCAAATTTATTCACTTTACTGACAGTTTGATCAGGTAAAAACTTGGAGACTTTATAAATTATGGAGTTATTTTGACATTTATATGAAGAACAGTGATGGTTGTGTAATAGACACTCTGTACTTAGGAGAAAAATATTCCAACAGGAGTGATGTTGTAGCCCCAGGTAAGAGGCAGAAAATGTATAGGATGAAAAATTGGCATGAATTCTGCATGTGGGGAGAGGACACTTGTTCCCTGGCTGCACAACTCACATTCTGAATTTAGGAGAAACATCCACTTGTTTCATTCCTAAGTCTCTCCAGTTTTTCTGTTTCTCCTCATTGTCATTCCAGCTACATACGCCTCACAGCCATTGCCCTTCATTGCCTTTGTTATGGCTGCAGTGTGTTCATTATTCTACCAATCACATGTTATCCATACAGGACTTTGTAGATTTGATGACTAGTTTGAAATTTTCTAATGCATTGAGAAATAAATTTTATCTGAATCATATGAGGCCATTTATAGGATCCAAATGCAACTTTCTGATCCCTTTATTGAGATAGGAGAGAAACACTGTCAATGCACCAGAGAATTAACACAAGCAGTTAGCCCTGAGGGAGATGTGAAAGCAGATAAAAGATGATGGTGGTATCCTCATTAAAGAGGAAGACAAGACCTATTGAAAGCAAATGTGGAGAAGTTTTTGAAATGTGGGAAGGGAAATAGAGGGACTTCCTTCTGATGATCTTGCCTAACAAAGTTTTCAACTACTTTCCCCCCCATTTTCTTCTTATGACAGTCAAGGTTAGCTTCTTAGAATACTTCTTTCCTAAATCCCAGATCCTTCTCTCCATTCTGCCATCCTGGCTTCCTATATGACGTGAAAATTTATCACCATGACTTAATGCCCTGCATCTATTGAGAAGGTTCCCATTTGACAGATGAAAAGGGAGAGTCATTTTCTCCAAGGTTCCCATTGGGGTTGGGGTTGGGTCCTCGGATATCAGTGAAGGAGAAACATTTTATGTCAAGGTCCCATGTGGATGGTCCATTAACTCTGTTGTAGACTGGGAGTAAGCAAATGCACAAATAAACAAGAATATGTGGCCCAGAATTACTGAGAAATTTCTGAAAATGGAAGAGAGCCTTGCTCTCTAGAATTCTAAAAAAAGACTTACTATTTAAAATGTACTGCAGCTTACAGGAAACTGGAGCCAAATGTGGCTTAACATTTGCATAAACTGCCATTTTCTCATGATTAGATTCAATTTATAATTTACTTTCTTTTTGTTTGCCAAGAATAGCACAGGAGTGATGACGTGTCCTTTGGTGCTTCAGGCTCCTGATAGCCATTTGTCCCATCACAGCTGATATTAACTTCATTCACTCAGTTCAGGTGCTCTCTGCCAGATTCTCCTCTATAACATTAATATTTTTTTTCCAATTATTAATAAGGATTTTGGGAGATTCAGTGAGTGATGTGCATAACCATGACATTTAATTGGGAACCTCTCTTTGTTTTAAGTTTGTCTTTGCTTGAAGTTTGCTTTGTAAAATGAAGGCTCTCACCTGTGTTTATTAGAGATATTGGCTTTTGCAAGTGGATGTTCTTCATCAGTCAAGCTTAAGTCCCATAAGTTTCCATTATGTTCCAGACTCGTGTCAGACATACCCTTCCTATGGCTTTGTTGTATTTTTAGAAAAGGAAAATAAGACTCCTATAATTAATATATACTCCAAAGCCTTAAATTCTAAAATATTGGGGCCAGCCCAGTGGCATAGTGGTTAAGTTCATGAGCTCCGAGCCTGAGGTTGGCAATTTGGATCCTGGGTGCGGACGTAAGCACCACTCATCAAGCCATGCTGAGGCAGCATCACATATACAAAACAGAGGAAGATGGGTACTGATATTAGCTCAGGGCCAATCTTCCTCACCAAAAAAAAAAAAAGAAAAGAAAAGAAAACTTCTGAAATATAACTCAGTACAAATTGTAGATAAAATAAAAATTGTCAATGAAGTACACACTCACAAATAACAGCTCTTCTATTAGTTTGTTATTTTGTGTGTTTGTCTCCATAGTAATTTTAAAAGACAGAAAATGTTTCATGCACAAACTTATAAGTTAATTGAATTGAAAATATTTGTTAATTTCCACGATATTAAAACTTTTCTACATATCATTTTTAACATGTATATGGTTACTTCTTAAATATATGGATGTGTGCATAAAGTGTAAGAGTTATTAGTTCAAATCTGTGTTGCTACCCTCTTAACTTGTGTCCATTACTCTTCTCAGTTAGAGAGTTTCCTGTGATTTTACTTTTAGGATTGACTCTGTAAATTGGCCTTGTATGTATCTTCCTTTCAGATAAATTCTAGGTCAGAGAAACTAGGTTAAATTCCAGATTCTACCATTAACTGGATATTGGACAAATATTTTTACAAAAGAATATTATTATTGCTCTTGTAGATTATTTGTGGTTTTATGCATTTATTAATTCTGACAGAATAAAGTCTAGTGTATAGTAAATGTTCAGAAAGGATTGTTCTGCCATCTTTGCTATTATGTAAGAATGTGCTACTATGCCATGAGACTCTCTGAGTCAAAATCATCCATGAATTTTTCCCATCAGGTTATACCTCTTTGCTATAAAAAATGTGGCCTTTCGCCTGAGGCATTCACATCAGGATTGAGCTTGGTAGAAATACAGAAGCTCAGGCCCAATCCCAGAACTCCTCAATCAGAACTGCAGTTCAAAAAGAACTCCAGTTTATTGTGCACATTAAAATTTGAGAAATATAATTCAAACTCACCATGAGGTTGTCATCTGATACACATATATATAACATATGATGTATAGCATTCACAAATACATGTATCCCTCTGTTGATGCCTTAATTATATATTTTATCTTCCCTAAAGTGTTGCATTGATGGGTTTTTTTTTTGGTCTATGTAATTTGCTTTCCTCAGTTAGGAAAAATATTAGGAAATATTACTGTGTTTAAAATTACCTAATTGTTTATTTTAGGTCACTCACCTAAAACAGAAGCAGTTCTCTTAAATTTCTGTTTTCATCTTTGGTCAACTTATGAACTCTGTTCATGCCCGCTTGACAAAGTGTTATTTACTTCAGGGACAGTTGTCATTCATGGGTGCAGCCATAGAATTGTCTCAGGAGAAATGGGAATGCCTGGACATTGCTCAGTGGGATTTGTAAAGACATGTGATGTTAGAGAACTACAGGAATCTCGTCTCCTTGGGTCAGGATAACTTCCTTCAGAATTCATAATCCACATTTAGAGTTTAATTTCTTTCATTTATACAGGGTCATCTGGAAGTTTCTACTTCACATGACTTAATTTCTGATCCTTGCTTTAAGGAAATAATTTGGGTTTTGTTGGTGTAAAGGAGAAAATCTTCATGATGTTTCATCTTGATTTTTTTTTTCTATTTTTTTATCGCAGTAACATTGGTTTATAACATTGTATAAAGTTCAGGTGTACATCATTATACTTATTTCGCATAGATTACATCATGTTCTCATGTTCACCACTCAAATACTAATTACAATCCATCACCAAACACATGTGCCTAATTATTCCTTTCACCCTTCTCCCTCTTCCTCTCTGGTAACCACCAGTCCAATCTCTGTCTCTATGTATTTGTTTGTTGTTATTATTATCTACTACTTAATGAGTGAGATCAGATGGTATTTGATCTTCTCCTTCTGACTTATTTCACTTTGCATAATACCCTCAATGTCCATCCATGTTGTCACAAATGGCTGGATTTCATCATTTCTTATGGCTGAGTAGTAATCCATTGTGTATACATACTACATCTGCTTTATCCATTCATCCCTTGATGGGCACCCAGGTTGCTTGATATTAACCTTCCCGTTTCATGAGGTGATCTGTATCCTTCACTCTAGATTAGGGATACTTATAAAGATTCAATGGCACAAAATATTGCCTTGATATGTTGGCTACATCTTAAACTCTAATTTCTACACTTTCTTTTTGATTTAATAGTACTTGGAAGTGGAGTTAAGGATCTTCAAATTAAAAATGCTATCTTAGTTTTCTAAAGGGGCCAACAAGAAACACCATTTGTGGAAATAACTCTCTGTAGCCTTCTATAATGTCCTGTCTATTGAGAACAATACTGGATTGGAACATGGAGACTCCTCAGCAAAAGTCAATTCCTTTTTTTAATGAACAGGTCTCTTTATCTCTAAGCCAGACCTGGTTTCCTTTTTGGAGCAAAAGAAAAAGCCCTGGGATGAGAAGAGACAGGAGCCAGTAGTCATACACCCAGGTAGGTGGGAATGAATGAAGCAGATGACACAAGTGAGAGTTTCAAAGGTCAAAGAGAAGGCCAGACCTTAAAATGCGGTTCGGGAAGCTCTGCTTCAATGAAAAAGACTTTTGAGAAGCCTAGGTTTATTTCTCTTGCTGTCCCAGAGGAACATCTCCTCCCTGACTGTTGTGATGCTCTTAAATCCTCCACAGATTCTCCTTCTGCTCCAGTGATCCTCTATCACACTCACAGGGAGAGCCAAAGGACTCCCCATGGCCAGGGAGGGCCTGCATGATCTCTCTGTACTTTTATTGCTTTTTGGGGCCGGGGAAAAATCTGTGCACACGTGGAGATCCTAATGGAGGCCAAAATGTGAGTTTCTCCTCCCCTATTTTTGGGTGCCCCTGCCTCTTAAAGACACCTACAAATTCAGCTACATAATTGGGAATGTGACCCTACGCTACCAAAACTTAGGCAGAACATTTCTCCCCATGGAGGCTTCTCCATGGTCCAGACCCTGTACTCAGTCCTCAGAAATGTCCCCACGATCCTCAATGTGTGACCCTGGTCTCACAGTAGAAGATCCTGGGCCACTTTATTAAGTCATAATTGGTGCTGGGCCCTGCCAAAGACGAATTGACAGAATCTCTGAGGGTTGGACACAGGAGATGGTGGTTCTAAAAAACACACAAGGGATCCCAACAGGGAGTCAAGGGTGAGAACAAATTTGCTAAACATTGCTCATCAGACTTTCATGTATATACAAATCTCTCAAGGATCCCATTAAAAATGGATTCTGGGGCTCCACATTGAGACATTATGACTCTCAAGGTCCGAGATGAAGGCCTGTTCATTTGCATTTTTAACAAAGCCTGAAGTTGCTGCCCCAAAAACTCATTTCCAGCAGTCTTGAACTAGAGAAAGCAACAACAACACCTTATACCCAATGCTCCTACTCAACACAAATATATATTGCTTGTTCCCAGGAATGGTTACCTAATAGCTTCTTGAAAGATGATCATCTCTGTTCACTATGCACACACTGAGAGGGGACAGAGAAGGCAGTGGTGTCTGAGTAAGGCTGCATTTAGGAAGCAACATTCATTCATTCATGAAAGCAATGTTATTGAGCATGTAGTGTGTGTTCACAGGTGTGTGAGGAAGCACAGTGTCCAGGATAGTGTGGTGGGAACCGCTTTGGGGAGGCAGTTTCTTGGTCTAATTGGTCATCTTCAACAGAAAACAAACTGACTATTCTCTAGTCTCTGCAAGCCCCTTTAAGCCAGAGGGACTGTGTTTGATGCAAAATCTGGGGCCACTGAGCTATGTGCCCAAAAATTTACTCCTGAAGTATAAAGCAGGATTCTGGGGGCATCAGAAGGGCCACTGTAGAGGTGGGACATATGGGCGCCTTATGTGTTTATATTACACAGTATGATTCTGGCTGGCCAGTCCCCGATACCCCATCTGTTCTCAGGTCATCTGCATTGTTGGATGTGCTGTATTCAGGTCCTTGAATTTTCCCTGTGTGCACATGTGTGAAGGTTTGGACGTTAGGAAAAGGCAGAAACAGAAGGGGGCATCAAAAACTCTGAAGGTAAAACACAGGTCAGAGGGAGGACTGCTCTGTGTTTTAGGCTGTGGTCCTATCTTGCCTGAACTGTGAAGTCAGGCATGTGGGCTTGGTGGAGATGGGATTCAAGGCTGGTGGTCCAGAGACCCGGGCTGGTGAAGGGAGGGGCACGTGACTGCAGGGCTGGCCCTGAGAGGGGTGGTGTGTGCCAGAAGTCCTCTGTGCGCATGTGCAGCCTTAGGTGGGGAACTCTATATGCACAGGTGCTGTGGCGAGGAATTTCCAAGAGTGAAGTCTGATCAAGTGAGGGGAGTCTTGCTGATGTCTTGTGAGGATGCAGGAGTGTGGGGCAAGGGGGTGGAGATAAATCTCTCTGTGTCCTTATGCTACTCTGTGCCTAAGGAAACATACGGGCACCAGATGAGAAAAGTGTCCCCAAAACAAATGGTGGAGATATACGGGAACATAGTTAGTGGTATATTACACTTTATATCCATTTGCAGTGACAGTTTAGCAATTATCCACCCACAATGAGAATTTCAGTCACAATGTGCACAATCTCATATCCCAGAACCACCTCAGTAATCCCACTGCACAAATAAATGGTCCATGATGTGTGTGATAGCAGGAGACAGACATTCAACTACCAAAGTATATAAACAAGGAATGTTTCAATAAAGCTGTTTTATCCATAATTGCGTGGCAATTTGTGTTTTAGGGAGTGCAGTAGATCTATTTCTACTGGCATGAAAACATCACCTTCGTTATCGTTGATTAAGGGAAGCAATTTGACAGTAAGTCTGATATGACAAATTTGTGTGAATATTGAACCAAATTCAGAATATTTTAATGTTTGCGTGTAGCAGGGGAGAATTTTTTCCTCACTCCTCTTAGGGTATCTGGCTGGGCCTAAGAATTAAACTGAATTAAGAAAGATTAACAGGAGAGAATAATACAAATTTTATTAAATTCTGACATTTACTTGGGAGTCTTCACAAGAGAAGGAAGAGCCAAATAAGTGACCAGAGCAGAAAGCTTTTAGACAAACAATACATTTTGAAGAATTGACAAGACCAAGGGATTGGGGTGAGGGGTAGCTAGATAGTCCTTAAGATAAGAGTTAGTTTAAGAAGGTTTGTTTGCAGATTCTTCTGGTGCCATCTCTGGGCTGCTAAGAGTCTGTCTCCAGAAAACAGAATGTTTATGTCTTGTCTTTAGGCAGAAAGAGGGGAGCTTTTTCTGCCTTTATAGCTTCTTAATTGCCTTCAGCTCAAAATAATTTTTATATCAAAGAAGCATATTTTGGGGTGATATATTCTGATTTCCTTCATCTGTGTATGTATATATATATTATGAAATTTTAATTGCATTTCAGATACACTCAAAAATTGCATAGGAAGGAGGATATACCTCACACTGATGAAAATTAGGCAAAAATGAAGTGTGAAGGCTGCAGGTAACCATTCAACGTCCTTGAATTGAAAAAGTAGCATTGACTTAGGTGAGAGTTAAATGAACTGTAGAATCTGTTAAATCTTCTGATTCTGGTGCATTCTTTTGGGAAAGACACAAATTCGATCTTTTTGTGGATGTTGTTCAACTTAGCCTTTCCACAACCACTAGAGAGAGGATCGATATGGGTATATTTTATTACAAAATTTCTTTATCACCTAGACTTCGAAATTGATTGGCATTGAATTCTACTAATATATCCAATAAGTTATAAAATAAGTTTTTTACCATTATGTTCTTCCTTTTCCTGTTTGGCTTTGAAAATCCTTCTCAGGTGCTTTGGTTCTGCTTGTCTGCTCATAACTGAAACGATGCTGACACTCAGTAGTCTGAAGTTTAGGAAAGAACACTCTTTGGAAATAAAAATGCTTCAGAGGTGCAGAGAAGTAAGCAAGACACATGAGCTTCATTGCAGGTCCCTCCCGTGTCAACTCAGTATTTCCTGGGGCATCCATGTGCACCCTGTCTGACCCCAGGATCAAAAAAAAAAAAAAGAGCCTCTCAAAACAGTGCAATGGTCTCTTTGGAAATAATTAGTAGGTTGTAATTGTTCTTGCTAATTAACAACTGGATAAAAGTTTCTCACAAATGTGCTCAGCTCCCCAAGCCTGTCCCCTCATTGCAGTTAAAAGTGAAAAGATAATTGCAGATCTGAGGGGAGGTGAGGTCACAGAATCACAAACCCATATCTAGTGGTCTGGCTGCCTCCCTCCAGTCCAGGTCCTGGCTGTCATGACCATCACACTAGGCCCACTGTCCCGGCAGCAGAAAGGAGTCTGGTGACGATTTTCATTTTTGTCTGAGAGAAAGAGTCTGCAAGGAAGGAGGGCTATCAGGACTCTGGGTAAGTGATCCTGTTGGAAAACGGAATACTTCAGGGTTTGAATGTGGTTTAGTGCCAAAGCCACACAGGAAGGAAGAATGGTTCTGAGACATTAACTGAGCTAGTAGGATCCTACACCCATCCCTCATGGCTCCTAATGTAATTTAGTGTCTTCGACAAAGACCTTGATTCTTGCTGTTGAATCTCAGTGATAATGAAACCTGACTTTTAATGTACTTAAGAACTGTAGTTCTGAAATCAATCTGCTCTTTAGCCTCATTTACAGGAATCATAGGCTACATTTTCAGGATTACTGCATGTGTGCTTACAAGAACTGTGCCTCTAATAAAGAATAGGATCTATCTACAGGAGTCATGTGGTCCTGTGCAGAAAAAGTGTGTCCAAATGGCAATTGCTGGAAGAGAAACATTGTTTCTAACTCTGGGTGTATGAAGTGCTTAATGGAGACACTCACTGTTTCCTACTGAAACATCTGTGTTCTGTTCATTTTGATGAGACTGTTTTCCCTCTTGAGAAAGGGAATTAGTACTTAAGGAAAATATGAGTCTCAAATGGTGAGTTTCAGATAGCACCTGTCATGCTTGAATGTATCTTGTGATATTTTCTCTGGTTTAAAAATATCCTACAATTACTTTAAAAATGTAGTATTGCAATTTAATAAAATGTAGAAGATGTTATACCTTAGAGATTCCTTTCTTCATAATGGTCTTAAAAATATAAGGCAAAACTCACTTGGTTGGTAAGAGTTTCACTTTACTCATGTATCAATAAATCAATGAGGATGTGATCTGAAATTAATAAAATATTTTTTCTACAGAAAAAAAAATTATCATGTATTTGGTGATTCCTATAAACTAATTTATGGCACACTATGATGTTAACAATTTATGTGACAGGTAGTATTATATTTTGTTCCTGGCCCAAAATAAATGAGTCTTTGTCTTGCCGTCCTAAAATTGAGCCAATCTTGTATTTATTAAATCCAACTTGCTCCTGTGACAGGTGTCTGTAGTATTGCAATCAGAGCATCTACATTAGGTTAAAATTTTGAAAGCTTTATGCATTATTGATATTGGCCTATGAAATAAGTCCTTGCACATAAATGGAAATTTGTTACGCCTGAATTTAAATAATAAGTAAACCTCTAATTTAAAATATAAAGACGGTCTGAAAACAGCTAAATATCTATCTAGACTATTGGAAGGACACAGATAAGCGGATTGTTAGTATATTACAGTGATTAAATGTGCTTGGTTTGTTACCAGCTCAGCCAGATTTAAGTCCCATCCTGCCTGTAACTACTGTGTGAATTTAGTCTAAATGCTTAATCTCTCTGTATCTAAGTTCCCTTGTTCTTTGGAATGAAAATAATAGTAGTTCCCAACTCATAGGTTTGGGGTAAATAAAGTGACCCAGTACATGTATGGTCTTCATAGCAGTTATTAATTCATTATAAATGCTCTTTAAAAAGTTATATATTCAGGGGCTGGCCCAGTGTTGTGGTGGTTAAGTTTGGCATGCTCCACTTTGGTGGCCCAGAGTGTGCAGGTTCGGATCCCGGGCAGACCTACGCCACTCATCAAGCCATGTTGTGGTGGCATCCCAGATACCAAATAGAGGAAGATAGTCACAGATGTTAGCTCAGAGCCATTCTTCCTCCTGCAAAAAGAGGAATATGGCAACGGTTGTTGGCTCAGGTCCAATCTTCCTCACCCCCTAAAAAAGTTCTATATTCAATGCTTGTAAATGTGTTTGTCAAAGAAAAACATTAAGTTAATATTTCTCACTGGGAACTAATGGTAAGTGGAGAATATTTGATTTCAGTTGATATGTTACATGTAGCCCATGCCTCATGTTCCCATGCAGGAAACTCTGGCTAAGGAGGCAAATATCATTCGCAAAGACCTGACAGGATGGCCACCATAGATTTCACAGTAAGAATGATTTTTTTATCAGAGAATATAGTTGGAATACTGGGGAATGTCTCTCTTCTTTACCATTATCTCTTCCTTTGCTTCACTGGATGCAGGCTGCGGTCCACAGATTTGATTGTGGAACATCTACTGGTGGCCAACACCTTGGTCATGCTCTCTATAGGAATCCCAATTACAATGGCAGCATTTGGGTGGGAACATTTTCTCAACGATATTGGATGCAAACTTCTTTATTATATTCACAGAGTGGCCAGGGGTGTGTCCATTGGCACCACCTGCCTTTTGAGTGTCTTCCAGGCCATCATCATCAGCCCCAGGAATGCCAGGTGGGCAGAGCTTAGAGTGAAAGCTCCCAAGAACATTGGGTTGTCTATTTTCCTCTGCTGGATCCTACAACTGCTGATAAATATTATTTTTACTCTGTATGCGACTGATAGTTGGAGCAACACAAACATCACAAATAAAAAAGATTTGGGATTATGTTCTGTTGTAATTCATGACAGAATCGTAGTCTTATTGAATGTAGGATTGTTATCATTCCCTGATATTTCATGTTTGGGGCTCATGATCTGGACCAGTGGCTTTATGCTTCTCCTCCTGCACAGGCACAAGCAGCAGGTCCAACATATTCATAGGACCAGTATCTCCCCTAGATCCTCTGCTGAATCCAGAGCCACACAAAGCATCCTTGTCTTGGTGAGCACTTTTGTGTCTTTGCACACTCTCTCTTCCATCTTTCAAATTTATTTGGCACTTTCTAGTAATCCCAGCCAGTTGTTATTGATCTTCATTGCACCAACTACTGTGTGTTTTCCAACTGTAAGCCCCTACATTCTCATGCGCCATGACCACAGAATATCTACATTTTTCCTTTCCTGGATAAGGATTAGATAATTACTTAATCTTATAAGAAACGAATAAGTTGAATTTGCACGTTGTTCAGTTGTTTATTTATCCATCCTCCTTCTGAGTCCTAAGTAAAATTATTAGACAGTCATTTACAAGAGATTGGTAAACAAGACAGGTTGATTTTATGCTCAAAAGTAAGCAATAAATCATAATGCAATCCTAAATGAATTATTGTGTAACTGTCATATAAATACGTACGTAAATAAAACTTTATTAAAGCTTGTTTGAGAACTTCAGAATCTAGGCAGTATTAAATAGGAGTTTCTGAAACAATGTGGGGGTTACAGAAAAAAAGTCTTTGAGTGTGTAATTATCAATCTCAAATAATACATTTTCCTAGAATTAATCCTGCTACGATACCGGGATAATCTATGTGAAATGAAACAGCATGGAAGACGGTCATTCAAGAAAAAAGAAATTTTCCCACAGACTAATGAACAGTGGGGAGTTAAGCTGAAGGGTCATTTCAGATTCAGAGAGCAGAGCTTTTGGGGCCCTAAATATGAGTTCCTTACATTTCTTCTTTGGAGAGATAGTAGTCATTTGAAATATGATGTTATGAAGTGACATTATCATAAAGAAAATATTTTTATTTGAAAATGGCGAGGTGGAAGTGGAACAAGTGAAATGGAGCACAAGAATATGTTTTTGCTGATTTTCAACAGACATCAAGTGAGTGTGGATGTTAAAAAAATACATAATGTCAGGGGAAAAAATTGCATGGAATTTGAAATCTGTAAAAATTAATTTAATCTCTATTCTGTGTGGATGCCATCTGGGCATTTTGGCAGGAAAGAGTGTACAGGATGCAATTCTCACGTCTCTAATGTTGGGAGATAAGTTTATGGAGGGGATTTCCATTAAAATTAGAAGAGTGGAGGCATAACAATTTTGAAGGGAAAAGTCATAAATCCATTTTTTAATGGGAAGTTGGTTTACCAAATGTGAAAAAATAGATATTCCTAAATTTTAGGAAATATTTTCATGTAGTTCTCCCAGCATTTACATTATGAAGCTGATGTAAAGCATTGAGGATTCTGCTTTTTTAAAAATAATAGAAGTAATTTGACCTAATGGGTATTTATTGAACCTGGTGCTACTAGAGAAACATACATTTTTAAATCACATTAGCACCTAAATATTTAACATATATTAGACCACAAAGAAGTATAAGAAAAAATACACATGTACACATAGATACTACATTAATATGTTTGTATATATATGTGTGTATGTGTGTATATATGTATATAGCATGTATATGTATATATAAACACATCGATACATATACAATATATAGATGTATTTATGTGTATATATGGACATACATGCGTATATAATCAGTCAAATTACTTCCTGTCAATTAATAGTATTGCAAAAATGTTCAAGAGTTGAAAAATAATCCTAATCACAATAATGACAAACTATTTTAAGCTTAAAGTCTACTTTAAGATGTACACCATTTGCTAATAATTTCATTGTTGAAAATTACACAGAATGTATTTTAAGTTTTCTACTTTAATTTTTGTGGTTTATCTATTCTCATGAGAGAAAAAAAACTAATTGTACATAATGAAAAAACATTTTGACTTTACCAGAAGCAATTAGTCTATTTATGTTGAATATCATAATGAACAAATATAGCTTTAGATTTACCATCATATTGTGTGCTTTTTGTTAAAACTAGTGTATTTTATTATTTTTCTATCTTAACTCTTCAATATTAATTTTCAAAAATAATTCTGCTTTTTACCCCTCCTCTTAGAGGGTTATATAAGAAGCATCTCTTAGTTTAATAACCTCAAAATTTCAGCTTACTTTTATTTATTCATTTTTTTCTGTTTTTACTTATTTATTTATTTATTTTCTGGTGTACATCATTATACTTCTATTTCTGCATGGATTACATCATGTTCTCATGTTTACCACCCAAATACTAATTACAATCCATCACCACACACATTTGCCTAATTATCCCTTTCGCCCTCCTCTCTCCTCTCTTCCTCTCTGGTAAAAACCAATCCAATCTCTGTCTCTATGTGTTTGTTTGTTGTTGTTTTAATCTACTACTTATGAGTGAGATCATACGGTATTTGACCTTCTCCCTCTGACTCATTTCACTTAGCATAATACCCTCAATGTCCATCCATGTTGTCACACATGGCTGGATTTCATCATTTCTTATGGCTGAATAGTATTACATTGTGTATCTAAACCACATCTTCTTCATCCATTTGTCCCTTGATGGGCACTTAGGTTGCTTCCAAGTCTTGGCTATTGTGAATAACGTTGCAATGAGCACAGGGGTGCATGTATCTTCATGCATTGGTGTTTTCATGTTGTTTGGATAAATACCCAGCAGTGGAATAGCTGGGTTGTATGGTAGTTCTATCCTTAATTTTTTGAGGATTCTCCATACTGTTTTCCATAGTGGCTGCACCAGTTTGCACTCCCACCAGCAGTATATGAGAGTTCCCTTCTCTCCACATCATCTCCAACACTTGTTGTTTCCTGTCTTCTTAATTATAGCCATTCTCACGGGCGTGAGGTGATATCTCATTGTAGTTTTGATTTGCATTTCCCTGGTAGTTAATGTTGTTGAAGATCTTTTCATATGCCTGTTGGCCATCTGTATACCTTCTTTGGAGAAACGTCTGTTCAGGTCTTTTGCCCATTTTTAATTGGGTTGTTAGTTGTGTTGTTGTTGAGATGTATGAGTTCTTTATATATTTTGGAGATTAACCCCTTATGAGATACATGGTTTGAGAATATCTTTTCACAATTGTTAGATTGTCTTTTTGTTTTGTTGATGGTTTCCTTTGCTGTGCAGAAGCTTTTTAGTCTGACGTAGTCCTGTTTGTGTATTTTTTCTATTGTTTTTCGTGCTGGGTCAGACATGGTGCTTGAAAATATGTTGCTAAGACCAATGTCGAAGAGCGTACTGCCCATGTTTTATTCTAGAAGTTTCATAGTTTCAAGTCTTACAGTCAAATCTTTAATCCATTTACAGTTAATTTTTTTGTATGGTGTAAGGTAATGGTCTACTTTCATTTTTTTGCATGTGGCTGTCCAGTTTTCCCAACACCACTGGTTGAAGAGACTTTCTTTTCTCTATTGTATATTCTTGGCTCCTTTGTCAAAATTAGCTGTCCATAGATGTGTGGGTTTATATCTGGGCTTTCTATTCTGTTCCATTGATCTGTGTGTCTGTTTTTGTGCCAGGACCATGTTGTTTTGTTTACTATAGCTTTGTAGTATATTTAGAAATCAAGGAGTGTGATACCTCCAGCTTTATTTCCTTTCTTCAGCATTCCTTTGGCTATTCGGTGTCTTTTGTTGTTCCATAGAAATTTTAGGATTCTTTGTTCTATTTCTGTGAAAAATGTTTTTGGAATTTTGATAGGGATTTCATTGAATCTATAGATTGCTTTAGGAAGTATGGACATCTTAACTATGTTAATTCTTCCAATCCAAGAGCATGGAATATCTTTCCATTTCTTTGTGTCTTCTTCAATTTCTTTCAGCAATGTTTTATATTTTTCAGTGTACAGATCTTTCACTTCTTTGGTTAAGTATATTCCTCGGTATTTTCTTCTTTTTGTTGCAGTTATAAATGGGATGGTACTCTTAATTTCTCTTTCTGCTACTTCGTTGTTAGTGTATAGAAATGCAACTGATTTTTGTCTGTTGATTTTGTATCCTGCAAATTTGCCATATTCATTTATTAGTTCAAAAAGTCTTTTGGTGGATTCTTTAGGGTTTTCTATACATAAAATCATGTCATCTACAAATAGTGAGAGTTTCATTTCTTCCTTTCCAATTTGGATCACTTTTCTTTCTTTTTCTTGCCTGATTGCTCTGACTAGGACTTCCAATACTATGTTAAATAGGAGTGGTGAGAGTGGGCATCTTTGTCTGGTTCCTGTTCTTAGAGGGATAGCTTTCAGTTTTTCACCATTGAGGATGATATTATCAACTTACTTTTAAAAGGTAATAAAAATTTCAAGTTATTTACTACCTTCCATATCTACCTTGACAATATATGGATATTATCAACTCTTATCCATTTACCTTCTTTGGCCTATTTTGTTTATTATTTATTTGTATTTAAAACAACTAAGGATATGTGCATAGGTCGTAACTACACAGCAAATTTCAGAAATTCCAGAATCTGAATACACTTTTGTATGTAGCTCCTAGATAAGAAACAGAAAGTTGTAAACGTTCAGAGGCCCCCTGGTTCTCCCTCCCAGTCCCTCCCCCTAAGTGTTATCACTATTCTGAACCTAACAACACAGATCACGCGTTTCCGTGTTTTATTTTATATAAGTGGAGTAACAGTATGAATGTGTTTTTATTCCTTAGGTTTGTGAATATGTCTATGTTGTTGCATGTTGTTGTGAATCTTGCATTGCCATTTTTGTGTAGCATTCTATTGTATAAATATTTATTAATTTAATTGTCCCACTGCGTGTGGGTATGTGAAAGGTTTTTAGTTTGTGTCTATTTGGAATAGTGCTGGTATATAAGTCCTAGAAATTATGGGAGCTATATGTGGCTCGAAATTTGCATAAAACCTATTTTATTGTGATTACATTCATATTGATTTACTTTTGTTTTTATTGTTTTGGAAGCAATACCACGACAATGATGAGTCCTTTAGCATGCATGAGGCAGCTGATATCAATTTGTCCCATTACTGGTGATGTAAACTTTCTTCACTTGGTTCAAGGGCTCTCTGCCAGATTCCTCTACTATAAAGATAACTTTCTAGGTATCACTAAAAGTGTCTTGAAGGTTAATGTGCATAAACCGTGACATTTAATCTGGAATCTCACCTTTCTGCTTAGTTTTCCTTTGCTTGCAGTTTTCTCTGGAAAATGAAGGCTCTCACCTTTGTATACTGGAAATACCGGCTTTTGCAAGTAAAACTTCTAAATTAGTCAGTCCTTGGTCCTGTAAGTTTCCATTTTAGTCCACACTTATGTCGCAAATATTCTACTTTATTTTTGGATTTTCAGAAACAGTAAAAATCATATAATTAATAAATGCTCAAGTAGCTTAAAATTCTATAGTGTAACTCTGGACAAATGATCAACGAATTTTATTTTCAGAGAAATAACTAGGAGTTTGTTGGTTTAAAGAAGAACGGCTTCACAATGGTTCATCTTGACCTTAATCTTCCCCTTTCGTATGGTGATCTGCATCTTTCACTCTAGATTAGAGTTAACTCTAGAAATGCAATGGCATAAAATATTGTTTTCTGTATCTTAAACTTCATTTTCCATTCCTTATTTTTGATTCAGTAGTAGTGGACATGGAGTTAAGGATCTGAAAATTGAAAATGCTTCCTAAGTAGTCTAAGGGGGCTGTCATGAAACAGTGGGTAAATAATATTCTATGAAATTCTGTAAAGTTCTCTCTTCTCTATTGAGCACAGTACTGGATTGGAATTTGAAGAATCTCCAGCAAGAGTCATGTCCCTTTTTTAATAAACAGTTCTTGCTGTCTCAAAACTGTCCCTAGTCACATTGTTGGAGAAAAAAAAAAAAAAAACAGCCCTGAAATATGAAGAGAAAAGGGAGAGTAGCCATATACGCAGGTGGGTGAGAATGAATCAGGATATGACACACGGGAGAAGTCCAAACGTCAAGGAGGAGGCTAGACCTTAAAATTTGAGTTGGGAAGCTCTGCTTCAGTGGAACTGATTTTGGAAGCCTAGGGTTGTTTCTCTTGCTGCCACAGAGGAACGTATCCAGACTCACTCTTATTATCCTCCTAAATTCTTTAAGAATGCTCCTTCTGCTCCAGTGATGTTTTATCACACTCACAGTGAGAGCCAAAGGCCTCCCCTTGGCCAGTTTGGGTCCATTTAATCTGACTAGTCTTCCATTGCTCTTGGGGGCCTGGGAAAAAATGTGTACATACAGAGTTCCTATATGGAGGCCAAAATATGAGTTTCTCCTCCCCTGTCTTTGAGTGTATTTGCCTCCTAAAGACACCAACCAATTCTGCTACAACACGGGGAATGTGGGATGGACTGACTCTCTCCTATCAAATCTTTTGCAGAGCAGGCCTCCCCGTGGAGACTTCCCCATGGACCAACCCCTGGACTCAGAACTCAGAAATGTGCCTGATAGTCTCACAGTCTTTACACTGGCCTCAAAATACAATAACCTTGGCCACGTTATTAAGACATAAATGATGCTGGGCCCTATCAAATAATAATTGATAGAAACTCTGGGGGTGGGACACAGTATATGGTAGTTCTGAAAATTACACAGTGATCCCAATGGGAAGTCAAGGCTGAGAATGGCTTTGCTAAACATTTTTCATCAAACATTCATGTATAAACAAATCATTTGGGTGTCCCATTAAAAAACATATTCTAGGGCTCCACACTCAGACGTTATGACTCCCCATTCTGAGATGAGGTCTGTTAATTTTTTTGTTTTGTTTTGTTTTGTTTTTGGTGAGGAAGATTAACCTTGAGCTAACATCCATTGCCAATCCTCCACTTTTTGCTGAGGAAGATTACCCGTGGTCTAAGGTCCATGCCTATCTGTCTCTGCTATATATGTGCGACACCTGGCACAGCATGACTTGAGAAGTGGTGCATAGGTCCACGCCGAGGATCCAAACCTGCGAACCCCGGGCCACCAAATTGGAGTGCGTGAGCTTAACCACAACGCCACCAACCAGCCCCAACCGTTAATTTGTTTTTTAACAATCACTGAGGTTGCTACCCCAAACCTCATTTCCAGTAGGACTAAGGTAGAGAAAGCAAGAACAGCACACCTGAGCCCCTCACACCCAACTGTGCTATCTCAATACAAATACTGCTTGTTCTCAGTGAAGACCGCTAATAGCTTCTCAAAAGATGACATTCTCTGCTCACTGCTGGCAAGTTGAGAGGGGACTAGAGAAGGCAGTGGTATCTGAGCAAGGCTATTTTTGGGGAAACAACATGTATTCATTCATGAAAGCAATGCTTATTGAGCATCCACTACACACTCACAAGTATGTGAGGATGCACTGGGACCTGGACACTGTGCTGGGAGTCTCACATAGGATATGTGAGTTAATCCTTGCAATACCCTGGGAATTGGGCATTATATGTTCATCTTTCCCAGGAGGATTTAGATGGTGGATTTGCTTTCTTGGGAGTAGAGATTCTTTCTCTTCCCTTTCATCATCACTGATAATAAAAATAATATTTGCTGTGATGTTACAAATATAGATGTAAGAGTGGGAGACAGCAATGAAGTGTGGAGTAGTGGTTCTGAGTGAATTTTGACAAGTCATTCATTTATTCCTGCATTTAGTTAATTTTTAATGTGTGAACTATCCATGGATATGACAGGAATGGAAAACTGAGTGCTGCATGTTAGTTTGGAAGCACAAGTTTTAACCAGAAACATGAAATTCACTCACCAAATTTTAAGTCTTTTTTCTCCTTTATCTAAGTCTGAGCCCTAGGAACCTGCATGCCAGCTCTGAAACACACAGGAGGTGAAGCTGCCAGGATCTCTTGTTTTCTGAGCTCTTTTGAGAAAGGAAGATCTGGGAATGGGAGTGAGCCACGGCAGGGCAACTTTTTGGTCGGAGGTTATTTTCAACAGAAACTGAACTGATGATTCTCTATTAGGCTCTGTAAGCCCCATTTAAGAGGAACCATATTCTGGATGCAAAATCTGGGGCAGCTGAGCTCTGTGACCACAAAATTAGGCCTGATGTATGAAACAGGAAACTGGAGGTGCTGTCACCGACTAGGTGCCTCTAGAAACTCAAAGGTGGGTTTGGAAGCAATTAACTGTTTTTCCAAGTTGTTTCTTTTCCTTTTGTGTGTTAAGGAAATGTAACCACCAGCCATCCTGAAACTGACCAAGCCTCACCATAAGAGTTATGCCCATGACCTTTGCCTTGTTTTTAATGCAAAGATCTCTCCAGGAGGAGCTTAGGCCTTATTATGTGGAAGCATGTTCTCCAACTGAGCCTGTGCAAGCGAATGCCCACCTCTCCCTTGTGAATATTCATTCCCCAACAAAATAAAAGTTCCTGCTTTTCTTTGTTCAGGGGTGCCAAGACTTTGGAAATGATTCCTCATGGCCTGCTATTTGCTGCAAATACACTTTACTTTGTGAGACAACTTTCACTGCTGTAGAGTCTTATTTAACTCCCCAGGAGGCGATCCCGCTTGGTTGGGTATCAGTGTCAGAGAGCCAGCTCTAGAGGAGGGACTGAAGGGTACCTTATGCATTCGTATTACACAGGGTGATTCTGGGCGGTCAGTGCCTGATCCCAGTCTGCTCTCAGGTCATCTGCATCGTTGGAGGTGCTGGATTCAGTTCTTTGAGGGGTTCACCTGCATTTTCTGTGTGCAGATACATGAAGTTCTGAGCACTAGGAAAATGCAGAAATAGGAGAGAGTTTCAAAACCCAGAGGAGTAACAATGCAAGTTGTGGGGATACTGGTCTGGGCTACAGATTATGCTCCCAGCTTACCTGAATGCTGAACTCAGGCATGTAGGCTTCTTTGAGACGAGATTCAAAGTTGTTTGGTCTGGAGACTCCGGCTGGTGAAGGGAGGAGCATGTAACTGCAGGTTTTGGTTTCGGGAGAGCGGTGTGTGCCAGAAGTCCTCTGTGCATAAGTGGAGCATTTAGTGGGAAGCTCTACCTATGCAGGTGGTTGGTGAGTGATTAACAAGGTGAAGTCTGGTCAAGGGAGGGCAGAGTCTCCCTGGTGTCTTATGGGGACGTGCAGGGAGAGGTGGGGAGAGATGGAGTCCTCAGACCATGCTGCACCTGGGCGAAATGCTTAAGTGCTAGATGAGAAAAGTGCTCAAAATGAATGGTGGTGCTGTGTGGTGTTAAAAGATAAAGTGACACGCATGTCTTCAAGAGTTAATTTGAGCATGCATCTATTCATGTCAAGCAGCTCCAAGCCAAAGGTGGTTAGAAGCGCTCCACCAACAGGAACTAGGGGAGAGGTGTTTATAGAGAAGACACAGAAGCAAAGCAAGGAAAGCATTTCATTGACTGTAGCTAAAGCAGTTGCCTTTTCTTGGAAAGCCTTGTTGGCTGGTTATGACTGTTGTTCTTAAATCCATTTTCTCAGATTCCACCGCATCAACACTGGATTAAGTTGTGGTTTGCTTACATAGGCTTGCAAGGCATGAAAGCCAGCTCAGTGTAATGGCCTCCATGTTTCATTACTTTAAGAGTGTAAGCACAGTTGGTGGGGATTATGATTTTCATCCATTTGCAAGGGTAATTTAGGAAATTGTGCATTCTTACCTTGGGTGGACAAAATCAAGGTGGTGCAATAATCTCATGGCCCAGAACCACCCAGATAATCCGCAGGTGCACAAATCAAAGATACACATTCCATTATGAGTGTGAAAGTAGGTGAAAGACACATGGAAATACATAAATGTATAAACAGAGAGTGTTTCAGTACAGGTGTTTTGTTCATAACTACCATGGAATATGTTGTTTTAGGGAATGCAGTAGATCTGTTTCTATTGGTATGAAACATCACCCTCATATAATCATTCGTTAAGGAAAGCAATTTGATTGACAGTAAGTTCGATATGATGATATTTACGTAAATATTGAACCAAATACAAAATATTTTAGTGTGTGTGTGCTGTTTCAATTTCAGAATGTATCTGAAATTGCATAAGAAGGAGGATACACCTCAAATTGAAGTAAACTGTTATTGATTGGGGGTAAGTAATGGAAATTTTTACTTTATTTTGTGAAGTATTTTATCATTTTATGTTTATTATTTTATAATTTAATTTGTTTCTGTGTGCAGTAGTTTTCTACCACTGCCATAACAAATTACCACCCATTTAGCAGATTAAAAAGCATCCTGCAGTTTACAAGTCAGAATTCCAGTGGGCTTGGCTGGGCCTTCTGTTATGGTCTCACAAGATCAAAATCAAGGTTTTATGAGGCCTGGGCTCTTATCTGAAGCCTCCAGGGAAAAAGCCACATCCAGGCCCATTCAGGTTCTTGGCAGAATCCATTTCCTTTTCATGGTTTCCACAGGACCCCCTCCATGGTCACACCTTGCACCTGGTATCCCCCCAAAAAGAGAGAAAATATTGTCCATTGTTTACTCAAAATATTGCCTCTGCTCCTTTACTATATATTCCATTGACGAGATCATCCAGGTAGTTTATTGAGTAACGTTTTTGCCTCATGGGTGCAAACTGGAAACTATTCACAATTAAGTTGTGAAAGAAATGCGTCAGGAAAATGATTAATAGGGTAATAAATTAGTGACCTGCAGTCCACCCCCTGCAACCTCCATCACAGCCACCACCATTCCTCCCCTCCCACCATCTCTATCCTCCATTGTGACCTCAATCTCTCCACTCCTCTGACTTTAATATATCCAGTAGTCCTAACTCTCCCCCTCCAAATGACCCTTCTAGTCTTCTTTATTGCTGTCCCAATGCATCCTGTGCGTTTTAGACCTCCATCCCTATTAAACCCATATCCCCCTGATTCCAGTGCCCTCACCCAAACTTCCTTCCCTTCCATTACCCTCAAACCCTTCATTGTCCATCCCTTTCTTCCCCCTTGCCATTTATCCTCTCCCCATTCCAATTGCTTCAGCCCATTCCTTGTGTCCTCTATGTCCACAGCCCTCAATGTCCAGACCATCAACTGTCAGGCATCCTTAGCTTTGTCATGACCCTGCACCCATCTCGCCAACCCTACAATCCCAGACTCTTTCTCCTGAGGCCTTTAGCCTACTGATGCCCACGATCCTCCCAGTTCCCTTCATCCCCCTCTACCCACTTTAACTTTCTGTGTCCATTTTGTTCCCCAGGATCCTTCTTCCCTTCCCACCTTTGATCTCTGGTAGGCTCACAAAATACCTGCTGACTCCACTGACAACCAAGTACCCCCTTCCACCCATATGTTCTTTAACCTTTTATAGGCATTTATATTCTTGTGCCTCATACCCAACCCTGCCTTTTAACTTTCTTTTGCCAGTAAACACCCCATCTCCATCATCCCCTTCATGTCCTTATTCCCTCAACAGGCAATATCCCTCATATCCTTATTTTCCTTGAACACTCTTCCACCTTATACCCCGAACAATCCACAGTCAATTTTAACCTCTTGGTGATTTTTAAGTACCTTTTAGCCCTGCTTTGGGTTGAATTGTTTTCCTTACATAAATATATTCAAGTCTTAAACCACAGTACCTGTAAATGTAACTTTACTGGGCAAAAATATCTTTGCAGATGTAATCAAGTTAAAATGAGGTCATACTGGATTTGGGTCAGCCCTAATTCAAAGACTGCTGTCCTCAGAAAGAAAGGGATGTTTGGACATTCAGAGAATGGTGTCTGATGATGGAAGCAGAGATTGAGGTGATGCATCTACAGGCCAAGGAAGGCCAAGGAGAGCTAACAACCACCAGAAGTTAGAAAGAGGAAAGGAAAGACTCAGTCCTAGAGATGTCAGGTAAAGTATGGCCCTACCGACTTGATTACAGACTTCTAACCTCCAAAACTGTCAGAGAATATGTTTCTGTTGTTTTGCCAGCCAGTTTGTGGTAATGTGCTACTGTAGACCTAGGAGACGAACACAGATTCTCTGTCCTCGTCCTTCCCCTCCACTCTCTATTACCTCCTGTCCACAGACTCTCTGCCTCTCCATCTTATCCCTTCACACTTTTTCCCCCGTGCCTTCTTTCTTACTCCACTGTATCACTCACCCACACACTATCACTTCTCCAAACTCGCCAGTCTTCAAGCCATGTACCTTGACCTAAAGCGGCAATGCTCAGAGTACTCTTTTAAGTGCTGCACATTGTGAATCTACTCCTTGTGGAGTTTTGCTGTGTTAGAAGGAGTGTGAAGGGTAGAAAGAGCTGCCATGTTCAGGCACTAAGACTGTAGTTCTTACTATTTTTCACTTATGAACAATTTAGGGAGCTACAGGAATACCTTATTTTATTGTACTTCACTTTATTGTGCTTTGTACATATAGTATTTTTACAAGACCTTCCACCAGCAAAAAGATTATGACTCACTGAAAGCTCAGATGATGTTTAACATTTTTGAGCAATAAAGTTTTGTTTTTTTATTATTATTATTTTTTTGGTAAGGAAGATTAGCCATGAGCTAACACCTGTTGCCAGCCCTCCTCTTTTTGCTGAGGAAGATTGGCCCTGTGCTAACATCTGTGCCCATCCTCCTCTACACTATATGTGGGACGCCTGATACAGCATGTCTTGCTAAGCAGTGCGTAGATCCGCACTTGGGATCCGAAACCATGAACTCCAGGCCACCGAAGCGGAGCCTGTGAACTCAACCACTACGCCACTGGGCTGGCCCCTGAATAAAGTATTTTTTAATTAAGGTATGTGCATTCCTTTTTTAGACATAATGCTATTTCTCACTTATTAGAACACAGTATAGCATAAACATAAACTTGTATACACTGGGAAACCAAAACAATTTTTGTGACTCACATTTTTGTAATATTAAATTGATTATAGTGGTCTGGAACTCAACCTGCAATAACTTTGATGTATTTCTGTAAACTCCCTCATGTGATTGAGTGAGATTTTATGAACCTGAGTGTGACTGTGGGAGCTTGTCATTGTAATTGTTTTTTATAAGTGTGTAAGAATGTGAGTGTGAGTCTATATGTGTTGTGTGTGGTGTATGTTTGTGAGTGAGTATGTAAGTGACTGTGTGTGTGAGTATGCGATTGTGTATTTGACTGAGTGTTAATGCATGTTTGTCTTTGCATCTGTTGGTGTGTATATGTGGTCTGTGTGAGTATAGAATATGGGTTGTTCTCTATTACAGCTCTAATCTGTGACTTGAAAATTGAAGTGGCATAATATAGTGGACAGGGGTCACATGTGGGTTTTTTTGTTTCAAATGTGAAAGGATTGAAGTCATATTTTGTATTTTTTCAATAATTACAAAAGTAATGCTTATTACACAAATAATGTGTGAGAACTTTGGCAACCTTTCAATGCCCTTGAACTTAGTAGAATTATCTTAACTAATCTTTTTAAAAATGGTAGAATCTGCTAATGAAATAATTTATTTCTGGTCCTTTTTTTGTGAAAGGCTCTTGTGTAACATTATCTGTCTTTAAGGATATTTTTCTGTTTGAAATTCTTATCAACCGTGAGATCAATATTGTTAGATTACATTTTTCCACCAAATGTAACCCCCGATGTCCATACTATTTAATTTCCAAACTAATTTGCATTGGTTTGTGAAATTAGCCTACTGTAAATTATTGTCATTTCATTTTAATTGTTATATCATGAAAATCCTTCTCATATTGTCTTAGTCCTTTTCTCTGCTCTTAGATTAAGGTGCAGCTCAGTGGTCAAAGATTAAGAAAGAACTCAGATTCAGGCAGAAGAGTTTCTCATGGAAGCAAAGAATCAAGTGAAACATGCAAGCTTTGTGCCATCCCTCTTGTGTCAAACTTCAGCTTTGTCTGTTCTCCGTGCAAGAGCCTTTTGGCCCCCAATGATGATGGAAAAGAGCTTCTGCCAAACACTCTAACAGTCTCAGAGTTTTATGACCTCATTATAGAGACTTATAATTGCTTTTGATAATTAGCAACTAAGGAAACAGTTTTAAGAAATATTCTCAGCTCCGTAAGCATGCAACTTCATTGTGTATCTTTACTTTTATGGCGCAGGTGTGTGTGTGTACATACACATACATATGTGCGTGTATACAAACATATATATGTATTTTTTATACATATATAATGACGTCAATATCATTAGGTCAAACTAGCTGTTTTGTCTAAATATTTTAATGCGTAATATTTTGCATCAGGGTTGTAGTGTTATTACAGTGAGAGCTATAATAAAATATCTCCTAAGTTTGTGGAGTATCCATTCTGCTCCTGTAGAAATCCGGAAGACACAAATTTCCCATAAACAAGGAAAACCCTCCTCTTTCAAATGGTTATTTATAACCTACTCCAAATTTAATGACAAGCTGCACCATAAACTCTTCTTCCTCACTTTGAAGACATGAGAGTGAACCCCAACAACACATTTTACCAATATGGTCAATTGATATAATCATTAAATTAAAAAAATCACTTTGTACAGAACCCAAAATACATGCCATTTGATCCAAGACCTGTATATTTTTAAATTGTTGATGCTCACTTGGTATCTTTAAGCAAGCACCCATTTTTTTACCCTCCTTTGACACAATGAAGTTCACATATGGCCATTTTCAGGTGAACATAAGTTAGCTATGCTAAGGAACCACCATAATTTCATATTTCAAATGAATACCATCTCTCTAAGATGAAATGTGTAATACTTGTAACTTGACCACAATTTCTTTGCTACCCAAAACTGAATTTGTGATGCAGCTTGATTCCAGGCCACTTCATTGTTTTGTTGGTCCATTTCTTCTTCAGTTTCTGGAATGTCCATCACATATGTGCATGCTTTTTGACATAATTTGTCCTAAATTCCCATGCTTAGTTAACATCAGGAAAATTTTAATTTATGATATGGAAAATTACTCGCTCAAATATTTCTCTATAATCTACAGATTGTTTTAGGATCTAATGTTTTATTATGCATAGACTTGAACTTTTCCATTATAAGCATTAATGAAATTTCAATTACACAAGTGCATAATAAAGCATAGCATTTCATTTACAATTGCCATTACAGTTTACTTTTAATTATTGGGGCAAAGCTCAGTCTCTCTTGGTCATTACTTCCCTTTAATGTGACTGTTTAATAATTATGCTTAGGACTCAGGGAGATGAGTGCATAAAGAACTGAATATTGTTAAAAACACGATTTACATTTATCTGATTATATTAGGAGAATTTGTATTCCTAATGCAGTCACAGGAGAAGGCGGATAGTCTAGAGTCATGGCTCATGAGGAGAAAGGGGCAGACAGTTGGGAAACATGCAGCAAATAGCGCAGAGATGTTCACCATCAACCAGTTGGGATAATTAAAGAGTGCAATACAAACTTGAAATATGGAAGAGAGAGAGTAAGACGATACAAAAGTACTGACCAGGACAAGGATGCTTTGGGTAGCTCTGGTCTCAGGGGAGGATCTGAGGGAAACGTTAGCTCTATGAATATGTTGGACTTGTTTCTTGTGCCTTTACAGCATGAAAACCATGCAGCCACTGGCCCAGATCATGTGCCCCAAAGATAAAACATCAGTGAGTAATAGCAATGCTACAAGTACTGAGACTGTGTTTTCCCCTGGCCATGTAGAAGAACACTATCCAAAATCTTTTTTCTTTGTGGTGTTTTTGCCACTCAATTTGCCAGTCACATATATAGGAAAAATGAAATTTATCAACATGTATAGCATCCAGTTAAGAAACATGTAGGACTCAATGCACTTGGGTGCTCTCACTTTAAGCTCTGCCCACCTGGAGTTCCAGGGACTAATTGTGATCACCTGGAAGACATTCACGGGGCAGGTGGTGCCAATGGACACACCTTTACCCACTCTGTGAACATAGGAAACCAGCTTGCATGCAAGATCATGGACGAAATCTTTCAACCCAAAGCCTGCCATTGTCTGGGGGACTCCTTTAGAAAGAATAACGAAGCAGTTGGCTATGGTCAGGTGTTTAAGAATCAAATCTATGGACCTTAACGTGCAGCCAGTGGGAAAAAGGGAAATATAATGTAAGGAAGAGAGAAATTCCCTAGGATTCCAACTAGAGTCTGTAGTAAAAATATCTTGCCTATAGCCAAGTGCCTCACGGCCATTCTGCTCATTTCCAGATGACTGACATTCATCTTCACGGCCAGAGATTCCTGCATGGAAATATGAGGCAAGAGTTATAGGTAGCTGTCAACGGAAATTCATGTTTTGCATTTACTACTAGCTCCTATTCAAAAATATTTACAAAAATTTGTTTTTATTTTATTAAGAGGCTTCCAATTCTTGACCACATTGACCTTTACATAACAATTTTTACAAATCATTGGTATGAACACTGTACACAGAGTAAGTTTTTAAATCTTCACAACTCTGTGATATAGGCACTTATGTGATTTCATTTTGCAGAGGAAAATAAATGAGGCACAGAATGGTGAGTCAATTTGCCAAAATGAACACACTGCTTAGGAGCAGAGTGGCTGGGCTTCTAGCAAAGACAGGGCTCTAACGTCTATGCTACACTAATAAACCGAGACAGCTTGACTTCCAAGTAATTCAGATCTGTATTTTGTTGTGTTCCTTATACTTTGCTATTTTATTTTAGACTGATAGTGTTTTATTATTATTTTGGTTTCTGCAAGTTTCTTTTTATGTATAAATATTCATTTTATAGGTCAATATCTCTTACGAAAGATTTGGCATTCCTTGTTATTGCAGTATAACACTAAAAGAATCTGCCCCATGACAAACTTGGACATAATGAACACAGGATTGACTCAGTCTTGGAAAAGACTTACTTGCTTTTATGCCAGGATCAAAAGTGCAATGTCTCGTAGCACAGTAATTGAACAGTAACATCACATTATGAAACAGTCTATGTGATACACTATGAGATGTGAAACTGAAATCTTTGATAAAACATTGTAGTGTAGAAATGAAATTATTACTATTTTCAGATCACATATGTATTCATCCCTGAGTTAAGTGAAACTGTTGACAATGAGGTGACATTTGTGAAATCTTGTGAATTTTATAAAGTTGTAGAGAAATGTGTGTTAAGCTTGAGCTTGATATGAAAATAATTTTAAACCAGAGAAAATACCACAAGATGCATTTGAGTCTGACACTGCTGTCTGAAACACACAAACACAAAGTTACCTTTCCTTAAATGCTCTTTTCCTACCTCTAAGATGGAAAACAGTCTCACTGTAATCATCAGAAAATGGATGTTCCCACTGGAGACAGAATTAATGCCTCTCGTAACTGCATCATAACCCATAGTTAGATAAAACGTTTCTATTCCATAAACTGCTATTCCGATGCTGTTCTTGCATAGAATTACATGATTCTGATAGATTCATACAGCACTTTGTTACAAGCGTGGATGTATTACAGGCATCCCGCCAATAATCCTGAAAAGTTAATCTATGATTTCAAAGTCAGATTTACTGAAGAGAAGATGGATTTAAGAATTATAGTCCTGGGGGAGAAGTCAAGATGGCAGCGTAGGCAGACTCTGAACTCACATCCTCCCGCGGACACAGCCGATTTACAACTACTCATGGAAAAATTACCCCTGAGACAGAACTGAAAACTGGATAAGAGGAACTCCTGCAACAAAGGACAATCCTAATTGAGGTGGAAGAGGCAGAAACTCCCTTCTGGAGAGGAAAAACGCAGCCTTCACAAGCTGCCAGCTCCACGGAAGCCTGGGAGCAGCCCAAAGATATGCAGCCTCCCTGGAAGGAGCGGGGCCCTGAGCCGGGGAGCGCCCTCGCTGTGGGCATTTTGTGGACCCAGTACAATCAAGACAGGTGGCATAATATCTGACTTTGCCTGCTACTAAAACATTGGGGAGTACCCCCAGACAAGCTGGTTCACAAAGAAATTAAAACCGACTCCTAAAGGGTCCCCACACAAACTCATCCATTTCAGACACCGTCCAATTTACAATTGCAAAAAAAAAAACAACAAAATACCTAGGAATAAACTTAACCAAAGAGGTGAAAGAGCTGTACACGGAAAACTATAAAACATTGCTGAAAGAAATTGAAGAAGACACAAAGAAATGGAAAGATATTCTGTGCTCTTGGATTGGAAGAATTAACATAGTTAAGATGTCCATACTTCCTAAAGCCATCTATAGATTCAATGCAATCCCTATCAAAGTTCCAACAACATTTTTCACAGAAATAGAAGAAAGAATCCTAAAATTTATATGGAACAACAAAAGACCCCGAATAGGTAAAGGAATCCTGAGAAAAAAGAACAAAGCCGGAGGTATCACACTCCCTGATTTCAAAATATACTACAAAGCTATAGTAACCAAAACAGCATGGTACTGGCACAAAATCAGACACACAGATCAATGGAATAGAATCGAAAACCCAGAAATAAACCAACACATCTATGGACAGCTAACCTTTCACAAAGGAGCCAAGAACATACAATGGAGAAAAGAAAGTCTCTTCAACAAATGGTGTTGGGAAAACTGGACAGCCACATGCAAAAAAATGAAAGTATACCCTTACCTTACACCATACATAAAAATTAACTCCAAATGGATTAAAGACTTGAATGTAAGACCTGAAACTATGAAACTTCTAGAAGAAAACATAGGCAGTACGCTCTTCGACATCGGTCTTAGCAACATATTTTCAAGCACCATGTCTGATGGGGCAAGAGAAACAATAGAAAAAATAAACAAATGGGACTACATCAAACTAAAAAGCTTCTGCACAGCAAGGGAAACCATCAATAAAATGAAAAGACAACCTAACAATTGGGAGAAGATGTTTGCAAAACGTACATCTGATAAGGGCTTAATCTCCAAAATATATAAATAACTCATGCATCTCCACAACAAAAATCTACCAACCCAATTAAAAAATGGGCAAAAGTCCTGAACAGACATTTCTCCAAAGAAGATATACAGATGGCCAACAGACACATGAAAAGATGTTCAAAATCATTAACTATCAGGGAAATGCAAATCAAAGCTACAATGAGATATCACCTCACGCCCGTCAGAATGGCTATATATTAACAAGACAGGAAACAACATGTGTTGGAGAGGATGTGGAGAGAAGGGAACTCTCATACACTGCTGGTGGGAGTGCAAACTGGTGCAGCCACTATGGAAAACAGTATGGAGATTCCTCAAAAAATCAAGGATAGAACTACCATATGATCCAGCTATTCCACATCTGGGTATTTATCCAAAGAGCTTGAAAACACCAATGCGTAAAGATACACGCACCCCTGTGTTCATGCAGTGTTATCCAGCACCTCTTATAGTTACAATTTTTTTCCTTGTGATGAGAACTTTTAAGATCTACTCTCGGGGCCGGCCCAGTGACATAGCAGTTAGGTTCATGTGCTCTGGTTCAGCAGCCCTGGGTTCACCAGTTCAGATCCTGGGTGCGGACCTATGCACTGCTCATCATACCATGCTGAGGCAGAGTCCCACGTAGAGCAACTAGAAGGATGTACAACTATGACATACGACTATCTACTGGTGCTTTGGGGAGAAAAAAGGATAAAAGGAGGAAGATTGGCAACAGACGTTAGCTCAGGCCCCATCTTCCTCAAAAAAAAAAGAAACAAAACTACCCTCTTATCAACTTTCAAATACACAATATAATATGTTAGCTTTAGTCATTGTGTGGTACATTGCATTCCCAGAATTTGTTTATCTTACAACGAGAAGTTTGAACCTTCATCCAATCACCCCCCATCTCAGGCAGCCACAAATGAGATCTCTGTTTCTATGAGTTTGCATTGTTTAGATTCCACATATAAGCGAGATCATATACTTTCTCCTTCTGCTGTATTTCCCTTAATAACCTAATGCCCTCAAGCTTCATCCATGATTTTGTAAACTAGGATTTCCTTCTGTTTATGTCTGAATAATATTTCATTGAATATATATCTCTTTTCTTTCTCCATTCTTCCACTGATGGCCCCTTATGTTGTACCTGTGTCTTGGCTATTACACATAATGCTGCAATAAACACGGAGGTGCAGATATCTCTCAGGATAATGATTTAGTTTCTGAAGAAAGCAATTTTTAAAAGAGTGTACTTCATTTTACTGTGACTGCTCATTGTAAACCTTTTGGTCCAACTTTTTGGGAGTTCTCATTTCATTTCATGGTCGAGGAAGAAATAGAAACCTAGGCATATTGGGCATATATGACAGTGGTTTCTTATCTTTCCTGAGAAATCTATACGGCAAGAAGCCGCTTGAAGCAGACCCTGACTTCAGAGTAGTGGGAAGTAACTTCAGTCCCAGGATTACCAAGGCAGAAAATGTGCAACTCTTTTCCATGGGACAGAGCTGTACCATACTGGAGAGAGCTCTTGTAGGTTGGTCTTATCTCTTGTCCAAACTGCCCACCTGGAGGGAATAATTGACAGTGGTTTTTCTGTCTTAGAAACTCTGCTCCTCATTTGCTTGTATTTCTCTGACCCATCATCCACCTGTCATCTGTTCATCAGTGGACACAGGGGCACTCCTGTGTCCTGCCTACTCTCCTCTGGGCAGGTACCAGCATAGGGAGGTACTGGCATAGACTGGAGAGGGTGGAAGAGGCCAGGGAGTTTGTCCCTCTTCTACTTTGCCACAGTTGGCGTCTAAATCAGGGGCTGTGTCTTTGCACCAATGATGGTGCTGGCTCCTGGGCTCCAGGAACACCACCTCCTCCCCATTGTCCCTCTAGTCCTGCAGGTGGAAGGAGCTTCCAGCTACTGCTCATCTCTGTGGCCCCTCAACATTCCCTCTGAGTAAAACACCCTGAGGGGATTATTTTTCCTCACTGAACATTAACTGGAATATAAATACAAAAAAGATCTGTTATATGATGCATTGTGTCTTAAATTTATAAAATAGAATATGTGAAAATTCTGTTATAAAATATTCTGCTTTTGGGAAGATTTATGGTTATGAAAAAAATATCAGATTATATCAAGGAAACTCAAAAAAGGGAAGAGGGAAATACAAGACTGCTAAGTGAGAGAAAGACTGTTTCAAATATAATGTATTTAATGATATATACAGTATATATGTACTTAAAATATGATAAAAGCTTTTTAAATTATTGAGTACAAAAATTACACTATGTATAGTAAAATATATTCAAGGAAGCACACCAAAGTATAGAATAAAATTACAGTGAAGAAAAAATATTACAACCAGTTTCCTTTAGCATTGCTGTTGTTTACTATTTATTATAGGAGTAGAATCTCTCTCATCACAACTCTCCCTGCAATGAGACTGGCTCATAACTGTGCTTCAGATTCTGTGATGGATGAGGGCATAGATGACTAAACATGGTGAGACTCAGATAAACTATATTTTTCTTATGAGTTGAGGGATTTATTTACTTCTCTTAGTGCACACACAGAAGAACCTGGATACACAGCATTCATGGTTCATGAGAATAAAGAGGCTGGCAGTTGGGAAACAAGCCTTGATTAAGGCAGACGTGTTCACCAGCCATGAAGTGGTTTCATCACAAATAGAAAAACAAATATTAATGGTGGAAGAGAGAATATGGAAGGATGTGTAGGCACTCCCCAGGACCAGGATGCTTCGAGTAGCTCTGGTTTCAGGGGAAGATCTTGACAAGATGTTCTGTCTATGAATATGTTGGACCTTCTGCTTGTGCCTATGAGAATGAAAATCGTGGAGCCACTGGCCCAGGTCACGAGTCCCAAACACAAAACATCGTGGGAGAATATCAATGCTCCAAATACTGAGTCTGTGTCTTTGTCATTAAGTGTAGCAGAACAGTATCCAAAGTCTATAGTTTTGTGATATTTTTACTGTTCCATTTGTCTGTCATGATAATAGGAACTCTAATATTTAATAGCATATGCAGAACCCAGCATAGGACATTGGGGGGGCCAATGTACTTTAGAGCCTTTACTTTAAACTCTGTCCACCTGGAGTTCCTGGGGCTGATCATGATGGCCTGGACAACACTCAGGAGGCAGGTAGTGCTAACAGACCCACCTCTGGCCACTCTGTGTACATAGAAAACCAGTTTGCATCCAAAATCATGGAGGGAATGTTTCAACCCAAAAGCTGCCATGGTCTCTGGGATTCCTCTAGAGACAATGACAAAGGAGTTGGCTACAGTCAGGTGACTGAGAATGAAATCTATGGGCTTTGACCTACACCCACCAAAGTAAAGGAAGATATAAAGATATAAAAGTGAGAAATTCCCTAGGATTCCAATGACAGTCTGGAATAGCAAGATCATTCCAATTTTCAAATCCACGGAGGCCGTTCTTTTACTGTCCAGGGCTCATCACTAACATTCAAAAACAGATCATTCTTCAGGGAAAAGGAGTTATGGGCTACCTTTTTCACAGAAAAAAATTCAAATATTCTTCAGTTACCATTAACTATCCTTAAGAATTTTTCTAAAATACATTCTTTAATGAAATTTCCAGTTGGATGTGTTTCTTTATATAGTGCTTACAATCTACAGCCAGCTCTTATTAATTTTTAGTTTAGTTAATCTAATATAGTTAGCTTTCACAAATCTATGTGTTAGGACCTATAGTAATTCTCCCTTTAAAAACATAGATCATTTAATGGGAATGGGTTTAAGCGGCTCCTCTAAATATTGGTAGAGTCAGGGTGTGAACCTGGGTAGCCTGCGTGCACTGCCATTTGTGCTTATTCTGTGCTATACTATCGTAGCCCCCAGTTGTGTTCTTTAAATAATGCGAGAATATGCGTATCTGGTCATACTTGAAAGTCGGCTTATTTATAGGTTTGATTGTGTTAATTTCCCTTTTTTGTCTGTAAATAGTTCTTCTGTAAAACAGTATCAATTGTGAATAAAGATTCAAAGGTCTTAATAAAATGTAGGCGCAGTAAATAATTTCCTATGACCAAATTTGATTTCCTGAAGATGGATCAATATAGGATAGTAAAGAAGTAGTAATATCACTTTTTTGCCAATGGTATCCACCACAGAAATTATATATAATATTGGGCTGTGCTCTAAGCTAAAGCATATGAAATTTAAACACATAATAAATACATAGTACATAATACATAAAAATACATAATGAAATAGAACCTAAGTTAGACACTAGTGAACATAAAATTATTTTAAAAATTTATTGAAATCATGTGTGATTTGGGAATAATGTAAACTTCAAGACAAATATATATCAGTGGAATTTTGAGGCCTGAAATCTTGTGCACTGAATAATTTGCTATGGTACAAACAGGAGGATAAGCCTGAAAATGAAGTCAGAATTTTTAAAACCAGGCAAAATATCATAAGACGCATTGGAACTTGAAAAATGCTGAAGATCTTAATCTTTCTGCTGTCTGAATTCCTCAGTTGTGAAGTTAAATTTTCCTGCAAGTCTCCTTTATTAACTTCAGGAATAAAAATTGTCCCATATTGAAAAACAGAATGCAGACATTTTCAGAAGAGACATGATTACCATCTCTATTAAGCATATCAACCACGAGTTAGAGAAAATTAACTCATTTTCAGCAATTGCCACTTAGTCCCATTGTTTATGCAGAGAGACGGATGATTCGATTAGCTCAAACTCACCATATGTACATAACTTCCAGTGAAATAACTATACTAAAAGTGAAAATTTCTCTGTAATCTCTGTTGAGTACATTGAATAGCAGATTAATAGATGAATGACAGTGTTAAGGATCATAGAAGTAAGAATTTATGACAGCTTAGAGCAAACTCTAACAGCCATCATTAGTGAGAATCATGTTAAAATACGACAGTTAGAGATTGATATAAAGTCTTGGACCTCTGGGGACTTTCCAAAGCTCTTCCAGTGCCCAAGGAAGGGGGCTTACAGTAAGCTTTGGCATTGACCACTTTGTACTCCAGAAATACCCCTTTTCCAGACATGAGAACCGACCCTGATCTGCCTCATTGCCTTATAGACTCTGTCTCTCAGACTGAAATAGAACAGACTCACCCAACTCGTTTCAGCTGCCAGGAAGGTGGGCTCAGGTGACAGTCATGACAGTCCTTGCTTGTGTGTGAGGGAGGCAGCCAGACTCTATAGAATGGACCTGTGATTCTGTGACCTCATCTCCCCACAGAAATAATGCCATTATTACTTCATTTGTAGTTTCAATGACACTGCACAATTATACAGTTGAGACCAATCAAAAGAAAACCAAAAACCTTTCTTCAAGTTCCAGATTCCTGGAAACAATTAGAAGTTTCTAGTGAGCAGCTCCAAAGAGACAGGTTGTGTTTGTGAGAGACTTTTCCTTTTCCATAATACCTGGAGACAGACGGGGTCTCATGTAGTGGAAGCAGAAAATGTTGAGATCTGACAGTAAGGGGAATCACATTGAAGCACATGTGTTTAATTGGATCCTGTGCTTCCTGAAAAGTTCATTTACCCCAAAATGTAATTATATGTTTATCCCCAGTCTCCTGAATTGTAGAATAAGGAACCTTATGAGCATAGGCATGGAAGGATACAAATGGCTTGAGAAGCCATTTTCAAGAAGATAAGAGTGGAAAAAAGAACATGACGGTTGGAACTCATGTGAAAACTCATTAGAGATCATTGTAGAATCAGTGTAAGTTAATTGGGAAGTATAATTGACCTGTATATTTTCTAGGAATACACATTTTTAAAATACTGATGCAAGAAAAGGTAAAAACTCTGAGCTAAACATTATCCATAGAAGAAAACGGTATATTTAACAAAGAGCTCCATCATAAAAATTGCACTACACGATATGATTTATCAGTAAAATTCTATTACTCTTAATTATTGGAAAAACTCATGCTTTCCAGGTCACTCAACAGAATTGAGGAATAATGCTTGCAAATGATTTACAAAAATCATCACAAATAAGTTTGACACATCTCTCATATGCTTTGGAATCCGTTATTAAATATTGTATTAGCAATATCAGCAACCTTAAAAGATATAGCAAGATCAAGTGCAACTTTTACCAGGATTACAGTGATTTAACTACTAGGAAATATTTTAGTATAACTAATTACTTTGTAAAGATAGGGAGAAAGAGATATGATCAACTTGACAGATGCAAGCAAAGCAACTTGGCAAAATTCTAAGTTGTTGATGGTAGAAAATGACACAAGATAGTAGCGGATATGTAGTAGCAGATATGTACTCAACCTGATAAAAAATGTCATTGAGCCCCAACACAATTTTACCTGTAAAAAAACAACACATTAATTCCCACTAACATCAGAAAGAATACTATGAGACCAATATTGCCTATATTATTCAGCACTTTATTGGAGGTATCAGTAAAGGCATTTAACTTTAGGAAATAAAGCGGTAAAATTATCTTTGTTTGCAGAGCATATGGACATATATTTGGAAAGCCCAAAGAAACAGTGGAAAAATGTATTACAAAAATAAAAGAATAAAATTATCTAATTGGTAGTAACATAAATATATAGCACACAAGTCTTCATATGTACACATTATAATCAATTCCAAGGTACTATAAAAGGAAGGGTGCAATTAAAAATATAAAATCAAATAAGAGGAAAACCAACAAGAAATGGGCAAAGCCTATATGAAGACAATTATCAAGCATTCCTTATATAAATAATGCAGATTTGAAGAAAAGGTAAAATCCAACCATTTCCTTGGGTATTGTGTTTGTCTGCTCAGGTTGCCATAACAACAACAACAACAACAAAAAACCATTAACTGGACTGCTTAAACCACAGAAATGTATTTCTTACAGTATTGGAGGCTGAGTAGTTCAAGATCAAGGTGCAAGCTATCTTGGTTCCTTGTGAGGCCTCTCCTGCTGTATTGCAGAGAGCAGCCTTCTTGCTGTGTTTTCACACATCAGAGAGAAAGCAAGCTCTCCGGTGTCCCCCACCCCCATGACTTCATCTAACCCAAATTGTCTCCCAATAATCCCATCTCACATATTATCACACTTGGTGTTAGGCCTTCAATATATGAATTTTGAGAAACACAAACATTTTCCATAACAGGAAGGTAAATTTTATGAATATATATCTGTATATATACATATATAACTTGAGATTGGTGAGTTATAAAATATGTTAAATTAAATGATAAAGCATCTGTAATTAAATCAACGTGTTATTATCAACAGAGTGACCTTGGAATTATAAAGTCATAAATAGACCAAAGTGTAAAGAAATTTCCATTAAAAAATAAGGATAGTAGTGAAAAATGTTTTTATTGTGATAAAAAACTCATAACATCAGATTTACTTTCTTAGCCAATTTTTTATTATATCATGTAATATTGTCCATTATAAGAGTAATGTTATACAACAGATCTCTGTAAATTTTTCATCTTGCGTGACTGAAACTCCCAATCTATTGAACAGTAGCTCACCATTCCCCTTCCATCAGCCCCTGGCAATCATCATCTACTTTCTGTTTCTATGACTTTGACTACTTTAGATAACTCATAGAAGGGGAATCATGCAGTGTTTGTCCTGTGATTGGCATGTTTCACTGAGCACAATTCTTAAAGGCTCAACCATGCTGCAGCATATGACAGGATTTTCTTCCTTTTTATGGCTAACTTTCCATTGTATGTATATACCAATTTTCTTTATCCATTCTTTTCTTGATAGACATTTAGGTTCTCTCCACCATGAGGCTATGGTGAGTGATGCTGCTATGAACTTGGTAGTGCAAATATCTCCTTGAGATCCTGATCACAATAATTTTGCATAAACACTCAGATGTAGGATAGCTGGATCATATGGTACTTCTATTTTTAATTTTATGAGGAAACTTCATTGTGTTTTCTGTAGTGGCTGCACCATATCACATTCCTATCAAAAGTGCACAAGGGATTCAATTTGTCCACTTCCTTGCTATCGTTTCTTAGTTTCTGTTTTGTTTTGTTTTTGTTTTTCCTGGCCATCCTCAGAAGTGTGTGGTGATATCACAGTGAGTTTACATTTTAATTTGCATCTCCTTGATGATTAGTGATGTTGAGCATCTTTTCCTATACCATTGGCCATCTGTTTATCTTCTTTTGATAAATTTCCTTCAAGTCCTCTTTTCATTTTTTAATTTCATTTTTTAATTTTAGCTTATTGTCATTTTTTGTCATGAAGTTATCGGTGTTTCTTTCATGTTTTAGGGTTTAACACTAAATCAATATCTTGCAATATCCACTATGCACGTTGTGTTTTATTAAGTTGATGGTTTCCTTTGATGTGTAGAACTTTTTATTTTGATGTAGTCCCACTTGTCCATTTTTGCTTTTGTTTCCTGAGCTTCTGTTGTTCTATTGAAGAAACCCTTGCCAAATCCAGTGTCATGAAGGTTTCTCCTTCGTTTTCTTCTATTTGTTCTATACTTTCAGGACTTATGTTTAAATATTTCATCTGGTAATCAACAATCCAATCTCTGTCTCTATGTGTTTGTTTGTTGTTGTTTTTATCTTCTACTTAGGAGTGAGATCATACAGTATTTGACCTTCTCCCTCTGACTTATTTCACTTTGCATAATACCCTCAATGTCCATCCATGTTGTCACAAGTGTTTGGATTCCATTTCTTATGGCTGAATAGTATTCCGTTGTGTATATATACCACATCTTCTTTATCCATTCGTCCCTTGATGGGCACTTAGTTTGCTTCCAAGACTTGGCTATTGTAAATAATGCTGCAATGAACAGAGAGGGGCATGTATCTTTAGGCATTGGTGTTTTCACGTTCTTAGGATAAATACCCAGATGTGGAATAGCTGGATCGTATGGCAGTTCTATCCTTAATTTTTTGAGGAATCTCCATATTGTTTTCCATAGTGGCTGCACCAGTTTGCACACCCACCAGCAATGTATGAGAGTTCCCTTCTCTCCACATCCTCTCCAACACTTGTTATTTCCTGTCTTGTTAATTATAGCCATTCTGATGGGCGTGAGGTGATATCTCACTGTAGTTTTGATTTGCATTTCCCTGATAGTTAATGATGTTGAACATCTTTTCATGTGCCTGTTGGCCATCTGTATATCTTCTTTGGAGAAATATCTATTCAGGTCTTTTGCCCATTTTTTAACTGGGCTGTTAGTTGTGTTGTTGTTGAGAAGTATGTGTTCTTTGTATATTTCGAAGATTAAACCCTTATCAGATATATGGTTTGCAAATATCTTCTCCCAATTGTTAGGTTGTCTTTTCGTTTTGTTGATGGCTTCCTTTGCTGTGTAGAAGCTTTTTAGTTTGATGTAGTCCCATTTGTTTATTTTTTCTATTATTTCTCTTACCTGGTCAGACATGGTACTTGAAAATATGTTGCCAAGACCGATGTCAAAGAGCATACTTCCTATGTTTTTCTAGAAGTTTCATGGTTTCAGGTCTTACATTCCTTAACCCATTTTGAGTTAATTTTTGTGTATGGTGTAAGATAATGGTCTACTTTCATTTTTTTGCATGTGGCTGTCCAGTTTTCCCAACACCATTTGTTGAAGAGACTTTCCTTTCTCCACTTTATGTTCTTGGCTCCTTTGTCGAATATTAGCTGTCCATAGATATGTGGATTTATTTCTGGGCTCTCGATTCTGTTGCATTTATCTGTGTGTCTTTTTTGTGTGTGGTGAAGGATTGTAATTAGTATTTGGGTGGTGAACATGATATAATCTATGCAGAAATAGAAGTATAATGAGGTACACCTGAAATTTATATAATGTTGTAAACCAATGTGACTGCAATAAAATAAACATATAAAGAAAAAAATCAAAAATAAATAAATAAAAATAAATATTTCATCTGTTTTGAGTTTATAATTATTTATAGTGTAAGATAAGGGTCTAATTCCATTTTTTGCAAGGATATCTAATTTTCCTGACATCATTTGTTAGAGTATTTTTTTCCCATTTTGTAGTCGGGCAGCCTTATTGATTATCAGTTGACCATATAAAGGTGGGTTTATTTCTGGTTTCTTTATTCTCTTCCTCTATCTACCTATCTATCTTTCCATCTATCTACTTATCTATCTTTCTTTCTATCTATCTATCTATCTATCTATCTATCTATCTATCTATCTATCTATCTATCTATCGTCTATCTATCTGCCTACCTCTATGCCAGAACCATACTTCTTGATTATGATAGGTTGAAGTATGTTTTGATATAAGAAAATATAATGCCTACAGCTTTGTTCTTCTTTCTCAAGATTATTTTGGCTATTTGGGTCCTTTGTGGTTCCATAGAAACTTTAGGATAGTTTTTTCTGTTTCTTTAAATAAATGCCTTCAAGATTTTGAGAGTAACTGCATTGAATCGGTAGATTTCTTTTGGTTGTATGGACATTTTAATAATGTTATGTGTTCCAATACATGGATGCTGGACATCTTTTTATTTTTTTTCTCATTAATTTCTAGCAGTAATATTTTGTGGTTTTCAGTGTCCAAGGTTTTTATTCCCTGTGTTAAGTTTATCCTGAAGTATTTTATTCTTCTTGTTTCGATAGTAAAGGAGATTGTTTTCTTAATTTAATTTTTGGAATATTCATTGTTAATGTGTAGAAATATACTTGATTTTTGTATGTTGATTTTGTATCCTGTAACTTTGCTGAATTTGTTTTTTAGTTTTAATGGTTCTGTGTGTGTGAAAGTGTGTGTAATATTTAGGGATTTCTATATACATATGGTCGTGCCATCAGCAAACAAAGATAATTTTACTTCCTTCTTTCTTTCTTTCTTTCTTATTTCTATGCTTTTTTGGGGGGCGGTTTATTGATGTTTTAATAGTTTACAACATTGTGAAATTTTGGGTTGCACATTTTTCTTTGCCCATCACCATATATATGTCTCCCTTCACCCCTTGTGCCCACCCGCTACAAACATTGCCCCTGGTAATCACAATACAGTTTTCTCTGTCCATGTGTTCATTTATATTCCACATATAAATGAGATCATAATACTCTCCAGCGCCATGCATGTTGTTGCAAATGGGACTATTTTGTCTTTTTTTATGGCTGAGTAGTATTCCATTGTATATATAGACCACATCTTCTTGATCCAATCATCAGTTGAGGGACACTTAGGTTGCTTCCACTTCTTGGCTATAGTGAATAATGCTACAATGAACATAGGGGTGCACAAGCCTCTTTGGATTGTTGGTTTCACGTTCATTGGATAGATTCCCAGTAGTCAGATAGCTGGATCATAGAGGATTTTTATTTTTAATTCTTTGAGGAATCTCTATACCATTTTCCATTTTAGAGGTGAGATGTGTTTCCTGGAGGCAGCATATTGTTGGGTCTTTCTTTTTAATCCATCCTGCCACTCTGTATCTTTTGATGGGAGAGTTTAATCCATTTACATTTAGGGTAATTATTGATATATGAGGGCTTAATGTTGCTATTTTGTCACTTATTTTCTGGTTCTATTCCATTTCCTTTGTTTCTTGTCCAATTTGTTTGGGACTGCCAATTCAGTTTGGTTGTTCTGTCTTATGACTCTTCTAGTTTTCTCTTTGTTTATCACATGTGATTTTGTTTTGATTATTTGTTTAGTGGTTACCTTGAGGTTTGTATAAAACATCTTGTGTATGAGATAGTCTGTTATCTGATGGCCTCTTATTTCCTTCTACTAAGTCAATTCAATCACTTTCCTCTTCCCCTTCTAAGTCGTTCTTGTTATACCTTATTCTATCTTGTGTTGTGGATGTGTGTTTACAGTGATGAGGTTAAATTTATTTTTGGTGAATTCCTTCCTTTGATCTTTGATTTTGGTATTTATGTGGTTGCTAATCTATTCTGGTAAAGATCTACTATTTTTCTGATTTTGTCTACCTATTTTTCTCCATGCTCCAAGCTTTTTAGTCCCTTTCTTTTCTTTTTGTCAGGCCTGAAGGCCTTCTTGAGTATTTGTTGTAGTGGGGGTCTCGTGGCCATGAACTCCCTTAGCTTTTGTTTATCTGGGAAAGTTGCTATTTCTCCATCATATTTGAAGGATATTGTTGCTGGATAGAGTATTCTTGGCTGAAAGTTTTTGTCTTTCAGTATTTTAAATATATCATTCCAGTCTCTCCTAGCCTGTAAAGTTTCTGTTGAGAAATCTGCTGAGAGCCTGAGGGGAGTTCCTTTATACATTATTTTTTGTTTTCGTCTAGCTGCCCTTAATATTGTTTCTTTGTCATTGAATTTAGCCAGCCATACCACTACATGTCCTGGAGTGGGACTTTGCCAGTTGACATTTTAGGCAACCTATTGGCTTCACTTACTGATATTTCCTGCTTCTTCCCCAGATTTGGGAAGTTCTCAGCTATTATTTCTTTGAATAGGCTCTCTGTTCCTCTTTCCCTCTCTTCTCTCTCAGGAATACCTATAATTCTTATATTACATTTCCTAATAGAGTCAGATATTTCTTGGAGACTTTCTTCATTTCTTTCTAGTGTTAGTTCTCTCTCCTCTTCCGTCTGGAACATATCCATATTCCTGTCCTCTATAATGCTAATTCTTTCCTCCATATTGTCAGGTCTGTTCTTTAAAGATTCCAGATTCTCCTTTATCTCCTCCATTGTGTTCTTCATCTCCATCAGGACTGATTGGTTTTTCTTTATGAGTTCAATCTCGTTTGTGAAGAAACTCCTAATCTCATTGAATTGTTTGTGTTATCTCATATTTCATTGAGTTTTTTATGACAGCTATTTTGAAATCTCTGTTGTTTAGGTTATGGATTTCTGTGTCTTCAGGGTGCTTTCTGGGTGCTTATCATTTTCCTTCTGGTCTGGTGATTTCATGTAACTTTGCATTGTGATTCCCACATTGGCTTTGTTTTTCCTCACTGTGGAAGTATCTGGTTGCGATTTCCACCTGGTGTCACCATGTGGGGGTTAAGGGCTCTGTAATCTGAGACCTTTTGCTCTGCCCTGGATGTTATCTGGAATCTGCAGGCCGCTTGGTCTGGTCTGGTTGGCTGAGCTGCAGTGTCTGGCATGCGGGGAGAGGTGGCTCTCTCTTTTGCCCACTGGGTCCCTGGCATGGGAGCTTCTCGCTCACCCCTCAATATCTTATCTCCTGGGGTGCTCAGATGTTGATGGTACCCCTGTAGCAGTTCGGAGTCCTCTGTGTGGGAGTTTCCCACTGACTGAGAGAGCCCAAAGAGTTATGGTTTCCCCGCAGAGGACTGCCCCTGCCCCCTCCCTGAGAGCCGCGCAGACTGAGATTGTTGATCTGATGGGGAGGTAGAGGAGTTCTCCTTACCTCTCCCCACTAGTTCCAGGGGCCCAGCATGTTCCACTCTCAGATGTGTGGCAGTGTGGAACTTTCCGATCTTGCTTTTCGCTGTCTTGGAGTCCGTTGTTATCTGTGACTGTTCCTTTTGTTGTATCTTATCGGGGGAAGAGTTTATGTGAAAGCTCACTCTGCCATGATGCTAACTTCACTCCCCTCAGACAGCAGCATACTCACAGGTGCCGGCATGCCCTCGTCATCTGTGTGGGTTGAGTAGGAAGAACGGGAGGTGAAGAAGGCCCTCCTCAGGCTAGTGGCCATGGGCATGGAGGTTCCAGGGTGTTCTGCCCACCAGGCACGTGGTGGGGGGTGGACAGATGCCGGGAGAAGGAGCAAGCCTCAGAGCAGGCAGCAGAGAGGGGCTGGACTCCACTGGGCTCCACTGGCGCGGCTCAGTGACACCCTGATTTATATGCTTTTATTTCTTTTTCTTGTTTAATTGCTCTGGCTGGGACTTCTAGTATTATGTAGAATTGGAGGGAGTGGGCATCCTTGTCTATTCCTGATCTTAGAACAAAAACATCCATTTTCATTGTGGGGTATGGTGTTAATTGTGGGCTTCTCATATATGGCCTTTATTATTTTGAGTACGTTACTTCTAGATCCAATTTGTTGAATGTTATTATCATGAAAGGATATTGAATTTTGTTATACGTTTATTGCTGAATGACATTCTATTATTTAGCATATGTATTACAGTTTTTTAAAGCTATTCTCCTACAAGGGCATCTTAGTTGACTCCCAGTTTTGGCAATTCTTAATAAAGAAGAGATAAACATCCCTGTGCGTATTTTTGCATAGACATAAGTTTTCAAATGTTTTCAGGTAAATACTAAGAACTACAATTGCTGGATTACATGGAAGAGTACTTTTTTATGTAAGAAGCTGCCAATCTGTCTTCTACAGTGGCTGTATCATTTTCCACTTCCACCAGCAATGAATGAGAGTCCCTGTTGTTCTACAACTTCCTCAACATTTGACATTGTCAGTGTTGGGATTTCAGCCATTCTAATAAACGTTTCATGGCATTGTGTTTTAATTTGCAATTTCCTAATCACGTACAATTTTGAGTATATTTTCCCATGCCTATTTCCCATCTGTATGTCTTCCTTGGTGAGCTGTCTGTTCAGATATATAGCCCATTTTTAAATTGCATTTTTTTCCCTTATGGTTGAGTTTTAAGATTTCTTTTCATATTTTTGATATCAGTCTTTTACCAGATATGTTTTTGCTAAGATTTTCTCTCCCTCTGTGGCTTGCATTTTCATTCTTTAGCCATTTTCTCTCACAGAGTGGATTCTGTATTTTAATGAGGTGCATCGGATCAATTTTTTTTTTCTTTAATGGATTATGTATTTGGTCTTGTATCTAAGAAGTTATCATCATATAGTACAACTTAAAAATATCATGTTACAGAACCCAAATATATAAAATATTTGTTTGTCAATCATATCTCAATGAAGTTGTAGAAGAAATGACAAGTTATCTCCAAATCCAAGATCACCTACAATTTCATCTATGTCTTCTTCTAATGGTTTTATAGTTTCACATTTTACATTTACGTCTATGATCCATTTTAGTCAATTTTTTATAAAAGTTGTAAGATCTGAATTCATTTTGTGTGTACGAGTGTGTGTGAATGTCTGTTTGTTCTCGGACCTTGTATTAAAAAGGCTAATCTTTGTTCATTGAATTGACTTGGCTCATTTGTCAAAGATTAGTTGACTGTCTTCATGTGGGTCTATTTCTGGTCTCACTATTGTATTCCATTGATCTCCTTGTCTGTTCTCTCATCAGTGTCACACTGTCTTGAGTACAGTCATTTTACGTTAAGATGTGAAGTAGGATAGTGTCAGTTCTCTTACTTTGTTCTTCTTCAATATTGTGTTAACTCTACTATTTCTTTTGTCTCTTGGTAGAATTGAATTTTTAATTCATCTCAAGACATGTAGGCTAGAACATCAAATTAGGTTCACAGAAAGAAAAGTGATTTTATTTACACACAAGCAGCAATTTTGATTCTTTTAAACCTCTGTTTCAACCTTCTACCCTCACTCCTCAGATCGTCACCAGGATGTGCCTGAACCTGGGCCCAGGACTGTGTCTCTGCCTCCTGGGTAAATGGGAAATAGAAATTTCATTATGTTTATGTGAGGGTAAATTCAGTCTGTATACTCTACACAGGCAGAAATTTGCATTCCTCGTTTTACTTTCCATCACCTACACAGACAAATCCCGCTCCTCCTTAGGTAAATATGCAATTCTTATTGCCTGAGATTGAGAGGTTTCCGGATCCAATAGCTGCCCTGTATCGATCCCCCATCCGGTTTCAGGGCCTCTAGCGACCCTCGTGGTTGGCAGTCATTGGCCGGACACATTTCCCCAAGGCTCACATAGAGATTTGACTTAGATGCTTTTCAATTTGTTAGGAAGACAGTGTCTCAGCTTCCAATGTAAGTGATGCACACATCTCTGAGCTTTAACTTACATTTTTTAATTATTTAACTTAAAATAGGGAGGGAGCAGCCTTGGTTGAGTGTGTACCAAAAGATTCCAATAGTGTCTATGATGGAGAGTCAAGTCCGGGGAATATCCTACACAGACTGAAGTGCCCAGAGGGTGAGGCACAGGGAAGGCCTAGGTCCTGCTCTCATTCAGTCCTCGCCCCTTATCAGTGCCCACCGTGCCCATGTGTGCACAGTTTTCTGTAGACCTTGAAGCAGATTTTGTAAAACGGAGGTCACTCTTGTATGACATAGTTTTACCTCTATATGTCAAGCCCCTCCTTGTGGTGCCCTAGTATTCCATACTGTGAGTCCAGGCATTGCCATGAGACTTCATGAGGCCTGGTAGTTCAGCTATAGCTCCTAGTGTCTTAGACCCAGACTTTTTCTGCCTCTGTCCCTGTAAACATCATCAGCATCATTGTTTTCCTGCTTAAAATGCTTCACACCCCCCCCACCTCCTGCCCCTGTGCAGTGGGAAGATCTCAATTGTTTTCTCGCCCTTTGCTCCTCAGCAGCCTCGCCCCTCTTGGGCAGTACAAGCCATGCCACTCAACAAGTGCAACCCCAGGAGGTTGTGCACACCCTCTATCATGTGATTCTGCAGAACTCCAGGCTCTCCTGGTTGCCCCCATCCTCACATCCTCCTCAGTCTGGGACCTGCTTGTCCCAGGCATCCCCTTCACAGTCTGGTGGTGTTTACATTCTCCAGGTTCCACTGGAAAGTGCGCTCTTCCTGGGCAGAGGACATTATTCCATTCTTACGAATGGCCAGGTAGACAGTGAGGGTGAGGATTGAAAAAGATCCGGAGACGGAGAACCAGGGAGACAGATGGAGTAAGGAAGATTCTAGGAGGAAAAAGAGGGTAAAATAGTGGATGGAAGATTGAGTACTTCGGACTAGGAGAGACAAGAAGTAAAAAGAGAGTGACCTGCAAGGGAAGCGGAAGAAAAATGAAGAGAGAAAAAAGGCAGATCAGCAAGAGATGAAGGAGGACAGAATTGATGGAGGAGACCTTGACCAGGAAAATGAGTGGGGCAACAGATGCTTAGAGTCAAAAATATTAATTTTTTTGGCCGGCCCTATGGCTTAGCGGTTAGGTGTGTGAGCTTCGCTACTGGCTGCCCGGGTTCCGATCCCGGGCGTGCACCGATGCACTGCTTATGCCGCCATGCTGAGGCGGCATCCCACATACTGGCCATGCTGAGGCGGCATCCCTCATACAGCAACGAGAAGGATGTGAAACTATGACATACAACTATCTACTGGGGCTTTGGGGAGAAAAAAAAGGGGTAAAAAAAAGGAGGAGGATTGGCAATAGATGTTAGCTCAGGGCTGGTCCTCCTCAGCAAAAAGAGGAGGATTGGCATGGATGTTAGCTTAAGGCTGATATCCCTCAAAAACAAAAAAAAATAAGTTATTTAAAATATATTTTCTAATTATGCTCCCATTTAAATTGATTGTGTCTGATTCAGATTAGGAGGTCCCAATGCCTTTCTATTATCTACTATATATTGACAACATGTAGCCTTTACATATTTTCAATATGCAATTGGTAAGGATGCCAATTTTTAAAGTATTTTTTAAGTGTATGGTCAAAATCTAGTTTATCCATTTAGTATCGTTTTCAATAGGTTCTTTCCCCTATGAGATCTGTTAAATTAGTGGGCTGTGACCTTCAACAGCACAGATCTTCAACACATTATATGTTCCCCTCAATTTCTCTTTGCCCTTCTTCAAATTCTGAAAGATAGTATGAATTGATGTGGAGATTTGTTCCTACACAGCCCGTCTGTTCATAATAGTTAAATTCCTCAGAGCTGTTTCTATAGCTGACCCTCTTTCATGTTTCCCAGGCCCATAATTGCCTTCTAAAATTTACACTTTTTGTTAGTTTAATGTGATTTTCTAGAAAAAAAGGAATTAAGAGCTTGAAATCATTGTGATTAAAACCATGAAGAGACATTTCTTTTGCTCAGATGTATGAAAGATCATCTGAAATCTTTAGTGGGAGGAGTGAGAAGGGCAAGCCTGCCATTGTCCCATCCAGGTCATCCCTTACTTCCAACCAATGCAAGTTACTCTCTACTGGCCTGTCCTCCCCATTTTCCTGCCTGCCCCAATGCACACACAGAGTCACTATGCATTTGGGAGTGGAAAGTCAAGCATTTTATAGCTATGATTAAAAGTATCTCTCCCATGGGGAGGGTTCCCTTGGCTCTAGGAATGGAGCTTGAAAAGGAGATTGAGTATTCGGGTCCCAGAAATGGGAGGAGACTGGGAAACTCAAGTACTAGAGAAAGGAAAAAAGGTTCTCATCTTCACCTGGAAACCCTGTGGTCAGCAGGTATTAGAAGAGACTGTGGGTCTGTGACCTGAAGGGGAGAGTCAGTCTAGCCCACATACCCATTGCTGCCTTGTATTCACTAGGATAGAAAGGTGTTCTGAAGAAATGGGTAGAAAAACTGACCTGTTCATTTCTATGAAGGAGTTTATTGTGGATAAATCTCTCCTGTACCAGTGGATAACGGACTATTTTTCCACATGCTGAGTTCTTCCCCATCTGTGTAGTTGTGGCCCAGGTGTAGGAATGGTGATTTGAAGCCATAAAAGGCAAAATCTCAGCTCTCTAGAGAGACTTCTCAAGGCTGATCTTACCTGAGAATGAAGTCTGGAGGAAGAGGAGGAAGAAGGAAGGAAGAGGTGGAAGGAATGACTATTTCTCAGTAAAACTTGTATCTTGGTAAATTGTTCTGTCTTCTTACTTTTTAAATCTATATACATATTTATGAGTATAATAGAATGATGTGAACAGGCTTATTTTTCTTCTTTAGAAGAGTTAACATCACAAAGGAACTATAAGAGACTTAACATGTTTAGAGAATATTCACATCTATTTTAGAATGGAATTTTGATATTCAATTTGTATGCTAAAATTGGATAACCTAATTTTTTTCCTTATTTTTGAGTGAATATCTGTAATATATTTTCTTAGAAAATAATTGATCCTTCATATACTAAAGTGTGAGAATGGCTAACATTTTTCTTATATTTACAAATATTTGTGAGGTGGTTATGGTGGCACCACAATGTGAATATATTTGATACTACTGAATAGTACATTTAAAAATGGTTAAGATGGTGAATTTTATCTTCTGTGTATTTTGTCACCATAAAAATGGTAAAGGATTTAAAATATGGGGAGGGGAAGTGAACCTGAGAAAGAGCAGAGAGTGATCAACCACGAGTGATGTTGCATAATTTGAAGGGGAAGAGCTAGGAATCTTCACTGGCAGAGGAGCCCAGAAGGGACTTTATAAGAACAAGTGTTTACTACAATGGTTTATTAAATAGTTTTCTATGAGGTGTTCTGGAGTCTCTCTCGCAGCGTGCTTATAGTGTATTTAATAAAGACAATATGACTTGCTGAGGCCTTTTAAAGAGCTAAATTCTTTGTGAGACATAGAAGAGACTTGATTCTACATCTAGGTTGACAGATGTTGCAGGGAAGACTAAATTGAGGACAGTGGAGACACTGAGAGTACAAAACCATAGGAATCAGCAAAAATTCAAAAAAAGAGTGAATTAAGGAAACTTAAGATTTTCAAGTTCATGGATTTAGCGGAGTCAGATTTGAGATTTCTAATAGGTTATGATATACACATTTGATGTTTGCGTTATGTGTGGATTAACATAAGCAGAAAAACTAGAGTTGTTCCAAAATGTAGGTAAGATATGGTAAGAGGATGGACATGAAAAGTAGGGAGCCTCAGAGAAGAGTGGGAAGACCATATTGGGCAAAGATGGGGTAGTATCAGTTAGACCAGAGGGTAGGGCACAGACTGTGGATTCATCTTCTCCTTTGGTCCCCTACTTCACTATTAAGCATTCTTTGGACTCTTCCATTGCTCTGTGATGTAAGCACAGAATTCTAGTGAGGAGCATGTATTCCCAGCATCCATCCATCCAAGTCAACACTGTGCTTCCAATGATGCAGAACTATTGCTTTTTTTATCAGTAGAGTTAGTATCTCATGGATGAGCTTAATCTGGATACCGTGCAGCATTGATTCCATTTTCTTCATCCTGTTTGTTCTGGGACTCCTCCTTCTCTTTTCCAACCATCAAGAAATGAATCTAGGTGGCCAGCCTGGTGGCGTAGCAGTTAAGTTCACACACTCTGCTTCGGCGGCCCAGGGGTTTGCAGGTTCAGATCCTGGGCACAGACCTAAGCACTGCTCATCAAGCCATGATGTGGCAGCCTCCCATATACAAATTGGAGGAAGATAGATATGGATGTTAGCTCAGAGATGATCTTGCTCAGCAAAAAGAGGAGGATTGGCAAAAGATGTTAGCTCAGGGCCAATCTTCCTCACAAAAAAAAAAAAAGAAAGGAAAAGAAATGAACCAATATTTGGGTAAATCAAAGACAAAATCAGGTAAAGGAAACCTATATCTAGTCCACAGCATAGACTGCTTCTTACTTGTTCCTCTTTCAACTTTACTAAATTGATTAAATTGGCACATTGAGATAACTTGAGATGTGGACACTCAAGAGAGATTAGAACATTATACTTCTAGAGAAGCTGGTTGGAGAGAGCAGTGGTCCCAGTGAGGATTAATGTTTCTATCCAAACCTAAAAGTATATCTGTATGGGGTAAATGGCTCCAGGAGAAATCCTAGAGTGTTTCAGTGGCCCTGCAGGAGATCGTTAAGCGAGGGCAGGATCTGGTTGAAGAACAGGGTACCATGACATGTTCTTCAGCTGCCTGATGTCAGGTTCTCAGAGCTAAGCCCAGGTGGTAGGGCAGGTTTGCAGAGCAATGCAGAGCCTGTGCATCGCTTCATCTTCATCCTTCACATTTTATGACATCTGAAAGATGAAGTTCTGACCTCAGGAAGTAATTTCCTATCTGATTGGACATTATGCTTCTGTGGGTATGAGATTCTGTGCCTTTGCTCAGTTGATGATCACTAGTTAGCAGACTAATCACTTGACTAAGCATTTGAGGATCATGTGTTAGGTCCTTTATTTTTAGTTTCTGAAGGAAAGAAGCAGAGAAGACATTTTTATCCCCTTTCAAATTGAGGGTTGGGGGAGTGACATTCCTGAAAATGTCATTGTAGGGAAATCCGGGGGTGTGTCCATCCTCAGAAACACTAGAAAAATCTGGTAAAATCAATGAAAGTTAACCTTATCAGAACATGTAAGTTTTCTTGTTTGCCATGTAGATTTATCTTTCATTGAAACTTTATCTTGCCATAGAATGTGAAGAATAAATTAGTTTTTTAATCTTTGTGATAGGAATGTCACAGTCATAAACACAGGTATTAAAGATGGCATCCACAATGTAGTTTTATTGCTCATTACCTCTTCTTATGCACCTGGAATATTTATGAATCTTTATCTCCACTGATTTTTAAGTCTATTCCTGAATCAAGATATGTCATAGAGATAACCACTCTCTCTTTTTCAGAGTTCTTTGGCTATCCTTATTTGCATTTTCATCAGTGAGTCTTTTGCAAGAAAATACCTAGCTACAACAACTAACTGAGGATATCTGTGTTGAGACCCAATTAAATTTATAATTTAGATTACAGACAACTGGTTTTATTTTAATACTGAGTTTATCTACCCAAGAACATGCTGTGATTTTCCATTGTGTCTACTTGAATATATTTCAGAAAATTTCCACCATTTTTCTTATATATATCTTACATCTTTTATTAGATTTATTCCTAGACAGTGTATTTTCACTTATTTTATATTATTCCTTTATGATTGCATCTTCAATCTCAAGTTCTAATGATTATTATTTTTTGTATATATGTAGGCACCTGCTTTGTGTATATCAATAATACATTGTATTAATTTACGGAATTAGTTTTTGTAATGGATTTTTCTTTCAATCCTTTGTGTTTCCAGATGTATAATTATGTTTTCCCCAAGACTTTTACATATTTTTTTCAAATCTTATGCCAATTTCCTTGGCTAAGCCTTCAATGCCATAGTAAATAAATATGACAGTGATTGTGTATGTTTTAGTTTTATTCCTGCCCTCAGTGGGCATCTTCCTAGTTCATCCTCATGGTCAGGATGAAGACTTTGTTTTGTCAACTTAGGAAAGATCCATCAATTCCTAGTTTTGAGTGTTTTAATTTAACACATGGTAAGTTCTGCCAATAGCTGCTTTTGTATCTATGAACATGATCTCCTGATTTTGTTTTATATCTGTAAATGTGATAAATTCCATTAATGGATTGTCTAATATTAAATCACTCTTGTATTCGATATATAAACTGCACTTCATCACTGTTGTAATTTGAATCATGTCCTCGAAAAGATATGTTCAAATTATACTTTTCACCTACAGTGAATGGGATTATCCAGGAAGGTTACATGGGACTACTTCTTAGAGTCTCTATTCTCTGGCCTTGGCAAATGTTTAAAACTACAACTTTTTCTCTTGAGACAATTTTGGGGTTTAATGATATACTACTGGTCCTTAAATGTTTTTAGTACTTTATAAAGACTTTTGAAAAATGTTGTGGCCACATTTGAAATGGAATAAAAATTTTGCTCTAAAGAATAAATTATTGCAGAAAGTATAATTAAATTTACAATTTAAAATTAAAAAAATATATCACCAAAGAATGACTTCTATGGAGTGTTTATTGTAATATACAGTTTTCTTCAAAGCTGGAAAGTACATAAATGTCTAATGATTGATGGACAGATAGACAAACAGTGGTACCTCCATACCACGGAATCCCACTCAGCAATAAGGAGAAACAACCTATTGAGATACGCAACCAACATGAATGAATATATAAGGCATTCTGCTGTGTAAAAGGAACCAGTTTTAGAAAGTTATATACTATATGATTTCATTTATACAACACTCTGAGAAACATAAATATATAGAGACAGAAATAAGATTAGAGTTTCTTGGGGTGTGAGTTGCGAGAGGGTATTGAGGTATTGATTTCAGAGAAGCAAGAATAAAAAACATTTGGGGTGATGGAAAATCTTGATTTCTAGAATGTGGTGGTGATTACATGACTGTACACAGTTGTCGTAACTCGTAGAACTGAACATCTAACCAGTGTGAATGTAATGTATACCTTCATGTAATGTATACCTCTATTGAGGTACTTACGTAAATAAAACCTGTTGTATAATTATCTATATATGCAATCAAATCAAATGGCAGAGAAACTGAAAAATTTTCATTATCGACAATAAAGTAAATACACCCTTCTTTAACAGATATTTTATGGATAATCATTAAAGATATTATTATGTAATACATATTTTATCTACCTTTCTGTCAGTCAAGGTTCAGTGAAGACAAATAAACTTCCCTGAGTGCGAATAGTACCATTTAGAGGGAATGTTGTGGCAACAGCGGGATGAGCCCCACGTGGAAGCTGCTCCCACCCTCAAGGCTGGAGGGATGCAGGGGAGATGGAGTTACTGGGTCACCGAGCTCTCAGGAGATGATGGGCAGACCTTATGAGAGAAGAGAGAAAAACTGCTACCAAATAAATCCTGGGCAAGTTGCACATGATCTAAAACCCATATCCGTGAGGCTTCTCTTCAGTAGGATCCACCTCTGGGACTTGGAAGAGTCACACTTTATCTGTCCTAGTCAATCCTGGGACTACAGTTACTTCCCAAAACTCTACAGTCAGGTTCCTCTTCACATGGTGTCCTATTCCAGGGTGGGTAATATTCTCTCTCTTTCTCTCTTTTAAAAGAGTTCTGGAAATTCTGTGACCTCATTTGAGATGAAAATTAAAATTTGAATCTAAAGGATTGTTGCAAAAATGTAATTGTAAATATATCCTAACCATTTACAGTTTGAAATGAAAAATTTATATCAACAAAGAAAGGCCTGTATGGAGTGTTCATTGCATTACAGGGCAATCTCTCTTGTATGGAGTGTTCATTGCATTATAGGGTAAACTTTCTCCAAAAATTTATATATATATACATATATATATATATGTATATATATCTCGAAAAAATGCAGAGGATGCATATTCAACTCTGTACCTGGATCCCTACTCTCTCCCTTCCCGACTTGAGGTAAAGGAGCCCCCACCCTTTCCTGGGTTAGATCAGAGACTGGAAGTCACAGCACCTCAGACATTCTTGTGCAGAACATCCCTAAACCTTCCTCTTCTTTTCTTCCCACTCCTTTAGGAACACTCACTGTGGTGAAAATTAGCATAGTCCTCCAGGTGGGTGGTGACTATCTTCTTAGGAATTTGGTCCATGCATCAGATCCTATATTGATGCTACTAGTGAAAAATGTTCCTGTAGGCACATCATCTCCGAATTTGGATGAAATAAGGAACACACCTTCTAATAAATAAAAACCATTCTGAATCATAACACAGCCAAGCTACTGACTGTTAACTTTTAACTTTGCAATGTTCGATCATAGTTGGTGGCATTAGGGGACCTCTCTGTACAGAAGCTCCTCATGCCTAATTTGCTGGATCCGAGGTCTTTTTTGCACAATTTGTCCCCAGGGACCCCTTGGCTTCTGTCCTTCCTCCACATCCTGCCCAGTCTCCTAATTACTCACTCTCCTTTCTTTCAGGGTCCTGATTGATTTTTATTTCATTTTTTGATGTATAAACTGTTGTACATATTTACTGTATACAAATTGATGAATGTGGAGATAAGTATGCACTTATGAAATCATCACCACTGGCACCAATCTATGCCATTAACCTATCCATCACCTCCAAAAGTTTCCTTCCACCCTCTTATTTATTACTATTATTTTTTGTCAAAAACACTTGATATAAGTTCTACTCTCTTAGTAATATTTTAAGTATAAAATACAGTATTTTTAACTATAGGCACTAGCTGTACAGTGTTGGTACTACAAAGATATGTAGATACATAGGACTTATTTATCTTGTGTAACTGAAACTTTGTACTCTTTGACTGATATCCCTGGTTGGCCCTCCTCCCAGAACCTGACAACAACCATTCCATTTTCTGATTCTATGAGTTTGACTGTTTTACACATCCTATAGGAGTATCATTTGTGTTATATGCCTGGCTTATTTCGCTTAGTATAATGTCCTTGAGTTTTATCCATGTTGTTGCAAATGGCAGAATTTCCTTATCTCTTTGGGATTAATAATATTTCATTGTTTATATACATATATATGAAATATACATGTGAGATATATATATATCTCACATTTTCTTTGACCATTTACCTGTCAATTGATATTTTAATTGCTTCCATATCTTAACTATTGTTCGTGATGCTGCCATAAATATGAGAGTACAGATATCTCTTTGAGATCCTAATTTCAATTCATTTGGTTATGTATTCAGAAGTGAAATTGATTGCTGGATCATATTGTAGTTCTATTTTTAGGAGCCTCCATACTGTTTTCCATTGTGGCTGCACCATTTTACATTTTCGCCAACTGTGTACAGGTGTTCCCTTTCCTCTGCATCCTCGCAGCATGTGTTATCTTTTTTGTTTTTGTAATAGCCATACTGACAGGTGTGAGGTGATGTTTTGGTATGCTTTTGATTTACATTTCATTTATGACTAGTGATGTTGAGTACGTTCTCATGAACCCATTGGCCATTTGTATGCATCTTTGGAGAAATATCTAACTTATTGATTTGCCCAATTTTTGAGCTTGCTTTTGCAGGTGAGTTGTCCTGAGTTCCCTATATACTTTGGAAATTAACCTCATGTATGACCTACGGTTTGCAAATATTTTTTTCTATTTTATAGTGTGCCTTTCATTCTGTTGACTCTTTCCTTGCTGTTCAGAAACTTTTTAACTTTCTGCCGTCCCACTTGTCTATTTTTGCTTTTGTTGCTAGTGTTTTTTGGTGTCATATCAATTAAATAATTTGTAATCCCTATGTCGCAATGCTTTCCCCCTATGGTTTCTTATAGGAGTTTTAGTGTTTCAGATCTTAAGATTAAGCATTTAATCCATTTGGAGTTGACTTTTCTATGTATTGTGAGATACGGGTTGAATTTTATTCTTCTGCATATGGATATTCAGTTTTCAGGACACCACGTATCAAAGAGGATATCCTTTTGCAGTTATGTATTTTTAGCAACTTTTGTCAAACATCAGTTGGCCATAAATGTATGAGTTTATTTCTGGGCTCTCTAGTCTGTACCATTGGTCTATATATATATATTTTTTTAAGAAAGCACACCACCACACTGTTTTTATTATTCTAGTTTTGAAATATATTTTGAAATGAGAAGAAACTTGGGTCCTTGGTGACAGAGCCACTGAGTCACATTAAGAGTCCTGGGCTGTGTCCCACTCACCATAACTGTAAGAAAAAAAAAAAAACACAACAGGTTTTTTGTAAGTATGGTTCTCTTATTTCTTAGTTAAATACAAGCTAACATTTACAGTCTGGGATTCATTAGAACTTGCGTATAATTTCAGTTATCCCTGTGTTGATGTGTGAGCCTAACCTGCTCCCTGACTCCACTGTACTGTGTCCACAACCGACAAATCCTTTTTCACTCCTCACAGGCTACATATAAAGACTGCATGGGCCTAGAAAGAAAATGTGGATTTCTGTTCTGAGTCCTGGATGGGCTAGGCTTGAGGCGGAAATACACCCTGCTCCTGACTGACCCAGGGTGCCTCCACATTTCCCACCCCATTTAACTGAGCCAAAGACACATAACCTGTTTTGTTAGTGGGGTAAGATCAGAAATTGAGGGAAGTCATGTGCATGTTGGCTGTCTCAGAGGGTTTTTTTTTTTTTTTTGCTTTCAGCTTCTGGGTGATTGAGATTGTTTTTGCCCACACCCCATGGCTCATGGCTCATCCTTCCTGTCTAAACAGCTTTCCCACATTTCTTCATCTCCTACATCTATTGTCTCACTAGTATTTTTTTAAACCTATGTTCTCAAGTTGCCTTCATCAAACACATTTTCTCCATCCTCAGTGTCACTGCTCTAGGCTCTAGAAAGTACAAAAATCTCTATGTCCCCAAAGCATCTGGTCCTCAATGCTGCTGAAAAATTCCTGCATATCACAGGGTAGAGATTCCACTGCCATGACTCTCAGAAATGTACTAATATGACCCAAGCCCTCGTATCATTCTTAAGCCTCTTTGCTTATCAGGCAACAGCAATCTCAGTTATTCTGACAATATGACAAGATTAAGTGAATGTAAATTAATGCCTGTGTGTGTGTGTGTGTGTGTGTGTGTGTGTGTGTGTGTGTGTGGAGCCAGTAGATGCAGGGGATGTCAAACATACGGCTCTAAACTCTGAATTGGAAATTGGTAGGGTTTGAATAGTAAACCCAGATGAAATGTAGATTTGTATTTATAAAAAGTCAAAGGATTAATTTAAACTCATATGTCTTATTTATTTACAAAAGCAATAAATTTTGTGGAAAATTCTGTAGAAAAAAAGTGCAACAGCTGCTGGTAAGCATCAGCGTCCGTGAGCTGAATAAGCAGCATTGACTGGGGTAACAGTTACATGGATTTGCAGAATCTGTTCAAACTTCCGGGTCTGGTGCTTTCTCTTGGGAGAGACACTTATGAATTGCTATCTTTCTATGGACATGGATCAACTTAGGCTTTCTATAACCACTAGGGAGAGGGTCAATATCGGTATCTTTTCCTAGAAAACTTCTTTATCACCTAGACTTCCACATTAATTGGCATTGAGTTGTACAAATAAATGGAATAATCTAAAATGTAAGTTTTTGGCATCATGTTCTTCCTTTCACTTGTATGGCTTTGAAAATCCTTGTCAGGTGCTTTTGTTCTCCTTGTCTGCTCGTAAGTAAATGATGCTGACACTCAGTAGTCTGAAGTTTGGGAAAGAACACACGTTGGGTAGAGAAACTTCTCAGGGTTGCAGAGAATTCAGCAAGACACATGAGCTTCATTGCACGTCCCTCCCGTCTGACTCAGTATTTCCTGGGGCCTCCGTGTGCACCCTGTCTGCCTTTATGGATCAAGTAAAAGAAAGATCCTCTCAAAACACTGCAATGGTCTCTTTGGAAATAACTACTAGGTTGTAATTGTTGTTGCTAATTAAACACTAGGAAAAGGCTTTCCACAAATATCCTCGGTTCCCCCAAGGCTGTCCTCTCATTGCAGTTACAGTTGAAAAGATAATTGCAATTCTAAAGGGAGGTGAGGTCACAGAATCGCAAACACATATCTAGTGGTCTGGCTGCCTCCCTCCAGTCCAGATCCTGGCTGTCATGACCATCACACCAGGCCCACTGTCCTGGCAGCAGAAAGGAATCAGGTGACAATTTTCTATTTCAGTCTGAGAGGAAGAGTCTGCAGGAAGGAGCATTATCGGGAGTCTGGGTAGGTGATCACGTCAGAAAAGGGATTTGTTGGAGTTTGTGTCTGGTCTAGTGCCAAAGCCACACAGGAGAGAGGAATAATTATGTGGCATTAATGGAGCTAGTAGGATCGTATAACAATCCCTAATGAGTCCTAAAGTAATTTAGTGTAATCAACAATGATGTTGATTCTTGCTGTTGAATCTCAGTGATATTGAATCCTGACTTTTAATATACTTAAGAGCTGTAGTTCTGAAATCAATCTGCTCTTCAGCCTAATAGGCTGGAATCACAGACTACGTTTTCAGAATTACTGCAGGTGTGCTGATGACACCTGCTTACAATAAAGAATAGGAGGAATCTACGGCAATCATTTAGTGCTGCGCAGAAAAAGTGTGTACAAATGGAAATTGCTGGAATATAAATTTTTTTCTAACTCTGGGTGTATGAAGTGCTTAATGGAGACAGTAATTGTTCCACTGAAAACATCTGTGGTCTGTTAATTTTGATGAGACAATTTTCCCTCTTGAAGAAAGGAAATTAGTACTTAAGGAAAACATAAATATATAATAATGAGTTTCAGATAGCAGCTGCCTTGCTCAAATGTATCTTGTGATATTTTCTCTGATTTAAAAATACTCTACTATCACTTTAAAATCTATTATTCCTATTTAGTAGAATGTAAAAGGTTTCACACATTAGAGATTCCTTTTGTCATAACCGACGGAAAAATACAAGACAAATCTCCCTTCCTTGGTAATAGTTTGACTTTACACGTGTATTAATAAATTGATGAGTATGTGACCTGAAATTATTAAAGTTTATTTCCTACACAACACAATTTTATCACATATTAGTGATTCATATGCAATAATTTATGGCATGCTATAAGATTAACAATTTTGTGATAGGTAGTATTATACTTGGTTCCTGGTGCAGAAGCAAATGAGTCTTGTCTTGCCATGCTAATATTGATCCCAACTTGTATTTATTAAATCCAACTCGGTCATGTGACAGGTGTCTGTTGTATTGCAAGGAAAGCATCTACATTTAGTTAAGAGCTCAATGCATAATTGATATTGGCCTATGAAATAAATCTTTGCACATGAATGGAAACTTGTGACACCTGAATTAAATAATAAACTAAATACCCATAAGGACAACTTCTGAAAACAGCTAAATAAGTATCTAGACTATTGGAAGTACACAGGTAGATAGATTTGTCAGTAGATCACAGTGATTAAATGTGCTTGGTGTTATCATCCCAGGCAAGTTTATGTCCCATCCTGCCTGTAACTAGGGTGTGAATTTAGTTAAACACTTAAACTCCCTGTATCAAAGTTGTTTTGTTCTTTGGAATGAAAATAATAGTAGTTCCTGACCCACAGGTTAGGGAAAAATAAAGAAATGACCCAGTACATGTCTAGCCTTCGTAGGAGGGAGTAATTCATTATACATGCTTTTAAAAAAAAATCATGCATTCAATCTTTGGAAGTTCTTAGTAAAAGAAAAACATTGCATCTTTTTTTTTTTCGCACTGGGAACTAATCGTGAGTGGATAATATTGTATTTCAGTTGATATGATAAGTGTAGCCCATGCCTCATATTCCCATGCAGGAAACTCTGGCTCAGAAGGCAAATGTCCTCCACAGAGACCTGACAGGATGGTCACCAGAGATTTCACAATAGCAATGGTCTTCTTATCAGAGACTATAGTCGGAATCCTGGGGAATGTCTCTCTTCTTTACCATCATCTCTTCCTTCACTTCACTGGATACAGGGTACGGTTCACAGATTTGATTGTGGAACATCTGCTGGTAGCGAACACCTTGGTCCTGCTCTCTTCAGGAATCCCAATTACAGTGGTAGCATTTGGGTGGAAACATTTTCTCAATAATATTGGATGCCAACTTGTTTACTATACTCACAGAGTGGCCAGGGGTGTGTCCATTGGCAACACCTGCCTTTTGAGTGTCTTCCAGGCCATCACTATCAGCCCCAGGAACTCCAGGTGGGCAGACCTCAAAGTGAAAGCTCCAAAGTACATTGGGTCATCTATTTTCCTCTGCTGGATCCTACAACTGCTGACAAATATCCTTTTTACTTTTTATGTGACTGGTAATTGGAGCAACATAAAGATCACAAAGAAAAAAGATTTGGGATTATGTTCTATTGTAATTTATGACAGAATCACAGCATTACTAAATGCAGGATTGTTATTACTCCCCGATGTTGCATGTTTGGGGCTCATGGTCTGGACCAGTGGCTTTATGCTTCTCCTCCTGCACAGGCACAAGCACCAGATCCAACACATTCATAGGACCAATATCTCTCCTAGATCCTCTGCCGAATCCAGAGCCACCCAAAGCATCCTTGTCTTGGTGAGCACTTTTGTGTCTTTGTGCACTCTCTCTTCCATCTTTAACATTTATTTGGCTCTTTCTAGTCATCCCAGCCGGTGGCTGGTGATCTTCATTGGACCAATTACTCTGTGTTTCCCAACTGTAAGCCCCTACATTCTCATGAGCCATGACCGCAGAGTATCCAAATTTTTCCTCTCCTGGATAAGGATTAGATAATTTCTTTATCTTATGAGAAATATGTAAATTACATTTGCATATTGTTTAGTTGTTTATTTATTCATCCCCTTTCTGAGTCCTAAGTACAATTATTAGGCAATCATTTAAAAGAGAGTGGTAAACAAGACAAGTTGGGTTTATGGTCCAAAATAAGCAATAAATCATTATGCAACTATAAGTGAATTATTGTGTAACTGTCATATAAATACCTATGTAAATAAGACTTTATTAAAGCTTCTATGAGAGTTTCAGAATCTAGGCAGTATTAAACAGGAGTTTCTGAAACAATGTGGGGATTACTGACAAGTCTTTGAGTTTGTAACAATCAATCTGAAATAACACATTTATCCAGAAATAAACTAGACTTGCAACTGTAGGAAAACCTGCATGAAATAAAACAGCATGTGAGATGGTCATTCAAGAAAAAAGAAATTTTCCCACAGACTAATGAACAGTGTGGAGTTAAGGTGAAGGATCATTTCAGATTCAGAGAATAGAGTTTTGGACTCCTAGTATGTGTTCTTTACATTTCATCTTTGGAGAGATTGTAGTCATTTGAAATATCCTGTTATGAAGTGACATTAGCACGCTTAAAATATTTTCATTTGGAAACGGACATTTAGAACCAGAATAAGTGAAAGAGAGAACAAAAGTATGTTTTTATTGATTTTTAAAAGACCGGAGTTGGGTATTGATGTTTAAAAACATACACAATGTCTGGGGAAACATTGCATGGAATTTGAGATACATAAAAAGTAGTTTTATCTCTATTTGGGCATTTTGGTAAGAGAGAGTGTTTGGGATGAAAATCTCACATCTCTAATGTGGGGAAATAAGTTCATGGTGGGGATTTCCATTAAACTTGGAAGAGTGGAGGCATACATGTTTTGAGGAGAAAAGTCATAAATTCATTTTTTTATGGGAAGTTTACAAAATGAGCAAAAGTGATATTCCTAAATTTTAGGAAATATTTTCGCGTAGTTCTCCCAGCATTTACATTGTGAAGCTGATGCCAAGTTTTGAGGATTCTACATTTTGAAAAACAATAGAGTTAATATGAACTAAAGGGTATATATTGAACCTGGTGGTGTTAAATAGGGAAACATACGTTTTTAGATCACATTAGCACTTAAACATATCGCATATATTAGGCCACAAATAAGCATAGGAAAAAATATGTACATATACGCACACATACATTATTGTGTGTATATATTTATATGTGTGTGTACATATGTATATAGAATTTATATGTATGTGTGTACATACGTATATAGAAAAACATCTGTATATTGAATGTGTATATAGATGCATGTATATATGCACATATATGCATATATAATCATTCAAATTATTTCCTTTCAATTAATAGTATTGCAGTAATGTTTAAGAAGTTAGAAAATAATATTGATTATAATAATGACAAAGTGTTTTAAGCATAAACTGTACATTAAGATGGGCATCATATGCTAATTATTTCATTGTTAAAAATTACATAGAACGTATTTTCAGTTTTCTAATTTAATTTTTGTAGTTTATCTATTTGTCATGAGGAAAACACCTAATTGCATATCATGAAAAAGAAAACATTTTGACTTTACAAGGAGCAATTAGTCTATTTATGTTAAATATCATGACTGAGTTATTTAGGTTTAGATTTGCCATCATATTGTGTGCTTTTTGTTAAAAATAGTGTATTTTCTTATTTTCCCTTCTTAACTCTTTGATATTAATTTTGAAAAATAATTCTCCTTTTTAAAGATTTTATTTATTTATTTTTCCCCCCAAAGCCCCAGCAGATTGTTGTATGTCATACCTGCACATCGTTCTAGTTTCTGTATGTGGGATGCGGCCTCAGCATGGCCGGAGAGGCAGTGCGTCTGTGCGCGCCCGGGATCCGAACCCGGGTCGCCAGCAGCGGAGCACGCGCACTTAATCGCTAAGCCACGGGGCCAGCCCTAATTCTCCTTTTTATATCTTATCTTTGAGGATTATGTAATAAGTACCTCTTAGTTTTAGTAACTTCCAATTTCAGGTGACTTTTTAAAGGTAATCACAATTTCACGTTATTTAATACTTTCCACTTCCACCTTGAACATACATGGATATTACAACACTAAGCTATTTACCTTCCTAGGCCTATTATTATTATTATTATTTGTATTTATTAAAAAACAACTATGGACGTGTGCATAGGTCATAAGCACACAGCAAATTTCAGAAACTTTGGAATCTGAATACACTTCTGCACGTAGCTCCTAGATAAAGAAACAGAAAACTATTAACACTCAGCCCCCTGGTTCACCCTCCCAATCACTACCCCTAGGGGTAACCACTGTTCTGACACCTAACAACACAGATCAATTGTTTCTGCTTTTTATTTTATATAAATGGATTAACAGTATGTGTTTTTATTTCTTATGTTGTTTGTGAATATATCTATATTGTTGCATGAATATTATTGAATATTGTTGCAAGAATGTTGTGAATCCTGCATTGCCATTTTTGTGTAGCATTCTATTGTGTAAATATTTAACTATTTAATTGTGCCACTGTGTATGGGCGTGTGAGTGGTTTTCGGTTTGTGTCTATTAGGAATGGTGCTGGTATATGAGTTCTAGAAATTGCCTTTTGAGGATACATTTGTGAATTAATGTTCCGTATATAAGTAGCAGTGGGATTGTTGGGTCATAAAGTTGCATCTATTCAACTTTATTAAATACTTCCAGACACTTTTCAAAATGTTTGTTTGACTTTTCATACTTACCAGCGACAAAAGAGATTTATGGTTTATTCACATTCTTGCCAACACTTGATAATTCCTGTCATTTGTATTTTAGCTTTCTGGTTGGTGCGTGATAATTCCAGGTGTTGGTTTTGTTGCATTTCATTGATTACTACAGAAGTTAAGCATCTTTTGAGATATTTAATTATCATTGAGTAACCTCTTTCTTGAAGTGTCTTTTGGTATATTTTTCCCATTTTTGCCACTGTGTTTATCTCTTACTCATTTGTAGGAGTTCTTTATACATGCTTGATATGAGGTTTTCTCTCTCTGTCTCGTCATCTGTGTCTTCCAATGATGATTAGTTTTTAAATTAATATATCTAATTTGTCATTTTCCTCTTTATAGTTAGTCTTTTGTTCTGTGACAGAATTATATTTCTATTATAAAGCATAGATAAGTTCTGTTTTGTTTTCTTCAATAGGTTTATATTATTTAGCTTTAAATTTTAGGTTAAGAAGCTATACCAAACCAATTTGTTGTGTTATAGTGAGCAATTAAATCTTTCCATTACGGCTAAAAAAATTAAACTTATTCTGAAAATGTTGTATTCAGCTATCTTTTCATTTGCTTCTACCTCTGACTGATTCACTGAGGTTATCATCACCTCATCCACGGATCTGACTTTTCCTTCATGTCTCATAGTTGTTCTCTCCAATTCTTCCTGCTTCCTGAAATCTTTACCAATCCCATAGTACTACAAAAGCAATGTAATGTTTGGTGTCATTATTTCAGCTGCAAATAGCCAATAAGCTGCTTGGAATGAAACAGAAGTGGACCTCACTGGTATTTTGTGTGCAGTCACTCTCTTTCTTGATGTGTCCTGATCCCTCCCTCTGCTTCTCCACTGACTTCAGTAACATTAAATAAAAAGCCAAAATATTCTTGGAAATTTAGTGAAAGGGAAGAACTGAAACAATTATAGCATGTGGTATACATGTGCACATGTCACTCTCCTGTTCTATGTGATGCCATGGACAGAGGGAACACAAGGTACAGGGGAGTGTGGAAACACCAAAGTCTACAGGATGAGGCATGGTTGCATTCATGGGCAGAAAGAGAGAAGCCCCTGATCCTAGTCACTCTCTAAATGCTGATAGCTACAAAAAAAGGCAGCAGAAATCTTAGGATGAAGAGGCAAAAGAGAATGAATTATCACTGTTATGCTAAGCAGCTCCTCACAGTATCATCCCATAGCCCCTTGAATTCTCCTACATACTTGCCAGGATATGGTGTAGTATTACTAGGGCACCTGACTCCTTCAGATGTTGAAATCCTTGGTGTTCCCTTGCAAAATAGAACCCATATTGAAGGGATAAATAAGGTTTGGGGTATATATACATGGGGAAAGGAAGGTACCATAACTATGGAGATAGAACCCTTTGGATGAACTTTTACATCCTGCTGTTTTTGCTCCTTCAGAATCTTCAGTAAGAATTTAAGTGTTACATGATGTGTTTCCTCACCTTATAAGTTTTAGAGGGAGTAACCCCCCACTAGGGAGAACTGCAGGTAGTGAGGTGATAGTGAGCCCAACTACCCTGACATCTGCCAGCATGGGTGCACAAGGATTTAGCCTGAGTGCCTCCATCTTTGACGTCCAAAGTGTTCATCATGTAGATGATGTTCTGATTGTTGTCAATGCAGAAGGCCCCGTCTTAGTATTCCTACTTAAGAAGTGTTATCACATGTCTGCCAGTAAAAGTAGCTGATAAATCATGACATAATTAAGAGTTCTGCTTACCAGTTAAAGTTTGTTGAGACTATGTGAGCAAATTTACATGCTCAAAACTTCCAGCAGTAAAGCAAAGTTAATGTTCTCTTTGGTCCCTGCTATGGTGTGAATATCTCTGTCCCTCCAATTTTCATATGTTGAAAGCTAACTCCCATATTGATGACTTAGGAGGTGGGACTTTTGGGAGGTGATTAGGTCATGAGGGCAGAGACCTCATAAACTGAAATAGTGCCCTCATGAACGTATCCCTGGTAAGCTCCTTTGTCCACTCCATCACTTGAATACACAGCCAGAAGCCTCTGCCGGGGAACCAGAAAGTGGGCTTTCACCAGACACAATCTGCTGGTGTCTTATCTTGGACTTCTCAGCCTCAGTCACTATGAGAAAACAAATCTCTCTTGTTTATAAACTACCCAGTCTCTGGTAGTTTGCTTTAGCAGCCCCCCAAAAAACTAAGGCAAAAATTGATACTGGGACATCCGGTGCACTTGTAAAGATCCATCAAAATGTGGAAGTGCTATTAGAACTGCACCACGAATAGTCTCTGAAAGAGTTTGGAAGTTCATGCTGGAAAGTCCTGCATCACTATGAAAGGACTATTAAAGGCGTTGCTGGTGAGAGGTCAGAAGGAAAAGGACAGAGCTGTAGAGAGAACCTCAAACTTCTTAGAGAATACTTAAGTTTTCATGGACAGAATGGGGTAGAGATATGGACTCTAAAGCCCTTTCAGATGCGTTCTGAGACAGAAATGAGAAATATGTTACTGGAAACTTGAGAAAAGGTGATCATTATAACCATGTGGCAGAGAGCTTTGCTGAATTGTGTTTGGGTCATAGTGTTTTGTGCAGGTCACACCTAGTGAGCAGTGATGTTGGATCTTTGGCTGAGGAAACATCTAAGGAAAGTGTTGAAGGAGCAGCCTGATTTCACTGGAATGCTTATAGTAAAACAGAAGAAGAGGGAAACAGTGTGAACATGGAATTAGTAATCAAAAGGGCAGCAAAACTGAAAAATTTGGAAAATCTTATCTAGGAATGTAAAACAAGTATGATTAATATGCTAAAGCCTCTAAGGGATAAAGTAAAGGGAGGGCAAGAACATATGGGCAATGTAAGAAGAGAGATGGAAACATTAGTAAAGAACCAAAAAGAAATGCTAGAGCTAAAAAAAAAAAAGTAACAGAACGAGGAATGTGATTGAATGTGATTGATGGGCTTATTAGTAGACTGGACATGACTATCGAAAAATATCTCTAAGTTGGAAGACATATGAATAGAAACCTCTAAAGCTAAAAAATAAAGAGAGATTGGGCTATAAAAATAACAACAGAACAGAATATCCAAGGGATTGTGGGACAACTAATAAGGGTGTGACATATGTGTAGTGGATACATGAGAAGAAGAATAAAGAGAGAAAGGAATGGAAAATATTGGAAACAATAATGACTGAGAATTTCCCCTAATAAATATCTGACACTAAAAACACAATATCCAAACCCAGACAAGACAAAAACATTACTAATAAAAAAACCTACAGACCAACATCTCACAGGAACATACATGCAAAAATCCTCAACAAAACATTAGCAAATTAAATTCAACAATGTTTTAAAAGAATTGTACACCATGACCAAGCAGTATTTATCCCAGGTATGCAAGGCTGGTTTAACACTCAAAAATCAATTCGTTGTACACGCCACAACAGCCTAAAGAATAAAAATCTTATAATCACGTCAGTAGATGCAAAAGAAGCTTTTGATAAATCCAAAACTCATTCTTGATAAAAATTCTCAGTAAACCAGGACTAGAGAGGAGCTTCCTGAAGATGATGAAGAAACCCCTCCCCCCCAAAATTTACAGCTCACATCGTAGTTAACAGTAAGAAACTTGAAGTTTTCCCACTCAGTTCAGGTCCAAGGCAAGTATGTCCCCTTTCCCTATTCCTTTCCAATATTATACAGGAAGTCCGTGCTATACAAAGACTAGAAAAATAAATAAAATAAATGCAGATTGGGTAGAAAGAAAAAAATAAGAAAACAACCTGATAAAACATGGGCCAACACACAATGGACACCACACCAAAGAAGATAGACACTTCACAACTGAGCATATGGAAAGATGACCCACATCATATGTCATCAGTGGAGTGCAAATTAAAAATACAATGATATACTACTACATGTCTCTTAGAATGGCCAAAATCTGAAACACTGACAATAAAAATGCTGTAGTGGATGTGGAGCAACAGGAATTCCCATTCATTGCTAGTACAAAGGCAAAATAATAAAGCTGCTTTGGAAGACAGATCGGCAGTTTCTACAACATTAACCATACTTTTACCGTACAGTCCAGCAATTGTGCTCCTTGGTATTCATTGAAAGTAGTTGAACACTTATGTCCATACAAAACCTGTGCCTGTACATTTATAGCAACTTTATTCATATTTGCCAAAACTTGAAAGCATCCAGTGTGTTCTTCAGTAGATGAATGGAGCAATACTCCTCGGTTTATTCTGGGAATGGAATACTATTCAGCACTAAAATGGGTAAGCCATCAAGCCATGAAAAGACATGGAGGATCCTTAAATGCATATTACCAAGTGAAAGAAGCCAATCTGAGAAGGCTACATAATGTAGGATTCCAGCTGTATAATATTCTGGTAAAGGCACATGTATAAGACAGTAAAAGGTCTGTGGTTGCCAGGGTTGGTGGAGGAGGGGGGATGAATAGCCTGAGCCTAGGGGATTTTCAGGACAATGAAAATAATCTATATGATACTATAATGATGGATACATGTCATTATCCATTTGTTCAAACCTGTAGAATGTACATACATAAGAGTGAAGTATGAGGTAAACTATGGACTTTGAGTATTTGGGATGTATTAGTGTAGATTCATCACTGGCAGCAAATGGACCACTCTGGTGGGGGATATTGATAATGGGGGGAGGCTGTGCATGTGTGCGAGCAGGGAGTATATGGGAAATCTCTGTATCTTGCTATCATTTTTGCTGAAAACCTAAAACTATTCTAAAATACAGTATGTAAAAAATTACACTATGTGTAGCAAGAAACACGTATTTGAGATGTTTTAAAAGATTCAGTGCTCTGAAAAAATATTTGAAAAATTGTGTGATTTTTTCTTTAAGATTTACCTGAGGCAGTGCACTTTAAAGATTTGAGTAAATATCATACCTAAAGGGCTGGAGAACAAAGTGTGGCACCAAAACTTATAAAACACGGAAATATACACAGACAAGCAACAGAGGAAAAAAATGTGATCTGTTAATTCAGTTATAATCTATATTACCTAACATAGATCATGAATTTCTTTGTGTATTAAATATGCATTTACTGTATCATTTTCAAGGGTTTCTATCAATTCCTACCCCAAACTGTTAATCCATCTTCCATTGCTGCTTTTGGTTAATTTCAAACAAAAACTGGGACAGGGAGTCACATGACAGATTGTCCAGTGAATCCACGTGGCCCCTGGGAACGGAGGGGGCAAAAGGGGCTGAGGACTCAGGGTAGCTTTCAGAAAAATTCTCAGGGCAGACCCCTCACACAGTGTAGATGCCGCCACGTATTCCCACCACCCCTTCTACAGCCCAGGCATTTGCACTAGGTAATGACATGGCCACACCCATTCCAGGAAGGGCTCAGCCCCTAAGAATCAGGCCAAGCAGACTGCGCTTTTGTAGATTCCTGCCCCAACCTCTCAAAGAACTCAGAGGTCTCGGGTGTGCTGTTTGATATCTCCAGCTCAGTGCTACTGAAAAGTCATCCATGGGAGCAACATCAGGACCAACAGGGAACTTGTTCATGATGCCATTTCTTGAGCCCCACTGCAAACCTGCAGACTCATAACTTCTTAGAGTGGGTCCTGATCCCCAAGGGATCTGTATGCACTTAAAAACTCAAGAAACGCTTACCTTACGGGTTCCACTATGGTTTTCCATTAGGATCACATGTGGAGTTTTACGAAATAACATCACCTGTCGCCTCCCCCGCAGTGTTTGGATGGGAGCATCAGTATTGTTTAAATTAAGTGACCAAGGTGATTCTAAGGTGAGGCCAGGGTTAAGCAGGAGGGCATCCAGGTATATGGTGAGGGTTGAGTCCAGGATTATGTTCAAGGGAAGGTAACAGGGTGTGATCTATGTGGATTTAGAAGCGCAGGTCAGTGCAGCCAATATTCCCCATCTGTAGACAAATTTTTGGATGTCAGTTTGAGGAGAAGAGCACGTGAAGACAAGATGCAAAATCTCACAGTTTGGTCTCCGTGTAGGAGCTCATTATCCTTGAATCTCTCCTGCGACAAACGATGGGAAGTGGGGTACTTTTCAGCATTTCCAGGTCCTTCCGCCTGTGAGTGTGGTGGTAGCAGATGAAGGGGCTGTGCTCACCCTTTGAAGGCAGATTCTCAAGATTCAGATATGATTCCTCAACATAATATCACCTGAGAAAACAGCCCGGAGCAGGAGGAGGAAGAGGACAAATTGGCAGGTTCTCAGGTAAATGTCCTGTCCCAGGACAGAGGCTGTGTCCACTTTTCCTCCTGAAATGCCCTGGATTTAGAACCTGCAAACCTTTAGTTCCCTAATTATGCTGTTTCTGCCCAGTACTATTGTTTCCAACTAATTATTCTTTCCTTTTATTCTTATGATAGTCAGTGTCAACTCTTCAGAATACTTCTCCCCTATGTGTGAGAATGGTTTCTCCTTTCTTTGCATCTAAACTCCCTATACAACATGAAGAACTCTCACCATGAATTCATGATGTTCAGCTAATGAAATTATTCGCTTTGTGACAGATCAACAAGGGAACGTGCTGACAACCCAAATCCCTACTGGGATGGGTTCTGATGGTCAGGTATCAGTGAAGGAGGGGAAAATGTAGCTTTTAGGTTTCATAATGATGTAACATCAGCTCTGTAGAACAGTATTAACAAAATGCTCTTTGAAATACGGTGGCATTAGTGGCCCAGAAAAACTCCAAGTTCTTAAAAAGAAAAGTAACTAGAAGAAACTTGCTCAGTATATTGGTAAGAATGACTTACTATTTACATGCACCATTAGAGCTACATAGCATGGGACATGTATGTGTATTGAAATTTGCAGGAAAAGTGATGTTTTTTCATTCTTAGCTTTAGATTATGATTTCCTTATTTATTTTTGCTAATAATATTATAGCAGTAATATGTGTCTTGTGTGCTTCAGTCTCCTGATATCAGTTTGTCCCATTACACCTGATTTTCACTTGGTTCTGGCGCTCTCTGCCGGATTTCTGCCTTATACAGTTAACATTTTTCCCTTTTCCATTAATAAGGATCTTGGAGGGATTTATGAAGAGATGTGCACAAACCATCACATTTAATCTGGAAACTCCTTTTTCTTCTTAGTTTCTCTTGTTTGCAGTTTGCTTTGGAAAAACAATGTTCTCCGCTTTGTTTAGTGAAGACTCTGGCTTTTGCAGGAGAGTTTTCAATCACTTGGGCCTCAGTTCTGTAAGATTCCATTTCCTTTCACACTCATGTCATGGTGTCTTGACATAAGTACAGCCATGTTTGGCCATTCCATTGACCTATAGCAACCAACACACAAAGATATATAAAGCTACTTTCTGTGTGGTGGGAACTGGCCTTTTTCCCACAGAGAGAGTTGCAAGTTGTAACATTTCAAGGCTCATTGGGCATCGTAGCAAGGGACGGACTGGCCATCTGTGCTGGGCTGTGATGATAACCAGAGAGAACAATGCACGTACACAAATACTGGGCTGGGACAATAGCCAGAGGGCTCAGTGCACGTATGCCACTGATAACCATTTGTGCATGGGAACACAAAATGCTTGCTCTGCGAAACTCTGTAACTGCTTACTCTGGAAATTACTGATGTTATAAAAACTGCTGGAAACGGGCCTGGTGCGAGTACCACCTGTGGAAGGGACGCCTTGCCCAGGACGTGTGATCCCTGCCCAGCCGCGTCGATTGACAAGACTCTCCCGGCAGTGGGGCGTGGATGTTGTGAGTAATTGATTTGTTGTGAGTAATTGATTTATTGTGAAGTAATTGATGTGATGTATTCTCTTTTCGGTCAACTTGGTGTTTCTCTTTCTGGTTTATTTGTGTCATTTCTCTTCAGTCCACGTGGTTGTTTTCCCTACCAGTCGAGCTGATGTTTTTCCCTGTTAATATTTGACCTATTCAGATCTGTTTGCAGACAATCGCCTTTACTATCCTCTATATAATAAAATATACCTTAAGTCCATTTGTTTGGAGTGGAAAGTTTATTTTACGTCTCCAGTCGAATCCCCCAAACCTCTCATAACACATAGACATTCTCTTCTTATAAATTCTTTATATTTTCAAAGAAATTTATAAGAATCATATTAATTTGTGTTCAAATGTGTTAAATTTCTAAAATATAGCTCAACACAAATGATACATTTTGAAAGAAATAAGACTCAGAAACAATAGCTCTGACCAATGTCGTCATGTCTCCATCTCCCTAGTGCATTTAAAAAATACACACTTTTAAAGGATTTACACAATTGACAATAATCTTGATTTCATTGAAAATTTTCTTCTCTGTCACTTTTAGTGTGTCCATAGTTCCCGTTTGTATGCATGCCCTTGTGCATAACATGTTAACATTGTTTGGTCCATTCTTTCTTGTTTCCTTCTTGTTTCTATTATTCTTCTCAATTACAGAAGCTGCTATATACACACATTAGGGTTGTCTCTGTGTATTGGTCTGTGTTCTTTTTAGATAAATTCTAGTTCAGATTAACTTTTAGTAAAACCCAGGCTCTGCCGTTTACTGGATGTTTGACAATACATTCTCCAAAAAGAGGAAAAATAATATTATTGTTCTCATATTATTTATGTGGTTCAGGTGATAGTACGTAACATACTATCAGAACGATATCTAGTACATTGTACATTTTCAAAAAGGATTGCTGTTGCCACACTTACTGTGCTGTTAGAACCTGTAATTTCCACAACGCTTTCAGCTCAAAGTCAACATGGATTCTTCCCTTCTTATTCTACCTCTTTGCTATTCCAGTGTGTGGCCCTTGTGCCAGAGGCTTTACCATCAAATGTTAAAAATGAGATTATTAAAAATGTGGAAACCCATGCCAGACCCCAGAACTCCTGAATCAGAATCTGCAAATTAACACATCTCCAGTTCTTTGAGAGACAGTTAAAACATAAGTACATTTCTAACTCGCCATCACTGTGAGAAAAAATCACCACTTATCCTGCCTCATATCAATACAGCCTCAAAGATGAATATGCCTGTGTTGATGCCTTAATTTTATAATTTATCTACCACAGGTCTCTACTGTGGTTTTGTAGATCATATGTCATCCTCTTTCCTCAGGGTTAGAGATCATATTATAGAATATTACTTTGTTAAAAACTATTCATTGCATATTTCAGGTCACTCCCCTAAGTCAGAATCAGATGCCTTTAATCTCTCATTTCATATTGGGTCAAGCTATGAACTCTGCCCAAAGTCACTTGGTAAATGTGTGTGCGTTTTTCATTTCAGGGACTGTTGACCTTCAGGGATGTGGCCATAGAATTCTCTCAGGAGTGAGAATGCCTGGACCACATTCAATGGGAATTGTACAGGGACGTGATGTTAGAGAACTACAGGAAACCGGTCTCCTTGGGTGAGGATAACTTCCTTCCAGAATTCATAATCCAACCCTTGGGGTTTAGTTTCTTTTATTTGTAGAATGCTTTTCGGGAATTTCTTCTTTGCTTGACGAAGTTTCTGATCTCTCCTTCAATGAAAAGTATTGGAGTTTGTTGGTGGAAGAAGAAAATCTTCATGATGTTACATATGACCTTAACTTTACCCTTTTGTGAGGTCATCTGCATTCTTCCCTCTAGATTACAGAGAATTATAGAGATTCAATGGCATAAAATCTTGTTGCCTACATCTTAAACTCAAATTCCACCCTTCATTTTTGATTTAATAGTACTTGGAAGTGTAGTTAAGGATCTACAAATTGAAGACGTTTCCTATGTATTGTAAAGTGGCCGTCAGGAAACAGTGTTTGGGACATAATTTTCTATAAACTTCCATAATGTCTTCTCTTATCTATTAAGCACAATGTTAGGTTGGAAATTGGAGATCCTCAGAAAGACTCATGTTTCTCTTTCTAATAAACAGGTATTGCTGTCTCTAAGCAGGACCAAGTCTCCTTTCTGGAGTAAAGGATAAAACCCTGGGACATGAAGAGACAGGAGGCAGTAGTCATGCACCCAGCTAGGTGAGAATGAATGAAGCTGATGACACAGGTGAGAGCTGCAAATGTCAAGGAGGAAGTCAGACCTCACAATTTGTTTTGGAAATCTCTGCTTCAACAGAAATGATTTTGAGAAGCCTAAGTTTATTTCTCTTGATGTCTCAGAGAGACATCTCATGCTTTACTCTTATCATGCTCTTACATCCTCCAAGGTTCCTCTTCTGCTCCAGTGATCTTCCATCATATACACAGTGAGGGCTGAAGGCCTCCCCACGGCCAGTGAGGGCCTGCATGATCTCGCTGTACTTCATTGCTTTTTGAGGCCTGGGAAAACCTGTGCACATATGACGTTCCTATGGGGATGCCAAAATGTGAGTTTCTTTTCTCCTATCTTTGCATGTCCTTGCCTCCTGGAGACACCTACTAATTCAGGTACATATTTGACTGTGTGAGATAAAATGAGCATGCTCTACCAAAACTTAAGCAAAGCAGCCCTCCACATGAAGGCTTCCCCAGGGACTAGACCCTGTACTCAGTCCTCAGAAATGTCCCTGGGGTCCTCACGGTGTTTCACCCTGGCGTCAGAGTAGAACAACTGGGGACATTTCACTAAGACATAATTGATGCTGGGCCCTAGCAAAGACTAATTGACAGCATCTTTGAGGGTTGGACACAGGAGATGGTAGTTCTAAAAACCATAGAGGGGATCACACTGGGAAGTCCTGGCTGCACATAACATGGGTAAACGTTGATCATCAGTCATTCACGTTTATACAAATCACTTGAGGATCCCATTAAAAACAGATTCTGGGGCTCCACATTCAGTATTATGACTCCTGAGGTGTGAGATGAGACTCATGAATTTGCATAATAAAATATTTTATTGAAGTCATATTGGCTTATAACTGTGTCAATTTCGGGTGTCCACGATTGCATTTTACCTTCTGTATAGACCGCATTGCATTCAGCACCAATACTCTAGTTTTATCCATCGCCATACTCCCTTTGTCCCCTTTGCCTCCCCCAACCCTTTTCCCTTCTGGTAACCACAAATCTGTTCTCTTTATCTATGTTTTTGTTTGTTTAGCTCCCACATATGAGTGAAATCATATGGTATTTATCTTTCTCTGTCTGACTTAGTTCACTTAGCATAATACCCTCAAGGTCCATCCATGTTGCCGCACATGGCAGGATTCTGTCTTTTTTATGGCTGAGTAGTATTCCATTATGTATGTATGCCACCTCTTCTTTATCCATTCATCCCTTAATGGGCATTTGGATTGTTTCCAGGACTTGGCTATCGTGAATAATGTTGTGATGCGCATAGGGTACATAAATCTTTTTAAACCGTTGATTTCATAATCTTTGGATAAATAACCAGTCGTGGAATAGCTAGATCATATGATATTTCTATTTTTAGTTGTTTTTTTTTTTTTTTTACTTTTGGTATATTCTATTTTATTAATAATGAGCAATAAAGAAAAGAAGGAAAACGGTTTTATTTGATCTTACATAGTTATTTTAAAAAGTTTTTGCAACTAAAATCTCATGCCTAGTTTTAAATTTTCTTTTTCTAGAATGACCCCCTTGCCAACCTATTTGGCAAAACGTGTCCATTGTTTGGAACACAGTAATATTCCAAATCTTTTCAACGTTATTTGTTTACAGATAACAATCAAGTGGATAGACCAAATGCAAATGACTGATTTTTAAAGTTTTTCGAAAATACCTTCATACCATTGGTTTTGTACTCTACCGATAATGACTAGAACACTATCTCTTTCTACAGGTAAGAAAGCAGAGACCTATTAAAAATTAAAAGCAAAAGTGAGTGTGGTAGCAAATTAAATTGAGACATCTCTTAATTCATGAAGTGCTAATCTTTAATTTATCCCATAAACTACCTGTTTCCTAAGATTAGCTATTTTAGGATACAGAAGAGTTTCCATATTTGAAAATAAATTTTGAAAAAGAGAAACACAGTGAGTTAAATAAGAGTAGTAATCATATTTTGCTTTCCACTTTTAAATGCTTAGTAAACTTGACTCAGCACACACACAGTCTTACATTATGAAATACATTTGGATTAATTGAGACTAAGTTTCATTATTTCACTCACTTGCAAATTGAAAAAAAAACCTTATACAATTCATAGAAAAAGAAAGATTATTTTGTGGTTGGAAAAGAGAATTGCACTCTTCAGACTATCTTCTAATCTTTACTTTGGACAAACACAAAAAGGGTAGAAATGTTTATGCTGCTTCTCTTTCCTGTGTTTTTCCTCAGACGATAGTTTGTGTGTGGTTGAAAATCACGACCTGTCAAAGATTTACATATTGTTAAAGTAGACCTAAGCCTTTGTCTCATTCTGTCCACATCACAAAATGCTGTGTTACCTTTTATCAGCCACATCAGGGAAGTACCTTATTTACTTAAATCAAAGGTCAAGACAAATACTCAGGTGTGTGGGAGATTCTTATGACAGTGTCTCTATTTTTTGTTTTACCCTATATTGATCATTTACTCATAGGCTTCCTCCCTGATGTTCATTCAAAGATGCTATCATCCTACTTTTCATTCTTATGGGTTTTGGAAATTATTACGTTTTTATTATTTTATTGAGGTCATATTGTCTTATAACATTGTGTAAATTTCAGGTGTACATTAGTATATTTCAGTTTCTATATAGCTGCATCATGTTCACCACCAAAAGTCTAGTTTTATCCGTCACCACACATATGTGTCCCTTTATCCCTTCTGCCCTCCCCCACCTCCTTATCCTCCAGTAACCACTACTCTCTTCTCCTTACCTACACATTTGTGTGTTTATCATCCACATACTACTTTAACTCTTATGTTTTATCTATGTTTCTTGAAAAAAAAATATAATTGAATATAGTCAAACAATGACTTGAACAGCAAGAATTCATCTGTGTTTAAAATAATCATGGCTATACTATTTGGGATTGGATTTATCGACTTCCTGTGTGTTCTTCATGACACCTGTTCTATTTTATTATTCTGTCTTAACTTCTGTGTTAATTTTTAAAATTATTGTACATTTTACTTTATTTTTTAGAGGTTGTATTTTCAGTATATCTTACTTCTTACCCCAGATATTGCAGCGGACTTTGAAAAACTAATCACAGTTTGAAGTTATTTGATACTTTTAACTTCTACCTCGACATGGTAAAGAAATAATGGCACTAATCTATTCACATTCTTTCAAATTTTTTTTAATTGTTGGTATGTATTTTTTGAAAATTAATATACATGCACAGGTCATAAGTGGAGGGCTCAGTGAAATTTTATAAACTGAACACACCCCTGTGTGCAGTTTCTGTGTCAAACAGTGGAACGTTGTCAGTCTGGTAGATGCCTTCTCTTCATGGCCCCTCCTGCTCAGTATCCTTAAGGGTGACTGCTACTGTGAAATCTGATATTGAAATATCTTTACCTTTTTTGTCCTTTACATAAATGGCATCACACAGCATGGACTCTTTTGTACTTTGATTTTTAACTTCCATATACTGTTTGTGAATTTACTGACGTTATTGCATGTAGTTGTTGATCATCCATTTGCATTGGCGATAGAATTTCATTGCGTGAAAATCAAACTAGTTAATCATTATACTGATGAAGCACATGTGAGTGATTTACTGTTTGGCATTATCAGAAATAATGTGGATGTGCGAATTCTAGAATATGTTTTGATGAGATGCGTAGAAATTTCTTTTGGATATATACATAGTAGTGATATTGTTGGGCCACAGGTTTATATCTGTTCAGCTTTAGGAGAGATTGTCAAACAAAATGTGTGCATGAATTTTTTTTTTTTTATGAGGAAGGTCAGTCCTGAGCTAACATCTATTGCCAATCCTCCTCCTTTTTTTTTTCCCCAAAGCCCCAGCAGATAGTTGCATGTCAGTCATAGTTGCACATCTTTCTAGTTGCTGTATGTGGGATGCGGCCTCAGCATGGCCGGAGAAGCGGTACATCGGTGCATGCCCGGGATCCGAACCTGGGCCGCCAGTAGCAGAGCACGTGCACTTAACCGCTAAGCCACAGCGCCAGCCCATGAATTTTACACCCAACAGCAGTTGATAAGATTCTTAGTTTATTTGCATCCTTGTCAACACTTGATATTTTCTGTTTCTCCATTTTTTTTTTTTTCCACATTCCGGTTACTGTGCAATGATACCAGCTAGCGACATGTTTTTTTGCATTTTCCTGATTAGTAAGGAACTTGAACATCTTTTCACATATTTATTCACCATTGGGTAAACCCATTTGTGAAGTGCCTGTTGGTTTATTTTACCCATTATTTTCAGTTGTGTTGCCTGTCTGTCTCTTCTTGGTTTATAGGAGATATTTATATATGCAGAATATGACTGTATTCTCAGTGCTTGTTCTGTCAATCTATCATCTATCTGTCTATGTCCCTTTTGATGAAGAAGAACTTAATTTTAATATAATCTAATTTGTCATTTCATCCTTTATAGTTAAGGTGTATTGCTCTTTTGAAGAAATCTTTTCCTGTTCTAAGGTCACAGAGAGAGTGTCCTCGCCTCTGTTGAGTCACTCTTGCTGGGGACACTCAGCATACCTGTCAAAGGTTTTAGAACGAGGATTCTCTATGGTGTGGCAATTCTCTCAGGAATTATTTCCAAAAGTTATTCCATGAAGAATGTGAGGACATTTTTATCACAACTTTGGTTGAAAATCGAGTGGCAACAGTCTAGACACACAGTAATAAATAATTCTGGTGCGGAAAGACTGAACCTTTGAGAATGATACCGGAAATATACATTTGATGATTCTCAAAGAAGATTATGATCCATAATAGAAGTAAGTACATAAAGTAATTCTTGACATAGAAATAAAGCAAGTGATAATACAACATTTATTTTTTATTTATTTATTTATTTTTTGTGAGGAAGATCAGCCCTGAGCTAACATCCATGCCAATCCTCCTCTTTTTGCTGAGAAAGACTGGCCCTGGGCTAACATCTGTGCTTATCTTCCTCCACTTTATATGGGATGCCGCCGCAGCATGGCTGGACAAGTGGTGCATTGGTGCACACCCAGGATGCGAACCTGGGCTGCCAGCAGCAGAGCGCGTGCACTTAACCGCCACGCCACCGGCCCGGCCCTTCAACATTTAGAGATAATATTTTTTAAATCAATTTATGTGTAATGGTGTGTTTGCATATAAAATAATGTGGGAAACGTATATTATCCACACTAAGATGTTACGTGTGGTCTTCATCAAGATGGGATACCATAGAGGTTTTTTTTTTTTTTCCATTTTCGTACTTGTATTTTCTCCACTTTTAAAAACGAATGATTTAAGGGGCCGGCCCGGTGGCGCAAGTGGTTAAGTGCGCGCGCTCCGCTGCGGCGGCCCGGGGTTCGCTGGTTCGGATCCCGGGCGCGCACCGACGCACTGCTTGGTAAGCCATGCTGTGGAGGCGTCCCATATAAAGTGGAGGAAGATGGGCACAGATGTTAGCCCAGGGCCGTCTTCCTCGGCAAAAAAAAAAAAAAAAAAAAAAAAAAAGAGGAGGATTGGCGGATGTTAGCTCAGGGCTGATCTCCTCACAAAAAAAAAAAAAAAAAAAAAACACTAATGATTTAAGGTAAATATTTAAAAATTAAGCATGACTATGTGTCAAATATTCTAAGAACTTTACTCTTTCTCAAATATAACATCAAATTCAGTGTTTCGTACTCCATGCGTCTTTGTAGTTGAATAATTAAGTAATCAGTTTTTTCCCCTGATGCTTGTGTTCCAAAGTTTTCCATGTAAGTGATATTCAGAAATGTTTGTTCTAAAGGTTTAGATGAATTTTCTTTCGTAACCTTTAATCTATGCCTATTCTATTCTTAATTTCATGTTTAAATAAATTTTTTTACATTATTTCATAAATAGGAGTACTAAGTAAAAGCAGATTAGAAATTTAAACAAAGAGTAGTAAAATGGAGAATAAAGCCCCCTTCCTTCTCCCAAATTGTTATCCTTCTCCCTTGAGTAGACCACTGACAATAGTTTCTGGTGTGACATTCTAGAACTCCTTACGCGTACACTAATATATCTACACGCACACCATGAGAGGCTGCACAGGTGGACGTAGCAGAAACTCTGGGGACAGGTGATCTGAGTTGGAATCCTGAGGTACTCACTGCTTGTGTGACATTAGGGAAGTGATTATGTTCTGTCTCAGTTTCCTCATCTGTAAAATGGACATCATATTAAAAGTACCTGCATGTGTTAATATTAGTAAAGCATCCAGTATAGCGCTTGGGACATGGCAAGATTTGGGTAAGTGCTGTTTAGATTTTTAAAAATCCTTTTTCGTTTGCTTAATTCAATAAAAATCGTATTTAATTACTCATACTGTAGTAGGGTAATTTGGAGGTGTTTCCGCATGAGGACTTACTGAGTCATATCAGCTTTATAAGGGTTTAGTGTTGTTGTAGTACTTAAATGTACTAAGGTTTCTTGAACTCGTTCTCTATTTATTGGTCATTTGTATTTATCATGTTATTTGCAAGTGTAGACCTACCTGAAGTAGACACTAATCTACTTATGTCTTTGATGTGGGTGTAGATGGAGATATTCTAACATGATGATAAATACACATCCAAACTGTGTCTAAAGATTCAACCCTGCAAATGAGAGAACAATTTGATTGGACAATAAGTCCAGTGTGACAATAGACATGTAAATATTGATACAAGCACAGAATATGTTAATATTGATAATTGTTATATGTTAATATTAATATGTTAATAATTAATAACTATTTAATATATATTAACATGTAATGGCATGTGATATCCCAAATTACATTAAGAAGGATGATGCCTCTCAAAACGATGAAAATTTTGCAAATGAAGATCAATCTGGATTTGGGCAAGGGGTAATTAGTGGGGACTTGCATGTTATTTTATTATTTAAATGTTTTATAGTAAAACATGCATGTAATTGTTTTCAATGGAAAATATTATTAAATATTGCAATATAGGCACAAAGCGAGTACTAATGGTTACCTCTTAGGATGGGTTCTTACGAGGGGGAAGCAAGGAAAGAAGAATACTTAAAATGTAGTTTCTATGTTTTATTTCTTGCAATAAAGTGTGTGCTATGTTGTACAAATGCCACTATAAATAAAAGGATTTTCATCATATCAGGTTTAGAGCATAAAAGTTCTTCAAGACATAAGCAGAACTTGGTACAGGGACACTGCGTATCTTCATTTCCATCACTAAACATCAGGCACTAATAAACAACATCTCTTGCCAGACTCACCATCGTCACTTTCTGAATATGACATCCCGCCAAAAGAGAGAAAATGCTGTGAATTTTTGTTCCCCCCAAAATCTTACCTGCAGCCGTATACTGTATAATCAGTTTAAGGGGTTTCCAGGGGCATTTTGTATACACAAGATTTTTGTCTCATGAGATGAAATTAAAAATAAACAATCCAAGAGTACCTTGAGAGTCAGCCATAAAGGAGGAAATTGAGTGGGGGAATGAATTCGTGACTTCCACTGTGACTTCTATCCATCCCTCCATCTCCATCCTGCTCTTCCCTCTACCTCCGTTTCCCTGCAACCTCAGACCTCCACTCATCAATCAGGTAAGTGTTATCTGTCCCCCATCTTTCATCTGCTGTAACACCCTCCATCTCCTGATTTCCACCCGCCTCATCATCTCCACCCAAACTTTTTCAACATCCGTATTGCCACATCACCCACAGTCTATGCCCTTTTTGACTTTCATCCACTAAGAACTCTATCCTAGCATTTCAAGAATACCAGTCCCAAACTCTTTCCCTTTCTTCAGCCCTGTTCCAGCCTTCCTCCTCGCCCTATATCAGATGCCCATTTCAGTGACCACAGTCCAATTATTGTCTCCTTTATGTTGCCATCCCTCAACTGTTGAGCATGCCCCTTCGCCCCCTCCATTCATAACCATGCCTCATTACTCCACAAGCCCACAATCCCAGCCCTTTCTTCTGGGTCCATTAGACACTGATGCCCGCCGATGCCCCCTATCTTTCCTGACTCCCTCCATTGCTTCAGGCTCATTTTGTCTACCTGTGCCCAGTTTCCCTCCAAGCTCCATCTCCTTCTTGCACCTCTTCCTCTGTGGTTGGCCACAATTGACCCTCAGGACCTGCACCCCCACCTGTTTTTCCCCTGCTTCTTTAGCCCTTCCTGGATATTTTCTCCACTGCCTGTATCCACCTCTGCCCTTTACCCTCCTTCACTAATTCTCACTCATCCCCATTATGACCTTTGCTCCCATGACACCTGGCACCCCTTATGCTTCCACCACCCAATGTTCCCTGTACTCTTCACTCTCTTGTACTTTGCCCCCTTGTAGCCTTAAACTCTGCAGTGCATTTTATCTCCACTGTGCCCTTTAACCCCTGTGTGCCTTTAAAGCCTCTGCATTCTCTCCCCTGCACCCTTTATCCCACACGCACCTTGCTCTCTGCAACCTCTTCCCATCCATGTGCCACATTACTCCGTGTCCTCTTTCTAACTGTGCTCTCTGTCACACACCCGCATGCCTGAACCCTCCAACTTTCCCACCGTGTCCCTTGATCTCGAGTGGCAAAGCTCACAGCGGTTTACAATCTGGTGTATTGTAACTGCTTTCCTTGTGGGTGTTTCAGGGTGACTGCCCCGGTGGGAGCTGCTCCAGCTTCCTGGTGCTGTGGTGAAGGACACCGAGGAGGTGGAGAGATGCAGATTGGTAGATAAACTGATTATTTCCATTCCAAATGGTCCTCTGCAAAACAGAGATGAAGCAGCTGTGGTCCCTACCATTTAGGAAATTTTGTTCTAGAGCAATTGGTTAAATGGTTGAATTCAGGAACGTGGGGTCAGTGCAAGGAAGGGGTCGTTTACAGGGGACTTTGGCTACATTTGGGCCAGTTCCCTTTCTCTGTTGTTCTGAGAGTTCTGATGTTGTCCTTGATGGGCCATCCACATACAGTAGAGCTTCTTTATTTTTATTATTTATATTTGTATTTCTTTTACCTTAAGAATAAAATAGTTTCTAATATGATTTTCCCAGAAAATTCTAAGGTTTTATGTTAAATTGCTTGTTATTTCATTATGAAACAGACATAAAGTGTCTTAAATTGATGAAAATTAAGTGAACTCGGGCAGTTAGTTTCTGTTGGGCAGGCTTAGGAAACAGAAGTATGTGTGGGAAGGACACTAAGATCTACTCTCTTAGCAAATTGAATAATAAAATACAGTCATTTTATTATCTATAGTCATTACCTATAGTCACCACGCTGCACATTACATCTCCAGAACTTGCTCCTCCTGCATCACTGAAACTTGGAAGCTTTTTACCAACATCTCCCCATCCCCCCCGACCGCCCCTCAGCCCCTGGCAATCACCACTCTACTCTTTGGTTTTATGACTTTGACATTTTAGCTTCTAGATATAATTGAGATCACGCAATACTTGTCTGTTTCTTTGTCTGCCTTATTTTACTTAGCACAACGTCCTCCATGACCATCCATGTTGTTGCTTATGGAGGAAAGTTCTTTCTTTTTAAGGCTTAATGATATTGCTTTCTCCCTCTCTGTCTCTGTCTCTCAATATATATGTATGTATATATATATATATATATATATCACATTTTAAAATCCATTCATCCTAATCACCAGGGAAACTATGTGAGATAACACTTCATATTTTAAGAATGGATTAATTAAAAAAAAAAACCTGATAACACCAATCATCAGTGAGAATATGGATGAATTAGAATTTTCATTTATTGCTGATGGGAGAATCACCCTACATTCACTTTGGAAAACTGTCAGTTACTTATAATTTGAAACATTATTAGCCTTTTTACTAAAAACAGGTAAACACAACAATGAGCAATCCCCCTGAACTACTGCTCTGCGTTCCCTTTCTGGGTTGCTCTCATTCATCTGTATTTAGCTCCTATTCTACACTGGTGTTTAAAAAAATCACTGATGGAAAATAAAACAGAAGAGAAGAAGTAGGGGCCTAGCATCTACATCCTCATGGGAATTATGGGACACTAGTACCCCTACTCCCAGGTATTTTGAATCTATCTCACATCACGTATGCGAGGTTCCCAGGACAGTGCACAGAAAATACTTGAGTGCATAGTAGATGATCAACAAACGCTGCATTAATGAATGTATATACATTGTTTTCTAAATAAAGACTTCCTCACATGTTACAGCCTCCTCTAGTCTTCTGTATACTTGAAAAAGACAGTAACAAATATGATCTTTTAGGAAGGAGATTGCTGGTCTTCACTGGGAACCAACAATATTTGTGTTAATGTAAGATGGAGGGTGTAAAGGGTTCAGGTGTGCTGTGTCCGCTTTCTCTAGCTTAGTGCTACTGGCAATGGGTCTACATGGTGCAGCATCAGCTCTAACGTGGAACTTGTTAAAGATGCCAGTTGATGGGCCTGACTTGAAACCTGTGGAATTACGATTTCTTAGAGTGGGTCCCAGAACCCCCAAATGATTTCTATGCCCCTTAAAGCTTGACAAGCAAGGCTTAGATAAGTGGCTCTCACCCAGGCTTTCCATTAGGATCACATGTGTGGTTTTAAGAACTAGCATCACCTGCGTCCTCCCCACAGCGTCTGTCTATTGTTCTGGGTGGAGCATCAGTGTTTTAATTAAGTGCTCCAGGTGAGTCTATGTTGAGGACAGGTTTAAATACTAGAACTCCCAGACACATTTATGAGAGTTAATTCCAACCTTTGGTCCAAGGAGAGGTTACAGGACCTGCTCTATGTGAGTTTGGAGGGGGTAGGTCAGCGCAGTCCACATTCCCCATGATGTGGAAGAATTTGTAGGCATCTGTGGGAGGGGAGGGCCCCCAGAAGAAGACGGAAGGAGGAACTCACATGTGGGTCTCCATGTAACAGCTCATTGTTCCTGAATCTCTCCTGTGATAAAGGATAGGGAGGGTGGACTTTTCTGCATTTCATGGTCTTTCTGCCTGTGTGTGGTGGGAGCAGGTGAAGAAGCTCTGCTGGTGCCTTTAAAAATATATTCTTACGATGCAGGTGTGATTTCTCAACATAACATCACTTGAGAAAGAAACCCAGAGCAGAAGGAGGAAGAGAAGGAAATGGCAGATTCTCAGGTAAGTGTCATGTCCCAGGTCAGAGGCTTTGTCCACTTTTCCTCCTAAAATGATGTGCATTTAAGACTTGCAATCCTTTACTTCTCCACTGCTGCTGTTCTTGCCTACCACGAACGTTTTCAACCATTTTTTTCCCCTTTTCTCCTTAAGATAGTCAAGGTCAGGTCTTTAGAATACTACCCCCCTATGTCTCAGAGCCTTTTGTCCACTGTCTCCACCAATGTTCCCTATACATCCTGAAGAATTCTCACCATCAATTAGTGACCTTAGCCTATTGAAAATATTCCCATTGTGACAGATCAACACTGGAAATTGTTGGAATCCAAGATTCCAATTGGGATGAGTTCAGATGCTCAGATATCAGAGAAGAAAAGAAAATGTAGCTTTTAGGCTTTGTATGCGTATGACAATCAGCTCTGTAGAACAGGATAAAGAAAATGCACATTTAAATAGGATGGCGTTAGTAGCCAAGACTAACTGAGAAATTTCTGAAAAAGAAGAGTAATTAGAAGAGACTTGCTCTCTGGAGTGCAAAAATAGACTTACTATGTAAAATGCACTATTAGAGTTACAGAACATAGAAGGCACATATGGGTTGAAATTTGCATAAAAGGATGTTTTTCTTGATTAGATTCAGACCGTGATTATTTTTTTGCGAACAACATCACAGAAGTAATGCTATTTCCTTCAGTGTGCCTCAGCCACCTGATGGCGATTTGTTCCATAACAGCTGATGTTAATTTCATTCACTTGGTTCAGGGGCTCTCTTCCAGATTCCTTCTCTATAATGTTAATATTTTTTCCTATTATCATTCATAAGGATGTTGGGATATACTGAGTGATATGGATAAACCATGATCTGGAAACTCGCTTTTCTTCTGAGTTCTCTTTGCTTATAATTTGCTTTGGAAAAATGAAGGCTCCCACCTTTGTTCACTGGAGAGACTGGCTTTTACAAGCCGAGGTTTTAGTCAGTTGGGCCTTGGTCCTGTAAGTTGCCATTTTATTCCACACATTTCAGAGACATACTCCTCTTTGTAGTTTCAGAAAAAGAATCATTTTAATCTCTTAAAATTTAATCTCTTAAAATTCTAAAATATAGCTCAGCACAAGTGATAAAGAAAATAAGAATTTTCAAAGAAATAAGACTCAAACAATAGCTCTTGTAGTTTATATTATTGTGTGTCACAATAGTGTGTTTAGAAATTACAAACAATGTCATCCACAAATATATTTATAAGTTTCAGGCCATTTAAATGAATCTTGATTTCATTGACATGAAAAATTTTCTACTCTCTCCCCCCTCTTTGTTTTGGTGAGGAAGATTGGCCCTGAGCTAACATCTGTTGCCAGTCTTCCTCCTTTTTCTCTTTGTTCTCCCCAAAACCCCAGTAGATAGCTGTGTGTCATAGTTGTACATCCTTCTAGTTGATCTCTGTGGGACACCGCCTCATTATGGCTTGATGAGCTGTGCGTAGGTTCACGCTCAGGATCTGAACTGGGGACCCCCGGGCTGCTGAAGCAGAGCATGCAAACTTAACCGCTACGCCACTGGGCCAGCCACTCTACCGTGATTTTGTGGATCATATGTCATCCTCTTTCCTCAGAGTTAGAGAACACATTATGGAATATTACTCTGTTAAAAACTATTAATTGTGTTATTTCAGGTCAATCTTCTAAGTCAGAATCAGTTCCCCTAACTCTCTTTTTTCATATTGGGTCAAAATATAAACTCTGCTGATGTCAACTTGGTAAATGTGTTTTTTATTTCAGGGACTGTTGACATTCAGGGATGTGGCCATAGAATTCTCTCAGGAGGAGTGGGAATGTCTGGACCACACTCAGAGGGCCTTGTACAGGGACGTGATGTTCGAGAACTACAGGAACCTGCTCTCCTTGGGTAAGGATAACTTTCTTCCAGAATTCATAATCCACCCTCAGAGTTTCAATTCCTTTGTAGAATGTTTCCTAGGAGCTTCTGCTTCCTACAGTAGCATTTCAGAGCCCTGATTTCAGGGAGAAAATTGGGGAGGTGTTGGTGTAGAAAAGAAAGGCTTCATGAAGCTTCATCATGACTTTAACCTTCCCGTTTCTTGAGGTGATCTGCATCCTTCACTCTAGAATAGTGGTAATTCTATAAATTCAGTGCCATAAAATAGTGTTGCCCTCATATTAGAGTCTAATTTCAACCTTTATTTTTAAATTTTTATTGAGGTCATAATAGTTTATAACATTGTGAAATTTCAGTTGTACTTTACTATTTGACAGTCACCATATAAATGTGCCCATTTACCCCTTATGCCCACTCCCAACTGCCCTCCCCTCTGGTAACCACTAATCTGTTCTCTTTGTCCATGTGTTAGTTTACCTTCCTCATATGAGTGAAATCATGCAGTGTCTGTCTTTCTCTGTCTGCCTTATTTCGCTTAACATAATACCCTCAACGTCCAGCCATGCTGTTGTGAATGGGATGATTTTGTCTGTTTTTATGGCTGAGTAGTATTCCATTGTATACATATACCACTTCTTACTTATCCGTTCATCAGTCGATGGGCGCTTGGGTTGCTTCCACATCTTGGCTGTTATAAATAATGCTGCAATGAACACAGGGGTGAATAAGTCTCTTTGAATTGTTGATTTCAGGTTCTTTGGATAAATATCCAGTAGTGGGATAGCTGGATCATAAGGTATTTCTATTTTTAATTTGCTGAGGAATCTCCATACTGTTTTCCATGGAGGCTAGACCAGTTTGCATTCCCACCAGCACTGAATGAGGGTTCCCTTTTCTCCACAACCTCTCCAACATTTGTTATTTTTTGTCTTGGTGATTATAGCCATTCTAACGGGTGTAAGGTAATATCTTAGCATTGTTTGGATTTGCATTTCCCTGATAATTAGTGACGCTGAACATTCTTTCCTGTGCCTATTGGCCATCTGTATATCTCCCTTGGAAAAATGTCTGTTCACATCCTCTGCCCATTTTTTGATCGGGTTGTTTGTTTTTTTTTCTTGTTCAGTTGTGTGAGTTCTTTATATATTATGGACATTAACCTCTTGTTGGATATATGATTTGCAAATAGATTCTCCCAGCTGGTGGGTTGTCTTTTCATTTTGAACCTGGTTTCATTTGCTTTGCAGAAGCTCTTTAGTCTGAAGAAGTCCCACTTGTTTATTTTTTCTTTTGTTTACCTTGTCTGTGTAGACATGGAATTTGAAAAGATCCTTTTATGACCGATGTCGAGGTGTACTGCCTATATTTTCTTCCAGGAGTTTTATCGTTTTGGGTCTTACTTCAAGTCTGTGATCCATTTTGTGTTAATTTTTAGTATGGTGAATGAAGATGGTCTACTTTCATTCTTTTGCATGTGGCTGTCCAGTTTTCCCAGCACCATTTATTGAAGAGATTTTCCTTTCTCCATTGTATGTTCTTAGCTCCTTTTTCAAAGATTAGCTGCCTGTAGATGTGTGGTTTTATTTCTCGGCTTTCAGTTCCGTTGCATTGATTTGTAGGTCTGTTTTTGTACTGGTACCATGCTGTTTTAATTATTATAGCTTTGTAGTATATTTTGAAGTCAGGGATTGTGATCCCTCCAGTTTTGTTCTTTTTTTCTCAGGATTGCTTTAGCTATTCAGCGTCTTTTGTTGTCCCATATGAATTTTAGTATTCTTTGTTCTATTTCTGTGAAGAATATCCTTGGAATTCTGAATGGGATTGCACTGAATCTGTAGATTGCTTCAGGTAATAGCAGATATTTTAATTATGTTTATTCTTCCAATCCATGTGCATTGGATGTCTTTCTGCTTCTTTGCATTATCATCGATTTCTTTCTAAAATGTCTTATAGTTTTCATTGTATAGGTCTTTCACACCCTTCATTAAATTTATTCCTAGATATATTATTCTTTTTGTTGTGATTGTAAATGGGATTGTATCTTGAGTTCTCTTTCTGTTAGTTATTAGAGTGTAGAAATGCAACTGAATTTTATAAGTTGATGTTGTACCCTGCTACACTGCTGTAGTTGTTGATTATTTCTAATAGTTTTCTGATGGATTCTTTAGAGTCTTCTATATATAAAATCATGTCTGAAAACAGCAAGAGATTGAACTCTTCTCTGCCTATTTGGAATACTTTTATTCCTTTTTCTTGCCTAATTGCTCTGGCCAAAACCTCCAGTACTCTGTTGAATAAGAGTGTTGAGAGTGGGCACCCTTGTCTCTTTCCTGTTCTCAGAGGGATTGCTTTCAGTATTTCCCCACTGAGTATGATGTTGGCTGTGGGTTTGTCATATGTGACCTTTATTATGTTGAGGTACTTTCCTTCTTGACCCATTTTCTTGAGAGTTTTTATCATAAATGGGTTTTGGATCTTGTCAAATGCCTTCTCTGGATCTATTGAGATGATCATGTGGTTTTACTCCCTGTTTTGTTATTGTGGTGTATCACATTGATTGATTTGCAGATGTTGAACCATCCCTGTGTCCCTGGTATAAATCCTGCTTGATCATGGTGTATGATTTCTTTAATGTATTGTTGTATTTTGTTTGCCAATATTTTGTTGAGGATTTTTGCATCTGTGTTCATCAGAGATATTAACCTTTATTTTTCTTCTTTTTGTGGTCCTTGTCTAGCTTTGGGATCAGGGTGATGTTGGCCTCATAAAACGTGTTAGGAAGTGTTCGGTCTTCTTCACTTTTTGGAATAGTTTGAGAAGGATAGGCATTAAATATTCTTTGAATGTTTGGTAGAATTCTCTGGAGAAGCCATCTGGTCCTGAACTTTTATTTTTGGGGAGGTTTTTGATTATTGTTTGAATCTCTTGTGATTGGTCTGTTCATAGTCTCTATTTCTTCTTGATTCAGTTTTGGGAGGTTGTATGAGTCTAAGAATTTATCCATTTCTTGATTGTCCAATTTTTTGGTGTATAGTTTTTCATAGTATTCTCTTATAATCCTTTGTACTTCTGTGGTGTCTGTTGTAATTTCTCTTCTTTCATTTCTGTTTTTTTTTTTTTTAATTTGAGCCTTCCCTCTTCTTTTCTTAGTGAGGTTGGCTAAGGGTTTGTGAATTTTATCTTCTCAAAGAGGCAGTTCTTTGTTTCATGGATCCTTTCTACTGTTTTTTGTTTTTTTGTGTGTTAATTTCATTTATTTCTTCCCTATGTTTTTATTATTTCCTTCCTTCTGCTGATTTGGGGATTTGTTTGTTCTTCTTTTTCTAATTCTGTTGTGTGTAGTTTAAGATTGCTTATTTGAGGTTTTTCTTGTTTGTTAAGGTGGGCCTGTGTTGCTATCAATTTCTCTCTCAGGATTACTTTTGCTGCATCCCATATGAGTTGGTATGGTGTATTTTCATTTATATCCAGATTTTTTTTTATTTCTCCTTAATTTCTTCAATGATCCATTGGTTGTTGAATAGCATGTTTTTAGTCTCCATATATTTGTGACTTTCCCAGCTTTCTTCTTGTAGCTGATTTCTAGTTTCATAGCATTATGGTCAGAAAAGATGCTTGATATGATTTCAATCTTCTTAAATTTATTAAGGCTTGCCTTGTTTCCCAACACATGGTCTGTCCTTGAGAATGTTCCATGTGCATTTGGGAAGAATGTGTGTTCCCCTGTGTTTGGATGGAGTGGTCTCTCTCTATGTATTAAGTCTATCTGCTCTAGTTTTTCATTAAATCCACTATTTGCTTGTTGACTTTCTTTCTGGATGATCTATCCATTCATGTAAGTGGGGTGTTAAGGTCCCCTACTATTATTGTGTTGTTGTTACTATTTCCTTTTAGGTTTGTTAATAGTTGCTTTATGTACTTTGGTGCTCCCGTATTGAGTCCATATATGTTTATAAGTGTTATGCGTTTTTGGTGGAGTGTCTCTTTTATCAGTATATGCTGCCTCTCTTTGTCTCTCATTGCCTGTTTTATCTTGAAGTCTAGTTTGTCTGATATAAGTATGGCAACACCTGCTTTCTCTTGTTTGCAATTATCTTGGAGTATCATCTTCTATCCCTTCACTCTGAGCCTGTATTTGTCTTTAGGGATGAGATGTGTTTCCTGAAGTCATCATATTGATGAATCTTGTTTTTTTTAATCCATCCCACCACTCTTTGTCCTTTGATTGGAGAATTCAATCCATTTACATTTAGAATGATTGTTGATATATGAGGGCTTAATGCTGCCATTTTATCACTCATTTTCTGGTTGTTCTGGGTTTCTCTTGTTTCTTGTCCATGAATTTCAAACTGCCAATTCAGTTTGGTAGTTCTCTTTGATGGTTTTTGCATTATTTATAATTTGTGTCTCTGTCCTGATTATTTGTTTAGTGGTTATCATGAGGTTTGTGTAAAAAATCTTGTAGATGAGATAGTCCATTTTCTGATAGCCTCTTATTTCCTTGGTCTAAGCTGATTCCATCCTGTTCCTCTTCCCCTTCTAAGTTATTATTGTCACAACTTATTCCATCTTGTGTTGTTAGTTTGTGGTTAAAATGACGAGATTATAGTAATTTTTGATGCTTTTCTTCCCTTTATCTTTAATGTTATAATTAAGTTTTTCCTAACCTGCTCATAGAGAGCTGCAATTTTATAATTTTGTCTGCCTATTTATCTCCTTGCTCAAGGCTTTGTAAACACTTTCTTTCCTTTTTCAGCTATGAGGACCTTCTTGATTATTTTTTTGTAGTGGAGGGTAGGTATCGTGGTGATGAACTCCATCAGCTTTTGTTTATCTGGAAAAATTTTATTTCTCCATCATATCTGAAGGATATTTTCACTGGATAGAGTATTCTTGGCTGCAAGCTTTTGTCTTTCCAAATTTTCAATGTATCATTCCACTCTCTCTTAGCCTGTAAGTTTTCCATTGAGAAATACACTGAAAGCCTGATATGGTTCTTTTGTACGTTCTTTTCTTCTGCCTTGCTGCCCTTAATATTTTTTCTTTGTCATTGACTTTTGCCAGTTTTCCTACTGTATGCCTTGGAGAAGGTCATTTTACTTTGATATAATTAGGAGTGCTGTTATCTTCTTTTACTTGTAATTCCAGCTCCTACCCCAGGTTGGGCACATTGTCAGCTTTTATTTTTTTGAACAAGCTTTCTGTTCCATTTTCCCTCTCTTCTCCCTCGGGAATGTCTATAATACTTATGTTGCATTTCCTAATTGAGTCGGATATTTCTTGGAGAATTTCTTCATTTCTTTTTAGTCTTAGTTCTCTCTCCTCCTACATCTGAAGCATCTAGAACATTATAATATTCTACAGTATCCTGTTTTCTCACTTGAGCACAATACTTGATTGTAAATTGGAGAATCTCCGGCAAAACTCATGTTTCTTTTTTTTGATAAACAGGTCTTGTTGTCTCTAAGCCAGATCTGGCCAGCTTTTTGGAGGAAATGAAGGATCCCCAGGTTGTGAAGAGGAAGGAGACAATAGCCATACCACCAGGTAGGTGGGAATGAATGAAGCAGATGACACTGGTGAAAGGTGTGAAGGGCAAGGAGAAGGCCAGAGCTTAAAATGTGTTTTGGGAAGAACTGTTTCGTGGAAAGGATTTGTGAGAAGCCTAGGTTTGTTTCCATTGCTGCCACAGAGGGTCATCTCTTGCCTGACTCTTATCATGGTCCTAAATCCTCTAAGGATTCTCCTTCTGCCCCAGTGATAATCCATCACATTCACAGTGAAAGCCAAAGTCCTCCCCTCGGTCTCTGAGGGCCTGCTTGATGTCCATTGCCTTGGGGACCTGGAAAAATCTATGAACATTTCTGAGGAACTCTATGTTAAGTCATTTTTTATGTTCTGTCTTTACTTCATGTAATAAATTTGTGAGGGGAGTGGTGTGGGTACTGGGTTTTGTGCAGAAATCACAGGAGCATTGGGACAGATGTCATAAGTTTTCTGCTGTATAATTTCCGATCTATGGAGACTTCAAACATGTCCCTAAATAGTTCAGATGTGGTAATGTTATTGCAGCACAAAGCACCACCCTAAAATAAGGAAATGTAATCCTCTATTTCATTTCAAAATTTCCTTTTCCTTGTGTGAACTAACATGAAAAATATCAAATCTATAAGCCCCAATTCCTCAATGGTAAAATAATTTAATGTATCTATTTACCTTGTAGAATTATTAAATAAATTAATGCCATGGGGGAGCTTAGAACAGTGCCCATCTTATATTAATGTTTGAATTATTCTTTGATTTATTAATAACTATAATTTTATAATGTCATCTTGTTTAGGATGAAGCTTCCCAGGACTGCATCCTATAAGTTTTCACTTTCTGATTAGTTCTATGTCAAATTCATCCATGATTTTAGATTAAAAAGTTCTGATATAACATGTTCAAATGTACACATTTAGTAAGTAATGTGTTAGATTATCAGTAGGAACTCCATATTTATGAAAATCTTTGGTTGAGAAATTTAAGTTTAATTCAGGCAAAAGTAGTCATTATGTTTTTCCTCAAATTTCCACAATATCTATCTGAATCATGGTATAATTTAATCCCAAATGTTCATTTTATGTATCAGTGATTTTCTGCATATTTTACAACTTTCAGATTGTTCTCTTATTTAGAAATGAAGGGTTTTTTTTTTACTTCTAAAGAATGGATTACAGCTGTTCCATCTTGTGTAAGAATAGCAGCAATATATTAATAATATAATAAATTTCTGTAGTGTCTTTTACATGCTTATTCATTCAGATTTTTCAGTAGCACTTTCATGAATGATTATAATGCCTTTTCCTGTGAAATGTTCCTGCTATATAACACATGCCAGTGATTGAAAATGCTAGCTCTTCATGGTCCCACAGTCGCGGTTGAAACTTAGTTATATAGAGGGATTCATTTTTAACAGTACATCTTTATTTTATTTAAAATTTTGGAGGCTAAATTTTCTCATAATCCTATTTTCAAATTCCATAGCAATGTGCTTTCTTTCCTATACTAGGTTCCTCAAAATTAGTTAATTGTGTTTTTTTAACCTATATGTTATGAATGTGAATAGTAGTTAACTCAGTACCATTAGGACAATGTGGAGTTTACTTCAAAGATGAATCAGCCACATGTCTTTTGCCAATATAGTTATATATGTGTTTGTCTGTATAATTATTATCCCTACTCTCTTTATGAATGATCTGATTTATTTCTTTTCTTGGTTAATTATCAATGGTTGTTTTATTCTGTCTAGGTGAGTAGCCATGGAAATAGTCTTAACTTCACATTTAATTAACGATGAATTTATATTCTGTTTGTGTGAAATAAACACTTTTTTAATTAAAGGTAATTTTTGAAAAGTTTTATAACTATCACTTTAGGCATTTTTTTATGTTTAATTGTGGTAAAATAAACATGACGAAAAATTTACCATCTTAACTATTTTTTTCAAAGATGGTTCTCCATCTGTTTATTTATTTATTTATTTTTTTGAGGAAGATTGGCCCTGAGCTAACATCTATTGTCAATCTTTTTCTTTTTCCTCCACAAAAACCTAGTAGATAGTTCTATGTCATAGTTGTAGATCCTTCTAGTTGGTCTATGAGGGACGCCACCTCAGCATGGCTTGATGAGCAGTGGGTAGGTCCATGCCCAGGATCCAAACCGGCAAATCCCAGGTCACCAAAGCAGAGTACATGACCTTAACCACTACACCACCAGGCCAGCCTCCCATCTTAACCATTTTTACCTGTACATGTCAGTAGTGTTAAGTATATTCACATTGTTGTACCACTGATCTCTGGGAATTTTTGTCTTGCAAAGCTGACTCAATATCCATTAAACAACTACTTCCTCATTTCCCTCTGCCCAAAGCTCCTGGCAACTACCTTCCACTTTTTTTCTTTGAGGTTGATTATATTATATTACTTACATAAGTGGAATCACATGCACCTCATATGGAAATTCTTTCTCTTTATGCGTCATGCATTTCACTTATAATGTGCTCAATATTTATCCATGTTGCATCATGTGAAAGATCTGTTTCTTTTTCAAGGTTGAATTATAATCTATTGTATGTATATGCTACCCTTTCTTTATCCATTCTTTTTTCCATGGACACTTGGCTTGCTTCCACCTGTTATTGATTTGGTGAATAATGCTAGAATGTACCTAGGTGTACAAATAACTTCTGCAGATCCTGCTTTGAATTATTTTACATGTATACCCGGAAGTTGGATGGCTAGATCATATAATCATTCTATTTTTAATTTTATGAGAACTCTCTATGCTGTTTTTGATGGTGGTTTCCCCATTTTATGTTTCCACCAACTGTACATAAGTGTTCCACTTTCTCCATATCCTTGCAAACACTTGATGTTTTGTTTCCTTTTTTTCTTAACTTAATAGTGGTCGTCCCAATGGGTGTGAGGTGATACATCATTGTGGGTTTGATTTGTATTTTTCTAATGATTAGTGATTTTGAGCACCTTTCAAATGTTTTTGTCCGTTTGTATATCATCTTTGGATTAATGTCTATTCAATGCTGTGCCCATTTATTAACTGTTCTGTTTTTTGATGTTATTGATTAGTAGAGTTCTTTATATATTCTGGATAATAATTACTTATCAGATATACATTTTGCAAATTTTTCTCTCATTCCACAGGTAGTCTTTTCACCCCACTGATTGTTGCTTTTAACGTGCACAAGTATTTGCATTTGATGTAATCCCAATCGAAATTTTTGCTTTTGTTGCTTGTGCCTTTGGCATCATAAACAAGAAATAATTGCCAAATTGAATGTCATGGAAATTTTTCCCTATGTTTTCTTCTACTGGATATACATTTATAGGTTTTGTGTTTAATTTTTTAGTCTGTTATTGAGTTAATATTTGTATGTGTTGTTAGATATGGGTCCAGATTTATTATTTTGCATTTGAACATCCAATTTTCCCAACATTGTTTATTTGAGAGACTTTACTTGCCCCATTGTGTGGTATAGGCACCCTTATTGAAGGTCGTTTGACCATATATATGAGGGCTTATACTGCACTCTCTATTTTGTTCCATTATTCTATGTCTGTTTTTATGTCTGTATTAAATTTTTTGATAACCACAGCTTTGTAATATATTTTAAAATCAGGAAGTGTGATTTCTCCAACTTTACACTTTCTGTACAAGATTGTTTTGGATATTTGGTGTCCTGTAACATTCCATATAAATTTTAAGATGAGCTTTTCTATTTTGTCAAATTTGTCATTAGGATTTTGATAGAAATTGTTTTGAACCTGTAGAATACCTCAGATAGTATTGACAGCTTAACAATATTAAGTGTTACAGTCCAAGAACGTCAGATTTGTTTCCATTTATTTATTTCTTCTCTAATTACCTCCAGCAATATTTTATAATTTTCATCATACAAGTGTTTTACCTCCTTCATTAAGTTAACTCCTAAGTATTTTATTCTCTTTGATGGTATTGTAAATGTAACTATATTATTAATTTCTTTTTTAGATTATTCCATGTTACTATATAGGAATATAACTAGTTTTTATGTGTTAATTTCGTATCCTGCATTTTGCTCAATTTGTTTAGGAGTTCTAAGGTTTTTTAAATGTGGATACCTTAGGGTTTTCCACTTATAAGACCCTGTCTTCTGTCAATGGAAATCATTTTACTTCTTCCTTTCTGATTTAAATGTCTGTGATTCCTTTACTTGTCTAATTATTCTGCTTAGGATATCCAATTCTATGTCAAATAAAAGTGGTGAGAGTGAACATCCTTGTGTTTCCAGATTATAGAAAAAAATCTTTCAGTCTTCCACTATTGAATATGATGTTAACTCTGGGCTTTTCATATGTGACTTGATTATGTTTAGATAGTCTCCTTTAATCCCGAGTTTGAGTGTTATTTTCATGGAGTGTTGAATATTGTCAGTTTATTTCTCTGCATCATTTGATAAGATCAGGGCTTTTGATCTTAATTCCATTAATGTGGTCTTACATATTTTGTTTTCCATATGTTGAAACACTTTTGGATTCCAGGAATAATTCCTACTTTTTTTGTGGTATATAATCCTTTAACGTGTTTTTGAAAACAGTTTGCTAATATTATATTGAGGACTTTGCATCAATGTCCATTACAGATATTTGGTTGTAGTTTATTTATTTTTTTTAGTTTGTAGTGTCTTTTTTTTGGTTTTGATAATTGGTAATTCTGACCTCATAGAAAGTGTTTTGATACTTTCTGTCTTCTTCACTCTTTGGAAACGTTTGTGGACAAATGGTGTTAATTTTTCCTTAAATGTTGCAAAAATTATCCAGTGAATTCATCTAGTCCAGAGCTTTTCTGTGTTGAGAGTTTTCTTTTAAATTACAATTATATTCTAGGTACTAGTTGTAAGTTTGTATTTTTTTAATTCCTTCATGCTAAAGTATAAATATCCTGGAAATTCATACATTTTCCCCTAGTTGTGTAATTTATTTGTGTATAATTGTTCTTTACAGCCTCTTACAATTACGTTCGTTTCTGTGGTATCACTTATAATGTCCCTGCTTTCATTGATGATTTTATTTGTCTTCTCTCTTTTATTCTTAATCTAGCTAAGGGTTTGTCAGTTTTGTATAAAATTATAAACTATATTCACTGAGGGTAGTAAGTAACATAATTTGTTATTTGATATCTTTCAGCTGTGTCATCTCATGTCACCCATGGTTTATTTTCAAATGGTATTATACATCAGAGGATCCCTATTGGAGTAAAGACTTACAAAAGTACTGAATGTGGCAAAGCTTTTAACCAGTCTGCAAAACTTATGCAACATCAGAGTATTCATACTCAGGGGGAATCCTACAAATGTAGTAAATGTGGGAAAGTCTTTAGTAAATCATCAACTCTAAGTAGACACAAGAAAATCCACAGTGGAAAGAAAACTTACAAATGTAATGCATGTGACAAAGCCTTTAACCAGTGCTCAGAACTTAATAAACATCAAAGAATTCATACTGGAGAGAAACCTTATAAATGTAATAAATGTGGGAAAGCCTTTAACCAGTGCTCAAACCTTACTCAACATCAGAGAATTCATACTGGAGAGAAACCTTACAAATGTAAAGAATGTGGCAAAGCCTTTAACAGGAGCTACAGCCTTACTCAACATCAGAGAACTCATACTGTAGAGAAACCTTATAAATGTAAAGCGTGTGGCAAAGCCTTTAACCAGTGCTCAAACCTTGCTCAACATCAGAGAATTCATACTGGAGAGAAATCTTATAAATGTAAAGAATGTGGCAAAGCCTTTAACCAGTGCTCAAACCTTGCTCATCATCAGAGAATACATAGTGGAGTGAAACCATACAAATGTAAAGAATGTGGCAAAGCCTTTTACTGGAGATATAGCCTTATTCAACATCAGAGAGTACATACTGGAGAGAAACCTTACAAATGTAATGAATGTGGAAAGACCTTTCTCCAAAATATACAGTTTAGAAAACACCAGAGAGTTCATACTGGGGAAAAAAACTTTAAAGATGTAAAAATATGATAGAGTATTTAATCAAACATAAAATCTAAATAAATATCAAAACTCATACTAAAAAGTAGTTTGTCAATAATACTTTTCAGGTTTTACTCTAAATCATATTTATTATACAGAATAATCCAATGTTAAAACTCTTAGATGATTTATTTGTTAGTATGCCTCAAAGGTTCAAGGGGATGAATTTTTGGACAGATATACTTATTTTTAGTGTATCCTTTTTTGTATTGACAGTAGCTGTGATTTTTTGAAAAGCACATATTAATTACATAATTAAACTATCAAATTATTTCATGCCATGCTTTTATTCCTAGTTTGAATGTAAAATCATGTCATTGATTGTTGCTGCCTCAATGATATGAGAGACTTCTATATTAGGTAGGATTCATCATATCCGCTTTTCCATGGAGGATTAAGGATGCTATTGTACAATCTATGATGAAAATCTAAATGGAGAAGCTGTTTGTGGTTGACTGACAACATTGATATGAGTCACCATTAAGTAACTGTTCAGGGTGTCCTTCTTTGTATTAAGACAGAGGAACATTCTGAATTTTAAATAGTTTTACCTATTGCTCTTTAAGGATAAAAAACTGGAAGTTCATTAAAATCCTGATGTATCTTTGTATAGCAATAGATCAAATTCATGAAAATTAGTTGACATGGTTGAAATAAAGTAATCATCACAGATATCTGAGCAAAGTATAGCCATTTCCTAAAAGGACATAAAATTAACGTACATCCATGTTTACTAGATAATTAGCCTCTGTCTTGGAAACCATAGGAAGCACAAATCTCAGATCATTATATCAGAGGAATAAGAATGCTCTTCAAAGCTTGTAATCTATGTTTTGACTAAGGATCATACAGTGGATTGTGAAATGCTTTATTTAGACTGTGTGAACTTAATATATTTTAATTAAATTGAATGGTTTTTAATATATTAAAATTGACATTTAATAAATAAAATATTATCCCGCCACCAACATGAACCTATGATACTTCCTTCAAGATTGTAGGTAATGATGGTTTCAATAAAGTTTTTGCTAATGCAGTGAAATAACATTGCTAGTAACCTCTTTTCCTAGTAACCTTATACCTCAAATAATTTGAGATTTTATTTCCTATAAATTATATATTGTATCTTTTCCTCTTTTTGTAACTACTGGGACATTATAATGGTTATAACAAAGATTATATAGGAACATTCTAGATAGTTTACCTAAACTACTCTATGATACTTCTGCTTTGGCATCCATTTTGTGTAGCCAAGCATCCTGCAGGGGCCTTGAACTCACACTAGCACCTGCCGTGAGCACATGCCCTGTAGAACAGTCTCCAAAGTCACAAGCAAATGTAAGTTCCTGATATTATGCCACCAGCAGCCCTTGTGATCAACAGTCTCACTGCCTACCAAAGGCTTCTCCCTTTGTACCCCTTATATGAGACCTCCACAGAGCTCACCAAAACTCCATCATTTTGGTTTGAATTGGCCAATTTGGACTTAGTCCTGGAACCCCAAAACACTGCTCTCATAGACCCTAATAAACGCCTGGGCCCCAGGTACTGCCACTCTTCCTGTCTGCATCTTGTCTAGGCCTCCCCTTAATGTGGGCACTTACTGCCTGTCATGTACTTTGTCCAGGACCTGTGAGTATTAAATTTGTTTACTTAAATTTCCCTTGTGGTCTCTTGTTGAATTTCAGCTCAACATCCATCCCGTGGGGTCTCTACATAACAAATGTTACTTTAACAAAGTTACAACAAGTATAATTAGCAGCCATACTTTTGGAATTCTGAGTCACTATTTATAAAATTTGACCCTATATTTTTCTTTGTATGTGATCTTTTTTTGGCCTACAAACACAAGCAGATTTTCTTGGTTTTGATATACATTGAATGCAGTATATAAATACATTAAGCTAATTATGTACTTTATGAGTAAGAGAACTAAGGAGGAAAAAATGTGGGTGTGTACGTGTGCACATCTTCAGAATGAAAGGAAAATACTAGATCAAACAAGTAATTTCAAAATTGTGGGTGATTTACTAACAAGCTAGAAACTAGAGATTTGTTTGCAAATCTATTTTGTCTACTTTACAATGAATTCATTTCTCCCAAATCTCATGACTCCTGGCTGGAAATCTCCCCATGCAAATCCTGGCTTTCTTACTGTCTATTAATCTTTTAAGACTTACTATATGATTTATTTGTTCCAAAGATCATGAAATGATGGCCTGCTCCAAGATGGTAAGTATGGTTTCTATTAAATTTAATGATGCTCAGAAGTTGACTTGAAGATGACAGTAATTTGACAGTATAGTAGGGTAATTTTGTGTAATTAATAAATTTCATTTATTCCTTCTATATTGGAGAAGAACATCATTTATGTCAACGTTTCTTTAGTTATTTTTTCTTCATTTCCTATAAGTGGTATCAACAAAGTTATTCACTTTACTGTGACAATTTGCTCAGGTGAAAACTAGAGACTTTGTAAGCCATGGTGATATTTTGACATTTATATGAAGTGAACTAACAGGACAGTAATGGGTGTGTAATGCATACTCTATCATTAGAAGAAAAATATTCCAATAGGAGTGAAGTTGTAGCTTCTAGTAAGAGATGGAAAATGTATATGATGAAGAATTGAATGATTCTGCCTGTGGGGAGGACACCAGTTTTCTGGCTGAACAACTGACACAGAATTTAAAGGAAAATATATTTGTTTCATTTCCTAATTATCTGCACTTCTTCTGTTTCTCCTCAATGTCTTTCCAGCTACATATGCATCACACCATTGTCCTTCTTTGCCTTTGTCATGGCTACAGTGTTCTCACTGCTCTCCCCACCTCATGTTATCCAGCAGGCTTTGTGGGTTTGGATAAGTGGTTTGGAATTTTTCTAATGTGATGAGCAATGAATTTTGTCAGAAGCATTTGACAACATCAAATGCAACATTCTGATCACTTAATTGAGATAAGAGGGAAGTAATGTCAATGGGCCAGAGGATTAATTCAGGCAATTGGCACTGAGGAAGATATGAAGACAGATAAAATATGATGATGGTATCCTTCTTAGAGAAGAAGGTAAGACCTATTGAAAGCAAATATGGAGAGCTCCTTTGAAATGTGGGGAGGGAGCTTCCTTTAATCACTCCAAGGTCCTAGGCAGGCACTGGTGGCATCATCTGATGTACAAGTGTGACGGAGATGGGGACTTGGCAAATGTGATGGGTTTCTGAGGATCATGGAAGTCAGATTCAGTCCTTATGAGTTAAATGAAGCCCTGGGCAGTACTGAGAACCAGATAGTGTTGGGAGAAAAAGATTATTGTACTTTCCCATTCTTAGATCAGTGACAGTGGAGGGAGAGCGGGTGTTGGATGAAGAAAACTTTGTGGATATAGCTTTAAAACATCACATGGCAGCATAGATGTTGGAGATGAAAAAGTTTTCTGGACACTGTAATAGGTAGGATCAGTATGAAATGTGCTGTAGTTCCACACAACCCTAGTCTTCCCAAGGGTATAATCCCAACATAGGTTAGATACATTGTAGAGGAATGACCTCACATGGAAGCTGACCTACAGGTATTGTATAGTTTATCTTATGAACACAATGAATAGACAGAAGCTCAGGAGGAAGTGTAAATCTGATATGACATCAGATTTTTTTTGAAGCCACTCATTTTTTATTTAGGAAAATCCATCTGCCCCAGGCACTTCTCTTTACACATAATTGATGAGAACTCTATCATATGGCCATTCTAAGGAAAAACATATTTCTGTAGCAAAGGTGAACACGTGAGAAGATTGTGGGGAATGGCTATTGTTACCTGAATTCTTTCACAATATCTGACACAAAGGCCATCATTTTTAATAACACTGGAAAATGGTGTTATAAAAAACCCCTCAAATTTAGAATATGCTTAATTCAGATGCACAAGAATTTCATCATGCGCATAGAAGGAATGCATATTCTTTATACGTGGGCATGAAGAGCTGGTTAAACCTATATTTATGATTTTATGGTGAAAATTATCATGGACATAATGATAGAATGCTATATTCAACCGCCTTATCGTATATAAAATCTAGTAATGTTTTGTCACATCTGTTTCATATCTTGATGGACTACTTAAATAAATTGCAATTTGTTTCATGTTGGATTATTTTGATGCAAGAACGTGAGGACAAGTGGTGTATGTGGGAGGTGATCCCAGGGAGCACAAAGAAGGCAGTGATGGAAGTGAGATATGAAAGAGGAAGAAGCCAAGAAAGTCTACATCTAGAGTCAGATTACTTTTGTTTGTATATTTGTACATATATTTCTCTGTGTGTGTATTTTTGGGTCCCAACACTAATGTCACTACAAGCAAAGAGTGTTTCCAGAAGTGACTTCCCTGATGATGATGCAGGGATGAACTCTGACTTAGATATTGTAGCGGCTGTCAAATTTAGCATGTGTCAGAATCACCTGGAGGACTTGAAAAATCACAGATTGCTGGGCACACCCCCATGTTACTGTTTCTGGACCACAGCCCCCAGTTTTTCTTTCTTACAAGATCTCAGTGGATGCCAAAGAGGCCTGTCCAGGGGACTCACTTTTTGAATCAATGCCCAGGGAAACTTTTATGGTTGTCTTCTCCAGTAAGGATAGTAGCCCTTAGGAATGCAGTCAGATACACAGATGACCATGAATAGTTTTAAATGGAATCTGGTCTTGGTTATCTAGATGTCAAGGTGGGCTCAGGTGTAGACTTGGCTTCTCTTGTGTTTTTGCCTTGGGAGCCTGAGCTCTATACCTGGTCCATAGTGGTCAGTTAAATATCCACTCAGGGTATATGTGTGTGGCCTGTGCTGGAACTCATGTCTCAAGTTTCAGACTTTGAAATCCTGTTCTGTATGAAGACTTCTGGATGATCCATTGAGTGTTGAAGAGAGGAGAGATTCCAAGAACAGTTCTCCTTTTAAAAGGGCATTTTACTTGAATTACTTCTGTTGCTGTGAAGTACCCAGGTTCAAACCCTGACTGTACCAAGATTTAGTTGAGTCCCTAAACGTTCTTTTAACTAAATTACTTATGTCAATCAAAAGAGAATACTATTATTCCTAACACATAGAATTGTAAACATTAAGTTCATTAAAATAGATATAACATTAATAACAGTGGGCAATACATTGTAAGCACTATATAAATAAATACAGCAGACTTTGGTGAATATATTAGATTTTATTTTTCATGGACAAGGTAGCCCACAACTCATATATCCATGCTGAATCCTCAATTTTAAATGTAACTACTAAACTTGGAAAATGGCATCTGTACATTTGAACATTGGAATGATCTTCCTCATCCAGATTTTCTTTGGAATCCTAAAGAATTTCTCACTCTTTTTTGTTGTTGTTATTAATTGATTTTAGGTGATTTTTCTTTTCTTTTTTTTTTTTTCGGTGTTGTGGTAACATTGGTTTATAACATTATACAGATTTCAGCTGTACATCATTATATTTTGATTTCTGTGTAGATTAAATCTTGTTCATCACCCGAAGACTAATTACAATCCAACAACATACACATGTGCCTAATCACCCCTTTCACCTGCCTCCTTCCCCCCTTCCCATCTGATAACCACCAATCCAATCTCTGTCCCTATGTGTTTGCTGTTGTTTTTATCTTCTATTTATGAGTGAGATCATATAGTATTTGACTACCTCTCTCTTACTTATTTCACTTAGCATAATAATCACAAGGTCCATACATGTCACAAATGGCCAGATTTCATCCTTTTGTATGGCTGAGTAGTATTCAGCCATATTGTGTATATATATCACATCTTCTTTATCCATTCATCCCTTGATGGGCACCTAGGTTGCTTCCAATTCTTGACTATTGTGAATAATGCCACAGTGAAGATAGGGGTGGTGCATATATCTTTACATATTTGTGTTTTCATGTTCTTTGGATAAATACCCAGCAGTGGAACAGCTGGATCATATAGTAGTTCTGTTCTTAATTTTTTGAGGAATCTACATACTGTTTTCCATAGTGGTTGCATTAGTTTGCACTCCCACCAGCAGTGTTTGAGAGTTCCCTTTTCTCCACATCCTCTCCAACACCCATTATTTTATGTCTTGTTAATTATAGCCATTCTGACAGGTGTGGGGTGATATTTCATTATAGTTTTGGTTTGCATTTCCCTGATAATTAGTGTTGAACATCTTTTCATGTGCCTGTTGGCAATCTGTATACCTTTGGAGAAATGTCTGTTCAGATCTTTTGCCCAGTTTTTAATTGAGTTGTTAGGGTTTTTTTTTTTGTTGTTGTTGAGATGTATGAGTTCTCTATACATTTTGGATATTAACCCCATATCAGATATATGGTTTGCAAATATTGTCCGCCAATTGTTAGGTTCTTTTCATTTTGTTGAATGGTTTCCTTTGCTGTGCAAAAGCATTTTAGTTTGACGAAGTGCCATTTGTTTACTTTTGCTTTTGTTGCTCTTGCCTCAGGATACGATCCAACAAAATATTGCTAAGACCAATGTCAAAGAGTTCACTACCTGTGTTTCCTTCTATGAGTGTAATGGGTTCAGGTCTTACATTTAAGTCTTTAATCTATTTTGAATTTATTTTTGCATATGGTTTAAGAAAGTGCTTCAGTTTCATTCTTTTGCATATATGTGTCTTTTTCCCAGCACCATTTATTTTTTTATTTTTTTAATTTTTTGTTTATTGCAGTAACATTGGTTTATAACATTGTATAAATTTCAGCTGTACATCATTATACTTCTATTTCTGCATGGATTACATCATGTTCACCACCCAAATACTAATTACAACCCGTCACCACACACATGTGCCGAATTATCCCTTTCGCCCTCCTCCCTCCCCCCTTCCCCTCTGGTAACCACCAATCCAATCTCTGTCTCTATGTGTTTGTTTATTGTTGTTATTATCTACTACTTAACGAAGGAAATCATACCGTATTTGACCTTCTCCCTCCGACTTATTTCACTTTGCATAACACCCTCAATGTCCATCCATGTTGTCACAAATGGCTGGATTTCATCATTTCTTATGGCTGAGTAGTATTCCATTGTGTATATATAACACATCTTCTTTATCCATTCGTCCCTTGATGGGCACTTACGTTGCTTCTAAGTCTTGGCTATTGTGAATAACGCTGCAATGAACACAGGGGTGCTTGTATCTTTATGCATTGGTGTTTTCAAGTTCTTTGGATACATACCCAGCAGTGGAATAGCTGGATCATATGGTAGTTCTATCCTTGATTTTTTGAGGAATGTCCATACTGTTTTCCATAGTGGCTGCACCAGTTTGCACTGCATTTATTGAAGAGACTTTTTCACCATTGTATATTCTTCTTTGTTGTAGATTAATTGACCATATATGTGTGGGTTTATTTCTGATCTCTCTACTCTGTTCTGTTGATCTTTTTGCATGTTTTTCTGCCAGTACCATACTGTTTTGATTACACTGACTTTGTAGTATAGCTTGAAGTCAGGGAGCATGATGCATCCAGCTTTGTTCTTCTTTCTCAAGATTGTTTGGCTATTTAGGGTCTTTTGCGGTTCCATACAAATTTTAGGATTATTTGTTCTAGTTATCTAAAAAATGCCAATGGTATTTTAATAGGGATTACATTGAATCAGTAGATGCTTTGGGTAGTACTGACATTTTAACAATATTAATTCTTCCAATCCATGATCACAGAATATCTTTTCATCTATATGTGTCATCCTCAATTTCTTTCCTCAGTGTCTTATAGTTTTCAGTATACATGTCTTTTACCTTCTTGGTTAAATGTATTTCTAGGAACTTTATTCTTTTTGATGTAATTGTAAATGGGATTAATTTCTTAATTTTTCTGATAGTTCATTGTTAGTGTGTAGAAACACAATTGATTTCTGTATATTTGTTTTGCATCCTGCAACTTGACTGAATTCATTTATTAGTTATAATGTTTTTTTGGAGGAGTCTTTATGTTTTTCTCTATAGTATCATCTCATCTTCAAATAGTGACAGTTTTACTACTTCCTTTCCAATTTGGATGTCTCTCATTTCTTTTTCTTTTCTGATTTCTCTAACTAGGACTTCCAACACTATGTTGAATCAAAGTAGTGAGAGCGGACATTCTTCTATTGTTCCTGGTCTTAGAGGAAAAGCTTTCAACTTTACACTATTGATTATTATGTTAGGTGTGGGTTTGCCACATGTGATCTTTTTTATGTTGAGGTATGTTCTCTTTATACCCATTTTGTTTCAAGGTTTTTATCATAATGGATGTCAAATTTTGTGAAATGATTTTTATACATGTATTGAAATAATAATGCAGTTTTTGTCCTTTCTTTTGTTAATGTGGTATATCATGTTAAATGATTTGAAGCATTTTTGAATCTTTGGAATAAACCCCATTTGACCATGGTATATGATTTTCTGATGCATTGTGGAATTAATCTTGCTAATATTTTGTTGAGGACTTTTGCATCTATGTTCATCAGGGATATTGGCCTGTAAGTGCTTTCTTTTTGTAATGTCTTTTTCTGGTTTGTTAATAGGGTAATGTTGGCCTCATAGAATAAGTTTGGGAGATATCCTTCCTCTTCAAATTTTTTGAATAGTTTGAGGAGGATGTGTATTAACTTGTCTTTAAATATTGGGTAGAATTCACATGTGAAGCCATCTGGTCCTGGACTTTTGTTTGTTGGGTGGGCGTTTATCTTTTAATATGGGATATTGTATCTTCCAAGATATACCTGGACATGGGATTTTGAAGATAGTTCCATAAAAATGGTTAACATGTTTGATAGTCATTCAAGAAACTGTGGTGCAGAATATTGGCCCTGAATTGTAATGCAATTGACCAGGATTGAATCTAGGGGAACAATTGGGTTTAACTATGACAAGCATTGGAGGCCAAGTTGTGAATAGAGGGAGGAATCCCTGACAAGGAGTATCAGTGAGGAAACAGAAGCTTAGAGCCCCAAATCATTAGGTCTTCAAGCAGATATATCCTAAATATGCTCCCATTTAAATTGATTGTGTATGATGCAGATTAAGATGTTTCAATGTTTTTCTAAGGTCTACTACATATTGACAATGTACTTTGGTGTTATTAAATAATTTTGCATAATTTCAATGTGACTTAGTACGGATACTGATTTTTTTTTAAGTGTACAGTCAAGAAATCTAGTTTAACCATTTAGTTTAATTTTCAACAGAGTTTTCCCCTGTGAAATCTGTTAAATTAGTGGACTCTGACGTTCAACACTAGAAGTCTTCAACAAATTATATGTTCCTCTCATGTTCTCTTTGCCCTTCTTCAGGGGTTGAATGACAGACTGGATTGATGTGGAGGTTTGTTCCAAAAGAGTGCAGCTGTTCTTAATGGTTAAATTGCTCAGAGCTGTTTCTATAGCTAGCCCTCTTTTATTTTTCCCAGGCCAATAATTAAGTCTTCTCAATTTTATATTTTTGTTAATTTAATGTGATTTTCTGAAAAATGGGAATTACATCCTTAAAATCATTGTGATTAAAACCGTAGAGACATTTCTCTTGCTCAGGTGCACGAAAGATCTTCTGAAATCTTTAGTAAGAGGAGTGAGAAGGGCAAACCTGCCACTGTCCCATCTAGGTCATCCCTTCCTTCCCAACCAGTACAGGTTACTCTCTACTGGCCTCTCCTACCATCTTTCCTTCCTGCCACAATGCACACGTAGCGTCACCAGGCAGTTGGAGTGGAAGGTAAAGCTTTTTAAACTATGGTTAAAATTATCTCTCCAATGGGAGGGAGCACATCGCTCTGGGAAGGGAGCTGGGAAAGGAGGAGGCAGTTTGAGGACCAAGGTCCCAGGAATGGGAAGGAGACTGTGAAACTCAGGTAAGTGAGAAAGGAAAAATGTTGCCCATGATAACTCTGGGACCCTGTGGTCAGCAGGTACTAGAAGAGACTGCTGGGTCTGTAACTTCAAGGGGAGGGTTTGTCTAGCCCACATGCCCACTGCTGCCTTATAATATGTTGGATTCACTAGGACGGAAGGACGTTCTGAAGAAAGGGATAGAAAATGTCACCTGTTGGTCTCCACGTAGAAGTTTATTGTGCATGAATCCCTCCTGTGCCAGTAGATAATAGAGGTTTATTTTTCCACATGTTGAGTTCTTCCCTATGTGTGTAGCTGTGGCCCAGGTGTAGGGATGGCAATGTGAAACGCTAAAACACATATTCTCAGCTGTCTGGTAAGACTGAGCTTACCTGAGAATGAAGCCTGGAGGAGGAGGAAGAGGAAGGAAGAGGTAGAAGGAACAACTCTTTATCAGTAAAAGTCATATCTAGGTAAGTTGTCTGTCTTCTTCCCTTTTAATTCTATATACATTTTGGTTAGTCTAATAGAATGATGTGGACAGACTTATTTTTCTCCTTTAGAAGAGTTTATGTCCCAAAGGACATAAGTGGCTTAACATGTCGAGAAAACTCATCCAAATCAATTTAGAAAGATGTTTGATATTTAATTTGTATACTAAAATTGGATAATCAACTTTCTCTCCTTATTTTTGAGTGAATCTTTGTAACATATTTTGTTAGAAAATAATATCTCCTAGATTTACAAAATTGTGACAATGGGGAACATTTTTCTTACATTTTTGGGATGGTGATTATGGTGGCACAACAATGTGAATGTATTTAATACCACTGACCAATACACTTAAAACTGGTTAAGATGGTAAATTTTATATTTGTGTATTTTACCACCATAAAAATGGTAAGGAATGTAAAATATTGGTAGAGGGAGTGAACCTGAAAGAAAGCAGAGAATGATCAGCTGGATGGGACATTGGATAAGTTGAAGGGGAAGAGCTGAGAGTCTTCATTGTGAGATCAGCACAGAAGGAAATTAACGAGAAAAATTGATTACTATGAGAGTTTATTAAATAGTTTGTTATGAGGTGTTCTGGCATCTCTACCAGTGTGCTATCTTATAGTGTATTTAATAAATGCCATATGGCTTCCTGAGGTTTTTTAACTAACTAAATTTTTTGTGAGATAGAGGGGAGACTTGATTCTTTCTCTAGGTTGACAGATTTTGCGTGGAAGACTGAATTGAGGGCACTTGAGACCCTGAGAGTATAAATACATAAAAATTAGTAAAAATTCCAAAAAAAAAAAGAAATTAGGAAAACTTCATATTTTCAAGGTCAGGGATTCAGTCGAGTCAGACCTGAGATTTCTAAGAGGTTAGGATATATACAGTTGATATTCGGGTTACATGTGGATTAACATAAGTGTAAAAACTAGAGTAGTTATAAAATGTAGGTAAGATGTGGTGAGAGGATGGAGGTGGAAAGTAGTGAAGTCCAGGGAATAGTGGGAAAATCATATTGGGCCAAGATTGGGTACTATCAATTAGACAAAGTGGTAGGGCACAGACTGTGGCTTCATCTTCTCCTTTTGGTCCACTACTTTACCCTTAAGAATTCTTTGGGACTGTTCCACTGCTCTGTGATGCAGACATAAAAGTCTAGTGAGGAGAATGTGCTCTCAGTATCCAGGAACCTTATATGTAGCTCATAACACAGCCTGCCTCCTACTTGTTCCTCTTTCACCTTTACTATATCAATTCTATTGGCATAGAAAGATACCTCGAGATGGGGACTTGCAGGAGAGCTTAGAACATCAGACTTCTAGAGAAGCTGGTTGGACAGCAGGGGTCCTGGTGAGGATCAAAACTTCTGTACAAACCTAGAACTGTATCTGTATCTGCTAAATGGCTCTTGGAAAAATCCTAGAGTGTTTCAGTGGCCCTGTGGGAGATTATGAAGTGATGGCAGGATCTGGTAGGAGGTCAGTGTACCATGACATGTTCATCAGTCACCTGATTTCAGATAATCGGAGCTAAGCCCATGTGGCAGGGCTGGTTTGCAGAGCTTGTGAAAGCCTTTGATCACATGTGAAAGATAAAGCTCTGGCCTCAGAGAAGAGTTTCCCATCTGACTGAACATTATGTTTCTGTGGGTCTGAGATTCTGTGCCTCGTCTCACTTGATGACCACTGACTGACTAATCATCTGAGGATCACGTGTAGATAGGAATCTTTATTTTTAGTTTCTTGAAGAAAGCAGAGAAAACTTTTTTTATTCACTTTCAAATTGAGGATTGGGGGAGTGACATCAGTGAAAATGCCATAGTAGGGAACTCTGGGTGTTTGTCCATCCTCAGAAACACTGAAAGATCTGGTAAAACCTATCAGAATTAACTTTATTAGAACATGTAAGTTTTCTTTTTTGTCGTGTAGATTTATCTTTCACTGCAACTTTATCTTGCCATAGAATGTAATGAATAAATTAGTTTTTTAATCTTTGGGATAAGAATATCACATTCACAAATGTAAGTATTACTGATGTCATCCACAATGTCATTTTACTGCTTACTAGCTCTTCTTATGCACCTTGGTATATTTATATTTATCTGACTGATTTATAAGTCTATTAATGAATCAAGACATGTTATAGGACTAGCCACCCACTTTTTTTTTCAAAGTTCTTTTATTTATCCTTGTTTGTATTCCATCTGTAAGACTTTTGCAATAACATGACTAGCTATAATAACTAACTGATGATATCTGTATTGAGACAAAATTATTTTTATAAATTAGATTTAGGACAATTCATTTTTTAAATTATATTGAGTTTTTCTACCCCAGAGCATGTTATGATTTTCCATGGTTTATATATACTTTAATATATTTCAGGGATTATGTATCATTTTTCTTATTTAGACTTTACATTTTTGGCTGGATTTCTTCCTAGATGGTTTATTTTATTGTATTTTATTTTATCCTTTTATAATTTCATGTCCAATCACCAGTCATAATTTGTAAACTATTATTCTTTGTATAAATGCAGACACCTGCTTTGTGTATATCAATAATATATTCTATTAGTTTCCTGAATTATTTTTGGAGTACATTTTTCTTTCAATCACTTTGTGTTTCCAGATGTATAGTTATGCTTTCCCCTAAAAGTCTTTTACATCTTTGTTTCAATTCTTATGCCACTTCAAATTTCTTTAGCTAAGCTTTCAATGCAATGTTAAATAATCTAACAGTGATTGTGTATGTTTTAGTTTTATTCCTTCCCTTAGTGGAAATATTACGAATTCATCCTTATGAACAGGACGAAGACATTGTTTTGTCAAGTTAGGAAAGATCCATCAGTTCCTAATTTTGAGTGTTTTTATTTGACACGTGGTGAATTCTACCAATAGCTGCTTTTGTATCTATGACTATAGTCTCCCGATTTTTTGTTTATACCCATAAATATGATGAATTTTATTAATGAATTTTCTAATACTAAATCATTCTTGAATTCCATACATAAACTGAAGTTAATCACTGTTGTGACCTGAACTATGTCCTCAAAAAGATACGTTCAAGTTCTAATCCCCATCAACTGTGAATAGGATTTTATTTGGAAATAGGGTCTTTGCAGATAAAACCAAGTTAAGATCAGGACATACTGAATTACGGAAGACCCTAAATCAAATGTTTAGTGTCCTTGTAAGAAGGCTGTGTGAAGACACAGATACATACCCACAGAGGAAAGAAGGCCAAGTGATGACAGAGGCAAAGATTGGAGTTGTGCGGCGGCTGGCCAAGGATCTCCAAGGATTGCCAGTAACCACAGAAGCTGAGAAGAAGCAAGGAATGATTCTTCCTCGGAGCCTTCAAGTAAAGCATGGCCCTGTGGATACCTTGACTTTAAACTTCTAGCTCCCAGATCTATGAGAAAACAAATTTCTCTTGTTTTATACCACCAAATTTGTGGGACTTTGTTATAACAGTCTTAGGAAAGCATATACTATTTTTATATTATATTATTACACAGTATGTTTTCTACATTTTATTATATTTGTTTCTCTCTGTAGTTATATTTAGAATCATGTTGTAGTACTGTACTTGGTACAACCATTGAGACATGTTAGTATTAATATTCTATTTTTTTAAAACCATTGAACTATACATTTTATTTTTTTTAATTTTATTTATTTATTTTTCCCCCAAAGCCCCAGTAGACAGTTGTATGTCATAGCTGCACATCCTTCTAGTTGCTGTATGTGGGACACGGCCTCAGCATGGCCGGAGAAGCAGTGTGTCGGTGCGCGCCCGGGATCCGAACCCGGGCCGCCAGTAGCAGAGCGCACGCACTTAACCGCTAAGCCACGGGGCCAGCCCCAATATTCTATTTGATGTTTAAAAAATCATATGGAAATGTTACTTCGTCTTCAGTGCGCTTGAATTAAATGAGTAGCAATGTCATAGCTGATGTTTAAAAGAGTTGCATAATCTGCCCATTAAACAATCTCACCCCTGGTTCTTTTCTTTGTGAGGAAAGGTCTCCCATTCCTCTATGGATTTTACTGTTTAGACTTCCTATCTCCATTTAATAATGGGAAAGCATATTTTCCTAGAAAATTTCCATTTCATCTAGATTAATTTGTATTGAGTTGGCCAAATGAGGCAAATATTTTCTCATGTCAAGTATTGGTAAATGTTCATCCTTTCCAACACACCAAATTCAAATCCCTTCTCAGGTACTTTGTGTGATTCCATTTCTCTGCCTATAAATTAAGTGATGCTGATACTCAGGGTCTGAGGATTAGTAAAGAATTCTATTTTGGAGACAAGATCTTCCCAGATAAGTGCACAATCCAATGAGACAGATGTATTTCTCTGCCAGTTTCTCATGGTTCAGACCTCAGCATATCCTGTTCCATCCAGGTGAGCCCCTGTCTGCCTCCGAGCTTTATGTCACAGGAGGAGCTCTCTCAACCCCTCCAGCTGTCTCATAAGAGATGCCTACTAGAAACTTCTAATCATTTCTAGGAATTAAAACCCGGGACAATGTCTTCAGAATTATTCTCAGCTTCCCAAGTGTGAACTGCCAGTACAGGATAGATGACAATCACAGGCTGAGGGGCGGTAGGGACCCGGAATGACTACCCCGTATCTCAGGATCGGCCTCCCTCCCTCACACACATACTGGGTGTCATGACCATCACACTGAGCTCACCGTCCTGGCACCAGGGAGGAGTCAGGCGAGAATTTTCCATTTCCGGCTGAGAGGCAATCTGTAAGGGAAGGAGACAAATCATGAATCTGGGTAGGAGCTCATTTCTGGAAAAGCAATTATTTGCGGATAAAGGTTGATCCAGTGCCACAGTCACACAGGAATGAGGATGTTTCCTGAGGCATGTGCCAAGCTTGTGGAGAGAGACTAGGGACCCCAGGTCTGACACCAGCAACCCCAGATGGCTGCAAATGGTATTTAGTGAATTCTCCCTGAAAGTGGTTCTTAGTATTTGACCAAGTGGTGTTTAAATCCTTATTGTAAGACAGTGAAAGATTGTAACTCAGAAATTAGTGTAACATTTAATATGATGTGCAAAATTCACAGGGAATATTTCAGAAGCAGTATAGTTATTCCGTAAAAGCTCTGTGCAATACGGTAATAAGTATGATAGAGCTAATTGAATCATTTCATTCTCAGCAGAAATGGTGACATTGAGTTGCAATGAATGAAATGTAATTATTTCACTTTGTAGTTTGTGTGTGCTGCCCTTCATGGAGACGGTAAATGTGATTCTGTTGAAAGTATCTATGGTCTTTTGATCACAGTGAGATTATTTTTCTACCTGAAATTACGGAAAGTGCTTTACGAAAGAGTTAATGTCATAATTGAGTGTTCCATAAACAGGAAGAAATACAGGACTTCAGCAGTTTTAAAGCTCAAATGTGTCTTTTTAATACCCTTTCTGGTTTAAAAGCATTCCAATGTTGTTCTCAGACTTTCTACTCATCTCTCTCCTGTTTCATTGTTTTCAATGGAAAAGATTTCATGAACCCAAATCCAATTTAGCTCATAGCTTTTGCATTTGTACTTTATTATCTTTTCAAAATCAAATATTAGACTTTGTTATTTCTTCTAAAATGATATCCCTATAGTCTTCTACACACTAATTAGTATTAAATTAATTTGTACCCTAAAATGCTTTGTCATTTATTATGTTTTACATTCCATAATTTAGGATACAATATAATTTTGTACCATACTTTCTGTAATTATTGCATTGTACTTTTGTTCCCGGCAGTAAATGAAATGAGCTTTTCTGTTACCATTCATAGATTGCTCCATCTTCAATAAATCCATTTAAGTCATAGAAAATTATTCAATGCATTAAAATTTAATTAAAATCTCCAAATCATCCTTAAAAAGTGATATTAGGATATAAAATAAACACATAGAATGGGAAATTATCACAACAAAATGTATAAAATAAATGATATTTACAATTTGACTATATAAAGTTATAACTATAATGTACAAATATATGTATTTATATATCAAATTATTATCATTTAAAATGCAAAATCAGGTAGATATGAGAGTACGGTGCAATGGTAAAACCAGTGTTGTTGCAATCTGGCTACCCTGATTCAGTCCTTGACTATGCTGCTATTTATGAGTCTCCTTATTTCCCTGTGGTTAAATTCTCCTTGTCAGTAAGAGGAAAATAATACCACTTCCTAACTCACAAGTTGGTGACTTAAATATCAGAATATGTTAAGTGTTAATAACAGTGATCTACATGAACTTGAGAAACCTCTTAATAAAGAAAATATATTAAAAAACTAATTCTCGGGGCTGGCTCTGTGGCCGAGTGGTTAAAGTTCCACACACTCCACTTTGGCGGCCCAGGTTCGTGGATTTGGATCCCGAGTGCAGACCTACATCATGCATCAAGCCATGCTGTGGCAGTGACCCACACACAAAATAGAGGAAGATTAGCACAGATGTTAGCTCACAGCTAATCTTCCCCAAGCAAACAAAAAGAAGAAAGAAAAGAGGAAGATTGATATGGATGTTAGCTTAAGGTGAATCTTCCTTACCAAAAAATATAATAATAATAATAATTCTTGGGGACAGTCCCAATGGCCTAGTGGTTAAAGTTTGGCGTGCTCCACTTCAGTGGCCTGGGTTCAGTTCCTGGGTGTGGAACCACACCACTCCTCTGTTAGTGGCCATGCTGTGGCGGCAGCTCACATAAAAAAAAAAAAAAAGGAAGATTGGCATCAGATGTTATCTCAGGGTGAAAATTCCTCAGCAAACAGCATAATAATAATAATAATAATAATAATTCTAGTGGGGAGTAATGGGAAGTGGAGATTTTGGGCTTTATTTTTTTTATGAAAAATGTAGCCCATGACTCATGTTTCTACGAAGAAACCTCCACTTGTAAATTTCAGCATCCAGTTCTGGAAAATGAGAAAATGGCTGGTGTGGATTTGAAATTTGAAATGATCTTCCTAGTTCACATATTCAATTGTTCACTTTTATATCATTATATGTAAGTTTAATTCAGTAAATCCAGGCTAAGGCCCATGGATTTGATTCTCAGGCACCTGACTATAGCAAACTTGTTGGTCATTCTTTCTAGAGGAATCCCGGGGACAATGGCACCTTTGGGTGAAGACATTTCCTCAACTGTTTTGGATGCAAACTTGTCTTATACATTCACAGAATGGCCATGGGTCTGACCATTGGCATTACCTGTCTCCTGAGTGTCTTTCAGGCCATCACTAGGAGCTCCAGGAACTCTGGGCGGGCAGAGCTTAAAGTGAAAGTCACCAATTACGTTGTCCTCTCCAGTATCCTCTGCTGGATTCTCCACATGCTGGTAAATTTCATTTTTCCTATGTTGGTGACTGGCAAACGGAGCAAAAAGAGTCACAAAGAAAAAGATTTTGAATACCGTTCTACTCTCCTTATGACAAAGTCACAGACTCAGTGTGTGCAACATTGATATCCTTTCATAACGTTTGAGTTTGGGACTCATGTCCTGGGCCAGCGAACCCACGGTTTTTGTCTTATACAGGCGCAAGCAGCAGGTCCATCACATTCCTAGGACCAGAGTCTCCCCAAGAAACTCCCTTGAGACCAGAGCCACCCAAAGCATCCTTGTCCTGATGAGCATCTTTGTATCATTTTATACCCTCTCCACCATGTTTTATGTTTATCTGGCTCTTTTTGATGATCCCAGTTGGTGGATGGTGAACACCCCTGTACTAATCACTGCATATTTCCCTACCGTCAGCCCTTTTGTCCTCATACACTGGGACCCCAGTGCATACAGGCTCTGCTTGTTGGGCTGTGGAAGAAATATCGAATTTCCTAATGTCATCAGAAAGATATAAATCGTCTCCTTGGGGCTGTGTTTAATCATTGATGAACTTATCTTTCACACCCTTTAAGCACAATTACAAAGCAGTCTCATTGTAGATAGAGTAAAGAATAAGACAGACTGAGATTCTGCCCTAATAACAAAAATCAAATAGTAATGATGATACTAAATAAGATCTTTAGTAATTACTTTATAATTGTGTTTCATTAATGGTTGCAGTGAAGAAGTTCAGAGTCCATGCAATAATAAAATAGTCCTGAAATAATGTGAGATACTGAAAATGCCTTTGAGTGTGTAACTTTTAATCTCATAGATTTTCCTGTAATGTACCTGGGAACAGAATTGTAAGGACAGTATCCTGAAAAAGCAATTGCACGTAGGATGGTCCATTAAGAAACTGGGAGGGGGAGTGGCCTGGATGTTAATGCTAGTGGCCTGGTGTGAAGCAGGAGAAAAAGTTACATTTAAGCTGTTGCAGAAATTAAAAGCTATATTTTGAATTTTGCCCCTTATCTCCTAAGATAAACAGTGGTCATTTGAAATATCATGGTTATGGAGTTAGATTAGCATATTAAAATATTTTCAGGTAAACACTGGAGGATTGAGCTGTAGGATCACTAAGAACATGGGAAGATTTATTAGCTTAAGTTTAAAAAGACCGTAGGTGAGAGGTAACAATTAAATAGAGATTTCAGGTGTGGGAAGAATGAATGGACTTTTAGGATGTGTAGAAGAAAGACTGTCCTGTGTTAAGCCTTGAAGCCATTTGGCTGTGTTTACAAGAAAGAAGTTTCAGGAGGGACTCCTAAATTTCAGACCTGAGGAAACACATATATTGGGAGCTTATTTTTTATTTTTTTGATGAGGAAGATTCATCCTGAGCTAACATCTACGCCAGTCTTCTTCTATTTTGTATGTGGGTCACTGCCACAGCGTGGCCACTGATGAGTGGTGTAGGTCCACGACTCGGAATTGCACCTGGACTGCTGAAGCAGAGAGTGCACCGAACTTAACCACTAGGCCATGGGCTGAGCCCTATTTTTTAAAATTGGTTGATTTATTTTATTGAGGTCACAATGTATTAAAGACTTGAATGTAAGATCTGAAGCCATAAAACTCCTAGAAGAAAACATAGACAGTACACTCTGACATAGATCTTCAAATTACCTTTTTGAATGTCATGTCTCCTCAGGCAAGGGAAACAAAAGGAAAAAGAAATAAATGGGTGAACATCAAACTAAAAAGATTCTACAGAGCAAAGGAAACCATCAACAAAATGAAAGGACAACCACCAATGGAGAGGAGTTATCATTCTTCTGGGAGCGATAGAAAGGCAAAAATATAAATCTATTTTGTTGAACGAGGAGTTTGTTTCTGAAATCAACAAGAGAGTTAAAATATACTCAAGGGAAAAAAAAGCTATAAACTCAAATACAGGACATATTTTAATATAACTATCTATAATTAAATTCTAATCATTTGCAAAGTTTTTGAAGTACCTCTTTTATTTGGAAATAATTTTGATTTGTAGAAAAGTTGAAAAGTACTACAGAGAAGTCCCAAATACCTTTCATCCACTTTTCTCTAATGTTACCATTGGACATTAACATGGTGCATTTGTTAAAACTAGGAAACTGACCTTGGTGCATTACTATTAGCTAAACTCCAGACTTTATCTGCATTGACCCTGTCATTTTTCTCCTCCAGGATCCAATCCAGAATACCACAGTATGTTTAGTCTTCATGTCTACACAGTCTCGTCTGATCTAGGACACTCCCTCAGTCTTTCCTTGTCTTTCATGACCTTGACAGGTTTGAGGAATACTGGTGGGGCACTTTTTAGAATATCCCTCAAGTTGGGTTTGTGTCATGTTTTCTTCATGATTAGACTGGATTTATGTATTTTGGAGAAGAATACCATATCTCATCATGTCATATCATTTGACAATTGATATGATTTATCATTAAGATGATGTTCACCTCAATCACTTGTTTAAACTATTTGCCAGTTTTCTCCATTGTGAGTGTGTTTCTCTTTCCATACTCTCTTCTTTGTGAGGAAATCACTAAGTGCAGCACATACTCAGGAGGGGATTGGGGGGGTAGGTGGATAAAGTAAGCTCCTTCACTATAAGGGAGGAGCATCTACCTATATTATTCAGTATTCTTCAGGAAGGAATATATTTTTCTTCTCTTTCATTCATTTCTTTATTTTTCTTACATTGCTATGGACTCATATATTTGTTTTATGCTTTGTGCTTTAATTCAATATGGTGCTCTTTATTTTGTTCTTCAAATTATTCTAGTTTTGGTCATTGGGAGTTTTTTCAGGTTGCCTTTTCTCTCTCTTTGATGTGCCCCCAAACTTTTGATTTGAGCACTTATTTATTGCCTCTACAAGATCTTCCAGGCTTTTGGATATTCTGTGTCCTGGACTTAGAATCAGCCATTTCTCCAAAGAAACTTTTTTTAGAGAATGGTATTCAAAATCAAGATCTGGGTGTTGGGTGTGCACATTTCTACAGGAGTGTCACTGCTGCTTGGCCCTCTAAATATAGAGAAGTAAGAAATACATGTTTACAATTATATCTACAAAATCTTTGTATATTTCTATATCGGTGTAGCTAAATGTAAGGTCATACATCTCCAACTCTAACCCAATACAGAGTGCATTCTTGCCTTTCTCTTTGCTTATCCATACTTATCAAGTATTATGACTTTGTAGGGTTCTGCATTGCCATAATAGCTATGATTTGTTTCTCTCAAGCTTCTGAAAGATTATTAGTTGTCAAATGATATTGTTGTAAATTTCATGATGGCTGTGTAACATAGGTTGGACAAGGAAAACTTAAGTGTACATTGACAAAACAAATATATTTTCCTCCTTTTCACTTTTAAATCTACTCTTTGGGATACAATTCTGTGGAGGACATCATGAGTTCCCTAGTTTATTTACAATACAAGCAGAATTTAAAATGCCCATGCCATGTATTTTCAATACTCTCCACCCCGAGCTGTGTCCTACTGCTGAGTAAGTGACAAAGGACATTCCCGGTATTTCTCCTTCCAATTAATCCAAAGTTTCTGTCCCTGGCAGGATCCTGCATGAGGAGCGAGCAGGAATGGAATCCAGGAGGTTTATATGGGACCAGTTCCTAGTCACTATTCTCTGGTCCTGGCAGATGTTTAAAGCTACAAATTTTTCTCATGAGACAATTTTGGGTTTTGATGAAATACTAGTGGGCCTTAAATGTTTTTCTGTACCTTATGAAGAGTTTTGAAAAGTTCTGTGGCCTCGTTTGAAATGGAAATTAAAATTTTAACCAAAAGAGTGAATTATTTCAAAAGATAAAATTGACAGACTATCTTAAATATTTACACTTTAAAATAAAAAAATGATATCAGCAAAGAAAGGCCTGTATGGAGTGTTTATTGTGTTATAGGGTGTTCTACAAAGCTGGAAACTACCTAAATGTCTAATAATTGATGGACATATAAACAATCAGTGTTACATCCATACCGTGGAATCGCACTCAGCAATAAAAAGAAACAACCTATTCAGACATACAAAAACATGAAAGAATATCAAAGGCATTATACTGAGTAAAAGGAACTAGTTATAAAAAGTTATACACAACATGATTTCATTTATATGACATTCTGAGAAACATAAAAACACAGAGACAGAAATCAGATCAAAGTTTCTTAGGGTGTGAGTTGGGAGAGGATATTGATTTCAAAGGGTCAGAAAACATAATTTTGGGTGATGGGAAATCTTGCTTCCTAGAAAGTAGTGGTAGTTAGATGAGTGTATAGAGTTGTAAAACTCATAGAATTGAACACCTAAGTAGTGTGAATTTTAGTTTATGTGATTTATACCTCAATGTACCATACTTAAGTAAAACCTGTTATACAGATATATGATCAGTCAAATCAAATGACAAAGAAAGAGGACAATTACCTTTATCCACAATAAAATAAACAGGCTTTTCTTTAAAAGAATTTTTACGTATACTAAACCATTAAATTTAAGATATTATTTCTGTATGATACATACTTATTTTATGTACCTTTCAGTCAAGTCCCAGTGAAGAAGAATAAACTACTCTGAGTGAGAATAATGCCACTTAGAGGTAATGTTGTGGCAACACAGGGATTAGCCCCAGGTGGAAGTGTCTACCACCCTCATGGCTGGAGGGATGCAGGGAGAGATGGAGTTCCTGGAGCCCAGACGCCAGACCCAGGAGCAGAAAGGAAAACACATGTGAAGCACAGCAGGAGAGAGAGGACACCTTGGGCCCATCTCATTCTTCCACTCTCTGCTGGTGCCTCCCTGAACAAGAACCTGCCCAAAGACCAGTAGTCTGGGACATCTGTAAAGACTTAAATTTGTGTCCACAGCACAGCAGGTGACAGGAGGACAATGGGTCACAGAGCTCTCAGCAGATGATGGGCAGAGCTTCTGAGAGAAAACTGTTGTCAAACAAATCCTCCAGGTGAGCAAATTACACATGATATAAAACCAAACCCTGTGAGTCCTCTCTTCAGGAGGATCCATCTCTGTGATTTGGAAGAGTCACACATTCTCTCCCAGTAAAGCCTGGGACTGCAGTTACTTCCCAAAACTCTGCAGTCGGGGTCTGCTTCAGACAGTCTCTTATTCTAGGGTGGGTCATATTCTCTCTCTCTCTCTTATAAAGCATTTCATAAAACTCTGAGACCTCGTTTGAGATGGAAATTAAAATTTTAATCTGAAGAATTATAGCAAAAGATATAGTTGTCAGAATACCTTAAATATTTACACTTTAAAATGAAAAATTTATATCACCAAAGAAAGAATTGTATGGTGCGTTTATTGCCTTTTAGGGTATCGTCTCTCTATATATCCCTTCAAAATGAAGAGGATGCATACTCAACTCTCTACCTGGATCCCCTACACTCTCCCCTTCCTGACTTGAGGTAAAGGAGCCCCCACCTTTCCCTGAGTTATATCAGAGTGGAAGTCACAGCACCTCCAACATTCTTGTCCAGAAACTCCCTAAACCTTCCTTTGGTTTTCATCCCACACCTTTATGAATACTCATCACAGTGAAAGTTGGAATAGTCCTCCAGATGGGTGGTGACTGTCTTCTTAGGAATTTGGTCTATGTGTCAGAGCCATTGCTGATGCTAGTTGTGAAAAATTCTCCTGTAGGCACAACATCTCAGAATTTGGATGACATAAGGAACACAATTTCTAATAAATAAAAACCAATGTGAATCATGACACAGCAAAGCTGCAGGTTGTCAATTTTTAACTTTGCAAAGTTCAATCATAGTTGGTGGCAATAGGGAACCTCTCTGTACATAAGTTCTCTTTACCTAATTTGGTGGATCTGAGCTCTTTTTTGTGCAATGTGTCCCAGGTGCCGCTTGGTTTCTGTGCTTCCTCCATACTCAGTCTCCTAATGACTCACTTTCCTTTTTTTCAGTCTTGATTTGTTTTTATTTTTTGACATGCAAAATCTATACATATTTAATGTATACAACTAGGTGAGTATGGAGATAAGTATATACATGAAATTATCACCGCTGGCACCAATCTATGCCATTAACCTGTTCATCACCTGCAGAATGTCCTACCACACTCCTATTTTTTATTATTATTATCATTTTCAGTGATAAGCACACTTGATGTAAGATGTACACTTTTAGCGAAATTTTAAGTATAAAACCAGTATTTTTAACTATAGGCAATATGCTGTAGTGCAGGTATAGCATAGATATGTAGATATGTAGAACTTACTCATCTTGTGTAATTGAAACCGTGTACCTTTTGATTGATACCTCCCTCGTTGCCCCTCCTCCCCAACTGTGGCAACCAGCATTCCATTCTGCTTCTATGAGTTTGCCTAATTTAGATTCATCATGTAACTGATGTCTTATAGTATTTGTCTTTATGTGTCTGGCTTATTTCACTTAACATAGTATCCTCTAGGTTTATCCATGTTGTTCCAAATGGCAGAATTTCCTTCTCTTTCTAGGATGAATAATATTCTATTATATATTATATAATAATATAGAATATTATTCTATATTATATTACATATATAATAAAGGATATATATAAATGTATATGTCACATTTTTCTATCCATTCATCTGTCTATGGTCATTTAAATTGCTTCCATAGCTTGACTCTTATTACTATGCTGCAATGAACATGAGAGTACAGATAACTCTTTGAGATCCTAATTTCAATTCCTGTGGATATATACCCAGAGTGAAATTTATTCCTGGATCATATGGTATTTCTGTTTTTAGGATTCTCCATAATCTATTACATAGTGGCTGCACCAATTTACATTCTCACAAACAGTGTGCAAGTGTTCCCTTTTCTCCACATCCTCATCAGCGTGTGTTATCTTTTGTGTTTTTTAATAGTCATACTGACAGGTGTGAGGTGATATCTCATTATGGCTTTGACTTGCATTTCCTTCATGTTTAGTAATGTTGAAACATTTCTAGAAACCCATACAAATGGGCCATTTGTATGTCATCTTTCGAGAAGTATCTATTCAATTATTTAGTCCAATTTTTGAGTTATTTGGGGTTTTTTGCTATGGTGTTGTATAAGTTCCCTGTATGTTTTTTATATGAACCCCTTATTTGATATACGGCTTGCAGGTATCTTCTCCCATTCTGTAGTTCACTTTCTCCACCTATTGATTATTTCCTTGCTGTGCAGAAGCTTTTTCACTTTACATAGCCCTCTTGTCTATTTTTTCCTCTGTTGCCTGTATTTTTGGGGTCATGTCAATAAGTCATTTCCAATATCAATGTCAAAAAATTTTTTCTGTATATTTTCTTACAGGGGTTTTACAGTTTCAGGTCTTACATTAAAGTATTTAATCCACTTTGAGTTGATTTTTGTATACAGAGTAAGATAAGGGTGGAATTTTATTTCTCTGCATGTGGATATTCAGTGTTCCCAGCACCATTTATTGAAGATAATATTCTTTCTCAATTGTGTGTTCTTAGAGACCTTGTCAAAGATCAGTTGGCCATAAATGCATGAGTTTATTTCTGGATTCTCTAGTCTGTCCCATCGGTGTATATTTTTTTTTTAATTTTTTGTTTATTGCAGTAACATTGGTTTATGACATTGTAAAAATTTCAGGTGTACATCATTGTACTTCTATTTCTGCATAGATTACATCATGTTCACCACCAAAATACTAATTACAACCCATCACCACACACATGTACTGAATTATCCCTTTCACCCTCCTCCCTCCCCCCTTCCCCTCTGGTAACCACCAATCCAATCTCTGTCCCTATGTGTTTGTTTATTGTTGTTATTATCTACTACTTAATGAAGGAAATCATACGGTATTTGACCTTCTCCCTCTGACTTATTTCACTTTGCATTATACCCTCAATGTCCATCCATGTTGTCACAAATGGCTGGATTTCATCGTTTCTTATGGCTGAGCAGTATTCCATTGTGTATATATACCACAGCTTCTTTATCCATTCGTCCCTTGATGGGCACTTTGCCAATGCCATACTGTTTTGATTACTGTAGTTTTGAAATATATTTTGCAATCACATGAGGAAACAGGGGTCCTTGGTGAGAGAGGCAGTGCATCTCATTAAGAGTCCTGGGCTGTGTCCTACTCACCATGACGGTAGGGAAAAAAAAATAAAAACTTTCCTTTTTCTAAGTACAGAATTTTCATTTCTTAGTTACACAAAAACTAACAGATTATGAACTGGGGTTTACTAGAACTTTAGTATAATATCTATTTCAACTGTGGGAAATGTGTGAGCATAACCTGCTCCCTGACTCCATTGTACTGATTTCCCAAATGACAAAATCCTCTTTTCACTCCTCACAGGCAACATGTAAAGACTGCATGGGCTCAGAAAGGACGTGTGGATTTCTATTCTCAGTACTGGATGGACCGGGTTTGAGGCGGGAATACACATTGTTCCTGACTCACTCAGTGTGCCTCTACATTTCCCAACCCCCTTGAAATGAGCCCAAGACATGTGACCAGATTTGTCAATGATCTAAGCGGGGAAATTGATGGTGGTCAATGCCCTGTGCAGGTCAGCTGCCCCAGAGGGCCTCCTACATTCAGTGGAGCAGCGATAAGGAGAATTTTTCATTTTGTTTTGCATTCAGCCTCTGGGATATCGGGGCTGTTTACACTCGTAGCACATGGCTCACCCACCCTACTTAAACAAGTTCCCAAAGATTTCTTTATCTCTCACATCTAGACTATCAACAGGATTTTTAAAAACTATGTTCTCAAGTTGCCTTCATCCAAGACAGTTTGCCATCCTCAGTGTCAGTGCTCAGGCTATAGACAGTGCAATAAACTCTGTCTCCCAAAAGTATCTGGTCCTCAGTGCTGCTGAAAAATTCCTGCATATCACAGGATCAGGATTCCACTGCCATGATGGTAAGGAACTTACTAACATGTCATTAGCACCCATTTTATGGTTATCACTCTTTGCTTATCGTGCAACAACAATCTCAGTACTTTGACATTTTGGAAAGATTAAGTGAATGTAAATTCATGTATGTGGTGTGTGTGTGTGTGCACATGTGTAGAAATAAAAGTTTCAGGGCATGTCCACAATATGGTTCTAATCTCTGACTTGGAAATAAGGAAGGTTTGAATAGGATACCAGATACAGTGTAGATTCGTATGTAGAAAAAAAGATTAATTTGACAGCATGTTTTATATTTCTTGTTTATTTACAAAAGTAATCAATTTTACTAAAATTTAGCAAGAAAGGCGTAGAGGATAGTGACAACTATTTAATGATCTTGAATTAAGTAAGTACCATTGAATTATTTGATAGTTAAATGAATTGTAGAATCTAAGTTTTAAACCTTCTGATCCTGGTGCTTTAATTTGGGAGAGACATAAATTTCTATCTTCCTATGGATGTTTTTTTTTCTGTTTAGACTTTCTATAACCACTGCGGAGAGGATCAATATTGGTAACACATATTTTGCTATAAAACTTCTTTATCACCTAGATTTTCAAATTAATTGGCATTGAGTTGTACAAATGAATCCAATGATTTAGAATGTAAGTTTTTGTCATTATGGTTTTTCTTTTACTCCTATGGTTTTGAAACTCCTCAGCCACTTTGGTTCTATTTTTCTGCTCATAGCTTAAATGAAGCTGACACTCAGTGGTCTGAAGATTAGGAAAGAACTCACTTTTGGGTAGAAAAACTTGTCAAGGGAGCACAGAATTCAGCACAACCCATGAGCTTGATTGCCAGTCCCTCATGTGTCAATTTAGTACTTTTGGCGCCCTCTATGTGAGACCCTGTCTGCCTCCATGGATCAAGTAAAAATAAGTGTCTCTCAAAACACTGCAATGGTCTTTTAGGAAATAAGTGGTAGGTTTTAATTGTTTTTGGTAATTAACAAGTGGAAAAAAGTTTTCACAGATCATCTCAGTTCCCCAAGCATGTCCTTTCATTGCAGCCATAGGTGAAAAGACAATTGCAGTTCTGAGGGGAGGTGAGATCACAGAACCACAAACCCATGTCTAGTGGTCTGTCTGTCTCCCTCCAACACAGGTACTGAATGCCTTGACCATCACGCCAAGCCCACCATGCTGTCAGCAGATAAGAGGGAGGGTGACAATTTTCTACTGCCATCTGAGAGCAAGAGTCTGCAAGGAATGAGAGGTGTCAGGAATTGGGGTAAGTGATCCTGTGAGAAAAAGGGATTTTTTTTTCTTTTTTTATTGATGTTTTAATAGTTTATAACATTGTGAAATTTTGAGTTGTACATTTTTGTATGTCCTTCACCATATATATGTCTCCCTTCACCCCTTGTGCCTACCCCCTACACCCATTGCCCCTGGTAACCACAATACAGTTTTCTCTGTCCATGTATTGGTTTATATTCCACATATGAGTGAGATCATACAGTGTTTGTCTTTCTCTTTCTGGCTTATTTCACTTAACATAATACGCTCCAGGCCCATCCATGTTGTTGCAAATGGGACAATTTTGTCTTTTTCTATGGCTGAGTAGTATTCCATTGTATATATATACCACATCTTCCTGATCCAATCATCAGTTGAGGGACACGTAGGTTGCTTCCACTTCTTGGCTATAGTGAATAATGCTGCAATGAACATAGGGGTGCATAAGCCTCTTTGGATTGTTGATTTCCGGTTCGTTGGATAGATTCCCAGTAGTGGGATGGCTGGATCATAGGGTATTTCCATTTTTAATTCTTTGAGGGATCTCCATACCGTTTTCCATAGAGGCTGCACCAGTTTGCATTCCCACCAGCTGTGTATGAGGGTTCCTGTTTCTCCACATCCTCTCCAACATTTGTTGTTTTTTGTTTTGGTGATTATAGCCATTCTAATGGATGTGAGGTGATATCTTAGTATTGTTTTGATTTGCATTTCCCTAATGATTAGTGATGTTGAACATCTTTTCATGTGCCTATCGGCCATCTGTATATCTTCTTTGGAGAAGTGTCTGTTCATTTCCTCTGCCCATTTTTTGATCGGGTTGTTTATTTTATTTGTTGTTCATTTGTGTGAGTTCTTTATGTATTATGGAGATTAACCCCTTGTCAGATATATGTTTTGCAAATATTTTCTCCCAGCTGATGGGTTGTCTGTTCATCTTGATTCTGGTTTCATTTGTCTTGTAGAAGCTCTTTAATCTGATAAAGTCCCACTTGCTTCTTTAGAAAAAGGGATTTTTTGAGGTTTGATACTGATTCAGTGTCAAAGACACAAAGGAAGGAGGAGTAATTCTGGGGCAGGAACTGAGCTAGGAACTACAGATGGTTGTCATGAATTCTATACCAAACCCTGTTGGTTCCTCAAGTAATTTAGTGTAATCCACAAAGACACTGAATCTTGCTGACGAATCCAAGTGATAATGAAACCTGACTTTTATTCTGCTTAAGAACGATAGTTCTGAATTTAATCTGTTGTTCATCTAATTTACAAGCATCATAGACTACATTTTCAGGATTACTGCAGGTGTGCCTACAAAATTTGCTTATAATAAATAGTCAGATGAATCTACAGGAATCAGTTAATTCTGTGCAGAAATGATGTATCCAGAGAGCACTTGCTGACATAGAAATGTTTTCTCTTACTCTGGGTGTATGTAATGCTTAATGGAGACAGTAATTGTTTCCTACTGAAACATCTGTGGTCTGTTAATTCTGGTGAATCGGTTTTCCCTCTTGAAGAAAGGGAATCACCAGGTAAGGGAAAGATAGATGTATAATAATTGTTTTAGAAAGCAGCTGTCAGGCTCAAATGAATCTTCTGATATTTTCTCTCTTTTAAAAATATTCTATCAATTAAAATATATTGTTCAAATGTAATAAAATACACAAAGCTTCACACATTAGAAATTCCATTTTTCATAACTGTTTTAAAAATATGACGTCTCTCTTCCTTGATATTAGTTTTACTTTCCTCATGTATTAATAAACTAATGAGTATATTATCTTAAATTAGTAATAATTCATTCTACCCAATACAATTTTATCACATATTAGTGATTCTTATCCATTAATTTATGGCACAATATGATATTAAACCATTCCTGTGATTGTTAGTATTGTATTTTGTTCCTGGCACAAAACAAAATGAGTCTTTCTGTTGCCATCCTAATATTGAGCCAAGCTTGTATTTATTAAATCCAACTTGGTCATTTTACAAATGTCTATAGTATTGTAATTGGAGCATCTACATTTGGTTAAGACCTCAAAAGTTTAATGTATAACTGATATTGTCTTATGAAACAAATGTTTACACATAAATGGAAACTAGTTACACCTAAAATTATAACGTCAATTTCCACCAACTTAAAATGTAATGACAAGTCATGAGAATTGCTAAATATCTGTCTAAACTATTGGAAGAACACAGCTAAGTTGATTTGTCAGTATATAACATTGATTAAATGGTCTTGGTTTTTTATTAGCCCTGTCAGGTTTAAGTCCCATCCTGCTGGTAACTAGGGTGTGAATTTATTCACAACAGTTAATTTCCTTGTATCTCAGTTCTCTTGTTCTTTAGAATGAAAATAATAGTAGCTCCTCACTCATAGGTTTGGGAAAAATAAAGTGACCTAGTATATGTACGACCTTCATAGCAGTGATTAATTCATTACAAATGTTCTTTAGAAATTTATACAGTCAATTGTTGGAAACCTCTTTGTAAAAGAAAAACATTAAATTAATATTTCTCACTGGAAACTAATGGTAAGCGGAGAATACTGGATTTCAGTTGATGTGTTATATGTAGCCCCATGCCTCATATTCCCATGTAGGAAACTGTAGCTCAGAAGACAAATAGCCTTCACAGAGAAGTGACAGGATGGCCACCAGAGATTTCATAGTAGGAATGATCTTCTTGTCAGAGAATATATCTGGAATCCTGGGGAACATCTCTCTTCTTTACCATTATCTCTTCCTTCACTTCACTGGAAGCAAGATACGGTCCACAGATCTGATTGTGGAACATCTGCTGGTAGCCAACACCTTGGTCATGCTCTCTATGGGAATCCCAATGACGATGGCAGCATTTGGGTGGAAACATTTTCTCAATGATATTGGCTGAAAACTTGTTTACTATATTCACAGAGTGGCCAGGGGTGTGTCCATTGGCACCACTTGCTTTTTGAGTGTCTTCCAGGCCATCACCATCAGCCCCAGGAACTCCAGGTGGGCAGAGCTTAGAGTGAAAGCTCCCAAGAACACTGGGTCCTCTATTTTCCTCTGCTGGATCCTACAATTGCTGATAAATTTCATTTTTACTCTGCATGTGATTGGTAATTGAAGCAATGCAAACATCACAAAGAAAAAAGATTTGGGATTATGTTCTGTTGTAATTCGTGACAGAATCACAGTCTTGTTGAAGGTAGGATTGTTATTATTCTGTGATGTTCCATGTTTGGGGCTCATGGTCTGGACCAGTGGCTTTATGGTTCTCATCCTGTACAGGCGCAAGCAACAGGTCCAACACATTCATAAGACCAATTATCTCCCTTAAATCCTCTGCTGAATCCAGAGCCACCCGAAGCATCCTTGTCTTGGTGAGCACTTTTGTGTCTTTGTACACTCTCTTTTCCATCTTTAACATTTATTTGGCTATTTCTCATAATCCCAGCTGGTAGCTGGTGATCTTCTTTGCACCAATTACAGCGTTTCCCAACTGTAAGCCCTTACATTCTCATGAGCCATGATTGCAGAATATCTACATTTTTCCCCTCCTGGATAAGGATTAGATAATTACTTAATCTTATGATAAATATGTAAATCATATTTGCATATTGTTCAATTGTTTATTTATTCATCACCCTATGAGTCCTAAGTACAATGATTAGACAGTCCTTTACAAGAGAGTGGTAAACAAGACAAGTTGAGTGTCTATTCCAAAATAATCAATACATCATAATGCAACTGTAAGTGAATTATTGTGTAATCATTATATAAATACCTATGCAAATAAAACTTTACTAATGCTTGTAGAGGAGCTTCAGAATCTAGGCAGTATTAAGCAGGGGTTTCTGAAACAATGTGGGGATTACAGAAAATTGTTTGAGTGTGTAACTATCAATCTGAAATAATACATTTTCCGAGAATTAATCTAGGCATGGAATTGGGAAAATCTACAAGAAATGAAACAGCATGGGAGATGGGCAATCAAGAAAAAAGGAAGATTCCCACAGAATAATGAACAGTGTGGAGTTAAGTTGAAGGGTAAATTCAGATTCAGAGAGTAGGGCTAATTATGAGTTCATATATTTCATCTTTGGAGATGGTGGTCATTTGAAATATGATATGGAATGACACTAGCATATTTAAAATATTTCCATTTACAAAAGGCCTGTTAGAACCAGAATTGGTGAATAAAGGCACAAGAGTATGTTTTTGCTGATTTTTAAAAGACATCAGGTGAGTGTTGATGATTAAAAAATACATGCTGTCTGGCGTAAAATTGCATGGAGTTTGAGGTCTGTAAAAAGCAGTTATTTTTCTCTCTTATAGGTGGGTGGTAACTGGGCATTTTTGCTAGAAAGTTTTCATTATGCAAATCTCATGCCTCTAATGCGGGAAAATAAATTTATGGTGGTGCTTTCCATTAAACTTGGAAGAGTGGAAGCATACCTCTTTTGAGGAGAAAAGTCATAAATCCATTTTTTTATGCGAAGTCACATTACCATGTAAGTACAATGGATATTCCTAAATTTTCAGAAAAAAAATTAATCTAGTTCTGTCTACATTTGCGTTATGAAGCTAATGCAAAGTATTGAGGATTCCACATTTTGAAAATCTATAGAATTAAATTGACCTAATGTGTATATATTGAACTTTCTCCTACAAAATAGAGAAACATACATTTTTAGCTCACGTTAGCACCTAAATGTTTACTACACATTAGACCACAAAGCAGCAAAGGAAAATGTGTATATGTATACAGATACATACTACATTAGTGTGTGTGTATATATACATATATATGTATATAGTATATATAGATGAACACATCTATCACCTGTGTGTGTATATATATATTTATGTATTTATGCACGTATATGCATATAAATAATCAAATTTTTTCCTATCAATCAATTAATAGTATTACCATATTGCTCAAGGAATCGTAAAGAAATATTTTGTTTGCAGTCATTCTCTTCCTCGGTGTGTCCTGATCCTTCCCTCTGCTTATACACTGACTTCAGTAGCATTAAAATATACTCTTGGGAATTTGGAGAAGAGAAGAACTGGAACATTTATAGCATGTTGTATCCAGGTACACATGTCACCATCCTATTGTACATGATGCCATGGATGGCGGGCACACTAGGTACAGGGGAGTCTGGAAGAACAAAGGACTGTAGGGTTACGCATGGTTGCATTCGTGGGCAGAAAGAGAGAAGACCCTGAACCTGGTTCAGGTTTTATCTACCATCACTAGGTGATGGTAGATAAAAAAAGAAGAGAGAAGCTTAGACCTTAAGGTGAAGAGCCAAAAGAGAATGAAATCTCTCCACCCTAGGGAGCCCCTCATGGTAGCCTCCCATAGCCCCTGAAATCTCCTACATACGTGCCTACAGGATGATGTAATATTGCTAGAGGACTTGACTTCCTCATATGTTAAAATCCTTAGTGTTCACATAGAAAAAATAACCTACTTTCAAGTGATAGGGTTTGGTAAGTGATCAAATTGGGGAAGGAAGTTACCTAATCATATAGATAAAACCCTTTGGGAGAATTCAACATCTTAGTATCTTATTGCTTAAGAATCTGTAGTAGAAATTGATGTGTGACGTGATGTACTTCTTTGACTTATAAATTTTAGACTAGGTTGTCCCCATTCTGGAGAAATGCAGGTAGTGAAGTGTTAGTGAGACCAACTCGCCTGAACTCTGCCAGAAATGGGAGTAAAGGATTTAGCCTGAGGGCCTCCATCCTTTGATGTCCAAATCTTTCACCGTATTCATGTTCTATTTGTTGGCAATTCAAGATGCTCAGTCTCAGTATCCCTCCTTAAAAAACGTAATCACATGTCTGCTAGTAATAGTAGCTGATAAAAATGACAAAATTGAGAGTCCTGCTTACCCATTAAGGTTTATTGGGACTATGTAAGCAAACTTACATGTTCAAACCTTCTGACAGTAAAGGGAAAATCAATTTTCTCTTTGGTCCCTGCTATGGTGTGAACATTTGTGTCCCTCCAATTTTTTTTCTTTTTTTGTGAGGAAGATTGGCTCTGACCTAACATCTGTGCACATCTTCCTCTATTTTGTGTATGGGATGCTGCCACACATGGCTTGATGAGTGGTGCATTGGTCCATGCCTGGGATTCAAACCTGTGAACCCCAGGCTGCTGAAGCAGAGTGTGAACTTAACCACTACACCACCAGGCTGCCCCCCTCCAATTTTTATGTGTTGAAATCTAACTCCCATGGTGGTGATATTAGGAAGTGGGGCTTTGGGGAGTTGATTAAATCATAAGGGTGGAGACCTCATAAAGAGGATTAGTGCCTCATAAAAGTAGCCAAAGAAAACTCCTTTGTCCCTTCTATTATTTGAGTGCACAGCCAAAAGTCTCTGTCTATGAACCTGAAAGTGGGCTCTCACCAGACACGGAATCTGTGGTGGTCAATCTTGGATTTTTCATCCTAGGTCACTATGAGAAAAAAAATATCTGTTGTTTATAAACCACCCCACCTCTGTTATTTTGTTTTAGCAGCTCAGCAGACTAAGGCAAATATTTGTACTGAGAATGGGGGCAAACCTGTAAAAATAACATAAAAATGTGGAATTCGTATTGGGACTGCATAATGGATAGAGGCTGGAAGAGTTGGAAAGTGCATGCTGGGTGAAGCCTGCATCACCACGGAAGGACTATTAAGGGCAATTATGGTGACAGCTCAGAAGGAAAGAGGAGAGCTGTAGAGAGAATGCTCAAGTTCTTAGAGAAGACCTGAGTGGTCCTGAACAGAATGTGGTAGAAATATGGGCCATAACGGTTAGTCTCATGAGGTCTCAGCCAGATATGAGGAATGTGTTATTGGAAACTGGAGAAAAGCTGCTTGTTGTTATACTGTGGCAAAGAGCTTGGCTGGAGTGTGTGCCTGTCTTAAGATTTTGTGCAGGACACAACTTGTGAGCAATGACATTGGATCTTTGGCTGAGAAAATGTCTAAGCAAAGTGTTGAAGGAGTAGCCTGATTCCTCTTGAATACTTATAGTAAAATGGGAGAAAAGAAATGATGTAAATATGGAATTGATGATGAAAAGGGTAGCAGAACTTAAAAATTTGGAAATTCACAACCAGGAATTAGAAACAATGATTAATATACTATAGACTCTAATGGATAAAGTAAACAGTGTGCAAGAACATATGGATAATGTAAGAAGAGAGATGAAAATAAAAATAAAGAACCAAAAAGAACACAAGTAATAAAAAAAACTAACAGAATGAAGAATGTGTTTGATGGGCTTACTAGTAGACTGGACATGAATGAGGAAAAATATCTTAAACTTGAATATATATCAATAGAAGCCTCCAAAGCTGCAAAGAGAAGAGAAAATTGCCTGGAAAGCAAAACAAAACAAAAAAATCAACAGATCCGAATACTCAAGTGTGGTGAGACAACTAAAAGAGGTATGACATATGTGTAATGGGTAGACCAGAAGGAGAATAAAGAGAGAAAGGAATGGAAAATATTTGAAACTATGACTGAGAATCTCCCCAAATCAATATCTGACACCAAAACCACAAGAGCCAAACCCAGACAAGATAAAAACAGTACTAATAAAGAAAACCATACACCAATATCTCTCAGGAACATAGACGCAAAAATCCTTGACAAAATATTAACAAATTATGTTCAACAACGTTTTAAAAGAATTGTACATCACAACCAAGCAGTATTTATCCCAGGTATGCAAGGCTGGTTCATCACTCAAAAATCAATTAATTGTGTCCATCACATCAACAGCCTAAAGAAGAAAAATCGTAAGATCATATCAGTGGATGCAGACAAAATCTAACTTCCATCCTTGATAGAAATGCCCAGTAAACTAGGACTAGAAGGGAGCTTCTTGAAGATGATGAAGAAAATCTACAAAAAACTTACAACTCATATTATACTTAATAATAAGAAACTTGAAGCTTTCCCACTAAGTTCAATTACAAACCAAGGATGATTCCTTGCCCCATTCCTCTTCAATGTTATACAGGAAGTCCTTTCTAATGTAATAAGGCACAAAAGTACTTAAATTCAGATTGGGTAGAAAGAAAAAAATAATAAACAAACCAATTAAAAAATGGATGAACCAACTTAATAGACACCTCACAAAAGAAGATAAACACAACAACTAAGCATATGGAAAAATTACCCATATTATATGTCATCAGTGGAATGCAAATTAAAAATACAATGATATACCACTACACACCTCTTAGAATGGCCAAAATCTGGAACAACGATAGCAAAATTGCTGTAGTGGATGTGGTTCAACTGGAACTCTCATTTATAGCTAGCGGAAATGCAAAGTAATACAACTACTTTAGAAGCCAGTTTGGCAGTTTTACAATACTCCTTGGTATTTACTGAAAGGAGTTGAAAACTTCTGTCCACACAAAAACCTGCACATGGATATTTTTAGCCGTTTTATTCATAATTGCCAAAACTTGAAAGCAACCAAGATGTCCTTCAGTAGATGAATTGATCAGTGTTCTCTGATACTTCAGGGAGCAGAATACTATTCAGCGTTAAAAGAAGTAAGCTGTCAAGTGATGAAAACACATGGAGGATCCTTAAGTGCATATTACTAAGAAGCTAATCTGGAAGCTAATCTGAAGTTTACATAATGTATGAGTCCAGCTACATAATATTCTGGTAAAGGGACATGTATAAGACAGTAAAATGTCAGCGGTTGCCAGGGGTTGGTGGAGGAGGGAGGATGAATAGCCTGAGCCTACAGGATTTTCTGGAAAATAAAAATAATCTATATGATACTATAATGATGGATACATGCCATTATAAATTTGTTCAAATCTATAGAATGTACATCACTAAGAGTGAAGCATAAGGTAAAATATAGACTTTGAATATTTATGATGTGTATATGTAGATTCATCAATGGCAGCAAAGGTACCACTCTGGTGGGGGATGTTGATAACGGAGGAGGTTGTGCATGTGAGGGTGCAGGGACTATATGGAAATCTTTGACTATTACTACCAGCATTGCTGTGAACTTAAAGCTACTCAAAAAATTCTTTAAAAAATTACATAGTTATGTGGAGAATGAAGCAACTATTTGAGATGTTCTCAAAGAATATTTTAAAAATGGACATGATTTCTCTCTCTAAGATTTACCTTAATCAATGCACTTTAAAGATGTGAGAAAATATAAGTACCTAAGGGGGTGGAGAACAAACTCTGGCACCACAATTCATAAATCACACAAACACCTAGACAAGGAACAGAGGAAAAAATTCTTATCACTTAATTCTGTTATAATCTATATTACTGAACAAATATCATGACTTCTCTGCATATAATCAACTATATATTAATGGTATTATTTTCAAAAACTTCTGTCCATTTCTACCACAAACTCTTAATCCATCCTCAATCGCTGCCTTTGGTTCATTTTTACACAAATCTGTGATGTTAACACCTTCTTGCTTCAGGACTCTTGGGAATGGAAGTTCTGCTCTCCTGTGGACAGGAGGTCACATCACGATCATCCTGTGAATTCAAGTGGCCCCTGAGAGGAGGGAAAAATGACCTGAGGAGTCAGGGTAGCTTTGAGAAGAATTCTGAGGGCAGACCCCTCACACAACCCTAATGTCACCGCGTGATTCCTGGCACCCCCAAACTCCTTGCAGGTGCACTACTTAACGACATGGCCATGCCCATTCCAGGACAAGCTCAGCCCCTAGGAATCAGACCCAAGGAGGCTGTGCTTCTAGAGGTTCCTGTCTAAACCCTCACACCACCTACAGGTCTCAGGTGTGCTGTGTTTGATATCTCTAGCTCAGTGCTATTTAAAATTGGTCTGGGGGAGTACATCAACATCAAAGGAAATCATTAAAAATTCCATTTCAGGGGCCACACAACAAACAGGCAGAATCATAACTTCTTCAAGTGGGCACTGATACCTACAGGATCTGTGTGCACTTAAACCCTCAGAAGACATAGTTTGCTAAATGGTTCCCACCCAGTTTCCGATTAGGATCAGAGGTGGAATTTTAAGAACCATCATCCCCTGTGTCTTCCCCCACAGAGTCTGTCTGTTGGTCTTGGTGGGAGCATCAGTATTGTTTTAATTAAGTGCCGCAGATGATTCTAAGGTGAGGCCAGGTTTAAGCTAAAGGGCTCCTGGGTACATTTATGAGAGTTGAGTGCAGGCTATGGTCCAAGGGAGGATGGATTTGGAAGGGGCAGGTCAGTGTAACCCACATTACCCATCTGTAGCAGAATTGTAGGACATCTGTATCAGGGGAGAGCATGTGGAGAGAGGAAAGAAAACTAGCATTTTGGTCTCCATGTAGGAGCTCATTATTCTTGAGTCTGTCTTGAAGTGGGGCCCTTTTCATCATTTCAAGGTCTTTCTGCCTGTGTGTGTGGTGGTAGCAGATGAAGGGGTTGTGCTTAAACTTATGAAGGCAGATTCTCAAGATGCAGATGTGATTCCTCCACATAATATCACCTGAGAAAACAACCCAGAGCAGGAGGGGGAAGAGGATGAAATGGCAGGTTCTCAGGTAAATGTCCTGTCCCAGGTCAGAAGCTGTGTCCACTTTTCCTCCTGAAATGCCCTGGATTTAGAACCTGCAAACCTTTCTTTCTCTACTTCTACTCTCCCTTCACAGCGAGATTGTTTCCAACTACTTATGTGTGTTCTTCTTATGAAAGTCAAAGTCAGGTCTTTAGAATACTTCTCCCCTGTGTCCCAGAGCCTTTTCTCCATTTTGTGCATTCATGCTCCCTATATAGCATGAAGAATTCTCCTTATGAACTTATAACCTTTAACTTTTTGAAAATATTCCTTTTGTGACAAACCACATGGGAAGGGGTGGATATCCAAGAATCCTATAGGTTCAGATGCTCGGATCAGTAAAGAAGGGGAAAATGTAGCTTTTAGGTTTCGTATGGTGCAACATCAGCTCTGTAGAACAGGATAAAGAAAATGCACATTTAAACAGGATGGCATTAGTGACCCAAAATAACTCAGAAAATTCTGAAAGAGAAGAGTAATTAGAAGAGACTTCCTCAAGGAGGTCAAGATGGCGGCATTGGCAGACTCTGAACTCTCCTCCTTCTGTGGACACAACAAATTTACAACTACTCTTGGAACAATTACCCCTGAGAGAGAACTGAAAGCTGGATAAAAATAACCCCTGTAACAAGGGACAGTCCTGACTGAGGTGGGAGAGGGAGAAATTCCTTTCTGTAGAGAAAAAACAGCCACATTCACAAGCCACAGTGTTTCATGGCTGGCTGGGAGCAATCCTAAGGTACATAGCCTTCCCTGGAGGAGTGGGGAACCTGAGCAGGGGAGCGTTACCACTATAAGCATCTTTTGGACCAAGCACAACTGAGACCAGTGTCATAATATCTGGCTTTGCTGGCTACTAACTACAATGGGGAATATCCCCAGAAAAGCTATCAGACGTAAGGGAAAAAAAGCCAGCTCTTGAAGGGCCCATGCACAAATTCACGCATTTCAGAAAGCAACTGAAAATCACCAGAAAGAAAGGTGCACAGCCCTTTGGTGAAAAGAGACCCACCTGATTGATAGACTCTGGGTGCATCTTAGTGAAAGGTGAAACCTCTTGAGGGACTGAGACATTGGTGGCAGCCATTATTGTGACCTAGTACAGGCGTGCTGACACAGATGCTGGCAGACACCATTGGAGTTCTTCCGCCGCCCTGTTAGCCCAGGGTATGCCCCACCCAGTAGAGCACCAATTTAATCCAGCTCAGCCAGGGCAGGCAGTCCACCCTAGGGACTGGCCCCGCCCAACAGCAAGCCCTTGGGCAACTTGTGTGCCTGCATACTCTGGGTGCTGGATCCTCTGCAGCAGGGTGAGTGGGTCCTCCTCTGTGGGGCAAGGCATGCGTGAGGAGCAGGTGGAGTGTGTGGGGCATTGGTGGAGTGTGTAGGGCCCCTGCATAGGGGTGATTGGGTCCGCTTCAGGAGTTTAGGGCACACTCATGGGACAGGACTGTGTTCATGTTGTGTGTGGCCCTCTGGGCAGTGGGGCTTGTCAGCTACAGAAGACTTGTTCTTCTCAAGCAGCCACACAGGGGATTCGGCCCCATATTCCAAAACCTGAAACATTTGGGTGCTCCTGTGCCTGGAGCCAGCCCCACTCAGCTCCAATACTGAGAGAGCTTACAAGAGCTTTGCAGGCTGGTAGCCTACAGCAATTGTAAACCCCAGAGTCTAGCAACCAGCCATACTTGGGGCCTACTCACTTAACAGAAAAACTGAAACAGGAATGTGATATTAGACCTTGAAGACAATGGTACTGGGGCTCCCCACACCTGATAAAGTGACAGAAGGGTCCATAGCAGCCATATGCAGCTGAGAATTACAACCAGCCAGACAGGGGGACAGCCTAGACTCCCTGGGCAACTGCAGCAAGAGCAACCCTGCCACAACAAAAGGGCAGATGTATCCCACACAGGGGTCACCCTTGGAACATTTGGAACTGGTGATGAAAAAGAAGCACACTGCTGGGCCTGATAAGGCATCTCTTACATAAGGCCACCTCTCCAAGATCAGGAGACATAGATGACCCACCTAATACATATATATAAACACAGAGAAAGAGGCAAAATGAAGAGTCAAAGGAATACATTCCAAATAAGAGAACAGGACAAAACCCCAGAAAAAGAACTAAATGAAACAGAAATAAACAATCTACCTGACAAAGAATTCAAACAAAAAGTCATAAGGATGCTCACTTATCTTGGGAGAAGAATGGATGAACTCAGTGAGAACATCAATAAAGAAGTGGAAATATAAAAAAGAACCAATCAGAAATGAAGAATGCAATATGGGAAATGAAAAATTCACTAGAGGGTCTCAAAAGCAGAGTAGATGATATGGAAGAACGGAGCAGCGACCTGGACAAGAGACTAGAGGAAATCACCCAAGTTGAATAGATAAAAGAGAAAAGAATTAAAAAGCATGAGGGGAAGTCTAAGGACCTCTGGGACAACATCAAGCACACTAACATCCGTGTTATATGTGTCCCAGAAGGAGAAGGGAGAGACAAAAGGGCAGGGAATCTATTTGAGGAAATAATAGCTGAAAACTTTCCTAACCTAAGGAAGAAAGCAGACTTCTAAGTACAGAAAGCACAGAGAGCACCAAACAAGGTAAACTCAAAGAGGCCAACACTAAGACACATCATGATTAAAATGTCAAGAATTAAAGATAAAGAGAGAATCCTAAAAGCTGCAAGAAGAAGGCAACAAGTTTCATATAAAGGAAACCCCGTAGGGCTCTCAGCTGACTTCTGCTGAATCCTTAGAGGCTAGAAGGGAGTGGCATGATATATTGAAATTACTGAAAGGAAAAAAAACTTACAGCCAAGAATACTCTACCCAGCAAAGTTATCATTCAGAAGGGAAGGAAAGAGAAAGAGTTTCCCAGACAAGCAAAAGTTAAAGGAGTTTATCACCAAGAAACCAGTCCTACAAGAAATGTTCAAGGGACTTATGTAAGGGGGAAAGATAAGACCACAAATAGGAATAAGAAAATAAAACAAAAAAAAAAAAAAGAAAGCAATAAAATCACTGGTAAAGGCAAAAATCCAGTAAAGGTAGCAGATCAACCACCTCTGAAGATAATACGAAGGTCAAAAGACAAAAGTACTAAAATTACCAATGTCCATGATAAAAAGTTAATGGATACACACTCACACACACACAAAGAGTTTAGATATGATACAAAAAACATAAAATGTGGGAGGATGAGAGTAAAAGACTACAGCATTTAACAAGAGGTCAACCTAAAGAGACCATCAAAATAATATAGATTACTATATATGTACGTTATTATAGATGAAACACATGGTAATCACAAGCCAGAAACATATAATAAATACACAAAAAAGTAGGAGAAAGGAACCCAAATGCAATACTAAAGAAATCCATCAAAGCACAAGGGAAGAGAACAAGAGAAAAAGAAAGGAACATAGAAGAACTACTAAAACACCCAGAAAAAAAGTAACAAAACGGCAATAAGTATATATTTATCAATAGCTACTTTAATGACAATGTACCAAATGTTCCAATCAAAAGGCATAGGGTGGCTGATTGGATTAAAAAAAAACACCCATATATATGCTGCATACAAGAGACAGTCATTGGACCTAAAGACACTCACAAACTGAAAGTGAAGGGATGGAAAAAGATACTCCATGCAAATGGCAATGAAAAGAAAGCTGGGGTAGCAATACTTATATTAGACAAAATACACAAAACAAAACAAAAACTGTAACAAGAGACAAAGAAGGGCATTACATAATGATCAAAGGAACAATTCAACAAGAGGATATCACACTTGTAAATATCTATGCACCAAACATAGGAGCACCAAAATATATAAAGCAATTATTAACAGACATAAAAGGAAAAATAGGAAGTAACAAATTAATAGTAGGGGATTTTAACACTCCACTTACACCAGTGGATAAATCATACAAACAGAAGATCAATAAGGAAACATTGACCTTAAATGACACATTAGACCAGATGGACTTAGTAGTTATATACAGAACATCGTATCCAAAAACTGAAGAATATGCACACTTTTCAAATGCACATGGAATATTCTCCAGGATTGATCATATATTAGGCCACAAAAATGTCTCAATAAATTTAAGAAGATTGAAATAATACCAAGCATCTTTTCTGACCACAACAGTATAAAACTAGAAATCAACTAGAGGAAGAAAAACAGAAAAGCTACAAATGTGTGGAGATTAAACAAAATGCTACTGAACGATTGGCTCAATGAAGAAATCAAAGGAGAAATTTTAAAAAAAACCTGGAAACAAATGAAAATGAAAATACAGCATGCCAAATTTTATGGGATGCAGCAAAAGAAGTTCAAAGAGGGAAGTTTATAGCAATACAGGCCTACCTCAACAAACAAGAAAAATCTCAAATAAACAATCAAACAGTGCACCTAAAGGAACTGGGAAAAGAAGAACAAAGTCCAAAACATAGAAGGAAGGAAATAATAAAAATCAGCGGAAATAAATGAAATAGAGACTAAAACAAAATAGAAAAATTCAATGAAACCAAGAGCTTGTTCTTTGAAAAGATTAACAAAATTGACAAACCTTTAGCTAGACTCACCAAGAAAAAAAGAGAGAAGGCTCAAATAAATAAAATCAGAAATGAAAGAGGAGAAATTACAATGGACACCTCAGAAATACAAAAGATGATAAGAGAGTTCTATGAAAAGCTATATGTCAACAAATCTTCAGTTGATTGAAGTACATGTTAAAATTTGAGAAGTACACTTCTAACTCACCATGACTTTTCCGTGTTAGAAATATTCACAACTTATCTTGTCTGATATGAATACGACACTCAAAGATGAATATGGCTTTGTTGATCCCTTAATTTTATGACTTATCTACCAGAAAACTATAGTTTCTACAGCGGTTTAGTGCATCATATGTCATCTTCTTTTCTCAGAGTTAGAGAACACATTATAGAATATCACTCTGACAAAAATTATTGTGTATTTCAGGTCACTCTGCCAAGTCAGAATCAGTTCCCTTAACTCTCCCTTCATATTGGATCAAACTATAAACTATGCAAATGGCCTCTTGATAATTTTTTTAATAGAATGATTTTTATTTTCAGGGAAAGAATCTCCCTGAGTTAACATCTGTTGTCATCTTCCTCTATTTTTTTCTCTCCTCCACAAAGCCCAGTACATAGTTGTATATTCAAGTTGTAAGTCCTTCTAGTTCTTCTATGTGAGCCTCTGCCACAGCATGACTACTGACAGACATGCCGGGGAACTGAACCCGTGCTTCTGAAATGGAATGGGCCAAGCGTAACCACTAGGCCACTGGGGCTGGTCCTGCATAGTGTTTTTTTCAAAAGACACAAAATACTTCATCCACAAAGAGATATATAAGTTTATGCAATTGAAAATATTTCTTATTTTTAATGACGTTAACATTTTTCTATGGTGTCACTTTTCACATGTATGTAGTTACTTTTTAACTATCTGTATGTGTGCATAAAATGTAAGTGTTATTAGGTCAATTCTGTATTGATACCTCCTTGACCTGTGTCCATTATACTTCTTAGTAAAAAAAGTATGCTGTGATTATATTTTTAGGATTTTCTCTGTATGTTGGCCTTGTATGTGTCTTCATTTTAGATGAATTCTAGGTCAGAGAAACTAGGTTAAATCCCAGGATCTACCATTAATTGGATATTGGACACATATTCTTATAAAAGGGGAATAATACTATTATTGCTCTCATAGATTATTTTACTTGTGATTTTATGCATTAATTTATTTTTTAAAAACTGATAGTATAATGTTTGGGATATAGTAAATGCTCAGAAAGGATTGTTCTGCCATTGTTGCTATTAAATAAGAACCTATAATGGCCGTGAGACATAAAGACATCATCTATGAATTCTTTGCATCAGGTTGTACCTCTTTATTATTACTAAATGTGGCACTTGGACCTGAGGCATCAGCATCAGGGGTGAGCTTCCTAGAAATACAGAAACTCAGGCCCCATTGCAGAATTCCTCAATCAGAATCTCCATTTTAACAATGTCTAGTTTATCACTGTGTAAACAAATGCAAAGGTGCTCACCAGGACAAGGATGCTCTGGGTGGCTCTGAACTCAGGGGACGATGTGGGGGAGATTTTTGTCCTGTGAATGTGTGGAATCCTCTGCTTATGCCTGTAGAGGATGAAAACCATGGAGCCACTGGCTCAGAGCATGAGCCCCAAACATAAAACGTCAGGGAATGATAGCAATGCTACAAATATCAAGACTGTGATTTTGTCTTGAAATACAGCATAACAATATCCATAATCTCTTTCCCTTGTGGTGTTTGTGTTGATCCACTTGCTGGTCATGCAAAGAGGGAAAATGGTATTTATCAACATGTTCAGAATCCAGCACAGGATGGTGGAGGGGCCAATGTACCTGGGAGCTTTCACTTTAAGCTCTGCCCACCTCAAGTTCCTGAGGCTGATGGTGATGGCCTGGAAGATACTCAAGAGCCAGGTGTTTTCAGTGGACACACCCCTGGCCACTCTTTGAACATAGAAAAGTTTGCATCCAAAATTACTGGGGAAATGTCTCAATCCAAATGCTGCCATTGTGTGGGGACTCCTTTAGAGAGAGTAACCAAGGAGTCGGCTACAATCAAGTGCCTGAGAATCAAATCTGTGCACCTTATCCTGCACCAAGGGAAGTGAAGGAAGAGATAATGGTAAAGAGAGAGATTCCCCAGTATTCCAAATACAGTCTGTGATAAGAAGATCATTCCTACTGCCAAATCCCTGGTGGCCATCCTATTAGTTATCAGTGACTGACATTTGTCTTCAAAGTCATTGGATTGTACATGGGAATAAAACACACAGGGTACATTTAGAGTGTCAACTGAATTCCAATATTCTCCATTTATTGTTAGTTCTGTCTTAGATATTTCCAACTTCCACTTAATCATTTTTTGTCTTTTATTAAGAGATTTTCAAGAGTCAAATATATAATGTTCAGAGAAAACTTACAATATAGGGATCACTGCTGTAAAGAGTGTACGTGTGGAGTGTTCCTTATTCTTCACAAAATTCTGAGGCACACACCACTGTTTCTTTAGTTATAAAGATAAAGGGAAATAAAGAAAACAGATTTAAAATGATTTGTCTAAGTTCATGCTGGTTAGAGGAAGAGTAGGGACTTGAAAAGGCCTGGGCTAGAAATAAAAACAGTGCATTGAATCACCAAGCTGCATTAAAAAGCTGTGTTCTTCAGAGAATCCACTGTATATTTAATGTTGTTTTTACTTTGTTTCATTTTTGATTGGTGGTAATTTTACAATTTTGATTATAACAGCTTCCATGTGTAGGCATAGATTTATATTATAGGCCAATATCAATTATGAATAAAGATTTAGAAAATTTAATAAATGTATATGTACACATTGGAGTTTAATACTACAAGAACTTGCCCCATGACAAGTTGGATTTAATGATAGGAAGAGTGGCTTGATATAAGGAGGGCAAAATAAAGATTTCTTTGCTTTTGTATCTGGATAAAAAATACAATTGCACCTATCACAGGAACTGTTGAAAAAACTTATGCCATACCCGCACTTACAGGATGTGAAAAAGTACTGCATGAGAAAATAGTGTAGGGTAGAAAATAAATTATTATTATTATTATTTTCATATCATATACATATATACTTATTAATACTAAGTTACTAAAATTGCCAGTCATGTATGGTTACTTAAATGCAATAAAATATGACACACATGCACAAAATTGAATCTCTGGGGCATGAAATCTTGTGTATTTTAAGAATTTGCAATAGTAGATGTTTTTAATTGATATTAAAATATTTTTTAAACCAAATACAATATCAGAAGATATATTCCATCCTGACAGCTACTTCTGAAACTCATAATTATCAAGTTACCTTTTCCTTAAATGCTATTTCCCTAACTTCAAGAGAAAAATAGTCATGCCATAGTCAACAGACCACAAGCGTTTTCTGTAGAAACACATTTACTGTCTTCATTAACTGCATCATACACCCAGAGTTAGAGAAAACATTTATTTCTATTCCAGCAATTTTAATTCAAATACACAGATTCTGCACATGACATATGGTCCATATAGATTCATCCTGTTCTTTATTACAAGTGTGAATGTGTTATAAGCACAACTATAGTACTCCTGAAATTTAGTCCGTGATTCCTGTAACACAGCAGATTGATCTCAGAACTACAGTCCTAAAGCACCTTAAAAATCAAGTTTCACCATCAACAATTGGGAGAAAATGTTTGCAATCACGTATCTGACAAGGAGTTAATTTCCAAAATAGGTAAAGAACTATACAACTCAACAACAAAAAAATGAACAACCTAGGGCTTGCCCTATGGCTTAGTGGTTAAGTTTGGTGCTCTCCACTTCAGTGGCCTGGGTTCATGGGTTCAGATTCCAGGAACAGACCTATACCACTCATCAGTCATGCTGTGGCAACAACCCACATAAAAAATAGAGGAAGACTGGCACAGGTGTTAGCTCAGGATGAATCTTACTTAAGCTAAAAGAAAAAAAATTAACAACCTGATCAAAAAATGGTCAGAGGTTATGAACAGACATTTTTCCAAAGAAGATATATGGATGGCCAACAGGCACATGAAACAATGTTCAACATCACTAATTGTTAGGGAAATGCAAATCAAAACTACATTGAGATATCACTTCACAGCCATAAGAATGGCTATAACTCACAAGACAAGAAATAAGGAGTATTGGAGAGGATGTGGAGAAAATGGAAACCTCATACACTGCTGGTGAGAGTGCAAACTGGTGCAGTCACTATGGAAAATATGGATATTTCTCAAAAAATTAAAAATAGAAATAACATATGATCCAGCTATTCCCCTAATGGATATTATCCAAAGAACATCAAATCAATTATACAAAATGATTTATGCACCCCTACGTTCATTGTAGCATTATTCACAATAGCCAAGACTTGGAAGCAACCAAAGTGCCCATCAATGGATGAATGGATAAAGAAGATGTGGTATATATAGAGAGAGGATGGAATACTACTCAGCCATAAGAAAGACAAAATTGTGCCATTTGCAACAACTTGGATGGACTTTGAGAGTATTATGCTGAGTGAAATAAGTCAGACAGAGAAAGAGAAATACCATATGATTTCACTCATATGTGGATGATAAACAAACAAACACACACATAGACAAGGAGAACAGATTAGTGGTTACCAGAGGAGAAGGGGGTCAGGAGAGGGCAAAAGGGATAAAGGGACACATACATATGCTGATGGATAAAAACTAGGCTCTTGGTGGTGAACACGATGCAGTCTACACAGAAGCAAAAATATAATGAAATTTACACAGTTATTAGCCAATATGACCTAAATAAAATAATTTTTTAAATGCAAATTACTGAGCATCGTCTCAGACTGGGGAGTCATAATGTATGAGTGTGGAGCCCCAGAATCTGTTTTTAATGGGACCCTCAAGTGATTTGTATATATAAGAAAGTTGGACGAGCAATGTTTAACAAAGTCATGCACAGCCTGGGCTTCCCACTGGAATCCCCTCCATTGGTTTTAGAGCTACCATCTCCTGTGCCCAACCCTCAGATATTCTGTCAATTCGTCTTTGGTAGGGCCCAGCATCAATAATGTCTTAATGATGTTTTAATGAAGTGTCCCAGGTTATTCTATCGTGAGGCCAGGGTTAAACACTATGAGGATATCAGAGACACTTCTGAGTACTGGGTACAGGGTCTGGTCCATGGGAAAGCCTTCGTAGAGGGCCACTTGCTTAAGTTTTGGTAGGGTATGATTATTTTATCTCACACACTCAATTATGTACCTGAATTTGTAGGTGTCTGTAGGAAGCAAGGGCACCCAAAAATAGGAGAAAATAAAGTTATATTTTGGCCTCCATATAGGAACATCATATGTGCACAGACTTTCCCAGGCCTCAAAAAGCAACGAAATACAGTGAGATCATGCAGGCCCTCACTAGCCATGGGGAGGCCTTTGGCTCTCATTGCGTATGTGATGGAAGATCACTGGAGCAGAAGAAAAAGCCTTAGAAGATTTAAGAGCATGAGAAGAGCACAGCAGAAGATGTCTCTGTGAGACGGCGAGAAAAATAAACTTTGGCTTCTCAAAATCATTTTTCTTGAAGAAGAGCTTCCCAAACCACATTTAATGCCTGGCTTCCCACTTGATCTTTGGACCTTTCAACTGTGTCGTTTCTTCCCACCTACCTGGGTGTATGACTACTGTCTCCTGTCTCTTCACAGCCTAGGGTTTTATCCTTCGCTTCAAAAAGGACACCTGGTCATGCCTAGAGATGACAATACTTGTTTATTAGGAAAAGGAAACATGACTCTTGCTGGGGATCTCCAATTTCCAACCCAGTATTGTGCTTAATACACAAAAGAGTATTACAGGAAGTTATAGAAAATTACTTCCCCAAACACTGGCCCCTGATGGCTCCTTTAGAATATGTAAGAAGCATTTTCAATTTGCAGATCCTTAACTCCACTTCCAAATACTATTGAATCAAAAATAAAGAGTGAAAATTGTAGTTTAAGATGTAGGCAACAATATTTTATGCTACTGAACCTCTATAATTATCCCTAACGTAGATTGAAGGATACAGATGACCTCACAAAAGGGGAAAGTTAAGTTCAAGATGTAACGTCAAGAAGATTTTCTTCTTTATGACAACAAAGTTCAAACTGTTTTCTTTAAAGCAGGGACCAGAAATTTAGTCATGAAAAACAGAAACTCCCAAAAGACATTTTACGAATAAAGGAAACTAAACCCTAAAGGTAGATCATGAATTCTAGAAGGAAGTTATCCTCACCCAGGAAGAGAAGGTTCCTGTAGTTCTCCAACATCACGTCCCTGTACAATTCCTGCTGAGCAACGTCCAGGCATTCCCACTCCTCCCGAGAGAACTCCATGGCCACAACCCTGAAGGTCAATTGTTTCTGAAATAAGTAAAACATTTATTAAGTGGGCATGAATCGAGTTCATAATTTGATCAAAGATGAAAACAGAGATTTAATAGTACTAATTCTGACTTAGGCACATGATGTGAAATGAACAAGTAGAAAATTTTCAACACAGTAACATTTTCCATAACTGTGTAAAGCAAATAACATTATCCAAAAAATACTATGGATATGACACGTTGAGGAAGATAAAATATATAATTGAGGCATGAACATAGGCATATATATTTTTGAGTGTTATACATCATATGGTGTATTAATATCTCATATGGAAAACTCAGAGTGAATTTAAAATGTGTTTCTCAAATTTTAATGTGTACAATAATAAATTACAGAGAGTGGGCCCTAGATTTCTTTTCTCCCTGTGTCTTGGTTATTTCCAGCTCTGGCTTTCCTAACTCTGCTTATAGAAACTTGACTCCCAGGGTTTGTATAATTTTATTTTATTTAAGGTAATTCCATCTGTTTTATAACATAACATAACAAGCTATTTAACATAAATAGATTCTTAGAGTTTTCCGGGCCAATTATATTAGAAACTATTTTATTCTTAACAGGTCCAAAGAAATACAAATGGTTATCATCAACTCATCTCTCTGTTGATGGCTCTTCAAGGGGTGACGTCAGAATTCATATGAACCACAGCACATGACTGGCTGACCTGCCTATTACAGTGTCCAGAAAACGTCATCATCTCCAACATCCACTCTGCCATGTGACATTTTAAAGCTATACCTACAAAGATTTTTTTCATCCAACAACCCCTCTCCATTCACTGCCACTGATATAGTCCTGGGAAGTACAATAATTTGTGTCCTCAATTGCATCTGGCTCTCAGTACTGCCCAGGACTTCATTTAAATCATGAGGACAGAATCTGACTTCCCTGGTCCTCAGAAACCCACCACATTTGCCAAGTCCCCATCTCTGTCACTTTTGTTTATCAAATAACACCACAAGTAGATGCCTAAGACCTTGGAATGATTAAAGGAAGTTCCCTTCCAGTGCCTTCCGCACATTTCAAAAGAGTTCTCCATATTTTCTTTCAATAGGTCTTGTCTTCCTCACTAATAAGGATACCAGCATCATGTTTTATCTGTCTTGACATCTTTCTCAGTGCTCACTGCCTGAATTAATTCTGTGGGGAATTAATTGACACTGCTTTCCTCTCATCACAATTAAGTGATCAGAATGTTGCATTTGAATCCTATAAATGGCCTCAAATGCTTCAGATAAAACATATTTCTCACTGCCTCAGAAAAAATTGCAAACTACTCATCAGAACCTACAAGGGCCTGCATGGATGACGTGGTATAAGGAGAGCTGTGAGAACACTGCAGCCATAACAAAAGCAAAGAAGGACAATGGCTGTGAGGCATATGTAGCTGGAATGACAGTGAGGACAAAAAGAAGAACTAGAGATAATTAGGAAATGAAACAAGTATGTTTCTCCTTAATTCAAAGAGTCAGCAGTGAAGCCAGGGAAGAAGTGTTCTCTCCCCATGTGCAGAATTCATGCAAATTCTTCACCTTGTACATCTGTACCTAGGGCTACAACGTCACTCCTATTGGAATATTTTTCTAATCGTAGAGTATCTGGTACACACCCATCACTGTCTTGTGTGTTTGTTCACTTCACATACATGTCAAAACGACCCCATGACTTATGAAGTCCCCAAGTTTTCACCCGATAAAATGGTCCCAGTAAAGTTACTAACTTTGATGATGTCACTTATAAGAAGTGAAATAAACCATAACTAAAGAAAAGTTGACTTAAATAGTGTTCTTCACCAATCAAGAAGGAAGAAATAAAATGTATTAATTACACAAAATCAACCTTATATACTCACTGTGAAAATACTCTCATCTTCAAATCAATATCTGGGGGCCCAGACCAGTGGTATAGTGGTTAAGTTTTTGCATTCTGCTTCAGTAGCCCGGGATTCACTGGTTCGAATCCTGTGCGTGGACCTACTCATCACTCATCAATCCATGCTGAGGTGGCATCCCACATGGAAGAACAAGAAGGACCTACAACTAGGGCACACAACTATGTACTGGGGCTTTGGGGAGAAAAAAGACAAAGAGGAAGATTGGCAACAGGCATTAGCTTAGGGCCAATCTTCCTCAAAAAAAAAAAAAAAAACGATTTCTGAACACCTTTAAATTTCATGAAAACCAATCCTAAAATCGCTGAGCATGCCATATAAGCAATATTTCATAATCTTTGGAACAAATAAAACATATAGTAATTCTTATGTGATTAACAGGCCAGGAAAAAGTCAGGATTTGGGGGCTTGGTGGTTAAGTTCAGCATGCTCCAATTTGGCGGCCTGGGTTCACACGTTCGGATCCTGGGTGTGAACTTATACCAATCATCAGCCATGCTGTGGTGGCAACCCGCATACAAAATGGAGGAATATTGTCATAGATGTTAGCTCAGTGTGAATCTTCCTCAAGCAAAAAGAGGAAAATTGGCAACAATGTTAGCTCAGGGTGAATCTTCCTCAGGAAGAAAAAAAAATACAGGATTTTCATGGGAGAGATTCTCCAATCGAGAGTCATGAGATTTGGGAGAAATGAATTCAATGTAAAGTAGACAAAATAAACTTTCATTAAGTATCTATAAAATTTCTAGTTTGTTAGTAAATGATCAACAATTTTGAAATTACTTGTTTTGATTCAATATTTCCCTTTCATTCTGAAGATATATGTTCACACAAACACACACACATACACATCATCCTCAGTTCTCTTACTCCTAAAGAATTTTCAGCTTAATATATTTACATATTGCTTTCTTTTTTTTTTATTTTTTGTTTATTGCAGTAACATTGGTTTATAACATTGTAAAAATTTCAAGTGTAGGTCATTGTACTTCTATTTCTGCATAGATTACATCATGTTCACCACCAAAATACTAATTACAACCCATCACCACACACATGTGCCAAATTATCCCTTTCACCCTCCTCCCTGCCCCCTTCCCCTCTGGTAACCACCAATCCAAACTCTGTACCTATGTGTTTGTTTATTGTTGTTATTACCTACTACTTAATGAAGGAAATCATACGGTATTTGACCTTCTCCCTCTGACTTATTTCACTTTGCATTATACCCTCAATGTCCATCCATGTTGTCACAAATGGCTGGATTTCATCGTTTCTTATGGCTGAGTCGTATTCCATTGTGTATATATACCACATCTTCTTTATCCATTCGTCCCTTGATGGGCACTTAGGTTGCTTCCAAGTCTTGGCTATTGTGAATAACACTGCAATGAACACAGAGGTGCATGTATCTTTACAAATTGGTGTTTTCAAGTTCTTTGGATAAATACCCAACAGTGGAATGGCTGGATCATATGGTAGTTCTATCCTTGAACTTTTGAGGAATCTCCATACTGTTTTCCATAGTGGCTGCACCAGTTTGCACTCCCACCAGCAGTGTATGAGAGTTTCCTTCTCTCCACATCCTCTCCAACACATGTTGTTTCCTGTCTTGTTAATTATTGCCATTCTGACGGGCGTGAGGTGATATCTCATTGTAGTTTTGATTTGCATTTCCCTGATAGTTAGTAATTTTGAACATCTTTTCATGTGTCTGTTGGCCATCTATATATCTTCTTTGGAGAAATATCTGTTCAGGTCTTTTGCCCATTTTTTAATTGAGTTGGTAGTTTTTTTGTTGGTGAGATGCATGAGTTCTTTATATATTTTGGAGATTAAGCCCTTATCAGAAGTATGGTTTGCAAATATCTTCTCCCAATTGTTAGGTTGTCTTTTCATTTTGTTGATGGTTTCCCCTGCTGTGCAGAAGCTTTTTAGTTTGATGTAGTCCCATTTGTTTATTTTTTCTATTGTTTCTCTTGCCCGGTCTGACGTGGTGTTTGAAAAGATGTTGCTAAGACCGATGTCGAAGAGCATACTGCCTATGTTTTCTTCTAGAAGTTTCACAGTTTCAGGTCTTACATTCAAGTCTTTAATCCATTTGGAGTTAATTTTTGTGTATGGTCTAAGGTAAGGGTCTACTTTCATTTTTTTGCATATGGCTATCTAGTTTTCCCAACACCATTTGTTGAAGAGACTTTTTTTTCTCCATTGTATGTTCTTGGCTCCTTTGTCAAAGATTAGCTGTCCATAGATGTGTTGGTTTATTTCTGGGCTTTCGATTCTATTCCATTGATCTGTGTGTCTGTTTTTGTGACAGTACTATGCTGTTTTGGTTACTATAGCTTTGTAGTATATTTTGAAATCAGGGAGTGTGATACCTCCAGCTTTGTTCTTTTTTCTCAGGATTCCTTTAGCTATTCGGGGTCTTTTGTTGTTCCATACAAATTTTAGGATTCTATGTTCTATTTCAGTGAAAAGTGTTGTTGGAACTTTGACAAGGATTGCATTGAATCTATAGATGGCTTTAGGAAGTATGGACATCTTAACTTTGTTAATTCTTCCAATCCAAGAGCACAGAATATCTTTCCATTTCTTTGTGTCTTCTTCCATTTCTTTCAGAAATGTTTTATACTTTTCGGTGTACAGATATTTCACCTCTTTGGTTAAGTTTATTCCTAGGTATTTTATTCTTTTTGTTGCAATTGTAAATGGGATGGTATTCTTAATTTCTCTTTCTGCTACTTCGTTGTTAGTATACAGAAATGCAACTGATTTTTTTATGTTGATTTTGTATCCTGCAACTTTACCATATTTGTTTATTACTTCTAAAAGTTTTCTGGTGGATTCCTTAGGGTTTTCTATATATAAAATCATGTCATCTGCAAATAGTGACAGTTTCACTTCTTCCTTTCCAATTTGGATCCCTTTTATTTCTTTCTCTTGCCTGATTGCTCTGGCTAGGACTTCCAGTACTATGTTAAATAGGAGTGGTGACAGTGGGCATCCTTGTCTGGTTCCTGTTCTTAGAGGGATAGCTTTCAGTTTTTCACCATTGAGGATGATATTAGCTGTGGGTTTCTCATATATGGTTTTTATTATGTTGAGGTACTTTCCTTCTATACCCATTTTATTCAGAATTTTTTTCATAAATGGATGCTGTATCTTGTCAAATGCTTTCTCTGCATCTATTGAGATGATCATGTGATTTTTGTTCTTCATTTTATTAATGTGGTGTATCACGTTGATTGATTTGCGAATGTTAAACCATCCCTGCATCCCTGGAATAAATCCCACTTGATCATGGTGTATAATCTTTTTAACGTATTGTTGTATGCGATTTGCTAGTATTTTGTTGAGGATTTTTGCATCGATGTTCATCAGTGATATTGGCCTGTAATTTTCTTTTTTTGTGTTGTCCTTGTCTGGTTTTGGTATCAGGGTAATGTCTGCTTCGTAGAATGAGTTAGGGAGCTTCCCCCACTCCTCAATTTTTTGGAAGAGTTTGAGAAGGATAGGTATTAAGTCTTCTTTGAATGTTTGGTAGAATTCACCAGGGAAGCCGTCTGGTCCTGGACTTTTATTTTGGGGGAGGTTTGTGATTACTGTTTCGATCTCCTTACTGGTGATTGGTCTATTCAAATTCTCTACTTCTTCTTGATCCAGTTTTGGAAGGTTGTATGATTCTAAGAATTTATCCATTTCTTCCAGATTGTCAAATTTGTTGCCATATAGCTTTTCATAGTATTCTCTTATAACCTTTTGTACTTCTGAAGTGTCTGTTGTAACCTCTCTTTCATTTCTGATTTTACTTATTTGTGCCTTCTCTCTTTTTTTCTTGGTGAGTCTAGGTAAAGGTTTGTCAATTTTGTTGATCTTTTCAAAGAACCGGCTCTTGATTTTGTTAATTTTTTCTATTTTTTTTTTTGGTCTCTATTTCAATTATTTCTGCTCTGATTTTTATTATTTCCCTTCTTCTACTGATTTTGGGCTTTGTTTGTTCTTCTTTTTCCAGTTCCTTTAGGTGCATTGTTAGATGGTTTATTTGAGATTTTTCTTGTTTGTTGAGATAGGCCTATATAGCTATAAACTTCCCTCTTAGAACTGCTTTTGCTGTATCCCATAAATTCTGGCATGTCGTATTTTCATTTTCATTTGTCTCCAGGTATTTTTTGATTTCTTCTTTGATTTCTTCGTTAACCCAGTCGTTGTTCAGTAGCATATTGTTTAATCTCCACGTATTTGTGGCTTTTCTGATTTTCTTCCTATAGTTGATTTCTAGTTTCATACCATTGTGGTCAGAAAAGATGCTTGGTATTATTTCGATCTTCTTAAATTTATGGAGACTTGTTTTGTGGCCTAATATGTGATCAGTCCTGGAGAATGTTCCAAGTGCATTTGAAAAGAACGTGTATTCTTCGGTTTTTGGATGGAATGCTCTGTATATATCTACTAGGTCCATCTGTTCTAGTGTGTCGTTTAAGGCCAATGTTTCCTTATTGATCTTCTGTTTGGATGATCTATCCGTTGGTGTAAGTGGAGTGTTAAAGTCCCCTACTATTATTGTGTTACTGTCTATTTCTGTTTTTATGTCTGTTAATAATTGCTTTATATATTTAGGTGCACCTACATTGGGTGCGTAGATATTTACAAGTGTTATATCCTCTTGTTGGATTGTTCCCGTGATCATTATGTAATGCCCTTCTTTGTCTCTTTTTACAGAATTTGTTTTAAATTCTATTTGTCTGATATGAGTACTGCTACCCCAGCTTTCTTTTCATTGCCATTTGCGTGGAGTATCTTTTTCCATCCCTTCACTTTCAGTTTGTGAGTGTCTTTAGGTCTGAAGTGTGTCTCTTGTGTCCAGCATATATATGGGTCTTGTGTTTTTATCCAGTCAGCCACCCTATGCCTTTTAATTGGAGCATTTAGTCCATTGACGTTTAAAGTAGCTATTGATAAGTATGTACTTACTGCCATTTTTTAACTTTTTTTTCTCAGTGTTTTAGTAGTCCTTCTCTGTTCCTTTCTTCTTCTATACAGAAGTGAAAGTCACTGTAGTTTGACCTCTGTCTGAAAGCTGTACTCTTTAACTCCCCTCCTCCCTCCTTTTATGTTTTTGATATCATATCTAACCTCTTTTTTGTGCATTTGTATCCATTACGTTCTAATCATGGAAATAGGTAATTTTTCCTATTTGTGGTCTTCTCTTTCCCCCTTAAATCACTCCCTTCAACATTTCTTGTAGCACTGGTTTCTTGGTGACAACTCCTTTAATTTTTGCTTATCTGGGAAAATTTTGATCTCTCCTTCCATTTTGAATGATAACCTTGCTGGATAGAGTATTCTTGCCTGTAAGTTTTTTCCTTTTAGCACTTTAAATATATCATGGCATTCTCTTCTAGCCTGTAAGGTTTCTGCTGAGAAGTCAGCTGATAGCCTTATGGAGTTTCCTTTGTATGTAACTTGACATTCTCTTGCGGCTTTTAGGATTCTCTCTTTATCTTTAATTCTGGACATTTTGATGATGTGTCTTGGTGTAGGCCTCTTCGGGTTTATCTTGTTTGGGGCTCTCTGTGCTTCCTGTACCTGGATGTCTGTTTTCTTCCTTAGGTTAGGGAAGTTTTCATCTATTATTTCTTGAAATAGATTCTCTTCCCCCTTGTCTCGCTCTTCTCCTTCCGATACACCTATAACACGGATGTTAGTGTGCTTGATGTTGTCCCAGAGGTCCCTTAGACTGTCCTCAGTCTTTTTAATTCTTTTCTCTTTTACAAGCTCCTTTTTAACATTCTACGCTAAAGCCTCTGACCCAAGGTCCACACATTTGAATAGCAAAGAGGTTGAATAACATGGGAAAAATGCATGGTTGACTTTGAACTGAAAGAGTTTGTAGAAATTACAGGTTCTAATAGAAGAGTAAGCTTGACAACAACAATCATATTTTAAAATTTACTATGTACTACATATCTTCCTGACAGCTTTTTATATGTTAATGCATGAACCACATAAATAGTCTGAAAACAGTAATATTGTTCTTCCTCTTTTTTGAGAATATTTTGTCAAATATCCAATAACTGGTAGATCCTGGGTTTTACTGAAAGTTAATCTGAACTAGATTTATCCAAAAAGAACACAGAACAATACACAGAGACAACCCTAGTAAATGTTTACAGCAGTTTCTGTCAGTGAGAAGAATAACAGAAACATATCAAGAAAGTAAAAAGAAAGAATGGATCAAATAATATTAACATTTTATGCAGACATACGTACAAATGGGAACTATGGACACACTGAAAGTGATAGGGAAGAAAATTTTCACATCAATGAAATCCAAATTATTTTCAATTCTGTTAGGTCTCGTAAGTCCTTTTGTGAATGATATTCGTTGTATGTTTTTAAACACACTAGGGAGATGAACACACACAAAGACATAAAATAATTTAGACCTATTGTTTCTGAGTCTTTCATTTCTTTCAAAATTTGTTTTGTGCTGAGCTGTATTTTAGAAATTTAAGACACTTGAACATAATTTGATTCTTCTAAACATTTTTGGAAATACAAAAGAGTATGTCTGTGACATGAGTGTGAAATAAAATAGAATCTTACAGGGTGGAGGCCTTATTAAAACCTCCACTTGGAAAAGCCATCGTCTCTCGTAAAGACATGTGAGAACCTTAATTTTCCAAAGCAAACTATAAGCAAAGAAAAACTAATAAACAAAAGCACTTTCCAGATTAAATGTAATGGTTTATGCACATTTCTAAATCAACCTCTCCAAGACTCTTATTAAGGACAAAGGAAAAAATGTTTATAGTGTAAGAATCTGGAAGACAGCTATTGAACCAAGTGAAAATCCGGTGTAATGGGACAAATTGGTGTCAGGTGACTAAAGTACACGGGCCACATCATCACTGTTGTGATATTATAGGCCAAAAACATAAGGAAGTAATAATCTGAATCTAATCATGAAAAATAGCGTCAGTTTTATGTAAATTCCAATCCACATTTTCTTCCCATATTCTGTATATCTAATAGTGCAATGAAATCTTCTTTCTAACCAATATAGTGAGAAAGTCTCTTTCTATTATTCTTCTCATTCAGAAATTTCTCAGTTATTCTAGGCCACTAATGCCATCCTGTTTAAATGTTCATTTTCTTTATCCTGTTCCACAGAGCTGATGTTGCACCATATGAAAGCTAAAAGCTACATTTTCACTTCTTTACTGATATCTGAGTATCTTAACCCATCCAAATAGGAATCTTGGATATCAAGTCCTTCCCATTTTGTTTGTCACAAAAGGAATATTTTCAGTAACTGAAGCTTATAAGCATGGTGAGAATTCTTCATGCTGTAAAGTGAGCCTGGATGGACAGAATGGAGAAAAGGCTCTGGGGCACAGAGGAGAAGTATTCTAAAGAGCTGACCTTGACTATCTTTAAGAAGAAAAGAAAACACGACAGCAGTTGAAAACATCTTTGCTGTGCAGAAACAGCAGAAGTAGAGGAAGAAAGGTTTGCAGGTTCTAAATCCAGGGCATTTCAGGAGGAAAAGTGCACACAACCTCTGTGCTGGGACAGGACATTTACCTGAGAACCTGCCATTTAGTCCTCTGCCTCCTCTTGCTCCGAGTTGTTTTCTCAGGTGATATTATGTTGAGGAATCACATCTGCATCTTGAGAATCTGCCTTCATAAGTGTGAGCACAACCCCTTCATCTGCTATCACCACACCCACAGGCAGAAGGACCTTGAAATGATGAAAAGGACCACACTTCCCATCCTTTGTCATAGGAGAGATTCAAGAATAATGAGTTCCTACATGGAGACCAAACTGAGTATTCTTTCCTCTCTCCACATGCTCTCCCCTCACATGGATGACCCAAAATTCTGCTACAGATGGGGAATGTGGGCTGCACTGACCTGCCCCATCTAAACCCATGGAGAACAGAGCCTGTTACCTCCCTTGAACCAAAGCCCGCACTCAGTTCTCATGAACATATCCAGGAGCCCTTGTGCTTAACCCTGGTGTCCCTTAGAATCACTAGATCACTTAATTAAAGCAATATTGATGCTCCCACCCAGACTTCGTGGGGGAGGCCACAGGTAGTGACAATTCTTAAAACTCCAAATCTGATCCTAACGGCAATTTGGATGGGACCACTTAGCAAAGCATTTCTTCTGAAATTTTAAAGTGCACACAGATCCTGCAGGTCCCACTTGAAGAAGTTATGACTGCAGGTTTGCAGTGGGGTCAATGAAATGGCATTTTTAATAATTCCCTTTGGCATTGATGTTGCTCCCCCAGACCCATTTTAGGTAGCACTGAGCTAGAGATATCAAACACAGCACACCTGAGACCTCTGAGTGGCATGAGATTTTGAACCTCTAGGAGAACAAGCTTCTTGGGTCTGACTGCTAACGGCACAGCTTGTCCTGGAATGGGCATGGCTACCTCATGACCTGATGCACGTCCAAGGAGTTTGGGGGTGGCAGGAATCATGGGGTGGCATCAGGATTGCATGAGGGGTCTGCCCTGAGACTTCTTCTCAAAGCTACCCTGAGTCCTCAGTTCTTTTGCCCCCTCCTCTCCCAGGGGCCAGGTGAATTCACAGGATATCGGCAGTGTGACCTCCTGTCCACAGGAGAGCAGAACCTCCATTTCCAAGAGTCATGGAGCATGAAGGTGTTTACATCGCAGCTTTGTTCGAAAATGAACCAAAGGCAGCAATGGAGGATAGATTAACAGTTTGTGGTAGAAATGGACAGAAGCCTTCTAAAATTATGCCATTAATGTATAGTTGATGATACACAAAGGGAGTCATGATCTATGTTAAGTAATGTAGATTATAACCAAATTAAGAGATCAGAATTTTTTCCTCTGTTGCTTGTCTAAGTGTGTGTGTGATTTATGAATTGTGGTGCCACAGTTTTGTCTCTGCCCCCTTAGATACTTACATTTTTTCACATCTTTAAAGTGCATTGATTAAGGTAAATCTTAAAGAAGAAAACCATATCCATTTTTCAAATATTCTTTGAAATCATTGAATCTTTCATAACATCTCAAATGTTTCATGCCACATACCAATGTAATTCTTTTAAAGAATTTTTTTGAGTAGTTTTAAGTTCGCAGCAAAATTGATAGTAAGGTACTGACATTTCCCATATACTCCCTGCTCCCATACATGCACAGCCTCCCCCATTATCAACATCCCGCATGGGAGTGGTCTATTTGCTGCCATTGATGAATCTACATTAACACATCACAAATACTCAAAGTCTATAGTTTATCTTATGATTCATTCTTAGGGATGTACATTCTATGGGTTTGAACAAATGTATAATGACATGTATCCATCATTATACTATCATATAGATTATTTTCATTGACCTGAAAATCCCCTAGGCTCAGGCTATTCATCCCCCCTCCTCCACCACCCTGGCAACCACAGACCTTTTCACATGTGTTTTGTTTTTGTTTTTTTACATGTGTTTACATGAGTTATACATGTGTCTTTACCAGAATATTATATAGTTGGACTCATATATTATGTAACCTTTTAGATGGGCTTCTTTCACTTAGTAATACGTATTTAAGGATCCTCCATGTGATTTTATGACTTGATAGCTTACTCCTTTTTGAGCTGAATAGCGTTCCACTCCCTGAATGCATCAGAGTATACTGATTCATTCATCTACTGAAGGACATCTTGGTTGCTTTCAAGTTTGGGCAATTGTGAATACAATTGCTATAAATATCCATGTGCAGGTTTTTGTGTGGATATAGGTTTTCAACTCCTTTCAGTAAATATCAAGGAACACAAATGCTGGACCTTATGGTATGAGTATATTTAATATTGTAGAAACTGCCAAAATCTCTTCCGATGTAGCAGTATTATTTTGCATTTCCACTGGCAATAAAGGAGGGTTTCTTTTGCTCCACATCCACTACAGGATTTTTCTTGTCAGAGTTCCAGATTTTGGCCATTCTAAGAGGTGGGTAGTGGTATATCATTGTATTTTTAATTTGCATTCCACTGATGACTATAATATGGGTCATCTTTTTATATGTGTGTCTATCTTCTTTTGTGAAGTGGCTATTAAGTTGGTTTACCCATGTTTTAATTGGGTTGTTTTTACATTTTCCTCCCAATCTGAACTAATTTTATTTATTTTTTTGTGTCTTGTTACATTAGAAAGGACTTCCTGTATAATACTGAGGAGGAGTGGGGAAAGGGATCATCCTTGCCTTGTACCTGAACTTAGTGGGAAAGCTTCGAGTTTATCATTAAGTATAATATGAGCTTAAGTTTTTTGCAGATTTTCTTCTTCATCTTCAGGAAGCTCCCCACTATTCTTAGTTGACTGTGGGTGTCTATGAAGAACGGACATTAGATTTTGTCAAAATCTTCTTCTGCATCTATTGATATGATCACAGGATTTTTCTTCTTTAGACTGTTGATGTGATGGATAAAATTAACTGATTTTTGAGTGTTGAACCAGCCTTGCATTCCTGGGATAAATCCCACTTGGTTGTGATGTACAGTTCTTTCAAAACATGGTTGGATTTAATTTGCTAATATTTTGTCAAGGATTTTTGTATCTATGTTCCTGAGAGATATTGGTCTGTAGTTTTCTTTATTTCTAATGTTTTTGTCTTATCCGGTTTTGTATATTGTGGTTTTGGTGACAGACATTGATTTGGGGGAAATTCTCAGTCATTATTTTTTCAAATATTTTCCACTCCTTTCTCTCTTTAGTCTCCCTTTGGTCTACCCATTATACGTATGTCACACCTCATTTAGTTGTCCCACAGCCTAGGATAGTCTGTTCTGTTGATTTTGGTTTTGTTTTCTTTTCTAGCCCATTTTATATTTCCTTTGCAGCTTTGGAGGTTTCAACTGATATATATTCAGGCTCAAGATATTCTTCCCCACTCATGTCCAGTCTACTAATAATCCCATCAAACACATTCTTCATTCTGTTACTTTTTTTAAACACTGCCATTTATTTTTCATTATTTATTAATATTCCATCTCTCTTCTTATATTACACATATGTTCTTGCATGCTGTTTACTTTATCCATTAGAGCCTTTAATATATTTATCATAGTTGTGTTCAATTCCTGGCTGTGAATTTCCAAATTTTTAAGTTCCACTTCGCTTTTAATCATTAATTCCATATTTACTTTATTTCTTTCCTCCCATTTTACTATATGCATTGAAGAGGAATCGGGCTACTCCCTCAACACTTTGCTTAGACATTTCCTCACCCAAAGACCCAATGTCATTGCTCACAAGTTGTGTTATGCAGAAATCCCTCGGACAGGCACACACTCCAGCCAAGCTCTTTGCCACAGTACAACAGCAATCAACTAATCAACTTTTCTCCAGTTTCCAATAACACGTTCCTCATATCTGGCTGAGACCTCATGAAAATAATCATTAGGGCCCACATTTCTACCACATTCTATTTGTGACCACTCAGGTCTTCTCTAAGAACTTGAGATTCTCTCTACAGCTCTCCTCTTTCCTTCTGAGCTGTCACCATAATTACCCTTAATAGTCCTTCCATGGCGATGCAGGCTTCACCCAGCATGCACTTCCCAACTCTTCCAGCCTCTATCCATTATGCAGTTCCAATACCAATTCCATATTTTTTTGTATTTATACAGTTGCATCTCACTTCTCAGTACCATTTTTCCCTTAGTCTGTTGAGCTGCTAAAACAAAATACCAGAGACTGGGTAGTTTACAAACAACAGATATATATTTTTTTCTCACAGTGGCAGAGGATGGGAAGTCCAAGGTAGAGGCACCACAAATTCAATGTCTGGTGAGAGCCCGCTGTATGATTCTGTCTCTGAACCTTATCTATAAGCCATGTATCTTGGTTGTACACTCAAATGACAGAAGGAACAAAGGAGCTTTCTTGGCTACTTTTATGAAGCACTAATCCTGTTTATGGGGTCTCCACCCTCATGACTTAATCACCTTCCCAAATCCCCACCTCCTAATACCATCACCCTGGGTGTTAGGTTTCAATATATAAAAAGTGGAGGGACACAAATGTTCACACCATAGCAGAGACCAAAAAGAATATTGATTTTTCCTTTACTGCTGGAAGGTTTGAGCAGGTAAATTTGCTTACATACTCCCAATAAACCTTAATTGGTAAGCAGGACTCTCAATTTTGTCATGTTTTATCAATACATTTACTGGAGACATGTGATAACATTTTTTAAGCAGGGATACTGAGACTGAGCCTCCTGAATTGCCAACAAATAGACCATCCATATGGTGAAAGATTTTGACATCAAAAGATGGAGGCATTCAAGCTAAGTCCTTTCACACCCACTCCTGGCAGATGTCAAGGGAGTTGGTCTCACTAACACTCATCACCTCCCCTTCTCCCTAATGGGGGTAACCCTCTCTAAAACCTATAAGTTGAAGAAGTACGTCATGTAATACATCAATTTCTACTATAGATTCTTAAGTAGCAAACATACTAGGATGTTGAATTCATCCAAAGTGTTTTATCTATATTGTTACGGTAACTTTCTTCCCCAATGTGATCACTTACCAAACCCTATCACTTGAATATAGGTTCTTTTGTTTTTTCCTACATGAACACCATGGATTTTAACATTTGAGGGGGTTAAGTGCACTAGCAATATTAAATCATCCCTTGGGCAAGTATGCAGGAGAATTCAAGGGGCTATGGGAGGCTACCATGAGGGGCTGCCTAGGGTAATAGAGAGATTTCATTCTCTTTCAGCTCTTCAACTTAAGATCTAAGCTGCCTTCTTTTTTATCTACCATCATCTAGAGAGTGAGCAGATTCAGGAGCTTCTCTCTTTCTGCCCATGAATGCAACCATGCTTTGCCCTACAGTCCTTTGTTCTTCCAGACTCCGCTGTACCTCGTGTCCACTCCATCCACGGCATCACATAGAACAGGAGCATGACGTGTGTATCTGTATACAACATGCTATAAATGTTCCAGTTCTTCCCTTCCCCAAAATTCCCAAGAAGATATTTGGCTTTTTGTTCAATGTTGCTGAACAGTGGATAAGCACAGGGAGGAACCAGGACACAGCAACCAAGAGAGTGACCACACATAAAATAAAAATGAAGTATATTTCTATTTAGTTCCAAGCAGCTTATTGGCTACTTGCAGCTGAACTAATGACAACAAAAATGACACTGCTTCTGTGGTACTTTGGGATTGCTAAAGATTCAGGAGGCAGGAAGATTTGGAGTGAATGACCATGAAAGTTGAAGGAAAAGTCAGATGCATGGATGAGGTGATGATAATCTCAGCGAATCAGTGAGAGGTAAGAGCAAATGAAAAGAAAGCTGAATACGAGATTTTCAGAATAAATTTAATATCTTTAGACATAATGAAAATATTATTTTCTCACTATGATAAAACATATTGATTTAGTATGGATTACAAACCTAAAATTTAAAGCTAAATAATATAAATTCATTGAAGAAAACAAAATAGATATCTCTGTGGTTTAGAATATAAAAATAGTTCTGCTTCAGAACAAAAGATTAATGATAAAGAGGAAAATGAACAATTAGATGATATTAAAATTTTAAAATAATCATCATCAGAAGACACAGATGGAAAGACAGAGAGAGAAAGAAAGACTGATATCAAACATGTATAAAGTACTCCTACAAATGAATAAGAAGACAAACACAATGGGAAAAATGTACCAAAAGACAGTTCAAGAAAGAAGTGATCCAATGATAATTAAACATGTCAAAGTATGCTTAACTTCTGTAGTAATCAGTGAAATGCAACAAAACCAATATGTGGAATTATCACACACCAACCAGAAAGCTAAAATAAAAATGACAGGAATTATCAACTGTTAGGAAGAATGTGATTAAACCATAAATCTCAGTCACCACTGGTGAATGTGATAATTCATACAAACATTTTCAAAAATATTTGGAAGTATCTAATAAAGATGAACAGATATAAACCTACAACCCAACAATTCCACTACTACTTGTAAACCAAACCAAATTCACAAATGTATCACCAAAACACAATTTCCAGAACTCATATCCCAGCACCATTCCTAACAGACACAAACTGAAAACCACTCATATGCACATACACAATGGAACAATTAAATTAATAGATAAATAATCGCACAATAGAATGCTACATAAAAATGGGGCAATGCAGGATTCACAACAACATGCAACAATAGAGACGTATCACAAACAACATAAGGAATAAAAACACATTCATACTGTTACTGCATTTACATAAAATAAAAAACAAAAAAATGATCTGTGCTGTTAGGTGTCAGAACAGTGGTTACCCTAGGGATAGTGACTGGCGGGGGCCGGACCAGGAGGCCTATGAGTCTTAATAATTTTCTGTTTCCTCATCTAGGAGCTACGTACAGACGTGTATTCAGATTCTGTAATTTCTGAAATATGCTGTGTAGTTATGACTTTTGCACGTGTCCTTAGTTGTTTTTCAACACATATCAATAATAATTTAAAAAAATAAGCCAAGGAGGGTAAACAGATTAGTGCTGCAATATCCATGTATTGTCAAGGTAGGCATGGAAGGTATTAGATAACTTAACATTGTGATTACCTTTTAAAAGTAAACTGAAATTTTGAGGATATTAAACTAAGAGAACTACTTATATAATCCTCAAAGAGAGAGGGTAAAAGGGAGAATAGTTTTTCGAAATTAATATAAAAGAGTTAAGATAGAAAATATACTAGGTTTAACAAAAAGCACACAATATGATGGTAAATCTAAACCAAAATAGGTCTGTTATGATATTCAACATAAATAAACTAATTGCTACTGGTAAAGTCAAAATGAATTTTTATTATGTGCAAATAGATTTTTTCTTCATGAGATATAGGTAAATTACAAAAATTAAAGTAGAAAATGGCAAATATATTCTATGTAATTTTAAACAGTGAAACAATTAGCGTATGATGTACATCTTAGATAAAGTAGACTTTAAGCTTCAGTTTGTCATTAGTATCATTAGTATTGTTTTTCTACTTCTTGTAGAATTGAATCCTCAATATTTTTTGCATCACCTTCATAAAGTAAATGCAGGGAGAACTACATGAAAATATTTCCTAAAATTTAGGAGTATCTATTCTGTTCATTTGGTAAACTAATTTCCCATAAAAAAATGGATTTGTGACTTTTCCCCTTGAAATCGATATGCCTCTACTCTTCCAAGTTTAATGGAAAACCCCACCATAAACTTATTTCCCCACATTAGAGACGTGAAATTTGCATTCTGAACTCTCTTTCCCACCAAAATGCCCAACTCGCATCCATACATAATAGAGATAAAACTGCTTTTTACAGATTTCAAATTCCATGAAATTTTTCCCCAGATAGTATGTATTTTTTTAATCATCAACACTCACCTGATGTCTTCTAAAAATTAGCAAAAGCGTACTTTTGTGCTCTCTTTCACTTATTTGTCCTCTAACTGGCCATTTCCAAATGAAAATATTTTCAGTATGCTAATGCCACTTCAAAACATCATATTTCAAATGACTACCATCACTCTAAAGACGAAATGTAAGAAAGTCATGTGGAGGACTCCAAAAGCTCTACTTTCTGAATCTGAATTTACCCTTCAGCTTAACTCCACACTGTTCATTAGTCTGTGGAATATTCCTTTTTTCTTGAATGACCATCTCACATGCTGTTGTATTTCACGGAGGTTTTCTTAAAATTCCATGCCTAGTTTATTTCTGGGTAAATATAGGATTTCAGATTGATAGTTACACAAAGACTTTTCTGTAATCCCTTCATTGCTACAGAAACTCCTGCTTAATACTGCGTAGATTCTGAAGCTCCCCTACAAGCATTAATAAAGTATCATTTATATTTATTATGTGATAATTACATAATAATTCATTTACAATTGTATTATGATTTGTTGCTTATTTTGGAGCGCACACGTACCTTGTCTTGTTTACCACCCTCTTGTAAACAATTACTTTTTTGTAGTAATTGTACTTGGGATTCAGAGAGGGAAGAATATATAAACCGCTGAAGAATATGCAAATTCAATTTAGATAAGTATCAAGATAAACTAATTATCTAATCCTTATCCAGGCAAAGAAAAATGTGGATACTCTGTGGTCATGACACATGAGAATGTAGGGGCTCACAGTTGGGAAACATGTAGTAATCAGTACACTGGAGTTTACCAGCCACCAGCTGGGATTATTAGAAAGAACCAAGTAAATGTGAAAGATGGAAGAGAGAGTGTACAAAGACACAAAAGTGCTCGCCAAGACAAGGATGCTTTGGGTGGCTCTGGATTCAGCAGAGGCTCTAGGGGAGATGTCAGTCCTATGAAGGTGCTGGACCTGCTGCTTGTGCCTGTACAGGATGAAAACCATAAAGCCACTGGTCCAGACCATGAGTCCCAAACATGAAACATCAGGGAATAATAACAATCCTACATTCACTAAGACTCTGATTCTGTCATGAATTACAGTAGAACATAAACCCAAATCTTTTTTCTTTGTGACATGTTTGTTGCTCCGATTACCAGTCACATACAGAGTAAAAATGATATTTATCAGCAGCTGTAGGATCCAGCAGAGGAAAATAGAGAACCCAATGTACTTTGGAGCTTTCACTTTGAGCTCTGCCCACCTGGAGTTCCTGGGGCTGATGGTGATGGCCTGGAAGACACTCAAAAGGCAGGTGGTGCCAATGGACACACCGCTGGCCACTCTGTGGATATAGTAAGCAAGTTTGCATCCAATATCACTGAGAAAATGTTTCCACCCAAATGCTGCCACTGCACTTGGGATTCCTGTAGAGAGCATGGCCAAGGTGTTGGCTACCGGCAGATGTTCCACAATCAAATCTGTGGACCTTAGCCTGCATCCAGTGAAGTGAAGGAAGAGATAATGGTAAAGAAGAGAGATGTTCCCCAGGATTCCAACTATATTCTCTGATAAGAAGACCATTCCTACTGTGAAATCTCTGGTGGCCATCCTGTCAGGTCTCTGTGAATGATATTTGTCTTCTGATCTAGAGTTTCCTGCATGGGAATATGAGGCATAGGCTACACGTATCATATCAACTGAAATCCAATATTCTCTGTTCACCATTATTTCCCAGCGAGAAATATTAACCTAATGTTTTTCTTTTACTAAGAGATTTCCAAGGATTGCATGTATAACTTTTTACAGAGCATGTATAATGAGTTAATCATCGCTATGAAGGCCATACATGTACTGGGTCACTTTTTAATTTTTCCCAAACCTATGAGTCAGGAGCTACTATTATTCTCATTCTAAAGAACAGGAGAACTAAGTACATGGAGATTAAGTGTTTTAACTAAATTCACACCCTAGTTACAGGCAGGATGGGCCTTAAACCTGGCTGGGCTGGTAATTCACCAAGCACATTTATTCACTATGATTTACTGACAAATCAACACACCTGTGTTCTTCCAATAGTCTGGATAGATATTTAGCTGTTTTCGTAACTTGTCAGTATATTTTAAATTGGTGGTTAATTTATTATTTAATTTCAGGTGTAACCAGTTCCAATTTATGTGCAAAAATTTATTTCATAGGTCAATATAAATTATACATAAAGATTTCAAGGGCAACCAAATGTAGATTCTCTCATTGCAATATTACAGATGCCTGTCACATGACAAAGCTGGGTTTAATAAATACAAGATTGTCTCAATATTAGAATGGCAACACAAAGACTCATTTGCTTTTGTGCCAGGAACAAAATATAATGCTACCTATCACAGAAATTATTAATATCATAATGTTTTATGTATTATTGTATCTGAATCACTAGTATGTTATAAAATAGTGTTGTGTATAAAGAATTTTACTAATTTCAGATCACACTATCGATTTATTAATACATAAGCAAATTAAAACTATTGCCAAGGAAGTGAGATTTGTCTTATATTTGTAGACAGTTATGCAAAAAATAATCTCTAGTGTGTAACACCATTTACACTTTATTAAATTGGAATAATACTTCTTAAAGTAATAGAATATTTTTAAAACACAGAAAATATCACTAGATACATTTGAGCCTGACAGCTTCTATCTGAAACTCATTATTATAGATTTATATTTTCCTTAAGGACTGATTCCCTTTCCTCAAGAGGGAAAAGAGTCTCATCAAAATTAACAGAACACAGATGTTTTCAGTAGGAAAAAATTACTGTCTCCATTAAGCATTTCATATACCCAGAGTTAGAGAAAACATTTCTATTCCAGCAATTGCCATTTGGATACATCATTACTGCATAGGATTAAATGATTCCTGTAGATTACTCAGACTCTTTCCTATAAGCAGGTGTCATTAGCACACCTGCAGGAATCCTGAAAATGTAGTCTGTGATTCCAGTAAATTAGGCTGAAGAGCAGACTGATTTCAGAACTACAATTCTTAAGTACATTACAAGTCAGGTTTCATTATCACTTGGATTCAACAACATTCAGGATCATTGTTGATTACACTAAATTATATTAGGAGGAATGAGGGATGGGTGTAGGATCCTCCTACTAGCTCAGTATCATTCCTCCCTCCTGTGTGGCTTTGGCAGTAGACCAGACTCAAACCCTAAAGAATCTCTTTTTCTGACATGATCACTTACCCAGACTCCTGATAATGCTCCTTCCTTGCAGACTCTTTCTCTCAGACTGAGATAGAAAATCGTCACTGGACTCCTTTCTGCTGCCAGGACAGTGGGTCTGGTGTGATGGTCATGACAGCCAGGACCTGGACTGGAGGGAGACAGCCAGACCACTAGATATGGCTTTGTGATTCTGTGACCCCACCTCCCCTCGGAACTGCAATTATCTTTTCACCTGTAACTGCAATGAGGGGACAGCCTTGGGGAACCAAGGATATTTGTGAAAAACTTTTTCCTAGTTGTTAATTACCAACAACAATTACAACCATTACAATACAATTATACCATTTCCAAAGAGACCACTGCAGTGTCTGGAGAGGATCTTTCTTTTACTTGATCCATGGAGGCAGACAGGTGTGCATGGAGGCCCCAGGAAACACTGAGTTGACACATGAGGGACTGTCGATGAAGGTCATGAGTCCTGCTGAATACTCTTCTCCCCTGAGAAGTTTTTCTACCCAAAGTGTGTTCTTTCCTAAACTTAAGACTACTTAGTGTTAGCATCATTACAGTGATGAGCAGACAAACAGAAGCACAGCAGAGAAAGATTTTCCAAGCCATGCAAGCAAAAGTAAGTACATGATGCCAAATCCTTATACTACAAATTATTGGAATTATTTGTATAATTCTTCATTCATTTTCCTCTTTTTTTTTTTGCCAGTAGCATTTTTCTCATTATTTATTTATTTATTAATTTATTTTTAATTTTTGTGGTAACATTGCTTCATAACATCATATAAATTTTGGGTGTACAACATTTTATTTCGATATCCACGTAGATTATATCATGTTCACCACCCAAAGACTAATTAAAATCCATCACCACACATGTTCCTAATTGCCCCTTTCACTCTCATCCCTCATCCTTTCTCCTCTGGTAACCACCAATCTGATCTCTGTCTCTATGTGTTTGTTTGTTGTTGTTTTCATCTTCTATTTATGAGTGAGATCATACAGTATTTGACTTTATCCCTCTGACTTATTTCACTTAGTATAGCACCCACGAGGTCCAGCCCTGTTGTCCCAATTGGCCAGATTTTGTCCTTTTTTATGACTGAGTAGTATTCCATTGTGTATATTTATCAACTCTTCTTTATCCATTTGTCCCTTGATGGGCACCCAGGTTGCTTTTAAGTCTTTGCTATTGTGAAAAATGCAGCGATGAACATAGGGATGCATATATCTTTACCCATTGATGTTTTCATGTTCTTTGGATAAACAGCCAGCAGTAGAATAGCTGAATCATATGGTAGTTCTATTCGTAATGTTTTGAGGACTCTCCATACTGTTTTCCATAGTGGTTTCACCAGTTTGCACTCCCACCAGCAGTGTATGAGAGTTCTCTTCTCTCCACATCCTCTCCAACACTTGTTATTTCCTGTGTTGTGAATTATAGCCATTTTCACGGGCATGAGGTGATATCAAGGATAGTCTTGATTTGCATTTACCTGATAATTGGTTTTCTTGAACAACTTTTCATTTGCCTGTTGGCCATCTGTATAACTTATTTGGAGAAATGTCTTTTCAGATCTTTGCTCATTTTTTAATTGGGCAGATTAGTTTTGTTGTTGTTGAGTTGTATGAGTTCTTTATATATTTTGGGTATTAATCCCCTAAAAGTTATATGGTCTGCAAATCTCTTCTACCAATTGTTAGGTTGTCTTTTCATTTACTAGATGGTTTCCTTTGTTGTGCAGAAGCTTTTTAGTTTGACGTAGTCCCATTTGTTTATTTTTTCTATTGTTTTCCTTGCCTGGTCAGACATGGTACTTGAAAGTATGCTGCTAAAACCCATGTGAAAGGGCACAGTGCCTACGTTTTCTTCTAGAAGTTTCATGGTTTCAGGTATTACATTCAAGTCACTAATCCATTTTGAGATAGTCTTTGTGTGTGGTGTAATAATGGTGTACTTTCATTCTTTTGCATGTGGCTGTCCAGTTTTCCCAACACCATGTGTTGAAGAGACTTTCCTTCCTCCATTGCATGTTCTTGGAACCTTTGTTGAAGATTAGCTGTGCATCGATGTGTGGGTTTGTTTCTGGGCTCTTGATTCTGTTCTATAGATCTGTGTGTCTGTTTTTGTGCCTGTACCATGCAGTTTTGATTACTATAACTTTGTAGTATATTTTGAAATCAGGGAGTGTTATATCTATAGCTTTCTTCTTTTTTCTCAGGATTCCTTTGGCTATTTGGGGTCTTTCTTTTTTCCATATACATTTTTGGATCATTTGTTCTATTTCTGTGACAAATGTCATTGGAACTTTGATAGGGATTGCATTGAATCTATAGAATACTTTAGGCAGCACGGACATTTTAACTATGTTAATTCTTGCAATCCAAGAGCAAGGAATACCTTTCCATTTCTTTGTGTCTTCTTCAATTTCTTTCAAATGTGTCTCATAGTTTTCAGTGTACAGGTCTTTCACTTCTTTGGTTAAGTTTATTCATAGGTATTCTATTCTTTTTCTTGCAACGGTAAATGGGATCATGGTCATAATTTCTCTTTCTGCTAGTTCATTGTTAGTGTACAGAAACACAACTGATTTTTGTATGTCGGTTTTGTGTCCTGTAAGTTTATCATATTCATTTATTACTTCCCAAAATTTTTGTGGATTCTTTAGGGTTTTCTATATATAAAATCATGTCATCTGAAAACAGTGACTTTCGCTTCTTCCTTTCCAATTTGGATCCTTTTTACTTCTTTTTTTTGCCTCATTGCTCTGGCTAGGACCTCCAATACTATGTTAAATAGGAGTGGTGAGATCTGGCATCCTTGTCTGGTTCCTGGCCTTAGAGGGATAGCTTTCAGTTTTTCTCCATTGAGAAAATGAACTGTGTATTTTTCATATATGGCCTTTATCATGTTGAGGTTTCCTTCTTTCCCCATTTGTTTCTTTTATTTCTTTCCTTCCATACCCACTTTATTCAGGGTTTTTATCATAAATGGATGCTGTGTCTTCTCAAATCCTTTCTCTGCATCTATTGAGAAGATCATGTGATTGGTATTCCTCATTTTGTTAATGTGATGTATCACGTTGATTGATTTGTGGGTGTTGAATCATCCCTGTATTCCTGGAATAAATTCCACTTGATCATGGTGTGTGATGTTTTTAATGTATTGTTGTATTCGATTTGCTGGTATTTTGTTGAAGACTTTTGCATCGACATTCATCAGTGATATTGGCCTGTAATTTTCTCTTTTTCTGTTGTCCTTGTCTGATTTTGTTATCAGGTAATGTTGGCTTCATAGAATCAGTTAGGAAACTTCCACTCCTCTTCAATTTTTTGGAAGAGTTTGACAAGGATAGATATTAAGTCTTCTTTGCATGTTTAGTAGAATTCAACATGGAAGCCATCTGATCCTGGACTTAATTTTGGGGATGCATTGATTACTGTTTCAATCTCCTACTGGAGATTGGTCTATTCAAATTGTCTATTTCTTCTTGATTCAGTTTTGAAATGTTGTATAATTCTAAGAATTTATCCCTTACTTTTAGATTATCCAAGTTTTTGGTGTATGGCTTTTCATAGTATTCTCTTATAATCTTTTTTATTTCTGAGGTGTCCGTTGTAATTTCTCAACTTTCACTTCTGATTATATTTATTCGAACCTTCTCTCTTTTGTCCTCAGTGATTCTATTTAAAGGTTGGTGATTTTATTTTTTATCTTTTCAAAGAACCAGCTCTTAATTTCATTGATTTTTTTTTCAATTTTATTTTTTTAGTCTCTATTTCACTTATTTCTGCTCTGATTTTTATTATTTCCTTCTTCTACTGATTTTGGGCTGTGTTCTATTTCCACTTCCTTTAAGTGCACTATTGGATTGTTTGAGATTTTTCTTTTTGTTGAGGTAGGCCTGTATTGCTATAAACTTCCCTCTTAGAACCGATTTCCTGTATTGCATTAACTTTGGCATGTCGTATTTTCATTTTCATTTGTCTCCAGGTATTTTTTATTTCTCTTTTGATTTCTTCATTGACCCAATCGTTGTTCAGGAGTAGTTTGTTTAATCTCCGCACATTTGTGCCATTTCTGATATTCTTTCTGCAGTTGATTTCTACTTTCATACCGTTGTGGTCAGAAAAAGATACTTTGTATTATCTCAATCTTCTTAAATTTATCAGACTTGTGGCCTACTATGTGATCTAACCTGAAGAATATTTCACGTGCATTTGAAAATGATGTGTATTCTGCAGTTTTAGGATGGAATGTTCTATATGTATCTTTTAAGTCCACCTGTTCTATTGTGTCATTTAAGGCCAATGTTTCCTTATTGATCTTCTATTTGGATGACCTATCCATTGGTATAAGTGGAGTGTTAAAGTCCCCAAATATTATTGTGTTTCTGTCTATTTCTCCTTTTATGTTTGTTGATAATTGCTTTATATATTTAGGTGCTCCAGCATTGGGTGCATAGATATTTACAAGTGTTATGTCCTCTTGTTGTATTGTTTCCTTGATCATTATGTAGTGACCGTCTTTGTCTCTTGTTACAGTTTTTGCTTTAAAGTCTATTTTGTCTGATATGGGTATTCCTACCCCAGCTTTCTTTTCATTGTCATTTGCATGGAGTATTTTTTCCCATTCCTTCACTTTCAATTTGTGAGCATCTTTAGGTCTGAAGTGTGTCTCTTGTATGCAGCATATATATGGGTCTTGTTTTTTTATCCAATTGGTCACCCTGTGCCTTTTTTTTTTTTTAATTTTTTGTTTATTGCAGTAACATTGGTTTATAACATTGTATAAATTTCAGGTGTACATCATTGTACTTCTATTTCTGCATAGATTACACCACGTTCACCACCAAAATACTAATTACAACCCATCACCACACACATGTACCGAATTATCCCTTTCACCCTCCTCCCTCCCCCCTTCCCCTCTGGTAACCACCAATCCAATCTCTGTCTCTATGTGTTTGTTTATTGTTGTTATTATCTACTACTTAATGAAGGAAATCATACGGTATTTGATCTTCTCCCTCTGACTTATTTCACTTTGCATTATACCCTTGGAAGCAACCTAAGTGCCCCTCAAGGGACGAATGGATAAAGAAGATGTGGTATATATACACAATGGAATACTACTCGGCCACAAGAAACGATGAAATCCAAGCATTTGTGACAACATGGATGGACATTGCGGGTATAATGCAAAGTGGAATAAGTCAGAGGGAGAAGGTCAAACACCCTGTGCTTTTTGATTGGAGTATTTAGTCCATTGACATTTAAAGTAGCTATTGATAAGAATGAACTTATTGCCATTTTGTTACTTTTTGTCTGAGTATTTTAGTAGTTCTTCTCTGTTCCTTTCTTCTTCTCTTGCTCTCTTCTCTTGTGGTTTGATGGCTTTCTTTAGGATTATTTTTGGGTTACTCGTGCTTAACTTTGTGTGTACTTACTATAGGTTTCTGGTTTATGATTACCATGAGGTTCATATGTAATAACCTATGTATATAGAAATCTATATTAAGTTTATGGTAGCTTTATTCTGACCTCTCGCTAAAAGTTCTACTCTTTTACTCCTCTCTCCCACATTTTATGTTTCAGATATCATATTTAACCTCTTTTTTTGTGTTTGTGTGTGTCTCTTACACTCTTATCATGGAAATAGATAATTTCATAAATTTTGTCTTTTGACTTTGATATTAGCTTCATAGGTGGTTGATCTGCTACTTTTACTATATATTTTCCTTTACCACCCATTTTATTAATTAATTTATTTATTTAGATAATTTTATTATTCCTATTTGTGGTTTTCTCTTTTCCGCTTAAATAAGTCCCTTTACCATTTCTTGTAAGGCTGGTTTCTTGGTTATAAACTCCTTTAGCTTTTGCTTGTCTGGGAAACTCTTTATCTCTCCCTCTATTGTGAATAATAACCTTGTGGATAGAGTATTCTTGGCTGTAGATTTTTTCCTTTTAGCACTTTAATTATATCATGCCACTCCCTTATAGACTGTAAAGTTTCTGCTGAGAAGACAGCTGACAGCCTTATGGGGTTTCCTTTGTATATAATTTGTCTTTCTCTTGCGGCTTTTAGGATTCTCTCTTTATCTTTAATTCTGGACATTTTAATTATGATGCATCTTGGTATGGGCCTCTTTGAGATAAACTCAAAGCTCTCTGTGCTTCTTGTACATGGATGTCTGTTTTCTTCCTTAGGTTAGGAAAGTTTTCAGCTATTATTTCTTCAAATAGATTTTCTGCCCCTTTGTCTCTCTCTTCTCCTTCTGGGACACCTATGACACGGATGTTAGTGCCCTTGATGTTGTCCCAGAGGTCCCTTAGACTGTCCTCACTCTTTCCAATTCTTTCTCTTTTATCTGTTCAGCTTGGGTGATTACTTCTAGTCTTTCATCCAGCTCACTGATCTGTTCTTCTGTATCATCTACTCTGCTATTGAGTCCCTCTAGTGAATTTTTCATTTCCAGTATTGTATTCATCATTTCTGATTGGTTCTTCTCTATATTATCCTATTCTTTGCTGAAGTTCTCACTGAGTTCATCCGTTCTTCTCCCAAGGTCAGTTAGCCTCCTTATGACTATTAGTTTGTACTCTTTGTCAGGTAGATTATTTCTGTTTCATTTAGTTCTTTTTCTGGGGTGTTGTCTTGTTCCCTTACATGGAATGTACTCCTCTGTCTCCTAGTTTGCCTCCTTCTCTTTGCTTATATCTATGTATTATGAAGGTCAGCTATGTCTCCTGCATCTTGGAGAGGTGGTCTTATGTAACAGAAGCCTTATGAAGCCCAGCAGTGTACTTCCCTCTCAGCACCAGTTCCAAATGTTCCAGGAGTGTCTCCTGTGTGGGCTATGTGTGTCCTTCTGTTGTAGCAGCGTTGCTTTTGCTGCAGGTGCCTGGGGAGGCTAGGCTGTCCCATTGGCTGGCTGATTGTAATGTTCAGCTGTGTGTGACTGCTATGGCTCCTTCAGTCACATTATCAGACACGGGAAGCCCCAGCACTGTTGGCTGCAATGTCTAATAGCAATTCGTGTTGCAGTTCCTCTGTTAAGTAAGTAAGCCCCCTGTGTGACTGGTTGCTAGGCTCCAGGGCTTACAATTGCTGTAGTCGTCCAGCCATCAAGGCTGTTTTCAGCTATCTCAGGATTGCAGCTGAGTGCTGTCAGCCCAAGGTATGGGAGCTCCCAATTGTTTCAGGCTTTGCAAGGTGGGGCAACCCCCTATGTGGCTGTTTGAACAAGCACAAGTCTGCTGCTGCTGACAAGCCCCACCCTCCCACAGGGCCACACACCCTGTCAACAGAGTCCTGCCCTGTGCATGTGCCCCAACGCATTGAAGCAGACCCATTTTTCCCACTCTAGAGGCCCGACACACTCCGCCAATGCAGGACTGCTCCTCATGCATGTCCTGCCCTACTGAGGCTGACCCACTCGCTTGGCTGCAGAAGTTCCAGGCATCTCACCTATGTGGGCCCAGAAGTTAGCCAAGCACTAGCTGTTGGGTGGGGCCAGTCTCTACAGTGGGCTGCCTGCCCAGGCTGAGCTAGATTAAATCAGTGCTCTTGTGGGTGGGGCCGACTCCTGTCCTAACAGACTAGAGGAAAAAGTCCAATGGTATCTGCCAGGGTCTGGGTCACCACAAATGTACTAGGTCACAGTAATGGCTGCTGCCAACGTTTCAGTCCCTGGAGAGGCCTCACGTCTCACTGAGATGCACTCAGAGTCTATCAAATGAGTCTCTTTTCACCAAAGGATTGTGCACCTTTCTTTCTGGTGATTTTAGTTTGCTTTCTGAAATGGGTGAATTTGTGCATGGTCCGTTTAATTTCAGGCTTTTTTTCCTTTACGTCTGATAGCTTTTCTGGGGGTATTCCCTGTTGTTGTTAACAGCCACCAAAGCCAGATACTATGACATCTGTCTCGGTTGTACTGAGTCTAAAAGCTGCTTACTGTGGTAACGCTCCCCTGCTCAGATCTCCCACCCCTCCAGGGAAGGCTTTGAACCTTAAGATTTCTCCTGGCTGGCCGTGAAGTGCCACAGCTTGTAGGTGGCTTTTCTCTCTCCAGAAACAAATTTCTGCCCTTCCACCACAATCATCATTGTCCCTTGTTGTGGGGGTTCCTTTCATCCAGCTTTCAGTTCTCTCTCAGGGGTAATTGTTCCAGGAGTAGCTGTAAATTTGTTGTGTCCGTGGAAGGAGGTGAGTTCAGCATCCAGTACACTGCCATCTTGACACCATCTCCTCTATTTGTACAGTTCAATGCCAATCAATGTAGAAGTCTAGGTGATAAAGAAGGCTTCTAGTAAAATATGCCAATATTGACCCTCTCCCTAGCGGTTATGGAAAGCCTAAGTTGAACAATATCCATAGAAAGATCAAAATTTGTATCACTCCCAAAAGAATGCACCAGAATCAGAAGGTTTAACAGATTCTACAATTCATTTAACTCTCACTTAAGTCAATGCTACTTTCTCGATTCAAGGACATTGAATGGTTACCAGCAGCCTTCACACTTTATTTTTGCTGAATTTTCCACAAAATTTATTACTTTTTTAAATAAATAAGACATATAAAACATGAGTTTAAATTAATCCTTTGATTTTGTTTTTTTTTTTTTTTGGTGAGGAAGATTAGCTCTGAGCTAATTTCTGTTGCCAATCCTCCTCTTTTTCCTGAGGAAGATGGGCCCTGGATAACATCCATGCCCATCTTCCTCTACTTTATTTGTGGGATGCCGCCCCAGAATGGCTTGATAAGTGGTGCGTATGTCCACGCCTGGGATCTGAACCTGTGAACCCCAGGCTGCCAGAGTGGAGCACGCAAACTTAACCACTATGCCACCAGACCAACCCCAATCCTTTGAATTTTTTATACACACAAATCTACATTTCATCTGGCTTACTATTCAAAATCTCCCAATTTCAAAGTCAAAGGTTAGAGCCACATGTATTACATACCCTGCAACTACTACCTCTATATGCACACGCACACACACAAACACACACTCACTAATTTACACTCACTTAATCTTGCCATACTGTCAGAGTAACTGAGATTGTTGTTGTCTGATAAGCAAAGACAGATAAGCATGAAATGGGGGCTTGGGTCATATTAGTACATTTCTGAGGATCATGGTGGTGGAATCTCTACCCTGTCATATGCAGGAATTTTTTTAGCAGTATTGAGGATCAGATGCTTTGGGGACACAGAGATTACTGTCCTTTCTAGGGCCTAGAGCAGTGAAATTGAGGATGAAGAAAATGTGTTTGATGAGGCAACTTGAGAATACAGGTTTAAAAAATACTGATGAGAGACTAGATGTAGAGATGAGGAAATTTTGGGAAAGCTGTTTAGACAGGATGTGTGAACCATGTGCTGGGGGCCTAAACAACCCCAATATCCCAGAAGCTGAATGCAAAAAAAAAAAAAGAAAACCCTCTGGACAGCTGACATGCACATGACAGTGACCTCCCTCAATTTCTAATCTTACCCAAAGAACAAAACCACTTAAGTGTCTTTGGTTCATTTCAAGGGGTCAGAAATGTGGAGGAGCCCTGAGTGAAGTGTGTGTTTCTTCCTCAAACCCAGTACATCTAGTACTCAGAACAGAAATCTACACATTCTTTCTGTGCCCATGCAGTCTTTACAGGTAGCCTGTGAGGAGAGAAAAAAGGATTTGTTGGTTGTGGAAACAGTACAATGGAGTCAGGTAGCAGGTTAGGCTCACACTTTCAACACAGGGATAACTGAAATGATAATGAAGTTCTAATAAATCCCAGTCAGTGTCTGTTAGTTTCTGTTTAACTAAGAAACAACAGAACTGTACTTACCAAAAAAAAGTGTTTTTTTTCTTACAGTCATGATGAATGGGACACAGCCCAGGACTCTCAATGCAACTCAATGATTCTCTCACCAGGGGGCCCAGTTCCTTCTTTCTCATTATAAAATGTATTTTAAAACTAGAGTAATCAAACACTGCGGTATTGGCATAAAAAAAAAATATATATATAGACTAATGGTACAGACTAGAGAGCCCAGAAATAAGCCCATGCATTTATGTCCAACTGATATTTGACCAGGTTGCTAAAAATACATAATTGGGAAAGGATAACCTCTTTAATAAGTCGTGTTGGGAAAACTGAATATCCATGTGCAGAAGAATAAAATTGGACCCTTTTCTCACACCATATATAAAAATCAACTAAAAGTAGATTAAATACTTAAACTTAAGACCTGAAACTCTAAACTCCTATAGGGAAAGATAGGGGAAAATCTTTGTGACATTGGTATTTGAAATGATGTAATTGATATGACACCAAAAAACACAAGCAACAAAAGCAAAAATAGACAAGTGGGACTACAGAAAGTTTAAAAGTTTCGGAACAACAAGGAAGCAGTCAACAGTATGAAAAGGCAAATTATGGAAAAGAAAACAATATTTGTAAACCATCTATTAAATACGAGGTTAATATCCAAAGTATATAAGGAACTCATGACAACCGCAAAAAACAAGTAACTCAAAAATTGGGCAAAACAATCAATGAGATATTTCTCCAAAGATGTCATACAAATGGTCAACGGATTTATGAGAATGTGCTCAACATCACTAATCATCAAGGAAATTCAAGTCAAAACCACACCGAAGTACCACCTCACACCTGTCACTAGGGCTATTATAAAAAACAAAAAAGATAACACATAATGGTGAGGATATGGAGGAAACAGGACACTTAATACAGTTAGTGAAAATGTAAATTGGCACAGCCACTATGGAAAACCGTATGGAGGCTCCTAAGAATAGAACTACGACATGATCCAGCAACCAATTTCACCTCTGAATATAAAACAGAAGCAATTGAAATGAGGATCTCCAAGAGATCTCTGTACTGCCATATTTATTGAAGCATTATTAACAATAGTAAAGATATGGAAGCAATTCAAATGTCAATTCTCAGGTGAATGGATAAAGAAAATGTGAGATATATGTAAATATATATCACATATATATTTTATATTTCATATATATATTTACAATGGAATATATATATTTACAACAGAATTTATATATTTACAATTATTTACAATAATGGAATATTATTCAGTCTAAAAAAATGAGGAAATTCTGCCATTCGCAATAATATGGATAAACCTCAAAGACATTATACTCAGTAAAATTAAACCAGAAGCATAACACAAATACTAAATGGTACCACTTAAATGATGAATCAAACATAGTCAAACTCATAGAAGCAGAAAGTGGAATGGTGGTCTCCAGGGTCTGGGAGAAGGGCCAACCAGGGAGGTATCAGTCAATGTGTACAAAGTTTCAACGACACAAGATCAATAAGTCCCACATATCTGTGTGGTACCAACACTGTACAGCATGGTTCCTATAGAAAAAAATACTGTATACTTAAAATTTTACTAAGAGGGTAGATCTTATATCAAGCATTTTTTCACAGAAAAATAATAGTAAGAAATTAGAGGGTGGAAGGAAACTTTTTGAGGTCACGGATGGGATAATGGCATAGATTGGTGACAAAAGTGATGGCTTCACAAGTGTATACTTATATCCACACTCATCAAGTTGTTTTTACATTATATATTTACAGCATTTTGTGTATCAAAAAATGAAATAAAAATGAATCAGGACCCTGAAAAAAAAGAGATAGTGAGTCCATAGGAGATTGGGCCATGGATGTGGAAGAAGCACAGAAACCAAGAGGCAAATGGATACAAATTGTGCAAGTCCTCGAATCCACTAAATTAAGTATGGGGATCTTCTGTACAGAGAGATTCCCTAATGCCACTAACTACAATTGAACTTCACAAAGTTAAAAGTTAACAATCCACAGCTGTGCTGTGTCACGATTTGGAAAGGTTTTTTATTTATTGGAAGGCATGTTCTTCATTTTGTCCAAATTCAGGGATGATGCACCTACAGGAGCATTTTTCACTAGCAGCATCAATGAAGGCTCTGAGACATGGACCAAATTCCTAGGGCAACCGTCACCACACACCTGGAGGACTATTCTAATTTTCACCAGAATGAGTATTCCCAAAGGTGTGGGATGAAAACCAGAGGAAGGTTTAGGGAGTTTCTGGACAAGAATGTCGGAGGTGCTGTGACTTTCAGTCTCTGATCTAACTCAGGGAAGGGTGGGGGCTCCTTTACCTCAAGTCAGGAAGGGGAGAGTGTAAGGATTCAGGGAGAGAGTTAAATATGCATCCTATGCATTTTGGAGGGGGATATATATATATTATATATCTTTGGAGAGAGATTACCCTATAAGAGAATAAACAATCCATACAACCCTTCTTTGGTGATATAAAATTTTCATTTTAAAGTGTAAATGTTTAAGATATTTTGACAAATATATTTTTGCAATAATTCTTTACATTCAAATTTTAGTTTCCATCTCAAATGAGGTCATAGAGTTTCCAGAACTCTTTTTAAATGAGAGAAAGAGAGAGAGAGAGAGAGAGAGAGAGAGAGAGAGAGAGAATATTACCCACGCTGGAATGAATGACCGTCTGAAGCAGACCCTGACGGAATAGATTTGGGAAGTAACTGCAGTCCCAGGATTGACCAGGACAGAGAATGTGTGACACTTCCAAGTCACAGAGGTTGATCACACTGAAGAGATGCCTCACAGATTTTGGTTTTACATCATGTGCAATTTGCCCACCTGGCGGGTTTATTTGGTAGCAGTGTTTTTCTCTTCTCTCAGAAGCTCTGCCCATCATCTGCTGAGAGCTCTGTGACCCAGTGTCCTCCTGTCACCTGCTGTGCTGTGGACACAGGGTCAGGTATTTCCAGCCTCCCCAGCCTCCTGGTCCTTGGACAGATGCAGGGACAGGGAGGCACTAACAGAAACTGGAATGACACCCAGACACCAAGGTGCCCTCCCACACCTGCTGTGCTTCACACGGCATCCCAGTTAGGGGCTATGTTTTCCTCCTGCTGATGGCGTAGGCTGCTGGGCTCCAGGAATTCCATCTCCCCTGCATCCCTCCAGCCCTGAGGGTGTGAGCAGCTTCCAGCTGGGGCTAATCCCTATGTGGCCACCACATTCCCTCTAAGTGGTAATATTCACTCAGAGTAGTTTATTTTTCTTCACTGAACCTTGACTGACAGAAAGGTATCTAAAATAAGTGTATATTGTATAATAATATTACCTTTAATTTAATGATTATCTGTAAAAAAAAATCTTAAAAAGAGCCTATTTATTTTATTTTGGATAACAGAAAATATTCTATTTCTATGCCATTTGTTTTGACTGTATATATGTCAAATTATATAACACCTTTTATTTAGGTATGGTTTATTGAGGTACCTATTACATAAAGTAAAATTCACACTCGTTAGGTGTTCAGTTCTCTCAGTTATGACAACAGTGCACAGTCATATAACCACCACTACCATTCTAGGAATCAAGATTTTTACATCACCTCAAATTTTTTTTCCTGCCTCTTTGGAATCAATACCTTCTCCCAACTCACACCCTAAAAAAGTCTGATGCAATTTCTGTCTCTGTATATTTATATTTCTGAGAATGCCATATAAATGAAATAATATAGTATATAAAATTCTAAAACTGGTTCCTTTTACTCAGCATAAACACTTCAGCAAGTCTTTCTTTAGTAATACAAAATTTTTACCTTAAACTGTAAATATTTATTATATCTTAAAATTATATTTCTTGCAATAATTTACTCTTTAGATTAAAATTTTAATTTCCATTTCAAATGAGGCTACAGCATTTTTCAAAACTCTCTCTTAAGTGCTACTGTCATCTAAGGACCACTAGTGTATAATCAAGCCCTAAAATTCTCTCATGAGAAAAAGTTGTAGTTTTAAACATCTGCCAAAAGCAAAGAATAGTGACTCTAAGAACTAGTCCCATATAAACTTCCTGGATAATCCCATTCACAGTAGATGGGAATTCAAATTTGAACATGTCTTTTTGAGGACATGATTCAAAATACAGCAGTGGTGAGGTGCAGTTTCTATATGGAATTCAAGAGTGATTTAATATTAGACAATCCATTAATAGAATTCAATACATTTACAGATATAAAACAAAAATGACGAGATGATGTTCATAGATACAAAAGCAACTATTGGCAGAACTCAGCATCAGTTAAATTAAAACACTCAAAATTAGGAACTGTTGGATCTTTCTTAACTTGACAAAACAATGTCTTCCTCCTGTTCTTAATGATGAATAAGGAAGATTCCCATTAAGAGCAAGAATAAAACTAAAATATATACAATCACTGTTATATTTATTCACCATTGTATCAAAGGTCTAGCCAAGGAAACTTAAAGTGGAATAAGGTTTGAAACAAAGATGTAAAAGTCTGTTAGGGAAAAACATAATTATACATCTGAAAACACAAAGGGATTGAAAGAAAAATACACTACAAAAACAATTAAGTAAACAATATATTACCGAGATACACAAATTAAGTGCTTACACAGATACACAGAATAATAATTTACAAGTTACAATTTGAGGACATGATTGGAGATGCAATTATAAAAGAATAAGTTAAAAAACTCTCTAGGAATAATTCTAACAAAAAGATGTTACGTGTATTTAAGAAAAATGGTAGAAATTTCCTGAAATATATTGAAGTAGACACAAACAATGGAAAATCACATCGTGTTCTTGGGTAAAAATACTCAGTTTTAAAAAAAAATCAATTCTCCTTAATCTAGTTTAAAAATTTAATTTGGTCTCAATACAGATACAATTAGTTATTATAATGAGGCATATACTTGCAAAAGACTTACAGATGAAAATACAAATCAAGATACCTGAAGAACTCTGAAAACAAAAAGTGAGAGTGGCTAGCCCTATGACATACCTTGGTTTATGAATAGACTCCTAAATCAGAGGAGATAAATATTAATATATATACAAAGGTGCACAAGAATAGCTAATAAGCAATAAAACTACATAATGGATGACATCTTTAATACTTGTGCTTATGATTGTGATATTCCTACAACAAAGATTAAAAATACCAATTTGGTCTTCACATTCTATGGCAACATAAAGTTCCAATGAAAGATAAATCTACATGGCCAAAAGAAAACACATGTTCTGATAAGGTTAATTCTGACAGGTTTTACTAGATATTTGTAGTGTTTCTGAGGGTGGACTCACCCCCTGAATTCCCTACAATGACATATTCAGGTATGTCACTCCCCCGATCCTCAATTTGGAAGTGGATAAAAATATCTCCTCTGCTTCCTTCCTCAAGAAACTAAAAATAAACGATCTACACATAATCCTCAAATGATTAGTCCACTGACTAGCGGCCATCAACTGAGGAAAGGCACAGAGTCTCACACCCACAGAAGCATAATCTTCAGTCAGATAGGAAACCTCTCCCTGAGGCCAGAGCTTCATCTGTCACATGTGATCAAAGGCTTTCCCAGGCTCTGCATTGCTCTTCACACCAGCCCTATCACATAGTCTTAGATCTGAGAATCTGACATCAGGTGACTGATGAACATTTCATAGTTCATTATTTCCTATCAGATTTCCCTGGTCTTAATGATCCTGCACGGCCACTGAAACCCTCCAGGATTTTTCCTGAAGCCATTTACCCATACAGTTACACATTTAGATTTGGACAGACGCTTCAGTCCTCACTGGGACCCCTGCTCTGTGCAACCAGCTTCTCTAGAATATGATGTTCTAATCTCTCCTAAGAGTCCACATCTTTAGGTATCTCTCTGTGCCGATACAATTGATTTAGTAAAGTGGGAAGAATAAGTGAGAAGAAGCTTATGCGAGAGGCTAGATATAGGGTATCTGTACTGGATTTATGTCTCTGACTTACCCATAATTTGATACATAGAGATTTATTTCTCAACGGTTGAAAAAGAGGAGGAGCCCTAGAACAAACAGGATGGAGAAACTGGAATCAATGCTGCACGGGATCCAGCTTAAGCTCAGCCAGTGGGTACTAACCCTACTCATAAAAAGGCAACAGTTCTCCATCTGTGGAAGCACATTGTGAACTCAGACAGCTGGACACTAAGCGTGCATGCTCCTCACTAGAATTCCACGCCTGCATCACAGAGCACTGGAACAGAACCAAAAAATTCTTCAGGGTGAATCAGGGGACCAAGAGAACAAGGATGAAGCCACAGTGTCTGCCCTACTCTCTGGTCTAACTGATGCTACTCCCATATTGGTTCAATATAGTCCTCCCTGTCTTCTCTGGGCCTCCCTACTTTCCACCTCCATCCTCTCACCATATCTCACCTACATTTTATAAAAACTCTAGTCTTTACCCTTATGTTAACCCATCTGTAACCCAAATATCAATTGTGTATACCACAACCCCTTAAAAATTTTATGTCCAACTCAACTGAATCCATGACTTTGAAAGTCTGAAGTTGTCCTAATTCTCTTTTATTTTTCGAATTCATGCTAATTCCTATGTATTTACACTCTCAGGGTCTCAAGTGTCTTCGATTTAGTCTTCCCTGCAAAATCAGACAATATAGACATAGAACCAAGTCTCCCCTCTGTCAACTTAAAAGGTAATTCATCTGTTATTTTATTGTCAAAACAATTTTATTCTGGAATATCAAAAATAATTGCAATATGGGATGTCCACGCTATGGCAAACCATAGGCAAACCCAGAAAAGTAAGGAGGGAAGCTGCTTTTACAGAGAAAAAGGGAGAGTAGGGAGAGGCTGTTGTGAAAAAACCCATTGAGGGACAGTAACAGTTCAGGGCGACAATGTTTTCTCCTCTCCTGAGCTATGGCATTTCTCATTGGCGGGGCTGTTGCCAGCTGGGGAGTGAAATTTTTTTTCACTAGTAAAGTAGTTTGACTTCCTAACATGCAAGCATACCCCGTTCCAGGCTAGTGTAATTGACGATGTGTGCTAGGGTGTGAGAGCTCCCCCTACAGGCCTTCCCAACGCCAATTTATTTTTTTTTATTTATTTTTTTTTTTAATTTTTTGTTTATTGCAGTAACATTGGTTTATAACATTGTATAAATTTCAGGTGTACATCATTATACTTCTATTTCTGAATAGATTACATCATGTTCACCACCAAAATACTAATTACAACCCATCACCACACACATGTGCCGAATTATCCCTTTCGCCCTCCTTCCTCCCCCCTTCCCCTCTGGTAACCACCAATCCAATCTCTGTCCCTATGTGTTTGTTTATTGTTGTTATTATCTACTACTTAATGAAGGAAATCATACGGTATTTGACCTTCTCCCTCTGACTTATTTCACTTTGCATAATACCCTCAATGTCCATCCATGTTGTCACAAATGGCTGGATTTCATAGTTTCTTACGGCTGAGTAGTATTACATTGTGTATATATAACACATCTTCTTTATCCATTTGTCCCTTGATGGGCACTTAGGTTGCTTCCAAGTCTTGGCTATTGTGAATAATGCTGCAATGAACACAGGGGTGCTTGTATCTTTACGCATAGGTGTTCTTTGGACAAATACCCAGCAGTGGAATAGCTGGATCATATGGTAGTTCTATCCTTGAATTTTTGAGGAAGCTGCATACTGTTTTCCACAGAGGCTGCACCAGTTTGCACTCTCACCAGCAGTGTATGAGAGTTCCCTTCTCTCCACATCCTCTCCAACACATATTGTTTCCTGTCTTGTTAATTATAGCCATTCTGACGGGCGTGAGGTGATATCTCATTGTAGTTTTGATTTGCATTTCCCTGATAGTTAATGATGTTGAACATCTTTTCATGTGTCTGTTGGCCATCTGTATATCTTCTTTGGAGAAATGTCTGTTCAGGTCTTTGCCCATTTTTTAATTGGGTTGGTAGTTTTTTTGTTATTGAGATGCATGAGTTCTTCATATATTTTGGAGATTAAGCCTTTATCAGATGTCTGGTTTGCAAATATCTTCTCCCAATTGTTAGGTTGTCTTTTTGTTTTGTTGATGGTTTCCTTTGCTGTGCAGAAGCTTTTTAGTTTGATGTAGTCCCATTTGTTTATTTTTTCTATTGTTCTTCTTGCCCGGTCAGACATGGTGCTTGAAAATATGTTGCTAAGACCGATGTTGAAGAGCGTACTGCCTGTTTTCTTCTAGAGGTTTCATAGTTTCAGGTCTTACATTCAAGTCTTTAATCCATTTGGAGTTAATTTTTGTGTATGGTGTAAGGTAAGGGTCTACTTTCATGTTTTTGCATGTGGCTGTCCAGTTTTCCCAACACCCTTTGTTGAAGAGACTTTCTTGTCCCCATTGGATGTTCTTGGCTCCTTTGTGAAAGATTAGCTGTCCATAGATGTGTGTGTTTATTTCTGGGCTTTTGACTCTATTCCATTGATCTGTGTGTCTGTTTATGTGCCAGTACCATGCTGTTTTAGCTACTATACCTTTGTAGTATATTTTGAAATCAGGGAGTGTGATACCTCCAGCTTTGTTCTTTTTTCTCAGGATTCCTTTACCTCCTCGGGGTATTTTGTTGTTCCATATAAATTTTGGGATTCTTTGTTCTATTTCTTTGAAAAATGTTGTTGGATCTTTGATAGGGATTGCATTGAATCTATAGATGGCTTTAGGAAGTATGGACATCTTAACTATGTTAATTCTTCCAATCCAAGAGCACGGAATATCTTTCCATTTCTTTGTGTCTTCTTCAATTTCTTTCAGCAACTCTTTATAGTTTTCGGTGTACAGACCTTTCACCTCTTTGGTTAAGTTTATTCCTAGGTATTTTATTCTTTTTGTTGCAATTGTAAATGGGATTGTATTGTTAATCTCTCTTTCCGCTACTTCGTTGTTAGTGTATAGAAATGCAACTGATTTTTGTATGTTGATTTTGTATCCTGCAACTTTACCATGATCGTTTATTACTTCTAAAAGTTTTCTGGTGGATTCTTTAGGGTTTTCTATATATAAAATCATGTCATCAGCAAATAGTGACAGTTTCACTTCTTCCTTTCCAGTTTGGATCCCTTTTATTTCTTTCTCTTGCCTGATTGCTCTGGCTAGGACTTCCAGTACTATGTTAAATAGGAGTGGTGACAGTGGGCATCCTTGTCTGGTTCCTGTTCTTAGAGGGATAGCTTTCAGTTTTTCACCATTGAGGATGATATTAGCTGTGGGTTTCTCATATATGGCCTTTATTATGTTGAGGTACTTTCCTTCTATACCCATTTTATTCAGAGTTTTTATCATAAATGGATGCTATATCTTGTCAAATGCTTTCTCTGCATCTATTGAGATGATCATGTGATTTTTATTCTTCATTATATTAATGTGTATTAAGTTGATTGATTTGCGAATGTTGAACCATCCCTCATACCTGGAATAAATCCCACTTGCTCATGGTGTATAATCTTTTTAACATATTGTTGTATGCGATTTGCTAGCATTTAGTTGAGGATTTTTGAATCGAGGTTCATCAGTGATATTGGCCTGTAATTATCTTTTTTTGTGTTGTCCTTGTCTGCTTTTGGTATCAGGGTAATGTCTGCTTTGTAGAATGAGTTAGGGAGCTTCACTCCCTCCTCAATTTTTTGGAAGAGTTTGAGAAGTATAGGTATTAAGTCTTCTTTGAATGTTTCGTAGAATTCACCAGGGATGCCGTCTGGTCCTGGACTTTTATTTTGGGGGAGGTTTGTGATTACTGTTTCGATCTCCTTACTGGTGATTGGTCTATTCAAATTCTCTACTTCTTCTTGATCCAGTTATGGAAGGTTGTATGATTCTAAGAATTTATCCATTTCTTCCAGATTGTCAAAATTGTTGGCATATAGCTTTTCACAGTATTCTCTTATAATCTTCTGTATTTCTGAAGTGTCTGTTGTAATTTCTCCTCTTTCATTTCTGATTTTACTTATTTGTGCCTTCTCTCTTTTTTTCTTGGTGAGTCTAGGTAAAGGTTTGTCAATTTTGTTGGTCTTGTCAAAGAATCAGCTCTTGGTTTTATTAATTTTTTCTATTGTTTTTTTTTTGTCTCTATTTCAATTATTTCTGCTCTGATTTTTATTATTTCCCTTCTTCTACTGATTTTGGGCTTTGTTTGTTCTTCTTTTTCCAGTTCCTTTAGGTGCATTGTTAGATGGTTTATTTGAGATTTTTCTTGTTTGTTGAGATAGGCCTATATAGCTATAAACTTCCCTCTTAGAACTGCTTTTGCTGTATCCCATAAATTCTGGCATGTCGTATTTTCATTTTCATTTGTCTCCAGGTATTTTTTGATTTCTTCTTTGATTTCTTCGTTAACCCAGTCGTTGTTCAGTAGCATATTGTTTAATCTCCACGTATTTGTGGCTTTTCTGATTTTCTTCCTATAGTTGATTTCTAGTTTCATACCATTGTGGTCAGAAAAGATGCTTGGTATTATTTCGATCTTCTTAAATTTATGGAGACTTGTTTTGTGGCCTAATATGTGATCAATCCTGGAGAATGTTCCATGTGCATTTGAAAAGAACGTGTATTCTTCGGTTTTTGGATGGAATGCTCTGTATATATCTACTAGGTCCATCTGTTCTAGTGTGTCGTTTAAGGCCAATGTTTCCTTATTGATCTTCTGTTTGGATGCTCTATCCGTTGGTGTAAGTGGAGTGTTAAAGTCCCCTCCTATTATTGTATTACTGTCTATTTCTGTTTTTATGTCTGTTAATAATTGCTTTATACATTTAGGTGCATCTATATTGGGTGCGTAGATATTTACAATTGTTATATCCTCTTGTTGGATTGTTCCCTTGATCATTATGTAATTCCTTTATTTGTCTTTTTTTACAGTTTTTGTTTTAAAGTCTATTTTGTCTGATATGAGTACTGCTACCCCAGCTTTCTTTTCATTGCCATTTGCGTGGAGTATCTTTTTCCATCCCTTCACTTTCAGTTTGTGAGTGTCTTTAGGTCTGAAGTATGTCTCTTGTATGCAGCATATATATGGGTCTTGTTGTTTTATCCAATCAGCCACGCTATGCCTTTTAATTGGAGCATTTAGTCCATTGACATTTAAAGTAGTTATTGATAAGTATGTACTTGCTGCCATTTTTTAACTTTTTTTTCTCAGTGTTTTAGTAGTCCTTCTCTGTTCTTTTCTTCTTCTATACAGAATTGATGGTCACTTTAGTTTGACCTCTGTCTGAAAGCTCTACTCTTTAACTCCCCTCCTCCCTCCTTTTATGTTTTTGATATCATATCTAACCTCTTTTTTGTGCTTTTGTATCCATTACCCTCTTATCATGGAAATAGATAATTTTTCCTATTTGTGGTCTTCTCTTTTCCCCTTAAATCACTCCCTTCAACATTTCTTGTAGCACTGGTTTCTTGTTAACAAACTCCTTTAATTTTTGCTTGTCTGGGAAATTTTTGATCTCTCCTTCCAGTTTGAATGATAACCTTGCTAGGTAGAGTATTCTTGGCTGTAAGTTTTTTTCTTTTAGCACTTTAAATATATCGTGCCACTCTCTTCTAGCCTGTAAGGTTTCTGCTGAGAAGTCAGCTGATAGACTTATGGGGTTTATTTTGTATGTAACTTGACTTTCTCTTGCGGCTTTAGGATTCTCTCTTTATCTTTAATTCTGGACATTTTGATTATGATGTGTCTTGGTGTAGGCCTCTTCGGGTTTATCATGTTTGGGGCTCTCTGCACTTCCTGTACCTGGATGTCTGTTTCCTTCCTTAGGTTAGGGAAGTTTTCATCTATTATTTCTTGAAATAGATTCTCTGCCCCTTTGTCTCGCTCTTCTCCTTCCGTGACACCTATAACACGGATGTTAGTGTGCTTGATGTTGTCCCAGAGGTCCCTTAGACTGTCCTCACTCTTTTTAATTCTTTTTTCTTTCACCTGTTCAGCTTGGGTAAGTTCTTCTAGTCTTTCGTCCAGCTCACAGATCCGTTCTTCTGTATCCTCTACTCTGCATTTGAGTCCCTCTAGTGAATTTTTCATTTCTAGTATAGTATTCTTCATTTCTGATTGGTTCTTTTTTATATCTTCCATTTCTTTGTTGACAGTCTCACTGAGTTCATCTATTCTTCTCCCCACATCAGTTAGCATCCTTAACACTCTTTGTTTGAACTCTCTGTCGGGTAGGTTGCTCATTTCTGTTTCACTTAGTTCCTTTTCTGGAGTTTGTCCTGTTCCCTTACTTGGAATGTATTCCTTTGCCTCCTCATTTTGCCTCTTTCCCTGTGCTTGTGTCTACCTATTAGGTAGGTCAACTACGTCTCCTGTTCTTGGACAGGTGATCTTATGTAGTGATGCCTTAGGAGGCTTCCAGTGTGCTTCCCTCAGTTCTCAATGTTCCAGGGGTGACTCCTATGTGGGCTACGTGTGTCTTTCTGTTGTGGCCTGTTTGCTCTCCCTGTAGGCACCCACGGGGGCCAAGTTATGCTCCTGGACAGTTGTTGTAATGCTCAGCTGCTTGCACTTGTTGTGGGCCCTTCAGTCTCTTTATCAGGTGTGGGAAGCCCTAGCACTATTGGCTGCAAGTTCTAATACCACATTTGTGTTGCAGTCTTTCTTGTAAGTGAGTAGGCCTCCAGCATGGCAGGTTGTTAGGCTCAGGGCCTTACAATTGCTGTAAGCCTCCAGCCTTTAAGTCTCTTGTCAGCTCTCTGAAGATTGCAGCTGGGTGGGACTGGTCTCAGGCACAGGAGCACCCAATTGTTTCAGGCTTTGGAAGGTGGGGCACACCCCCTAAGTGGGTCTTTGAGAAGCACAAGTCTTCTGCAGCTGACAAGCCCTGCCACCCACAGGTCCACACACACAGTCAACACAGTCCTGCCCCATGTGCACGTCCCGCCCTCCCGAAGTGGACCCAGCCTCTCCACAGCAGAAGCCCCACACTCTCCACCCGCTCCTTGTGCCCTCCCTGCCCTGCTGAAGTTGGCTCAGTTGCCGGGCTGCAGAGAATCCAGTCTCCAATCTATGCAGGCCCACAAGTTGCCTGAGGGCTTGTTGTTAGGTGGGACCAGTCTCTAAGGTGGGCTGCCTGCCCTGGCTGAGCTGGATTAAACCGGTGCTCTAGTGGGTGGGGCAGACCCTGGGCTAGCAGGTCTCAGGTAGAACTGCAATGGCGTCTGTGTCAGCACGCCCACACCAGGCCACAACAATAGCCGCCGCCAATGTCCCAGTCCCTGGCGAGGTCGCACCCCTCACCAAGATGCACTCAGGGCCTATTTGGTGAGTCTCTTTTCACCACAGCACTGTGCACCTTTCTTTCTGGTGATTTTAGGTTGCTTTCTGAAACGGGTGAGTTTGCGCGTGGGCCCTTTAAGAGCCGGTTTTAATTTCTTTGTGACCCAGCTTTCTGGGTGTACTCCCCAATGTTTTAGTAGTAGCAGGCAAAGTCAGATATTATGCCACTTGTCTCGATTATGCTGGGTCCACAAAATGCCCACAGCGGGGGCACTTCCCGGCTCAGGGCCCTGCACCTCCAGGCAGGGCTGCATACCTGTGGGCTTCTCCCGGGTGGCCGTGAGGTGCTGCGACTTGTGAAGGCGGCATTTTTTCTCTCCGGAAGGGAGTCTCTTATTAGGCAACATTTAAAATGTTCAGATCCTGAGTTCTATTTCTAAGTACTACTGAGCCAAAATAAGGGATACAATTTGGACTTTAATATGAGGGCAACACTATTTTATGCAACTGAATTTATAGAACTACCATTAATCTAGAGTGAAGCATGCAGATCACCTCAAGAAACGGAAAGGTTAAAGTCATAATGAAACATCATGAAGCCTTTCTTTTCTACACCAACAACCCCCAATGTTGTCCTGGAAAGCAGTGATCTGAATCTCTACTGCAGGAAGCAGAAGCTTTCAGGAAACATTCTACAAAAGAATCAGAACTCTGAGGGTGGATTATGAATTCTGGAAGGAACTTATCCTCACCCAGGGAGAGGAGGTTCCTGTAGTTCTCCAACGTCACATCCCTGTACTATTCCCACTGAGTGTGGTCCAGGCATTCCCACTCCTCCTTGGAGAATTCTATGGCCACATCCCTGAAGGTCAGCAGTCCCTGAAACAAACACACACACACACACACACACACACACACACACACACACACACACATTTACCAGGTGTCTTTGGGCAGAGTTCATAGCTTGACCAATTATGAAATGAGAGATTGAAGGCATCTGATTCTTACTTAAGAGTGACCTGAAATATACAACTGATAATTTTTCACACAGTCATATTCTATAATGTGTTCTGAAACTCTGAGGAAAGGGGATGACATATGATCCACAAAACCTCTGTAGAGACTATACTTTACTGGTAAATAAGTTATACAATTAAGGCATCAACACAGGCACATTCAACTTGGAGGCTGTATTTATATCAGACAGGATAAGTTGTGAATATTTCTCACATGCAACAGTCACGGTGAGTTAGAAATGTACTTCTCAAATTTTAACGTGTACATGAATGATCTGAAGATTTGTTAAAATGTTGATTCTGATTCAGGAGTTCTGGGGTACAGCATGAGTTTCCACTTTTTAAGCATTTGATGCTAAAGCCTGTGGTCCAAGGCCACACGTGAATATCACAGAGATGGAGTAACAAGGGAAGAATTCATGGTTGGCATTGAATTGAAAGAGTTTATGGAAATTACAGGTTCCAATACAATAGTAAGCATGGCAACAACAATTGTGTACCAGATATCTGCCTAACAGTTTTTTGTATATTAATGCATGAACTAAATAAATAATCTGAGAACAATAATATAATTCTTCCTCTTTTTTGAGAATATTTGGACAATCATCCAGTAAATGGCAGAGCCTGGTTTCACTGAAAGTTAATCTGAACTAGAATTTATTAAAAAGAACACAGACCAATACACAGAGACAACCTTAATGAATGTTTATAGCAGCTTCTGTAACTAAGAAGAATAAAAGAAACAGGGAGGAAACAGGAGAGATTGGGTCAAACAATGTTAACATTTAATGCACACGGGCATGCACACAAATTGGGACTATGGAAACACTAAAAGCGATAGAGAAGAAAATGCTCACGTCAATGATCAATATTATTTTTAGTCGTGTAATCTTATAAATCTGTTTGTAGATGATACTCTGTATTTTTTAAACACGGGGGGAACAAACACACAATGACATAAGTTAGAGTTATTTTTTCTGAGCCTTATTTCTTTCAAAATTTGTTGATCATTTGTGCTGAGCTATATTTTAGAAATTTAACACATGAATGTAAATTAATAATACAATTCTTTTAAATTTTTTTTAAAGTACAAAGAAGCTATAAATAAGGGTATATCCGTGACATGAATGTGAAATGAATTTAAAGGATCGAAGCCTGGTTGATTAAATGTCCTCTTGCAAAATCCTGTATCTCCAGTAAACAGAGGTGGGAGCTTTCATTTTCCAAAGCAAACTGCAAACAAGAGAAACTAAGAAGAAACTGGAGTTTTCAGATTAAATGTGATGGTTTATGCACATCTCCCAATAAATTCCTCCAGGACTTTTATTAACGCTAATGGGAAAAATGTTAACTGTATGAGGCAGAAATCTGGCAGAGAGCAGCAGAACCAAGAGAAAGTCAGCTGTAATGGGACAAAGAGATATCAGGTGACTGAGGCACACAGGACACATCATCACTGCTGTGATATTATTGGGAAAAATAAATAAGGAAATCATAATCTAAATCTAATCATGAAACATATCACTTTTTTGCAAATTTCAATCCACATACTCCTCCCATCTTCAGTAACTCTAATAGTGCATTTATTTATTTATTTTTGTGAGGAAGATCAGCCCTGAGCTAACATTTGTGCTAATCCTCCTCTTTTTGATGAGGAAGACCGGCTCTGAGCTAACATCTATTGCTAATCCTCCTCTTTTTCCCCCAAAGCCCCAGTAGATTGTTGTATGTCATAGTTGCACATCCTTCTAGTTGCTGTATGTGGGACGTGGCCTCAGCATGGCTGGACAAGTGGTACATCGGTGCGTGCCTGGGATCCGAACCCAGGCCGCCAGTAGTGGAGCGCACGCACTTAACCGCTAAGCCATGGGGCTGGCCCCCTAATTGTGCATTTAAATAGTAAATCTTTCCTACCAATATGATGAGCAAGTCCCTTCTTTTTCAAAACTGAGTTTTTCTGGGCCACTAACACCACCCTGATTAAAAGTTCATTTTGTTAACACTGTTTTACAGAGCTGATGTTGCGTCCACAAGAAAACTAAAAGCTACATTTTCCCCTCCTTCACTGATATCTGAGCATCTGACCCATCCAAATAGGAATTTTGGATATCAGCACCTTCCCATGTTGATCTGTCAGGAAGGGAATATTTTTATTAGCTGAAGGTCATTAATTCATGGTGATAATTCTTCATGCTGTAAAGTGATTTGGATGCAAAGAATGGAGAAAAGGTTCGGACACATAGGGGAGAAGTATTCTAAAGAATTGACCTTGACTATCATAGGAAGGAAAGGAAAAATAAGTAGTTGGAAGCAACCTCACTGGGAAGACACAGCAGAAGTAGGGAACTAAAGGTTTGCAGGTTCTAAATTCATGGCATTTCAGGAGGAAAAGTGGACGCATCCTCTGCCCTGGGACAGGACATTCAACTGAGAACCTGCCATTTCGTCCTCTTCCTCCTTCTGCTCCGGGTTGTTTTCTCAGGTGATATTATGTGGAGGAATCACATCCGCATCTTGAGAATCTGCCTTCAAAGAGTGAGCACAGCCCTTTCATCTGCTACCACCACACCCACAGGCAGAAGGTCCTTGAAATGCTGAAAAGGCCACCCTTTCCCATCTTTCGTCACAGGAGGAATTCAAGAATAATCAGCTCCTACATGGAGACGAAACTGTGAGGTTTTCTATCTTGTCTTCACATGCTCTTCTCCTCAAACGGATGTCCAAAAATTTGGCTACAGATGGGAAATGTGGGCTGCACTGACCTCCGCTTGTAAATCCACACAGAACATACCCTGTTACCTCCCCTTGAACACAATCCTGGACTCAACTCGCACCATATACCTGGAAGCCTTACTGCTTAACGCTGGCCTCACTTTGGAATCACCTGGATTACTTAATTATAACAATACTGATGCTGTCACTCAGACCAAAACACTGTGGGGAAGGCCACGGGGGATGTGAGTTCTTAAAACTCCACATGTGATCCTAATGGAAAACCAGATGGGAACCAGTTAGCTAAGCATTTCTTCTGAAGTTCTTAAGCGCGCACACAGACCCCTTGGGGATCAGGACCTACTCTAAGAAGTTATGAATCTGCAGGTTTGCTGCAGGGCCCATGAAATGACATCATGAACAAGTTCCCTGTTGCTGCTGATGTTGATCCCCAGATGGGTTTTCAGTAGCACTGAGCTGGAGATATCAAACAGCACACGTGAGACCTCTGAGTTCTCTGAGGGTTTGGGGCAGGAATCTACAAAGCTCAGACTCCTTGGCCAGATTCTTAGGCTCTGAGCCTTTCCTGGAATGGGTGCAGCCACGTCATTACCTAGTGCACACACCTGGGCTGTAGAAGGGGTGGTGGGAATCACGTGGTGGCATCAAGGCTGTGTGAGGGGTCTACCCTCAGAATTTTTCTGAAAGCTATCCTGAGTCCTCAGGACCTTTTGCCACCTCCATTCCCATAGGCCATGTGGATTCACTGGACAATCTGACATGAGACTCCCTGTCTGGTTGTTGTGTGAAATAAAGCAAAAACCTCAATGTAGGATGGATTACCAGTTTGGGGTAGGAATTGATAGAAACCTTTGAAAATGATGCCATAAATGCATATTTAATACACAAAGAAATTCATGATTTATGTTAGATAGTATAGATTATAATTGAATGAACATCGCAATTTATTCCTCTGTTGCTTGTCTGTGTATGTTTCTGAGTTTTATAAGTTTTGGTGCGACAGTTTGTTCTCCAACCACCTAGGCATGATATTTACTCAGATCTTTAAAGTGCACTGCCTCAGGTAAATCTTAAAGAAAAAAAGACACAATTTTTCAAATATTTTTTCAGAGCACTGAATCTTTTAAAACATCTCAAATACGTGTTTCATGCTACACATACCAATGTAATTTTTTAAAGAGTGTATTTTAGAACAGTTTTAGGTTCACAGCAAAATTGATAGTAAGGACAAGAGATTTCCCACATACTCCCTGTTCCCACACATGCACAGCATCCCTCATTATCAATATCCCCCACCAGAGTGGTCCATTTGCTGCCAGTGATGAATCTACACTAACACATCCTAAATACTCCAAGTCCATAGTTTACCTCATGCTTCACTCTTAGGGATGTACATTCTACAGGTTTGAACAAATGGATAATGACATGTATCCATTATTATAGTATCATATAGATTATTTTCACTGTCCTGAAAATCCACTAGGCTCAGGTTATTCATCCCCCCTCCTCCACCAACCCTGGCAACCACAGACATTTTACTGTCTTATACATGTGCCTTTACCAGAATGTTATATAGTTGGGATCCGACATTATGTAGCCTTCTCAGATTGGCTTCTTTCACTTGGCAATATGCATTTAAGGATCCTCCATGTCTTTTCCTGGCTTGGTGGCTTACCCATTTTAGTGCTGAATAGTATTCCATTCCCAGAATAAACCAAGGAATATTGATCCATTCATCTACTGAAGAACACATTTGTTGCTTTCAAGTACTGGCATTATGAATAAAGTTGCTATAAATGTACGGGTGCAGGTTTTGTATGGACATAAGTTTTCAACTACTTTCAATGAATACCAAGGAGCACAATTGCCGGATTGCATGGTAAAAGTATGTTTAATATTGTAGAAACTGCCGATCTGTCTTCCAAAGCAGTTGTATTATTTTGCCTTTCTACTAGAAATGAATGAGAATTCCTGTTCCTCCACATCCACTACAGCATTTTTATTGTCAGTGTTTCAGATTTTGGCCATTCTAAGAGACATGTAGTGGTGTATCATTATATTTTTAATTTGCACTCCACTGATGACATATGATGTGAGTCATCCTTCCATATGCTTAGCTGTGAAGTGTCTATCTTCTTTGGTGTGGTGTCTATTATGTTTGTTGGCCCATTTTTTATTGAGTTGTTTTCCTATTTTTTTCTTTCTACCCAATCTGCATTTATTTTATTTATTTTTCTGGTCTTTATACAGCAAAGACTTCCTGTATAATATTGGAAAGGAGTGGGGAAAGAAGACATCCTTGCCTTGGACCTGAACTGAGTGGGAATGCTTCGAGTTTCTTAACAATAACTATGATGTGAACTGTAAATTTTTTGTGGGTTTTCTTCATCATCTTCAAGAAGCTCCTCTTTAGTCCTGGTTCAGTGAGAATTTTTATCAAGAATGGGTTTTGGTTTTGTCAAAAGCTTCTTTTGCATCTACTGATGTAATCATATGATTTTTATTCTTTAGGCTGTTGTGACGTGTACAACTAATTGATTTTTGAGTGTTAAACCAGCCTTGCATACCTGGGTTAAATCCTGCTTGGTCATGGTGTAGAAATCTTTTAAAACATTGTTGGATTTAATTTGCTAAAATTTTGTTGAGGATTTTTGCATCTATGTTCCTGAGAAATATTGGTCTGTAGTGTTTTTTATTAGTAATGTTTTTGTCTTGTCTGGGTTTGGATATTGTGTCTTTAGTGTCAGATATTTATTAGGGGAAATTCTCAGTCATTATTGTTTCCAATATTTTCCATTCCTTTCTCTCTTTATTCTCCTTCTCGCCTACCCATTACACATATGTCACACCCTTATTAGTTGTCCCACAATCCCTTGGATATTCTGTTCTGTTGTTATTTTTATAGCCCAATCTCTCTTTATTTTTTAGCTTTACAGGTTTCTATTGATATGTCTTCAAACATAAAGATATTTTTCATCAGTTATGTCCTGACTACTAATAAGCCCATCAATCACATTCAATCACATTCCTCCTGCTGTTACTTTTTTTTTTTTTTTAGCTCTAGCATTTCTCTTTGGTTCTTTACTAATGTTTCCATCTCTCTTCTTGCATTGCCCATATGTTCTTGAATGCCCTTTACTTTATCCCTTAGAGCCTTTAGCATATTAATCATACTTGTTTTACGTTCCTAGATAAGATTTTCCAAATTTTTCAGTTTTGCTGCCCTTTTGATTACTAATTTCATGTTCACAATTTTTCTCTTCTTCTATTTTACTATAAGCATTCAAGTGAAATCAGGCTGCTCCTTCAACACTTTCCTTAGACGTTTCCTCAGCCAAAGATCCAATGTCATTTCTCACTAGGTCTACCCTGCACAAAACACTATGACCCGAACACAATTCAGCAAAGCTCTCTGCCACATTGGTGTAACGATCACCTTTTCTCAAGTTTCTAGTAACATATCTCTCATTTCTGTCTCAGATCGCATCCAAATGGGCTTTAGAGTCCATATTTCCACCCCATTCTGTCCATGACCACTTAGGTATTCCTTAAGAAGTTTGAGGTTCTCTCTACAGCGCTGTCCTTTTCCTTCTGACCTCTCACCAGCATCGCCTTTAATAGTCCTTTCATAGTGATGCAGGACTTTCCAGCTTGAACTTCCATACTCTTTCAGAGACTATTCGTGGTGCAGTTCTAATAGCACTTCCACATTTTGATGTATCTTTACAAGTGCACCGGATGTCCCAGTATCAATTTTTGCCTTAGTTTTTTGGGGGGCTGCTAAAGCAAACTACCAGAGACTGGGTAGTTTATAAACAACAGAGATTTGTTTTTCTCACAATGACAGAGGCTGGGAAGTCCAAGATAAGACGCCAGCAGATTGTGTCTGGTGAGAGCCCACTTTCTGGTTCCTAAGAGGAGGCTTCTGGCTATGTACTCCAATGATGGAATGGACAAAGGAGCTTTCCTGGGATGCTTGCAGGAGGGCACTATTTCAGTTTATGAGGTCTCTGCCCTCAGGACCTAATCACCTCCCCAAAAGTCCCACCTCCTAAACCATCAATATGGGAGATATCTTTCAACATATGAAAATTGGAGGGACAGGGATATTCACACCATAGCAGAGACCAAAGAGAACATTAATTTTGCTTTGCTACTGGAAGGTTTGAGCATGTAAATTTGCTCACATAGTCTCAATAAACTTTAACTGGTAAGCAGAACTCTCAATTATGTCATGTTTTATCAGCTACTTTTAGTAGCAGACATGTGATAACACTTCTTAAGTAGGGATACTAAGATCAGGCCTTCTGAATTGAAAACAATCAGAACATCATCTACATATTGAACACTTTGGACATCAAAGATGGAGGCACTCAGACTAAATCCTTGTGCACCCACTGCTGGCAGATATCAAGGGAGTTGGGCTCACTATCACCTCACCACATGCAGTTCTCCCTAGTGGGGGGTTACTCCCTCTAAAACTTATAAGGCATGGAAGTACATCATGTAACACATCAATTCTTACTGAAGATTCTGAAGGAGCAAAAACAGCAGAATGTTGAGTTCATCCAAAGTGTTCTATCTCCATAGTTATGGTACCTTCCTTTCCACGTGTATACACATCCCAAAACTTATCCCTTGAATATGGGTTCTATTTTCCAAGGGAACACCAAGGATTTCAACATGTGAAGGAGTCAGGTGCTCTAGTAATATTACACAATACCGTGGCAAGTATGTAGGAGAATTCAAGGGGCTATGTGAGGATACTTTGAGGAGCTGCTTAGCATAATAGAGATAATGCATTCTCTTTTGGCTCTTCATCCTAAGATTTCTGCTGCCATTTTTTGTAGCTATCAGCATTTAGAGAGTGACTAGGATCAGGGGCTTCTCTCTTTCTGCCCATGAATGCAACCATGCCTCATCCTGTAGATTTAGGTGTTTCCAGACTCCCCTGTACCTAGTGTCTGCTCCATCCATGGCATCACATAGAACAGGAGAGTGACATGTGCTCCTGTATACAACATGCTATAAATGTTTCAATTCTTCCCTTCCACAAAATTCCCAAGAATGTTTTGGCTGTTTATTTTGTGTTGCTGAAGTCAGTGGAGAAGCAGAGGGAGGGATCAGGACACATCAAGAAAGAGAGTGACCGCACACAAAATACCAGTGAGGTCCACTTCTGTTTCGTTCCAGAATTCTTATTGGCTATTTGCAGCTGAAATAATGACACCAAACATGACATTGCTTTTGTAGTATTATGGGATTGGTGAAAATTTCAGGAAGCAGGAACAGTTGGAGAGAACAACTATGAGACATGAAGGAAAAGTCAGATCCATGGATGAGGTGATGATAACCTCAGTGAATCAGTCAGAGGTAGAAGCAAATGAAAAGATAGCTGAATACAACATTTTCAGAATAAATTTAATTTTTTTAGCCATAATGGAAAAATTTAATTGCTCACTATAACGCAACAAATTGATTTGGTATGGCTTCTTAACCTAAAATTTAAAGGTAAATAATATAAACCTATTGAAGAAAACAAAATAGAACTTATCTGTGGTTTAGAATAGAAATATAGTTCTGTCACAGAACAAAAGACTAACTATAAAGAGGAAAATGGCAAATTAGATATATTAATTTAAAAACTAATCGTCATCGGAAGACACAGATGAAGAGACAGAGAGAGAAAAACTCATATCAAGCATGTATAAAGAACTCCTACAAATGAGTAAGAAGATAAACACAGTGGCACAAATGGGAAATTATACCAAAAGACAGTTCAAGAAGGAGGTTACTCAATGATAATTAAATATGTCAAGAGATGCTTAAATTCTGTAGTAATCATTGAAATGCAACAAAACCAACACCTGGAATTATCACACACCAACCAGAAAGCTAAAATACAAAGGACAGGAATTATCAAGTGTTGGCAAGAATGTGAATAAACCATAAATCTCTTTCGTTGCTGGAAAGTATGAAAATTCAAACAAACATTTTGAAAAATCTTGGAAGTATTTAATACAGTTGAACAGATGCAACTGTATGACCCAACAATCCCACTGCTACTTATATGCGAAACACTAATTCACAAATGTATGATCAAAATGCAATTTCTAGAACTCATATACCAGCACCATTCCTAATAGACACAAACGAAAAACCACTCACATGCCCATACACAGAGGAATAATTAAATTAATAGTTAAACATTTACACAATAGAATGCTACACAAAAATGGCAATGCAGGATTCACAACATTCATGCAACAATATAGATATATTCACAAACAACATAAGGAATAAAAACACATACTGTTAATCCATTTATATAAAATAAAAGGCAGAAACAATTTATATGTGTTGTTAGGTGTCAGAACAGTGGTTACCCCTAGGGGTAGTGACTGGGATGGTGAACCAGGGGGCTGAGTGTTAACAGTTTTCTGTTTCTTTATCGAGGAGCCACATGCAGAAGTGTATTCAGATTCCAAAATTTCTGAAATTTGCTGTGTACTTATGACCTATGCACATGTCCATAGTTGTTTTTTAATACATATAAATAATAATAATAATAATAATAATAATAATAATAGGCCTAAGAAGGTAAATAGATTAGTGTTGTAATATCCATGTATTTTCAAGTGGGAAGTGGAAGGTACTAAATAACTTGAAATTGTGATTACCTTAAAAAGTAACCTGAAATTTGAAAGAGATACTTCTTATATAATCCTCAAAGATGTGAGGTATGAAGGAGAATTATTTTTCAAAATTAACACCGAAGAGCTAAGAAGGAAAAATAAGAAAATACAATAATTTTAACAAATAGCACACATTAGGATGGTAAAGCTAAACCTAAATAAGTCAGTCATGATATTCAACATAAATAGACTAATTGCTCCTTGTAAAGTCAAAATGTTTTTTTTTTCATTTTGTGCAATTAGGTGTTTTCCTCATAACGTATAGATAAACTACAAAAATTAAATTAGAAAACTGAAAATACATTCTATGTAATTTTTAACAATGAAATAATTAGCATGTGATGTCCATCTTAATGTACTGTTTATGCTTAAAATACTTTGTCATTATTATAATGAGTATTATTTTCTAACTTCTTAAAAGTTACTGCAATACTATTAATTGAAATGAAATAATTTGACTGATTATATATGCATATATGTGCCTATATACATGCATCTATATATACATGCAATGTATAGATGTTTTTCTATATGCATATGTACACACATACACATATAAATATATACACACAATAGTGCAGTATGTGTGTTTATATGTACATATTTTTTCCTATGCTTATTGTGACCTAACATATGGGAAATGTTGAAGTCCTATTGTGATCTAAAAATGTATGTTTCCCTATTTAACACCACCAGGCTCAATATATACCCTTTAGGTCATATTAACTCTATTGTTTTTCAAAATGTAGACTCCTCAATACTTGGCATCAGCTTCACAATGTAAATGCTGGGAGAACTACACGAAAATATTTCCTAAATTTTAGGAATATCTCTTTTGCTCATTTGGTAAACTAACTTCCTATAAAAAAATGAATTTGTGACTTTTCTCCTCAAAACAGGTATGCCTCCACTCTTCCAAGTTTAATGGAAATCCCCACCATGAACTTATTTCCCCACATTAGAGATGTGAGATTTTCATCCCAAACACTCTCTCTTACCAAAATGCCCAGATAGAGATAAAACTACTTTTTACATATCCCAAATTCCATGCAATGTTTCCCCAGACATTGTGTAGTTTTTAAACATCAACATCCACATCTGGTCTTTTAAAAATCAATAAAAACATACTTTTGTTCTCTCTTTCACTTATTCTGGTTCTAAATGTCCATTTCCAAATGAAAATATTTTAAGCGTGCTAATGTCACTTCATAACAGGATATTTCAAATGACTACAGCCTCTCCAAAGATGAAATGTAAAGAACACATGCTAGGAGTCCAAAACTCTATTCTCTGAATCTGAAATGACCCTTCACATTAACTCCACACTGTTCATTACTCTGTGGGAAAATTTCTTTTTTCTTGAATGTCTATCTCACATGCTGTTTTATTTCATGCAGGTTTTCCTTCAATTGCAAGTCTAGTTTATTTCTGGATACATGTGTTATTTCAGATTAATTGCTACAAACTCAAAGACTTTTCAGTAACCCTCACATTGTTTCAGAAACTCCTGTTTAATACTGCCTAGACTCAGAAGCTCTCATACAAGTTTTAATAAAGTCTTATTTACATAGGTATTTGTATGACAGTTACACAATAATTCACTTATAGTTGCATAATGATTTATTGCTCATTTTGGACCATAAACCCAACTTGTCTTGTTTACCACTCTCTTGTAAATGATTACCTAATAACTGTACTTAGGACACAGAAAGGGGATGAATAAATAACCTAAACAATACGCAAATGCAATTTACATATTTCTTGTAAGATGAAGAAATTATCTAGCCTTTATCCAGGAGCGGAAAAATTTGGATACTCTGCGGTCATGGCTCATGAGAATGTAGGGGCTTACAGTTGGGAAACACAGAGTAATTGGTCCAATGAAGATCACCAGCCACCGGCTGGGATTACTAGAAAGAGACAAATAAATATGAAAGATAGAGGAGAGAGTGCACAAAGACACAAAAGTGCTCACCAAGACAAGGATGCTTTGGGTGGCTCTGGATTCAGCAGAGGATCTAGGGGAGATATTGGTCCTATGAATGTGTCGGATCTGCTGCTTGTGCCTGTACAGGAGGAGAACCATAAAGCCACTGGTCCAGATCATGAGCCCCAAACATGCAACATCAGGGAATAATAACAATCCTGCATTTAGTAATGCTGTGATTCTGTCATAAATTACAATAGAACATAATCCCAAATATTTTTCTTTGTGATCTTTATGTTGCTCCAATTACCAGTCACATAAAAAGTAAAAAGGATATTTGTCAGCAGTTGTAGGATCCAGCAGAGAAAAATAGATGACCCAATGTACTTGGGAGCTTTCACTTTGAGCTCTGCCCACCTGGAGTTCCTGGGGCTGATGGTGATGGCCTGGAAGACACTCAAAAGGCAGGTGTTGCCAATGGACACACCCCTGGCCACTCTGTGGATATAGTAAGCAAGTTTGCATCCAATATCACTGAGAAAATGTTTCCACCCAAATGCTGCCATTATAATTGGGATTCCTGAAGAGAGCAAGACCAAGATGTTGGCTACCAGCAGATGTTCAACAATCAAATCTGTGAACCGTAACCTGTATCCAGTGAAGTGAAGGAAGAGATGATGGTAAAGAAGAGAGACATTCCCCAGGATTCCGACTATATTCTCTGATGAGAAGACCATTGCTATTGTGAAATCTCTGGTGACCATCCTGTCAGGTCTCTGTGGAGGACATTTGCCTTCTGAGCCAGAGTTTCCTGCATGGGAATATGAGGCATGGGCTACACTTATCATATCAACTGAAATACAATATTATCCACTCACCATTAGTTCCCAGTGCGAAAAAAAAAAAAAAAAGATGCAATGTTTTTCTTTTACTAAGAAGTTCCGAGGATTGAATGCATGGTTTTTTTTAAAAGCAGGTATAATGAATTACTCCCTGCTGTGAAGGCTAGACATGCACTGGGTCATTTCTTAATTTTTCCCTAACCTATGAGTCAGGAAGTACTATTATTTTCATTCCAAAGAACAAAACAACTTAGATACAGAGAGTTTAAGTGTTTTAACTAAATTCACACCCTAATTAAAGGCAGGATGGGACATAAACTTGTCTAGGATGATAACACCAAGCACATTTAATCACTGTGATCTACTGACAAATCTATTTGTCTGTGTTCTTCCAATAGTCTAAATACATATTTAGCTGTTTTCAGAAGTTGTCCGTATGAGTTGGTATTTAGTTTATTATTTAATTCAAGTGTAACAAGTTTCCATTCATGTGCAAAGATTTATTTCATAGGCCAATATCGATTATGCATAAAGCTCTTGAGCTCTTAAGTAAATGTAGATGCTTTCCGTGCAATGCAACAGACACCTGTCACATGACCGAGTTGGATTTAATAAATACAAGTTGGGATCAATATTAGCATGGCAAGACAAGACTCATTTCCTTCTGTACCAGGAACCAAGTATAATACTACCTATCACAAAAATTGTTAATCTCATAGCATGCCATAAATTATTGCATATGAATCACTAATATGTGATAAAATTGTGTAGGAAATAAACTTTCATAATTTCAGATCACATATTCATCAATTTATTAATACACATGTAAAGTCAAACTATTACCAAGGAAGTGAGATTTGTCTTGTATTTTTCGGTCGGTTATGCCAAAAGGAATCTCTAACGTGTAAAACCTTTTACATTCTATTAAATAGGAATAATAGATTTTAAAGTGATAGTAGAATATTTTTAAATCAGAGAAAATATCACAAGATACATTTGAGCAAGGCAGCTGCTATCTGAAACTCATTATTATATATTTATGTTTTCCTTAAGTATTAATTTCCTTTCTTCAAGAGGGAAAACTGTCTCATCAAAATTAACAGACCACAGATGTTTTCAGTAGGGAACAATTACTGTCTCCATTAAGCACTTCATACACCCAGAGTTAGAAAAAAATTTATATTCCAGCAATTTCCATTTGTACACACTTTTTCTGCACAGCACTAAATGATTGCCATAGATTCATCCTATTCTTTATTGTAAGCAGGTGTCATCAGCACACCTGCAGTAACTCTGAAAACGTAGTCTGTGATTTCAGTCTATTAGGCTGAAGAGCAGATTGATTTCAGAACTACAGCTCTTAAGTATATTAAAAGTCAGTATTCAATATCACTGAGATTCAACAGCATGAATCAATATCATTGTTGATTACACTAAATTACATTAGGACTCATTAGGGATTGTTATACGATCCTACTAGCTCCATTAATGCCACATAATTATTCCTCTCTCCTGTGTGGCTTTGGCACTAGACCAGACACAAACTCCAACGAATCCCTTTTCTGACATGATCACCTACCCAGACTCCTGATAATGCTCCTTCCTGCAGACTCTTCCTCTCAGACTTAAATAGAAAATCCTCACCGGACTCCTTTCTGCTGCCAGGACAGTGGGCCTGGTGTGATGGTTATGACAGCCAGGATCTGGACTGGAGGGAGGCAGCCAGACCATTAAATATGGGTTTGTGATACTGTGACCTCACCTCCCCTTAGAATTGCAATTATCTTTTCAACTGTAACTGCAATGAGAGGACAGGCTTGGGGAACCGAGGATATTTGTGGAAAGCCTTTTCCTAGTGTCTAATTAGCAACAACAATTACAACCTAGTACTTATTTCCAAAGAGACCATTGCAGTGTTTTGAGAGGATCTTTCTTTTACTTGATCCATGAAGGCAGACAGGGTGCACATGGAGGCCCCAGGAAATACTGAGTGACACGGGAGGGACCTGCAATGAAGCTCATGTGTCTTGCTGAATTCTCTGCAACCCTGAGAACTTTCTCTACCCAAAGTGTGTTCTTTCCCAAACTTCAGACTACTGAGTGTCAGCATCATTTACTTAGGAGCAGACAAGGAGAACAAAAGCACCTGAAAAGGATTTTCAAAACCATACAAGTGAAAGAAAGAACATGATGCCAAAAACTTACATTTTAGATTATTCCATTTATTTGTACAACTCAACGCCAATTAATGTGGAAGTCTAGGTGATAAAGAAGTTTTCTAGGAAAAGATACTGATATTGACTCTCTCCCTAGTGGTTATAGAAAGCCTAAGTTGATCGATATCCATAGAAAGATAGAAATTTATAAGTGTCTCTCCCAAGAGAAAGTACCAGACCCGGAAGTTTTAACAGATTCTGCAATCCATTTAACTATTACGCAAGTCAATGCTGCTTATTCAGTTCATGGACGCTGAAGGTTACCAGCAGCTGTTGCACCTTTTTTCTACAGAATTTTCCACACAATTTATTGCTTTTGTAAATAAATAAGACATATGAGTTTAAATTAATCCTTTGATTTTTTATAAATACAAATCTACATTTCATCTGGGTTTACTATTCAAACCCTACCAATTTCCAGTTCAGAGTTTAGAGCCGTATGTTTGACATCCCCTGCATCTACTGGCTCCACACACACACACACACACACACACGCATTAATTTACATTCACTTAATCTTGTCATACTGTCAGAATAACTGAGATTGCTGTTGCCTCATAAGCAAAGAGGCTTAAGAATGATATGAGGGCTTGGGTCATATTAGTACATTTCTGAGAGTCAAGGCAGTGGAATCTCCACCCTGTGATATGCAGGAATTTTCCAGCAGCATTGAGGACCAGACGCTTTGGAGACATAGAGATTTTTGTACTTTCTAGAGCCTAGAGCAGTGACCCTGAGGATGGAGAAAATGTGTTTGATGAAGGCAACTTGAGAACATAGGTTTAAAAAAATACTGGTGATACAATAGATGTAGGAGATGAAGAAATGTGGGAAAGCTGTTTAAACAGGATGCATGGGCCATGGGCTACGGGCAAAAACAATCTCAATCGCCCAGAAGATGAAAGCAAAAAAAAAAAAACCCTCTGAGACAGCCGACATGCAGATGACTTCCCTCAATTTCTGATCTTACCCCACTAACAAAACAGGTTATGTGTCTTTGACTCAGTTAAATGGGGTGGGAAATGTGGAGGCACCCTGGGTCAGTCAGGACCAGGGTGTATTTCTGCCTCAAGCCTAGCCCATCCAGGACTCAGAACAGAAATCCACACTTTCTTTCTGGGCCCAGCAGTCTTTACATGTAGCCTGTGAGGAGTGAAAAAGGATTTGTCAGTTGTGGACACAGTACAATGGAGTCAGGGAGCAGGTTAGGCTCACACATCAACACAGGGATAACTGAAATTATACTCAAGTTCCAATAAATCCCAGACTGTAAATGTTAGCTTGTGTTTAACTAAGAAACAACAGAACCATACTTACAAAGAAACCTGTTTTTTTTTTTTTTCTTACAGTCATGGTGAGCGGGACACAGCCCAGGACTCTTAATGTGACTCAGTGGCTCTGGCACCAAAGACCCCAGTTTCTTCTCATTTCAAAATATCTTTCAAAACTAGAATAATCAAAACAGTGTGGTGGTGTTCTTTCTTAAAAAAATATATATATAGACCAATGGTACAGACTAGAGAGCCCAGAAATAAACTCATGCATTTATGGCCAACTGATGTTTGACAAAAGTTGCTAAAAATACATAACTGCAAAAGGATATCCTCTTTGATACGTGGTGTCCTGAAAACTGAATATCCATATGCAGAAGAATAAAATTCAACCCGTATCTCACAATACATAGAAAAGTCAACTCCAAAAGGATTAAATGCTTAATCTTAAGATCTGAAACGCTAAAACTCCTATAAGAAAGCATTGCGATGTTGGGATTACAAATCATTTAATTGATATGACAACAAAAAACACGAGCAACAAAAGCAAAAATAGACAAGTGGGACTGAAGAAAGTTAAAAAGTTTCTGAACAGCAAGGAAAGAGTCAACAGAATGAAAGGCACACTATAAAATAGAAAAAAATATTTGCAAACCATGGGTCATATATGAGGTTAATTTCCAAAGAATATAAGGAACTCAGGACAACTCGCCTGCAAAAGCAAGCTCAAAAATTGGGCAAATCAATAAGTTAGATATTTCTCCAAAGATGCATACAAATGGCCAATGGGTTCATGAGAACGTACTCAACATCACTAGTCATAAATGAAATGTAAATCAAAAGCATACCAAAACATCACCTCACACCTGTCAGTATGGCTATTACAAAAACAAAAAAGATAACACATGCTGCGAGGATGCAGAGGAAAGGGAACACCTGTACACAGTTGGCGAAAATGTAAAATGGTGCAGCCACAATGGAAAACAGTATGGAGGCTCCTAAAAATAGAACTACAATATGATCCAGCAATCAATTTCACTTCTGAATACATAACCAAATGAATTGAAATTAGGATCTCAAAGAGATATCTGTACTCTCATATTTATGGCAGCATCATGAACAATAGTTAAGATATGGAAGCAATTAAAATATCAATTGACAGGTAAATTAAGAAAGAAAATGTGAGATATATATATAAATATATCTCATGTATATATCACATATATGTATATAAACAATGAAATATTATTAATCCCAAAGAGATAAGGAAATTCTGCCATTTGCAGCAACATGGATAAAACTCAAGGACATTATACTAAGTGAAATAAGCCAGGCATATAACACAAATGATACTCCTATAGGATGTGTAAAACAGTCAAACTCATAGAATCAGAAAATGGAATGGTTGTTTCCAGATTCTGGGAGGTGGGCCCACCAGGGATATCAGTCAAAGAGTACAAAAGTTTCAGTTACACAAGATAAATAAGTCCTATGTATCTACATATCTTTGTAGTATCAACACTATACAGCTAGTGCCTATAGTTAAAAATACTGTATTTTATACGTAAAATGTTACTAAGAGGGTAAAACTTATATCAAGTGTTTTTGACAAAAAATTATGGTAATAAATAAGAGGGTGGAAGGAAACTTTTGGAGGTGATGGATAGGTTAATGGCATAGATTGGTGCCAATGGTGATGATTTCATAAGTGCATACTTATCTCCACGTTCATCAATTTGTATACAGTAAATATGTACAACAGTTTATACATCAAAAAATGAAATAAAAATCAATCAGGACCCTGAAATAAAGGAGAGTGAGAAGACTGGGCAGGATGTGGAGGAAGGACAGAAGCCAAGGGGCCCCTGGGGACAAATTGTGCAAAAAAGACCTCAGATCCAGCAAATTAGGCATGAGGAGCTTCTGCGCAGAGAGGTCCCCTAATGCCACCAACTATGATCGAACTTAGCAAAGTTAAAAGTTAACAGTCAGCAGCTTGGCTGTGTTATAATTCAGAATGGTTTTTATTTATTAGAAGGTGTGTTCCTTATTTCATCCAAATTCGGAGATAATGTGCCTACAGGAACATTTTTCACTAGTAACATCAATATAGGATCTGATGCATGGACCAAATTCCTAAGGAGATAGTCACCACCCACCTGGAGGACTATGCTAATTTTCACCACAGTGAGGGTTCCCAAAGGAGCGGGAAGAAAAGTAGAGGAAGGTTTAGGAAGGTTCTGCACAAGAATGTCTGAGGTGCTGTGACTTCGAGTTTCTCATCTAACCCAGGAAAGGGTGGGGGCTCCTTTACCTCAAGTCGGGAAGAGAGAGAATATGGATCCAGGTAGAGAGTTGAATATGCATCCTCTGCATTTTTTAGGGATATATATATATAAATCTTTGGAGAAAGATTACCCTATAATGCAATGAACACTCCATACAAGAGAGATTGTCTGTAATGCAATGAACACTCCATACAAGCCTTTCTTTGTTGATATAAATTTTTCATTTCAAACTGTAAATGGTTAGGATATTTTTACAATTACAGTTTTGCAACAATCCTTTAGATTCAAATTTTAATTTTCATCTCAAATGAGGTCACAAAATTTCCAGAACTCTTTTAAAAGAGAGAGAGAGAGAATATTACTCACCCTGGAATAGGACACCATGTGAAGAGGAACCTGACTGTAGAGTTTCAGGAAGTAACTGTAGTCCCAGGATTGACCAGGACAGATAAAGTGTGACTCTTCCAAGTCCCAGAGGTGGATCCTACTGAAGAGAAGCCCCAAGGATATGGGTTTTAGATCATGTGCAACTTGCCCAGGATTTATTTGGTAGCAGTTTTTCTCTCTTCTCTCATAAGGTCTGCCCATCATCTCCTGAGAGCTCAGTGACCCAGTAACTCCATCTCCCCTGCATCCCTCTAGCCTTGAGGGTGGGAGCAGCTTCCACGTGGGGCTCAACCCGCTGTTGCCACAACATTCTGTCTATTTTTTTTTAATTTTTTTGTTTATTGCAGTAACATTGGTTTATAACATTGTATAAATTTCAGGTGTACATCATTGTACTTCTATTTCTGCATCGATTACATCATGTTCACCAACAAAATACTAATTAAAACCCATCACCACACACATATACAGAATTATCCCTTTCACCCTCCTCCCTCCCCCCTTCCCCTCTGGTAACCACCAATCCAATCTCTGTCTCTATGTGTTTGTTTATTGTTATTATTATCTACTACTTAATGAAGGAAATCATACGGTATTTGACCTTTTCCCTCTGACTTATTTCAGTTTGCATTATACCCTCAATGTCCATCCATGTTGTCACAAATGGCTGGATTTCATCGTTTCTTATGGCTGAGTCGTATTCCATTGTGTATATATACCACATCTTCTTTATCCATTCATCCCTTGATGGGCACTTAGGTTGCTTCCAAGTCTTGGCTATTGTGAATAATGCTGCAATGAACACAGCGGTGCATGTACCTTTACAAATTGGTGTTTTCAAGTTCTTTGGATAAATACCCAACAGTGGAATAGCTGGATCATATGGTAGTTCTATCTTTGATTTTTTGAGGAATCTCCATACTGTTTTCCATAGTGGCTGCACCCGTTTGCACTCCCACCAGCAGTGTATGAGAGTTCCCTTCTCTCCACATCCTCTCCAACACATATTGCTTCCTGTCTTGTTAATTATAGCCATTCTGACGGGCATGAGGTGATATGTCATTGTAGTTTTGATTTGCATTTCCCTGATAGTTAGTGATTTTGAACATCTTTTCGTGTGTCTCTTGGCCATCTGTATATCTTCTTAGGAGAAATGTCTGTTCAGGTCTTTTGCCCATTTTTTAATTGGGTAGGTAGTTGTTCTGTTGTTGAGATACATGAGTTCTTTATATATTTTGGAGATTAAGCCCTTATCAGAAGCATCGTTTGCAAATATCTTCTCCCAATTGTTAGGTTGTCTTTTCATTTTGTTGGTGGTTTCCCCTGCTGTGCAGAAGCTTTTTAGTTTGATGTATTCCCATTTGTTTATTTTTTCTATTGTTTCTCTTGCCCGGTCAGACGTGGTGTTTGAAAAGATGTTGCTAAGACCGATGTCGAAGAGCGTGCTGCCTATGTTTTCTTCTAGAAGTTTCACAGTTTCAGGTCTTACATTCAAGTCTTTAATCCATTTGGAGTTAATTTTTGTGTATGGTGTAAGGTAAGGGTCTACTTTCATTTTTTTGCATATGACTATCCAGTTTTCCCAACACCATTTGTTGAAGAGACTTTCTTTTCCCCATTGTATGTTCTTGGCTCCTTTGTCAAAGATTAGCTGTCCATAGATGTGTGGGTTTATTTCTGGGCTTTCGATTCTATTCCATTGATCTGTGTGTCTGTTTTTGTGCCAGTACCATGCTGTTTTGGTTACTATAGCTTTGTAGTATATTTTGAAATCAGGGAGTGTGATACCTCCAGCTTTGTTCTTTTTTCTCAGGATTCCTTTAGCTATTCGGGGTCTTTTGTTGTTCCACATAAATTTTAGGATTCTTTGTTCTATTTCTGTGAAAAATGTTGTTGGAACTTTGATAGGGATTGCATTGAATCTATAGATGGCTTTGGGAAGTATGGACATCTTAACTATGTTAATTCTTCCAATCCAAGAGCACGGAATATCTTTCCATTTCTTTGTGTCTTCTTCAATTTCTTTCAGAAATGTTTTATAGTTTTCGGTGTACAGATCTTTCACCTCTTTGGTTAAGTTTATTCCTAGGTATTTTATTCTTTTTGTTGCAATTGTAAATGGGATGGTATTCTTAATTTCTCTTTCTGCTACTTCGTTGTTAGTGTACAGAAATGCAACTGATTTTTGTATGTTGATTTTGTATCCTGCAACTTTACCATATTCATTTATTATTTCTAAAAGTTTTCTGGTGGATTCTTTAGGGTTTTCTATATATATAATCATGTCATCAGCAAATAGTGACAGTGTCACTTCTTCCTTTCCAATTTGGATCCCTTTTATTTCTTTCTCTTGCCTGATTGCTCTGGCTAGGACTTCCAGTACTATGTTAAACAGGAGTGGTGAGAGTGGGCATCCTTGTCTGGTTCCTGTTCTTAGAGGGAAGGCTTTCAGTTTTTCACCATTGAGGATGATATTAGCTGTGGGTTTGTCATATATGGTCTTTATTATGTTGAGGTACTTTCCTTCTATCCCCATTGTATTCAAAGTTTTTATCATAAATGGATGCTGTATCTTGTCAAATGCTTTCTCTGCATCTATTGAGATGATCATGTGATTTTTATTCTTCATTTTATTAATGTGGTGTATTACGTTGATTGATTTGCGAATGTTAAACCTCCCTGCATCCCTGGAATAAATCCCACTTGATCATGGTGTATAATCTTTTTAACGTATTGTTGTATGCGATTTGCTAGTATTTTGTTGAGGATTTTTGCATCGATGTTCATCAGTGATATTGGCCTGTAATTTTCTTTTTTTTGTGTTGTCCTTGTCTGGTTTTGGTATCAGGGTAATGTCAGCTTCGTAGAATGAGTTAGGGAGCTTCCCCCCCACCTCAATTTTTTGGAAGAGTTTGAGAATGTCGGTAGAATTCACCAGGGAAGCCGTCTGGTCCTGGATTTTTATTTTTGGGGAGGTTTGTGATTACTGTTTCGATCTCCTTACTGGTGATTGGTCTATTTAAATTCTCTACTTCTTCTTGATCCAGTTATGGAAGGTTGTATGATTCTAAGAATTTATCCATTTCTTCCAGATTGTCTAATTGGTTGGCATATAGCTTTTCATAGTATTCTCTTATAACCTTTTGTATTTCTGAGGTGTCTGTTGTAACTTCTCCTCTTTCATTTCTGATTTTACTTATTTGTGCCTTCTCTCTTTTTTTCTTGATGAGTCTAGCTAAAGATTTGTCAATTTTGTTTATCTTTTCAAAGAACCAGCTCTTGGTTTTATTAATTTTTTCTATTCTTTTTTTGGTCTCTATTTCATTTATTTCTGCTCTGATTTTTATTATTTCCCTTCTTCTACTGATTTTGGGCTTTGTTTGTTCTTCTTTTTCCAGTTCCCGTAGGTGCTTTGTTAGATTGTTTATTTGATATTTTTCTTGTTTGTTGAGATAGGCCTGTATCGCTATAAACTTCCCTCTTAGAACCGCTTTTGCTGTATCCCATAAATTCTGGCACACAACATTCCCTCTAAATGGTACTATTCGCACTCAGAGAAGTTTATTTGTCTTCACTGAACCTTGACTGACAGAAAGGTAGATAAAATATGTATTATATAATAATAATATCTTTAATTTAATGATTATCCATAAAATATCTCTTAAATAAGGGTGTATTTATTTTATTGTTGATAATGAAAATTGTTCTATTTCTCTGCCATTTGATTTGATTGCATATATAGATAATTATACAACAGGTTTTATTTACATAAGTACCTCAATAGAGGTATACATTACATGAAGGTATACATTACATTCACACTGGTTAGATGTTCAGTTCTACGAGTTACGACAACTGTGTACAGTCATGTAATCATCACCACATTCTAGAAATCAAGATTTTCCGTCATCCTAAATGTTTTTTATTCTTGCTTCTCTGAAATCAATACCCTCTCACAACTCACACCCCAAGAAATTCTAATCTGATTTCTGTCTCTGTATATTTGTGTTTCTCAGAGTGTTATCTAAATGAAATCATACAGTATATACCTTTCTAAAACTGGTTCCTTTTACACAGCATAATGCCTTAGATATTCATTCATGTTGGTTGCATATCTCAATAGGTTGTTTCTCCTTATTGATGGGTGGGATTCCGTGGTATGGAGGTACCACTGTTGTCTATCTGTCCATCAATCATTAGGCATTTATGTACTTTCCAGCTTTGAAGAAAACTGCATATTACAATAAACACTCCATAGAAGTCATTCTTTGGTGATATATTTTTTTATTTTAAATTGTAAATTTAATTATACTTTCTGCAATAATTCATTCTTTAGAGCAAAATTTTTATTCTATGTAATGTAGCCACAGCATTTTTCAAAAATCTTTATAAAGTACTAAAAACATTTAAGGACCAGTAGTATATCATCAAACCCCAAAATTGTCTCATGAGAAAAAGTAGTAGTTTTAAACATCTGTCAAGATCAGAGAATAGAGACTCTAAGAAGTAGTCCCATATAATCTTCCTGGATAATCCCATTCACTGTAGGTGAAAAGTAGAATTTGAATGTATCCTTTTGAGGACATGATTCAAATTACAACAGTGATGAAGTGCAGTTTATATATGGAATACAAGAGTGATTTAATATTAGACAATCCATTAATGGAATTCATCACATTTACAGATATAAAACAAAAACAGGAGATCATGTTCATAGATACAAAAGCAACTATTGGCAACACTTACCATGTGTTAAATTACAACACTCAAAACTAGGCAATGATGGATCTTTCCTAACTTGACAAAATGAAGTCCTCATCCTGATCATGAGGATGAATTAGGAAGATGCCCACTGAGGGCAGGAATAAAACTAAAACATACACAATAGCTGTCATATTTATTTACCATGGCATTGAAGGCTTAGCCAAGGAAATTGGCATAAGATTTGAAAAAAATATGTAAAAGTCTTTTGGGGAAAACGTAATTATACATCTGGAAACACAAAGGCTTGAAAGAAAAATCCACTACAAAAAATAATTCAGTAAATTTATACAATATATTATTGATATACACAAAGCAGGTGCCTACATATATACAAAAAATAATAATCCTTAAAACTGGAGATTGAAGATGCAATCATAAAAGAATAATATAAAATAAGTGAAAATAAACTGTCTAGGAATAAATCTAATAAAATATGTAAGATATATACAAGAAAAATGGTGGAAATTTCCTGAAATATATTCAAGTAGACACAAACAATGGAAAATCACAGCATGTTCTTGGGTAGATAAACTCAGTATTAAAATAAAACCAGTTGTCTGTAATCTAAATTATAAATTTAATTGGGTCTCAACACAGATATCCTCAGTTAGTTATTGTAGTTAGGCATTTTCTTGCAAAAGACCTACTGATGAAAATGCAAATAAGGATAGCCAAAGAACTCTGAAAAAAAAAGTGAGAGTGGCTATCTCTATGACATATCTTGATTCATGAATAGACTTAAAAATCAGTGGAGATAAATATTCATAAATATTCCAGGTGCATAAGAAGAGGTAATGAGCAATAAAACTACATTGTGGATGCCATCTTTAATACCTGTGTTTATGACTGTGACATTCCTATCACAAAGATTAAAAAACTAATTTATTCTTCACATTCTATGGCAAGATAAAGTTCCAATGAAAGATAAATCTACATGGCAAAAAAGAAAACTTACATGTTCTGATAAGGTTAACTTTCACTGATTTTACCAGATTTTTCTAGTGTTTCTGAGGATGGACACATCCCCGGATTTCCCTACAATGACATTTTCAGGAATGTCACTACACCGACCCTCAATTTGAAAGTGGATAAAAATGTCTTCTCTGCTTCCTTCCTTAAGAAAGTAAAAATAAAGGACCTACACATGATCCCCAAATGCTTAGTCAAGTGATTAGTCTGCTAACTAGTGATCATCAACTGAGCAAAGGCACAGAATCTCATACCCACAGAAGCATAATGTCCAATCAGATAGGAAATTACTTCCTGAGGTCAGAACTTCATCTTTCAGATGTCATAAAATGTGAAAGATGAAGATGAAGCAATGCACAGGCTCTGCATTGCTCTGCAAACCTGCCCTACCACCTGGACTTAGCTCTGAGAACCTGACATCAGGCGACTGAAGAACATGTCATGGTACCCTGTTCTTCAACCAGATCCTGCCCTCGCTTAACGATCCCCTGCAGGGCCACTGAAACACTCTAGGATTTCTCCTGAAGCCATTTACCCCATACAGATATGCTTTTAGGTTTGGGTAGAAACATTGATCCTCACTGAGACCACTGCTCTCTCCAACCAGCTTCTCTAGAAGTATAATGTTCTAATCTCTCTTGTGTGTCCACATCTCAAGTCATCTCAATGTGCCAATTTAATCAATTTAGTAAAGTTGAAAGAGGAACAAGTAAGAAGCAGTCTATGCTGTGGACTAGATATAGGTTTCCTTTACCTGATTTTGTCTTTGATTTACCCAAATATTGGTTCATTTCTTTTCCTTTCTTTTTTTTTTTTGTGAGGAAGATTGGCCCTGAGCTAACATCTTTTGCCAATCCTCCTCTTTTTGCTGAGCAAGATCATCTCTGAGCTAACATCCATATCTATCTTCCTCCAATTTGTATATGGGAGGCTGCCACAGCATGGCTTGATGAGCAGTGCTTAGGTCTATGCCCAGGATCTGAACCTGCAAACCCCTGGGCTGCCGAAGAAGAATGTGTGAACTTAACTGCTACGCCACCAGGCTGGCCACCTAGATTCATTTCTTGATGGTTGGAAAAGAGAAGGAGGAGTCCCAGAACAAACAGGATGAAGAAAATGGAATCAATGCTGCACGGTATCCAGATTAAGCTCATCCATGAGATACTAACTCTACTGATAAAAAAGCAATAGTTCTGCATCATTGGAAGCACAGTGTTGACTTGGATGGATGGATGCTGGGAATGCATGCTCCTCACTAGAATTCTGTGCTTACATCACAGAGCAATGGAAGAGTCCAAAGAATGCTTAATAGTGAAGTAGGGGACCAAAGGAGAAGATGAATCCACAGTCTGTGCTGTTAGACCACCCTCTGGTCTAACCGATACTACCCCATCTTTGCCCAATATGGTCTTCCCACTCTTCTCTGAGCCTCCCTACTTTTCATGTCCATCCTCTTACCGTATCCTACTTGCATTTTGGAACAACTCTAGTTTTTCTGCTTATGTTAATCCACACATAACGCAAACATCAGATGTGTATATCATAACCTATTAGAAATCTCAAATCTGACTCTGCTAAATCCACGACCTTGAAAATCTTAAGTTTTCTTAATTCACTCTTTTTTTGAATTTTTGCTGATTCCTATGTTTTTGTACTCTCAGTATCTCCACTGTCCTCAATTTAGTCTTCCCTGCAACATCTGTCAACCTAGATGTAGACTCAAGTCTCTTCTCTGTCTCACAAAGAATTTAGCTCTTTAAAAGGCCTCAGCAAGTCCTATTGTCTTTATTAAATACACTATAAGCACTCTGCGAGAGAGACTCCAGAACACCTCATAGCAAACTATTTAATAAACCGTTGTAGTAAACACTTGTTCTTATAAAGTCCCTTCTGGGCTCCTCTGCCAGTGAAGATTCTTAGCTCTTTCCCTTCAAATTATGCAATATCACTCGTGGTTGATCACTCTCTGCTCTTTCTCAGGTTCACTTCCCCTCCCCATATTTTAAATCCTTTACCATTTTTATGGTGACAAAATACACAGAAGATAAAATTCACCATCTTAACCATTTTTAAATGTACTATTCAGTAGTATCAAATATATTCACATTGTGGTGCCACCATAACCACCACACAAATATTTGTAAATATAAGAAAAATGTTAGCCATTCTCACACTTTAGTATATGAAGGATCAATTATTTTCTAAGAAAATATATTACAGATATTCACTCAAAAATAAGGGAAAAAATTAGGGTATCCAATTTTAGCATACAAATTGAATATCAAAATTTCATTCTAAAATAGATGTGAATATTCTCTAAACATGTTAAGTCTCTTATAGTTCCTTTGTGATGTTAACTCTTCTAAAGAAGAAAAATAAGCCTGTTCACATCATTCCATTATACTCATAAATATGTATATAGACTTAAAAAGTAAGAAGACAGAACAATTTACCAAGATACAAGTTTTACTGAGAAATAGTCATTCCTTCCACCTCTTCCTTCCTTCTTCCTCCTCTTCCTCCAGACTTCATTCTCAGGTAAGATCAGCCTTGAGAAGTCTCTCTAGAGAGCTGAGATTTTGCCTTTTATGGCTTCAAATCACCATCCCTACACCTGGGCCACAACTACACAGATGGGGAAGAACTCAGCATGTGGAAAAATAGTCCTTTGCTATCCACTGGTACAGGAGAGATATATGCACAATAAACTCCTTCATAGAAATGAACAGGTCAGTTTTTCTACCCATTTCTTCAGAACACCTTTCTATCCTAGTGAATATGATATGTTATAAGGCAGCAGTGGGTATGTGGGCTAGACTGACTCTCCCCTTCAGGTCACAGACCCACAGTCTCTTCTAGTACCTGTTGACCACAGGGTTTCCAGGTGATGATGGAAACCTTTTTTCCTTTCTCTAGTACTTGAGTTTCCCAGTCTCCTCCCATTTCTGGGACCCGAATACTCAATCTCCTTTTCAAGCTCCGTTCTTAGAGCCAAGGGAACCCTCCCTATTGGAGAGATACTTTTAATCATAGCTATAAAATGCTTGACCTTCCACTCCCAAATGCATAGTGACTCTGTGTGTGCATTGGGGCAGGCAGGAAAATGGGGAGGACAGGCCAGTAGAGAGTAATTTGCATTGGTTGGAAGTAAGGGATGACCTGGATGGGGCAATGGCAGGCTTGCCCTTCTCACTCCTCCCCCTAAAGATTTCAGATGATCTTTCATACACCTGAACAAGAGAAATGTCTCTTCATGGTGATTAAAAATCACAATGATTTCAAGCACTTAATTCCTTTTTTTCTAGAAAATCACATTAAACTAACAAAAAGTGTAAATTTTAGAAGGCAATTATGGGCCTGGGAAACATGAAAGAGGGTCAGCTATAGAAACAGCTCTGAGGAATTTAACTATTATGAACAGATAGGCTGTGTAGGAACAAATCTCCACATCAATTCATACTATCTTTCAGAATTTGAAGAAGGGCAAAGAGAAATTGAGGGGAACATATAATGTGTTGAAGATCTGTGCTGTTGAAGGTCACAGCCCACTAATTTAACAGATCTCATAGGGGAAACAACCTATTGAAAACCATACTAAACGGATAAACTAGATTTTGACCATACACTTAAAAAATACTTTAAAAATTGGCATCCTTACCAAGTGCATATTGAAAATATGTAAAGGCTACGTGTTGTCAATATATAGTAGATAATAGAAAGGCATTGGGACCTCCTAATCTGAATCAGACACAATCAATTTAAATGAGAGCATAATTAGAAAATATATTTTAAATAACTTATTTTTTTTGTTTGTTTTTGAGGAAGATCAGCCCTAAGCTAACATCCATGCCAATCCTCCTCTTTTTGCTGAGGAGGACCAGCCCTGAGCTAACATCTATTGCCAATCCTCCTCCTTTTTTTTCCCTTTTTTTCTCCCCAAAGCCCCAGTAGATAGTTGTATGTCGTAGTTTCACATCCTTCTCGTTGCTGTATGAGGGATGCCGCCTCAGCATGGCCAGTATGTGGGATGCTGCCTCAGCATGGCCGCACAAGCAGTGCGTCGGTGCGCGCCCGGGATTGGAACCCGGGCAGCCAGTAGCGAAGGGCACACACCTAACCACTAAGCCACAGGGCCAGCCCTGAAAAACTTAATATTTTTGACTCTAAGCATCTGTTGCCTCACTCATTTTCCTGGTCAAGTTGTCCTGCATCAATTCTGTCCTCCTTCATCTCTTGCTCATCTGTCTTTTTTCTTGCTTTTCATTTTTCTTCTGCTTCCCTTGCAGGTCACTCTCTTTTTACTTCTTGTCTCTCCTAGTCCAAAGTACTCAATCCTCCATCCACTATTTTACCCTCTTTTTCCTCCTAGAATCTCCCTTACTCCATCTGTCTCCCTGGTTCTCCGTCTCTGGATCTTTTTCACTCCTCACCCTCACTGTCGACCTGGACATTCATAAGAATGGAATAATGTCCTCTGCTCAGGAAGAGCGCACTTTCCAGTGGGACCTGGGGAATATAAGCACCACCAGATTGTGAAGGGGAGGCCTGGGAGCAGCAAGTCCCAGACTGAGGAGGATGTGAGGATGGGGGCAACCAGGAGAGCCTGGAGTTCTGCAGAATCACATGATAGAGGGTGTGCACAACCTCCTGTGGTTGCACTTGTTGAGTGGCATGGCTTGTACTGCCCAAGAGGGGGGAGGCTGCTGAGGAGCAAAGGGCGAGAAGACAATTGAGATCTTCCCACTACACAGGGGCAGGAGGTGGGGGAGAGTGCGAAGGGTTTTAAGCAGGAAAACAATGATGTTGATGATTTTTACAGGGACAGAGGCAGAGAAAGTCTGGGTCTAAGACGCTAGTAGCTGTAGCTGAACTACCAGGCCTCAGAAAGTCTCATGACAATGCCTGAACTCACAGTACGGAATACTAGGGCACCACAAGGAGGGGCTTGACCTATAGAGGTAAAACTGTGTCATACAAGACTGACCTCCTTTTTACAGAATCTGCTTCCAGGTCTACAGAAAACTGTGCACACATGCGCAGGGTGGGCATTGATAAGGGGTGAGGACTGAATGAGAGCAGAACCTAGGCTTTCCCTGTGCCTCACCCTCTGGACACTTCAATCTGTGTAGGGTATTCCCCGGACTTGACTCTCCATCATCGACACTATTTGAATCTTTTGGTACACACTCGACCAAGGAGGCTCCCTCCCTATTTTAAGTTAAATAATTGAAAAACGTAAGTTCAAGCTCAGAGAGGTGTGCGTCACTTATATTGGAATCTGAGACACTGTCTTCCTAACAAATTGAAAAGCATCTAAGTCAAATATCTATGTGAGTCTAGGGGAAATGTGTCTGGCCAATGACTGCCAACCATGATGGTAGCTAGAGGCCCTGTCACATTGTGGGGGATCGATACATGGCAGCTATTGGATCTGGAAACCTCTCAATCTCAGGCAATAAGGACAGCATATTTACCTAAGGAGGAGCAAGATTTGTCTGTGTAGGTGATGGAAAGTAAAATGAGAAATGCAAATTTCTGCCTGTGTAGAATGTACAGACCGAATTTACTCTCATAAAAACATAATGCAATTTCTGTTTTCCGTTTACCCAAGAGGCAGAGACACAGCCCTGGACCCAGGTTCAGGCACATCCTGGTGAGGATCTGAAGAGTGAGGTAGAAGGTTGAAACAGAGGTTTAAAAGAATCAAAATTGCTGCTTGTGTGTAAAAAAATCACTTTTCTTTCTGTGAACCTAATTTGATGTTCTAGCCTACATGTCTTGAGATGAATTAAAAATTCAATTCTACCAAGAAACAAAAAAAATAGAAGAGTTAACACAATATTGAAGAAGAAGAAAGCCAGTGAACTGACACAATCCTACTTCACATCTTAACATAAAATGACTGTAATCAAGACAGTGTGACACTGATGAGAGAACAGACAAGTAGATCAATGGAATACAGTAGTGAGACCAGAAACAGACCCACATGAAGACAGTCAACTAATCTTTGACAAATGAGCCAAGTCAATTCAATGAAGAAAGATTAGCCTTTTTAATACAAGGTCCGAGAACAAACAGACATTCACACACGCTCATACACACAAAATGAATCCAGATCTTACAACTTTTATAAAAAATGAACTAAAATGGATCATAGACGTAAATGTAAAATATGAAACTATAAAACCATTAGAAGGAGACATAGTTGAAATTGTAGGTGATCTTGGATTTGGAGATAACTTTTCATTTCTTCTACAACTTCATTGAGAGATGATTGACAAACAAATATTTTATATATTTGGGTTCTGTAACGTGATATTTTTAAGTTGTACTATATGATGATAACTTCTTAGATACAAGACCAAACACATAATCCATTAAAGGAAAAAAAAAATTGATCAGATGCACCTCATTAAAATACAGAATACACTCTGTGAGAGAAAATGGCTAAAGAATGAAAATGCAAGCCACAGAGGGAGAGAAAATCATAGCAAAAACATGTCTGGTAAATGACTGATATCAAAAATATGAAAAGAAATCTTAAAACTCAACCATAAGGGAAAAAATACAATTTAAAAATGGGCTATATATCTGGACAGACAGCTCACCAAGGAAGACATACAGATGGGAAATAGGCATGGGAAAATATACTTAAAATTATATGTGATTAGGAAATTGCAAATTAAAACACAATGCCATGACACGTTTATTAGAATGGCTGAAATCCCAACACTGACAATGTCAAATGCTGAGGAAGTTATAGAACAACAGGGACTCTCATTCATCGCTGGTGGGAGTGGAGAATGATACAGCCACTTCAGAAGACAGATTGGCAGCTTCTTACATAAAAAAGTACTCTTCCATATAATCCAGCAATTGTAGTTCTTAGTATTTACCTGAAAACATTTGAAAAATTACGTCTACACAAAAATACGCACAGGGATGTTTATCGCATCTTTATTAAGAATTGCCAAAACTTAGAGTCAACTAAGATGCCTTTGTAGGAGAATAGCTTTAAAAAAACTGTAATACATCTGCTAAATAATAGAATGTCATTCAGCAATAAAAGAGAAAAAAGCAAACATATAACAAAATTCAATATCCTTTCATGATAATAACACTCAACAAATTGGATATAGAAGGAATGTACTCAAAATAATAAAGGCCATATATGAGAAGCCCACAATTAACACCATACCCCACAATGAAAACGGATGTTTTTGTTCTAAGATCAGGAATAGACAAGGATGCCCACTCCCTCCAATTCTACATAATACTGGAAGTCCCAGCCAGAGCAATTAAACAAGAAAAAGAAATAAAAGCATACAAATCAGGGCGTCAATCAGCCGCACCAGTGGAGCCCAGTGGAGTCCAGCCCCTCTCTGCTGCCTGCTCTGAGGCTCGCTCCTTCCCCTGGCATCAGTCAACCCCCCACCACGTGCCCGGTGGGTAGAACACCCTGGAACCTCCACGCCCATGGCCACTAGGCTGAGGAGGGCCTTCTTCACCTCCCGTTCTTCCTACTCAACCCACACAGATGACGAGGGCATGCCGGCACTTGTGAGCATGCTGCTGTCTGCAGGAGAGTGAAGTCAGCATCATGGCGGAGTGAGCTTTCCCATAAACTCTTCCCCCGATAAGATACAACAAAAGGACAGTCACAGATCAACAACGGACTCCAAGACAGCGAAAAGCAAGATCGGAAAGTTCCACACTGCCACACATCTGAGAGTGGAACATGCTGGGCCCCTGGAACTAGTGGGGAGAGGTAAGGAGAACTCCTCTTCCTCCCCATCAGATCAACAATTCCAGTCTGCGCGGCTCTCAGGGAGGGGGCAGGGGCAGCCCTCTGAGGAGAAACCATAACTCTTTGTGTTCTCTCAGTCAGTGGGAAACTCCCACACAGAGGACTCAGAACTGCTACAGGGGTACCATCAACATCTGAGCACCCCAGGAGAGAAGATAATGAGAGGTGAGCGAGAAGCCCCCATGCCAGGGACCCAGTGGGCAAAAGAGAGAGCCACCTCTCCCCGCATGCCAGACACTGCAGCTCAGCCAACCAGACCAGACCAAGCGGCCTGCAGATTCCAGCTAACATCCAGGGCAGAGCACAAGGTCTCAGATTACAGAGCCCTTAACCCCCACGTGGTGGTGCCAGGTGGAAATCGCAACCAGATACTTCCACAGTGAGGAAAAACAAAGCCAATGTGGGAACCACAATGCAAAGTTATATGAAATCACCAAACCAGAAGGAAAATGACAAGCACCCAGAAAGCAACCCTGAAGACACAGAAATCCATAACCTAAACAACAGAGATTTCAAAATAGCTGTCATAAAAAACTCAATGAAATATGAGATAACACAAACAATTCAATGAGATTAGGAGTTTCTTCACAAACGAGATTGAAATCATAAAGAAAAACCAATCAGTCCTGATGGAGATGAAGAACACAATGGAAGAGATAAAGGAGAATCTGGAATCTTTAAAGAACAGACCTGACAATATGGAGGAAAGAATTAGCATTATAGAGGATAGGAATACTGATATGTTCCAGATGGAAGAGGAGAGAGAACTAACACTAAAAAGAAATGAAGAAAGTCTCCGAAAAATATCTGACTCTATTAGGAAATGTAATATAAGAATTATAGGTATTCCTGAGGGAGAAGAGAGGGAAAGAGGAACAGAGAGCCTATTCAAAGAAATAATAGCTGAGAACTTCCCAAATCTGGGGAAGAAGCAGGAAATATCAGTAAGTGAAGCCAATAAGTTGTCTAAAATGTCAACGGGCAAAGTCCCACTCCAGGACATGTAGTGGTATGGCTGGCTCAAGTCAATGACAAAGAGACAATATTAAGGGTAGCTAGACAAAAACAAAAAATAAAGTACAAAGGAACTCCCATCATCCCATTTTGTACATCCCATGGGATGTACAAAAGAACATCCCATTTCTGTGGATTTCTCAACAGAAATTTTACAGGCTAGGAGAGACTGGAATGATATATTCAAAATCCTGAAAGACAAAAACTTTCAGCCAAGAATACTCTATCCAGCAAAAATATCCTTCAAATATGGTGGAGAAATAGTAACTTTCCCAGATAAACAAAAGCTAAGGGAGTTCATGGCCACGAGACCCCCACTACAGTAATACTCAAGAAGGCCTTCAGGCCTGACAAAAAGAAAAGAAAGGGAATAAAAAGCTTGGAGCAAGGAGAAAAATAGGTAGACAAAATCAGAAAAATAGTAGATCTTTACCAGAATAGGTTAGCAACCACATAAATACCAAAATCAAAGATCAGAGGAAGGATTTCACCAAAAATAAATATAACCTCATCACTGTAAACACACACCCACAACACAAGATAGAATAAGGTATAACAAGAACGACTTAGAAGGGGAAGAGGAAAGTGATTGAATTGACTTAGTAGAAGGAAATAAGAGGCCATCAGATAACGGACTATCTCATACACAAGATGTTTTATACAAACCTCAAGGTAACCACTAAACAAATAATCAAAACAAAATCACATGTGATAACAAAGATAAAACTAGAAGAGTCATAAGACAGAACAACCAAACTGAATTGGCGGCCCCAAACAAATGGGACAAGAAACAAAGGAAATGGAAAAGAACCAGAAAATAAGTGACAAAATAGCAACATTAAGCCCTCATATATCAATAATTACCCTAAATATAAATGGATTAAACTCTCCAATCAAAAGATACAGAGTGGCAGGATGGATTAAAAAGCAAGACCCAACAATATGCTGACTCCAGGAAACACATCTCAGCTCTAAAGACAAGCACAGGCTCAGAGTGAAAGGATGGAAGACAATACTCCAAGCTAACAGCAAACAAAAGAAAGCAGATGTTGCCATACTCATATCAGACAAAGTAGACTTCAAGATAAAACAGGTTAAGAGAGACAATGAAGGGCAATATATAATGATAAAAGGGACACTCCACCAAAAAGACAAATCAAATATAAATATATATGCACCCAACATAGGAGCACCAATGTACATAAAGCAGCTACTAACAAACCTAAAAGGAGACATTAACAACAACACAATAATAATAGGGGATCTTAATACCCCAATTACATCAATGGATAGATCATTCAGACAAAAAGTCAACAAAGAAATAGTGGACTTAAACGAAAAACTGGACCTGATGGACCTAGTAGACATATACAGAGCACTCCATCCAAAAACAGCTGAGTACACATTCTTCTCAAGTGCACATGGAACATTCTCAAGGATAGACCATATGTTGGGAAACAAAGCAAGCCTCAATAAATTTAAGAAGGTTGAAATCATAACAGGCATCTTTTCAGACCATAAGGCTATGAAACTGGAAATGAACGAGGAAAAAAGACAACTGGGAGAGTGACAAAAATGTGGAGATTAAACAACATGCCACTGGACAACTGTAGGATCATTGATGAAATTAAAGGAGAAATCAAAAACTATTTGGAAACAAACGAAAATGAAAATATGCCATACCAAATGATATGGGATGCAGCAAAAGTGGTCCTGAGAGGGAAACTCATAGCAATACAAGCCCACCTTAACAAAGAAGAAAAAGCCCAAATAAGCAACCTCATATTACACCTAGCAGAACTAGAAAAAGAAGAACAAACAAAGCCCAAAGTCAGCAGAAGGAGAGAAATAATAAAAATCAGAGCAAAAATAAAAGAAATTGAGAACAAAAAAACAGTAGAATGGATTAATGAAACAAAGAGTTGGTTCTTTGAGAAGATGAACAAAATTGACAAACCCTTAGCCAGATTTACTAAGAAAAATAGAGAAAAGGCTCAAGTGAATAAAATTAGAAATGAAAGAGGAGAAATTACAACGGATACCACGGAAATACAGAGGATTATAAGAGAATACTATGAGAAATTATATGCCAACAAATTGGACAATCTAGAAGAAATGGATAAATTCTGAGACTCATACAACCTCCCAAACCTGAACCAAGAAGAAATGAAGAATCTGAATAGACCAATCAAAAGTAAAGTGATTGAAATAGTAATAAAAAACGTCCCAAAAAATAAAAGTCCAGGACCAGATGGCTTCTCCAGTGAATTTTACCAAACATTCAAAGAAGATTTAATACCCATCCTTCTCAAAGTATTCCAAAAAATAGAGGAAGATGGAACACCTCTTAACTCATTCTACAAGGCCAAAATAACCCTGATACCAAAACCAGACAAAGACAATACAAAGAAAGAAAATTACAGGCCAATATCGCTGATGAACATAGATGCAAAAATCCTAAACAAAATACTGTCAAACTGAATACAGCAATACATTAAAAAGATCATACACCATGATCAAGTGGGATGTATACCAGGGACGCAAGAATGGTTCAACAACCGCAAATCAATCAACATGATACACCATATCAACAAAACAAAGAATAGAAATCACATGGTCATCTCAATAGATCCAGAGAAGGCATTTGACAAGATACAACATCCATTTATGATAAAAACTCTCAACAAAATGGGAATAGAAGGAAAGTACCTCAACATAATAAAGGATATTTATGACAAACCCACAGCCAACATCATACTCAATGGGGAAAGACTGAAAGCCATTCCTCTGAGAACAGGAACGAGGCAGGGCTGCCCACTCTCACCACTCCTATTCAACATAGTACTGGAGGTTTCGGCCAGAGCATTTAGGCAAGAAAAAGGAAAAAAAGGAACCCAAATAGGCAACAAAGAAGTGAAACTCTCACTATTTGCAGATGACATGATTTTATATATAGAAAACCCTAAAGAATCCATTGGAAAACTATTAGAAATAATAAACAACTACAGCAAAGTCGCAGGGTAAAAAATCAATCTACAAAAATCAGTTGCATTTCTGTATGCTAATAATGAACTAAGAGAAAGAGAGTTCAAAAAGATAATACTATTTACAATTGCATCAAAAAGAATAAAATACCTAGGAACAAATCTTACCAAGGAGGTGAAAGACCTAGACAATGAAAACTACAAGACATTATTGAAAGAAATCGATGATGACATAAAGAAATGGAAAAATATCCCATGCACGTGGATTGGAAGAATAAACATAGTTGAAATGTTTAGATTACCTAAAGCAATCTACAGATTCAATGCAATCACAATCAGAATCCCAATGACATTCTTCATGGACATAGAAAAAAGAATACTAAAATTCATATGGGGCAACAAAAGTCCCTGAATAGCTAAAGCAATCCTAAGAAAAAAGAACAAAGCTGGAGGCATCACAATACCTGACTTCAAAACATACTACAAAACAATAGTAATCAAAACAGCATGGTACTGGTACAAAAACAGACACACAGATCAGTGGAAGAGAACTGAAAGCCCAGAAATAAAACCACACGTATACGGACAGCTAATTTTCAACAAAGGAGCTAAGAACATACAATGGAGAAAGGAAAGTCTCTTCAATAAATGGTGTTGGGAAAACTGGACAGCCACATGCAAAAGAATGAAAGTGGACCATGTGCTATCGCCATTCACAAAAATTAACTCAAAATGGATCAGAGACCTGAAGGTGAGACCTGAAACTGTAAAACTCATAGAAGAAAATATAGGCAACACACTATTTGACATTGGTCATAAAGGAATCTTTTTGGATGACATGCCTACCCAGACTAGGGAAACTAAAGAAAAAATAAGTAAGTGGGACTTTATCAGATAAAAGAGCTTCCACAAGACAAATGAAACCAGAATCAAGATGAACAGACAACTCACCAGCTGGGAGAAAATATTTGCAAAACATACATCTGACAAGGGGTTGATCTCCATAATATATAAAGAACTCACACAATTGAACAACAAAAAAACAAACAACCGATCAAAAAATGGGCAGAGGAAATGAACAGACACTTCTCCAAGGAAGATATACAGATGGCCAATAGGCAGATGAAAAGATGCTCAACATCACTAATCATCAGGGAAATGCATATCAAAACAACACTAAGATATCACCTCATGCCCATTAGAATGGCTATAATCACCAAGACAAAAAACAAGAAATGTTGGAGAGGATGTGGAGAAACAGGAACCCTCATACACAGCTGGTGGGAATGCAAACTGGTGCAACCTCTATGGAAAACTGTATGGAGATCCCTCAAATAATTAAAAATAGAAATACTCTATGATCCAGCTATCTCACTGCTGGGAATCTATCCAACGAACCTGAAATCAACAATCCAAAGAGGTTTATGCACCCCTATGTTCATTGCAGCATTATTCACTGTAGCCAAGAAATGGAAGCAACCTAAGTGTCCCTCAACTGATGATTGGATCAAGAAGATGTGGTCTATATATACAATGGAATACTACTCAGCCATAAAAAAGACAAAATTGTCCCATTTGCAACAACATGGATGGGGCTGGAGGGTATTATGATCTCACTTATATGTGGAATATAAACGAACACATGGACAGAGAAAACTGTATTGTGATTACCAGGGCCAATGTTTGTAGCGGGTGGGCACAAGGGGTGAAGGGAGTCATATATATGGTGATGGACAAACAAAAATGTGCAACCCAAAATTTCATAATGTTATAAGCTATTAAAACATCAATAATCACCCCCAAATAAAGCATACAAATAAGAAAGAAAGAAGTAAAATTATCTTTGTTTGCTGATGGCACGACCATATGTATATAGAAATCCCTAAATATTACACACACTTTCACACACACAGAACCATTAAAACTAAAAAACAAATTCAGCAAAGTTACAGGATACAAAATCAACATACAAAAATCAGGTGCATTTCTATACACTAACAATGAATATTCCAAAAAGTAAATTAGGAAAACAATCTCCTTTACTATCGCAACAAGAAGAATAAAATACTTAAGGATAAACTTAACCCAGGGAGTAAAAACCTTGGACACTGAAAACCACAAAATATTACTGCTAGAAATTAATGAGAAAAAAAATAAAAAGATGTCCAGCATTCATGTATTGGAACACATAACATTATTAAAATGTCCATACAACCAAAAGAAATCTACAGATTCAATGCAGTTACTCTCAAAATCTTGAAGGCATTTATTTAAAGAAACAGAAAAAACTATCCTAAAGTTTCTATGGAACCACAAAGGACTCAAATAGCCAAAATAATCTTGAGAAAGAAGAACAAAGCTGTAGGCATTATATTTTCTTATATCAAAACATACTTCAACCTATCGTAATCAAGCAGTATGATTCTGGCATAGAGGTAGGTAGGTAGATAGATAGATAGATAGATAGATAGATAGATAGATAGATAGATAGATAGATGGAAAGATAGGTAGAGAGAGGAAGAGAATAGAGAAACCACAAATAAACCCACCTTTATATGGTCAACTGATAATCAATAAGGGTGCCCGACTACAAAATGGGAAAAAAATACTCTAACAAATGATGTCAGGAAAATTAGATATTCTTGCAAAAAATGGAATTAGACCCTTATCTTACACTATAAATAATTATAAACTCAAAACAGATGAAATATTTATTTTTATTTATTTTTGATTTTTTTCTTTATATTTTTTTTATTACAGTCACATTGGTTTACAACATTATATAAATTTCAGGTGTACCTCATTATACTTCTATTTCTGCATAGATTATATCACGTTCACCACCCAAATACTAATTACAATCCTTCACCACACACAAAAAAGAGACACAGATAAATGGAATAGAATCGAGAGCCCAGAAATAAATCCACATATCTATGGACAGCTAATATTTGACAAAGGAGCCAAGAACATAAAGTGGAGAAAGGAAAGTCTCTTCAACAAATGGTGTTGGGAAAACTAGATAGCCACATGCAAAACAATGAAAGTAGACCATTATCTTACACCATACACAAAAATTACCTCAAAATGGATTAAAGACTTGAATGTAAGACCTGAAACCATGAAACTTCTAGAAAAACATAGGAAGTATGCTCTTTGACATCGGTCTTGGCAACATATTTTCAAGTACCATGTCTGACCAGGTAAGAGAAATAATAGAAAAAATAAACAAATTGGACTACATCAAACTAAAAAGCTTCTACACAGCAAAGGAAACCATCAACAAAACAAAAGACAACCTAACAATTGGGAGAAGATATTTGCAAACCATATATCTGATAAGGGGTTAATCTCCAAAATATACAAAGAACTCATACTTCTCAACAACAACACAACAGCCCAGTTGAAAAATGGGCAAAAGACCTGAATAGACATTTCTCCAAAGAAGATATACAGATGGCCAACAGGCACATGAAAATATGTTCAACATCATTGACTATCAGGGAAATGCAAATCAAAACTACAATAAGATATCACCTCACACACATCAGAATGGCTATAATTAACAAGACAGGAAATAACGAGTGTTGGAGAGGATGTGGAGAGAAGGCAACTCTCATACATTGCTGGTGGGTGTGCAAACTGGTGCAGCCACTATGGAAAACAATATGGAGATTCCTCAAAAAATTAAGGATAGAACTGCCATACGATCCAGCTATTCCACATCTGGGTATTTATCCTAAGAACGTGAAAACACCAATGCCTAAAGATACATGCCCCTCTCTGCTCATTACAGCATTATTCACAATAGCCAAGTCTTGGAAGCAACCTAAGTGCCCATCAAGGGACGAATGGATAAAGAAGATGTGGTATATATACACAACGGAATACTACTCAGCCATAAGAAATGGAATCCAAACACTTGTGACCACATGGATGGACATTGAAGGTATTATGCAAAGTGAAATAAGTCAGAGGGAGAAGGTCAAATACTGTATGATCTCACTCCTAAGTAGAAGATAAAAACAACAACAAACAAACACATAGAGACAGAGATTGGGTTGTTGATTACCAGATGAAATATTTAAACATGAGACCTGAAAGTATAGAACAAATAGAAGAAAACGTAGGAGAAACCTTCATGACACTGGATTTGTCAAGGGTTTCTTCAATAGAACAACAGAAGCTCAGGAAACAAAAGCAAAAATGAACAAGTGGGACTACATCAAAATAAAAAGTTCTACACATCAAAGGAAACCATCAACTTAATAAAACACAACGTGCATAGTGGATATTGCAAGATATTGATTTAGTGTTAAACCCTAAAACATGAAAGAAACACCGATAACTTCATGACAAAAAATGACAATAAGCTAAAATTAAAAAATGAAATTAAAAAATGAAAAGAGGACTTGAAGGAAATTTATCAAAAGAAGATAAACAGATGGCCAATGGTATAGGAAAAGATGCTCAACATCACTAATCATCAAGGAGATGCAAATCAAAATGTAAACTCACTGAGATATCACCACACACTTGTGAGGATGGCCGGGAAAAACAAAAACAAAACAAAACAGAAACTAATAAACGATAGCAAGGATGTGGACAAATTGACTCCCTTGTGCACTTTTGATAGGAATGTGATATGGTGCAGCCACTACAGAAAACACGATAAAGTTTCCTCATAAAATTAAAAATAGAAGTACCATATGATCCAGCTATCCTACATCTGAGTGTTTATGCAAAATTATTGTGATCAGGATCTCAAGGAGATATTTGCACTACCAAGTTCATAGCAGCATCACTCACCATAGCCTCATGGTGGAGAGAACCTAAATGTCTATCAACAAAAGAATGGATAAAGAAAATTGGTATATACGTATATGGTATATATGTACAATGGAAAGTTAGTCACGCATAAAAAGGAAGAAAATCCTGTCATATGCTACAGCATGGTTGAGCCTTTAAGAATTGTGCTCAGTGAAACATGCCAATCGTGGGACAAACACTGCATGATTCCCCTTCTATGAGTTATCTAAAGTAGTCAAAGTCAAAGAAACAGAAAGTAGATGATTGCCAGGGGCTGATGGAAGGGGAATGGTGAGCTACTGTTCAATAGATTGGGAGTTTCAGTCACGCAAGATGAAAAATTTACAGAGTTCTGTTGTATAATATTACTCTTATAATGAACAATATTACATGATATAATAAAAAATTGGCTAAGAAAGTAAATCTGATGTTATGAGTTTTTTATCACAATAAAAACATTTTTCCCACTTACAACAATGGATAGATCATCCAGACAAAAAGTCAATAAAGAAATAATAGACTTAAATGAAAAACTGGATGAGATGGACCTAGTAGACATATGCAGAGCACTCCATCCAAAAACAGCTGACTACACATTCTTCTCAAGCACGCATGGAACATTCTCTAGGATAGACCATATGTTGGGAAACAAAGCAAGCCTCAATAAATTTAAGAAGATTGAAATCATAACAAGCATCTTTTCAGACCATAAGGCTATGAAACTGGAAATGAACCATGAAAAAAAAACTGGGAAAATGACAAAAATGTGGAGATTAAACAACATGCTACTGAACAACCAATGGATCATTGATGAAATTAAAGGAGAAATCAAAAACTATCTGGAAACAAGCGAAAATTATAATATGTCATATCAAACCATATGGGATGCAGCAAAAGCGGTCCTGAGAGGGAAACTCATAGCGATACAAGCCCACCTTAACAAAGAAGAAAAAGCCCAAATAGGCAACCTTAAAGTACACCTAGCAGAACTAGAAAAAGAAGAACAAACAAAGCCCAAAGCCAGCAGAAGGAGAGAAATAATAAAAATCAGAGCAGAAATAAATGAAATTGAGACCAAAAAAACAGTAGAAAGGATTAATGAAACAAAGAGTTGGTTCTTCGAGAAGATAAACAAAATCGACAAACCCTTAGCCAGGCTTACTAAGAAAAAAAGAGAAAAGGCTCAAGTAAATAAAATTAGAAATGAAAGAGGAGAAATTACAACGGATACCACGGAAATACAGAGGATTATAAGAGAATACTATGAGAAATTATATGCCAACAAATTGGACAATCTAGAAGAAATGGATAAATTCTTAAACTTATACAACCTCCCAAACCTGAACCAAGAAGAAATGGAGAATCTGAATAGACCAATAACAAGTAAAGAGATTGAAATAGTAATCAAAAACGTCCCAAAAAATAAAAGTCCAGGACCAGATGGCTTCTCCAGTGAATTTTACCAAACATTCAAAGAAGATTTAATACCCATCCTTCTCAAACTATTCTAAAAAATAAAGGAAGATGGAACACTTCCTAAATCATTCTACGAGGCCAACATCACCATGATACCAAAACCAAAGACAATACAAAGAAAGAAAATTACAGGCCAATATTGCTGATGAACATGATGCAAAAATCCTCAACAAAATATTGGCAAACCAAATACAACAATACATTAAAAAGATCATACACCATGATTAAGTGGGATTTATACCAGGGACGCAGGGATGGTTCAACATCCGCAAATCAATCAACGTGATACATCACATCAACAAAACAAAGAATAAAAACCACATGATCATCTCAATAGATGCAGAGAAGGCATTTGACAAGATACAACATCCATTTATGATAAAAACTCTCAACAAAATGGGAATAGAAGGAAAGTACCTCAACATAATAAAGGCCATATATGACAAACCCACAGCCAACATCATACTCAACGGGGAAAGACTGAAAGCCATTCCTCTGAGAACAGGAACGAGGCAGGGCTGCCCACTCTCACCACTCCTGTTCAACATAGTACTGGAGGTTTTGGCCAGAGCAATTAGGCAAGAAAAAGGAATAAAAGGAATCCAAATAGGTAACGAAGAAGTGAAACTCTCACTATTTGCAGATGACATGATTGTATATATAGAAAACCCTAAAGAATCTGTTGGAAAACTATTAGAAACAATCAACAACTACAGCAAAGTTGCAGGGTACAAAATCAATCTACAAAAATCAGTTGCATTTCTATATGCTAATAATGAACTAACAGAAAGAGAGCTCAAAAAGATAATACCATTTACAATTGCATCAAAAAATAAAATACCTAGGAATAAATCTTACCAAGGAGGTGAAGGACCTATACAATGAGAACTACAAGACATTATTGAAAGAAATCCATGATGACATAAAGAAATGGAAAGATATCCCATGCACGTGGATTGAGAGAATAAACATAGTTAAAATGTCTACATGACCTAAAGCAATCTACAGATTCAATGCAGTCCCAATCAGAATCCCAATGACATTCTTCACAGAAATAGAAAAAAGAATACTAAAATTTATATGGGGCAACAAAAGACCCCGAATAGCTAAAGAAATCCTAAGAAAAAAGAACAAAGCAGGAGGCATCACAATCCCTGACTTCAAAACATACTACAAAGCAATAGTAATCAAAACAGCATGGTACTGGTACAAAAACAGACACACAGATCAATGGAACAGAATTGAAAGCCCAGAAATAAAACCACACATATACGGACAGCTAATTTTCGACAAAGGTGCTAAGAACATGCAATGGAGAAAGGAAAGTCTCTTCAATAAATGGTGTTGGGAAAACTGGACAGCCACATGCAAAAGAATGAAAGTGGACCATGTGCTATCGCCATTCACAAAAATTAACTCAAAATGGATCAGAGACCTGAAGGTGAGACCTGAAACTATAAAACTCATAGAAGAAAATAGAGGCAACACACTATTTGACATTGGTTTTAAAGGAATCTTTTCGGATGATGTGCCTACCCAGACTAGGGAAACTAAAGAAAAAATAAACAAGTGGGACTTTATCAGATAAAATAGCTTCCACAAGACAAATGAAACCAGAATCAAGATGAACAGACAACCAACCAGCTGGGACAGAATATTTGCAAAACATACATCTGACAAGGGGTTGATCTCCATAATATATAAAGAACTCACACAACTGAACAACAAAGAAACAAACAACTCGATCAAAAAATGGGCAGAGGAAATGAAGAGACACTTCTCCAAGGAAGATATACAGATGGCCAATAGGCAGATGAAAAGATGCTCAACATCACTAATCATCAGGGAAATGCAAATCAAAACAACACTAAGATACCACCTCACGCCCGTTAGAATGGCTATAATCACCAAGACAAAAAACAACAAATGTTGGAGAGGATGTGGAGAAACAGGAACCCTCATACACAGCTGGTGGGAATGCAAATTGGTGCAGCCTCTATGGAAAACGGTATGGAGATTCCTCAAAGAATTAAAAATAGAGATGCCTTATGATCCAGCCATCCCACTACTGGGAATCTACCCAACGCGCCTGAAATCAACAATCCAAAGAGGCTTATGCACCCCTATGTTCATTGCAGCATTATTCACCATAGCCAAGAAGTGGAAGCAACCTAAGTGTCCCTCGACTGACAATTGGATTAAGAAAATGTGGTATATATATACAATGGAATACTACTCAGCCATAAAAAAAGACAAAATCGTCCCATTTGCAACAACATGGATGGGCCTGGAGCATATTATGTTAAGTGAAATAAGCCAGAAAGAGAAAGACAAACACTGTATGATCTCACTCATATGTGGAATATAAACCAACACATGGACAGAGAAAACTGGACTGTGGTTACCAGGGGCAGTGGGGGTGGGGGGTGGGCACAAGGGGTGAAGGGAGTCATATATATGGTGATGGACAAACAAAAATGTACAACCCAAAATTTCACAATGTTAGAAACCATTAAAACATCAATAAAAAAACATATATATATTTTTCACTACTATCCTTATTTTTTAATGGAAATTTCTCTACACTTTGGTCTATTTGTGATTTTATAATTCCAAGGTCAGTCTGTTGATAATAACACATTGATTTAATTACAGATGCTTTATCATTTAATTTAATATATTTTATAACTCACCAATCTCAAGTTATATATGTATATATACAGATATACATTCATAAAATTTACCTTCCTGTTACGGAAAATGTCTGTGTTTCTCAAAATTCATATATTGAAGGCCTAACACCAAGTGTGATAATATGTGAGATGGGATTATTGGGAGATGGAGACAGTTTGGGTTAGATGAAGTCATGGGGGTGGGGGACACCAGAGAGCTTGCTTTCTCTCTGACGTGAAAACACAGCAAGAAGACTGCTCTCCGCAAGACAGCAGGAGAGCCCTCACAAGGAACCAAGATAGCTTGCACCTTGATCGTGAACTACTCAGCCTCCAGTACTGTAAGAAATACATTTCTGTGGTTTAAGCAGTCCAGTTAATGGGTTTTTTGTTGTTGTTTTTATGGCAACCTGAGCAGACAAACACACTACCCAAGGAAATGGTTGGATGTTACCTTTTCTTCAAATCTGCATTATTTATATAAGGAATGCTTGATAATTGTCTTCATATAGGCTTTGCCCATTTCTTGTTGGTTTTCCTCTTATTTGATTTTATATTTTTAATTGCACTCTTCCTTTTATAGTACCTTGGAACTGATTGTAATGTGTACATATGAAGACTTGTGTGCTATATATTCATGTTAGTATCAATTAGATAATTTTATTGTTTTATTTTTGTAATACATTTTTCCACTGCTTCTTTGGGCTTTCCAAATATATGTCCATATGCTCTGCAAACAAAGATAATTTTACTGCTTTATTTCCTAAAGTTAAATGCCTTTACTGATACCTCCAATAAAGTGCTGAATAATATAGGCAATACTGGTCTCATAGTGTTCTTTCTGATGTTAGTGGGAATTAATGTGTTGTTTTTTTACAGGTAAGATTGTGTTGGGGCTCAATGACATTTTTTATCAGGTTGAGTACATATCTGCTACTACATATCCGCTACTATCTTGTGTCGTTTTCTACCATCAACAACTTAGAATGTTGCCAAGTTGCTTTGCTTGCGTCTGTCAAGTTGATCATATCTCTTTCTCCCTAACTTTACAAAGTAATTAGTTATACTAAAATATTTCCTAGTAGTTAAATCACTGTAGTCCTGGTAAAAGTTGCACTTGATCTTGCTATATCTTTTAAGGTTGCCGATATTGCTAATACAATATTTAATGATGGATTCCAAAGCATATGAGAGATTTGTCAAACATATTTGTGATGTTTTTTGTAAATCATTTGCAAGCATTATTCCTCAATTCTGTTGAGTGCCTGGAGAGCATGAGTTTTTCCAATAATTAAGAGTAATAGAATGTTACTGATAAAGCGTATCGTGTAGTGCAATTTTTATGATGGAGCTCTTTGTTAAATATACCGTTTTCTTCTATGGATAGTGTTCAGCTCAGAGTTTCTACCTTTTCTTGCATCAGTATTTTAAAAATGTGTATTCCTAGAAAATATACAGATCAATTATACTTCCCAATTACACTGATTCTACAATGATCTCTAATGAGTTTTCACATGAGTTCCAACCATCATGTTCTTTTTTCCACTCTTATCTTCTTGAAAATGGCTTCTCAAGCCATTTGTATCCTTCCATGCCTACGCTCATAGAGTTCCTTATTCTACAATTCAGGAGACTGGGGATAAACATATAATTACATTTTGGGGTAAATGAACTTTTCAGGAAGCACAGGATCCAATTAAACACATGTGCTTCAGTGTGATTCCCCTTTCTGTCAGATCTCAACATTTTCTGCTTCCACTACATGAGACCCCGTCTGTCTCCAGGTATTATGGAAAAGGAAAAGTCTCTCACAAACACAACCTGTCTCTTTGGAGCTGCTCACTGGAAACCTCTAATTGTTTCCAGGAATCCGGAACTTGAAGAAAGTTTTTTGTTTTTTTTTTGATTCGTCTCAACTGTATAATTGTGCAGTGTCATTGAAACTACAAATGAAGTAATAATGGCATTATTTCTGTGGGGAGATGAGGTCACAGAATCACAGGTCCATTCTATAGAGTCTGGCTGCCTCCCTCACACACAAGCAAAGACTGTCATGACTGTCACCTGAGCCCACCTTCCTGGCAGCTGAAACGAGTTGGGTGAGTCTGTTCTATTTCAGTCTGAGAGACAGTCTATAAGGCAATGAGGCAGATCAGGGTCGGTTCTCATTTCTGGAAAAGGGGTATTTCTGGAGTATAAAGTGGTCAATGCCAAAGCTTTCTGGAAGCCCCCTTCCTTGGGCACTGGAAGAGCTTTGGAAAGTCCCCAGAGGTCCAAGACTTTATATCAATCTCTAACTGTTGTATTTTAACATGATTCTCACTAATGATGGTTGTTAGAGTTTGCTCTAAGCTGTCATAAATTCTTACTTCTATGATTCTTAACACTGTCATTCATCTATTAATCTGCTATTCAATATACTCAACAGAGATTACAGAGAAATTTTCACTTTTAGTATAGTTATTTCACTGAAAGTTATGTACATATGGTGAGTTTGAGCTAATCGAATCATCCGTCTCTCTGCATAAACAATGGGACTAAGTGGCAATTGCTGAAAATGAGTTAATTTTCTCTAACTCGAGGTTGATTTGCTTAATAGAGATGGTAATCATGTCTCTTCTGAAAATGACTGTATTCTGTTTTTCAAGATGGGACAATTTTTATTCCTGAAGTTAAGAAAGGAGACTTTCAGGAAAAGTTAACTTCACAACTGAGGGATTCAGATAGCAGAAAGATTAAGATCTTCAGCATTTTTCAAGCTCCAAAGTGTCTTATGATATTTTGCCTGGTTTTAAAAATTCTAACATCATTTTCAGGCTTATCCTCCTGTTTGTACCATAGCAAATTATTCAGTGCACAAGATTTCAGGCCTCAAAATTCCACTGATATATATTTGTCTTGAAGTTTACATTATTCCCAAATCACATATGATTTCAATAATTTTTTAAAATAAACAATTTTATGTTCACTAGTGACTAACTTAGGTTCTATTTCATTATGTATTTTTATGTATTATGTCCTGTGTATTTATTACGTGTTTAAATTTCATATGCTTTAGCTTAGAACACAGCCCAATATTATATATAATTTCTGTGGTGGATACATTTGGCAAAAAAGTGATGTTACTACTTCTTTACTATCCTATATTGATCCATCTTCAGGAAATCAAATTTGGTCATAGGAAATTATTTACTGCGCCTACATTTTATTAAGACCTTTGAATCTTTATTCACAATTGATACTGTTTTACAAAAGAACTATTTACACAAAAAAATGGGAAATTAACACAATCAAACCTATAAATAAGCCGACTTTCAAGTATGACCAGATATGCATATTCTCGCATTATTTAAAGAACACAACTGGGGGCTACGATAGTATAGCACAGAATAAGCACAAATGGCAGTGCACCCAGGCTACCCAGGTTCACACCCTGACTCTACCAATATTTAGAGGAGCCGCTTAAACCCATTCCCATTAAATGATCTATGTTTTTAAAGGGAGAATTACTATAGGTCCTAACACATAGATTTGTGAAAGCTAACTATATTAGATTAAGTAAACTAAAAATTAATAAGAGCTGGCTGTAGATTGTAAGCACTATATAAAGAAACACATCCAACTGGAAATTTCATTAAAGAATGTATTTTAGAAAAATTCTTAAGGATAGTTAATGGTAACTGAAGAATATTTGAATTTAATTTTCTGTGAAAAAGGTAGCCCATAACTCCTTTTCCCTGAAGAATGATCTGTTTTTGAATGTTAGTGATGAGCCCTGGACAGTAAAAGAACAGCCTCCATGGATTTGAAAATTGGAATGATCTTGCTCTTCCAGACTGTCATTGGAATCCTAGGGAATTTCTCACTTTTATATCTTTATATCTTCCATTACTTTGGTGGGTGTAGGTCAAAGTCCATAGATTTCATTCTCAGTCACCTGACTGTAGCCAACTCCTTTGTCATTGTCTCTAGAGGAATCCCAGAGACCATGGCAGCTTTTGGGTTGAAACATTCCCTCCATGATTTTGGATGCAAACTGGTTTTCTATGTACACAGAGTGGCCAGAGGTGGGTCTGTTAGCACTACCTGCCTCCTGAGTGTTGTCCAGGCCATCATGATCAGCCCCAGGAACTCCAGGTGGACAGAGTTTAAAGTAAATGCTCTAAAGTACATTGTCGCCTCCAATGTCCTGTGCTGGGTTCTGCATATGCTATTAAATATCAGAGTTCCTATTATCATGACAGACAAATGAAACAGTAAAAATATCACAAAACTATAGACTTTGGATACTGTTCTGCTACACTTAATGACAAAGACACAGATTCAGTATTTGGAGCATTGATATTCTCCCACAATGTTTTGTGTTTGGGACTCGTGACCTGGGCCAGTTGCTCCACGATTTTCATTCTGCATAGGCACAAGCAGAAGGTCCAACATATTCATAGACAGAACATCTTGTCAAGATCTTCCCCTGAAACCAGAGCTACTCGAAGCATCCTGGTCCTGGAGAGTGCCTACACATCCTTCTATATTCTCTCTTCCATCATTCATATTTATTTTTCTATTTGTGATGAAACCACTTCATGGCTGGTGAACACGTCTGCCTTAATCAAGGCTTGTTTCCCAACTGCCAGCCTCTTTATTCTCATGAACCGTGAATGCTGTGTATCCAGGTTCTTCTGTGTGTGCACGAAAAGAAGTAAACAAATCCCTCAACTCATAAGAAAGATATAGTTTATCTGAGTCTCACCATGTTTAGTCATCTATGCCCTCATCCATCACAGAATCTGAAGCACAGTTATGAGCCAGTCTCATTGCAGGGAGAGTTGTGATGAGAGAGATTCTACTCCTATAATAAATAGTAAAAAACAGCAATGCTAAAGGAAACTGGTTGTAATATTTTTTCTTCACTGTAATTTTATTCAATACTTTGGTGGGCTTCCTTGAATATATTTTACTATACATAGTGTATTTTTTCTACTCTTAATAATTTAAAAAGTTTTTATCATATTTTAAGTACATATTTACGGTATATATCATTAAATACATTATATTTGAAACAGTCTTTCTCTCACTTAGCAGTCTTGTATTTCCCTCTTCCCTTTTTTGAATTTCCTTGATATAATCTGATATTTTTTTCATAACCATAAATCTTCCCAAAAGCAGAATATTTTATAACAGAATTTTCACATATTCTATTTTATTAATTTAAGACACAATGCATCACATAACAGATCTTTTTTGCATTTATATTCCAGTTAATGTTCAGTGAGGAAAAATAATCCCCTCGGGGTGTTTTACTCAGAGGGAATGTTGAGGGGCCACAGAGATGAGCAGTAGCTGGAAGCTCCTTCCACCGGCAGGACTAGAGGGACAATGGGGAGGAGGTGGTGTTCCTGGAGCCCAGCAGGCAGCACCATCATTGGTGCAAAGACACAGCCCCTGATTTAGACGCCAACTGTGGCAAAGTAGAAGAGGGACAAACTCCCTGGCCTCTTCCACCCTCTCCAGTCTATGCCAGTACCTTCCTGTGCTGGTACCTGCCCAGAGGAGAGTAGGCAGGACACAGGAGTGCCCCTGTGTCCACTGATGAACAGATGACAGGTGGATGATGGGTCAGAAAAATATAAGCCAATGAGGAGCAGAGTTTCTAAGACAGGAAAATCACTGTCGATTATCCCCTCCAGGTGGGCAGTTTGGACAGGATATAAGACCAACCTATAAGAGCTCTCTCCAGTATGGTACAGCTCTGTCCCATGGAAAAGAGTTGCACATTTTCTGCCTTGGTAATCCTGGGACTGAAGTTACTTCCCACTACTCTGAAGTCAGGGTCTGCTTCAAGCGGCTTCTTGCCGTATAGATTTCTCAGGAAAGATAAGAAACCACTGTCATATATGCCCAATATGCCTAGGTTTCTGTTTCTTCCTCGACCATGAAATGAAGTGAGAACTCCCAAGAAGTTGGACCATAAGGCTTACAATGATCAGTCACAGTAAAATGAAGCACACTCTTTTAAAAATTGCTTTCTTCAGAAACGAAATCATTATCCTGAGAGATATCTGCACCTCCGTGTTTATTGCAGCATTATGTGTAATAGCCAAGACACAGATACAACGTAAGGGGCCATCAGTGGAAGAATGGAGAAAGAAAAGAGATATATATTCAATGAAATATTATTCAGACATAAACAAAAGGAAATCCTAGTTTACAAAATCATGGATGAACCTTGAGGGCATTAGGTTATTAAGGGAAATACGGCAGAAGGAGAAAGTATATGATCTCACTTATATGTGGAATCTAAACAATGCAAACTCATAGAAACAGAGATCTCATTTGTGGCTGCCTGAGATGGGGGGTGATTGGATGAAGGTTCAAACTTCTAGTTGTAAGATAAATAAATTCTGGGGATGCAATGTACCACACGATGACTAAAGCTAACATAATATATTGTGTATTTGAAAGTTGATAAGAGGGTAGTTTTTTTTCTCTTTTTTTGAGGAAGATGGGCCCTGAGCTAACATCTGTTGCCAATCTTCCTTCTTTTATCCTTTTTTCTCCCCAAAGCACCAGTAGATAGTCGTATGTCATAGTTGTACATCCTTCTAGTTGCTCTATGTGGGATGCTGCCTCAGCATGGCATGATGAGCAGTGCATAGGTCCGCACCCGGGATCTGAACTGGTGAACCCAGGGCTGCCGAACCAGAGCACATGAACCTAACTGCTACGTCACTGGGCCAGCCCCGAGAGTAGATCTTAAAAGTTCTCATCACAAGGCAAAAAATTGTAACTATAAGAGGTGCTGGATAACACTGCATGAACACAGGGGTGCATGTATCTTTACGCATTGGTGTTTTCAAGCTCTTTGGATAAATACCCAGCAGTGGAATAGCTGGATCATATGGTAGTTCTATCCTTGATTTTTTGAGGAATCTCCATACTGTTTTCCATAGTGGCTGCACCAGTTTGCACTCCCACCAGCAGAGTATGAGAGTTCCCTTCTCTCCACATCCTCTCCAACACATGTTGTTTCCTGTCTTGTTAATTATAGCCAATCTGATGGGTGTGAGGTGATATCTCATTGTAGTTTTGGTTTGCATTTCCCTGATAGTTAATGATTTTGAACATCTTTTCATGTGCCTGTTGGCCATCTGTATATCTTCTTTGGAGAAATGTCCGTTCAGGTCTTTTGCCCGTTTTTTACTTGGGTTGGTAGATTTTTGTTGTTGAGATGCATGAGTTCTTTATATATTTTGGAGATTAACCCCTTATCAGATGTATGTTTTGCAAACATCTTCTCCCAATTGTTAGGTTGTCTTTTCATTTTGTTGGTGGTTTCCCCTGCTGTGCAGAAGCTTTTTAGTTTGATGTAGTCCCATTTGTTTATTTTTTCTATTGTTTCTCTTGCCCCATCAGACGTGGTGCTTGAAAATATGTTGCTAAGACCGATGTCGAAGAGCATACTGCCTATGTTTTCTTCTAGAAGTTTCATACTTTCAGGTCTTACATTCAAGTCTTTAATCCATTTGGAGTTAATTTTTGTGTATGGTGTAAGGTAAGGGTATACTTTCATTTTTTTGCATGTGGCTATCCAGTTTTCCCAACACCATTTGTTGAAGATACTTTCTTTTCCCCAATGTATGTTCTTGGCTCCTTTGTGAAAGATTAGTTGTCCATAGATGTGTGGCTTTATTTCTGGGCTTTCGATTCTATTCCATTGATCTGTGTGTCTGTTTTTGTGCTAGTACCATGATGTTTTGGTTACTATAGCTTTGTAGTATATTTTGAAATCAGGGAGTGTGATACCTCCAGCTTTGTTCTGTTTTCTCAGGATTCCTTTAGCTATTCGGGGTCTTTTGTTGTTCCATATAAATTTTAGGATTCTTTGTTCCATTTCTGTGAAAAATGTTGTTGGAACTTTGAGAGGGATTGCATTGAATCTATAGATTGCTTTAGGAAATATGGACATCTTAACTATGTTAATTCTTCCAATCCAAGAGCACGGAATAGCTTTCCATTTCTTTGTGTCTTCTTCAATTTCTTTCAGCAATGTTTTATAGTTTTCCGTGTACACCTCTTTCACCTCTTTGGTTAAGTTTATTCCTAGGAATTTTATTCTTTTTGTTTCAACTGTAAATTGGACGGTATCTGAAATGGTGAGTTTGTGCGTGGGCCCTTTAGGAGTCGGTTTTAATTTCTTTGTGAACCAGCGTTTCTGGGGGTACTCCCCAATGTTTTAGTAGCAGGAAAAGTCAGATATTATGCCACTTGTCTTGATTGTGCTGGGTCCACAAAATGCCCACAGCGGGGGCGCTCCCCGGCTCAGGGCCCCGCTCCTCCAGGGAGGATGCATATCTTTGGGCTGCTCCCAGGCTTCCGTGGAGCTGGCAGCTTGTGAAGGCTGCGTTTTTCCTCTCCAGAAGGGAGTTTCTGCCTCTTCCACCTCAATTAGGATTGTCCTTTGTTGCAAGAGTTCCTCTTATCCAGTTTTCAGTTCTGTCTCAGGGGTAATTTTTCCACGAGTAGTTGTAAATCGGCTGTGTCCGCGGGAGGAGGTGAGTTCAGAGTCTGCCTACGCCGCCATCTTGACTTCTCCCCCAGAACTATAATTCTTAAATCCATCTTTTCTTCAGTAAATCTGACTTTGAAATCATAGATTAACTTCAGGATTATTGGCGGGATGCCTGTAATACATCCACACTTGTAACAAAGTGCTGTATGAATCTATCAGAATCATGTAATTCTATGCAAGAACAGCATCGGAATAGCAGTTTATGGAATAGAAACGTTTTATCTAACCACGGGTTATGATGCAGTTAAGAGAGACATTAATTCTGTCTCCAGTGGGAACATCCATTTTCTGATGATCACAGTGAGACTGTTTTCCATCTTAGAGGTAGGAAAAGAGCATTTAAGGAAAGGTAACTTTGTGTTTGTGTGTTTCAGACAGCAGTGTCAGACTCAAATGCATCTTGTGGGGTATTTTCTCTGGTTTAAAAGTATTTTCATATCAAGCTCAAGTTTAACACACGTTTCTCTACAACTTTATAAAATTCACAAGATTTCACAAATGTCACCTCGTTGTCAACAGTTTCACTTAACTCAGGGGTGAATACATATGTGATCTGAAAATAGTAATAATTTCATTTCTACACTACAATGTTTTATCAAAGATTTCAGTTTCACGTCTCATAGTGTATCACATAGACTGTTTCATAATGTGATGTTACTGTTCAATTACTGTGCTACGAGACATTGCACTTTTGATCCTGGCATAAAAGCAAGTAAGTCTTTTCTAAGACTGAGTCAATCCTGTGTTCATTATGTCCAAGTTTGTCATGGGGCAGATTCTTTTAGTGTTATACTGCAATAACAAGGAATGCCAAATCTTTCATAAGTGATATTGACCTATAAAATGAATATTTATACATAAAAAGAAACTTGCAGAAACCAAAATAATAATAAAACACTATCAGTCTAAAATAAAATGGCAAAGTATGGAACACAACAAAATACAGATCTAAATTACTTGGAAGTCAAGCTGTCTCGGTTTATTAGTGTAGAATAGACGTTAGAGCCCTGTCTTTGCTAGAAGCCCAGCCACTCTGCTCCTAAGCAGTGTGCTCATTTTGGCAAATTGACTCACCATTCTGTGCCTCATTTATTTTCCTCTGCAAAATGAAATCACATAAGTGCCTATATCACAGAGTTGTGAAGATTTAAAAACTTGCTCTGTGTACAGTGTTCATACCAGTGATTTGTAAAAATTGTTATGTAAAGGTCAATGTGGTCAAGAATTGGAAGCCTCTTAACAAAATAAAAACAAAATTTTGTAAATATTTTTGAATAGGAACTAGTAGTAAATGCAAAACATGAATTTCCGTTGACATGCTACCTATACCTCTTGCCTCATATTTCCATGCAGGAATCTCTGGCCGTGAAGATGAATGTCAGTCATCCGGAAACGAGCAGAATAACCGTGAACACTTGGCAATAGGGAAGATATTTTTACTACATACTCTAGTTGGAATCCTGGGGAATTTCTCTCTTCTTTACATTATATCTCCCTTTTTCCCACTGGCTGCACGTTAAAGTCCACAGATTTGATTCTCAAACACCTGACCATAGCCAACTGCTTCGTTATTCTTTCTAAAGGAGTCCCCCCGACAATGGCAGGCTTTGGGTTGAAAGATTTCGTCCAAGATCATGGATGCAAGCTGGTTTCCTATGTTCACAGAGTGGGTAGAGGTGTGTCCATTGGCACCACCTGCCTCTTGAATGTCTTCCAGGTGATCACAATTAGTCCCTGGAACTCCAAGTGGGCAGAGCTTAAAGTGAGAGCACCTAAGTGCATTGAGTCCTACATATTTCTTAACTGGATAAGTTGATAAATTTCATTTTTCCTATATATGTGACTGGCAAATTGAGTGGCAAAAATGCCACAAAGAAAAAAGATTTTGGATACTGTTATTCTACATGGCCAGGGGAAAACACGGTCTCAGTACATATAGCATTGCTATTACTCACTGATGTTTTACCCTTGGGGCTCATGATCTGGGCCAGTGGCTGCATGGTTTTCATGCGGTACTGGCACAAGAAACAAGTCCAACATATTCATAGAGCTAATGTTTCCCTCAGATCCTCCCCTGAGACCAGAGCTACCCAAAGCATCCTTGTCCTGGTCAGTACTTTTGTATCGTCTTACTCTCTCTCTTCCATATTTCAAGTTTGTATTGCACTCTTTAATTATCCCAACTGGTTGATGGTGAACATCTCTGCGCTATTTGCCGCATGTTTCCCAAATGTCTGCCCCTTTCTCCTCATGAGCCATGACTCTAGACTATCCGCCTTCTCCTGTGACTGCATTAGGAATACAAATTCTCCTAATATAATCAGATAAATGTAAATCGTGTTTTTAACAATATTCAGTTCTTTATGCACTCATCTCCCTGAGTCCTAAGCATAATTATTAAACAGTCACATTAAAGGGAAGTAATGACCAAGACAGACTGAGCTTTGCCCCAATAATTAAAAGTAAACTGTAATGGCAATTGTAAATGAAATGCTATGCTTTATTATGCACTTGTGTAATTGAAATTTCATTAATGCTTATAATGGAAAAGTTCAAGTCTATGCATAATAAAACATTAGATCCTAAAACAATCTGTAGATTATAGAGAAATATTTGAGTGAGTAATTTTCCATATCATAAATTAAAATTTTCCTGATGTTAACTAAGCATGGGAATTTAGGACAAATTCTGTCAAAAAGCATGCACATATGTGATGGACATTCCAGAAACTGAAGAAGAAATGGACCAACAAAACAATGAAGTGGCCTGGAATCAAGCTGCATCACAAATTCAGTTTTGAGTAGCAAAGAAATTGTGGTCAAGCTACAAGTATTACACATTTCATCTTAGAGAGATGGTATTCATTTGAAATATGAAATTATGGTGGTTCCTTAGCATAGCTAACTTATGTTCATCTGAAAATGGCCATACGTGAACTTCATTCTGTCAAAGGAGGGTAAAAAAATGGGTGCTTGCTTAAAGATACCAAGTGAGCATCCAACAATACACGTCTTGGATCAAATGGCATGTATTTTGGGTTCTGTACAAAGTGATTTTTTTAATTTAATGTTTATATCAATTGACCATATTGGTAAAATGTGTTGTTGGGGTTCACTCTCATGTCTTCAAAGTGAGGAAGAAGAGTTTATGGTGCAGCTTGTCATTAAATTTGGAGTAGGTGATAAATAACCATTTGAAAGAGGAGGGTTTTCCTTGTTTATGGGAAATTTGTGTCTTCTGGATTTCTACAGGAGCAGAATGGATACTCCACAAACTTAGGAGATATTTTATTATAGCTCTCATTGTAATAACACTACAAACCTGATGCAAAATATTACGCACTCAAAATTTAGACAAAACAGCTAGTGTGACCTAATGATATTGAGGTCATTATATATGTATAAAAATACATATATATGTTTGTATACGCGCACATATGTATGTGTATGTACACACACACACCTGCGCCATAAAAGTAAAGATACACAATGAAGTTGCATGCTTACGGAGCTGAGAATATTTCTTAAAACTTTTTCCTTAGTTGCTAATTACCAAAAGCAATTATAAGTCTCTATAATGAGGTCATAAAACTCCGAGACTGTTAGAGTGTTTGGCAGAAGCTCTTTTCCATCATCATTGGGGGCCAAAAGGCTCTTGCATGGAGAACAGACAAAGCTGAAGTTTGACACAAGAGGGATGGCACAAAGCTTGCATGTTTCACTTGATTCTTTGCGTCCATGAGAAACTCTTCTGCCTGAGTCTGAGTTCTTTCTTAATCTTTGACCACTGAGCTGCACCTTAATCTAAGAGCAGAGAAAAGGACTAAGACAATATGAGAAGGATTTTCATGATATAACAATTAAAATGAAATGGCAATAATTTACAGTAGGCTAATTTCACAAACCAATGCAAATTAGTTTGGAAATTAACTAGTATGGACATCGGGGGTTACATTTGGTGGAAAAATGTAATCTAACTATATTGATCTCAAGATTAATAAGAATTTCAAACACAACAATATCCTGAAAGACATGTTATACCAGAGGCTTTCACAAAAAAAGGACCAGAAATAAATTATTTCATTTGCAGATTCTACCATTTTTAAAAAGATTAGTTAAGATGATTCTACTAAGTTCAAGAGCATTGAAAGGTTGCCAAAGTTCTCACACTTATTATTTTTGTAATAAGCATTACTTTTGTAATTATTGAAGAAATACAAAATATGACTTCAATCCTTTCACATTTCAAACAAAAAAACCCACATGTGACCCCTGTCCACTATCCGATGCCAGTGCAATTTTCAAGTCACAGATTAGAGCTGTAATAGAGAACAACCCATATTCTATACTCACACAGACCACATATACACACCAACAGATGTAAAGACAAACATGAATTAACACTCAAATAGACAATCGCATACTCACACACACAGTCACTTACATACTCACTCACAAACACACACCACACACAACACATATAGACTCACACTCACATTCTTACACACTTATAAAAAACAATTACAATGACAAGCTCCCACAGTCACACTCAGGTTCATGAAATCTCACTCAATCACATGAGGGAGTTTACAGAAATACATCAAAGTTATTGCAGGTTGAGTTCCAGACCACTACAATAAATTTAATATTACAAAAAAGTGAGTCACAAAAATTGTTTTGGTTTCCCAGTGCATACAAGTTTATGTTTATGCTATACTGTGTTCCAATAAGTGAGAAATAGCATTATGTCTAAAAAAGGAATGTACATACTTTAATTAAAAAATACTTTATTCAGGGGCCAGCCCAGTGGTGTAGTGGTTGAGTTCACGGGCTCCGCTTCGGTGGCCTGGGGTTCATGGGTTCAGATCCTAGGTGCGGACCTACGCACTGCTTAGCAAGACATGCTGTGTCAGGCGTCCCACATATAAAGTAGAGGAGGATGGGCACAGATGTTAGTACAGGGCCAATCTTCCTCAGCAAAAGAGGAGGGTTGGCAACAGGTGTTAGCTCATGGCTAATCTTCCTTACCAAAAAAATAACAATAATAAAAAAATAAAACTTTATTGCTCAAAAATGTTAAACATCATCTGAGCTTTCAGTGAGTCATAATCTTTTTGCTGGTGGAAGGTCTTGTAAAAATACTATATGTACAAAGCACAATAAAGTGAAGTACAATAAAGTAAGGTATTCCTGTAGCTCCCTAAATTGTTTATAAGTGAAAAATAGTAAGAACTACAGTCTTAGTGCCTGAACATGGGAGCACTTTCTACCCTTCATACTCCTTCTAACACAGCAAAACTCCACAAGGAGTAGATTCACAATGTGCAGCACTTAAAAGAGTACTCTGAGCATTGCCACTTTAGGTCAAGGTACATGGCTTGAAGACTGGTGAGTTTGGAGAAGTGATAGTGTGTGGGTGAGTGATACAGTGGAGTAAGAAAGAAAGCATAGGGGAAAAAGTGTGAAGGGATAAGATGGAGAGGCAGAGAGTCTGTGGACAGGAGGTAATAGAGAGTGGAGGGGAAGGACAAGGACAGAGAATCTGTGTTCATCACCTAGGTCTACAGTAGCACATTACCACAAACTGGGTGGCAAAACAACAGAAACATATTCTCTGACAGTTTTGGAGGTTAGAAGTCTGTAATCAAGTCGGTAGGGCCATACTTTACCTGACATCTCTAGGACTGAGTCTTTCCTTTCCTCTTTCTAACTTCTGGTGGTTGTTAGCTCTCCTTGGCCTTCCTTGGCCTGTAGATGCATCACCCCAATCTCTGCTTCCATCATCAGACACCATTCTCTGAATGTCCAAACATCCCTTTCTTTCTGAGGACAGCAGTCTTTGAATTAGGGCTGACCCAAATCCAGTATGACCTCATTTTAACTTGATTACATCTGCAAAGATATTTTTGCCCAGTAAAGTTACATTTACAGGTACTATGGTTTAAGACTTGAATATATTTATGTAAGGAACACAATTCAACCCAAAGCAGGGCTAAAAGGTAGTTAAAAATCACCAAGAGGTTAAAATTGACTGTGGATTGTTTGGGGTATAAGGTGGAAGAGTGTTCAAGGAAAATAAGGATATGAGCGATATTGCCTGTTGAGAGAATAAGGACATGAAGGGGATAATGGAGATGGGGTGTTTACTGGCAAAAGAAAGTTAAAAAGCAGGGTTGGGTATGAGGCACAAGAATATAAATGCCTATAAAAGGTTAAAGAACATATGAGTGGAAGGAGGATACTTGGTTGTCAGTGGAGTCAGCAGGTGTTTTGTGAGCCTACCAGAGATCAAAGGTGGGAAGGGAAGAAGGATCCTGGGGAACAAAATGGACACAGAAAGTTAAAGTGGGTAGAGGGGGATGAAGGGAACTGGGAGGATCGTGGGCATCAGTAGGCTAAAGGCCTCAGGAGAAAGAGTCTGGTACTGTAGGGTTGGCGAGGTGGGTGCAGGGTCATGACAAAGCTAAGGATGCCTGATAGTTGATGGTCTGGACATTGAGGGCTGTGGACATAGAGGACACAAGGAATGGGCTGAAGTAATTGGAATGGGGAGAGGATAAATGGCAAGGGAGAAGAAAGGGATGGACAATGAAGGGTTTGAGGGTAATGGAAGGGAAGGAAGTTTGGGTGAGGACACTGGAATCAGGGGGATATGGGTTTAATAGGGATGGGGGTCTAAAATGCACAGGATGCATTGGGAGAGCAATAAAGAAGACTAGAAGGGTCATTTGGAGGGGGAGAGTTAGGACTACTGAATATATTAAAGTCAGAGAAGTGGAGAGATTGAGGTCACAATGGAGGATAGAGATGGTGGGAGGCAAGGAATGGTGGTGGCTGTGATGGAGGTTGCAGGGGGTGGACTGCAGGTCACTAATTTATTACCCTATTAATCATTTTCCTGACGCATTTCTTTCACAACTTAATTGTGAATAGTTTCCAGTTTGCACCCATGAGGCAAAAACCTTACTCAATAAACCACCTGGATGATCTCGACAATTGAATATATAGTAAAGGAGCAGAGGCAAAATTTTGAGTAAACAATGGACAATATTTTCTCTCTTTTTGGGTGGATACCAGGTGCAAGGTGTGACCATGGAGGGGGTCCTGTGGAAACCATGAAAAGGAAATGGATTCTGCCAAGAACCTGAACGGGCCTGGATGTGGCTTTTCCCCTGGAGGCTTCAGATATGAGCCCAGGCCTCATAAAACCTTGATTTTGATCTTGTGAGACCATAACAGATAGCCCAGCCAAGCCCACTGCAATTCTGACTTGTAAACTGCAGGATGCTTTTTAATCTGCTAAATGGGTAGTAATTTGTTATGGCAGTGGTAGAAAACTACTGCACACAGAAACAAATTAAATTATAAAATAATAAACATAAAATGATAAAATACTTCACAAAATAAAGTAAAAATTTCCATTACTTACCCCCAATCAATAACAGTTTACTTCAATTTGAGGTGTATCCTCCTTCTTATGCAATTTCAGATACATTCTGAAATTGAAACAGCACACACACACTAAAATATTTTGTATTTGGTTCAATATTTACGTAAATATCATCATATCGAACTTACTGTCAATCAAATTGCTTTCCTTAACGAATGATTATATGAGGGTGATGTTTCATACCAATAGAAACAGATCTACTGCATTCCCTAAAACACAATATATTCCATGGTAGTTATGAACAAAACACCTGTACTGAAACACTCTCTGTTTATACATTTATGTATTTCCATGTGTCTTTCACCTGCTTTCACACTCATAATGGAATTTGTATCTTTGATTTGTGCACCTGCGGATTATCTGGGTGGTTCTGGGCCATGAGATTATTGCACCACCTTGATTGTCCACCCAAGGTAAGAATGCACAATTTCCTAAATTACCCTTGCAAATGTATGAAAATCATAATCCCCACCAACTGTACTTCCACTCTTAAAGTAATGAAACAAGGAGGCCATTACACTCAGCTGGCTTTCATGCCTTGCAAGCCTATGTAAGCAAACCACAACTTAATCCAGTGTTGATGCAGTGGAATCTGAGAAAATGAAATTTAAGAACAACAGTCATAACCAGCCAACAAGGCTTTCCAAGAAAAGGCAACTGCTTTAGCTACAGCCAATGAAATACTTTCCTTGCTTTGCTTCTGTGTCTTCTCTATAAACTCCTCTCCCCTAGCTCCTGGTGGTGGAGCGCTTCTAACCACCTTTGGCTTGGAGCTGCTTGACATGAATAGATGCATGCTCAAATTAACTCTTGAAGATACACGTGTCACTTTATCTTTTAACACCACACAGCACCACCATTCATTTTGAGCACTTTTCTCATCTAGCACTTAAGCATTTCGCCCAGGTGCGGCATGGTCTGAGGACTCCATCTCTCCCCACCTCTCCCTGTACATCGCCATAAGACACCAGGGAGACTCTGTCCTCCCTTGACCAGACTTCACCTTGTTAATCACTCACCAACCACCTGCATAGGTAGAGCTTCCCACTAAATGCTCCACTTATGCACAGAGGACTTCTGGCACACGCCGCTCTCCCGAAACCAAAACCTGCAGTTACATGCTCCTCCGTTCACCAGCCGGAGTCTCCAGACCAAACAACTTTGAATCTCATCTCAAAGAAGCCTACATGCCTGAGTTCAGCATTCAGGTAAGCTGGGAGCATAATCTGTAGCCCAGACCAGTATCCCCACAACTTGCATTGTTACTCCTCTGGGTTTTGAAACTCTCTCCTATTTCTGCATTTTCCTAGTGCTCAGAACTTCATGTATCTGCACACAGAAAATTCAGGTGAACCCCTCAAAGAACTGAATCCAGCACCTCCAACGATGCAGATGACCTGAGAGCAGACTGGGATCAGGCACTGACCGCCCAGAATCACCCTGTGTAATACGAATGCATAAGGTACCCTTCAGTCCCTCCTCTAGAGCTGGCTCTCTGACACTGATACCCAACCAAGCGGGATCGCCTCCTGGTGAGTTACATAAGACTCTACAGCAGTGGAAGTTGTCTCACAAAGTAAAGTGTATTTGCAGCAAATAAGAGGCCATGAGGAATCATTTCCAAAGTCATGGCATTCCTGAACAAAGGAAAGCAGGAACTTTTATTTTGTTGGGGAATGAATATTCACAAGGGAGAGGTGGGTATTCGCTTGTACAAGCTCAGTTGGAGAACACGCTTCCACATAATAAGGCCTAAGCTCCTCCTGGAGAGATCTTTGCATTAAAAACAAGGCAAAGGTCATGGGCATAACTCTTATGGTGAGGCTTGGTCAGTTTCAGGATGGCTGGTGGTTATATCTCCTTAACACACAAAGGAAAAGAAACAACTTGGAAAAATAGTTAATTGCTTCCAATCCCACCTTTGAGTTTCTAGAGGCACCTAGTCGGTGACAGCACCTCCAGTTTCCTGTTTCATACATCAGGCCTAATTTTGTGGTCACAGAGCTCAGCTGCCCCAGATTTTGCATCCAGAATATGGTTCCTCTTAAATGGGGCTTACAGAGCCTAATAGAGAATCATCAGTTCAGTTTCTGTTGAAAATAACCTCCAACCAAAAAGTTGCCCTGCCATGGCTCACTCCCATTCCCAGATCTTCCTTTCTCAAAAGAGCTCAGAAAACAAGAGTTCCTGGCAGCTTCACCTCCTGTGTGTTTCAGAGCTGGCATGTAGGTTCCTAGGGCTCAGACTTAGATAAAGGAGAAAAAAGGCTTAAAATTTGGTGAGTGAATTTCATGTTTCTGGTTAAAACTTGTGCTTCCAAAGTAACATGCAGCACCCAGTTTTCCATTCCTGTCATATCCATGGATAGTTCACACATTAAAAATTAACTAATGCAGGAATAAATGAATAACTCGTCAAAATTCACTCAGAACCACTACTCCACACTTCATTGCTGTCTCCCACTCTTACATCTATATTTGTAACATCACAGCAAATATTATTTTTATTATCAGTGATGATGAAAGGGAAGAGAAAGAATCTCTACTCCCAAGAAAGCAAATCCACCATCTACATCCTCCTGGGAAAGATGAACATATAATGCCCAATTCCCAGGGTATTGCAAGGATTAACTCACATATCCTATGTGAGACTCCCAGCACAGTGTCCAGGTCCCAGTGCATCCTCACATACTTGTGAGTGTGTAGTGGATGTTCAATAAGCACTGCTTTCATGTTGTTTCCCCAAAAATAGCCTTGCTCAGATACCACTGCCTTCTCCAGTCCGCTCTCAACTTGCCAGCAGTGAGCAGAGAATGTCATCTTTTGAGAAGCTATTAGAGGTCTTCACTGAGAACAAGCAGTATTTGTATTGAGATAGCATAGTTGGGTGTGAGGGGCTCAGGTGTGCTGTTCTTGCTTTCTCTACCTTAGTCCTACTGGAAATGAGGTTTGGGGTAGCAACCTCAGTGGTTGTTAAAAAACAAATTAACAGTTGGGGCTGGTTGGTGGCGTTGTGGTTAAGCTCACGCACTCCAATTTGGTGGCCCAGGGTTCGCAGGTTTGGATCCTTGGCATGGACCTACGCACCACTTCTCAAGTCATGCTGTGCCAGGTGTCACACATATATAACAGAGGCAGATGGGCATGCACCTTAGACCACGGGTAATCTTCCTCAGCAAAAAGTGGAGGATTGGCAATGGATGTTAGCTCAAGGTTAATCTTCCTCACCTAAAACAAAGCAAAACAAAACAAAAAAATTAACAGACCTCATCTCAGAATGGGGAGTCATAATGTCTGAGTGTGGAGCCCTAGAATATGTTTTTTAATGGGACACCCCAATGATTTGTTTATACATGAATGTTTGATGAAAAATGTTTAGCAAAGCCATTCTCAGCCTTGACTTCCCATTGGGATCACTGTGTAATTTTCAGAACTACCATATACTGTGTCCCACCCCCAGAGTTTCTATCAATTATTATTTGATAGGGCCCAGCATCAGTTATGTCTTAATAACGTGGCCAAGGTTATTGTACTTTGAGGCCAGTGTAAAGACTGAGACTACCAGGTACATTTCTGAGTTCTGAGTCCAGGGGTTGGTCCATGGGGAAGTCTCCATGGGGAGGCCTGCTCTGCAAAAGATTTGATAGGAGAGAGTCAGTCCATCCCACATTCCCCATGTTGTTGCAGAATTGGTTGGTGTCTTTAGGAGGCAAAGACACTCAAAGACAGGGGAGGAGAAACTCATATTTTGGCCTCCATATAGGAACTCTGTATGTACACATCTTTTTCCAGGCACCCAAGAGCAATGGAAGACTAGTCAGATTAAATGGACCCAAACTGGCCAAGGGGAGGCCTTTGGCTCTCACTGTGAATGTGATAAAACATCACTGGAGCAGAAGGAGAATTCTTAAAGAATTTAGGAGGATAATAAGAGTGAGTCTGGATATGTTCCTCTGTGGCAGCAAGAGAAACAACCCTAGGCTTCCAAAATCAGTTCCCCTGAAGCAGAGCTTCCCAACCCAAATTTTAAGGTCTAGCTTCCTCCTTGACGTTTGGACTTCTCCCGTGTGTCATATCCTGATTCATTCTCACCCACCTGCGTATATGGCTACTGTCTCTTTTCTCATCATATTTCAGGGCTGTTTTTTTTTTTTCCTCCAACAATGTGACTAAGAACAGTTTTGAGACAGCAAGAACTGTTTATTAAAAAAGGGACATGACTCTTGCTGGAGATTCTTCAAATTCCAATCCAGTACTGTGCTCAATAGAGAAGAGAGAACTTTACAGAATTTCATAGAATACTATTTTCCCACTGTTTCATGACAGCCCCCTTAGACTACTTAGGAAGCATTTTCAATTTTCAGATCCTTAACTCCATGTCCACTACTACTGAATCAAAAATAAGGAATGGAAAATGGAGTTTAAGATACAGAAAACAATATTTTATGCCATTGCATTTCTAGAGTTAACTCTAATCCAGAGTGAAAGATGCAGATCACCATATGAAAGGGGAAGATTAAGGTCAAGATGAACCATTGTGAAGCCGTTCTTCTTTAAACCAACAAACTTCTAGTTATTTCTCTGAAAATAAAATTCATTGATCATTTGTCCAGAGTTACACTATAGAATTTTAAGCTACTTGAGCATTTATTAATTATACGATTTTTATTTTTTCTGAAAATACAAAAATAAAGAAGAATATTTGCGACATAAGTGTGGACTAAAATGGAAACTTACAGGACCAAGGACTGACTAATTTAGAAGTTTTACTTGCAAAAGCCAGTATTTCCAGTATACAAAGGTGAGAGCTTTCATTTTCCAGAGAAAATTGCAAGCAAAGAAAAACTAAGAAGACAGGTGAGATTCCAGATTAAATGTTATGGTTTATGCACGTTAACCTTCAAGACGCTTTTAATGATACCTGGAAAGTTATTATCTTTATAGTAGAGAAATCTGGCAGAGAGCTCTTGAACCAAGTGAAGAAAGTTTACATCACCAGTAATGGGACAAATTGATATCAGCTGCCTCATGCATGCTAAAGGACTCATCATTGTCGTGGTATTGCTTCCAAAACAATAAAAACAAAAGTAAATCAATATGAATGTAATCACAATAAAATAGGTTTTATGCAAATTTCGAGCCACATACAGCTCCCATAATTTCTAGGACTTATATACCAGCACTATTCCAAATAGACACAAACTAAAAACCTTTCACATACCTATACACAGTGGAACAATTAAATTAATAAATATTTATACAATAGAATGCTACACAAAAATGGCAATGCAGGATTCACAACAACATGCAACAACATAGACATATTCAAAAACATAAGGAATAAAAACACATTCATACTGTTACTCCACTTATATAAAATAAAACACGGAAACACGTGATCTGTGTTGTTAGGTTCAGAATAGTGATAACCCTTAGGGGTAGGGACTGGGAGTGGGAACCAGGGCGCCTCTGAATGTTTACAATTTTTGGTTTCTTTATCTAGGAGCTACATACAAAAGTGTATTCAGATTCTGGAATTTCTGAAATTTGCTGTGTAGTTACGACCTATGCACATATCCTTAGTTGTTTTAAATACAAATAAATAATAAACAAAATAGGCCAAAGAAGGTAAATGGATAAGAGTTGATAATATCCATATATTGTCAAGGTAGATAGGGAAGGTAGTAAATAACTTGAAATTTTTATTACCTTTTAAAAGTAAGTTGATAATATCATCCTCAATGGTGAAAAACTGAAAGCTATCCCTCTAAGAACAGGAACCAGACAAAGATGCCCACTCTCACCACTCCTATTTAACATAGTATTGGAAGTCCTAGTCAGAGCAATCAGGCAACAAAAAGAAATAAAAGGGATCCAAATTGGAAAGAAAGAAGTGAAACTCTCACTATTTGTAGATGACATGATTTTATGTACAGAAAACACTAAAGAATCCACCAAAAGACTTTTTGAACTAATAAATGAATATGGAAAATTTGCAGGATACAAAATCGACAAAAATCAATTGCATTTCTATACACTAACAACGAAGTAGCAGAAAGAGAAATTAAGAGTACCATCCCATTTATAACTGCAACAAAAAGAAGAAAATACCGAGGAATAAACTTAACCAAAGAAGTGAAAGATCTGTACACCAAAAAATATAAAACATTGTTGAAAGAAATTGAAGAAGACACAAAGAAATGGAAAGATATTCTGTGCTCTTGGATTGGAGGAATTAACATAGTTAAGATGTCCATACTTCCTAAAGCAATCTATAGATTCAATGAAATCCCTATCAAAATTCAAACAACATTTTTCACAGAAATAGAACAAAGAATCCTAAAATTTCTATGGAACAACAAAAGACACCGAATAGCCAAAGGAATCCTGAGGAAAAAAACAAAGCTGGAGGTATCACACTCCCTGATTTCTAAATATACTACAAAGCTATAGTAAACAAAACAACATGGTCCTGGCACAAAAACAGACACACAGATCAATGGAACAGAATCGAAAGCCCAGAAATAAACCTACACATCTATGGACAGCTAATTTTGACAAAGGAGCCAAGAATATACAATAGAGAAAGGAAAGTCTCTTCAACAAATAGTGTTGGGAAAATTGGACAGCCACATGCAAAAAAACAAAAGTAGACCATTACCTTACACCATACACAAAAATTAACTGTAAATGGATTAAAGACTTGACTGTAAGACTTGAAACTATGAAACTTCTAGAAGAAAACATAGGCAGTACGCTCTTCGACATCAGTCTTAGCAACATATTTTCAAGCACCATGTCTGACCCAGCATGAAAAACAATAGAAAAAATACACAAACTGGACTACATCAGACTAAAAAGCTTCTGCACAGCAAAGGAAACCATCATCAAAATAAAAAGACAGCCTAACAATTGGGAGAAGATATTTGCAAACCATGCATCTGATAAGGGGTTAATCTCCAAAATATATATAGAACTCATACATCTCAACAACAACACAACTAAAAACCCAATTAAAAATGGGCAAAAGACCTGAACTGACGTTTCTCCAAAGAAGATATAGAGATGGCCAACAGACACATGAAAAGATGTTCAACAACATTAACTACCAGGGAAATGCAAATCAAAACTACAATGAGATATTACCTCACGCCCGAGAGAATGGCTATAATTAAGAAGACAGGAAACAACCAGTGTTGGAGATGATGTGGAGAGAAGGGAACTCTCATATACTGCTGGTGGGAGTGCAAACTGGTGCAGCCACTATGGAAAACAGTATGGAGATTCCTCAAAAAATTAAGGATAGAACTACCATACAATCCAGCTATTCCACTGCTGGGTATTTATCCAAACAACATGAAAACACCAATGCGTAAAGATACAAGCACCCCTGTGTTCATTGCAGCATTATTCACAATAGGCAAGACTTGGAAGCAACCTAAGTGCCCATCAAGGGACAAATGGATGAAGGAGATGTGGTTAGGTACACAATGGAATACTACACACCCATAAGAAACGATGAAATCCAGCCATGTGTGACAACATGGATGGACATTGAGGATATTATGCTAAGTGAAATGAGTCAGAGGGAGAAGGTCAAATACCGTATGATCTCACTCATAAGTAGTAGATAAAAACAACAACAAACACACACATAGAGACAGAGATTGGATTGGTTTTTACCAGAGGGGAAGAGGGGAGAGAGTAGGGCGAAAGGGATAATTAGGCAAATGTGTGTGGTGATGGATTGTAATTAGTATTTGGGTGGTAAACATGAGAACATGATGTAATCCATGCAGAAATAGAAGTATAATGATGTACACCAGAAAATAAATAAATAAATAAGTAAAAACACAGAAAAAATGAATAAATAAAAGTAAGCTGAAATTTTGAGGTTACTAAACTAAGAGATGCTTCTTGTATAACCCTCTAAGAGGAAGAGTAAAAAGGAGAATTATTTTTCAAAATTAATATTGAAGAGTTAAGATAGAAAAATAATAAAATACACTAGTTTTAACAAAGAGCACACAATATGATGGTAAACCTAAGGCTAAATTTATTCATTATGATATTCAACATAAATAGACTAATTGCTCCTGGTAAAGTCAAAATGTTTTTTCATTATGTACAATTAGTTTTTCTTCCCTCATGAGAATAGATAAACCACAAAAATTAAGGTAGAAAACTTAAAATACATTCTGTGTAATTTTCAACAATGAAACTATTAGCAAATGGTGTACATCTTAAAGTAGACTTTAAGCTTAAAATAGTTTGTCATTATTGTGATTAGGATTATTTTTCAACTTCTTGAACATTTTTGCAATACTATTAATTCACAGGAAGTAATTTGACTGATTATATATGCATATATTCCATATATACACATAAATACATCTATATATTGTATATGTATTGATGTGTTTATATATACATATACATGCTATATACATATATACACACATACACACATATATATATACACATATTAATGTAGTATCTATGTGTACATGTGTATTCTTTCCTATACTTCTTTGTGGTCTAATGTATGTCAAATATTTAGGTGTTAATGTGATTTAAAAATGTATGTTTCTCTAGTAGCACCAGGTTCAATAAATACCCATTAGGTCAAATTACTTCTATTATTTTTAAAAAAGCAGAATCCTCAAAACTTTGCATCAGCTTCATAATGTAAATGTTGGGAGAACTACATGAAAATATTTCCTAAAATTTAGGAATATCTATTTTTTCACATTTGGTAAACCAACTTCCCATTGAAAAATGGATTTATGACATTTCTCTTCAAAACAGTAATGCCTCCACTCTCCTAATTTTAATGGAAATCCCCTCCATAAACTTATCTCCCAACATTAGAGACGTGAGAATTGCATCCTGTACACTTTTTCCTGCCAAAATGCCCAGCTGGCATCCACACAGAATAGAGATTAAATTAATTTTTACAGATTTCAAATTCCATGCAATTTTTTCCCCAGACATTATGTATTTTTTTTAACATCCACACTCACTTGATGTCTGTTGAAAATTAGCAAAAACATATTCTTGTGCTCCATTGCACTTGTTCCACTTCCACCTCGCCATTTCCAAATAAAAATATTTTCATTATGATAATGTCACTTCATAACATCATATTTCAAATGACTACTATCTCTCCAAAGAAGAAATGTAAGGAACTCATATTTAGGGCCCCAAAAGCTCTGCTCTCTGAATCTGAAATGACCCTTCAGCTTAACTCCCCACTGTTCATTAGTCTGTGGGAAAATTTCTTTTTTCTTGAATGACCGTCTTCCATGCTGTTTCATTTCACATAGATTATCCCGGTATCGTAGCAGGATTAATTCTAGGAAAATGTATTATTTGAGGTTGATAGTTACACACTCAAAGACTTTTTTCTGTAACCCCCACATTGTTTCAGAAAATCCTGTTTAATACTGCCTAGATTCTGAAGTTCTCAAACAAGCTTTAATAAAGTTTTATTATATGACAGTTACACAATAATTCATTTAGGATTGCATTATGATTTATTGCTTACTTTTGAGCATAAAATCAACCTGTCTTGTTTACCAATCTCTTGTAAATGACTGTCTAATAATTTTACTTATGACTCAGAAGGAGGATGGATAAATAAACTGAACAATGTGCAAATTCAATTTATACATTTCTTATAAGATTAAGTAATTATCTAATCCTTATCCAGGAACGGAAAAATGTAGATATTCTGTGGTCATGGCTCATGAGAATGTAGGGGCTTACAGTTGGAAAACACACGGTAGTTGGTGCAATGAAGATCAACAACAACTGGCTGGGATTACTAGAAAGAGCCAAATAAATTTGGAAGATGGAAGAGAGAGTGTGCAAAGAAACAAAAGTGCTCACCAAGACAAGGATGCTTTGTGTGGCTCTGGATTCAGCAGAGGATCTAGGGGAGATATTGGTCTTATGAATGTGTCGGACCTGCTGCTTGTGCCTGTACAGGAGGAGAAGCATAAAGCCACTGGTCCAGATCATAAGCCCCAAACATGAAATATCAGGGAATGATAAAAATCCTACATTCAATAAGACTACGATTCTGTCATGAATTACAACAGAACATAATCCCAAATCTTTTTTATTTGTGATGTTTGTGTTGCTCCAACTATCAGTCGCATACAGAGTAAAAATAATATTTATCAGCAGTTGTAGGATCCAGCAGAGGAAAATAGACAACCCAATGTTCTTGGGAGCTTTCACTTTAAACTGTGCCCACCTGGCGTTTCTGGGGCTGATGGTGAGGGCCTGGAAGACACTCAAAAGGCAGGTGGTGCCAATGGACACACCCCTGGCCACTCTGTGAATATAATAAAGAAGTTTGCATCCAATATCGTTGAGAAAATGTTCCCACCCAAATGCTGCCATTGTAATTGGGATTCCTATAGAAAGCATGACCAAGGTGTTGGCTACCAGTAGATGTTCCACAATCGAATCTGTGGACTGCAGCCTGCATCCAGTGAAGCAAAGGAAGAGATAATGGTAAAGAAGAGAGACATTCCCCAGTATTCCAACTATATTCTCTGATTAAAAAAATCCTTCTTGGGAGTCATATATGGGGTGATGGACAAACAAAAATGTACAACCCAAAATTTCACAATGTTAGAAACCATTAAAATATCAATAAAAAAAAATCCTTCTTACTGTGAAATCTATGGTGGCCATCCTGTCAGGTCTTTGCGAATGATATTTGCTTCCTTAGCCAGAGTTTCCTGCATGGGAACATGAGGCATGGGCTACATGTAACATATCAACTGAAATCAAATATTCTCCACTTACCATTAGTTCCTAGTGAGAAATATTAACTTAATATTTTTCTTTGACAAACAGGTTTACAAGCATTGAATATAGAACTTTTTTTGGGGGGGGGTGAGGAAGATTGGACCTGAGCCAACAACTGTTGCCAATCTTCCTCTTTTTGCAGGAAGAAAAGAGGCTCTGAGCTAACATCTGTGATTATCTTCCTCTATTTGGTATCTGGGATGCCACCACAACATGGCTTGATGAGTGGTGTAGGTCTGCCCGGGATCTGAACCTGCACACCCTGGACCACCGAAGTGGAGCATGCCAAACTTAACCACCGCAACACTGGGCCAGCCTCTGAATATATAACTTTTTAAAGAGCATTTACAATGAATTAATAACTGCTATGAAGACCATACATGTACTGGGTGACTTTATTTATCCCAAACCTATGAGTTGGGAACTACTATTATTTTCATTCTAAAGAACAAGGGAACTTAGATACAGAGAGATTAAGCATTTAGACTAAATTCACACAGTAGTTACAGGCAGGATGGGACTTAAATCTGGCTGAGCTGGTAACAAAGCAAGCACATTTAATCACTGTAATATACTAACAATCCGCTTATCTGTGTCCTTCCAATAGTCTAGATACATATTTAGCTATTTTCAGGCCATCTTTATATTTTAAATTAGACGTTTATTTATTATTTAAATTCAGGTGTAACAAATTTCCACTTACGTGCAAGGATTTATTTCATAGCCAATATCAATATTGCATAAAGCTTTCAAAGTTTTAACTAAATGTAGATGCTCTGATTGCAATACTATAGACACCTGTCACAGAACCAAGTTGGGTTTAATAAATACAAGATTGGCTCAATTTTAGGATGGCAAAACAAAGACTCATTTATGCCAGGAACAAAATATAATACTACCTATCTCATAAATTGTTAATATCATAGTGTGCCATAAATTGGTTTATAGGAATCACTAAATATATGATAACTTTTTTTCTGTAGAAAAAGTAGTTTACTAATTTCAAATCACATCCTCATTGATTTATTGATACGTGAATAAAGTGAAACTCTTACCAAGCAAGTGAGTTTTGCCTTATATTTTTAAGACCATTATGAAGAAAGGAGTCTCTAAGGTGTAAAACCTTTTATATTTTATTAAATTGCAATACTACATTTTTAAAGTAATTGTAGGATATTTTTAAACCAGAGAAAATATCACAAGATACATTCAAGCATGACAGCTGCTACCTGAAACTCATCATTTGAGACTCATATTTTCCTTAAGTACTAATTCTCTTTCTCAAGAGGGAAACAGTCTCATCAAAATGAACAGACCACAGATGTGTCAGTAGGAAACAATGAGTGTCTCCATTAAGCGCTTCATACACCCAGAGTTAGAAACAATGTTTCTCTTCCAGCAATTGCCATTTGGACACACTTTTTCTGCACAGGACCACATGACTCCTGTAGATAGATCCTATTCTTTATTAGAGGCACAGAGTTCTTGTAAGCACACATGCAGTAATCCTGAAAATGTAGTTTGTGATTCCTGTAAATTAGGCTAAAGAGCAGATTGATTTCAGAACTACAGTTCTTAAGTACATTAAAAGTCAGGTTTCATTATCACTGAGATTCAACAGCAAGAATCAAGGTCTTTGTCGAAGACGCTAAATTACATTAGGAGCCATGAGGGATGGGTGTAGGATCCTACTAGCTCAGTTAATGTCTCAGAACCATTCTTCCTTCCTGTGTGGCTTTGGCACTAAACCAGATTCAAACCCTGAAGTATTCCGTTTTCCAACATGATCACTTACCCAGAGTCCTGATAGCCCTCCTTCCTTGCAGACTCTTCCTCTCAGACTGAAATAAACAATCGTCACTGGACTCCTTTATGCTGCCAGGACAGTGGGCCTGGTGTGATGGTCATGACAGCCAGGACCTGGATTGGAAGGAGACAGCCAGACCACTACATATGGGTTTGTGTTTCTGCGACCTCACCTCCCCTCAGAACTGCAATTATCTTTTCACTTTTAACTGCAATGAGGGGACAGGCTTGGGGAACTGAGCACATTTGTGAGAAACTTTTTCCTAGTTGTTTATTAGCAAGAACAATCACAACCTACTAATTATTTCCAAAGAGACCATTGCACTGTTTTGAGAGGCTCTTTCTTTTTTTGATCCTGGGGGCAGACAGGGTGCACACAGAGGCCCCAGGAAATACTGAGTTGGCACGGGAGGGACCTGCAATGAAGCTCATGTGTCTTGCTTAGTTCTCTGCTCCTCTGAGGCATTTTTATTTCCAAAGTGTATTCTTTCCTAAACTTCAGACTACTGAGTGTCAGCATCATTTCAGTTATGAGCAGACAAGCAGAACCAAAGCACCTGAGAAGGATTTTCAAAGCCAAACAGGAAAAGGAAGAACATAATGGTAAAAAACTTATATTATACATTATTGGATATATTAGTAGAATTCAATGCCAATCAATTTCGAAGTCTAGGTGATACAGAAATTTTGTAATAAAATATACCCATATCGATCCTCTCTCTAGTGGTTGTGGAAAGGCTAAGTTGAACAACATCCACAAAAAGATCGAATTTGTGTCTTTCCCAAAAGAATGCACCAGAATCAGAAGGTTTAACAGATTCTACAGTTCATTTAACTCTCACCTAAGTCAATGCTACTTTTTCAATTCAAGGACATTGAATGGTTACCTGCAGCCTTCACACTTCATTTTTGCCTAATTTTCATCGGTGTGAGGTGTATCCTCCTTCCTATGCAATTTTTGAGTGTATCTGAAATGCAATTCAAATTTCATAATATATATATATAAATACACAGATGAAGGAAATCAGAATATATCACCCAAAAATATGCTTCTTTGAAATAAAAATTATTTTTAGCTGAAGGCAATTAAGAAGCTATAAAGGCAGAAAAAGCTCCCCTCTTTCTGCCTAAAGACAAGACATAAACACTCTGTTTTCTGGAGACAGACTCTTAGCAGCCCAGAGATGGCACCAGAAGAAGCTGCAAACAAACCTTCTTAAACTAACTCTTATCTTAAGGACTATCTAGCTACCCCTCACCCCAACCCCTTGGTCTTGTCAATTCTTTAAAATAAATTGTTTGTCTAAAAGCTTTCTGCTCTGGTCACTTATTTGGCTCTTCCTTCTCTTGTGAAGACTCCCAAGTAAATGTCAGAATTTAATAAAATTTGTATTATTCTCTCCTGTTAATCTTTCTTAATTCAGTTTAATTCTTAGGCCCAGCCAGATACCCTAAGAGGAGTGAGGAAAAAATTCTCCCCCGCTACACGCAAACATTAAAATATTCTGAATTTGGTTCAATATTCACACAAATTTGTCATATCAGACTTACTGTCAAATTGCTTCCCTTAATCAATGATAATGAAGGTGACATCTTCATGCCAGTAGAAATAGATCTACTGCACTCCCTGAAACACAAATTGTGAGGTAATTATGGATAAAACAGCTTTATTGAAACATTCCCTGTTTATATACTTTGGTAGTTGAATGTCTGTCTCCTGCTATCACACACATCATGGACCATTTATTTGTGCAATGAGATTACTGAGGTGGTTCTGGGATATGAGATTGTGCACATCGTGACTGAAATTCTCATTGTGGGTGGATAATTGCTAAACTGTCATTGCAAATGGATATAAAGTGTAATATACCACTAACTATGTTCCCGTATATCTCCACCATTTGTGGGGCACTTTTCTCATCTGGTGCCCGTATGTTTCCCTAGGCACAGAGTAGCATAAGGACACAGAGAGACTTATCTCCACCCCCTTGCCCCACACTCCTGCATCCTCACAAGACATCAGCAAGACTCCCCTCACTTGATCAGACTTCACCCTTGGAAATTCCTCGCCACAGCACCTGTGCATATAGAGGTCCCCACCTAAGGCTGCACATGCGCACAGAGGACTTCTGGCACACACCACCCCTCTCAGGGCCAGCCCTGCAGTCACGTGTCCCTCCCTTCACCAGCCCAGGTCTCTGGACCACCAGCCTTGAATCCCATCTCCACCAAGCCCACATGCCTGACTTCACAGTTCAGGCAAGATAGGACCATAGCCTAAAACACAGAGCAGTCCTCCCTTTGACTTGTGTTTTACCTTCAGAGTTTTTGATGCCCTCCTCTGTTTCTGCCTTTTCCTAACGTCCAAACCTTCACACATGTGCACACAGGGAATCTTCAAGGACCTGAATACAGCACATCCAACAATGCAGATGACCCGAGAACAGATCGGGTATCAGGGACTGGCCAGCCAGAATCATACTGTGTAATATGAACACATAAGGTGCCCATATGTCCCACCTCTACAGTGGCCCTTCTGATGTCCCCAGAATCCTGCTTTATACTTCAGGAGTAACTTTTTGGGCACATAGCTCAGTGGCCCCAGATTTTGCATCCAACACAGTCCCTCTGGCTAAAAGGGGCTTGCAGAGACTAATAGAGAATAGTCAGTTTGGTTTCTGTTGAAAAGGACCAATTAGACCAAGAAACTGCCTCCCCAAAGCAGTTCCCACCACACTGTCCTGGACACCGTGCCTTCTCACACACCTGTGAACACACCACATGCTCAATAACATTGCTTTCATGAATGAATGAATGTTGCTTCCCAAATGCAGCCTTACTCAGACACCACTGCCTTCTCTGTCCCCTCTCAGTGTGTGCATAGTGAGCAGAGATGATCATCTTTCAAGAAGCTATTAGGTAACCATCACTGGGAACAAGCAATATTTGTGTTGAGATAGGAGCATGGGGTATATGGTGTTGTTGTTGCTTTCTCTAGTTCAAGACTGCTGGAAATGAGTTCTTGGGGCAGCAACTTCAGGCTTTGTTAAAAATGCAAATGAACAGGCCCTCATCTTGGACCTTGGGAGTCATAATGTCTCAATGTGGAGCCCCAGAATCCATTTTTAATGAGATCCTTGAGAGATTTGTATATACATGAAAGTCTGATGAGCAATGTTTAGCAAATTTGTTCTCACCCTTGACTTCCTGTTGGGATCCCTTGTGTGTTTTTCAGAACCACCATCTCCTGTGTCCAACCCTCAGAGATTCTGTCAATTCGTCTTTGGTAGGGCCCAGCACCAATTATGACTTAATAAAGTGGCCCAGGATCTTCTACTGTGAGACCAGGATCAAACACTGAGGATCGTGGGGACATTTCTGAGGACTGAGTACGGGGTCTGGACCATGGAGAAGCCTCCATGGGGAGAGATGTTCTGCCTAAGTTTTGGTAGCATAGGGTCAGTCTATCCCACATTCCCAATTATGTAGCTGAATTTGTAGGTGTCTCTAGGAGGCAAGGGCACTCAAAAATAGGGGAGGAGAAACTCACGTTTTGGTATTCATTATGATCTCCACGTGTGCACAGAATTTTCCCCGGCCCCAAAAAGCAATAAAAGTACAGAGAGATTATGCAGGCCCTCCCTGGCCATGGGGAGTCCTTGGGCTCTCCCTGTGAGTGTGATAGAAGATCACTGGAGCAGAAGGAGAATCTGTGGAGGATTTAAGAGCATCACAAGAGTCAGGAGGAGATGTCCCTCTGAGACAGCAAGAGAAATAAACCTAGGCTTCTCAAAAATCTTTTTCATTGAAGCAGAGCTTCCCGAACTGCATTTAAAGTCTGGCCTCCTCTTTGACCTTTGAACCTCTCACTTGTGTCATCTGCTTCATTCGTTCCCACCTACCTGGGTGTATGACTACTGGCTCCTATCTCTTCTCATCCCAGGGCTTTTTCTTTTGCTCCAAAAAGGAAACCAGGTCTGGCTTAGAGATAATGAGACCTGTTCATAAGAAAAAGGAATTGACTCTTGCTGAGGAGTCTCCATGTTCCAATCCAGTATTGTTCTCAAGAGACAGGACATTATAGAAGGTTACAGAGAGTTATTTCCACAAATGGTGTTTCTTGTTGGCCCCTTTAGAAAACTAAGAAAGCATTTTTAATTTGAAGATCCTTAACTCCACTTCCAAGTACTATTAAATCAAAAAGAAGGCATACAAATTAGAGTTTAAGATGTAGCCAACATATCAAGGCAATATTTTGTGCCATTGAATCTTTATAAGTATCCCTAATCTAGAGTGAAGGAGGCAGATCACCTCATGAAACAGGAAGCTTAATATCAAGCAACCTAAGTGCCGACCAAGGGATGAATGGATAAAGCAGATGTAGTATATATACACAATGGATTACTACTCAGCCGTAAGAAATATTGAAATCCAGCCATTTGTGACAACATGGATGGACATTGAGGGTATTATGCAAAGTTAAATGTCAGAAGGAGAAGATCAAATGCCATCTGATCTCACACATTAAGTAGTAGATAATAATAACAACAAACAAATACATGGAGACAGAGACTGCACTAGTGGTTACCAGAGGGGAAGAGGGCAGGGAGAAGGGTGAAAGGGATAATTAGGCACATGTGTTTGGTGATGGATTGTAATTAGTATTTGAGTGGTGAACATGAGAACATGATGTAATCTATGGGAAATAAGTGTAACGATGTACACCTGAACTTTATACAATGTTATAAACCAATGTTACCACGATAAAAATAAATAGAAAAAAAATATCAAGATGAAACATCATGAAGATTTTCTCCTTTACACCAACAAAACCCAAATTATTTCCTTAAAGCAAGGATCAGAAATTTAGTCATGTGAAGTACAAACTTCCAAAAGACATTGTATAAATGAAAGAAATTAAACTCTAGATGTGGATTATGAATTCTGAAGGAAGTTATCCTCACCCAAGGAGACCAGATTCCTGTAGTTCTCTAACATCGCATCTCTTTACAAATCCCACTGAGCAATGTCCAGGCATTCCCATTTCTCCTGAGAGAATTCTATGGCCTCACCCATGAATGACAACTGTCCCTGAAGTAAATAACACTTTGTCAAGCAGGCAGGAACAGAGTCCATAAGTTGACCAAAGATGAAAACATAGATTTAAGAGAACTGCTTCTGTTTTAGGTGAGTGACCTAAAATAAACAATTAGGTAATTTTAAACACAGTAATATTTCCTAAAATTTTTCCTAACTGAGGAAAGCAAATTACACAGACAAAAAAAAAAAAACCATCAATACAACACTTTAGGGAAGATAAAATATATAATTAAGGCATCAACAAAGGCATACATGTATTTGTGAGTGCTATACATCACATGTTGTATATGTGTATATCAGATGACAACCTCATGGTGAGTTTGAATTATATTTCTCAAATTTTAATGTGCACAGTAAACTGGAGTTCTTTTTGAACTGCAGTTCTGATTGAGAAGTTTTGGGATAGGGCCTGAGTTTCTGTATTTCTACCAAGCTCACTCCTGATGTGAATGCCTCAGGTGAAAGGCCACATTTTTTATAGCAAAAAGGTATAACCTGATGGGAAAAATTCATGGATGATTTTGACTCAGAGAGTCACATGGCATAGTAGCACATTCTTACATAATAGCAAAGATGGCAGAACAATCCTTTCTGAACATTTACTATACACTAGACTTTATTCTGTCAGAATTAATAAATGCATAAAACCACAAACAATCTACGAGAGCAATAATAATATTCTTTTGTAAAAATATTTGTCCAATATCCAGTTAATGGTAGAATCTGGGATTTAACCTAGTTTCTCTGACCTAGAATTTATCTAAAAGGAAGATACATACAAGGCCAATTTACAGAGTCAATCCTAAAAGTAAAATCACAGGAAACTCTCTAACTGAGAAGAGTAATAGACACAAGTTAAGAGGGTAGCAACACAGATTTGAACTAATAACTCACACTTTATGCACACATCCATATATTTAAGAAGTAACTATATACATGTTAAAAATGATATGTAGCAAAGTTTTAATATCATGGAAATTAACAAATATTTTCAATTCAATTAACTTATAAATTTGTGCATGAAACATTTTCTGTCTTTTAAAATTACTATGGACACAAACACACAAAATGACAAACTAATAGAAGAGCTATTATTTCTGAATATGTACTTCATTGACAATTTTTATTTTATCTACAATTTGTACTGAGTTATATTTTAGAAGTTTTCTTTTCTTTTTCTTTTTTTTCGTGAGGAAGATTGGCCCTGACCTAATATCTGTACCCATCTTCCTCTGTTTTGTATACGGGATGCTGCCTCAGCATGGCTTGATGAATGGTGATTATGTCTGCACCCAGGATCCGAATTGCGAACCTCAGGCTTGGAGCTCATGACCTTAACCACTACGCCACTGGGCTGGCCCCAATATTTTAGAATTTAAGGCTTTGGAGTATATATTAATTCTTGGAGTCTTATTTTCCTTTTCTAAAAATACAACAAAGCCATAAGAAGAGTATGTCTGACACGACTCTGGAATAAAATGGAAACTTATGGGACTTAAGCTTGACTGATGTAGAACATCCACTTGCAAAAGCCAATATCTCTAATAAACACAGGTGAGAGCCTTCATTTCACAAAGCAAACTTCAAGCAAAGACAAACTTAAAAGAAAGAGATGTTCCAAATTAAATGTCATGGTTTATGCACATCACTCACTGAATCTCCCCAAATCCTTATTAATAATTGGGAAAAAATATTAATGTTATAGAGGAGAATCTGGCAGAGAGCACCTGAACCAAGTGAATGAAGTTAACATCAGCTGTGATGGGACAAATGGATATCAGGAGCCTGAAGCACCAAAGGACACGTCATCACTCCTGTGTTATTCTTGGCAAACAAAAAAGAAAGTAAATCATAAATTGAATCTAATCATGAGAAAATGGCAGTTTATGCAAATGTTAAGCCACATATGGCTCCAGTGTCCTGTAAGCTGCAGTGCATTTTAAATAGTAAGTCTTTCTTTAGAATTCTAGAGAGCAAGGCTCTCTTCCTTTTTCAGAAATTTCTCAGTAATTCTGGACCACATATTCTTGTTTATTTGTGCATTTTCTTAATCCCAGTCTACAACAGAGCTAATGGACCATCCACATGGGACCTTAACATAAAACGTTTCTCCTTCACTGATATCCAAGTACCCAACCCCACCCCCAATGGAAACCTTGGATAAAATGACTCTCCCTTTTCACCTGTCAAATGAGAACCTTCTCAATAGATGCAGGGCATTAAGTCATGGTGAGAAATGTTCACGTCATATAGGAAGCCAGGATGGCAGAATGGAGAGAAGGATCTGGGATTTAGGAAAGAAGTATTCTAAGAAGCTAACCTTGACTGTCATAAGAAGAAAATGGAGGGAAAAGTAGTTGAAAACATTGTTAGGCAGGATCATCAGAAGGAAGTCCCTTCTGATGAGATGTTAGCATCTCTTCTCTACAACCTTAAATAAGGTGGGAGTGGTTAATGGTGGTGGTGCGATAACACTTCATTCATTACACATCAGTTTTAATATATTGAAAACAATTCAGTTTTATTAGTTAAAATATATTGTGTTCACACATAGTGTAAATGAAGCATTTTTAAAATCCACTGCATGATTCTTCGTCAAAATAGAGGTTACAAGCATTCAAGAAACACATTTGTTGATCTCATAGAATGATCTGAGAGTTGTGCTTTCTTTGATTCAAAAATGGAGGCTAATTACTTAGTAAACATGGATGTACATTAATTTGATGCCTTTTTAGGGAAATGTCAGCTATATTTTTTTCCTATGTCTGTGAAGATTTCTTTCAACCATGTCAATATTCATGACTACTATACATTGCTGTTATGAACACACACCAGAATTCTAATGATCTGCCATGTTTTTTATCTTCAAAGTGCAATTGGTGGACATATTTAAAGTTCATAATGTTTTTCTATCTTACTTTAATACAAAGAATAATGCCCTGAACATGTACCTAATGGAGACTTATGTCAATGAGATAAGTCAACCACAAACAGTGTCTCCATTTAGATTTGCTTCATACATTGTCCTTTACGGTGTCATTCATCTTCCATGGAAAAGTAGACGTGATGAATCCCAGCTAACACAGGAGGGTCTTTTATATCATTGAAGGAGCAAAAATCAACCACACGATTTCAAATACAAACTAGGAATAAAGAAATAGCATGAAATAATTGAGAGTTGAATTGCTTTTATCTGCTTTTCAAAAAACTACAATACTATCCATATAAAAAGATACACTAAAAATGACTATACCTGTCCAAACATCCATCTCCTTGACTCTGAAAAATATTAACAAATAAATTACCTAAGTTTTTAAAATTTGGATTCTCTAGAATAAATATTCTGATTTAGAGTAATATCTGAAAAGTGTTGTTGACTGGTTGCTTTTAACTATGAATTCTGATATTTATTTAGATGTGATTGTTGAAAAATACTTTCCCACGTTTTCTTACACCTTAAAAGTATTCTTTTCAAATATGAACATTCTGTTGTTTTCTAAACTGTATATTTTGGACAAAAGTATTTCCACATTTGTTACATTATAGGGTTTCTCTGCAGTATGCACTTCCTTATGTTTAGTAAGGCCATAGTTCTTGTGAGAGGCTTTTACACATTATTTACATTCACATGGTTTCTCTCCAATATGAAATCTCTGATGTCGAGTAAGGCTTGAGTAGTTGTTAAAGGTTTTGCCACATTCTTTACTTTTGTAAGGTTTCTCTCCAGTATGAATTCTCTGATGTTGAGTAAGTGTTGAGCCCTGGTTAAAGGCTTTACCACATTCTTCACATTTGTATGGTTTCTCTCCAGTGTGAGTTCTCTTATGTTGAGTAACGCTGTAACTCCATTTAAATTCTTTGCTACATTCTTTACATTTGTAAGGCTTCTCTCCATTATGAATTCTTTGATGATTAGTAAGGTTTAAGCACTGGTTAAAGGTTTCGCCACATTCTGTGCATTTGTAAGTTTTCTCTCCTCTATGAATTCTCTGATGTTTAACAAGGTTTGAGCAGTTGTTCAAGGCTTTGCCACATTCTTTACATTTGTAAGGGTTCTCTCCAGTATGAATTCTCTTATGTTTAATAAGGTTCGAGCAGTGACTAAAGGCTTTGCCACATTCTTGACATTTGTATGGTTTCTCTCCAGTATGAAATCTCTTTGTTGAGTAAGTTTTGAGCACTGGTTAAAGGCTTTGCCACATTCTTGACATTTGTAAGTTTTCTTTCCAGTATGAATTCTCTGATGTTTAGTAAGCTTTGAGCACTGGTTGAAGGCTTTGCCACATTCTTTACATTTGTATGGTTTCTCTTCAGTATGGATTTTCTTATGTCTATTTAGAGTTGATGAGTGACTACGGACCTTCCCACAATTATTACATTTGTAAGTTTCTTCCCCAGAATGAATACTCTGATGTTTAGTAAGATTTTCAGACTGATTAAAAGCCTTGCCACATTCACCACATTTGAAAGTCTTCTTTCCAATATGGAGCCTCTTGTGTGCAATAAGATCTGACAACAAACCATGGGTGTCATGAGAAGAAAAAGCTGAAAGATATCAAAAAAAATTATGCCACTTAGTACATTCAGTGAGTACACTTTACAGTTTTATATAAAATTTACAAAACTTTAGCTGTATTAAAACAAAAGAGGGCAGACTGAACTAAAATCAGTAGTGAAAGCAGACCTTATAAATGATATCATAGAAATAAACGTAATTATAAGAGGAAGTAATGAACAAGTATACACCAACGAATTGGACACCTGGAAAAATGTATAAATATCTATAAAGGTACATCCTATTTGGACTTTAGTATAAATAATTTTAAAATATAACAACAAGCTTATAAGCAGTAACTAGACAAAAACAATAATTTAAAAAATAAAACTCCCAACAAAGAAAAGACCTGGACCAAATGAATTCACTGGTTAATTCTAGCAAGATAGAAGTGGAGAATAACACCGCAAACAATGGAGAGTGCTGACTGAAGTGGAAGAGGCAGAAATACCTTTATGGAGAGAAAAAAGCCACTTTCGAGCTGCAGCACTTGATGGCCAGCTAGGCACATTCTTAAGGTACAAAACTTTCCCTGGAGGAGAAGGCATCTGCATGGGGGAGCATTGGCACAATAAGCACCTTTTGGACTCAGTACAACAGAGACAAGTGTCATAATATCCACCTTTGCTGGCTATCAACTACAACGTGGAATACTCCCAGAAAAGCTATCATATATGAGGAAAAAAAAAGGCCCACGTGCAAATTCACCCATTTCAGAAAGCAACCTAACATCACCAGGAGGAAATGTGCACACCCCTTTGGTGAAAAGAGACTCACTTGATAGTCTCTGGGTGCATGTCAGTGAGAGGTGAGCCCTCTGCAGGGTCTGAGAGGTTGGTGGCAGCCATTATAGTGACCTAGTCCAGGAGTTCTGAGGCTGATTTAATCCAGCTCAGCCAAGGCACCCTAGGGACTGGCCCCACAAAACAGCAACTTGTGGCCCCACATAGGTGGTGTGCCTGGAACCACAGCAGCCTAGTGAGTGGGCCTACCTCTGCAGGAGAGGGTATGTGTGAGGAGTGGTCCTGCATAGGTGGAATGCGTGGGGCCTCTGCTGTGGGGCAACTGGGTCAAGGCATGCACACAGAGTAGGACTGTGATGATGGGGTGTGTGGCCATGTGGGTCGGGCTTGTCGGCCACAGAAGACTTCTGCTTCTGAAACAGCCACATAGGGGATCTGTCCCACCGTCCAAAGCCTAAAGCAATTGGTGCTGCAATCCTAAGAAAGCTGACAACAGCCTTGCAGGCCAGAGGCCTACAGCAATTGTAATCCTGTGAGCCTATCAACCAGCCATGCTGAGGCCCTACTCACTTAGAAAAACTGCAACAGAAATGCCCTATCAGACCTTGCAGCCAATTGTGCTGAGGCTCCCCAAGTCCAAAAAATTGACTGAAGGGTCTATAGCAGCTACACCCAGCTGATCATTAGAACCAGCCAAGGGCATGGCCTAGCCTCCTCAGGCATCTGCAGCAAGAGCAAACCTGCTCTAACAGAAGGACACATGTAGCCCACACAGGGGACTTCCTTGGAACATTTGGAACTGGTGAGGAGAGGGAAGCACACTCCTGGGTCTCATAAGGAATTCCTTACATAAGGCCACCTCTCCAAGTTTGGGAGATATAGCTGAAATATCTAATACATAGATATAAGCACATAGAAAGAGGCAAAATGAGGAGAAAAAGGAATATGCTCCAAGTAAGGGAACAGGACAAAACCCCAGAAAAAGAATTAAATTAGATAGAGATAATCTACCTGACAAAGAGTACAAACTAAAATTCATAAGGATGCTCACTGATCTTGGGAGAAGAATGGATAAACTCAGTTATAACTTAAACAAAAATTTGGAGGACATAAAAAAGATCAAATCAGAAATGCAGAATACAATACTGGAAATGAAAAATTCACTAGAGGGACTCAGTAGCAGAGTAGATGACACAGAAGAATGGATCAATGAGCTGGATGAAAGAATAGAGGAAATCACTCAAGCTGAACTGATAAAAGAAAAAAGAATTAAAAAGAACTTGGACAGTCTAAGTGACCTCTGGAACAACACCAAGTGCACTAACATCCATGTCATAGGTGTCGCAGAAGGCGAAGAGAGAGACAAAGGGGCAGAGAATCTATTTAAAGAAATAATAGCTGAAAAATTTCCTAACCAAAGGAAGGAAACTGACATCTAGGCACAGGAAGCACAGAGAGAACCAAACAAAAGAAAACCAAAGAGCCCCACACCAAGACACATTATAATTAAAATGTCCAGAATTAAATATAAAGAGAGAATCCTAACAGATGCAGGAGAAATGCAACAAGTTTCATATAAAGAAACACATAAGGCTATCAGCTGACTTCTCAGAAGAAACCTTAGAGGCTATAAGGGAGTGGAAAAATATATTTAAAGTGCTTAAAGGAAAAACCTATAGCAAACAATACTCTACCAGCAAGGCTATCTTTCAGAACGGAAGGAGAGAAAGAGTTTGCCAGACAACCTTAAACTAAAGGAATTTATCACCAAGAAACAAGTCTTACAAGAAATGCTAAAGAGATGTATTTAAGTGGAAAAGAGAAGACCACAAATAGGAATAAGAAAATTATCAAAAAAACAATAATAATAAAATCACTGGTAAAGGCAAATATACAGTAAAGGTATCAGATCAACCACCTATGATGCTAATATGAAGGTCAAAAGAAAAAAGTACTAAAATTGTCTATTTCAATGCTAAGAGGGTAATGAATACACAAGAACAAAAAACGAGGTTAAATATCATACCAATAACAAAATGTGAGAGGAGAGGCGTGAAAGAGTAGAGCTTTTAGTAAGACGTCAGCCTAAAGAGACCATCAAAGTAATATAGATTGCTATACACATAGGTTATTATATAAGAACCACATGGTGATCACAAACCAGAAATCTATAATGAATACAAAAAAGAGAAAGGAATTCAAACATAATACTAAAAAAAGCCATAAAACCACAAGCAAAGAGAGCAAGAGAAGAAGAAAGGAACAGAGAAGACCTACGAAAACATCCAGAAAAAAGTAAGAAAATGGCATTAAGCACATTCTTAACAAAATGGTTACTTTAAATGTCAATGGACTAAATGCTCAAATCAAAAGGCATAAGGTTGCTGATTGGATAAAAAAACAAGACCCATATATATGATACATAAAAGAGGAACACTTCAGAGCTAAAGACACTCACAAACTGAAAGTGAAGGGATAGAAAAAGACACTCCATGCAAATTTCAATGAAAAGAAAGCTGGGTAGCAAAAATTTATAACAGATAAAATAGAATTTAAAACAAAAACTTTAAAAAGAGACCAAGACGGGCACCACATAATGATCAAGTGAAGAATCCAACAAGAGGATATAACACTTGTAAATATCTATGCACCCAACATAGGAGAAATAGACAGCAATGCAATAATAGGAGGGGACTTTAACACTCCACTTACACCAATGGCTAAATCATCCAAACAGAAGATGAATAAGGAAACATTGACCTTAAATGACACATTAGACCAGATGGAGTTAATAGATATACTGAACATTCCACCCAAAAACTGTAGAATACACATTATTCTCAAATGCACATGGAACATTCTCCAGGATAGGTCATTTTAGGCCACAAAAAAGTCTCAATAAAGTTAAGAAGTTTGAAATAATACCCCGTATCTTTCCTGAACATAATGGTATGAAACTAGAAATCAACTACAGGAAGAAAATCAGAAAAGTCATAAATATGTGGAGATCAAACAAAATGCTACTGAACAACGATTGGGTCAATGAGGAAATCAAAGGAGAAAACAAAAAATACCTGGAGACAAATGAAAACAAAAATATGACACGCCAAAAATTATGGGGTACAGCAAAAGTGGTTCCAAGATGGAAGTTTATAGCAATACATGCCTATCTTAACAAACAAGAAAAATCTCAAATAAACATTCTAATAGTGCACCTAAAGGAACTGGAAAAAGAAGAACGAAAAAGCCCAAAATCAGTAGAAGGAGAGAAATAATAAAAATCAGAGTAGAAATAAAGGAAATAGAGACTAAAGAAAAAAATCAATGAAACTAAGAGCTGGTTCTTTGAAAAGATAAACAAAATTGATAAACGTTTAGCTAGACTCACCAATCAAAAAAAAAGAGAAGGCTCAAATAAATAAAATTAGAAATGAAAGAGGAAAAATTACAACACATCTCAGAAATACAAAAGATTATTAGAAAATACTACAAAAAGCTATACACCAACTAATTGGATAATCTAGAAGAAATGGATACATTCTTAGAATCACACAACTTTCCAAAACTTTATCATGAAGAAATACAGAATTTGAACAGATCAATCACCAGTAAGGAGATCAAAACAGTAATCATAAACCTCACAAAAAATACAAGTACAGGACCAGACAACTTCCCTGGTAAATTCTACCAAACATTCAAAGAACGCTTAATACCTATCCTTCTCTAGCTCTTCCAAAAAATTGAAGAGGAGGGGAAGCTTCCTAACTCATTCTACAAAGCCAACATTACCCTGATACCAAAACCAGATAAGAACGACACAAAGAAAGAAAACTACAGGCCAATATCACTGATGAACATTAATGCAAAAATCCTCAACAAAATACTAGCAAATCAAATACAATACATTAAAAAGGTCAAACACCATGATGAAGTGAGATTTCTTCTAGGAATTCAGGTATGGTTCCACAGCCACAAATCAATCAATGTGATATACCAGATTAACAAAATGAAGGATAAAAATCACATGATCATCTCAATAGATGCAGAGAAAGCAATTGACAAGATACACTATCCATTTATGATAAAAACTCTGAGTAAATTGGGTATAGAAGGAAAGTACCTCAACATAATTAAGGCCATATATGACAAACATGCAGCTAATATAACTCTCAATGGTGAAAAACTGAAAGCTATCCCTCTAAGAACAGCAACCAGACAAGGATGCCCACTTTCACCACTCTGATTTAACATAGTATTTGAAGTCCTAGCCAGAGCAATCAGGCAAGAAAATGAAATAACAGGGATCCAAATTGGAAAGGAAGCAGTGAAACTCTCACTATTGGTAGTTGACTTGAGTTTATACATAGAAAACCCTAAAGAACACACCAAAATTTTTTTTAAAAATAATAAATGAATATGGTAATGTTGCAGGATACAAAATCAACATACAAAAATCAGTTGAATTTCTATACACTAACAACTAATTAGCAGAAAGAGAAATTAAGACTATAATCCCATTTACAATTGCAACAAAAATAATAAAATACCTAGGAATAAACTGAACCGAAGACGTGAAAGACTTGTACACTGAAAACTATAAAACACTCTTGAAAGAAATAGAAAAAGACACAAAGAAAGAGAAAGCTATTCTCTGTACTTGGATTGGAATAATTAACATAGTTAAAATGTCCATCCATACTTCCTAAAACAATCTCACACCCACTAGAATGACCCACTCTCAAATGAAGAAAAAACATCAAGTTTTGTTAAGAATGTTGAGAAATTGGAAGGCTTATGCACTCTTAGAGGAAATGTAAAATGGTGCAACCAATATGAACAGTACAGAGGTTTCTGAAAAAAATAAGAATAGAATGGCTATATGATCTAGCCATCCCACTGCTGGGTACCTATGCAACTAAAATTAAGAAGATCATCTACAAGAGATATTTGCACACCCATGTACATTACAGTATTATTTATCAAAGGCAATAATAGGTTGAAGTAACTTATATGTCCATGGATAAATGAATGGTTAAAGAAAATGTAGCATATACATATAGTAGGTTATCATTCAGCCCTAAAAACGATACGGATCTTTCATATAATATAAAGTGTCTTGTGGACACTATATTAAGTGAAATACATGTCACAAAGAGAGAGACTATATGATTCCACTTATGTGAGTAATCGAATGTAGTCAATCTCCTAGAAAAACAAGTGGAATGGCAGTTCCAGGGGATTGGGGTAGATGGAAATAAGGAAGCGGTTGTTTAATGGGTATTGAGACAGTTTTGCAAAATAAAAATTATCAGAGATCAGTGGCACCACAATGTGAATATACTTAACACTATTGGACTGTGCACTTAAAAAAAGATTAACATGGTAAATTTTACATCTTTTTTTATTATAATGAAAAAATTATAAATAATATCTAAAAGAGGTAGAGATATAAATATTTTTCAAAAATTACCCTCATTCAAAAAGTATTTCTCCTGCACAAAGAGAATATAAATTCATCATTAAATAGATGTGAATTTAAGACTATTTCCATGACTACTCACCTAGACAGAATAAGACAACCATGAATAATTAACCAAGAAAAGAAATAAACAAGATAAGTCATGAACATAGTTGGGGTAATAATTATACAGAAAAAGACATACATAATTATATTGGCAAGAGATATACGGTTGATTTATATTTGAAATCACTCCACGGTGACCTAGGTGTACTGAGCTGTCATCCACATTCATAATATATAGGTAAAAAACCTCAATTAATTAATTTTGAGAACGTACCATAAAAAGGAAGCACATTGTTATGGAATTGCAAAACAAGAATAAGAGAAAATTTATCCTCCAAATTCTGAAAACAATATAGATACACTATTAAAAAATAATCTTTCTATATAGCTATAATTTTCAACTGTGACTGTGCACCCTTGAAGAGCAAGAATTTTTAATCATTGGCATGTGTTGCATGGCACAAAAATATCACAGAAAATGTATTACCATTATTCATAAAAGCTCAAATGAAAAATTTGAATGAATAAGCATTGAAATGACACTAGAGAAATGTATTCTGTCATTAACATACTGCTGCTCTTCTCACACAAAATATAAAGGTTGTAATTCACCCTTTATAAGAAAAAAAAGCATTCACTTATAACTAAGGGAATAAAATGAAAGTTGCAAAATATGCAGAAAATTACTGATATATAAAATAAACCTTTGGGATTAAATTATACCATGATTCAGATACACATTGAGGAAAGTGGATGAAAAACCTAATCACTGCCTTTGCCTGAAGCAAACCTAAATTTATGAACCAAAGAATTTCATAGATATAGAGTTCCCACTGATTATCTAAATCACTTCTTTCCAAAGGTAGGCATTCAAGCATATTACATGAGAACTTTTGTATCTAAAATCAAAGAAGAATTTGACATAGAACTAACCAGAAGGTGAAAGGATATAGGATACAGTTCCAGGAAGCTTCATACTAAACAAGATATAATTATAAAATGATAGTTATTAAGAAATAAAATAACAATTCAGACGTTACTACATGATGGGCAATATTTTAAGCTCCCCCTTGGCATTAATTTATTTAAGAATTCTGTGAGGTAAATAGATACATTAAACTATTTTACCATTTAGGAAATGGGGCATACAGACTGGAAATTTCTGATGTTCATTCATACAAAGGAAAAGGAAATTTTAAGTGAAATAGAAGATTGTATTTTCTCACTTGGGGAGGTGCTGTGCCTGTAATGAAATGCATCTGAACTTTGTAGGGTCATGTTTAAAGTCTCCATAGGATTGGAAATTATACAGCAGAAAATATAGACATCTGTTTCCAGTGTTCTTGGGCTTTCTGCACTAAACCCCAATATCTCCACTACTCCAATCACGCACTTCTGACATGAAGTAAAACAGAACTTAAAAAATGGTTTAACATAGACTTCCTCAGAAGTGTACATAGATTTTCTCCAGGTCCCCAACACAATGGATGTCATGCAGGCCCTCATAGACCAAGGGGAGGACGTTGGCTCTCACTGTGAATGTGATGGATGAACACTGGAGCAGAAGGAGAATCCTTAGAAGATTTAAGACCATGATAAGAGCTGGGCAGGAGATGACCCTCTATGACAGCAACAGAAATAAACCTAGCCTTCTCACACATCATTTCCATTGAAGCAGATCTTCCTAAACCACATTTTAAGTTCTGGCCTCCTCCTTGACCTTTGCACCTCTCACCTGTGTCATCTGCCTCATTCATTCCCACCTACCTGGGTGTATGGCTATTGTCTCCTTTCTCCTCACATCCCAGGGAGCCATCTTTTGTTCCAAAAGGGTGATCAGGTCTGGCTTAGAGACAACAAGACCTGGTTATTAGATAAATAAACATGAGTTTTACCGGAGATTCTCCAATTTCCAATTAAGTATTGTGTCCACGTGAAAAGAGGGAACATTGTAGAATGTTAGGATAGTCTAGAAAATAATTTCACAAACACTGTTTCTGGACAACAACTTTGCTATACTAGGCAACAGTTAAAATATTCAGACCCTGAGTTCCACTTCCAAGTACTACTGAGTGAAAAGTAAGAGGTTAAAAATGGATCTTAAGATGGGAGCAACACTATTTTATAGAACTGAATTTATAGAACTACTTCTAATCTAGAGAAAAGGATGCAGATCCCCTCAAGAATGGGGAAGGTGAAAGTCATAACAAAACATCATGAAGACTTTCTTTTCTACACTAACAACACCCCAGGTTTTCCTTGAAAGCAGGGACATGAAAATCTATCATAGGAAGCAGAAGCTCCCAGAAAACATTCTACAGACAAAAGAATCAAAACTCTGAGAGTGGAGTATGAATTCTGGAAGGAAGTTATCCTCACCCAAGGAGACCAAGTTCCTGTAGTTCTCTAACATCACATCCCTATACAATTCCTGCTGAGTGTGGTCCAGGCATTCCCACTCCTCCTGAGAAAATTCTATGGCCACATCCTTGAAGGTCAACAGTCCCTGAAATTAAAAGCACACACATTTACCAAGTTGTCTCTGGGCAGAGTGCATAGCTTGATCCAATATGAAATGAGAGACTAAAAGGATCAGATTCTGACTTAGGAGAGTGACCTGAAATATGCAATTACATATTACAAAATATACAAAGTAACATTCTATAATATGGCCTCTAACCCTGAGGAAAGAGGATGACATATGATCCACAAAACCACAGTAGAGACTATACACCTGTGGTAGAAAAATTATAAAATTAAGGCATCAACACAGGCATATTCCTCTTTGAGGCTGAATTTATATCAGGCAGGATAAGTGGTGATTTTGTCTCACAGTGATGGCGAGTTAGAAATGTACTTCTCAAGTTTTAACTGTTTCTCAATGAACTGGAGATTTGTTAATTTGCAGATTCTGATTCAGGAGTTCTGGGGTGTGGCATGGGTTCCACATTTTTCATAATCTCATTTTTAACATATGATGGTAAAGCCTCTGGCACAAGGCCCACACACTGGAATAGCAAAGAGGTAGAACAAAAGGGGAAGAATCCGTGGTTGACTTTGAGCTGAAAGTGTTGTGGAAATTACAGGTTCTAACAGCACAGTAAGTGTGGTAAGAACAATCCTTTTTGAAAATGTACAATGTACTAGATATCATTCTAACAGTATGTTATGTATTATCACCGGAACCACAAAAATAATCTGAGAACAATAATATTATTCTTCCCCTTTTTGGAGAATGTATTGTCCAATATCCAGTAAACAGTAGAGCCTGGGTTTTACTAAAAGTTAATCTGAACTAGAACTTATCTAAAAAGAACACAGACCAATACACAGAGACAACCCTAATGTGTCTTTCTAGCAGCTTCTGTAACTGAGAAGAATAATAGAAACAAGTTAAGACAGAAACAAAAAAGAATGGATCACACAATGTTAACATTTTATGCACAAGGGCATGAATACAAATGGGAACTCTGGACACACTAAAAGTGACAGAGAAGAAAATTTTCATATCACTGAAATCAAGATTATTGTCAATTGTGTAAATCCTTTAAAAGTGTGTATTTTTTAAATGCACTAGGGATATGGAGACACAACGACATCAGTTAGAGCTATTGTTTCTGAGCCTTATTTCTTTCAAAATGTGTCATTTGTGTTGAGCTATATTTTAGAAATTTAACACATTTGAACACAAATTAATATGATTCTTATAAATTTCTTTGAAAATATAAAGAATTTTTAAAGAAGAGACTGTCCATGACATGGGTGTGAAATGAAATGGAATTTTACAGAACTGAGGCCCAAGTGATTGAAAACTCTCCTGCAAAAGCCAGTGTCTTCACTAAACAAAGGGGAGAACATTGTTTTTCCAAAGCAAACTGCAAACGATAGAAACTAAGAAGAAAAGGGACTTTCCAGATTAAACGTGATGGTTTATGACATCTCTTCATAAATCCCTCCAAGATCCTTATTAATGAAAAAGGGAAAAATGTTAACTGTATAAGGCAGAAATCTGGCAGAGAGCACCAGAACCAAGTGAAAATCAGGTGTAATGGGTCAAACTGATATCAGTTGACTGAAGCACACAAGACACATATTACTGCTATAATAGTATTGGAAAAAATAAATACGGAAATCATAATCTAAAGCTAAGGATGAAAAAACATCACTTTTTCTGCAAATTTCAATCCATGTGTACGTCTCATGTTCTGTAGCTCTAATGGTGAATTTAAATAGTCTTTCTTACCACTATACTGAGCAAGTTTCTTCTGATTACTTTTTTTGTTAAGAGCTTGGAGTTTTTCTGGGCCACTAATGCCACCGTGTTTCACAGAGCATTTTGTTAATACTGTTCTACAGAGCTGATGTTGCATCATTATGAAACCTAAAAGCTACATTCTCCCCTCCTTCACTAATACTTGACCATCGGAACAATCCCAGTAGGGATCTGGGATGTCAGCACCTTCCCATGTTGATCTGTCACAAAGGGAACAATTTCATTAGGTGAACATCATTAATTCATGGGGAGAATTCTTCATGCTGTATAGGGAGTTTAGATGCAAAGAATGGAGAAATCGTTCTGACACACAGGGGAGAAGTATTCTAAAGAGTTGATGCTGACTATCATAAGAATAAAAGGAAAAAATAAGTATTTAGAAACAATCTCAGTGGGCAGAGACAGCATAATTAGGGAACTAAAGGTTTGCAGGTTCTAAATCCATGGCATTTCAGGAGGAAAAGTGGACACAGCCTCTGACCTGGGACAGGACATTTACCTGAGAACCTGCCATTTCGTCCTCTTCCTCCTCCTGCTCTGGGTTGTTTTCTCAGGTGATATTATGTTGAGGAATCACATCTCCATCTTGAAAATCTGCCTTCAAAGTGTGAGCACAGCTCCTTCATCTGCTACCACCATACCCACAGGCAGAAGGACCTTGAAATGATGACAAGTACCCCACTTCCCATCCTTTGTCACAGGAGAGATTCAAGGATAATGACCTCCTACATGGAGACCAAACTGTAAGGTTTTCTATCCTGTCTTCACATGCTCTTCTCCTCAAACTGATGTCCAAAAATTATGCTACAGATGGAGAATGTGGGCTGCACTGACCTCCTCTTCTAAATCCACATATAGCACACCCTGTTACCTCCCCTTGAACACAACCCTGGACTCAACTCTCACAAATATACCCAGATGCCCTCCTGCTTAACCCTGGCCTCACCTTAGAATCACCTGGGTCCTTAATTAAAACAATACTGATGCTCCCATCCAAACACTGAAGGGGAGGCCACAGGTGATGTTATTTCTTAAAACTCCACATATGGTCCTAATGGAAAACCATATTGGAACCAATAAGGTAAGCATTTCTTGAGTTTTTAAGTGCATACAGATCCCTTGGGGATCAGGACCCACTCTAAGAAGTTATGAGTCTGCAGGTTTGCAGCGGAGCTCATGAAATGGCATCATGAACAAGTTCCCTGTTGCTGCTGATGTTGCTCCCCTGGACTGCTTTTCAGTAGCACTGAGCTGGAGATATCAAACAGCAAACCCGAGACAGCTGAGTTCTCTGAGGGTTTGGGGCAGGAATCTACAAAAGCACAGGATCCTTGGCCAGATTCTTAGTGGCTGAGCATTTCTTGGGATGGGTATGGCCACGTCATTACCTAGTGCTCATGCCTGGGCTGTAGAAGGGGTGGTGGGAATCATGTGGCAGCATCAAGGTTGTGTGAGGGGTCTGCCCTCAGAATTTTTCTGAAAGCTATCCTGAGTCCTCAGTTGTTTTTTTGTTTTTAATTTTTTGTTTATTGCAGTAATTCTTTTTGCCCCTTTCCTTCCCAGGGGCCATGTGGATTCACTGGACAATCTGTCTTGTGACTCCCGGTCCCAGTTTTTGTTTGAAATAAACCAAAAGTAGCAACGGAAGATGGATTAACAGTTTGGGGTAGGAATTGATAGAAACCCTTGAAAATGATACAGTAAATGCATATTTAATACACAAAGAAATTCATGATCTATGTTAGGTAATATAGATTGTAACTGAATTACCAGATCACAATTTTTTCCTCTGTTGCTTGTCTATGTTTCTGTGTTATATAAGTTTTAGTGTCACAGTTTGTTCTCCAGCCCCTTAGGTATGATATTTACTCAAATCTTTATAGTGCACTGACTAAGATAAATGTTAAAGAAAAAACGACACAATTTTTCAAATATTCTTTCAGAGCACTGAATCTTTTAAAACATCTCAAATACGTGTTTCATGCTACACATACCAATGTAATTTTTTAGAGACTGTATTTTAGAAGAGTTTTAGGATCACAGCAAAATTGACAGTAAGGACAAGAGATTTCCCATATACTCCCTGTTCCCACACATGCACAGCTTCCCGATTATCAACATCCCCCACCAGAGTGGTCCATTTGCTGCCATTGATGAATCTACATCAGCACATCCTAAATGCTTCAAAGTCCATAGTTTACCTCATGCTTCACTCTTATGTATGTACAATCTACAGGTTTGAACAAATGGAAATGACATGTATCCATCATTATAGTATCATATAGATTATTTTCATTGTCCTGAAAATCCCCTAGGCTCAAGCTATTCATCCCCACTCCTCCACCAACCCAGGCAACCACAGACCTTTTACTGTCTTATACATGTGCCTTTACCAGAATATTATGTAGTTGGGATCCTACATTATGTAGCCTTTTCAGATTGGCTTCTTTCACTTGGCAATATGCATTTAAAGATCCTCCATGTCTTTTCCTGGCTTGGTGGCTTACCCATTTTAGTGCCAAATAGTATTCCATTCCCAGAATAAATCGAGGAATATTGATCCATTCATCTACTGAAGAACACATTGGTTTCTTTCAAGTTCTGGCATTATGAATAAAGTTGCTATAAATGTACAGATGCAGGTTTTGCATGGACATAAGTGTTCAACTACTTTCAATAAATACCAAGGAGCACAATTGCTGGATTGTATGGTAAAAGTATGGTTAATGTTGTAGAAACTGCCGATCTGTCTTCCAAAGCAGCTTTATTATTTTGCCTTTGTACTAGCAGTGAATGAGAATTCCTGTTGCTTCACATACAATACAGCACTTTTATCGTTAGTGTTCCAGATTTTGGCCATTCTAAGAGACATGTAGTAGTATATCATTGTACTTTTAATTTGCACTCCACTGATGACATATGATGTGGGTCATCTTTTCATATGCTTAGTTGTTAAGTACCTATCTTCTTTGGTGTGGTGTCTGTTAAGTGTGTTGCCCATTTTTTATCGAGTTGTTTTCTTATTTTTTTTTCTTTCTACCCAATCTGCATTTATTTTATTTATTTTTCTAGTCTTTATATAGCAAGGACTTCCTGTATAATATTGGAAAGGAGTCGGGAAATGGGACATCCTTGCCTTGAACCTGAGCTGAGTGGGAAATCTTCAAATTTCTTACCATTAACTATGATGTGAGCTGTAAGTTTTTGTAGATTTTCTTCATCATCTTCAGGAAGCTCTTCTCTAGTCCTGGTTTACTGAGAATTTTTATCAAGAATGAGTTTGGGTTTGTCAAAAGCTCCTTTTGCATCTACTGATGTGATTATATGATTTTTATTCTTTAGGCTGTTGTGATGGGTACAACTAATTGATTTTTGACTGTTAAACCAGCCTTGCATACCTGGGATAAATCCTGCTTGGTCATGGTGTAGAAATCTTTTAAAACATTGTTGGATTTAATTCGCTAATATTTGTTGAGGGTTTTTGCATCTGAGTTCCTGAGAGATACTGGTCGGTAGTTTTTTTCATTAGTAATGTTTTTCTCTTGTCTGGGTTTGGATATTGTGTCTTTAGTAACAGATATATATTAGTGGAAATTCTTAGTCATTATTGTTTCCAATATTTTTCGTTCCTTTCTCTCTTTATTCTCCTTCTGGTCTATCCATTACGCATATGTCACACCTTTATTAGTTGTCCCACAATCCTTTGGATATTCTGTTCTGTTCTTATTTTTCTACCCCAATTTCTCTTTATTTTTTAGCTTTAGAGATTTCTATTGATATGTCTTCAAGCTGAGACATATTTTTCATCAGTCATGTCCAGTCTACCAATAAGCCCATCAATCACATTCAATCACATTCCTCGTTCTGTTACTTTTTTTTTTTTTTAGCTCTAGCATTTTTTTTTTTTGGTTCTTTACTAATATTTCCGTCTCTCTTCTTACATTGCCCATATGTTCTTGCATGCCCTTTACTTTATCCCTTAGAGCCTTTAGCATATTAATCATACTTGTTTTACATTCCTGGATAATATTTTTCCAAATTTTTCAGTTTTGCTGCCCTTCTGATTACTAATTCCATATTCACAAGGTTTTTCTCTTTTTCCATTTTACTATAGGCATTCAAGTGAAATCAGGCTGCTCCTTCAACACTTTGCTTAGACATTTCTTCAGCCAAAGATCCAATTTCACTGCTCACTAGGTGTACCCTGCACAAAACACTACGATCTGAACACAATTCAACAAAACTCTCTGCCACATTGTTATAATGATCACCTTTTCTCAAGTTTCCAGTAACATGTTTCTCATTTCTGTCTGAGACCGCATCCAAATGGCCTTTAGAGTCCATATTTCTACCCCATTCTGTCCATGACCATTTAGGTATTCTCTAAGAAGTTTGGGGTTCTCTTTACAGCTCTCTCCTTTTCCTTCTGACCTCTCACCAGCAACGCCTTTAATAGTCCTTTCATAGTGATGCAGGACTTTCCAGCTTGAACTTCCAAACTCTTTCAGAGACTATTCATGGTGCAATTCTGATAGCACTTCCACATTTTTATGTACCTTTACAAGTGTACCTGATGTCCCAGTATCAACTTTTGCCTTAGTTTTTGGGGGGGCTGCAAAAGCAAACTACCAGAGACTGGGTAGTTTATAAACAACAGAGAGTTTTTTTTCTCATAATGACAGAGGCTGGGAAGTCCAAGATCAAGACACCAGTAGGTTGTGTCTGGTGAGAGCCCACTTTCTGGTTCCCAGGAGGAGGCTTCTGGCTGTGTACTCAAATGATGGAATGGACAAAGGAGCTTTCCTGGGATACTTTCATGAGGGCACTATTTCAGTTTATGAGGTCTCTGCCCTCATGACCTAATCACCTCCCAAAAGTCCCATCTCTTAAATCATCAATATGGGAGTTAGCTTTCAACATATGAAAATTGGAGGGACAGAAATATTCACACCGTAGCAGGGACCAAAGAGAACATTAATTTTGCTATACTGCTGGAAGGTTTGAACATGTAAGTTTGCTTACATATTCTCAATAAACTTTAATTGGTAAGCAGAACTCTCAATTATGTCATGTTTTATCAGCTACTTTTACTGGCAGACACGTGATAACACTTCTTAAGCAGGGATACTAAGACTGGGCCTTCTGAATCGACAACAATCAGAATATCATCTACATGATGAACACTTTGGACATCAAATATAGAGGCACTCAGGCTAAATCATTGAACACCCACTGCTGGCAGATGTCAGGGTAGTTGGGCTCACTATCACCTCACTACCTGCAGTTCTCCCTAGTGGGGGTTACTCCCTCTAAAACTTATAAGGTATGGAAGTACGTCATGTAACATATCACTTCTTGCTGAAGATTCTTAAGGAGCAAAAACAGCAGGATGTTGAGTTCCTCTAAAGTGTTCTATCTCCATGGTTATGGTAACTTCCTTTTCCCATGTATACACATCCCAAATCTTATCCCTTGAATATGAGTTCTATTTTGCAAGGGAACACCAAGGATTTCAACATCTGAAGGAGTCAGGTGCTCTAGTAATATTACATCATATCCTGGCAAGTATGTAGGAGAATTCAAGGGGCTATGGGAGGATACCATGAGGAGCTGCTTAGCATAATAGAGATAATGCATTCTCTTTCGGCTCTTCATCCTAAGATTTCTGCTGCCTTTTTTTGTAGCTATCAGCATTTAGAGAGTGACTAGGATCAGGGGCTTCTCTGTTTCTGCCCATGAATGCAACCATGCCTAATCCTATAGTCTTTGGTTTTTCCAGACTCCCCTGTACCTCGTGTCCCCTCCATCCACGGCATCACATAGAACAGAAGAGTGACATGTGCACCTGTATACAACACGCTATAAATGTTTCAGTTACTCCCTTCTACAAAATTTCCAAGAATGTTTTGGCTTTTTATTTAATGTTGCTGAAGTCAGTGGAGAAGCAGAGGGAGGGATCAGGACACATCAAGGAAGAGAGTGACTGCACACAAATACCAGTGAGGCCACTTCTGTTTAGTTCCAAGCAGCTTATTGGCTATTTGCAGCTGAAATAATGACACCAAACATGACATTGCTTTTGTAGTACTATGGGATTGTTAAAGAATTCAGGAGGCAAGAAGAGTTAGGGGGAATGACCATGAGACTTGAAGGAAAAGTCAGATCCATGGATGAGGTGATGATAACCTCAGGGAATCAGTGAGAGGTAAGAGCAAATGAAAAGAAAGCTGAATACAACATTTTCAGAATAAATTTAACTTTTTAGCCATAATGGAAAAGCTTAATTGCTCACTATAATACAACAAATTGATTTGGTATGGTTTCTTAACATAAAATATAAGCTAAATAATATAAACTTATTGAAAGAAACAAAAGAGATCATATCTGTGGTTTAGAATAGAAAAATTCTCACAGAACAAAAGACTAACTATAGAGATGAAAATGACAAATTAAATAAATTAATTTAAAAACTAATCATCAGAAGAAGACACAGATGGAGAGACAGAGAAAGAAAAACTCATATCAAGCGTGTATAAAGAACTCCTACAAGTGAATACGAAGATAAACACAATAACAAAAATGGGAAAAATATACCAAAAGACAGTCCAAGGCAGAGGTTACCCAGTGACAATTAAATATGTCAAAAGATGCTTAACTTCTGTAATAATCAAGGAAATGCAACAAAACCAACACCTGGAATTATCCCACACCAACCAGAAAGCTAAAATACAAATGACAGGAATTATCAAGTGCTGACAAGAACGTGAATAAACCATAAATCTCTTTCATCACTGGTGAGTATGAGAATTCATACATACATTTTGAAAAATGTTTAGAAATATTTTGGAAAGATGATCAGATGCAAATTTATGACCCAACACTTCCACTTCTACTTATATACAAAACACTAATTCACAAATGTATCACCAAAATGAAATTTCTAGAACTCATATACCAGCACTATTCCTAATAGACACAAACTGAAAACCACTCACATGCGCATACACAGTGGAACAATTACATTAATAGTTAAATATTTATACAATTGATGCTACACAAAAATGGCAGTGCAGGATTCACAACAACACTCAACAGTATAGATATATATACACAAACAACATAAGGAATAGAAACACATACTGTTACTCCATTTATGTAAAATAAAAAACAGAAACAATTGATCTGTGTTGTTAGGTGTCAGAACAGTGGTTACCCCTAGGGGTAGTGATTGGGAGGGTGAACCAGGGGGCTGAGTGTTAACAGTTTTCTGTTTCTTTATCTAGGAGCTACGTGCAGAAGTGTATTCAGATTCCAAAGTTTCTGAAATTGGCTGTGTACTTATGACCTATGTACATGTTCATAGTTGTTTTTTAATAAATATAAATAATAATAATAATAAAAATAAGCCTAAGAAGGTAAATAGATTAGTGTTGTAATATCCATGTATTTTCAAGGTGGAAGTGGAAGGTATTAAATAACTTGAAATTGTGATTACCTTAAAAAGTAACCTGAAATTTGAAAGAGATACTGCTTATATAATCCTCAAAGATAAGAGGTATGAAGGAGAATTATTTTTCAAAATTAATACCAAAGAGTTAAAAAGGAAAAATAAGAAAATACACTAGGTTTACCAAAAAGCACACAATATGATGGTAAATCTAAACCTAAACAAGTCAGTCATGATATTCAAGAGAAATAGACTAATTGTTCCTTGTAAAGTCAAAATGTTGTTTTTTTCATTATATGCAATTAGATATTTTCCCCCTGACATATAGATAAACTACAAAAATTAAATTAGAAAACTGAAAATACATTCTATGTAATTTTTACGAATGAAAAATTAGCATATGATGCCCATCTTAATGTAGAATTTATGCTTAAAATACTTTGCAATTATTGTAATTACTATTATTTTTTAACTTCTTGAACATTACTGCAATACTACTAATTGAACGGAAATAATTTGACTGATTATATATGCATATATGTGCATATATACATACATCTATATATACATGCAATGTATAGATGTTTTCATATATACATATATACACACATACACGTATAAATATATACACACAGTAATGTAGTATGTGTGTGTATATGTACATATTTTTTCCTATGCTTATTTGTGGCCTAATATATGGGAAATGTTTAAGTGCTAATGTGATCTAAAAATGTATGTTCCCTATTTAGCACCACCAGGTTCAATATATACCATTTAGGTCATATTAACTCCATTGTTTTTCAAAATATAGAATCCTCAATACTTTGCATCAGCTTCGTAATGTAAATGCTGGGAGAACTAAATGAAAATATTTCCTAAAATTTAGGAATATCTATTTTGCTCATTTGGTAAACTAACTTCTCATTAAAAAATGAATTTATGACTGTTCTCCTCAAAACAGGTATGCCTCCACTCTTCCAAGTTTAATGGAAATGCCCACCATAAACTTATTTCCCCACGTTAGAGACGAGAGATTTTCATCCCAAACACTCTCTCACCAAAATGCCCAAATGGAGATAAAACTACTTTTTACATATCCCAAATTCCATGCAATGTTTCCCCAGACATTGTGTAGTTTTTCAAACATCAACATACACCTTCAGTCTTTACAAAATCAATAAAAACATACTTTTATTCTCTCTTTCACTTATTCTGGTTGTAAATGTCCATTTCCAAATGAAAATATTTTAAGCATGCTAATGTCGCTTCATAACAGGATATTTCAAATGACTACCCTCTCTCCAAAGATGAAATGTAAAGAACTCATACTTAGGAGTCGAAAAACTCTACTCCCTGAATCTGAAATGACCCTTCACCTTAACTCCACTCTGTTCATTATTCTGTGGGAAAATTTCTTTTTTCTTGAATGACCATCTCACATGCTGTTTTATTTCATGCAGGGTTTCCTACAATTCAAAGCCTAGTTTATTTCTGGGTAAATGTATTATTTCAGATTGATTGTTACAAACTCAAAGACTTTCCCGTAATCCCCACATTGTTTCAGAAACTCCTGTTTAATACTGCCTAGATTCTGAAGCTCTCAAAAAAGCTTTAATAAAGTCTTATTTACATAGGTATTTATATGACAGTTACACAATAATTCACTTATAGTTGCATAATGATTTATTGTTTACTTTGGACCATAAACTCAACTTGCCTTGTTTACCACTCTCTTGTAAATGATTGCCTAATAATTGTACTTAGGACTCAGAAAGTGGATGAATAAATAAACTAAACAATACGCAAATGCAATTTACCTATTTCTCATAAGATGAAGTAATTATCTAGCCTTTATCCAGGAGCGGAAAAATTTGGATACTCTGCGGTCATGGCTCATGAGAATGTAGGGGCTTACAGTTGGGAAACACAGAGTAATTGGTGCGATGAAGATCACCAGCCACCAGCTGGGATTACTAGAAAGAGACAAATAAATGTGAAAGATGGAAGAGAGAGTGTACAAAGACACAAAAGTGCTCACCAAGACAAGGATGCTTTGGGTGGCTCTGGATTCGGCAGAGGATCTATGAATGGTCCTATGAATGTGTCGGATCTGCTGCTTGTGCCTGTACAGGATGAGAACCATAAAGCCACTGGCCCAGACCATGAGCCCCAAACATGCAACATCAGGGAATAATAACAATCCTGCATTTAGTAATGCTGTGATTCTGTCATAAATTATAATAGAACATGATCCCACATCTTTTATCTGTGTGATGTTTATGTTGCTCCAATTAACAGTCACAGAAAGAGTAAAAAGGATATTTGTCAGCAATTGTAGGATCCAGCAGAGGAAAATAGACGACTCAATGTACTTGGGGGTTTTCACTTTGAGCTCTGCCCACCTGGAGTTCCTGGGGCTGATGGTGATGGCCTGGAAGACACTCAAAAGGCAGGTGGTGCCAATGGACACACCCCTGGCCACTCGGTGAATATAGTAAACAAGTTTGCATCCAATATCATTGAGAAAATGTTTCCATACAAATGCTGCCATTGTTATTGGGATTCCTGTGGAGAGCAGGACCAAGGAGTTGGCTACCAGCAGATGTTCAACAATCAAATCTGTGCACCGTAGCCTGTATCCAGTGAAGTGAAGGAAGAGATAATGGTAAAGAAGAAAGACATTCCCCAGGATTCCAACTATAGTCTCTGATAAGAAGACCATTTCTATTGTGAAATCTCTGATGACCATCCCGTCAGGTCTCTGTGAAGGATATTTGCTTTCTGAGCTAGAGTTTCCTGCATGGGAACATGAGGCGCGGGCTATGTGTATCATATCAACTGAAATCCAATATTATCCCCTCACCATTAGTTCCCAGTGCAAAAAAAAAAGACGTAATGTTTTTCTTTTACTAAGAAGTTCCAAGGATTGAATGCATAAATTTTAAAAAGCATGTATGATGAATTCCTCCCTGCTATGAAGGCTAGACATGTACTGGGTCATTTCTTTATTTTTCCCAAACCTATGGATCAGGAACTACTATCATTTTCATTCTAAAGAACAAGCGAACTTAGATACAGGGAGATTAATTGTTTTAACTAAATTCACACCCTAGTTACAGGCAGGACGGGACTTAAACATGTCTGGGCTGATAACACCAAGCACACTTAATCACTGTGATCTACTGACAAATCTACTTAGCTGTGTTCTTCCAATAGTCTAGATACATATTTAGCTGTTTTCAGAACTTGTCAGTAGGAGTTGGTGTTTAATTTATTATTTAATTCAGGTGTAACAAGTTTCAATTTATGTGCAAAGATTTATTTCATAGGCCAATGCCAATTATGCATAAAGTACTTGAGCTCTTGACTAAATGTAGATCCTTTCCTTGCAATACAACAGACACTTGTCACATGACCGAGTTGGATTGAATAAAAAGAAGATTGTCTCAATATTAGGATGGCAAGACAAGACTCATTTGCTTCTGTACCAGGAACAAAGTATAATACTACCTATCACAAAATTGTTAATCTCATAGCGTGCCATAAATTATTGCATATGAATCACTAATATGTGATAAAATTGTATTGTGTAGAAAATAAACTTTAATAATTTCAGATCACATCCTCATCAATTTATTAATAATCAAGTAAAGTCAAACTATTACCAAGGAAATGAGATTTGTCTTATATTTTTCAGACGGTTATGCAAAAAGGAATCTCTTATGTGTAAAATCTTTCACATTTTATTAAATAGGAATAATAGATATTTAGTGATAGTAGAATATTTTTAAACCTGAGAAAATATCACAAGATACATTTGAGCAAGATACCAGCTATCTGAACTCATTATCACATATTTATGTTTTCCTTAAGTACTAATTTCCTTTCTTTAAGAGGGAAAACAGTCTCATCAAAATTAACAGAACACAGATGCTTTCAGTAGGAAACAATTAGTGTCTCCATTAAACACGTCATACACCTGGAGTTAGAAAAAAATTTTCTGTTCCAGCAATTGACATCTGTACACACTTTATCTGCACAGCACTAAATGATACCTGTAGATACATCCTATTCTTTATTAGAAGCAGGTGTCCTCAGCACACCTGCAGTAATTCTGAAAATGTAGTCTGTGATTCCAGCAAATTAGGCTGAAGAGCAGATTGATTTCAGAACTACAGTTCTTAAGTACGTTAAAAGTCAGGTTTCAATATCACTGAGATTCAACAGCAAGAATAAAGGTCATTGTTGATTACACTAAATTACAGTATGATCCATCAGGATTCTAATGCCTCAGAATTATTCTTCCCTCCCGTGTGGCTTTGGCACTAGACCAGACACAAACTCCGACGAATTCCTTTTCTGACATGATCACTTACCCAGACTCCTGATAGCCCTCCTTCCTTGCTGACTCTTCCTCTCAGACTGAAATAGAAAATTGTCACCTGAATCCTTTCCGCTGCCAGGACAGTGGGTCTGGCGTGATGGTCATGACAGCTAGGACCTGGACTGGAGGGAGGCAGCCAGACCACTAGATATGGGTTTGTGATTCTATGACCTCACCTCCCCTCAGATCTGCAATTATCTTTTCACCTGTAACCACCATGGGAGGACAGGCTTGGGGAACTGAGGATATTTGTGAAAAACTTTTCCCCAGTTCTTATTTAACAAAAACAATTACAACCTACTAATTATTTCCAAAGAGATCATTTCATTGTGTTGAGAGGCTCTTTCTTTTTTTTGATCCATGGAAGCAGACAGGGTGCACACGGAGGCCCCGGGAAATACTGAGTTGACACAGGAGGGAATGGAGATGAAGCTCATGTGTCGTGCTTAGTTCTCTGCTCCCCTGAGAATTTTTCTGCCCAAAGAGTGTTCTTTCCTAAACTTCAGACTACTGAGTGTCAGCATCATTTCAGTTATGAGCAGACAAGCAGAACCAAAGCACGTGAGGATTCTCAAAGCCATACAAATAAGAGGAGGAACATGATACCAAAAACTTACCTTATAACTTATTGGATTTATTTGCACATCTCAATGCCAATTAACATGGAAATCCAGGAGATAGAAAAGTTTTCTAGTAAAATATACTAATATTGACCCTCTCCCCAATGGTTCTAGAAAGCCTAAGTTCAACAATATCCGTAGAAAGATAGAAATTTATGTTTCTCTCCCAAAGGAAAACACCAAGATCACAAGTTTCAACAGATTCTACAATTCATATAACTCTCACCTAAATCAAGGCTTCTTTCTCAATTCAAGGACACTGAATGGTTACCGCCAGCCTTTACGCTTCATTTTTGCTGAATCTTCCACAAAATTTATTGCTTTTGTCACTAAATAAGTCATATAAAATATGAGTTTAAAGCAATCCTTTGATTTTTTCTAAATACAAACCTATATTTCATCTGGGATTAATATTCAAACCCTCTCAATGTCCAGGTCAGAGATTATAGCCATATGTTGGACATCCCCTGTCACTACTACCTCTACACACACACACACACACACACACACACACACATACACATTAATTTACATTCACTTAATCTTGATTTACTGTCATATAACAGAGATTGTTGTCTGATAAGCAAAGAGGGATAAGCATGAAATGGGGGCTTGGGTCATAATAGTACATTTCTGAGGATCACAGCGGTGGAATCCCTACCCTGTGATATGCAGGAATTTTCCAGCAGCATTGAGCACCAGATGCTTTGGGGACACAGAGATTATTGTATTTTGTAGAGCCTAGAGCAGTGACCCTGAGGAGGGAGAAAATGTCTGTGATGAAGGCACCTTGAGATCATAGGGAGTAAAAGCACTGGTGAGGGTTGGCCCCATGGTGTAGTGGTTGTGTTCAGCGTGCTCATCTTTGGCAGCCTGGGTTCACAGGTTTGGATGCTGGGCATGGACCTACACCACTCGTCACCCATGCTGTGGCAGCGACCCACATACAAAATAGAGGAATATTGGCATGAATGTTGGCTCAGGGCTAATCTTCCGCAGGAAAAGAAAAAAAAATACTGGTGCTAGATTAGATGTGGGAGATGAAGAATATTAGGGAAACTGTTTTGACAGGATGGGTGAGCCACGCACTGTGGGCATAAACAACCCCAACACCCCAGAAGCTAAAATCAAAGAAAAGAAAATCCTCTGAGACAGCTGACGTGAACATGAAATGACCTCCCCCAATTTCCAGTCTTACACCACTAACAAAACTGGTCATGTGTCTTTGGCTCAGTTAACGGGGATGGGACACGTGGAGGCACCCTGGGCAAGTCAGGAACAGTGTGCATTTCTACCTCAGACCCAGTCCACCCAGGACTCAGAATAGAAATCCACACATTCTTTCTGGGCCCATGCAGTCTTTACATGTAGCCTGTGAGGAGTGAAAAATAGGATTTGTCAGTTGTGGAAACAGTACAATGGAGTCAGGTAGCAGGTTAGGCTCACACATTCAACACAGGAGTAACAGAAATTATGCTCAAGTTCTAATAAATCCCAGTCTGCATTTGTTACTTTGTGTTTAACTAAGAAACAACACAACTGTACTTACGAAAAAAAAAAAGTGTTTTTGTTTTTTCTTAGTCATGGTGAGTGGGACAAAAACCAGGACTCTTAATGTGACTCAGTGATTCTCTCACAGGGACTCAGTTTCTTCTTTCTCATTTCAAATATATTTCAGTACTAGAGTAATCAAGACAGTGTGGCATTGGCATTAAAAAAAGGATATATAGACCAATGGTACTGACTAGAGAGCCCAGAAATAAGCGCACACATTTATGGCCAACTGATGTTTGACCGGTTTGCTAATTGGGAAAGGTCTCTTTAGTATGTGGTTTTGGGGAAACTGAACATCCACATGCAGAAGAACAAAATTTGACCCTTATCCCATATACAAAATACTCTATCTCGTATACCATATGCAAAAATCAACTCAAATGGATTATCTACTTAAACTTAGGACCAGAAACTCTATAAGAAACCATAGGGGAAAAGCTTTGTGACACTGGTATTGGAAATGATTTAATTGATCTGACACCAAAGACATAAGCAAAAAAAGTGAAAATAGACAAGCGGCCCTGCAGAAGGTTACATTTCTGAACAGCAAGGAAACAATCAACAGAATGAAAAGGCAAACTGTAGACTAGAAAAAAAATATTTGCAAACCATATGCCATATATAATTTACTATCCAAAGTATAAAAGGAACTCATGACAACTCAATTGCAGTAAACAAATACTTCAAAAATTGGCAAAGTAATCAATTAGATATTTCTCTGAAGATGTCATACGAATTTCCAACTAGTTTGTGACAAATGTGCTCCACATCACTAGTCATCAAGGAAATGCAAATCAAACTATAACAAAGTATCACCTCACACGTGTCAGTATGGCTATTGTAAAAAAAACAAAAGATAGGGGCCAGCCCCGTGGTGTAGTGGTTGGGTTGGAGAACTCTGCTTTGGTGACCTCAGGTCCATGGGTTCAGATCCCTGGCGCACACCGAGGTACTGCATATCAGGCCATGCAGTGGCAGGAGTCCCACATGTAAAGTAGAGAAAGATGGGCACGGATGTTAGCCCAGCACCAATCTTCCTCAGCAAAAAGAAGAGGATTGGCAACGGATGTTAGCTCAGGGCTAATCTTCCTCACAAAATAAATAAATAAATAAAATAATAGAGATAACACGTGCTGGTGAGGATGTGGATGAAATGGAACACTTGTACACAGTTGGTGAAAATGTAAATCGGTGCACCCACTATGGAATAAACTATGGAGTTTCCTAAACTAGAACTACGATATGATCCAGCAATCAATCTCACTTCTGAGTGTATAACCAAAGGAATTGAAACAAGGATCTCAAAGAGATATCTGTACTCTCGTATTTATTGCAACATTATGAACAATAGTCAAGATACAGAAGCAATTTAAATGCCACTTGACAGGTGAATGGATAAAGCAAATTTGTGATAAATATCTATGTGTGATATATACATCACACATTTTCTCACACATATATACTTCATTTGTATATATATTTAGAATAGACTATTCAGTGTAAATAGATAAGGAAATTCTGCCATTTGCAACAACATGGATGAACCTCAAGGACATTATGTTAAGTGAACTAAGCCAGACACATAACACAAATACTAAATGATATGCTTATATGATGAATCCAACATAGTCAAACTCATAGAACTGGAAAGTGGAATTGTGGTCGCCAGGGTCTGGGAGGAGGGCCAACCAGGGAGGTATCAGTCAAAAGGGTACAAAGTTTCAATGACACAATAAATAAGTCCTACGTATCTACATATTTATGTTAAACTAACACTGTACAGCATAATGCCTATAGTTAAAAATACTGTATTTTATACTTAAAATTATACTAAGAGGATAGATCTTATATCAAGTGTTTTTATGACCAAAAACTAAGAATAATAAACAAGAAGTTTGAAGAAAACTTTTGGAGGTGATGGGTAGGTTAATGGCATAGGTTGGTACAAATGGTGACAATTTTTTAAGTGTATACTTATCGCCACACTTATCAAGATGTATACATTAAATATGTGCAACATTTTGTATGTCAAAAAATGAAATAAAAATGAGCCAGGACTCTGAATAAAAGGAGAATGAGTCATTAGGAGACTGGGCCATGGATCTGGAAGAAGCACAGAAACCAAGGGGCACCTGAGCACAAATGGTGCAAAAAAAGATCTCAGATCCACCAAATTAGGTAAGAGGAGCTTCTCTACAGAAAGGTTCCCTAATGCCACCAACTAGAACTTTGTAAAGTTAAAAGCTAACAATCTGCCGCTTTGCTGTGTTATGATTTAGATTGGTTTTTATTAGAAGTTGCGTTCCTTCTTTCATCCAAATTCAGAGATGATGCACCTGCGGGAGCATTTTTCCCTAGTAACATCAAGGAAGGCTCTGAGACATGGACGAAAGTCCTAAGGAGATGGTAACCACCCAGTAGGAGGACTATCATGATTTCACCATAATGAGTATTCCTAAAGGTGTGGGAAGAAAACCAGAGGAAGCTTTACATAGTTTCTGGATAAGAATGTCTGAGTTGCTGTGACTTCCAGTTTGATATAACTTAGGGAAGAGTGGGGGTTCCTTTACCTCAAATCAGGAAGGGGACAGTGTAAGGATTCTGGGAGAGAGTTGAATATGCATCCTTTTCATTTTGGAGGGAAAAAAATAGATATATCTTTGGGGAGAGATTACCCTATAATGCAATAAACATTTCATACAAGCCTTTTTTTTTTTTTTTTTTTTTTTAGTGAGAAAGATTAGCCCTGAGCTAACATCTGTTGCCCATCCTCCTCTTTTTGCTGAGGAAATTTGGCCCTGGGCTTACATCCATGCTCATCTTCCTCTACTTAATATATGTGATGCCTGCTAGAGCATGGCTTGATAAGCAATGTGCAGGTCCACATCCAGGATCTGAACCTGCGAACCCCAGGACACCGAAGCGGAGCCTATGAACTTAACCACTACATGATTGGGCTGGCCTTTTTTCATTGATATAAAGTTTTCATTTTAAAGTGTAAACATTTAAGACATTTTGATAATTATATTTTTGAAATAATTCTTTAGATTCAAAATTTAATTTCCATCTCAAATGACATCACAGAGTTTCCAGAAAACTTTTTAAATAACAGAGAGAGAATATTACCCACCCTGGAATGAGAGACCATCTGAAGCAGACTCTGACGGCAGAGTTTTGGGAAGTAACTGCAGTCCCAGGATTGACCAGGACAGAGAATGTGTGAGTCTTCCAAGTCACACAGATCCTACTGAAGAGAGGCCACATGGATTTTGGTTTTAGATCACGTGCAACTTGTCCACCTGGAAGTTTTGTGTGACAGCAGTTTTTCTCTCTTCTCTCAGAAGCTCGGCCCATCGTCTGCTGTGAGCTCTGTGACCCAGTGTCCCCCTGTCACCTGCTGTGCTGTGGACACAGGGTCGGGTATTTCCAGCCTCCCCAGCATCCTGGTCTTTGGGCAGAATCAGGCGCCGGGAGGCACCAGCAGAGACTGGAAGGATGAGGAGGCCAAGGGGCTCCTTTCACTCAGCATAACGCCTTAGATCATTCACGTTTTTTGCATATCTCAATAGGTTGTCTCTTCTTATTGCTGAGTGTTATTCCATGGTATGGATTTACCACTGTTTGTTTATCTGTCTATCAATCATTAGACATTTAGGTAGTTTCCAGCTTTTGTGATAACTATTAGAATAACCACTCCATACGAGTCTTTCTTTGGTGATATAATTTTTTTATTTTAATTAGTAAATGTTTTTATATTCTGAAAATTATATTTTTTACAATGATTTACCCTTTAGTTTGAAATTTAAATTTCCATTTCAAAGGCCATCACAGCATTTTTCAAAACTCTTCATAAAGTACTGAAAACATTTAAGGATCACTAGTATATCATCAAACCCCAAAATTCTCTCTTGATAAAAAGTTGTTGTTTTAAACTTCTGCCAAGAGCAGAGAAGAGTGGCTCTAAGAACTAGTCCCATATAAACTTCCTGGATAATCCCAGTCACAGTAGATGGCGATTAGAATTTGAACAGACCTATTGGAGAACATGATTCAAATTACAACAGTTATGAAGTGCAGTTTCTATGTGGAATTCAAGAGTGATTTAATATTAGACAATCCGTTAATAGAATTCATCACATTTATAGATATAAAACAAAAAATAAGGAGATCATGTTCATGATACAAAAGCAGCTATTGGCAGAACTCACTATAGGTTAAATTAAAATACTCAAAATTATGAACTGATGGTTCTTTCTTAATTGGACAAAACAAAGTCTTCATCCCAATCATGAGGATGAATTAGGAAGATTCAGACTAAGGGCAGGAATCAAACTAAAACATATACAATCACTATTACATTTACTTACAATTGCATTGATGGCTTAGCCAAGGAAATTTAAAGTGACACAAGATTTGAAAGTAAGATGTCAAAGTCTGTTAGTAGAAAACAATTATACATCTGGAAACACAAAGGGAACAAAAGAACAACACTCCAAAAATAATTCAGTAAACTAGTAGAATATATTATTGATATACAGAAAGCAGGTATCTATATATATACAAAGAATAATAATTTTACAAATGCATATTGGTTATTCAGTCACAAAAGGATAAAGTAAGTTAAAATAAACTAGGAAAAATCTTTTAAAAAGATGGAAGATATATCTAAGAATAATGATAGAAAAATTCCTGAAGTAAATTCAAGTACACACAAACAAGGGAAAATCACATCATGTTCTTGGATAGAAAAGCTCAATATATATAAAAAAAAAATTGTCCTGAATCTAAAGTATGAATTTAATTTGGTCTCAGTGCAGAGACCATCAGTTAGTTATTGTAGCTAGGCATATTATTGTAAAAGTCTTACAGATGAAAATACAAATAAAGATAGTCAAAGAAGTCTGAAAAAAAAAGAAAAGAGGGTGGCTAGTTCTATGACACGTCTTGTTTCATGAACAGACTTATAAATCAGTGGAGATAAATATTCATGAATATACAAAGGTGCATAAGAGCTAATAAGCAATAAAGCTACACTGTGACTGCCATCTTTAATACTTGTGTTTACGGAGGTGATATTCCTATTGCAAAGATTAAAAAACCAATTTATTCTTCACATTCTATGTCAAGATAAAGTTCCAATGAAAGATAAATACATATGACAAAAAAACACCTTACGTCTTCTGATAAGGTTAAATCTGACAGGTTTTACCAGATTTAGTGTTTCTGGGGAGGGACACACCCTCAGGGGTCCCTATTCTGACATTTTCACTGATGTCACTCATACTGATCCTTAATTTAAAAGTCGATAAAAATGTCTTCCTGCTTCCTTCTTTAAGAAGCTAAAAATAAAGATGCCTATCTACACTGGATCCTCAAATGATTATGCAGTCAGTGGTCATCAAGTGTGGAAAGGCGTAGAATCTCAGACCCACAGAAGCATAATGTTCACTCAGACAGGAAACTTCTCCCTGAGGCCAGAGCTTCATCTTTTACATGTGATCAAAGGCTTTCACAGGCTCTGCATTGCTCTGCCAACCAGCCCTTCCACATGTGCTTAGCTCTGGGAATCTGACATCAGGTGACTGATGAACATGTCATGACACACTGATTTCCCATCAGATCTGCCCTCTCTTAGCGATCTTGCAGGGCTACAGAAACACTCTAGGATTTTCCTGGAGCCATTTACCCCATGCAGACACACTGGAAGGTTTGGGCAGAATCTTTGATCTTCACTGGGACCCCTGCCATGTCCAACCAGCTTCTCTATAATATGATGTTCTAATATCTCCTTAAAGTCCCTATCTCAAGATATCTTTCTGTGCCAATAAAATTGATTTCATATAGTTGTAAGAGGAACAAGTAAGAGGCAGGCTATGTTATGGGGCTCCTGTGTACTGAGAGTGCATGCTCCTCTCTATAATTTTATGCTTGCATCACAAAGAAATGGAGCAGACCCAAAGAATTCTCAAGGATGAATTATTGGACCAAAAGGAGAAGATCAATCCACATTCGGTGCCCTACCATCTGGTCTAACTGATACTACCCCATCTTGGCCCAATATGATCTTCCCACTCTTCTCTGGGCCTCCCTACTTTCTACCTCCATCGTCTCTCCATAGCTCACCTACATTTTGGAACAACTCTAATTTTGATACTTATGTGAATCCACATGTAACTCAAATGTCAACTGGGTATATCATAAACCCTTAGAAATCTCAGGTCTGACTCCACTGAATCCATGACCTTGAAAGTTGGAATTCTCCTAATTCCTTTTGTGGGGGGGAATTTTTCCTAATTCCTGTGTATTACTCTCTATATACCTTATATATACACTCTCTATATATATACTCTATATACCCTGTGTATATACTCTCAGGGTCTCAACTGTACTGGACCTAGCCTTCCCTGCAAAATATGTCAACCTAGAAAGAGAATCAAGTCTCCCCTCTATCTCACAAAGAATCTAGTTCTTTAAAAAACCTCAGCAAGCCACATTACATTTATTAAATAGACTATTATAAGATAGCGCAATGGGAGAGATGACAGGACACCTCATAACAAACTACTTCATAAACTCTCATTGTAATCGCTTTTTCTTATAAAGTCCCTTCTGGGCAGCTCTGTCAATGAAGACTCTCAGCTCTTACACTTTGACTTATCCAATGTCCCACCCGGTTGATCATTCTCTGTTCTCTCTCGGGTTCAGTCCCTTTGCCGATATTTTACATTCTTTACCATTATTATGGTGGCAAAATACACAATTATAAAATTACCATCTTAACCAGTTTTAAGTGTACCATTCAGTGGTATCAAATATACTCACATTGTTGTCAATATATCACATAATCACAATCCAAAAACTTTTAAACGTAAGAAAAGTGCTCCCCATTCTCATAATTTTGTATATCTAGGAGAAATCATTTTCTAAGAAAATATGTTAAAAATATTCACTCAACTATAAGGAGAAAATTTTGATTATCCAATTGTAGTATACAAATTAATGTCTCTTTCTAAAATTGATTTGGATGAGTTCTCTCCACATGTTAAGCCACTTCTAGTTCCTTTGTGACATAAACTCTTCCTAAGAAGAAAAATAACTCTGTCCACATCATTCTATTAGACTAATAAAAATGTACATGGAATTAAAGAGGAAGAAGACAGAACAACTTACCAAGAATAAGACTTTTACTGAGAAACAGACATTTCTTCTATCTCTTCTTTCCTCTTCCTGCCCCTCCAGGCTTCTTTCTCAGGTAAGATCAGTCTTGAGAAGTCTCTCCAGAGAGCTGAGAATACGCCTGTTTGGGCTTCACATCACCATACATACATCTGTGCCACAACTACACACACAGCGAAGACTCAACATTTGGTTAAAAGTCCTCTACTATCCACTGGTACAGGAGGGATTCATGCATAACAAAATCCTATTGGAGAAAAATAAGTGAATATTTCTACCTCTTTCTTCAATACGTACTTCCATCCTTGTGAATCTGACATATTACAAGGCAGCAGTGGGTATGTGGTCTGGACTGACCCTCCCCTTGAATTCACAGACCCCACAGTCTCTCCTAGTACTTGCTGCACACAGGTCCCCCAGGTTATGATGAGCAACCTTTTTCCTTTCTCCAGTACCTGAGTTTCCCAGACTCCTTCCAATTCCTGGGACTTTAGTCTTCAAACTGCCTCCTTCTCTCCAAGCTCCATTCCCAGGTCCAAGTGTCCCCTGTTATTCAAGAGATAATATTAATCACGGTTAAAAGCTTGACTCTCCACTTCCAACTGTCTGGTGACTCTGTGTGTGCACTGGCGCTGGCAGGAAAGTGGGTAGGGGACGCCAGTAGAGAGTAACCTGCACTAGCTGAGAAGAAAGGGATGGCTTGGATGGGAAGGTGAAGATTTGCCCTTCTCACTCCTCCCACTAGAGATTTCAGATGATCTTTCATACACCTGAGCAAGAGAAATGGCTCTTTATGGTTTTAATCTCAATGTTTTTGAACATGTGAATCCTGCTTTTCAGAAAATCACATTAAACTAACAAAAAATGTAATTTGAGAAGACTTAATTATTGTCTTGGAAAAGATGAAAGAGAGTTGGCCGTAGAAACAGCTCTGAGCAATTTAACTATAATTACGGACGGGCTCACTTGCAACAAATCTCCACATCAATTCAGCCTATCATTCAGCGTCTGAAGAAGGGCAAAGAGAACTTAAGGGGAACATATAATGTGTTGAAGACTCGTAGCATTGAGGGTCACAGCCCACTAGTTTAACAGATCTCATAGAGGAAAAGAACCTGTTGAAAATTATACTAAATGGTTAAACCAGACTTTGACTGTACACTTAAAAAATTGGCCTCCTGACCAAGTGTGTGTTTAAATTATGTAAAATTGTTTACTAAACACCAAAAGTACATTGTCAATATGTACTAGACACTAGAAAAGTATTGAGGCCTCATAATCTGAATCAGACACAATCAATTTAATGGGAGCATCATTAGGAAATATTTTTTAAAACACCTAATTATATGGGGCTCTAAGCTTCTGTCATCACACTGATACTCCTGGTCAAAGCCTCCTGCTTTTCACAACTTGGCCTCTAATGCCTGCAATAATTAAACACATTTTCCCCTCCAGCTTCACCTATGTTCACCTGCACTACAAGTCAAGGCAAATATTCTGCATCTCAGTTTCTTGAAGGACCACCAAACATGTTAACCATCTATATGGAGGTGTCTTCAAAATCCCCTGCTCAAGTAAGTTTTGTGAAAATATAATATCTCATATTAAAATATAAGCACCAAACAAATGAATGTCTAGGACTAGATAGCTTCACAGGTGAATTCTACTGAACATTTAAAGAAAAGTTAGTATATATCCTTCTCAAACTATTCCCAACACATGAAGAGGAAGGATCTTGCCCACACCTATTCTACAAGGCCAGGATTACTCTGATAGCAAAACCAGAATAAGACATCACCAAAAAAGGAAACTTACAGGCCCATTTCTGTGATGAACATAGATGCAAAAATCCTCAACAAAAACTTAACAAACAGAAATCAACAACACATCCAAAGAATCATATACAATAGTCAAGTGGGATTTATTTCAGGAACACAAGGATGGCTCAATATTTTCAAATAAACTAATGTGATACACCACATTAACAAAACAAAAATAAAAACCATATTATCATTTAATTACATGCAGAAAAATCATTTGACAAAATTCCATTTACTATAATAACCCTCAACAAATTGTATAGAGAGAGAACATGCCACAATATAATAAAGGTCATATATCACAAACACACAGCTACAATCATACTCAATGGCAAACAGCTGAAAGCTTTTCCTTTAAGATCAGGAACAAGACATGAATGCTCACTCTCACCGCTTTGATTCAACATAGTGTTGAAGGTCATAGCTATAGAAATCAGAAAAAGAAAAACAACAAAAGATACCCAAATTGGAAGGGAAGTAGGAAAACCGCCACTATTTGCAGACAACGTGATACTATATATAGAAAACCCTAAAGTCTCTACCAAAAACTGATTATAACTAACAAATGAATTCAGTAGAATTACAGGATACAAAATCAATACACAGAATTAGTTGCATCTCGATACACTAACAATGTACGAGCACATAGAGAAATTAAGAGAACAATCCCGTTTACAATTACATCAAAATGAATGAAACACCTAAGAATAAATTTGACCAAGAAGGGTAAAAGACCTGTACACTCAAAACTATAAGACACTGATGAAAGAAATTGAAAATGACGTATATAAATGGAAAGATATTCTGTGCTCATGGATTGGAATAATTAACATTTGAACACATCTAAGTTACCCAAAGCAATCTACAGATTCATTGCAATCTCTATTAAAATGCCAACAGCATTTTCCCCAGAACTAGAACAAAGAATCATAAATTTTGTATGAAACTGCAAAAGACCACAAATACCCAAAGCAATCTTGAGTAATAATAATAAAGTTGAAGTTATCATGCTCCCTGATTTCAAACTATTATACTACAAAGCTACAGTAATCAAAACAGTATGGCACTGACACAAAAACAGACACATAGATAAATGAAAGCGAATAGAGAGCCCAGAAGTAAACCCACACGTATATGGTGAATTAATCCGTGGCAAAGGAGGCCATAATATACTATGTGGAAAAGACAGTCTATTCAATAAATGGTGTTGAGAAAAGTGGACAGATACATGCAAAAGAATGAAACTGGACTACTTCCTTACACCATGTACAAAAATAAACTAAAAATAGATTAAAGACCTAAATGTAAGACCTGAAACCATAAACTCCTAGCAGGAAATACAGATAATAAACACTTTTATGTCAGTCTTAGCAATATTTTTTTGGATATGTCTCCTCACGCAAGGGTGACAAAAGCAAAAATAAACAAATGGGACTGCATACAATTAAAAAGCTTTTGCACAACTAAGGAAACCATCCACAAACCAAAAAGACAACCTACTGAATTAGAAAATACATTTGCAAATGATATATCTGATAAAGGGTTAATATCCAAAAAATATAAAGAAATCATACAACTCATTATCAAAAAAACCCAAATAATTCAATTAAAAATTGGCAGAGGGCCTGAATAGATATTGTTCCAAAGAAGACATAGAGATGGCCAATAGGTACATGCAAAGGTGCTCAGTATCACTAATCATTAAGGAAATGCAAATCAAAGCCACATTGAGATACCATTTCACACTTGTCACAATGGCTATTATCAAAAAGACAACAAACAGTAAGTGTTGGCAAGGATCTGGAGAAAAGGGAACTCTTATGCACTGTTGTTGGGAATGTAAATTGTGCAGCCGCTATGGAGCTTCCACAAAAAATTAAAAATAGGACTATCATATGATCCAGCAATACCACATTTTGGTATTTATACAAAGAGAATTAAAACACTAATTCAAAAAGATATACACTCCTCTGTTCATTGCAGCATGATTTACAATAGCCAAGATATAGAAGCAACCGAAGTGTCTATCAGTAGACGAATGGATGAAAAATATGTGGTATATATATACAAGAGAATACCACTCAGCCATAAAAAAGAATGAAATCGTCCCATTTGCAATAACATGGACGTATCTAGAGAGTAAGCTGCTAAGTGAAGTCAGCCAGACAGAGAAAGAATACCACATGATTTCACTTATATATGGAACCAAAAACAAAATGAATAAAACAAATCAGAAACAGATTCATAGATACAGAAACCAAATTGGTAGTTTCCAGAGGGGAGGGAGGAAAGGAAAACGGTGTAACATGTGAGGGGATAAGAATTACAAACTTTCAGTGTTAAATAAGTCGTGGGGATGTAACATACAGCACAGGGAATATAGTAACAATATTGTAATAGCTCTGTATAATGACAGATGGTTATTAGTCTTCTCAGGGTGATCATTGTGCAATTTAAAGAAATATTGAATCACTATGTTGTACATCTTAAACTAATACAATATTATATGTCAACTATACTTCAATAAAAGATACACACTCAAAGATATTTTATGTATCTCTGCATTATTTCAGAACAAACTGTTTTATTACTAATTGTACTCCAAACTCATCTACTGTGACAATTAATAAAATATAATTATAAAAGGGTTCATTCGTTATGACTCATAATTTATTATTTATTATTGGAGAGTCTCTGTTTAGTTCAGAATTTTATCTACAATGTGACTGGCTTGTAGTTGTGCATAAAATTCTGTGAGGTGTGAATATATAAGTGATTGATGTGGAGAAAAGCAGACTTTTTATATTTAACTAATGAGATGAGAGAGTTTTGAGTTTCTTCCAGGACACAGAGGAACCCTGGATACACAATGGTCATTATTCAAGAGAATAAAGGGGCTCGCAGTTGGAAAACATGCATTGATTTCGGTACAGCTGTTCACTTATCTCCAGATGGTCTAATGAAAAAGAGAAAAATAAAAATGATGGAAAAGAGGATCTAAAATGTACAAGGGTACTTACTAGGGGAAGGATGTTTGGGTAGCTGTTTTCTCAGAGAAAAATCTAGGGGAAATATTGTTCCTATGAATGTGTTGGCCCTTCTGCTTGTGTCTGCCCAAAATGAAAACCATGGAGTCACTGGCCCAGGTCAAGTGACCTAAACACAAAACATCAAGTGGCGGACATGAATGCTGCAGACAGTAAGTCTATGGCTTTGTCATGACGTGTAGAACAACAGGATCCAATACCTATAGTTTTTGTTGTTGTTGTTCCCCTTATCATGTATATACAAAATCCAGCACAGAATATTGAAGAAGCCAATGGACTGAAGGGTTTTACTTTAAGCTTTACCCATCTGGAGTTCCTGGGGCTGGGGGTGAGGGCCTTGAAGACCCTCAAGGGGCCAGTGTTGCCAATGGACACAACTCTGGCCACTCTGTGATACCAGAAAATGTTTGCATCCAAAATCATAGAGAAAATGTTTCAAACCAAAAGCTGCCATGGTCTTGGGATTCCTGTAGAAAATATGACCAACAGCTGGTTACGTTCAGATGACAGAGAACAAAATCTGGCGAACTGGTCCGGTTCCACTGCAGTAAAGGAAAAGATAATGACATAAAAGTGAGGAACTCTTCAGGATTCTAATGAAAATCTAGACCAGGAAGACCAATACAATTTTCTAATGCACAGATGTCATTTCCAAGGTTTAATAGTTACGTTTAAAGTTGAGAATTCAGCATGGAAACATGAGTTGTGGGCTACCTTGTTCATGAAAAATAAAATCTAATGTATTCACCAAAGTCTGATGTGTTTCTTATACAGCACTTACACTGTATGGGCCACTGTTATTAAAGTTTTATCTATTTTAATGAATTTAATGTTCACAACTCTATGTGTTAGGAATATTATTCTCTTTTGACAGACAAAAGTAATTTAGTTAAAAGTACATTTAGGGATTCATCTAAATATTGGTATAGTCAATGTTTGAACCTGGGTACTTCATGGCAACAGGAGGATTTCAGGTCAACGCCCTTTTAAAAGGAGACTTGTTTTTGGAATCTCTCTGCTCTTCAACACTCAATGGATCATCCAGACGTCTCCATACAGAACAGGTCTTCAAGGTCTGATATTCGAGAGTTAACAGGTCTTCAACGTCTGATATTTGAGAGTTTAAGTTCCAGCCCAGGCCACACACATATACCCTGAGGAGATATTTAACTGACCACTATAGACCAGGTACAGAGTTCAGGTTTCCAAGGTGAAAACACAGGAGAAGCCCAGTCTACATGTGAGCCCACCTCTACATATTGATAACCAAGAACAGAGTCTATTTAAATCTATTCATGGCTACCTGTATATCTGACTGCATGCCATAAGGACTAATATCCTTTCTGGAGAAGATAACCCTAAATGTGCCCCCAAAAGTCAATTCAAAAATGGGCACCACTGGCATCCCCTGATAACTTGTAATTGAGAAAAATTTGGGACGGTGGTCCAGAAACAGTAACACGGTGGTATGCTCAGCAATCTGTGATTTTACAAATCCTCCAGGTAATTCTGACTCATCTTAATTTGACAGCCTCTACAATAACTAAGTCAGAGTTCACCAATGAGTTATCATCAGGGAAATGACTCTTTGAAACACTCATTGGTTGTAGTGATGTTACTGTTGTAACCCAAAAATACATAGACACATAGAAATATATATATATATACACATATATATATGTATACATATATATGTATGTAGATAAATAAATGTGTAAATAAAAATAATCTGACTCTAAATGTAGACTTTCTTGGCTTCATCCACTTTCATGTCTCTATTCCTTCACTGCCCTCTTTGTGCTCCCTGTGATCACCTCCCAAATATACCGTTGTGCTCACATTCTTCCATCAAAATAATCCAACATAAAACAAATTGGAATTTATTTAAATATTCCATTAAGACCTGAAACACGTGTGACAAAACATTACTAGAATTTATATTGGATGATGGGGTTGAATATAGCATTCTATCATTATCTCCATGATAATTTACACTATAAAATCATAAATAACATAACTACAGGTTTAACCAGCTCTTCATGCCCACCTCTAAAGAATATGCAACTCCTCTAGCACATGATGAAGTTCTTGTGCATCTGAATTAAGAATATTCTAAACTTGAGGGGTTTTTATAACACGCTGTTCCAGAGCAAAACATGATGTCCTTTGTGTCAGATATTGTGAAACAGTTCAGGTAACAATAGCCATTCCCCATAATCTTCCCACATGTTCACCTTTGCTACAGAAATATGGTTTTGCTTCGAATGGCCATATGATAGTGTTCTGGGCAATTATATGTAAAAAGAAGTGCCTGGGACAGATAGATATTCCTAAATAAAAAAATAGTGGCTTCAAAACTAAATTCCTATGTCCTATCAGATTTACACTTCCTCCCTCTTGGTACATGGAATGCGGTTTGATGCCTGGTAGTGAGGCAGGCACCTTGGGCCATGAGACAGCGAGTGTACACACAATGCCTGCATGTAGACAATAACAGAGAGAAAACATGGGGAAAAAAGCACATCCCATAGGGTGTCTAAGCCACTTTATCAGACCTTAGCTTCTATTTATTCATTGTCTCCATAAGACAAAATATACAACTCCTGTGGGTCAGCTTCCCTGTGAGGTCACTCCTCTGCAGTATATGTAACCCATGTGTGGATTATACACCTGGGATACTAGGGTTGTGTGGAACACAGCACATTTCATGTTGATCCTGTCTATTACAGCATTCAGAAAACTATTCCATTACCAACATCTACACTGCCATGTGACATTTTAAAGCTATGACAAAGTTTGCTTCATCCAACACTCCCTCTCCATCCACTGCCACTGATCTAAGAATAGGAAAGAACAAGAATTTTTTCTCCCAACAGCATCTGGTTCTCAGTACTGCCCAGGGCTTCATTTAACTCATAAGGACAGAATCTGTTTTCCTTGATCCCCAGAAACCCACCACATTTGCCAAGTCCATCTCTGTCACATTTGTTCATCAGGTGATGCCACCAGTAGCTGCCTGAGACCTTGGAGTGATTAAAGGAAGCTCCCTCTCCACATTTCAAAAGAATTCTCCCTATTTGCTTTCAATAGATCTTAATTCTTCTCTAAGAAGGATACCACCATCATCTTTTATCTGTCTTCACATCTTCCTCAGTGCTAACTGCCTGAATAAATCCACTGGCCCATGCACACTACTTCCCTCTTATCTCAATTAAGTGATCAGAATGTTGCATTTGAACCCTACAATTGGCCTCAAGTGCTTCAGATAAAATTCAGTTCTCATTGCATTAGAAAATCAGAACCTACAAAGCCTGCATGGATAACATGAGGTGGGGTGAGCAGTGAGAACCCTGTAGCCATAGCAAAGGCAAAGAAGGGCAGTGGGTGTGACATATGTAGCTGCAATGACAATGAGGAGAAACAGAGGAACTGGAGATAATTAGGATTGAAACAGATGTTTCTCCTAAATTCAGAGTGTCAGTTGTGCAGCCAGAAAACAAGTGTCCTCCCCACAGGCATAATTCATTCAATTATTCATCCTATACATTTGCTGTCTCCTACCAGAGGCTACAATTTCACTCCTGTAAGAATATTTTTCTTATAATTAGAGAGTATGTATTATACACCCATCAATGTCCTGTGAGTTCCTTTCACATAAATGTCAAAACATCTCCACGGCTTATAAAGTCTCCAAGTTTCCACCTGATCAAATTGTCACAGTCAAGTGAATAACTTTGTTGATGTCATTTATAAGATGTAAAAGAAAACATAACTAAAGAAACGTTGACATAAGTGATGTTCTCCACTCTAGAAGGAATAAAATGTATTAATTAAACAAAATCAATATAATATGCTCACTGTAGAATTACCCTCATCTTCAAGTCACTTTCTGAGCACCACTAAATTTAATAGAAATCATACTTACAATCCCTGAGCAGGCCATATAAGAAATATTTCATGATCTTTGGAACAAATAAATCATATCATAAATCCTACATGATTAACAGGCAATATAAAAGCCAAGATTTGCATAGGGAGATTCTCAGCCAGGAGTCATGAGACTTGGGAGAAATGAACTCATTGTAAAGTAAACAAAATAAATTTGCATGCATATTTTTAGTTTGTTAGTAAATCATCAACTATTTTGAAATTATTTGTTTCGATCCAGTATTTTCCTTTTGTTCTGAAGATGTGTATTCGCACGCACTGACACATTTTTCCTGCTTAGTTCTCTTACTCATAAAGTATATATTTAGCTTAATATATTTATATATCACCTTCAATGTGTATCAAAACCAAGAAAATCTGCTTGTGTTCTGTAGGCCAAAAAAGGGTCATGTGCAAAGAAAAATATAAGGTCCAATTTTACAAATAGTGATTCAGAATTCCAACAGTGTGGCTGCTAGTTGTGCTTGTTGTGATTTTGTTAAATTAACATTTGTCAAGTAGAGTCCCCATGGGTTGGAAGTTGACTTGAAACTCAACAAGAGACTACAAGGGAAGTTGAAGTAGAAATTCTATTACTCACAGGTCCTGGAAGAAGTACATGGCAGGCATTCAGGGACCACATGGGGAGACCAAGGCAGGACCACACAGGGGGAGTGGTAGTACTGGGAGTCCATGCATTTATTAGGGTCCATGAGTGGAGAGTTTTGGGGTTCTTGGACTAAGTCTGAATCAGCCAATTCAAACCAAAATGATAGGATTTTGGTGAGCTCTGTTGGGGTCTCATCTAAGGTGTTAACAAGAAGAAGGCATCGGTAGGTGGTGAAACTGTTGATAACAAGGGCCACTGGGGAAGTCATACCAGGAACTCACATTTTCTTGTGACTTTGGAGACTGTTCTATAGGGCATGTACTCATGGGAGGGGCTAGGGTCAGGTAGAGTCCCCCACAAGCTGCTTGACTACACAAATGGATGCCAAGGCAGCAATATCATTGAATAGTTTAGGTCAACTCTCGACAATGTCCTATATAATCTTTATTATAACTGTTTTAATGTCCCTGTAGTTACAAAAAGGAGGAAAAGATACAATATATAAATTATGGGAAATATCATTTCAAATTATTTGAGGTTTAAGCCTGCTAGAAAAAGAGGTTACTAGTGATGTCATTTCACTGCATTAGGAAAAAGTATATTGTTACCATCCTCAACTACAACCTTAAATAAGGTATGAGAGGTTATTGTAGGTGGCAGGATAATATCTCATTTATTACATGTCACTTTTAACGTGTTAAAAACATTCAATTTTATTAATTAAAATATATTTAATTCACACATAATCTAAATAAAGCATTTCAAAATCCACTGTATGATCTTTAGTCAAAATACACATGACAAGAATACAAGAAGCCTTCTTGTTCTTCTGATATAGTGATCTGAGAGTTGTGCTATCCGTGGTTTCAAAGACTGAAGCTAATTATTTAGAAAACATGGATGTACTTTAATTTTATGCCATTTTAGGGAAGGGCTATTCTTAGCTCAGATATCTGTGAAGATTACTTTATTTCAACAAAGTCAACTAAGTTTCATGAATTTGATCTACTACTATTAGGAAGGTAGATCAGGATTTTACTGAACTTCCTGTTTTTTATTCTTAAATAGCAATTGGTAAAACGATTTAAAATTCAGAATGCTCCTCTGTCTTACTTTAATACAAAGAATGACACCCTGAATAGTTACCTCATGGTGAATTATATCAATGTTATCCGTCAACCACAAACAGCTTCTCCGTGTAGTTTTTCTTCATAGATTGTACAATACAGTGTCCTTAATCTTCCATGGAAAAGTAGATATGATGAATCTCACCTAACATAGAAGAGTCTCTCATATCATTGAGGCAGCAACAATCAACCACATGATTTCACATACAAACTAGGAATAAAAGCACAGCGTGAAATGATTTGAGACTTGAATTACATTAAAAATATTGTCTTTTCAAAAATATAAAATACTGGCAATATAAAAAAGGATACACTAAAAATAAGTATATCAGTCCAAACACTCATGCCCTTGATCCTTAGAAGCATACTAACAAATAATCTAAGAGTTTTAACTTTGGATTATTCTCTATAATAAACATTATGCTTTAGAGTAATATCTGAAAAGTGTTACTGATGGACTGCTTTTTAGCAGGAATTCTGATATTTATTTAGATTTGATTTTTGATTAAATACTCTCTCACATTTTTACATCTGTGAAGTTTTTCCTCCCAGTATGAACTCTCTGGTGTTTTCTGAAGTATATATTTTGGACAAAGTTCTCTCCACATTCATTATATTTGTAGGGTTTCAGTCCAGTATGCACTCTCTGATGTAGAGTGAGGCTTTAGCTCCAGTTAAAGGCTTTTCCATATTCTTTACAGTTGTAGAGTTTCTCTCTGGTATGAATTCTCAGATGTTGAGTAAGGTCTGAGCACTGGTTAAAAGTTTTGCCACATTCTTTACAATTATAAGGTTTCTCTCCAGTGTGTGTTCTCTGATGTTGAGTAAGGCTGTAGCTCCTGTTAAAGGCTTTGCCACATTCTTTACATTTATAAGGTTTCTCCCCAGTATGAGTTCTCTGATGTCGAGTAAGGTTTGAGCACCGGTTAAAGGCGTTGCCACATTCTTTACATTTATAAGGTTTCTCCCCAGTATGAGTTCTCTGATGTCGAGTAAGATTTGCGCACTTGTTAAAGGCTTTGTCGCATGCATTACATTTGTAAGATTTCTCTCCAGTGTGGATTTTCTTGTGTCTACTTAGAGCTGATGATTGATTAAAGACTTTACCATGTTTCTTACATTTGTAAGATTCCTCCACAGTATGAATACTCTGATGTTGCATGAGTTTTGCAGACTGGTTAAAATCTTTGTCACATGCAGTACTATTGTAAGTCTTCTCTCCAATATGGATCCTCTGATGTGTAATAAGGTATGAAAATAAACCGTGGGTGAGATGAGATGACACAGCTGAAAGATATCAAATAAATTATTCCACTTACTACACTCAGTGAATACAGTTTATAATTTCATATAAAATTGACAAAGCCTTAGCTAGACTAAGAATAAAAGAGAGAAGATAAAATCAGCAATGAAAGCAGGGACATTATGCATGATACCACAGAAATAAAAGTAATTGAAAGAGCTGTTATGAACAATTATACACAAATATATTAAACACATAGGAAAATTATATGAATTTCTAGAATGGTACAACTTATGTAGACATTAGCATGGAGGAATAAAAAAATACAACAAACTTACAACTAGTAACTAGACTAAAACAGTAATTTAAAAGACACTCCCAACGTTGAAAAGCTCTGGACCAGTTGAATTCCCTGGATGTTTTTTGCAACATTTAAGGATAAATTAACACCATTTCTCCACAGACATTTCCTAAAATTGAAGAGGAGAGAAATTATCAAAACACTTTCTATGAGGTCAGCATATCCTAATATCAAAGCCAAAAAAAGTCACTACCAATAAAAATAACTACATGCTAATATCTGTGATGAATATTGATGCACCAGTCCTCAATAAAATGTTAGCAAACTGAATTCAAAAGCATATTAAAGAATTATACACCACAAAAAAGTAGGAATTATTCCTTTAATTCAAGCATGTTTCAAAATATGGAAAACAGATATGTAAGGACAAATTGACAGAATGAAGGTCAAAACTACTAACTGCATCAAATGATGCAGAAAAATAAACTGACAATATTCAACGCTGTTTCATGAAATTACACTCAGACTAGCAATTCAAGGTGACTACTTGAATGTAATAAAGATGATATGAAAAGCCCAGAGTTGACATCATACTCAATAGTGGAAGACTGAAAGGTTTTGTTCTATAATCAGGAAAAGCAAGATGCCCACCCTCATCACTTTCATTTGTCATTGAACTGGATATCCTAACCTGAATAATTACACAAGAAAAGGAACAAAAGCAATCAAATCAGAAAGGAAGAAGTAAAATGATTTCCATTGACAGATGACAGGAACTTATATGTGGAAAACTCTAGGGAATCCGTATTAAAAAAACACAGGTCATAAACAAATTTAGCAAAATGCAGGATACAAAATTAACACATAAAAACTAGTAGTGTCTCTGTATAGTAACATGGAATAAACCAAAAAAGAAATTAAGAATACAATTACATTTAAAATACCATCAAAGAAAATAAAATACTTAGAGGTTAACATAACAAAGGAGGTGAAAGATTTGTATGATGAAAAATATAAAATATTGCTGGAAGTAATTAGAGAAGAAATAAAAAAACAGAAAAACATCCCATATTCCTGGACTCTAATATTTAATATTGTTAAGCTGTAAATACTATCCATCTGTATTTTCTACAGATTCAAAGCAATCCCTATCAAAATCATAATGACACATTTGACAAAATAGAAAATCTCATCTTAAAATGTTTATGGAATGTCACAGAACACCAAATATCCAAAACAATCTTGTACAGAAAGTGTAAAGTCGGAGGAATCCTAGGAAATTATACACACTTTCTGATTTTAAAATATATTACAAAGCTATGGTTATCAAAAACTTTAGTACAGACATAAAGACAGATGTAGAATAATGGAACAGAACAGAGTCCAGATATCAGGTCTCATATATATGGTCAAATGACCTTCAACAAGGGTGCCTATACCACACAATGGGGAAAAGACAGTCTCTTAAACAGTGTTGGGAACTGGATGGATAAATGCAAAGTAATAAAGTTGGAACCTTACCTAACACCACATACAAATATTAACTCAATAACAGATTAAAAATTTGAACATAGGGCCAGCCCGGTCGCGTACTGGTTAAGTTCGCACGCTCCACTTTGGTGGCCCATAGTTCGCAGGTTCGGGTCCTGGGCGCAGACTGATGCACTGCTTGTCAGGCCATGCTGTGGTGGCATCCCATATGAGGTGGAGGAAGATGGGCACAGATGTTAGCCCAGGGCCAATCTTCCTCAGCAAAAAGAGGAGAATTGGTAACAGATGTTAGCTCGGGGCTAATCTTCCTCACAAAACAAAAAAATTAAATAAAAAACCTCTAAATGTACATCTACTAGAAGAAAACATAGGGAAAAAATTCCATGACATTCAATTTGGCAATGATTTCTTGTTTATGACACCAAAAGCACAGGCAACAAAAGCAAAAATTTCAATTGGGATTACATCAAATGCAAAAACTTATGCACATTAAATGCGACAATCAATGGGGTGAAAAGACTACCTGTGGAATGAGAGAAAAATTTTGCAAAGCATATGTCTGATAATTAGTTATTATACAGAATATGTAAAGAACTCTACTAATCAATAAAATCAATAAACAACACATTAAATAAATGGGCAAAAGATTGAATAGACATTAATCTAAAGATGATATACACATGGACAACAAACACTTGAAAGATGCTCAGAATCACTAATCATTAGAGAAATACAAATCAAAACCACAATGATGTATCACTTCACACCCATTAGGATGACCTCTATTAAATTAAGAAAAAAACACATCAAGTGTTTGCAAGGATATGGAGAAATTGGAACTCTTATGTATTGTTGGTGGAAATATAAAATGGTGCAACCACTATTAAAAACATTATAGAGGATTCTCGTCAAATGAAAAATAGAATGATTACATGATCTAGCCATCCCACTTCTGGGTATACATATAAAATAATTCAAACGAGGATATGCAAAACTTATTTACACACCTATGTACATTGTAGCATTATTCACCAAAGTGATAACAGGTGGAAGCAAGCCAAGTGTCCATGAATAAAAGAATGGATAAAGAAAGTGTAGCATATACATACAACAGATTATTATTCAGCCTTGAAAAGGAAACAGATCTTTCACTTGAAACAACATGGATAAATATTGAGGACATTATGTTAAATGAAATACATGAGGCACAAAGAGAAAGAGTTTCCATATGAGGTACATATGATTCCACTTATGTAAGTAATATAATATAATCAACCTCAGAGAAAAAAAGTGGAATGGTAGTTGCCAGGAGCTTGGGGCAGAGGGAAATGAGGAAATGGTTGCTTAATGGGTATTGAGTCAGCTTTGCAAGACAAAAATTCCCAGAGATCAGTGGTACAACAATGAGAATATAATTAACACTACTGACCTGTACAGGTAAAAATGGTTAAGATGGGAGATTTTTTGTCATGTGTTTTTAACCACAATTCAACACAAAAAAAAATAATACCTAAAGTGATAGAGTTATAAAACTTTTCAAAATTACCTTTAATTTAAAAAAATGTTCTTTTCATACACAGAGGATATGAATTCATCAATAAATAGATGTGAAGTTAAGACTATTTCCCTGACTATTCACACAGATGGAATGAAACAACCATTGGTCATTAACCAAGAAAAGAAATAAACCAGATAATTCACAAACAGAGAAGGGGTAATAATTATACAGGCAAACACACAGAGAATTATATTGGCAACAGACATATGGCTGATTCAGATTTGAATTAAACTCCACATTGTTCTAACGGTACTGAGTTAACTATTATTCACATTCATAACATATAGGTTAAAAAAACACAATTAACTAATTTTGAGGAACCTACCATAGAAAAGAAAGCACACTGTTATGGAATTGGAAAATAGGATTACAAGAAAATTCAGCCTCCAAAATTATAAATAAAATATAGATGTACTATTAAAAAAGAATCTCTCTATATAACTATAAGTTTCAACTGTCACTGTGGGACCATGAAAAGAAAACATTTTCAATCACTGGCATGTGTTATACAGCAGGAACATTTCACAGGAAAAAGCATTATAATCATTCATGAAAGTGCTACTGAAAAATTTGAATGAATAAGCATGTGAAAGATACTAGAGAAATTTATCATATTATTAATATATTGCTGCTATTCTTACACAAGATGGAACGGCTGTAATCCGTTCTTTAGAAGAAAATAATCCCCTCATTTCAAAATAAGGAACAACATGGAAGTTGCAAAATACACAGAAAATCACTGGTACATAAAATGAACCTTTGAGATTAAATCATACCATGATTCAGACAGGCGTTGAGGAAATTTGATGGAAAACATAATGACTACTTTTGCCTGAAGTAAACTCAAATTTATGAACCAAAGATATTCATAAATATGGAGTTTCTACTGATAATCAAACACAATTCTTACTAAATGTGTACATTTGAGTGTGTTATATCAGAACTTTTTAATCTAAAATCATGGATGAATTTGACATAGAACTAATTGGAAAGTGAAAACTTATAGGATACAGGCCTGGGAAGCTTCATGCTAAACAAGATAAATTATAAAATTATAATTATTAATAAATAAAATAATAATTCAGACTTTAATATATCATGGGCAATATTCTAAGCTCCCCCATGGCATTTAATGTATTTAATAATTCTATAAGGTACATAGATACATTAAACTATTTTACCATTGAGGAATTGGGGCTTATATATTTGAAATTTTTCGTGTTAGTTCACACAAGGAAAAGGCAATTTTGAAGTGAAATAGAGGATTACATTTCCTTATTTTAGCGCGGTGCTTTGTGCTGTAGTAACATTACTGCATCTGAACTTTTTAGGGACGTGTTTGAAGTCTCCATAGAATGGAAATTATACAGCAGAAAACTTATGACATCTGTCCCCAATGCTCCTGTTATTTCTACACAAAACCCAGTATCCCCACCACTCCCCTCACACATTTATGACGTGAAGTAAAGACAGAACATAAAAAATGACTTAACATAGAGTTCCTCAGAAATGTGCACAGATTATCCCAGGTCCCCAAGGCAATGGACATCACACAAGCCCTCTGAGACCAAGGAGAGGATGCTGGCTCTCAATGAATATGATGGATGATCACTGGAGCAGAAGGAGAATCCTTAGAGGATTTAGGAGCATGATAATAGAGAGAAGCAGATGTCCCTCTAGGACAGCAACAGCAGTAAACCTAGGCTTCTCAAAAATAATTTCCATTGAAATAAATGTTCTCAAATCACATTTGGAGCTCTGGCCTCCGCCTTGCCCTTTGCACTCTCACCCGTGTCATCTGCTTCATTTATTCCCACATAGGGTGTGTGGCTATTGTCTCCTTCCTCTTCACAACACAGGGACCCTTCATTTCCTCCAAAAAGGTAACCAGATCTGGCTTAGAGACAACAAGACCTGTTTATTAAAACAAGAAACACAAGTTTTCCTGGAGATTCTCCAATTTTCAATCAAGTATTCTGTCAAGCAAGAAGAGAGGATAGCGTAGAATACTATAATATTCTAGAAAAAAATTCCAAAAATACTATATTCTGACAGCTTCTTTCCTATACTAGGCAATGTTTAAAATTTTCAAACCCTGAGTTCCACTCCTAATTACTACTGAGTCAAATATAAGGGATGGGAGAGAGTGATGTCAGCATCATGGCAGAGTGAGCACTTCCCTTAGACTCTACCCCCTAAGATACAACAAAAAGGACATTCATATACCAACAGAGGACATTCACACAACACAAAACACGTCTGAGAGACCCACACAGCCATATGTCTGAAGGTGGGGGTGCTGGACCCATCAGGAGGAAGTGGAAGGAATTAAGGAGATCTCCTCTCCCTCCCCAGCACTGACCCAGTGTGTGGGACCATGCACTGGCTCTGAGAAAAGAGGGGGGAGGGGCAGTTTTCCATGGGAATGCCTTCACTCTCCAAGTTCCCTCACAGCCCATGAGAAAGCTCCACACAGAGGAGACTAAGTTATTGCGGGGATGTCTTCCTCAAGGCAGCACCCCAGGAGGTCAGATAGCAAGGGCAAAGTGGCAACACCCCTGGGATTGCACATGTGAAAAAAGAACCCCTCTCCTGACCTGGCACACCAGCTCTGCCAGAGTGAGGGACTTCTGCCAGAATGCTCATGAATATGTTAGAAAAACAGCAGTTGTGAGTGGGCAATAGCAGACAGGCTCTGTCAGCATAGATTCCAAGGGAAGGCACAGACACCAGGGATGGCGGCAGGCTCAGAATACACAGATTCTGACATCCCCCTCAAGGGGTGGCGGGTGGATCTGAGACCAGACACTATCACTATGCAAAGGCAAAAATCCACCCAGTCGAATAGTATGAACAAATATATTAATATTCCAGACCAGAAGGAAAATGACAAGCACCCAGAAATCCATCCTAAAGGCACAGAAATTTACAATCTAAATGACAAAGAATTCAAAATAGCTATCATAAAAATCCCAACGAATTACAAGAAAATTAGGAAAGGCAGTTTAATGAAATTAGGAACAAAATTAATGAACACAAGGAATTCTTCAACACAGGGAATTCTTCACAAAAGAGATCGAAACTACCAAGAAAAAATAATCAGAAATGTTGGATATGAAAAACACAATGAATGAGATAAAGAAATCTGTGGAGTCCCTTGAATGACAGAGCTGATATTATCGAGAACAGAATTAGCAATCTGGAGGACAGAAATATAGAAATGCTTCAGATGGAGGAGGAGAGAGAACTAAGACTAAAAAGAAATAAAGAAATTCTCCAAGAATTATCTGACTAAATTAGGAAATGCAACATAAGGATTATAGATATTCCAGAGGGAGAAGAGAGGGAGAACAGAATAGAAAGTTTGTTCAAAAAAATAACAGCTGAGAACTTCCCAAAGCTGGGGAAGGAGCTGTAATTACAAGTAAAAGAAGCTAACAGAACTCCTAATTATATCAAAGTAAAATGACCTTCTCCCAGGCATATAACAGGAAAACTGGCAAAAGTCAATGACAAAGAAAAAATATTAAGGGCAGCAAGGCAGAAGGAAGTAACTTACAAAGGACCTCTATCAGGCTATCAATGTATTTCTCAATAGAAAACTTACAGGCTAGGAGAGAGTGGAATGATACATTCAAAATTCTGAGAGACATAACCTTGCAGTCAAGAATACTCTATCCAGTGACAATATTCTTCAGATATGATGGAGAAATAAATATTTTACAGATAAACAAAAGCTGACGGAGATCATCACCACAATACCCACCACTCACTATAATCAAAAAGGCCCTCATAGCTGAAAAAAAAGAAAGGGTCTACAAAGCTTTGAGCCACGAGACAAATAGGCAGACAAAATCATAAAATGGCAGCTCTCTATCAGAACAGGTTAGCAAAAACTTAAATATAACATTAAAGATAAAGGTAAGAAAAACATCAAAAATAACTGTAACCTCATCATTTTAACCACAAACTAACAACACAAGATGGAATAAGTTGCTACAGTAATAACTTAGAAGGGGAAGAGGAACGGGATGGAATCAGCTTAGACTAAGGAAATAAGAGGCTATCAGAAAATGGACTATCTCATCTACAAGATTTTTTACACAAACATCATGACAACCACTAAACAAATAATCAGAACAGAGACACAAATGATAAATAATGCAAAAACCATCAAAGAGAACTACAAAACTGAATTGGCAGTTTGAAGTACATGGCACAGGAAACAAGAGAAACCCAGAATAACCAGAAAATGAGTGATAAAATGGCAGCATTAAGCCTCGTATATCAATAATCACGCTAAATGTAAATGGATTGAATTCTCCAATCAAAAGACACAGAGTGGTTCCCAAATCAGCAGAAGGAATGAAATAATAAAAACATTGAGGTGAAATTAAAACCAAAATAAAAAACAAACAGTTGAAAGGATCAATGAAACCAAGAACAGCTTCTTTGAGAAGATAAAATTCACAAACCCTTAGCCAGACTCACTAAGAAAACGGGAGAGAAGGCTCAAATTAAAAAAAAAAAAAAAAAGAAATGAAAGAGGAGAAATTACCACAGATACCACGGAAGTACAAAGGATTATAAGAGAATACTATGAAAAACTATATGTCAACAAATTGGACAATCAAGAAATGGATAAATTCTTAGACTCATAGAACCTCCCAAAACTGAACCAAGAAGAAATAGAGAACATGAACAGCCCAATCACAAGAGACTGAAACAGTAATCAAAAACCTCCCCCAAAATAAAAGTCCAGGACCAGATGGCTTCTCCAGAGAATTCTACCAAACATTCAAAGAAGATTTAATACCTATCCTTATCAAACTATTGCAAACAGTGAAGAACACAGAACACTTCTGTGTAGCACATTTTACGAGGCCAACATCACCCTGATCCCAAAGCGAGACAAGGACAACAAAAAGAAGTAAAACTAAAGGCTAACACTGCTGATGAACATAGATGTAAAAATCCTCAACAAAATATTGGCAAACCAAATACAGCAATACATTAAAGAGATCATACACCATGATCAAATGGGATTTATACCAGAGACGCAGGAATGGTTCAACATCTGCAAATCAATCAATGTGATACATCACAATATCAAAACGAGGAATAAAAACCACATGATCACCTCAATAGATCCAGAGAAGGCATTTGACAAGATCCAACATCCATTTATGATAAAAACTCTCAACAAAATGGGTAAACAAGGAAAGTACCTCAACATAATAAAGGCCATATATGACAAATCCACAGCCAACAGCATACTCAATGGGGAAAAACTGAAAGCTGTCCCTCTGAGAACAGGAATAAGACAAGTGTGCCCACTCTCACCACTCTTATTCAACATAGTACTGGAGGTTTTGGCCAGAGCAATTAGGCAAGAAAAAGGAATAAAAGCATTCCAAATAGGCAAAGAAGAGTTGAAACTCTTGCTGTTTGTAGACAACATGATTTTATATATAGAAAACCCTAAAGAATCCATCAGAAAACTATTAGAAATAATCAACAACTACAGCAGTGTAGCAGGGTACAAAATCAACTTATAAAAATCAGTTGCATTTCTATACTCTAATAACCAACTAACAGAAAGACAACTCAAGAATACAATCCCATTTACAATCGCAACAAAAAGAATAAAATATCTAGGAATAAATTTAATCAAGGATGTGAAAGACCTATAAAATGAAAACTATAAAACATTTTTGAAACAAATCGATGATGACATAAAGAAGTGGAAAGACATCCAATACACATAGATTGGAAGAATAAACATAGTTAAAATATCTATACTACCTAAAGCAATCCAGATTCAATGCAATCCCCATCAGAATTCCAATGATATTCTTCACAGAAATAGAACAAAGAATACTAAAATTCATATGGGGCAACAAAAGACTCTGAATAGCTAAAGCCATCCTGAGAAAAAAGAACAAAGCTGGAGGCATCACAATCCCTGACTTCAAAATATACTACAAAACTATAATAATTAAAACAGCATGGTACCAGTACAAAAAAAGACCTACACATCAATGGAACATAACTGAAAGCCCAGAAATAAAACCACACAGCTACGGGGAGCTAATCTTCGACAAAGGTGCTAAGAATATACAATGGAGAAAGGAAAGTCTCTTGAATAAATGGTGCTGGGAAAACTGGACAGCCACATGCAAAAGAATGAAAGTAGACCGTCTTCATTCACCATACTCAAAAATTAACACAAAATGGATCACAGACTTGAAGGTAAGACCCTAAACGATAAAACTCCTGGAAGAAAATATAGGCAGTACAATCTTTGACACTGGTCATAAAAGGATCTTATCAAATGCCGTGTCTACACAGACAAGGCAAACAAAAGAAAAAATAAACAAATGGGACTTCATCAGACTAAAGAGCTTCTGCCAAACAAATGAAACCAGGATCAAAATGAAAAGACAACCCACCAGCTCGGAGAAAGTACTTGCAAATAATATAACCAAAAAGGGGTTGATCTCCATAATATATAAACAACTCACACAACTGAACAACAAAAAAACAAACAACCCGATCAAAAAATGGGCAGAGCATCTGAACAGACATTTTTCCAAGGAAGATATAGAGATGGCCAATAGGCACATGAAAGGATGTTCAACATCACTAATTATCGGGGAAATGAAAATCCAAATAACACTAAGATATGACCTTACACCCATTAGAATGGCTATAATCACCGAGACAAAAAATAACAAATGTTGGAGAGGTTGTGGAGAAAAGGAAACCCTCATTCACTGCTGGTGGGAATGCAAACTGGTCCAGCCTCCAGGGAAAACAGTATGGAGACTCCTCAGAAAATTAAAAGTAGAAATACCTTCTAATCCAGCTATCCCACTACTGGGTATTTATCCAAAGAACCTGAAATCAACAATCCAAAGACGCTTATGCATCCCTATGTTCGTTGCAGCATTATTCCCCAAGCAGTGGAAGCAACCCAAGTGTCCCTCAACTGATGATTGGATAAAGAAGATGTGGTATATATATACAATGGAATACTACTCAGCCATAAAAAAGACAAAATCGTCCCATTTGCAACAATATGGATGGACCTGAAGGGTATGATGTTAAGTGAAATAATCCAGACAGAGAAAGACAAACACTGCATGATTTCACTCATATGTGGAAGATAAACTAACATACAAACAGAGAGAACTGTTTGGTGGTTACCATGAGGAAGAGGATGGGGGGTGGGCACAAGGAGTGAAGGGATACATTTATATGGTGACTGACAAAAAAATGTATAACTAAAAGTTCACAATGTTATAAATTATTATGACATCTATTAAAAAATTAATCAATTAATTTAAAAAAACAACTTACCAAATAGATTTAAGCCAAAAAAAAAATTGCAATACCATATGACTCAGCTTTTCCACTACTGGATATTTATCCAAAGAACTTGAAATCAACAACTCAAAGAGACTTATTCACCCCTGTGTTCATTGTAGCATTATTTACAACAGCCAAGACATGGAAGCAACCCAAATGCACATCGACATTGACTGATGAACAGATAAATAAGAAGTGGTATATGTATACAGTGGAATACTACTCAGTCATAAAAAAAGACAAAATCATCCCATTCACAACAGCATGGATGGACCTTGAGGGTATTACGTTAAGCGAAATAAGCCAGACAGAGAAAGACAAACACCACGTGATTTCACTCATATGTGGAAGATAAACTAACACATGGACAAAGAGAACAGATTAGTGGTTACCAGAGGGGAGGGCGGTTGGGAGTGGGCATAAGTAGTAAACGGGCACATTTATATGGTGACTGGCAAATAGTAAAGTAGAATTGAAATTTCACAATGTTATAAACTATTATGACCTCAATAAAATAAAATTTAAAAATAAGGGATGAAATTAGACCTTAATATGAGGGCAACACTATTTTACGGCACTGAATTTATAGAATTACCGCTAATCTATAGTGAAGGATGCAGATCACCTCAAGAAAGAGGAAGGTTAAAGTCATGATGAAACTTCATGAAGCCTTGTTTTTCTACACCAACACCTCCCCAATTTTTTCCTTGAAAGCAGGGATCTGAAACTCTACTGTAGGAAGCAGAAGCTCCTAGGAAACATTCTACAAAGGAATTGAAATTCTGAGGGTGGATTATGAATTCTGGAAGGAAGTTATCCTCACCCAAGGAGACCAGGTTCCTGTAGTTCTCTAACATCACATCCCTGTACAAAGCCCTTTGAGTGTGGTCCAGGCATTCCCACTCCTCCCGAGAGAATTCTAGGGCTACATCCCTGAAGGTCAACAGTCCCTGAAATTAAACACACATTTACCAAGTGTCTTTGGGCAGAATTCTTAGCTTTACACGATATGAAATGAGAGATTAAAGGCATCTGATTCTGAATTAGCAGAGTGATCGGAAACATGCAATTAATAGTTTTTAACAAAGTAATCTTCTATAATATGATCTAGAGCTCTGAGGAAAGAGGAGGACATACGATCCACAAAACCACTGTAGAGACTATACTCCTGTGGCAGATAAATTATAAAATTAAAGCATCAGTACAGGCATATGCATTTGTGAGTGCTGTGTTTATATCAAGCAGGATAAGTTGTGAATATTTCTCACATGGAACAGTGATGGTGAGTTTGAAATGTACTTATCAAATTTTTAAATGTTCCTCAATGAAGTGGAGATTTGTTAATTTGCAGATTCTGATTCAGGAGTTCAGGGGTGTGGCAAGGGTTTCCACATTTTTAATAATCTCATTTTTAACATTTGGTGGTAATGTCTCTGGTCCAAGGGCCACAAATTTGCATAGCAAAGAGGTAGACCAAGAAGGGAAGAATCCACGCTGACTTTGAACTGAAAGTGTTGTGGAAATTACAGGTTCTAATAGCATAGTAGGCGTGGCAACAACAATCCTTTTTGAAAATTTACAATGTACTAGATATCATTCTAACACTATGTTATGAATTATCACATGAACCACATAAATAATCTGAGAACAATAATATTATTCTTCCCCTTTTTGGAGAATGGTTTGTCAAGTATCCAGTGAATGGTAGAGCCTGGGTTTTACTAAAAGTTAATCTGAACTAGAATTTATCTAAAAAGAACACAGACCAATACACGGAGACAACCCTAATGTGTATTTATAGCAGCTTCTGTAGCTGAGAAGAATAATAGAAATGAGTTAAGAAGGACATAAGAAAGAATGGATAAAACAATGTTAACATTTTATGCACACGGGCATGCAAACAAATGGAAACTTTGGACACACTGAAAGTGAGAGAGAAGAAAATTTTCATGTCAATGAAATCAAGATCATTGTCAATTCTGTAAATGCACTAGGGAAACGAACACACAATGACATAACATAAGTTAGAGCTATTGTTTCTGAGACTTATCTCTTTCAAAATTTATCATTTGTGTTGAGCTATATTTTAGAAATTTAACACACTTGAACACAAGTTAATATGAGTCTTAAAAATTTCTTTGAAAATACAGAGAAGTTATAAAGAAGAGCATGTCTGTGACATGAGTGTGAAATGAAATGGAATCTTAAAGAACTGAGGCCTCATTGAGGGTAACCTGTCCTTGCAAAAGCCAGTGTCTTCAGTAAACAAAGGTGAGAGCATTCATTTTCCAAAGGAAACTGCAAACAAGAGAAACTAAGAAGAAAAGGGAGCTTCCAGATTAAACGTGATGGTTTATCCACATCTCTTGATAAATCCCTCCAACAACCTTATTAATGCTAAAGGAAAAAATATTAACTTTATAAGGCAGAAATCTAGCAGAGAGCTCCAGAACCAAGTGCAGGTCAGCTGTAATGGGACAAAGTGATATCAGGTGACTGAAGCACACAGGACACATCATCAGTGCTATGATATTTTTGGCAAAAATAAATAAGGAAATCATAATCTAAATTTAATTATGAATACACATCACTTTTTTGCAAACTTCAATCCACATATACTCTCATGTCCTGTAATTCTAATAGTGCGTTTAAATAGTAAGTCTTTCTAAACAATATAGTGAGCAAGTCTCTTCTAATTACTCTTCATTTCAAGAACTCTGAGTTTTTCTGGGCCACCAATGCCACCCTGTTTCCAAGTGCATTTTGTTAATACTGTTCTTCAGAGCTGATGCTGCATCCATATGAAAACTAAAAGCTGCATTTTCTCCTCCTTCACTGATAACTGAGCATCTGAACCGATCTCAGTAGGAGTCTTGGATATCAACACCTTCCCATGTTAATCTCTCAGAAAGGGAATAATTTCATTAGTTGAACATCATTAATTCATAGTGAGAATTCTTCATGCTGTATAGGGAGTTTGGATGCAAAGGATGGAGAAAAGGTTCTGACACACAGGGCAGAAGTACTCTCAAGAGTTGACCTTGAGTATCATAAGGGGAAAAGGAAAAAATAAGTAGTTGGAAACAACCTCACTGGGCAGACACAGCAGAAGTAGGGAACTAAAAGTTTGCAGGTTCTAAATCCACGGCATTTCAGGAGGAAAAGTGGACACAGCCTCTGACCTGGGACAGAACATTTACCGGAGAACCTGCCATTTCGTCCTCTTCCTCCTCCTGCTCCAGGTTGTTTTCTCAGGTGATAATATGTTGAGGAATCCCATCTGCATCTTGAGAATCTGCCTTCAAAAGGTGAGCACAGCCCTTTCATCTGCTAGCACCATACTCACAGGCAGAAGGAACTTGAAATGCTGAAAAGACCACAATCCTCAATCCTTTGTCACAGGAGGGATTCAGGAATAATGAGCTCCTACACGGAGACCAAACTTTGAGGTTTTCTATCCTGGCTTAACAACCTCTTTTTCTCAAACTGATGTCCAAAAATTCTGCTACAGATGGGGAATCTGGGCTGCACTGACCTCCGCTTCTAACTCCAGAGAGAGCAGACCTTCTTACCACCCCTTGAACAAAATCCTGGACTCAACTTTCACAAATATACCCGGAAGACCTCGTGCTTAACAAGGGCCTCGCCTTAGAATAACCTGGAGCACTGAATTAAAATATTGATGACCTCACCCAAACACTGCGGGGAGGCCACAGATGATGTTGGTTCTTAAAACTCCACATGTGATCCTAATGGAAAACCAGATGGGAACCAGTTAGGTATGCATTACTTCTGAGGTTCTTAAGTGTACACACATCCCTTGGGGATCAGGACCTACTCTAAGAAGTTATGAATCTGCAGGTTTGCAGCGGCCCCATAAAATGGCATCATGAACAATTCCCTGTTGATGCTGATGTTGATCCCCATACGGGTTTTCAGTAGCACTGAGCTGGAGATATCAAACAGCATACGTGAGACCTCTAAGTCCTCTGAGGCTTTGGGGCAGGTATCTACAAAGTGCAGGCTTCTCGGCCAGATTCTTAGGGGCTGAGCCCTTCCTGGAATGGGTGTGGCCACGTCATTACCTAGTGCACATGCCTGGTCTGTAGAAGTGGTGGTAGAAATCACGTGGTGGCATCTACGCTGTGTGAGAGGTCTGCCCTCAGAATTTTTCTAAAAGCTATCCTGAGTCCTCAGTCCCTTTTGCCCCCTCTCTTCCCAGGGGCCACATGGATTCACGGGACAATCCAACATGTGACCGCCTGTCCCAGTTTTGTTTGAAATAAGCCAAAAGAGGCAATGGTGAATGGATTAATAGTTTGTGGTGAGAAAGGAGAGAAATGCATATTTAATACACAGAGGAAGTCATGATCTATGTTAAGTAATAGATATTATCACTGAATTAACAGATCAGAATTTTTCCTGTTTCTTGTAGGTGCATGTTTGTATGTTTTATGAAATTTGGTGCCACAGTTTGTTCTTCACCCCCGCTTAGGTACTGATATTTCCCCAAATCTTTAAAGTGCATTGACTAAGGTAAATCTTAAAGAAGAAAACCATTTAATTTTCAATACTCTTTGAGAGCACTGAATCTTTAAAACATCTCAAATAAGTGTTTCATGCTACACATACCAATGTAACTTTTTAAATACTTTCTTTTAGAATAGTTTTAGGTTCACAGCAAAATTAGGATTAAGGTACAGAGGTTCCCCATAATCCCTGCTCCCACACATGCACAGCCTCCCCCAGTATCAACATCCCCCACCAGAGTGGTCCATTTGCTGCCACTGATGAATCTATGTTAACTCATCATAAATACTCGAACTCCACAGTTTACCTCATGCTTAATTCTTAGGGATGTACATTCTGTGGATTTGAACAAACAGATAATGACATGTAACCATCATTACAGTATCATACAGAATATTTTCATTGTCCTTAAAATCCCTAGGCTCAGGCTATTCATCTACCCTCTACCAATAACCCCTGGCCACCATAGACCTTTTTAATGTCTTATAAATGTTCCTTTACCAAAATATTATATACTTGGAATCCTACATTATGTAGCCTTTTCAGATGGCTTCTTTCACTTAGTAATATGCATTTAAGGACACTCCATGTCTTTTCATGCCTTGATAGCTTAACTTTTTCAGTACTGAATAATATTCCATGTCCAGAATATACCAGGGTATATTGATCCATTCACCTACCAAAGAACACCTTGGTTCATTTCAAGTTCTGGCAAATATGAAGAAAGTTGCTATAAATATCCATGTGCAGATTTTTGTGTGGACATAAGTTTTCAACTCCTTTCACTAAATACCAAGGAGCACAATTGCTGGATTTTATGGTAAGAGTATGTTTAATATTGGAGCAACTGCCAATCTGACTTCCAAAGTAATGATGTTATTTTGCATTTCTTCTAGCAATAAATGAGAATTCCTGTTGCTTCACATCCACTACAGCATTTTTATTGACAGTGTTCCCGATTTTAGCCATTCAAGAGGTTTGTAGTGGTATATCTTTTTTTTTTTTTTTGTGAGGAAGATTGACCCTAAGCTAACATCTGTGCCAATCTTCCTCTATTTTGTGTGTGAGATGCTGCCACAGCATGGCTTGATAAGCAATGTGTGGGTGCACACCCTGGATCCAAACCTGTGGACCCTGGGCCGCCGAAGTGGAGCGCATGGACTTAAACACTATACCACCAGGCCAGCCATATGTCATTGTATTTTTAATTTGCGTTCCACTGATGACATATCATGTGGGTCATTTTTCCATATGCTTAGTTGTTAAGAGTCTATTTACTTTGGTGAGGTGTCTATTAAGTTTGTTGGCCCATTTTTTATTGGATTGTTTGTTTTCTTATTTTTCTTTCTTTCTACCCAATCTATATTTATTTTATTTTATTTTCTTCTCTTAATGCATTAGCAAGGACTTCCTGTATAATATTGGAAAGGAGAGGGGAAAGTGGACATCCTTGCCCTGGACCTGAACTAAGTGGGACAGCTTTGAGTTTCTTACCATTAAGTTAGATGTGAGCTGTAAATTTTTGTAGGTTTTCTCCATCATCTTCAGGAAGATCTTCTCTAGTCCTGGTTTACTGAGAATTTTTATCAAGAATGAGTTTGGGTTTGTGAAAAGCTTCTTTTTCATCTACTGATGTGATAATATGATTTTTCTTCTTTAGGCTGTTGATGTGACGAATATGATTAATTGATTTTTGAGTGTTAAATCAACCTTGCATACCTGGGATAAACCCCGCTTGGTCATGGTGTACAATTCTTTTAAAACATTGTTGGATTTGATTTACCACTATTTTGTGGAGGATTTTTGCATCTATGTTCCTGAAAGATATTAGTCTGTAGTTTTCTTTATTAGTACTGTTTTTGTCTTGTGTGGTTTGGATATTGTGGTTTTGGTGTCAGATATTGACTTGGGGAAATTGTCAGTCATTATTGTTTCAAATATTTTCAACTCCTTTCTCTATTCTCCTTCTGGCCTACCCACTACACATATGTCACACCTTTATTAGTTGTCCCACAATCCCTTGGATGTTCTGTTCCTGTTTCTTTCTAGCCCAATTTCTCTTTACTTTTTAGCTTTGTAGGTTTCTATTGATATGTCTTCCAGCTCATAGATACCTTTCCCTAGCCATGTCCTGTCTACTAATAAGCCCCATCAAGCACATTCTTCATTCTGTTAGTTTTTTTTTAATCTCTAGCTTTTCTTTTGGTTCTTTATTAATATTTCCGTCTCTCTTCTAACATTGCCCATATGTTCTTTCATGCTGTTTGCTTTATCCATTAGAGACTTTTGCATAATTATCATAGTTGTTTTAAATTCCTGGATAAGAATTTTCCAATTTGTTAAGTTCTGCTTCCTTATTGATTAGTAATTCCATATGGACATTGTTTCTTTATACTTCCATCCTACTATAAGCATTTAAGTGAAATCAGGCTGCTCTTTCAACACTTTGCTTAGAAATTTCCTCAGCCAAAGATCCAGTTTGTATCTTTACAGGTGTACCTGCCCTTCTCAGTAACAATTTTTGCCTCAGTTTTTTCCAGGCTGCTAAAACAGAATACCAGAGATTGGGTAGTTTATAAACAACAGGGATTTTTTTTATCATATTGACAGAGGCTGGAAAGTCCAAGATCAAGGCACCAGCAGATTGTGTCTGGTGAGAGCCCACTTTCAGTTCATAGACAGAGGCTTCTGTCGGTGTATTCAAATGATGGACTGGACAAAGGAGCTTTCTTGAGATACTTTTATGAGGGCACTATTTCAGTTTATGAGGTCATTGCCCTAGTGACCTAATCACCTCCCAAAATTCCCAACTCCTGATACCACCACCATGGGAGTTAGGTTTCAACATATGAAAATTGGAGGGGCACAAATGTTCACACCATAGCAGGGACCAATGAGAAAATTGATTTTGCTATACTGCTGGAAGGTTTCAACATGTAAATTTGTTTACATCATCTCCATAAACGTGAATTGGTGTGCAGAACTCTCAATTTTGTCATGTTTAATCAGCTACTCTTACTGGCAGACATGTGACAACACTTTTTTTTTTTTTAATTTTTTTTTTTATTGATGTTTTAGTGGTTTCTAACATTGTGAAATTTTGGGTTGTACATTTTTGTTTGCATGTGACAACACTTCTTAAGCAGGGATACTGAGACCGAGCCTTCTGAATTGCCAACAATCAAAACATCATCTACATGGTGAAAACTTTGGACATCAAAGATGGAGGCGCTCGGGCTAAATCCTTAAGCACCCACTGCTGACAGATGTCAGGGGAGGTGGTCTCACTCACATCACTCCCTGCAGTTCCCCCTAGTGAGGATAACCCCTCTAAAACTTATAAGGTGCGTAAGGAAGTCATGTAACACATCAATTCTTACTGAAGATTCTGAAGGAGCAAAACTAACAGGATGTTGAGTTCATCCAAAGGGTTCTATCTCTACTGTTATGGTACCTTCCTTTCCCCATGTATACACATCCCAAACCTTATCCCTTGAATATGGGTTCTATTTTCCAAGGGAACACCAACGATTTTACCATCAGAAGGAGTCAGGTGCTCTAGCAATATTACACCTTCTCCTGGCGAGTATGTAAGAGAATTCAAGGGGCTATGAGAGGATACGGTGAGGAGCTGCTTAGCATAATAGAGATAATTCATTCTCTTTTGGCTCTTCTTCCTAACATTTGTGCTGCCTTTTTTGTAGCTGTCAGCATTTAGAGAGTGACCAGTATCAGGGGTTTCTCTCTTTCTGCCAATGAATGCACCATGCCTCACCCTGTAGACTTTGGTGCCTGCAGACTCCCCAGTACCAAGTGTCCCCTCCATCCATGGCATCACATAGAACAGGAGAGTGACATGTGCACCTGTATACAACGTGCTATAAATGTGTCAATTATTCCCTTCCCCCAAATTCCCAAGAATATATTTGGCTTTTATTTAATGTTGCTGAATTCAGTGGAGAAACAGAGGGAGTGATCAGGACACGTCAAGGAAGAGAGTGACTGCACGCAAATACCAGTGAGGTCCACTTCTGTTTAGTTGCAAGAAGCTTATAGACTATTTGCAGCTGAACTAATGACACCAAAAATGATGTTGCATTTATGGTACTTGGGGATTGCAAAAGATTTCAGGAGGCAGGAAGAGTTGGAGAGAATGACCATGAGACTTGAAGGAAAAGTCAGATCCGTGGATGAGGTGATGATAACCTCAGTGAATCAATGAGAGGTAAGAGCAAATGAAAAGATAGCTGAATACAACATTTTCAGAATAAATTTAATTTTTTTAGCCATAATGGAAAAATTTAATTGCTTACTATAATACAACAAATTGATTTTGTATGGTTTCTTAACCTAAAATTTAAAGCTAAATAATATAAACCTTGAAGACAACAAAATAGATCATATCTGTGGTTTAGAATAGAAAAATAGTCTGTCACAGAACAAAAGTCTAACTATAAAGAGGAAAATGACAAATTAGATATATTAATTTAAAAACTAATCATCATCAGAAGACACAGATGGAAAGACAGAGAGAAAAAAACTCATATCAAGCATGTATAAAGAACTCCTACAAATGAATAAGAAGATAAACACAATAGCCAAAATGGGAAAAAAATACCAAAAGACAGTTCAAGAAAGAGGTTACCCAATGATAATTAAATATGTCAAAAGATGCTTAACTTCTGTAGTAATCAATGAAATGCAACAAAACCAATAGCTGGAATTATCACACACCAACCAGAAAGCTAAAATACAAATTACGGGAATGATCAAGTGCTGGCAAGGATGTGAATAAACCATAAATCTCTTTCAGCTCTGGTAAGTATGAAAATTCATACATACATTTGAAAAATGTTTGCAAGTATTTAATAAAGATGATCAGATGCAAATTTATGACCCAACACTTCCACATCTACTTATATATGAAACACTAATTCACGAATGTATCACCAAAGTGCAATTTCTAGAACTCATATACCAGCACTATTCCTAATAGACACAAACAGAAAACCACTCACATGTGCATACACAGTGGAACAATTACATTAAGAGTTAAATATTTACACAATAGAATGCTGCACAAAAATGGCAGTGCAGGATTCACAACATGCAACAATATAGATAGATATACACAAACAACATAAGGAATAAAAACACATGCTGTTACTCCATTTATGTAAAATAAAAAACAGAAACAATTGATCTGTGTTGTTAGGTGTCAGAACAGTGGTTACCCCTAGGGGTGGTGACTGGGAGGGGGAACCAGGGGGCTGAGTGTTAACAATTTTCTGTTTCTTTATCTAGGAGCTACATACAGAAGTGTATCCAGATTCTGGAATTTCTAAAATTTGCTGTGTACTTATGACCTATGCACATGTCCTTAGTTGTTTTTTAATACATATCGATAATTTTTAAAAAATAGGCCAAGGAAGGTAAAGAGATTAGGGTTGTAATATCTATGTATTGTCAAGGTAGAGGTGGAAGGTATTAAATAACTTGAAATTGTGATTATCTTTTAAAAGTAAGCTGAAATTTTGAAGTGACTAAACTAAAAGAAATACTTATATAATTCTCAAAGAGAATGGGTAACAGGGAGAATTATTTTTCAAAATTCATATAAAGAGTTAAGATAGAAACATAAAAAAATACTCTACTCCTAACAAAAAGTACACAATATTATGGTAAATCTAAACCTAAATATGTCTGTTATGATATTCAACATCAATAGACAAATTGCTACTGGTAAAGTCAAAATGTTTTTATTTTTATTCTGTGCGATTATATTTTTTCTGTATGAGAAATAGGTAAATTACAAAAATTAAACTAGAAAATGGAAAATACAATCTATGTAATTTTAAACCCTGAAACAATTAGCATAAAATGTACATTAGAGTAGACTTAAAGCTAAAACACTTTGTCATTGTTATCATTAGTATTATTTTGCAATTTCTTGAACATTATGGCAATACTATTGATTGACAGGAAATAATTTCATTATATATGCATATATGTGCACATATACACATAAACACGCCATTAAATATACAATGTATAGATGTGTTTACATATACACATACATGCTCTATACACACATACACACACACATATATATACACACACATTAATGTAGTATGTATGTGTGTATGTTTATATTTTTTCCTTTGCTTCTTTGTGGTCTAATATATGGTAAGTATTTAGATACTAATGTGATCTAAAATTGTATGATTTTCTGTTTAGTAGAACCAGGTTCAATATATACCCATTAGGTCTAATTAATATTTCTGAAAATTTAGAATCCTCAGTACTTTGTATCAGCTTCATAAATTAAATGCTGGGAGAACTACATTAAAACATTTCCTGAAACTTAGGAATACCTACTTTGCTCATCTAGTAAACTAACTTCCCGTAAAAAAAATTGATTTATGACTTTTCCCCTCAAAACAGGTACTCCTCCACTCTTCCATGTTTAATGGAAATGCCCACCATAAACTTATTTCTCCACTTTAGAGACATGAGATTTGCATCCTGAACTCTCTTTCTTGTCAAAATGCCCAACTAGCATTAATACCTAATGGAGATAAAATTGCTTTTTACAGATACCGAATTACATGTAATTTTTCTGCAGACATCATATATTTTTTTAATCATCAACCTAATGTCTTTTAAAAAATCAGTGGAAACATACTTTTGTGCTCTCTTTCACTAATTCCAGTTCTAACTGGCCATTTCCAAATGAAAATATTTTAAGTATGTTAATGTCACTTCATAACATGATATTTCAAATGACTACCATCTCTCCAAAAATGAAATGTAAGGAACTCATATTTAGGACCCCAAAAGTTCTACTCTTTGAATCTGAATTGACACTTCAGATTAGCTGTACACTATTCATTATTCTGTGGGAATATTTCTTTTTTCTTTAATGACCATCTCACATGCTGTTTTATTTCGTGGAGGTTTTCCTACAATTCCAAGCCTAGTTTACTTCTGTGTAAATGTGTTATTTCAGATTGATAGTTACATATTCATAGTCTTTTCTGTAATCCCCGTGTTGTTTCAAAAACTCCTACTTAATACTGCCTACATTCTGAAGCTCCTCTGCGAGCATTAATAAAGTTTTATTTACAGACGTATTTTTATGACAATTACACAATAATTCATTTACAATTGTATTATGATTTGTTGCTTATTTTGGAGCATAAACTCAATCTGTCTTGTTTACCACTCTTTTGTAAATGATTGTCTAATAATTGTACTTAGGACTCAGATGCCAGTGAATAAATAAACAGGTAAATAATATGTAAATTCAATTTGCATAGTTCTCATAAGGTTAAGTAATTATCTAATCCTTACCCAGGAAAGGAAAAATGTGGATACTCTGCGGTCATGCATCATTAGAATGTAGGGGCTTACAGTTGGGAAACACACAGTAATTGGGGCAACAAAGATCACCAGCCACTGACTGGGATTACGAGAAAGAGCCAAATAAATGTGAACGATAGAGGAGAGAGTGTACAAAGACACAAAAGTGCTCACCAAGACAAGGATGCTTTGGGTGGCTCTGGATTCAGCAGAAGATCTAGGGGAGATCTTGGTCCTATGAACATGTCGGACCCGCTGCTTGTGCCTGTACAGGATGAGAACCATAAAGCCACTGGTCCAGACCATGAGCCCCAGGAATGAAACATCAGGGAACAATAAAATTCCTACATTCAGTAAGACTCTGATTCTGTCATGAATTACAGTATAACATAATCCTAAGTCTTTTTTCTTTGTGATGCTTTTGTTGCTCCAATTACTAGTCACAGAAAGAGTAAAAGTGATATTTATCATCAATTGTAGGATCCAGCAGAGGAAAATAGACGACCCAATGTACTTTGGAGCTTTCACTTTGAGCTCTGCCCACCTGGAATTCCTGGGGCTGATGGTGATGGCCTGGAAGACACTCAAGAGGCAGGTGGTGCCAATGGATACACCCCTGAACACTCTGTGTGTATAGTAAGCAAGTTTGCGTCCAATATCATTAAGAAAATGTTTCCACCCAAATGCTGCCATTGCACTTAGGATTCCTGTGGAAAGCAGGACCAAGGAGTTGGCTACCAGCAGATGTTCTACAATCAAATCTGTGGACCGTAGCCTGTATCCGGTGAAGTGAAGGAAGAGATAATGGTAAAGAAGAGAGATATTCCCCAGGATTCCAACTATATTCTGTGATAAGAAAATCATTTCTATTGTGAAATCTCTGGTGGCCATCCTGTCCATTCTCTGTGAATGATATGTGCCTTCTTAGCCAGAGCATGGGAATATGAGGCATGGGCTACATATATCACATCAACTGAAATCAAATATTCTCCACTTACCGTTAATTCCCAGTGAAAAATATTAACTTAATATTTTTCTTTTACAAAGACGTTTCCAAGTATTGAATGCATAACTTTTTAAAGAGCATGTATGATGAATTAATCACTGCTATGAAGGTTACACCTCTACTACGTCACTTCTTTATTTTTCCTAAATGTGTGAGTCAGGAACTACTATTACTTTCATTCTAAAGAGCAGGAGAACTTAGATACAGAGACATTAAGTGTTTTGTCTAAATTCACACCCTAGTTACAGGCAGGATGGTACTTAAACCTGGCTGGGCTGGTAACAAACCAAGCACATTTAATCACTGCAACCTATTAACAAATCAACTTAGCCGTGTCCTTCCAATAGTCGAGGTAGATATTTAGCTGTTTTCATAACTTGTCATTATATTTTATGCTGTTGGTTAATTTACTATTTAATTTCAGGTGTAACAAGTTTGCATTTATGTGCAAAGATTTATTTCATAGGCTAATATCAATTATGCAGAAAGCCTTCAAGGTCTTAACTAAATATAGATGCTCTCATTGCAATACTACAGACACCTGTCACAGGACCAAGTTGGATTTAATAAATACAAGATTAGCTCAATATTAGGATGGCAACAAAAAGACTCAATTCGGGAATGAAATACAGTACTACCTATTGCATAAACGGTTAGTATCATAGTGTGCCATAAATTATTTTGTGAATCACTAATGCGCGATAGACTTGTGTAGAAAAAAAATTTACTAATTTCAGATCACACACTAATCAATATTTTAATACTTGAGTTCAGTAAAACTACTACCAAGGAAGTGAGATTTGTCTTATACTTTTAAGACAGTTATGCAAAAAGGAATCTCTAATGTGTAAAATCTTTTACATTTTATTAAATTGTAATATTACATTTTTTGAGTGATAGTAGAATATTTTTAAACCAGAGAAAATATCACAAGATACATTTGAGCCCGATAGCTGCTATCTGAAGCTCATTATTATACATTTATATTTTCCTTAAGTACTAATTTCCTTTCTTCAATAGGGAAAACAATCTCATCAAAATTAACAAGCCAGAGATGTTTCAGTAGGAAACAATTACTGCCTCCATTAAGCACTTCATACACACAGAGTTAGAAAAAATATTTCTATTCTAGCAATTGCCATTGGATTCACCCTTTCTGCACAGCACTAAATGATTCCTGTAAACTTATCTTATTCTTTGTTCTAAGCGCAGAGGTGTTGTAGGAACACCTGCAGTAATCCAGAAAAAGTACTCTGTGAGTCCAGTAAATTAGGCTGAAGAGCAGATTGATTTCAGAACCACAGTTCTTAAGTACTGTACAAGTCAGGTTTCATTATCACTGAGATTCAGCAGTAATATTCAAGGTCATTGTCGATTACACTAAATTACATTAGAAGCCATCAGGGATTGGTGTAGGATAGCTCAGTAATGCCTCAGAACTATTTCTCCCTCATATGTGGCTTTGGCATTAGACTAGATTCAAACTCTGAAGAATCCCTTTTTCTGACCTGATCACTTACCCAGACTCCTGATAGCAGTCCTTCCTTGCTGACTCTTCCTCTCAGACTGAAATAGAAAATTGTCACCAGACTCCTTTCTGCTGCCAGGACAGTGGGCCTGGTGTGATGATCATGACAGCCAGGATCTGGACTGGAGGGAGGCAGCCAGACCACTAGATATGGGTTTGTGATTCTGTGACCTCACCTCCCCTTAGAACTGCAGTTATCTTTTCACCTGTAGCCACCATGGGGGGACAGGCTTGGGGAACTGAGCATATTTGTGAAAAACTTTTCCCCAGTTGTTAATTACCAAAAACAATTACAACTTACTAATTATTTCCAAAGAGACCATTGCAGTGTTCTGAGAGGCTCTTTCTTTTACTTGATCCATGAAGAATGACAGGGTGCACATCCGGGTCCAAGTAAACACTGAGTTGACATGGGAGGGACCTGCAATGAAGCTCATGTGTCCTGCTGAGTTCTCTGCTCCTCTGTGAAGTTTTTCTGCCCAAAGTGTGTTCTTTCCTAAACTTCAGACTACTGAGTGTCAGCATCATTTCAGTTATGAGCAGACAAGCAGAACCAAAGCACCTGAGAAGGATTTTCAAAGCCAAACAAGTAAAAGGAAGAACATGGTGCCACAAACTTACATTATAAATTATTGGCTTTATTTTCACAACTCAATGCCAATTAACGTGGAAATCTAGGTGATAAAGAAGATTTCTAGTAAAATATATTATTATTGACCCTCTCCCTAATGGTTATAGAAAACCCAAGTTCAACAATATCCATCGAAAGATAGACATGTCTGTGTCTATCCCAAAGGAAATCACCAGGATCAGAAGTTCCAACAGATTCTACAATTTATTTAACTTTCACCTAAGTCAATGCTGCTTTCTCAATTCAAGGACACTGAACGGTTACCCCCAGCCTTTATACTCGATTTCTGCTGAATTTTCCACAAAATTTATTGCTTTTGTAAATAAGCCATAGAAAATGAGTTTAAATTAATCCCTTGATTGTTTTAAATACAACTCTATTTCATCTAGGATTACTATTCAAAACCTCCCAACTTCCAAATCAGAGATTAGATCCATATGGTCAAAATCCCCTGCAACTACTACCTCTACACACACACACACGTGCGCGCGCGCGCACACACACACACACACACTAATTTATATTTCCTTAATCTTGCCATACTGTGAGAGTAACTTAAGTGGTTGTGTGATTGATCAAGTCACAGTTCCTGCCCTGAAGGCACTTACACTGTAGTGGTGGGGGATAATACAAGTGCATAAAAGCAATGAAAATGTCTGATAAGCAAAGAGGGATAAGCATGAAATGGGGGCTTGGGTCATATTAGCACATGTCTGAGGATCATGGCAGTGGAATCCTTACCCTGTGATATGTAGGAATTTTTCAGCAGCATTGAGGACCAGATGCTTTGGGGACACAGAGATTATTGTACTTTCTAGAGCCTAGAGCAGTGACACTGAGGATGGAGAAAATATGTTTGATGAAGGCAACTTGAGAACATAGTTTTAAAAAATATTGGTGATAGACTAGATGTGGGAGATGAAGAAATTTGGGAAAGCTGTTTAGACAGGATGTGTGAGCCATGTGCTGGGGGCCTAAACAATCCCAATATCCCAGAAGCTGAAAGCAAAAAAAAAAAAGAAAAAGAAAACCCTTTGGGACAGCTGACATGCACCTGACAGTGACCTCCCTCAATTTCCAATCTCACCCCACTAACGAAACTGGTTATGTGTCTTTGGCTCGTTTAAAAGGGGTGAGAAATTTAGAGGTGCCCTGGGTGAGTCAGGAGAAGTGTGTATTTCTGCCTCAAACCCAGGCCATCCAGTACTCAGAACAGAAATCCACACGTTCTTTCTGGGCCCAAGTAGTCTTTACATGTAGCCTGTGAGGAGAGAAAAGAGGATTTGTCAGCTGTGGAGACAGTACAATGGAGTCAGGTAGCACGTTAGGCTCACACCTTCAACACAGGTATAACTGAAATTATACTCAAGTTCTAATAAATACCAATCAGTGTTGTTAGTTTGTGTTTAACTAAGAAACAACAGAACTGTACTTACAAAAAAAGGTCCTTTTTTTTTTTTTTTTACTGTCATGGCGAGTGGGACAAAATCCAGGACTCTTAATTTGACACTGATTCTCTCCGCAGGCACCCCAGTTTCTTCTTTCTGATTTCAAAATATATTTCAAAATTAGAATAATCAAAACAATGTGGCATTAGCATTAAAAAAAGATAAAGACCAATGGTACAGTCTAGAGAGCCCAGAAATAAACCCATGCATTTATGGCCAACTGGTGTTTGACAAGGTTGCTAACAATACGTAACTGGGAAAGGATAGTCTCTTTAATATGTGATGTTGGGAAAACTGAATTCCACATGCAGAAGAATAGAATTTGACCCTTATCTCACACCATATACTAAAGTCAACTCAAAATGGATTAAATGCTTAAACTTAAGACCTGAAACTCTAAAATTCCTATAAGAAAACATAGGGGAACAGCTTTGTGACATTGGTATTGGAAATGATTTAATTCATATGACACCAAAAAAACAGAAGCAACAAAAGTGAAAATATACAAGTGGGTCTGCAGAGTGTTAAGTTTATGAACAATAAGGAATCAGTCAACAAAATGAAAACACAAATTGTAGAATACAAAAAAAATTTGTAAACTGTGAGGTTACTATCCAAAGTATACAAAGAGCTCATGAGAACTGCAAAAAAATAAACTAAAAGAATTGGCAAAGTAATTGATTAGATATTTCTCCAAAGATGTCAAACAAATTTGCAACTGGTTTATAAGAATGTGCTCAAGATCACTAATCATCAAGGAAATTGAAGTCAAAATGGTAACAAAATATCACCTCACACTTGTCATTAGGGCTATTATAAAAAACACAAAACATAACACATGCTGGTGAGGATGTGGAGGAAAGGGAACACTTGTACACAGTTGGTGAAAATGTAAATTGATGCAGCCACTATGGAAAACAGTATGGAGTCTCCTAAAACAGAACTACAATATGATCCAGCAGTCAATCTCACTTCTGAGTATATAACCAAAGGAATTGACACTAGGATATCAAAGAAATATCTGTACTCTCATATTTATTGCAGCATTATGAGCAATAGTCAAGATATGGAAGCAATTTAAATGTCAGCTGACAGGTGAATGGATAAAGAAAATGTTATATTTTATACGAAAATGTGATATATATATATATAACACATTTTCTCAGACATATATGCTTCATATGTATATATATTTACAATAGAATATTATTCAGCCAGAAAAGATAAGGAAATTCTGCCATTTGCAACAACATGGATGAACCTCAAGGACATCATGTTAAGTGAAATAAGCCAGACACATAACACACATACTAAATTGTGCTGCTCATAAGATGAATCCAACATAGTCAAACTCATAGAAGCAGAAAGTGAAATGGTGGTTGCCAGCGTCTGGCAAGAGGGCCAACCAGGGAGATATCAGTCAAAAGGTACAAAGTTTCAACTGCACAAGATAAATAAGTCCCATGTATCTATATATCTATGTGTTACCAACACTGTACAGCATAGCGCCTTTAGTTAAAAACACTGTATTTTATACTTAAAATTTTACTAAGAGGGTAGATCTCATATCAAGAGTTTTTATCACCAAAAAATACTGATAATAAATAAGAGGGTGGGAGGAAACTTTTGGAGGTGATGGATAGGTTAATGGCATAGGTTGGTACCAATGGTGACAATTTTGTAAGTGTATACTTATCTCCACACTCATCTAGATGTATACATTGAATATGTATGACATTTTGTATGTCAAAAAATAAAATAAAAATGAACCAGGACTCTGAATAAAAGGAGAATGAGTCCTTAGGAAACTGGGCCGTGGATGTGGAGGAAGCACAGAAACCAAGGGGCACCCGGGGACAAATTGTGCAAAAAACCCTCACATCCAGGAAATTAGGCATGGGGAGCTTATGTACAGAGAGGTTCCTAATGCCACCAATTAGAACTTTGCAAAGTTAAAAGCTAACAATCTGCAGGTTTGCTGTGTTATGACTTAGATTCATTTTCATTAGAATGTGTGTTCCTTATTTCATCCAAATTCAGAGACGATGCTCCAACAGGAGCATTTTTCACTAGTAGCATCAATGAAGGCTCTGAGACATGGAAAAAATTCCTAAGAGGTGGTCACCACCCAGCTAGAGGACTATCCTAATTTTCAGCAGAATGTGTGTTCATAAAGGTGTGGGAAGAAAACCAGAGGAAGGTTTAGGGAGTTTCTGGACAAGAATGTCTGATGTGCTGTGACTCCCAGTCTCTGATCTAACTCAGAGAAGACTGAGGGTTCCTTTACCTCAAGTCAGGAAGGGGACAGTGTAAGGATTCAGGAAGAGAGTTGAATACGCATCCTCAGCATTTTGAAGGGATATATATACATATTTTCGGAAAGAGATTACCCCATAATGCAATAAACACTTCATGCAACCCTGTATTTGTTGATATAAATTTTTCATTTTAAAGTGTAAATGCCTAAGATATTTTCACAATGATATTTTTGCAATAATTCTTTAGATTCAAATTTTAATTTCCATCTCAAATGGCATCAAAGAATTTCCAGAAATATTTTTAAAAGAGAGAGAGGGAGAGAATATTACCCACCCTGGAATAAGAGACCATCTGAAGCAGGTCCTGACTGCCGAGTTTTGAGAAGTAACAACAGTCCTAGGATTGACCAGGACAGAGAATGTGTGACTCTTTCAAGTCACAAAGGTAGATCATACTGAAGAGTGGCCTCACAGATTTTGGGTTTAGATCATGTGCAATTCACCCACAATTTATTTGGTAGCAGTTTTTCTCTCTTCTCTCAGAAGCTCGGCCCATCGTCTGCTGTGAGCTCTGTGACCCAGTGTCCTCCTGTCACCTGCTGTGCTGTGGACACAGGGTCGGGTATTTCCAGCCTCCCCAGCATCCTGGTCTTTGGACAGATGCAGGTGCAGGGAGGCACCAGCAGAGACTGGAAGGATGGGGAGGCCAAGGTACTCCTTTCACTCAGCATAATGCCTTAGGTATTCATTCATGTTGGTATATCTCAATACGTTGTTTCCCCTTGTTGCTGAGTGTTATTCCATGGTATGGAGGTACCACTGTTTGTTTATCTGTCTCTCAATCATTAGACATGTAGGTAGTTTCCAGCTTTGGAGATAACCCCCTATTACAATAAACACTCCATACAGGTCTTTCTTTGGTGATATAAATTTTTTATTTTAAATTGTAAATGTTTATTATATTCTGAAAATTAAATTTTTTGCAATAATTTACTCTTTAGATTGAAATTTGAATTTCCATTTCAAAAGAGGCCACAGCACTTTTCAAAATTCTTCATAAAGTACTAAAAACTTTTAAGGACCACTAGTATGTCATCAAACCCCAAAATTCTCTCTTGATAAAAAGTTGTAATTTCAAATATCTGCCAGAAGCAGAGAACAGTGACTCTAAGAACTAGTCTCATATGAACTTCCTGGATAATCCCATTCACAGTAGATGGGAATTAGAAATTGAACATAATTTTTGAGGACATGATTCAAATTACAACAGAGATGAGGTGCAGTTTATATATGGAATTCAAGAGTGATTTAATATTAGACAATCCATTAATAAAATTCATCACATTTATAGATATGAAACAAAAAATCAGGAGATCGTGTTCATAGATACAAGAGCAACTATTGGCATAACTCACCATCGGTTAAATTAAAACCCACAAAATTAGGAACTAATGGATCTTTCCTAACTTGACAAAACAAGGTCTTCATCCCGATCAAGAGGATGAATTAGGAAGATTGCCACTGATGGCAAGAATAAAACTAAAACATACACAATCACTGATATATTTATTTACAATTACATTGAAGGCTTAGCCAAGAAAACTTAAAATAGCATCTATGCAGAAATAGAAGTACAATGATGTACACCTGAAATTTTTACAATGTTATAAACCAATGTTACTGCAATAAACAAAAAATTAAAAAATAAATAAATAAAAAATAGCATATGCTTTGAAATTCAGATGTAAAAGTCTGTTAGAGGAAAACAATTATACATCTGGAAACAGAAGGGGCTTGAAAGAAAAACACTACAAAAATAATTCAGTAAACTAATAGAATATATCATTGAGATATAGAAAACAGTGGTCCACATATACAAAGAATAATAATTTACAATTTACAACTGCAGATTGGTGATGCAGTTACAAAAGTATAAACTAAAATAAGTTAAAATAAACTATCTAGGAAAAAAATCTAAAAAAAAATGATGTAAGGTGTATCTAATAAAAATGATAGAAAATTCCCAATATATATTCCAGTAGACATGCACAATGGAAAATCATGTCATGTTCCTGGGTAGAAACACTCAATATATAAAAACAAAATCAATTGTCGTTACTATAATGTATAAATTTAATTTGGTCTTAATGCAGATACCATCAGTTAGCTACTGTAGCTAGGCATGTATTGTAAAAGTCTTACAGATGAAAACTTAAATAAGAGTAGTCAAACAACTCTGAAAAACAATGAGGGTGGCTAGTCCTGTGACATGTCTTGACTCATGAATAGACTTATAAATCAGTGGAGATAAATACTCATAAATATATCAAGGTGCATAAGAAGAGATAATAATCAATAAAACTACACTGTGATTGACATCTTTAATACTTGCGTTTATGGATGTGATATTCCTATCGCAAAGATTAAAAAAGCAATTTATGGTGGGCCGGCCCGGGGACGCAAGAGGTTAAGTGCAAGCACTCCACTGCGGGCAGCCCAGGGTTCGCAGGTTCGGATCCCGGGCGTGCCCTGACGCACCGCTTGTCAGGCCATGCTGTGGCAGCATCCTATATAAAGTGGAGGAAGATGGGCATGGATGTTAGTCCAGGGCCAGTCTTCCTCAGCAAAAAGAGGAAAATTGGCAGATGTTAGCTCAGGGCCGAACTTCCTAAAAAAAAAAAAAATTATTCTTCACATTCTATGGCAAGATAAAGTTCTAATGAAAGATAAATATATATGACAAAAAAACACCTTACATATTGTGATAAGGTTAAATCTGACGGGTTTTACCAGATTTAGTGTTTCTGGGGATGGACGCACCCCCAGGGTTCCCTACTTTGACATTTTCACTGATGTCACTCCTCCTAATTCTCAATTTGAAAATGGATTAAAATGTCTTTCTGTTTCCTTCTTTTTTTTTTTATTTTTTAATTTTTTGTTTATTGCAGTAACATTGGTTTATGATGTTGTAAAAATTTCAGGTGTACATCATTGTACTTCTATTTCTGCATAGATTACATCATGTTCACCACATCATGTCTGCTTCCTTCTTTAAGAAACTAAAAATAGGGGCCGGCCCGGTGGCGCAAGCGGTTAGGTGCGCGCGTTCCGCTGCGGCGGCCCGGGGTTCGCTGGTTCGGATCCCGGGCGTGCACCGACGCACTGCTTGGTAAGCCATGCTGTGGCGGCGTCCCATATAAAGTGGAGGAAGATGGGCACAGATGTTAGCCCAGGGCCGTCTTCCTCAGCAAATAAAAGAGGAGGATTGGCGGATGTTAGCTCAGGGCTGATCTCCTCACAAAAAAAAAAAAAAAAAAAAAAAAAAGAAACTAAAAATAAAGGTGCCTATCTACATTGGATCCTCAAATGGTTATTCAGTCAGTGGCCATTAAGTAAGGAAAAGCACAGAATCTCAGACCCACAGCAGCATAATGTTCAGTCAGATAGGAAACTTCTCCCTGAGGCCAGAGCTTCATCTTTCACATGTGATCAAAGGCTTTCACAGGCTCTGCATTGCTCTTCACACCAGCCCTATCACACGGACTTAGATCTGAGAATCTGATATCATGTGACTGATGAACATGTCATGGCACACTGATTTCTTATCAGATCTGCCCTCTATTAGTGATCTTGCAGGGCTACAGAAACACTGTAGGATTTTCCTGAAGCCATTTACCCCATGCAGATACACTGGTAGGTTTGGATAGAAGCTTTGATCTTCATTGGGACCCCTGCTCTGTCCAACCAGCTTCTCCAGAACTACGATGTTCTAATCTCTCCTGAGAGTCCCCATCTCAAGCTATCTCTCTGTGCCAATATAATTGATTTAATAAAGTTGAAAGAGGAATAAGTAAGAGGAAGGCTATGCTTCAGGTTAGAAATAGGATAACTTTACCTGATTAATGATGTTTCTGATTTACCCAAATATTGATAGATAGAGATTCATTTCTCAATGGTTCAAAAAGAGGAGGAGCCCCAGAACAGACAGGATGGAGAAAACGGAATCAATGCTGCACGGGATCCAGCTTAAGCTCAGCCAAGTGGTACTAACTCTATTCACCAAAAACTTCCATCTTGGAAGCACATTGTGAACTCAGCCAGCTGGACACTAAGCGTGCATGCTCCTCACTGGAATTCCACGCCTGCATCACAGAGCACTGGAACAGAACCAAAGAATTCTTAAGGGCGAAGTAGGGGACCAAGAGAACAAGGATGAAGCCAGTGTCTTCCCTAACATCTGGCCTAAGTAATGCTACTCCCATCTTGGCCCAATATGGTCCTCCCTCTCTTCTCTGGGCCTCCCTTCTTTCCACATCTATCACTTCACCATTTCTCACTTACATTTTATAACAACTCTGGTTTTTACCCTTATGTTAATCCCTGCATAACCCAAATATCAACTGTGTATATCATAACTCCTTAAAAATTTCGTGTGACTCCACTGAATCTATGTCTTTGAAAGTCTGAAGTTCCCCTACTTCCCTTTTTTTGGAATGTTTGCTAATTCCTTTACATTCTCTCAGGGTCTCAACTGTCCTCAATGTAGTCTTCTCTGCAAAATCAGTCAATGTAAACACAGAATCAAGTCTCCCCTGTGTCAACTTAAAAAGCAAATTCACCTGTTATTTTATCATCAAAACAATTTTATTCTGGAATAGCCATAATAATGGCAATTTGGGATGTGCATACTATGGCAAACCACAGGCAAATCTGGAAAAGTAAGGAGGAAAGCTAATTTTATAAAGAAAACCGGGAGTGGGGAGAATCTGATCTAAAAAAAAAATCCAGGGGCCGGCCCGGTGGCGCAAGCGGTTGGGTGCGCGCGCTCCGCTGTGGCGGCCCGGGGTTCGCTGGTTCGGATCCCGGGCGCGCACCGACACACTGCTTGGCAAGCCACGCTGTGGCGGCGTCCCATATAAAGTGGAGGAAGATGGGCACAGATGTTAGCCCAGGGCCGTCTTCCTCAGCAAAAAAAGAGGAGGATTGGCAGATGTTAGCACAGGGCTGATCTCCTCACAAAAAAAAAAAAAAAAATCCACTGGGGGAAAGTAACAGTTCAGGGTGACATTAGCTACACAATGGCTGAGCTACAGCATTTCTCATTGGCTGGGCTGTTACCGGGTGGGGAGAAAAATCTTCCCTCAGAAGTAGTTTTACTTCCTGCCCGAGGTACAAGCATCAATCTCTTCCTGTTTGGTGTAATTGGCAATGTGTGATGGGGTATAAGAGTCGCCCCTACAGGCTTTCCCAAGTCCAATTTAGTTAAGGTTTCTTTTATTAACTTCCACGTTGTCCCCTTTTGATCAAGATCTTTCTCTGAAAACATCACTGATCAACAGTCAGCTTCTCTACATTTAGTGGTCTTGTCCCTCAGGGCAGAAAGGACCTTTCCTGATTGTCATGTTCCACATTGAAGGGAAGGTGCATAGTGGTTGAAAACCTTTTAGGCCACATTTGTGTTACAAGAAAGGTTATGAGGGAGAACTCTCAGGCATTTCCCATCAAAAGTCTATATTTTCCCAAGGTCATAGGCCTTGGAGATCATCTTGAAGTGCTGAGCCAGCATCATCTTATTGGACACATCATTTTTCCAGAGGTTTGACAGGCAATAGGTTTATGCCTAAGTTTATGTTTCTTCCTCCACCACGAAATAAAAAGCAAGGGTTTCCCAAAGACTTGGACCACAAGGGTTACAGTGACTAGTCACAGTAAAATGAAGAATACCCTTTTAAAAATTTCCTCCTTCAGAAACAAAATCACTATCCTGAGAGATATCTCCACCTCCATGTTTATTGCAGCATTATTTATGATAGCCATGACATGGATACAACATAAGCGTCCATCAGTGTATAATGGATAAAGAAAAAGGATACATATATACAATGAAATACTACTCAGGCATAAAATGAAGGAAATTCTGCTGTTTTCAACAACATGAATGGAACTTGAGGGCATTATGCTTAGTGAAATAGGTCAGACAGAGAAAGAAAAATACTATATGAGCTCATGTATGTGTGGAATCTAAAAAAAACAAATTCACAGAAAGAAAGATCTAATTTGCAGTTGCCTGAGGGGATGGCATTTAGGTGAAGATGGTCAAAAGTTACAGTCTTCTAGTTATAAGATGAATAAATTCTTGGGATGTAAAGTACAACATGATGACTATAGTTAGCAATGCTGTATCATAAATTTGAAAGTTGCTAAGATAGTAGATCTTTCAAGTTCTCATCACAAGGAAAAGAATTGTAACTACGTGAGGTGATGGATGTTAACTAAATTTATTGTGGTAATCATTGTGCAACATACAGAAATCAAATCATTTTGTTACAGACCTTAAACTTTTTCAATGTTATATGTCAATTATATCTCAAATAAAAATGGGAAAAATGGGGCTGGCCTTGTGGTGTAGTGGTTAAGTTCATGTGCTCCGCTTCTGCAGCCTGGGGTTCACAGATTCAGATACTGGGTGCAGACCTATGCACCAGTTATCAAGCCATGCTGTGGCAGGCATCCCACATATAAAGCAGAGGAAGATTGGCAAAAAGAGGAGGATTAATAAAAATATTAAAAATAAATAAATATTTTTAAGTTTTTTGAGGTTTAAAAATATTTATTTTTCCCTTCTTTTTTTTGGTGAGGAAGATTAGCCCTCAGCTAACATCAGTTGCCAATCCTCCTCTTTTTGCCAATCTTCCTCTGATTTATATGTGGGATGCCTGCCACAGCATGGCTTGAAAATAAATAAATATAAATAGCTACTATGAAAAAAAAAACTTAAAAATAAATTAATATAATCAAAAATTTTTTGAAATAATTTGTAAAAAAATAAAAATAAAAGTCTCTTTCTTCAGATATTTTCATCCTATTTAAAATCAAAGAAAAATTAAATTTATAAAAATAAGTGTACATTTCATTGTTTCCAGATATGAGAACAATTAACCAAGGGGTGCTCTTTACTCAGAAATTACACTGGACACCTCAGAAATACAAAAGCTTATAAGAGAATACTACGAAAAGCTATATGCCAACAAATTGGATAATCTAGAAGAAATGGATAAATTCTTAGAATTATACCATCTTCCAAAACTGAATCAAGAAGAAATAGAGAATTTGAATAGACAAATCACCAGTAAGGAGATCAAAACAGTAATGAAAAACCTCCCAAAATATAAAGTCCAGGACCAGATGGCTTCTGTGCTGAATTCTACTAAACATGCAAAGACTTAATACCTATCCTTTTCAAACTCTTCCAAAAAGTTGAAGAAGAGGGGAAGCTTCCTAACTCATTCTATGAAGGCAACATTATCCTGATACCAAAACCAGATAAGGACAACACAAAAAAAAGAAAGTTACAGGCAAATATCACTGATGAACATTGATGCAAAAATCCTTAACAAAATACTAGCAAATCAAATGCAACAATACATTAAAAAGATCATACACCATGATGAAGTGGGATTTATTCCAGGGATGCAGGGATGGTTCCACATCCACAAATCAATCAATGTGATACACCACATTAACAAAATGAAGAATAAAAATCACATGATCATCTCAATAGATGCCGAGAAAGTATTTGACAAAATAGAGCACCCATTTATTTATTTATTTTTTTGCGAGGAGGACTAGCCCTGAGCTAACATCCGATGCCAATCCTCCCCTTTTTTATTGAGGAAGGCTGCCCCTGGGCTAACATCCGTGCCCATCCTCGTCTACTTTATATGGGACGCTGCCACAGGATGGCTTAGCAAGTGGTGTGTCAGTGCACGCCTGGCATCTGAACCGGAGAACCCCGGGCTGCCACAGCAGAGCTCACGCACTTACCCGCTGCGCCACCAGGCCAGCCCCGTGGCACCCATTTATGATAAAAGCTCTGAATAAAAAGGAAATAGAAGGAAAGTACCTCAACATGATAAAGGCCATATATGACAAACCAAAGCTAATATCATCCTCAGTGGTGAAAAACTGAAAGCTAACCCTCTAGGAACCGGAACCAGACAAGGATGCCTACTCTCACCACTCCTATTTAACATAGTACTGGAAGTCCTAGCCAGAGCAATCAGGCAGGAAAAAGAAATAAAAGGGATCAAAATTGGAAAGGAAGAAGTGAAACTGTCACTATTTTCAGATGACATGATTTTATATATAGAAAACCCTAAAGAATCCACTAAAAAACTTTTAGAAATTATAAATGAATATGGTCAAGTTGCAGGATACAAATTCAACATACAAAAATCAGTTGCATTTCTATACACTAACAAGGAAGGAGCAGAAAGAAATTAAGACTACCATCCCATTTACAGTTGTAACAAAAAGAATAAAATACCTAGGAATAAGCTTAACCAAAGAGGTGGAAGATCTATGCACCGAAAACTATAAAACATTGTTGACAGAAATTGAGGAAGACACAAAGAAATGGAAAGATACTCTATGCTCTTGGATTTGAAGAATTAACATAGTTAAGATTTCCGTACTTCCTAAAGCAATCTGTAGATTCTATGCAATCCCTATCAAAGTTCCAACAATATTCTTCACAGAAATAGAATAAAGAATCCTAAAATTTATATGGAACAACGAAAGACCCCAAATAGCCAAAAGAACCCTGAGAAAAAAGTACGAATCTGGAGGTATCATGCTCCCTGATTTCAATATACTACAAAGCCATAGTAATCAAAACAGCATGGTACTGGCACAAAAACAGACACACAGATCAATGGAGCACAATTGAGAGCCCAGACATAAACTCACACATCTATGGACAGCTAATTTCCTACAAGGGAGTCAAGAACATACAATGGAGAAAGGAAAGTCTCTTCAATAAATGGTGCTAGGAAAACTGGACAGCCACGTGCAAAAGAATGAAAGTAGACCATTATCCTTCACCATACACAAAAATTAACTCAAAATGGATTAAAGACTTGAATGTAAGACCTGAAACCCTGAAACTTCTAGAAGAAAACATAGGCAGTATGGTCTTCAATGTCAGTCTTAGCAACATGTTCTCAAATACCGTGTCTGACTGGGGAAGAGAAACAATAGAAAAAATAAACAAACGGGACTACATCAAACTAAAAGCTTCTGCACAGCAAAGGAAACCATCAATAAAATAAAAAGAAACCTAACAATTGGGAGAATATATTTGCAAACCATATATCTGATAAGAGGTTAATCTCAAAAATATATAAAGAACTCACACATCTCAACAACAACAAAAAAAAATTAACAGCCCAATGAAAAAATGGACAAAAGACCTGAACATACAATTCTCCAAAGAAGATATACAGATGACCAACAGGCACATGAAAAGATTTTCAACATCATTAACTATCAAGGAAATGCAAATCAAAACTACAATGAGATATCACCTCATGTCCATCAGAATGGCTATAATTAACAAGACAGGAAACAAGTGTTGGAGAGGATGTGGAGAGAAGGGAACTCTCATACACTGCTGGTGGGAGTGCAAACTGGTTCAGCCACTATGGAAAACAGTATGGAGATTCCTCAAAAAATTAAGGATAGTACTACCATATGATCCAGCTATTCCAATTCTGGGTGTTTATCCAAAGCACATGAAAAATCACATGCGTAGAGATACATGCACCCTTGTGTTCATTATCAAGAGAGTAAACAGACAACCCAAAGAATGGGAGAAAATATTTACAAATCATGTATCTGATAAGGAGTTAATAGACCGAATATACAAAGAACTCTTAAAATTGAGCAAAAAACGAAAAAAGAACAACCCAATTAAAAAACGTTCACAGGACTTAAATAGACGTTTCTCCAAAAAAATTTACAAATGGTCAACAAGCACGTAAAAAGATGTTCAACATCACTACTTAGAGAAATGTAAGTCAAAACCTCAATGAGACACCACTTCACACCCATTAGGATGACTATTATATTTTTAAAAAAGAAGAAATAACAAGCATTGGTGAGGAGGTGAAGAAATTGTAACTCTTGTGTATTCCTAGTGTGAAGGTAAAACGGCGCAGCTGCTGTGGAAGATACTATTGCTTTTCCTCAAAAAATTAAACACATGATTATCATGTGATCCAGCAATTCCACTTCTAGATATATGTTCAAAAGGATTGAAATCAGGAACTCAAACGTATTTTCTTTTTTTTGTGAGGAAGATCAGCCCTGAGCTAACATCCATGCTAATCCTCCTCTCCTCTTTTTGCTGAGGAAGACCGGCTCTGAGCTAACATCTATTGCCAATCTTCCTCCTTTTTTTTTTCCCCAAAGCCCCAGTAGATAGTTGTATGTCATAGTTGCACATCCTTCTAGTTGCTGTATGTGAGACACGGCCTCAGCATGGCCAGAGAAGCGGTGCATCGGTGCGCGCCCGGGATCTGAACCTGGGCCGCCAGTAGCTGAGCGCGCGCACTTAACCGCTAAGCCACGGGGCCAGCCCTCAAACATATTTTCTTATGAAGGATTTAAAAAATAACGTTGTATTATAATAACCTGACAGTGTTATGTTCTCTTTTAAATACAGGATTACTTATTTATGAGACATAAATTTTTATTGTACACAAATAATGTATGAGATATGAGTCACCTCAAATCCTTAAAGCCTTCTCAGATATGCAGTAGAATGTTCTGCTCCACCTTTTATTTTTTTTTTTTATTGGTTTATAACATTGTAAAAATTTCAGGTGTACATCATTGTACTTCTATTTCTGCATGGACTACATCATGTTCACCACCAAAATACTAATTACAACCCATCACCACACACATGTACCAAATTATCCCTTTCACCCTCCTCCCTCCCCCCTTCCCTTCTGGTAACCACCAATCCAATCTCTGTCCCTATGTGTTTGTTTATTGTTGTTATTATCTACTACTTAATGAAGGAAATCATACGGTATTTGACCTTCTCCCTCTGACTTATTTCACTTTGCATTATACCCTCAATGTCCATCCATGTTGTTACAAATGCCTGGATTTCATCATTTCTTATGGCTGAGTAGTATTCCATTGTGTATATATACCACATCTTCTTTATCCATTTGTCCCTTGATGGGCACTTAGGTTGCTTCCAAGTCTTGGCTATTCTGAATAATGCTGCAATGAACACAGGGGTGCATGTACCTTTGCAAATTGGTGTTTTCAAGTTCTTTGGATAAATACCCAACAGTGGAATAGCTGGATCATATGGTAGTTCTATCCTTGATTTTTTGAGTAATCTCCATACTGTTTTCCATAGTGGCTGCACCAGTTTGCACTCCCACCAGCAGTGTATGAGAGTTCCCTTCTCTCCACATCCTCTCCAACACATATTGTTTCCTGTCTTGTTAATTATAGCCATTCTGACGGGCGTGAGGTGATATCTCATTGTAGTTTTGATTTGCATTTCCCTGATAGTGATTTTGAACATCTTTTCATGTGTCTGTTGGCCATCTGTATATCTTCTTTGGAGAAATGTCTGTTCAGGTCTTTTACCCATTTTTTAATTGGGTTGGTAGTTTTTTTGTTGTTGAGATGCATGAGTTCTTTATATATTTTGGAGATTAAGCCCTTATCAGATGTATGGTTTGCAAATATCTTCTCCCAATTGTTAGGTTGTCTTTTCGTTTTGTTGATGGTTTCCTTTGCTGTGCAGAAGCTTTTTAGTTTGATGTAGTCCCATTTGTTTGTTTTTTCTATTGTTTCTCTTGCCCGGTCAGATGTGGTGTTTGAAAAGATGTTGCTAAGACTGATGTGGAAGAGCATACTGCCTATGTTTTCTTCTAGAAGTTTCATAGTTTCAGGTCTTACGTTCAAGTCTTTAATCCATTTGGAGTTAATTTTTGTGCATGGTGTAAGGTAAGGGTCTACTTTCATTTTTTTGCATGTGGCTATCCAGTTTTCCCAACACCATTTGTTGAAGAGACTTTCTTTTCCCCATTGTATGTTCTTGGCTCCTTTGTCAAAGATTAGCTGTCCATAGATGTGTGGGTTTATTTCTGGGCTTTCGATTCTATTCCATTGATCTGTGTGTCTGTGCTCCACCTTTTAGCCCAGCCAAAGGAAGAATTTGGAATGAACGACACAAGATTGGCAAAGTGCAACAAATTTTGAGGCTGTTTTAAGGGTACTTGAAAGTGCACTTTATTTTCTTTAATTTTGCAAATGTTTTGAATTTGTTTTTTTAAAATGTTTAAATAAAGCATCCATGCATTACTGTGAAATATATATACAAGAAATTATTTTAATTCATTGCTGATTTCATTTTGATTAAAAGGTTAATATTTGCCACCTATATTCATAGAAAAAATGAGCTCGTAAATGGTCCTACAGTAAAATCCAGCTGTTCCAGATCCAGGGCAGAGTTTTCTCTATATATTGTCAAGAACGGGAGCATATGAGTGAAGTGCACTCTTTGGCTAATGGTTCTCTTCTCTGGAAAGATTGGCATTTACTTTTATTTTTTTTAACCTAATCTCTCTTTAACTTTATTTAGAGTGAAACTATCAGAAGGGAGAGATTTTTCTTTTTTTTTTTTTTTTTTTTTTTTTTTTTTGTGAGTAGATCAGCCCTGTGCTAACGTCTGCCAATCCTTCTCTTTTTTCACTGAGGAAGACTGGCCCTGGGCTAACATCCGTGCCCATCTTCCCCCACTTTATATGGGACGCTGCCACAGCATGGCCTGACAAGCGATGTGTCGGTGAGCGCCCAGGATCCGAACCAGCGAACCCCAGGCCGCCGCAGCACAGCGTGCGCACTCAATCGCTTGCGCCACCGGGCTGGCCCACGAGAAGGGAGAGATTTTTTAATGGCATGTACTTCATTTCACTCTGACTAGTCGTTGTAATACTTGTATTCCATCTCTTTTGGGGGCTCTCACTTCTCATTTCATGACAGAGGAAGCACAAACTTGGGCAGGTTGGGAATATGGTGTTAGTATCATATCCTCTCTGAGAAATCTAAAGGGAAAGTCTCATGAGGCAGGCTCTGCTACAGAACAGTGAGAAGTAACAGCAATCCCCGGATTCTCCAGGACAGACACTGTGGGAAACGTTTCATGAGACAGAGATGGACTATACCAAAGAGAGATCCCCTATTGGCTGGCCTACAATCCAGGAGGGTTTAGTTAGCAGTATTTGCTTTTTGTTGTTGCTTTTTTCCTCTTGGAAGCTCTGCCTATGTTCTAGTATAGAGATTATCCATCACTCCAAAGATTTTTCTCTTGCACCTCTTTGAAATCATATCTCCCCCATACTCATGCCTAGACTGTCTCATCTAATTTCTGTCCTATCTCTACATTTTTCAGATTATCATATAAATGGAATCATACATTATATAACTTGTTTTTAACTGGCTTCTTTCACTCAGCATAATGTGTTGACGTTAAATCATGCTGTTGTGTATATTAATAGTTCATTCCTTCTTATCACTGAGTGTTATTTTATTGTATGGACATGCTACAGTTTATTAATCCAACAATTAGTTGTTAGGTGTTTGGGTTGTTTCCCAATAATTGTTTGGCAATTATACTATAATGCATAAATTCTCCATATATGTTTCTTTTGGTGATGTAATTTTTTATTTCTATGTGTAAATATTTAAGATATTCTGAAAATTGTGTACTTTGCAATCATTTACTCTTTAAATTTTTAGATTCCATCTGAAATGAGGCCACAGAGTTTTTCAATAATCTTTACAATGTACCCCCCAAAAATTTTAGGACCCCTGATAAATCACAAAACCCCAAAATTCTCAGATAAAAGTTTGAGCTGTAAATATCTGCAAAGACCAGAGAATAGGGAAACTATGATTCCCAATTCCCAATAATTGTTTCCCAATAATTGTTTGGCAATTATACTATAATGCATAAATTCTCCATATATGTTTCTTTTGGTGATGTAATTTTTTATTTCTATGTGTAAATATTTAAGATATTCTGAAAATTGTGTACTTTGCAATCATTTACTCTTTAAATTTTTAGATTCCATCTGAAATGAGGCCACAGAGTTTTTCAATAATCTTTACAATGTACCCCCCAAAAATTTTAGGACCCCTGATAAATCACAAAACCCCAAAATTCTCAGATAAAAGTTTGAGCTGTAAATATCTGCAAAGACCAGAGAATAGGGAAACTATGAGCTAGTTCTATTGGAACTTTCTGGATTGCTTATCTGTTCTCAACCCTGATGCAATGATCATGGCACTTCTAGCAACTTTGGATTCATGAGGAGAAGAATGAGAACTTTGTTACATTATTATTTGCCCATCAGCAGATCTCAGTGTACAGTTTGAGGGTAATGTAAATATGTGACATGGACATATAAAATACTGCATCCGTTGCCTAGTAAGCCAGGAATTCATGATCCCTTCTGGAGATTTTTAGCCCACAAAGTGAGTTTAATAGAGCAAAGTTGAATATTAATTTGTTTTTTCAATATACTTTATATCTCAATGATATGAATAAAAGTTGAAGAAATAAATAAATGAGGGAGATTAGACTAATCTTTCCTGCAGAAGAATGCCAAATAGTATACAAAGATACTCCTCTTTCTAGGAGGTGGATATTAATAGAACTGCTCCCACATCCTTGTGTTTGGGCTAAACTTATTGACTCTCTTCCAACCAATACAGAATAGAAATGGACACATAGTGATTTTATAGTGGAGAAACTGGAAAACACTACCAACACTTGATAACCAAATGATCAAGATTAACATTGCCAGTGATAAGTAATGTTAATTGCATGAATTCCCCAATATGATATGACATGACGGGATGGGATGTTTTTCTAAAAACCTATAAACCCTGTCTAATCAGAAAAAACATCAGACTGTGAACAAACTTTTGGGAACCCTCTCCCTGGTCTAACAGGTGAATCTAGCAAGTGAGCTGCATAAGTGTTAGACAACACAAAAGCCCATGCTGTACTGTGAAGCAGCCATGCAAGCCATCTTAAGCCTGCATTAGAGTGACTTTTCAACCCCACACCTCATGACTGAAGATACCAGATGGACAGATCCAAAACAGGAAAAGGTAAAACATAACTCACTCACATTTCCCAGCTGCATTTCTTAGAGGTTGAGGGAAAAAGTAACAACCCTGGTCTTTGCCTCCCTCTACACATAGATAACACCAACATTACAAGCAGTGTTTGATATATAACCAAAAAGTTCTTGTTTATGTTATCTTTGAAATATGTTGCTATTAGATGTGTAAGCACTTCCCTGTATGTACACTACTTTGCTAAAAAGTATATAAACTGCACTCAGATCTGTAGATCTTGGAGCAATACCTCAGAATACTCTGTTGAACTGTTTCCCAGGACTCAAGTTCTTCACTTTGATTATTGAATAAACTCCTTCATTTAACCTTTACCTAGACTCTTTGTTTCAGTTGACAAATTGGTGACCACAAAGGGACCCAGAGAGGCTGCCTGTGACTGCCTGGAGCATTGAGATGACACAGCACCGTGGTACCACCAACGGCCCTTTGAACCCATCCAGCTCCCTGGATCTCCATCTGCAACAGGGTAAGTCTTTCTTGGGTCTCAGGTCTCCTGATCAATGACTGAAGTTCTTTAAGTTTATTTGATAATTGTTTTGTGTTTGTCCAAGTGGGACAGTTTATCTTCTATACTGACATAGAAGGGAATTCCAAACGTGGTGCTCAGGTTTTATGGCCTTTTGAGCCAAGACAAATAAGGAGAATAGCTGGTGGCTTGAGTCAGAGTTTTCCTCAATTTGCTTCCTTGAAAACTGACAACAAGTTCAGCTAGCACTGAACCAGAATGGGAAATAAAACATCAAAACCTGGAAACAATGGGACATTTGACAGCCAGTGCCTGCTAGCTCTGGCAAATTTCATTTTCAATACTTATGGAGCACGTACTTGCAAATGGCTCCCTAAATGGGAGAATACTACTAAAAGAGATCTCACTTTAAAAATGGCCAAAATTTCAATTTGCTCAAACTGGTGTATTTGCATACACAATTGGAAAAAACAAGCTATAAAATTAAACAACCAATGGCAATCCAATTTTAATTTTTTGAGGCTTCTAAATGAAAGCAGGAATCCCTTATTGCCTCTTTAAAAGAAAATAATTAAATGAGACACATGCCAAATTGGAGAAAGACAGCTGCACCAGAGACCACACTAGTGAAAATGAAACCAAATCTGCTGCTCCTCTGTTCTTTCTTGCTGAGCTCTGCTACTTCAAATGCCCCCAAAATCTCTGATCTAAAACTAAGCAAATGTAAATGGGTAAATTTTGAGATAATTTGTCATTATAACGATCATTCTGGGAAACATTTGTTTCAGATAAATCCACACTAAGGGTCACCCTTAAAAGCGAGGATTCAAAACCTCTCAGAGACAATGGAATGCTTTCTTTGATTAACATGCAGAAGCTTATAAAAGACAAAATGACTTCAAAAACAGCTTTAGGGCTGGCCTTGTGGCTTAGCGGTTAAGTGCACAGGCTCCGCTACTGGCGGCCTGGGTTCGGATTCTAGGCGCACACTGATGCACTGCTTCTCCAGCCATACTGAGGCTGCATCCCACATACAGCAACTAGAAGGATGTGCAACTATGACATACAACTATCTACTGGGGTTTTGGGAAAAACAATAAAAGGAGGAAGATTGGCAATAGATGTTAGCTCAGAGCCGGTCTTCCTCAGCAAAAAGAGGAGGATTAGCATAGATGTTAGCTCAGGGCTGATCTTCCTCACAAAAAACAAACAAACAAAAAAAAAACAGCTCTAAAAAGAATGCTTACAGCAAAAAAAAAAAAAATTAGTAAAAATATTTTTCCATCTGAGCAGGTAAACTTAACTTACTCCATCTGTCTTTTGAATTTATACCTGAGACATGGCTAAAAATTTTTAGAGATCTTTATGTCTATCTGTATGTCTGTATGTGTATGTCTCTTTCAATATATATATATTTCTACCTCCAGATGGTATAATTTCTAAAAGAGCTCTATTTAACTGGCTTAAAAGAAGTGCTTATATAAATTGTTTCTAAATGTAATAGAAACTAACCCAAATGTCTTTCAAGTTAAAGTGATATACAGAATAATCTTCAGTAAATGAAAGCTTATTTAAGTTTTTTGGTTTAATTGCAATAAACATGTTTTCAGAGTTATCAGCATTAGATATGATACAGACTTGTTATCTCTGTTACAAAATTTGTCAGCACAGAACAATAACTTAGAATAATGGCTGACTGTCTAATGTCTCATGAAGTTTTTGTAGACAATCTCAATATAATTATTGATAACAAGTAAACTAAATAGATGTGAAAAAATAAACTTTCTGGTGTGAACTTTTTAACAGTAATTATGTGTTATGGTATATGTACTTAAAATAACTTCAAAACCTTTTGATTACTTGAAACCCTAGAGTTTAACTAATTTCCTAAATTAGTTAAATGGTAAAAATGTATTGAGTATCTAGGTCATTTCACATAAGAAAAAAATAGAATTAATTGCTAAACACAGATTTATCTACTTTTGGCCTCTTATATCAGATAACCTAGAAAACAACTTGAGTTTATTAATAAACATATTTTGTGTCATGCTGAGAAATTTTCTCTGAGAAAGCACATGTTTCTAGATACTCTATATTCAAAGAAAGTAACATGTAGGTTTTCAGTGAAGAAGGTATAAGGAATGGGGACATTTTTTGTTTTGTTAAGAAAGATAAATTTGTTCTAAATTACTAGGAAGGAAAAAAGGCACAGGACAAATTCTGAATAAAAAAAGAAAGCAATAGGAGTGAAGTCAGGATCCTAGCAGAGTGAGTTGTTCCCTTTGTCTCTCCTCTCTAAGTTACAACCAACCAGACATCCGTTGACCAACAGAGGATTCCCTACACAGCACAGGATGCCTAAAAGATCCCTGCATCTATACATCTGAAGGTGGGTGGACTGCTCCACTGGGAGGCAGTGGAACAAGGGGAACATCTTCTTCTCCCTCCCCTGGCTGCAGCAATCTAGGGTACAGATACTCACACTAACCCACATGCCTGTGTGTGGTCACATCAGGAGAAGAAAAAAAAACGGTGTGGTTTGTTCCCTGTTGACTCCCAGTGGACCAAATGCATGCCCCTCCCCTTCCCCTGGCAGTTGGCAGGTCTTTCAGACAGTGGGGATAGTATTCAAAACTCAGATTTTCTCAGCTAGAGTGGGCTGCTCTGATATGAGTTTTCAAAACACAGCAGCTAGAAGGAGAGAAGAGAGGCTGCATAGTGAATAAGCACTTCTCCCTGCTTAACCTCTGCTCCTCCCTAGTGGTGGTAGGTGGAACCTATGACCAGAGGCTTCAGGAACCACAGAAGAACCAGTGACCTGGCCCCCAAGTGCAGCACCCCCAACACCAGCCACCAGCAGTGGATGCTGCATAAAGTACTTGGGTCCCTGGGCCCCCAGCAGTGAGAATGACACCAATAAAACCAACACCCTTGGGAGTGGTGCAGCCAGCACTGCCAGACAACCCAGGAGCAGCAGTGCAAGAGGTGCACAGAACAGCAACATCCAAGCCCATAGTTCACCTTCAGAGAGCCAGTGGGGGAACAGGAGACCCAGGTGATCCCAGAAGCAACAGAATTGCTCACAGCCTGGTGACCCTGGTGGCGACACCTGAGACTGCAGTGATATCATAAGCAGCAAGACACAGGTAACCTCAGAGGGACAAGCAGCACAAGGAGGGTATGGAAAGTGGCTCTGGCAGGACAGTGAAGGGTGGAAAGTGCAGGATCTCAAATACAACCAGAAGCAGCTCAAAACCAAAGTAACCAAAGCCTTAGTCAAATAAGAAATGTGGTTAATACCATGAATGCACTGTCAGAGGATCAATTCATCAAACGCCATGCAGAATTACAGTAACATGGCAGAACAGAAGGAGAATGACAACTCTTCTGAAACAAAACTTGAAGTCACAGAAGGTTATAATCTGACAGAGAATTCAAAATAACTATCATAAAGAAATTCAATGAGTGACAAGAAAACTCAGAAAGACAATACAATGAGCTCAGGAATAAAATTAATGAACAACAATACTTCACCAAAGAGACTAAACCTCTAAAAAATAAACTGAACAGAAATTCTGGAGTGAAGAACACAAATAATGAGATGAAAAATAATGTATAAAGCATTAAAAATAGAGCAGACCATACAGAGGAAGGAATTAGTGAGCTTGAAGATAGAAACCTAGAAATGATTCAAGTGGAGCAGGAGAGGGAATGAACATTCAAAGAAACTGAAGAAATTCTTTGAGAAATATCTGACTCAATTAGGAAAAGTAACATAAGGATTATAGGTCTCCCAGAAGGAGAAGAGAGGGAAAAAGGAGCAGAGAGCTTATTCAAAGAAATAATAGTGAGAACTTTCCAAAACTAAGGAAGAAACTGGACATTCAAGTACATGAAGCTAATAGAAATCCTAATTACCTCAACGCAAAAACACCTTCTCCAAGGTATATAATATTAAAACTGTCAAAAATCAATGAAAAAGAAAAATATTGAGAGCACCAAGAAAGAAGGAGCTATCCTACAAAGAAACCCCCATCAGGCTTTCAGCAGATTTCTCAGCAGAAATCCTGCATGCTAGGAGAAAGTGGAGTGATATATTCAAAATATTGGAAGACAAAAACTATCAGCAAAGAGTACTCTATCCAGCAAAATTATCCTTCAGATATGACAGAGAAATAAAAGCTTTCCCAGATGAACAAAAGCTGAGTGAGTTCATCACCAATAGACCTGCCTTACAAGAAATGTTGAAAGGAGCCCTCCTACCTGAAACAAAGAAGAAAAGGTTTACAAAGCTCTGAGCAAGTAGATAAATAGATGGAAAGAACCAGAAAATTGCAGCTCTATATCAGAACAGTTAGTAAATAATTATAACAAAAAGGATGAAGGAAAAGAAAGCATCAAAAATAACTATAACCACTTCAATTCGGTCACAAACTCACAAAACAAAAAAGAATAATTTTTGACAACAAAAACCTAGAAATGGAAGAGGAAAGAGATGGAACCTGCATAGGCTAATGGAGATAACAGGCTCTCAGAAAATGGACTATCTCATCTATGAGATCTTTTATACAAACCTCATGGTAACCACAAACCAAAAATCATAGCAGAGTCACAAATCACATATAAAGAGAAAACTGAGATAAACATAGCAGAAAAGCACCAAACTAAAATGGCAGAGAACAATACAATGGAAAAGATACAATGGAAATATAGAACAAAGGGGAAAACAAGAGATAAAATGGCATTATTTAGCCCTCATATATCAACAATCATTCTAAAAGTAAATGGATTGAATTCACCAATCAAAAGACACAGAACGGCTGGATGGGTTAAAAAACAAGACCCAACAATACGCTGTCTCCAGGAAACCCATCTCAGTGCTAAAGACAAGCATAGTCTCAGAGTGAAGGGATGGAAGATGATACTCGAAGCAAATGGCAAGCAAAAGAAAGAAGGTGTAGTCATACTTACATCAGACCAAACAGACTTCTCAAGTGCACGTGGAACATTCTCAAAGATAGACTATATGTGGGGAAAAAACTAAGCCTTAATAAATTTAAGAAGATTGGAATCATATCAAGCATCTTCTCTGACAACAGTGCTAATGAAACAAGAAATAAACTACAAGAAAACAGCTGGGAAAGTCACAATATGTGGAGACTAAGAAACATACTACTGAACAACAATTGGATCGATGAGGAAATCAAAGGAGAAATTAAAAAAAAATACCTGGAGACAAATTAAAATGAAAACACAACATACCAAAATTTATGGGATGCAGCAAAAGCAGTACTGAGAGGGAAATTTATAGCAATACAGGCCTATCTCAACAAAAGCGCAAAATCTCAAATAAACAAGCTTAACCTATACCTAAAATAACCAGAAAAAAGAAGAACAAAGCCCAAAGTCAAGAGACAGAAGGAAATAATAAAAATCAGAGCAGAAATAAATGAAATAGAGATTTAAAAAAATAGAAACGATCAATAAAAGTCAGAGCTGATTCTTTCAAAAGATAAACAAAATTGACAAACCCTTAGCCAGACTTATTAAGAAAAAAAAGAGAGAAGACTCAAAGAAAGAAAATCAGAAATGAAAGAGGAGAAATTACAATGAACACCATAGAAATGCAATGGATTATAAGAGAATATTGTGAAAAGCTATACACCAACAAACTAGATAAACTGGAAGAAATGGATAAATTCTTAGAATCATACAACCTCCCAAAACAAAATCAAGAAGAAATAGGGAATCTGAATACACCAATAACAGGTAAAGAGATTGAAACGGTAATCAAAAACCTCCCAAAAAAACAAAAATCCAGAACCAGACAGCTTCTCTGGTGAATTCTACCAAATACTCAAAGGTTTAATACCTATCCTTCTCAAACTATTCTGAAAAATTGAAGAAGATGGGATGCTTTCTAACTCATTTTGCAAGGCCAACATTACCCTGATATCCAAACCAGAGAAGGACAACACAAAAAAGGAAAATTACAAGCCAATATCGCTGAAAAATATAGATGCAAAAAAAACCTCAAAAAAGTTAGCAAATAAAATACAGCAATATATTAAAGAGATCATACACTACGACCAAATGGGATTTATTCCAGGGATGCAGGGATGGTTCAACATCCACAAATCAATCAATGTGATACACCACATAAAACAAAATTAAGAATAAAAATCACATGATCATCTCAATAGATGCAGAGAAAGCATTTGACAAGATCCAATGTCCATTTATGATAAAAACTCTGAATAAAATAGGTATAGAAGGAAAGTACCTCAACATAATAGAAGCCATATATGACAAACTCACAGCCAACATCATACTTAATGGTGAAAAACTGAAAGCCATTCCTCTGAGAACAGGAACAAGACAAGGATGCCCACTCTCACCACTCTTATTCAACTTAGTACTGGAAGTTGTAGCCAGCCAGAACACTCAGGCCATAAACAGACAAAAAAAGAAATAGAAGGTATCCAAATAGGAAAGGAAAAGGAACACTGTCACTGTTTGCAGACGCCATCATTCTATACGTAGATAACCTTAAAGAATCCACCAAAAAGCTATTACAAATAATCCACAAATAATAAAAAGTTGTAGGGTACAAAATCAACATACAAAAATCAGTGGCATTTCTATACACTAATAATGAACTAGCAGAAAGATTAGGCAAGAATACAATCCCATTTACAATCACAACAAAAAGAACAAAATACCTGGGAATAAATTTAACCAAGGAGGGGGAGACCTATACACTGAAAACTATAAGACATTATTGAAAGAAATTGAAGAAGACATAAAGAAATGGAAAGATATCCAATGATCATGGATTAGAGGAATAAACATAGTTAAAATGTCCATATTACCTAAAGCAATGCAGAGATTCAATGCAATCCCAATCAGAATCCCAATGAGATTCTTCACAGGGATAGAACTAAAAATCCTAAAATTTATATGGAACAACAAAAGATCTCAAGTAGCCAAAACAATCCTGAGAAAAAAGAACAAAGTTGGAGGCATCACACTCCCTGAATTAAAATTATACTACGAAGCTGTAGTAATCAAACAGCATGGTACTGGCACAAAAACTGACATACAGATCAATGGAACAGAATTGAGAGCCCAGAAATAAAACAACACATCTTTAGACAGCTAATCTTTGACAAAAGAGCCAAGAATATACAATGGAAAAAGGAAAGTCTCTTTAATAAATGGTGTTGGGAAAACTGGACAGCCACCTGCAAAAAGAATGAAAGTAGATCATTACCATGCACCATACACTAAAATTAACTCAAAATGGATAAAAGACTTGAATGTAAGACCTGCAACCATAAAACTCCTAGAAGAAAATATAAGCAGTACACTCTTTGACATTGGTCTTAGTAGTATCTTTTCAAATATAATATCTACTCAGGCAAGGGAAACAAAAGAAAAAATAAACAAATGGAACTACATCAGACTGAAGAGCTTCTGCCAAGGCAAGGGGGACCAGGAACAAAATGAAAATACAATCCACCTACTGAAAGAAAATATTCAAAAATCATATATTCGACAAAGGGGTAATTTCCAAAATGTATAAAAAGCTCATACAATTCAACAACAAAAAAACAAACAACCCAATCAAAAAATGGGAAGAGGATATGAACAGACATTTTTCCAAAGAAGATATGTAGATGGCCAACAGGCAAATGAAAAGATGTTCATCATCACTAATTATTAGGGAAATGCAAATCAAAACTACAATGAGATATCACTTCAAACTCGTCAGAATGGCTATAACTAACAAGACAAAAAATAACAAGTGTTGGAGAAGATGTTCAGAAAAGTGAACTCTCATACACCACTGGTGGGAATGCAAACTCCTGCAGCCCACTATGGATAACTGGATGGAGATTTCTCAAAAAATTAAAAATAGAAATACCATGTGATCCACTGCTATCCCACTACTGGGTATTTATCCAAAAAACATGAAATCAACAATTCAAAGAGATTTATGTATCCTTTTGTTTATTGTAGCACTATTCACAATAGCCAAGACATGGAAGCAACATAAGTGCCCATCGACAAATGAATGGATAAGGAAGATGTGATATATAAATGCAATGGAACACCACTCAGCCATAAAAAAGATGAAAGTGTGCCATTTGCGACAACATGGGTGGACCTTGAGGGTATTATTCTAAGCAAAATAAATCAGACAGAGAAAGACAAATACATATGATTTCGCTCATATGTGGAAGATAAAGACGTAGATAAGGAGAACAGATTAGTGGTTACCGGAGGGGAAGGGAGTGGGGGAGGTGGAAAAGGGTAAAAGGGCACGTGCATGGTGACAGATGAAAACTAGACTATTGGTGGCAAACACAAGGCAGTCTATTCATAAATTGATATATAATAATGTACACATGAAATTTACACAATGTTATAAGCCACTATGACTTCAATAAAATAATTTTTTTAAAAAGGAAGGAGACATTGCCTACTTTTGATTTAAAGGAGAAAAGGACAATAGAGAGGCAGAAAGGCAAATTGCAGAAAGTCTAGTCCAAATTTCTCCTCTGGTTGACTAGAAATAGATGAAGAAGGAGACTCTCTAAATAAAGGAGGCAAGTCCTGAGGGTGAAAATTGAAATTAGCTTAATATGAACAGGATGAATTATAAGGAAACCCCTGCAATTAAAGTATGAGCATCCACTTAGAAAGAAATAAACTGAAAAAAATTCTTTTTGAGGAAAAACAAAAGAAAGTGGTAAAAAGTTTGTGGGAAAACCCTGAAGAAAGAATTTTGTGCATGGTCAAGTTGGCTAAGATTGAAGTGAATTTAATTAAGTAAACAAGTTTTAATATCAAAGTAAGCTGATACTAAAATTAGAATTTGGTGTTCTTTCTCTTAAAAAGATAATTTTTGAGGCTGGCCCAATGGTGTAGTGGTTAGGTGCACGTGCTCTGCTGCTGGTGGCCCGGGTTCGGATCCCGGAGACGCATTGACACACTGCTTGTCAGGCCATGCTGTGGCGGCGTCCCACATAAAGTGGAGGAAGGTGAGCATGGATGTTAGCTCAGGGCCAGTCTTCCTCAGCAAAAAGAGGAGGATTGGAATGGATGTTAGCTCAGGGCTGATCTTCCTCACACACACAAAAAAAAAGATAATTTTCTTGGACTTTTAGTTGGCTTTTGATAAAGAAATTGTGAAAGGTTGTCTTTCACCTTTGATTTCATCTTCAGAGAGATTCAAGACAAGGACTCTGACTTTTACTCTGGAATGCGAGTTTCTGATGAACTTTCAGATCCTAAAACTGAACTAGGTAAAAAAATTACAGAACTATGATGGAGAAACTGATGGCTTCATAAAACTACTAACGAAATAACAATGAGGAGTTTTTTAGGACTGACTAGACACTGCAGGAATTGGGTGCCATCTTTTCAGTCATTGCTTAACCTTTATATATATATATATATATATTACTTAAGTCTGAGTAATCTGATTTGATTGAATGAACACCAGAAGGAGAAAAAGCTGTAAACCCCTTAGAGTCCATCTTGGATCAGATACCAGCTTTAAGTCACCCCAATTTCAACTTGCCATTTTTTTCTCTTTGTACACAAAGAGAAAAGAAATGTTTTAGGCATATTAACTGAAGAACATGGTGGTCAACATTGACATATAGGGTACTATAGTCAGCAATTAGACCCAATAGCAAAAGGACATTCCACTGTGTATGAGGGCTATTTCAACAACAGCTCTCTTGTAAAAGACTACAGAAGAAATAGTGCTGGGGTATCCTTTAACTATTTATGTCCCACACTCAGTTGAATTTCTTCTAAATTGTCATCAGACTAGTGCTATTCTGTAAGCATATTAGCTTCTTAGGAAGTTTTGTTGCTCTCTGCACCTAATATGACCTTAGCCCAATGTAATAATCTTAACCCTGCAACTTTACTTCCAGTACCACGGGAGGAAAATGACCATGGTTGCATTTTAATAACAGATTACCTTCTTGCTCCAAGGAATGACTTACAAGAAACTCCTATTGTTAATGCTGATCCAATTTGGTTTACAGATGGATCTTACATAAAGGATAAACAAGGACAATGCCAGGCTTGATGTACAATAACGTCCTCAGTGGACATAATTGAGAGTTCTTATTTATCATAAATAAAGTCAGCACAGCAAGCTGAATTAATTGCTTTAACTTGATATTGTCAATTTCCTAAGACCAGGTGGCAAATATTTATGCTGATAGTCGCTATGTTTTTGGAGTAGCATACGACTTTGGAATGCTGTGGAAACATTGGGAAGGGTTAACCCCTTCAGGACAACCTATAAAAAATGAAAAACAGGGGCCAGACCTGTGACCTAGTGGTTAAGTTCAGTGTGCTCCACTTCAGTGGCCAGGGTTTGCGGGTTCAGATCCCTGATGCAGACCTACACCACTCATTAGCCATGCTGTGGTGGTGACCCATATACAAAATAGAGGAGAGTTGGCACAAATGTTAGCTCAGGGCAAATCTTCCTCAAGTAAAAAAGAGGAAGATTGGCAACAGATGTGAGCTCAAGGTGAATCTTCCTCACCAAAAAATAAAAGAAAAGAAAAATTCAATTTTTTGAATTGAATTATTCAATGATATACCACTATCAAAACAATTGGCAATTATTAAAATACCAGAGCGTTCTAAATCTGACACTTCAAAAGCTAAAGGAAATCAACTTGCTGATGCAGCTGCTAAGCAGGCAGCTTTAAAACCTTAACCTCTCCAGCCTTGAGAATGCCTGCTGCTCCTTGTTAACCTTGCTAATGCACTGCAAGATTTCCTTCTACAGGCTGAAGAAATCACCATGGAAGAAGAGAAACAAATATAACAACAAAATGGGGGAATTTTGGACTCCACCATACAAATATACTTTGGGCCAATAAAAACACCCATAGTGCCTATTGGAGCTCAATTGCCACTCTTCCAGCATATATATCAATTAATTCATTGGGCCAAAATATGATTTTATGGAGAAGACAATATTTTTGGAAACTTTCTCCCACAATGGTTCACAAAGCCTAGGCTCCTTGTACTATGTGTCCTAAGCATAATCCTGGGAACCTGCTTCATGTGTCACAAGGTCACTTTCCCCTTCCTAAGGAACACTTTGATGTGTGGCAATTGGACTTTGTTCAAATGTCACCATCTCAAGGATATAAATATATCTTAATAATGATTGCATGTTTTCACATTGGATTGGGGCTTTCCCCTGCAGAAAAGCAGAAGCTTTAACAGTAGTTAAGTTGTTACTAGAAAGAATAATTCCTGTTTGGGTAATTCCTATCAAATTACAAAGTGACAAGGAAACTCATTTCACCAGGATAGTAATGAGATCTATCTGTGACACTTGGCCAATAAAGCAGCACTTTCACTGTGCTTATCACCCCCAGTCCTTGAGATTAATGGAAAGAACTAACAGCACTATCAAAACTGAGTTGGCAAAACTTTCAGAAGCATTTAATCTCTCCTGGCCAAAAGCTCTTCCGCTAGTGCTCCTCAATCTTAGGTCTACACCTTTTGGTAAACATCAGCTGTCTCTTGAAATAATAACAGGACAGCCTATGACATTTGATAAAGGAATTTATGGACCAACTCAAAGGAGATATCTTGTATTACTGTCAAGGTCTTATTAAGATACTAGGAAAAAATGGAAGGTTGGTAGTTGATTCCTTTCACAGTGAGCTCCCAGGAGATGAAGAGCTTAAGGATCATGGACTATAACCTAGAGATTCTATTTATTGGAGGAGATATCAAATTAAAGACTCTTTTCAGCACCATTGGAAAGGACCATACCGGGCACGCTTAAACAATCCATGTGCTGTGAAGCTAAAAGGCATAAAATCACGGATTCACATTTCTTATTTTAAAAAGGCCCATCCTCCTGCGTGGACTTACAATATATGGTATATAGGAAGGGGTCAATTTTACTTGGAGGGAATAAGAAATCATACTGTTCAACTACCAGATCACTATTGCAACCAAACTGAATTTAAGATAAACAGCTCAGGCAATGCATGCAGTACAGAAATTATAGGAAAGATTCATCTACCAGAGGTTAATAAGATTTATGATAATATAGATAAAAAAAATTATGCCTATTAGGAGTTCCAACAAAGACCAACCCACCGTCCTCCCCGCAGTTGAAGTTAAGATCATGGAAAATGAATGGCCTGAGGAGACATTAGATTTGGCTTCTTAGGCAGTGCAAGATGCACTTCCGCAGTCCAAGGAGACTTGTCATAAAGCACAAGTAAGTGTACATAAAGGAGGGAAAAGAATTATCCCACTAGTTCGAAAATATGCAAACATCTGTTCAGGATTCATTGGACGGTTTTCTTGTCTTTTTTACTCATCTACTCATGTTGATACCCTAAAAATTGTGTTCACAATTATAATCTTGATTGCATTTATTATTCTGTTGTTCTGATGTTATGCTAAGGTGTTGAAGAAGGCCCAGGTCATACTAGCTAGGAAGGTAGAAATGATCCAGAATGCATTAATGAATGACTTGTAAGATAGGTAAGAAAATGAGAGATACACCATGTCAGAGGAAAACAGAAGGAGCACCTCACTGGTCATGAATACAACTGTGGGTTGATGACGACCAAAGGGAGGGGTTGTGAACAAACTTTTGGGACTCCTCTCCCTGGTCTAACAGGTGAATCTAGCAAGCGAGCTGCATAGGCTTAAAGTCAGTACAAAAATCCATGTCTTATTGTGAAGCAGCCATACAGGCCATCCTAAGCCTGTGTTAGAATGACCTTGCAACCCCACAGTTCATGACTGAAGACTCCAGCTGGACAAATCCACAACAGGAAACGATAAAGGGTAGCTAACTCTCACATTTCCCAGCTGCATTTCTTAGAGATTCAGGGGGAAAAGTAATGACCCTGGTCCTTGCCTCCCTCCACACATAGATAACACCAACATTACAAGCCTTGTTTGATGTATAACCAAAAAGTTCTTGCTTATGTTAGCTTTGAAGTATATCACTACTAGATATGTAAGCACTTTCCTGTATGTATACTGCTTTGTTTAAAAAAAAAAGTATAGGGCCAGCCCCGTGGCTTACCTGTTGAGTGCACGCGCTCTGCTACTGGCAGCCCGAGTTCGGATCCCAGGCGCACACTGGTGCACTGCTTCTCCAGCCATGCTGAGGCCGCGTCCCACATACAGCAACTAGAAGGATGTGCAACTATGACATACAACTATCTACTGGGGCTTTGGGAGAAAAAAAGGAGGAGGATTGGCAATAGATGTTAGCTCAGAGCCCGTCTTCCTCAGCAAAAAGAGGAGGATTAGCATGGATGTTAGCTCAGGGCTGATCTTCCCCACAAAAAAAAAAGAAGTATATAAACTGCGCTCAGATCTGTAGATCTTGGAGCAGTTCCTCAAAATACTCTGTTGGACTGTTTACCAGGACTTGAGTTCCTCACTTTGATTATTGAATAAACTTCTTCATTTAACCTTTACCTAGATCCTTTTTATTTTTGATTTTATTTATTTATTTATTTTTCTCCCAAAGCCCCAGTAGATAGTTGTATGTCATAGTTGCACATCCTTCTAGTTGCTGTATGTGGGACACGGCCTCAGCATGGCCGGAGAAGCTGTGCGTCGGTGCACGCCCGGGATCCGAACCCACGCCACCAGCAGCGGAGCACGCGCACTTAACCACTAAGCCACGGGGCCGGCCCTACCTAGATTCTTTATTTCTTTATTTGACAAATCAAATTTTAGAGATATTCTAAAAAGGAGTTGACCAGTCCTTCTCACACCTGCCAAGGTGATGAAAAACTAGGAAAGACTGAGAAACTGACACAGAGAAGAGGAGATTGGGAGAGATGTTGAATAAATGTAATGTGGTATTCTGGATTGGATCCTGGAGGAGAAAAAAAAAAGATTTTAGTGTTAAAACTGTTGAAATATCAATAAAGTCTACAATTTAATTTATAGTATTGTGCCAATGTTGCTTTCTTAGTTTTCTGAAATGTACCATGGTAATGTAAGATGTTAACAACAGAAACAGGGTAAAGAGAATATGAGATCTCTCTGTATTATCTTTGTCACTTTTCTGCAAGTTTAAATTTATTCCAAAATAAAAAATTTACATTAAAATTGCAACCATTTATAATTTAATTACAGATATTTACATTAAATTATTTTGAGTTAATATATGTTTGAGTTCATATCTACCCTTTTCTTTGGAATGCGTCCATTTTGCTCTGTTGGTGATTTCAAAAGCAATAAAACTCCTTAAACAATATAGAGTCAATAGATTCATGTCTGGCCTCCAAATTGCTAGTCCTCTACCAATCCAAACTTGATGAAACAACTTGATGAAACACTTCTTTGGTTTTCTTTTTCTTTTTTTTTTTGCTTAGAAAGATTCATCCTAAGCTAACATCTGTTGCCAATCTTCCCCTTTATACTTGAGGAAGATTCGCCCTGAGCTAACATCTGTGCCAGTTTTTCTCTATTTTGTATGTGGGTCGCCACCACAGAATGGCCAAAGAGTGGTATAGGACTGTGCCTGGGACCCGAACCTGAGAACCTGACTACTGAAGTAGAGTGCACCGAACTTAACCACTAAGCCACAGGGCCAGCACCATTGAAACACTTCTTTATAAGCTTGTCTCCTCAAATTGGAAATGTAGAAGTCCACCCTGAGATCTGTTTCTTATCAACCAGACAATCGGCACCAAGACCTGACCCAGAACAATCTACCTTCTAAAGATCCTTGAAATTGATTCACTTTTATCAATTTCATCAATAAATGAATGATAAAATGTCTACTTAATGTTTGCTTCCCACCTGTACTTTTTAAAACATCAGGCCGGCCCTGTGGCTTAGAGGTTAAGTGCGCGCACTCGGCTATGGGCGGCCCAGTTTCGGATCCCAGGCACGCACCGATGCACTGCTTCTCTGGTCATGCTGAGGCCATGTCCCACATACAGCAACTAGAAGGATGTGCAACTATGACACACAACTATCTACTGGGGCTTTGGGGGGAAAAAAAAAGGAGGAGGATTGGCAATAGACGTTAGCTCAGAGCCGGTCTTCTTCAGCAAAAAGAGGAGGATTAGCATGGCTGTTAGTTCAGGGCTGATCTTCCTCAAAAAAAAAATTAAAAAAAATAAAACATCAGCAACATATAATCTTGTGTTCTCCTTAGTCTCTTGAAGCTCACTATTCTGATATTTAATTGAAAAAAAAATTTTTTTTTTTTGTGAGGAAGATCAGCCCTGAGCTAACATTCGTGCCAATCCTCCTCTTTTTGCTGAGGAAGACTGGACCTAGGCTAACATCTGTGCCCATCTTCCTCCACTTTATATGGGACACTGCCACAGCATGGCCTGACAAGGGATGCGTCAGTGTGCGCCCACGATCTGAACCTGGGCTGCCAGCAGCGGAGTGCGCGCACTTAACCACTATGCCGCCCACCCCGAAAATATTTTATTTTATTTTATTTTGTGTGTGTGTGTGTGTGTGTGAGGGAGATCAGCCCTGAGCTAACATTCATGATAATCCTCCTCTTTTTGCTGAGGAATACTGGCTCTGAGTTAACATCTATTGCCAATCATCCTCCTTTTTTCCCCTCCCCCAAAGCCCCAGTAGATAGTTGTAAGTCATAGTTGCACACCCTTCTAGTTGCTGTATGTGGGACGCGGCCTCAGCATGGCCAGAGAAGCGGTGCGTTGGTGCGCTCCCGGGACCGAACCCGGGCTGCCAGTAGCGGAGTGCACGCACTTAACCGCTAAAGCCACCGGGCCAGCCCCGAAAATGTTTTTAACATGCTCATATTTCTTTATATACGTTTTCTTATTTTGAACTATGACCATTTCTCTAAGGATGTAAGGCACAATATTCACAACCTGGCTGTCATTGTGCACAATAACCAAAACCTCATTTTCCATCCAGCTTCATGTCAGGCCGCTTGCATTACAATACAGAGACACTGAACCCTCCACCATGAGTTTCTTGAAGGAACATGCCACGTGCTATTCGTTTTAAAGGCACTATCCTTACTATCACATGGCCTATAAATCTTGGGTAAATTTGATATCTCACATTAAAAATTATACACTCAATGACATTTCCAGTATCTCTATATTAATTTAGGACTAACTGTTTTGTTATTTATTGGACTCTGAATTTCTCCACTGCAACCATTAGTGAAATACAATTACATGAGTACTTACATAATAATTACATATAGTTTCATTTACAATGACTATTATTTACTATTTATTGTTGCAGCAGAATCTCTGTCTCATTCAAAATTCTATGTGCAATGAGACTGACTGTGATTTTGCTTACAAGTCCTTGAAGGATGAGTACGTAATTGACTGAACATGGTGAAAGTCAGATAATTTATACTTTTCTGATGAGATGAGGGAACTGTGTATTTCTTCCAGTGCACACAAAGAAGAATTTGGATACACAGTGGTCATGACTCAAGAGAACAAAGGGGCTGGCAGTAGGAAAACATGTGTTGATTAAGGCAGAGGTGTTCACCAGCCACCAAGTGGTGTTATGAAAAATAAAAAAATAAACGTAAGTAATGGAAGAGATACAAAGGTGCTCACCAGGACAAGGATGCTTTGGGTAGCTCTAATCTCAGGGGAGGACCTGAAGGACATTTTGGTCCTACGAATGTGTTGGACCTGCTGCTTGTGTCTGTACAGAATGGAAACAATGGACCCACTGGCCCAAGTCATGAGTCCCAAACACAAAACATCATGGAAGGATATAAATATTGTATATAGTATCTCTATGTCTTTGTCATGAAGTTCAGTAATACAGTATCCAATGTCTATAGTTTTTGAGATGTTTTTGTTGTTCCATTTGTCAGTCACATACACAAGAGTCATAATATTTAGTATTATGTTTAGGATCCAGCAGAAGACATTTGAGAGGCCAATGTATTTGGGAGCTTTCACTTTAAGCAATGCCGACCTGGAGTTCCAGGGACTGATCGTGATCACCTGGAAGACACTCAAGAGGCAGGTGGTGTCAATGGACACACCCCTGGCTACTCGGTGAACATAGAAAACAAGTTTGCATCCAAAATCATTGAAAAAATGTTGCAACCCAAAAGCTGCCATTGTCTCTGGGATTCCTCTTGAGAGAATGACCAAAAGTTGGTTAAAGTCAGGTGCCTGAGAATCAAATCTGTTGACTTTGACCTGTATCCACTGAAGTAAAGGGATATGTAATGATGTAAGAGTGAGAAATTCCCCAGGATTCCAATGACTATCTGAAATACGAAGATCATTGCAAATTTCAAATGCAGTGAGGCCATTCTGTTATTTTCCGTGGCTCAGTGTTCACATTCACAAAGAGAAGATTCTGCATGAAAACATGGGTTGTGGGCTAACTATTCATGGAAAATAAATTCAAAATTCTCCACTTACTGTTACTTCTTCCTGAGAATTTTTTTCAAATATACAATTTTTCTTTTGTTAAAGATTTCCCAAGTTTAGTGTGTTTATATAGTGCTTATTTAGTCACTGTTACTAATGCTTTACCTATTGTAAATTATTTAGTATTTACAAGTATATGAGTTAAACGTAATACTATTCTCCTTTTACAAACAAGGAGAGTTTAACTAAAATGAGCTTATATGACTCATTTAAATATTGGAACAGTCAGGATTTGAACCTGGGTAGCTGGTTGCAATAATGTTGCTGTTTAACATTGTGCTATACTCTCATAGCTACCTAGTTGTATCTTTAAATAATCAAGATATATGCATATATTGTTATACTTGAAATTTAATTGATGTTTGTGCCAATTTCTCATTTTTGTTAAAATATTTATTCTGTTGACCAATATCACTTGTGAATGAAGATCAGTCATAATAAAACGTAGATGCACCAAATATTTTCCATGAAAACATTGGATTTACTGAATATGGGTCAATGTTAGTATACAAATAGAACTAATCATATGAATTTTTGCTAATAGTACCCACAACAGAAATTATTGTATAGTATTTCACTTTGCCGTAAACTATGAGATTTGTAATAAGTAATAATTTAAATAAGTGATAAAACATTTAGGGTAAAATCTAAATTATTCCTCATTATACAGCACGCAATTATCTGTTCATTATTTTTGAAAAAATTAATTTAAACTAATTAATATGTGATTTGAGAAAGATAATAAACTACAAAACAAGTGTGCAAAATGGAATTTTCAGGCATGAAATCTTGTGCATCGAATAAGTTGAAATAGGAGAAACACAAGGATGAGACTGAAAATGATGTTAGAACTTTGAAAACCAGTTAAATTATCAGAAGACACATTTGAGCCTGAAAAATGCTGAAGTCCTTAATTTTTCTGCTATCCAAATCAGTCACATGTGAATTTACCATTTCCTGAAAGTCTCCTTTCCTAACTTCACAAAGAAAAATTGTCTCACCTTGATCAACAGATTACAAATATTTTCAGAAGAGATGTAATTACTATCTCCATTAGACATATCAAACCTATAGAGAAAAATAATTATAATTCAGCGCGTCACTCAGTCACATTATTTCTGTCGAGATACAGATAATACAGTTATCTCCATCAAACTCATTATCAGGTGCACAGAACTTTAATGAGATAGCTATACTAATCATGTAAATTTCCCTGTGATTTCATAAATTAGATTGAATAGTGCAATAATTTCTGAATTACAATCTTAAGGATCATAAAAATCAGACTTTATTACTACTTGGAACAAACTCCAAGATCACTATCAGGGAGGGATCTATTAAAGCGCGTGAGGAGCAGTTAAGAGGTTGCTGTTGGATCTCAGATTGCCAGTCTTTCTCCATAAACTCAGCCTATGCCTCAGGAATTACTGCTTTTTCCTGTGTACTTGGACACTAAACCAATTTATACCCCCAAAAATTCCCTTTTCCAGACATGAGGGCCAACACAGACATAGATCCCAATATGCGCACCTCATTCCCTTACAGATTGTTCCACTCAGACTGACACAGAAAATACTCACCCTAGTCTTTTCTGATGCCAGAACAGTGGGTTTAGTGTGACAGTCACGATACCCCCTGCTTGTGTGGAAAGGAGGCAGCCAGTATTGAGATATAAGTTTGTGATCCTGTGACCTCACCTCCCCACAGAAATGCAATTATCACTTCACCTTTAGTTTCCATAACATTGCACAGCTGCGGCTGTTGAAACTGCTTCTTGAAAACTTTCTCCCAATTCCCAATTCCCAGAAACAGGTATAAGTTTCTAGCGAAGCTCTGCAAAGTGACAGGCTTAGTGTGTAGGAGAAAATTTTCCTTTTCCATAATACCTGGGCAGGGTCTCATGTGGCAAAAGCTGGAAATGTTCAGATCTGGCAGATGAGGGGGTGGCAGTGATTCACATGTATTTCATGGGACCCCATGCTTCCCTAAGAAATCCACTGTCCCCCCAAAATAATTGTCTGTTTATGCCCAGCCTGAGAACAGAAAACAGGGATGGTTATGAGCAAAGAAGTGGAAGGATGCAAAGGGCCTCAGAAGGAATTTTTAAGAAAAGAAGAGTGTAAGGAAGAAGATGATAAAATGAACATATGTTATAAATCATTAGTAATGCTTTGTACAACTCAGTGCAATTAATTGGAAAGTCTAGTTGACATGGCTATCTCTAAGAATACATATTTTATCAATATTGGTCCAAGAGGAGGTACAAATTCTGAGCTAAGCAATTTCCATAGAATAAACAGCAATATTTCTAAAAGAGATTCCTCACTGAAATGGCACCAGTTGATATGGTTTATCAATAGCATCCAACTACTCTTAAATATCAGATAAACCAACGCTACTTAGGCCATCCAAAAATACTGAAGAATAATACTTCCTAATAATTTTCCAAAATCTTACAAAGATCACCAGGAATATTTCACAAACATCATATATGCCTAAGGATCCAAAATTATTAAATATAATATTTTCAAATATTGCCACCCATAAAATATTACACCATGATCAAGTACAGCTTATATCTGTGTTCATGGATAGGGAGACTAAATACTGTTAAGATGTCAGGTCTTCCCAAATCGATCAGTCGATTCAATGAAATCCCTAGCAAAGTCCAAGAAAATTACTTTCTTAGTATATATCAATGTACTCATTCTAAAGTCTATATACAGGAAAGAGGCCCAAAATAACCAACACAATATTAAAGTGGAAGAAGAAATCAGAGGACTGACACTTCGAGACTTAATATAAAGCTGAATTAATTCAGATAGTGTGTCACTGGTAAAGCAATAGACAAATAGCTAAATGGAACAGAATACAGAGCCCAGAAGTAAACTCACACATGTACTGTCAACTTCTCTTTCACAAAAGAACAAAGGCAATTCAATGGAGAAAGGATAGCCTTTTCAGCAAATGGTCCTGGAACAAGGGGACATCCATTAGCAGAGCATTAGCTCAAAATGGATCATAAACTTAAATGTAAAACACAAAAATATAAAACTCCTAGAAGATAACATAGGAGAAAATCTAGATGGTCTTGGGTTCTGTGATAAATTTTTAGATACAACATCAAAGGCATGATCCATGAAAGAAATAAATTCTAAGTTGGACTTTATTAAAATTACAAACTTCTGCTCTATGAAAGACAGTCAAGGGAATGAGAAGAAAAGCCACAGATTGGGAGAAAATATTTGCAAAAGACGTATCTGATAATGGACTGTTATCTAAAATATACAAAGAACTGTTAAAACTCAACAATAATGGGACCGGCCCTACGGCTTGGTGGTTGAGTGCGCGCGCTCCGCTGCTGGTGGCCCGGGTTCGGATCTTGGGCGCGCACTGACGCACCGCTTCTCTGGCCATGCTGAGGCCATGTGCCACATGCAGCAACTAGAGGGATGTGCAGCTATGGCATGCAACTATCTACTGGGGCTTTGGGGGAAAAATAAATAAATAAAATTATTTTAAAAAAACAACAATAAGAAAACATCTCAATTTTTAAAATGGGCAAAAGATCTGTACAGACACCTCACCAAAGAAAATATAAACATAGAAAAGCATATGAACATATGCTTACGATCATACATCATTAGAGAATTGCAGATTAAAACAATGATATACCACTACATATTTATTAGAATGAATATAATCCAAAACAGTGGCACAACCAAATACTAGCATGGAGATGGAACAACAGGAACTTTCATTCACTGTAGATGGGAAAGCAAAATGATATACCCACCTTGGGAGGTAGATGAGAGTTTCTTACAAAATTAAATATCCTCTCATGTGCTCCAGAAATCTCACTTATAGGTTTTTACCCAAATGCCTTGGGCATTTATGTCCACACAAAGTCCTGCACACAAATGTTTATACCAGATCTATACATAGTTGCCAAAACTTGGAAGCAACCAAGATGTCCTTCAACAAGTGAAAGGATAAATAACTGTGACACATCCTTACAATGGAATACTATTCAGTGTTAAAAATAAATGAACTATTAATCCATGAAAAGAAATGGAAGAAACTTAAATGAATGTTACTAAGTAAAATAAGCCAATTTGAAAAGGCTACATACCAAATGATCCCAACAACATGACGTTCTAGAATAGGCAAAACTATAGAGACAGTAAAGATAGTGATTGCCCGGGTCAGAGAGAGGTATGAATACATATGCAAAAGGTTTTTTAGAGTAGTGAAACAATTCTGTATGATACTATAATGGTGGATAGGTATCATTACACACCTGTCAATATCCATAAAACGTATCAAACAAAGAATAAAACCTAATGTAAACTATGGACTTTGGTTGATAATGATGTGTGAAAATGTTGGTTCATTATAACAAATGTAAGACTCTGGTGCAGGTTGTTGAAGGTGGGGAGGCTTGGGTGTGTGACAAGTCTCTGGACTTTTTGCTCAATTAGACTGTGAAGTTAAAGCTGCTCTAAAAATAAAATCTATTTAAAAAATTATTATAACAAGTACAATGGAAATGAAGATCCAATATTTTTGTTATTGGCAGATGCAATAAATGACAGAGAAAATCTAAGTAAAATGATATAACACTGTTAGAACTAATAGGAGATATCAGCAAAATTACTAGATCCAAGATCAATTTACCAAAATCAATAGTATTCACATGTATTTCCCATTAGTAAAAATATAATTTGAAAGAAACATTATTGACAATACCAGCCTAGGTTAAATAGTTCCACAGGGTAAATCTAGGAAAAGCTGTCCAAAGCTTTATAAGGAAAATTATATTCTCTATATTATATGCCCTATATTACATTATAGGGCATTTAAATAAAAGAAGAGTTGAATCTATCCATAGTTGAAAAAAATCATAAAAAATTAATTCTTCCAAAACTAACGTGTAATTCAAATAATTCCAATCAAAATCTCAACAGGTTTTTCTTAGAACATTAAAGTGCAATTGAAAAATTAACAAATAAGAGCATAGGGACAAAAATAATAAAAGTAGACAAATCTGAAGAAATATTACAATGTGAGGAATTCACTCCTCCAGATATCACCCTCTATTTTAATAAAATATTAACAAAGAGAAGGTAGTACTGGTATAACAATAAACACAGAGGTTAATAAAGTGTAATATATGTCCCCTAAATATTCACATAAAGTATATACTGACACGTCAGATGTGGCTTTGGAAATCAGTAAGAAAATAATGAATAAACACAAATTTATTTACCTATTTAACCCTACGCTTTACAGGAATAAATGCCAAATTCACTACTTAAACACTTTAATTTTGCTTTGATATATTTTATTTTCTTTCTATGTTTTGGAAATTATTATGATATTTTGGAAATACCACTATAAATAAAGGGATTTTTATTATGTCAGAATTGGAGCACAAACATTCTTCAAAACATAGGCAAAGCCAAGAAGTGGTTGTTTTCCTGTATGCAGTAGGTCCAGAAACAATCTGGGAATTACAGAAATGTCTTTGAACATGAATGTTCAATCTGACATAATAAATTTAATCAGAAAGTAACCGAGCATGAAATTTCTATAAAAGTTCCATGCAAAAGAAATGGCATATGAGATGGTCATTCAAGAAACTGAAGAAAAGATTGTCCTTAAAAAATAATGAAGTAATACAGGGTGATGTTGGAATGGAAATAAGTCTTGGATAAAAGGTGTGTTTGGGTCCAAGTAATTAAATTTGTACATTACTTTCTTACAGAGATGATAGTCACTTGAAATATGATTATACAGAGGGAGATAAGCATATTTCATGTAGAAGTGGTCAGATTAAACTGGAGTGGAAAAGGGATAACACAAAAATGTTCTGGCTATTTTTTTTCCAACTTTGTTTAGGAAATATTGACAAATAAAAAAGTATATATTTAGGGTGTATAGTGAGATGGCTTGATATAGTAATACATTGTGAAATCATTACCACAATCAAGCTAATTAACAAATCCATCATGTCACATAATTACCATTTGTGTGTGTGTGTGTGTGTGTGTGTGTGTGTGTGTGTGTGTGGTGAGAACACTGAAGATCTACTCTCTTAGCAAATTTCAAGTTACAATGAAGTATTATCAACTATAGTCACTATGCTGTATGCTAGATCCCCAAAACTTGTTCATCCTATAAATAAATGTTTGTACCATTTGAGTAACAACTCCCCACCCCTGTCAGTCACCATTATACTTTCTGTTTCTGTGAATTTGACTATTTTAGACTCCATATAAAATGGAGATCGTACAGTATTTGTCTTTCATTGTCTAGCTTAGTTCACTTAGCCTAGTGTTCTCCAGGTTCATCCATGTTGTTGCAAGTGGAAGTATTTCCTGTTCTTTTATGGCTGAATAATATTCATTGTATGAATATATACTAATTTTTTATTCATTAATCTGTTAATAGACATGTAGGTGGCTTCCATATCATGGTTATTGTGAATAATTCTGCAATGAACACAGAGATATCTACGGCAGAGATATCTCTTTGAGATAGTGATTGTATTGCCTTTTGATATGTACCCAGATGTGGACTTGCTGAATCACATGGTAGTTCTATTTTTAATTTTTTGAAGAATCTTCATATTAGTTTTCCTTAGTGGCTCTGCCAATTTGCATTCCCATGAACGGTGTACAAGGGTTCTATTTTCTCCATATCCATTTACATATGATCCAAAAAAAAAATCCCTTCAACATAACACATCAATATATATGCACCCAACACAGGAGCACCAAAGGTTTTAAAGCAACTATTAACAGGCCTAAGGGGAGACATTGACAGCAACACAATAATAGTAGGGGATCTTAACACCCCACTTACATCAATGAATAGATCATCCAGACAGAAAGTCAACAAGGAAATAGTGGCCTTAAATGAAACACTACACCAGATGGGCTTGATAGATATACATAGAACATTCCACCCAAAAACAGCAGAAGACACATTCTTCTCAAGTGCACATGGAACATTCTCAAAGATAGACCACATGTTGAGCAACTAAGCAAGCCTCAATAAATTTAAGAAGATTGAAATTATATCGAGCATCTTTCCTGACCACAATGGTAAAAAACTAGAAATCAACTACAAGAAAAAAGCTGGGAAAGTCACAAATATGTGGAAACTAAACAACATGCGACTGAACAACAATTGGATCAATAAAGAAATCAAAGGAGAAATCAAAAAATACCTGGAGACAAATGAGAATGAATCCACAACATACCAAAGTTAGGGGATGCAGCAAAAGCAGTAGTAATAGAAAAATTTATAGCAATAAAGACCCACCTCAACAAATCAGAAAAATCTCAAATAAACAAGCTTACCCTATATATAAAGGAAGTAGAAAAAGAAGAATAAACAAAGCTCAAAGTCAGTAGAAGGAAGGAAATAATGAAAATAAGAGCAGAAATAAATGAAATAGAGACTAAAAAAAAATAGAAAGGATCAATGGAAATAAGTGCTGATTCTTTGAGAAGATAAACTAAATTGACAAAACCTTAGCCAGACTCACTAAGAGAAAAAGAGAGAAGACTCATATAAATAAAATCAGAAATGAAAGAGGAAAAATTGCAATAGACACCACAGAAATCCAAAAGATTATAAGAGAATATTGTGAAAAGCTATACACCAACAAATTGGATAACTTAGAAGAAATGGATAAATTCTTAGAATTATACAACCTCCGAAAACTGAATCAAGAAGAAATAGAGAATCTGAATAGACCAATCACAAGTAAAGTGATTGAAACAGTAATCAAAAACCTACCAAAACACAAAAGTCCAAGACCAGATGGCTTCTCTGGAGAAGTCTACCAAACATTTAAAGAATATTTAGGGCCGGCCACATGGCTTGGCGGTTAAGTGCGCATGCTCCACTGCTGGCTGCCCGGGTTCGGATCCCGGGCGCGTACCGACTCACTGCTTCTCTGGCCATGCTGGGGCCGCGTCCCACATGCAGCAACTAGAAGGACATGCAGCTATGACATACAACTATCTACTGGGGCTTTGGTGGGAAAATAAATAAATAAATAAAAATTATTTTAAAAAAAGAATATTTAATTCCTACCCTTCTCAAAACACTTCCAAAAAATTGAAGAGGACAGGACACTTCCTAATTTTATGAAGCTAACATTACCCTGATACCAAAACCAGACAACAACAACACAAAAAAGGAAAGTTACAGGCCAATACCGCTGATGAACATAGATGCAAAATTTCTCAACTAAATGTAGCAAATCAAATACAACAATACATTAAAAAGATCATACACCACCATCAAGTGGGGTTAATTCCAGGCATGCAGAAATGGTTCAACATCCACAAATCAATCAATGTGATAAGCCACATTAACAAAATGAAGAATGAAAATCACATGATCATGTCAATAGATGCAGAGAAAGCATGTGACAAGATCCAATATCCATTTATGATAAAAACTCTCAATAAAATGGGTATAGATAGAAAGTACCTCAACATAATAAAGGCCATATATGACAAACCCACAGCCAACAACATACTCAATGGAGAAATAGTAAGTCATTCCCCTGATGACAGGAACAATACAAGGATGCTCACTCTTGCCACTCTTATTCAACATAGTACTGGAAGTTTTAGCCAGAGCAATTAGGCAAGAAAAAGAAGTAAAAGGGATCGAAATTGGGAAGAAAGAAGTGAAACTCTACTTGTGGATGACATGATTCTATATATAGAAACCCTAAAGAATCCACCAAAAAACTATTAGAACAATCAAAAAACACAGTCAAGTTGCAGGGTACAAAATCAACATACAAAAATCAGTTACATTTCTATACACTAATAATGAACTAGCAGAAAGAGAAATCAAGAATACAATCCAATTTACAATAGCAAGAAAAAAAGAATAAAATACGTAGGAATAAGTTTAACTAAGGAAGTGAAAGACCTATACATTGAAAACTATGACACATTATTGAAAGAAATTGAAGAAGACATAAAGAAATGGAAAGATATTCCATGTTAATGAATTGGAAGAATATAAACATAGTTAAAATGATCATATTACCTAGAGCAATATACAGATTCAATGCAATCCCATTCAGAATCCCAATGACATGCTTCACAGAAATAGAACAAAGAATCCTAAAACATATATGAAACAAAAAAAGACCCCGAGTAGCCAAAACAATCCTGAGAAAAAAGAACAAAGTTGGAGGTATCACACTCCCTGAATTCAAATCATACAACAAAGCTATAGTAACCACGCAGCATGCTACTGGCAGAAAAACAGACACAGAGATCCATGGAACAGAACTGAGAGCTCAGAAATAAAGCCATACATCTATGGACAGCTAATTGTTGACAAAGAAGCCGACAATATGCAATGCAGAAAGGAAAGTCTCTTCAATAAATGGTGTTGGTAAAACTGGACAGCCACTTGCAAAGGGATGAAATAAGACCATTATCTTACACTATACACAAAAATTAACTCAAAATGGATTAAAGACTTGAATGTAAGACCTGAAGCCATAAAACCCTTAGAAAAAAATATAGGCAGTAGACACTTTGACATTGGACTAGCAGTATGTTTTTGAACACCACGTCTACTCAGGCAAGGTAGACAAAAGAAAAAATAGACAAATGGGACTACACCAGACTAAAATGTTTTTGCAAGGCAAAGGAAACCATCAACAGAACAAAATGACAACCCACCAACTGGATGGAATGTTTTCATCCAATGGAATGGATGAAAATATTTGCAAATCATATAACTGACAAGGAGTTAATTTCTAAAATATATAAAGAACTCATGCAACTCAACAACAACAAAAAATGAGCAAGCCAATCAAAAAATCAGCAGAGGATGGAGCCAGCCCGGTGGCGTAGTGGTTACATTTGCACACTCCGCTTCTGTGGCCCAGGATTCGCAGGTTCAGATCCTGGACACAGACCTATGCACCGCTTATCAAGCTATGCTGCGGCAGCGTCCCATAGATAATGTAGAGGAAGATGGGCACAGATGTTAGCCCAGGGCCAATCTTCCTCAGCAAAAAGAGGAGGATTGGCAACAGATGTTAGCTCAGGGCTGATCTTCCTCAGAAAAAAAAAATGGGCAGAGAATATGAACAGGCATTTTTCCAAAGAAGATATACAGATGACCAATAAACACTTGAAAAGATGTTCAACATCACTAACTTTCAGGGAAATGCAAATCAAAACTGCAATAAGATATCACCTCACACCCGCCAGAATGTCTATAATTAACAAGACAATAAATAACAAGTATTGAACATGATGTGGAGAAAAGGGAACCCTCATACACTGCTGGTGGGAATGCAAGGTGGCGCAGTCACTGTACAAAACACTATGTAGATTTCTCAAAAAATTAAAAATAGAAATACAACATGATCCAGCTATTCCACTACTGGGTATTTATCCGAAGAATATAAAATCAACAATTCAAAAAGATTTATGCACTCCTGTGTTCATTGCAGTATTATTTACAATAGCCAAGATGTGGAAGCAACCTAAGTGCCCATCAATGGACGAATGGATAAAGAAGATGTAGTACATATGTATACGATGGAATACTACTCACTGATAATAAAAGACAAAATTGTGACATTTGTGACATTGATAGACCTTGAGGTTACTATGCTAAGGGAAATAAGTCAAATGGAGAAAGTCAAATATCTTATGATTTCACTCATAGGTGGAAGATAAAAACAAAAACAACTATAACAAACAAACACATAGATACAGAGATTAGATTGGTGGTTACCAGAGGGGAAAGGGGGAGGGAAGACAAAAGGGGTGAAAGGGCACATGTGTAGGTGATGGATGGTAATTAGTCTTTGGGTGGTGAACATGATGCATTCTACACAGAAATAAAAATATAATGATGTACACCTGAAATTTATATAGTGTTATAAACCAATGTTACCTCAATAAAAAAAAAAACACAACAAAACAAAAGATAACGAGTGTTGGCAAGCATGTGGAGAAATTGGAACCCATGTATTCTGTTGATGGGAATGTAAAATCATACATCCACTATGGAAAATTGTATGGCGGTTCCTCAAAAAATTAAAAATATAACTGCCATATGACCTAGCAAGCCCACTTCTAGGTATATATCTAAAAGAATTTAAATCAGATTCTTGAAAAGATTTATGTACTCCCATGTTCACTGCAGCATTATTCACAATAGAGAAGATATGGAAACAACCTAAATGTCCATTGATGGATGAATGGATAAAGAAAATGGCATATGCATACAATGGAATGTTTTTTGGCCTTTAAAAAGAAGGAAATCCTGCCGTATGTGACAATGTAGATGAACCTGGAGGACACTATGCTAAATTAAATAAGCCATTAACAGAGGACAAACACTGCATGATCCCACTTATATGAGATATCTAAAATAGCCAAACTCATAAAAACATAAAGTAGAATGGTGATTGCCAAAAGCTCAGGGAGATGAGAAAATGGGAAGTTGCTGTTCAACATGTGTAAAGTTTTAGTTGTATGAACTAAAATGAATAAGTTCCAGAAATCTGTTATGCAACGTTGTGCTTTTAGTTAACAACACTGTGTTGTGCACATAAAAACATTAAAATGGTAGATCTCCTGTTAAATGTTCTTACCACCATTTTAAAAAGTTAGAAGAGGGAAAGAGGAAGGGTAAAGGGGCACATATGTATGGTCACAAATGGAAACCAGACTGTTGGTGGTGAACACAATGACGTCTAGACAGAAACTGAAATATAACAATGTACACCTGAAATTTACACGATGTTATAAGCCAATATGACCTCAATACAATTATATGTATATAATTTTAAAAATTGGTAAAAATTTAGCAGATCCAGAATTTGAACTGTCTGAACACAAATCCAAAACTCTGTGCTAAGTTCTTTATTATACTGTGAGAATTTTTATGATACTGAAAGCCACAGAAGAGTCCCTCAATGTCTGACTGCCTTCAGTTGGATGGGTGAGGTACAGATTATTTCATAGAACTCCTATCCTTTGATATTTAGGTTGATTAAATTTTTACTCAGTTGCTAAATAAAATGAATTTACTATCTGATTTAAAAAGCAGGCTTTATATTTTGCTGGTCTCACTTTATAGAATTATTTATTCTGTGTCATATCATTCCTATATATTGTTTTCAGTAACACATGAATTCAATATCTGTAAATATCTAACACATCAGATAGAGAAAGTTTCTCTGGAAGAGAGAGTTTGTTACTTTTTTTTCCAGAACTTTCAGTCTAGTCTGGCCCATTAATACCATCCTGTTTAAAAATGTAGTTTCTGGCTGGCCCCATGGCTTGGCGGTTGGGTGTGTGCGCTCTGCTGCTGGCGGCCCCGGTTCGGATCCCAGGCGCGCACCGGCGCACCGCTTGTCCGGCCATGCTGAGGCTGTGTCCCACGTGCAGAGACTGGAAGGATGTGCAACTATGACGTGCAACTATCTGCTGGGGCTTTGGGGGAAAAAAATAAAGGAGGAGGAGGATTGGCAATATATATTGGCCCAGAGTTGGTCTTCCTCAGCAAAAAGAGGAGGATTAGCATGGATGTTAGCTCAGGGCTGATATTCCTCACAAAAAAAAAAAATAAATAAATAAATAAAAATGTAGTTTCTTCGATCCTGGTCAACATATAGCTGGTGGAGTATTTAGTGGGCCCTAAACACAACATGCTGTCTATCTTTCCTTACATCCTCAGGCTGTGATCCCAACTCCAGGAATTTTGGGTATCAAAGCCCTCCCAGGGTGATATGCCTGAATGGGAAATTTTTCATCTTTTCGAAATTTAATTTAATTTTTATTTTTACTTCCATATGATTCAAAGAGAGGATTTTTCAAAGAATATGAGAAGCCTGGTTGGAGAGAAGAGAAAATGGAGACAAGGCTCTGGAGTATAGGTAAGATGTAGTCTAGAGAGCTAACCTTCACTTGCATAAGAAAAGGAGGAAATAAAGTAGTTGAAAACACATATGTTAACCAGGAATATCAAAGGTAGAAAATTAAAGGCTTTGAAGTTCTCAAAACTTGTTACTTTGGGAGGAAGGGAGGATACTGCAACTGACCTGGGACACGACATTCACCTGAAAACCAGCCATTCGCTCCTCTACTTACCTCTTCTTTGGGATTTTTACTCAAATGAGATGATTTTGAGAAATCACTCCTGAGTTTTCAGAATGCGCCTTTTTCGTGGCATCAACATACCCTCTCCTCTGCTCCTACCACAGTACAGGCTGGAAGACTTTGAATGCAGAGAGCACTGTCCTCTGCAGTCCTCTGCTATGGAAATGATTCACAAACCGTGGGCTCCTACACATAGGCCAAAATGTGAGTCTCTCCTCTATCTCATGTGTCCTGCTAGAGATGCCCAAAAATTCTGCTACAGCAATGGGGTTATGGGCTAGACTCACCATCCCTAAAAGCCCATAGAGAGCAGAAACATGTTACATCCTCATGGACCACAGCCTGGACTCGAACTTCAGAAATGTGTCCAGGAATAAAGTGGGAAGAGTAACAGGCAAGGATCAGGCCATGGTAGGGGTTGAGTTTAGGGTTCCTTGCCTGATTTATGTCTCTGATTCACCCAAGTATTGAGAAATATGGATTCATTTCCAGGTGGTAGAAAAGCAGAAGGGGCCAAGAAGAAACAGGAAGTAGAAAATGGAATCAATGCTGTGTGGAATCCACCTTAAGTTCAGCCATGGTGTATTAAGTATCCTCAGAAAAAAATAATAGTTCTTCATCTGAGGTACACTGTGGCCTTGGAAATCTAGGCACTGAGCACACACAATCTTCACTAGAATTCCATGCCTGCATCACAGAGCAATGGAACAGTCCTTAAGGATTCTTAAGGGTGAAGAAGGAGACCAAAAGGAGAAGATGAATACACAGTCTCTGCCTTACTAACTCCTTCCTGGCCCAACACAATCACCCCACTCTTCTCTGGGCCTCCCTACCTTCCATCTCCATCCTCTGATCATATCTTATGTACACTTCGGAATAATGCTCTAGTTCTTTCACTTCTGTTAATCCACATGTGACCCAAAAATCACCTGTGAATAGCTTCGCTCCTTGCAAATTTCAGGTGTGACACCATCAAATCCATGGCCTTAAAAGTCTGAAGATTTCCCAAGTATTTTTACTAATTCCAAGGGATTTACACTCTCAGGATCTCCACTATCCTAAACTTAGTCTTCTCTGCAAAGTGAGTCAACTCAGACATAGAATTCAGTCCTCACAAAAGAGTCTGTTTTTTGAAGAAGCCTCAGTGAGCCCTGTGACCTTTAGTAAAAATGCTGTAAGATGACACAAGGGGAGAGAGATGCTAGGAAACCCTATAGCAAATGATTTAAAAAACACGTATAATAATTGCTTTTCTTCTAAAGCCCATTCTGTGCTGCTCTGCCAATAAGGACTCTCAACTCTTCCCTTTCCACCTATACAATGTCCCACCCCGCTGATCCCTCTCTGCTCTCTCCCAGGTCACCTCCCTGTCCCAACACTTTACATTCTTTACCACTCATATAGTGATCAACTTGCTTTCCAAAATTTACACCCAGGGCCAGCCCAGTGTCATAGCAGTTAAGTGCACGTGCTCCACTTCGGTGGCCCAGGGTTCGCAGGTTCGGATCCCAGGCATGCACTAACATACCGTTCGTCAAACCATGCGGTGGCAGCGTCCCATATAAAGTAGAGGAAGATGGGCACGGGTGTTAGCCCAGGGCCAATTTACTCAGCAAAAAAAAGAGGAGGATTGGCGGCAGATGTTAGCTCAGGGCTAATCTTCCTCAAAAAAACCCCCAAATTTACAACCATGTGCACACCTAAGCCATCCTTATTTGGAGAGTAGGTGAGACTTCTCTTAGCAAAATCCAACCTATTAAGAGGGAGGGAAAGTGTGTACGTGTGTTTGTGTGTATATATGTATGTACGTATATATTATGTATGTATCTACATATATATGTGAGTATATATATATATATGTATATATAATCACACATACTAATACTTTCCAGAAGTACGAAGAGTCCAAGACTTTAGCTGAACTCCTAGCAAATAAATTATCCCACAATGGTTTCCTGGATGCACTTAGAAGATACAAGACTCCAGAGTGAGAGGAACGGATTTTATTATTCATGGCACAGCAAGCAACATGAGCTTAATATTTGCATTGGTTCCCTTTGCCCCCCAAGCCTCACACTTTCCCAGCCTTTTCCAGGAAACGGTATCCTCATTGTCCTGCATGGCAAACAAATCTTTTCTTGATCTCAGAAGAAGTCCCTATATCTACCTTCCAAGGCTCTTTTCTGTACAGACATCCTTGGGAAAACAGTCAGGAAGAAAATCTGTAAATCACTCTGCCCATAAGACATGCAGAAACTTGAAAATTCCATCGATATCCACTCCTCATTTCTATACTGTCTTGGCTTCTGGAAAATTTTCCTATGAGTACACTACTCCATTGGGCATTTTGGTTAAACACAGACAATGAGGCTGAGAAGAATTACATTCATCATTTGATTAAGATTACTATCAATTGGACTCCATGCAGCAGGATCAGGTTAACCTCAGTATTGACCTCAGTAATGCACCCAAAGGTCTCAGACTCAGTCAGCTGAATAAATATCAGAAGCCATCAGGACATGCCTTAGAAAGTCAGAGTATAGGGTCTGGCCCAGTGACATAGCGATTAAGTTTACATGCTCTGCTTCGGCAGCCTGGGGTTCACCGCTTCAGATCCTGGGTGCTGACCTACGTACCACTCATCAACCATGCTGAGGTGGCATCCCATATAGAATAACTAGAAGGATGTACAACTGACATACAACTATCTACTGGAGCTTTGGGGAGAAAAAAGGGAAAAAGGAGGAAGATTGGCAACAGATATTAGCTCAGGGCCAATCTTCCTCAAAAAAAAAAAAGTCAGAGTACAAATGGTCCAGAAAGTGTAAATGGTGACAGAGATTAGTTTCAAGGATCACAGTGGTGTGTCTGGAGTCAGCTGACTGTCATGCTGAAGACATCAACAAAGGTAAGGCGTGGCTGATAGCCTCAAGAGGAAGGTCAAAGGTCCAATGGAGTGGCCCAGGGCCTTCCCAACAGTGAGACAAGCAGAACAAACAGGAACTTGTGGCTCCTTTCACCAGGAACCACGAGTCTTGTATGCAGTGACAGCCTCTGCATCAGAGACAGAGTTGGGCTAGATCATCAGCTTCATGGTGGTCACTCTCTTCAGGAAACAGGCAACAGTAAATACTTTCCTCTCAATAATTACTTTAAATGTAAAAGGACTGAACTCACCAAAAGATACAGAGTGGCTGAATAGACAAAAAACCAGGATCTAACTGAATGCTATCTCCAAAAAACTCACTTTAGATTCAAAGGCACACATAGTTTGAAGTGAAAGGATGGAGAAAGATATTCCATGTAAATGGTAAGCAAAAGAAAGCAGAAGTGGCTATATTTATAACAGATGTCAAAAGCTATCCCTAGAGGGGCCAGCCCAGTGGTGCAAGGGGTTAAGTGTGCACGTACTGCTGCGGCAGCCCGCGATTCTCTGGTTCGGATCCGGAGCGCGCACCAACGCACCACTTGTCAAGTCATGCTGTGGTGGCATCCCATATAAAGTGGAGGAAGATGGGCATGGATGTTAGCCCAGGGCCAGTCTTCTTCAGCAAAAAGAGGAGGATTGGCAGATGTTAGCTCAGGGCCGATCTTCCTCACAAAAAAAAAAAAGCTATCCCTAGAAACAAAGAAAGCCATTACATAATTACAAAAAGATCAGTTCAACAGGAAGATACAACAAATGTAAATGTGTATGCACCAAACATCAGAACATCTAAGTATGTAAAATAAATAGTGACAGATCTGAAAAGAGAAATGGACAGGAATATGATATAGTAGGAGAATTCAGTATTCCACTTTCAATAATGGATAGAACATCCAGACAGAAAATCCTAAGGAAACAACGGAGTTAAACAACACTATAGACCAAATGAACATAACAGACATATGTTGAACTTTTCACCCAACAGCAGAAGAATACACATTCTTATCAAGTGCACACAAAACACTCTGCAGAGAGAAGGCATTTGACAAGATACAACATCCATTTATGATAAAAACTCTCAATAAAATGGGAATAGAAGGAAAGTACCTCAACATAATAAAGGCCATATATGACAAACCCACAGCCAACATCATACTCAACGGGGAAAGACTGAAAGCCATTCCTCTGAGAACAGGAACGAGGCAAGGCTGCCCACTCTCACCACTCCTGTTCAACATAGTACTGGACGTTTTGGCCAGAGCAATTAGGCAAGAAAAAGGAATAAAAGGAATCCAAATAGGTAACGAAGAAGTGAAACTCTCCCTATTTGCAGATGACATGATTGTACATATAGAAAACCCTAAAGAATCTGTTGGAAAACTATTAGAAATAATCAACAACTACAGCAAAGTTGCAGGGTACAAAATCAATCTACAAAAATCAGTTGCATTTCTGTATGCTAATAATGAACTAACAGAAAGAGAGCTCAAAAAGATAATACCATTTACAATTGCATCAAAAAGAATAAAATACCTAGGAATAAATCTTACCAAGGAGGTGAAGGATCTATACAATGAGAACTACAAGACATTATTGAAAGAAATCCATGATGACATAAAGAAATGGAAAGATATCCCATGCACGTGGATTGGAAGAATAAACATAGTTAAAATGTCTATATTACCTAAAGCAATCTACAGATTCAATGCAATCCCAATCAGAATCCCAATGACATTCTTCACAGAAATAGAAAAAAAGAATACTAAAATTTATATGGGGCAACAAAAGACCCCGAATAGCTAAAGAAATCCTAAGAAAAAAGAACAAAGCAGGAGGCATCACAATCCCTGACTTCAAAACATACTACAAAGCAATAGTAATCAAAACAGCATGGTACTGGTACAAAAACAGACACACAGATCAATGGAACAGAATTGAAAGCCCAGAAATAAAACCACACATATACGGACAGCTAATTTTCGACAAAGGTGCTAAGAACATGCAATGGAGAAAGGAAAGTCTCTTCAATAAATGGTGTTAGGAAAACTGGACAGCCACATGCAAAAGAATGAAAGTGGATCATGTGCTATCGCCATTCACAAAAATTAACTCAAAATGGATCAAAGACCTGTAGGTGAGACCTGAAACTATAAAAATCATAGAAGAAAATATAGGCAACACACTATTTGACATTGGTTTTAAAGGAATCTTTTCGGATGACATGCCTACCCAGACTAGGGAAACTAAAGAAAAAATAAACAAGTGGGACTTTATCAGATTAAAGAGCGTCTATGAGACAAATGAAACCAGAATCAAGATGAACAGACAACCCACCAGCTGGGAGAGAATATTTGCAAAACATACATCTGACAAGGGGTTGATCTCCATAATATATAAAGAACTCACACAACTGAACAACAAAAAAACAAACAACCCGATCAAAAAATGGGCAGAGAAAAATGAAGAGACACTTCTCCAAGGAAGATATACAGATGGCCAATAGGCACATGAAAAGATGCTCAACATCACTAATCATCAGGGAAATGCAAATCAAAACAACACTAAGATATCACCTCACGCCCATTAGAATGGCTGTAATCACCAAGACAAAAAACAACAAATGTTGGAGAGGATGTGGAGAAACAGGAACCCTCATACACAGCTGGTGGGAATGCAAATTGGTGCAGCCTCTATGGAAAACGGTATGGAGATTCCTCAAAGAATTAAAAATAGAGATGCCCTATGATCCAGCCATCCCACTACTGGGAATCTATCCAAAGAACCTGAAATCAACCATCCAAAGAGGCTTATGCACCCCTATGTTCATTACAGCATTATTCACCATAGCCAAGAAGTGGAAGCAACCTAAGTGTCCCTCGACTGACGATTGGATTAAGAAAATGTGGTATATATATACAATGGAATACTACTCAGCCATAAAAAAAGACAAAATCGTCCCATTTGCAACAACATGGATGGGCCTGGAGCATATTATGTTAAGTGAAATAAGCCAGAAAGAGAAAGACAAACACTGTATGATCTCACTCATATGTGGAATATAAACCAACACATGGACAGAGAAAACTGGACTGTGGTTACCAGAGGCAGTGGGGGTGGGGGTGGGCACAAGGGGTGAAGAGAGTCATATATATGGTGATGGACAAACAAAAATGTACAACCCAAAATTTCACAATGTTAGAAACCATTAAAACATCAATTAAAAAAAAAAAACACTCTGCAGAATAGGTTGCATGTTAGATCACAAAATAGTCAAAAAATTCAGGAAGATCGAAATCACACCAAGTATCTTTTTTGGGGCCAGCCCCGCGGCTTAGCAGTTAAGTGCACGCGCTCCGCTACTGGCGGCCTGGGTTTGGATCCCGGGCGCGCGCACTGACACACCACTTGTCCAGCCACGCTGAGGCCGCGTCCCACATACAGCAACTAGAAGGTTGTGCAACTATGACATACAACTATCTACTGGGGTTTTGGGGAGAAAAAGGGGCAAAAAGGAGGAGGATTGGCAATAGATGTTAGCTCAGGGCTGATCTTCCTCACAAAAAAAAAAAGTATCATTTTCAACCATAATAGGATGAAACTAGAAATCAGAAGCAGCAAGAAAATGGGAAAATTCACAAGTATGTGGAAACTAAATAACACACCCTTGACCAGCCATTGATTCTCCCTGTTTGTCACTAATTGAATCTCTTTGATACCCAGTGGACCAGGGTTGCTTCCTCGCTATTTTAAGTTAAACATTCCAAAAGCATAAGGTAGAAGCTCAGAGTTGTGTGGGCCACTTCTATTGGAAGTTGAGATGTTTTCTTCTTAACAAACTGAAAATGATTTAGCTCAAAGCTCTTTGCAAATTCGTGGAGATGAAAGTGCTGCAAGAGACTGCCAGCTATCCAGGCCCTGGGGGCTCAGGAACCTCTGTTGAAGATGGACACGAGGCAGCGATTGGATTCGAGAACATCGGAGTCTCCCACGATTAGAACAGTTTATTTACCTAAGGAGAGACTGCATTTGTCCATGTAGGTGATGGAGAGTAAAACGTGGAATGCAAAACTCTGCCTGGGCAGAATGCTTGATTTCATGCTGACTCCCATCAGAACATAATTCCATTTGCATTCCCCATTCACCTAAGAAGCAGAAATGCATCCCTGGAGTCAGTTCCAGGCACTGGATAGTATCCTGTGTTTGCTTAAGTAATTAATTTCTAAATATATATATATATTTTTTTTTGCTTTGTCTTCTTTTTATTTTTTTTATTTTTTATTTTCTTTTTTTAAATTTTTTGTTTATTGCAGCGCTATTCACAGTAGCCAAGACTTGGAAGCAACCTAAGTGCTCATCAAGGGACGAATGAATAAAGAAGATGTGGTATATATACACAATGGAATACTACTCAGCCATAAGAAAGGATGAAATCCAGCCATTTGTGACAACACGGATGGACATTGAGGGTATTATGCAAAGTGAAATAAGTCAGACGGAGAAGGTCAAATGCCGTACGATCTCTCTCATTAAGTAGTAGATAATAACAACAAACAAACACATAGAGACAGAGATTGGATTGGTGGTTACCAGAGGGGAAGGGAGGAGGGAGGAGGGCAAAAGGGATAATTCTAAATATATTTCTAATGTATTCAATTTTTCTTTATCTTTTTTCTCAGAGTTACCTTGAAGAATAATTTTAACTTGAAAATTGTAAAATATTTTAATCTAAGTTTTTGTTTTCTATTTCCATATGTTTTGTGTTAAGTGTGCCTGTTAAGGCCACAAAAGATGTCCTCTTTTGGAAATATTCGGATTTGATTTTTAAATAATTAAATATTAATTTTGCAGTATTTCCAGAGACATTTGATAGGGGTGTTTATTCTTTTATATGAACAATAAAAATAGTAAAACTAAATTTTCAAATTTTCAGTATCATTATTTACACTCTTCAGATTTTTAATTTGAAACACCTAAGTTAATATCTCTTTTTCTTTGGAAATTCTAAAGGTGATGTTGGCTGGAGTCTGAGTTGACTAGATCACAACTTTACATGCAGCAGAAATTTCAAAAAGGTTATTCCCAGTAGAGGGCACCCTTCTATTTTTCCCAGAACTAATACAACTTTTTAAAAGTAATTAAATACTTAGAATTACATGGATTTAAACTTTAGAGGATAAGTTTCTCTTAGGTAAGAGAATAGAAACAATCCTGGGGCTCATATGGGGGATGTGGGCTGTTTACTCTGACATCAACCAATTCTCCAATTGTCCTGAGACCAACTGGGTGCCCAACAATTCAATTCAATTCTGACACTATCTACCTGGAGTTAACCTCAGATCCCACAAGTTAAAGGACTCAGTTCCACAAAACTGCCCCCTACTCCAGATGCCAATCACAAGTTCAGGTTGTCACGTGTACTTCTGACTGATTGGCTATAAATTGGGGGTTCTCACATCCCCCCCCCCCCGACCCAGGTCTAATAATTTGCTAGAATGGCTCACAGAACTCGGGAAATCACTTTACTTACTGTTACAGGTTTATTTTTATTTTTATTTATTTATTTATTTTTTTGTGAGGAAGATCAGCCCTGAGCTAACACCTGTGTCAATCCTCCTCCTCTTGCTGAGGAAGACCGGCTCTGAGCCAACATCTATTGCCAATCCTCCTCCTTTTTTTTCCCCCCAAAGCCCCAGCAGACAGCCGCACGTCACAGTTGCACATCCTTCCAGTTGCTGTATGTGGGACGCCACCTCAGCTTGGCGGGAGAAGCAGTGCGTCAGCGCGTGCCCGGGATCTGAACCCGGGCCACCAGCAGCGGAGCATGCACACTTAACCACCAAGCCAGGGGGCCAGCCCCTACCAGTTTATTTTAAAAGACACAACTCAGGAACAGCCAAATGGAAGAGATGCATAGGGCAAAGTGTGGGGAGAGGGGTGTGAAGACTCCATGCCCTCTCTAGGTGCGGCACCCTCCAAGCACCTTGATGTGTTCATCAACCAGGAAGTTCTCTGAATCTCATTTTTCAAGAGTTTATATAGAGCTCAACTTCCAGCTCCTCCTCCCTTCCCCAGAAGTCAGTGGGTGAGGCAGAAAGTTTCAACCCTCTAATCACTTGGTCTTTTGTGTGAACAGTCCCATCCTGAGTCTATCTAGGGGCCTCACTCTAAGTCACCCCATTAGCATTGTCGATGCAAATAATCAATAACCAATCTATAGATAAGAAAGAGTGATATTTATTGAGCTAAGAGCTAGTCCAGAAGTGCTCCCTTCTGAAGGGAAGAAAGCACTCCAGGGAAGCGTGGTTTGCAGTATGGTTATGTACCATTTCAGAACAAAGAACATACATCAAGCATGACAGGAATACAATTTTTTTCCCAAAGTCACAAGGAGATGTTTTGCTGCAGTTTAACACATACACAGCAGGTCAACTTGGTCTTAGTTCTCTGGGAAGAAAACTTATCTTCAAAGCAGTACTGGTATTGGCATAAGAGAGAGGAAGATATTACATCCCTATCTTTAGAGTGCATTCTTTGCTTTGGGAAAATGTTTGAAGCAGATGGACAATGCATGTTTGGTGGGCCGTAAGTCAGGCTGCTCTGGGAAAAACAAGTTTTAGGCTGAATCAGATTTAAACCAGACTACCATATGATCCAGCTATTCCACTGCTGGGTATTTATCCAAAGAACTTGAAAACACCAATGCGTAAAGATCCATGCACCCCTGCGTTCATTGCAGCGTTATTCACAATAGCCAAGACTTGGAAGCAACCTAAGTGCCCAACAAGGGACAAATGGATAAAGAAGCTGTGGTATATATACACAATGGAATACTACTCAGCCATAAGAAACGATGAAATCCAGCCATTTGTGACAACATGGATGGACATTGAGGGTATTATGCAAAGTGAAATAAGTCAGAGGGAGAAGGTCAAATACTATATGATTTCCTTCATTAAGTAGTAGATAATAACAACAATAAACAAACACATAGAGACAGAGATTGGATTGGTGGTTACCAGAGGGGACTGGGGGAGGGAGGAGGGCAAAAGGGATAATTCAGCATATATGTGTGGTGATGGGTTGTAATTGGTATTTGAGTGGTGAACATGATGTAATCTATGCAGAAATAGAAGTATAATGATGTACACCTGAAATTTATACAATGTTATAAACCAATGTTACTGCAATAAACAACAACAAAAAAAAGATTTAAACCAGAATAGATTCCCCATACACCTCAATATGTGAAAACTTATTATTCTTATTATTTTCATCACCATTAACTCAGGTGTTATCGAAATGGCTCTTTATGAATAATAAAAAACTCTCCTATCACTCAGGAAATTCCAAGGGCTTTAGAAGTTCCGTGCCAGGAACTGAGGAAAAAGACCCAATATAGCCCACCTTATAGCACAGGGGAGGAATGTGGAAGACCATTTTAACTAAAATCTACATATGCATACAATCTAACAAGTGCAAAGATAAATTATATAATTAGGTGGAAATATTTTAAATAATCCTGAAAAATTCACTCACTTTTCTTCAGTGCCACTGTAGTAAATTTTTAAAATAGATATTTTTCTTTGAGTATACTTAAAAACAAATGGTTCTTGAATGTCAGAGAATTGTATATAAACTCTTTTCTCTTTGTATATTTATTTTTCTCTCAGAATACTAATGTGAAAATTAACTTAAATCTCTAAAGACAGAAAAGTCAGCTAAATCTTGATCTTAGTTCTGTGTGTAATCAATGCATTACCATCCACTTGAACTAACTCTCACAGCCCCGTCTTCATATACAATGTAGAAATTCTGTCCATCAGCATTCCAGCTCATACTTTGAACCACTGATTTATTTCTTTATTATTGATCATCTCTTCATACTAAGAAGCTGTTTTCACAAATTAAAAAAAAATTACAAATCGAGGGCTGGCCCAGTGGCATAGTGGTTAAGTTCGGTGCACTCTGCTTTGGCAGCCCAGAGTTCGTGGGTTCAGATCCTGGATGCAGACATACACCACTCATCAAGCCATGCTGTGGTGGCAACCCACATACAAAATAGAGGAAGATTGGCACAGATGTTAGCTTAGGGCTAATCTTCCTCAAGCAAAAAGAGGAGGATTGGCAACAGGTATTAGTTCAGGGCCAGTTTTCCTCACCAAAAAAAGAAAAAAATTACAAATAAAAAAAAAAGTGCTCAGACTTCTACTCCTGAAAATAGGCAACAGACACCACTTGCTTGACATCCATCCAGCACCTTGTCAGGTCTCTATTTTCATGGCTGGGGGTTAGATCTTATAACAAGTGAGGGGTGAAAAAAATGAGAGTGCATTTTAGTATAACTTCTTTAATTTGTTTTTATTAATATTATTATGAAAAAAAAAAAGAGTCTCCAGGCAGTCACTAGAAAAGCTGCCTGTTTCAGTAAAGATCTTTCTCAGGAGAAAGCGCAGCCCTAGGTAAACACAGGGTTGTGAGATAGTGGTTTCATGAGAATCAGTGAGGTGGCCTAAAGGAGGAGGTGGTCCCTTCAAGACAGAGTGCAGTGTGTGTAAGGGAGACTGTATCCACATCATTCCCTGGGAATAACTGACCCTCCCTCCTCAAGATGTCACCTGGACCATTACAGGTGACCATCAAGTGCCTCAGTGTCCTAATATTTACCTGGCCTTCCAGGCTAAGAGAAGAAATTTGGTGAGGACAGAAATTCCCATAGAGTGTGAACCAAATGAGCAGCATTTTGTGGAAGGGATCAGTTTCTGGGGATGGTTAGGTTGATGTAATAATGAGCTAGGACTAGGAGTTTCTAATTTCCCTGTATGCAGATGTGACCACAGATATAAGGCTGTCAGGAGGGAAGTTTGTGAATACCATGGTTCTCAGTGTTATCAGCATGGGAGAGGCATTGGTCCTGAATTTCTGATGAGATCTTCAGTATGCTCATGTCCCTGAGATACCCAATGTCTCAATGTTTTTCATGATGAAATTACCTTATTTATTGATGTGTATTTTAATCCTCTAGTAATACAATGTCAGAAGTGAAGAAAACACAACAATTCAGAAGTAGAAAGTGAAAGACTTCATTTTTCCACCCCATCAATTATAGCAAATAACCCCTTGATTTAATCACAGTTAAGGGTTTGAGAAAATATGTTCCAAAATAAATTTTTTTTTACATGGTTGAATAAAATACAATTAATATTATGGAAATTTTTGTAAAATAATGAAATATAGGTTCTCCTTGACAATTCCTTGTTCCATACTAGTTTCCTAGTGCAACATAAATCCATCATCAGTGCAAAGCCATGTCTTTCCAGACCATTTTATATGCATTTTAAATGCAGAATAATACATATAGTAATAACATACAGTGTACTGCTATTTTTCAATAATATTTTACATAAACATTACATGGCACATATTATACCACCAATTGCTTTTACTAATCAAGACTACTTTGGGAGATATTTCCTAACGTTAAAGAGTATGAATGTACAAGAGTTTATCTATATTTTCTCATTTTAGACTTTAATGATTGGTTTTTATGTGTTGTCTAGAATGTACAATGATTCTAAAAAGATCACTGTACTTTCTGGATTTTGAATATGTGTGAGTATTATTGGGGTGGTTCTGAAAAGTGGGATTGATGGCTCATAGGTTGCAAGAGTTATATCTTATAACAAATTACCCCAAAACTAAGTAGCTGAAAACCACAAGCTTCTATTATCGCACTGTTTCTGATGGAGAAAAATCTGGGAACAGCTTTGCTAGGTCAGTCTATGCCAGGTCAATGTCTTTCATGGAGTGGCAGTCACAGCACCTACGAGGTCTGCACTCATCTGAAGGATTGGTTTCAAGCCTTCGGTTTTCTTCTCAGGACTAGCTTCACAGCAAACAATGAGCCTATCTATTTAGATTTTCGGAAATACAATGGAACAGATCAGAAAATCACTACATTATCAGATTAGGAAATAGAATGCTCATGGTCAAAAAGATATAAGGAGACGAAAGGATTCACCGAAATAATTATAAAATCTACATTTTCAATATCCAACAAACATACAGTCATCCATTAAATTTTTCTATTTACTCTTCCACTGTGATGTGCAGTGATTGCTAATAATTGAAATGTTCTCTGATTGAGTATTTTTTCTAAGTTAATTTACAGATGAGAAAAAATTACAAGGGTAAAAATCTATTTACTCGGTGAACAGTTTTCTCATTTAATGTTATATCTTGGATCACATTAGTAGATTCTCTTATTGGCATGTCTTGTATTCCTGAAATAAACCCTTCTCAGTAAAAATGAATATTTTAATTAAGAATTTCATATGTAAATTCATAAATTATATTGGTTTATTTTCAGATTTTTGGTATCAGGATATAACAGTCACATAAAATCTTTTTATAGATTTCTCTTTTTTTCTGTTTTGTAAAATAGATTTGAAAGAAGCCTACCTAAATTTTTAAAATATGGAGAAAGGAACTTAAAAAACAACCAGAAAGTTTTGTTAATGTTTCCAGTATTTAAATGTTATTTATGGTTTCCTGCTTTACAATTCTTTTAAATTCAGTTTTGATATTCTAGATTTTAGAGAAATCACCTTTTTATTTTTCTAGTTTATTAGTACAAGGTTGATTATATTTGTCTCAAGATGTTTTTCACATCTCTACACTGTGCTTTTTTCAGCCATTTATTCTCCGCCCCCCCCAAAGTCCCAGTAGATAGTTGTATGTCATAGCTGCATATCCTTCTAGTTGCTGTATGTGGGACGCAGCCTCAGCATGGCCGGAGAAGAGGTACGTCGGTGTCCACCTGGGATCCGAACCCTGGCCACCAGCAGCGGAGTGCGTGCACTTAACCGCTAAGCCACGGGGCCGGCCCTCAGCCATTTATTCTTAATATTAAGTGTGTCTGCAGAATTCAGGAGCCCTCAAGACCACCATCAGATTCAATAATTAACTAGAAGGACTCAAAGAACTCACTGAACGCTATTATACTCAGAGTTATGGTTTATTACAGTGAAAAGGTACAGATTAAAATCTGACAAGGGAAGAGATTCATGGAGCAGAGTCCAGGAGAGCTCCAAGCAAGAAGCTTCCCGTTTTCTTCTCCCAGTGTATTCATCATGGACAGTGCTAACTTCTCCCAGCAATGAGATTCTCCATTTGAGGTTTTGATTCTGTAAGTTTTATACTCTTGAATATTTCAAAGGAGCAATACTCCTCCACACACAAAACAATTCCATGAGCTTCACTCGCAGAATCCTCCTCCTTGGCTCCTCTATGAATGGTGAACACCTCCACAATAGACTCATTACCCCATGTTGGGAACCCCGAGTCCACTATGAAGCCTCTGTCTTCCCAACAGGCTAATTGGTAGTATTGCTTAATACAGAATGTTCTACCTTCTAAAATCCAAAAATCTAGTCTTCTTTTTTTTCTGACTCTCATATTCATCAGCTCTGAGTTGAATTCCTGTTAAAACCCCCTGACCTACTTCCTGTGCACACATTGCTTCAACCAGGTCATTCTGCCCATTTTTTACGTGAAAGTATTTTTTAAACATGCTACCCCCCAAAAGAAAACTATATCCAAATATATATATATAACTATATAAATATAAAACAAAATGTATATATTTGGATATAAACTATATTTATTTCAGGATTTGAGGTCAGAAGACAAAACATGGTCTTCAATAACTTGCAGTGCGTGATAAATATTTTATCTTCAGCTCCATCCAAGGCCATCTGCAGGAGAGTGACTATTTTTCCTTCTCATGTTCTTGATTGATCATCATACAGGCTTTCCCATTTTCCTAAACTCTTCTCACACTTCTCTGCCCAGTTAATTCCAGGTAAATTTTAATATATGGGGTTTAAAGTTACACATTCATAAACTTTCCATTATCTCCAAATTATTAAATACCCCATTTTTAATGGATTCTTAGACTCTAAGCTTCTCCTTAATGTGAAACATTTAATAATAAGGAAATTTAAAAAGCATTCCACATAATATTTAGTTTAGTGCCTGCTGTGCCTGCTACATTATGGATTCTGTGAAGGCTGAGACTCTCTCTGTTGTTCACACCCTCTCCATTATGTGACTGCTCATTCTGGTGCTTAAACGTCTGGAAGGAATGAGTTAATATATGTGTGCACATAGTGAAAATAAAAAAGAAAATAAAATTTACAGCTATCTAAACAGTTTAGGGAAGTGGGTGTTCCTTTTGCAGCAGGCAGAAAAGAGCCTGAGTCCTCTGGCATCATGAATCAAAAGAAAGGGGCTGACTGATGGGAAGCATAAGGCAAACATAGCAGTGATGTTTAGCAGCCACCAGCTAGGATGATCAGAAAGAGCCAAGCAAACCGAAAAGATGGAGGAGAGGGTGTAAAAAGATATAAAGGTGCTCACCAGAACAAGGGTGCTTTGCATGGCTCTGGTCTCAGGAGAGGATCTGGGGGAGATGTTGTTCCTGTGAATGTATTGGACTCGCTGCTTATGCCTGTAGAGGGTGAAAACCACGGAGATGCTGGCCCAGAGCATGAGCCCCAAACACACAACATCAGGAGCAGTTAAAACTGCTGCAAGGAGTGATTGTGTGCTTTTGTTAGTCCACATCCCATAACAGTATCCCAAATCTTTTTCCTTGGTGATGGTTTTGTTATTCCACTTACTGGTCACATAAAGAGGAAAAATGATATTTACCAGCATGTACAGGATCCAGCACAGGATAATGTAGGGACCAGTGCATTTGAGAACTTGGACTTTAAGCTCTCCCCACCTGGAGTTTCGAGGACTGATGGTGAAGGCCTGGACGACACTCAGGAGACAAGTGGTGCCAAGGGACACACCCCTGCCCACCCTGGGAACGTACAAAACAAGTTTGCATGCAAAATCATTGAGGGAAATCTCCAACCCAAAAGCTTCCATTGTCTGGGGAACTCCTTTAAAGGTGATGACTAAGGAGTTGGCTACAGTTAGGTGCCTGAGAATCAAGCCCGTGGACCTTACCCTGCATCCAGTGAAGTAACAGAAGATATAATGATAACAAAGAGAGCAATTCCCCCAGATCCCAAATACGGTTTGTGATAAGAACAAAACTCCTATCACCAAATCCCTGGTGGCCATTCTGCCATTTCCCTGTGATGATACATTCATAGTCAGAGGACCCTGCATAGAAACATGAGTTGTGTTTTATCTTAGCAACTGAAATCCAGTATTCTCCACTGACAATTAATTTCCACCCATAAGTTATTACTAACACATATTTTCCTTTCCCTAAGAGATTTGCTAGCTAAGATCTAAATATGCACACACAATGTTCTTCATGTTTTATTTATAACTTTAAAACAACTTTACAAGATAAGTTGTATAATTCCCCTTTTACAAGTGAGGAGACCTAGGCACAGAGAAGCTAAGTGATGTTTCTAAAATCACCTCCTAAGGGGCAGCTTCAGTAGTTGACAATGTGCTTAACCCCTCTGCTGTCACAGCCTCAGACTTCGTTATCCTTTTCCAATACTCCACATACATACGCATTTTTGTGTGTATATTTCATTCATTTTTAAGACAGATTATGCTTTCTTTTAAAATTGTGATTGTGGAAATTTACCATTTATGTCTGATTGCTTATTTCATAGGCAAATATCACCTGTAAATGTTCAGAGATCCAAATAGAATATAGATGCCCTGATTTTAGTATAATCCTAGAACAATAATCATCTGAGACAAAGTGAAGTTTATTGAATATACAGATGCTTCAGTGCTGGAATAAAAAGAAGAGACTCTTTTTCATCCTAATCATGAGGGAATGTATAATTGTAGAACTATGTGCAAAGTAATGGGACATGAAACACGAAGAGAAAATAAAACATTGGAGATAAGACCCTAAATTATTATTACTTATAGAACATATGACTACTTGCTTATTAATGAAGGATTATTAAATGAGACTCTACTATAATAATGTTAGAATTGTTAAAGACACCAAAACATATGTCAATTATGCAAAAATGAATATGGAGATATATGCACTAAGTTTAAATAGTAAGAAGATGAAAAGTAAGCCTGGGAATGACATTACAACTGTTTTTGAAACCAGAGAAAATATCACAAAATAATTTAATACTGAAAACTACTGAAGTCTCTGACTTTTTTTTTCTCCTATTAAAAAACCTAAAATCATGAAGTTATCTTTTCCTTGAATGTACTTTCTCTGACTTTTAGAGGGAAAATCGTCTTACCGTAATCAACAGACTATATGTTTTTGTCAACACACAATCGCTGCTTCCATTAAACATTACACACTAAACATTAAACACGCTATTACATTAAACATTTCCACACACTCAAAGTAAGCAAAAAAAAAATTGATATCCGCTATTTCTCCACACAACTAGATTATTCAATTAGCTCCATCCTACTTATTATCACAGGCATGGATTTATTTTAGAAGTTCCTCTACTAACCCTGGAAATGTTTCCTTGTTCCTTGCAGGGCAGATTGAATAGCTAGCAAATTAATTTCCAAATTACCATACTATAGGATTTTTTAAATGAAGATTTCATTGCAGAATCTATACATATTTCATTGTTGCATAGATTAAAAATCAATATCCACAATCCACACAGATTGCAATAAATTACATTAGGATCAGTCAGGATTGAAATAGGGTCTAGAGCCCCCAGTCAGTCTCCACAGTCTCAGCATGTGCCTCAAGAATTATCCTCCTGATGTGGAGAGAAGGGAACTCTCATACACTGCTGGTGGGAGTGCAAACTGGTGCAGCCACTATGGAAAACAGTATGGAGATTCCTCAAAAAATTAAGGATAGAACTACCATATGATCCAGCTATTCCACTGCTGAGTATTTATCCAAAGAACTTGAAAACACCAATGCGTAAAGATACATGCACCCCTGTGTTCATTGCAGCGTTATTCACAATAGCCAAGACTTGGAAGCAACCTAAGTGCCCATCAAGGGACGAATGGATAAAGATGTGGCATATATACACAATGGAATACTACTCAGCCATAAGAAATGATGAAATCCAGCCATTTGTGACAACATGGATGGACATTGAGGGTATTATGCAAAGTGAAATAAGTCAGAGGGAGAAGGTCAAATACCGTATGATTTCCTTCATTAAGTAGTAGATAATAACAACAATAAACAAACACATAGAGACAGAGATTGGATTGGTGGTTACCAGAGGGGAAGGGGGGAGGGAGGAGGGCGAAAGGGATAATTCGGCACATGTGTGTGGTGATGGGTTGTAATTAGTATTTGGGTGGTGAACATGATGTAATCTATGCATAAATAGAAGTATAATGATGTACACCTGAAATTTATACAATGTTATAAACCAATGTTACTGCAATAAACAAAAAATTAAATATATATATATATAACATGTAAAATAACTTTAAAAAAAAAAGAATTATCCTCCTTCCTGTGTGGCTTTGGCACTGGACCTGTTTCTACCCTAGAAGAACTGCTTTTCCAGACATAAGCACCTACCCAGTCTCCTGATAGGTCTCCTTCCCTTAAAGGATTTGCCTCACAGACTGAAATAGAAAATACTCACCCAATTCCTTCCTGCTATCAGGACTGTGGGCTCAGCGTGATGTTCACAACAGCCAAAGTGTATATGAGAAGGAAGCAAACAGATCCTGAGGTATATGTTTGTGATTTTGTGACCTCACCTCCCCTCAGAACTACAATTATCTTTTCACCTATAGCAGCAATGACAGTGCAGTCTTGGGGAGCTGAGAATATTTTTGAAAAACTTTGTCCCAGTTACCAATTATCAGAAACAATTACAAGTATCTAATGCACATCTATGAAGAGGCTGATGAGTTTAGGAGACGCTCTTTTCCGTGATCCCTGGGCGCAGACAGGGTCTCACAGGAGAGAGCAGGAAATCCTGAGGTTGGAGACTTGAGGGACTGGCTGTGTAGCATGCTTGCCTTGCTGAACTATTTGCCTCCCTGAGAAGTTCTTCTACCTAAAATCTAATTCTTTATCAATCTTCAGACTCCTGAGCTGTCCCATATTTTATGTTATGGGGAGAGAAATGGGATCACTCAAAATTCCTCAGAAGGATTTTCAATTTAGTAACAGTAATGGGAAGAACATGATGTCAGTAATTGATCATTGAAATCATTGGGTTAATTTGCATAACCCAAAGCAAATAATTAGAAAACCCTGATAGTATGAACACTTTCCAGGGAAATATACTTTACCAATATTGACCCCAGGAGAGATAGGAAGTCTAAACCGACCAATATCTATAGAAGGAAGGGAGAAGTTTGTAAAAGTAGCCTGCACAAATAAAATCACCAGTATTAGACGGTTTAACATGGAAATTCTACCAGTACTTTAAACATCAGATTAGTCCATGTACCTATCTAATTCAAGGGTATTGAAGAAGAAGTAAAACTTCCAAATAATTTAGGATATTAAATAGAACACAGATACCAAAACCTACAAAATTGTACCAAATAGAATACAATAGAAAAACCTCACATCTGCCTATAGATGCAAAGATGTAAAAGGAGTACTAGCAAATACATTGCAACAGCCCACTAAAAAACAGTAAATGATGACCAAGTGCACTTTATTCCTGGACTTTAAGAGTGATTGTAGTGACATAGTTCATCATATTTATAGAGATAAAGATAAAAATCCTGTGACAATGTTCGTAAATATAAAGACCTCTATTTGGCAGAATTCAACATGCATTGATGTTAAGTGAAAACACTTAAAAATTAGGAATTTGTGGGTCTTTTATAATCTGATGAAACAAAATCTTCATCTACTCATGGGGAAGCACTAGAGAAAGTCCTACTAAGGTCAGGAACAACACCAAGAAGCACAAGACTGCCCATTCTATTTATTTAACATTGCACTGGAAGTATAGCCAAGGCAATTTCAAGTGTCATAAAAATCGGAAATGAAGATATAAGATTCATTTTATTTGCAGATGATGTAATTATATACCTGGGACCACAAAAGAACTGAGGGAAACATCTACTACCAAATAATAATAGACCATGACATTAGCACAGAGAAAACAATAGTCTTCGTATGGACAAACAACAATCATTTACAAGTTATGACGGAAAGCAAGCTACAATTGCAAAGCAATAAAATAAAAATGAAGAACCTACAAATAAATCTGCCAATAACGACCAGGAGGTGGTTCTTCTGAGGGGATCTAAGGGGATGCATAAGCGTGTCCTTTAGAGTCTCTATTAGGAGACAATACTGGAGCTAAGACAAGATGAATGAGCTGGAGTCAGCCATGGAAAGAGGAAGCAGTTGGTCATTTCAAATACAGGACCAAGCTATCGCAAAGCCTTTGCAATGAGGAAGAACAAAGAGTGCTGGAAGAAGAGAAATATGTTCCGTGTGCCAGGAGTGTGTGTACATGGAAGGGAATTGTTATGGGAAGAAAATTGACAGGCAGTCATGGACCAGATTATAGAAAGCCACCTTGGTAAGACATCTGGATTTCAAACTAAGAGCAATCAAAGACCATGGGGGGGAATTAAGTAGGGAAGTGACAATATGAAGTTTATGTTTGTAAAAGGCTTCTCTATGACTGCAAAGTAAAGTAAGGCTTATGAAGGAAAGAGATTCATTGGGAAGCTGCTGAAAAAGACCAAGAAAAATATTGGGATGTTTGAACAAGGTTGATGACAGGGGGAAGTACATCCAAAGTAATTTCCTGATCTCTTGAACATGTAGGTGAGAGAAATGAAGTGCCAAGGATGATGAGTTTGGGATTAAATGATCTTATGGTGGCATTAATCCACATGAAGAAGCCCAGAGAAAGGAATCAAGATGAAGAAGGAATACAACGTTCCATCTTGGATATATTAAAGTATGAGACGCATCTTATCCCTCAAAGTAAAACCCTAATAATGTATCACTGAGTGGACAAAAAGAATGAGCATCTCTCCACAACAAACCTGTGGATAAGGACTCTCATTATCCCATTTTATAGGTGAAGATACTTCTACTTTTTCCTCATAGACTTCTGATTCACTACCTACCTATTTCATTTGCAAGCATGTATTAAGTGCTTATTATGTACTGAGACTTGTTTTAAGCTTTTTACAAATATTAACTCATTTAATCCTCGTAACAACTCAATGAGGTGGGTACTGTTACTGTCTGTCTCCATTCTACCAGTGAGGAATCTGAGGCCTTGAAGACATTAAGAAACTTGTCAAGGTCACATAATTAGTAAGTCACAGAGGTGGAAATCAAACCTCTGGATCCAGAATTCCATGCTCTTAGCCATACACTAGAATGTCTGTTCTCTGTCATCTCTCACCTGAAGAGACAGCCCCCACTGAACTTCTCAGTGTTTGTGGTGCCTGTATCACCAGCATATTCCTAATGGCCTTGGTGAAGAGCACATCCTCTGGAACATAATACTTTGGTGAGCTTTTTGCCCTTACACAATATAGCCACTCCAGTATGCCCACTTCCCACAGCATCTTTATTCATTCCTCTATTGTCCACCAAAGCAACTCAAACATTTATCCTTGACTGAAAATTGGCCATTGTTTCTTCCTGGATTCTAAGAGGTACTCCAGAAGCAAATTTGGCCCAGCTTCTGGGGTCTCTGCTAAACTGTCAAATCCAAGGTACTGAGAAGCCAAATAAACAAGATTTTGCTTATCCAGCCTTACTTTCCCGAACTCTTGATCAAACACCCATAAATCGAATCCCAAGAGTACTCCCCTGGCTCCTGCTGGTACATTCTGGCTACTTCTTATAATTCTCCATGTGTACAGTGTCTTTCCTTCCTTATCAGTCCTAGCATGTCCAGAGCCAAGACATACTGAGATTTAGCACAAGTTATGGGTCTAACATCCAGAAGAGAAAGTGGGAGAAGCTCCCAAGGGGACCATTGTTGCATTGTAAGAGAAGAGTCTTCTGCAGCATCTGCCAACACAGCAGTGGAGCTAGCTCTTACTAGGAAAGAGTGGGCCACCTCTACACACCCAGAAGGTCCCTGGGATATTGTAGAGTCAACATCTGCAGGGGCTTCCATCCAGAAGTCCCTATCCCAGTTTTCAGGATCTCAAGCTTTTCTTCCCAGGGCCCTGATCTTAGCATAACAGACTTGCCATGGTGGAGCATCCAAACATCTCTAGAACTCTACAACACTAACAGTTATGTCTAAACCCTGCCATTGGATTGGGTCTTCTCTTCCACTACAGACAATGAGGGCCTCTTTATATGCTATCGTCAAGACTCTCTGGCTCTCACTTTTAGCCATTAGCCACTTGCTGTTGGTTTTTAGTCCCTCTTTTTCCTTATGCAGAAACTCAATAAAACTTAGTAACCAGCCAACTCTGCTGTCTTTGTAGGTATTTTCTCCCCATATTTTTCAAATATCTGCATCATTGCACCTGCCATAGCATCCCCCTCCACTGGGAAATTTTCCCTGGTCACCACTAGTGAAATCCTTAGAAATTAACTACCTCTGTGCACCACCCACCAATGAGAACAGCCTCCTCCTTGCCTGTCAGGCAGTAGGTAAGCCAGTCTCAAATCTCCAGCTGTCCGTCTAATTTCTCAGTTCACTCTCAAGTACTCTTGTTAAGATAGTCTTCAGAGAAGTAGATGCCAAGATGGGATTAAATAGCCAAGGCTTTCATCAGGGGAAATGACTGAGTGAAAGGAAGTAGGGAAGGGCCTAGACAAGGGACAGGGAGTCATCAGAAGGTGATGCAAGTCTGAGCCCAAGGGAAAGCCAGTGAAGGTATGACACAATTGTCTTAGACTCTGTGCAGCCTAAGCAAGCTTCCACAAAGCCATTAGGGAGTTCTTGAGCATAAGTCAGCTGCCAAAAACTTAAAACATGGGACAGCGAAAGGATTATCAGAATAATCAGGTTTGCATACATATTTGATTAGATTCATTGGGAAATTGGACATAGAAGGATGTCTGTTCTTTTCTGTAATCAGCAATACTACAAACACATTTGTCTTGGAATTTCGTGTGCATATTGCAAAATTTAAAAGTTATAAAATAGGGCCGGCCCCGTGGCTTAGCAGTTAAGTGCACACTCTCCGCTGCTGGCGGCCAGGGTTCGGATTCTGGGCGCGCACCGATGCACCGCTTCTCTGGCCATGCTGAGGCCGCATCCCACATACAGCAACTAGAAGGAGGTGCAACTATGACATACAACTATCTACTGGGGCTTTGGGGGAAAAATAAATAAATAAATAAATAAAATTTAAAAATAAATAAATAAATAAAAGTTATAAAATAAACATTAAGTGGCCCTCCCTTGTGTTCCAGACATACACTGGTGAGGTTTCAGGAGTCAGAAATGACCCAGAGAATGGAGACTTCAAAGTCAAGTGACTCATTTGCATTCTGTCCTGTTCTCACTTCTCCACTGCAAACGCTGTTTCCCTTCTCTGCTCTCTTCCTCTCCTGCTGCTCCATTTGAATTCCAGGACTTTCCCTCTCACACAACATGTCCCCACTCTGCTCATCCCAGTGGCCTTCTCCAAGATTCTTATCACCTTTCTAGGATAGCAACACCCTTCCTGGTCTCTTCTTGCCCTTTGGACTGAGTCTAGGTGGCACACGCATAAATTCACAAGCCCTCCTGGGTTCTTGCACTGCAGAGGTCCATGCTGTCTCTCTAACTTCTGAATGGCCATTGACTTTGTGAGGTTAATCTCTCCATGCTGCCTTCACTTGGAAATACCAAGGATAAACACCAGATATGTGGTATCTGACTGGTCTTCAGAGTCTGCCTGAAAGTCTAGTACAACATATTCCTCCACTGGAGTGAACAAGAGTTCTTAGCAGGTGAGTGATTAGGCAAAAAATTTGTTTGGGATCTATTACAGTTCTAGACCAATTTAATCATTACGTTTGTCGTGTGTGTGTGTGTGTGTGTGTATGTGTAAACAATAAATGTCCTCTTGCCTTCTAACTATAAATTACTTGGCTGCAATTTTGCCCTCTCTGTCCAAATATTAATTTTTTCCCCAAGTATTTCTGGGTTACGTGTGCCATGTTCTGCCTCCTAAAGCCATGACTCTCAAAGTCAACTTATCAATCACACATATAGGCCATTTGTAGACATCCTGCACAATAGGGGGAGTAGCGATTGTCTGATGGGAAAGATGGTATAGGATAGAACATTGGAGATCACCCTCATAGATGTGCAAGGCCTTGAATTAGTCTATAAAAGATCAACAAGAGTAAATGGAAGGAAGATTTATAGACATTTATCCTATAATTAATATGAATATCGGGCCGGTCCGGTGGCGCAAGCGGTTAGGTGCGCGCGCTCTGCTGTGGCGGCCTGGGGTTCGCCGGTTCAGATCCCAGGCGCACACCAACGCACCGCTTGTTAAGACATGCTGTGGCGGCGTTCCATATAAAGTGGAGGAAGATGGGCATGGATGTTAGCCCAGGGCCAGTCTTCCTTGGCAAAAAGAGGAGGATTGGCAGATGTTAGCTCAAGGCCGATCTTCCAAACAAAAAAAATATATATTTATGAATAAAATTTAGCAAATAGGATATTCATCATATCACTTACAATAAAAATGGAATATCTGAAAATAAGGATTGATTAAATATATTATTACACACATGAGAAATGAGATAAAATTCGTGAGCCTACAAATAAACTTCAAACGAAAAGGTAATTTATACAAACAAAAATTAAAAGCATAAAAGTTCTAGAAGAAAACACAGGAACTTATTTCCATATTTGAGAGAAGAAAGTCTTTTTAGGAATGATACAAAATATAAGCATTAATTAATAATGGAGTGATAAATTTGAATCCAACAATATTTTTAAATGGTTAATGAGATGGACAAATTAAATTTAAAAGACAAAGGAAAAACTGGGAAAAAATTGCATTTACAATCACAGAGAAAAGCTAATTTCTTGAAAATATTAAAAAATGCAACAGGTCAAAGAGAAAATTAACCTAATAAAAGTGGGTAAATTTTATGAAACGGAATATAATCTCATACAAATGTATGAAAAGATGCTCAATCATAGTCACAAATAGGAAAATGCAATTTAAAACAAATTTACATATGTTTATCTTTCAAATATTTTCAAACTATTGGATTATTTCTCATTGAGGGTATATTCATTAGGGAGAGAATACTCAGAGATGTTTAAGCCATCACTGTTACATCTAATTACGTGAAATGTCAAAAATTAGTAAGCTGGCCCTGCAATGGGATTTTTTCTGGGCAATAAAATTGTGAAAAGAAATCAAGTTTTCTGAAAGACAGCAATTTGGAAGGAAGAAAAATCAAGTCACCAAGCCTACAGCTTTTGGAAAGAATCTGGTTTCCCTCCTCTTTCCTTCCTTCCCTCCTCCCAGAATGTGGATACTCTTCTGGGAATCCTAAAAAGACACTCCTGGTTGTGAAGAACATAGTCACGAGAAACTAAGCCTGGCAAGGTCTCAAACACATGACCCTCTCCTCTGTCTTCATATCCTCTCACTCGGTAGCTGGTATTAACTCACACCACAATTGGAGGGAGTCCCTGCAGACACCCACTTACATGGAGGCAGGAAGATGGGCTCCCCTACCCCAGCACTCAGAATTCCCTATTCTCTGAATTGCCCTTTGGAGCCTACAGCTCCCAATGTAGACATCAACAACCATGATAAAACAAGCTTTCACATTTCTATACCGACCATACATGACCCTAGACTGAGAGGGATGTCCTATGGCTTCCTACAGACCAAAGACTGTACTCAAGAGAATTTCAGAAGAAACAAGCTAAGTCCATGACTTAATCTCCTTCAAATCCTAAGTGCTATTTCTCAAATGGGCATCACTTTAGAATTACCTAGGAGTTTAAAAAATTAACAGAGATTCTGATGGAATTGCTCTATGCGGCTGGCATCAGGGTTTTTGAGACACACTGTCCTAGATGACAATATTGAAAATCCTATGGACTTCAGTGCCTGTCAAGTTCCAATGTGTCTTCTGATATTTTGTCTGGAGTTCCTATGGACATTGAACTTTTAAAAGTATTAGGATGTGGCTTTATAAGAAAATGTAGGGTCGTCCCCGTGGCTTAGCGGTTAAGTGCACGCGCTCCGCTGCTGGCAGCCCGGGTTCAGATCCCGGGTGCGCATCGCTTCTCTGGCCATGCTGGGGCCGCGTCCCACAGACAGCAACTGGAAGGATGTGCAGCTATGACATACAACTATCTACTGGGGCTTTGGGGGGAAAAATAAATAAATAAAATCTTTAAAAAAAAAAGAAAATGTAAAATTGGGGCCATTTCTCTATTAATATGAATTATACTCTCCATTCTCATGCCTTGATATTTATACAACATGCTTTCTTTTAATTGTTTGGGTAGAGTTAATCATTTTAAAAACATTGAATATGCCAATATCTCACCAGATTGTAAGAAAAATATGTTTTAGGGTTGGCTCCATGGTGTGGTGGTTAAGTTTGGTGTGCACCACTTTGGAGACCCAGGTTCCCAGGTTTGGATCCTGGGCACAGACCCACACCACTTTGTAAGCCATGCTGTAGTGGCAACCCACATACAAAATAGAGGAAGACTGGCCACAGATGTTAGCTCAGGGCAAATCTCCCTCAGCAAAAAAGAGGAAGATTGGCAACGGATGTTAGCTCAGCCTGAATCTTCCTTGGGAAAAAAAAAAAAGTCAGAAAGAAAGAAAAACGTGTTTTAAAGCAATGGATTGGTAACCTAAATTATCAGATTCCCCTCCACCCACCTGCCCAGGCCCTTGTCCCATGAAAGTCCCTGGACCTGAGCCCAGGATTGCTTCTCTGCTTTCCAGGTGCCCAGGGAATGGAAATCGAAATTATATCCCAATGGAAGTTGGTATAAAATTGCACATTCCGCACAGTTTTTCATTTCACCTTCCAAATTCCATCCCCTACACAGACGACTTCAGTCCTTGATTAATCAAATGAGCCGTTCGAGCTGTCCGGGCTGTAGATATTCCCGGGTCAAACCACTGCCCTACATCAACCCCCATGGAGGTCCCAGCGTCCCCGTTCATCTCACTCACTCACAGGACACGTGTCTCCACCCGCTACCGAAAACAGCTTTTCGCTTAAAACTGCTTTCGGTTTATTTAGAGGAAAACATCTCACCTTCCAATATAAGTGTCCCACACCACTCTAAACTTTTACCTTAAATTGTCTGAAACATTTACTTAAAATAGGCAGGAAGCACCTCCTCTCCACATTACACTAACTAAATTCAAACGGATCCAAACCCAGACGTTCGAGTTCTGTCGCACGGATCTTAAAATACCCGGGGGGCGGGGCGGAGGGTAGGCTCAGGCCCCGCCCCTTTCCAGGCCCCGTCCCTACATCCTCCTACCAGGATCCCACCACGCACCCTGCCCGGCCCCGCCCCTCGCCGACCAAAGCCCCGCCCAGGCCCCGCCCCCTGCTCCTCCCATTACAGCCATCTGCGCAGTTTCCGGCAGACCCGGAAGCGGATCCAGAGGAGCGGAGGTCACGCTCTCCTGCTGGAGATTCATTTCTGCTTCAAGCTTGGACTTGGGGGCGCAGTCCTCAGACCGCCACAGCTCGGGTTTGGGGGTCGCTACGCACGTTAAAACCCCCGCACCCGCCCGTCGGTCCCGTGGTGAGCCCTGGTGTCCGAGTCCTGGGATCCGCGTCCGTTATTGCTTAAAATGGCTCCAAGGCCGATCCCGGCTCCCTTTCTGCCTTCCGGCCGTGTGGACACCGCCTGCCTCGTCGTTTTCCTGCTTAAAACCCTTCCCTGACCCTCCTCGCCCACCCGTATGCCGTAAAGGCCTCACTCGGTACGTGGGTTCTCGCCCTTCGTCCTCGCCCCCTTAGCGGGTGTCTGCTCCTGGGAGCAGCGCCCGACGTGTCTGTCCACGTGCAGCCCGGAATCCCGCGTCCTCTCGCTGGTCCTGGGATTCTGCAGACCTCACCCTGTCCTGAGACAGCACCACCCCCCCATCATCGCGTTCTCCTCAGGCGGGATCTCTCTTTCCGCTGGCCTCCCCTTCGCCTTCACTATCCCGGGGAGTCCCCCCTCTGGGCAGGGTGACAGTCTCCTGTTCTGTGAATCCTCGTGTTTCTTCCGCCCCAAGGGTCATCCCATGACGGTGCTAGTCGTAGTGTATTTGCAGTCCCAAAGCCCCAGTGGAAAGTGTTCTTCCCATGTGGCATCTTTATTCCGTTCTTGTATTCTCAAATTTGATTTAAATGTGATCCCAAATGTGTTTTCTTTTTAACTTCTAAATTACTTTTCCTTTTAAATATATTGATCAGATTGAGATGAGATCTCAATGCTTTTCTAATCATTATATGTTGAAAATATTCTTCAATGTCTGGTAAATAATTTTACACTATTTCATTGTGCATTTGATAAGTGTATTAGTTTCCTAGGGGTGCTGTAACAAAGTACTGCAAATTGAGTGGCTTAAAAGAACAGAAATTTATTGACTCAGTTCTGAAGGCTAGAAGTCTAATGAAATCAAGGTGTCAGCAGGGCTATGTTCCCTCTGAAACCCACAGGGGAGAATCCTTCCTTGCCTCTTCTAGCTTCTGGTGTTTGTCAGGGATCTTTGAGGTGCCTTGGCTTCTAGGTGCATCACTCCAATCCTCCCTCTTCACAAGGTGTTCTCCAGATGTGTATCTTTTTCTGTGGTGTTCTTTTTATAAGGACACCAGTCATGTTGAATTAGAGGCCCGCTCTACTCCAGTATAACCTCGTCTTGACTAATTATATCAGCAATGACTCTATTTTCAAAAGAACACACTCTGAGTTACTGGGAGTTAGGACTTCAACATATTTTCTTTGGAGGGGGGCATAATTCAACTTATAATAGTAAGGATATTGATTATCTTTTATATTGACAGTCAAAAACTAGTTTAACCAGGTCACCTAATATTCAACAGCTTCATTTCTTCCCTCATGTTGTCTGTTAAATATCAATAATGATGTGGTTCAGTCTTTAATCATGTCTTTGTTATGTCCTTCAGTAAAGTTTTATGGCTTCTTCACACAAGTCTGGAAATGCCTTGTAAGAAGAGTTCACAGTATATTTGCTACTGGGGATGCAGGCTGTTTGTCTTTTTGTTTGTTTGTGTTGTTTTTTAATTCCTGCTACTAAAGAAGAAAGATTGATGTCAGTATATTGAGGATTTGCCCTATGTTCTCAATTCTCTTATTAGTCCTAACAGTGAAAATAAATCCTCTGCTGTTTCAGGTCATTTGTGAACAACAGTTCTAGCTATTTGGTTCTCTCTTCTTGTTTTCTCCTCTTCCGTTTTCTCTGGGTCCTGTGCCCAGGCGTCCTGTGCAGAGCCCTGACCCGGCCCCTAGTCTCAGCCTCACTTCCATGGAAATGCTCCCAGTGTTTACTGCTGATCATAATGTTTGCTGAAACTTTTTTGCTTAAAAACATTGACCTTAAAAATAAAACTACCAGCCAAATGGGTTTATTTGGGAATAGCAGAGAATTGCAATTCAGGACAAGCATGCTATAGCAAAAACTATAGGCAAGTCCAGCAAAGAAAGTCCAGCAAACGTTCCTTTATAGAGAAATGGAGGAAGCTGAGAGGGGGTGCTTTGAAGGGAAGTCCATTGGAGGAAAGTGAGAGTTCAAAGTGGTGATGGCTTCTCATTTGCTAAGTTGCAACAGTTCGCATTGGCTGGGCTTGTTGCTGGGCAAGAAATCTTCCTTTCTCCTGCTAGGGTAGTAAAGCAGAGACACTTTCCTGCTGGGAATGCAAGGTAGTCTCTTTCTGTTGGGGTCTATAACTGGTGTGTAATTGACATGGAGTGGTAGTGCGTGAGAGCGCCCCCGTCTGGCCTCTTGACTCCATTTTAAATGAGGTTTCCTTTATTCAGTTTCACAAAAAGAATTTTTTAAATTTCGTATTTGGCATGATTTGATTATCAAATGTCTTATTCAAGGATCCACAGTGCTCAAATGTATTTTCTGTTTAAATCTGTTATTTTAATGTATAACCTCAATGTTCTAATATTGAGTCTTTTTTTTATAATTTTTTGTTTTTCCCCAAAAGCCCCAGTAGATAGTTGTATGTCATAGCTACACATCCTTCTAGTTGCTGTATGTGGGACGCGGCCTCAGCATGGCAGGAGAAGCAGTGCGTCGGTGCGCGCCCAGGATCCGAACCCGGGCCACCAGCAGTGGAGCGCACGCGCTTAACCGCTAAGCCACGGGGCCAGCCCTGAATCTTTTTTAAATTAACAAAAATAAATTGAATTTGGCGAATATTAATTGCTAGCTGGCTAAATTTAAGTGACTACGGTCATATTTATATTTTTACATTATGTCTTTAATGGAAATGCAAGTTAATGTTTTCTTTTTTTTTCATTTTGTTCATTTTTTAAATTATTTCATTGAGGTCATTGACTTATAACATTGTATAATTTCAGGATACACTGTTATATATTAGTTTCTGTATAGACTGCATCGTGTTCACCACTAATAGTCTAGTTTGTTGGGTTTTTTTAAGTTTTGATTTTGATGAGACCAATTTAATGATTTTTTTCTTTTATAGTTTTTTTTTTTTCTGGTGAGAAAGATTGGCCCTGAGCTAACATCGGTGCCCATCTTCCTCTATTTTGTATGAGAGATGCTGCCACAGCATGGTTTGATGAGTGGTGCATGGGTTTGTGCCTGGGACCCAAACCCAGGAACCCCAGGCTGCCGAAGCGGAGTGCAAGAATTTAACCACTATGCCACTGGGCCAGCCCCCAATAGTCTAGTTTTTATCTGTCACCCATCATATGTGTCCCCTTACCCCTTTCACCCTCCTCCCACCCCCTTCCCCTCTGGTAACCACTAATCTATTCTCTTTGTCCAAGTGTTTGTTTATCTTCCACGTACGAGTGAAATCATTCGGTCTTTGTCTTTCTCTTGTCTGGCTTATTTCACTTAACATAATACCCTCAAGTTCCATCCAATTCATTTTATTCATCATTTTTTTTAGTATCCTAATAGAATAATTGAACAAACTTATTTTTCTTCTTTGGAAGAGTTTATATCACTTTGGAACTATATCTGGCTTAAAATTAATCAGACTTTGTTAGGATTTAGAGACCTCCAATGCCCTTTAATTTGTATATTAAAATTGGTTATTCAGATTGTTTATTTTTCAGTCAATATTTGTAACATAATCTCCTAGAAAATAATACATTTCCTTTAAATATATAGATGTTTTATAAATGGAAGGTGCTGTACTACCTTACATTCTGAGCAGAAATATATAAGGGTTCCAGTTTCTCCACAGCTGGCGTAACAATATTTTCACTCTTTTGTGTAGTAGCCATTATAGCAGGTGTAATATTTCGTTATAGTCTTGATTTGCATTTTCCTAATGCCTAATGATGTTGAGCATATTCTCATTTGCTTATGAGCCATTCATATATCTTCTTTGGTGAAATGTCTATTCAAATCTTTTTCCCATTTGTTTTTTAGTTAAGTTGGTTTCTTAATGAGTTGTAAACAATCTTTGCATATTGTTCATCTGGAAATGTCTTATTTTACCCTCATGGGTTTTTTTTATTTTTTTATTGATGTCATAATAGTTTATAACATTTTGAAATTTCACTTGTACATTATTGTTTGCCAGTCACCATATAAATGTGCCCCTTCACCCTTTGTGCCCACCTCCCAACCCTCTTCCCCCTGCTAACCACCAAACTGTCCATGTGTTAGTTTATCTTCCACATATGAGTAAAATCATACAGTGTTTGTCTTTCTCTGTCTTTGCCCTCATTTTTTAACGATAGTTTTGCTAGATATAGCCTTCTTTGATTTTTCATTCTTTCAGCACTCTGAATATTTTATTTCACTGCCTTCTTTTGTTTACTGTTTCTGATGAAGTGCCAGGCATTAATCACATTGTTGTTCCCCTCTATGTGATGAGTCATTTCTCTCTCGCTGCTTTCAAGATATTCTCTTTGGGGCCAGCCCCGTGGCGTAGCAGTTAAGTGCTCGAGCTCCGCTGCTGGCAGCCCGGGTTCAGATCCTGGGCGAGCACAGACACACCACTTGTCAGGCCATGCTGTGGTGGCATCCCATATAAAGTGGAGTAAGATGGGCACGGATGTTAGCTCAGGGCCCGTCTTCCTCAGCAAAAAGAGGAGGATTGGCATGGATGTTAGCTCAGGGCTGATCTTCCTCACAAAAAAAAAAGAAAAAGATTTTCTCTGCGGCTTTGGCTTTCAGCACTTTAACCATGATGTGTCTCTTATGACTTCATTTTGAGTTACAGTTAGAAAGGAGTCTTTATATCATGGATAACACATTTTATCAAGTTTATGAGTTATTTTTTTACATTTACATCACTGATCAAACATATAGTTTGAGGTATCAAATGAATTTGATCTTTTTCCAAATAACTTCCCTATCATCCCAACACCATTTTTAAATAGTTCATCACTGACAAAGAAACAATGCAGTGTCTTGACTTCACACACTTAATAGGAGCCATTCTAAGGACAAAAGGAATTACAAAGAGCATTTCAGATTTCCTTCAGTTATATACCATGTATAGTACTATCACCAATGTTATTTTGAAAATATTTCCTGTATATTATAGGCAACAGGAAATAATTATGTTAATAAAGTTAGGATTCGGTAAATTGATAGAAAAATGCTATAAGGTTAAAATTGATTTGAAAATAAGAATAGGAACACAAGCATGCTTTTCCTACTTCTGTCCACTGAAAATGCCTAAAAGCAGTGTCAGCCCAACAGTACCCAGATTGTGTTCTCTAATGTCATTTCCAAACAAAAGGAACCAGAGCTTTTTGAAGAAGTGGCTGGTCTTGTATCTGGAATAGAGAAAGAATAACGGGAGCCTGGGAGAGCTGGCTGGGTCCCAAAGCATGGATATTTTCAATAACTAATGGAATCAACTCAAAAGAAAACAGAAAGTTCTGTGAAGAGGATACGATTGCTGTGATTGTGAACATTTAGACCAATATAAGGAATATTAATTTCTGTAATTTGAAACACACTGATGCAATTAAAATCCATGGCTTCATAATAATCTTTTTTTAAAAGGCTAAAATTAATAAATTTATCAACATTCCAGGTAATTTTTAAAACAACTGATTAGTTTAGAAAGTATTAAAGAGGCAAACATCCTGTCTTTACAATGAGATCAATATTAGATGTAACCACAGAGTCTCACCTTATAAAGGAAAGCCTTACTTTATAGAAATATTCCAGGTAATAGATATAGAATTAATGTCAGAATTAGAAAAACAACATTTTTTAAAAAAGTAAGTGTAATAATGATCTAAGGGAAAAGTCTCACTTACTCTTAAAAAACCAACCACTTAATAACGAGTAACAACACAGATTACTCTTTAGCCACCCTCAAAGAAGGGTCGGAAATGCATAGTGGGAGCACGTTGGGACTCTCGTGTTTTGGTGATTCCTTAACTCTGAACTACATTTCCCAGAAGTCTGTGAGGCACAGCTCCATTAGGGCCGTGTACAGTGGTATGCTGGAGAATGGAGACGCCGAGCTTCCAGCTCCGCGGATTCCCGGGCTTCTGGACTACATTTCCCAGAGGCCTCCGAGGTGCGGCCCGCTTAGGAGCGCGCCGAGTTGCATGCTGGGAGACGCGCTTGCTGCGCCAAGGATTTTTTGGGCTCTGATTTTCCCGGGACGCAGTTGCGGGTTAACTTCACCTGTTGCGCCAGGTCTGGACGCAGTGCTTGGTCGTTGGGCCCCGGGCGGTGAGTTGTTAGCATCCCAAGAGGAGACCAGCGCGGAATGCGGCGGTGGATGGCGATGACGGAGACGCCCGGGGCGAGGAGGCCCCGGAATGGAGCCTCGGCCTGTGGCTGCGGAGATAAGTGCGAGTGTGTGTGAGAGTGTGTGTGTGTGTGTGTGTGTGTGTGTGTGTGTGTCAGGGACGGGGGCCGGGCCATGTCCCGGGAGCAGATTGCGTGGGAGCGTCGGTGAGGGTGACGGGGACAGGCCTGTCCCCGTGGCTGTGACGCACTTGCGCGTGAGTGTGTGTGGGGGTGGCGCAGCCGGGCCGGTCCCCGTGGCGGTGACACGCGTGCGTGGGGGCGTCTGTCGGTGACGCGGCTGTGGCTCCGCGACTCCGCTCTGTGTGAGTTACACGCGCGTGGGCGCTGCGGGGGTGACAGAGCGGGTACCGTGTGACGTGGGCGTCGGTGGGTGTGACAGGGCCCAGGTGTGTCTCCTAACGGTGTGTGCGATTGTTCGGCCGTGACTGGTGGGGGGTTGTGATTGGGTGTGTGGCCCTGGACTGAGTGAGCACGGTCGTGTGTGGCAGTGTGTAGCTCTGATGTCCCTGCTGCTCCCTCTACCTTCACCTTCCAGCCGTGTACCTGCCTAGGCGCAATCACCCCCAAGGGAAGTCAGCCTGAACCCTGTAATGAAAATGACCAACAAAAAGGGTACAGACGTAATCTTGAGATGGCAGGTTTACAGCCAGAAGTGCTCTCCATGCAGGCTGCCTGAATGACAGAAGGGAAAGGCCTCAGGAATAAGATTCCTTTTTTTGGAGGGGAGAGGTCCCTGACTTGAGAGGTAGGGTAGGGGACAGCTATGGATTTCAGAACCCCAATTACTAGAGTCTAGTCCTCAGGAATTTCTGAAATACTCAGATCCCAGTTCCCCCTTATTTCTGGTTGATTTTACATGTGATTTGGGGACAGGTGTGACCTTGGAGGGTATTTTCTGATATAGTCTGTGCTCCAGCAAGGCCCTGGTGTCTCATTCTATCCTCTTTCCCCCAGGCCTCCAGAAAAAGCATCCTGAGGAGGAAGAAGAATTGTTACACGTCTTAAAATCAAGGTTCAGATGAGTTGCCTTTTTGTTCAATAAATGATTTATGTGTATAGAACTTAAGAATATTTGCTTTACTTGGCCCAAAATGTTTTCCCTAATAGTGAATTATCTCAGTAATTCCTTCCCAAGAGGTGTGACGGGCCGTGCAGGTGAATTCCCCAGTGTACTCCGCATTGACTGACCCTCTGCAGTGAGTATTCAGTTATTCATTCGGCAAGTTGTTCACATCCTCCTATGTACCCTCCTTTTCTAAGAAACTGATGATATAGAAGAGTGCTGCTGGGAGGTTAATGTTTGCCCATTATTTGAGAGTGTGATTTGGTAAGGAGGATATTAGGGTTTTTTTTTGTTTCTTTTTCTGTTTTTCTTTTTGGTTGAGGTTATATTGGCTTATAACATTGTGTAAATTTCACGTGTACATTATTATATATCAGTTTCTGTATAGATTGCCTCTTGTCCACCAGCAATAGTCTAGTATTTATATCTCACCATATATATGTGCCCTTTTATCCCTTTTGCCCTCCCGCTACCCCCTCCTCCTCTGGTAGCCACTAATCTGTTCTTATCCATGTGTTTGTTTATCCTCCACATACGAGTGAAATCATACGGTATTTGTCTTTCTCTGTCTGACTTATTTCGGTTAGCATAGTACAGGAAGATATTAGTTTTTAGATGGAATCAAACACTAGATATCTTTGGTCTTTTCCATAGGTCTAACTTTCAGAGCACAGTAAGAAAGGAGGTTTGATTGTTTTAGTCGGTAAATGACAAAGTTATTAGCTTTGTGAGGCTTTTAAGAGTGGGGTTTGAGCGAAGTTCTTTGTCATCAAAGGCAGGGGTGTTTTTTCAGTAATCAATAAATAAAAATTTGTTGTATTACCTAGGTCTTGTTTGAGGTCTGACGGTTGGATTGTTTCAGTTGCATCTTTGAACTGTGAGAAGCAGTATTGTTTGATATCGAGTGTGAGTTCTGGACCTAGAGAAGGCTTTGGCACACTTTCTCTGAAAAAGGTCGTGTATTAAATATTTTATGCACTCTCAGCTACATATGTGCATATTTTTGTTCTGTTTTAATAGATTTTATTTTTTAGCACAGTTTTATTTTATTTATTTATTTATTTTTTTTTTTTTGGTTAGGAAGTTTGTCACTGAGCTTACATCTCTGCCAGTTTTCCTCTATCTTGTATGTGAGCCGCCTCAGCATGGCTCAGTGATTGGTATGTAGGTCCACACCAGGGATCCAAACCTGCAGACCCTGGGCCGCCGAAGCAGAACATGCAAACTTAACCACTACGCCACCAGGCTGGCATGGTTTTACATTTACAGAAAAGTTGCAAAGATAGTACAGAAAATTCCCAGATATCCTGCACCCAGTTTCCCTGTTATTAACAACTTACGTTAGTATGGGATATTAGTTACAATTAATGAGCCAATTTGATACATTATCTTTAACTAAAGTCCATGCTTGATTCAGATTTCCTTAGTTTTTGCCTAACTTCTTCCTTTGTTTCAGGAGCCCATCCAGGATACCACATTACATTCCGTTGTCATGTCTCCTTAAGCCCTTCTTGGCTGTGACAGTTTCTCAGACTTCCCTTGTTTTTGATGACCTTGGCAGTTTTAAGAGGTACTGGTCAGGTATTTTGTAGGATGCACCTCTTTTGGAATCTGATGTTTTTCTCCCATTTAGACTGGGTTTCGGGGCTTGGGGATGGAAGATTACAGAGGTAAATCACCACTTTCATCACATCATGGCAAGGGTACCTGCTGTCAACATGATTTATGATTGTGGAGGTTGAACTTGATCATCTGGCTGAGGTAGAGTTTGTCACTTTTCTCCACTGTACAGTTACTCCTTTTTTTCAAAGACTGTATCACCCTGAGTGACAGACACGTATTTTGGAACCCCGATTACTAGAGCCTAGTCACTCTGACCCTGCTTCTGTCATCACATTTTTCTGTCTCTTCTCACCTCCCTCATCAGCTTTTAAGGACTCATGATTACATTGGGCCCACCTGGATAATTCTAGATAATCTCCCTGTCTTAAGGTCAGCTGATTAACGACTTGAAGTCTATTTGCAACCTAACTCCCCTTTGCTATGTAATGTAACACATTCACAGGTTCCAAGATGAGGACATAGACATCTTTGGGAGACAGTTGTTCTGCCGACCACAGGCCTATCCATTCAGAGTTCCCTTAATGACAGCAATATACTCGCTTCCCCTTAACTGTGATCCTTTTCTTTGTTAATTTTTTTTTTAATTTGGGACTGTCTTAAGTTATATTTCTTATAATGGGATTAATGCAGGCCTGCTGCAAAAAATTCAGTCCCCTAAGGAGCTCATAAAGAAGAAACTCAAAATTCCCCATAACTGTACCATCCAGGTGTGTATTTTTCCAGCCCTCCCCTCCCCCTCTAAGCATACATGTGTGGTTTGGTTTCTGGAGCATTGAATCTTGCTAATTGATCATGTAAATGAGCCAAAGACTCTCCAAATCTTAGTTTGTAAAAGGAATCCATCTCAGCTGTGAGTCACATTATACCTGTGTGCGTGTGGGGAGGGGAGAGGCATGCAGTGATCCTCTTCTTGCTTTGAAAAAAAATCTCTCACATATTTACACCTTAAAGGTTTAGAGATGAATCATTTGGAACTAATCTCAGGGCAACAAATTATGAAGAAAGACAACCTTTCAGAATTGGATTCTCTAGGATTTTAATATTTCTTTCACAGAACATGACAGTAATCCCTGAGACATTACGAATGTGGACTGTACAAGTATCATTTCCAAGGGCAGATATATGAAAAAAGTATAAGATGGCAATAGTTTAAAATATTGACATAAATCTCCCGTATCACATAGAAGACAAGGTTTAGCCACTTGCTGGTCTCAATTTGGCATCTTCTCAGTTTAGGTTCTTTGAGCTGGATTTTTGATGCAGAATCATGTCTGTCCCTCTTGTTGTTGGTGAGGAGGGAACATTTCCTCCTTGTAATGTCTTAGAATCTTTCTTTGCTTGTGTTGTTAATTAAAAAGAACTTCAGGGCCGGCCCCGTGGCTTAGCAGTTAAGTGCACGCGCTCTGCTGCTGGCGGCCCGGGTTCGGATCCCAGGCGCACACCGACGCACTGCTTCTCCAGCCATGCTGAGGCCGCGTCCCACATACCGCGTCCCACATACAGCAACTAGAAGGATGTGCAGCTATGACATACAACTATCTACTGGGGCTTTGGGGGGAAAAAATAAATAAATAAATAAAATTATTAAAAAAAAAAAAGAACTTCATTCTAAGAGCCTCTGAAAGTTTTTAGTTAGCATTGATTATATAGACAGCAAGTTTGAGAAGCACATATTTTAACATAAAAAAGGGAAAACAGCAGGCTTGAGTTTCTTTTATGAAAATGGATTAAAGGATGTGTAATGTTATTGATCTTCAATCATAACAGCTAACTTGTATTAAATGATTGTTACATATTATTGTGTATTACGTAGCTTATCTTCTTAATAGTTGAGACAGTCATACCTGATAGGTACCATTTTTATCCCAGTCTCACCTGTGGGGAAAAGACGCTGTGGGGTTAGTAACTGTCAGAGCTAAGATCACATCCTAATTGTCAGACCACAGAACCTTGTTGCTAACTTCACCAAGACCTCTCCTCCCCAATTATGCAAACCTTTTTAAACCTACCTTCTTCACTTGGTAATTCATCTTAAATTTCATTCTCAGTTAATATGAATCAATATCGTTATAAGTTAACATATGCCATTATAGCAGACCATAATTTATTTAATCTGCCCTCTACTGTGAGATACTTATATTTCTATTTTTTCATTTTTTAGAATGATTCTCTGGAAAATCTGAATAAAATCGAAGAATTGTCAGTGTCCTAGTGGTGATATTGTACTATAGTTTTGCAGTGTATTAGCATTGGGATAAACCAGGTAAAGAGTACACAGGATTCCTCTGTATTATTTCTTACAACTGCATGTGAATCTACGTTTATCTCAATTTAAAAAAAAAAAGAGTTCCAGAAAAAAAAATTCTTTCAAGCTCCTTGTACAAGTATTTGTGTACTACTGTAGCTGTTTCCTTGGGATAAATTCTGAGAAGTGGAATTTTGAGTCAAAATCATACTTCTGTTAAGTACCAGCCATGTGCCTGACCTTGTGGTATTAGTACTTGGAATGACAGGAGGACTAGAAGGACATTGTTACCTGTGCATCGCTTAGAATCTAGAAAGGAAGGGAAGAAGCACAGGGCAGCCTGTGGAAGATTACAGGTGACGGGCCCAGAGAGGTGCTAGGAGGGGCATATTCCCACTGTAACCACTGACGCCAGGTCATGACCAGATAATTCTGAACACATGGGCTCTATGTGGAGATAAATGGAGTTTACTTTCTAAGTTCTATACCTGACGTATTTTTTCCAATAATGTTTGATGCAAAGTGAAGACTAATAGGGTAAGATGATTTAGCAGTTGTCTCCAGGACATCATGGCTGAAAGGAGAAGTTCACAAGTAAAATCCACCCTTCCGTCAAGACGTAAAACTAAGCAGCATCAAGACAACTGCCAGCATCTATGGCATTGTTTAGAATTTTAGCCATGTTTCCAGTCAGTGCTCCAGCATGTGTGGGCATGTGTAGACATCAAAGAGTTGGTTTAGGTATTAAGAAATGAAAGGAAACAAAAGTCATTCAGTAAACTAATCCAAAGATGATATATTCTGAGCTTTTTCTGCAAGTTCAAGAAGAGACTGTTTAAAAAAGAGAGAGAAAGTTTCTCTGTCTTTTGAGAGTCTGACTGCTTCTTAATAAATTTAAAAGAATGCACACACATTTGTATATGTCAAGCCAGTGCATGGCTGTTGTTAAAATGCCCAATGAAGTATACTTAAAACAAGAAAACCAGGGTCAAAGGATGTGTCAGGGTCGTGGAGACCATCACCAGGTTCAGTGATTCTCTAAATGGACTCACAGGATTCAGTGTATAGTCTTAGTCCTGGCTGAGATTTATTATAGTGAAAGGATATACAGCAAAATCAGCGAAGGGAAAGGCGTATGGGACAAGGTCCAGAGGAAACCAGGCATAAGCTTCCAGGAGTGCTCTCCCAGTGCCGTCACATAGGACGTGCTTAATTCCTCCAGCAAGGAGTTACGACAGCAGTATGCAGTGTAGTCTACTAGGGAAGCTCCCCTGAGCCTAGGAGTCCAGAGTTCTTATCAGGGGTCAGTCACATAGGCACCCTGTGCCTAACACATAAAATTCCAGACTCGGAGGAAAACAAGTGTTCAGCATAAACCACATTGTACAAACAATTTAAGAACTGGGAGCCACTCTTATCAGTTAGGGAATGTGGGAACACTCTGGAAGCCCAGCCAATCTTGCAAGCAGGCCTAAGGATAGCAGCTTCAGACCAACTCTGTTAACTCTTTTCTGCACAAAGGTTCTCTTTCCAAGCTTTTTCTATTTCTCTATTTTTATTTTTATATCTTTCTATTGACGTCTTTTGTGTGTTTGTGTATGTGTGTGTCTATATATATAGTCATATAACTTATGTATGTATATATATATATGTGTATATATATTCATATATAGCATTTTACAAATGTATTATTGTATCATTTTGTTTTGGTAGCTTGATTTTCCTGCACAATATATCTGAAGTATTTTTCATGTCTTTAAGTATTTCTTCCAACTTGGCATTTAATAACCACTAATACCAATGTTTTACTCTAATATTCTGCATATATTTGTGTGGTTAGCTTTTTTGGAATGATGCCTGGGCAGTTCCTCCTCCACTCCTTCCTTCCACCTGCCCTGTCTTGACTGTCATCACTCTATCTAGAGGCAGAATAAGTTCGAGTTTAAATGATGCAGCCCTGCTTCACTTGGACGGTGTGACTGTAGGAAGCAGGGTGTGCTCAGAGTGAGACCGAGCACCCCAAACACACCCAGTCTCAGGTCCAGATCACACTCCCTCTGCCCAGAGTTAGCCAGACTATGAGGTTTAGGGGCACAGTCTCCACACAAGACCACCGTCAGTGCTGACACCAACTGCAAGTTAAGTTTCCTGAATCCACCCTCAGGTTCAATAATTCAGGACTAAAAGGACCATAGAACTCACTGAGAGTTGTTCTACTCGTGGTTACAGTTAATTACAGGGAAAGGATACAGATTAACATCAACCAAGGAAACGAGCACATAAGGTGAAGTCCAGGAGGGTTCCCATCATGGAGCTTCCAGCGTCCTCTCCCCATCACGTCAGGACTCGTGATTCTGCCGACATCAGTGTATGACAAGATGCTCAGAGTATGCCAACCAGGGAAGCTCACCTGAGCTTCAATGTCCAGGGTTTTCGTTGGGGCTTCATCACATAGCCATGATTGGTTGACTGATCATGTAGGCATGATTGATTGGTTCATTGCCCAGGTGTTAATCTCGGTCTCCAGGTTAACTGATACCCCATGACCCAAAGCCCCACCCTGAATCACCTGGTTGGTCTCTCTGGCGTGGCCAGCTTCCACCCTAAGGCTGCTGGGTATGGCCAGCCCCTACCCAAAACAAAGACATTCCTATCAGGAGTGATGTAGGTTACCTCTCAGAAGCTGAGAGCAAAGGCCAGACATCAGGGCCAGATTCTTAATATGTACCCCCAACGGGGAGCTGGCCAGAATCCTCCTGCTAAAGTGTCTGGGTCTGACTTCAAGGCAAAAAATGAATAATAAAAGCTCATCGGCTTTGTCTGTGCAGTTGGGTTTCCTGGGGTTTCAGGGAGAGCTTGTTTTTTTCCAGAATCCTTTTAATCTTCTCCAGTTGTGTTTATGTAGGCATGTTGTGGGGGAAGAGGCTGGGGGTTTCTTTGGAAGCAAAGATGGGGGAGTAAAAAGGTTTTATAAAGTCATTTGGGACCAGGGCACACTTATTTTAATCCTTCCTTTTCCTCATCTAGTTCTGGCTTCTCTGGATTTTGTGTCTTTGGTCAAGGAAACCCCAAGAGGACCGATCAGTTCTTGACTTCTAAAACTATGGCCCACGTAAGTATGTATTTCTGTTTCCTTCTTGAAATATGATATTTAGGTCCTGTTGATAGTTTTATGAATTCCCCTGAAGCCTCCTGCCCAAGCACGTCCCATCTAATTACGTGTCTCCCAGTTCGTCCTGTTCCAATGAATGATGATGCCACGTAGCCCTGTGCCCACCTGTGCAGCTAATGCTCCCCTAACCACTGAGCTGATTATGCAATATGTCCTTTGTGCTCACTTTTTGTCACAAGTAATGTTGGGACAATGGAGGAAGAAAGTGCCTTGAGAGAAATACTTGAGTCAAGTCTGTGGTTTGATGTGTTAGAGATGTTGGTCCCATTTGACCACATGAGAAAACTAAAATTCTCTGCTAATCTTTTTTCTAAGCAGATGAGAGGAAATGTTCACATCCGTTGGTCTCAGTCTTAGTGTGTGGTGAGAGCTCAAGCTTTACAAAGCTTTTAGAATTGGATAGGGCTGTGATAAGGGCCCGTGGACTTAGAGATCATGTTCTTACCAGGGAACCCGAGACATAAATTTGGTTGTTGAACAGACCTGCCAGACCTCTGTATGCTTCTGCACCATTTGATACCAGTATCCTATAAATCAGGAACAAAGAAAAGGCAGGGTGGTGGATGGTAACAATCAGCAGGTCATCCAGCACAGAAGTGGTAGACGATCATATACTCCCAGAACTGGGGAAAAACCTGGACGTTGTGTTCAACCTGCGTGTAAACCATAATAATTAAGTCTAACCCGTCCATATGATGGAATTAAAAAATGCTTTTGTGGGGCCGGCCTGGTGGCGCAAGTGGTTAAGTGCGTGCGCTCCGCTGTGGCAGCCCGGGGTTCGCCGGTTCGGATCCTGGGCGCGCACCAACGCACCGCTTGTCAAGCCATGCTGTGGCGGCATCCCATATAAAGTGGAGGAAGATGGGCACAGATGTTAGCCCAGGGCCAGTCTTCCTCAGCAAAAAGAGGAAGATTGGCAGATGTTAGCTCAGGGCCCATCTTCCTCACAAAAAAAAGAAAAAAAAATGCGTTTGTCATTACAAAGGAAAACTGCTTGAAAGATAACCTGACTCGAAAGCATTCAGACATGCAAACACTATTTTGGAAGATAAAAGAAATATGTGGGAAACAAAACCCTAGGAATTGTTTTCTTTCCCTGTAAAGGGAAAAGGATGCTGTAGGAATTTATGAGGCAGGCACATAGCAGGCTCTATGCTTGTGAATGGGAGGAAAACTTGGATTGTTTTATCAATTTCCTGACAGGCTGGGGTGATTAAGAAATCCACAGGGTGTAGGGTTGTCTCCGCAGCAATAGGGCTCTTCAGTAATGTGAGGATTCTGCTTCAGTCATGGTCATGTTCTCTCTGACCCTGCACCATGTCACAGGCTTTCAGTCTGCTGACTGTATCCACCCTGCCCAGAGGGTATCCCTTCCTCTCCTTCCCTTCATCTTCAACTGTGTCCTTTCATTTCATCAGGGACGTGTGCATTTGTATTTTCAGGGTTTGGTGACGTTCTCAGATGTAGCCATAGACTTCTCTCAGGAGGAGTGGGCCTGTCTGGACTCGACGCAGAGGGACCTGTACTGGGACGTGATGCTGGAGAACTACAGTAACTTGGTCTCTCTGGGTAAGTTGCCTGCCTCAGCCAACTCAGACTCTGCTCCCTGGAATGTCAGCTCCCTCCACTGTGGATATCAGGACTGTCTTTCAAGAAACTAGTTGAATTTCTTCTTCCTGTGCCCAAGGAATGCTTTGAGCTTTGTCGAGTTGGAAATGGGCATTATGCACCTTCACCTCCTCATCCATCAGTGATCTTCCCACCTTTGTCTGGCCCTTCCTGTAATTACCTCTCTTCCTTAATGACCAAAGGATGAATTCCAATTCTGGAATATTTATTTCACAACCACCTTCAGGGACACTAAGCTTCATCCTATGATATGTTTACACCCAAATTGCTATTGGGCCTGCAGGACTTTGGGGATCCCTGTGTAGGGATGGCGGCTTGATAGAGTGACTTGATTTTCTCTAGTAGACTCACCTCTGTGTTTTGACATGGAGGAGGACTGAATGAACAGAATCCATGTAAAACCAAACTGAGCATATTCCATTTCCTGCCAGTTGTACCTGAAGTGAGGTTGGAAGTCAGAATCCATGAACTTTGAATTAAACATCGGATGATAATATCTTGTAAATATCTCAGGAAATTTCTTATTTTTCTGTTAGCAAAATAACACCCATGAGACTAATGGCTAATATTGTGTTTACTCTAAACCAGGAATCATTCTAAGCACCATGTATGTGTGTATGTATAAATACATTTCATTTCATTCTCACAAGTTCATGAGATAGGCACGATTGTTATGTCTAATTTGTGGATGAGCATGCTGGGGCACAAAGTGGCGTGGTCGGGCAGAGGAGGCAGAAGCAAGAACTGAACCTGAGAATTCTGGCCCCAGAATCCATACTGTCAACTACCACGTTCTACTTGCCTCCAGGGATAAGGCCTTCAGAAATTTAAAATAAGATCTTTTCCCTCCCTGTCTGGGGTCCTGTTTGTACTTTAACCCTTTCTCTTTTTTGAAGTCTTTATCATTTTGACTTTTAGGTTGTCATGAATGTGACTAAGGCTCAATCAAAAAACTTTTGAACTTACCGTTTTTTCCCAAGTTGTACCTCATGTGGCTTTTTTTTTTTTTTCTTTTTGAAAGCAGGCTCTTGCATTTCTAAGCCAGATGCAATTGTCTTTTGGAAGCAAGGGAGAAAGTACGTTGATGGTTGAGAGGGAAAAGACAAGACGACAGTGCAGAGGAGAGTGGGAGCCAGTCTGGCTAGGGCAAGCCATGGTTACAACTGGCAGCCCAGCCGGGCCGGGAGCTGGCACACCCCTGAGGCGTTTGGAAAGCTCCTACAAAGGTCCAAGGTCCAAGGCCCAAGGCCTCTGGGAGAGAAGTCACCACATGAACTTGATCTTCACTCCGTTCCCATCTCACCTTGTTTTCTTCTCATATGTCACTCGTTTCATGTGTTGCTGATGCTGCTGGTCTGTGGACCACGCCTTGAGTAGCAAGGATGTAGATAACGTGATCCTGTGCCCTTTGTAGTTCCTGAAAATTGGTCGTTATCCTATCTTCAAGTGTGCTTTTTCTTTTCCTTTTATCTAATTTTGGGCCCCACTGCTTCCCGGGTGCTGCTATGTTCTTCCATCACGAGGCAATATCTGGCGATGGCCCTCTGTGCTGTTAGCAGTCACTGACACCCAGTGCGTAGATTCACAGTATCACTGGGGATTCAGAATGGTGAGAGCCTATCATTGCTTCTTCATTTACCCACTGCAGTAATTCTTTAAAGAGAAACTGTGCTCCATCTGCTAGTTGGTTATGTAGTGACACTGTTCATATTCCATAAGAAGGATAAAAAGGTTGTTCTTTAGAGAAAAAATTATTAGTTTTTATTATAAAGGGCAGGTTTCCTAGCATGCTGCAAAGTTGGTCATTTAACACTCTTTAGTATCATTGCGAACTCATGGATTTAAACATGTTTGATGTTTTTCGGTCCCTTGCAGTTGCATACTTGTCAATGCTCAGATTTTCTAACCTTTTCTTCATAGGTGTTTTAGATTTTTATTAAACTTAATCCTACACGTTGTCTTTCTTATTGCTTTTGAGTGTTGGGTCTTTTTATCCAGAATTATTTTTAATTATATTACTTTCATGTACATATATCCATGTTAGAATGTTAATTTTATACACAACTATCCAACTGTATATTTTTATTTTTTCCAGTAGTTCTGTATTTGATTTTCCTGAGTTTTCCAGGTATGTCATCACATCATCTACACATTGTGCTCTTTTTATCTTCATTTTTGAGATTTGCCCCTCTAATTTCTTCTGCTTACTGGCGTCAGCTGATAGGAAATAGTAGGACTAATAGTACCTTTTTCTCATTTGACTTTAGCAGGACTGTCTCCAGTGTTTCCTTATTAAGAATTGTGGTGCCAGACATGGACTCTACATTTTTACAAGAGCCCTGGAAGATTCATATTTTTTCCACTAGAGAAGTCTTATTTCTATCAGAGAAGTTTTTGGTTTGCGGTTAGGTTTGTTTGTTTTTGTTTTCCTTAAAGAGAAACAAAATATATTATTTTTTTCCAGATTTGGAGTCACCCTATGAGACCAAGAGTTTACTTACAGAAAAGGGCATTTATGAAATAAATTTTTCCAAAAGGAACTCAAATGGAAAACGTAAATCCATTGGCCTTGACTGGATGTGTGAAGGTGAGTTTGAAGGACCACATGGCCCTCGAGAGGGATATTTCAATCAGATGATAATCAACTATGGGAAAACACCCACTTACAGAGAAAATACTTCTGCTAGACCACAGCAGAGACTTCATAATAGGGAGAATTCCTTTGAATGTAAGGAGTGCGGGAAGGCCTTTAGTCGTGGCTATCAACTTACCCAACATCAGAAAATTCACACTGGTGAGAAACCCTATGAATGTAAAGAATGTAAAAAGGCCTTTCGTTGGGGTAATCAGCTTACTCAACATCAGAAAATTCATACTGGTGAGAAACCTTATGAATGTAAGGACTGTGGGAAGGCCTTTCGATGGGGCTCAAGCCTCGTTATTCATAAGAGAATTCATACAGGGGAGAAACCCTATGAATGTAAAGACTGTGGGAAGGCCTTTAGACGTGGTGATGAACTCACTCAACATCAGAGATTTCACACTGGTGAGAAAGACTATGAATGCCAGGACTGTGGGAAGACTTTTAGCCGTGTGTATAAACTAATTCAACATAAGAGAATTCATAGTGGTGAGAAACCCTATGAATGCAAAGACTGTGGGAAGGCCTTTATTTGTGGCTCAAGCCTCGTTCAGCATAAGAGAATTCATACCGGTGAAAAGCCCTATGAATGTCAAGAATGTGGGAAGGCCTTTACTCGTGTCAATTATCTTACTCAACATCAGAAGATTCATACTGGTGAGAAACCTCATGAATGTAAGGAATGCGGGAAGGCCTTTCGTTGGGGTTCAAGTCTTGTTAAACATGAGAGAATTCATACGGGTGAGAAGCCATATAAATGTGCAGAATGTGGGAAGGCCTTTAACTGTGGCTATCACCTTACTCAACATGAGAGAATTCACACTGGTGAAACGCCTTATAAATGTAAGGAATGTGGAAAGGCCTTTATTTATGGGTCAAGCCTTGTTAAACATGAGAGAATTCATACAGGGGAGAAACCCTATGAATGTAAAGAATGTGGGAAGGCCTTTAGTCACGGCCATCAACTTACACAGCATCAGAAAATTCATACTGGTGAGAAACCCTATGAGTGTAAGGAATGTGGAAAGGCATGTAACCATGTAAACCATCTTAGGGAACATCAGAGAATCCATAATGTTGAAAAACCTTTTGAATACAAAGAATGTACGAAAGCTTCTATACAGCATTCATTCCTTCCACAACATGAGGAACATTCGTGATATAAATTAACATAAGAAAGCCTTCACTGGTCACTCTTCTGCTTATAAAATATCAGAATAGTCATACTAGAGGCAAATCTGGAGAATGGGAAAGTCACCCCTAACGATCACAACATACTCAGTGTAGATTTTTTTACTGGATAGGTTAGTTTAATGAATGCATAGAAGCTTTCCAGTACCATTCCATCTCTATCACATTTCAGATTCATTCTAGGGAATAACTGTGCTGATATATTGTCAGGAAGCCTTTTGTCATGATACATACCCCACCTGTTATCACCATCCCACCTCTACTCCCTGTGAGACACTGGGCAAATTACCTGTTACCACTGTGCATCCTTTGTGAAGTGGGGAGAATCACACCTAACACTGCTATTGTGGTGGTTGTGTTTGGTACATGTAAACTCCTTGAAAGTGTATCTGAAATATTGTGTAAGCTCAATAAATAGTAGCTGCTGCTGTTGTTCTCATCATTACCACATTGCTCTTAGGGAATTATTACAAGAAGATCCCTATGGGAGCAATGAGTTTAGAAAAAACTATCAAACTTCTAGAAGAAAATGTAGATTATTGTCACAATCTTGGGCTACACAGTGTTTCTTAGCATACAAAAGACACGAAACAAAAAGTTAGTAAGTTGGATTTTATCAAAAGTACAAAGTTGTGTTCATCAAATGACACCAGGAAGATAGTGAAAAAGCAGGAAGCAGAAGGAGAGAAGATATTCACTCTATGTACACCTGACAAAGGACTCACATAGAAAATATAAAGAATCCTTCAAGTCAGCAAACAACAAATCAATTAAAGGAAGGGGAGGAGGTGGACTTGAATAAGCACTAAAGATCACCAAATGCCAATAAGTCAATGAAAATGTGTCCAGCATCATTACTCATCGAGGCAATGCAAAGTAAGACCACCATGTGATGTCGCTAGATGCTCACCAGAATGGCTAAAATTAAAATTGTGTAAGAACAGGTCTCTTTGTTGGACATTCAAACATGAGCTGTTCAGGAAGGAACTGGGCCAGCAAACTGGACCTCTACCAGATCCTGGAGGTCCCGCAGCAGGGACAGGGGCATGGTGTTCGAGGGAGGTGAGTGGACTTGTCCTGGGGAAGGAGCCAGGCCCAGGATCGAGTATTGGAAGAGTTGAGGGCAGTTAGACTTGGGAGAGACCTGAGCTGTCTTAAGATAGGTCAGTCCTAGAGTGAAGGGAGTGGGTTGTCTTGGGGAAAGGACTAGACCCCAGGGCCGGCTTGGTGGCATAGCAGTTAAGTGCACACGCTCTGCTTCGGCGGCCCGGGGTTTGAGGTTTCACATCTACTTGTCAAGCTGTGCTGTGGCAGTGTCCCATATAAAGTAGAGGAAGATGGGCATGAATGTTAGCTCAGGGCCAGTCTTATCGGATGTTAGCTCAGGGCTAATCTTCCTCACCAAAAAAAAAGGCCTAGAGCCCAGGGTGGGAATCTGAGAATATGGGTGGGGGAGGGCTAGAGCCAATGAGAGCAGGTTAGAAAAGCTGGGGAGGGGCCTGGTGGGTGGGAGAGTGCCTGGTGCATGGAGAAGGAAGGAGTCAGGAATAGGTCCTGGGACTGAAGAAAAAGAGAGTAGCCTGGGAGACCTAGGGTGGATGCTAAAGCCAGTGGGAGAACCTTGGGCACAGGATGTGGTGTGGTTGGCGTCCAGAGCAGTGTCCTATTAAGGCTGACAAAGAATCCAGAATTTCAGCGTTGGGGTTACATTTCAAAGCTATTTAGTCCTTGGGTTATGTATACCTTAGTGTTAGGGTTGGGTTAGGGATTTGAATCCTCTGGGGGAAGAAGAAAATGAGGGAACATGGAACATGTTCAGGCGGTGGAGTGCCAGACCTGGGTATCAGAGCTGGGTGTCCTTCTGGACTAGGCTTCAGCACCACTAATAATCATCCTTGTAGGAGATTTCATCCTTCTTAGTGCCCCCTCTCCTGTGGCCCCTATGCCAATATCAGCAGAAGAGGCCCAGGGTCCCCTCCAGCTTCAGTCTACAGGCATGGATGGGTGCTGTCCTTCTAGACATTCCTGCTTCAACAGAGAAGGAGATGGAGGGGCAGGGGAAGGAGTATGAGGTGTGTGAGGAGAAGGAGTTGGAAGATGAGTGTTAGCAGGGGAAGGAGGACCATGAAGAGGGTGAAAGGTGTAAGGAGGGAGGACAGTGAGGATCACGGTGGAGATAACACTGAGAAACTCGAAGCCACACGGAGAGAGGCAGTACTGCGGAGGCCTCTGGTGAACACAGCTGAGATGCGAGGACACCACCTGGATGGACAGGTAATCGAGAAGGAAATAGGGGAAGAGTATGTATTAGTCAGGACTCTTGGTTCAAGGAGCAAAAACTTAATTCAGAGTAGCCTAAGAGGGTACAGTAGGGAGAATAAGAAGTGATTGACTCATGCAGAGGTATCCCTGGCTGGCTGTAGCCTCAGGGGGACCCAGGATTCACACAAAACCTCAAGACATCTGCCTTGAGTTTTGGCTCTGCTGTCTTAGAGTAGCATTTATGCTGAGGCTGCACACGGTGGGCCTGACCACACCAGGATCCGTCATACTTAGAGCTTGCAGTACCAGGAAGAAAAAGTCTCCCAGAAGCTTCCACAGGTTTTGCAGAATGGAGTCTCACAGACTGACTGGTTCATGAGTCTATCCTGGGAACTATCCCCATGGCGAGGTGGACTCCAAACGTCTCAGGTGGCAACCGAGCCTCGTAACCACCCTGGAGCTCACCTGAGGGTCACAGACAGAGGGTGGGGCTCGGGATGTTAACAAGAATGTCAGGAGCTCTCACGTAAGTTGATGGGATACTGGACAGGCAGAATCAGCAGCTGTCCACGCCAGAGCAGGAACCAGGACATTCCTACATTCAGATGAGGGTGTGGTTTCAGGAGAGGCTGACCCCCCTGGGTGTGTGTGTAAGGGCAGGGGCTGGGATAGTATCTCGAGCCTTCTTTTCCTTTTTCAGTTTTAAAATTACCCTTACAAAGAGCCATAAGATTCTGGATTTGGGGGGAGGGTTCATACCATCAGAGATTTGTCAAAGTAACTTGCTAGTGACATGTTGCAACCTTGGCCTGGCTTTCTGTTCTGCTTACTAGTGCTCAAAAGTTTGTCTTAAAATTGCCTGCAACTTCCATGTTACATAAAACAGTTCATATATTCTCCAATAGTCCATCAAAAAATAAGAAATATATGCTACTTTAATACCATATATAATTTCTAATACCATACTTTATATATACTTTTTAAGTGTCTGTCTAGTCCTCAGTTCTGGGGCTTCAGCACACTGTACTATTTCATTAGCATTCTGCACTCAATTCAGATTGTTTTTTCCAGTGCTTGGCGTTGCTCATTTGAAAATTGCTGTAGTTTCCAGTACTGTGCAACTCGACCAATATTTCCATTTTTTTTGCTTGGTAGCCTGTTCCAGGTCAGCATTTCAGCCTTTCCCATGTTTCTGCCTCAGACCTTCATTCCCTTTACAAGAAAGTCCCCTTTCTTGCATGATTTCAACTTTAAAAACCTTCAAACTCTGCTTTCTTTAGACTGTTACCTTAATCATCTCCCAGTGGCTGCCACTTGGGCATCAGAGTAGTTCTGACAAGTTCTTCCTCACTGCCCAACAAAGCATCTGTACATAATCCTTGCTTCAGGCTCTTTTTTTTCTTTTTTTGAGAAAATAAGCCTAAGGCATCTCGCTGCAGTTCTCCACATCGTGTCACTGTTTATTTGCTTCTGGTGCATATCCCAAACTGAAATTTCTACTGGTTTACTGGTTTGTCGGCTGTGCTCTCGATTAGAATGTGAGTCCTTGAATCCTGTGATCTTTTTTGGCTTGCTCACCTCTGAATCCTGACCCCTTTGAACAGTACCATATACATGATAAGCATTCAAGAAATGCCTGTTGAGTGAATTTTATTGAGCCTCCTAATAACTGATTAATTAATGATCCCCTTCTTGAATATATCAGCATAAGAAATAGTTTATCTCTTGAGGATTTATCTAAGGAGGATTCATGGAATCTCATCAGAAACCGTGGAGACCAGAAGAGGGAGGGAGGATATATTTAAAGTGCTGAAAGTAAAAGCTGCGAACCAAGAATTCTTTATCTGTCAAAACTATCCTTCAAAACAAAAGAGAAGGGCCGGCCCGGTGGCTTAGCGGTTGAGTGTGCACGCTCCACTACTGGCGACCCGGGTTCAGATCCCGGGCGCGCACTGACGCACCACTTCTCCGGCCATGCTGAGGCCGCGTCCAACATACCACATCTGTGACATACAACTATCTACTGGGGCTTTGAGGGAAAAAAAAAAAAAAGGAGGATTGGCAATAGATGTTAGCTCAGAGCCGGTCTGCCTCAGCAAAAAGAGGAGGATTAGCATGGATGTTAGCTGAGGGCTGATCTTCCTCACAAAAAAAAAAAAACACAAAGAGAAGGGCTGGCCTGGTGGCACAGTGGTTAAGTTCACACGCTCCGCTTCGGCAGCCTGGGGCTTGCAGGTTCGGATCCCGGGCGCAGATCAACGTACCGCTCATCAAGCCACGCTTTGGTGGTGTCCTACGTACAAAAAAAAAAAAAAAAAAAATGGAGGAAGACGAGTACAGATATTTGCCCAGGGCCAATCTTCCTCAGCAAAAAAAAAAAAAGATGAATACAAAATGAAAGAGAAATGAAGACATTCTCAGATAAATAAAAGGTGAGGGAGTTGCTTGCTGGCAGGCTTGCACTACAAGAAATGCCAAAGAGAGCCCTTCAGGCTGAAAGGAAAGGGCCCTGTACCATAATTTGAAGACTTACAAAGAAATAGTTAACTACATAGGTAAATATAAAAGCCCACAGTATTATACTTTTTGTTTGTAATGTTTCTTTTTATATCCTATATGATTTAAGAGATAAATACATTAATAAATTATCAATCTACATTAATAGGCACAAAATGTATGAAGATGTAATTTGTAGCAATAATATGCAGGAGTTGGAGCTAGCTAGAGTGGAGTTTCTGGATTCATTGAATCTATATTGGTATCAATTCTAACTACATTGTTATAAATTTAGGGTGTCAATTATTATCCCCATGGTAATCGTTAGTAAAATATCTTTTAAAATGTAGACACAAAAGGAAATGAGAAGGTAATCAAAACATTTCACTACAAAAATAATCAGAAACAAAAGGAGGTAGTAATGGAGGAGATGAGGAACAAGAAAGGCATAAGACATACAGAAGGCAAATAGCAAAATATCTGAGGTAAGTCCTTCCTCATGAGTCATTACTTTAAAGAGGGGGGATGGCTAGACTAGTATCAGGCAAAATAGGCTCTAAGTCTAAAACTTACAAGAGACAAAGAAGGACATGTTATATTAATAAAATCCATCTAACAATTATATACACACTAAACAAAAGAACCTCAAATATATGAAGAAAACATTGACGGAATTGAAGAGAGAAATAAGATCTACAATAATAAAGATCTCAATACCCCACTTTCACTAATGGATAGAACATGTAAATGAGAGATTGATAAAAAATAAAGGACTTAACACTATAAACCAATAAGACCAAACAGACATACACAGAACACTCCACCAATGGCAGAATACATTCTTCTCTAGGGCACATCCTCCAGGAGAGACCATATGTTAGGCCACAAAATAAGTCTCAACAAATTGAGAGGGGAAATTGTAAAATACATTAAGAATGAAGGTCAAAACAAAACTTACGGGGCCGACCCCGTAGCCTAGTTAAGTGCGCACGCTCCGCTGCTGGCGGCCCGGGTTCGGATCCTGGGCACACACCGATGCACCGCTTCTCCAGCCATGCTGAGGCCACGTCCCACATACAGTAACTAGAAGGATGTACAGCTATGACATACAACTGTCTACTGGGGCTTTGGGGGAAAAAATAAATAAAATTATTAAAAAAAAAAACGGAATTCAATGAAAGTGATGCTCAGAAGGAAATTTATAGCAAACACCTACATTAAAAAAGAAAGATCTCAAATCAATAAACTAACTCTACAATGTAAGAAACTAGAAAAAGAAGAGCAAACTGAACCCAAAGCTAGCAGAAGGAAGAGATTAATAGGGGTTGGAATGGAGAAAAATGAAATAGAGAATAGAATAATGATACGAAGAACCAGTGAAACGAAAGGTTGGTTCTTTGAAAAGGCAAACAAAATTGACAAATCCTTAGCTAGACTGACTAAGGAAAAAAAAAAAGTAATTATACAAAGAGAAGCCAAAGATCACTAAAGATGCTTCCAATCTCTTCTAGGCATATGTGGCTAAAGTGAAACTCATCAAAAAACAAGGCAAATTTGAACACTTCAACATAGCAGATAAACAGAATAAACCTGAGCACATTCAGTTACAACAAACCAGGGCTTGCCAAACTTTGTCAAGGGCCATGTAGTAAATATTTTCAGCTTTGCAGGCCACATATACTCTGTGTCACATAGTCCTTTCATTTCTTTATTTATTTTTACAACTTTTTAAAAATAAAAACCACCCTTAGCTTCTAGGCTATACCAAAATGGGGCCATGGGCAAGATTTGGACTGTGGACCCCAGTTTACCTGAACACTGCACTAAATCAACTGGTAAGCATGGGAGAAAATTCTAGAACAGCATTATCCAGTAGGGCAGCCATTAGCCACGTACCGCTATTGAGCACTTGAAATGTGGTAAATACACAATGGGTTTTGTAGCCTTCAGCCAGAAATAAAAAGATAAAATATCTCATTAATAATTTTTACATTCATTATATGTTGAAATAACATTTTGGACATATTGAATAAAATATTTTATTAAAATTTTGCCTGTTTTCTTTTTGCTTTTTTAATGTGATACTAGAAAATTTTAAATTACATATGTGGCTCTCACTGTATTTGTTTGGATAGCGCTATTCTGGGCTACAATTTGGCAATATTTACCAAAACTTTTAAATGTGTATCTTTGACTCAATGTTTCCACTTATAAGAATATATTATTTTTATAGCATTAATTGAAATTTTTCCTATAATACATATACATGGACACGTATCACCTTTCTCAAAAAACCTCCTCATTCTCAGGAGCTCCTTAGTGAAAATTACATTGATCATTGACTTTCTGTGGAGAGATTTTGGCAGAGGGTGGGGGAGAATGTTGTAGTATTACTATGAAGCAAAACTCATGGACAGGTTCATCAAACACTTTCACATCTGGTTATACCTGGTTACATGGTATTGGAGGAACAATCGACCATCTGTCTTTTGCTAGACTACCATGTAATGAGTGAGCTAGCCGACTGTGAAATTTCAAATAAGGAAACAAAATTAGAGTATTTAAGTACTTTGACAAAAGTCTCAGCTGAAATTAAGCAGACTGGCCCACAGGCAGGGACTTGAATGGAAGACATACAAAGAGTAAACAGGGTGCAGTTGTGCTTCAAACCTTACAGGTAAACAGAAAAGATGAGAAGCTGAAGATGGGAAGGGAGATAGAGCGTGTCTGCAGAATTCGAGATTTTCTTTTCGGGGATATATAGGGAAAGGGTCACTGAGAATGTGACTTTTGAGTAAACACTAGATACAGATGTCTTAAGAGAAAGATTTCAGAGAATATCTGTAGAAAGTAAAAATGAAGATAAAAATTTAAGTTGTAGCATTACAATGTTAAAGTGTTCCATAAACTGAACAAATGAATCACACCCCCATCCTCAGCACAACCTCTCATCATTACAGTTCTCCCAGTATAGTAATCTGTTTTTTTGTGTGTGTGTGAGGAAGATCAGCGCAAGCTAACATCCGTGCTAATCCTCCTCTTTTTGCTGAGGAAGACTGGCTCTGAGCTAACATCCATTGCCAATCCTCCTCCTTTTTTTTCCCCCCAAAGACCCCCAGTAGATAGTTGTACGTCATAGTTGCACATCCTTCTAGTTGCTGTATGTGGCACAGGGCCTCAGCGTGGCCAGAGAGGCGGTGCGTTGGTGCGCGCCCGGGATCCGAACCCAGGCCGCCAGTAGCAGAGCGCATGCACTTAACCGCCAAGCCACGGGGCCGGCCCCCAGTATAGTAATCGTGAACACGTTTTTAACCTACAGGTCAAGGGTATTACCTATATCCCTAGTTCAAGACCCTTCAATTGCTTTGCACCACGCTGATACCCAAATCCACATTACTTATGCTTGCTGTCATTTTTTTAAAAACTCACATTCAATAAATGTTACAATAATTCTGTGATATAAGTATCACCATTCTTCCAATTTTCCATATGAGGATATATGGAGATATAGTGAGGTTAAGTAACTTGCCCCAAGGTCACACCAATACTACATGGTAAAGCTAGGCTCAAACCCAGCCAGCCTGCCTCCAAGAGATCATGTCCTCAACCGGTATGTTAAATGACCACAATGAGTGCACCATATGCAAGACACCACAAAGGGGCTTCTATGTATTGACCAAATCATGAGACAGCCCTAGGCTGTAGACACCATCACTGTCCCCACACTCTGATGAAAATGCCGAGGCACAGACAGGTCCAACAGTAAGTCATTAAAAGTAAGGGCTCCTTTATTTTTATGAGTTTTACTCAAATTACTTTTATACTTACCTAGAAATGGGAAATCTAATTAGAAATTTAAACAGTCTTTCAAATAAATGTGCACATAACCATCAAACTAGGTAGAAGTTGATAATGATTTGAAGAAAGTAATATAAGAAAGAGTTTAGGGCTATATTTAAATTTTTCTTTGATTAGAAGTTATATAATGGTTCTTATTTGTATTCCAAACCCTATCTAACCTATTGTTGGAGTTCTCCTGCTTTAATTACACAAGCAACTGTGAAGCTTAGTAATTTATTCAATGTCTCTCATTTGTTTAGCTATATTTACATAACAGGAATTCCTTTAACAGTCTTCATTTTCATGTAAATGTCATATTTGCACTATCTTGTATGGTGGCTCAGTAAACTAATGCTTCCTATTCCCGCAGGTAACAAAGTAATTTTCCATAGGACCACGGAATTCATTCTAAAAACTCAGAAACATCACATTGTTAACAGTTTTGATAATATCTGCGTTCAAATATGCAACACAGCATTGACTCTTTGCCAGTCTTGCTCCCTAAGGTATGCAGAGTGCTTAGAGGAGAATATGGCATAGAGTGGGTACTCAATACTTGTTGAATAAATGAAAAAAGAAAATAAGGGCTCCATTTAGAGCCAGAAATTCTGAACATATATCTGAGCATTTGACCATTCAGTCGAATCACCTCTGTGAAGTAAACCTGTCTTGGAGCAGGTGACTCTCAAGTTCACCACTGCATTCCCAGCACCTAATATATGGCAGGATATGGGAGCAGTTAATACCTGTAGAAGGAAAACTGCTACCAGTACTGTCTTTTCCTTATGGCTGAATTTGCATCAGTCATCTGCTCTCCATCTTTGCATTTTCTCAGCACCTATGAAGTCCACCCGTTGCAAACTGGCTGTTACCTGCAGAACTTCACTGAGACCACTGTAGCCAAAGTCAACCACCAGATCCCTGTGAGTAAATCTAACATCCATGTGTGAGGAACATATTACCATTACTCTCAACACAAGACAGTGCTGACCTCCAGGAACCACTGTTATCTAAGAATATTTCTTATAAATTTATAATAATTAACTCCTTAACATCTTCTAATTCAGATTTTCACAACGGTCTCTTATTGTCTTGATACAGGTGGTTCTAAATCAAATGCAAACAGCTTTTATTTTCCCTTGGCTGAGGCATTTTACAGCACATCCAAAATCTTACATACTTTTACCATTAAATACTAATATATAAAACATAACCACAATGCCATCATCATAACTAACACAATGGGGGGAAAGAATGTGAATTGTCTGGCAAAAAAGAAGGTAGATTGTTCCTCCAAAATGTCAGCCTCTGGCTCTTGTGTCTAGTAAATATCATTTAATCTGTAAATATTAACTTTCCATTTTTGGTCATGTAGTTGTTACAGGAAGTGCACCATTTTTGTTTCCTGCAGAATTGCCCACATTCTGGTTTTGGCTGATTGTGTTTTCAGTCAGTATGTGACTATCCCTTATCTTCTGTAAGCTGATAGCTGACCTAGAGGCTTGATTACATTCTGATTCAGTTTTTCATCAAGAAAGTATTATGGTAAGTGCTCTGCATTGCCTGTTACAGGGCATCAGCATGCATGTGATATCTGCCTGTCCCACATTAGCACGTTGAGAATGGTAATGAGGTGACATCACCCTTTTCCATCAAACTTTCGCCTAATAGCTTCAGTCTCCACTAATTAATGTTTCCTAACCCTATGATTTCATTATGGCTTGCAAGATGGTGATTTTTCTAATTCTGTTAATCCTCCTCCATCTATTAATGTGTTTTTTTCAATTAGAACTTTTCCTCATCAACTCTGTGTGTAACTCTATCTAAGAGTCTACAACAGAAAAGTAAATAAAAATGATCATTTACACAATGTTCTATATCAATTATATTTCAATAAAGCTGAGGGAAAATAGAAATGATCATTTTCCTTTACCATTAAGAAATGATCCTCCTTATCTGTTATTAGACTCTGTCTTAAAGTCTTTGTCTGACATTGATAGAGCTATAGCAGCTTTCTTGTGATGGTTTGCATGATGTATCTTTTCCCCTCCTTTTACTTCCAGCCTATTTGTATCTTAATTTTTTTTTTTTTTGTGTGAAGCAATCATCCTTGTGCTAACATCTGCCAATCCTCCTCTTTTTTTGCTGAGGAAGACTGGCCCTGGGCTAACATCCATGCCCACCTTCCTCCACTTTATATGGGACACCGCCACAGCATGGCTTACCAAGCAGTGCGTCGGTGCGCGCCCAGGATCCGAACCGGGGAACCCCGGGCCACCACAGTGGAGCTCGCGCACTTAACTGCTTGCGCCACCGGGCCGGCCCTGTATCTTAATATTTAAATTGCAACTCTTGATACAACATATAGTTGAAACCTGGGTTTTCTTCCCATCTGACAATCTTTTTACTGGAAGTAGGCACAAGAAGGCGCTTCTTATGTGCAAGTCATTTTATTTCTTTCTCTGGATGTTGGTTACATTGTTGTCCTTTCTCTGTGAAAATTCATCTTGCTGCATACTTATGAAGCCTGAGCTTTTCTGTATGCGTATTATGCTTTTAAAAGCTTACTTAAAAATCATACAACATTACGGAATTTTGTCCACTGACAATAAATACAGGGCTCTAAAGGCATCCCATCTTCATGCCTCACGGAGGCTCCAACTTTCCCTTGAACCAGAAGACACCTCCAGGGTATGGAGAGATTCCACCCAGCATCCATTTCCTGTGGTTAAACTAATTCAGCACTAGGGATGTTTCTGTCAAGAGCTTGGGAGTTTAAAGCTGGTGGCTGTTGATCATTGTTCTTCTCCAAGCTGTGTCTGATCCCATATCCAAAGTATATGGCAAATCCTAGTAGGGAAATGAGACAGTGAGATGGAAAAGTAGGCACCCTCAATAGGCTTCCTATTATGGCATCTGAGACAGTTTTGAGGAAAGACAGTAGGAAGAAGGGTGGGTTCAGTCACCCACGAGGACTCTTCTCCTGAGAAAGCCACTTACCAATCACCATCCAGACGCCAAATCGGGCCCAGGTCCCAGGGGTCATCTGCATCATCAAGTAAACATTCACAAAGATGCTCATCAGTGGGAGGACAGGCAGAGCAGGGACCTGTGGGCAAAATCAGTCAATACCTGAACATACAACAGATGTCTGAAAGGGAGATACCCTACCCCACTTGGGTGGGAAGGAAGACTCCAGTCCAATTCGCATTGTGCATTCAATACCTCCTCATATTGGGTATCCCACTGCATGTTCCCAGAGACAGGTATTGGGAAATGGAACTAGTGAAGTACTACTGCGTGTGGATCAGAGAATGGTCCGTTGCTTTAGCAATGGACCCTTTTTCTTCCCTGGGCCAGCAAAGAATGTTTAGACCTCAAAGCATGCAGAGTTCATTCTCAAGATGGATAGCTTGGGAGTTTCAGGTCACCTACCTTGAACTGAAGAGGAGTGGGGTTCTGGGGCTGTCTCCAAATGATGGAAGTGATCTGAATAATGAGCAGCAGCAGCAGCGCAGTTGCTATTGAACACACTGGATCTCCAGAGAACAGTTGGCTGGGCCATTGGGCCAGTATCAGGCACAGGATCGTCAGCAGGAGAGCTGCAAGAGTCAAGTTGGAGAACAGGTCCAACTCCAGAAGCCAAATATCAAGACCTTGGGTCACATCCCACCCTAAAACTGCCCACATCAAGAAAGGCCATCATATCTCCAAGACTCCTCCTCAGCTGCCAAAGACACACACCCCCACCCCATCCTGTCAATTTCAGAATACCAAAGAGAAATCCCACTGCTCACCAAGCAGTAAGGCACATCCATAGACGATCCGGCCAGATTTCGGAGTGGGGATGGTGTTGATAGGGTTACACAGTTTCTTTAGAGTCTTGAAGGTTCCTACTTCAGGTATAGATCCCAAAGAACTTGCTTCAAATTCAGGCTTTATCTCAATGATTTCTACCTCTGTTTTCTCATTCTTGCTTAAATCCTGTTCTGGCTGGTACCTGAATTAGAAGCATGAAGGCAATATTAACACCAGCCCCTACTCACCCAGAGAGCCTAATCTACCTCTTTCCCACCTTAAGTGTAGCAATACACTTAGGAGACGGCACAAAGGCAGAAGAGGATTAGCTCCTCGTCAATCCCCATGAGTCCAAGACCCCCAGTCAAGATGTCGTGGAGTCTCACCTGACGACAAGAACAGAAAAGGCCACCAGGGAGTAAGCAAGCAGGGTCCCAATTGACATAAGGTCCACAAGGTCACTGAGCTCGAAGAGGAATGCCATCAATGCTGGAATGAGGATGCAAACAAGGTGGGGGAAGGGGGATGAGAAACCACTGGAAATATCCAAGTTAAGGAAGCTGATCAAAGAAGGAGTGGGTTTTGTTTATTCACCTGCAAGAGTTCCAGAAACTACGGTGGCCACGATGGGGGTGCGTGTGCGGGCATGAATCCGGGCAAGTCCTCGGAAAAGGAGCCCGTCATCGGCCATTGCGTAGATCACCCGCGGCATGGGGAACATGGCGCCCAGGAGGCTGGAGGAGAAAATGGGAACATGAGTGAGGACACGGAGAAGCAGAACAGACGAGGGCTTCTGCTCCCTAGCCTACATGGGGTAAGGTGTCTCTCCCTCTCATCTCTCAAGCCCCAAGGGCTTGGACACCCGGAAATCTGACAGTAGACGAGGAGAAGGCTTTGACACTGACCTGGATGAAAGAGCACAGAGGGTGCCAACAGCCACTACATATCTGGCCGGGGCCCATCCAACGTGGAGAAAAGCCTGTGGCAAGGGGCTCTCAGGATGAATCTGGTAGTAGGGCATCATGAGGGTGAGGGCCGCTGAGACACCAAAATATGCCAGAAAGCAGATGAAGAGTGAGATCACGATGCCCACGGGGATGGCACGCTGAGGATTGCGGGTTTCCTCCCCTGCAGGAAGGGTGGAGGTATTGGGTCAGGAAAACACACTGGGGAAGGTGCAAAATCTCTTCCGTCTTCCAAAAGCAGGCTAACCCTCCACCAACCCTGTGCCCAAGGGCAGCCCAAACTCCTAATGCAACAAAATGACTGCGTTACCTGTAGTGGCGATGCAATCAAAGCCCACAAATGCGTAGAAACATGTAGCTGCTCCACGGAGAAGCCCAGCAAAGCCAAAAGGGAAAAACCCTCCAAAGCCCAGAGGGCCCAAGCTATGGTGAGAGAAGGGAGGAGAAAGGACATGGGTGAGGTGTGTTCAGCCATCTCTCCTGGGCTACTCAGTCAACACCACATATCCGGGGCTCCATCCCCCACCCCCAGCTCAGATCACTTCATTCCCAGCTCTGCACCCAACACACACAGACACACACACACACACACACGACCTTGGCAGAGTGCCCTCCTAACCTAGACGTGTCATTGGATCCAGATATGGCCAATTCGTAGTCCTGTTCCGTGAGCTGCCAGTGGTGCAGATCTCCCTTAATGAAGCCGGAGAGGATGATGAAGCTGAGAACCAAAAGGTTCAAGCCCGTGAACATTTTGGTAACCAGGGCTGACTCACTAGCTCCCAAAACGAGTAGTCCTGTGGGAAAGATGGAATATGAAATCCACAGTAACTAAATCCACAGAGACAGAAAGCAGACTAGTGGGGGCCAGGGGCTGAGGGGAGATGGGCAGGGACTGCTCGCTGGGTACGGGGTTTCCTTTTGGGGTGATGAAAATGTTTTGGAACTAGCTAGAGGTGAGAGTTGCACAACATCGTGCTACTGAATTGCACGCTTTAAAACGGTTAATTTTTTATTGTGGTAATCATCCCGCAATATATACGTGTATCAAATCATCACATCATACACCTTAAACTTACACAATGTTGTATGTCAATTACATCTCAGTAAAGCTGGGGAAAATATAATAAAATGATTCATTTTATGTTATGTGAATTTCACCTCAACTGAAAAAAAAAAATCTTTGGTCTCACTACAGAGGAAGAAAACTTGTCATTCTAAGTAAATGGTTCTCAGCTGGGGATGATTTTGTCCCCCCAAGGGACATATAGCAATGTCTGGAGACATTCTGACTGTCACAATTTGTGGGGGGCTGGGTACCACTGGCCTCTGGTGAGTAGAGACCAGGGATGCTACTCAACGTCCGATAATGATTTTAAAAAAAAGAAAAACAAACCTACAATGCACAGGACAGCCCTCCACACCAAACACTGATCTATCCCAAAAGGCCAGTAGTGCCGAGGGTGGGAAACAATGTTGTCTGTCTTGCCTTCCTGTCCTCATATGGCAGATCCTTCTTTCCAGCCTCCCCACCATTCCACCACCCCAAGCCTTTCCTACCTCTGCTCCCCCCACCACGCCCCACTCTTCCCATCCTGGCTCTGACCCCGACCTCACCAGTCACCAGCAGCACCAGGCCCAGCGCGAAAAAGTCCGGGTACTCAGCCAAGACATGGGGCACCTGCAGAGAGAAACTTCCCTGCAGGACCTGAGAAATGTGATTCCCAATCAGGCTGTCGAAGGTGCGGCTCCAGGCCCTGGCCACACTGGCGGCTCCTGCAGTGGCAGAAGGAGGAACAGTCATTGACAAACGTACATTGAACCCCTACTGTGTGCCAGGGGATATATTTTTGGAGGAAAAAAACAAGACAAAATACCTAATCTCAAAGAGTTTCTTTTCATAGGGTGGGGGGAGCAGACACAGATGATTCACAAAATAGGTCAAGTATTTAATGTTAGAAGGAGATCAATGTTATGCAAGAAAACAGTGAAGTGGAGTGGGGAGGGCGGGAGATAAGGGTTGCAATTTTAAATAGGGTGGTCACAGAAAATCCCACGAAGACGACAGCTGAGCACCGACTTCAGATCAGGTGAGGGAATGAGCCTTATGTCTCCCTCTCATCCAGAAGAACTCTTCCCCACCTCCCACAGTTCCCATTTCTTCTTGCTTCAGTCATTTAAAGAAAGCAGGAGAGAGTTGAGTAGAATGAAGTTTTGGGGTTTTCCTGCCTTATTACCCACTTCCCCTCACAAGGTGGATAACAAAGTGCTCATGAATGAGAGGGAAGACCCCAATCCCCCCTCCTATGTTCCTCATCTTAAGTCCCTTTTTCCCCCACACCTTCCCCCGTGCCCCATGATCTCACCGATGACATAGGACAGTATGAGGTTCCAGCCAGTGATGAAGGCACACAGTTGTCCCACTGTGACGTAGCTGTAGAGATATGCAGAGCCGGAGCATGGTACCCGGGCCCCAAGCTCCGCATAGCAGAGCCCAGACAACACAGAAGACAGGGCAGCCACCAAGAAGCAGAGGACGATCGCCGGTCCAGCCTTGTCCTTGGCCACTTCACCAGCCAGGATGTACACGCCTGCTCCCAGGGTGCTGCCCACACCCAAGGCCACCAGATCTAGGGTGTTCAGACAACGGGCCAGTTGACTCTCAGACCCCTCCCTTGGCCTCAGGGGCCGCCTGCGTACCAGCTTCTGGCCAAACTGGTGAACATTCTGACACAGCATCCTAGATGGAGTCCAAGAGGAGGCTAAGATCTGCTGAGAAAACAAGACAGCCATCAAGAATGTGCACCCACCCTTGGCCCTGGGAGTCAGACATAAGACCCATTCCACGGAGAAATGGTAAAGATATTGGGTAAGTCATCCACCTCTGAGCCTTGGTTTCTTCAAATTTAAGTAAGACATTCAATACATTTCAAAGTTACTGGAAGGGTTGCTTGAAGAGAAGCAAGCAAAAGCTTCCAGCATAGTGCCTAGCACATAGTAGCTGTTTAATTGACATGAATTGAGTGGATGAGAGTGCTAATTTTTGGAGCCTAATCACCCAGGTTCAATTCCAGCTCTGCCACATTTCAGCTGTCTGATTTTGCACAAGCTACATACCACTCTGTCCTCCCTCCTGTGTCCTCCCACAGGAAAATAATTATCATCATTACTCCCTGCCTTACTTGATATGTGTGAAGAGACTCTTTATGGGACTTGGCGATCAGACAGCTAACACTCCACACATTTCAGTGCCCAAGATCCTGAAACCTGATAGCTTTGTGTTTCATAGCCTGCAGAGTGAAATGGGATTGGAATTCAGAGCTGGGGTGAAATGTGGTGGGATTTGTAGGGAGGGAGAGACTGTAGCCCAGCTCGGTCAAAGCAACAAACCAGAGTGGCCTCCCAATTGCCTGGAGGGAGGGAGGACTAATCTTCATTCTGAATCAGAAATGTCAGGAGTCTATTTCCTGCTCCTTGGGGGCATGGAATGTCTCCAGACCGACACTGCTCCACAGGGCAAGGCTGAGCCAGTATTGTCAGGGGGCTTCTGCCCCTCATAATGAAAGTCCAAGTTTAGCATTTTGGTTAAAAGCAAGGATTCAAGAGCCAGGAAACTGATTAGAATTTTGGCGCCATCACTTAGCTGTGTGCCTTTCAACAAGTCATTTACTTCTCTGGGTCTGTTTTCTTTCTCAAATGCTGCCAATGAACTCTTGTGCACTGTTAGCAAAAATGTAAAATGGCACAGCTGCTACGGATAAAGTATGGCAGCTCCTCAAAAAATTAAAAATAGAATTACCAAATGAACCAGCAATTCCACTTCTGGGTGTATACCCAAAAGAATTGAAAGTAGAGTCTCCAAAAGATATTTGTGCACCCATGTTCATAGCAGCATTACTCACATAGCTGAAAGATGGAGGCAACCCAAATGTCCATCCACAGAGGAATGGATAAACAATGTGGTGTATACATACAATGGAATGTTATCTAGCTTTAAAAAACGAAGGAAATTCTGACACATGCTACAACACGGACAAACCTTGAAGACATTATGCTAAGTAAAATAAACCAATCACAAAAGACAAATATTCTATAATTCCACTTCTATGAAGTACCTAGAATAGTCAAATTCATAGAGACAGAAAGTAGAATTGTGGTTGCCAGGGGCTGGGGGGTGAGGAATGGGGAGTTATTGTTAAATGGGGACAGAGTTTCAGTTTTGCAAGATAAAAAAAAAGTTCCAAAGATTGGTTGCACAACAATGTAAATATACTTAACATCACTGAACTGTACACTTAAAAATGGTTAAGGTGGTAAATTTTATGTTATGTGTGTTTTACCACCATTTTTTTAAAAAATGCTGTCCATAATAATAAAGCTAGCTTCTCAGAGTTGCTGGGTGTGGTAAACCCATATATTGGAGACTCAAATCAGTGGTCCGCATATTATAAACCCTGTGTAAGGTTTCATCTTTAATATTGTTTCAACACGAGTCAAAAAATCAAGTCTTTGAGCCTCCAGACATTCACAGTACCCCCCACCTCCACCCCTTCTCACACACAGCTCCCAGCTCCCGATTTCATCTGGAAAATGGGTCTTTCCACCCTCAGGCTGGAGCCAGGCTGACGCAACTGAACACTTGGATTGCAGAGGTCTCTTTAGGAGTATCTGAACTCACGCACCCTGTCTCCTACAGAAGAGATTACCCAAGACTTACCGACTTGTTGGAGCAGAGAGCCTGGAGCACTGGATCGGAGTCAGTGAGGCCGAGTCTAAGCCGAGTTGGGAAGGAGCTGATATATATCTCCAAGAACAGCAGCTGAGAGCCAATGCGCACAAAGGAAAACTCTTAATCCCTGGGTGGGGACGCTGGGGCGGGGCAGGGAGGAACCTCTGCCGTGATACCATCAGACGTTGATGTGGTTATCCTCAAGGGACGCTTCTAAGATTTTTTTTTTTAACTGTGGGAAAATACACACAACATAAAATTTACCATTTTAACCATTTTTAAGTGTGCAGTTCAGTAGTGTTAAATAAATTCACATTTTGTGCAACCAAAGTCCAGAACTCTCTTCATCTTGCAGACTCTGAATCTATTAAGCAACAATTCTGGCCAACCCTGTGGCTCAGCGGTGAAGTGCACGAGCTCCGATACTGGCGGCCTGGTTCAGATCCCGGCGCGCACCGACTCACCGCTTCTCCGGCCATGCTGAGGCCTCGTCCCACATACAGCAACTAGAAGGATGTGCAACTATGACATACAACTATCTACTGGGGCTTTGGGGGAAAAAAAAAAAAAGGAGGAGGATTGGCAATAGATGTTAGCTCAGAGCTGGTCTTCTTCAGCAAAAAGAGGAGGATTAGCACGGATGTTAGCTCAGGGCTGATCCTCCTCACAAAAAATAAATAAATAAATAAACAACAACTCGCCCTTCCCCCTCACCCAGCCCCTGCCAACCACCCTTCTACTTTCTGTCTCTGTGAATTCGACCCCTCTAGAAGTGGAATCATCCAACATTTGTCCTTTCGTGCCAGGCTTATTTCACTCAGTATAGTGTCCACAAGGTTGATCCATGTAGCATGTGTCAGAATTGCCTTCCTTTATAATGTTGAATAATATTCTATTGTACTTATACACCACATTTTGCTTGTCCACTCATTGCTCACAGGCACTTGGGTTGCTTCCAGGTTTTAGCTATTGTGAATAACGCTGCTATGAACATGGGTGCACAATATCTCTTTGAGTCCCTGCTTTCAATTCTTTTGGGGATGTACCCAGAAGTGGAATTGCTGGATCATATGGTTCTGCAATTTCTAAACGCTTGAATCCATTTGATCATCAAGGATCCGGGGAAGTAGGGAACTGTATAGCAGGGGACCCCACTCAGCCCTCCTCCCCCACAGGCTTCTTACACTCCTCGACTGTCCAGTCTGCACGTGACCTGAGACACTCAAGTGTCAGGGATCTCCAAGCCGGGCTGGGCCCCAATCAGGAAAAGAGGAACTTAAAATCTTGTGATGGTTTTTAACTCGCACAAAAAAGGTATTTAATAAGCATCGTGCATGGGCACAGGGACCAAAGAAGAAGAAGATAAAGCTGAGTGCAATTTGGTCCCATTCTACAAGGAGCTCAGTTTGGTGAGAGAGCTGAGGATGCAGGCAGAGAAGGTCAATGCGATGTGAGATGTAAAACGTGCTACTCCTTCACGGGAAGGGAGTTGTGCCACAGAGGTCGCTGGTGAAGGATTGACAGACCAGATTCTGACAGGCATCAAATAACCCACATGCTAAAACACTGGGCACAAACCACCAAAATCGGATTTAAATGTAGTAATCCACTCTTACATTAACATTAATTTTTTAAAAGCCAACCACACAAGGATAAAATGGAATGAAGGGGCTTAAGCTGTTGTGGAGAGTTTTCGTTGGTTGTGTGGACCCCAGAGTTGGTATGAAGATTATTTTAAACGGAAGACATTTGAGATTCACCAGATGCAGAAAGAAGCCTTCTTGGAGCTTCCTTTATCTGACTCAAAGCAGAAAATTCTGGGAAATAAGGCTGCCATAAATTCGCTCTTTGGAGAGGGGCCACTCCCAAGGGAAAGGACAGTTTTATGGCCCCGCAGAAGATGGAAAGACCACTGTACCTGCATAGACAAACATTATCACAAAGCTTCTCATCCCCCATTTGTTCTCTTAAAAATCTATTTTCCTTCCTAAAGAAACTTATTTGTTCTTCCCATGGAAACCTTTTCTCCCCCTCCCTATCCCCTTTAAATTAGGTATATAAGCCTCTAACTTTAACCATTTAGCAGGCTAGCTACTTTTGTTAGCTCCTGTATACATAAATAATCCTTTTTTCTCCTGTTAATCTATCTTTTGTCTGTCTACTTTACAGGCCCCTAGCACAGAACCTAAGAGGATAGAGGTATCATCATTTCATCACATTGTACATCTTAAACTTACATAATGTTATATGTCAAATATATCTCAATAAAGCTGAAAAAAATCACACGAATATATCACAAATTATCCATTCTACTTTTGATGAGGTTTTAAGTAGGCTCTAGCTTGAGGCTATTAGAAATAGTACTGATATGAATATAGTTTTACCTACCAGTCTAGGAAAAAAATCTTTGAGAAGGGAGAGTGAAGGGTAATAAAGCTAGTGGTAGTACTTTGGACCAAGAAAGTTCAAGGATATCTGATAGTTTAGCAAATTTCAACTTTAATATTCCATTTGTTCTTTCCATGTTTCACAAGATTGGGAGTAGTAAGGACCGTGAAATTCCGAGTAAGAGCAAATCCTTGCATGTTTAGTAAGCAAGTATCCCAGTAAAATGTGTTCCTCTATCACTAGATAAATAAAGCAGAATTGATAAAGAACACAAAATCTAATTATTTTTTAGCTGCTGTGAGTGCTATGACTTTTCAAGAGGGAAATGCTTCAACCCATCCAGAAAATAAGTAAACTATGACTAGTACATCCTCATAACCCATGGAAGGAAGCAATTGTGTAAAATCTAATTGAAGATTCCCAGAGGGTCCTTTATGACACGCTTCCATTCCATGCTCCATCTATACTGTTTTGCAGGTTTATGTTATTGTGAATAGGGCCGGCCCTGTGGCTTAGCGGTTAAGTGCGCGCGCTCCGCTGCCGGCGGCCCGGGTTTGGATCCTGGGCGCGCACCAACGCACCACTTCTCCGGCCATGCTGAGGCCGTGTCCCACATACAGCAACTAGAAGGATGTGCAGCTGTGGCATACAACTGTCTACTGGGGCTTTGGGGGAAAAATAAATAAATAAAAATTAAAAAAAATTTTAAATAAAATTAAAAAAAAATGTTATTGTGAATAAGGCATAAATGGCCACACCCTCTGATATGGGTGTTTTGTAATATTGTGGTAAATGTGTTCCAATGTGACAGGTCATCTGCTAGGGGATTTGGGAAAGTATCCATTTGAAATTATGTGGTGCCCTCTGATGGCCATCTTGGCTTTGCTATACCTTATGGATCTTACAACCTGATTGTTTCCACTATTTATAATCAGAATTCCATCATAGAGTTATATTTATGGTGGAATCCTTAAACTTCTCCATGGATTGATCTTTCTCTTGTATAAGAAGTCTTTGTACGATGACTTTAGTCAGAGCAACCTGTTTAGCATAATGCTCTGCTAATGCATTTTTCTTTAGCTTCTGTAGTATCTCTTTTCCTGTGAGCCTCTGTCTTTACAACAGCAATTTCCTCTGAGAGCAATTCATCGTATATTTCATATAACAGTTGTCCACTATTTTTATAGAGAAGGTTCAGAAACCTGTTTCCAAAGCATATTGGCTACCAGTGTGTGTGTGTGTATATATATATATATATATATATATATATATATATATATATATATATATATATTTTTTTTTTTTTTTTTTTTTTGGTGAGGAGATCAGCCCTGTGCTAACATCTGCCAATCCTCCTCTTTTTGCTGAGGAAGACTGGCCCTGGGCTAACATCTGTGCCCATCTTCCTCCACTTTATATGGGAAGGCGCCACAGCATGGCTTGCCAAGCAGTTCGGCGGTGGGCACCCGGGATCTGAACCGGCGAACCCCGGGCCGCCACAACAGAGCGCACGCAACTAACCGCTTGCGCCACCGGGCCAGCCCCTACTATTTTATTTTTAACAGTTTGACATACCCTAACAAAGACCAGAAATTCAGCATCTGAGCTGATATGACTTATAGTAACTCATCAATAAATAATATTGAGTCAGGATTTGGTATGGAAGTATCCAAAAGATCTGTTCTGGATACGGAACTACAAAAGTAGTAGTAGTAGTTCTCAAACTACAAAAACCCAATCATGAGATTGTCTTTGATTGGATAAAGAAAACAAAATCACTGGACTACGAATAGTTTATAGTAATTAGGGCAGTAATTAAGATAGTAACTAAGACAGTGTGTAGTACTTTGGGAAGGATGGAAAAACAACAAGATTTCATCATTGATTCATCACCTAGCAGAAAAATGTTGGTGTTTTTAGCTAGCAAAAGGAACTTTTCTGCATATGGTTCCATCAGGTATAAATGTTATCCTAGTACAAGATCTGAAGATGCTTCTCCTATTACCGCTCTGAAGCAAAGAGGATAAGCATTGGAAATTAGATCAAGAAAGTGCTAAATAGGTTTTGATGTGTGCCATGTCATCCAGTTTATACCACAAGATCATGGCCGAACCTTTCACATATAAACAAAAAGAAAGGTTTATGATAATTGGGACACCAATGAAAGTAGGTGAAAGAGATATTTTTATATTGCTGGAGGCTTTTTGGGGTTCTGTGTTCCATGGACATGCGTCTGAGTGGTTTGATTTAGTCAAATTATACACACCTTTCTCATTTGGAAAAGCTTGGCATCCGTTGTATACAATCCTATTTAATTTCTGAAATCCTCTTAAATATCTATAGTGGTTGATCTTGGGTAATTTTGGTTTTTGCTTTTATATTGAGATATAATTTACGCATAACTTTGTGGAAGTTTAAGGTGTACGATGTGTTGATTTGATGCATTTATGTATTGCAATATGATGGCCACCACAACATTAGTTAACACCTGTATCACCTCACGTAATTATCATTGTTTTCATGTGGTAAGAATATTTAAGATCTAGTATCTTAGCCACTTTGAAGTATATAATACAGTGTTGTTGACTATAATCACTAGGCTGTGCATTAGATTTATGGAACTTATTCATCTTCCAGTTGCAAGTTTGTACCCTTTAACAACATCTCCTCAATTCCCCCACCCCATAACCCCTGGTAACCACTGTTCCACTCTTTGTCTGTACAAGTTTGGCTTTTTTAGATTCCACATATAAGTGGCATCATACAGTATTTGTCTTTCTGACTTATTTTACTAGCATAATACCCTCAAGATCCAGCCATTAGTTTTCGCAAATGGCACGATTTTGTCCTTTTTTATGGCTGAGTAGTATTCCATTGTATATTACCCATACCACATCTTCTTTATCCATTCATCATCGATGGACACTTTGGTTGTTTACACATCTTGGTTATTATGAATAATGCTGCAATAAACATAGGCATGCAGCTGTCTTTTCAATATCCTGTTTTCATTTCCTTTGGATCTATACACAGATGTGGAATGGCTGGATCACATGGTAGTTCTATTTTTAATTTTTTGTGGAATCTCCATACTGTTTTCCATAGTGGCTGAACCAATTTACATTCCCATCAACAGTGCACAAGGGTTCCCTTTTCTCTGCATCCTTACCAACACTTGTTTTCTTGTCTTCTTAGTGGTAGCCATTCTAACAAGTGTGAGGTGATATCTCATTGTGCTTTTGATTTGCATTTCCCTGACAATTAGTGATATTGAGCATCTTTTCATATACCTGTTGGCCATTGGGATGTCTTCTTTGGAAAAATGTTTATTCAGGTCCTCTGCCCATTTTTTAATTGGGTTTTTTTTTTGTTATTACTGAGTTGTATTAGTGTTTTATATATTTTGAATATTAACCCCTTATCTGATATATGGTTTGCAAATATTTTCTCCCATTCTGTAGGTTGCCTTTTCATTTTGTTGATTGATTCTTTGGCTGTGCAGAAGCTTTCTAGTTTGATGTAGTCCCACTTGTTGATTTTTGCTTTTGCTGCTTGCGCTTTTGATGTCATATCTAAAAAAATCATTGCAAAGACCAATGTCAAGGAGCTTCTTCCCTATGTTTTCTTCTAGGAGTTTTATGGTATCAGGTCTTATATTTAAATCTTTAATCCATTTCTAGTTAATTCTTCTGAGTGGTTTAAGATTAGATCCAATTTCATTTTTCTGCATGTGGTTATCCAACTTCCCAATACCATTTATTGAAGAGACTGTCTTTTCCTCATCGAGTATTCTTGGTTCCCTTGTCAAGTATTAGTTGACCATATATGTGGAGGTTTATTTCTGGTCTCTCTGTTCTGTTCAATTGGCCTATGTGTCTATTTTTATGTCAGGACCATACTGTTTTAGTTACTACAGCTTTGTAGTATAGTTTGAAACCAGAAAGTGTGACGCCTCCAGCTTTGTTCTTCTTTCTCATGATTGCTTTAGCTATTTGGGGTCTTTTGTGGTTTCATACAAATTTTAGGATTTTTTTTTCTATTTCTGTGCAAAATTCCATTGGAATTTTGATAGGGATTACAATGAATCTATAGGTGGCTGTGGGTAGTAGGGACATTTTAACAATATTAATTCTTCCACTCCATGAACACGGGATATCTTTCCATTTATTTGTGCCTTCTTCAATTTCTTTCATGGAGGTCTTGTAGTTTTCATTGTATCTTTTGCCATCCTTTCACTTTGAGCCTATGTGTGTCTAAAACTGGAGTCAGTCTCCTGAAGTTAGCATATAGTTGGGTCTTGTTTTTTTATCCATCCAGCCCCTCTGTGCCTTTTGATTGGTGAATTCAATCTATTTACATTTAGAGTTATTGTTGATATGTGAGGACGTACTAATGTCATCTTGTTAATTGCTTCTGGTTGTTCTTGTTAATTGTTTTCTTTTTTGTGTGTGTGTGAGGAAGATCAGCCCTGCGCTGACATCCACGCCAATCCTCCTCTTTTTTTGCTGAGGAAAACCGGCCCTGAGCTAACATCTATTGCCAATCCTCCTCCTTTTTTTCCCCTTTTTCTCCCCAAGGCCCCAGTAGATACTTGTACGTCATAGTTGCACATCCTTCTAGTTGCTGTATGTGGGACACCACCTCAGCATGGCCGGAGAAGCAGTGCGTCGGTGCACACCTGGGATCCGAACCCCGGGCCACTTGTAGCAGAGCACGAGCACTTAACCGCTAAGCCACAGGGCTGGCCCCTAATTGTTTTCTAATTGTTCTGGTTGTTTCTGGTTCTTCTTTTCCAAATGAGAAAGGTGTGCATAATTTGACTAAAGCGAACCATTCAGAACCATGTCCTTGGAACACAGAACCCAAACAAAAGAAAATTGTTTATTTTTCTTTATTTCTGCCTTTGTAAATTGGTGATTCTTCTATGGTAGTGTGCTCTGTTCCCCCTTTCTTTATCTTTAGTGCATCTGTGCTAGGTTTTTGTTTTGTGGTTACCATGAGGTTTACATAAGATATTTCATAGATAAAACAGTCCATTTTAAGCTGAGAGCAGCTTAACTTCAATCGTCTACAAAAGCTCCATCCTTTTACTCTCCCCTTTTCATATTTTTGATGTCATTATTTCCCTCTTTTTGTAATGTGTATTTATTAACACATTATAGTAGCTATAATTATTTTTACTCTCTTCCTTTGACCTTTACACTATAGTTAAGTCATTAACACACCATCCTGTTACAGATTTAGGGTTTTCTAGGTCTGACTGTATATTTACCTTTACTAGTGTGTTTAATACTTTCATATGTTTTCATGTCAATAATTTCTGTCTTTTCATTTCAGCTTGAAGAATTCCTTACAGCATTTTTCGCAAGGCAGGTCAAGTGGTGATTAACTCCCTCAGCTTTTCTTTGTCTGGGAAAGTCTTTATTTCTTCTTCATATGTGAAGGATAACTTTGCCAGATAGAATATTCTTTTCTTTCAATTTTTTTCTTTCAACACTTTGAATATGGCATTGCACTCTCTCCTGGCCTGTAGAGTTTCTGCTGAGAAGTCCTCTGATAGCCCAGTAGGGGTTTCTTTGTTGGTTACAATCTTTTTTCCCCTAGCTGCTTTTAGAATTCTTTCTTTGTCCTTGATTTTTGACAGTTTCATTAAAATTTTTCTTGGAGAAGGTCTTTTTGCATTGAGATAATAGGGTGATCTATAAGCTTCATATATTTGTATGTCCAATTCTCCCCCTAGGTTTGGGAATTTCTCAGCAGTTATTTCTTTAAATAAATTTTTTTCTCCCTTCTCCCTCTCTTGTCCTTCTGGATCCCCAATTATTCTAATATTTTTACTTTTGATGGAACCCTATAAATCACATAGGCTTTCTTTGCTCCTTTTCATTCTTTCTTTGTTCACCTCTAAATGGGTTATTTCAAAATTCCTATCCTCTAATTACATATTCTGTCTTCCATCTGCTCTGCTGTACTGTAGATGTTCTTTATTGCAATTTTCATTTCATTCAGTGAATTCTTCAGCTGCAGAATTTGGTTCTTTTTTATGATTTCTCTTTCGTAAAAATCCCATTTTGATCATGTATTTTTTTTTTTTGAGATTTCATTGAATTGTCTTTCTGAGTTTTCTTATAGCTCGTTGAGTTTCGTCAAAACAGCAATTTTCAATTCATCTGCTAGACCACAAAATTCTGTGCCTTTGAGCTTGGTTATTAAAGAATTATTATTTTCTCTTTATAATGACATGTTTCCATGATTTTTCGCTTCTTGTACTTTTTGCATTGGTGTTGTTGCATTTGAAGTAGCAGACACCTCCTTTTAAACCTTTGCTAGGGCATTCTGTTGGATGCTGTTATTATGTGAGGTTTCTATTATGTGAGGTTTTCTCTGTCTTTTTATCCCTACCCTACACCTCCTCCTCTCTTCTTGCTCCCTCTTGTGGCAGAATTCTTTTTTTTTTTTTTTGTGAGGAAGATCAGCCCTGAGCTAACATCTGCCAATCCTCTTTTCGCTGAGGAAGACTGGCCCTGGGCTAACATTCATGCCCATCTTCCTCACTTTATATGGGACGTCGCCACAGCATGGCTTGACAAGCGGTGCGCCGGTACGCGCTGCCTGGGATCCGAACCCGCGAACCCCAGGAAGCTGCAGCGAAGCGCGTGCACTTAACCGCTTGAGCCACCAGGCTGGACCCCTGTGGCAGAATTCTTAAACTTTGATGTCTTTTCTGGTTCTTACAAGTCACCAGGCTGGCTACTGAAAAACCTCTCTTTCGTTTTCCAGAAGGTGGCACTATAGCCCAAGTTTGTGGTTTCTCCCTGGCCGGTAGACCGTGGCCTGTTCAGAGCATGCTCCGTTTACCGGAGCTCTCCCTGGCAGCCCAGGGACGCTCACACAAGGAGCCCACCGCAGAGTGGGGGGAGGTGTGGGTTTAGCACTCAGGGCGTTGAGGATGTCCACGGACCCAGTAGGGAGACCCCCAAGAGGTACTCCCAGAGGTTCCTGGGTGGACTCCCTGCTGAGAGCAATCCCTTTAGTGCCCTTTGAAATTTTTATCTGCCTCTTTCCCAATATCCTTCCTCTCCCTAGACATGTAGGTCCCGCGTCAGTACTCTGGGTGCTGCTGTAGAGAAACAGGTATCTCCAGCCGTGTCTCACGCAACTAGGGTAGCGGGGTACTATCTCACCGCTCTCTTGTTTCGCAGTGGGACAGGTCACTGCCACCAGGTGGATCAGCCCCGTGCAGTGTGTCCTCGGGGGAGGGGGACTCACTGGGACAGTTTCTCTTACTGCTGCATCCACTGCAACCAACTCGTGTTTTTTGGGTTTGGGGGATTTTTTTTTTTTTCTCTCCACTGGCTTGCTGGAATTTCTTCTCCAGAAGGCTGGACCACTGCAAATTCTCTCTCGTGAATGGGAAGCTGCCCAGATCAGCACTCTCCAGGTTTTTTCCCCCCCGACCACCCTAAGAGGGTGCTAAGGCAGGTTCACTGGCTTCGCAGGTTCCACATCCCACACAGAGGTCTGTCTGCCTGTTCCCGCAGGCACAGGTGGGCAGACTCCTCCCGGGTCCCTTGGCGTTCGGTGCCAGATCCCACAACGCCCAGAAAGGCGCTTTTGTTCCTGGATGGATGTCTCATTTGTTGTTTAAAAGGGGGGATAAAAAGGAGAACAGTCTTACGCCGCTGTGATGCCGACGTCACTCCCTCCTGCCTTTGTTTTTCTGTGCAAGTCTTCCGCTCATTTCTCTGTGGGATTGTTTGTCTTTTCTTATTGATTTGTAAGGGTTCCGTATCGTCTGGATGGGAGTCCTTTGTTGCACATATCTTTTCCCACTCTGTGGATTGCCTTTTCACTTTCTCAGTGGTGTCTTTAAGAACAGAAGTTCTTCATTTTAATATAGTCTAATTTATATATCTTTCTTCATTGTAAAAATTTGTGTCCTTTTTAGTTAATCTTCGCCTAGTCCTATATCATAAAGATGTTCTACTATGTTGTCTCCTAAAAAACATATTGTTTGGGGCAGGCCTGGTGATGTGGTTAAGTTCGTGCACTCCACTTTGGCCTGGGGTTTGTGGTTTAGATCCTGTGGGCAGACCTACAAACTGCTCATCAAGCCACACTGTGGCGGTGTCCCCCATACAAAAAATAGAGGAATATTGGCAACAGATGTTAACTCAGGACCATTCTTCCTCACCAAAAAAAAAAAAAAACATACTGTTTTACCTTCTGATTATACATTTGTAATTCATTTGTATTTGATTTTCATGTATGGGATGAGGTAGGGTCCAGATCCATCTGTTATGCCATAGTTGTGGACAATGGGTGATTTTATTTGTTCTTCTGTGGATGTGTCTGATTTTTAAAGAATGTGTGGAGATTCAGAATTAGGTGCCTACCATTATATTATGGGGAATCTCTTAACAGTCTTTTGATTAACATAAATCCTTAATTTTAATATAATGAAATGTTTCAGTCTTTTATACTTAGGATTTGTTTTATTAAATATATTTGACATATAACATTGTATAGATTTAAGGTGTACAACATGTTAATTTGATACATTTATATATTATAATATGGTTCCCATTGTAGCAATAATTAGCACCTCTACCATATTATGTTATTATCCTTTCTTTTTAGTGGTTGAAATAATTAAGTTCTGGTCTCTTAGCACGTTTAATGATTATAGTACAATATTGTTGTCTATATTCATTATACTGTGGATTGGCTCTCTATGACTTATTTACTACTCATTTTAAGTTTCTACCCTGAAACAACATCTGTGTTACCCCCCCACCCCCCATACCCTGGTAACCACCATTTAACCCTTTGTTTCTACGAGCTTGGCTTTTTTAGATTCCACATACAAGTAATACCATACAGTATTTGTCTCTCTTCATCTGACTTATCTCACTTAGTATAATGCCCTCGAGGTCCATCCATGTTGTCACAAATGGCAGGATTTCCTCCTTTCTCATGGCTGACTAATATTCCATTGTATATATATACACCACATTCTTTTTTTGTTGTTGTTGTTAGGAAGATCGTCCCTGAGCTAACATCTGCTGATCCTCCTCTTTTTGCCGAGGAAGACTGGCCCTGGGCTAACATCCATGCCCTTCTTCCTCCACTTTATATGGGACGCCACCACAGTATGGCTTGCCAAGTGGTGCCTCAGTGAACGCCCGGGATCCGAACCGGGGAACCCCGGGGCCACCACAGCAGAGCGTGCAGACTTAACCACTTGCACCACCCAGCCAGCCCCTACACCACATTCTTTATCCATTCATCCACTAACGGACACTTAGGTTGTCTCCATATCTTAGCTACTGTGAATAACATTGTGATAAACATGGGAGTGCATATATCTCTTCAAAATCCTGTTTTCATTATACAGTTAGTATTTTTCTTTCTAAGAGGTATCTTCCTAGCCTGAAGTCATGAAGCTCTTCTATAAGCTTTAATGTTCTGCCTTCCATATTTATATCCACAACCCACTGGAATTAATTTGTATATAGCGTGAAGTAGAGGTCAAATACCTTTTTTTCCCATATGGAGATTCAGTTATCCCAACACCATTCACTGAAAAGACTGTCCTTTCCCCATTTTAGGAGTTTTTCAAACTCCAGATTATGACAGATTAGTGGATCATGAAACCAATGTGTTTGTTATAGTTAGATTTAAAAAACAGAGTAGAAGGAAAGTACCTCAACATAATAAAGGCTATTTATAAGAAACCCACAGCCAACATCATACTCAATGGGGAAAGACTGAAAGCCATTCCTCTGAGAACAGGAACAAGGCAGGGCTTCCCACTCTCACCACTCCTATTCAACATAGTACTGGAGGTTTTGGCCAGAGCAATTAGGCAAGAAAAAGGAATCCAAATAGGCAATGAAGAAGTGAAACTCTCACTATTTGCAGATGACATGATTTTACATATAGAAAACCCTATAGAATCTGTTGGAAAACTATTAGAAATAATCAACAACTACAGCAAAGTCTCAGGGTACAAAATCAGTCTACAAAAATCAGTTGCATTTCTGTATGCTAATAACAAACTAACAGAAAGAGAGCTCAAAAAGATAATACCATTTACAATTGCATCAAAAAGAATAAAATATCTAGGAATAAATGTTACCAAGGAGGTGAAAGACCTATACAATGAAAACTACAAGACGTTATTGAAAGAAATCGATGATGACATAAAGAAATGGAAAGACATCCCATGCACATAGATTGGAAGAATAAACATAGTTAAAATGTCTAATATTACCTAAAGCAATCTACAGATTCAATGCAATCCCAATCAGAACCCCAATGACATTCTTCACGGAAATAGAAAAAAGAATACTAAAATTCATATGGGGCAACAAAAGACCCCGAATAGCTAAAGCAATCCTAAGAAAAAGAACAAAGCTGGAGGCATCACAATCCCTGACTTCAAAACATACTACAAAGCAATGGCAATCAAAACAGCATGGTACTGGTACAAAAACAGACACACAGAATTGAAAGCCCAGAAATAAAACCACACATATACGGACAGCTAATTTTCAACAAAGGAGCTAAGAACATACAATGGAGAAAGGAAAGTCTCTTCAATAAATGGTGTTGGGAAAACTGGACAGCCACATGCAAAAGAATGAAAGTAGACCATCTGCTATTGCCATTCACAAAAATTAACTCAAAACGGATCAAAGACCTGAAGGTGAGACCTGAAACTATAAAACTCATAGAAGAAAATATAGGCAACACACTATTTGACATTGGTCATAAAGGAATCTTTTTGGATGACATGCCTACCCAGACTAGGGAAACTAAAGAAAAAATAAGCAAGTTTATCAGATTAAAGAGCTTCTACAAGACAAACTTAACCAGTATCAAGATGAACAGACAACCCACCAGCTGGGAGAAAATATTTGCAAAACATATATCTGACAAGGGGTTAATCTCCATCATATATAAAGAACTCACACAACTGAACAACTAAAAAACAAATAACTCAATCAAAAAATGGGCAGAAGAAATGAACAGACACTTCTCCAAAGAAGATATACAGATGGCCAATAGGCACATGAAAAGATGTTCAACATCACTAATCATCAGGGAAATGCAAATCAAAACAACACTAAGGGGCCGGCCCCGTGGCTTAGCGGTTAAGTGCGCGCGCTCCGCTGCTGGCGGCCCGGGTTCGGATCCCGGGCGCGCACCGACGCACCGCTTCTCCGGCCATGCTGAGGCCGCGTCCCACATACGGCAACTAGAAGGATGTGCAGCTATGACGTACAACTATCTACTGGGGCTTTGGGGGAACAAAAATAAATAAATAAAATTATTAAAAAAAAAAAAACCACTAAGATATCACCTCACGCCCGTTAGAATGGCTATAATCACCAAGACAAAAAACAAGAAATATTGGAGAGGATGTGGAGAAACAGGAACCCTCATACACAGCTGGTGGGAATGCAGCCTCTATGGAAAACGGTATGGAGATTCCTCAAAGAATTAAAAATAGAGATGCCCTATGATCCAGCTATCCCACTACTGGGAATCTATCCAACGAACCTGAAATCAACAATCCAAAGAGGCTTATGCACCCCTATGTTCATTGCAGCATTATTCACTATAGCTAAGAAGTGAAAGCAACCTAAATGTCCCTCGACTGATGATTGGATCAAGAAAATGTGGTATATATATACAATGGAATACTACTCAGCCGTAAAAAAAAGACAAAATCGTCCCATTTGCAACAACATGGACGGGCCTGGAGGGTATTATGTTAAGCAAAATAAGCCAAAAAGAGAAAGAGAAACACTGTATGATCTCACTCATATGTGGAATATAAACCAACACATGGACAGAGAAAATTATATTGTGATTACCAGGGACAATGGGGGTAGGGGGTGGGCACAAGGGGTGAAGGGAGACATATATATATGGTGATGGACAAACAAAAATGTACAACCAAAAATTTCACAATGTTATAAACTATTAAAACATCAATTAAAAAAACAGAGTAGATAAAAATAGATTAGAAAAGATCAAAGTGCATTGTACAAGCTTTTAGTTATACGTGTGTGTATATATTGGGTCATGTTGGAAAATCTATTTCTTATTATGAGACCCAGGTAAAAGAATTTGTTTTTTTTGTTTTGTTTTGTTTTGTTTTGTTTATTGCAATAACATTTTATAAGGTAAAAGAATTTGAATGCAACTGATGTACAGAACCCACCAGTTATGTGTTCCATCCTTCTCTTGAATCTGTTCAAAGCAGGGAGTTTCCAACTACCAAGATGCTTTCTTGAATAAAGAGCCTGTCCCCACTCTGGGTCTATCAGATGCACTCTTGACCTCATTCCAGGAATTTCCTCAGGGTGTCTAAGGCCCCAAAACCCCTCAGGATAATCCCTTAGGACTCCAATCCAGACCACATTCAGAATACCCTAACCCTGGATCTTCTGACCAAACCACTGAGTAACCTTACTGAACTCCACAAAAGATCTTCTGAGACAGATTCATTTATGTTTCCATCCTCCTTCCGAGTTCTTGATCTTTCTCCTTTCTTGTAATCCTTTTATTTCCATCCCAGGTCTCCCTTATTCCTTCTCATCTAGCTAGAGGCAAGTGACGAGGGGTCCACTTCATTTTCTCTAGGATGAAGAGGTGTGAACCAAATGTTCTTACCCAGAAGCAGCCACCTTTGGAAGGAAGAGGAGAACTCTCTTGAGGCAGCCTACCCATTGCACATTCCCCAGCTCTGGTTTAAGAGGGGATAGAAAGAGTAGGGGCATAAAAGCAGCAGCAGCAAGAACAGTAAATACTTGGATGATAAGTGAAGACCAGTATGACCAAGAACAGGGCAAATATTTCACCCACACATTCTACTGATCCCTGCCCCAATAATATCCCCCCACCACACAGCTCATATTCTTCTGCTCCCACCTGCTCGTCTCCCTTTTGTGCCTCCACTTCTGTGGACACTGCTCCCTTTGTTTCATAGCCACAGGATCCCTGCAGGCCAGTCTGGTAACCTTCCATCAGACCTCAACTTTGGTTCCCAATTCCATGGCATGGAACACCCTAGTCTCAGCATTTTGAACTCTTAAGTTCCAGCCATTGATTTGAGCCCTCACTCATGAACTCTCTTCTTTTCAATTAGAACAAGAATCATCATAGACGTGTCTTCTTGAACTGACTTAAAGAAGATACGGGGACAGGGCCGGCCCTGTGGCTTAGCGGTTAAGTGCGCGCGCTCCGCTACTGGCGGCCGGGTGCGGATCCTGGGTGCACACCGACGCACTGCTTCTCCAGCCATGCTGAGGCCACATCCCACATACAGCAACTAGAGGGACGTGCAACTATGACATACAACTATCTACTGGGGCTTTGGGGAAAAAAAGGAGGAGGATTGGCAATAGATGTTAGCTCAGAGCTGATCCAACAGCTCAACAAAAAGAGGAGGATTAGCATAGATGTTAGCTCAGGGCTGATCTTCCTCACAAAAAAAAAAAGAAGAAGATATGGGGACAGATGGGGTCACTGGTGGGAACTTTTGTTATTTCCAGTGAACGGTTCTTCTTCACCACATGCAATTTGATAGACTCCTGATCCACCATATCTTTCCCCTAAAAGGATTATGTTAAATGTAGGGTAAGAATTCAGAGGCCAGGGCCAGCCCAGTGGTTCAGTTCACACACTCTGCTGCGATGGCCCAGGTTTTGCAGGTTCGGATCCCGGGTGCGCACCAACACACCACTTGTCAAGCCATGCTGTGGCGGTGTCTCATATAAAGTAGAGGAAGATGGGCACGGATGTTAGCCCAGGGCCAATCTTCCTCAGCAAAAAGAGAAGGATTGGCATCGGATGTTAGCTCAGGGCTGATCTTCCTCACAAAAAAAAGAAAAAAGAAAAAAGAAAACAATAGATCCTGGGCGCGGACCTAGTCACTGCTCATCAAGCCATGCTGAGGCAGCGTCCCATATAGAAGAGCTACAACTCTACAACTATGATACACAAATATGTACTGGGGCTTTGGGGAGAAAAAAGAAAAAGAGGAAGATCGGCAACAGATATTAGCTCAGGGCCCAAAATTCCTCAAAAAAAAAAAAAAGAATTCAGAGGCAGTACCAACAATTGGGGAGAAAGAAATGTGTGGGAAAAGCAATGGCACTCTCATTTCTTTCTTTTTTTTTTTTTTTTTTTTGAGGAAGATCAGCCCTGAGCTAACATCCGTGCTAATCCTCCTCGTTTTGCTGAGGAAGACCTGCTCTGAGCTAACATCTATTGCCAATCCTCCTCCTTTTTTTTCCCCAAAGCCCCAGTACATAGTTGTATGTCATAGTTGCACATCCTTCTAGTTGCTGTATGTGGGATGTGGCCTCAGCATGGCTGGAGAAGCAGTGCGTCGGTGCGCACCCAGGATCCGAACCTGGGCCGCCAGTAGCGGAGCCAGCGTACTTAACCGCTAAGCCATGGGGCCGGCCCGCACTAACTCTCATTTCTTTCCATTGTTCTGTTTCTGGGTCTTTTGTGCTCTGGCTGTTTTATCTCCATAACTGGTTCATTTGTTTAGTGGGATGGACATCTTTCACTTTTTTCTGTTTCTTGTACCTCTTCCCTGTTCTGTTTATCAGAATGACACTTCTTAATTTGGGTTCACCAAATCAAAGCCTGACACAAGGACTTGAGCTTAAGATGTTTATTTGAAAAAGGATCCCTGAAAACAAGAGGGAAGCAGCAGAGAGAGTAAGATAGGGAAGGAAGGTGAAGTCCATGATGTGAGCAATGGGGACTTGATTCCTTTGAAACCTGCTGAAGAGTACATATGAAGACTCATATAATCTCCTGCAAGAAAGATGGGAGGTTGGGACATTTATGTACCAAATTTCACACCCATTGGCTGAGGGTTACCCCTAGAAGCAATTTGTTGTTAGTGCCATGGAGTTGATTCCAACTCCTAGTGACACTGTGTACAGAAGAGCAGAGCCCTGCCTGGTCTTTTTGTGCCATCCTCTCACTTTCCAGCACTATGTCAGACAATGCTCCACTGCCATTCATAGGGTTTTCATGACCAATTTCAGAAGTGGGTGGCCAGGTCCTTCTTCCTAGTCTGTCTTAGTCTGGAAGCTCTGCTGAAACCTGTCCACCATGGGTGACCCTGCTGGTATTTGAAATACTGTTGGCATAGCTTTCAGTATCACAGCAACATGCAGCTGCCACAGTATGACAACCAACAGACGGATGGTGTGGTTTACTGACCAGGAAATGAACACAAGCCACATCCATGAGAGCGCCAAATCTTAACCACTAGACCACCAGGGCTGACAATGACTTCCTGCAATTATGGGCTGTTATTTTCCAAAGGGTAAACAGCATCAGAAAAGACTCAGGCTGAATGCAGAAGGATGCATGGCCCATGCTTGAGATGAGACTATGGCAGAATAAAGTGAGTTTATGTTTGCATGAGATGTACACTGAAGCTCAGACTGTAATTAGAGAGTACCAAGGGGATGTGATATTGACATTTGGTACTCCCCAATCCTTGTACTTCTAAAATATGCTTATTCCCATATTAAGTGCCACCTAGTCATCGAGTCTTTAAGGAAGGATCCAGCCACAATCTCTATGAAACTCTTGATACAATATGGTTAGTGGAACAAGCCACAGTCCCCATTGCAACTTGGTCCCATGACCATTACCGATATTCATGTCTCTTTTCCACCAGATTTTCTAGATTCCATCATGATGCACTGTATTTTGTCTAAGTCATTTGTCTGGTGGGGTGATTCAGGCCATCATTTCTGAGAGGTCTAAATCCTAGATTGCTAGGAAGGAAAGAGTTAGCAGCCGATCTTTAATCCATTCTTCCTATCCTGGTGATACCCAAGGACAAATGACTTGGTCAAACCTCTTTGTAAACATGCTACTCAGACCTGCTCGTGGTATTTATTGGAGGAGAACAACTGAGAGTCCTTATCTATTAACAGGATATACCTGGTATTTCTAGACAGCTTATAGTCAACAAACCTAGAATTTAAGGGTTTTTGGGGTATGGACCACTAGAAAATGTCAGTGTCTGCTATTTAATCATCAAAGAATAAAAGAGAGAGAGAAATTTGTTGATCAAAATACCTCCCTTTGCTTAAGTGAGGCCCCTACATTCATCACTTAAATGAAGACCTCATATCTTAAATCAGGGTCAAGGATCATTCTAATGTGGTAGGAAGGGTCTGAGCAGCTGTGTTGGTTGTCTCAGATTTCTCTGTGCTTTGCCTGTGTCTTGAAATTATCTGTATCCTTGGAATTATTAATAAAGTTTGATACCAAGTTTCAAGAATCTCTGATTCTCACAAGTCTTATTTCACCATCCCTTGGTGTTATCTCGGTTACTTTCCTTTATTGGACTGTAGTTGTGCAATTTCCTGTTCACCATGATTGATGGGCATAGCGAATCCTCTGAGTTCCAGATATATGCCTTCCCAACCCCATTATGTAGCAGTAACCCTGGTTCCTCGTAATCATCATGATTGGTTATCCATGCCAGTGAAGTAACTCATATCTCTGCCCACTAGTTAATCAGCATGCAAAACCCAAACTAACCAGGCAGGAACCCTTACTGTGTTTCCTGGTAGAAATGTTCCCCTTCTGAAAATGAAGACGTCTCATCCCACAGATCCTAAGGTTGGAGGACAGGAAACACAAATTCTTTTTTTTTTTTTCCTTTATTGTGAAATTTTTGTTGTATATTATTGTTTGTCAGTCACCATATAAATGCATCCCTTCACCCCTTGTGCCCACCCCCAACCCCCTTGCCCCTGGTAACCACCAAACGGTTCTCTCTGTCTGTGTGTTGGTTTATCTTCCACTTATGAGTGAAATCATGTGGTATTTGTCTTTCTCTTTCTGGCTTATTTTGCTTAAGATGATACCCTCCCGGTCCATCCATGTTGTTAGGAAGCACAAATTCTTTAAATGGGTCTCTAGAAATGATGGCAATAAAAGCCAATGCTGTATTCACCATTGATAGCTAGACTTGTGTATTCTAGCTCTTAGGGGCAAAGCCCCTTATATTGACTGTTGGTTCAATGCATATATTACATCTTGAAGGACAGCACCCCAACCCCACAGGATGTTATCCCTCAGCTGGTACCTGAGCTGAGCCTTTAACAAGCCATTCTCTCAATCCATTGGGGCAGCTCTTTCTGTATAATGCAATATATGATATGAACAGTGGATTTCATAGTCATGCATGTATCAATGCACCATCTTCAGCACAAAATGAATCCCTTGGTCTCAGGTGATATTATGTAAGATCCCATATCAGGAAAGAAGGCCTTCCATGGGCTCTAAGAGAGTGGTGCTGGTGAAGGCACCGTGGGCGAAAAAGGCAAACCTATATCGAGGGTACACATTCATTCCAGTAAGTATGAATCATTTCCATCACTTCCCTCTCCAGAGCGGAAGGGACCTCATGTCCTCAATTTGCCAATAAGTGGCTAGTTACTCTCTTTGAAGGGTAGTGCTATACCAAGGTCTTCACTGTGAAGAGATCAGGAATTCTGAAGCAGCAATAATTAGATCAGCTTTGGTGGAAGGAAGCTCATGCTATTGGGCCCATGTGTAGCCTCCACTCCTATTACTGTATCCCTATTTATGGGCTCATTACACAAGTGCTTGTCTGAGGAAAGAGTCTATATTACATCCACTAGATATAGCATCCTCTCCACCTGGTTGTTGAGGGTCTTCTCTGTGGTGAATGCTCCCTGGAGGGCGTCAACATGAGACACAAAGATCTACACACTTTGTGCCCTTTCTCATAGGTCCACTGACCTGCCTGTCCACAGACTTCTTTGACTTCATCTTTCAATCTTCTTCCTTTGCCTGACCAACAAGCCAGGCAATTTTCCACTTCCCAAGGGTCCATATATAACCTTATTTCAGGCCATGTCTTTCTTCATACAAAGTGGGAAACTGTGGATACTGCTCACAGCTCTGCCCACTGGGATCAGTTCCTTTTGCTAATGACTATAGGGCCGCCTCTGAGAAGCTCTCCAGAAGCTGCAGTTAACTTTCAGCTAGCACCAACATGTTGATTTGACCCATCTGTGAACCAGGCTGGGGTTTTCTCCTTCTCTATTAGCTAGTCATAGGAAACCCCATAAGACCATAAGTGTGAGTTGAAGAATAAGTATCATGTATTAGATGACATGGGGGTCTGATGGCAATTGTTCATGCAACTAACTTGTGCCTCTGGACCTGCTCAGCTCTCTTCCATTGTACAACAGATTGCTGCTGCACCCATTCAATACTGTGCTTCGGGGGGTCTAGCTGCACCCAGATCATGACGGGCATTTCTGGCTACGTGGTCCCTTGATGTCCCATGTTCAGTTGCTCAGTAATATTATGGCTCAGGAGAATGCCAGGAACTGCATTTCAAATAGTGAGTAGTTCTCTGCTGCTGACGGCATGGCCTTGCTCCAGAACTCTAGAAGTTGCAATGTTATTCTTTAACAGCTCCAAGTATCAAGGAGCTTAATACATCAGCCTGGACATGCTGCAGGGCCTAACCTTCCTCTGGGTCCGCTCAAAACTAGCCACCTTCATGTCACCCAATAAATGAGTTGGAGACTTTCCAAATGGAATCATCTTAGGTGGTCTTTTGGGTACCAGCTATTTGTGGAAGGTTAGGACCTAGTATATACATCAGGATATATCCTTCTCAACATTCGATTCTCTCTCATGAGCAGACTCCTTGATCAGCCTAACTAGATTATTGCCCTGACCCCACACTCCCTTCCAGGTATTCCCCATCACTATCCTGCTTTATTCTCTTCATCAGTCATCACTATCTAAAAATATGAATCTGTTTATGTTTGCTAACTTATCATGAGAGTGTCCGACCAGGGGAAAAAGGCCTCCATGAGGACAAAGACTCTTGTTCATCCCTATGGCCCCAGATACTAGACATAAGGAGCTCAATAAATTACTGAAGATCAAATGAGTGAGTTAATTGATTTATTGCTTGAAACAGGTCAGAGGCTTGAAACATTTCACTGCTTTAGTTGCATTCCACCTAAAATATGATGTAATCTCCCTAAACTATAAACCCATGTGGGTTTGTTTCTGTCTTCTACATCCCTGGTGTCTATAATAGTGACTAGTATAGACAGCCAGTTAATATTTGTTAAATAAATGAAGGAATTCATTGGGTAACGAAAGAGACCCTGATTTACATCAGGGAAATGCAAATCAAAACAACACTAAGATATCACCTCACGCCCATTAAAATGGCTATAATCACCAAGACAAAAAACAATGAATGTTGGAGACGATGTGGAGAAACAGGAACCCTCATACACAGCTGGTGGGAACGCAAACTGGTGCAGCCTCTATGGAAAACAGTATGGAGAATCCTCAAAAAATTAAAAATGGAAATAGCCTATGATCCAGCTATCCCACTACTGGGAATATATCCAACGAACCTGAAATCAACAATCCAAAGAGGCTTATGCACCCCTATGTTCATTGCAGCATTATTCACTATAGCCAAGAAGTGGAAGCCACCCAAGTGTCCCTCGACTGATGATTGGATCAAGAAAATGTGGTATATATATATGTGTGTGTGTATATACACACACACATATATATATATGTACAATGGAATACTACTCAGCCATAAAAAAAGACAAAATCGGGGCCGGCCCCGTGGCTTGGCAGTTAAGTGCGTGCGCTCCACTACTGGCGGCCCGGGTTCTGATCCTGGGCCCGCACTGACGCACCGCTTCTTCGGCCATGCTGAGGCCGTGTCCCACACACAGCAACTAGAAGGACGTGCAACTATGATGCACAACTATCTACTGGGGGACTTTGGGGGAAAAAAAAAAAGGAGGAGGATTGGCAATGGATGTTAGCTCAGAGCCAGTCTTCCTCAGCAAAAAGAGGAGGATTAGCATGGACGTTAGCTCAGGGCTGATCTTCCTCACAAAAAAAAAAAAAAAAAGACAAAATCGTCCCATTTGCAACAACATGGATGGACCTGAAGGGTATTATGTTAAATGAAATAAGCCAGAAAGAGAAAGACAAACACGGCATGATTTCACTCGTACGTGGAATATAAACAAACACATGGTCAGAAAGCACTGTATTGTGGTTACCAAGGACAAAGGGGGTGGGGGGTGGGCACGAGGGGTGAAAGGAGACATGTATATGGTGATTGACAACCAAAAATGTACAACCAAAATTTCACAATGTTATAAACTATTAAGACATCAATAAAAAAAAGAGACCCTGATTTAATAGATCTTATATTCCAGTAAAAAAGAAAGACAACAAAGAGACATGTAATTTGATGCTAAGAAGTGAAAAATGTGTTGAAGAAAAATAAAGCAATGCAAAGGGATGGAGACCAATGGATGCTTTTTAAGATAAGATGCTTATGGACATTATTTATTTCTGTTTTGATTTTGGGGGTGGTCTTTTGGGAGGTTTTGTGTTTATTTTTGTTTTGAGGAGGTGATATCTCAGCAGAGATTTGGATGAAGTGAGAGAAGGAGCCATGTGACTATCTGGTGGAAGACATTCCAGTCTTCTGTCTATAAGAAGAGGTAATCAACATGACGGTAGAGAACCTCAATAAGAAAGTGCAGTGGATGGTACAATCTAAGGCAGGGTTTCTCAGCCTTGTTACTATTGATATCTGGGGCCTGATAATTCTTTGTTGTAGGAGGCTGTCCTGTACATTGTAGGATGTTCAGCAGCACCCCTGGCTTCTACCCACTAGATGGCAGTAGCATTATCCCCTTTCCCAGTTGTCACATCCAAAAATATCTCCAGACAGTGCCAAATGTCTAGTGGGGGGCAAAATTCCCCTGGTCGAAAACTACAGGTCTAAGGCAGCAGATGGTGCAGTCTAATGACATGTGTTTCATGTTATCTGGATCTGTTTAAGGATGAAGGGTAAATAATAGTCAAATTTCAGCACTGAAGTGCAAAGTGGATATATATCCCACCCACCAATGGGATGTAGATGGATAAACACACCCCACTTGCTTTGGAAGGAAAACTGAATCGTCAGGAATTTTAGAGCAAAAGTGTGAAAGATTAGTCAGAAGAGGATTGAAGATGGCAGTAGGATAGGTGAGGTTGAAACATTGATTCCAGTGGACACGGGGAAATGGTTTATAGGTAAAGATGGGTAGGAGATTGACTCAACCTATAAAGCTTTGAGAGCTGTGATAAGATTAGAAAGAGTGATCCAGGCACTGATAAGATTAATCCCACTGACTTTGGGGAGTAGTGGCAGCCTTCTTTCCTGGGACTGGTCTTCCAGGTAGGCAAGGAGTGTTAGCCAGGGCGTGATGCTCTCACAAGCTGTCCCAAGTACTCTATTGCACACTGTTATTCCTCAGAGTCCAAGGTGAACTCCTGGGGACACCAAGTTAATCTTTCTAAAGATGGTGACTGAGCTAGTGGTTTCCAACTCTACCTGTGCACTAAAACCACCTTAGGATGGCATACAAATCCTTATGCTTGGGTCCCACCCACAGAGATTTGAGTAGACTGACCCTAGGGTGGAGCCCCAGGCATTTTTTTAAACTCCTCAGAGGACACTAGTATACAGCCATAGTTGAAAACCACCACTAAGACTCAGAAATTCATTCATGTCTTCTTTTCTCTCCCTCAAGCTACAAGCTTACCCTAAAGGTGTGCTTTTTCAGACTCAGGTAGGCATTTCTGAGACCATTTAATTTTAAAAGTTTAGGCCCTCCACTCCTCCCATTCAACAGGCAGCCAAATCTTCTTGTGCAGTGCCAGACATGTCCCTGAGACACAATGGTGAAGGTCAGAGTAAATGGATTAGGTCGCAGTGGGCACCTGGTCACCAGGGCTGATTTTAACTCTGACAAAGTGGATGTTGTCACCAGCAATGACCCCTTCACTGATCTCAACTATAGGGTCTACGTGTTCCAGTATGATTCCAACCATGGCAAGCTCAATGGCACAGTCAAGGTTTGTCATCAATGGAAAGCCCATCTCCATCTTCCAGGATGGAGAGCCCACCAACATCAAATGGGGTGAAGCTGGTGCCGAATATGTTGTGGAGTCCACTGGTGTCTTCACTGCCTTAGAGAAGGCTGGGGCTCACCTGAAAGGTGGAGCCAAAAGGGTCATCATCCCTGCCCCATCTGCTGATGCCCCCATGTTTGTGATGGGCATGAACCACGAGAAGTATGACAACTCCCTCGAGACTGTCAGCAATGCCTCCTGAACCACCAACCACTTGGACCCCCTGGCCGAGGTCATCCATGACAACTTTGGCATCGTGGAGGGACTCTGACCATAGTCCCTGCCATCACTGCCACCCAGAAGACTATGGGTGGTCCTTCTGGGAACCTTCTGGGAGTGATGGCCAAGGGGCTGACCGAAACATCATCCCTGCTTCTACTGGTGCTGTCAAGGCTGTAGGGAAGGTCATCCCTGAGCTGAGTGAGAAGATCACTCATGGCCTTCAGTGTCCCCCCCCTCCCCAGTATGGGTCATGGATCTGACCTGCCACCTGGAGAAAACTGCCAAATATGATGAAATCAAGAAGGTGGTGGAGTAGATGTCAGAAGGCCCCCTAAGAGGTATCCTGGGCTGCACTGAGGACCAGGTTGTCTGCTGAGAGGTTAACAAGAACACCCACTCTTCCACCGTTGGTGCTGGGGGGCTGGCACTGCTCTCAATAAGCACTGTGTCACCCTCATTTCCTAGTATGGCAATGAATTTGACTACAGCAAGTACTCCATGGCATCTAAGAAGTAAAAGCCCATGGACCACCAACCCCAGCAAGGGCACGAAAGGAAGAGAGAGGCCCTCAGCTGCTGGGGAGTCCCTTGCCCCAACTCAATCCTCCAACACACTAAGAATCTCCCCCTCTTTCATATGTTTTCCACCCCAGATGCCCTGAAGAAGCATAGGGGCTTCGGGAGCCCTACATTGTCATGTACCATCAATAAAGTATACTGTACCCAGCCAAAAAATTAATACCAATATAATAAAAGATAAAATTAAAAGTTAAAAATAAAACAAAATTTAGAAATTAAAGTAAATATAAAAAATAAAACCAATAAAATAAAGTATAAAATAAAATAAGAAAATATAGAATAAAATGAAATAAAATAAAAAGTTTAGTGAGACCTCTCAAAAAAGATGAGTGAGCTACCTAGAGAAGGACTTGGAATATCGAGATTATTTTTTCTTTCCTTTTTTTTTTTTTTTTTTTTTTTAAGTTTTCTAGGGCCAGCCCCAGTGGCCTAATTGTTAAATTTGGCATACTCTGCTTTGGCGGCCCAGGTTCAGATCCCAGGTGTGGACCTACACCACTCATCTGTTAATGGCCATGCTCTGGTCGCGGCTCACATAAAAGGAAAAAAAAAGAGGAAGATTGGCAATGTTAGCTCAGGGCGAATCTTCCTCAGCAAAAAAAAATTTCTGTAGTATTTAGGTTCTCCTGAAGCCAATGTATAGCAGTTGGTCCATTCCCAAGAAAGGGGAAAAAATTGTACCCGAAGATAAAAGTAAGCAAACTATGGGTTTAGCCCCTTTGACGACGGATGGTAGCAGCTTGAGGAAAAGCAGGTCTTTGTACCCCTGATAACTGGACTTTATTTGACACTTTCTTAGTGGGTCTTTTTTTTTGATTGAGGTGAAATACACTTAACACAAAATTAACCATTTTAAAGTCAACAATTCAGTGGCATTTAGTATACTCACACTGTTGTGCTACACCACCTCTTCTAGGTTCAAAACATTTTCATCAGCCCAAAATAAAACCCACACTCATCAAGCAGTTACTCCCCATTCCCCTCTGCCTCTAGCCTGTCCATCAACAGATGAATGGATATACAAATTACGGTCTATCCATACAATGGAGTATAATTCAGCCACAAAAAGGAAGGAAGCACTGATAGATGATACAAGGATGAACCCTGAAAACAGTGTGCCAGGGCCGGCCCCATGGCTTGGCTCTGGTGCTGGCGGCCCAGGTTCGGATCCCAGGCGCGCACTGACGCACTGCTTCTCCGGCCATGCTGAGGCCGCATCCCACATACAGCAACTAGAAAAATGTGCAACTATGACATACAGCTATCTACTGGGGTTTGGGGGGAAAAAGAAATAAATAAATAAAATTATAAAAAAAAAAAACAGTGTGCCAAGTGAAAGAAGCTCAGACACAAAAGGTCACATGTTGTATGATTCCACATATATGAAATATCCAGAAGAGGTAAATCCATAGAAACAGAAAGCAGATGAGTGGCTACTTTAAAATTGGTTTCTGACCCCATCAGATGATGAAAATGTGGCTTATAAATTGTTGCTTGGTGTGGCTGATTCACCTCTAAAGGTGTATTCTTCCCCATTTGCCTCTCAGATATATTATTTGTTATGCTAATAACAAATAATCAGCATCTCGGGAGATGATGCTGATTATCTGACGATAATGATGGCGCTATTATTTTCCCATTATGTGGTTATCATTTCTCATTATGCGATTATTTTTTTATGGCTGAGATGATAGTTAAATTGGTTGAATGTTTTATCGTCCTGAACATAAAACACAAGACAAAGGTAGGCAGAAATCTAGTTAGAAGAAGTAGACTTACTAGAAGTGCTATTTCTCAAGTATCTTCAGCCCCTCTATTTTAGCACATTTGTTTCTTTCTTTGCAATTATTCTCTTAAGTCATTATTTTGTTTGCTTACTTGTGGGCTCTCTGGCTCCCCTCAACTGGATTTAGAGGCAATAGCACCTCGGTGGTTAAAGCAGAGTAACTAGAGCAAGACCTTCTGGTAAGACTACCTTTGCCACTTATTAGTTATGGGACATTGACCAAGTCAATTAAATTCCCTTTTTATTCACTTTCCTCGTCTGTAAAATGAGATTGAGTGGGTTAAATAAATTAGGATATGCAGGTGCTTAGAACAATATCGGGCATGTACTAACCACTACAGAACATGTAAGTGGTCTGCAAGCTGCCTGATGGCAAGAGCCTGGACTTAATCACTGACAGGTGCATTCCCAGGCCCCATCACCTAGCATCATCACCTGGGAACTTGTTAGGTGTGATAATCCTCAGGCCCCACCCCAGACCTGCTGAATCAGAAACTCTGGGGGCTGGTCCCAGCAATCTGTGTTTTACTAAGATCAGGTGATCCTGATGTCCCTTACACTTCGAGAGGCACTGATGCACAGCGGTGTTCCTCAATCTTTACAGTGCACTGGAATCACCCGGGGCTCTTGTTAAAATGCAGATTCTACTCAGCAGCTCTGGGGTGGGCTGAGAATCTGCATTTTCTTCCAGCATTATTGAAATATGATTGACATAACATTGTGTAAGATTAAGGTGTACATTACATTGACTCGATACATTTATATATTGCAAAACGATTGCCACCATAGCATATGCGTTGACTTGATATATTTATATGTTGCAAAATGATTGCCATGATAGCATATGAGTTGATTTGATATATTTATATGTTGCAAAATGATTGCCACCATAGCATTAGCTAACACTTTCATCCCATCACATAATTAGCATTTCTTTTTTGTGATGAGAACACTTCAAATCTACTCTCTTAGCAACATTCAAGTATATAATACAGTCCTATTAGCTCTAATCACCATGCTTTACATTCGACTCCCCAGAACTTCTTAATCTTATCACTGCAAGTGTATACCCTTTGACTAATATACGGAGATTCTGCATTTTAACAAGCTCCCAGGTGATGCTCATGGGGCAGATTTGTGGACTCCGCTTTCAATAGCAGAGTCTATACTCAATAAATATCTCAATAAATAAATTAATATAAATATAAATAAATGATAGAAATGGGAGGGATCTGGGGGCTTTGGATGACCCAGGGATCGGATTAGTGGATGAGGAAGAAAAAGGTGGAGGGGGTGGGGCAGGGGTGTGGCAGTGGAGGGGCGTATTTAAGTCTGGATTCCACCTTTGTCAGTTCTTGCCACTGGACCAGAGCATAGGAACACATCTAGGTTACAGGATGTCAGACCCGGGGGACCTTCCTAAAGGTAAGCAGAGGGTGAGAACTGAAGGGAATATAATGTGAAGAAGTTGAGAGCAGTTGACAACAGTGGTGGAAACTTTGCTTAGAAGCTGTCACCTGAGGGCAAACCCCATCAGAGGGAAACCCAATTCTGTCTTTGAATTCCAAAATGTTCCCCTTTTAACTGTGTCATAATTCCTCTGATCCTTGAGAAATGGGTACTCCGATCCCTATTAAGATGATTAAATCATAGAATTTAAGCTTAACCAAGAAATCTGATTAAGATTTCTGGAAATCTGGAAATCTCGTCACTTTATTGAGCATTTACTGGATTCCAGGGCTTGTGCTAAACCACTTTCAGAGGTGATCTGATTCGACCATTAAAATCTTTTAAAGAGGTTACGATGAGAAGTCTCAATTTTACAGATAACATTGTCGAGGCTTAGAGAGATGAAATGCTTGGTCCAAATTCACTCAGCAGCTAAGCAGGCATACCAGGACTCTCTGTCATTAATATTGGAGCCCAGTTCATTAAACTCCTACATTGTTAAGTATGTGTTGGTTACTGGTTCTCCAGAGACGGAGCATAGCACAGCCTCAAACACTTCACTTAATCTCCCTGTGCCTCAGTTTCCCCATTTGTACTGACCACATGGGGAATAATGAGAATTGAGTCAGCTAACATTTGTGTTATCTGTTCCCTAACACCTCTATCACATCATATAGTTACCATTTCTTTTTTGTGGCAATAACATTTAAGATCTAGTCACTTTGCAATTTTGAAGTTTATAATACAGTGTTGTTGGCTACAATCACCATGCTGGACATTAGATCTTCAGGACTTATTTATCTACTAGTTGCAAGTTTATACCCTTAAACAACGTCTCCCCAATCCCCCCACCCCCAGCCCCTGGTTACCACCTGTTTCTACACTCTGTTTCTATGAATTCAGCTTTTTTAGATTCCACATATAAGTGAGATCATACAGAATTTGTCTTTCTGTGTCTGGCTTATCTCATTTAGCATAACGCCCTCTAGGTCCATCCATGTTGTGGCAAGTGGCAGGATTTCCTTTTTTCTCCTGCCTGAGTAATATCCTACTAGCCATTCTAATGAGTGAGTTATCGGTGTAATTTGAATTTCTCTGAAGACCAGGATGTTGAGAATCTTTTTGTGAGCGCATTGGTCTTTCTTGTACCTTTTTGTGAAGTATTTGTTTAGATTTATTGACCTTTTTTTTTTATCGGCTTGTCTTTTTGAGTTGTAAGGATTGTTTGTATATTCTGGATACAAATTTATCTTATATGTGTGTTATGAATATTTTCTCCCAGGATGTGGCTTGCCTCCTTATTTTCTTTTTTTTGTGTGTGTGAGGAAGATCAGCCCTGAGCTAACATCCATGCCAATTCTCCTCTTTTTGCTGGAGAAGACTGGCCCTGAGATAACATCCATGCCCATCTTCCTCTGCTTTATATGGGATGCTGCCACAGCATGGCCTGACAAGCGATGCGTCCGTGCACGCCTGGGATCCAAACCCACCTCCTTGTTTTCCTAATGCCATCTTTCAAAGAGCAAAAGTTTTAATTTTGAAACCGCTGATTCATCAATTTTTACTTTTATACTTTGTGCTTTTCGAATCTTTGCCTAATCCAAGGTCTCAAAGATGTTCTCTTATGTTTTCTTCTAGAATTTTCACAGAGTTAGGCTATATGTTTATGTCTGTAATCTATTTCTAGTTCATTTTTGCATGTGGTTTAAGATAAGCGTTGAGGTCTATTTTTTTTCCATGTGGATCTCCAGCTGACCCTACACCATTTGATTTCTTCTTTGTCCCATGGTTTATTTAGAAATGTGTTGTTTAATTTCCAGGTATTGGGAGTGAGATGTTTCAGATTTTTGTGTGTGTGTTTCTATTTTAACTCCATTGTGTTCCGAGAACATATTTTGTATGATTTAAATCATTTTAAATTTTTTGAGACTACGTTTATAGCCCAGCATGTGTTCTATCCTGATGAATGTTCCATATGCACTGGAACTGTCACTGTTGGTGGCAGTTTCTGCCATTTCTGTCACTGTTGGGTGATGCGTCCTATAAATATAGCCAAGTTGACTCATTAGATTTTCATAAAGATTCCATAAGATTTCCCTTATCTCAGGAATCACAGTCCTGCACTACCTGATGTCCCATATTTGAAAACAGTTTCATATATTTTGACCAATTTTCTTGGTGTTTACTATAGTGAGACAAATCCAGTATGGCTGACTCTAATATGGCCAGAAGCTGAACTCTACTATGCATTTTTAACAGCTTTATTGAGATACAGTTGACATATAATAAACTGCACACATTTAAAGTGTGCAATCTGAAAAATTTTGATGTATATGTATATACTCGTGAAACCATCTCCATAATCAAGACAATGCATATATCCATCCTCCCACTAGGTTTCTTCATACCCCTTTGTTCTACTAAGCTCTGTAAAATCATAAATAGGTGTTGAATTTTAACAGAAATATTTTGTATTGATCATGATAATTATATTATTTTTATGCTTTAATTTATTAATGTGGTGAATTACATGGGTAGATGTCTTTCCGCTATTAAAGCATCCTTTTCCTTCCTGAGATAAAACTTATTTGCACCTGGTGCATTTATTTTTTTAAAAAAAAGAAAAAACACTGTTGGATTCAGTTAATATACTTTTAAGGACTTTTGAAACTATTTTCATAAGTGAAATTGGCCTATATGTATCTTTCATTATTGCCTTTACCTGGTTATGGGATCAAGGTGACATTAGCCTCAGAATATCAGATGGATGACTTTCAAAGGTATATGAGGAAATCTGGGGGGAAGATGGATATATGTATTATCTTAATCGTGGAGATGGTTTCATGAGTATATACATATATATAAAAATTTATCAGATTTCCCATTTTAAATATGCAGTTTGTCTCAATAAAACTATTTAAAAACACATAGTGAAACTCAGTTCAGGGTCTCTCATGACGTTGCAGTTCAGCTTTCAACAAGAAATACAGCCATCTAAGGCTTGACTGAGGCTGGAGGATCCACTTCCAAAATGGCTCATTCACAAGTTTGTTGGCCAGAGGCCTTGGTCCCTCACTGACTTTTTTTGTGTGTGTGTGAGGAAGATCGGACCTGAGCTAACATCTGCCAATCCTCCTCTTTTTGCTGAGGAAGACTGGCCCTGGGCTAACATCCATGCCCATCTTCCTCCACTTTATATGGGATGCCGCCACAGCATGGCTTGCCAAGCGGTGCGTCGCTGTGTGCCCAGGATCCGAACCAGCGAACCCCGGGCCGCTGCAGCAGAGTACGCGCACCCAACTGCTTGCACCACCAGGCTGGCACCCCCCTCTCTGACTTTTGTCTGGAGACCTCAGATCCTTGCCAAGAGGGTCTTGTCTGAAGACCTCAGATCCTTGCCAAGAGGAATGTTCAACATGGCTTCCCCTAGAGTAAGCGATCCAAGACAGAAGTGATCTAAACTCAGAAGTGACATCCCATCATTTTCCTATACTCTATTGGCCACATTGACCAACCTGGGTACCGTGTTGAATGGAACTACACAAAGGTGTTAGCACCAGGAGGTGAGGATCATGGGGTGCCATCTTGAAAGCACCATATGCCTTGGAGAATGACATAGTCAGATATACTCTGTGTGTGTGTGTGTGTGTGTGTGAGAGAGAGAGAGAGAGAGATTCAGTGTAATTCCTTGAAGACTCGCACTGTGTCATGTCCTATGTTTCACAGACATGACCTAACTGAATCCTCAGTAACCCAGTGACACAGAGTCTTGAATCATCACCAACTACACATGAGACTTGTGAACTCTAAAGAAGCAAATGCATGTATAAAAGATCAATTGCCAACCTGGGATTCAAAGTCTGTACTTGGAGCCTCTCTATCTTCTATCACGTTGTCTATCACTCACCTCAAATCTATTGTCTCACAGAAATATTACTCCAGAGTCTGGAGACCCAGTGACCACTGCAATTGTCTATTCTAATAACTTTTTGAGCAGGGGACGGCGGGGGTGGGGGGTGGGGACACGACCCAGAAGTGCTTGATGCTACAGGAACCAGCTGACCCCTGTAAATACAGTCCACTCTGCCTCCTCCCTGACAGGACCCTGCATGACTCGCCCCCACCAACAGTGACTAATTTCTTCATACCTCTCCCGCTCACTTTCTTTACTCTGGCCATACTCATCTCTTTATTGTTCTTCAGGGATTTTGTATTTGTTCCCTCTGTCTGAAATTCCCTTGCTGCAAATGCACACATGGCTCACTCCCTCACCTCCTCCAGACACACCTTTGCTCATAGGTCATTAAAACTAAAACCCTCTGCTCAAATTCCCTATCTCCCTTCCCTAATTTTTTTCTCTACAGAGTATGTAGCACTACATAAGGTAGTGTGTATTTTAACACTTTTACTTTGTGTATATGTTTCTCCACTAAAATGTTTGTGAGCGTGAAACATGTAAAAACATGAGAGCGTGTTTTTATTATTATTATCATTATTAATAGACTACTTTTAGAGTGGTTTTAGTTTCACAGCAAATTGAGAAGAAGGTACAGAGATTTCCCTTATAAGCCCCTGCCCCACACACATGCACAGCCTCCCCCATTATCCACATCCCCCACCAGAGCAGTACATTTGTTACCATTGATGAGCCTACAATGACAGTCATTATCACCCACAGCCCATAGTTTAGGTTAGGGTTCATTCTGGTGTTGTACATTCTATGGGTTTGGGGGTTTGGGGGAGCAGGCATTTTATTTTGCTGTTTATTTCATTGCTGTATCCTTAAAAGAATACCAGTGCTCAATAAAAGTTGAATGAATGATGACGATGAAATTATGTCCATCTCATATTGAATTGAGTTGCCTATTTTCCACATGAAGAAAGTAGAATCCAGGGGCCAGCCCGGTCGCGCAGCGGTTAAGTGCACGTGCTCTGCTGCAGCGGCCTGGGGTTCACAGGTTCGGATCCCAGGCGCACACCGAGGCACCACTTGTCAAGCCATGCTGTGATGGCATCCCATATAAAGTAGAGGAAGATGGGCATGGATATTAGCTCAGGGCCAATCTTCCTCAGCAAAAAAAAAAAAAAAGGAGGATTGGCATCAGATGTTAGGGCTGATCTTCCTCACAAAAAAAAAAAGAAAGAAAGAAAATAGAATCCAAGAGTTGACACACAAAGGATCCGTGTTTAAATAACAAAGGACCAAAGAACCAAGGGGACATAAACAACCCTTTCCTTTGGTGGGTATATGGAATAGCAACCATGACAAAATGAGGCTTAGGAAAACTAGCAGAAAAGTCACACACACCATGTGTAAATATCTGGGAATTCCAGTCACTTGATGGCCAAGCCTGACCTCCGTAGGGAGGGAGGGGAAGCTCAGGGTTTTGAAAATGGAATTGTCTTAGCATCTCATTTGTGCCTTTCTCTCCTTCCCAGGAAAGCACCAGAAGTACCCACAAAGGAAACGAACCACCTTCACTGAGAAACAATTGGCAGATTTGCAGCACCTGTTCAGTAAGAACCCATACCCCACCTCCAGCCTGCAGAAAGAAATGGCCTCGAAAATGGAGATACATCCAACGGTAGTGCAGGTTGGCAAACAATGCCCCATCTCACCAAGCCACCCCTCTGGAATACCCTAAACTCAGAGACCCTCCAAGATAATTCTTGAAGCTTGATACCACTCCAATCCCCAAGACTCCAAGACCCAAACTCCTACCCATACCCTGTAACCCTCTCTCCCAACCCCTAGAGCAAGGATCAGCATGCTTTTTCTGTAAAGGACCAGATAGTAAATATTTTAGGCATTGTGGGCCATGCTGTCTCTGCCACAACTATTCAACTCTGCTGTGATAGCGTGGAAGCAGCCACAGACAATGGGTCAACACATGGCTGTGCCGGCGTTCCCATCAGACTTTATGGACACACGTTTGAAGTTCATATAATTTTCACGTGGCACAAAATATTCTTCTTATTGTGTTGGGTTTTTTTTTTCCAACCATTTCAAAATGTAAAACCTATTCTTAGCTCCTGGGCCATACAAAAAGAGGTGGTGGGTCAGATTTGGCCCAGGAGCCTTAGTGTGCTGACATTAGCCCTAGAGCACCCCCTGAGGGTGACCTCTTGGCTCTCCTATCTCCCTTTTGCTGTGGGGGTTCTGATCCCTGCCTCCTTTCTTTTCTGCCCCCACAGCCTCTCATTTCTGCTCCTTCCCGGACGTAGGTTGGGAGAGGTTCCACAAATAGGAGATAGCAGAGGTGGGTATAATGAAAACTCTTCCGGAATCTCACCAGATTCATCAGCCCATTGCTCCTCCGTCTTTTCTCCTCAGGTTTGGTTTAAGAACCACAGAGCAAAACTCAAGAAAGCCAAATACAAGCATATTCAGCGAAAACAACAAGAAGCCCAACAAGAACAATTAGCGGAGGCAGGGGTCAAGACCAACGCTTCCAAGACAAATACGGATACACCTCCCGGATCCCCTAATGGTGCCTACCCTGAGTCCCTAGTTTATACAGATCATCCAATGCCTTCCTTCCAGCTCAGCATATGCCCCAATTTTAAGGCTTCCACAGACCACTTTGTCGGCCACAAAATGGTTCATTTCGGCTGCTGCCAAGACCCTAACGTATACTGTCTCTATCCCGTTTTGGAATCCCAAGTCCTTTCCACAAGCGTCAACGCTAATTCTGTCTGCTCCTCATCTCCACACAGAATGTGTGAGTGAGGGGGGCTAAACACAAAAGGTCACATGTTGTCATGATTTGTAATGATTCCTGAACAGAACACTTTTTAGCCATAAAAAGGAACAAACACAAGATATGCACAACATGGATGCATTTCAACATTATGTTGAGTGAAAGAAAAAAGACACAAAAGACTACTTACTGTATAATTCCATTTACATGAATTCCTAGAGCAGGAAATACTGTAGTGGCAACAAGCAGATTAGTGGCTGCCCATGTGGCAGAAGGTATTGAGCGGACAGAGGCACTAAAATTTATTGGGATGATGGAAAGTTTTCACGTCCTATCAGGATGGCAGTTACCTGGGCGTACAAATTCATCAAAACACAGAGAACTGTGATACTGTATCGTATACTTGGAAGGGGCCAAGAGACCAGATCTTAAATGTTCTCACCACAAAAAAGAGACAATAATTATGTAATAGGACAGAGGTGTTATCTACTGCTATGATGGCAATCATTTTGCAACATATATAAATGTATCAAATCAACGGGTTGTATGCCTTAAACTTACACAATGTTATATGTGAATTATATCTCAAAGTTAGAGAAAAAAATTTTTTTTCTTTTTTTTTTTTCTGTGAGGAGATCAGCCCTGTGCTAACATCTGCCAATCCTCCTCTTTTTTTGCTGAAGAAGACTGGCCCTGGGCTAACATCCGTGCCCATCTTCCTCCACTTTATATGGGACGCCGCCACAGCATGGCTTGCCAAGCAGTGTGTCGGCGCACCTGGGATCCGAACCAGCGAACCCCGGGCCGCCGCAGCCAAGCACGTGCACTTAACCGCTTGCACCACCGGACCGGCCCAAGAGAAAAAATTTAAAAAAAAAATAAAATCTGCATTTTAGTTCACATAAATTATACCTCAATAAAAATAATTATTTATATATATATAATGGGGCTAGTAGAGACAGTATCATTTTTTCTTTTTCCTGCTTCTTTGTTTTGATTTTATATTTTTTTCTTCAGTACTGTTCAGCTAAGAAGGTTTAGTCAGTGTCAGTAAGTGGAGAGTTGGCTAATTTTTCTACATTCTATTTTTCAGTCACCTCCCCAGCCATACTTTATATCCTGATGACCACCCAAATATCTCCAGCCCCCAAATTTTTCTTTCAGTTTTTTTGCCTTCCTCTCTACTCTTCTTAAGACAATGGAAACACCACAGACTCTTCCAAGGAAGTTCTCAAGCCTCCTGATTCCTTCCTACTAACCCCTCTCTCCCTGCGTATGTGGCATCTATGAATAAAGTGACATGTGATCAATTAACCATGTGCTTTGTAGTGTGGATGTAATTTTGAGCCTGAAGAATTACGGATTCATTACAGCATGTTAGACCTGGGCATGGCCTCTCATGCAGGTAGATGCCCATAGCCCTGCCCACCTGTCTCACAAAGGCATCCTAGACTGATGTGGCTGCAGGGCTGAGATTTGGGCGTCTCTAATCCACCCAGGAGCTTCAGAGCAGAGGGTGGGATACATGGTGGACCAGAGCCAACCCCTCTCCCCTTTCCAACCCTCCTCTCAATGTCTACTCCCCACTAAGTCCCTTCTTAGGCAGCTGTCATGCTATTGTGGTAGATGTGACCTAAGAGAATTTCAGTTTCTTTCCCCCACCTTCTCTTCCCTACCAGAGACAACCATTTCAACATGTTTCATGTCTCTCATTCTATTGTGTATGTTCTTATACAAATGTGCTCTCTTAAGCCACCTACAACCCCCTAGAAGGAACCATTATTTTGACTTTTGCCTATTCATAAATTTCACATAAATTGAATCATTCCATATGGACTCTTCTGTGTGGCTTCTTTCACTCACCATGTTCTAGATGAAATTCATGCATTTTGTTGAGAGGACACTGTGAACAACAATAACAAAAAGTCCTTGGTAGAACCCAGTAGTTCTCTACCAGAGGTGATTTGCCTACCAGGTGACATTTGGCAGTGTCTGGAGATATTTTTGGTTGTCACAGCTGGGTGGTGGGGAGGGTGCTGCTGGCATCTAGTGGGTGCAGGCCAGGCATGCTGTTCAACATCCCACAATGCACAGGTCAGCCCCCACAACTAAGGATGATCCAGCCCCAAATGACATTAGTGCCAGGTGGAGAGACCCTGGGATAGCCCGAGAGCCTGAATATACAAATAGTGTCTAGACCATATCTAAAAAGAGAACTCAGACCCACAACCTCTATACAACCAGTCCAAGGAACCAAACCACAACTTCTGTAGCAAGTGGCCCAAAGCAGCCAGGACTTGATCAATAACTGACAGCTTCCCTTCCATCCTCACTTTCAACTTAGGACCAATCAGACAAAAGCCAAATATGTTCCCATAACCAGTCACATAGGATACCCCACTTCTAATTAGCCTGCCTCCAGCTTCCCCATGCCAACCAGCCTCCAATCAGAGCACACCTGGACATTTGTCTTTTTTCCACTATAAAGCTTTCATACTCCTTTGCTTGCCTTTTGGTCTCTGCCAAACACATTGATGGTGGCCTACTCCTTTGCTATAGCAAGCTCTGAATCAATAGTTGCTTGTTTTCACTTGCATTGGTTTCTACAAACCTTCTCCCTAGGCCATATTTCAATTTCTCTGGTCGTTCTCAAAATACTTTCTCAATATCCGTTGTTTGAATCAGCATCTCAACAATATCCACACATCAACGACCTCAAATGGATGTTACCTAATTCAGCCACTGCTTCCACAATTATCAGATAGATACTTCCGCTTGTGAGAACATTTCCTCATCAATTACCACAAATAAAATAATTGTAGTTGATGAAGTAGAATCCATACAGCAGATGTAGGTTAAACACTGAATTCTTTCTTGATCAGAGTGAAGAACTTTGTGTGCTTGTTTATTCCAATAATGAAAATTGAGTTCATTTATTCTTTTTCTAGTATTTTTTTTTCCGTTTCACTTGGAATCCATGGGATTTTATATACTTTTTGGGTGAAGAGTATTCAGAGTGCAAGCCTCATGTGAGCGGGGATTTTGTTGTTTTTCCCACTCTATTCCAGTTCCTAGAACAATGCTAGGCACAGACTAGGTTTTTAAGATGTTTTTGAAAGAAAGAAAAAAAGCGAGGAGGGCCGTCCCGTGGCTTAGCGGTTAAGTGCGCGCCCTCCGCTGCTGGCGGCCCGGGGTTCAGATCCCGGGCGCACACCGACGCACCACTTCTCCGGCCATACTGAGGCCGCGTCCCACACACAGCAACTAGAAGGATGTGCAGCTATGACATACAACTATCCACTGGGGCTTTGGGGGAAAAATAAATAAATAAAATTATAAAGTACAGTATACAAAAAAAAGAAAAAGAAAAAACGCGAGGAGAGGGAGATTGGTTGACTCAATGAATGAATGGCTTCCTAGTGCCTCAGTAAGAGCTCTGACTTACATCAAATCCAGACTCCTCCCCTCTCGCCTACTGGCCCTGTATTGCTCAAACCTGCTGATAAGATGATAAGAAACACCTGGGGAGCTTTAAAAACCCAGATTCCAGGAATGGAGGGAGTGTGTGGTCTCTAGAAGCGGGCACTACTTTACCCAGGATCGTATTTAAACAAGGGTCAAAGTGCAGGAGGCACAGCCAAAGCCTGAAGCATTCAGAGAGATACATTTCTTGGAGAAGATGAAAAGGAGAAGTTCCCCGAGGATGTCCCCAGGGTGAGCGGGACGAGGAGGGTTAAGGATGCAGAGGAGGCTAAGGGCTGGAGCTGGGCAGGGTGGGTGGGATGCTATGAACCTCAGGCTGGGGGGCTCAGGGCTAGGCACCACACACAGCCCAGAAAGATGGGAACACTTGGAGCCCCCAAAGCTGGGCTTGCGTCCTTCCTCCTCCTCTTGCAAACTGTGGTTAAGCCCCTTGGTCTTGATTTCTTTACGTGATGAGTGGAGGAAATTGTCTGCATTGTGGGAACCTTCTTCCTCTACTGTACACGTTCTTATAAAATATGTCCTCTCTATACGCTATTTCACCTCGGCACCATTGTTTCGTTTTGCCTGATGTTGAACTTCCGAGAAATTGAATCATAACATAACTCCTTTGTGTGTGGCTTCTTTCACTCACCATTTCACTGATGAGATTCTTTCATGTTAAAGTGAGCACGGTATTTAAATTTTTTTAAAAAGAGCCCTTGGTATAACCTAATACCAGGTGATATTCAAATTTCCCTGATGGTCCCCAAAACACCTCCTTGAAGTTGGTTGTTTAAATCAACATCCAAGGATTATCATCATATTAAGGCTTACAAATGCATGTTAATAAATTCAATCATTCCTTCCACAACTATTAGATATCTTCTGCTTGGAAGAACTTTTTCTCATCAATTTTCACTAACAGAATAGTAAGAGTAATAATTGATGAGGCAATAGAATTCATACAGGAAATATAAGATAAAAACTTAATTGTTTTCATGTCCTTGTTTGTTCCACTGGTGACCGATGAGTTCATTTATCTTTACGTATTATTTGGAATGCATGGACTTTTATTTTTCAAAGAGTATAGACTATCGACTGGGAACTCATGCTGGTGTGTAAACTTCATATGAGCAAGGATTTCACCTCGTTCTCCATCTATCCCAAGTTCCCAGAATGTCACAAAGGAGGTTTTCAAAAAATATTCTAGAAACAAATGTAGACCTAGGAAAGAATCACTGCAATTTAAATAGCAGATACTTATTTGAGCAATTAGAACTGCAACTCGGGAGACACACATTCAGGCAGAAACCCAAAATATGCTCCAGAGAAGACAAGGCAAGGTCTATAAAGAAAAAAAGGGATAAATCACACAGGTTGTTTTGCAAGACTTGTGATTAGTTCTGGCAACAATTGTTACTTCTTGGCTACACGTGATTAGTTGCTAAGGCCATCTCTAAGGCAAAAAGTTCTTATGGGAGTAAGCATTTTTCTTGAAGGAAGGTCAAGATTACAAAAGTTACATTCCATCTGCGTAGAGACATGGTATACGTGCATAACCCCTTCTTCCTTAATGGCTTCCCAGCTCCATTTTAGGAGCCTTGACATATGTTACTCCATTTTGTTATCACTGTCTACAGTTGAAAGAAAGGAAGGAACAGTTTCCTCGTGTCCTCAGAATAAGAGCTCTTTCTTGCATCAAATCCTGCCTCAGCCCCTCCCACCATCTTCTAACCTAGTGTTTCCCCAAATTGCCTGATGATGAGAATCACCTGTAGAGCTTCTTAAACCAGAAGCTGCAGAGGGACTTACCTGCAGAGGGACTCCAAGTATATGTTATATATGTACGTGTGTGTATAGAAACATACAGATATAGACTCCTGTTAAACAGGTGATGGGAACTATCAGAAGCATATGGAAAAATATAGGCACACAGGTTTTCATTTAGTTTTACAAATATACCAAGCTCTGTCCCATCTGAACACCTCCATCCATTCTCTTCCTATTGTCCCCAATTTTCTCCTCACTAATCTCCCCTTCCTTTGTATCATTTCAGTGGAAATAGTGGCTCCCACAAGGGACTTTCCTTACCATTCTGTGTAGATTCTGTCTCCCCATTTCCGGACCCAATCCTCATTTCCCTCATAGCACTTGCTGCCAGTAATTATTTTCATAGAGTGTTCGCTGGGACATTTGTCTGTCTGTCTCTCACATCAGACTATGAGCCCATGAGCTCAGAGAGTAAGTCCATCTTGTTTTGGTGGAAACTCCAAGCTAAAGCACAAAGCTGTGCTTGATGAAAGAATGAGGGAACTGGAAGATTATTGAGTAACAAGGATGGAGCAGGTGGAACGGAGAAATTCCCAGAGGAAGTCCTCAGAGTGAGCAGACTGGGGGAGATGAAGAATGGAGAGAAGTCCATCCACTTCCAGAGAAGTCCTGGTTGGGCTGGACTAACCAGGGTAGGTGTGGACTGTGGATCTCAGGCTGGGGGCCTCAGTCCTGGGCACCTGAGGTTCGCACACACAAAGGTGCAATCATGTGGTGAGCAATGTCTATGTTTGCATCCTGCCTCCTGCACTTATGGTTTAAGCCCTGTTTACGTGACTTTTCTCACCTGATAAATGGGAATAATGATCCCTATTTAGAGAGGATTGACAGAACAGCTTACTCTGGGCTAACAGCAGAAATATAATGTGGATTCCTGATAAGAAGTGGTTTATTATCATCCCCACACTAAATAAGAGGGGAACTGAGGCTCAGGAATGTGACATTTATCCAAGAGACAGAACTGGTGGGTGGCTGGTCGGGAATTTGGTCCCCAGGTGCTGGATCCCTTAGGCTTTCTCCACACTGCCCCTTAATGAAGGAGCCACAAAGGCAATGGCCCCTCTGTCCCACAGGCCACTCTCATGCCAGCCACAGTCCTTGAGGATACCTGCCCTGCCCACAGATGTCCATCATGGTGGCTCCACCAGCACCTTCAGTTCTGTGGATCCCAGAGTGAACCCAACATCAAAGTCCCTGCATCCCTCCAGTGAGTATGAGCTGCCCTTGTCTCTGTTCCCCCAGTCCTCTGTCAGGAGCCCTTATTCTGAGCTTCCTCAGAGGCCTCCCAGAAAGAGTGGATGCTTCCAGCATTGTTGCGCTAAAGCCTTTTCAGGGGCGGGGCTAAAATTTTAACCTTGAGGGCATCTAGAGCAGGAATTGGCAAAAATTGTCATGTAGACTCAGATGGTACATATTTTAAGCTTCTTCTGCTGTGTACAGTCTATTACATCTTCTTGCCCCCTTCCTCCTCATCTTCCTTCTTAACTCCCCATCGTCCACACCCACCCCACCATCCTCTCTCCTCCTCCCTGCCCCACCCTCATATCTACCCTCCACCCACCCTAACCTCATCTCTACCGCCACCCACCCCACCCTCATCTCTATCCCCATCCCACCCTTATCTCTACCCCGACCCAGCCCTGGTTTCCCCACTCCCCTCCTTCTTTCTTTTTTCTCTCTTTACAGATTGTAAAAACGATTCTTAGAGCACTGGCCACACTACAAACCAACAAGAGAATTTGGTTCATGGGCCATAGTTTGCCAACCTTTGGTCTAGCACCTGGGTGACCCACCATCCCAGTTTCTCTCTGTCTGAGAGGTTTTCCAGATGCGGTACTTTCTGTGCTAAAACCAAGAAAGTCCCAAACAAATCAGGATGAATTGGTTATCCTATCTAGAAGAAATGAGGAAACTTATCTTCCAGAAGGGCATCTAACAAAATATAAACGAGATTGGGAAAGAATAATCCTTATTATTTAACCTCCCTGCCTCAATTTCCTAATATGAAATTGGGAATAATAATAGTGTATAGTCTATAAGTTTGTTGCAAGAGTTTAAACGAGATGATGAATGGGAAGTGTGTAAGATGGTGCCTGGATATGGTGAGGACTCTTACTCTTATTTTTCCGCTGGAAATGAGGGCAAAATGAGAATGGATCAATTGGGCAAGGGTATATCCTTATTCCAGGGGGCCTAGAGGAAGGAAAAGGGGTAGAGATTTAGCTGTGCAATGCACATTGTTAGTGTCCAGTTCTAGGGTCTCCTAGTCTCAGGCTCCAGGAAAAAGGGAAGGCAGCTCACGAATCTGGCATTGTTACTCAGTTTTCTTCATCTTTTCCTAAGACAGCAAAGGGCACAGCGCCAGCCAAAAAACATTTTTTACCTAAGACCAGCTAAATGAGTTAATGTTCAGCAAGACTCAATACCTAACAAATGCCCAACTTAAGGAACTGTCTTTATTTTTTCCCAGCTTTATGGAGGTCTAATTGACAAATTAAAATTGTATACACTTAAGGCGTACAACATGATGCTTGCATTGCACAATGGATGTATGCATACATTGCAAAATGATTACCACAATCAAGCTAATTGTGGTATCCATCCGTCGCCTCACATGGTGACCAACTGTGTGTGTGCGTGTGTTAAGAACACTTATGATCTGGGGCCAGCCTGGTGGCGCAAGCGGTTAAGTGCGCGCGCTCCGATGCGGCGGCCCGGGGTCCGTCAGTTCGGATACTGGGCATGCACTGACGCACCGCTTGGCAGTCATGCTGTGGCAGTGTCCCATATTAAGTGGAGGAAGATGGGCATGGATGTTAGCCCAGGGCCAGTCTTCCTCAGCAAGAAAAGAGGAAGATTGGCAGATGTTAGCACAGGGCTGATCTCCCTCACAAAAAAAAAAATAAAGAACACTTATGATCTACTCTCAGCAAATTTCAAGTATACAATACAGTATTGTTAACTATGGTCACCACGCTGTACATTAGATCCTCAGAACTTATTCATCCTATAACTGGAAGTTTGTACCCATTGACCAACATCTCCCCATTTCCCCTACCCCCCAGGCCCTGGTAACCACCATTCTACTCTCTGCTTCTATGAGTTTGGCTTTTTTAGATTCCATATATAAATGAGATCATACAGTATTTGTCTTTCTCTGTCTGATTTATTTAGTATAATGCTCTCAGACTTATCCATGTTGCAAATAGCAGGATTTCCTACTTTCTCATGGCTGAATAATATTTAAAGAACTGTCTTTAAATCTCATTCTGCATGATCGTGTAGTTCAAGTCTGTGGAGGCTGTTTCATCACCAGATTTTTATTCCTATTCATACTTCCAGAAACTCCACTGGATGAACCTAAAGGTTCCTAGGTCAATCACATCCCACTAATCTCTGAGTCAGGATCTTCCTGCCCAGACCAAGCAATTTCCCTAACCAAAGAGGCTCTTAAGGGAAAGAGAGCTCTGACATTCTACACTTCCTACACTTCCAACCACACCATGGTGTCCCTGAGCCCTGGTGGCCTGTGTGCCTCCCAATTGCTCCATCCGCTCCGTACCTCCCTCCTGGAACTTGAGTAACAGCAGGAGTTAGGAACTAGTCTCCTAACTGGATCCAGAGAAAGAGATGAGAACACTGCTACTCTTTGGGAAGGCAGCTTCTGTCCTGGGAAAAATGGGGGCTGTTTATACTGAGGGCCCTTTTCACATTCATTCACCCTGATGCACATTCTCTCCTCCCCAGATTTGGTCCAAGAACAGGAGAACCAGAGCAGGAGATGTCAACCACATCAAAGCCAGGAGGAACGGGCCAGAGTGGAGGAGGTGGACGTGTTGACCACAGTCTCTGCTGCTCCTCCGAGACCTCCTTGCCTGCGATGCAGGTCTCCTCGCCCACAAAGCAGGGCCCTTTTCCCGTCTCTGCGTCTCCTATGCTGGCCTCCTCATGCGTCTCCACACCCCCAAGGTCTGCAATGGCAGTCCCCTCTCCCGTCTCCTCTTCTGCTAAGCCCCAATCAGTCTTCTGGCCCCTCTCCATGCCCACCATGCCTGCAACGTTGGTGACCTCCCCTACAACTCCTGTGACGAAAGTCCCCTCGCAGGTCCACGCAAGTGTCACAGGTCTCCTCACCTTCAACGCCCGCAACTCCTGAAATGCATGTCTCCAAGCCAATCTCCACACCCTGGACGCCAGTCTCCACGCCTGCAATATCGGAGACACAGGTCTCCTCTCCGATCTCCAAGCCCCTGATGCCTGCATCTCCGATCTCCACACCTGGAACGCAGGTCTCGCCCATCTCCACACCCCAGACAGCTGCAACGCCTGGGACGCAGGTCTCCCCACCGGTCTCCACGCCCCCCATGCCCTCGACACCCCCGTCTGGCATCTTTTCGTTCATCTACATGCCTCCGACGCCAGTCTCCTCCCTCGACTCCACGCCACCGACGCCCGCAATGCTAGTTTCTCCTGTCTCCACGCCTGAGACGTGGGTGCCCTCTCCCGTCTCCTCACCTCACCAGCCAAGCCCCCACTGCCAGTCTCCTCGCCCCTCTCCACGCCCCAAACGCCAGTGACGCCAGTCTCCACGCCCCGGATGTTGGTGACGCCCAGGACACAGACTTCCTCTCCAGTCTCCATGCGTAAGCCCCTGACGCCAGTCTCTCCTGTCTCCACGTGTGGGACGCCTCTCTCTTCGCCTACAACGCCCATGACGGCCGCAACGCAAGTCTTCTCAGCTGCTGCACAAGTGTCCCCTCCCGGACGCTCCTGACGCTGGTCCCCTTATGGTCTCCAGGCATGTTGTGCCCCAGCTGCAGGTCTCCTCGCCAATGTCCGTGCGCCGACGTGGGGGCTACTGCTCACCTTGCAGGTCTCCCCGCCTGTCTCTTCCCCTGCAACGCCTGCGACTCTTATCTCCCAGCCCCCCAAGGTCACCTCCCGTCTCCTCACTGGTCTCAACTCCTTTGAGGCGCACAAGGCTGGTCTCCTCACCCAGACACGCCAACTCCAGGGAAACATTTCTTTGACCTCTGGAACGTAGATCTTATTGAGAGGTCGGAACTTGTTTAATTGGAATTTGGCACAATTTGAATTCTGCCTTGTCTATTCCAACCTTAGAATTTGGTCCTTCTCCAACTCAGCAATGGTGTTCCAGCTGCACACTATGGATCAGTATCTTTGCCCCAAGACACTGCAGGTGGAAAGTTTGTGCTCTGCTCAGGGCCTCTCTAAACCCCAACAGTTGAATGGATCCCCATTCACCGCTGCCTTATTGCATCCCCCCGCCAAGCTCTGCAGTCTACAGCTCTCCATCTACCCAGGAATTCCAGAACCCATAAAGTGCCCTAGATCTCATGAACCAGTGGAATCAGAGCTCCAACTATGACTAGTCCGGAGAGAAAAGTTTTCACCCTTCTGTTCACTCCCTTCTTTTTGTTTGCCTCCCCACATGAGTGTTTAGGCTACCTCATATCTTCCACTGTCTTCAAACAGGGCAAGCAAGAAGGTCTCAAGCCTGTTTGTCCACAGTTTGTTCTTATTCACACAGCCTTACCTCCAGGACCTCTCTCCACAAGAAGGTCGTGTGAGTGAACTCAATGAAATGTGGTGGAGAATTTCATATATTGTCTATAACTGTGAGCTAGTAATAGTAGGAACGTGCCTAGATTTAACATCATATTGCATTCAGTTAGACATAAATCACCCCGTCCACCAGACCCTCTATGGAATTCCAGAATATGGTTCTGCACTGTGTATGTTAGGGCTTTGCTAACACACCCAGCCACCCAGGAACTGAAGTGGGGGACTCCCTCACCCCACTTATGACATCTCCCTTCATTGTTTGCTCTCCAGACAAATGCCCACCTGTTTAGCTGTCAACCTGCTGGAGCCTATTCAATCTAAGTTACTGTATTTATTTTGTGTGTGTGTGAGGAAGATCAGCCCTGAGCTAACATCTGATGCCAATCCTCTTTTTGCTGAGGAAGACTGGCCCTTAGCTAACATCGGTGCCCCTCTTCCTCCACTTTATGTGGGACGCTACCACAGCATGGCTTGACAAGCAATGCGTAGGTGCCCACCCAGGATCCAAACCTGCAAACCCCCATCCGCCAAAATGGAGTGCGTGCACTTAACCGCTGCGCCACCGGGCCGGCCCCCTAAGTTACTTTATTTTCTTATTCACTTTCATTCCCTTCCTATCTGTCATTTTCTTCCCCACCACAGACAACTCTTCCAATTTCCAAAAACGTTTATTTCTATTATTTGTGTGAGCAACTTTATTCATTTTAGTCCTTGTTTTCTGGGACATTATTATGGGAGCATACATTTTTAATGTACATAAATGGGATTGTGGATTTTTTTGGAGAGGGGATTGTGTTTTAAATCTCATTCTCTTTATTCTTTGTGCACCACTGTTTATAAAACCATGTAACAGTGAATTTATTTATCCCGTTGCTTCTCATTGCTGCATCATATTCCATTGTGTGCATCTCCACGTCTTTCTGACCTGTTCCTTCAGTAATGCACTAGGTTGGCTCCCACTCCTGTGACCATGAAGAATTCTACGGGGAACCTCCTCAACTGTCATCTCATTGACCAGGATGAGAATTTCTTCCCTGATTCAGTCCCAGGACCCCGGTTACTTGGTCATGCTTTAAATGTATAATTAATTTGAAAGGTGCTTCTAGATGGCTCTCCAGCGTGGATACCCCAGTCTACACTCTCACCTCTAGCCCTGACTCCATCAACGCACACCATTTACCAGCTTTTAATCATTTCACCTTTCTGAAGGGCATACAGAGAGATCCCCTCCTCCATGTTTCTCAAAATATCCTTCTTCTTCCATATAAATTTTAGAATAATTGAGAATTTCTTCCATATTATTCTTTTAAGATATAATTGACGAGTGGGTCCCATGGCTTAGCGGTTAAGTGCAAACGCTCCGCTACTGGCTGCCTAGGTTCAGATCCCGGGCGCGCACCGACACACTGCTTCTCCGGCCATGCTGAGGCCGCGTCCCACATACAGCAACTAGAAGGATGTGCAACTATGACATACAACTATCTACTGGGGCTTTGGGGAAAAAAAAAGGAGGAGGATTGGCAATAGATGTTAGCTCAGAGCTGGTCTTCCTCAGCAAAAAGAGAAGGATTAGCACGGATGTTAGCTCAGGGCTGATCTTCCTCACAAAAAAAAAAAAGATATAATTGACATATTACATTGTATTTATACTATTATTTTGTATGATTTTTGGGCAAAACCTTATCAAGTCCCCTCCCCACCAAAAAGACCAGTTAATCAGAATTGTTTAGCATTTATAAATGAATTTGGAAGAATCAGCTTCTAGTTAGACTTTCCCATTCATGGATGTGTTATGTCTCCCCACATATTCAGATATTTAATACTCTCCCAATAAAAGTTTACCATTTTATGCAGAATGACCTTGACGATTATTTGTAGACTTGTTCTTAAATTACTTAGAGTCTTTGTTTTTATTCTGAGTGGGCTCTTTTGAAAAGAAATCATTTTCTTTCTCTAATTAGTTGTTGCTAGTGAATAGGTCTCTTTGGAGTTACGGGAGATGATCTTTTATCCAGCAGCCTTGGTGAAATCTGTAACATTTCTGATTGTTTGTCAATTTTCCTGGTTTTCTTTTAATCTAGGCAAATATCATCGGCAAAGAACTATAATTTGTATCTTTTTCACCAAATTTCTTTTACCCCACTTTTTCTTGACCTTGTTATGGCCTTAGATATAGCATTGAATATATGCAGCAATGGTGGAAATCTGTATTTTGTGCCTGTCATTCCAGGCAATGCTGTATATTTTACCTATTCTATGGGTTATTTGCTGTATCTTTCTAGTAGAGTTTTCTAATCAGATTTTAATCATTTTGTTCCTTGTTTTCCAGGATATTAGCATTTTAAACTATGACTGGGTACCAACTATTAGCAAATGCTTTTCCTGCATCTACTGAGGTGTGATTACATTATTATTTTCTTTCGCTAATCTATTAAAATGATGAATCTCTTTGATTCTTTGTGTGTGTGTGTGTGTGTGTGTGTGAGAAAGATCAGCCCTGAGCTAACATCCATGCCAATCCTCCTCTTTTTTGCTGAGGAAGACTGGCCCTGGGCTAACATGTGTGCCTATCTTCCTCCACTTTATATGGGACAATGCCACAGCATGGCCTGATAAGCGGTGCCTCAGTGCGTGCCCGGGATCCAAACCTGGGCCACCAGCAGTGGAGCACGCAGGCTTAACCACTATAGCACGTGGCCGGCCCCTCTTTGATTCTGTTCCACTCTCTCATAAGCATGGTTCCATTCTAAGCATGTGTTTTAATGTTTATCATTACATGGTACACGTTTTATAAAGTCAGATTTTTATCATTACATGAGTATGCATTTGATAAAGACTAAGACTCAGTTTTCTTCTCATTTTGTCAACCTGGATAGTTTCTAAGATTGCTAGCTCAATGCCATCCCCTTCTGTCAGTCTAGCAAAGTAGTTTCTTCAGTAGATTTTGATGTGGGAGGAGGGTTTCCATATCTTCTAATTTTGCTTCATTCTATTTGTTTTGCAAGACCCTAATTCTTTTCTTTGCTCCCCCCACTCCAGGAATAATCTCCAAAGGGTTCATCTTCCTTGCTTTTCTCCTCCTTCTCCGCAGATGCCTCCTCCAGAGTCCTGAAGACAGCCCATTGGGTGCATGTCATGTTTAAGTCCCTTCCTCTACTCAGCGCTCCCATCTACTAGGACTCTTTTCTGCATTTTCACAGTTAGGATGGACTTTCTTTTCTGTTACCTCTTCCATGCAGTTTTTTCTGAAATGCGCTTGCTCACTGCAAAGGCTCAGAAGGAATGTTTCGGGATTTGATGTGTTTTTTTTCTTACGTGAAATTTGAAGTTTGGGCATCGTCTGCCTTCTGGTTAACCTAAAGCATGGGTTTTTTTATCCTTTCTCCATCTATCTCCAATACCAAGAAGTTACATTGGAGAAGTACAAATATCATCCAGGTATTATCAGTATCAGTAGCTTACTCACATATTAAGCTAATATGCATAACACAGGTATACATTTGATGCATTTGCATCAGATAAGTAAATTAGGTTAATTTTTATAAACAACTTTATTGAGGTATAGTTTACATATCACAAAATTCATCCATTTCGAGTGTACAATTCAATGATTTTTTAGTAACTTAGTTACAGAATATAATGGTAGAGAAAATGCCATTTTCAAGAGCAACAATGATAAAAATACTTTGGAATAAAGGTGACAGGAAATTTGCAAAACCTGGATATTGAAAAATGTAAAGTCCTCCTGAAAGACACAAAAGAGACTTGAACAAATGGAAAGATATCCCTCCTTCCTGGATAGGATGATCCAGTACCATCAAGACGTCAGCTCTTCACAAGGTAATTTACAGATTTAATACAAGCCCAATAAAAATAACAACAAGCTTTTTAGTGGAGCTTGTCTATTTGAGATTAAAGTTCATATGGAAAAAAAAAGACATACAGGAATAACAAGAAAAACTTTGATAGGGGCCGGCCCCGCGGCATAGCAGTTGAGTGCGCGCTCCGCTGCTGGCAGCCCGGGGTTTGCAGGTTCGGATCCCGGGTGCGCACCGACACACAGCTTGCCAGGCCATGCCGTGGCGACGTCCCATATAAAGGGAAGGAAGATGGGCACAGATGTTAGCCCAGGGCCAGTCTTCCTCAGCAAAAAGAGGAGGATTGGCCTGAATGTTAGCTCAGGGCTGATCTTCCTCACAAAAAAAAAAAGAAAAAAATTGAGAAAAAAAGCTATGAGAGGCGACCAGCTCCAGCAGATTTTAAATAAAACTAGAAAGCCTTTCTGATTAACACAGTGTGGTACTGGTGCTTACAGAGGCAAACAGACTGGCGGAATAGAAACAAACACAAGGATATTTAGTTATGATGAAAGCATGACCTGAAATCACTGAGGCAAATGTGGTCCTTTTTTTTGTGTGTGTGTGTGAGGAAGATCAGTCCTGAGCTAACATCTGTCACCAATCCTCCTCTTTTTGCTGAGGAAGACTGGCCCTGGGCTAACAACCGTGCCCATCTTCCTCCATTTTGTATGGGACGCCACCACAGCATGGCTTGACTAGTGGTGCATCGGTGTACACCCGCGATCCGAACCCCAGGCCACTGCAGCAGAGTGAATGCACTTAACCACTACACCACTGGCCCGGCCCTGTGGTCTTTTAAATAAACGATGCTGGTATGTCTGGTTGGCCATTTGAAAAAATAAAAGTAGACTAATACTGGGGCTGGCCCAGTGGCATAGTGGTGAAGTTCACGAACTCTGCTTCAGTGGCCCGGGATTCACAGGTTCAGATCCCGGGCATGGACCTACACGCTGCTCATCAAGCCATGGTGTGGCGGTGTCCCATATAAAGTAGAGGAAGATGGGCATAGATGTTAGCTCAGGGCCAATCTTCCTCAGCAAAAAGAGAGGGATTGGCAACAGGTGTTATCTCAGGGCTAATCTTCCTCACACACACAAAAAAAAGTAGAGTAATACTCTACACCATACACAAGACAAATTCCAAATGGATCAGGGTTTTAGATGTAAAAAATTAAAAACACAAATGTGGAAGAAGAAAACATGGATGAATTCCTATATTAAGTGGGTGTAGGCTAAACTTTGCCAAGTATGACTCAAAATCAATAGGCATAAGAAGGTTCATAAATATGACCACATAAAAATTTTTAATTAAAAAGGAAGGAAATTCTGACACATGGTACAACATGGATGAACCTTGAGGATATTATGCTAAATGAAATAAACCAGTCACAGAGGACAAATACTGTATGATTCTACTTATATGAGGTACCTAGAGTAGTTAAATTCATAGATACAGAAGGTAGACTGGTGGTTGCCAGGGGCTGGGGGAGGGGGAAATGGGAATTGCTGTTCAATGGGTACAGAATTTCAGTTTTATAACATTAAAAGAGTTCTGGAAATTGGTTGCACAATAGTACTTAACATACTCAACTGTACACTTGAAAATGGTTAAGATGGTAAGTTTTATGTTATTTATATTTTACCAAAATTAAAAATATTTTTTTTAATTTTTCGTGGCCCAAAATATAAACAAAATGACAACTAGCAACCTGGTAGAAAGTATTTGCAACATGCACTACAGACGAAGAACTAATATAACATTAAAATCAAAAACAGAGACCAGACTTGAAAATTCCCTGAGCAGACAAAACCAGTTTAATCATATAAGCAAAGCTTAATTTAGCATATTTTGCAAGAGAAGTGAGGCCAACTTGGCCTGAGCCACTTGTTGCTTATGCCTCTGAAAATCATAAGCAAAACTTAAATTGTTCCCCTAAATTGATATGAAGTAACCATTAGCAAATTCCCTTTCATTTAAGAAAATTGTGATATTGTAACCAACCACTGTGAAGAATACGCAGCCACTGCCTCCACACAATATAAGCTTCTTTATCCCAATATGTACCCCTGAGCCTCATTCCATGTTTCTTTTGCTTTTTTATTGAGGTTATATTGGCTTATAACATTGTGAAATATTATTATATTTCAGCTTCTGTATAGACTGCATCGTGTTCACCACTAATAGTTTAATCTGTCACCATACATATGTGCCCCTTTGCCCCTTTTGCCCTCCCCCCACTCCCTTTCCCTCTGATAACCACTAATATGTTCTGCTTTTCTATGTGTTTGTAGTAATATATAAAGAGCTCTTATGAAATGCAGAAAAACAAGCTGAAATCTGATAGGATAACATAACAGTCACTCACAACACCCTTCTGTGATAGGATTATTACACTCCCACTTTACGGATAAGAATGCAGACTCAGAGTATCAGGAGCAAAAGCTAACTTTATTTGCAACTTACCTTCCAGATATACAGATATAGTTTCTTCTTATAGGAAAAAAAAAATGTCAGATTTGGTGCAAAGGGCTCTCATTTCAGAAACGTGTTTCCTACCAGGGAAAACAGAAGAATGTCTTTAACCCATAAATTTGGGTATGGAAGCATACTCAACAGAAAACAGGGGTGAGAGAAGAAAAGATGGAAAGTTCCTCTATAAATTCTGGTGTGACCTAAAGCCATCAATTTTGAAATCAATGGGATTAACCATCCCGAAGGGTTTTTGGAATTCCCAGCTTGCTGGTGTGCTGTAGGCATCAATGGACTTTAAGAAGCGGAGGAGTTTGGGACTGAACCAGCTAGCAGGACTGGCTCCAGCTAGGTATCAGACAGGGAGAGATACTGATAAAGGCAAGTGAAGGTGTTGGAATTCTCGTCCTCCTCAAAACATCCGTAGGCTTCTATGACCTGGGCTATGTCATAAGGAGTAGAGGACAAGGCAGGGACTGTGGCCACCAGCCCGTCCAGCTCAGAGTCACGCTGTGGAGAAGTCCAGTCTGGATTACCAATGCAGTCTTCTGACTGGTCAGGCAGAGGTGTGCTCTGGGGATCTGAAAATCTTGGGAGAACAGGGCCTCTGTTGACAAGGTCTCTGGGGGCTGTAGTTCTCCTCCTCTTGGCTGGGTGGGCATGGGTTGGAAGCCCTTCTTGCTCTTTCCGCTCACTCTTTCTCCATTTAACTCGGCGGTTCTTAAACCAAACCTGTGGAGTAAAGAGGGGGGATGGGAGGAGTGTGAATGGGAAAGGGACCCAGATGATGTTCATTCATCGTCCCCAAGAATGAAGTTGCTTCTGGGAGACAATGGGGGCTTCTTCCCACTGTATTCAAGGCAGAGGAGAGAGCTATTCCCCCCATCCATGGCCTAGGGATTCCAGGAAGCCAAGAGTGGCAAGGATGGAGAAAGAAAAAAGAAGGGAGTGGAACAGGACTCAGACACCAGAGTAGGCATGGGGAGGAAATGGGCCATACACTATGGGTTTCTCTGCGGGAGAAGGGGTTCAAGGCTCTGTAGGATAGAGTATTGCAGTCTGACCTGGAAGGTCCTTGAGCAGTATCTTTGGAAGCCTCTTGATGGACCTACCAAAGAAAGGAGTATTCCAGAAGGGATCTGATATGCCCTCAGTAGACCTACAATTCCAGCTGGAGACCTCTGGTTGGTTTCCTAGTGCCCTCACTGAGCAAGCACCAGGGATAAGCTTAAGCAAACAATGGTGTGTATGACTCTAAAGGACGACCGTCCCCACTGGGGTTTTCTGTAAGGCACAGTTTAGAACAAGGGCTGTACGCTTAGAAGACCTGGGATGGAATTCCATGTTCACAACTTAGCAGCCTTGAAACATTGAGGAAGGCACCTTGCCCTTTTGTGCCTCAATGCATCTCATATGTACAATGACTCTATACTTCTGAGGGAGAAAACACAAAATGTGTCCATCTCAAGAGTTGGGTGGGTCATCTGATAAGTGTGGGTCAGTTATAAAGGAGGATCAGTTATGATGATGATGATTTGATCATGGGGCAGACGGAAGGGAAAGGGAAGAAGCATGAATGAGAAGGATCTGGGTCACATAGGACATGCCTGGCACACGCCCTCATGATCACACCTGCACTACAGTGAATTGTAAATGGATTTTTGATGCCAGCAACTCCTGGGTGGCATAATCCGGAAACTTAGTCAAACTAAACAACGCTTCCAGCTCTGCCTTCTGATCGGGGGTGAAGGAGGTACGTTCTCGGCTTCTCCTCTTCGGTTTGTCTGAGGAGAGGGGGACATTTGGTTAGTCACACCACATGCAGGCTGAAACCGCCCATCTCTCTTTGCCCGGGGTTCCAGGCACCATCTCTGGGTAACATGGGTATCGCCCCTTCTGCTTCGTGACTCTAGACGTCAATCTGTTCTTGCTACAAAGTTCGCCCCCTCTTATCAACCAAACAGTTCATCCTGGCACTTTTGTTTTCCACTTAGGTTTTTGGGGGTTTTTTTGGTGAAGAAGATCAGCCCTGAGCTAACATCCAATGCCAATCCTGCTCTTTTTGTTGAGGAAGATTGGCCCTGAGCTAACATCTGTGCCCATCTTCCTCCACTTTATATGGGACGCCGCTACAGCATGGCCTGACAAGTGGTGCATCGGTGCGTGCCCGGGATCCAAACCTGCTGAACCCTGGCCACCAAAGTGGAGTGCAAGCACTCAACCGCTATGCCGCCAGGCCAGCCCATCCACTTAGTTTTGATTTCTACTACCCTGAAAATCTACTTTAAAAAAGAAATAACACCAGTTTCTTGAGGGCACGTTCCACCTTCCTTCTCCCACTGCTAGAAAATGGCTTCCTTTGTGGGCCATGATTGTTCTCCACTTTTTTTTTTTTTTTGCTGAGAAAGATTGGCCCCGAGATAACATCTGTTGCCAACCTTCTTCTTTTTGCTTGAGAAAGATTGTCACTGAGCTAATATCTGTGCCAATCTTCCTCTATTTTGTCTGTGGGATGCTGCCACAACATGGCTTGATGAGCAGTATGTAGGTCTGCGCCCAGGATCCGAACCCACCAACCCCAGGCCGCGGAAGCAGCGTACATGAACTAACCACTACACCACCGGGCCGGCCCCTGTTCTTCACTTTTGAGTCAAAGAAACCAAGTACATCTGGGTCTCACTCTATCCTCTGTTTAATCTGGGATCTTAACTGTTCTACCTGGGAATTGGGCTCTTTACCAGTTTCCCTAGGTCTCTATTTCCTACTTACAAGGAAATGAGTCTTTAGAAACCAGACATAACTACACAAATGGAGAATATGTTTTTTTTTAATTAGGAGAACAATATGCATTATATTAAACCAAATAACTTAGTATACAGTGGAAGAGTTCTTTTTGCTAAGAGAATACATATTTACCAAATTTGGCCAAACAAAAAGCATAGACACTGAGACTTTATTGACCTCAAAAGAAAATTAGGGGCCAGCCCGATGGTGTAGTGGTTAAGTTCCCACGCTGCACTTCAGCAGCCTGGGGTTCATGGGTTCAGATCCCGGGCACAGACATACACACCGTTTATCAAGCCATGCTGTAGCAGGCATCCCACATACAAAATAGAGGAAGATTGGCACAGGTACTAGCTCAGGGACAATCTTCCTCATCCTCCCCAAAAAAATTAAATAATAATCATAGTTTCACCCAAAATATTACATTGGGGGAAAAAATGTGTAAGGACTATTAATTTTTAAGGAAAGATAATTGTATGATATAGAAACTATTCCAGATGGGAAAAAGAGATCGATTCTGATCCCCCAACTAATGTTGGGAATCGATCACCTTCAATGGTGTGCTGAGGTTGCCTCATACTGGCTTGTCATTGTTAAGCTTTCAGATATTTGCAACCCATTCAATGCATTGGCAGCTTGAAATCCACCAGGATTGGAGTATTTACATCCCTATGATTGGCAAACTCTACAAATTAGGGCCCCTCGTGGCTACCTCCAGCTTACCCGGTGGTGCGGCTGCCATTTCTGCTTGGCCAGTAAGCAGTCTTTCTGTAGGGATGCTGTTGTCCTCAGGTGTTCTCTGGGTGAAAATAGACAAGATGTAAATCTGGTCTTGCCCTGCATTTTCCCAGACCCACCCTGCCCCTCCTAGACCCCTCCCTGACATCCAGCCTCCATCCACTCAATAAAAGCTTCCACAAATCTAGTCCTGCTAAGAATGCTGGAGTACAATGGACACCACGTGATGGCCAATAGCTGAATTAGTACCCCCAGTACACCAGGGGAGCAATAAGAATGTGTATAAATAAAAGGCCAATTTGGCTTGATCTTCTCGGGGCACTAGAGCACTAGATTAGATATTTTTATGGGATTAACTCTAGAGAGTCTTGTGAACAATGGAAGGCCTATGAAGGTTTTTAAATAAAAGACAGGAGTCTAATCCAGTGGTTCACAACTAGGGGTGATTTTGCCCTCTAGAGGACATTGGGTCACATCTGAAGACATTTTTGGTTGTGACAACTGTGTGGGGACAAGGAGAGAAATGCTGCTGACATCTAGAAGGTAGAAGCCAGGAATGCTACTAACCATCCTACAACGCACAGGACAACCCCCCACAACAGAGAATTTTCCAACCCCAATTGTCAATCATGCCTGGGTTGTGAAACCCTCGTCTAATCTGATTTTTTGCAAATATTCAATTTAAAAATATTTCAAACAACATCTCTGCATCTAGTGAAAAGATTATGTTATTTTTAGCAATGAATCTGTTATGTGGTGGATGACATACATACATGTCATAATACTACACCAGTTCTGGGTTGCTAATGTACCACCTATTGGTCATTATGTTAATATTTGTTATTTTTGTTAATAATCATCACTGGATTCAACTAAAATTGTACTTATTTTGTGTATGCATTCAAAAATGTGTTTGCCCATAATTTTCTTCTTCATAGTATCTTTTAGATTTGATGTCCGCGTGACCCCAGGCTCATGAGTTTTTGCATGGTTTTCTTTTTTAGTCACTCTAACGCTCTCTAGCCATTGTGAGGATTTGAGAAGGGGTAGGCGGGGTGAAAGGAGTCTTTGTTTTTTTACAGCCTCAATTATGTTTACAGGGTAAAGGTCAACTAGAGGTCAATTCAATTTGTCAAGAACTTCACAGGTTGCAAACTACAGCCTGTTGGCCAAATACAACCATGCCTCCTTCATTTACATTCCGTAAACATTATGGTCTGCAAAACGGAAACTAGTTACTATCTGTCCCCTTACAGAAAAAGTTTGTTGACCCCTGATCTACTTCATGATACGTCAATTGACGTAGTCATTAATATTTTTCTAGAAAATTGTCTAATTGATCTCTTTTCACATTTATTAGCCAAAAGATCTTATATTTTTTATTTTTAATAGTTTCCAACATATCTCTATACGTATCTCTATTTTTTCTTTCTAATACGGTTTTTTGGTGCCATTTTATATGTTCTTGTTCAATATTTTTAGATGTTTATTAGCCCTAAGAAAACTTATTGTATTTATCCTCTCTTGTATTTTTTTAATTAACTTCTGCTCTTATCTCTTTCATTTCCTACTTTCCCATTTTATTAATGACTTACATGTCTTTAAGGTTATAAATGTTTTGGCTGCCTCTCAAAGATTTCATGTATAATTGCTTCGCTGTCACTTGGTGCTACATTTCTCCTTTTTATTTAGTCTCCAAATGAATGGGGGTTGCCATCTTTAGGAGTTTACTTCTATTTTTATTGCACTGCACGACATCTTTTTATTGTGTTAAAATACACATAACATAACGTTTACCATTTTAATGATTTTTAAGTGTACAGTTCAGTGGCATTAACTACATTCACATTGTTGTGCAACCAACGCCACCGTCCATCTCCAGAACTTTTTCATCATCCCAAACTGAAACTCTGTACTCTAAAACAATAACTTCCTGTTCCCACCCCAGCAGCCACCATTCTACTTTCTGTCTCCATGAATTTGACTCTTCTAGGTACTTTGTATAAGTGGCATCATACAATATTTGTACTTTTGTGGCTGGCTTATTTCACTTAGCCATGTTTCATATAACATGTTCAGGGTTCATCTATGTTGTAGCATGTGTCAGAATTTCCTTCCTTTTTAAGGCTAGATAATATTCTATCGCATGCATATATCACATTTTGTTTATCCATTCTTCTATTAATGGATTTATGGATTGTTTCCATCTTTTTGCTATTGCATTGCATTTTTATTACTTGCATTGCTTCAGAAAATATGGTCCATGTGATATTAAGTGTGTGATGTGTTGAGGCTTCTTTGACCTGGTATGCCATCATTTTTGGTTAAGACTGAATGCATGCTTGAAGGGATTATGAATTCTCTATTCACAATCCACACCAAATGGTTACCTCTGGAGTAACTGGTCACCTACAGAGTGAGGGGGGCTGGGAGAGGTACAGCTGGGAGCTGGATAGGAGTTTCAAGAGGAACTTTTTATTTTCTTCATGTTTAAAGGAGTTTTTTTCTCATTAAGACATATAAATTATAGTTTGAATATTAAAATGTATTTTTTATTTGCATTGGAAAATTGGGCTTTCTTCCTCTGTAGGCAATATCCTGATTTTCCCTAGGAATAGGCTGAAAGAGTCTCTGAGTCCCAGCAGATCCCCTCTTGTCCCATCTGGAGTCCTCACTTTCTGCTCTTCTGGAAAATGACCTAGAGCCAAGCTCAGAGGCAAATGGCACTGCCTTTTGGCAAGGAGGCCCTCCAAGACTGGAGGTTGGTCTTCTGGGGCTCTGCGTACCTGGTGAAAACAATTCCCAGTGTAGCAGGTAGATGGGGCATTCACTGGAGGCCAGGAGGCTGATGGCATGGTTGTATCTTGGACTCCTAGAGGCTGGGAAATGCCTAAGAATATAGTGAAGGAGATGCCAAATAACAGGTGATCATCTGGCGTAAAGAACAAGTCCCCAGTGGAGCAGTCAAGAACGTGAGGTTGACAGAAAACCTGATGTGTCTGAATGTACTAAGGAGGGATCTAGATCATTGGGAGAAAGATGCCTTGAATTAGTGATAGGAACATAGAAAAACTAAGCAAACAATTAAACAAAAATATGGTTAACTTCAGAGAAAACAATAATGTGCTGCTCCCAAAATGAAAATCATGGTGTGCTAAGTTCCTCAGCAGTGATTAACGTTTACTTATGTAGACAATAAATGTTAATCCAGGGCCAGCCCCGTGGCTTGGCAGTTAAGTGCGCGCTGCGCTGCTGGCGGCCTGGGTTCGGATCCCGGGCGTACACCGACGCACTGCTTCTCCGGCCATGCTGAGGCCGCGTCCCACATACAGCAACCAGAAGGATGTGCAACTATGACATACAACTATCTGCTGGGGCTTTGGGGAAAAAAAGGAGGAGGACTGGCAATAGATGTTAGCTCAGAGCTGGTCTTCCTCAGCAAAAAGAGAAGGATTAGCATGGATGTTAGCTCAGGGCTGATCTTCCTCGAAAAAGAAAAAAAAAGTTGATATTGGAAATAAAGAGAGAAAAACATTTAAAAAAATAAATAAATAAAAATAAAAATATGGAATAAACATACACATACAAAAACTAAAAAGTTGATGGGCCGGCCCGTGGCTTAGCGGTTAAGTGCGCGCTCCACTACTGGCGGCCCCAGTTCAGATGCCGGGCGTGCGCCAACACACGGCTTCTCCGGCCATGCTGAGGCGGCGTCCCACATACAGCAGCTAGAAGGATGTGCAGCTATGACATACAACTATCTACTGGGGCTTTGGGGGAAAAATAAATAATAAAAATTACAAAAATTACAAAAACTAAAAAGTTGAAAGTATTTGCTTATAATGATCAAAAATGGGATAAAGGTTGGCAGGAAACAGCATGTTTTCATAATAATGATGATAATTATAAGTAATAATGATACAGGCTCTACATTATAATACATTTAACTTGATGAGGGCCAGCCTCGTGGCTTAGCAGTTAAGTGCCCGCGCTCCGCTGCTGGCGGCCCGGTTCGGATCCTGGGCGCACACCCACGCACCGCTTCTCTGGCCATGCTGAGGCCGCGTCCCACATACAGCAACTAGAAGGATGTGCAGCTATGATATACAACTATCTACTGGGGCTTTGGGGAAAAAAAATAAATAAATAAAATTATTTAAAAAAAAAAGAAGGGCAAGACACAACCCGTGGGGGGAAAAAAAAACTTGATGAAAATAAAAATTTAATTTAATTTTACTTTTTTTTAAACTTTATTTATTTATTTTTCTTCCTAAAGCCCCAGTAGATAGTTGTACGTCATAGTTGCACATCCCTCTAGTTGCTGTATGTGGGACTCGGCCTCAGCATGGCCAGAGAAGCTGTGCATTGGCGCGCGCCCGGGGTCCGAACTGGGGCCGCCAGCAGCGGAGTGCACACACTTAACTGCTAAGCCACGGGGCGAGCCAATAAAAATTTAATTTTAAAAATAAAATTCTTCACTGAGCATATATATATGTGCATACACACACATACATATATACACAAGCATAAATACGTATTTGGTTAACAAGAGATTTATTTATTGATATGGTGATATTATTTTATTATTAATATGTTGATTATTTCTGTGGGGGCTATTTATATTTGCTCATTGCATTCAAAGTAAAGACTAAAATCTTCATCATGTCTACAAGTCACTCACTAAGTTCTATCCATTGCTGACCTCTCCCCCAGTTCTTTAAAAATGTAAATGTGCATTCTGTACTCCCCACCAATTCCCACCCCTATACTGATGCATATGTGTAAAAGAGTATGCACAAGCCTCTGTTTGTAATAGCAAAGTATTGGAAAAAATCTAAATGCTTACCTCTAACATAAGAGGTACATCCAAAGTATGGTACATCCATTCTAAGATGCCAAACAATGAAGAATGAAGAAAGCTTGAATACTGGGATAGAGAATTCTAAGACAGGATTATCTGGCAAAAAAAAAAAAAAAATTCAAGCCAACAAAAAATATTGTTCTATTTACAAGGAAAAACAAAATACATTGTTCTTGCTGTCTCTCTTATATGTGTATACACACAGCAAACTATACAGTCATGTGTGGCTTTACGATGGGGATACATTCTGAGGAATGTGTTGTTAGGCAATTTTGTTGTTGTGAGAACATGGTAGAATATACTCACACAAACCTAGATGGTATAGCCTATTACACATCTAGGCTATATGGTACTGATCTTATGGGACAATAAGATTAGTCATATATGTGGTCCATTGTTGACCAAAACATCATTATGCAGCACATGACTATATATAGTTGTGTAAATGCTTAGAGAAAGATCTAGGAATAACATTCCCCTGACCCATGTTACCGTAGAAGAAGAGTCTAGATTTGCATGAGTTTCAAGAAGTAATTTTGAATTTATTTAAATAAGATTCCATTCTTAAACAACACTATATATTCATGCTTCCTTTGTACTATTAAATATACAAGTTTGAGAGGGAAAAGAAGCCTTCTTTTTGATTCTTTAGGTCTCGATTTAGAATGGGAATAAAAGAATTCCTATCCCATGGATACCTCTTCCTCACAGAAGAATTCCAATGAATAAATATACAAGGAATGAGGGAAATACAAAATCATCAGTAGGCCAACACCACAATAATTATTGTAAGCAAGATCCATCAATGAATACTAAAATTGGTTGGCAAATGTTTGAGGAGAAACGGGATATTTTCAGAGTCTCAAAGCATAACTCCCAATAAATGTTTTTCATTAAAAAGGGAAAAATAGTAACTTTCCAGTGGAAAAATTCAGTAGTCACCACTGTAATCAAGAGATCACCGGTGATAAGATATGTCAACATCATGTACCCCCTGAATATAATGCCCTGAGAAGGACACACACCATTTCTGTGGTATTCCTGCCGAAAGGAATAACTTTAATACAATCATGAGAAAATATTAGGCAAGTCAAACTAAGAGACTTTATACAAAGTTACTGGGGCCAGCCCTGTGGCTTAGCGGTTAAGTGTGCGTGCTCCGCTACTGGCGGCCCGGGTTCGGATCCCAGGCGTGCACCAAAGCACCACTTGTCTGGCCATGCTGGAGTGGTGTCCCACATGCAGCAACTGGAAGGATGTGTAACTGTGGCATACAGCTATCTACTGGGGCTTTGGGGGGAAACAAAAAGGGAAAAAAAGGGGGAGGATTGGCGATGGATGTTAGCTCAGGGCTGGTCTTCCTCACCAAAAAAAAAAAAAAAAAAAAAAAAAAAAACAGTGGTCGGCCTGGTGGTGCAAGTGGTTAAGTGTGGGAGCTCCACTTCAGCAGCCTGGGGTTCGCCAGTTCGGATCCCAGGCGCTCACTGACGCACTGCTTGTTGAGCCATGCTGTGGCGGGATCCCATATAAAGTAGAGGAAGATGGGCACAGATGTTAGTTTAGGGCCAATCTTCCTCAGCAAAAAAGAGGAGGATTGGCATCAGATGTTAGCTCAGGGCTGATCTTCCTCACAAAAAAAAAAAAAGGGGGGGCCGGCCCCATGGCATAGTGGTTAAGTGCGTGCACTCTGCTGCTGTCGGCCCGGGTTCAGATCCCGGGCGCGCGCTGATGCACCGCTTCTCCGGTCATGCTGTGGTGGTGTCCCATATAAGGTGGAGGAAGATGGGCACAGATGTTAGCCGAGGGCCGGTCTTCCTCCACAAAAAGAGGAGGATTGGCATGGATGTTAGCTCAGGGCTGGTCTTCCTCACACACACACACACACAAAAAAAGTTACTGATCAGTACTCTTCAAAAGTGTCGAGGTCAGGAAAGACAAGACAAGATATGTCACATGTTGGAGGAGGCTAAGAAAACAGGATGACTCAATGCTAAGTGGGATCCTGGATTTGATCCCGCAACAGGAAAATGACATTATTGAAAAAATTGGTGAAATTCAAAGTGTCAACTTAACAAGCAAATTTGCTTGTTATTTTTATCTCAAAATGAGTTTATCTGGGAATAGCCAAAAGAATTGCAATTTGGGATGTGCATGCTATGGTGAATCGTAGGCAAATCCAGAAAACAAAGAAGAGGAGCTGCTTTTATAGAGAAAAAGGGGGAGTGGGAGGGGCTGTTCTAAAGGAAAGTCCCTTGGGGGAAAGTAACAGTTCAGGGAAGCAATGGCTTCTCATTGGCTGAGCTGCAGCACTTCTCATTGATGAAGCTGCAGCCTTTCTCATTGGCTGAGCTGTGGTGTTTCTCATTGGTTGAACTGCAGCCTTTCTCATTGGCTGGGCTCTTGCCAGGTGGGGAGAGAAATCTTCCTTCAGTAATAAAGTAGTTCTACTTCCTGTCCAAGATGCAAGCAATCCTCTTCCTGTTTGGAGAAATTGATGATGTGTGATAGGGCATGAAAGCGCCCCCTACAGGCCTTCCTGACTCCAACTTAGTTAAGGTTTCTTTTATTAATTTCTACAAATGTCTGTAGCTTAGTTAATACTATTGTTTCAATGTTAGTTTTCTGGTTCGATAATTGTACTATGGTTGTAAAAGATCTTTACATCAGGGAGAAGCTAGGGGAAGGGTCTACAGCAAATCTGCACTATTTTTGCAACTGTCCCATAATCTAAAATTCTCAAACTAAAAATATTTTTTCAATGGAGAAAATTTAAGCATAAGTATTGTTCTCTACATGTTGTTCAGCAACTAATCTTCTGCTTAAAAATAAGTCTGCAGCATTGGTCTATGACTAGCCTTTGTTTTGTTTTAAGAGTCACATATACTCCGTAATATAAATGTACCATGGTATAAGTTACCAGAACTCTATACATGGACATTTAGATTGTTTCCAAAATTTTGCTTACGTGATCTTAGCATGAACTTAATTGTGTATGCCTCTTTGTGAATATGATCATGTATCCTTCAAAAGTATATTGCTAAAAATCATTTTGTGATTAAAAATAAAGACCATGCCCTTGTGCACTGTTGGCGGGAATGTAGGATGGTGCACCTGTAACAGCTAGATCTTAGGTTAGCATGAGGGAAGCCATCTTAGGGTAAGGAAGCAATATGGTAACCGTGACCCTGACTCACTAGTCTCTGAGCATGCACTCTAGCCTGCATGATGATTAAGCACCTCTCACTTTTGCAAAATACATGATCTGCTAGTTTTATGACTCTTGCTTACATATATCTCACAGCTGTGACGAGGATAACTTTGTTCTGTGTCCCCTAGGAACATGATGACCTCCAGAAAGAAAAACTCTGTGTTGCTACCTGTCAAGAATGACAGAAGAAAGACATAATGTGGCTTCTTGAAGTTCATCACACCGGATTATCAACATCCCTGAACCCCCTCTTTCCCTGCCCATTTCCCCTATATAACTGCCGCAAGATTCTGTATGACTTTAAGATGGTTCTTTAGGACACTAGTCCACCATCTTCTGCTTATGCTGCCTAATCGTATAAATTTTCCTTTCTCAACCACCAACTCATCTGCAATTGATTGGCACTGGATTGCAGCGAGGAGAAAGAGCTCCCTTTTGCTCAGTTACACACCCATTATGGAAAACAGTATAGAGGTTCCTCAAAAAATTAAAAATAGAACTACCACATAATCTGGCAATCCCACTTGTGGTTATACATCCAAAAGAATTCAAAGCATGATCTAGAAGAGATAGCTGCACATCCATGTTCATTGCAGCATTATTCACAGTAGCCAAAAGACGGAAGCAACACAAATGTCCATCAGTGGATGAATGGAAAAAGAAACTATGGTATATACATGCAATGGAATATTATGCAGCCTTAAAAAAGGAAATCCTGTCACATGAGACAACGTGAATGAACCTGGAGGACATTATGCTAAGCAAAACAAGGCAATCATAAAAGGAAAATATGATATGATTCCACTCATATGAAGTATCTAAAGTAGTCAAAATCATAGAAATAGAAAGTAGAAAAGTAGTTGGCAAGGGCTGGGGGAAGGGGAGTAAGAGTTACTGTTTAAGCGGTATATAGTCAGTTTTACAAGATAAAAAAGTTCTAGAGATCTGATGCACAATCATATGAATGTACTTAACACTAATACACTGTACACTTAAAAATGGTTAAGATGGTAAATTTAATGTTATGTGTTTTTTTACCACAGTGAAAAAAATACAAACCCTGGCTCTTGACCATAAGAGTTGAAATTCCATTTCTGGAATTTCTAGGACATGAAGTTGAACTTATTTTAGCTTCTCCATGACTCATCAGTAAAATGGAAACAATTGGCCATACCTCACAGGATTCTCATGAGGATTAAATAAATTGATATAACGTGCTAAGAATAGTGCCCCGTACATTTTGAGGGCTATATAAGCATTGGATGTTATGGTTGCTGGGTCAAAAGATATGAAACTTCTATATTTTAAAGAAACAAAGATGGAGAATTAAGCAAGGACATAATACTCAATACCTTGTATACAACAGTAAGTAAGAGTTTGTTATTGCCTTGAGGGTGCTGGGGAGCCAAAAAAGGATATATGGGGTAGGAAGGTAGCTAAATTTATTTTCAAATAGAACCCCCATTTATTCTGCACCAAAAACATGCCAGGACACACAGTCTCAAAGATATTTTAAAGGATTTTGAGATAGGGACTTTTTTTTTATTGGATTTCACAGAAGTTAAGAACTAGTTCTCTTCAAAATACACTGTTAAGGGCCGGCCCTGTGGCTTAGCGGTTAAGTGTGCACACTCTGATGCTGGCAGCCCAGGTTCGGATCCCGGGTGCGCACCGAGGCACCACGTCTCTGGCCATGCTGAGGCCGTGTCCCACATACAGCAACTAGAAGGATGTGCAACCATGATGCACAACTATCTACTGTGGCTTTGGGGGAAAAATAAATTAATTAATTAAAAAAAAATACTCTGTTAAGAGAATGAAAAGGCAAGCCACAAAACTGGTTGCAAATGTTTGCACATCATATTTCTCTTTTTTTTTCCCCCAAAGCCTCGGTAGATAGTTGTATGTCATAGTTGCACATCCTTCTAGTTGCTGTATGTGGGACTCGGCCTCAGCATGGCCGGAGAAGTGGTGCATCTGTGTGTGCCCGGGATCCGAACCTGGGCCTCCAGCAGCGGAGCGCGCACACTTAACCGCTAAGCCATGGGGCCAGCCCGGCAAATCATATTTCTGATAAAGGACTTGCATCCAGAATACAAAAAGAATTCCAATAACTCAATAATAGGAAAACAAACAACTTAATTTCAAAAATGGACAAAGGATATGAGCAGACACCATCAAGATATATGAGTGGTGGATAAGGAGAACAGATTGGTAATTACCAGATGGGAAGGGAGTGGGAAGAGGGAGAAAAGGGTAAAGGGGCATACATGTATGGTGATGGATAAAAACTAGCCTATTGGTGGTGCACATGATGTAGTCTATCTAGAAACTGATATATAATAATGTACACCTGAAATTACACAACGTTGTAAGCCAATATGACCTCAATAAGATAATTTTTTAAAAGACATCAACAACAACAAAAAGATATATGGATGGCAAATAAGCATATTAAAAGATGGTCAACACAATGCCATTAGGGAAAAGTAAATTAAAACCATAATGATACCACCACCCTCCTACTAGACTGGCTTAAAAAATAGACAATACCCTGACAGCCAACATCAAACTCAACCAGGAAAAACTGAAGGCTATCCCTCAGAGAACAGGAACAAGAAAAGGGTGCCCACTCTGTCCACTGTTATTCAACATAGTACTGGAAGTTCTGGCCAGAGCAATTAGGCAAGAAAAAGGAATAAAGGAATCCAAATAGACAATGAAGAAGTGAAACGCTCGCTGTTTGCTGATGACATGATTTTACATATAGAAAACCCTAAAGCATCCATCAGAAAACTATTAGAAATAATCAAAAACTACAGCAAATTTGCAGGGTACAAAATCAACTTACAAAAATCAGTTGCATTTCTATACTCTAGCAACGAACTAACAGAAAGAGAACTGAAGAATACAATCCCATTTACAGTCCCAACAAAAAGAATAAAATATCTAGGAATAAATTTAACCAAGGAGGTGAAAGACCTACACAATGAAAACTATAAGACATTATTGAAAGAAATCAATGATGAGATAAAGAAATGGAAAGATATCCCATGCGCATGGATTGGAAGAATAAATATAGTTAAAATGTCCATATTATCTAAAGCAATCTACAGATTCAATGCAATCCCAATCAGAATCCCAATGACATTCTTCACAGAAAGAGAACAAAGAACCTAAAATTTATACGGAACAACAAAAGGTCCTGAATAGCCAAAGGAATTCTGAGAAAAAAGAACAAAGCTGGAGGTATCACACTCCCTGATTTCAAAATATACTACAAAGCTATAGTAACCAAAGCAGCATGGTACTGGCACAAAAACAGACACACAGATCAATGGAACAGAATCGAGAGCCCCGAAATAAAACCACACGTCTGTGGACAGCTAGTTTTCAACAAGGGAGCCAAGAACATAGAATGGAGAAAGGAAAGTCTCTTCAATAAACGGTGCTGGGAAAACTGGACAGGCACGTGCAAAAGAATGAAAGTAGACCATTATCTTTCACCATGCACAAAAATTAACTCAAAATGGATCAAAGACTTGAAGGTAAGATCTGAAACTATAAAACTCCTAGAAGAAAATATAGGCAGAATACTCTTTGACATCAGTCTTAGAGGGATCTTTTCGAATAGAGAATAGCGAAATAAGGCAGACAGAGAAAGACGAACACTGTATGACTTCACTCATATGTGGAATATAAACTAACACACGGACAGAGAGAACAGTTTGGTGGTTACCAGGGGGAAATGAGTCACGGGGTGAGCACAAGGGGTGAAGGGGTGCATTTATATTATGATGACAAATAATGTGCAACTGGAATCTCACAATGTAGTAAACTATTATGACATCAATTTAAAAAATGGGGAAAAAATGGACAATATAAAGCGTTTTGACAAACATGCAAAGTAACTGGAATTCTGCTACATTGTTTCTGGAAAAGCAAAACAGCTACTTTGGAAAACAGTGTCTCAATTTCTTTGAAAGCTAAACACACACACATCATATGACCCATCCATCCCCCTCCTAGGTGTTTTCCCAAGTGAAAGGAAAACTTTTGTTCCCACAAAACCCAGTACACAAATGCCTATAGCACTTTTATTAATAATGGACAAAAACTAAAAACAATCAAAATTCCTTCAAAGGGTGAAAGGATTCAAAAACACCTTTTACATCCACACAATAGAATGTAACTCAGCAAGAAAAAAGAACCGACATGGATGAGCGCATTTTGCTAAGTGAAAGAAGCTAGGCTCAAAAGCCTACATACTGTGTGATTCCATTTGTGTGACATTCTGGAAAAGACAAAACTCTAGAGACAGAAAATAAATCAGTGGTTCCCAAGGTCTGGGATGGGGGAGAGAGAATGCCTACAGAGGATGACAAGGGAATTTTGGGGGTGATGGGTCTGTTCTGTATCTTTATTGTAGTGGTGGTTACATGACTGTGCATTCATCTAAACTTGTAAAACTGTATACTAAAAACAGTGATTTTTACTGTATGTAAATTATACCTTAGTAATAAAAAAGCTTAAAAATATAATAAACATTTCCATGTGTATGAGCAGACAATTAACTGTAAGTGCATAAAATATAATGGCACAGGAAAAGACTAGATTGGTTTAGGGGGAAAAAATCACAAAAGATCTTGCTGTATCTTTTTTTTTCATTTTTTTAAACAAAGGAATATATTCATGTTGTTATATTAACAAAATGAAATGGGCATTTCTCTGTCTCCCAGTGTGGACATTTTTTCCCAGTTCCTCTGTTGCTTCTGCTTTTTTATCATTTATGGAAAATAGGCCCCTTCTTCTCTTTCTCTGACATTTGGTCCATCCCCCTTGGAAAATGAGCCCTTTTTCCTAAGCCTTCTCACCTCCCTTCACCTCAACCCAAATGTTTGTGCATTTTATCCTAACACTGCAATTCAGGGCTTCTCAGTGTACTGTTGACATTTTGGACTGAATAAATCTTTATTGTGGGAGGCTCTTCTGTGCATTGTAGGACGTTAAGCAGCGTCTCTGGCTTCTGCCTACTAGATGCCAGCAGCACCCCCACTGATGTTGTGACCACCAAAAATCTCTCCAGACATTGACAAATGTCCCCTGAGGTGGGGAAGGGGGAAGGAAATGACCCCGGGTTGAGAACTACTGGTGTAACTCCGTCTTCCTAGAGTTGGGGCAAGAAGGCCCCTAGGAAAGAGATCCAGACTTAGGCAAACTCCTATTGAAGACTCATGTAAACAAGATAGCCCACATATATTGCTTGGAAATTTTTCTGGCCAAGACAAACATGCAGTGAGTCATAGTCATGCAAGTTATGGCGGGGGTTAGTCATGTAAGGTCTGGCAAAGCCCCAGGAACCAGCCATCTCTTAGCCTCAAGCACAGTGCAGCTCTCACTCCCTGGCATGGCCGGAGGGCCCTCCCACCGCCTCAACTCGCCTTACCTGCAGTCTTGGGTTCCTCCTTCCCCTCCAACTGCCTGCCCCAGGTGCTATTTCAGCCTCTTTACTTGATGTGGCCCCACCTTTTCTCCTCCTCCTCTCTCTCCCAACCAGATCTCTAATCCTTCCCCCAACAAATCCTCTCATTGTAAAAAATGAATAGGAATCACAGCAAACTTCAAAGAGTATAAACTGAATGCTGGGACAGAGAATAACCTGGGTACCTACAGAGGTTCAGGATGGGCGGGGATGACCTCCGAGGCATTCTAGCCATGACCGGAAGCATGACGAGCCATATTGGGTAAAGCAGAGGGATGAAGCTTGGTGGGTCGTGGGATGCACTGTCCAATAGATTAGCTGCTAGCCTTGAGCTTGAAATGAGGCTGGTCCGAACAAAGAAGTGTCCTAAGTGTAGCTGATACGTGCTGCAACAGGGATAAACCTCAAAAACATCAGCTGAGTGAAAAAAGCCAGACACACAAGACACACAAGGAGCCCCTTGATCAGCCTCCCATAGCTCACCTGAAAAATGGGGATAATTACAGGGCAGTTACAGTCTCAAAGAGGTCAAGCCTTCGTGGCCTGTGCATTTGAATCCCACCTTTGTCAGTTCTTTGCTGTGTCCTGACAAGTTTCTTAATGTATCTGATCATCAGTTTCCTCATCTGTAAAATGGGAGTAATAATAGTTACGTACCCCCAAAGTCCACATAGTAAGTTCTCAATACACATTAATTACTTTTGTTTTTGTTTTTTAAACAATTTTAGTAGATTTTCATTTATTTTGTAACCACTTTATTGAGGTACAATTGGCATACAAAAAGCTGTACGTATTTAATGTATGCAACTTGATGAGTTTGGAGGTAAGTATACACCTATGAAACCATCACCACAGTCTATGCCATAAACATGGCCATCACCTCCAAAAGTTTCCTCCCACACTTTATTTATTAATTGTGTGTGTGTGTGTGTGATTAGAACATTGAACTTAGGGCCGGCCCCGTGGCTTAGCGGTTAAGTGCGCACGCTCCATTGCTGGCAGCCTGGGTTCGGATCCCGGGCGCGCACCTAGGAAACGCTTTTCTGGCCATGCTGAGGCCGTGTCCCACATACAGCAACTAGAAGGATGTGCAACCATGACATACAACTATCTACTGGGGCTTTGGGGGGAAAATAAATAAATAAATAAAATTAAAAAAAAAAAGAACATTGAACCTAAGATCTACTCTCTTGGCAAATTTTTAAGTATACAATACAGCATTGTTAACTATAGTCACCATGCTGTACAGTAGATCACTAGGACTTATTCATTTTGCATAAGTGGAAAGTTATACCCTTTGACTGACATCTCCAAATTTTCTCCTCCCCACAGTGCCTGGAAACCACCAGTCCACAGTCTGCTTCTATGAGTTTGACTATTTAAGATTCCTCATATAAAATTCCTGATATACGGGGCCGGCCCCATGGCTTAGTGGTTAAGTACTCGCGCTCTGCTGCTGGCGGCCTGGGTTCGGATCCCAGGCATGCACCTACGCACCGCTTCTCCGGCCACGCTGAGGCCACATCCCACATACAGCAACTAGAAGGATGTGCAACTATGACATACAACTATCTACTGGGGCTTTGGGGGAAAAATAAATAAATAAATAAAATTATAAAATTCCTGATATAAGTGGGATCATGTGGTACTTGTCCTTCTCTGTCTGATTTATCTCACTTAGCATAATGCCCTCCAGGTTCATCTGTGTTGTTGCAAATGGCAGGATTTCCTTCTTTTTTAAGGCTGAATAATATTTCATTGTATGCCTATACCACATTTTCTTTCATATTGGATACTTTTATTTGAACACACGGCATTTGGCCCAGAGCCTGAGGAAAATCTAAGCCCTTGACCCCTGGGGATGGCTTCCATTATTAGGCATTGGCAAGGCTTTCCCTCCTAGATCCTCAGTTTCCCCATGTATAGAATGGAATGACATAATTGTCTGCCGAAAAAGGTGGTTTTTGAGAACTCTAAAAATCCCGGGGCCGGCCCCATGGCTTAGCGGTTAAGTGCGCACGCTCCGCTACTGGCAGCCCGAGTTCGGATCCTGGGCACACACCGATGCACCGCTTCTCTGGCCATGCTGAGGCTGCGTCCCACATACAACAACTAGAAGGATGTGCAACTATGACATACAACTATCTACTGGGGCTTTGGGGAAAAAAAAAGAGGAGGATTGGCAATAGATGTTAGCTCAGAGCTGGTCTTCCTCAGCAAAAAGAGGAGGATTAGCATGGATGTTAGCTCAGGGCTGATCTTCCCCACAAAAAAAAAAAAAGAAAAGAAAATCCTGAAAGGATCAGTGTTCAGGGAGTGTACAAAGTATTTAGAGATGATGAAACAATGAAGCTCTGAGGTTCAACCCAACCCTGTCAGTTTGTCCCCAGGCATATTGTCTCATTTGCCCCACTCTCCCACCTTCCAGGAAATAACTCTTTGAGGAGAAGGTGGGTTTTTAAAAAAATGAACACATTTGAGCACCAGAAAAGAGAAGGAGTCAGCGAGAGCCGAAGGGAATCTGCAGGTCAAATGCGGGAAAGAGTTTTTGGGGGCTCCATCCCAAGACCTTCTCAGAATGAAGGTCAAGGATTTCTGGACTCAGACCTGGTTTTAAATTGTAGCATCCCCACTAAAAAGCTGTGTGAACTTAAGCAGGTTACCTTCACTCTCTGAGCTGTGGAAATTAACAAAGACCTACCAAATGAGAACAGGTACAGCCTGTGAATTCAGAGCTTGCTATAACAAGGGAGTCAGCCGCTGTCACTTGTGTTTTGAGACTCAAAGGCAGGCGGAGGACTGGGAAAGCTTCAGAGCAGGAAAAGGGACATCTCCATGGTGCCCTGAATGGAGGCTGTTGGCATGGAGAAACTGGAGGTGGGCTAATCAGAAACACGGCAGCCTATGTAATTAGTAAGGGGGCATATTTGGCTTTCTCCGGTTAGTCCTAAATTGGAAGCTGGAACAAAACTTAGGGAAGCTGTCTGTTATTAATCAAATCCTGGCCATTTTGGGACGATTGTTATAGTGGTTATTGTTTGTCTTCCTACTGGTTGCTGAAATAGTGGTCTGACTTCCTACAAGTCTGACTTGTTGATAGAGGGTTGGCTTCCTGGCTGGTTACTGTGGATGATGGGTTGGTTTCCTGGTCTGGTCACTGCAGATTGTGGGTCAGAGTTCTATTTTTTTGTATGATCTGGCCGTTGTCCCTTTGTATATTCAGTCTCTCAGAGACTAGACAGAGCCTTGTTCATAAAATGTGGGATGATGGTATTACCCATCTCCCGGGGTTGTGGTGAACATTTAACGGGATCTGTAAGAGGCGGGTGCTTTATACTTAGATAAGGAATTCCTGCCTCGGGGCCTTTGCACTTGCTGTTCCCTCTACCTGAAAGGCTGTTTCCTCAGATGTTGCCATGGCTCATCACTTTTTCTTAATCACGTCTCAGCTCAAATGTCACTTCTTCAGAAAAGGATTTTCCTAATCAGTCTGTCCAATGCAAGCAGCCCTCCACCCTCTATTCTTTTGTGTGTGTGTGTGTGTGTGAGGAAGATCAGCCCTGAGCTAACATCCATGCCAATCCTCCTCTTTTTGCTGAGGAACACCGGCTCTGAGCTAACATCTATTGCCAATCCTCCTCCTTTTTTTTCCCCCAAAGCCCCAGTAGATAGTTGTACGTCATAGTTGCACATCCTTCTAGTTGCTGTATGTGGGACGCGGCCTCAGCATGGCCAGAGAAGCGATGCCTCGGTACGCGCCTGGGATCTGAACCCGGGCCGCCAGTAGCGGAGCTCACACACTTAACTGCTGAGCCACAGGGCCGGCCCTCCACCCTCTATTCTAGTCTCTATTACAACACCCAGGTAGACTCCTTTCTACTTACCACCGTGGAAGTAAATGAAGACCATTCATATGAGGACAGGCAAAGGCTACTTAGTCAGAGCTTGCTATCCTTGTGTTTTGGCAGAGACTCAATGGCAGGCAGAGGAGTGGGAAAGCTTTACAGTGGAAAAAGGGAAGCTGAAGCCAGGCTAATTGGAATTGGAGCATCCTATGTAATTGATTAGAAATCCATATTTCTCTTTCTCCGGTTAGCCCTAAGATGGAAGCGAGGTGTTGGGAGTGGGGGCAAAAATAAGGAGCGATGACAGTTTTTGATCAAGTCCTAGCCATTTGGGGCCAATCACTACAGAGGCTGTGGTGTGGCTTCCTGGACGGGTGCTGCAGGTTGTGGGTCAGAGTTCTTGTTATAGGGTCTGGCCATTGTATATTCAGCCCCTCACCATTTTCTGAAAATATTATCTTGGCTTATTTGTTGACCTGTCTACTGTTGGTCTGGCCCCCTAGAACCAAGAAAGTAAACTCCAAGAGAAGAAGTATCTTACTTGATATATTCACCACCCTTTTTCATGTGGCAGAACAGAACTGCCACATGAAGGAATTTAATTAACATTTATTGAATGAATAATAGGCATTTGATCAACAGTAGGGTGAACTTTCAATGGAGGAGGTAGTTAGGTGAAGGAAGAAGGAGCTAGAAGCTGGCATAAGTGTGACCCATTCATTCACTCACTTAACTGTTCAAGCATTTCTTGATGCTTACCGTGTACCAAGCTGATACTGGGCACTTAAGGCATGACAATGACCAACACAGATTCATGACCCAGCCCTCAAAGAGCTCACAGATTTGGAGAACACAAGCAAGAGGGCAGGTAAGCAAAAGCAGATATGTGACATTTAAGATAAACTACATTTTTAAATTGTTGTTTATTGAGGTATCATTTTTACCCAGCAAAATTTACTCTTTTTAAGGGAAGAATGCCATAAGTTTTGACAAAGATATACAGTCACATCACCACCACCACAATCAAGATATAGAACATTTCCCGAAATCACTATCTCAGAGAGATATCTGCACCCCCATGTTCATTGCAGCATTATTCACAATAGCCAAGACATGGAAGCAACCTAAGCGTCCATTGAAGGATGAATGGATAAATATATACACACAGTGGAATATTATTCAGCTGTGAAAAAGAAGGAAATCTTGTCATTTGTGACAACCTTTATTGAGATATAATTCACATACCACACTTTTTTTCTCTTATATCTTGCTTTTTTTTTTGATTGATTGAACATACATCTGTATCATTCTATCCCCTCTCCCACTTATGGTTTGTAAATTATGTTGTTAATTTTTTTGCCATTACTCTAGAACTATTTTTTTGCTGAGGAAGATTCGCCCTGAGCTAACATCTATTGCCAGTCTTCCTCTTTTTGTATGTGAGCCACCGCTACAGCATGGCCGCCAATAGACGAGTAGTGTAGGTCCACATCTGGGAATGGAACCCAGGCTGCTGAAGTGGAGCGCACTGAACTTAACCACTAGGCCACCAGGGCTGGCCCTCTAGAATTCTTAACAAGCATACATTATCTTTTATTTTTTATTATTTTAGCATACATTATCAAAGGTAAATGTTAATTAGTAACTTTACTTTCCTCCCAGGCAATATGAAGGATTTAGTGCACTAAATAAATATCATATAAGCGATCTATACCCACTTATATGGTACTGTTCTATACGTTAATTCTAAACTTTAAGCTTCACGTTATTACTTTTATTGTTTTATACAGTCAATATTCATTTATATTTATCCCCATACTTATCATTTTCTTGCTCTTCATTTCTTCTTACATCTCAGATCTTCCTTCTGGGATCGTTTTCTTTCTGTCTGAAGGTGATTGGTGCTGAGGAACTTCTCTCTCTCTTTGCTACAAATGCGGTATTCTGCTGTCATTTTTCAAAAGTATTTCTGCTAAAGATGCTGAATTATAATTTTCATGTTATTTTCTTATATTACATTGAAAATATCATTCTACTCTCTTCTGACTTCCATTATCGCTGTTGAGAAGTCTGCACTCAGCCTAGTTGTAGCATCCGGGTTCAAAAAGAATCACCAATGGCCAATCTGGTTTATTTATACCCCGACTACTTCCTCCACCTTCTACCATACATTGAAGTAAATCCCTAACATCATTTTGTTTGGACCATAAAGATTTCAGCATGTGCTCGTGAAAAAAAAAAATGCTGTATCTGAAACATAGCTGAAATACCATGACCATACATAAAAGAACAAAAACGTAAAGAATACCACTGAGTTCTTAATGTTGCTTATAATATTTAAGTATACAAGCATAGTTGTATATTCTATGTCTGATGACCCAATAACTGAATTTTTTGCAGGTCTGCCCAAACATCCTCTCTTTTTTTTCTTGCTGGTTCTCCCTCATCGTGCCTTTTTCTCTCGTGATTCTCACTGTCTTTGATTATGTGCTGTTTCTCGTACCTGAATTGTATTTTAGGAATATTTGGGGGCCTAGAAGGGAGAGGTACATCCAGCAAGGTTTTGCTGTGTTTCTTTCAAGCACCTGGAGATATAACAGGTCCTAATCCACTTAAAGTTAATTTGTGTTAAAGTGTACCATAGGGCCAGCCCCGTGGCTTAGCGGTTAAGTGTGCACACTCCGCTGCTGGTGGCCCAGGTTCGGATCCCGGGAGCGCACCGTCGCACCACTTCTCCGGCCATGCTGAGGCTGCGTCCCACGTACAGCAACTAGAAGGATGTGCAGCTATGACACACAACTATCTACTGGGGCTTTGGGGGCAAAAATAAATAAAATTTTTTTAAATGCTTACCTTTTTAATTAATTAATTAATTAATTAAAGTGTACCATAAATAGATAAAAGAGTATAAATATTTTATCTATTACTAATTGTCATAGACAGAATATACTCATTTAAGCAGCCGCTATATCACACCCAAAACCCTCCTTTTTTGCATCCCGTTTCCCTCACCATCTCCCCCTATGCTCAACAACAAAAAAATTAACCATTGAAAGTGGCACAAGAGGAAATGAGGTCTCTCCTTATGATAGGCAGTTTGAATTCAGAGCCCCTATATGAAGTATTCATGCCAGGAGTCAAACCTGAGTCTACTCAAGCCTTTAGACCAGGGTCCTCCATCCTTGGTATCCATTCAAATTGCTTGGAAGGCCTTTTCAAATCTCAACATCTGGAGCAATTAAATTGGAATAACTAGGATGGGACAGAAACATCCTTCCCTGTATGAATCCAGGATAGAGCAAAGTCTGAGAACCAATAGTTTAAAAGCTCTTTTACAGAGGTCAGTTGATAACAAACTTTCCAGGTTTTTGTCTGAAAATATAGTCACTTTGTGCTTGTTATTGAAGGAGAATTTCACTGCATATACAGCTTTAAATTGACAGCTACTTTGCGCTACTTTGAAAGTATTTTTTCCTATAGTCACTGGCTAATTGTTGTTGTTGAGAGGTTAGTTGTCAATCTAAATGTAATTGTTGCCAATAATTATTTCTTTCTGGCTGATTTTAAGACTGTCTCCTCATCTTTGATGCTCTACCATTTTATTACATTATGTTCGAAGTGTGGATTTTTTATTTATTCTGGTTGGGATTCACTGGGCTTCCTGATTATGAACACTGGTGTCTTCCATCAATTCAGGGAAAGTACAATGACATGTCACTTCAGTAACTGCCTCTCATCCTTCCTTTCTACACTCTCCTTCTGGGACCCGGAGTAGATGCATGAAGCAGTCTCAAATGCTATCTACCATATCTATGAACATTTGTTTCTTATTTGCCATTTCTTTGTCTCTTTAAACCATATTATGTATAATTTATTCAGGCTTAGGGGCCGGCCCGGTGGCATAGTGGTTAAGTGCGAGCGCTCCGCTTCGGTGGCCTGGGGTTTGCAGCTTCAGATCCCAGGCGCAGACCGATGCACCGCTTGTCAAGCCATGCTGTGGTGGCATCCCATATAAAGTAGAGGAAGATGGGCACGGATATTAGCCCAGGGCCAATCTTCCTTAGCAAAAAGAGAAGGATTGGCATTGGATGTTAGCTCAGGGCTAAGCTTCCTCACACACACACACACACACACACACACACACACACAAATGTACTCAGCCTTAAATCCTAGCTCATTATTTCCTCCTCAGATGGTTTAATCTGTTCTTTGCCTCATACTAAGATTTCATTTCAATATTCCAACTTTTTTTAATTTCTGAAAGATCTTTGAGGTTCTTATTCAAATACATCCAGTTAAGTATTTAGTTCCCTGATTTTTTTTGTCATATTTTCAACCCTTCTTTTTAACTACTTAAATATATTAAGCATATTTAGTTGTACAAAAAGGAAGTACAGAGGAACTTGACGATGTCAAGATGTTCAGAAAAATTGTCATTTCTTCTTGTTGTTGTCCTTGTTACTATTGATGTTCCCCTCCAGGACAGGAAATGTAAATTTGGAAGGATGGAGAGGAAGGACGTGCTTGGCGGCCCCAGTGAGACAAAGCTCTCTGTGAGTGAGGGCGTGAAGAAGGGAAGACTCACTGAAGAAATGTTGGAGGCCGAGCCTGTTGGAGATAGAGCTGATGAACTGCAGGGCAAAGCCTTGGAAGACTGAAGATCGTGGTAAGGATTTTGTGTTTTGGGGTTTTTTTGTTTTGTTTTATTTTTAGAAGAGAGAATTTTTTTTTCCCGTAAGCATTATGACCCACATGCAAAATAGAGGAAGATTGGCACAGATGTTAGCTCAGGGTGAATCTTCTTCAGAAAAAAAAAAAAAATTCAAGTGTACAATATAGTATTATTAACTATGGTCATCATGCTGTACATTAGATCCTCAGAACTTAGTCATCTTATAACTGGAAGTTTGCACCCTTTGACCAACATCTCCTTGTCTCCCCCACCCCTCAGCCCCTGCTCTACTTCTACGATTCTGACTTTTTTTAGATTTCACATATAAGTGAGATCATACAGTATTTGTCTTTCTGTGTCTGGCTTATTTCACTTAGCATAACGCCCTCAAGGTCCATTCGTGTTGTTGCAAAAGGCAGGATTTCATTTTTTAAGCCTGAATAATATTCCATTGTGTGTGTGTGTGTGTGTATATCTATATATATTTATATATATATCACATTTTCTTTATCCATTCCTCTGTTTATGGGCACTTAGGTTGTTTCCATATCTTGGCTATTGTGAATAATACTGCAGTGAACATGGGAGGGATGGTAAAGATTTTTGTTTTCACCCCCAGTGCAGAGAGAAGCCAAGGAAACTTTCCAAAATTGTGTTTTAAAACTGTACCACGGGGATGCTATGAGCAAAATCCAGAATATGGGAAACTCAGCAGGTCAGTGACTTAGTTTCTTCCACAAATCCATTGCAAGGAGAGGGAGATTGACTTTAAAAAACATAATGAACATTTGCTGTGTATGTACCTTATTGAAATTCTGATAAAGAAAAAACTTTAAAAATATACATAAATGATTGAATAAATAAATAAATAGGGTGAAGAGACAAATCTCCCATGCAGTGCAAAAGGATCCCAAATAATTTATGTAGGTGCTCTGTCCTCAAGGAATGAGGACTTAACTCCCCACTCGTTGAGGGTGGGCTACACAGAGGGACATCCTTCCAAAGAGTACAGTATGGAAAAGGGGTCAAAATGGTAATTATACAATGGAGAAACCTGACAAACACTACCTTAGCCAGATGATCAGGGTCAACATCCACAGTGATAAATCGTTTTGATATATGATGTGATAAGGATGGCACTTTAGGGGCTGGCCCCGTGGCTTAGCAGTTAAGTGCATGTGCTCTGCTGCTGGCGGCCCAGGTTCAGATCCCGGGCGCACACCGACGCACCGCTTGTCAGGCCATGCTGTGGCAGCGTCCCATATAAAGTGGAGGAAGATGGGCACAGATGTTAGCCCAGGGCCAGTCTTCCTCAGCAAAAAGAGGAGGATTGGCATGGATGTTAGCTCAGGGCTGATCTTCCTCACAAAAAAAAAAAAATGGCACTTGACGTAACTATGTCCCATGCAATTTTTGTCTCAAATTGCATGTGGCATACTTATACCAAAAAAAAAATATATTCATCGTCTATCAAAAATTCAAATTTGCCTGGTGGTCCTGTATTTTATCTGGCAACGCCAGACTGGGATGCAACAGTAAATCTATTATAACCAAAGCAAAAATTTACTTTAGCTTAATGCCACAAGCTTCCTAAATCAATCAGATGCACTTTTTATCTTAGCCACCAGGGGGAATCCTGAGGGTAAGATGAATCCAAGATCTTCATCCCAGCCTACAATCCTTCAAGAGGCTTCCAGGTTGTTGGGTGTCTTTCTGGCCACAGTGGGGCACAAGATGAACAAGAATGCAGAATAGGAGGGTCATATAAATAGAGACTAAGCACTCCGTTTCTGGAGTTACACTGCCTGGATTGTCCCGTGGTCTACTGGGCAACCCGTTCAGTCAGTCTTTAAGCTTCAGGTTTCTCATCTGTAGATTAGAGAAAGAATATTTTAAGTTTGAAACAAGTCCAGGTGTCAGTCTCCTCCAGCTTCCTTTATAGAAGTCTCATTTATAGATTCCATCACTCAACAAGCATTTGTCAAGCTCTCCTGAGTGAAACAAGGTATACCAGGGAATCTCAAGGACTCAGATTTCTGTCCTCAGGGTGCTGATAATTGTTGGGAATTCAGACATGGAAGCAGCTCGGGGCAACTGACCAAAGCTTTAGAAGGACGGTGATGACGTACAAGTTTCACGTGTTCACTGTAAAGCTCTCACTCTGAGATGTATGTTGTGAAGGGAAACCTTGGGATGTTCAAGATGATTCATGTATTCTTCTCACATTCATTTATTTCTAGTTTTTTTCCCCAGACCTTCTTTCTTCACCATTATTTTCCGTCATTGTATCCTGCCTCTCAATCCAGCTGGGTGTATGGGTAGCTGGGGTTTTCTGTTCTGCATACAGATCTACAGCTGCCTTTTTTGTTTAATTCTTAGTTGTGTTAAAATGCATATAACATAAAACTTCCCATCTTAATCATTTGTAAGTGCACAGTTCAGTAGTATTAAATACATTCCCATCTCTAGAAGTCTTTTTGCCTTGCAAAACTAAAACCCTATACCCATTATACAACTCCCCTCCCCCATACCTCACCAACCACCCTTCTACTTTCTGTTTCTATGAATTTGACTACTTTAGGGACCTCATTTATGTGGAATCACGCAGTATTTGTCTTCTGGTGACTGACTTATTTCACTTAGCATAATGTCCTCCAGGTTTATCCATGTTGTAGCGTGTGTCAGAATTTCCTTCCTTTTCAAGGCTGAATAATATTCTATTGTGTATATATATATATGTATGTATATGTATATATAAAATTATATTTTTTTATCCACTCTTCCATTGATGGACACTTTGGTTGCTTCCACCTTTTGGCTCTTGTGAATAATGCTGCCGTGAACGTTGGCATACACCTTTCTCTTTGAGTATAACTGCCTTTGTCATTAAAATCTTTTGATGTTGACAGTTCCTCCAGCTTGTTTTGGGGACTGAAAGAGGAATTGTGAGATTCTTGCCTCCACGGTTTAGATCTTCCTCTGCCTTTTGCTCTTCCCTTCACCTTCCGTGTCCTCGGTGCTGCACCACCTTCCAGCCTTCGCCTGGATCATCAAGGCACCCGGACCTTGGAGAGAAAGAAACTGAGGATAAATCAGAGCCTTGGAATGCATCATGCAAACGCTTTTACATCTGCATTTGCAGTTCTAGATCTTCAACCTCCCATCCTTCATCCCAGGTCCCACTTTATAAATTGATCAAACTCACTTATCAATAAAAATGTTTTCTTCTGGATGCAACCAATCCATGTATGTTTATGCATAAATTTTGCATGGGCTCTGGAATAAGACTTCTCTGTGACTTGGGAACTTTACTGGAATTATCTGCCTCGGTTTCATCACTACGAAAAACGGTGTAAAAATAGTATCAACCTCCACATTTTGGGAATTAATAGAGTGAAAACCTATAGTGAAAACACGTGGTACATAGTAAGCGCTGCAGCAGTGTGAGCTGTTATTATTATCACTTCACAACAGTAGTGTGAAGATTAAATGTGTGAATATATATAAAGCACATTGAAATGGTAAACTCAAGCTGGCCCTGTGGCTTAGCGGTTAAGTGCACGCGCTCCACTGCTGGCGGCCCAGGTTCGGGTCCCGGGCGCGCACCGAGGCACTGCTTCTCCAGCCATGCTGAGGTCATGTCCCACATACAGCAACTAGAAGGATGTGCAGCTATGACATACAACTATCTACTGGGGCTTTGGGGGGAAAAAAATAAATAAGTAAAATCTTAAAAAAAAAAAAAAAGAAATGGTAAACTCTCCGTCAAATGTGTGTTATCTGTATTATTATTACTGTTAGGCTATGTATTGTACATTGGTTAATTTTTCTTTTTCTTTGCTGTGGAAGATTCAGCAGGGGCTAACATCTGCTGCCAATTTTCCTCTTTTTGTGTGTGAGCCACCACCACAGCACGGCCGCTGACAGACATGTGCTGTAGGTCCGCACCTGGGAACCAAACCTGGGCGGCTGAAGCAGAATGTGCTGAACTTAACCACCAGGCCACCAGGGCTGGCCCCATTGGTTAATATTTTTAAGGTAAAATATGAATAGGTATTATATCCTATAGCACAGTCCAATAAAAATATAATGCAGGTCACATGTGTTTGTTTTTTTTGTGTGTGTGAGGAAGATCAGCCCTGAGCTAACATCTGCCAATCCTCCTCTTTTTGCTGAGGAAGACTGGCCTTGGGCTAACATCCATGCCGATCTTCCTCTACTTTATATGGGATGCCGCCACAGCATGGCTTGACAAGTGGTGCATCAGTGCACTCCCGGGATCCGAACCCCGGGCCTCCAGCAGCCGAGCACGCGCACTTAACCGCTACACCACAGGGTTGGCCCCCACATATGTATTTTTAAATTTTATAGTAGCCCTGTTAAAAAATGTGGAGGAAACACAATAACAGCCCTGGGCCACACTTTCCTCTCACTCCTTCTGCGTCCTAACCAAGCATAGTGCTTCCCCACGTGGCCCTGCATGGCGCAGTGGACCCCACTGTTTGTCTCAGGAAACGTAAATGATACAAGTCAATCAATGGCATTGACCTCTCCATATCATCATCTGTCACCTCCATAAATTAAAATCCCACAAGCACAATTGATACAAAACCCTATAGAATCGGACAACTCAAAAAGATATGTTTGTTTTCTACTGAAAATACCCAGTCATATTTTTGGACATTTCAAAGTCTTTTACAATTTTTCCCTACACTTATCATTTCGATTCCTTATCAGATAGCCATAATTCTAAGTTGGAGATGAAAAGGGGATGCGGGCAAGTGTGACCCATGATGACCCCACCACAACCACATTCCAATCGTCAAAGGGGAGAAAGCTGGAAAAAGAGAAGAGAATGGGTCATTATTTCCTGTTTAGGGTTTGACCTGGAAATCGTACACTCATTACTGCCCATACCCAATTGGTTAGAATGTGCTCATGTGGCCATAGATATGGGCAAAGGGGACTGGAAAAAGGGGTTTTTAGTCTGGGTAGCCATGTGTCTTAGTCCATTTGGGCTGCTCTAACAAAATACCGCAGACTGGGTGGCTTATAAACAGCAGACATTTATTTCTCACAGTTCTGGAGGGAGCTCTCTGGGGTCTCTTTTATAACTAATCCCGTTCCTGAGGGCTTCATACTCATGACATAATCACCTCCCAAAGGCCCCACCTCCTAATACCATCACCTTGGGCATAAGGTTTTCAACATATGAATCTGAGGGGCACACAAACATCAGACCACAGCATCTTATACCCAGCTAAAAGGGAGAGTCTTGGAAGAAGAATGAATAGACAGAGACAACCAAGTGTCTCTCACATGCTGGCAGAGACAATTCCACAAAATGTTGATGGGGATGTCGTTAGGAAAAGGAGGTAGATCATGGCAGTAAAATAAAAATTTACATATACCCACTATAGCAGATATTTAATAAATGATCATCATTATGGTGATTATTACAGAGCTAAAGCTTGGAGACACCAAGGAATGAATAATCATCAACCACATGAGTCCAGTGGGGTTGATTCTTGCTACTTTGCTGAAAAATAAGAGGAAGAATAGAAAATGAACTGAATCCAGCCTAGTCATATTCCATTCTTGGAGAAAAGTAAACAAGGATAGAAAAAAGAAACTTTCCCAAAACTTTAGCCCCCAAAGAATTTCCCTTGAAAAGAGTTTGAGGGAAGTTGAAGCCCCCCAAAAATTTCCCTTGAAAAGAGTTTGAGGGAAGTTGAGTTAATCAGGCCCTTAAGGATGATTACAAGTTTTCAAAGTTTTCTGGGTCCCTGAGGTCTGAGCCGTCTCTCAAGGAGAACCCCAACAGCAGGAGGTGTTGGGGGAGTAGGGAGAGGGAAAAGATTCCCACCTTTCCATTTGGGGTGGACCTAGTATCTGGAATAACAGTGACCTCTGGCACCAGGAGAGCTCCATTCCTACTAAGAGTCTCAAAGACCTTCTCCTCAATGTTTTCTGTCTCCCTGTTTGCTCAGAGTCTCTCTCTGATCACTTATTTTCTCTCTTTCTGTCTTCTTTCCCTTTCTCTCTCTTCATTTTATTTTTCTTGCTTTCTTTTTCTTTCCCTATCTGCTTCTTTCCCTTTGTCTCTAGTTCTCTGACTCTTTCTTACTTTGTCTCTCTTCATCTGCCTCTCTTCCCCAGCTCTATACTTCTGTTCTCCCTGCATTTCTCTTTCTTTCCGTGTCTGTCTGCCTGTCTCTGTGTGTCTGTCTCTTTTCCTCCCAGTGCCTCTCCTTGTCTCTGTCACTTCTGTTGGTCTTGCTGATTACCTTCTTCTTTGTCTCTGTTTCATGCCGTATGCCTCTCTGGGAAAATTCCAGAGTCAGAACTCTGACCCTTTGTGATAAAGAAGACTGTGTAAATTCCAGGTAAAATCACTGTCATTACCTGTTGTGTAGACGTGATTCACACCGCTCTCTAGGGGGCTGGGACAGAGCAGGAGGAGATGTTGAAGATGCAGAAAAAGGGATTGAGTTTGGGGAGACACCCTGATTCTAATGGGACTGGAATGGGACTTGGGGGATGAATAGTGGTTCCCTCCTTGTGTGGTTTTGAGGCCATGGGATTCCCTCAGTTGTCTGGCCTGAAGGGTTGGGAGAGGGCAGCCTGGTTACCTGCAGATATGAGGTCACATCAAAACCCCAGATTCGGGTTTGGATGATAAATCTTTAGCTGGCTAAAACCCTTGAAACATGTCAACAGACTGAGAAAATTTGATTATTCTAATAACTGTCATGTTTGTATCTCGTGTTATAATTATGAAATATTTTCAAATCCATATTTGAGTCTCACAGAGCATTGATGGAAAAGATAGAGCAGGTATTAGTCTCATCTTAGAGGAAAAACTAAGACTCAGAAAGGTGAAGCTACTTCCTCTTATAACCACATACCTGACGAATGGTAGAGCCAAGGTTCCAATCCAGGTTTGTCTAACCTCTCAGAGAAGCGTTCTTTCTACTGTACAGTAGTGTTTTTACTTTGTATTTGTTTTTGTTTTTAATTGAAAGGAATGGAGTGGGTTGTATCATGGAGTTCTGGGGAATCGAAAGCACCTGATCCTAGGAGGTTTATCCCTCAGTCAGTTTATAGAGGTCAGCTGGGGACCTTGAATGAAGGGCCTTGAATGCCAAGCTGAGAAGCTGGGACTTTATGCCAAGGGCACTAGGGAGCCATGGGAGGGGTTGGGCATAGGAGAGACAGGGTCAGCACTGAGAGCTAGACAGATCTCTCTAAAGCTGATATGGAAGATGGATTGCAGGGCACAAGAATGGATACTGGACGAGCGGGGAACTGGTCTAGAACCACCGCAGCTGTCCAGTATGGTAGCCATGAGCCACACGTGGCTGTTGAGCATTTGAAATGTGGGTAGTCCGCAATGAGATGTGCTGAAAGTGTGAAATATCCACAAGATTTTTTTTTTTTTTGGTGAGGAAGATTAGCCCTGAGCTAACATCCGTGACCATTTTCCTCTATTTTGTATATGGGATGCCACCACAGCATGGCTTGATAAGCAGTGCATAGGTCTGCGCCTGGGATCTGAACCTGTGAACCCCGGGACACCGAAGCAAAGCATGCGAACTTAACCACTACGCAACCGGAATGGCCCTATACCCACCAGATTTTGAAGACTTAGTCCAAAAAAAAAACTATGTAAAGCAATTCATGAATAACTTTTTCATAATGATTACCCGTGGAAATGATAATATTTTGGATATATTAAGTAAAATATATTAGGAAACTTATTTTTTTTTTTCACCCCAAAGCCCCAGTAGATAGTTGTATGTCATAGCTGCACATCCTTCTAGTTGCTGTACTTGGGACGCGGCCTCAGCATGGCCGGAGAAGTGGTGCGTAGGTGCATGCCCGGGATCCAAACCCAGGCCGCCAGCAGCGGAGCGCGTGCACTTAACCGCTAAGCCACGGGCCGGCCCAGGAAACTTAATTTTATCTGTTTCTTTTTACTTTCTCTTTAAATGTGGCTCCTTGAAAATTTAAAATTACACATGGGCTCGCATTTGTGGCTCACGTTATATTTCTAACTGGGTGATGCTGCTCTAGATGAACGAGTATAGCATTTCAGATGAGGAAAAGGGAGGCGTTTACTGCCCACATTCTGCAGAGAAAGCTGACGTGATAGAGTAAATCATAGCAGCTCAGAATTTTCAAGAGTTCTTCTCCAGCTACCAAACACCTCATCCGTCTCCCCCATCTCCAAATCCTTCTGTCTGGTTTCCTTTGGGAGAGGAGGTTGTGACTACAAGGGGCACGGGAGGCTGCTCACATTCTGCTTCTTGATCGGGGTGCTGGTTGCCATTGGATGTTCTGTTTGAGAAAACGCAGCGAACGGTAAAGTAATGACGTACGCACATCTCAAAATGTGTATGATATTACGATTCAAAGACACAAGCAAACAGATAAATGGATAGTTGTCAAAAGCAAAACCAAAATTCTCTGTATCGTCCTTTCTGGTTTCAAACTGTATTAACTCAGTCTGTATAAAATAAAGCCCTGCAAGTAACAGGTCTCAGGTCAAAGTATTCACTCAGCAAATAACAGGCTTCTTGGGGGACAAGAGGCAAATTCTTCTGATGAAAGGAAATGATACTTTTCCCCATTATTTACGGATAACAGCACCTGGGACGGTGTGCATTATGTGCCAAGCCCTGTTCCAGGATTTCACTCATTTCAGCTACACAACAACCCATGGGACGGGCACCCTTGTTATCCCCGCAGCACTTATGGAGCCTCTGAGACCCAGAGAGGCTAAGCGACAGAGCCAGGGTGGAAAGCAGGTGGCCTCCTCAGGGCCGCGTCTCTAACCACCAGGCGCTGCTGCCCCACAGATGCTGCGCCCTCGGGCCGGGCCGCGCGGCCACCACGGCGCTGCCGGGCTTCGTGCTCCTGGGGGTCCCCGACGTGCGGGGGCTGCAGCTCCTGCTCTTCGCTGCGGTCCTCCTCGCCTACGTCCTGACCCTCCGGGGACCTGCTCGTCGCCGTGACTGCGGCCGCCCGCCGCCTCGCCGCCCGTGTCCTGCTTCCCGCGGGGCGTCGCGCTGCTGCGGCTGGTTCACCTCCGCGTCCGCCCGCGGGTGCCGGCCCGCCTCCTCTCCGGACGCGGGACTGTCCCCCGAGCCAGATGCTCGGCCCAGACGGGGCTCTCCTTCCTCCGGGCACGGCGGAGACCCCGCCGCGCTCCCCGGCCACCTGCCGCCCGCTCCCCGGCCACCTGCCGCCCGGCCTGCCCCGTGCCCGAGCTGGCCTGCTGGGGGGCACCTCCTCTTCCTCGCCGGCCCAGTCTGGATGTTCCCCCTCCCCCCCTGCGGCCCCAACGTCCTCACTCACTCCTGCGACAGCGCGCCCTCGCTGGAGCTGGTGCGCCCACGCCAGGCCCCTGCGGCTCCCGTCCCTCCTGGTGGCCGTGTGCACCCTGGCCGGCGGCCTGCTGCTGACCGGCCTGTCCTACCGCTGCATCCTCGCCGCCGTCCTGCGCCTGCCTTCCTCGGGGGCCGCACGGCCTTCTCCACCTGCTCCCCCCGCGTCCTGGTGGTCTCCCTCAGCCGCGGGGGCGGCGCCGTCGCGTACCTGAACCCCACGCAGACCCGGCGGCTGGACCTCGGCAAAGCACTTGCTCCCTTCAACACCCCCGTGTCGCCCCCGCTGAACCCCTTCACCTACTGCCTGAGGAAAGAGCTGGTCCGGAGAGCCGGCAGGGAGGTGCTGATCAAGGGGAGAAGGTTTTCTTCTAAGAAGCTCAGGGCATAAATTTTCCTGCGAGTTGCTTGTTATTTGCTTCATTTTTTATTTTTCTCAATGAATGCATTTTTCCCCCTTGAGTAGGGATTAAAAAAAAAATTTCTAGTTTAAAAGCTGATTGTGGTTATAGTTGTGCATTCTAAGAAAAGGGAATGTGGAATGAATTGCTTTTTTGCTTAGGAACACAGCCTTTTAGCAGTAATGGTGCAGACTGCTGATCCAGTCTCTGTGTTAATAATAGAACACTTAGAATTCTTTCTGGGCACATGCTGGCCAGTTAGAGACAACATTTCCCATCCTCCCTTGCAACTACCTGGGTCGGGTGACTAAGTTTTTTGCAGGATGGGGTGTAAGGGGAATGATCTGTGTCATGTATGGATTGTGGTTTCATAAGAAAATTGCTTGCTCTCCTTTTTTCTTTCTTCCATCTTCCTGCTGCCTGGGGTGTGGTGACAACCGTGGCAGCCACCTTAGGACAAGATGTGGAAGCGTCTGCAGAGGACAGTAGAGACAGCCCATCAGCCTTGGTTCCTGGATGAGTTGGGGGAACAGAGCCACCCGCTAGCCTTACATCTACATGTACTTCTTATGTGGGAGAGAAATGAAGGTCTGTCTCGTCTGACCACTGGGATTCTTTGTTACATCCGCTGAGCATAGCTTTTCCCTGCTAACCCAGCTGCAAGAGGAAATTCCCAGAGAACGGCCTGGAGTGGGGAAGTCAAAATAAAGAGACAGATCTGCTGTGCAAAGTGTCCACTCTGGTGGACAGGGTGTTCCAGTGCAAAATGGGCTGGGTTCCAGAGACAGCTGTTGTTTGGGGATCCCTGACACTTGGGGAGGAGATGTGGGATCAGATTTGCTCAGAAAAAAAGGGGGCTTAACAGTATGGTGGGCATGAGGCAAGGGTACAAAGTGAAAGATGGAAACCAGGGAGAAATTCCAAGGAGTGGGCTAAGTCAGATGCATTTTGAGAACAATGATGTCTGATATTCAGGTGTTGGGCCCAGGACAGGCCGCCCCAAAATATCCCACAATAGCATATTGATTATTTTGAATTAAAGTTACTTGAGAAGCAAAAAGGCATTCTGACGCTCCTGTCTCTGTTCCCCTTGAAAGCAGGAAATAAATCTCCTGTGTGAAAACTGCTCTCCCTACATCCTTATCACCAGAGCTAGGGAATTCAGGGCCGAAAAGCCTGTGTAAACAACTCCTGTTACTTTTACTAATTTACTACGTCAAGCCTAAACTCTGGTTAAATTCCTCTTATTACGTACCCCAAACCTAAGTTTCTTCATGTTGTCATTCCTCCCAAATTTATTGTTTCTTTGCCTAAAAGATATATATATTCTCCCTGCTTTGCTCACTCTCTGAGCGTCATTTCTCTATGATCTCCAATACGTACATATTAAATTAGGTTTTTCTCGTGTTAGTTTAGTCTTGTGTCAATATTAGTCCTGCCATAAGAACACAAAAGGAGGGCCGGCCCTGCGGCTTGGCGGTTAAGTGCACACGCTCTGCTGCTGGCAGCCCAGGTTCGGATCCCGGGCGTGCACCGATGCACTGCTTCTCCAGCCATGCTGAGGCCGCGTCCCACATACAGAGGCTGGAAGGATGTGCAACTATGACATAGAACTATCTACTGGGGCTTTGGGGAAAAATAAATAAATAAATAAAATTATAAAAAAAAAAAAGAACACAGAAGGGTAGTAGGGGGCAATTTCCCCCTCCCCGACACCAATCATGGTCAAGAGATAGGATCCAACATTTGAATTGCACATTGATCAAGATGAGAAGGATGGTGGATAAGAGAATTCGTGCAGCTGTGCTCTGGTATGGGACACACATAATATAAAATAAAATCCTGTGCTGGTGTGGCTTCTAGTGCTTAAATGTTTAGCTGATGATGAGTACCATGCAGAAAAATCAGAACAGGCCTACAGTGCATTGGGATGGGGTGGGAGCAGCTCTGCTGGTCTGGGTGACCAGGATGTTGCCTGAGCATTGGAGCTGAGCCCTTTATAAAATAGGGAATGCACCTGTGCACATGTCTGCAGGCAGGCCTTCAAGAAAGGAGAGAAGGGACATCTGATGTGGCCTGAAGAAAGGGTGTTGGAGGAACCCAAGGAAGCAGGCGGCATGGGGAGTGGAGGAGGGAGGTCGGTACAAGAGATTTACAAGCACAGCCCGAGGCAGGTTTACACAGGGCTCAGGCGACCTATTATGACAACACGGGATTTCGTGCTGAGGTAGTCATTCTAGGGTTTGAAAAGAGTGATGGGATCCAATTCACTTTAAATATCTCAATATGTGTTTGGGGGACCAATAAAACAGGGAAACCCTGTGGACGTCAATAGTCGTCCAAGCAGAGGAGGGCGAAAGGGATAACTCGGCACATGTGTGTGGTGATGGGTTGTAATTAGTATTTGGGTGGTAAACATGGTGTAATCTCTGCAGAAATAGAAGTTTAATGATGTATACCTGAAATTTATACAATGTTATAAACCAATGTTACTGCAATAAACAAAAAATTAAAAAAAAAAAATAGTTGTCCAAGCAGGAGATGGGAGTGGCTCTCAGGAGGGTACAAGCTGTGGAGATGCTGGAGATGGCTGAAGTAGGGATGCCCTCATTCCTGGGATGGGAAGTTATGAGGGAGAGAAAGCAAGGATGACTCAGAGGGCATTGGCACCCCACCAATGTGAGGGATGGACCTGACATTTACTAAGATGGAGAAGGTTGGAAAATGTGCATGTTTCTGGGAGAACTTGAGCGGAGAAATGCAGGATACCTCCAGGAGCTGGATGAGGCAGGGGAACAGCTCTCCCCTAGAGCCTCCAAAAGGAACCAGCCCTGCCCACACTTAGGTGTTTAGCCCTGTAGCATGGTAAGAAATTTTAAGTCACTTGAAAGTTTGCCTTTACATTTCAGTACATTTTCTAAATGAAACTCATGTTGCTTAGATAATAAAGTCAGCAAATTCTGAGTTATATTTCAAGGCCGTAAGTCCTATCTGTACTTATGTTTACTCTGCATCTTCTCCCAGCATCTTAACGATGCAGATGCAGCTCAGGGCCTTTTTACTACATCAGTATGGTCCCTGGACCAGCCTTCTCCAGCATCACCTGGGGGGTTCTAGAAATACCGATCCTCAGGTCCCACCCCAGAATGGCTGAGTCAAACACTCTGGGTGTAGGGATAACCACGCCTTTTATCAAGCCCTCTTGGGGATGACCACAGCACTAAGACCCAGCCTGGGGAATCTGGGAAGCTAAGATCACAGTGAAGGGGAGCAGAGTATGTCACCCCAAACTATGCCCCTCTGGCATATTGGTTATTTTGAATTCCAGGTACTTGAGAAACAGCTGATACAGAAAGGACACTCTGACCGTCTTTTGTCCCCCTGAAAGCAACAGATAAATCTCCCATGTGAACAGTCCCTTCCATGTACCAGGCGGGTAGACAGCATCCCTATCACCAGAGAGAGAATTTAGGGCCGAGAAGGCTGTATAAACAAACCTTGTTACTTCTTTGCCAATTTACTATCCCAAGCCCAAACCCCTTTGTCTTATCAATTCTTCACAAATTCACAGTTTCTTTGTCTAAAAGGTTTAAAAGCTGCCTGCTTGGGTTACTTCTTTGAGTCTCATATTTTTATGGAGTTCCTATATCTAAGAAACACTATTTGTTTTTCTCCTGTTAATGTCTTATATCAATTTAATTATTATACCAGCCAAAAAATCCAGAAGGGAAAATTTTTCAGCCCCTACAACAGGAACAAAGAACATTCCACAAGAGATCAATGGCCAGCCCTGCAGATAGAGGGGTCAGGACGTGAAATTAAAACCCGGCCTGGAGAGGGTCAGGTGACAGGTCTGAACTTCTCTATGCATAAATGATGCAACTGAGGACCTGACAACGGCATCTACTTCTCCAAGTTCAGGTGGCAAACCAGTGGCAGAGCTGGGACTTGGAGATACTGGGTTCTTAGTCTTGTCAAGCATGGTGGGGCTGAGGAACTTGTTCTAAAGGCGTGAAAGGAGTTTGCCAACAGTAACTCCCGAAGAAGCATCAGGACAAGAAGTGGAGCCCCGACCTCCTGTGTCTTAGGTGGGGGAACATTTATTAAACCTTCTTCTCATCCACCCCTGACCCTCACAGCCTCCTTACTGCCCGGCCCCAGCCTTGCTGGAAAGCTGTCTGGTGCAAGAATTTCCCCCTGACGTCTTCTCCACATCACTGTGGCTAAAGGTCTCTCCCGATCTCCTGAGTGAATGGAAATGTGGGGATGAGGGTCCACGGGAGACTGGGGAACTAGGAACTCGCCTCTCATCCACTGAGACCATGACCTCCCCTCCTGTGCACTGATCTCAGAGTTACAACAGTCAAGACTCAATGGTGTGGGCCGGCCCTGTGGCTTAGGGGTTAAGTGCGCATGCTCCGCTACTGGCGGCTGGGGTTCGGATCCTGGGCGCGCACTGACACACTGCTTCTCCCGCCATGCTGAGGCCGCGTCCCACATACAGCAACTAGAAGGATGTGCAACTATGACATACAACTATCTGCTGGGGCTTTGGGGAAAAAAAGGAGGAGGATTGGCAATAGATGTTAGCATAGAGCCGGTCTTCCTCAGCAAAAAAAGCTGAGGATTAGCATGGATGTTAGCTCAGGGCTGATCTTCCTCACAAAATAAAATAAAATAAAATAAAAAGTGTTCAATTCTGTGGGTTTTAGTGTATTCACAGGGCTGTGGGATATCAGCACCACCTAATTCCAGAACATTCTCGTCACCCCACAAAGAGACCCTGCACCTGTCTGCAGCCACTGACCATTCCCTTTACCCCCAGCCCCTGGCAACCACTGATCTGATTCTGGTCTCTGGATTTGCCTCTTCTGGACGTTTCATATAAATGAAATCCACACCACAACACGTGGCATTTTGTGTCTGGCTTCTTTCCCTTGGCATAATGTGGTGTTTTTTCTATGGTTTTGTTCTGTCAACGACGGGGATCTCAGTTGGGGAGTGATTCCTGGAAAGGAGCATGAGGCTGGGAGAGCCTGGGGCAGCGTGACCCCCCTGGGGATCGAGGGGTGTGGGCAGGCCCTGCAGAGAAGCTAGAGCTGGGATGGTCATGAGGGTGGGAACCCCATTCTGGTCACTGAGAACAGTGAGGTGACCCCCGCCTCCTGGGGCAGTGGAAGGCGGCAAATAACCCCACCTTGGATAATGAGAGCATTGCCCTAGTGCACACGGGGGTCCTCTTTGGAAAGAGAACTGCAGGATGTTGGGGCCCAGGGCAGGCCACCCCAAAATATCTCACAATGGCATATTGATTATTTTGAATTAAAGTTACTTGAGAAGCAAAAAGGGAATTCTGACCCCCCTGTCTCTGTTCCCCTGAAAGCAGGAATAAATCTCCCCTGTGAAATGTGCTCTCCCTGCATCCTGATCACCAGAGCTAGGGAATTCAGGGCCAAGAAGCCCACATAAACAAACCTGGCTAATTTACTACCTCAAGCCTAAACTTTGTTAATTAAATTCCTCACTAATTATGTACCTCAAATCTAAGTATCTTTGCCCTGTCATTCCTCACAAACTTATTGTTTCTTTGTGTAAAAGATATATATACTGCCTGCTTTGTTCACTCTCTGAGCATCATTTCTCTATGATCTCCAATGCGTAAGTATTAAATTGGGTTTTTCTCCTGTTAGTCTGGTCTTGTGTCAATTTCATTATTAGTTCAGCTGTAAGAACAGAAGAGGTAGAAAGAGGGTTTTCCCCCGCCCCAACAAGGACATCTATCAGGAGTCAGTTTGGGGTTTGCTCTGGACTGAGAGAGTGTGCATCCTGAGAGAGCAGCCCCCCAGGATTCCCTGTCTGTCCTCCTGGGTGGTCTCTCCCCACGGCTGCAGAACCTGATGACGACTCCTCCCTGCCCAGGACCCAGCCACTTCCTCCAGCCCAGCCATCCTTCCTGCCTGGATCCCGGATCTCATGGAGAATTTATGAATCTGGCAGAGGTTCTGAAAACCCTGATGATCCTATCCTTTAGTGGAGATTTCCACTTCCCTAGTTCCTGCCAGAAGCGCAAACCATCTGGAATGAGAGCTCACTGAATTCCCAAGGGGAGCTTTTCATGATAGGTGGCCAGATCGAGCAAATAAAATATAGGGCGCCTGGCAAAATTTGAAATTTAGATATACAATGGACAGTGTTTTAGTATAAGTATATCCCATATATATTGCTTACTTGGAACATAAAGGAAAATGATTTGTTATTGAAGTGTGCAATTATAAGTTATTGGAGCCTACAATACATAAGATACACTTCTTTATCTAAAAAACAATTCATTGTTTCCTGAAACTCAAATTTAAATGGGCATCCTGTATTTTATCTGGCCACCTATCTCCACTGCCCGTTGGTCGGGGAGCGCCCTTGTCTGGCAGAACTGGCCCCCTGCCATCTTTGATGTGGCCAGATGGTGCTTACTCTCACAGAGGAAGACTCATCATTCATTCTTTAGTGAACTGCTTGAGAAAAATGTTTTTGAGAAATACTCCATACCAAACACTGTCTTACTGTTTGGACGGGGAGCTCAATAATAACATCTGTCCTCAAGGATCTTGTGGTCACAGCAGGATACAGAAACACATCATTAAAATAGAGGCTGATGAACACTACAATAAAGAAGTCATATAGACACAATCATCCCATTTGCAACAACATGGATGGACCTTGAGGGTATTATGTCAAGCGAAATAAGCCAGACAAAGACAAACACCAGGGGCCAACCCAATGGCATAGTGGTTAAGTTCATGCACTCCACTTCGGTGGCCCAGGGTTCACAGGTTCAGATCCGCTCACCGCTCATCAAGCCATGCTGTGGCAGCATCCCACATACAAAAAAATATATAGAGGAAAATGACCACAGATGTTAGCTCAGGGTCAGTCTTCCTCACAAAAGGAAAAAAAAAAAAGAGAGAGACATCTTCACTCATCTGTGGAAGATAACACATGGACAAAGAGAACAGATTAGTGGTTACCAGAGAGGAAGGGGTTTGAGGCGTGGGTATAAGGGGTAGAGGAGCACATATATATGTTGACGGATAAAAATTAGACTATTGGTGGTGAGCATGATGCAGTCTATACAGAAACTGATAAATAATAATGTACACCTGAAATTTCACAATGTTATAAACCATTATGACCTCAATAAAATAAAAAATATTAATAATTTAAAAAAGAAATCACATAGGGGCCGGTCCCCTGGTGTAGCGGTTAAATGTGCATGCTCCACTGCTGGCAGCCCAGGTTCAGATCCCAGACACGCACTGACACACCACTTGTCAGGCCATGCTGTGGCAGCGTCCCATATAAAGCAGAGGAAGATGGGCACAGATGTCAGCTCAGGGCCAGTTTTCCTCAGCAAAAGAGGAGGATTGGCATGGATGTTAGCTCAGGGCTGATCTTACTCACAAAAAAAAAAAAAAAAAAAGTCACATAGAAATAATATTCCCTTCTTTTCTGGCACTTCTCTGTCACCCAGACCCTCTTCCTGAGTATTACATTCCCTTTGTTATAGGGGAATTTGTTATGTTGTAGAACCTGGGCCATTTGACCTGCAAATGCGACCCACAGTCTGGATTTTGCTGGCCACGCATTCTTGGCGCAGTTCACCACGTTCCTATGTCTTTTCTATTTCCTGCCAATTGACAGCAAGATGAGGGACTGCTCCACGCTCAGCATACCCACTACGTGCTTGTTCATTTTGTCACATTTGATTCTCTATTAAAAAAAAAAAAGCAGAGCTATAACAGAAGCTTCTGAGTATGACAAAAAAAATGTGGTCTGTTGTGCAAAAGAGAGGAATGGGGCAATTTGGTGTTGTCAGGAACTATTTTTCTGAGGAAATGGCATTTAAGTTTAAAAGGATACGCAGGCTGGTAATTAGCGAGTGAAAAGCATTCCAGGCAGAGAGAACGGTTTGCTGGCAGCCCTCAATCAGAAAAGAAATGAAGGGCAGCCAGCGTGGCTGAAATCTAACTGGGAGGGAGGGAGGGGAGGAGAGAGGGAAATTACCATGAAAAACTAACAGGGCCAAGGTTATTTAGGTCCCTGCAAGCGCTAGTAAGAATTTGGTTTTCCAAGGACGCTGGGGACCATTAAGGTCTTTTTAGCTGGGTTTGTGTCAGGATAATTATTTGCATTTTGAAAAGAACATTCTGGTCTAGCTCCAGAACATATCCCAGAGAGGCCAGAGTGGATGTAGGGCGAGTGCATAGGATGCTGATTCGCCATCCAGGTGAGGCATCCTAGCCACCAAATGGGAGGCAGGCGGCTATAGGGACGTGTTTGCAGAGTGAATATTTTAGGAGGTGGACTCACAAAGACTCTGAGTTTAAACGGACTTGGGATGGTGGGAGAGAGAGAGGAGTCTACTAGAAGTGGGGATGTATACAAAAGATATTATGAATGCAGATCAGTAAACCAAATTTGACCTAAATCCAAACTGACTTTCTGAAGTACAGCGGTCACTAACCGGAGATGCGCTTCCCCAATCTGGCCACCAGGGGGCGCGCCGAGCGTGGCCATCTCTGCCGAAGCTGAAACTCAGTCCCTGCAAACATTTCCTTTCTCGGCCAGTAGGGGGAGAACGATGAACGGAACCAGAATTGCTAAGGCGGGCTAGCGTGGGAGATAAGAACGCTTTTAGAGCCAGGGTTCAGGGTTCAAAACCCAGCGCCACTACTTGGCCAGTTACAGGACGCCTTTAATATCTATCTCTATGCTTCATTTTCTCCTTTTATAAAATGGACCAATCAAACACTGGTAAGTGCTGAGTAAATATTAGCATTTTGTTATTATAACGTCAATGACCTTAAAACAGACCCATGTCCTGGCCCCCAGGTGATCAGTTAGCTGGAAACCAGCTAACAGCTTTCCATGAAACTCCTCTCCCCAAACTGTCAGTAGGATGCCAAATGCCCTGCAAGGAAGGCAAAAACAAAAGTATTCCTAAAAACAATTCGGAAAATGAAGAGTCACAAAAGTTGGGGGGTTTTTTTGTTGTTTTTTTTTTCCTCCTCAGACCCTGCAGGACGTTAAAACGCAGCACTGTGATTTTCCAAAAGGGGGAGAATGTAGGATCCAGCATTTCCCCCATTCGTTTTCTTGTTCTCTCCTTTTTGATAAATAAGAGGATATATTTGATTAAATTTACCTGGTTCCAAACTTTAAAAATAGTGTTTAAGAGACAAAAATTGACAGGTCTCACTCCCACCCTGTTTCTCTCATCCCGTCTTCTTTTCCCATTACTCATACAAATGGCGGCCTGGCAGGTACTGCTTAATTAGTGTCTTGTGTTACTTGGATTTTTAAAATTATTTTCTCCCATACCATAGGCGTTCTGCATCTTATCATTTTTTTTATTCAACAGTGCATCCTAGAGAATTTTCCAAAGCAAAAAGAGCCTCCTCACTTTTCTGTATAGTGGCATACCATTCCAGTGTGTGTATGGAACAGAATTATTTATTTAGTCACTTATTGATGGATTGTTTCCATTATTTTGTTGTTACACGAGAGGCTGCAGTGAATAACCTTGCAATTACCTCTGTAGGATAATTAGCAAGAAATGGTAAAAAGGCAAATGCTTTTGTGATTTTAATTGCCACTTGGACCCCATAGGGTCTTGCCATTTTGTGCGACAGCCTCAATGTCTGAGCAATTCTGTTTCTCCACCGGTTTTCCAACACAGTGAGTTTATTTCCATGGAATATTTGCTCAAATTCTTTGCTCAGTTGGGGACATGGATTTCCAAAGATACATGAGCATCTCTTTTGGGATTCACCCCAATCATGTCCGTTCACAGGACACTGACTCGAAAGACTCTGACACCACCTTATCTTATTTCACTCATTCACCCTCATATAACATCCTGAAATCAGGATTTTTAATACCCTCATTTAAGAGATGAACAAAATGAGGCTGGGCAGAGGGGAAAGTCATAGATGTAAAGTGATTGACATCACATCTTACTTGTGATAAGTTCTCATTAATTGGGAGACAATATAGTAAGTATTACTATAACAGTAATAAATATTAGTTATTATTATGGTAATATTACCATATTATTATCACTATTTTTGTAAATACCTATAAGAATCACTATTATGACTTATGAATATTATTATAAGTATTACTATTATTTTCACCATTGCTTTTGTTATTATTTAGAATAATAGTACTATTATTATTTGAATCCCAGGCTTACAGGCCTTCCAGGACTCTGCTATAACCACTCTCCTACACTGCCTGCCTTCTCTCACTGAAGAATCCCCAAGCAAACACTCTACAGCCCTTAACTCTGATTTGGGCAGGAATGGAGCGCTTCCTGGGCTTTCTTTTTTTTTTTTTTTTTCCCCCCAAAGCCCCAGTGGATAGTTGTACGTCATAGATGCACATCCTTCTAGTTGCTGTACATGGGACGCGGCCTCAGCATGGCCAGAGAAGCGGTGTGTTGGTGCGCGCCCAGGATCCAAACCCGGGCCACCAGCAGCGGAGCGCGAGCACTTAACTGCTAAGCCACGGGGCCGGCCCAACTTCCTGGACTTTCTTACTACTGCACTGAGATACAAGGCATGCCCTTGACTGAGAAGTATAGGCGGCTTCCATTAGATGTGGCTAAGAATACAAAGGAGATAACAACACTCAGATAAGAACAGTCAAGACTGCCTGAGTGTGAACTCTGGCTCCTACCAGCTCTGTGACCTTGAGCAAACGGCTTGACATCTCTGGGTTCTCAGTACACAATGAGAACGGCAGGAGCCATTGCATTTCCTCATTGCAGGGATAAGTAAACGAGAGCATGCTCCTACACACTTGGAATGCTGATTTGCAAACAGTAAATGCTCAGTAAATGGAGCCATAATTAACTGAGCTACCTAGTAGTATTCTGTTTATGGCTCATGGCTCCTGCCCCAGATCTGCTATATCAGGACTCACGGACTCACTCGTCCAGCCAGCCAGCCAACCAGCTTTCTGCAGGCCAGCTCCTAAGCTAAATGATACCAGAGATGTGTCTGACTCGTGCTTTGCCCTTGAGACGCTCCCAGTCTGACAGGAAGACAGCCACAGCCCAGGGTGGCCCAAGCAGTGGAACTTATGTGGCAAGTCAGAGATCTCAGCTACTAAATACAAGTCCTCACTCCAGGAGGAACTGGATGATTGCAGCCATTTGTCTTCCGGGGGATTTACACCTCTTCTTCATAGTTTATTTCTAGTCTACTCAGCCCTTCTTTTTCCTTCTCCACATTCCCACAAAATGTGCTTCCCTGTCCGGTTAGGGGAGTGGACAGCTGGGACTTCGGACTCTGCTGGGATCTCAGTGTGCCCATCTGTGAAATGGGGGCAGTGGCAGTCTACATACAAAAATATTTCATTGACTCCCAATTGCTCATGATAAAAATCAAACGTCTTGAGAATATTCACAACTGAATCATCAAATATTGAGCACAGATGCAACTTTCCTGAAAAGATACCATTGATTAATTCAGACCTGTCCTCTACTCTCATGAAGCTTCTATTTGAGAGATCAAGTTCCTGACTATTTATGAAGCTTCCACCCTCATGAGCCCCACTATTCCATCCTCCAGCCTCATTAAGTTCTCCTCAAAAAAAACATTCAAAAGCCTTTCAAGTCAAACCCTTTGTCTGCCAATGCAAGTTCTTGCAACGTCTTCCTACATGCTCTCCACCCCTACTGTGCCTGGTTGTCTCACCACTCTTTGAATGGGACTCACGTGGAGCCCCAGAGTTGGGATAAAGATTGTTTTATCTTTATCTGAAAGTGAAAACATTTGAGCCACAGAAGATGCAGAAAGAAATCTTAGATGAACTTCCCTCATCTGCCTCCCGAAAAAACCCCCCTCCGAGGGAAGGGAGTTTCCTTCAGTCAGTGGCCACAACAGACTGCCCATTATCCTTAGCATCAGAAAGCCCAGTAGAACCGGTTTTCCAGACTCTCCCATTAAAGCCCTAACACTCCTCCTTTTGTTAAGTTGATGCATACAAACCTTTACTTGGGGTTATTCCTCCAGCTTCCCGTTACTGGGAGGTCCCTCATGCACGTGTAAATAAGCCTCGTCTTTTCTCCTGTTAATTCTATTGTCAGTTAATTTTCAGGCCTCCAACTACTGGACGCAAATTGGAAGAGGAAAAAGTTCTCCTCCCAACACTTTCTTCAGAATGCCGTCCAAAACTTCCCCAGTCACTGGGGTTCCCCCTGTCCTGGGCCCCTCCCCCAACTGCCGTCCTTCTTAGCCTTTTCAGGTTCTCAGCTCTTGTCTATGGGCCCCCACTACTAAGGAATTATGTCTCCCTTTGTCACTGTTGAATTAGGACCCGGAAAATAGTAGATTTCGACTAATACTTTCTGAACAGCTAAATTCCTCACAAGAACCTTTAGGGAAGAATAAAAATCATCCCATTTGCAACAACATGGATGGACCTTGAGGGTATGATGTTAGGCGAAATAAGCCAGACAGAGAAAGACGAACACCATATGATTTCACTCATATGTGGAGGATAAATAAACACGTGGATAAAGAGAAACAGATAGGTGGTTACCAGAGGGGAAGGGGGGTAGGGAGTGGGCAAAAGGTGTAAAGGGGCCCCTAAATATGGTGACGGATGAAAATTAGACTATTAGTGGTGAGCATGATGCAGTCTACACAGAAACCGATAAATGATAAAGTACACCTGAAATTACACAATGTTATAAACCATTATGACCTCAATAAAATAATTTAAAAAAAAAGAAATGTTAAAAAAAAAAACAATCTTTAGGAATGTCTAGTAAGTGTACTTTGGAAACTTAAAAACAATGCCTCCCAATAAATCCTCAACAGAGAGAGAAAATGAGATTACACCCCACCCCAATCCTCTTTAAGATTTTTCAGCAATCCAAAGAGGAATTCCCTGTTGTAAACAGAGCTATCACTGCTCTATGTCTTGTAGAAAATCTTTTTGCATCAAGCTTATCAGAACCTATCCTTTGAAGTGACCGCACCTGAAATCTCTTTTCCAGAAGCTGCCAACTGTGTGAGTCATGTCTTGGAATCTAATCGCAATTTCTAGACCTCTCCCTCTACCTACCCTTGCTTGAGTTTCCATTCCCTCTGCAATGTCCCTTTCCATCTCCCAGACCTCACTCTTCCCATAGAAGCCGTCTTATAGATGAGCACTGTCCAATAAACCTTTCCGTGAGGATGAAAATATTCTTCATCCTCGCTGTCCAGTGTGGTAGCCATGAGCTGCTAGTGTCTACTGAGCTCTTGAAACGTGGCTGCTGGGGCTGAGGGAGAGTTGCCAGATTTAGGACGAAAAAATACAGGGTATTCAGTGAAATGTGCATTTCAGACATATACGTACTCTTTGGGACACACTTGCACGAAAAAATTATACCAAAAAACCTCATCGTGCATCTTAGCTTCAGATTTAACTGGGCATCCTGCATTTTGCCTGGCAACTCTAGACGGAGGAGATGAATTCTTAATTTTATTTAATTTTAATTAATGTAAGTATAAAGAGTGACTTGTGACTAGTGGCTATTGTATTGGATCCAGCAGTTTAGACAGTAAAAATCAGAGTCCAGAGGGACCTGGATCACTGAGATGTGGGTTTCCGAGCACTAGCCGGAGAAGCCTTTCATGGCTTCTCTTCATCCTTTCACCCCTTTGGCAGGTACTGTCTAACTTTTGTAACAAGTACCCCATCAGTAAAACATTCTTGAGCCTGGAATCCTGGTATAAATTGTATGGCTCTGAGTGCTTGACAGTGCAGGCTCTGGAACAAGTGTTAAAGAAAAAATCATCCACAAAACACTTGTTAAGGTAAAGAAGACTCTATTCAAGACAAATTACTAGGGCTTGAAATAGGGGAGGAAAAATAATTTTCCCTCTACCCTTGTAGGTTCTCGGCTGAGACCCTTCTGTAATAAAAAGACAGATGAACAGGAAAAAACAAAGTGAATGATGTAAGTACATATGGGAGTCCCAAAAGATATAAGACTCAAAGAAGTAACTGGAGCAGGAAGCTTTTATATCTTTTAGAAAAAGAAACAATAACTTTGGGAAGAATTGACAAGACCAAGGGGTTTGGGTTAGGGATAGTAAAATGGTGAAGTAACAAGGTTTGCGTATACAGCCTTCTTGGCCCAAATTCCCTGTATCTGGTGATAAAGTTGCCTTCTACCCTCCTGGTACAGAAAGGGGACCTTTCGCGTGAGACATTTATCTCCCCAGGGGGTCACAGTGTCCTTCTTGCACAGGTTGTTTCTCATGTAACTTTGATTCAAAATTATCAATATGCCAAAATGGTATAATATGTTGGGGTGCATATTCTGAACCCCTACAGGGTCATGACTATTGCAATAGGGGAGATATATTGGGCTCAACTTCAAATCATAAAAAAGTCAGGGAGTCACAGCCAGCAAGCAGAGTGAGCGGGTCAGTGGATGGAAAATTACTAAAAGGGATCCCACAGGTGGGGATATTCTTACTAAACAGATTCTTGTCGAAGGCAGGCCAAGATCTTAGACGGCAAAGGTATAGGAAGAGGAATGTAATCAGATATCGGGGGTGATTAGATATCAAGGGTTGGGGGTGACCTAGCAGGATACTTTGCTAAGACTGGACTGGGGAGCGCAAAGGCAGGTCAGGGGCCCAGATCGAGGCCCAAGGTCGGAGGCCTACTTACGGGGGCTCAGGGAAGCCTGAGTAAAGTTTGGTCGAGGAACCAGTCTTGGTCAGTAGGTTCCCTTGAAATGCGATGGAAATGGCATTTACCTCCATGGTCTTTCTTTCCAAACCAATGATCCCAGGCAAATCCTGAGAAAAACATAGACAAGTCCCATTGAAAGCACATTCTACAAAATATCTGACCATTGTGCCTGAAAACTGTCAAAGTCATCAAAAACAAGGAAAGTCTGAGAAACCCTCATAGCCCAGTGCAGCCTGAGGAGACATGACGACTCGCTGTAATGTGGTCTCCTGGGTGGGATCCCGGAACAGAAAAACGACAGTAGCTAAAAAAAAATTAAAGAAATCTAAATAAACTATGGACTGTAGCTAATAATAATAAAAATATTGGTTCATTAATTGTAACAAGCATATGGTGCTAATGTAAGATATTAATAGTAGGGGAAACTGGGAACAGAGTATAATGGAAACTCTGTACTATCTTTCCAGCTTTTCTGTAAATCTACACTTGTTCTAAAATTAAAAGTTTATTTAAAAAAAAATACTATTCTGGCTTGGTAAATTCTTAGCAATTCAATGAATGGGAGTGTGTCCCACTGCCCGTCCCCACCCACAGGGCTTCCATAGTCAATGGAATGAATTTGCTGTTATTAACACATGTATGCCTACTCTTTGTGTTCTGTGATATTCAAAATATTCTCTAAACAACTCATCCAATCACCTTCTTTGCACTGAAAGAGGGTCTGAATGTCTTTCCTGAATCCTGTGGAGGGAGGAATTCTTGCCTCAAAGTCCCATTTTCCTTTCACATCACCCCCACCCCCACCCCCATTACCCGTTGCTTTCACATCAATTCCCTCAGCCTTGACCCCCAGTCTTTCCAACTAGTGGAAATGATGACTCTGACCTTGGTCCTTGACCTGCCTGTGGCCCACCCAGCCCAGTCTTAGCAGCCAAGAATCCTGCTAAATCACCCCTCCACCCTTGATAACTCATCATCCCGTATCTGATCAAATTTCTCATCCTACACTGTTTAATGTCTAAATCTTCCACCTGCCTTTAGCAAGAATCCTGTGAGGCCAGTTTAGTAAGAATTCCCCACCTCTGGGATCTCCTCTTAGTAGTTTCCCATCCACTGGCCCTGTTGCTCTGCTCTTTGGCTACAAATCCCCATTTCTTCTGGTTATATTTGGAGTCAAGCTCATTCTGTCTCCCCTATTGAGATAATCTTGACCCTGAAGGAGTTCAGAACATGCCACCCCAAATATGCTGCTCTGAGATATCGACTATTTTGAGTGAAAGACATTCAAGACACAGAAAATACAAGAAAAACACTCCGAACTTCCTTCTTTTCCTTAAAAGCAGGAGATGAAATTCCCATATGAAAGATGTCTCCTATCCAGAAGGAGAGCCACATTCTTGTCATCAACGGCAGAAGCTGAGACAGAAAATTCTATACAGACAGACTTTGTTAAAATAACTATCTTCCTTGAGCCCCTCTACATGGTTTGGTCATTTTTCCACAACTGCCTCTCTTTGTATAACCTAATATGAAAGTAGGTAGGTTTCACCATTTCTTTGGATCTTCATTCCTTTTTTTTTTCATAATTTTATTTATTTATTTTTTCCCCCCAAAGCCCCAGTAGGTAGTTGTATGTCATAGCTGCACATCTTTCTAGTTGCTGTATGTGGGACGTGGCCTCAGCATGGCCGGAGAAGCGGTGTGTCGGTGCGCGCCCGTGATCCGAACCCGGATGACCAGCAGCGGAGCGCGAGCACCTAACCGCTAAGCCACGGGGCCAGCCCCGTGGATCTTCATTCCTTATGAAGGTTTCCATGTCACATAAAACTTGTCTTAAATAAATGTGTATGCTTTCCTCCTGTTGATCTGTCTCATGTCAATTTAATTCTCAGGCACAGCCAAAAACAACCCTAAGAGCATAAAGGTAAAAATTTGCCTCCTTTGCAACCCCTAATGTGATAGTCTGGAGTAAAGTCTCCTTGCCATGTTTAACAAGTATCAGAATAATTTCTCGAGCTGGCCCAGCGGCGCAGTGGTTAAGCGCGCACACTCCACTTTGGCGTCCCGGGGTTCGCAGGTTTGGCTCCTGGGCGTGCACCGACGCACTGCTTGCCAAGACATGCTGTGGCGGCGTCCCACATAAAGTAGAGGAAGATGGGCACGGATGTTAGCCCAGGGCCAGTCTGCCTTGGCAAAAAGAGGAGGATGGGCATGGCTGTTAGCTCAGAGCTGATCTTCCTCACAAAAAAAAAAAAAGAATAATTTCTCTTTAGATAATATGGACATTTTAACTATGTTTAGTCTTCCAATCCATGAACACAGCAAAGAATATCTTTTTATTTCTTTATGTCCTCCTCAATTTCTTTCAATAATGTCTTATAGTCTTCAGTGTGTAGGTCTTTCATCAATACTGACCCTCACTAGTGATAGGAAGTAGAAGCAGACTAATATCCAGCTATCCCACTTCTGGGTATTTATTGAAAGAACATGAAAACACTAATTTGAAAAAATGTATGCATCCCTATGTTCTTCGCAGCATTATTTACAATAGCCAAGACTAGGAAGCAACCCAAGTGCCCATCAATGAATGAAAGGGTAAAGAAGATGTTGTGTACATATATAATGGAGTACTACTCAGCCATAAAAAAGATGAAATCATGCCATTTGAAACAACACAGACGAACCATGAGGGTATTACACTAAGTGAAGTAGTCAGACAGAGAAAGACAAATACCATATGATTTCATTCATATGTGGAAAATTAACAAACAAACAAACACATAGATCCAGAGACCAGATTGGTGGTTACCAGAGGAGAAGGGGTGGGGGGAGGGTGAAAGGGGTAAAGGGGCACATACGTGTGGTGATGGATGGAAACTAGACTTTGGGTGGTGAACACAATGCAGTCTACACAGAAGCCAAAATATAATGATGTACACCTGAAATTTAAACAATGTTATAAACCGATGTGACCTCGATAAAATAATAAAAAAAAAGAATAATTTCTCTTCCACAACCCACATTGTCTCAATATAAAATTATAAATTATAGTTAGCACAGTGCCTAAAAACTTGAGTTCTAGAGAAGGATCACTGTGTCATCTTAGTCTAGTCACTGTCACCCTAATATAGACACCAGCCAATATCTATAAAGGGTCAGGGAGCAAATATTTTAGGTTTTCTGGGCCACATGATCTCCATCACAACTAGTCAATGCTGCAGTTCTAGCAAAAGGGGCAGCCACAGACGACGTGTAAACTAATCAGCATGGCTGTGTTCCAATAAAACTTCACTGATAAACAGTGAAATTTAAATTTCATATAATTTTCATGTGTCACAAAATGTTCTTTTTGAATTTTTTTCCCAAACAATTAGAAAGGCAAAATTCTCAGCTCACAGGCTGTACGAAAACAGGCCTCCGGCCCGATGGGCTTCAGTGTGTCAGTCTACTGCCTCATTTTTCCCTTCCAGACGATGAGGACGGGGAGAAAATGGACCATCACTTATAAATCACTTAGGATTGGACCTCACCCATAGTAAGTTCTCAATGCACGCTTCAATGCCCTTGAGCCACAGTTCACTACGAACACACCTGTCACACCTGTAGTTGGACAATTAGGGTTTATTACTCCTGCACCATGGGAAACCATAGAGAGTCTCAGTTAATGGATGTTAGAAAGAACCTGTTAGCGGGCCGGTCTGGTGGTGTAGTAGCTAGGTTTGCGCACTCTGCTTCGGCGGCCCGGGGTTCACAGGTTTGAATCCCAGGTGCGGACATACACACTGCTCATCAAGCCATGGGTGGCGGCGTCCCATTTACAAAATAGAGGAAGATTGGCACAGATGTTAGTTCAGGGCTAATCTTCCTCTGCAAAAAAAACGAGGTTTGGCCAAGGATGTTAGCTCAGAGCCAATCTTTCTCACACACACGCAAAAAGAACCTGTTATAAGAATTTGGGCTTTGACTGTGTTCTTTGGGGGAGGGTCTGAGGAAGGTGGGTAGCTGGGTGCCTTGGATCCTGCCGAAAAGCAGGAACAACTCTAAGACTGGGCATTTCATCAACACCACAGTGACCTCATTTTTGTTTGTGCTTAAAGAAAATTATGAAGTGGCCTTGTTTGTTTTCCTTTTGTCATGATTTCAGAGTAATCTTGTCTGAGGTTGGTATTCTGTGAGTTTATGTCTGATAGGAGAACAGAGGTCTTGGCCGAGAGCATCAGACCACCTGGTAATAATGCTGAGATCTAGTTGTGAACTGTGAACTTCAGATCAGTTCTGGACATCAGGAATTTCTTTATTTTTTCTTTCTCACATGTTCATTATCATTATTTTATTTTATTTCATTATTTTCTTTTTTTTTTTTGTGAGGAAGATCAGCCCTGAGCTAACATCTGATGTCAATCCTCCTCTTTTTGCTGAGAAAGACTGGCCCTGAGCTAACATCCGTGCCCATCTTCCTCTACTTTATATGGGACGCCGCCACAGCATGGCTCGACAAGCAGTGCGTCGGTGCATACCCGGGATCCGAACTGGCGAACCCCGGGCCGCTACATTGGAACGCGCGCACTTAGCTGCTTGTGCCATCAGGCCAGCCCCATTATTATTTTTTTTTTTACAGTGCATCAATAAGTTATTTGCAAGATTGAACTGCTATTTTATTTTAATTTTTATTTATTTTTAATTAATTTATTTATTTATTTATTTCCTGAGGAAGATTGGCCTTGAGCTAACACCTGTGCCAATCTTCCTCTATTTTGTGTGTGGGATGCTGCCATAGCATGGCTTGATAAGCGGTGCGTAGGTCCACACCCAGGATATGAACGCAGACCCCAGGCCATGGAAATGGAGTACGAGAACTTAATCACTACGCCACCGGGCTGGCACCCTGAACTGCTAGTTTAGATAAACAGAAATATAGATGGAAGTTCTAAAACTCCTGGAGGTCCAAGCAATCATCTCTCAATCTCTGATACGAAGACAGCAGTATGAGACCTCAGAGCTGGGAGCAATCCCCTTTCTTCAGCTTTCCAAGTGATTTATCAGATGTGGAAACTGAGATAGGAGTTGTAGATACGATGTGAGTGGCATAGTTAAAACATAGCATACTAAATGGTTTATGGGTGTGTCCTCTGGGCCTAGACAGATCCTGGAGCTTAGCAGGTGCTCGGTAATGTCTATCGAATGATTATATTAGTGAAATGACTGCAAAATCTCATAGTACCCTCAGGAACTCAAAATTAAATTCATGATTTTGCTCCCACCTAAGCTAATGCACCTCCATTTTCCTTATCTCGGTGTGAACGAATGGTGCCTCCAAATACCTGTTCACACACGCTTGACACTTGGAAGTTCAGCACTGACACCTCCTTCTCTCTCACCCATCATACTCAGTCCATCACCAATATTAGTAATAATGGTGATCATCATCATCATCTTCAACATCATCTTCATCATCATCATCATAACAACACCATCATCATCATCATCATCATCACAACACCATCATCATCTTCATCACCATCATCATACACGGTTAACATCATCATTATCATCACCAACGTCATCGTCTTCATCATCATCACAACATCATCATCATCATCACTCCATCATCATCATCGTCTTCATCATCATCTCCTTCATCATTATCATCAACATCACTAGGCATTTTTTGAGTCCTTACCACGTGCTACACATTGCTGTAAGATGTTTTGCATATTTTCATTCATTTAATCCTACAATGTAGATGCTGTTAGTGTCCCTATTTTATAGAGGAAATGGAGTCTCAGTCATGTCAAGTCATCTCTCAAGATCCAACAGGCGGTAGGTGTCAGAGCTGGGATTTTAAAGCCAGCAGTCTCTCTCCTGAGCCCATGGTCTTCACCACTGAGCCACACAGCCTCTCAAATCATTAGTTCAGGTGGAATAAATGTGGGTTGTTTGATCAATTCTGAACAAATAATTTTGTAAGGATAACCCACTGTTAGAGCAGTCTGTGTTTGTGCATTTTTATATGGTTAGTGGAAGAATCAAATGGCTGTGGTACAGAGATTCTATAAACTCTAGAAGAGCGAGATGACAGTTTGATTTAAGAGGCCACTGTTTGCAATATACTATAGATTTACCCTTTGCCACTCTTTCAACGTACTGAAAAATTTTAAAAGTCAACCTGAAAACGTGCGTGGGGATAAAGATTCACTTTTCAGTACAGCAATCATTAGCCACCTGCGGCTATTGATCACTTAAAATACGGCTGGTCCAAAGTGAGATGAGCTGTTAGTATAAAATATGCTCTGGGATTTTAAAAACTTAGTACAAAAAAAAGAACATATAGGGGCCGGCCCGGTGGCGCAAGCGGTTAAGTGTGCGCGCTCCGCTGCGGCGGCCCGGGGTTCGCTGGTTCGGATCCCGGGCGCGCACCGATGCACTGCTTGGTAAGCCATGCTGTGGCGGCGTCCCATATAAAGTGGAGGAAGATGGGCACCGATGTTAGCCCAGGGCCGTCTTCCTCAGCAAAAAAAAAGAGGAGGATTGGCGGATGTTAGCTCAGGGCTGATCTCCTCACCAAAAAAAAAAAAAAGAACATATAATATCTCATTAATAAATTTTTATATTTCATCGTTGAAATAATATTTTGGATATGTAGAACTTAATAAAACAGATTATTAAAATGAATTGCACTTATTCCCTTTTACTTTTATGAATGTGGATAGTAGAAAATTTTAAATTACACAGGTGGCATTTTTGGCTCTCATTGTATTTCTTTCTTTTTTTTTTTTTTGTGAGATCAGCCCTGTGCTAACATCTGCCAATCCTCCTCTTTTTTTGGCTGAGGCAGACTGGCCCTGAGCTAACATCCGTGCCCATCTTCCTCCACTTTATATGGGAAGCCACCACAGCACGGCTTGCCAAGCAAGCGGTGCGTCGGTGGGCGCCCGGCGTTCCCAACTGGCGAACCCCGGGGCGCCCCAGCGGAGCGCGCGCACTTAACTGCTTGCGCCACCGAGCTGGCCCTCTCATTGTATTTCTATTTCACAGGGCTGATATAGACTTCCATGGAATATTCTAAGGGGTAGATGAGCAGGAACCCTCTAACTAGGGTGGCCATATAATTTGTTGTCCTAACCAGGTCAACTTTGAACATAGCAGAAGATGCTGTTAATAATTATGCTAGGTGGGCTGTCCCCGTGGCTTAGCGGTTAAGTGCACGCGCTCCACTACTGGCGGCCCGGGTTTGGATCCTGGGCACACACGGACGCCCCACTTGTCCGGCCATGCTGAGGCGACGTCCCACATACAGCAGCTAGAAGGATGTGCAACTATGACATACAACTATCTACTGGGGCTTTGGGGAGAAGAAGGGAAAAAAAGGAGGAGGTTTGGCAATAGATGTTAGCTCAGGGCCAGTCTTCCTCAGCAAAACAAAAGAGGAGGATTGGCATGGATGTTAGCTCAGGGCTGATCTTCCTCACACACACACACAAAAACATTTAGCAAGACCTACCCTATCTGGCCCCTGCCCACGCTTCGCCCCTCATCTACAATGTCTCTGCCAGGGAGAGGATGTAAGACCCACCTAAGCCCACGTCCATTTCTTAGAGACTTCCACCCTATATTCACCCCTTCATTCAGTGAGGCAATCAACAAATTCACAAGTATTTGGAGCTGCTACTCTCTACTAGGTGCTGAGGACCCACAGCAAACAGAACAGCTCTTATTCTTGTGATTTTTTCTTTTTTGTCGCTGGTGGGGGAGAAAGTCAACAAGCAAATGGTCAAAGATAAAAAGCAAGCAAGCAAGAAAATTGGTTTTCTTCAGGCTTTTGCAACAGGGAGAACATCCCAGATCTGAGCAAAGATCAGAGCATCTGGAAGACAGGCTTCGCCTTAGAATATTCTAGGGCGGAGTAGACAGACAGGTGATTGACAGTTGGGATCCTCTGTTATCAGGGAGGTCTCAGCCAGTCAGCTGAACAGGAAGTGTTTCTGTCTCTAGTTCCAGGATTGCAATTTCCGATAAGCATTTAGGAGACAAAGAACGGGGGATCAGAGAGTCTGTGTGTGGCCTTGTCTGCAGGTTTAAGCAAAAAGGGCAAAAGTCAGCGTTGGGCCTTGTCACAGGTAAATAAGGGAGTCACGGGACATATGGAGAACAGTGGTTGTTTGCAGTGTGGACAGATTTTTGGGACTCCTCTTCCTGGTCTAACAGGCAAATCTAACAAGCAAACTGCATAGGCTTCACATCAGTACAATAAAATCCATGCTATACTGTGAAGCAGCCGTGCAGGCCATCTTCAGCCTGTGTCAAATGCTCTGCAACCCCCCACTTCATGACTGAAGACACCAGCTGGACAGATCCACAACAGGGAGAGATAAAGGAGCACCTCCCTCTCACATTTCCCAGAGGCATTTCTTAGAGATTGAGGGACCAATTAATGACCCTGGTCCTTGCCTCCCCCAACACAGAGATAACATCAGCATCTCTGAACTTTGATGTAGAACCAAGAAATTCTTGTTTCTGTTACCTTCAATGTATAACCTAGATAAAAGCCCAGATGTACTCTATCCCTTTTTTTGACATATATGAAATCTAGTTGTAAGTTTTTTTCTTTTTCCTCTTCCCTGCACTGTTCTGTGAAAGAGATATAAGCTGCACATAAACTCACACACCTCAGAGCAGCGCCATGAGAGGACTCTGCTGAACTGTTTCTCCAGGGTTCAAATGCCTCGTGCTGATTACTGAATAAACTCCTTCACTAATATCACCCAGACTCTTCATTTCAGTCGACAGCAGTAAGTCCTTTCCTGGAACACAAAAGGGTGTGTGTGGGGGGACATTTCTTCACCATGCCTGTTTTTAGGACTCAAGTAAAGCCTAACGTTAGCAAATGAAGACAAAAATGTATAATATGTCAGATGACGGTGAGTGTTGTTAGGAAAAATGAAGCAGTGTAAGGCGATGGGGTGGCGGGGGGCATGCTAGGATCTTGAAGTCGTGAAAGTTCTAATAAGGGATGTTTCAGAGAAAGTTGGAAGGATGGGGAGGTGCAAAGTCATTGAGGCTGGGGCCCAGTGAGTGAAGAGAAGGGGCCTGGAGATTTACAGAAAAGTCTGTGCAACAGAGGTGCCTGGGAGACATCACCTCCACCGGCAGTGTATCCCTACATGCTTTCACCAGATGAATGCGCGAGGACTAGGGACCTTGAGTGACCTTGGAAGCCAGACCCTTGCTGGCCCAAACTGAAGACCTTTTTTGACCAATGACCAAAGAGACTTGTTTTACTCAACTCATTCATCTTATCCAGAGGGCAAGTTTTTAATCAGCACGACCATCATTAACTCCCCCATTCTAGTACCCAAAACCCCAATTTCCTGCTAAGTAAACTACTTGGTGAATGCCCCCACAGGCTTGGAAAGTTAATACACTTAACAAGTTACAGTGTTTTTTTTTTTTTTTTTTTTGAGGAATATTGGCGCTGCGCTAACACCCATTGCCAATCTTCCTCTTTTTTCTTTTTTTCTCCCCAAAGCCCCAGTACATAGTTGTGTATCATAGTTGTATTTTGTTTGTTTGTTTTGTGTGTGTGTGAGGAAGATCAGCCCTTAGCTAACATCCATGCCAATCCTTCCTCTTTTTGCTGAGGAAGACTGGCCCTGGGCTAACATTTGTGCCTATCTTCCTCTCCTTTATATGGGACACCGCCACAGCATGGCCTGACAAGTGGTGCCTCGCTGGGCATCCAGGGTCCGAACCCGGGCCGCCAGCAGCAGAGTGCACGCACTTAACCATTATGCCACGGGGCCGGCCCTCATAGTTGTAGAGTTGTAGCTCTTCTATATGGGACACCGCCTCAGCATGGCTTGATGAGCCGTGAGTGGGTCAGCGCCCAGGATCCGAACCAGCAAACCCCAAGCCGCCGATGTGGAACGTGTGAACTTAACTGCTATGCCACCAGGCCGGCCCCAGTTGCAGTCTTTTGTTTGTTTTTCAGCTTTAAGGTCTTGTTTTAGTCTTTGATGGAGATATGGGGACTGGGAGGTGCAGCTCTTATAGACCTGACATTAGGAATAGATGCTGAGGGACGGCCCCGTGGTGTAGTGAAGTGCGCGTGCTCCGCTGCTGGCAGCCCAGTTCGGGTCCCGGGTGCGCACCAACGCACCACTTGTCTGTCCATGTCGTGGCAGCGTCCCATATAAAGTAGAAGAAGATGGGCACCGATGTTAGCCCAGGGCCAGTCTTCTTCAGCAAAAAGAGGAGGATCGGCATGGATATTAGCTCAGGGCTGATCTTCCTCACGAAAAAAAAAAAATAGATGCTGAATTTATTTTCTTCAGCCTTTCAACACATCTGGGAGTGAGATATAGACAGAAACTCATACTTTTGTACTGGATTTCTTATCCACATGATGTAGAGGACACTGAAGGAAATGCAAGACGTCAAGGCGAAAACCAGGACAGGACTCACAAAGATGTCTGAGAAAATTTTCCAAACTAGGGCTGTTTCCCTCTGCACTCTGAAGTCCATTGCACCATACATGCACAATCAGTGCTCTGTGATTGTGATCAACACATGAAATGTCTCCCAAAGATTTCTGCAAGCTCCTCGGTTGGTGTTACTAAAAGCAGAGTTTTGCTTTTGTTTTTCAAATATAAAATTATCATAACAGGGGCAGCGCCTTTACAAGACCTCCCCAGTTTCTAAGGGGTTCTCCCAGATTTGATCTTTTTTTTTCAATCGACAGCTTCACCCATTTATTCAGTGAATATTTTTGAGCATTGATGATGGACTAAGCACTGGGATACAGCTCTGAACAAAAGACAAAAGTGTCCTTCCATCACCAAGCTTGCACTCCAGTTGTGGAGCCAGACGATAAAGAAATGAGCAAGTGAGTTTGTAATATAATGTCAGCTGGTGAGACATGTTAAGTATTAAAGACACAGCGTGGAGGAGAGCGTCAGGAATTGCTCTTTTAGAAAAGCTGGTCGGAGAAAGTTTCCGTGAGGAGGCATGATGATCCATAGTTTTGCATGAAGTCAGGGAGGTAGGCTATTAAATAGCTGGAAACCTCCAGACAAGTAGACCCACTATGTATCGTGTGTGCATCATTTCAACCCTATCAAAACCCTGCTCTATTTCTTTTCCATAGAGTGTCACGTTCTAACCTAACTGTATACTTTATTGGTTTATTATGCTTCTTGCCAACTCTCTTCCCCACTAGAAGGTAAACTCCACATGAGTCAGCATTTCCTCTGTGTGTTTCTTGTATACCATTTGATCCCCAACACTTGAGACTGAGGATTTGGGACTGAGGACGGCACAATTTAGGAGTTCAGAATATGATAAATGATACGTATTAAGTCTTGAAGGTGTCAGGCACACAGATAAACAAAATAGGCATCCCTGACACCCATGTGCCCTTGAGAAGCATTTCCTCTAGTCTGGAAAGAATCCTTCCCCCACTTTTCACCTTAACCTCATCCCAAAACAGTAAATTTAGATAAAATGGTAGGATTCCCTTAATGTCATAAAAAGGATTATCACCCACTCACCCCCCAGGCTGTAGATAAATGTTGATGGATAGAATGATGGGATTAGAGGACTGAATATTGTACATAAAAGGATTTGAAAAACTGTTGGGATCATTACAAAAGAAGCTATTCTTATTGGTATGGAGACCAGCCAGATAATGCTAAAGATTGGGTGGGGAGGGTGGAGAGGCCGGGGTGATTATAATGACAACAAGATCGACTGATTTGCAAATGACGACCTTTCAGTTCTGCAGGAAGAATTCCTGATTAGGCAAAGCTCCTTCTATCCCAACCTCCCCCAATCACCTCAGGGTAACAAATCTCATTTCTTAAATATTTGGGATTTCTGATTTTTCCATCATGAATCCAAAAACAAAAAAAACTCATTAAAGAGTAAAGACATTAACTTGAGACTTGATGTTAATTAACAGTTAATAAATCAATTATACCTCAATAAAGCTGGAAAAAAGAAAACAAAGTATTGGAAAAAGAATTATTAGAGATATTAACTTAAGACTTTAAATAGGCATGTTAAATGACCAAAATAGCAAAAACTAGACCAAGCATATAAGGTCAAGTCAAGAGTGAAAGTTTAAGGTGATCATCATCTTACACCGTCTCCCCAGAAATGTTAGGAATTACTGGAAAAAATGTCAAATTGGGTCTTTTACTTAATTTACTTAAAGTCATCTTTCAATATAGTCTTAGTTTAAAGTTGCTTAAATTCAATTGCATTAATTAAGTTTTTCACACTTAAAAAAATGCTTTTTGCATCTTTTCTATGTGCCAGGCCCAGAACTGGTTTTGGGGTTGAGGGACAAGATGAATAAGACAGACAAGCCATTGTCCCCTAGGAGCTAAGCTCGAGAGACAAATAACAGAAAAATTAAAAAACTGTGACAAATAATTGACAACTGATAAGCAAGTTATTAGACAAATAAACAGAACTGCTAAGCATATGAAGCGTACAATCAAAAAAGGATGCAGGATGCTATTGAGGACCTAATGTGGAGGTTCAGGGGAGCCCAGGTAGAGAAGATGACTTTTAGTGTGTCTGAAAGATGATATGAGTGGAGCCATATTAAAACAGGGCTGGATCAGCCATTTCAGAGGACATGCCTGCACCTCCTGTGTTCTTTATCTTCCAGACTGGACAAAACCATCAAGATTCCAAGAAGTCAGTCAGGACAAGACTATCCTGTCTTTCTTTTTTTTTTTTTTTTTTTTGTGAGGAGATCAGCCTTGTGCTAACATCTGTCAATCCTCCTCTTTTTTTTTGCTGAGGAAGACTGGCCCTGGGCTAACATCCATGCCCATCTTCCTCCACGTTATACGAGACGAGGCCACAGCATGGCTTGACAAGTGGTATGTCGGTGCACGCCCGGGATCCGAACTGGCGAACCCCGGGCCACCGCAGCAGAGCGCCTGCACTTAACCGCTTGCGCCACCGGGCCGACCCCCTATCCTGTCTGTAATAACTGATGGAACCGGACTTTGCTGATGACCGGATCGCTAAGCCATCAATGAAGTACAAGTCTAGCCTTTTGCCTGATGACTGACTCTCAGGCCAATCTGTGAAGTACAAACCTAGACTTACCTCATCTGGCACCAATGAACTCTTCTTTAATACAACTTACTTCATCTTCCTCCCTTTTTCCCATAAAAACCCTGAGCCCCTCTCCTGTAATCAGGATACTATTTGGGTTTCTACCTGGATCTGTGCTCCCTGAATTGCAATTCTTTAATCCCAAATAAACGCTTTGCCTCTTAACCTGGCTTCTGTTTTTATAGGTTGACACGTGAGAGGCAAGAGACGTTGGGACCAGCAATGAAGGTGCTACATGGGGATGAAGGGCAGGAAGAAAAAAGCTGCCGCTGGCCAAGAGAAAAACTAAGTGATGGGAACGAGCTTGCTGAGTTCAGGAACTATCAGACGGTCCGGGTGTGGAGGCAGAGGAGTGGACAGGTCAGATCTGAATCTGGATCGCTGAGCAGGTGCTGGGTCATAAGTACTGCCCTCCAGCAACCTTAACAAGAACCAAAGCAAGAATCCAGAGCCTGGCTTTCTAGACCTGGGTTCAATCCACTTATTTCTCCCGGCCATGTTTCCTTGGCCCAATCACTTCATCTCAGTTCTTTCATGTGGCAAACACAGATAATATTTGGAGGGTTATACAGATCTGCAGAAGACGTGGAAATAAATGTTTCCACTCTTATCAAAGTTGCTCTCAAAAATGTTCATTGCAGTACTATGAATAAATTATTCTTTTTTTGTGTGTGTGTGAGGAAGATCGGCCCTGAGCTAACATCTGCCAATCCTCCTCCTTTTGCTGAGGAAGACTGGCCCTGGGCTAACATCCGTGCCCATCTTCCTCCACTTTATATGGGACGCCGCCACAGCATGGCTTGACAAGAGGTGCGTCGGTGCGCGCCCGGGATCAGAACCGGTGAGCCCCGGGCCGCCGCAGCGGAGTGCACGCACTTACTCGCCTGCGCCACCGGGCTGGCCCCAAAATAAATTATTCTAAATTTATAAAAATGGAAAATGTCTTACGGTAGGGAGGTTAATGAAATTATGGTAAAAGCATACTCTGCATTGATATTCGACCATGAAAACTCATTTTATTTACCGATTTTTCCGTCATTTTGTTTGTAGAGTTTCTAAAATTTATCGAACCATTTTTAGTAAGTCCCATGAACTCCAGTTACTCCTTCTCCAAGATTCATCAAAGGGAGAATTACAGCAAGGTTGCAGACCACAAAAATACGCACAAATTAAGTAAAACTGCGCACATTTTCAAAAGATATCAAAAACATATTGAGAAATTGTACGCTAATATTTATGGTGGTTAAAACACATTTGAAATACTTTTTAATAGACTGTTGTTTCCAACATAAATGTTTATATGAATATGTAGAGAGATTGAGACGAAATAATACGAACAGCAATTATATGTGTGTGCGCTGTTCGTTTTGGTTTTCTGTTTTTATTTTCTGCCTATCACCCTCCTGCTAGGCCAGGGTTCCTCAGCTCTGACAGTATCCACATTTTGGACCAGGACAATTCTTTATCACGAGTGACTGTCCTGCACTGTAGGATGTTTACAGCAGCCCTGGCCTCTGTTCGCTAAACACTGCCAGACTCCACTCCCCTACCCGAGTTGTGACAGATGAAAAGGTCTCTAGACATTGTCAAATATTCCCTGGGGAGGGAAAAAACCCACCACTGTTCTAGACGAAAAAAAATCCATGGTCTTATTCACCACTCTGACCCCAGGAACTAGCAACGTGCTTGGTATGTCTTATTTGCTCAATATTGTATGTCCATAATTGTTGAATGAATAATGGAACCCCCAGGAGATGGGATTACTTTCTTCTGGGTACTTCTCTGCATTTTCCCAGTTGCTCACAATTACTTTGTTCTGGTGATAAAACCAATCAAAGGGTCAACAGTTTAGAAAATACGTGAGGGTGTGTCTGACTAAGACGATCAAAGAAAGCAGGGTGGGTCTGGGCGGAGACTGCGTGGAGGGGAGTGGTCTTGCCCTCAGAGTCCGAGTGAATGGGTCTTCAGCATATATAAGAGCCCAGCAGCGCCCGCGCCATCATTGCCAGGAAATAGAAGCAGCGCAGCCCTGTCTTTGCACTCCGTGAGTATCGGCTACGTTATTCCCTTTTTTCTTTCTCCCATCCTTTGAAGGTTTATCTGTGCTGGCTTCTGAGATTCCACTCAATGGCTTTCTTCCATGGCTACTCACTTCATCCTGACCTCCCTTTCACACATGTTCTCAAACTCTGTCCCTATATGCAAACTGTTCTCTGCTCTGTAGCTTGGGCTCTTGGATCCAGAAGCTCATTTGGGTGGCGATGGGTTCATCATGCACGGATATCTTGAGGTGAGAATCCTTGGTCTTCTACATCCTTGGTGGAGTAACACAGGGCAGGTCCTTTTGAGTAACATTTTTCTTTGTTTTGTGACTTAAAACTGGATAACAGGCCCACAATGGAGTCATGTGATGGGCTCCGTCACCAAATCGAAGCTGTAATTCTTATGGTGATGTGGATATATGCAGTGACATCTCATTTGCTGAAAGTCTTTTAATTTAATGCTTCAAGGAGGTGATGAAGGTGAGCTTGACTTCCATGGTCTAACTTTCTGCTCTCCATATTTTAGGAATAAGATAGGTTTACTTTTTAATCCTTTGCAATAACTCCTTGTCTGGTAAGTCCTTAAACAGGTGGTAGGAGTCTTGTGGAATTACTCTACCTGTGGTACTCAAACTGTGGGGGCACTTTCTGTTCTACGTAGGGAAGTGCCGCCATTTTTTGAGTGTTACCGGTTGAGAAAGTAGCTTCTATTTGGTAGATATTGGAAGGATCGTTGACAAGCCATTGGATATCTAGGACAGGACTTCGCTCTGGCTGTGTACAGTCCAGGCTGCCTCTAGGCAAACATCTTGGGTGGAACTGCTCAGCTTGTGGTACTCAAATGTGGAAGCACTCTGCAAAGATCTGGATGGAAAGTGCTGCAATATTTGAGTGTCACCGGCGGCCGCCATCAAGGAGCCCATATCCTGTTCTAGTCAGGACATCTTCTGTGGAAACTTTATGGGAGGTATTGCTGGGTTTCTGATAGCCACAGGGAAATTGGTGTTGGAAACAAGAAATGCTTTAGTCAGCATGGAGGTCTATCTGGAAAAGATGAGAGTTCAGGTAGGGTTTCTGATGCCTCATGGACTTCAGGAATGGCTCGAGTTCCCCAGCAGTAACAACAAGCTGAGCGGCAGTGCTTGCTGAGGGGAAGGGAATCCGAAATTGGTAATGGAAGGGCAATACCAGCTATAACTATGACCATATGGTTTAACTAGGCAGGTTTCTATTAAGATGTGTCTTGATTTCTACTTGGTATTTAAGTCCACAGCATTTTCTTGAATCTGATTCTTTAGAATGGGAACTTTAAGGTCACTAAAATTTAAGACCCTTCAGCGAATTCCAGGAACAAGTTCCATCAGCTCAAGACTGGGATACTCAAAATGGGGGCGCTTGCCGTACTCATGACTGGAAAGTGCTTCCATTTTGTGTGTTTCCGTTTGAGGAAAGCACCCTAGGAGCTTGTTGGAGTAAAGATTTTTGATAGATGCACTTAACATCCTGCCTTGGATTGTTTCCAATCTTTTTAAAATCTCCAGATCTGACTTGCTACGGCATCCAACTGGATTTCCAGCCTCCGGCCAGCCCCACCGTCTGAATTGACGTGAGCCAATTTCTTACTCTATCCTGGTAACCATTTTTCCTGACTAATCGAGATTTTGTTCATTCCAGGGGAGATTGCCAGCAACCAAGGACCTCAGATCAGTCCTGAACAGGTGTTCCCTCCAGTTAGAACCCAGTTTTACATAACGTCTTCCTGTCCCTATTTCCTCATGCTATTAAAATGTGATTGTATAGACAAAGAATTTTACCAACCCTAGATTTTCTAATGGTTTAATAAACTCTAATATAGCACATTCTTGAAGTTATTCATCCTGGAGACCAGCCCCGTGGCTTAGCGCTCTGCTACTGGCCGCCAGGTTCAGATCCCAGGCACCCCACTGCTTGTCCCGCCTTGGCAGCGTCCCACATTCAGCAACTGGAAGGATGTGCAACTACAACATAAAACTCTGCTGGGGCTTTGGGGAGAAAAAGGAGGCGGATTGGCAATAGATGTTAGCTCAGGGCCGGTCCTCAGCAAAAAAAGGATTGGCATGGATGTTAGCTCAGGGCTGATTGATGTTCCTCACAAAAAAATATCCATCCAGTTCTTTTCAAAAATCAGTGAGAAGACCATCATGTACTTAAATCTATTTAATAATGGTGAGATGTATTAAAGTACAATAAAACATAAACTGCATACCCATGTAATGCCTGTATGTGGATTTGTGACTAGCAGTAATTTGTCTAAAATAGCCCAGTTTATGGAAATAGGGTTCTTGTGCTTGAGTTCAATAGTCCATACAAAATCAGGTGTGGGAAAGGAAGAAAGGGGTAAGGTCCTGGGCATCATAAATGAACCCTAGTCACTGCTTCTGCTCACCCTTGAGCAGGACAAATCTCCGCTTCAGAATATTGGGGCTCTTAATGAGGGTTGCTAGACAATATCTACATGGGACTGATTTGGGGTCAGAAAAGTGCTTGGACTTCCCCACCCTGCTATGGCGACACGGCCATATTCCTAACTTGAACCCAGCGTTTTAGGGCTTTCCCCCCCCATGTCCTGTTAAATGGCACATGAGTTTACCCTCTGGAGATTAATATCCTCCACAAAGTTAGGATTGGAGCTTTCTGAGTACCTTTACAAGCGCCATACATAATCTCAATATTCAGATTAGCAACAAAGCCATGGAAGATCTACATTTGGAAGAGCACAGAGATGCTGAAAGGGGAGGGGAGTCAGGTAACGGAGAATTAGCCTCAATTTCATTTGCCCAGTCCATATAGTTCAAGTGGCTGAACTATGAACTTGGAATCAGAATCAACGGGCTGGTAGTGCCAAATCCTTTAAACTACAGGTAAAGAATGGAAAAGTCCTATTATGAAATCTGCTCGGTACCAGAAGGAATGTCATTTAAGAATATATTTCGGAATGCAGCTTGTGGACATAAGGGCCCACTCAAAGATTGTGCCATTTTACGTTAAGTATTGAGTGTTAACTTTCCTCCACCCCTGCCAATTTAAGGGGAGGGTGTGACCACATTTAATAAATCCACATTGACTCATTTTCTTGGGAGTGGTTGGGAGATTTAACGCCAATTTCAATTGGGAAGTCTAAACATCACTCATGGTCTCCCATTGGTCCTGGAGGGCTGTGCCCAGTGGGCGTCCCCAAACCACTGCAGCTACGTGGCCTTCACCTGTCACTGACAGAACTAAGCTACATCCAGGGAGTTATGTCTCGCTCATTGCATCCTACAGCTATCAACCCGGGAACCTCCTACCTCTTCAACAGGTAACACCTGGTTGTAAGGTCTGTCAGCGCCACCCTGTTTCCACCCCCCCCCACATACCAACATTCATACTCCAAGAATGTGCTCAGATTTTATTGGCCCCTATCTTTTTGAGGCAGCCTAGGGATTAGATAACTGGGTCAAGTTTCTCGGTTAGTCAGCTTCAAAGGGCCTGGGTCGTGATCAACAGGGCTTGTGAGATGGGCAGGTTCATTCAGTAGCAGCTGATAAAAGGGGACTGGAGGGCAGGTAAGCTAAGAGGATTCAGAACAGGGCTTGATTTCAAGGAACAATATGTTAATGTGACTTCATGGAGCATTTATTCATGTCCACAGGAATGTCTTCAGAATGTGAGTTATTTTCTTTTCCATCCTTTCATGGGTTACAAGGTCACTATCCTTTCTCATCTCAACAAGTTTCCTCTGCTTCCTAGTAAATTCTGCTCTTTCCAGACATCTTGATGGCTTCAGCATGACATGCTCCCGGCATTCTTGTGAAGTTTCCCAACCATCAATCTCCTAGTTCAAATCCCCAAGAGTCAAATTGTGGTTGGTTTCATGTGTTCATCCACAGCATGGTGTATGTAGATTATGAGCCAGCCTACAGTTAGCTAACCGTGGCAGGTGTCCAACCATGGTCTGATTGGCTCTAGCCAGGGGACAGATTCATGGTGCAAAACAAGATTGCAAGGATTGTTGGCATAACAAGCATTCTAAGGTACGCCAGCCTTCCAAACTATATTGCACCATTAATCTTTGAGAATAGGGTTTCTCAACTTTGGCATGATTGACATTTTTAGTTAAATACTTTGTTGGGGGTGGGAGTGGGGGCTGTCCTGTGCATTGTAGGACATTTAGCAAGATCCCTGGTCTCTATCAGATGCCAGCAGCACCACTCCCATGTCTCCTGACATTGCCAAGTGTCCCCTGGGGGGACAAACTCACCCTCAGTTGAGAACCCCTGTTCTAGAATCATCGGGGCCCTGCCCTAAGTTCTATCCCTGGCACCAACATTCCCCAAACTAAAGGTGCATGCTCTGTTACACGTTGATGTCATAGACCCCCAAGCAGAAACGATCTATTCTGCATCTGAGTTTGTCTCTTGAGGAAATAAAGATCCTGATCATGGTGCTGATTAGCAGGTCCTTGAGTGATCTTCCTCTGTCCTGACTTCAAGAAAAGAACCAGCAGATAGTACCATTCAGCAGCCAATGTCCAAGTAGGGTTTTGTTACGCGAAGTGCCGCCAATCTTCTGTGGGTCATTTTATTCAGGTCCATTCCAAACAACCTGAGGACACAGAGTAGGTAATATTATTCCAGGCCACTATTGTGGCATTCAACTGATATATCAAATCTATCATGCATCTTGCCCTGTTAAAATAATTCCACTATCTAGTACTTCACTTGAAACCAAACCCTATTGGGAAATAGGCTTCCTCTAAATTACACATAATTTTAAGTCCCTAGCCTGCAGTAACTCATTTAATTTGTAATAGTCTTATGAAGAAGTAACTATTTTCATCATTTCACAGATGGGCATACTGAGGCACTAAGAAGTTGAATAACTTGCAAAATCAAAAAATTTGCCAAAAAAAAAGTATCACAGGGTTGATAAGGGATGGAATTAGAATTTGAGCCCAGGCCGAGTAATTTCAGATTCTCACTAGGTGACAACGGCCCCACTTGACAGATTAGGAAATAGATACTCTGTACATTATCCAAGGTGACACAGCCAGTAGATGGTGTAGATATCTCCCAAGAGGTAAAGTTAGGCCTCCTGTGTATTCCACGCAAATTGAATACATGAGTATGGATGAAGGAAATATTTCCAAATTTTATAGATTTGTCCAACCAAACTGGAGGAGGCAGGTCTCAATTACCGACCTCCACTCCCAACTCTGAGCCCCATGCCTCGCCTCCTCCAGAATCAGGGACCATCTCTCACCAGAGGACTCGGAGTTTGCAGCTGGGATGGCTCAGCCTCCTGCATAGCAGCCTGACACCGGTGTTCCCCAGGGCGTTGTTGGTCAGATAAAGCTCCGTCAGGGTCTGGTTGACCCCCAGGGTGGAAGAAAGATCCTCACAAGCTTTGGCTGTGAGGCCACAGCTGTCCAGCCTGTTGGAGATAAAGACTGGTTAAAGCCACATCACGAGCTACTTTTGTAAAGTCTCATCTTCATAAGGAATCAGGGTGGTGTTTTTAGGGGACCAATTTAAGTCAAAGCAGAGTAGAACCAAATCAGTCCAGGTTAAGGACAACGTGGATGGCAAGCATTTAAGAGAGGCATTTAAAGATGCTCCTCAGCTCACAGCTCCCTCTATAATGGATACCTGTTGATTTTGTAGCCAAGTATCTATTTCCCCTTCTGGCAATTCTACTCATATATCTCATTGAAACCCCAGTCTCAGTCCATCTGCGGTTAACATTGTCCTCAAGGCCTAAGTCAGTTGGTTTCCACATCCCCAGCCACCAGAAATGGTTCCAACTGGGCACAGGATCCACCCAAAGCCAGTGAATCAGAACCACACTTTTCCTGGAGTTTTTCTTTCAGAACTTGAACCTGGAAAGAACCACAGGCATTTTGCCACCAAGCAGGGTCAAGGCTAACCTTAACTGATAATGAAGCCAATAAGTATAGAAGATAATGGAGATCAAGAATCCAAATGCCTATCACTTCTCAGCCTTTTGGCTAAGATCAAGTGTAGTATCTGTTATTATCTTAATACCTAATACGTTTTTTTTTTTTTGGTGAGGAAGATTGGCCCTGAGCTAACATTTGTGCCGATCTTCCTCTATTTTGTATATGGGACATTGCCACAGCATGGCTTAACCAGTGGTGTGTAGGTTGATGCCTGGGATCCGAACCCACGAACCCTGGAGCATGCAAACTTAAGCACTATGCCACCAGGCCAGCCCCTGATATGTTTTTATCTTAATATCTGATACATCCTCTATCCAAGGACAATATATTAAATGGATTTTTGGAGCAGGGAGATAGAATAGGAGTTTGCTCCATCCACTCCATGAATCAACCTGGTGTTGCAGTGCGTCCATGGACGGTGTACCCCCTGGGGGCAAAAAAAAATGAATCCGAATGCCTAGATCAAGCCATGCCTGAAACCTGACCTTTTCAGTTACACAAGTCAATAAATCCTTTTTTTTTAAGAAGCCAATAGACATTGGGCTGCCACCTGTCCCAACAGTATGCTATCTGATTCTCTCTGATTTCTATTCTGTCTCCAACTGTGTTTCTTTCCTGTATTCTCTGCTGTTACAATAAAAATAAGTAATAGGTAGCATTTATTGAGTGCCAGCTGTGTGCTGAGCACCTTGCTAAGGGCTTTATGCTTACTTTATCATTTATCCCTCACAGCAATCTTTTGAAATAAGTACTATTGTAGCTGGGATGTTAAATGGAAATATTTTAATCTTAGTGTGGCTGAGGCTACAAGGCAATAGATGCCAGCTTCCAAAACAAGGCACAAGACAAGAGTTCAGGACTTGAGAAGGAAGAGAAAAAGCCAGCTTGGTGACGTACAACTACCCACATCACAGGTACAGAAGGGACAGGAGTAGAAGATTATGGTGAGAGCTGGGGATGGGGTTGTGCGAGGAGGTTGACCCAGATTAATTATTCCACATCAGGAGACCGGGCAGTGGAGGCACCTCCCATGGAGTCCCCATAAGAACTCACATACAATCCCCATGAGAAAGGAAGCATTTGGATGCCTGCCCGATGAGGGGGTATTGACATCCCAGAGGGACCCCAGCAGCACCAATTAAGGGAGAGATGCTGTCCCTAAGCCCCCATCTTAATTCTCAGATAAACAAGAGACTCAGAAATGGAAGACGATATTTGAGATACGCCTCATCTCATTCTAAGTCTTTCAGGTTGGGGGCCAAGCAGGTATTGGGAGAAAGGAGACAGAGGAAGTAATAATTCACGTTTGACTGGCATTTACACTGGACTAGATTGAATTTTTATTACATAAAGGTTACCGAGAAGCTATGAATCTCTCCAAGTAAATGTCAAGGGAAAGGGGGAGTTTCACAGAAAATGTTTAGAGGCAACGATTGAAGGAAAAAATGAAGCATATTATGTTTGTATTCCCATAGAATATGAATTATTCTAAGACTTGTTTGCACAGTTTTTCTTTCCACATCTAGGCTTCTGGTATCCTCCAAAGTGATGGAGCGATAACCCTTCAAAAGAACAAAAACAAGGATAAGATGATGCACCCATGCCAATGACCACCATCACCGCCAGTCCTGATTCCCCTGCTCACCACAGTTTCTGGAGCCTGCAGGCGGGGTGTCGCAGCCCCTCGCACAGCAGCAACATGCCCCAGTCTCCCAGGTCATTGAAACTCAGATCCAGCTCCCGGAGATGGTGGTTGACCTGGAGAACAGCAGAAAGACCCTCACAGGCTGTGGAGCTGAGCCGGCAAATGCCCAACCTGGAAAGACAGGATGAACAGAGCAGAGCTGACTCACGCCCTCTGCAGATGGCTCCAGGGAAGGCTGACGTGCCAGGCAGGTGCTGGGCGCAGAGGGAATGGCAGTCAGACGCCATCTTTACCCTTGAGAGAGAAAAAGAGAAGAAGAAAGGAGCAGGCAGGTAGGAGGATGGAAGGAAGAGAGAAATTACCAAGAAAGGGGAAAAAAAGGAGGAAACACAGGAAGAATAGGATAAAGAAAGAATAAAAAATATTTACTCGGGCCACCAGGAGGTGTAGCAGTTAAGTTCACACGTTCCGCTTCAGTGGCCCGGGGTTCACCAGTTCGGATCCTGGGCACAGACCTACTCACTGCTCATCAAGCCATGCTGAGGCAGTGTCGCACATAGAAGAGCTACAACTCTACAACAATGATACGCAACTATGTACTGGGGCTTTGGGGAAGAAAAAGAAAAAGAGGAAGATTGGCAACAGATGTTAGTGCAGGCTCAATCTTCCTCAAAAAAAATAAAATTTACTACCTATTGGGCATTTGGCACAAGCCAAGTGTTTCAGTTTCCTGGAGCTGTTGTGACAAGTACTACAGACTAGGGGGCTGTGAGAAATGTGTTGTCTCAGTTCTGGAGGCTGGATGCCCAAGATCAAGGTGTCACAGGGTTGGTTCCTTCTCAGGCTGTGAGGGAGAATCTGTTCCCGCCTCTCCTCTGGCTTCTGCTGGTTTGCTGGCAGTCTTTGGCATTCCCTGGCTTGTAGAAGCATCATCCTGATCTCTGCCTTCATCGTCACATGGCATTCGTGTGTGTGTGTATGTCCAAATTTACCCTTTTCATAAGGATACCGGCCATATTGGATTAGGGGCCCACCCTGCTCCAGGATGACTTCATCTGTACTAATTACATCGATGACGACCCCTGTTATGGGCTGAATTGTGCCCTCTCCAAATTCACATGTTGAAGCTCCCACTTTCACTACTTCAGAATATGACTGTATTTGGTGCCAGGGCCTTGAAAGAGGTGATTAAGTTAAAATGAGGCCATTATGGTGCTCCCTAATCCAGTTTGACTGGTATCCTTACATGAAGAGGAAATCTGGACGCAGAGAGACACAAGACATGTGCATGCAGAGGAAAGACCACGTGAAGACGCAGCGAGAAGATGGCCATCTACAACCCAAGGAGAGAGGCTTCAGGAGAAACTGACCCCACCAACACCTTAGTCTTGGACTTCCAGCCTCCAGAACTGCGAGAATATACGTTTCAGTTGTTTAAGCCACCCGGTCTGTGGCATTTTGTTATGGCAGCCCTACCAGACTAATACAGATTAATTCAGACTTTATTTCCAAATAAGGTCACATTCTGAGGCACTGGAGGTTAGGACCTCAACATATGAATTTTGGGAGATTCAACAATTCAACCCATAACATCAAGTGATTGGTAAGCATCACTTCATTTGCTCCTCAGAACAGCCGCTGGGGGGAAAATGTTAACATTATCCATTGTTATGACATGTGTGAGGACTTAGGCCCTGAGAGGTGGCATGCACGGCTCAGGTCACAGAGCTAGGTGTACATACTTGACATGTGTCGTGCTTAACCACCATCCATGCAGTTAGCATGGCTACCGTTGCCATTGGAAGAGCATTTGGGGGCTTAAGAAAGTCAAAAGGGCTATTGTATGTATACTATTTTTTTTCTAATTTTCAGAGATTCCTGCGTCTAGGAATGCATATAGGAATGTCCTTAGACATAGCTACCCATGCTGCGAAGACCTGAACTCCCCTTTCCTTTAAATGTATCAGCATCCTCAGGTGACACATAGGTTCTATGTAACCCTGAATATCTGGCTGACCTGCTGCCGCTGGGCAAGGGGAAAGGACTCAGCATCAGCCAACGAGAGCCACATTGGGGTAACTGGACCAGTGCATTCTAACATTTGCATGGAAGAATAAATGTCTACGAATCACTATGAACATTTGCAAAAAAAAAAAAAAAATCACAAAAGACAAAATCTTCCTAATAGTTGGGCATATTACAAACTATAGCAATTACAACAGTAGAAAATTGGAACAGAGACAAATAGAAGAGAGAGAGTCAAACACAATAGGAGAAAGTGGTTTACAATCGAGTTGTCATTACAAATCAGCAAGAAAACGGTGGGTTCTTTATTAAATGGTGCTGCAAAAATCAGAGAAAACCTAACCACACATATAAACATAAAGAAGAAATTGAGTATATCTTCGACATCACATTGGCAAAGGATTTCTTAGACATGTCACAAAAATATAAATCATAGAAATACATATGGATTTGACTTCAAAACATAATGATTTCTGTTTAATGAAAGAATCCATGGACAACTTGACAAATTGATGAGCTGCTGGGAAGACATTTCCGAAGTACGCTGGATTAATATCTAAATATTTAGTGAACATCTGTAAATCAACAAGACACATATAGAATACATCCTAAAGAAATAAATACAGTTATGGGTCGCTTAACGACAGGGATGCCTTCTGAGACATGCGTCATTGTGTGAACCTCATAGAATGTACTTACATAAACCTAGATGGTACAGCCTACTACACACCTAGGCTCTATGGTACTAATCTTATGGGACCGCTGTCATATACGCAGTCCATCGTTGACCGAAACCTCGTTATGCGGCACGTGACTGTAAATTACAGGAACAGGCAATTCACAGAAAGGGGAAACCAAAAAAGCTAACAAGCATATGAAGAGATGCTCAACTTCAACAATTATGAGAAAAATACAATTTAAGAACATCTTGCACCCACCAGAGTTCTAAAAACAGAAAGTTGTGGGCCGGCCTGGTGGCTTAGCGGTTAAGTGCGCGCGCTCCGCTACTGGCGGCCCGGTTCGGATTCCGGGCGCACACCGACGCACCGCTTCTCCGGCCATGCTGAGGCCACGACCCACATACAGCAACTAGAAGGATGTGCAACTATGACATACAGTTATCTACTGGGACTTTGGGGAAAAAAAGGAGGAGGATTGGCAATAGATGTTAGCTCAGAGCCAGTCTTCCTCAGCAAAAAGAGGAGGGTTAGCACGGATGTTAGCTCAGGGCTGATCTTCCTCACCAAAAAAAAAAAAAAAAAAAAAAAAAAAAGAAAGTTGAATAACCATGAAGATACGGGGAAATAGGAGCTTTCCTAAATTGCTAGTGGAAGGGTAAACGGCTGCGTCTTTCCAGAGAGTACTACGGAATTATTTTGGGATATCCAGGATGCAAATTCAGTCTGATCCTGAAATTCTACCCTGGGGGGATCTTAAAAGGGTTCAGAAAGAGATGTGTTCAAGAATATACATCACAACACTGTACATGACAGCAAAGAGTGGGGAACAACCCAATATCTGAACAGGGAGATGGATCAATAACATTTGGTACATGCAGATGATGGAATGTAGGTCAGCTTAAAGGAATGAATTAGATTTGTTTATTCCAACATGAACAGATTTTGAATGTATAAAGGTAAATGAAAAAAAAAGAGAGAGGTTTATGAGATGTATCATTTATGTAAAATAAAGACACAAGTGCCTACAGATGAGATCTGGGGAGGGCAATGGAGGAGACAAAAATGAAACAGGCATGTGTGGGTCCATAGTGACATTGTGGTACCAGCTGAAGATTAGGAATGTTCTAGTTATGTGAATCTACAGTCCCAAAAGAAAACATTTAAAGGGTGCAGTGGGGAGAAGATGTGAAGAAATGGGACACAGATTTATCTTAATTTTCTAAAGATAAAAAAAGCAGTAGAAGCCACACTATGGCTCATCATCTCAAAAGAAAAAAAAATATTCCAGAGTGAATGACATCAGATCATTGATGGTGTTCCTGTAAAAAAAAAAATAGAGTCTTCTTTGGGACTACAAGGAAAAAGAATCTTCTGAAAATTGATAGCCTTGCTGCATTTTTCTTTTGGTTCATTTGCTTATTTGTCTGCTTACTCATTTAAAAGTACATGTACTTCTAAGCACCTCTGAACCAAGTAGATCTTCTACTCACCACTGGAATATACCGTTGACACAGCTCCTGCACTTTTGAAACGCCACACACATACACACAAATTACAAATTTTGATAAGTGACGCTGAGGAGAAGTACAAGGTCAAATAAGATCCTAAAACTAGGAGCCTAGACCTTCTCTAGGGGTTAGGAAAGGCATCCATGGGGAAGAAACATTTGTTCTGAGTCCTAACAGATCCTAATGGTCCTAACAGATAAAACAGATGCTATTACGGTAAAAAAAAAAAAAGGGACAGCAGAGAAGAAGAGCATTCCAGGAAGAACAAACTGCTTGTGCAAAGGCCCTGGGGTGGAAAAATCTTTGAAAGGACGTTGACATAGTTAGAGTTTAGGAGAAGAGGGGAGGGAGCACGGCCGCAGTGAGCCCAGACAGGATGGCAAGGATTGTGAATTTGGATTCTTATGACGGTGAGCAGAGTGGGACTTACCGGAGGGTCTGAAGTTTGCACTGGGGATGCTTGAGGCCCTCACACAGCAGTAGCACCCCAGGGTCCCCCAGGTCATTCAGGCTGAGGTCCAGCTCCATCAGGCTCTGGTTCACACTGAGGGTGGAGGCCAGGTCTTCACAAGCAGCAGCAGTGAGGCGGCAAATCTTCAACCTGCAGGAAATCCAATTCAACACGTATTATGGAGTGTTTTCCATACAATGCTAATTTCATCCTCCCTCCAATCTTGAAAGTAATGTATTTTCAAATGAACAACTCATTGAAAAAAAATGGTCAAAGGCTGGAGCAGACATTTCTCCAAAAAAGATACACAATGGGCACAAATCACAAGAAAAGATGCTCAACATCACTAATTACTAGGGAAATGAAAATAAAAACCACCATGAAATACAATCTTACACATATTAGGATGGCTATGGTAAAACAAAACAAAACCAAAAAAACAGAAAATACCAAGTGTGGGTGAGGATGTGGAGACAATGGAAACTTTATGCACTGTTGGTGGAAATGTAAAATGGTGCGGCCGCCGTGGAAAACAATGTGGCGGTTCAGCAAAAAATTAAAAATAACCATATGATCCATCCATTCTATTTCTGCTTATATACCTAAAAGCATTGAAAGTAGGCGCTCAAAGAAATATTTGTACACCAATGTTCATAGCATTATTCAAAGTAGCCAAAAGGTGGAAGCAAGCCAAGTGTCAATGAATGGACAAAGGAATGGATAAACAAAATGTAATATATTCATGCAGTAGAACATTATTCAGCCTTAACAAGGAAGGAAATTCTAACACATGCTACAACATGGATGACCCTTGAAAACATCAAACTACGTGAAATGAGCCAGTCTCAAAAAGACAAATACTTTGTGATTCCACTTGTATGAGGTATGCAGGGTAGTCATATTCACAAAGACAGAAAGTAGAACTCACCACAAGATCCGCAGCCTACAGACTGGGTGCCTCAAGCCTTGACACAACAGCCTCACACCCAAGTCCTCCAGCGCATTTCCCGTCAGGTCCAACTCCACCAGATGTCGATTGGTGCTGAGCACGGAGGTGATCTCCTGGCAGGCCCCAGCCTCCAGCTGACACTTCCTCAACCTCGGGAGGGAAGAGACGCTGAAGAGGGCGCCACCTTGTTTTTCTGAATCCTGATGGCTCATCCCCTGGCCCATTTATCACCCAGCACGAACCTACACGTGTCACTAAAGCTACAGAGATGAACAAGACTTCGACATTTCCAGCAAACAGCATCCTGTCTAATAAGACAAATGGGTAAGCAATTCCTCTCCAATGTAGGTTGGTGCCTTCGAGGTAGTAAAGCACACTAGTTCAGAGTCAGGTCTCTAGAACTCAGCAAGCTGTGTTTGCATCCATCTCCGCTAACCCTGTGACCTCGAGCAAGTTTTCATCAGGTCTCAGTTTTAGGTTTCATGAGCCACCGTGTCTCAGGTTCATTGACTCTAAAATAATGATAATAATAGTGCCTACCTCATAGGGTTGTTGTGAGGATTACAAAATCTACTAAAGGGAGAGGGCATAGAACCTGGCTTGGCACATAGTGAGTGCTCAATCAACACGAGCTACTGTTTATTAAAACCATCATGGTGGAGGGGCCACCTTACTTAGCTTTGGCAAATGGTGTAGAGTTAGGGAAGGCTCTCTGGGAGAATTTGAGCTGGTTCTCAAAGGTTATGTAGGAGCTCACTCTGAGGAATAGGATGAGACGTGGTGTGAGATAATAGAAGATATATGTATTGGTCTCTGCCCCTGGTTCCTGACACAGAGCTCCTAAAGCTCTTGTAATTTCCTAAGCGATAAGAACATTAGGAGCATCTTTTCTTTTATTGAGGTGACTCTGGGTGGGCTCCTGGATGGGGGCTGGTCGCCAGAAAGACTAAGACATGATTAGAAGTTTGGAATTTTTAGCCCCATCCCCCATTCTCCAGAGAGGGGAGACAGGCTGGAAATGAAGTTAATAATTGATCATGCCTACATGAGGAAGCCTCCACAAAATCCCAATAGTAGGGAGTTCAGAGAGCTTCTGGGTTGGCAAACATATCCACACCAGGAGGGTGATGTACCCCAACTCCACAGGGACAGAAGTTCCTGTGCTCGGGACCCTCCCAGACCTCAACCTATGCATCTCTTCATCTAGCTGTTTATCTGTACCGTTTATCATAACCTTTAATAAACTGGTAAACATAAGTAAGTGTTTCTCTGAGTTCTGTGAGCTGATCTAGCAAATTAATCGTATCCGAGGTGGGGGTCATTGTCGTTCAGAAGCACAGGTGACAACGAAGACTTGTGACTAGCATCTGAAGCGGGCAGGGAGCAGTCTTCTGGGATCCCTCAACCTGTGGGATCTGATACTATCTCTAGGGTAGATAGTGGCAAAATTGAGGTAAATTGCAGGATACCCAGCTGGTGTCACAGAATTGCTTGGTGTGGGGAACCTCCCCCAACATTTGGTGACCAAAAGTGTCAGAAGTGAAGGGTTCTGTGTGAGTAGTCAAGGAGACACACAGGTGGGAAACTGGGTGATTTTCCTAAAAACAGTGGCATTGCAGGAAAAGGGTGCTGCAGAATGGAAGGATCTTTGCGCGGGGAGCACTGGGGTGCTCCCCATTGACCAGGATGTGGTCAATGAGTGGGGTGTAGGTTCTGGGTGGGCAGGTGGCCCCAGGGACTCCTCACCATATGGAAATGGATGGGGACATAGGAGGCAGAAAGAGGCTCTCTAAAGTGCGAAGAGTCCAGGGCAGGTATCTAAGGTCATGGGTCTAAGGGCAGCCTTCTCTGTCTCGAGCCCTTGGAGACAAGGAGCTTGCCCTGGGGAGATCACGCAGATTAAGAACTTGTTGTGGAGGACAGAGACTCACTGAATCATCTGCAGCCTGCATCTGGGATACCGGAGCCCCTCACAAAGCAGTTTGACGCCTGGCAGCCCCAGGCCATTGCCGCTCAGGTCCATCCTTATTAAATTCTTATTGGCTATCAGAGCTGCTCTGAGGTCCTGGCAGGCAGAGCTGGAAACTCGGCACCTCTTCAGCCTGGGATGGAAAGAAGGAGAAAGCCAGGTCATTTCCCTTATCCTTTCCCTCCCTCTCTCTTTTCCTTATACCTATTTTTCCCTTTTTTTAAAATAAAAGAAAGGAGGTTAGTGGTTGCCAGGGGCTGGGAGGAGAAGGATCGGAGGAATGACTGCTGTCCAGTATAGTGTTCCTGTTTGGTGTGATGAAAATGTTCTGGAATTAGATACTGGTGATGTTTGCACAATCTTGTGAATATACTAAAAAGAAACATCATTGAGTTTTCTGGTATGTGAATTACATCTCAATAATAAAAATAATAAAAGCAACAAGAATAATATAAAACGTTTTGGTGCGTTTGCAATCAAGGAAATGCCTTCACAGAGGTTGCCTTTGTTTTTCTGTTTTGTTTTTTTTTTAATAATTTTATTTATTTATTTATTTTCCCCCCAAAGCCGCAGTAGATAGTTGTATGTCATAGCTTCACGTCCTTCTAGTTGCTGTATGTGGGACGCGGCCTCAGTACGGCCGGAGAAGCGGTGCGTAGGTGCGCGCCCAGGATCCGAACCTGGGCCGCCAGCAGCAGAGCGCGCACACTTAACCGCTAAGCCACTGGGCCGGCCCACAGAGGTTGCCTTTGAGAGAGGAATTCAAGACCCTCACATTCATTCTGTCTCCATCACTACGAGAAGAAGAAGGTACCACGTCCTGAGCAGGTCTCAAGGTGGTCACTGGGTCACATTTGCTGGTTGGCAGGGCCACCGCGGCTTAAAAGCTCACCACCAAGATGTGGAAGTTCTTTATTCCTCTTCTTCCCTCCAGGCACCTGGAGTGGAAAGGTACTTTTCTTTTCTTTTCTGTGACTTCCTTCCATAGCACCAGATGGATGGGGCAGAATGTGAGGTTTGGGGATTGCTGAGGAAAGAAGGCCCATGGGTCTCTAGTCTTGGCCAGTTACTCTGACCTGCCTTGCTGAAGTAACTTTTTTTTTTTCCCCCCTTTTTCTCCCCGAAGCCCCAGTAGATAGTTGTATGTCATAGTTGCACATCCTTCTACTTGCTGTATGTGGGACGCAGCCTCAGCATGGCCAGACAAGAGGTGAGTTGGTGCGTGCCCGGGATCCGAACCTGGGCCGCCAGTAGCAGAGCGCGCACTTAACTCCTAAGCCACTGGGCCGGCCCCTGAAGTAACTTTTGATGGTATCATTTCCAGCAGAAAATGATACACATGTGGGCTTTAGACTCAAAGAAATCTGTAATCGAAACTCGACTATGCCATGGAGTAGTAGTTACAGAACCTTGTCCAAGTCACTTCCCCTCTCTCTAAGCTCATGAAGATGGGGCTGATGGTGCTGACTCTAGTGAGTAGGTAAAAGAGTTTGATGACATGCTTAACCTCAGTACTGAGCATGGTTCCTTGAACATAGCAAGTGCTCAGCAAATTATGGTATTATTATTATTTTATTTTATTTTTCCTGAGGAAGATTGGCCCCGAGATAACACCTGTGCCCATCTTCCTCTATTCTGTACATGGAACGCCACTACAGCATGGCTTGATGAGTGGTGCGTAGACCCATGCCCGGGACCCAAACCTGCGAACCCTGGGCCACCAAAGCAGAGTGTGCAAACTTAACCACTGCGCCACCAGGCCGGCCCCAATAGTAGTAGTATTATTTATTTATTTTTAGTTACATTTTTTTTTAAATTGTGGTAACAGTGATTTATAACATTATATAAATTTCTGGTGTACATCATCATATTTTGATTTCTGTGTAGATTACATCATGTTCACCACCCAAAGACTAATTACAAGCCATCACCACACACATGCGCCTAATCACCCCTTTAGCCCTCCTCTCTCCCCACTTCCCCTCTGGTAGCCACCAATCCAATCTCTGTCTCTGTGTGATTGTTTGCTGTTGTTTTTATCTTCTATTTATAAGTGAGATCATACGGTATTTGACTGTCCCTCTTACTTATTTTGCTTAGCATAATACCCTCAAGGTCCATCCACCTTGTCACAAATGGCTAGATTTCATCCTTTTTTATGGCTGAGTAGTATGGTGTTATTATTATTATTATTGTTATTATTATTATTATTATTATGCTTTCCTTGGGATTGGGCCCACGTCCCGCTCACAAAATGGTACTTGGCTTTCCCATACCTTGATCCCTGTGTGTGTCTTTCTTTCATGACACTTTGAAGGAGCAGAGCTATGTTGTGCATCAGGACTCAGACATGCTTGGTTTTCTTAGTCAAGTGTCACTCCAGTTCCTCTAAGCTATGCCTTAATATTATCATGATCAATAATGACACGCATTGTTTTTTTTGTGTGTGAGGAAGATCAGCCCTGAGCTAACATCCATGTCAATCCTCCTCTTTTTGCTGAGGAAGACTGGCCCTGGGCTAACATCTGTGCCCATCTTCCTCTACTTTATATGGGACACCACCACAGCATGGCCTGACAAGTGGTGCATTGGTGCGCACTGGGATCCGAACCAGGGCCACCAGCAGCGGAGTGCACACACTAACCACTACGCCACAGGGCCAGCCCCATAACATGCACTTTTGATAGATGATGATAGATAGATATAGATATAGATAGATAGATAGATAGATAGATAGATAGATAGATGGATAGATGATAGATAGATTTAATTTTTAATTTAAATTGTGGTAAAATACACATAACATAAAATTTACCAACTACTTTTAAGTGTACAGTTCAACAGTGGTAAGCAGATATTTCACATTGTTGTACAATCAATCTCCAGAATGTTTTCATCTTGTAAAACTGAAACTCTGTCCCCATTAAAGAAAACTCCACATTCCCCCTTCCTCCCAGCCTCTAGCATCCAATAATCTTTCTTGAATCCTTCTTTATGTCTTATTTCCAATTGTGTGAGCCCGTAAAATGACTTACTGTTTTAGCCCCTTTAGAGTTCGGTCTCTATTACAAGCAGTTAGAAGCATATTAACTGATAAAAGCATAAAGCAGAAAAAACTATCTCCCATAATCTTACTCTAACATAAAGTTTATCATCTTAACCATTTTTAAGTGTACAGTTCAGTGGTATTAAATATATTCACATTGTTGTGCAACCATCACCACCATTCATCTCCAGAACATTCTCATCTTCCCAAACTGAAACTCTATACCTGTTAAATGATAACTCCCCATCTCCCCCTTCCTCCTGGCCCCTGGCAACCATCATCCTGCTGGCTGTCCCTATCGATCTGTCTCTTCTGGACACCTCCATTGTGTATTCTTGGCACCCCTTGTTGAGGATCAGTTGGCCGTAAACGTGTGGGTTTATTTCTGGGCTCTCTATTCTGTTCCATTGGTCTTTGTGTCTGTTTTTATGCCAGTACCATGCTGTTTTAATTACTGTAGCTTTGTAATATAGTTTGAAATCAAGAAGTGTGATTGGAGCTAGGAAGCCTGGAAAGGGGAAGACAAAAATAAGAAAAGTAAGAGATAATGATGCCTGAACTATTGATCCCCATCTGTTGTGGGCTGAATCATGTCCCCTACAAAATTCATGCATTGAAGTCCTAATCTCCCTGAACCCCAGGGTGCGACTGCATTTGGAGATAGGGTTTTTAAAGAAGTGATTAAATTAAAATGAGGTCACTAGAGTGGGCCCTAGTCTGATACGACTGGTGTCCTTATGAGAAGAGATTAGGACACCGACATGCAGAGTAACGGCGATGTGAGGACACAGGGAGAAGACGGCCGTCTACAAGCCTCAGAAGAAACCAACCCTGCTGACTCCTTGATCTTGGACTTCCAGCCTCCACAACCGAGAGAAAACAAATGTCTGTCATTTAAGTCACCCAATCTGTGGTAATTTGTCACAGCAGCCCTTAGCAGATGAACACACCATCCTTTTTTTTTTTATTTGTTGAGGAAGATCGGCCCTGAGCTAACATCCGTGCCCATCTTCCTCTACTTTATATGGGACGCTGCCACAGCATGGCTTGACAAGCGATGACTCGGTGCGCACCTGGGATCCGAACCCATGAACCCCGGGCCGCCAAAGTGGAGCGCGCGCACTTAACGGCTGTGCCACTGGGCCAGCCCGCGAACACACTGTCCTAATGTCCTTTCCAACTGAGCCCCATGAGAGGCTCAGTGGCAGGACCCTCAGGAGCCCACCTTGACTCACCTCAGGTTCTGAAGTTTGCAGTTGGGGTGTCTGAGCCCCTGACACAGCAGCTTCACCCCCCGGCTTCCGAGGGCATTGCGGTACAAAACCAGCTCTATCAGATTCGGATTGGTGCTCAGAGTAGCAGCAAGCTGTTCACTGTAGGCATCTGGAAGAACGTTCCTCTCGGATCTGCATGAAGGGAAGACGAGCCAACGTCTAGTTCTACTGGCCACTTTACAATGATTATGTTTGACAGTTCATCATTTATGAAGCATTTTGTCATCTTTTTGTTTTCTTTTGAAAACAAGATTTTCTTTTTTCTCCCCAAAGCCCCAGTACATAGTTGTGTACCCTAGTTGTAGGTCCTTCTAGTTCTTCTATGTGAGACACCACCTCAGCATGGCTTGATGAGGGGTGAGTAGGTCTGCGCCCAGGATCTGAACCAGCGAATCCCAGGCCACCGAAGCAGAACACGCAAACTTAACCGCTACGCCGCTATGCTGACGGTCGGCCCCATTTTGTCATCTTTATCTTCTTTTGGGGGGCAGAGGGAAGATTGGCCCTGAGCTAACATCTGTTGCCAATCCTCCTCCTTTTCTTTTTTTTTTTTCTCCCCAAAGCCCCAGTACATAATTGTGCATCATAGTTGCCGAGTTGTAGCTCCTTTGTGTGGGACACCACCCCAGCATTGGCTGACAAGCGGTGAGCAGATCCGTGCCCAGGATCTGAACCGGCGAAACCCCGGGCCACCGAAGTGGAAGGCGTGAACTTAACCACTGCACCACCAGGCTGGCCCCATTTTGTCATCTCTATCTTAATTTATCTTCTGAATGACCCTGTGTTACTTGCCCAAGCTCACATAGCTACTAAGTAGTAGAGAACAGACTTAAACCCTTGGACTAGGGGTGGAAAATGAATTTCATCTCACAGACGCACTCTGAGTGATTGGGAGAAGCCCTTGAAAGCTGAATGCTCAGAGGTAGCCTTTCACCCACACCCATGGTTCTCAGAGTGTGGTCCCGAGCCCAGCAGCATCAGCATCACCTGGGAACTTGCTAGAAATAAAAGTCCTCAGTCTCCAATGCAGCCCTACTTGATCAGAAACCTGTGTTTTAAACAGCTTTCCAGGGCCGGCCCGGTGGCGCAGGCAGTTAAGTGCGTGTGCTCCACTGCAGTGGCCCCGGGGTTCGCCAGTTCAGATCCTGGACACGCACCAATGCGCTGTTTGTCAAGCCATGCTGTGGCGGCATCCCATATAAAGTGGAGGAAGATGGGCATGGATGTTAGCCCAGGGCCAGTCTTCCTCAGCACAAAAAAAGAAAAAAAATAAAAATAAACAGCTTTCCAGGTGATTCTGCTCATATGTGAGAACCACGGATGCACCCAATGATTTTCTTCACTCCCTTTCTTCACAGCTAATGAAAGTAGAATATCTCTACTGAAGAACAAGAGCCGGAAGTTACAAATTTGTGGCCTGGGAGCTGACTTCCTCCGATGAGCATCAAATAATTTACAAATCAGATTTCACATGAAAATATAGATTCCTAGAATTTCTTCAACAGCCATTTCGGGCTACACAGGCACCTCATGAGCACAAGGCAACAGCTGGCCACCATAAGTGGGTATGTGACACCGTTTTCAGCGTGACCTGCAGGCTCCTGGTCACCAGTCCACCTGGCCTGCCTCCCTCATTTTCATGACTAGTCTGGCTGTATTGGTTCCGTATGGCTGTTTTAACAAATTACTGCAAAGACAGCAGCTTAAAACAACACGAGTTGATTATCTTACAGTTTTGGAGGTCAGAGGTCTGAAAGGAGTCTGGCTGGGTTAAAATGAAGATGTCACCTGGATCACGTTCCCTCAGGAGGCTCCAGGAGAGGATCCACTCCCGTGCCTTTTCCAGCTTCTAGAGGCCACCTGCATCCCTTGGCTCATGGTCCACTTTCACGAATCTCATCCATCTGACCTCGCCACATAATATCATATCTTCTCCTGCCTCCCTCCATCCCTTATGATTACTTTGGGCTCAGTAATCCAAGATCATCTCCCGATCTCAAGATCCTTACCTTAATCACGTCTGCAGAGTCCCTTTTGCCATGTAAGGTCACATACTCACAGATTCCAGCATTAGGACATGGGCATCTTTGCAGGGGAGCCATTATTATGCCCATTTCACTGGCCTTGGCAAGCATTTGAATTTATAATTCCTACTCGTGAGATAATAGAAAATATATATATTGGTCTCTGCCCCTGGTTCCTGGCACAGGGCTCCTGAGACCGTTGTAATTTCCTGGGTGATAGGAGTGTCCCTTGTTCTAAGGAGGTGGCTCTGGGTGGGCTCCTGGATCGGGGCTGGTCACCAGAAGACCAAGCCATGATCAGAAGCTTGACGCTTTCAGCCCCACTCCCCATCCTCCAGGGGGGCTGGAAATTGAGTTAATGATCGATCAATCATGCCTATGTGATGAAGCCTCCATAAAAATCCCCAAAGTATGGGGTTCAGAGAAATTCTGGGTTTCTGAACACGTGGAGGTGCTGGGAGCATGGTGTACCCACAGAGGGCATGGAAGCTCTGAGCCCCTTCCCACATACCTAGCCCTATGCACCTCTTCCCTCTGGATGTTCCTTTATCCTGTATCCTTTATCATATCCTTTTATAATAAACTGGTAAACAGTAAGTAAACTGTTTTCCTGCATTCTGAGCCATTCCAGCAAGTAATCAAATCCAAGGGGGAAGAAGCCATGGGAACCTCCGATTTGCAGCCAACCTAGACAGAAGTTGTGAGTAACCTGGGGACCTATTACTTGTGATTGGCATCTGACATGAGTGAGAACAATCTCGTGGGACTGAGCCCTTAACCTGAATTATGTAGGACACCCAGTTGGTGTTGCAGAGAATTGCGTGGCATGGGGAAACCTCCCCCACATCTGGTGTCAGAAGTGTTATGAGTATGGCAGAGGTGTGAGAGCAAAAGAGAGAAACACAGGAGAAGTGAGTTCTTCCTACACACCACTCCAGACCTCAGAGCCAGTCACTCCACCTCTGTAAACAAGGCTATGACGGAGAGGTGAAGGATGCCTGCTTTCTCTGCCTGGATATACAATCTGACGTTTCGATTTTTGAGGTTTGGCACGGGGCGCCAAGATGCGTGGTCCAGACCTACGGGGATATCAATAAGACAAGATGTGCTCTCACAGGTCAAAGGGCAAAGAGTAGGGCATTTCCTGCCTGGATGTGGAAGGGGCGGTGGATTTGGTACAAGAGGACTTTCAGAAGATATTGTAATTTTGGACCTTCTAAAATCTTTATGACAATCCCTCTCTCTGAATCAGGCTGGGATTAAGAATTGGCCTGATTCACATAGCATAGGGTACAATATGCAGCCAATAAAATCTCTTAATTTACTTCTAGTTGTATAGTCTGTCTTATAAGTTATATTTATTATATATAATTTTATATATAATTTATGTATATATGTTTTTATACATAAATGTGTTACACATACGTATACAAGTGTATATATACATATATACGTGTATGTGTGTGTATATATATATATATATATGTATGTATATATGTAGACCCTAGAGACCTTAACCACAATGGAGCCATATGTTCTGGTGGGTTTAACAAAATCATGTACTCAGAGTGTCTACGTTGTCACCTATGGTGGTGATGATGAAAAGAGTGACTTCCAAATTTTGTTGAGTTCTGACCCTGTACGTAACCCAGTGTGAAGCCTTTACAACCAGGCTTAAAAGGTAGGAATTGGGGGCCGGACTAGTGGCATAGTGGTTAAATTCGCACGCTCTGCTTCGGTGGCCCGGGGTTCGCAGGTTCAGATCCCGGGCAAGGACATACACACCGCTTATTAAGCCATGCTGTGGTGGTGACCCATATAAAGTAGAGGAAGATGGGCATGGATGTTAGCCCAGGGCCAATCTGCCTCAGCAAAAAAGAGGAGGATCGGCAACAGATGTTAGCTCAGGGCTAATCTTGCTCAAAAAAAAAAAAAAAAAAAAAAGGTAGGAATTAAAATTCCCATTTTCCACGGAGAAAAACAGACTCGGGGCCGGCCTGGTGGCGCAAGTGGTTAAGTGAGCGCGCTCCGCTGCGGTGGCCTGGGGTTCGCCAGTTCGGATCCCGGGCATGCACCGACGCATCGCTTGGCAAGCCATGCTGTGGTGGTGTCCCATATAAAGTGGAGGAAGATGGGCACGGATGTTAGCCCAGGGCCAGTCTTCCTCAGCAAAAAAAAAAAGAGGAGGATTGGCAGATGTTAGCACAGGGCTGATCTTCCTCACAAAAAAAAAAAAAAAAAAGAAAAACAGACTCAACAAGGAGAAAGGTCACACAGCTAGTGAGGGGTAGAGTTGGGATTCCAATCCATGTGTGTTGGATTCCAAATCCTGGGCTATTTATTAACCACCACCACTTCTTGTATCCTACAGTACAATACTTTAAAGTCTTGGGCACATGGCCCTACATAAGCACACTTAGTACACATTAATGACCTCTAGATCAGTGAGGAACCTGGTGACCAGAATTATGATTCCAGCGAGAAGAAGAGTCGTGAAGAGCCAGGCAGAGTCTGATAACTGGAAATAAGCCCCAACCAGAGTGAGATGTTGACACATTAAACTTTTTACGTGTATCGCCAGGGTGTTTGCACTTGCTTTCCCCTCTCCCTAGGACGCCTCTCCTTCCTAAATTTTCACAGGGCTGGCTCCATCTCATCACTGAGGTCAGTAGCAGTTGTTTACCGAGCTGATGGGGAGGCCCTGAGAATCAGGACCCCACCCTCAGCAGTATTCAATGAGTCCTGCGGAATTAGTGCAACAAGACCCCAGCTCCCTGCCCCTGAGCAGCGGTGGGGACACTTCTGAGAAGTGGGAGGTGACATTGGCCTCCAGGCGCCCATTAGTGACTGGCTTAATGGTGTTCCCTTTGTTGGCTTCCTTTCCTTGTCCTCTCTGCTTTCTGGGACCATCTCCCAAAGAAACTGCTACCGGGGACCAGAATACACCACCCCAGAATACGCCGCTTTGGCATAAGGATTATTTTAAGCTGAAGGCAAATGAGATGCAGACAGAAGGCCCAGAGCTGCCCTTACCTGACCAAGAGCAGAAACTTCTGAAAAATGAGGACTGCCATTAATCCCCTCTCCTGGGGAAGTTTTATGGCGGTGAAGAAGATAGAAAGTTGATGCGGAGGGCTCAAGACATGCTACCCTAAGATATGGTGCCTTGGCATACTGAATATCTTGAGCCAAAAGAGTTTGAGAAAGCAGCAGAGACAGAAAGGTCACTCCGACACCTCCCCCACACTTCATCCCTAAAAGTAGGAGATAAATTTCTCATGTGTACCCAGGAGGGAGGGAGACATCCTTATTACCAGAGACAGAGATTTAGGGCCGAGGAGCCTGTATAAACAAACCTTGTTACTTTTTCACCATTTACTACCTCAAGCCCAAACCCCTCTGTCTCATCAATTCTTCACAAATTCGTTGTTTCTTTGTCTAAAAGGTATAAAAGCTTTCTGCTCTGGTCATTTCTTTGGGTCTTCATTCTCTTATGAAGACTCCCAAGTACACGTAAAAATTCAATAAAATTTATATGCTTCTCTCTTGTTAATCTGTCTTATGTCAGTTTAATTCTTAGGTACAACCAGAGACCCAGAGAGGGTAGAGGAGAGTTTTTCCTCCCCTACAGTTCCGTGACGGATTTGCACACTCAAACCTCACCCTATGAGTTTCCTCCATATATTTTCCATCCCACAATTTGCCACCCAAGAAACCCAAAGTTCTTTTCTTTTGTTCTTGTCACTTCTCTAAAAATATATTGTTCTTTTGTTAAGATAACATATAAGCCCAAGTTCTAACCATCCCTTCGAGCTACAGCTTCCTCAGAGCTTCCTTCTTTGACCATCCCCTTTCATGTTGCCCACCCTCATCCAAGTCACTGTCTAGTACATTACCCTGCTTTATTTTCCTCATAATAGTTGTCTCCATCTGAAACTATCTTAATCATCAATTTTCTTTGTTTGCTTGTTTGCCTATTTATTTATTTACTTATTCTTTATCTATCTCCCTTCTCATTAGGATATTTGCTCTGGCAGGGGCATTGGCTGGCTTATTCACAGTGTCCAGTCTACAGAAAAGTGCCCTTGATGATATTTGTTGATTGAATACATTCTCCTTGACATGGACCCCAATTTAGTCCTAAAGAGTATTGTTTAAGAGCAGGACACTAACTTGTACACTGTTGACACTTGGGGGCCAGATCATTCTTTTTTTTTTTAATTTTATTTATTTTATTTTTTTCCCCCAAAGCCCCAGTAGATAGTTGTATGTCATAGCTGCACATCCTTCTGGTTGCTGTATGTGGGACGCGGCCTCAGCACGGCCAGACAAGCGGTGCATTGGTGCGCGCCCGGGATCTGAACCCTGGGCCGCCAGCAGCGGAGCGCGTTCACTTAACCGCTAAGCCAGGGGCCGGCTCATGGGGCCAGATCATTCTTTGTTGAGGGGTGCTGTCCTGTGCATTGTAGGATGTTTTTGCAGCATCCCTAGCCTCTACCCACTGTATGCCAGTAGCACCCCTCCTGTCTCCCCTAGTTGTGACAACCAAATATTTCCAAGTATCTCCTGGAGTGGGGGCAAAACCACCCCCAGTTGAGAACATGAACTTGGCTAAGAGCATGAACTTGGAGAGGGAGCCCAGCGACTACTTACGACTGTGCCAGTGGCGTCTGGGGCCCTGAAGTCCACCTCACCCCATCGTCTTCGTCAGCGCTGTAGGAAGCCCCATACAAGTGCAGCACCAGGGCATTTCTGCAGTTCTTCACACAAAAGGAGGAGACCATGTGCTCCATCTTGGTGGCAATGTTACTGACCACGACCACTTGGAAGTGGCTCAGGGCCTGTTGGATAAATTCCTCCTCCTGGATCTCGTAAAGACAGCTGAAGAGCTCCAAGGAGCCCTGTTGCAGGGTAGAGCCCTCGCTCTGGGCTTTGCTCTGGATCCACTCCAACAGTTCCGCCTTGATGCGAGGCGACACCTTCCAGCGAAGGCTCTTCTCCAGGTAGCATCTCGTCTCCTCATTCAGGAGTCCAAACAGGAAATGGACGGTGAGTGTCAAGAAGCTCCTCTCTGAGAACCTGGACTCAGCCAACAGCCTCATCATGTTGTGTTCTGGGCTGGATCCACGCTCCCCATCATCCAGGATATAGTACATGGCTGCAAAAAATTCTTGGAAACTCGAGTGGATGAAGCTATAGAACTTTTCACAGTTGATGTCCTTCTGGAAGATGTTCATGTTGAGGAAGGAAGACACATCCGTCCCATCGAGGCCGTGCTTCCGGAGGTCTTGTTCCTCAAATAGGATTTTCTGATTCCAGAGCCCATCGGCTGCCAAAGAGCAGAGCCCTCTCTGGTTGGGCGGGGTCTGGAGGGTTGGGGTCCCTGGCTTGGGTTGCATCAGACTCAGGAGGTAGAGCATGTACACTGCTGTCGTGGTCCTGGACGTCTGCCTTAAAAGCCCCCCATCCTCCAACTGCTGCTTGAGGCAGGTGCAAACGACCCAGCACACCAAGGGGACAAAGCACAGAGTGAAGAGGGGCTCGTTGTCCCTCACGAAATTAAAGACTTGGCCGGCCTGCTCCGCGTTGTGGAAATACTTGTAAAAGTACTCCTTCCTTTCTGCCTCAGAGAAGCCCAGGATCTCTACGTGCCTGGGATGCTCCAGCAAGCGGTGGAGCTTCTCCAAAGCCGTGGGCCTGGTGGTGATAAGCAAAGACACCTCAGGCAGCAGCTTCTTCCGAATCAGGCTACTCAGGAGAAGCTCCGTGGGCCGCTTCTCCTCCCAGCAGAGGCACCAGGGGCCCGGAGGGTCATGGAAAGAGGGCTTGAGCTCATCAAAGCCGTCGATGATAAAAAGGAGGCGCTCGGGAGCTCGGATGAGCTCGTGGAGGGGCGCGCTGGGCTCGGGCCAGCAGCTGGAGATGAGGTCTTGTGCGCTCCGCTGGGGGGCGCTCTGGTTCATCTCCCTGCAGTTGATGTAGAAGAGATAATCAAACCTGTCTTGGAAGAGCCTCCCGTCGGCCCAGTCCAGCATCACCTTGTGGGCCAGCATGGATTTGCCCATTCCTGCTGCCCCCTGCAAGACCACGGTGCGCGGCGGCTCCGGGCGCTCCTCATCTGGCTCGAAGAGTGTCTCTATATGGATGAGGCTGGCCGGGTGTCCTACGGTTCTCGCATGTCCCCGGCCTGTGTCCAAGAGCTTCTGCTGGGCCCACACGGGATTTGCATGTTCTTTCACCAAGAGGAGCCGGGTGTACCGGTGGCTGAGGTTGACGCATTCCCCTAGACGCGCATTGCGGTCTTCCATCAGTCGGAATTTCCGGCGGACATAGTCCCTGTAGGTTTCCTGGGGATCTAATGGAGAGGAATGGAGGATCCGTGGGAGACTCGTCAGCAACGTTTCATGAATTCATGAGTTAAAACAAACCTTGGTCTAGTACCTACTTGTTCTGCAATATCCCTGGAACAGTTTTCTAGATGGAGAACCTTGGTACCTCCCTCTAAAGATCTTGGTTTTCATGGGAAACAGAGGCATTAATGTGAGAACTGTTCTCATGCACAGTGCTCTATCCTCGCTACTCAAACGGTGGTCCGTGTGCCAGCAGCGTCGGCATCACCATTCAGGCTGACCGAAAACCGCAATGCGGCCGAGAGGGACGCACCAACCTCAGCCTCAGCACTCTCGGCCTCTCCTGGTGAAGGAACACTTAAATCTCATGTGGACCCACCAGGGAGCTGGTTGGAAATGCGAAACCTTGAGCCCCACTCCCCACCTACTGAATCAGAAACTCCATTTCTAACAAGATCGCTGAGTGATTTGCACGCCCGGTGAAACAGGAGACAGCAGCGCTCCCAAGTTTTCTGGGTCCTATTTGAAAAAAAGGTAAACGCGTGTCTGCACCGAAGGAGAACTTATCCGTCCTATAAATCTTTTGCTTCAAGTCTCTTTGGGAAAGCCTGCTTGGTGTAGATGTCTATGAAAATTCTACAATAGTGGCTCTCAACGGGGGATTGAGGCCTCCCTAGGGGACAGTGGGCAAGGTCTGGAGATACTACGGGTTGTCACAACTTGGGGTGCTACTGCCATCTAGTGGGTGGAGGTCATGGTTGCTGCTCAGCATCCTGCAGAGCACACGGGACAGCGCCCACAACAAAGAATTATCCAGCCCTAAAATCGTAGTGGGAAGGTGGAGAAACCCTGATTTAGACAAAAATGTATCCCTTAGTATTTGCATGTCACCAGAGGCCCATAATATCCACCCAAGGGGCGGTAAAAAAGATCTGAATTTGATCCCAGGACTCCCTCAAAAGGAATGCATGTACTCTTTCATTTTTAATTGTGGTAAAATATACATAACATAAAATTTACCATTTTAACCATTTTTAAGTGTACAACTCAGTGGCATTAAGTGCACTCACAATGTTGTGCAACAATCACCACCATCCATTTCCAGAACTTTTTCATCATCCTCAAGAGAAACTCTGTACCCGTTAAGCACTAACTCACCATTTCTCCCCTCCTCCAAGCCCCTGGCAGCCACCATTCTGCTTTATATGTATGTTTGTATATATATACATATATGCAATATATGTATATATTGTATATATTTTTTTATTTCTCTCAGTCACTGAGCTTTTTTGACACCCCCTTATAATTTGCACCCAAAGGAAGTGCCTCACTCACCACCTAACCCTATTGTCCTCCCCACACACACAGCCATCTCCCTGTAACCGATAACCTTGCAGTCTCACAGAGGGAATCCTGGGAGTTTTCTGGCACTCATTTCTCCCCAGCCGTGGGTCTACAAACCTTGTCTTTGTCGCTCCTGAATCTCTCTGTCCCCTCCTTTCCCCTCCCCTCCATCCATATGGCCATCTGCCTTAGCTGTCCCCTCACCTTCTCTCACCTCCTCTAAACTCCCTGTTCCGGCTCCTTCCCCTGAGTCCATCCTCCACACCAACCCCAAAGGAAAACTTTGCAGACCCACATTGGACCCTGTTCCTCTCCTGTTCATAACCCCTTCATGCTCCCATTGCCCTCATGACAAAAATCTAAGCTTTCGTCTAAGGTCTTCAGAGCCTTCATGGCTTCTGCCCACCTTCCTTGACCCACAGGCTGTTGCTCTCCCAGCGCCCTTACACCACGGTCCCAACAAGCCCGAATTCTTCTCAGTCCCTTGCTCCAAGTGTCCCCTGTGACAATGAAAATCCCCCCAATTGAGAACTACTGCTCTAACTATATTAGAGCAAGGACACCTGTGAAGTAGAGGAGAGAGGAAAGAGATGCTTTGCTAACATACAGATGAGAAAACTGAGGCTCCAAAAACAGACTTGACTTCTCCAAGTCTGCCTGGCTAGATGGTAGGTGATAGAAATAAAAACCCAAACTTGGGTGCTCTGGCTACCGAGCTCCTAACTCCAGACTGTTAATCCTGTCAGCTGCACACTTTAGACCTGCACTGGCCAATACAGCAGCCACTAGCCCCGTGTGGCCACTGACTACTTGAAATGTGCCTAATGCCACCAAGGAACTGGATTTAAAATTTTCATTTTCATTCATTTTAATTAATGTGTATCTAAATTTAAAAACCAATACTTGATTCAGTGATTGAAAAACTTGCAAGCATGTTCAGACAATGTATGAGAATCTGCTTTTCAACTGTGATTTTTGTGAAACCTAAATATGGCTCAAGTATTTCCAGTAACGATTTAGAATTTGAAATGAGATGAGCTGGAAGTGTAAGACACAGCGAACTTTGAAGACTCAGTACAAAAAAAAGAATGTAAACTATCTAATTAATAATGTTCCATATGGATCACTTGATGAAATGATAATATTTTGGATATATTGGGTTAAACAAAAAATTTCATTAAAATTAATTTCACTTATTTCTTTTTACTTTTTTTACTAGAATACTTCAAATCATATATGTGGCTCACATCATATTTCTATTGGACAGCACTGCTTTAGAGCTTCTCAAATCATTATTTTGTTTGATGCTTCCAGACTCCTTAGAGAAGGAGGCAGGCAGAGAAGGTACATTTCACAAATGGGGAGACTGAGTCCCAGACCCAAGGGCAATGACTTGTCTAAGAACAGGTGATGAATCTATTGTAAGGCAGTGATGAGGATCCATGGGGGTGGATCCTAGCTCCAATGCGTTGAAGATGCCCTTGAAAGATAATCCAGAATCATTTGTGTCCTTGCCAACAATCCTGATTCTATTCAGGTAGTGTGTGTTGATCCCTTGATTCCAGTAAATGTTGTCCCTTCACTAGCCCCAGGGGATGAATTATGGTTTGGCTGAACCAGTCATGAGTAGTCTCATTCCCCTAGCCAGTGGCTGGTCTGGGAATGGGTATGTGCCCTGGTCCTGACCAATGAGTTACACAGGTATGACCACTCAGGAGGAGCAAGCTTATTGGAAGGATTTTATTCCTGGATAAAAATAACAGTCTCTTGATGAAGAAAGCCTTTTGTTTCCCTTTTTGTCATTGCTTGGAATTCTCTTGTATGAGATGGTTTGGCCGCCATCTTGCAATCACGAGGTGACAAGTCTTAGGACAAACGAAACATAGGAAAAAGTGGGGCTTTGATGATGTCGTTAATCCACTACATGAATTCTGCAACCACCCACGCCAAGACTTCCTGTTATATGCAAACACTAAATAAATGTCCTTTTTCCTTGGTAGTCTGATACATGTAGCCTAATGCATTCTAATGCATACTAATGGTTCATGGCTCACCTTTTCTTGGAGTTCCAGGAAAGACTTCCAGAGAACGTGCCGACTGGCTCCTCAGTGAGGATGCGCCACCAAGTGGAGTATCTGGAAGAGAAATTTTGTGAGATCAGCTAGCACATATCTGGCTAGCACTCAATAATATTAGCTACTATTACATCAAACTGTCTACATGATAACTCCCTGCCCACCCATACCCCAGAATGTTTAGTAGTCACCTCACATGCACTATTGTTGAAAACATTTGTTCTTCATAACCCACTGTCCTTCCTGGGTACCCATCATGGTGATTGACATCTCCATCCATCCAATTAATCCCCTCAGCCAGGAAGTTCTGAGTCAGCTTGGAGTCCTCCCTCCCCTTCAGCCCTCAACCATGTCTCGCCCACCAACCATCCATTAATCCGTCCAACAAATATACATACATTTGGCACCAATGTTATCCAGGCATTTTTCCAGACGTTGGATACATAGCAATAAACAAGACACGAGGTCCCTACTCCATAGATCTTACCTTTTAGTCATGCAGGAAGTTCAGCATAAAAAATAAACACCAAATCTAACTTCAGATTATGATAAAAGTTGTGTCTAAAATTAAACACAGTGATATGACAGAGTGATGAAAGTAACATTTTAGTTTGGGTGGCCAGGAAAGGCTTTCCTGCGGATGTATTGTAAGACCTAAAATTTCAAGTGCTTCCTTGACATCTTTGAGCCTCACAGGACCCCAAAGACCTAAGTGTGAGTCCCTGTGCTCTTGTCAGATGTGCCCCACACCTATTGGGAAAGGCTCCCCACTCAGCTAGTTCTCTGATCAGGATTAGACCAACTGCACCCCACCTGGTCACCCTATCTCTTAGACCACCAGCTGTACCTCACTTGATCCTCAGTCTAACAAGTGTCACCTCCCTGCTGGCCCATGAAATTATTCAAACAAGCCAATCACATCCTCTTGCAGGAACGATAAAGCACCCCACACTCTTGTTACTCCAAAGCCTGCCTTCTACAGCCCCTGTTGGCTCATTGTGCTGCTGAGTGCAACCACTGTGGGACCCTGCATGGTGCACGGGGTCCCCTCCCCTGGGCTGTGACTGTGACTAATAGACTGCTGTCAATCTCATCTGCCCAGTGTTGGGTGTCCTGTGCTCAACCAACTGGTACTACTCAGGGCGGGAGATCCCTCCTTCACCAATGAGATGAATAGGAGGTGACTGGAACAGAGGACAAGACATTTAATCTGAAGTCTGAATGGCAAGGGGCCAGATATGTGAGAAGAGGCATTCAAAGCAGGAAAAAACAGCAAGTGTAAAGGTCCTCAGGAAGAAACAATCTTGACACAACAGAGGAAATGAAGTTGGAGTGGAATGAGCTTCAGGGTAAGTGTTAGGGAGTGAGTTTGGAGAGAGAGACACAGCTAGCACCTGTAGGAGCATGTGAAGGAGTTTGGACTACAATCTATTCCCAACAGGAAGCCAATGGAGGATTTGAAACAGGGGAAGGAGATGATTTAATTATAAAGATTACTCTGATGATGAGTGGACCATACCCCGTAAGGAGCAGTAGTGGAAGCAGGGGGACCATGGCAGAGAAGGTTGCAGTTAGCCATTCTGGGTGACAGCAGTGAGAAGAAATGCATGGGGTTGGGATGTACTGGGATTTGCCAATGGATTGGATGTGTGAGGTTCTGGGAAAGAGGGACTCAGACATGATGCCTGAGTAAAACTTATCAAAAGTGATAAGAATCAGACTTCATGCTCATTAGGATAGCTACTATTAAAAAAAAAAGATAGGGCTGGCCCCGTGGCTTAGTGGTTAAGTGTGTGCACTCCGCTACTGGTGGCCCGAGTTCGGATCCCGGGCACGCACCGAGGCACCGCTTCTCCGGCCATGCTGAGGCCACGTCCCACATACAGCAACTAGAAGGATGTGCATCTATGACGTACAACTATCTACTGGGGCTTTGGGTAAAAAAAAAAAGGAGGAGGATTGGCAATAAATGTTAGCTCAGAGCTGGTCTTCCTCAGCAAAAAAGAGGAGGATTAGCACGGATGTTAGCTCAAGGCTGATCTTCCTCACAAAAAAAAAAGATAAATATTGGCGAGGACGTGGGAAAATTGGAATCTTTGTGCACTGTTGGTGGGGATGTAAAATGGTGCAGCCACTGTGGAAAAGAGTAAGGAGGTTCCCCCAAAAATTAAAAATAGAATTACCATATCATCCAGCAATTCCTCTTCTGGGTATATACTCAAAAGAATTGATAGCAAAGTCTCGAAGAAATATTTGTGCACCCATGTTCATAGCAGCATTATTCACAATAACCAAATGGTGGAAGCAACCCAAGTGTCCATTAATGGATGAATGGATAAACAGAATGTGATAGATACAAAAAATAAAATATTATTCAGCCTAAAAAAGGAAGGAAACTCTGACACGTGCTACAGCATGGATGAACCATGAAAACATTATGCTAAGTAAGCCAGTCACAGAAAGACAAACACTCTGTGATTCCACTTATATGAGGCATCTAGAGTAGTCAAATTCATTTATAACAATTTTATATTGTATGTATTTTACCACAGTTTATTAAAAAAGTAATCATTAAACGTTACAGCTGAAAAAGACCTCAAAGATTTACTACCTTAGTGTTTCCTAAAGCATGCCATGGGCATCACCCACATCGAAATGCAGATTCCTGGTGCCCCAAACCTGCTTAATCAGAATCTCTAGTGCGGGGTCTTGGATTCCACATTCACAACAAGGTGTCCGAAGGATTCTTATGCACACTAACATGTGAGAACCACTGATCTAGTCCAATCCCCCTTGTCTTACTGATGAGGTGACAGAGGCCCAAAGAGGTGCATGATTCTCCAACATCACACAGCTAAAAAAGAGCAAAGCTAGACATCTGATCTCCTTCAGACCACAGGGCTGTCCTCCGATGAATTAATAGGACATAGTCCGTAGAAGGACGCTCGCCAAATAGTTATCAGTTGTTAATGCAGGGAAGAGATTTAGGAATAGGAAGAAGGGAGGGAATTTATACTTGTTTATTATTTTAATTTCTTAAAATTAGTGTGTAAACTTCTATAAGTAAATACTATTATATAAAATCATAAATGAATACATTTATACCTTTTTTTTACTTTTTTGCTGATAGTTCTTTGATTTTCAATGTGCCCCTAAGTAAAGATGTGACTCAATCTCACGTTCCCCAAGTCCAGGGCACCTTCAGTATTCTCCAAGAATGGAGACAAGGAGAGAAGGAATCATGTAAGATCATATCTGAGAAGGCTTAAGAGATTCTTTCTTTCCATTGCACGTTACTGGCCCGAGAGAGCCTGTTGTTAAATTTCTGTGAATTACAAGCCAGTTGACATCACACTGGTAACTTAAAATCAGCCATCCTAAGAGTATTTACACCACGGAAATTAGCAAATGCTACAAACTAGGGCCTTTGTTTTTTCAGAGTTATTAAAGACTTTGTTTTTTCAGAGATGTTAACCATTGACCGGCACACCACTGCCCTCACACCTCCTTAACTTTGAGACACGAAGCCTCACAGAAGGGATGGTATATAGCCAGGTATTGGCAGAACTTAATTATTCATTAAACAAACATTCTCTAAGACTTACTCTGTTCTTGGCCATGGCCAGACACTGGAATCACAGAGAATCATACAGAGGAGTCAAGAGTTACCCTGCTTTTTGGGGGACCCTGTCCCATTAGGGGAGAGAGGTGAGAAATTACATTAAAAACCAGAGCTCAAATGCCATCTCCACCACTTCCAATAATAGCTGGTATTTGCTGAGTTAATGTCTGCTGGATATTGTGGTAAGCACTTGGCATGTATTATCTCATGAACTTTTGCCTGGGGATAAACCATTTTTTTTCAGAGTCTCAGTTTTCTCATCTATATAATAGATATAACAGTAATTATCTATCACACATCATTTTAAACATTGAATGTGTTGACGTATTATTATGCACAATGGATGCCTTTTTATAGGACAGAATCAATCAGTGTTAGCACCATGGTGATTATTTTATAGGACAGAAGATATAATAAAAGAAATCCGGGTACTAATGAAGCACAAAAGTAGAGTTTCGAAGCCACCAGGGTGGTTGAGGGTGAGGGACAAGAGGAGAGAGAAGAGGAGTAAAGAATTCAAAGAAGGTAGTGCCTCCAAGGTTCTGATAGATAAATAAGAATTTTCCAGGCAAAGGAGACAGAGGCAGGATGTTCCAGGAAGAACACAGCACGAACAAAGGCCAAGGGGATAAAAGAGAACCCAGGTCTCATGAGCTCAGCAGTTGTCATGAAGGAGAAGGGAATTGGGTTGCAGCCTTGACCGTCCCATCACTTCCTTACCCTTCACCAGGTCCTCTCTCTGTCCTCTCTCCGACAGGTCCTTCCTGTTGATCCGCTCAAAGACGCTAAGAGCCAGCAGCCAGGCCTCCCCTGTCCCACAATGCGCCACAAGAAGCTGAGCCATTTCCAGAGGACCAGCCTGCTCCATACGCCCCCAGGGGATCTTGGCCTCCCCCGGCTCTGTCGCAGTCCCCAGGTATAACTTGAACTTCTTCAGCTCCACAGCCTCCAGTTCTTCCAAGTAGGCAGAGAGGCGGCAGAGGCCATCCCTGACCAGGATTCGGGGCATGGGGGCGTCGTGAACCCCGAAGGAGAGAAGCTGGAGCCTAGGATGTTTCTACACACAGGACGGGCAATGCCTACATGCCCACCATCTGATCATTCGCAGGCAGAGGCTGTAGGAATGACAGAGAGGCAAGTCCTTCTGTTGAAATAGTACTTCCTTACCCTGCAGCTCCCGCCTGCCCTGCCCCACTCACCAACGGTGTCCACTTTGAAGAAGAGGAAGTTGGGAGCGATTAGGAAATCACAGGAGCCATGCGTCTCATGAGAAAGACTTTCGCTTCTGCTCCCTCTTCCCGGCTCCCTTGACCAATCAGTCACTCTTTCCTCTGTCCTTCCTGCTGTTTTCCTCGCCTCGCTGGTGTCTGTGGTTGATGGGATTATTATCAAAATAGTTACTGCCCCTCCTTGTGGGAGGATTAGGCAACCTTTCCATTGGAATCAGACTTGGACGCACAACTTGTATTGGGTGATGGAATGTGAGCCAACGCTACTGTGAAATGTGAGCAAATGTGAGCAAATTTCTAGGAGGAATGTAAATGGTGCAATCGCTGAGGAAAACAGTTTGAAGGTTCCTCTAAAAGCTAAACATAGAATTACTACATGACCCAGTGTGATGTTGTGATATAATAAAAAAATATACATTTGGTCTTCAACGCCCCCCTCCAAAAAAAAAATGTAAACAAACTTCTCTTCCAGGTAGAAGCATTAAGAACTTTTCATGGGGCTTCTGCTATTTCCTCTTTTCTCTCAGCTACAAGACTGTCATATCCCAGGTAGGGACTCTATGGTAGGCAGCATAATGTTCCCCCAAAGATGTCCATGTCCCAATCCCTAGAACCTGTGATATGTTACCTTACACAGCAAAAGAGACTTTGCAGATGTGATTAAATTTAAGGCCCTTGAGATGGGGAGATTACCCTGGATTATCCAGGTAGGCTCAAGGTAGTCACAAGGATTCTTATAGGAGGGAGACAAGAAGACTAGAGTCAGAGAGGCAATGTGATGATGGAAGCAGAGGTAGGAGTGATGTGATTGCTGGCTGGGGGCTATAATCCAAGGAATGAGGGAAGCTTCTAGAATCTGGAAAAGGTAAGGAAATAGATTCTTGCCTAGGGTCTCCAAAAGGAACAGACTGCTGACACCTTGATTTTAGTCCCATTTTGAACTTCTGACCTCCCACACTGTAAAATAATAAATATGTGGAGTGGTAATTTGTTAGAGCAGCAACAAGAAACTGACACAGGCTCCTTCTTCAGCCTTGGACCAGGAATGAAAAGAACACAGATGAAGCCATAGCCAAGTGGCTCACAACGAACTTGTATGTAAACAATGTTGCTGTTAAGTCACAAAGTTGTAGGGGTCATTTATTACTGCGGCATACCTCAGCCCAAACTGACGGATACAACGATTTAGTGATTTCTGGAAAGCAGTCAAAGCAGCATTGACTCACTTAGGTTGCCTTGGCCTGGAATTAGTAATCTCAATTCCAAAGCCTTCAACGAGAAGGAGAAATAAACTACAACTACAAGAAATAACGTGGATAAATCTCACAAGCGTAATGTTAAGCAAGAGAAGCCAAATATTAAAAAGTGCATTCTGTACAAATATTTATATGATGTTCAAAAACAGGTAAAACTAAAGTGTAGTGTTGGGAGTTAAGAGACTGGTTACTCTTGGGAGGGGGTACAATTCAGCCCATAATAGTTTTGATCACCATTTTCTTCCCAACAACTAGAATAGTGCCTGAAATACAGTAAGTGCCTCATTACCTTTGAGGAGCTATGTAATGAACGAATCACACATACGTGTAATATTTTATGTGACCCAAGATGGAGAACATTTTATTTACCACAAATTATCTAAGGGAGAGCACAGTATTTATTTGGGAAAAACAATATTTTATTAAACTACTTGGAATGGAAAATAAGACCTTAAAGCTGTGTCTAATCTATCAGTGGTGCTGGCTTGATCATTTTGCAGGAGGAAAGAAGCACAGAGAGAAATTGGGAAGAGGAGGGGAAGGGGAATGCGGTGAAGAGACTCTATGATACGATAAGGCCTTTCCTGGATTCGATCTCTCACTTTCATAGGAAAATCATGAAATGCTTAATGTAGGACGATGTCTCATGGAATGTTGTGAAGGATTTTTTAAGTTATTATTATTGGTCTGGATTGATTAGGGGGATAAGACAGTTGGCATGAAGCAGGAGACAGAGAGAATCATGAACATGTTATTCCACCAGAATTCATAAAAATAGGAGGCTCCCATGGGTAGCAGGGAGTCAATGAATGTTTTTGAGTGCTGTAGCAATGTGAAGAAGGTGTTTTGGGGAGATGATTGAGTTTCTGCTGTCTTTCCAGGGGTAGTGATGCCATGGGGAGATCCTCCAGACTTTACATGTTCCTCTGGTTCCCACTCCATGCCTCACCACTTTGCTAGCTGTGTGACCTGGATAAGTCACCTCCCCTTCACGATAAGCCTCTAAAGTCTTGGCAAAGGAAAGCAGAAATAGAACACAGAGTAAATTCTTACATAAACTGTGTAAAATGGGATTCTAGGGGGGAGGTATTTGGCTCTGACTCTCAGATGTCACATACTTGAATTTCCCTACACTCACTTTCCTCTATTCCTACTGAAAGTCTGCCTATTCAACTGCTATAGCTACTAGGAGCAGGAACAGGACAGACACAGTCATGCATTGCTTAACAATAGGGATACGTTCTGAGAAATGTGTCACTAGGTGATTTCATCGTTATGTGAACGTCACAGAGTGTTAATTACACAAACTTAGATGGTACACCCTACTATGCATCTAGGCTATGTGATACTAATCTTATGGGACCACTGTGGTATACATGGTCCGTCGTTGACTGAAACATCATTATGTGGTGCGTGACTGTACTCTCAAAGGAAAGGGGAGGAATTTGTGAGGGCCAATAATGTTTTCTGGACTCAGAATGTAGCTGGATCCAGAATATACAAAGAATATAGCTCTAGAGGTGATTTAAGGAATAGAATTGGGGTTAGTGACCATTTCCAGGGACAATCTCAACATCATGTCCCTAGTGTTTCTCAAACTTTAATGTGCATATGAATCACCTTTAATATGTGATCTTATTAAAATGAAGATTCTCACTCAGTGGGTCTGAGATTCTGCATTTCCAAAAAGCTCCCAGTTGGTGCTAAAGCTATTGGTTCAAGTTCACATTTGCAGGAAGCCATACTTCTGTAAAGTTCAAACCTCTGTAAGCTGTCTTCAGAAGGTCTTAATACAGAGCAAATTTGAAGAAATAAATAAAAGGCGTTCTTATAAATGAAAACAAAATTTTATGGGATAACTTTGGATTTTCCAAAGCCATGGAGATGAGAGTTGTAGATGCCAAAGATGTCCCAGCTGCTATCTGGGTGACATTCATTTTTTTTTTTTTTGTGAGGAAGATCAGCCCTGAGCTAACATCCATGCTGATCCTCCTCTTTTTGCTGAGGAAGACCAGCTCTGAGCTAACATCTATTGCCAATCCTCCTCCTTTTTTTTTCCCTTTTTCTCCCCAAAGCCCCAGTAGATAGTTGGATGTCATAGTTGCACATCCTTCTAGTTGCTGTATGTGGGACGCGGCCTCAGCATGGCCTGACAAGCAGTGTGTCGGTGCGCGCCCGGGATCCAAACCCGGGCCGCCAGTAGCGGAGCGTGCGTACTTAACCGATAAGCCTCGGGGCCAGCCCTGGGTGACATTCATTAAAAATTATTTATTAAGCACCCACTGTATGCTGCCATGAAAGAGACAAGCCATGAAAGATAAGCAAATTCTCTGCCTTTATGGGACTTAACTATCTAGTGGAGATAACAGACAGACACAAATAAACAAATACATAAGCATTTATGTTTCAGATCATGAAAAATGCTATGCAGGAAAAAATATGGGGTGGAGGGGCTGGCCTGGTGGCATAGTGGTTAAGTTCCTTTGTTTCGCTTCAGTGGCCCAGGGTCTGCAGGTTCGGATCCCGGGCGTGGACTTACGCACCACTTATCAAACTGTGCTGTGGCAGGCCTCCCACATATAAAGTAGAGGAAGATGAGCATGGATGTTAGCCCAGGGCCAATCCTCCTCAGCAAAAAAAAAAAGGGGGGGGGTGGAGAGTTTAGGAAGACTTCCAGAGGACATGATGTGTGAAGTGAGTCTTGAAGGATGAGAGTGTTTCAACAGAAGAGGAGAATCTAGCTTTGCAGGTCAAGGAAATGGATTGACGTGGCAGGGAGGTGAGAAATCGCCAAGTGACTGGATGGGTCTGCAATGTAGCAAGAGATTAGGAAAATATCAGGAGATGAAGTAGGTGAGATAATCAGAAGACAGGTCAGAAACACCTTGAATGATGCTTGGACTTTATCCCGAGGGCAATGGGGAGCCATATAGTGTTTTTTTTTTTAATTAAGGTAAAATACACAGTACATAAAATTTACCATTATAGGGGCCGGCCCCGTGGCGTAGCAGTTAAGTGCTCGTGCTCTGCTGTTGGCGACCCGTGTTCAGATCCCGGGCACGCACCGACACACTGCTTGTCAGGCCATGCTGTGGCGGTGTCCCGTATAAAGTGGATGGAAGATAGGCAGGGATGTTAGCCCAGGGCCAGTCTTCCTCAGCAAAAAGAGGAGGATTGGCATGGATGTTAGCTCAGGGCTGATCTTCCTCACACACACAAAAAAAATTACCGTTATAACTATTTTAAAGCGTACAATTCAGAGGCATTAAACATATTGGCAATGTTGTGCAACCATCACCACCATCCCATTTCTAGAAATTTTCATCACTCCAAAAGGAAACCCTATACCCCTTAAGCAGTCACTTCCCATTTTTCTCTCCCCCTCAGCCTGGCAACCACCAATCTTATTTCTCTCTCTGTGAATTTGTCTCTTCTGCATATTTCATATAAACGGAATCAGATAATACATGAGCTTCTATGTCTGGCTTATTTCACTTAGTATAATGTTTTCAAGGTTCATCCATGTCATAGCATGTATCAATACTTTATTCCTTTTTGTGGCTGAATAATGTTCCATTGTATGACATGGAGTGGTTTTGAGCAGAGAGGGGTGGAGTTAGATCCTTATTAAGGAAAATTCTCAGGTCCCTTGTGCAGGATGAACCAAGAGAGGAAGCGTGGAGTCTGGGAGAACAAGAAAGAGGCTGGGGTCATGGTTCAGGGGCCTGAGTGGGGGCAGCGGATATGTTTGAAGGACATGAGGTAAGCAGTAAAAGTTATGAGGCAGAGGGAAAGGAAGAAGATGCTGCTAACCTGGATTCTTTATGGGTTAGATCTGAGCTTCCCCAAATGACTCATTGTCTGATCTCCTTCCACACTACTCTCACAAGAAGAGAAAGATAAATTTCTAAGAATTCAGAGAGGAAGGTGGAGGGAAGTTGAGTCAGTAACTACCTATTTCTTACATCCCCATTCATGAAAGCCCTTCTTTCTCACGGGAAGGCAGAGACTTGGCAATTTCTGGGGACTTCTGTAGCTCAGCACCGTTTCTGGAAACAAAGGAATGAGTCCATCCCAGCCTCTGACTTCAAGGGCCTCAAAATCTAAAGACAAGGAGAGACCATTTTTCATGAGAGCCAATTCAAGAAACACTGAAAATGTTTCCTGAGACTTTTTTTCTCACCAAGAAAATGTGATTTTCTGCATACTGTTTTCCATAGTGGCTGCACCAGTTTGCACTCCCACCAGCAGTGTATGAGATTTCCCTTCTCTCCACATCCTCTCCAACACATGTTGTTTCCTGTCTTGTTAATTGTAGCCATTCTGACGGGCGTGAGGTGATATCTCATTATAGTTTTGATTTGCATTTCCCTGATAGTTAATGATTCCTGAAAAAATCAAGGATAGAACTACCATATGATCCAGCTATTCCACTGCTGGGTATTTATCCAAAGAACTTGAAAACACCAATGCATAAAGATACATGCACCCCTGTGTTCATTGCAGCGTTATTCACAATAGCCAAGACTTGGAAGCAATGTAAGTGCCCATCAAGGGACGCATGGATAAAGAAGATGTGGTATATATACACAATGTAATACTACTCAGCCATAAGAAATGATGAAATCCAGCCATTTGTGACAACATGGATGGACATTGAGGGTATTATGCAAAGTGAAATAAGTCAGAGGGAGAAGGTCAAATACCGTATGATTTCCTTCATTAAGTAGGAGATAATAACAACAATAAACAAACACATAGAGACAGAGATTGGATTGGTGGTTACCAGAGGGGAAGGGTGGAGGGAGGAGGGTGAAAGGGATAATTCGGCACATGTGTGTGGTGATGGGTCGTAATTAGTATTTGGGTGGTGAACATGATGTAATCTATGCAGAAATAGAAGTATAATGATGTACACCTGAAATTTATACAATGTTATAAACAATGTTACTGTAATAAACAAAAAATTTTAAAAAATAAAAAATAAAAAAATAAAATGCCAAAAGAAAATAAGGAAAGAAAATGTGATTTTCTGATTATAAAACTGCCATATATTTATTGAAAAATATTCTAGTGTGTTAATAAGTGGAAAGAAGTATAAGGAAGTGGAGGAATTTTTATTATTGTAATGACTGGCACCAGGATTTATGTTAAGGAGAGTTGTGTATGTTTGGAAGAGAATCTTGATGAGCAGGTTGGAAGGCCCAGATCCCAGGTGTTGACCTACACACCGCTCATAAAGGCATGCTGTGGTGGCATCCCAGGTACAAAATAGAGGAAGATGGGCACAGATGTTACCTAAGGAAAAAAAGAGGAAGATTGGCAACATGTGTTAGCTCAGGCCCAATCTTCCTCACCAAAAAAAAAAAAAAAAAGTTAAAAGAAAGGACACAGTTGATCTTCATGATATGGTAAAAATTAATGTATTATTTTTGTTCCTGCAAGGGACAGTATATTATTCAAATCTCTTACTGTTGAGACATAAAACTCAGCTTAATCTAAAGAATCTAGGGATTAACATAAAATGGTATAGCACTGGCTTTCTGTTTGGAAAACAGTTTGGCAGTTCCTCAAAAAGTGACACATATATTTACCATATGACTCATTTTCATTACTAGGTACATACACAAAAGAATTAAAAACATATATCTGTACAAAAACTTGTATGTGAATGTTCAGAGCAGTGTTATTCATAACAGCCAAAAAGCAGAAACAATCCAAATATCCTTCAATGGATGAATGGATAAACAAACTGTGGCATAGCCACGTGATGGAATACTATTCAGCCATGAAAAGGAACAAAGTACTGATATATGCTACAACATGAATGAACCTTAAAAACATTATGCTAAGTGAAAGAAGCCAGACACAAAAGGCCACATGTTGTATGATTTAATTTATATGAAATGTCTAGAATAGACAAATCCATAGAGACAGAAAATAGACTAGTCTAGAGAAATGGGGGAGGGAATGGGGTGTGACAGTTAATGAGTATGAGGTCTCTTTTTGGGAGATGAAAATGTTCTGGAATTAGATAGTAGTGATGGTAGCACAACTTTGCAAATGTACAAAAAAAATACATTGAATTGTACATTTTACACTTTTGTGTGTGTGTGTGAGGAAGATCAGCCCTGAGCTAACATCCGATGCCAATCCTCCTCTTTTTGCTGAGGAAGACTAGCCCTGGGCTAACATCCGTGCCCATCTTCCTCTACTTTACATGGGATGCCGCCACAGCGTGGCTTGACAAACGGTGTCACACAACTGCTCCGCCACTGGGCAGGGCCCTGAATTGTACATTTTAAAAGGCTAGATTTATGGTATCGGAGTTATACCTCAGTAAAAAAAATTGTATCAGAAAAAGAAAAGACTAGAAGTTGTCCTAGCTACAGGCACAGCTGACCCAGGTAAACAACCTGTGTCATTGGGACTCTGCTCTGTTTTCTTCTGCGTTTGCTACATTTCATACAGACTCTCCCCACGTGATGGAAGCTCTTTAGGTTTCCGTGACCATCAGCATCTCTAGGTTTAAACGCTACCAGCTGAAGATCCTGGAAGGAGAGCCCACTTTTCCACAGCTCTCATTGGCCAGGTTCAGTCAGGTGCCCATTTCTGTGGTTCTGATTGGTCAGCTAAACCCTGGCTCCAAAGGCTGTAATCGCGCAGAGCACGTGGACTACAAATAAGGGAGGAGTGGTTCACCAAGAGAAGAACACTTCTGTAACCGAAAGAGTGGGATATAGACACTGAGAAGAGTGGGGTATAGATGCTGAGCAGATGTCATACAACAGAAAGGAGAATGAGAAAAGAGGAGAGGCTGGAACTAGTTGAGGTAACCATAAGAGTCCTGGTTGATGGGGTATCTTGCAAACATTTTTAAAAGTGGATAGTCTGCAAACTCTTTGTCATTTCTTTTTTCTTTAATTTTTAAGATTTATTAATTTTTTTATACCTTTGGCATTTCTATGATATAAATCTCTCCTCTGTCTTTTCATGAAATCTTCGGTAAAGTCTACTGTTCTCGGGAATATTTCATGTGAGTAGATTTCCCTTGAGTTTCATTTTGGGGGTAACACAGAACGCACTTGTGGAATCATACCCCCAGGACGTCCCAGAACAGGTCATTATAATCCTTCAGCAACTTGTAGAAATCTTCATAGAGGGCAATGTAATTGGCAGAGATTCAAGAGAAATTTCTTGGATCGTCAGGGTCAAGGAAGCTCCTGGCTAACATTACATTAAGGTTAAAAATATCACTCACCATCCAGATAGGGCTGCTTTCAAATATGAAAAAAAATAACATATTACATGATTTGTTTTATTGGGTGCAACAGAAATTTTGATGATGTATACAACTTAGTTTCAGTATTTATCTGTCAATTCCACTGTGACTTCAGTAAATGGGTTTTCTTTTTCTCCCATACCAAATCTGAAGGTAAGCTATTCAACTTTTTTTGTGTGTGTGTGAGGAAGATTGGCCCTGAGCTAACATCCATGCCAATCATCCTCTTTTTGCCAAGGAAGACTGGCCCTGGGCTAACATCTGTGCCCATCTTCCTCCACTTTATATGGGACGCCACCACAGCATGGCCTGACAAGCAGTGCCTCGGTGTGCGCCCGGGATCTCGAACCCAGGCCACCAGCAGCAGAGCATACACACTTAACCGCTATGCCACAGGGCCAGCCCCTGTTCAGCTTTTCAATGATATTCTCAGGGACCCAGGCTCTCTCCATTGCTTGGTTTCCCTCTCCAGGCATGTACTTTCATCATCACATTTGACACCTCATGGTCATAAAATGGCTGCCACAGCTTCCAGCATTCCAGCCATCATCAGGGCAGAAGTCAGTAGGAAAAGGGTGATATCACTTTATCAGGAGAAGCAAATGCCTTCTCAGAAGGCAACCACCTTCCATTACATCTCATTGGCCAGGACTGGGTCACACGAACAATCAATTCCCCCTACAGGGTTCAACAGATAAATTGATTTTTGTTAGGTCCTCCTACCTTAGTTTATTTGCTTCTGTCATATTTTGAGCCAAGTCTAAACCCATTCAAAGCCTGTGCTTAGATTCCTCCTCTTGGTTCTCAGCTAGAGATGGGGAACATGATCATCAGGGAAATTTTTAAAGATTATATATATATAAAGTAAAAATTGTATATACATATATAACAAATATTTTGTATTTATATATGATTATCATAATTATAATGTATGAAAATATAAAATATATATGAAATTGGCCCCTTCTGGCCCTCCTGAGTCAGAATCTTTGTGGGGGACGCTGGGGGATGTCAGGCCATCAGATATGTGTTTTCAAAAACTCCCCAAGTGATTATACTGAGAAACGCTTCTTTATGTTAATACTGTAGAAGCACAGAGAAATTTTAATTTTTTAGCAGCAGAATTCCCTTGTTCCCATTCCAGAACGGACCTGTTTCTGTGGAGGAAACACTTTGAAAAGTCACTTGGGTATCTGTTAGCTGCAGAGATTTTGCAGTGTGAGGTGTGCTTGTTAGTAGATAGAGCTGTACCTTTCAAGATAAAAAGAGATTTTAGAAGCCACCGGGGGGAAGTCAGAGAGGAAAGACATGGGAGGTGTCAGGTGCCCGGAGAGAACTTTTGATGGGTTTATGGAGGTGACAAATGGGAATTTTAATTGTTTTACTATCTGGTGTGTGATGAAAACTCTCTCTGGCCCCAGTCACTTCCATCATCAGTATTATCTACGTTACTCACTAACATGTTATAGGCTGGATTTGCTTTCACATGAGATGAGACAAAATGCTGAGTCTTTAGGTGGCATTGGGTGAGACCAGAGGCTGCCCCATGGGAGGTCACATCAGAGCTTTACACACACCCTTGTTGTCACAGAGAGGACACCAATGGCTGCCCCTTCAAAGACAGGCACCACTACCATCACCACCACCTGCATCATTAGCTCATAGACAACTGGCCATAAAAGGGAAATCATCATCCCAACTTACAAATGGGCAAACTAAGGTACAGAGGGAGGCCCAGAGAGTGTGACCTATTAGCAGAACTAGAAAATGATGGAGGTCTGTCAAACTCAGGTCTGTCTGGCTCCAAGTTCAAGCTTTTATGCCGTTATCAGCTGGAAGGACACTTACTGACCCACCCTTGAAAGAGGGGTAAACTGAAGCCCAAAGAAGTGAGGTCACCTGCAGACCATCACATAGCACCCCAAAGCTGTCAACTACAGCTGGTTGCCACCCTCACTGCCCAGGGCTCCCCTGTCCCATGGGCACAGTCATACCCTCAGTGAGACCTGCGCACAGGGGTTATGAAACTTCCTCCATCGCTGTCCTCACTCTGACCACAGACCCTGGCAGGAAGCTCCCAGTCTGGCTGGCCCCACGCCCATTGAGTTTCAGGGACAGTCAGATACATCCCAGCCCTCCAGGCTCCCACCATTTCTGCCCTGACCAACCAGGAAGACCCGGCCACTTGCTGATGATATTAACATAACAGTGTGAGGGACAAGTGCACCGCGCTTAAAGAAAATTCCTTGAGTTCCTAACATCTCAGACCAGGTCACATCTCCCTGTTACAAGCTCTCTTAGAATGCTGGACTTGTCCACAGAACTCAGCATGGAATGGAATTATGTATTGTCCTTGCCCAATCAGTCTATGACCACCAGCACAGCAACCTATAGACTGACATATATAGCAAACCTATAGACTGACAAAATGAGGTTCATTCCAGGAGAACGAAGATGGGGTCTAAGTTGGGATAGGGATTGTGGGAGTAGAGAAAATGGAGACCTCCCATCTCCTCTCCCCAAGTCTCAAGGATCCCCAAACAACGGCTGTCTCTGGAACCCAGCCCATTTTGCACTGGAACACCCTGTCCACCAGAGTGGACACTTTGCACAGCAGATCTGTCTCTTTATCTTGGCTTCCCCACTCCAGGCCATTCTCTGGGAATTTCCTCTTGCAGCTGGATTAGTAGGGAAAAGCTATGATCAGCGGATGTAACAAAGAATCCCAGTGGCTAGATGAGACAGACTGTCATTTCTCTCCCACATAAGAAGTACGTGGAGATGCAAGGCTAGCAGGTGGCTCTGTTCCCCCAACTCATCCAGGGACCCAGGCTGATGGGCTGTCTCTACTGTCCTCTGCAGACGCTTCCACACCTTGTCCTAAGGTGGCTGCCACGGTTGTCACCACACCCCAGGCAGCAGGAAGATGGAAGAAAGAAAAAAGGAGAGCAAGCAATTTTCTTACGAAACCACAATCCATACATGACACAGATCATTCTCCTTACACCCCATCCTGCAAAACTTAGTCACCCGACCCAGGTAGTTGCAAGGAAGGATGGGAAATGTTGTCTCTAACTGGCCATCATGTGCCCAGAAAGAATTCTAAGTGATCTATTTTTAACATAGAGACTGGATCAGCAGTCTCCAACATTACTGCTAAAAGGCTGTGTTCCTAAGCAAAAAAGCAATTCATTCCGTATTCCATTTTCTTAGAATGCACAACTATAACCACAATCAGCCTTTGAACTAGCAATTTTTTTATCCCTACTCAAGGGCGAAAAAATTGCATTCATTGAGAAAAATAAAAAACGAAGCAAATACCAAGCCGCTCGCAGGAAAATTTATGCCCTGAGCTTCTTAGAAGAAAACCTTCTCCCCTTGATCAGCACCTCCCTGCCGGCTCTCCGGACCAGCTCTTTCCTCAGGCAGTAGGTGAAGGGGTTCAGCGGGGGCGACACGGGGGTGTTGAAGGGAGCAAGTGCTTTGCCGAGGTCCAGCCGCGCGGTCTGCGTGGGGTTCAGGTACGCGACGGCGGCCCCCCCCCCCCGCGGCTGAGGGAGACCACCAGGACGCGGGGGGAGCAGGTGGAGAAGGCCGTGCGGCCCCCGAGGAAGGCAGGTGCAGGACGGCGGCGAGGATGCAGCGGTAGGACAGGCCGGTCACCAGCAGGCCGCCGGCCAGGGTGCACACGGCCACCAGGAGGGACGGGAGCCGCAGGGGCCTGGCGTGGGCGCACCAGCTCCAGCGAGGGCGCGCTGTCGCAGGAGTGAGTGAGGACGTTGGGGCCGCAGGGGGGGAGGGGGAACATCCAGACTGGGCCGGCGAGGAAGAGGAGGTGCCCCCCAGCAGGCCAGCTCGGGCACGGGGCAGGCCGGGCGGCAGGTGGCCGGGGAGCGGGCGGCAGGTGGCCGGGGAGCGCGGCGGGCGGCACCGCCGGCGGCGGGGTCTCCGCTGTGCCCGGAGGAAGGAGAGCCCCGTCTGGGCCGAGCATCTGGCTCGGGGGACAGTCCCGCGTCCGGAGAGGAGGCGGGCCGGCACCCGCGGGCGGACGCGGAGGTGAACCAGCCGCAGCAGCGCGACGCCCCGCGGGAAGCAGGACACGGGCGGCGAGGCGGCGGGCGGCCGCAGTCACGGCGACGAGCAGGTCCCCGGAGGGTCAGGACGTAGGCGAGGAGGACCGCAGCGAAGAGCAGGAGCTGCAGCCCCCGCACGTCGGGGACCCCCAGGAGCACGAAGCCCGGCAGCGCCGTGGTGGCCGCGCGGCCCGGCCCGAGGGCGCAGCATCTGTGGGGCAGCAGCGCCTGGTGGTTAGAGACGCGGTCCTGAGGAGGCCACCTGCTCTCCACCCTGGCTCTGTCGCTTAGCCTCTCTGGGTCTCAGAGGCTCCATAAATGCTGCGGGGATAACAAGGGTGCCCGTCCCATGGGTTGTTGTGTAGCTGAAATGAGTGAAATCCTGGAATGGGGCTTGGCACATAATGCACACCGTCCCAGATGCTGTTATCCGTAAATAATGGGGAAAAGTATCATTTCCTTTCATCAGAAGAATTTGCCTCTTGTCCCCCAAGAAGCCTGTTATTTGCTGAGTGAATACTTTGACCTAAGACCTGTTACTTGCAGCGTTTTATTTTATACAGACTGAGTTAATACAGTTTGAAACCAGAAAGGACGATACAGAGAATTTTGGTTTTGCTTTTTACAACTATCCATTTATCTGTTTGCTTATGTCTTTGAATCGTAATATCATACACATTTTGAGAAGTGCGTACGTCACTACTGTACCGTTCACTGCATTTTCTCAAATAGAATATCCAATTGCAACCACCACCCAGATCAAGAAGCAGAATGTGAGCAGCCTCCCATGCCCCTTGTAGTCACAACCTCCTCTCCCAAAGGAAACCAGACAGAAGGATTTGGAGATGGGGGAGACGGATGAGGTGTTTGGCAGCCGGAGAAGAACTCTTGAAAATTCTGAGCTACTATGATCTACTCTATCACGTCAGTTTTCTCTGCAGTATGTGGGCAGTAAATGCCTCCTTTGTCCTCATCTGAAATGCCATACTCATTCATCTGGACCAGCATCACCCAATTAGAAATATAATGTGAGCCACAAATGCAAGCCACATATGTAATTTTAAATTTTCTAGTAGCCTCATGAAAAGATGTAATAAAAACAAACAACTGAAATTCATGTTATTTTATCTAACCCAATATATCCAAAACATTATCATTTCTACATGCAATCAATATGAAAAAGTTATACATGAGTTGCTTTACATTCTTTTTTGGGGACTAAGTCTTCAAAATGTGGTGGGTGTTTCATACTTTCAGCACATCTCATTGAGGACTATCCACATTTCAAGTGCTCGATAGCCACATGTGGCTCATGGCTACCATACTGGACAGCTGTGGTGGTTCTAGACCATTATCCCGTCCCCTGGTTGTCCAGTATCCATTCCTGTGCCCTACTATCCATCTTCCATATCAACTTCAGAAAGATCTGTCTAACACTCAGAGATGACCCTGTCTCTCCTTCTCTCAGAAGTCTCCCAGGCCTCCCCATTGCCCTCAGGAGTCCCAGCTCCTCAGCTTGGCATTCAAGGCCTTTCATGATGGGCCCCCAGCTGACTTCTACAAATTCATCTCCCGCTCAACCCACCTGAACCATCTGTCCTCCCTCAAACTTCACATGCAGTTACCTCTGTCTAAAATGCAGTCCCCACCCCTTCTCTACCAAGAAAAGTTAACCCAAGTGTCACCTACTTAGGCATAGTTGCAGTAGATTAGTGGAAGGAGTATAAGAGAGAAGACAAAAGAGTTGGTTGGCACCATCCTTGACCACCAAGCTAAGGATCCTGGACTCAATCCAGAAAGCCATAGAGGGTCAACTGAGACTAGCCAATGGGGAGTGAGAGCCCATATTGTCTGCCATTACCTGAACGAGTCGAGACAGTAGGTAGACAGGGGAACTCTACATGCCCCTCACAGGACTGAATGTTGGGTGTTCTGAGTGCCTTAGGGGAAGAGAGAAAAATCTCCAATATAACAATAACAAGAGTAATGAAATCGCTGCTATTTATTTAGTCTGTACTGGGTGACACCACTAAATTAAATTCTTTATATACATTCCATCCTATCCTCTCCATTACTGTTCTGTGAGGTAGACTCTATTGTTATCCATTTTACAGATGAGAAGATAGGTTCAGAGAGGCAAAGTGATTTGCCCAAGTTCACAAAGGTTATAAAGCAAGTATGAATCACTGCTGGTATTTGAATTCCAAGCTCCCCCACTCCATGATTATTCTGGAGTGAGTGTTTTCTTCCCCAGTTTCCCAGCTCCCAGGGTACCGATAACTCTCCCGTTCACTTCCATACATCAGCTGACAGAACAAATGTTTCCAAGCCTTTACTGTCCTTCTACTGGGACCACTCTTTCTACTTGTGAACTGTTAGCCATGCATTTGAGATCTATATTCCATAAGGCACGTGGTTTAACATTTATTGATTAATATAATTAGTCAGTATTGAGCATCTATCTAGTGAGAGAGATCTCAAAGGCACAGAAATGAAAAACATACTTACAGTCAAGTAGGGGAGAAAGGCAGGCATGTGAAAAATGACGAATAGTGCGCTGGAAGAGAAAAAGGTCAAAAGTAGAGTTGTCCCTCAAAGGAGAGTGAAATTATCTCGATTAAGGGGTTAATGTATACCTCACAAAGAGGGGAGCTTTCCAAGCAGAAAGAAGAGCCTGTGCAAAGATCCAGAGGCCATGAATAGCATCAGATGTATGGGATAGCAAAGTGTTCGATGTTACCCTGGTGCATAGAGAGATAACTGTGGGAACTGAGTTGCAGAAGTCTTTTTTTTTTTGGTGAGGAAGATTAGCCCTGAGTTAACAACTGTCGCCAATCCTCCTCTTTTTGCTGAGGAAGACTGGCCCTGGGCCAGCATCCGTGCCCATCTTCCTCTACTTTATATGCGACGCTGCCACAGCATGGCTTGACAAGCAGTGCGTTGGTGTGCACCTGGGATCCGAACCCCAGGCTGCCACAGAGGAGCACTCGCACTTAACCACTATGCCACCGGGCGGCCCCTGCAGAAGTGTTGATTTCAGGGGAAGGACAGAATTAGATGTGCCTTTTGGAACATTATTGGTGGCTGGCAAGGGAAAGGGACTAGAGGAACGGAGGCTGAGAGACCAGGTCAGGCTTTGAGGAGCCTGATAATATGTGATGAATGGCAGAAATTAAGAAGAGGAGGACACAGGTGTGAGAGGTACCCCAGAAATCAAATCACAAGACTCGTGTGGGGGTGATGAGGGAATGGGAGGAATAAAGTCCGCATTTCTCTTTCTGTCCTTGCCATTGGGTGGGGTCCTCATGAAGACAGGGAAAAGGAGGGGGGCAGGATTGAGATGATGATAAAGAGCTCGGTTTGAGACACGGTGAGCAGGAGGGTCCTGGGGGACGGGGCAGCTGGAACCCTGGAAAGAGATCGGTGTTAGGAGACCAAGATTTGTGAGTGTAGCAAGTATAAATGGTGGATATTTCCCAGATTGTTTTGTATGTTTTTTTGTTTGCATTGTTTTTTTTATGATAACAAAAAATACAGCCTATCTTGAACTGTTTCAGATTGAATTATTTCTCCTGTCCTCTGTGTTCTGCACACAGAACATTCTTCTCTCATTTCATATCACTTTGTATTAAAAGTATATGCCTGTGAAGCTACCCAAGTGTCCATCGACAGATGAACAGATAAACAAAATGTGGTGTGTATATACAACGGAATATTATTCAGCCTTAAAAAGGAAGGAAATCCTGTCACATGCTACAGCATGGATGAACTTTAAGGACATTATGTTGAGCAAAATAAGCCAGTCACAGAAGGACAAGTATTGTATTCCACTTATATGAGGTATCTAAAATAGTCAAATCCATAGAAATAGGAGATAGAATGGCAGTTAGCAGGGATTGAGGGAGGGGAGAAAGGTGAGTTGTTGTTTGGAGGGGACAGAGTTTCAGTTTTGCGAGATGAAACAGTTTTGGAGATTGGTTACAAAACAATGTGAAGGTACTTAACACTATTAAACTGTACACTAAAAAATGGTTAAGATGGTAAATTTTATGTCGTCTTTTTTACCACAATAAAAAAAGTATATGTGTGTATATGTATGTATAGATAGGTAGATACAGATATAGATATAGATATATAGATAGATCTAATCCAGGCTGATTGTCACTATTAGGTTAAGGACGTCTCTGAGTCATCATTATGCCTCTGGTACTAAGCCCAGAGCCTGGTGAATTGCAGTTCATACGTAAATGATAATTAAATGAACAAATGAGTTCTCTGCCTAGTGAATGAATGAGAATATGAATGAATGATGAATCAGTGATTCAGTGAGATATGTCCATTGAGATACATTAGTTATTATTAATGGAAGGGCCCTTCTTTTTTTTGTTTTTTTGTCAGGAAGATCAGCCCTCAGCTAACATCTGCCATTCCTCCTCTTTTTCGCTGAGGAAGACTGGCCCTGAGCTAACATCCGTGTCCATCTTCCTCCACTTTATGTGGGATGCTGCCACAGCATGGCCTGACAAGTGGTACATCGGTGCACGCCAGGGATCCAAAACCGGGCCGCTAGCAGCGGAGTGCCCGCACTTAACCACTACGCCACGGGCCGGCCCCTGAAGGGCCCTTCTTAACTGAGGAGTTAGACAAACCTGAATTGGAAACTTGGCTCTACCATTCATCATGTATGTGGTAGTGAGCAAGTGGCTTTATGTTTCTGATCTTAATTTTTTCCCCTTTAAGATGAGACTAATACCTCCTCTGCCTTACCGTCAGTGTTCTGTGAAACCAAAACAAATTCCTGAATAGGAAAATAGTTTGTAAATTATAACACGTGATGCAAACATTATAGTTATTAAAATAATCACGTTTCCTCAGTCTGTTGGCATGTTTCAAGGGTTCTATCCAGCTAAAGATTTATCATCCCAACCCAAATGTGGGTATTTTTTTTTTTGTGAGGAAGATCAGCCCTGAGCTAACATCTGCCAATCCTCCTCTTTTTGCTGAGGAAGACTGGCCCTGAGCTAACATCCATGCCCATCTTCCTCCACTTTATATGGGACGCTGCCGCAGCATGGCTTGACAAGCGGTGTGTCGGTGCGTTCCCAGAATCCGAACCGGCGAACCCTGGGCCGCCCCAGTGGAGTGCGTGCACTTAACCGCTTGTGCCACTGGGCCGGCCCCGAATCTGGGGTTTTGATGTGACCTCATATCTGCAGGTAACCAGGCTGCCCTCTCCCAACTCTTCAGGCCAGACAACTGAGGGAATCCCATGGCCTCAAAACCACACAAGGAAGGAATCATTATCCATCCCCCCAGTCCCATTCGAATCCAGGTGTCTCCCCAAACTCAATCCCTTCTTCTGCATCTTCAGCATCTCCTCCTGCTCTGTCCCAGCATCCTAGAGAGCGGTGTGAATCACGTCTACACAACAGGTAATGACAGTGATTTTACCTGGAATTTACACAGTCTTCTTTATCACAAAGGGTCAGAGTTCTGACTCAGGAATTTTCCCAGAGAGGCATACGGCATGAAACAGACAAAGGAGAAGGTAGTCAACAAAACCAACAGAGGTGACAGAGACAAGGAGAGGCACTGGGAGGAGAAGAGACAGACACACAGAGACAGGCAGACAGACACGGAAAGAAAGAGAATCAGAGGGAGAGCAGAAGTGCAGAGTGGCGAAGAGAGGCAGATGAAGAGAGACAAGGTAAGAAAGAGTCAGAGAACTAGAGACAAAGGGAAAGAAGGAGATAGGGAAAGAAAGAGAAAGCAAGAAAAATAAGATGAAGACAGAAAAAGGGAAATGAAGACAGAAAGAGAGAAAATCAGAGATCAGAGAGAGACCCTGGGCACACAAGGAGACAGAAAACATTGAGGAGAAGGTCTTTGAGACTCTTAGTAGGAATGGAGCTCTCCTGGTGCCCAGAGGACACTGTTATTCCAGATACTAGGTCCACCCCAAATGGAAAGGTGGGAATCTTTTCCCTCTCCCTACTCCCCCAACACCTCCTGCTGTTGGGGTTCTCCTTGGGAGATGGGTCAGACCTCAGGGACCCAGAAAACTTTGAAAACTTGTAATCATCCTTAAGGGACTGATTAACTCAACTTCTCTCAAACTCTTCTCAAGGGAACTCATTTGGGGGCTAGAGTTCTGGGAGAGTTTCCTTTTTGTTTCCTTGTTTACTTTTCTCCAAGAGTGGAATGTGACCAGTCTCCATTTTCTATTCTCTTACTTGCTTTTCAGTAGTGACAAGAGTCAAAAAGTCACTGGACTTAGGGTGATTATTTATTCTTCTTGTGTCTCCAAGTTTTCACCCTGTAAAATCACCAGAATTATTACCATTTATTAAATATCCACTCTAGTGGGTATATGTAAATTTTTAGTTGCCAAGCTACATCTCCTTTTCCTAAAAACCTCTCCATCAATCATCATTTTGGGGAACTGACTCTTACCGACATACGACAGAGAATGTAGGTTGTCCTCTACCTATTCTCTTCTTCCAGAATGTTCTATAGTCGGTGGGTACAAGGCTACCCAGAATAAAGACTACATTTTCCAGTCCTCTTTGCAGATAAGGATGGCCACATGACTAGGTTCTAGCCAATTGCATGTAGGTAGCAGTGACATGACTACTTCCAAGTCAAGCCCTTAAAGGGATAGAATCCTCTTTCCTTTTTTTCTGCTTCATCCACCTTGCTGATTGGAATGCAGTCATGGTGGGTGAGGCATCAAGGATCACACTTGCTCATATTCCTTTCTTCACCTCCCATTTATAACTCACTATATGGTATCTGATAAGGAATCAAAATTATAAGGATAAGGAAAAATTATTAAAGACTTTGAAATAGACCAAAAATATGACTGGGTGTCTGAAGTAGAAAACCAGCACATCCTTTTGTGTTATCTGATCCTATGCGGTGTCTGGAACTTTGATTGCCTTTGAGCTATTTACAATTCTGTTAAGTTGTAGAAAACTAATAATAATGTGAATAATTTTTACCCATATCAATGCGAATGATTGTATTGGTAGAATGCAACTGATTATTTCCCTGTGGTTAGACCAGTTTTGCACACATTTCTAAATTCATTTATACATGTATAAATATATATTCTAAATACTCATTAGAACTGACGATAACACCTTACTGGTTCCCTCATAAATTAGTTAAATAAATCTTTGACACATTTTATTTTTGAATTTGTACGGGTATCATGATTTCACATTTAAAAAACAGATTATCCTTTAATATAAGCCTTAAAATACGAATTAGTCTTGGCTAAAATAAATAGACACCCTCAGGCACAATGGGATTTGATGAGAGGTCTCGAAAGGAAGGTATGCTTGTTGTCAGAGGTGCTCTGAGAACTTAATTGCTGCACTGTTTATTTATTGCCCTTCTTAGCTGGATGAGGTCATTTAGGGGAGAGAACTTATAGTCCAGTGTCTGGAGAAGCACAGTGAAGAAGGAGTCCTATACGAGACTTGTGAAGTCAAGTCTTATTAATGTTCACATCATACATGCCCTGAGCACCAGTTAAGATGTGCCCCATGGCATGTAGTAGAAAAGCCACAGAAAATAGAAAACCCATCCGACAGTCACCAGTCTCCGAAGAGAAGCAACTTTCCCTAGGATGAAGTGCCAAGTCTGAAGCAAAGCAAAGTTCTGAACGTTGCGAGTTCTGACCCAGTTTCAGAGGTTCTGTGCAGGAAAAGGGCAGGGGCAGGGCATAGAGCTCAGCGAGAGCAAAAAATGGAACTTATGTGAGTGAGGAGAGATGGAGGTGGCAGAGACCAGAAGCCAGAGTTGGTGAGGGCAGGCTCAGGTTGTGAGGAATCAGTATGGGAAGATGTGCGATCAAGTGTGGCAATATCTAAGATGGAGTGGACAGAGAGAGTTCTAGGGGTGGGCAGAGAAAGCAGCCAAGAGGGTAAGTAAATAATGTGTCAGGAAGGAGAGAGTATGGAGTATAGGGAAGAGAGTAGGCCTGCAAGGGGAGACGTACAGTGTTGAGGGGAGAGAAAGAGTTAGTACCAGGAGGAAGGGGGCACAGGGAAAGAAAATGGCAGAGGGATGGAGAACAAGGGTGGAGGGGGGACAGGTGGTGGGAGAAAGAGCATCTGGCTAGAAAGAGAGATCACAGCCAGTGAGGGAGAGAGCCTGTTGCAGGAAGAAGAAAGCAGGTGTGTGTGTGGGGGGGGGACTGCACAGCTGGGTATAAAATTCTGCCTTGAGGGAAGAAAAAGCCAGGGGGGAGTGTGGGAGAGACATGGGCGTCCATCGAAAGGACCCAGCAGATGGAGAAAGAAGATTGGGCAAAAGGACCAAGGGAAAAGCATAGGGATGGGGACAAGGAGTTACAGCACAGGTGGAGAAGAAAAAACCAACTTGGAGGAGAAAGTGCCCAGGGGCTGGTGCATATGTGTGTGTGGGGAGCATTGGTGTTTCCTAAAGAAATTGTTCTGTTTGAATTAAGTAAAATAATTTATTTTTGAGCAGCGCACTAGGAAGGAGCTCTAAACCAGATGCAATTACATTTGGGTTCCATGACTCCCATTTTCCCCACCCAAATACTATGGCAAAATTGGCTGAGACTTGGGCTGTCCTATGTGATAGCCACTAGCCACAAGTGGCTATTGAGCACTTGAAATATGGCAAGTCTGAATAAAGATATGCTGTTAGTGTAAAATACACCCCAGATTTCAAAGACTTAGGGTGAAAAAAAGTTAAATGTTTCGTTACTACATTTTTGCATTGATTATATGTTGACATGATAATGTTTTGAATAGGTTAAATTAAATATGTTATTAAATTATTTTCATCTCTTTCTTTTTACCTTTTATAAGGTGGCTACTAAAAAATTTAATATGACCTATGTGGCTTGCATTATATTCTGTTGGAAACCACTGGTTTAAACAGCAATGTGATGTAATCAGATGTAGTGTCATCAATGCAAAAATATAAAGAGCTGTGACCAACTCCATCAACGCATAGGCAACAACAGCTACAATATGGCACCCCCTGGTGAACACCAATATGCCTTCAATTATCAGATGCATTCCAATTTTGGAAATGCCAGTGTGTTAAAAAAAATGTGCATTTTAAACCCAAGTGCCCCTGGACTGATGATTGGATAAAGAATATGTGGTATGTATATACAATGGAATACTGCTCAGCCATAACAAAGACAAAATCGTCCCATTCACAACAACATGGATGCACCTTGAGGGTATTATCTTAAGTGAAATAACTCAGACAGAGAAAGACAAACACCGTATGATTTTACTCATAAACTAACACATGGTCAAAGAAAACAGTTTAGTGGTTACCAGAGGGGAAGGGGGTTGGGGGGGTGTGCACAAGGCGTCAAGGGGTACATTTATATGGTGACTGACAAATAATAATGTACAACTGAAATTTCACAATGTTATAAACTGTTACAACCTCAATAAAAATAAACAAATAAATAAAATAAGATAAATGTGTATTTTAGAATTGATGATGTACAGTACTAAAAGAGTTAATACATGTAAAATTCCTGAAAGAAAATAATCAATGCTGTGGTCTGAATGTTTGTGTCCCCCCAAAATCCATATGTTGAAAACCTAGTCCCCAACATCATGGTATGAGGAGGCGGAGCCTTTGCGAGGGGCTCATGTCATGAGGGTGGAGGCCTCATGGATGGGATTAGTGCCTTTATAAAGAGACCCCAGAGAGCTTGCTTGCCCCTTCCACCATGGGAAGATGCATCAAGAAGTCAGCAGTCTGCAATCCGGAAGAGGGCCTTCACCAGAGCCTGACAGTGCTGGCACCATGATCTTGGACTTCTCAGCCTCCAGAACTGTGAGAAATAAATTTCCATTAGTTATAAGCTACCCAGTCTGTAGTATTATGTTAGAGCAGCCCGAATGTACTAAGACAGTCAGCCTTCAATTAGTGCTTGCTATTATTATTTTTACAGTCCTAGGATCCACACTCTGACTCTTTCACTATATCAATCAGGATTTTTGTGCTGGCAAAAGATAGAAAACCTAAGTCAAAGTGGCTTAACAACAAAAAAATGAAGGTTCATATCATTGGAGCCCAACAGATAAGAAAAAATTCGGTTGATTCTATAAACATGTATTCTAGACCTTTTTAAAAGCATCAAGTCATCTTATGCAAAACGTAGTACGTTCTTGTTTCAGGCTTCAAATAGAAAGTACCCTCATTTTATTGCCAAGTGGAGATACAATGTCTATAGACTAACTTTCCCATCCAGCTAGTTTTGGGAACAATTCTACTGGTCAAAGATAGTATATAAAACTATTGGACCAGTGCTAGTTGTCCTCATGATGATCCTCGGCTCCACATATGAATGTATTCAAGAAAGTTAATGAACACATCAGGGAATCTAGGAGTCATCTTTTACGTATGAGCAAATGGAGACTCAAGTTACATGGTTAATGGTAACTGAAAATCATCAATAATTTTAAGATAATTGATCGGAAGTCAATTAGGGCAAGAGAATTTTTTTTTAGTTGGCACTTCTGTGGATGATGGTAATCAAATTTGGAATTATCTTCCTAGCGGACAGTGAAGAGTGCCCTTTTTGAATTTTATAGGCTGACCTCTGACCTCTGACTCAGAGGGCCCATCCAGAACAGGCCTGTGACTGCAGAGGATTTTCACCACCGGCAGAGGGCACTAAGGCACAGCAACAGCACACAAAAGCCAGCCTGGCTGGAGGAAGTGAAACTAATTGTTGCCCCAAAAACTCTTATGACTCACCACTGAGTACAGTTGAGTGAGTGAGAGCAACCAGAAATATCTCAATGAGCAATGGTGTGAGTTGCCAATTAGGCAAGTGGCAAAGTTTGGATAACTTAATAAAACTCTAAGAGATGCAACTTGAAGGACGCCATTGTTCTTCTATGGAAAAAAAAGTCTCTTAATATATTTTTTTTTAACTCTCAACCTACCACTGTGTGTATTTGCTGTGTTTTTAAAATTTTTTTTGCTGGGAAAGCGTTGCACTGAGGTAAATCTGTTGCCAATCTTCCTCTCTTTTTTTTTTTCTCCTCTCCCCAAAGCCCCAGTACATAGTCGTATATTTTAGTTATAAGTCCTTCTAGTTCTTCTGTGTGAGTCGCTGCCACAGCATGGCTACTGACAGAGGAGTGGTATGGTTCTGCACCTGGGAACAGCCTGGGACACCAAAGCAGAGCATGCCAAACTTTAACCACGAGGCCATCAGGGCTGGCTCAAAAATCTCTTAATTTTTAAAACTCAGTGATTATTAGCAAAGGGTAAAGCCAGTTGACAAGGTCGGGCGGCAGCTTTGGACGTTGATAGGGTCATGTGTATTAAGATCCTGAGCCTCAATTCCATGCCCTTATTTAGCAAACCGTTTGTGGAGGTGATTCTGATAGGTGATTCAACTCTGACTAAGACGACAGATGTTTTCGATGCCTCCGGATAAAATGGGTATTTTAAGACAGGGCAAGCAATGAACTTCTTTACTGAAGGAAGGAAGGAAGGAAAGAAGGAAGGAAGGAACGAAGGAAAAATGGAGGGAGGGAGGGAGGCCACCTTGAGATTAATCACCCAGGAGTTAGTCAGGGGCAGCGAAAGTTGTAGATTTAGTCTCCCTTGATGGTTTTGCTCAGCTGGAGACAATACCAAGTGGAGTTAGTTAGGAAGAAAGTAGCAGCCATCTATCCTGGTAGAACCTTTTATGGAAGCAAAATGGAAGTCATGGTAGAGCGGCAACATGACCAGACAGTCTTTATCCATCTTGGTTCACTGTGACATCACTTGTACCTAAAAGATTGCCTAACAACTGTAAATATGCAAAGAATATTTGGCAGATGAACGTGCCCAGTCATTTAAAACTAGATTCCTTTCACCTGTCGGTTTTATGAAACATGGGAAAACCCCATGGCAGATCAGTGGGGTCTCAATAGATTTTCTCAAATGATGATCGTCAAATATAGATGTCCTCCTCTGGGACACGATGGAAAACGTGCTCTCCAATGTTAAATAGCAGTGAAGATTGTGGGCATTCCTGTCTTAGTCCTGATTCAAACTTAGCTTCTAGTGTTATTTTTATTACAGCCTCTAATACTGACTCATTAAGTGAGATCCTGAATTTTAGGCTAGGAGATCTATCTATCTACTTACCTAACTAATATTTTTAAGAACTATCCCTTCCTATTTAATTGCGTGTTAACATTAATAGATATTAAGTTTTGTCAAATGCCCCTTTAGCATATCTGGGGATGATCATGTGATTTTTTTGTACTTAGCTCTTGCTGGCTCCCAGGGCAGGGCACCCCAAAATATCCCACAATCACATATTGATTATTTTGGATTTTTTATTTTTTATTTATTTTTTATAATTTTATTTATTTTTCCCCCAAAGCCCCAGTAGATAGTTGTATGTCATAGCTGCACATCCTTCTAGTTGCTGTACGTGGAACGCGGCCTCAGCACGCCGGAGAAGCGGTACGTCGGTGCACGCCCGGGGTTCCAAACCCAGGCCGCCAGCAGCGGAGTGCACGCACTTAACCACTAAGCCACGGGGCCGGCCCCATATTGATTATTTTGAATTAAAGTTACTTGAGAAGCAAAAAGGGCATTCTGACCCTCCTGTCTCTGTTTCCCCTGCAAGCAGGAATAAATCTCCCCTGTGAAAGGTGCTCTCCCTGCATCCTTATCACCAGAGCTAGGAAATTCAGGGCCGAGAAGCCCGCATAAACAAACCTTGCTAACTTACTACCTCAGGCCTAAACTCTGCTTAAATTCCTCACTAATTACATACCTCAAATCTTTGTCCTGTCATTCCCCCAAAATTTGTTGTTTCTTTACGTAAAAGATATATATACTGCCTGCTTTGTTCACTCAGAGAACATCATTAATGAGCATCATTTCTCTATGATCGCCAATACATACATATTAAATTGAGTTTTTCGGAGCTGGCCCTGTGGCGTAGCGGTTAAGTGCGTGCACTCCACTGCTGGCAGCCTGGGTTCGGATCCCGGGCGCGCACCAGCGCACCGCTTGTCAGGCCATGCTGTGGCGGTATCCCATATAAAGTGGAGGAAGATTGGCACAGATGTTAGCTCAGGGCCAGTCTTCCTCAGCAAAAAGAGGAGGATTGGCATGGATGTTAGCTCAGGGCTGATCTTCCTCACAAAAAAAAAAAATTGAGTTTTTCTCCTGTTAATCCGATCTTGTGTCAATTTTATTATTACTCCAGCCATAAGAACACAAGAAGGTAGAAAGGGGATTTTCCGCCTTCCTGACACTCTGTTAATATGATATATTTCATTAATTATTTCCTAATTTTAGCCATTCTCTTATTCCTAGAATAAATCCCACTTGGTCAAGAGGTATTTCTTTCTTTCTTTTTTTTTTTTGAGGAAGATTGGCCTTGAGCTAACATCTGTTGTCAATCTTCCTCTTTTTTATTTTTTCTCCCCAAAGCCCCCAGTACGCAGCTGTATATCCTAGTTGCAGGTCCTTCTAGTTCTTCTATGTGGGACACCGCCTCAGCATGGCTTGATGAGTGGTGAGTAGGTCTGCACCCGGGATCTGAACCAGCGGACCCAGGGCCACTGAAGCAGAACATGTGAACTTAACTGCTGCACCACCGGGCCAGCCCCCAAGATGTTGTTTTTTTTTAATATGCTGTTGAGTATCATACATTTGTTAAACTATTCTTTTCTGGAACATGGTGCTGTGGTCAAAAACTTTGGTGCTAATCTGACTTTCTTTCCCTTCTAACTAACTTGGTCTATTGCTCAGATGTCTGAATAATTGTTTTCCTCTTTTTAAAGAAAATGAACTAGTAGTTTTCCTAGAATGTGTCTTACCAGTGACACTATTCTTGGTCAATTTTCCCAGTTATATACTGGGCCATTCAATTTGAAGGTTCAAATCTTTTCTTTCAGCTATTTTTATTATGTTATTTTGAAACTTCTTTGTCTCCCCTTTATTCCTCTCACTTTCTCTTGAATAGTTTTATCTCTTCATTTATATCTGATTTTTTTCTTCTTTCCATCCTCAATTTCACTTACTATGTTTTCTGTGGGTTTGTTCATTCTTGTGTTTCTTATAGTTTAGCTGTCTTTTTTTTTTTTTTTTTTTTTTTGCTGAGGAAGCTTTGCTCTGAGATATCTTCCATTGCCAATCTTCTTGTATGTAAGCTGCCACCACAGCATGGCCACTGACAGATGAGTGGTGTAGGTCTGCACCCAGGAACCAAAAACGGGCCGCTGAAGCTGAGCATGCTGAACTTAACCACTAGGCCACCGGGGCTGGCCCTTAGCTATCATTTTTGAAATGTCTTTTTTTTAATTTCTAGTTCTTTTCTGATCCTTGTCAACTCCTCTGTCCATGTCATCTTGTTGCTGGACCAACATGAGTCCACTCGTTGGTGAGTTAATCAAACTGCACCAGAAGTAGTTGTCACACAAAGCTGAATTTTATTTACAGCATGCAGCAAACAAAATGGAGACCACAGGGAATAATTTCACAAAGCTGTGGCTCCCCGAGCATGGGAATTTGGTGCCTTTTATTTGGGGTAGAGAATGAATATGCAAGAGGGAAATTTTGTCATTCCATGTAGGGGTAGGCATAGGCTGGCACATGTGCAGTTCATAACCTGCCTCCACATACATCAAGTGTTATCTTAATAGGACTTTACCAGTATGGGGCAAGCGGTTAAGTGCTCACACTCCACTGCGGCAGCCTGGGGTTCGGATCCTGGGCGTGCACCGATGCACTGCTTGGCAAGCCATGCTTTGGCGGCATCCCATATAAGGTGGAGGAAGATGGGCACAGATGTTAGCCCAGGGCCAGTCTTCCTCGGCAAAAAAAAGAGGAAGATTGGCAGATGTTAACACAGGGCTGATCTCCTCACAAAAAATAAAAAAAAAAAAAAAAAAAAGGACTTTAGCTCCCCCCGGGACAGTTTTTCTTGTATTATAATGAAGCCATGTTACTTTTGTACACTTTTCCACTCTTCCTCACAGGCGTCATTCCTGCAGGGTGGTTTGGACTGGTCTGAGCTGGTTCAAGCTGGGAGGTGCTGTTCATCCTCCTGAAAAACAACTTTGAGAAACTGTTGAAGGCTGATGGCACTTGTTAAGTAGCTCTTTAAGCACCAAGCAACAAACATGTTAACAGAAATTAGCAGCTTTACAAGGCAAAGGTAAGTTTTAAAGAAAAGTGATGCATTATTAAAATGTTTGCAAACTGGGGAAGTACACCTCAACTGGCAAGTCGATAGATGAGTGCCCCCTCAGTCCTTGGGTAGCTGGTTTTTATTTATTTATTTATTTATTTATTTATTTATTTATTTATTTTTTAAAGATTTTATTTATTTATTTATTTTCCCCCCAAAGCCCCAGTAGATAGTTGTATGTCATAGCTGCACATCCTTCTAGTTGCTGTATGTGGGACACGGCCTCAGCATGGCCGGAGAAGTGGTGCGTCAGTGCGCGCCTGGGATCCGAACTCCGGCCGCCAGCAGCGGAGCGTGCGCACTTAACCGCTAAGCCACGGGGCCGGCCCGGTAGCTGGTTTTTAAAGGCAAAAAGTGGGGCCGGCTCCGTGGCTTAGCGGTTAAGTGTGCACGCTCTGCTGCTGGCGGCCGGGGTTCGGATCCCAGGCGCGCACCGACGCACCACTTCTCCGGCCATGCTGAGGCCGTGTCCCACATGCAGCAACTAGAAGGATGTGCAGCTATGACATACAACTATCTACTGGGGCTTTGGGGGAAAAATAAATAAATAAAATTATTAAAAAAAAAAAGTTTAAAAAAAAAAAGTTTAAAAAAAAAAAGGCAAAAAGTGCAGAGTTTGCAAGGCTAAGGCTGAATCCAGTTCTGATTGGTTATCCTTCCCAGCTACAGTGTATCTTGAGCCCAGGGCTTTCTAAATGTCCTAACTGCAGGAAAGACTACTGCATTATTCTCCCACCATCTGGTGACAGTCAAGGTTAAAATGTAATTTTTCAATTTTTTTTTTGCTGCAGAAGATTGGAGCTGAGCTAACATCTGTGCCCATCTTCGTCTATTTTGTATGTGGGATGCCTGTCACAGCATGGCCGCTGACGAGTGGTGTAGGTCCACACCTGGGAACTGAACCCGGGCCACCAAAGCAGAGTGCACCAAGCTTAACCACTAGGCCATGGGGCCAGCCCCAAAATGTAATTTTTAATTTGTGACTGTAATTCAGCCTTGAGGTGGTCATGGTAACCATCACGTTGACTCTGGCTTCATTTTTATCTTTTTCTTTTATCAACTGACTCTTTAAGCCTAAGTAACTCTTTTTTTTTTTTTTTTTTTGTGAGGAAGATCAGCCCTGAGCTAACATCTGCCAATCCTCCTCTTTTTGCTGAGGAAGACTGGCCCTGGGCTAACACCCATGCCCATCTTCCTCTACTCTATATAGGACGCTGCCACAGCATGGCTTGACAAGTGGTGTGTTAGTGCGCCCCGGGGACCCGAACCGGCGAACCCCAGGCTGCCTCAGCGGAGCACACACACTTAACCGCTTGCGCCGCCAGGCCGGCCCCAAGCCTAAGTAACTCTTTAAGCAACTCAGGGCAGTTAGCTGGTGACAATCCTTTCTCCCACCCATCTCATTTCTGATATTTCCTAATTTTACATAGTTGTTTGTTCATAACTATGATTGTTTTCTTACTGTGATATTGTAATTTAGAACAAGAAATATATATTTGGTGAAGCCCACCTGCTTGTATTCTAGAGTTCATTGGGATAGTTGCTCACCTAGTTTAACTGAAGATGTCTGTAGATGTTTTTCTTTGCTGTGTTTGTTGTTCCGGTTTTTGTTGTTGTTTTTTCATGAAGGAATCAGGGAGATTCAAAAACGAGTCATTCTTACCTCTCTCTAAATGTTTTCATTATTCCTTGAAAATGTATTCATGATTTCCATTCATTCAGTCATTTATTCATTGAATACTCATGCCCCCACTGAATGCATAGCCACTCATATTTGGATATATACTTCAATCAACAAATATGTATGGAATGCTTACAAGACCCAAGCAGGAGCTAGGAATAGACAGCAGATGCCACCTATGCATTGCAGAGCAAAACAATTACTCACACTTTCTCATCAAATCAAAGACTCAGGAAGAGGAATGTAAACAGTTGGCATGCAGAACTCTCACTTCCACTCATTCCACTTGTCGGGGGAAGAGGGAGAATCTCCCTCTGCCCTTTCCCTTAAGGTTCTTATGGCTGGCCAAATAATTAACAAGACAGGAGAAACTTTCTCCCATGTATACATGTTATTAAACTTGGTATTATTTTCTCCTGCTAACCTGTCTTGTTGATTATTTGGCCAGCCATAAGAACCTTAAGGGAAAGGGCAGAGGGAGATTCTCCCTCTTCCCCTGACAGTTTTGGCGTAGTCGCCAGGAGCCACACTGGCTGGCAAGTTGCCTTCTCTGGCTGGAAGACCTGCCTTCTCCCCGGACTACTGCAGATGATGAGATACAGGAACGCCTGACGAAAGCCGGCAAAAAGGTAAGACTTCTTACCACGTCAGCCTCCTGGAATCTCTATCTGCGGAGTCCGGCGGAAGGAAATGGTGAGAATTTTTTCTCTTTCTAAATTTAGATTGGCAGGAGAAAATATTTGGGAAACTAGTTTCTTGTGCTTTTAGTGACTCTTGGTTTAAATTTGGTAGAGTACTCTTGGTTTTGATCTTGATCCCTTTTCCTCCCAGAGTAGTCTCTGTCTTGTTCTGTGTCCTGAGAAAACTTGGCTTTGTGACCAGTGAGAATATTCTCCTTGGTCTCCACCATACGGAAGGTGCATTTACCGGGGTGCCCCTTGGTGGCCAGTCGAGTAGACTGGGGTTCCGAACTGTCTCTTTGTCCGGCTGTGCCAAGCTCTCAGGGGAGTTTGTCATAAAGGGCCCAGTCCATAAGGGCTTTTGTCATCTTAACCTTTGTTGCTTGTTAGTGCTGGAAAAATCCCATTCCAGTATCGCCTGCCCGGTGTCACAGATTAGCGGGTCTGTGACTGGAGGCGTCCCACACTATTGTGGGAGACCAGAGACACCATCCTTACCGCCTGTGCGACAAAGGTCTTTACTTTCTCTGAATATCTTTGGGAGTGAATTCTGTGGATCGTGGGGGCTACATCATCTGCGCCCTCACCAGGGACGCCTCTTGCGTCCATGGTAAAGATTTATTCTAAGCGTGGAAAGTTACCTCCGGGTCTTTCCTTAAAAAGGCTTATTGGATCGAGTCACTATTGGAATAAATATACAAATGAAGATCCTACTGGTCAATGGCCAGACGACGGATCCTTTGAATTGGAAAACTTCTAAATTGGGGGAAAAAATGTTTTGAGAGCTCTCACATAATTGCTTAATTGGTACCTAAGAATTAAGGCCAGAAAAAGGAAGGGAAAAATTTGACTAGCCTTAAGACCTTGACTCAGGTTACAATTGAATTGAGAACACATAAAAGTGTAAGTGTTGATAAGATTATAAAGGTTGGAATGTTTGAGCTAATTTTATCTAAAGAGGTTACATCAACTTTGCCTGAGTATGTTTTAAAATGTCTGACTGGGAATGCTTCCCTTGTCCAAAATTATAAGACCAAGACCTATTGATAAAAATCTTAATGATAACTATGTTTAAAGGTATAAGAAGTGATGAAATTTACATGAAATTTTGTAGGAAAAAACTGATGTTATTTCTATTACAGAACTGGTTAACAAAAATAGTAATTTAAATGATGGCTAATTTTATCTAATGTCTTATGAAGTGTTGTAGGCAATCTAAATAATTATTGGGAATAAGTAACTAAATAGTTGTGCAAAGGATAAACGTTAGATGAACTTTAAACAATAATTATGTGTTATGGTGGTTACAGCTTCCAAACTCTTTTTGGTGACTTTTAGAGTTTTGCTAAATTTTATGAAAAAAATTCTCTGAGTATCATCATTTCCAAATAAGATAAGATATTAGACATTGATTGCTAAATGTACATTTGTCTACTTTTGGTTTTTCATTACATGAAAACTAAAAGGTGTTTTGGGTCTATTGGTAAACATGTGTCTTATTAAAAGATTGTACTATAAAGTAACATATTTCTAAAAGTTATGAAGTGTTTATAAATTTTCCAAGCCACAAGATACTAGTGTAAAAGAAAGTTTATAATTGTTTACTTAGTTTTTACTTAGAAATTAAGGTTTCTAAAGGTTAAAATTTCTAATTAATATATGTGATTGAAGCTACTAAAAAATTAAGAAAAATATGTCTGTGTACAAGGAAAGTAAGATGTATAAAGGAACAAAGAATGGAAATATTTTGTTTGGTTGATTAAGAAAGATAAATTTGTCCTCAAGTACTAGGAGGGAAAAGAAAGACATGGGACAAATTCTGAACGTAAAAAGAAAGTTATAGGTTTGTGGAAGAGGAATTCTGGAAAAGGAGTTTTTTGCATGGTCAAGTTGGCTAAGATTGAAATGAATTTAATTAAGTAAATGAGTTTTAATAGCAGAAGTAAGCTGGTGCCAAATTAAAATTTAGTCTTCTGTCTCTTAAAAGGATAATTTGCTTAAACTTGATAAAGAGGTTACAAAAGATTTTTCTTTACCTTTAAGTAAGTCTACCTAAAAAAAAAAAACTGTTAAAATAATTTCCTGTGTTCAAAAGACTGAGGTCTCTCTATTAAGGCTTTTTGGACTGTTAATGCTCTGTTTGCTTTGACTTTTTATATTTTTGACAAGCTCCCCAAAATTCATATCTTAAATAAAGTCTTTTTTTTTTACTTTTTTCTTTGAGAATTTTCAAAGGGCCCTGGAACTTCTCAAAGAAATTTGCTCTCTGCCTATAAAGAGAAAGATACTTAACTTATTAGGCTTATTCAGTATGTTAAATTACATGGAAAGCATTGTCAGACAAGTGATGATAAATCTGCTTAGGTGCTATTATGTGGGTAAATGTTATTGACATAGGTGTTTTAAAATTGTATAACATTACTAAAAATTCTGATCTGTCCTGGTTATCAGTCATAATTCTGGTTATTATTAAAGTGTTGTATGTCACAAAATTAACCAAATTTCTCTGTCAATTGCCATTTTGAGGTCTTGTTGTTTACAGACTTATTTCTTTGCTCTAATGCTTTTGCAAAATGTTTCAACTTCAGAAAAATTCATGGAAAAGACTGACATTTACACTGGAGTACAGGTTTCTGACAAACTTTCTGATCATAAAACTGAACTGGGTAAGAAATTACAGAAATCTGATGGAGAGACTGATAACTTCATGAAGCTGCTAACAAAAAGATTGGGATCAAGAACGGATTACACAGAACTAAATGAACTGATAAAGATGATTATAATTTTTATGGTTTTTCATTTGAAGTATTGCTAAATTTTTAATGTTTTGTTTTTTCAGATTTAAAGAAAACTTTTTCTCTTTTCTTCTGAGCTAGCTATGACTTATAGCAATTTGGTAAATGATACTTTTGTAAGTAAAATTGAAATATTTACCTTTTTCTCTCTACCTGATCCCTCCAGGATTTGGAAACTCTTAGTAAGTGAGTGTTGTTGTTTTCATGGCAATATAGTTATTTGCATAAGTTCAATAAGAATCTGTTCTCCTTATAACAGGACACAATTAGAAACACTGGTTATATTACCAAGGTTGTGACTGGAACATCATATTTGTGATATAACCATACAGCTTTTGAGGAATGAAGATTAGACTTTATGAAATAAAGCCACGTAGAAATATTGGCCTGATATCTTATGTAAGCAGCACTTACCAGGATAAGTAAAGAATGTCACTTATCTGGCAGGTACAAGGAACCTTGAAATATTTGGGGGGAACCTCGGAGGAGAGAAATTCACCCAAATCTGTGGGTATTATAGGCGAAGTCTGATGACAAAATCCTTGGCTTGGCTTTCCTGGCCTTGAGAGGCCTTTAAAGTTCAATGTGAGATTCCTTATAAAAAGTTCCAGCAAAGCAGATTTAAAAGAGCCTATGTGATCAATTGCTATTCTTGCTGTACTTATGTAAATAATTGGGCCAACTCTATTAGAACTAGACTTATTTTGCAAACTAGTTAGTTTTAATTTTGCTATCTTAATAAAAATGAGGGTGATTTTAGAGAGAAAAATTATATTTCAGTAAAAACTATAGTATACATTTGCAGATATTAGATCCTAGTTTTGTTAATTGTCTTTTGAGGTTTTTATTTTATATCTGTTGACTAGACTGGATCCTGATTTCTTCCAGTCTCCTGAAATATCTGGCTACAGATCTCCAAACTAACGTTTTTGATTTTTTCCATCATTTTCATTTGGAATCACTGAGAACTGAACCTGCCGTTTTTCCTGAAGCCTTACAAACTGAAGCTGATGGACTTGATACAAACTTAAGTGATTACCCGATGACATCATCAGAGACATTTAAACTGCAAAAGATACTTTGACGGTGACATCTAAAAATCATCTTAACCGGCTGTCCTCTGACCTCAGAAACTGGTTTACAATTTGCTCCAACCATTAACCTTGTTTTTCTTTTGTTTCCATAGAAATGCTTCTATTAAATACTTGATTGCTTGCTTCCACAATATAGGCGTAACCTTGAGAGCCCACCTGCATCACCACCTTCCAAAAGGAACTTAATTGAACTGATCTATTATCATGACTAAGAAATGTGTTCAGTGAGATGAAACAATCTACCAACTCAGCTTCTGGACTATGAAACTTCTTTAAGTTTCAAAAGGACTGTGAAACTTTTAGTTTCAAAGGCGGGACTGTGGGAGATCAAGATTTGGCCACCCTGAAATATATCTCTTTACCTTGATTGTTTTCTCTGAGGGACATTTGACCTCCCCCACTAACTGCCTAAAGAATTTGATATGGTGGCTCCTTCCTAGAACAGATCTTCCACCATGATGGCTGTAATGATAATGTAAAATAGATGCTACAATGGGAGGGGCACCAAGCCCCTTTTATCAAAAAACTCTATCTCTCCCTGACCACATTATCTATAGATGACCCTGAAAAGAATTGTCCTCCTGCCCTCTGAAGTCCCAGGCCACTACCCACCCCCAACACGCTCCTCACCTTTAGCTGCAATACTTAAGCAAGCAGCTTAGACAGAGGGACGAGTTGCTCATTTCTGAGTTTCTCCCATGTATACATGTTATTAAACTTGGTATTATTTTCTCCTGCTAACCTGTCTTGTTGATTATTTGGCCAGCCATAAGAACCTTAAGGAAAAGGGCAGAGGGAGATTCTCCCTCTTCCCCCAACACACTCTTTCCAGAACTTTTGTCACAGTGCATTTTGAACATCTGGGTCTTGAGTCCGTCAGTTATATCAGATTATGGCTCTCTCCGCGGCAGGACACAAGCTATTCAATTTGTATCTGCCACTGTGTTCCAGCACAAAGTCTGGAACACAGGAGGTCTCAAGAACAGTCTACTGAATTCAGAAGCTGTTTAATAAACCAACTGTGGAAAAATAAGGTTTTGCATTTTGTTCTCAACCAGGGTTTCTCAACCTAGGCACAACTGACATTTGGGGCTGGGTCATTGTTTGCAGTGGGCGCATCCTGTGCATTACAGGAAGTTGAGCAGCATCCCTGGTCTCCACCCACTAGACGCCAATAGCACCATTCTGCCCTCCTCTAATTGTGACAACCAAAAATGTCTCAAGACATTGAAATTGTCCCTTGGGAGGGGTGTATTAATCACATCCATTTGTTCTGTGTTTTTGATGCTTTGAAATGTTGAGGTCTTGGTGACCCTGGAGGGAGTGCCCCTTTAACGACTAGCTAATTCCTATAAATAGCAAACAACTAGCCTGCAAGCACACCTTTCATATGCAAACCATCCAATCCAACCCAGCTATTAAGTACACTCTGGACTACTATTCCCCTGCCCCAATCACTCCAGGGCCAGGTGACAGACAACCAGGGAGAGCCCCTATGCCCTAAAGCCTTCTGAAATTATTCAAACTAGCCCATCCTAGATCTGCTCACCCTGCCTCACCTATTCCTTCCCACAGAAACCACAATAAAGGCTCCTGCCCATGTTTTTCCCTCCTCCCTCTGCCTCCTGCCCGACTCTAGTACTTCCCCATGGCATGGTGGGCCCCCTCCTCTTGGGATCTGTGAATATAATTGTGCTGTTTTTACTACCAGCACTTCTGACGCCAAGTGTGTGGGGGATTTTCCACACCAACAACCAGTTCTCCAACTCTCTGGACCCCAACTGAGGGTCCAGTGATTCAGTTTGATTCAGACACTGTCTACCTGGAGTTAGCATCAGGCCCCATGAGTTAAGGGCTCTGTCCCACCAGACTGGCCCCAACTTCAGATGCCAGTTGCCAAATTCCAAATTGCCACCTGTATTTCTGACCAACTGGCTATGTATAGGGGGTTCCCATGACCCCCTCCTCAGGGTTGATAATTTGCTATAATGGTTTACAGAATTTGTGAAAGTGCTTTACAGATTACTGGTTTATTATAAAGAATACAACTCAGGAACAGGCGAATGGAAGAGATGCATAGGGCAGGGTATCCAGGGATGTGTGTGTACAGAGATTCCATGCCCTCCCCGGTACACTACCCTCCCAGTGTAAGTGAGCATAAGTGAGGCCGTCTTGTTACACCAAATGGCCCCAGCCCCTCCTCTGTGTGACTACTTGCTGTTCTGCACGTACTCTAAAAAAATTCACACGCTCTCCTGATTTATGTCCTCTGCTTATGTATGTACTCCCCAATAGCTTGATAAATTAAAAACTTTATTCTATGAGTTTCTTTCCAGGAACAGGCTGACCACAGGCGGAAAACACACCTACAAGGTATCCATCACAGCTGACAGAAGAATGGAAAAACGTGATGCCTGGAGCCCATCATGCCTGGAGACCAACATCCCTGGACCCCCTGCTCACTGCCCATTTTCCCTACATAACTGTCTCAAGATTCTGTAATCTTTGAAGATGGATCTTTGAGACATTAGTCATCTGTCTTCCGATTTGCTGGCTAATCTAATTAAACTTTGTTTCTCGATCTCCCTGTGATTAATTGGCTCAGATCCTAGCAAGCAGAGCGAGCCTATTGCTCGGGATCACCAGTACCTTAAGGAGTTTACCAACCCAGGCGCTCTCCAAATCCCATCATTTAGGGGATTTTGTGGAAGTTTCATTACGTAGGCACGAATGATTAAATCATTGGCCACTGTGGGTGGCGCTGACAGTTCTAACCCTCTAATCATGCCTTTGGCTTTCTGGGGACCAGCCCCCATCCTGAAGCTCACTAGGGGTCCCCAGCCACTAGTCGTCTCATTAGCATACAAAAGACACTCTTATCACTCCGGAGATTCCGAGGGTTTTAGGATCTGCGTGCTAGGAACTTCGGACAAAGACCAAACATTAAAACAAAAGATGCTCCTACCACCCATATCACTCAGGAAATTACAGTGGTTTTAGAACCTCTGTGTCAAGAACCCGGAACAAGGACAAAATACATATGTCTTATCGTATTACAATAACAAACTATGTTTTCAGTGGCAATTGGCAATCATCTCTTAATCTGTTGGCCTCACTCTATCTGAATAATAATAAAGCCTGTATTTTAAAACAGGAAGCAAAATTGCCCCAGTTGAGTACCATTGTTCTAAACTTAATCTGTTAGGCTCGTTTATTAATTTTACGCACAGAACAACTCTGCAAGGAGGAATGACCTTATATTTGTTCCAAATTCTAACCTAATCTGTTCAATCTTCTATACAGGTTAAGATGCTTAAAACTATATCAGCAAGGTCATAGCCAGTGGTTAATTATCACAAGTTTATTTAGCAAATTCACCTTTGTTTTACAACCGGGGCTCACAGCTTTGGATGGGCAAAATTTTTCACAACAAACATTCTAACAAACATAACTGTCCATTACTAACAATCATAGTTTCAAGGTTTCAAATTTACAGTCTTTGGAACTATTAAAAAAAACTATAAATATTATAAAAGTATTGTCTTTTATGATGGCAAGTTACAGAATAAACAATTTTTTACTCTATAAGACATTTGGTATGCAAATATTTGCTAACTTTTTTCTTAGTTATCTACACAAAGACTAATGACTAACCCAATGCTCAACCATTTCTTAAAGATTGTCTGAAGATTTTCTCACTAACTACAATTTGAGACTTGTGGCCTCTGGTTTCAGCAATAATTTTGATCAAAGATAGGGCTTATCATCCCTATTTCTTATTTCCCCAGAATTAATAAGCCCTGAAGTGACAGCTGGAAACATGCTTCTGGTAGAGACTAGCCCTCCCTGTGTGTCTCATATCCATCAAGCTTGAATAACCATAACAGGTAACATTTATTGAGTACTTACTATATATTAGGCAATGATCTAAGTACTTTTCATACATTAAATCATTTAATCATCCAGTAGCCCTGTGAGGTATGTGTTAACATTGAAAGCTGAAGTAATCTGTCCAAGGATGCACCTAGTTACCTCTTGCTGTGTAACAAACTCCTCAAAATCTGAATAGCTTAAAACAATAATGACTTATTTCCCATGATTCCCTGGGTTGGTTGGGCTCAACTTATTTCCCATGATTCCCTGGGTTGGTTGGGCTCAACTTATTTCCCATGATCCCCTGGGTTGGTTGAGCTCAACTTATTTCCCATGATCCCCTGGGTTAGCTGGGCTCAGCCCGGTGGTTCTTCAGCTCTGTGTGGTGTTGAACAGAGCAGTCATGCAGCTGCATTCATTGGCAGATAAGTTGAGCTGGAAAGTCCAAGATATCTGCAGCCATCTTTGCAGAAAGCGTATAACAGGCATTTTGCCTTTACATGGCGGAGCTAGGATTTGAATCTCAGCTGTCTCCAGCAGAGTCCTTGCTCCTACCCATGATGCTACTCAGCCTCTGCCTGTATACTTCCAAAGACATGTGTCAAGGGAAGTTCAGAAGCAGAGCTACCACCTCTGAAGCTCAGAATAAAGGCTGTGTGTGATGGTTAGTTTGTGTGTCAACTTGACTAGACCACGAGGTGCCTAGATATTTGGTCAAACATTATTCTGGGTGCCTCTGTGAGGGTGTTTCTGGATGAGGTTACTATTTGAATGTGTAGGATGAGTAAAGCAGATTGCCCTCCCCAATGTGGGTGGGCCTCATCCAATCAGTTGAAAGCCTGAATAGAACAAAGCTAAGAAAGAATTCCTCTTGCCTAACTGCCTTTGAGCTGGGACATTGGTTTTTTTCCTGCCTTTGGACCCAAACTAAAACATTGGCTTTTCCAGGGTCTGGACCCTGCTGGCCTTTGGATAAGAACTACACCATTGGTTCTTCTGGATCTCCAGTTTGCCAAACGTAGATCTTGGGACTTGTCAGCCTCCGTAATTGCATGAGGCAATTCCCTACAATATAATCTCTCTCTTTGTCTCTCTCATTCTCTCTCTCTCTCTCTCTCTCTCTCTCTCTCTCTCTCTCGCTCTCTCTCTCTCGCTCTCTCTCTCTCTCTCTATATATATATATATATACATATACATATATATAAGCACAAATAACCATGCTTATCATCATCCTATTATCTATGACCACTGGGTGAGCAGCTCTTCCAAATGTGGGAGACCAAACTCCCAAATGAATTCATCTGCTTCCCAGAATCTTAACCCAAATGCCCTGGATATATTCATTTACTTCCCAGAATACTCCCAGATGAGCCCTTCTTCCTCTTAAAATATGTATCTGCATGCCCCCATAACAACAATTTAATAATTCTAAGAAGAACAGCTCCTTTCTTTTAACCTTTTTACTATTTTCCAGGCATTCTTCCAAATCCTTTGAGAGACTGAGCTCTTAAATCTGAATGGGAATCATGACTCTATCACTCACAGTCTGGAATTCAGAATGTCTGAGCCCACATCCACTGGTGAACCTCTCAGACACTTTAGAGTGATTGGCAATCCACTCCTCAAGGGCATAGTCATCAGTGTTTGAGATTTTATAATACTTACAAACTAATGCTACCTTGTTCCTGTTTCATGGATGCTGGCAGAAGACGTGAGACTCCTGGATCAGAGACAAAAGATTTGATTACTCACAGCATGGCAGGCAGCACGAGCACCATGCTTGTGTCAGCTCCCCTTGTCCCCCAAGTCCCACCTGGGCAACACACAGGGGCCCAGATGGATTCTGCACACGCAGTGGTTTGCATCAGGGCTGAAGAACACTAACCTTGGGGAAACCCACCCCTTTTATAGGAGGCCTGCTCTTTGTCCCAGAAGGAGACATTGTCTCACGCATCAAGGTTGCTTGTGGCAAACTCAACCCTGAGAAATGGCCAGATAAAGAGCGGCAGGGCCTTGCATTCTTGGCATACCCAACAAAAACATGCAGGCATGTTCAGGGTGCATGATGGACTGCCTCTGTCAACATCATTGCCTTATATACCTGACTCAGTGACTATGTTACCTTGTCTTGAATAGACGTCTCTAAGTCGTCAAAAGAATGAGTCAGCATTACCTGGAACTAGTGGACCCCTCAGATTATGTCAGCCCGTGATCCCTGGATGGATTTATCCTTAACAGAGCGAGTCTATAATCTCCCCCATATTAATCACCTCCAATAAGACTATCTGTCCTTGACTGTGTCTCTGTATATTTCAGCTTACATTTCTCCAAAGCACCTTATGAGCTAGGGACTTCCAGATATAGGGGACCTCACCACTGACAACATGAGTGATAGCTGTCAATCAATTTGTCCAAGTCACACAGTTGTTCGTAGATAGCCCCACTGGAACACATAACCAAGTCCTTTGGGATTTATTTTCCAAATGTACCTCCCTCCAACTTTGCCAGTTCTTAGACCTTATTTCTTACTCCTCTTGCTCATATTCACTATCCCCAAGCCATATCGTTCATCTTACTCTTTTTAGAACAAGCCAAACACACCCCTACTCTGTGTATCTGAACTTGCCATTCTCTCTTCTGGGAATGCCTTCTTCGAGGCATTCAGGCCACAGGTCAAGCATTATCTGGAATCACATTAAATTGCTCTTACTCTCTTACACGATTTCATTTTTCTTCATTGTGTTTATCAATATCTGACATCATGTGATATGTCTGTGTGCTCGTGTGGTTAATTATCAGTCTCCCTTTGTAGAAGAGGAGCCCCATGAGGACAGGGACTTCATGTTCTTTCTTTCTTTTTTTTTTTTTTTTTGGTGAGGAAGATCAGCGCTGAGCTAACATCCATGCTAATCTTCCTCTTTTTGCTGAGGAAGATCGGCCCTGAGCTAACATCTATTGCCAGTCCTCCTCCTTTTTTTCCCTTTTTCTCCCCAAAGCCCCAGTAGATAGTTGTATGTCATAGTTGCACATACTTCTAGTTGCTGTATGTGGGACACGGCCTCAGCATGGCCTGACAAGTGATGCGTCAGTGCGCGCCCGGGATCCGGGCCCGGGATCCGAACCCGGGCCGCCAGTAGCAGAGCGCGCGCACTTATCCACTAAGCCAAGGAGCCGGCCCCTGTGGGACTTCGTGTTCTTTATGGCTTTACCTGCAGTGTCCGTACGAGGCACAGCGTACTCTATAAATATTTGCTGAGCGAAGGAAAGTCCACAGTTACCTCCATGTCCCCTGCAACCACCCGGTGAAGACCACCAGCAACTTTCCCAAAGACCCCTGTCTGCTCTGGCCTCCTCACTTGGCTTCCTGTATTTACTCTCACCACTTTGCTGTCTTTTCTCTACCCAGCAAGATTCTTTTCGACACAGAAATCAGATTATGTCATTTCCAATTGTAAAAGCCTCTAATTGCTTCCCTTTCCGATTTGAACAAAAGCAGAGTCTTTATCGTGTCCTAAAAATGCCTCCCTCACGTGATCTGGCTCCTGGTAACCTCAGCTGCTTCATTTCCTACCTTCCTGTCCATCATCTCTCTCTGAACCACTACATTAGCCTTAAGACTCTTTTCAGACACTTAGATTGCATCTCTTTTAGGTAGGGTCTTTATGCTAGCTCTTCCTTGTGTTTGCAAAGTCCAGACTCCCTTAGGATCTTTAGGTGGCTGGCTCCTCCTTCAGTTCTTAGTTCAGACATTACCATCTCAGACGTGGCCCATTCCTGCCAGATCAGCCTAAAGTGGAACCCCCAGGACCCTCGTATTTCCTTACACATATTACACTTTTCATATTTGGTAGCATCTTATTCACATCTTTGCCTGTTTATTGTCTGCTCTCTCCCTAGATTGTGACCCTTGAAACGACCGTGTCTGTCTTATCCACTGTCATATACCCTGAGCCTGTGACCATTATACACAGTCAATAAATAATTGCTGAAGGAAAAAATGAAAGAATCATTACCTTCTTTATCAATATCTGGGATAAATGCATTTTTCCCATCACAGCCCCCTAGAGGGAGATCTCAGCATGCAAGAGCCCTCATGGTACCCAGATCCACATATAAATCTTTGACCAGTGTCTTTCTGAAACACCCCACCCCAGACTCATGTCTGAGAATAAACAGAGAGATCATGAGGGTTGAGCGCCCCGGGCCAGCACTGTCTCTCTCTCCATGTGTGAGTTTATCTGGGAAATGAGACAAGGTTCTGGAAACCTCCCAGGACTCTTGTTTCAGGAGAGGAACCGGATGTGATGCCAGTCCCGGAGCACCTCCCAGTCTGCTGGGGTGGACACAGCCTGACTCACAGAATCTAGACCCCAGTAATAGGTGCTGGGATGGAGCCCAGATCGGGAGACTGTGGACCCTAGGGTTCAGACTCTGGCCTGCCTTCCAGCTGCCTGTTTGAGTGCATGTCAACAATCGCTCTTTGGGGCCGGCCCGTGGCTTAGCGGTTAAGTGGGCGCGCTCCGCTGCTGGCAGCCTGAGTTCGGATCCCAGGCGCGCACCGACGCACCACTTCTCTGGCCATGCTGAGTCCGCGTCCCACATACAGCAACTAGAAGACTGTGCAACTATGACGTACAACTATCTACTGGTGCTTTGGGGGGGAAAAGTAAATAAATAAATTAATTAATTAATTAAAAAAAAAACAATCACTCTTTGTCTATTACTCGATCTTTATCTTTGCAACGAAGTGTGTGTCTTCTCCCCTGGGTCAAACTCACTCAAATCTCTTTCCAGACGCTGGATGACAGACAGGCATCCACCTTCCCTCGAGATCATAAGGCTCCCTGTTGGCCAGATTAAATTATGTACCCGGCTTCTGACCCAGTAATAATTTACATGGTAAAGTGCAAAGTATAAACCACTTTTGTACAAAGGACAAAATGGTGGACATACAAGAAAAAACATTACAAACTGGTACAAACTTCCTGTTATAAAATGAATAGGTCCTGGGGATGTAATGTACAGTATGGTGACTATAGTTAACAACACTGTATTGTGGTTTTTGTGTGTGTGTGTGTGAGGAAGATCAGCCTTGAGCTAACATCCATGCTAATCCTCCTGTTTTTGCTGAGGAAGACTGGCTCTGAGCTAACATCTATTGCCAATCCTCCTCCTTTTTTTTTTGCTCCAAAGCCCCAGTAGATAGTTGTATGTCATAGTTGCACATACTTCTAGTTGCTGTATGTGGGACACGGCCTCAGCATGGCTGGAGAAGCGGTGCGTCGGTGCGCGCCCGGGATCCGAACCCGGGCTGCCAGTAGCAGAGCACACGCACTTAACCACTAAGTTAACCACAGGGCTGGCCCTGTATTGTATATTTGAAAGTTGCTAAGAGAGTAGATCTTAAAAGTTCTCATCACAAGAAAAAAAATTTGTTACTATGTGTGGTGGTAGATGTTAACTAGACTTATTGTGGTGATCATTTTGCAATATATACAAATAACAAATTATTATTTTGTACACCTGAAACTAATATAATGTTATATGTCAATTATACCTCAGTTGAAAAAAAGAAAAGATTGTGACAACATGGATGGACCTTGAGGGCATTATGGTAAGTGAGGTAAGTCAGACAGAGAAAGACAAATACTGTATGATCTCACTTATATGTGGAATCTAAAAAAGCTGAACTTGTAAAAACAGAGTAGAATGATGGTTACCAGGGCAGGGAGTGGGGGAACTAGGGAGACGATGTTAAGGGAACTAGTAGATAAATAAGTGCCGGAGATCTAATGCACAGCATAGTGATTATAGTCAACAATACTGTATTATAAATTTCAAAGTTGCTAAGAGACTAGATCTTAATTGTTCCCACCACAAAGAAGAAATAATTATGTGATGTGATAGAGGTGCTAGCTAACACTACAATGGCAATCATATTGCAATATATAGATGTATCAAATCAACAGGTTGTACACCTTAAACTTATACAATGTTATATATCCATTATTTGTTGTTATTTGCTGTCAAATTGACTCCAATTCCTGGTGACACTATGAATGAGTGATGTCCACAATGTCCTGTCCTCAACAGCCCTACTCAGATTCTGTAGACTCATGCCTATGTTTTCTTCTATTAAGTCAACCCATCTCATATTTGGTCTTCGTCTTTTCCTGCTGTCTTCTACCTTTCCCAGCATTACTGTCTTTTCCAAAGAATCTTGCCTTTTCATGATGTGCCCCAAATAGGACAGCCTCAGGTATATCATTTTTGCCTCCGGTGATAATTCAGGCTTAATTTGCTCTAGGACCCACTCGTTCATATTTCTGGCAGCCCAGGGTATCCATAGAGCTCTCCTCCAACACCACATTTCAAATGAATCCATTTTTTTCCTGTCGGCCTTCTCCCTTGCCCTGCTTTTGCACCCATACATAGAACGTAGGAATACGAGGGTGTGGATAATCTTAGCCCTAATCTGTAAAGACACTTCCTTACACTTGATGATCTTTCCTAATTCTTTCAGTGCTGCCCTTCCGAATCTCAATCTTTTCTGGATTTCTTGGCTGCAGTCTCCATTTAAATTGACGACCAAACCAAGGTAAACAAACTCTTTAACAATTTCAGTGTCTTCACTGTCTATGTTAAAGTTGTATAGTTCTTCTGTAGTCCTGATTTCTGTCTTCTTGATGTTCAAATGCAGTCCTGCTTTGGCATTTGCTTCTTTCATTTTCATCAGAAGTCATTCCAAGTCATCGCTGCTTTCTGCCAGTAAGACACTGTCATCTGCACATCTTAGCTTGTTGATATTTCTTCCACCAATTTTCACTCCTTCATCTGAGTCTAGCCCGCTTTTTTGTATATGTTCTACATACAGATTAAACAGATAGGGAGATAAAATGCACCCTTGTCTGACACTTTTGCCTATAGGAAACCATCTGTCTCTCCCCATTCTGTCCTGACAGTGGCTTCTTTTCCACAATACAGGTTACACGTCAGGACAATCAAGTGCAGAGGCACTCCCATTTCTTTCAGAGCAGCCCATAGCTTTTCACGATCCACACAGCCAAAGACTTTACTGTCATCTATAAAACAGACTAACCTTCCGAAATTCTTTGGAGCACTCCAGTAGCCAACAAAGAATCACAATTAGATCTTGTTTGCCTCTCCTTTTCGAAATCCAACTTGGACATCAGGGATTTCTTGCTCCGTATAAGGTAAAAGCCTTTGTTGCAGCACATTGAGTATCACTCTACTTGTAGGGGAATTAGAGCAATGGGCCTGTAGTTACTGCACCCCTTGGCATCTCCTTTCTTGGGGATTGGGATATATATTAAGCACTTCCAGTCTGTAGGCCATAGTTTTGTTTTCCACCTTTGTTAGCATATTCTTGTTAGGATTTTGACAGATTCAGTCTCTGTGGCTTGAAATAATCCTTATCAATATCCCACCTAACCCGGGTGATTTATTTCTTTCCAGGACTCTCAGGGCAGCTTTCATTTCACTTTCTAAAATTATAGGTTCTTCCTCATAGGTATCTTCGCCAAAAGAATCTATCATCCATTTGTCTCTTCTGTATAGATCTTCAGAAGATCTATATCCACTATATCTCAATAAAAATAAATTTTAAAAACGTAAAATATGTCCCCCACCCATCCCAGTTTCCCGCCTTCTCAATCCCTGTCCCATCTTACCATGTTCTTATATTTTTTTTTTTTGCAGAAATTCACTGCATATACAAGAATGCATTTCATGGTTAGCAAGCAACAAGATGTCACAATTTTGAGGCACTGTTCTAAATGCTTTATTTGATTTGAGCCTTGTAATTAATATACAACTATTAAATGGGTAACACATTTATGGGGTTAAGAAATCCAAATAATATGAAAAGATATTCTTGGGGCCCAAGCCAGGGCAACCCAAAATATCCCACAATAGAATATTGATTATTTTGAATTAAAGTTACTTGAGAAGCAAAAAATGAAATTTTGACCCTCCTGTCTTTGTCCCCCCTGAAAGCAGGAAATAAATCTCCCGTGTGAAAGTTGCTCTGCCTGCATCCTCATCACCAGAGCCAGGGAATCCAGGGCCGAGAAGCCTGCATAAACAACCCCTGTTACTTTTACTAATTTACTGCCTTAAGCCTAAACTCTCTTTAAATTCCTCTTGTCACATACCCCAACCCTAAGCTTCTTTGTGCTGTCATTCCTCACAAATGGATTGTTTCTTTGCCTAAAAGATATATATACTCCCTGCTTTGTTCACTCCCCAAGCATCATTTCTCTATAATCTCCAATACGTACATATTAAACTGGGTTTTTCTCCTGTTAATCTGGTTTAGTGTCAATTTTATTATTAGTCCAGCCATAAAACACAAGAAGGGAAGAAAGGGGATTTTCCCCACCCCAACAATACACATTAAAAGGCCTCATCCCTGCTGCTACCTAAATACTTCATCTCCCTCCCTTACAAGCCACCACTTTGAAGGATTTCTTATGTGTGCTTCCAGTGTTTATGCAAAATCCAGGAAACAGGAAAATATATTCCCTTTTTTTAACCTTTCCTCATACAAATGATGGTGTAATCCTAATCTGTTCTGTGTCTTGCTTATTTTACTTGACAAGAGATCTTGGAGATTTTCCTGTGTGCTACCCATGCCTTTGTAAATAGTTCAGTTCTCCTCTGATTATCCATTTGAGTGTGCTGTTTCCTGACTCAAAAGGTGACTGGTATATTAAGACATCTGAAATCCTCACAAACGTGGAAGGGCCGTGTGGGATATGTATACCCTGAGGGCCAGACCCATGTAGGCAAAACATATGCTCACTCAGGAATGAGAAGGCCCAGAAAAATCTGTGCAGGGGATTTGGACACGAGAAGTCATTTGTAACTCACAGTCGCCGCCCCCACATTCCTGTCAACAGTGTTCTCAATCTCTGCATTCCTCTGAATCCCTCCAGATTTCCTGTGTCACTGTCACAGACTCCACTATTTCTCCACTTTTTCTCACATTGGGAGAAACACAACTTCCAGTGTCCACTTCACTTTCACAGAACTTGTGGGTAAATCCTAATTAGTGAACACACTCCAGAGATGAAGTGGGTCCCTCTCTCCTTTCATTGCTTCTCATTTCATCTTCAACCAATTCTTTTGTGCCAAATTGATCTGCTGTCCCTTACCAAAAATAACTTTTTTTTCTTGCTGAGGAAGATTAGCCCTGAGCTAACATCTGTGCCAATCTTCCTCTATTTTGTATGTGGGTTTTCGCCACAGCATGGCTGAAGAGTGGTGTAAGTCTCTGCCTGGGATCCAAACCCACAAACCTGGGCTGCTGAAGTGGAGCATGCCAAACTTAACCACTACGCCTCAAGCCAGCCCCTCAAAAGTAACTTTTGATGAACAGATGTCTAAGTCCATTCAGGCGGCTATAACAAAATACCACAGACTGGATGGCTCATAAACAACAGATATTTATTTCTTACAGTTCTGGAGGCTGAAGTCTGAGATCAAGGCACTGGCAGATTCTGTGTCTGGTGAGAGCCTGCTTTCTGGTCCGTAGACGATGTCTCGCTGTGTCCTCTCCTGGCAGAAGGCTGCAAGGGGGCTCCCTGGGGTCTCTTCTTATAAGGGCACTAACCCTATTCATGAGGGCTCCACTTTCATGATCTAAGAACCTCCCAGGGCCGGCCTGTGGCTTAGTGGTTAAGTGCATGCGCTCCGCTACTGGCGGCCCGGGTTCCGATCCCGGGCACGCCCCGATGCACCGCTTCTCCCGCCATGCTGAGGCCGCATCCCACATACAGCAACTAGAAGGATGTGCAACTATGGCGTACAACTATCTACTGGGTCTTTAGGGGGAAAAAAAAAAAGAACCTCCCAAAGATCCCACCTCCAAATGCCATCACTTTTTGGATTAGGTTTCAACGTATGAATTTGTGGGGGTGAGTGGGGCACAAACATTCAGTCCATAGCAACAGAAGCTCTTCCTTTCAAGGTAGCCCAGTTGACCATATTTTGTGTACATGATGCTTCTGTGTCCTGTTTAAGAAATTATCACCAATCCCAATATCCCAAAGATGTTTTCCAATGTCTTATTCTTGAATATGTATGGTTTTATCTTTCACAGTTAGATCTAAGAACCATCTGGAAATTTATTTGGGGGTATGGTGTGAGGTAGGGGTCATTGGCTCAGCATGACTCAAAAAAAAAAATCCATCCTCTCTCCACTGCACTGCGGTGTGTATTTGTTCATTAATCAAGTGGCTTTTTATGTGTGTACCTGTTTCTGAAATCTGTATTGTGTTGCATCCATCTATGTATCTGTCTTTGTGATGGTACCACATTATTGGCCTCATCTCCCACTATAGTTCCTCTGTCACTCTGGGTTCAGCCACATTAGCCTTCTTGCTCTTCCCTGAACACACCAGTTGCATCCCTCTCCCTCAGGGCATTTGCTCTTTCAAGGATCCAGAATGTTCAGCCTTCCTTAGACTCTTTTTTTTTTTTTCTGGTGAGGAAGATTGGCCCTGAGCTAACATCCATTGCCAGTCTTCCTCTTTTTGCTGAGGAAGATTAGCCCTGAGCTTACATCTGTGCCAATCTTCCTCTATTTTATATATGGGATGCTGCCACAGCATGGCTTGATAAGTGATGCATAGGTTCACGCCCAGGATCCGAACCTGAGAACCCAGGGCCCCCGGAGCCAAGCCGGCAAACTTAACCACTACCCACCGGGCCAGCTCCTCCCTTAGACTCTTTGATTTCTCCTGATCTTTCAGCTCTTAGCTCAAATGTCACCCCCTCAAAAGGCCCTTCTCTGACCACTTAGGCTAAACAGACCCCAATATCCTCCATGCCCTTTTATTTCGCTATTCAACAACATCTGTGCATGTTCTTGCTTCTTCTTTGTCTCTCCCTTGAATGTGTGCACAGAGCAGCGATAATCTCTATCTTGTTCGCTTGCCATATCCCCTGTGCTTAACACAGCGAGTGGCACTTACTTTGAATGCATGAGAAAGAAGGGAAGAGAAATGTGCCTCTTCCATGTCTATGATGAATGCGTTTTACCCTCCCAGTCCCCTAGAGGGCTACCTAACATGGATGTGCCCCCACAGGGCCCAGCTCTGCAGACCATCTTGAGTTGTTTTTTTGTGAGTTTTCACTGGCCTATGCCTTTTAACTACAGATTTAGAAAGACCACAAGTGGTGAAAGTCTAGGTCAGCCCCAGATTCCCCGAAATGAGATATTTTTATGGAAGATTCCTGTGTCCTGGGCCCCATACCAGGTCCCAGAGGGCATGCAGATGTTACCTGGTCCTGGAGATGAGATGACCCCAGTCTCCTAGCCACATCCTGGCTCGCAGAACCCTGATACCTCACAATAGGTGTGGAATAAATCCCACGCATATGGATCATGGACACTGGGATGAGTCCATCCTGGCCTTCAAGCCTTCAAACTGTGTGTCATTGATCTCACCTATTTTTTTTTTTTTTTGTGAGGAAGATCAGCCCTGTGCTAACATCTGCCAATCCTCCTCTTTTTTTTTGCAGAGGAAGACAGGCCCTGGGCTAACATCCGTGCCCATCTTCCTCCACATTTTATATGGGACGCTGCCACAGTATGGCTTGCCAAGCGGCATGTCGGTGCCGCCGGGATCCGAACCAGCGAACCCCGGGCCACCGCAGCGGAGCGCATGCACTTAACCACTTGCGCCACCGGGCTGGCCCCATGATCGCATCTATTTTAATCTGTGAAAGGGAATTACCACATTTGCCCAGTGATCAGCTCCCTCTAGGCTCCTCTTAGGAGCTCAGTAGGAAAAGGCATCTGTATTCATTTGTCATCATAAGGCTCCTTGCCCAGCAGGTTATAAATAGCTCGTTAAAATGCATGCATACTTATGTGTTTTGACTTGGTAATATATTTACCATGGTAGAGGATTCAGAAAATACAAAAAGAAGGGTGGATAGTGAAAAATAAGTCTCTCATCCATACCAGTGTTCCAATTGCGCAGTTGTCCCTCTTCTCTGATCTGAACCAATTTCTTCTGTATCCTTCCAGAACTTTCCATTGCATATTTTATATGATATTAGTATATATTATATAGTGTATAATTAGCATGTATTGGCGGGAAGCCAATGTTCTAAGTATAATCATATAATCTAAACATAGATACAATTTTAAATAAATAATGCATTAATGTTTAAAATTTAAAATTTATACATATACACAAAGAAATTTCATTTCCACACTTGTACCTTATGTCTCATATTTTGCCCTCCCTTAGAGGTCTCCACTTTTATGAATCTCTTGTGTATCCTTCCAGTGTTTATGCAAACGAACATAATAAAATAGGAATACCTATTCTTATTTTTATATTTTCTCACACAAAAGGTTACATCCTCATACATCATTCTGCATCTTGCCATTTTCACTTAAGAATATATCCTGGAAAATTTTCCATTTAGGTAAAAAGAGCTTCCTAATTCTTTTTTTTTTTTTTTTTTTTTAAGATATGCACATTGTTGCATTATCTGGAGGTACTGTGGTTTATTTATCCAGTCCTCTATAGATGGAGACTTGATTTATTTCCAATCTGATAAGTACATTTAGCAGGGGAGTTTTACAAATCAAATAGATTTCCTTCCTCATTCCCCCGAAAAAGCAGCCTACATCTTCAAAACAGAAGACTTCAGTCTTATTTTGTTTCAGGACGACGCAAGTCACCATCTGTTAATCCAATCTGCATCGTGAGGAAAAGGAAAATTGTCTCATGGGCGTGAAACCTCCTCTCAGGCCTCATGAAGGGGAATTCCAGAGAGTGTTCTGCAACATGGCAAAGAGATCTTGTACCTATTGTGTTCTGGTTTGCAAATGACAGACATGGCTTCTGGATCTCAGAAGCAGAGGAGGAATTTATTGGAAGGACACTGAATACATCACAGAATGCATGGGAAGCCTGGAGAATCAGGCTCAGGAATTTGGCAGGAAGCCAAGAAGAGACAGCAGAGAAAATGTTCCTAAAGTCCTGTGCAACCACAGCAGGGCTGGGAAGCTGCCATTGCCACCAGCTCCACTGGACATTCCCTCCACTCAACGCTTGGCCAATGACGTCTTCACCCTTGTTGCTGCACTCTTAATTTTCTTCTGTCCTAGCCTCTTTCCTGCCTAATTCAAAGTCCCAGGACGAAGCATTCAATTGCCTGCCTGCTACCTTCCAGGGACCAGGAAGAAGGCAGGTCCAGCCCCCTTAGGCTTCCTAATAAATCAGACACCAGCTTCTGCCACTGTGCCCACAGTGGCGAATTACCCCTCAAAATAAGTTGGAGGTTTAGATATCGGGAAGCCCCCAAATATCAGACACGGTCTATAGTGTTTATATATGCTGAATTCCTGCAAAGAGCATTCTGAGAAATAGGGGCTTTACACACCCACCCTGACACCAGAGACCAGAGAAATCCCTTCCCAGGGCAGGAGCCCTGGAAAGCCACAGACGTCTAACAGATTTAGGATCTATAACTTCCTATTTATTCAGTGTCTTTCTTTTAAAAAAAGTAATAGATATTAAATTTTATTATTAAATATTAAATATCAAATACTCTTTTAGCATATTTTTTTTTCTACTTGGCTCTGTTAATATGATAAATCTTATTAAAGGTTTCTGAATATTAGCCATCCTTGCATTCCTAGAATAAACCTCACTTGGTCACAATGTATTATTTTTTGAAATATTGCTGCAGTCTCTATGCTAGTACAGACTGACACTCTACAAAGAACTGAGAGTTCCATTCCAAGCATAAGGAACTAACACACTTTAAGGCTGTGCTATCCAATATGATCACACTACTGAGTGCTTAAAATGGGGCTAGTGGGACTGGGGAACTGAATTTTATTTTTTTTTAATAATTTTATTTATTTATTTATTCCCCCCCCCCAAAGCCCCAGTAGATAGTTGTATGTCATAGCTGCACATCCTTCTAGTTGCTGTATGTGGGACGCGGCCTCAGCATGGCCGGAGATGCGGTGCATCGCTGCGTACCTGGGATCCGAACCCGGGCCGCCAGCAGCAGAGCGCACGCACTTAACTGCTAAGCCACGGGGCCAGCCCCTGAATTTTAAATTTTATTTGCATTTAACTAATTTAAATCTAAAGGCTGATACTTGTTCAGTTATTAGATAACTTTTAGCATGTTTGGACAGCTTGGGCATGCGAATTTAGTTTTTCAACAGTGTGTATTCTATGAATCTTACTTACAGATGAAGCATTTCCCTCGAAAACTTAGCATCTGAAATGAGATGTGCTCTGAGTGCAAAATACACGCTGGGTTTTAAAGAGCGTGCAGGCCACCACCATCATCATGACAAACAGCTAGGGCTTACTGAGAAATTTTTTCTTTTGCAAGGAAAGATTCACCCTGAGCTAACATCTGTTGCCAATCTTCCTCTTTTTTTTTCTCCCCAAAGCCCCAGTGCATGGTTGTATATTCTAGTTGTACGTCCTTCTAGTTCTTCTATGTGAGCCGCCACCACAGCATGGCAACTGACAGACGGGTGGTGTGATTCCATGACCGGGAAACGAACCAGGGCTGCCAAAGCAGTGAGCACCAAACTTTAACCAGTAGGCCATGGGGGCTGGCTCAAGAATTTTTTTTAATGATGCAAAATATATCAATAATTTGGGTTAAATATAATAGGCTATTAAAGTTAACTTCATCTGTCTCTTTTTACTTTTTAAAAATGTGGCTACTAGAAATGCTTAAGTTACACTTGTGGTTCACATTATTTTTCTATCGGACAGCATGTCTCTAAGGGAAGCAGAAATCCATTCGTAGTCTTTGGCACTAGATGGTCTAAGAACTAGAGAAGCTCATCAGAGGAGAGGGGTTGCTTAGACACTTAAAATTCGAGAGATGCCCTTCTGAGGATTGTCATTGTCGTGGTCATTGATGGTCTCAGTCATTGTGAGGCATGGAGGACATATGGAACTGAATTCCTCTGAGGGTTCCTTTAGCCCAATCTAGTCCAGCGTGTGGACCTGACAAAAGTCCATTCCAGTTATATTTGGATAATTCTATTTATGATACTCAATCATTCTTAAAAAAGGGGAGGGGGTTGCCCAGGGCATTAACTATCTCCCATTTTCTTCTCCTCTTCTATTCTGAACTCTCCAGTCTGTTCCATTGTTTTATTTGCCTAGCTTTGTGCCAATATCACATTCACTCAATTACTTGGCTTCATAAATAAATCTTTTTTTTTAATAATTTTATTTATTTATCTTTTCCCCCAAAGCCCCAGTAGATAGTTGTATGCCATAGCTGCACATCCTTCCAGTCGCTGTACGTGGGACGAGGCCTCAGCGTGGCCGGAGAAGCAGCGCGTCGGTGCGCACCTGGGATCTGAACCCCGGCCGCCAGCAGCGGAGCGCACACACTTAACCGCTAAGCCACAGGGCCGGCCCCATAAATAAATCTTGATACCCAGTAGCATAAGTTCTTCAGCTTTATTATTCTTTTTCAAGATTGGACAGGTTATTCTTTTTGTTTGTTTGTTTCTTTTAACTATTGTGGTAAAATACACATAATGTGAAATTTACCACTCTAACAGTTTTTGAGGGTATATTTCAGCGGCATTAAGGTCATTGTCACTGTTGTGCAATGAACACCACTACACATTTCCAGAACTTCCTCGTTACCCCAGACTGATAGTCTGTATCCATTAAACACTAACCCTATTTCCCCCTCCCCCAGCACCTGGTAATCACTATTCTACTTTTTGTCCCTATGAATTTGACTACTATGTGCCTCATATGAGTGGAATGATACAATATTTTCCCTTTTGTGTCTGGTTTCTTTCACTGAGCATAATGTTTCCAAGGTTCATCCATGCTGTAGCATGTGTCAGAACTTCATTCCTTTAAAACACTAAGTTTGGGAAAAGTTATTACCCAGCAATAGGCGACTAATACAGAGATGTACAGAAGTTGATGAATTTGAGAAAGAATATAGGAGATAAAAGTGACAAGACTTGGTGTGGGACCAGATATGGGAGATGACAATATCAATGATGACTCTAGAATTCTGGCTTGTGAAACTGGATGAAGGGTGACGAAATTTACTGGTGATATATGGTGCACTGGAAAGGACCAGGATTTGGAGGGAAGATCATCTGCTAATTTTGGATGTATTGAGTTTGGACCTTTGTGACATCCAAGTGGAGGCTAATTGAGCACCTGGATATACATGTCTGGAGCTCAGAGGAGAGATCTGGGTTGTGGTATATTCCTGTGAGTTGTAGCAGAAGTTACCAGTAATTTCCCCCAATTTCTTTCCTCTATAATAAAAGATTTATCTGGATATATGTTTCCCCAACTGAAGACTATATTTCCCAGTCTCCCCTACAGCTATATGTAGCCATGTAACTAAGTTCTGGAGAATAGGATATGCATAGAAGTGATGTGTCAACTTGAGGAACACACACTTTTTTGTGTGTGTGAAGAAGACCAGCCCTGAGCTAACATCCGATGCCAATCATCCTCATTTTTGCTGAGGAAGACTGGCCCTGGGCTAACATCCATGCCCATCTTCCTCTACTTTGTATGGGCTGCTGCAACAGCATGGCTTGACAAGTGGTGCGTCGGTGCACGCCCGGGATCCGGATTGGCAAACCCCAGGCCGCTGCAGCAGAGCCCACGCACTTCACCGCTTGTGCCACCGGCCAGCCCCCTGAGGAACACACACTTAAAAAGAAAGAAGCATGCCAATTCCTTCCCCTTCTCCTCTCTTGCTGCTGGCTGCAATGCCAACAGAGCAGTATGATCTGGATCATATGTTAGATCCCAAATAGAAGCCTTGTTGAAGACGACAGGGCAACAAGGGAGAATGACTCCTTGAGACCATGGAGGCATCATATCAACCTTGGACTACCAACTCTTGGACTGCTACAAGAGAGAGAAATATACCATTATCTTATATGGGCTTATATTGTCCAATATGGTAGCCATTAGCCACTCACACAGTGAGTACTGAGCATTTGAAATGTGGCTGGTGTCACATGTTGAAATGATAATATTTTTGATATACAGTCATGTGTCACTTAACAACTGGGACACTTTCCAAGAAACGTGTCATTAGGCAATTTCATCATCGTGCAAACATCATAGAGTGTACTTACACAAAGCTCGATGGTATAGCCTACTACACACCTAAACTATATGGCATTAATCATATGGGACCACCGCTGTATTCGCAGTTGGTCGTTGACGGAAATATCATCAGGCCGTGCATGACTATATTGGATTAAGTAAGATATGTTGTGAAAATTAACTCAACTTTTTTCTTTTACTTTTTCTTTACTTATTTATCTTCCCCCAAAGCCCCAGTAGGTAGTTGTACATCATAGTTTCACATTCTTCTAGTTGCTGTACATGGGACGCGGCCTCAGCATAGCCGGAGGAGCAGTGCGTCCGTGCACGCCCGGGATCTGGGCCCCGGCCGCCAGTAGCGGAGCCCGCGCACTTAACCGCTAAGCCACGGGGCCGGTCCTCTTTTACTTCTTTTTAATGTTGCTATTAGAAAATTTAAAATTGCACATGTGGCTCATATTACTTTTCTATTGGTCAGCGCTGATTGAGGCCATGTATATTTTGCCATTGTTATAGCAGCTGAACTGGTATCTTTACTAATACGTGGGTCATTTACTCATTGGTGTCACCTGAAGCTGGGTGTGCATGGAATCCCCTAGCAAGAGTGTATCATGAGAAGAGCAGAGGCTCAGGAAAGAGCCTCAAGGAACTCTAGTATTTAAAGGGGCAGGAGCTTGCAAAGGAGTCAGAGAGGGAACACAAAGAAGCAGAAGAAAAGCCAAGAGAATGATGTGCCATATAATCCTAGAGGACAGTGTTTCAAGTTGGAAGGAGATGCTAACAGCATCAGTTACTTGGGAGGTCAAAAAGCCAAGAATTGAACAAAAAATTCTCAAAGTGGTAGGAAACTGTATTAATAAAGTACTGCAGATTGGGTGGCTCAGACATAAATTTATTTTCTCACAATTCTGGAAGCTATAAATCCAAGATCAAAGTGTCAGCAGGGTTGGTTTCTTCTGAAGTCTCTCTCCTTGGCTCGTAGACAGCCGTCTTCTCCCCAAGTCTTCACATAGTCACAGCGTGAATGTACTTAATGCCACTGACTTGTACACTCAAAAAATGGTTAAAAAGGTAAATTTTATGTTATGTGTATTTTACCACAATTAAAAATAACCATTATGGGGCCGGCCCCGTGGTGTAGCGGTTAAGGGCGCAAGCTCCGCTGCTGGCGGCCTGGGTACGGATCCTGGGTGCACACTTGTCAGGCCATGCTGTAGTGGCATCCCACACAAATTGGAGGAAGATGGGCACAGATGTTGGCTCAGGGCCAGTCTTCCTTGGCAAAAAGAGGAGGATTGGCATGGATGTTAGCTCAGGGCTGATCTTCCTCACACAAAATAAATAAATAAATAAAAATAAATAAACTATTATTCCTTAAAAAGCTGATGGAACATTCTTTGAGTAGGAGATGCTGAATATCCAAAGAGAAGAGTAATAGCAATAGTAAGATTATGAGAAGGATGTATTTAAGGATCAAAAAAATAAGAAAAAGGATTGGTATGAGATGAGAAGAACAACTTCACTATTGTTAGAAGAGTCCCGGAAATATAGTCAGGTTTATGGTTACAGGACGGGGAAATTGAGGGACTTCCCAGCTGACAGCTTCCGTGATTTCTATAAATAAAGAAGGCAGGTCATAGGCTGAGAATGGGGGTCAGGAGGTGTAAAGAGTGTCCGAGATTGAAGAGGATAAAAATAGTGTACTTGTCACTGTGGAGATGAGAATGAATTGACCAGATGATTGCAATGGGATTGTGGGCAATGTTGAGGGTATATCTGAATTTGGTGATCACGTATTTATGGTGAAACTGTTCAGCCCTGTAATGTGACCTTCTTCAGTAATGCTCAATTGCTTAGGGACAAGCACAGGAAAACAAAACAAAAAACCTGATAGATGGACTTTTTGTCTCCGAGACTGGGGTGATGCAAAGACAGAAGGACAAGGGAGTGCTCGATCCCTAACATGAGAGTGTTACTGAAATGATGGACCATGGCATCATATCTGAAGAAGGAAAGTGAAGAAAGAGAGGGCTGATTGACTGGGGGTTCCTATCAGGTTAAGAAAAGGTCATAGTGCAAGTTGCTGAGAAAGCAAGACGGAAGGAGACGTGGTTGATGCCTGAGAGGCATGGGAGACTGAGTGCGTGGAGGACTGCCGTGGAGTGGAAGGTGATGTCAGTGTTGCTGGTCTTCTAAGCCAATGCCTCCCAAACATTTTCACATCACGGGGTAAACAGAAACAGAATATTTTTACAGCTCACTCAGGTAAACAGATCAGCCCGCCACAGTCAGAGGCAACCAGGTCACTCTGAGGGCTGAGGGAATCAATATCTCACAGCCCACCTACGACCTATTCATGGACATCAGTTGAGAAGTTCTTTAGAGAATTTCAGGAAACCATGCGAAAATGAGGGCAAGTATTCAGGAAGTCCATAGGTAACAAAAAGGTGTTACAGCCAGAGAACAGGCTTGGGGGAAATCCACATCAATAAAGACCAGGAAAGAAAGAACACTTAAAGAAGAAGTTGCTTTTATAGGGGAATTTGCTGATTCTGGAATGGGTTCAACGGACATAAGGCAAGGGCTTCTGAGGTCTTGACCAGAGAGGCATGGAGCTGGGTGGTGACGACTGCTCCAGTGTCGAGAAGGAGTCTCCTTCCTGCATGCTGCTGGATGCACAGGTCTCCATCGTCCCAAGAAACCCAACCTCCCTGGGAAAAAGCGAGATCTGGACACGCAGGATCCCTGTTTCTCCTTCTTCTTCCCCACTTCCATAAGGCTCACTGCTGTATATACAGGACACCAGCAGAGCAACTCCAATCGCAGCTGTGCAATTGTGATCTCCTTGCTGGATGAAATCAACCCAGACCTTGGCATCTAGAATGGCCAGTCCATTTATCTCCATCACAGTAAACACAAGACCTAGAAGCAGTGTGCTTTCACCAGGGATGGTGAAGTAGGCTGAACGGCAGCCCCCAAGATATGTCCACACTCTAATCCCTAGAACCTGTAAATGTTACCTTATTTGGAGACACGGCCTTTGGGGCTGTGATGAAGTTAAGGATCTTGTGAAGAGGAGATCATCCTGGATTATCCAGGTGGGCCCTAAATCCAATGATAAATGTCCTAATAAGACAGGGATAGAGCGAGATTTCAGGCAGAAGAAGACACAAACACACAGAGGAGAAAGTGACATGAAAACAGGGGGCAGAGACTGAATGTTGAGGCCACTAGACAAGGAACACCCACAGTCACCAGAAGCTGGTAGAGGCAAGAAACTCGTTCCCCACTAGAGCCTTCTGCGTGGGGCTCTGCTGACACCTTTATTTCAGACTTCTGCCTCCAGGACCATGAGAGAATAAATTTCTGTTGTTGTGAGCCACCAAGAACATGATGATTCGTTATGGTAGCCCCAGGAAACTCATACAGGCGTATAGCAGTACTGTCACATCTTCCCAGGTGTTACATTATTTCTCCAACTCTGTTCCACAGCTTATTCTTCAGGAAACTCGATCTTTCAATACTCCATAGATTCAATTCTGGTGAACTGCATTGATGACCTAAAAAGCAGGAAGGAGCAGATAGATACACTGTACATCTTACTAAGACACATACATACCAGAGCATGGGAGAAAAAACTCCTCAACACTGGGGAGCCTGTGCCCTCAGGGAAGTTACTGAGTATCCAATAATCTGAGGACAGTGGGAATGTCCCCTCCAGATGAAGAAGTTACTGTATTAAACCCTTTGCCGTTAACAAATAAGATAAAATCTCCATTAGAGCCGTTATTCCTTGGCCTGCTTTGTTCTCACGTAGGAGGCCCATAAATACTTGTAGATGAATCAATGAAACTTTCCAGTGGACCCAGAGTATGGAACCATCTGTGTGATACTGTGACGTAATAAGATATATAATTTGGTCTTTGTCCCCCGTTCCTGGCACAGAGCTCCTAAAATCCTTCTAATTTCCTGTGTGATGAGGTGAGAAGAGTCTTTTGTAATAAACTCCTTTCAACCACACCTGAGTTTATGCTAATGAGATGACTCTTGGTGGGCCCCTGGATAGCTTCTGGATGGGGGCTGTTTGCCAGAGGAGCCAATCACCTGATTAAATGGTTGGAACTTTCAGCCCCACCCCCTGACCTCCGGAAAGGAGACAGAGATTGAGCTTAATCACCGAAGGCCAACAATTTAATCAATCATGCTCTCAATAACGGGGTTCAGAGAGCTTCCAGGTTGGTAAAAGCATCAAGGTGCTGGGAGGGTGGTGCACCTGGAGAGGGCATGGAAGCTCTACATCCCTCCCCCCATAACTCGCCCTATGCATCTCTTCCATTTGGTTGTCTGTGAGCTGTATCTTTTATAATAAATCAGCAATACTAAGTAAAATGCCTTCTTGAATTCTGTGAGCCATTCTAGCAAATTATGGAACCCAAGGAAGGGGTCATGGACACCCCCAATTTAGAATCAGTGGGTCAGAAGTACAGGAGACCAAGGACTTGTGATTGGCATCTAAAACGAGAGCAGTCTTGTGGGACTGAGCCCTTAACGTGCGGGGTCTGACAATAACTCCAGGTCATTACTGTACCCGGATTCAGAACTGAATTGAATCACTTGACACTCAGACATTCAGTTAGTATCCAGAGTTGGAGAACTGGTTTGTTGGTGCAAAACAAAAAAAACAAAAAACCCGCACACTTAGCATCAGAAGTGTCAGGAGTGAAAAACAGTTCATAATCCATATCCAGGTGAATTCTCCCTCAAAAACCTCTGTTAGAGGGAATGCTATTAAGCCATCTGGTAGAGCAGATGATCACTCTGTGACTCTTGGTCAGCTTCTTTCCCCAGTCTCCCCAGTGCTTGCTCAGTGGGCTCATGAACAGAGTGGCCATGGTGGGCCGTCCATGGATTTGCCTCACCAAATCTTAGTCAGCTATGTCACTGGTGAATGCCCACCTTAGTGGTAGCAGCAAGCAGTGCTTAGCCCCCAGTGTGGTATGGTTTCTTTGGGAGACCAGCCAAATACCTGGTCACCTGAGGATTACATTGGGCCACTTCCACCACAGAGTGGGCAATGACCTTTTCCTCCTTGGAATAATTAACTCTGGTTTGTTATTTGCTTTCCTTCCCTTTCGCACTCCTGCCAACAGCAGCATCTGTGTATGCACTGAATGGTCCTATTCACCGCTATGTTAACCCACACAATATTGCTTCTGATTAAGAAACTCAGTATTAGGAAGTCAGTGGGCGGGTCCATGTACCCCATCACCCCGAAGCAGCTAGCCTCACAGAACAGAAGCAGGGCCTGTTTGAGACTGGGTTATAGTGTCATTTTGGAGACAACAGCTTTGGGGTTGGAGTAATGTTCTACAGGATGAGTAAACACTCTGAACCAGTGGCACATACAGGATGCTAGATTATACAGACCAGGGAACCACACGGTGTCACTTCTCCAGGTCACACCCGATGACTCATTCTTTAAATGTTTGTTTCCTGTTCCTGCTACTGAACTCTGCTGTTTTGGGGTTTTAGTGGCTAACGGGGGAACGCTTCCACCAAACAGCACAACATAGTAAGTTGTGTGAGTGAAGACTGCCCCTGGACTATTTGGGGTATCTCAGGAGTGCCACAGGGGCTCAGGCAAAGAGAGTGACTGATTTGGGGAGGAAAGAGGGACAAGATGCTGCTACACTGGGGGCCAAGGAGGTGTGTGAATAGAACTTGGGGACCTCCAATTAACACCATGTCCTGACTCCCTATCCATCCAGATGAGGGGCTCACTGAGACCCCTTCTATGCAGGGCACCGAATGGCAGAGAGGGTCTGTGCCTACCCCCTTTACAGGGGCAAAGAAGTGGGCATACAGGCTCCACATCCCTCCCATCCCCGCCCCTATCCCTCACTTCTGCAGAGCACAGAGCGTCCAGGTCCCCCCCACCCCCCAGCCCCTCCCACCTCCGCAGGGCACGCAGCCAGGTATACAGAGCTCCCAGACCCCTCCGTACCCCTCCCTGCGCGACGCGCGAGGCTTGCACCCCAGGGCTCGTCCTCAAAGCCTCCTCAGTTGTCGACCTGGAAGGCACCCAGCGGCAGCAGCGGAGGCAGCGCCCCGTTAGCTCGGCATCGCGAAGCATCGGCAGCCGCCACCAGGCCCCGCCCAGCGGCAGCGGCGAGCAAGGCCGCGCCGGGGACGACTGCAGAGCGCGGTGAGTGAGCACGGCCAGCAGGGAGGGACCCAGGCGTCCCGGTCCCCGCCCCTCTCCGACCCCGGGCCCGGCATCCCCACCTTCAGCTCCCCCTTGCGTCTTGGCTTTATCATTCGGTTTCAGGGCCCCAGACCCGTCCCTAAAAAAGGATCGCGCAGCCCCTCCCTGTTCTGGGGGCCCGGGCAGACCGGCCCCTTGGGCCCCTCCCGTCTTCAGGAACCTGGCGCTCCCAGTCCCCAGCCCCGTCCTCATTAAGCTTCTGAGCCCCTCCCGCTATCCAGGAGCCAGGAATACAGGCCCAAAATATCTCTCGCTTTCAGACTTAGAAGGCTCGGCTTGCAACCACATCTGCTCTGAAAACCCAGAAGTCTGAGCTTTCGTTGCTTTTTGAGCCAAGGATCTGGGCCCCCAGCCTAGGCGTCATGTGAAACCCGGGAGTCCGTGCCCCCAACTCCTACCGCCCTAGATCCCAGGAATATTGCTACCAACACCGTCTTCCCCAGCCTCCATCGACTGTGACATGTGGGACCCAGGAGGCCGGCCCACCAGTCCCTTACCCCGCGAGTCCCAGTGTCAGTGAAGATTAGGGGACCCAGGAGTAGGGGACCTCAGCCTAGAAACCTCTTAAAGCCTAGGGATAGCCACCTTCAACTCCTTCCTCTTTCAGGGACCTAGGAGACAGAGACCTTAGCCCACAGATCCCATAGACTGAAAGGCCCGGTTTCCCCAACCCGCTACGACCCAGATGTCCAAGATTTCATCCATCCTGGAAGAGCGGGGCTGGAGCAGAAGGCGACGGAGGGGCCAGGAAGGGAGAGGGAGAATTGAGTGAGGTGAAACTGGGGTGGGGACCTGGGCTGGGGGGCTCGGTGCTAAACAAATTCTAAACAGGCAGGTTGCCATGGCAACGGCCTTCCCGGGCCTCCCCTAGAGACTTCGCTAGGGCTGTGTCGGGGAGGGCAGCCCCCAGGAGCCCCCACTCCGCCAGCTGTTGTGTCTTCCTGTTTTGTCACCATGGCAACAGTGACCTCAGCCCTCCACCCCCACTACTGGCGGGACGCGAGATCAGCCGTACGTTTATTCCCCGGGGCGTGGTCTTTCCTTGGCCCCGCCCTCGGGGCGGGACTGGGATAGCCCTGGCGAGGGGGGAGTCCCTTTCCCGGTCCGAGCGTGGTGCTCTTGCCCAGTCTCCGGCCCCGCCCCCGGCCCCGCCCGCACTCACTCTCCAGCCCTCCAACCCCACCCAGGCCTCAGACCCTTCCAGTCTGCAGCTGTCGCCTCTGCTTCAGCCGCAGCCGCCGCAGGCCCGTGAGGTGAGGCTGCGGGGACCCCAGGGGGTGGGAGCAGCGGTCCAGGATTCTTGGCGTGCAGAGGGAGGAATGGGCTGGGACTCAGACTGTCTGAGTCCCTAGAAAGACTGGGTCTTGGCCAGGACTCGGGTTCTAGAGAGGAGAGGGCTGGGGGCCTGGACCCCTGGGTCTGAGGAAGGAGAGGCTGCGGACCTGGACTCATACAAGTCATACATCTGAAAGAGGAGGGGCTGGGGGCCCAGACTGCGGGGTCTGAGGGAGGAGGGGACTGGGGACTGGGATTCCTGGGTCTGAGAGAGGAAGGGACTAGGGGCCTGGACTCCTGGGGCTGAGGGTCGGACAACTGGGTCTGAGGGAGGAGGGGCTGGGGACCTGGACCCCTGGGTCTGAAGGAGGAGAGGCTGCGGGCCTGGACCCCTGGGTCTGAAGGAGGAGAGGCTGCGGGCCTGGACCCCTGGGTCTGAGGGAGGAGGGAGCTGGGGGCTTGGACTCCTGGGTCTGAGGGAGGAGGGGCTGGGGGTCTGGACTCCTGGGTCTGAGGGAGGAGGGACTGGGGGCCTGGACTCCTGGGTCTGAGGGAGGAGGGACTGCGGGCCTGGACTCCTGGGTCTGAGGGCGCAGAGGGATGGGGACTCCTGTGTGTGCGGGTTGAATGGGGTTGGAATCGAGGTCCTCAGCAGAGGAGGAGCTTGGAGTTGGGAGTCCTGGTTTGGGACAGAGAGTGGCTGGGGTTCAGAATTACTGACCTCCTCCCCATCCGGGGGACAGAATCCGAACTTTGGACTGGAAAGGCCGGGGACTGAGATCCAGCAGCTGTCCTCCCAAAGTGAGGACGGAGCTGGGAGGCGGATGTCCTAAGGCAGAGAGAGGACAAGGCTGAGTCCAGCGTTCGTGGGTGTTGACAGCAGAGGCTGGGTTTCAGAGGCGCGATTCTCAGTCCGTTTAGAAATAGGGTGTGGTGTTTGGAGTGAGGTGGGGAGAGGACTGGGCGTGGCCGGGGGAGCCCTGAGCCTCTCGGAGAAGCTGAAGGGGTGTTTCCTTTCCCTCGTCTGGTCTCTGGTAGCGCATTCCTGAGCTCTGACCTCAGGCGACGGCTGGGGGCCCTGAGGGTGGAGATGGACCCCTCCCCTCGGGGTCCCTGCGCTAACCCACTTTCCCCGGGAGAACTCAGGAGCTATGCTCCGCCCTCCTCCTCCGGGGCCAGCCCCCACTTCCTCCTAACGGGCTCTGGAGGGGCGTGGAGGAAGCAGGTGGTGGCCAACTCCGCTGTAGCACCTCCAGGTGGCCCAGTCTTTGCGGCGAGACCTGCCTTCCTGGAGGTGGTGGGAGGTGTGGCTATTTATCCCTGGACTGGATTCCAATAATGTGCAGTTTCCGGGCTGGAGGCAGGGGACGTCTACAAGGCGAACCCAGGGGTCCGTATTCCCAGCCACTCCTCCCTTAGAGACCCTCTTGAGGGGTTCCAGTCCCATCCTTATAGCGACCCAGAACTCACATTTCGAAGGTCCCAGAAACTCTGGCTTCCAGGCATCTCCTCCTAGATCCTGGAGTCTGGGCTGCCTCCCGCCCCCCCCGCCCCCCCCCCCCCCCGAAATCCACCAGCTAGGCGGGCCGTCCTGGAGGCCGGCGCAGGGCGGGGGTCCCGGCACCGCCTCCCGGTCCCCGCCACATTCCAGATGGCTGGGCCGACTTGAAGCCCTTATAAGGCACGGAGACGCGGCGCCTCGCCCGGCCGCCCGCCTCCGCAGCCACCGCCCAGGAACCGCCCGCTCGCCCGGCCGCGGCCTTCCTGGCCCGGCAGGGTTAGGATCACTCACGCCCACGCCTGCCTGCGGGGCGTGCACTTTTGCCGGGTTCGCTCCGTTCCCGCCCCCGCAGTTTGGGGGCAGGAGGAGGAAAGGGGCAGGGCTTCCCTGGGGTCACCTCTCGGACCCCTCGGGGGCTCGCGGCCAAACCCCACCCTGGGCCGATTCTGGGCGAGCCCGCAGCGGGCCAGCTAGTCGGCTGGGTCCCGGGAGAGCAAAGCCGGGTCTGAGCTGGACGCTGACGTTCTTTCTCTCTCTCTCCCGTGCACTGACTAGCCTTTTCCAGGTGTCTGACTTAATCCGCCTCCAGAGCCGGATCTTTCTCCGTCGGGGTCCTCAGCTAAGACCGCTGGTGAGTGGGCTGGGGGCCGGGACCCCTGAGTCTGAGGGAGCAGGGGACTGGGGGCCTGGTCTCCTAGGTCTGAGGGTCGGTACTCCTGGGTCTGAGGGAGGAGTGGTTGGGGGCCTAGACTCCCGGGTTAGAGGGAGGAGGGGACTAGAGGCCTAGACTCCTCGATCCTGAGAGAAGGACCTGGAAGCTTGGGTTCCAAGGAGAGGCCCAGACACCTGTGTATCTGAGGAAGAAGTGTGTCCGGGAGCCGGGCTCCCGTGTGCTCAGGGAGCTGTTGTGCAGGTATGGCTGGGCCCAGAAGAGGTTAAAGCCTGTTACACTGCCCTGCTGTGTGCCCTACACTAGAAAGAGGAAGTTTTATTTCCCGGTGTCTGAGAGAGGCCCTCTGAGCTTTGTAAGGGTAGCAGCTGAGAGATTAGCCATTTTAGCGCCTGAGGGAGGATCTGGACACCTGGTGAGGAATCGAGGCTGGGCCCTGGATTCTTCAGGGTCTTTAGGACAAAGAGGTTCTGGAGGGACGGAAGAAAGAAGTTCATTTCCCAGAGTTTAGCTGTCTGGCATGCTCACGGCTGAGGACCCAGAGACCTGAGGTCTGAAACTATATAACTGGGCAGGAGAGGCCTAGAGATTTCAGTGCAAGGGGCCCAGTCACTGGACAGTCAGTCTGGGGAGCTGAGTTTCCCGGAAGGTGGAGAACTAGCTGGCTGGGTTCCTGAGGGGCACTGGAGTCCACATGGAGGAGGGGGATAGTCAGGAGGAAGCTCAGCTTCCTTTGGGTCGAAGTACTAAAGACCTAAATCCCAGGTGAGAGTTAGACTGAAGACGCAGACTCCTGTCTCTGCGGTGGGAGGGTAGGCCTAGGAGGGGGATGCTGCTGAGAGGAAAGACCCAGTTCCAGAAGGGAGGGGGAGCTCCTAGTCTTCTAGGAGCTGGGAGCAGACACCTGCTCAGTGAGAGGAGACAGATTGGGAGGCTGGAAGCTCCGATCAGATGTGGGTCCCTGAGAACATAGGCGTGTGGAGGTTGGACTCTTGAATGTTTGGAGGCTGGAAATGTCTAGGCCTGTTAGGTGAAAGAAGGAAGTTGGGCCCAGGGGCTGGGATGCAGAGCACTGGGTACCGAAAAGGAAGAAGTAGAGAGATGGGTTTTTAAGAGCTCATGAAGACAGGGCCTCTTGTTCCGACAGGGGCAGTGGGGGGAGGCCGAGGAGAGGGATGCTATAGAGCAGAGTCTTGAGTGGCTGGGTTGCTGAGCCCCTGGGGGAAGGAGGGCAGCTTTGAGTGTCTAGAGTGGGAAGAAAGGCATGTGGTTTTACAGTAGTTGGGTTGCAGGGAAAGGAGTGTCTTGGGAAGGAGAGAGATTGAGGCCTAGACTCCTGGCTTCTGACATGGAAGGTGGGAAACCTGAGCCCAGAGGGAGGAAGGGGCCAGGACCTGGGTGACCAATTCATTTCTGTAGGCCTGGGACTGTGTGGGTTTGAAAACAGAAAGGCCCACATCCTGGGTCCCCCCAGCTGGAGTCCATGTTACTTTGTCCCCAGGGGGAGGCAAGGGTTGGGGCCCTGGATTCCTGGGTTTGGACCCTTCTTAGGACACTTTCTTTCCCCTCCCCCCAGCCATGCCGGTGACAGTAACCCGCACAACCATCACGACCACCACCACGTCGTCCTCAGGCCTGGGCTCCTCGACCATCGTGGGGTCCCCTCGGGCACTGACCCAGCCTCTGGGCCTCCTCCGCCTGCTGCAGCTGATCTCCACCTGTGTGGCCTTCTCGCTGGTGGCCAGCGTGGGCGCTTGGACGGGACCCATGGGTAACTGGTCCATGTTCACCTGGTGTTTCTGCTTCGCCGTGACCCTCATCATCCTCATAGTGGAGTTAGCCGGGCTCCAGTCCCGCTTCCCCCTGTCCTGGCGCAACTTCCCCATCACCTACGCCTGCTACGCCGCCCTCTTCTGCCTCTCGGCCTCCATCATCTACCCCACCACCTACGTCCAGTTCTTGTCTCACGGCCGCTCCCGGGACCACGCCATCGCCGCCACCCGCCTTCTCCTGCATCGCCTGCGTGGCTTATGCCACCGAAGTGGCCTGGACCCGGGCCCGGCCCGGCGAGATCACTGGCTACATGGCCACGGTGCCGGGGCTGCTCAAGGTGCTGGAGACCTTTGTGGCCTGCGTCATCTTCGCCTTCATCAGCAGCCCCTACCTGTACCAGGACAAGCCGGCCCTGGAGTGGTGCGTGGCCGTGTACGCCATCTGCTTCATCCTGGCGGCCGTGGCCATCCTGCTGAACTTGGGCGACTGCACCAACATGCTCCCCATCCCCTTCCCCAGTTTCCTGTCGGGGCTGGCCCTGCTCTCTGTCCTCCTCTACGCCACTGCTCTTGTCCTCTGGCCGCTCTACCAGTTCGACGAGAAGCATGGCGGCCAGCCCCGGCGGTCGCGGGATCTGAGCTGCAGCAACAGGCATGCCTACTACGTGTGCGACTGGGACCGCCGCCTGGCTGTGGCCATCTTGACGGCCATCAACCTGCTGGCCTATGTGGCCGACCTGGTGTACTCGGCCCGCCTGGTTTTTGTCAGGGTCTGAGGCTCTCACCTGGGGCTCCTGATTCCCTGCTTTCTCCGACGTCCTCTTCCTGGCTGCCCGCTGTCCCCCGCTGCTCATTGCCTCCCCGATTCATCTCGCTCTCTTTTCTGTTTCCTTCACTCCCTCTCTCCCTTCCAGGTTGCTGTCTCCTTTCCTTCCTGTTTTGTTTGGTTGCCCACATCCTGTTTTGCCTCCATTTTGCCTCTTTTTCTGCTGTCTTGCTTTCTACCTGTGCTTTTCGGCTCTTTTCTGATCGTCCTGTTTGTTTTCTCATCTGCCTGTTTCTTGACCGCCTGGTCCCATGTTCCTTCTTCCGATTTCATTGGGAGCCCTGCGACTTCTTTCTTCTCCTGCCCCACCTCCAAAGGTGCTGAGCTCCACATCCCATACACCCCTCTTCACAGCTGTTCATACCCTAGGCCTTCCGAGGGGCCTCATTGCCAAAGCATGCCTGCCCGCCCTGGCTGTGCCTTAGTGGGTGTGTGTGTGTATGTGTTTGGGGGTGGGGTGGGTAGCTAGGGATTGGGCCCCTGTTCTCCCAGTGGAGGGGGGGTGTACAGTGCACCTCCCCTTTAAGTTAAAAGAAAGTCTCTGGAGGTCAATCATTTCCAGTGGGCGGAGGCTTAAAGCACAGACCCTGGGTCCCTAGGCTCCGCCTGGTGCTCAGCCTCGCCTGAGATTGGCTCCAGAATTTCTGCCAGGCTCACCAAAAACCCACTGCCTGGAGGCCATCTTAAAAGAAGCAAAGGGTAGATGCCTTCCATCCCAGCTACCCTCTGGGGTATCAAAAAGGATCTGGCAAAGAACCGCATTGTCTTGAAGACAACTGTCTGAAGTATTAGTGGGAGGGGCAGTGATGTGGTCCTTCAGCTTCAGTGTTAAAAATAGCATGTCCTGCCTCCACACGGAGAAGAAAATGGCCACTGCCGGCCGCACAGGCAACGTTAGCCTGGGTTTTTTTCTTTTCTTTTTCCTGGTCACAAGGGCAGAAATTACTGGGTGGCTCTATCCTGAAAGGGGAAGTTTGTTTTCCTTTTTTTGGGGGGGGGCGGGGGGTGGTTGGGGATTGCTGCTGCCATAGCCAGAGAATTGTATTGCTTGAGTGTGTGCTGCACAAACATGTGTGTTTCTGTGTGCTAGTTGCTTCCTGCTGCTGCTTCCTGCTTCTCTGGGACTCACACACATAACGTGATATATAAATGTATAAATATATATTTTATTTTTTTTTAATTCCCTGGAGCTTCTGGTTCCCATTAGATTAGCCCCTGCTGTCAATCATAGAGGGAAACCTGTCCCTTTCCCCAGTCCCACATCTATAATTTTTTTTTTTTTACCTCAATATAAAGATAAAAGAAAGACTTGTGCTTGCTTTATTATGGGGGAGGACTCCAGGAGAGAGGGCAAGGCCCAGATTCCTGGGTCTGGTAGGAGAAGGGGAATTGGGGCCAAGAAAACTTTGCCTCATCAGAAAATACTAGCTGAGTCTGGATCTTCCAAATTACCCTGTCAAACCAGGAGAGGTAGTTAGGATAGAAATGAACAAGATTTCTCCCTCCTTGCAGTCCCATGAGCACCTCAGAAATACAATGTCCCAGTCTGAGTGCAGCATCTTTGCTCCAAAATCAACTCTTCCAGGTTCCCCATCTTAGTAATAGACTCTCAGGGCTGAGAGCCCAGACACTTGTTCTCTGTCAGTCTCCTCTCTGTCAGTCAGTCGCTCATCAAACACTGTCTACTCTTCCTCCTAAATACTGTTTATATTTGTCCCCTTCTCCAGGTTCCTCACACAGCTCAGGTTTCATTTTGTTTCACCTGAGTTATTGCCCCAGCCGCCTTCGTGACCATCCTACCTCCAGCCCACCCTGGCCCCAGAGGGATGCTTCCAACATCCAGGTCTGATACTGCCCTCCCCGGCTCAAGTCTTTCCATATCCCACTCCACCTTGCCCATAGGTAAAAACCAAAGCCCCTCAGTCTGGCATTCAAGGCCTTCAGGATCTGACCCTGCCTACATTCCCACTCTGAGCTCCCTGACACCCCTGCTCAACAGAAGACCTTGATAAAGATCAAACGAATTACTCCTATAATAAATCTGTCCCACAGAAGGTCATCTTGCCAGTTTCTCCAGCCTGAGGAGAATCACAAACACATAAATACATAAACCCGGGAAAATCCCAGGATCATGCAACCCATTCTCTGCACCTACACCCGCAAAAGCAATCGGGAAGAGATACTGCAAGGGAGGGAAGGATCCCTCCGGAAGAGGGAGAAGGGCTAACCAGAACAGACGCACTCCTTTTCAGTGAGGAAAAGCCTCCTTTTGATCTCCGCTGTGTCCACCCCAGAATTCTGACCTGCACCAATCCCTGCTTCCTCAAAGGGCGTCTCGACCCCCTTCCCTCTCCCGTCCCACGCTTGAATCCCTCCTGGAAGGCATGAGAGAGAACAGCTCTAGAACCTGGGGTTGATAAGTTGGTGACTCGGGGAAGAACCCAAGCAGAGGAGGACTAGAGCGCCCTGGGATTCCTAGGTCTGTTTTCGGGGCAACCCCCGCCCCCTAGCCTCTGCCCTAGAGCATGGCGGACGCCGGGAGGTGGCTAGAAGGTTAGAGGACTCCACGTTTGGGGGTTAAGAGCGGAGTTGGATCTCTCACCTCCCCTACGGCTTCTGGAAACCTGACCCCGACCCCAACAGGTCTCAGAGAAGGCACGGTGGGCGTCCGGAGTCCCCAGGCGCTGCCGCAGCGCCCCGCCCCGCCTCGCGCGGTACGCCGGGAGAGGAAGTTCTCGGACGCGTCGCGAGAACAGGCGGTTCGCAGGCTCAGACTACAAGTCCCAGGATGCATTGCACCCCTCAGCCCCGAGCGGGCCGTGGTTGCCCTTGGCAACAGAGCGGGTCTCCCAGGAGCTCGGACTGGGAAGCGCTCGAGAGCGGGGGGAGGGAGGGAGTCCAACCGGAGAGGCAGAGACGCTGGTGGAGCGACGCAGGGGAGACACGGAGGGAGACGGACAGGGCCAGCGTCCGAGACACCCTCCCAACCCGGGACAGAGCTGTGCAGACGGGGAATTCCAGAGCCAGAGAGACACCTGGAGAGAAAGACAGAGACTGAATCACAGGGAGACGTGGAGGGAGGGAGAGACCCCCAGAACAGAGAGAGATATTCATAGAGCCAGAGAGGCAAATAGAGAGTGGGTGAGAAAGGGACAAAGATGGGGGTGGGGGAGACGGAGCAACTCGAACATTCAGAGAGGCTTCCAGCGACAGAGGGAGAGATTGACAGAGCCAGAGAGCGGGTCAGAGAGAGGGACAGGCACAGACACTTACAGAGACAGGGACACAGGGAGAGAGAGAGGGAGAGACAGCAAGGATTTAGAGAAAGACCCCCAGAGAGAGAGAAATAGAAGAGGACAGACATAGAGAAAGAGAAAGACAGACAGAGATTGACTCCCAAAGAGAAAGACACAGAGAGAGAGACAGACAGAGACCCACAGAGTCACAATCTGATTGAGAGAGAGAGTCAAAGAGCCAGAGAGACAAATAGAGACAGGGAGAGGAGAGATTCAGGGAGACGGAAGCGCAAGAATTTATGAGACATACAGGGAAGGACAGAGGGAGACTGATTCACGGTGAGACAGACATCTGTCAGAGAGAGAGACACCAAGACCCAGAGAGGGTCGCAGGATGAGTGACACATGGAGATGGAGACACACAGCGAAGAAAACAGAGAAATAGAAACAGAAATTTTCAGAGACCAGGAAAGGAATGCCAAATCCACCCAGAGGCAGAAACAGAGACACAGAGAGCGAGCCAGGAATACAGGGAGAGGAACAGAGACCAGGAGAAAGAGATCCTCCCAGAGGGAGACAGAGACATACACATTCACCGAGGCCCAGAGAGAGAAGTCAAGACTCGGAGGGCATCAGAGAAAGGGAGACACCAAGCCCCCTGGTCACCACTGGATCCCCAGCACTGAAGACAAAGTTTGTGGAATGAAAGAGAGTGACACAGTCAGAGACACAGAGATCCGAGAGGGGTCGCAGTGGGCTAACAGGACCCACGGCGGCACCCTAGTGGGAAAGGAAGATGGGGCCAGTAGACAGATTGAGGTGGGGGGAGGGCACAGCTCAGAGGATGTCCCCTCCCTCCAGCCAGCCCCTGGAGTGGGTATGTGCACGTGTGTGGGGGGGGGGGAGGGCATTTGTCCCGTGTTCAGGGAGGGGGGACGCCTTTAAGCCGAAACCCCGCCCTTCGGTCGTCATGGCAACGCCTCCCCCCAGTCGGGGCTCCCACATTTCAGCAGGTGCCTGAGCTGGAGCTCCCAACGCCACCGCCCGTGCCTCCGGCTCCTCGGCGTCCCTGCCTCCGGCTCTCCGCCCCACTCGCCCGCTCCCCCTGGCGGAGCGGGCGCGCCCCGGGGTGCTGCTCCCTGCCGCGCGCGCACCGCTCCTGGAGGTGCCTCGCCCCTCTCCTTCCCACCTCAGAATCTCCCGGTGGCTCGTTTGCTCTCCCGAGTCTCCGGCTCCTTCGCCCTTCCACCTGTTTCCCCAGAAAGGCAGGATCCTGGTCCCTGCTACGTTCCTGGGGCCATGTCAGGTCTGGGCCCCGGCGGAGGCGATTCGGAGGGGGGACCCCGGCCCCTCTTTTGCAGAAAGGGGGCTCTGAGGCAGAAGGTGGTCCACGAAGTCAAGAGCCACAAGTTCACCGCTCGCTTCTTCAAGCAGCCAACCTTCTGCAGCCACTGCACTGACTTCATCTGGTGAGGGAAGGGGGTTGGGGGCCTGAGGGCTGAGGAGCCGAGGGGTAGAGACTCCTGTCACACCGCACACCTGAGCGGGGAGGAAGAGGGGGCTGCAGCCCTGGCTCCTGGTCCTAGGGTAGGAGGGGGCTGGGGGCCTGGACTCCTGAGTCAGAGGGAGGAGGGGTTGGGGTCCTGGGCTCCCCGGTCTGAGGGAGAAGGGGGCTGGGAGCGAGAATTTCTAGGTTCCAGAAGGAAGAGGCAGCTGGGGCTCAGACTCCTGGGTCCTGCGGGAGGAGTGTTGAAGGACGCTTGCCTCCCACAGCTGGCAGGGGTGAGGGGTCCAGGTACCCTCTCCTGCGCTGACCTCAGATCCTTGACTCTCCTTGCAGGGGGATTGGAAAACAGGGCCTGCAATGTCAAGGTAAGAGCTGGAGGCCTGGACTCCTGGGACCCTCAGGAGGGTGGAGGCTGGGGCCCCACAGCCGGGGATGCTCGACACACGTGTTCTCTGGTCCCCAGAGAGGCGCGGGGGAGCCCGGGGCGGGGGGGGTGTGGCAGAGACACAGCCTGCGGTGGGGAGGGAGCTCTGACGGCTGGGCCACCGCGGAGGTGGTGCTGGGGGCCCCTCCCTCGGCCGGCTCCAGGTGGGGACAGATATTTGGAGAATCTGTTGCCATGGGAACAGGGAGATTTGGAAAAGGGGAGCTGACGGGGGGGGGGGGGGGGGGGGGGGGGGGGCTGGAGATGCAAAGTCAGAGCCCCTCAGGCTCCCGTCACCATGACGACACTGACTGTCCTAGGCAGGGGAAGGCCGGGTGGGGTCACCAATGGGTGGGTGGGGGCCGGGTGGGGCAGGCTGTTGTGGAGGGCGGGAGAGGGGGGCGAGTCCTAAAGCAACAGCTGCTACTGCTGAGAACAGAGTGAGTCAGGGAGGGGGGTGGTCTGGCAGCGGCGCCCCCAGACTCACTTCTGCCCAAGTTGCTGCTCTCTCGGTTCTGTCAGAGGATCTCTCTCTGTTTTCTCTCTTCACATCTGCCTGCATTTCTCCTCGATTTATCTCTGTCTGTGGGTCCGTATTTGTCAATGGGATCCTATTTTCTCTCCCTGTCTCTGTCTCTCTGTCTTTCTCTGTTTCTGTTTCTCTCTCTGTGTCTCTCTCTCTCTGTCTTTCTCTGTCCCGGTCTGTCTCTGTCTCTCTGTCTCTGTCTCTATCTCTGTCTCTCTCTCTCTCTGTCTCCATCTCTGTCTCTCTCTCTCTCTGTCTCCCTTTGGCTGTGTGTATGCATTAAGCTCTCTGTGCTCTGTGATTCTCTGTCTCTGTTTCTGTCTTTCTTTGGCTCCATCTCTTGAATTTCTGTCTCCCTCTCTTCATGTCAAGATCTCTCCTTTGATTTTCTGTCTATTGAACGCTCTCTATATTAGGGTCCCTCTATCTCTGCTTTTCTTTCCATCAGGGTTTCTCTCTCTCTTTCTGATTTTCTGTCTGTTGAGGTCTCTCTCTCGTCTCTGTGTTTCTATGATTCTCACCTTCAGTCTGCAGCTTTGTGGTTCATCGACGATGCCACGAATTTGTGACCTTCGAGTGTCCAGGCGCTGGGAAAGGCCCCCAAACGGACGTGAGTGCCCGGACACCTGGTTCTTCCTCCTTGGGCCGCACCCCCGCCCTCACCCCCTCGGCGTCCGTCCCAATTTCTCCTGCTATTTTTAAGGCTGGGAGGGGAGGGGGGCTGGAGAGATAGGGGGAGCTAGTCTGGCCCAGATTCCCTGCCCTTGGCCTGGAAAGGGGGAGTGTGAGGGGACTGAGACAGGCTGGGGACACAGGTGGGGGACAGAGAGGAGGCAGGGGTGAGGGGACCAAAGACTGGCACTAGACTGTGAACCAGAGGTCAAGAGATTTAAAAAACAGAGAGCTGAGGGACAGAGAGAGAGAGAAATATTGATGCAGGCACAGAGATCCACAGATAAGACAGAAAAAGAATCTCAGAGATGCAGAAAAAGATAGCGACCCAGACAGAGAGATTGAGATAGAGACAGAGAGACGAATGGAGCAGAGACAGTGACACAGGAGGAAGGGAAAGGGGACCTGGAGAGACTGGGAGAGACAGAGACAGAGAAACTCAGAGAGACAGAGGTGCAGATTCACGGAGAGAGACTAGAATAGAAAATGGTGGATATGGAGAACGGCTTAGGAGGTGCTGAGAGGAGGAGGCCCAGAGAGATCTTGCAATGCATATGCACACATGCATGTGCATAATGGACCTCCCATGCATGCACACACACGTGCATAACAGATCCCCCCACATATGCACACACGTACATATACAGACCCCCATGCATGCACACACACGTGTATATACAGACTCCATGTGCGTGCACACACACGTGCATATACAGACCCCCATGTATGCACACACATGCATATACAGACCACTATGCATGCACACACATGTGAATACACAGATCCCAACTGCATGCACACACGTGCATATACAGACCCCCCCCAGGCACACACACAAATTCCATGCATCCGGATTCCATGTGGTCACACACATATGTGCATATACAGATCCCCCCATGCACACCCAAATACAGACAACCTCTCTCTCCTCCCCTCCCCCCCACATCAGGGGCTTACAAGAACAGTCAACCCTGAGTGCCCATCCCTGATCCCTCCTTTACTTACTGTCTGGCCATGGGGCTTTTCTCTCTGAGCCTCAGTTACCCCTCTATAAAATGGAGCTGACGGCCTAGCATTGACCAACAGAACTTTCTGCAATGGTGGGCATGTTCTCTATCTGCACCGTCCAATAGGGCAGCCACCAGCCACGCATAGCTAGCTAGCGCGGCACTTGAAATCTAAATTCCATTTAATTTGAACTGATTTCAATATAAATAGCACATATGGTCAGTGGCGACCCTATGCGGATGGGGCAGCATCTATCCACACATCCCTAGGCATGTTTTGATAGTTCAGTGAAGTCAGGCAGGTTGAGTCTAGCCCGGGGTTTGACACAAGGTTGGAGATGGTTTTATGATTATCGGATGGAGAAAGAAGCAGAGAGAGAAATCGCACCAGAGAGACAGAGAGAGAGAGATCGACAGAAGTCCTTGAGGCATTTTGCCAGCTTGTCAGGTGAAGAAAATTGAAGTTGACATAGAGGATGTGACTTCATAGAACATATATTGAGCACCACTGTCTATCAGCATCTGTATGTGTTATTGATTGACTGCCCCACCTGCCCACCTCCACCACCAACACTACTTATGATTTATTTAGTGCTCATGGCGTACATTCCTCAGATATCTTGTATCCAGTACAGGATTGAATCTGCACCACAGCGCGTAAGGATAGGCGTTGTGCCTGTTCCCAGCTGAGCAGAGGCTCCCAGGCCAGGACACTTGCGCTTGAATCCCAGCTGCACCACGTATTGCTTCTGTGACCTTCGGGAAGCTAATTTACCTCTCTGCACTTTTTGATTTCCTCATCTGTAAAATGGGTGATACTCATGCCCACCTTATAGGACTGTTTTGAGGACTAAATGAACCAAATACTTGGCATGATACCTGGTACATAGCAAGATACAAAGTATTAATGATTATCATTGTAAAATGATTACTGTTGCTGATGAGGAAACAGAGGCAAATGGTGGGGAGGGGGGCTTTCCTCTACATCATTCTGGCTTTTTTTTTGTTCTTAATGCTTTTGCTCTTGTTGTGAAGAACATGGGTCAACGGCTTGAGAAGGGTTAAGGGCTTGACAAACCTGATTTCATTTAGTCTTTGCAAGATCTTTTCAGGGAAGGCTCACAGCCCCATTTTATAGGGAGGGGGCCTGAGTCTCTGAAAGGGATGGTGTGGGGGAGGCCACACAGGGTCAAAATTTGGACCCTGCTCTATTTGGAGCCCCAGTACTGTCTCCTTTTTAATAGTAACTTTCACCTTGAGAATAATAACATCAGCCTCTCTTCATAGAGCGCTTGTGTGTCAGGGACCCCGCCAGGGGTCTTTCACATACAGTATCTCATTTAATTCGGCAGGACCCCTTTGAGTTAGGGTCAGCTGAAGATATTTGGAGGCCCAGAGCATGGAAAGAGATCGTGGCAACCGCTAACACCTACCCCCACCCAAGTATAATACAAAATGGAATCCCCACTAAAAGGCAAAATAAATAAAAGTCCAAGAATGTCCTGAATTTTCACCCTAGGATAACTCTTGCAATGCATTCTTCGAAACAGGCAAATATCATATTGTTTAACCCTCAGTCATTGCTGGGGGGGTGGAGGGAGGAATGCTTTGCTGGTGTCCTAAATTCACGCTTAATTGGACTCTGTACATTTAGCATTGCTTCAAGATATAGATTGTTTATTTCCACTGTGCAGAGGAGGATGCTGAGGCTCCAAACTGGGCATTAACTTGCCCTAAATCACACTGCTGGGAAATGGCCTCTTTTTTGTTTTGTTTTGTTTTTGTGAGGAAGATCAGCCCTGTGCTAACATCTATTGCCGATCCTCCTCCGTTTTTTCCCCTTTTTCTCCCCAAAGCCCTGGTAGATAGTTGTATGTCATAGTTGCACATCCTTCTAGTTGCTGTATGTGGGATGCCGCCTCAGCATGGCTGGACAAGCGGTGTGTTGGTGCGCGCCCGGGATCCGTGTGCACTTAACCACTAAGCCACGGGGCCGGCCCCGGCCTAACTCTTATGTAGACCCAAGGCTATGTGGGGACTGCAATAAAAATCACTAATAATAACAGCAGTAGGAGTAACAGTACTGAGCACATTTAATATGCCAGGCCCTGCCATTCCGTTTACACTTAGTCTCTCATTTAGGACTCTCAGGGGCCTATAACTAAGAGGTCAGATTCTCCATCCCACAAGGGGCTCAGAGAAGGCAGATCTTCATGGGGCAGATATTGATGGAGGCTGACAATGAACAATCTGGGGTCCATGGTGGCTCACAAGTTCTCGGAGAACAGCTTATGGGAGGTGGCGAGAGTAGGGAATATGGGACATTGGAAGCCCCCACCTCCTTCAGGTTCTTCCAAAATGCCACGTTGTTATTGATGCCTCCCTGATCACTCTATTTCAAACTAGAAAGTAAACTTCATGTGGACAGGAGTTTTTATTTGTTTTGTTCACGGCTGGTCCCTGCACTGAGAACAGTGCCTGGCATACAGTAGGTGCTCAATAAATATTGCAGCGTGAGTGAGGTGGGGCAGCAGGAAGACTGGGAGAGCAAGGCGGAGGGAGGCAGAGTTCAAGGGTTGCTCTCCTAGGGTTTGAAGACACCCCTGCCGACAGCCTCTGACCCACCTTCTCTGCCCTAGGATCCTCGGAACAAGCACAAGTTCCGCCTGCACAGCTACAGCAGCCCCACCTTCTGCGACCACTGTGGCTCCCTCCTCTACGGGCTGGTGCACCAGGGCATGAAATGCTCCTGTGAGTCTGCACTCGCCGCTCAAGCCAGAACTTGGCGCTTCTGGGGCCCCTGCAGAAGCGCAGTGCCGGGCTTTCGGGCAACGATGGGGGATGGAGTCTGGGGTCGGGACCAGGACCTGAAGTGCCGCCCTCAATTTTGCCCGCCCAGGCTGCGAGATGAACGTGCACCGGCGCTGTGTGCGCAGCGTGCCCTCTCTGTGCGGCGTGGACCACACGGAGCGCCGCGGGCGCCTGCAGCTGGAAATCCGGGCTCCGACTGCGGATGAGATCCACGTCACGGGTGAGGCCCCGCTCTTTTATCCAAGCGTGCTGGGCGGTTTGAATTCACCCGCGCGGCCCCTGCCCCTTCCCGCCCGGGAAGGCCACGCCCTTCTTGGTGGTCACGCCCACATCCCTGACCCCACCCGGCCACGCCCCTTCTGGCTGGAAGCCCCGTCTTCAGCGTTGCCCCTGAAGCTTTCAACGCCTCTTAATGGCCATTCTAGGCATCGAGGTCCTTGAGAGGGAGGGATGAGAAAAGACCTTGTTCCGGGTTACTCCTGGTGATATGGCCAGGATCCTGATTCCTGCATCCTAATGGAGGAAGGGGCTGTGGGTCTGATTTCTGGGTCACTGGCTGGGGAAGGGGCTTTATGCCCTGTCTTCTGGGTCCTGGAGAGGGTCTCATGACCTGGTTCATGAGAAAGGAGGCTGAGAGCTTGGAATTCTTGATTGCTGACCGAGGGAGGCTTGGAGTCCTCTTCCTGCATCTCTAACCCGATCTACCCTCCTTCGCCTCCCCGCTCCAGTTGGTGAGGCCCGTAACCTCATCCCCATGGACCCCAATGGTCTGTCTGATCCCTATGTGAAACTGAAGCTCATCCCAGACCCTCGGAACTTGACAAAACAGAAGACCCGGACGGTGAAAGCCACACTAAACCCCGTGTGGAACGAGACCTTTGTGTTGTGAGCCTCGGGTGCAGGGGAGGCTGTGATGGCTGACAGAATGATCTGAGGGTCCTGGTGGCCCACAAGACCTCAGAGAGCAGCTAGTGGGAGGTGTTAGTATAGAGGGAGCTCAAAAAAGGGCAGAAAAAGGTAGTGGGAGAAGAGAATGGAGTGACTGAGAGAGAGGGACAGAGATACAGAAGCTGAGAGACAGACAGACTGGTCTGTGTGTTTAATCTCCATCAAAGCCCACCACTTTAGAGTAAGAGAGATGGGGAAGAGAGTCTCAGAAGAAGAGACACAAACCCAAAGAAAGACACAGATGAAATGGAGGGCGGGGGGTGATTTGCCAGCAGAGGAGTGGTAGTGGGTGGCAGGGAGAGAAAGAGAAGCCAACTGACAAAGACAGAAGGACAGAGACCCGGAGGGAGGAGGGGGACACAGTTTCAGAGTGGGAGAGAGATCTGGAGAGAAAGGCAGGAAGACAGGGATGGGAAGGGGCCAAGAAAGTGGGAGGAAGGGAGAGAGAGAGAGCTGTCTAGATTTACTTAGGGCCCCGATGCTGGGGAGGACCAGAGGTGGGAAGACACTTTACAGAGCAGGAAACAGACCCCAGCTCGCAGGGTTTGCCTCCTCCTCCAGCACCAAGGGTGGGGACGTGGGGGGAACCAGGAGCTGGGTCCCTCACTGCGCCCCACCCTTCCTGCAGCAACCTGAAGCCGGGGGACGTGGAGCGCCGGCTCAGCGTGGAGGTGTGGGACTGGGACCGGACCTCCCGCAACGACTTCATGGGTGCCATGTCCTTCGGCGTCTCGGAGCTGCTCAAGGCGCCGGTGGACGGCTGGTGAGGGCGGGGCCGGGGGGGGGCCTGGGCATCTCCATCCCGCTCTGTGCGTGGTCTCTCTCCTCTGGGCCACTATCTTCTCTCTGCCTCCCAGCGCTTCTCTCTCCCCCTCCCTCTGTCTCTCTTTCCTCCTCCTCCCTCTCCTTAGCTCACTCTTTCTCTCTCCATCTCTGTGTCTGTCTCTCTGTCTCTTTCCCCTCTTCTGATGTCTTTGCCTCTCCCACGGGTACCCCCGACCCCACCCATCTGCTCCACTCTTGCCCCACTCTGGTCTACGTCTGTATGTCAGGTACAAGTTACTGAACCAGGAGGAGGGCGAGTACTACAATGTGCCGGTGGCTGATGCTGACAACTGCAGCCTCCTCCAGAAGTTTGAGGTACCCAGACCCCGGCTTCCCCAAGGGGACCCCGGCCCAGCCTCCCACAGTTCAGAGCTGGCCTTTCCCTACACCCCTTGGCCGCCTACTAGTGCTGGGACTACAATTCCCAGAAGACCCTGGGGCTCCTTCCTCTGCATTTCTAGGGGACTCCTGTCCCAGGGTCTGATGGGAGTTAGAGTTCCTAACCATCCCCATGGCTTAGGGGGATTGTGGGCCCCCACCTCCCCCTCCAGGGCAATCTCTTACTTCTCTGGCAGCTCTGACTCTAGATTTCTTCTCTTTCAGGCCTGTAACTACCCCCTGGAACTGTATGAGGTGAGTAGAGGTGAGGCCGGGAATGCACACAGTTACATTCCTGTGATCTCTATCTCTCTCCATGTCTCCCTCCTCTGATGTCTGTCTTCATTTCCACACACATGGGCTGAGCACCTACTTGTCAACAGGTCTTGTGTATCTACCCCCAAGGGAGGGACACAGTCACAGATACTTAAATTCCAGGATGAAGAAGCATAGAGGAGGCGCCTGGGGGAAGGTAGTCAGGGAAGACTTCCCTGAGGAGGTGGCAACTGAACTGATCTTTGAGTTTTTCGGTCTCTGTATCATTGTGGCCTTTCTCTCCTCCACTCATTTTCTCACTCCCTGAACACTTGTTCCCTGAGGTGTCACAGAAGCTAAGCCCTGTTCTGGGTGTAGAATCCTGCCATCCCCCAGGAAGCTCCTCTTTCACTGTAGGAGAGAGTTACGGATAGAGACATTCACACAGGAGGAATGTGTGTGATAATGGAGATAGCCTCAGGCACTAGGAGTCCCCAGAAGTACGTGCACAGCCTGAGAGGGTCAGAGAAAGCTTCCCAGAGCTGTGAACCCTGGGGAAAGGAAGTGCAGGATTCCCTGGGCAGAGGAGGGCAGACCAGATTTTCAGGCCATAGAAGGAATGCTCTCTCCTTCATTTATTCTTTCAAAAAACTATTTTGTTAAGCCCCTCTGTGTGCAAGGCATGCTTCTACTGGGGATGTTGCAGCAAACAAGACAGAAAAAGAAAAATTCCCGCCCCCATGGGGCTCCCGTTTGGAGGAAGACATTAAACAAAATGAAGTAAATGATAATATGTTAGAAGATGGTGAGCGAGATGGAGAAAATTAAACATTAAGCAGGACAGGGGTGCTATTGGGGAAGATTTTGCTGTTTTAACTGCAGTAAGCAGAGAAGGCTTCACTCACAAAGTAACCACTGGGCAAAGACATAAAAGGTGAGAGAGGGAGCCATGAGGACAGTGGGGGAGAGCCTTCCAGGCAGAGGGAAGAGCATGTGCAAAGGCCCTGAGGTGGGAGTGGGCCGGGAGTATCTGTGACACAGCAGGAGGACAGTGAGGATGGTACAGAGGGGCATGGGGTGGGGAGAAGTAGGAGATGAAGTCAGAGAGGGAAGAGGGTGCCTTGGCAGTCATTGGAAGGATTATGGCTTTTAAACTGAATGAGAGGGGAAGGTGTCAGAGGTGGCCTGAGGTGATTAGACTTGAACAAGATGACTGCCTCTGTAGAGAATAGATGGTAGACAGTGGACAGAAGAAGGCCACTTAGATGGGAGTAGCTGGTGGCTTAGTCCAGGGGGACAGTGGTGGTAAAGGTGTTCAGATTCTGGGAATGCTCTGAAGGCTGAGCAAGAGGAAGTGCATTCAGCACTCGAGACTTTTCATCCATTAAACACCCTCTTGCTGACATCTGTTGTGTTCCAAGCCTTGCACTGGGTGATGGTGGAGAAACAGAAAGGAAGGAGACACAGTCTCTGGCTTTAATGGATTTTTGATTTCCGGCTCTGTTTTTTACCTGCTGTGTGACTTTCAGCAAGTTACTTAATGTCTCTGTGCCAATTTCCCCTTCTCTAAAATAGGGGGTGATAACAGGGTTTTCCAGAAGATTAATGGCATATAGTAAGCTATCCAAGTGTTAGTTAAATAATAAATAAACCCTCCAGGCTATGGGAAGTCACAGAAAGTTCTTAAGCCGAGGAGTGGGGCGGGGCAACTTTTTTTCCTCTCCATCTCTCCGTCTCTCCCCATCTCTTTCATTCTTGGATGCTGCCTCTCTTAGGGGCGTCTCTTTATCCCCGTCTGGGGTCTGACTACCTCCGGATCTCTCCCCTTTCTCACAGCGTGTGCGGATGGGTCCCTCATCCTCTCCCATCCCCTCCCCATCCCCTAGTCCCACGGACTCCAAGCGCTGTTTCTTCGGGGCGAGCCCTGGACGTCTGCACATCTCCGACTTCAGCTTCCTCATGGTTCTAGGAAAAGGCAGTTTTGGGAAGGTTGGATTCCTGGGGCTCTGGGGGAAGGGGAAGATGTCTGGGGGGAGATCAGATTTCTGGTCCTTAGGGAAGAGGTACGGAGGGAGGGACACTGGGCTGCTGAGTCCCCAAAGAGGGTTTGCTGGGGTCCCTGGAGAGGAGAGGCATAAAGATGGGGATACTTTCATTGAGGGCAAAGTCAGGGCACCCGGTCCCGTGAGAGAGAGAGGAAGGACCTGGGATTCTGTTTCTCTGTGTCCCCAAAAGGGAGGGGTAGGGACCTGCACCCTGGGTTGCCCAGATGGACTGGGCCTTTTGGGACTCTGTCCTAGGTGATGCTGGCTGAGCGCAGGGGCTCTGATGAGCTGTACGCCATCAAGATCCTGAAGAAAGACGTGATCGTCCAGGATGACGACGTGGACTGCACCCTGGTGGAGAAACGCGTGCTGGCCCTGGGGGGCCGAGGCCCGGGAGGCCGGCCCCACTTTCTCACCCAGCTCCACTCCACCTTCCAGACCCCGGTAAGGCTCGGGAGCCCTGCCTCCTCCCCCCTGGATGGATCAGGCATCTGCGTCGGGACTCTGAGTTTACGGCAAGGCAAAAGAACCTCATGCACTCTGATTGGGCGTGGCCGCAATCAGAGCTTTGATGGGCTCCTCGGTGGGCGTGGCCCCAATGCAGGTGCTCTGGAGGGGCGTGGCAAGGAGGCTGGGCTCCTGAGTGGGCGTGGCCTAAGCCAGCTTGGTCTCGAGTGGGTGTTTCTCGAGTAAAGGATTTTTGCGTAAAGGAGGGCGTGGAGGAGAATGTCTTCTGAGTGGGTGTGCCTACAATTGGGTTCCGAGTGACAAGGTCGTAGCTCTTGGATTATTCTGAGTGAAGGACTCGTCAGAAACGAGGCGTTTCCCCAAGATTGTGGAATGGAACAAGGAATCAGAACTGTCAAGGGTTTCAGAGGGCGTGATGACTTCCAAGAGCTCCGAAGGGGCGTAGCCAGCTTCCTGGGTTTAAAAAAAATTACTGTTATCAATTGCAAGTGAGGCCTGAACCATTTTGGTTCCTAATAGGTGGCTGGGATTGCATATGTGTGTGAGAGAGTGTGGAAAGAGGTTTTGGTATTCCCGGGGTTTCGAATGCGTGGTGGGCCTCAATCTTCAATTCTCAGGGCAGGACCAGAACACCTGATAGTTTGAACTAACAGGGGTTGGGGCGGGTGGACATTCTGAGGTGGCTGGGTGAGAATCTTCAGGGCCTCCCGGTGGGCATGGCCAGTTGCTCTGGATTTGTGATTGAGTATGTCCGGAGCCTTCCACGTTTGTCGGGAGTGGGCAGGAATGGACGGTTCCTACCCTTGGTGGGCGTGTCCTCGCCTCTAAGCCCCGCCCACTCCTCCTCAGGATCGCCTGTATTTTGTGATGGAGTATGTCACCGGGGGCGACTTGATGTACCACATCCAGCAGTTGGGCAAATTTAAGGAGCCCCATGCGGCGTGAGTCTCGGCCAAGAGAGGCGGGGGGGAAGGTGGAAGGGGGTGGAGTCCAGCCTTGGACTTTCTGACTCCCTACGCCCTCCTCCAGGTTCTACGCAGCGGAAATCGCCATCGGCCTCTTTTTCCTCCACAATCAGGGCATCATTTACCGGTGAGCAGTCCCAGGCCTGTCAATACAGGGAATCAGGCCCCTAGAGGGGAAGGGATTCGAACTCACGGCTCCAGCCGGCTGAACTCAACCCTTCCTGCAATCCCACCCCACCCCACCCCACTCCTAGGGACCTGAAACTGGACAACGTGATGCTGGATGCTGAAGGACACATCAAAATCACTGACTTTGGCATGTGTAAGGAGAATGTTTTCCCCGGGACCACGACCCGCACCTTCTGCGGGACCCCAGACTACATAGCCCCCGAGGTAACCCTAACTCCGCTGCTCTTGGCACGCTCCAAATTTGCCGAGTGGGTGTGGCTGGTTGTCTAGTATTCATAATGTGGGGGCCGACCCTGGGGTCTTTACGTGAGTCGTGGGCGTTCTAACGCGGAACAGCACAGAGCAGCCCATGTGCAGAGCATTGGAAGTGGGCAGAGCTGGGTCTCTAAATAGGCAGAGTGGGCGGGGCCTGTGGGTGAACGTCTAAAAGAGCTGGACCAGCTCCTAGGAATTCTAAGAGAACAGGGCCTGTTGCTGGACTATTCTAAGAAGACGGAGATGATTTCCAGTGTACTCTGAGTGGGTGGGGCCCTTCCCTGGAGAGCTTTAAGCATGTGGAGGCTGTCTCCTGAATCTTTCAAGTGGGCGGAGTATGCTCTGACTTTAAGTGGATGGAGCTAATGATCTGACTGTATATAAGTAGAGAGAGAATGTGTCCCGACTTTTCTCAGTTGAAGGAGGAGGTGGTGTTGGTGGTGCCATCCTTGATCTTTCCAGGTGGTTGGATGCTAGCGCCGAAGTAATCAATGTCAATGGTTTCAGAACCTGGCTGGGAATCAGAATCACCTGGGGAGACTGTGAAAAGTACACACATGTTCCTGACTCTGACTCTGGCCTGTTGAGGCTGGAATTCTTCAGGGCTGGGAACATCTATTTTTAAACAGCCCCCTAGATGAATCTGAAATGCAGCCAGATTTAAGAATCTCTGGTCTCTGAAATTTTGCCCTATGCACCTGCTATTGTAAGGAGAGAGTCCAGCTACCTAAATATTCTAGATGGGTGGAACTTGTGACTTGGCCCTTAGATAGTCTTTGTAGTTGGGACCAAAGGAATGTTCTAAGTGGATAAAGTTTGTTTCCCTAATTTTCCAAAGGATGGAGCTCTGGCCAAAGTATTCTGAGCGGGAAGAGTTTGCACTGAAAACACTTAAAGTGGGTAGGGTTCCCAGTGGATGAGGCCAGAGGGTTCCTAAGCCTCTTAGAGTACAAATCATGAGTCCTTGCCTTCCATCCTCCATTGCCAGATCATTGCCTACCAGCCCTATGGGAAGTCTGTTGATTGGTGGTCCTTTGGGGTTCTGCTGTATGAGATGTTGGCGGGACAGGTAAGGGAAACTGAGGAGAAGCTGGCTTGGCCCAAGGCAATGCGGAGTGAGGTGCCACCTGTTACGTGGCTTTTATATGAGGAGGAGAAGGCTGGGAAAGGAAGGTCTATAATCTATTGACTGTGCTAAGCAGCGGGAAAGTCTTGCCTGGATAGCACTGTCCGTGGTCCTGAAGCATTATTTTCACACAAGCCAGGGCTGCTTCACCCTTTATTGTGTCACGGACCCCTTCTCAGAACAATATTTTTAAATGCACGAAATAAGGGGCCGGCCCCGTGGCATAGGGGTTAAGTGCTCGTGCTCTGCTGCTGGTGGCCCGGGTTCGGAGCCCGGGCGCGCACCGATCCACTGCTTGTCAGGCCATGCTGTGGCGGCGTCCCATATAAAGTGGAGGAAGATGGGCACAGATGTTAGCCCAGGGCCAGTCTTCCTCAGCAAAAAGAGGAGGATTGGCATGGATGTTAGCTCAGGGCTGATCTTCCTCACAAAAAATAAAATAAAAATAAAAAAATGCACGAAATAATAAGATTACAAAAGAAATCAATCATATTGAAATATGTTTATCAAACCTTTAAAATTTTAATTGAATCTAACTTAACCAACTAAATAAATTTAATTTCACTGTATGCAGTTGCCTAAATATTAAACATTGGGATGTGGACATATATGTGACTTTCTGTTAGTGAAATAAATAGTAATACTCATAGTAATAGGAAGGTCTGCCAGTAATTCTGAAGCAGAGATGACTAATATTTTGAGATATCTGCAACTCTAATGTGAAAGAAAATATCTGTGATTCTATTGATGGTGAGGTCACAAGTACTATTATTGTGGTTTGTTGCCTACATTCATAATTGAAGAGAATGCTCAATTTCAGTTAGAGGTTTTAAAAAAATAATATGCATTATTTTTCCCCATCCAAGTTCACAGACCCCCTCAATTGTATAAACAGACTCCCTCTATACACCCCACGTTAAGAATCCTTGCCTTGGCATTGCTTTTCCTAATCCTAGAAAACTGGAGGCCACTCTTCCAACCAGGAGAATGCTTTTACATTTTCCTGCAGTTTTTTGTCTCTTCTATTTAAACGACATATTGCCTAATTAACACCCTACTGATTTACATAGCAGATAAAGAGAGAGAGAACAGCAAAGAGGTGCAGAGAGCTGAAGCATCTGAGATAGGAAACAAGAGAGTCTGAAAGAGAGAAAGATAAAGCTTTGGTGGCTTAGTCAAATTTTTCCCTTGGAAGTGCCAAGGGGGGTGGTTTGCATTCACGGTGGGTGATGAGGGTGTGAAGGTGGGGACAGGCAATGTGTCAAGTCTCTGACTCTATTTCCTGCACTTCCTTAGCCCCCCTTTGATGGGGAGGATGAGGAGGAGCTGTTTCAGGCCATCATGGAACAAACTGTCACCTACCCCAAGTCACTTTCCCGGGAAGCCGTGGCCATCTGCAAGGGGGTAAGAGCCCCCTGACTCCCAGATTCTCCAGACTCATAACTCATGCGCCCTACTGCTGCCCCCAGGGCTGCCCACACTGTGTCTCTTTGCACATTAGGAAAAGGCCCCCACTCCTCAAATCACTTTACTTCCATCTGCTGGAAAAGTTTATACAGTACAGAGATTTTGTTAGAACAATAATTTACTGCCCTGCTGCCACCTCCAGTCCAAGGATGGCCTCTATCTCATCCTCCTCTGCTGTCCCCTCTTCCTGGCTAACTGTAAGAAGTGTAGGAAGGCCAGGACCACCTCTCCAGGAAGGAGCAGGTCAGCTGGACCCAATTCCTGCCTAAGTCCTGGGGTTATGGAGTAAATGCAGGAGAAAGAACCTAGCCTAGAGCAGCTTTTCAATAGATGTTAGCACACTTCTGCTTCTCCATGTTTCTCTGACTGTCTCTCTCTGGGTTTCTGTCTCATCCCTCTGCCTCCATCCACATATGATGGGGTTTTCTGTGTCTCTGCCTTCTCTCTGTGTCCTTCGGGATTTCTGCCCACCTTTGGCATCTTTGTCCCTCTCTCTCTGGGTCTCTGTTACCTTCTTCCCCTCCCTCCCATACACACGTTCTCCGGATCTGTCCTCTGTCTGGACTTCTCTCCTCCTCTCTTTCTGGATCTCTGTATTCCCATTTCTCTGAGTCCCTGCCCTCATATCGGGTCTTTTTCTCTCTCTCTGGTGTTGGTCTCCTGGGTCTCCCTCCTCCTCTTTCTGGCTCTGTCCCCCCCCCATCTCCTCCATCTCCTCCCTTCTCTGGGTCTCTGCCCTCCCCCCTGGATCTCCCCTCTCTCTGGATCTCTATTCTCCCTTTTCTCTGGGTCTCCAATCTCTCCATCTCTTTCTCTCTTTCAATCTTTCCCTTCCTCCTTCTCTCCATCCCTTTCTGAGATTCTGCCCTTGTCCCCTTCCTCTCTGGGTCTCTCTGCCCCTCATACCCTCTCACTCTGATTTTCTCTTTCTCTATCTGTCCCTGGGTCTCTGGGTTTGGATTTCTTCCATCTCATCTCATTTGTCTTCCCTCTTCCTCTTCCTCTCTTCCTTCCTTCTTTTCCCTCCCTCCCCCGTTTCTTTTCCCCCTGCGATTCTTCTCTCTCTCCATCTCTGTGCTTGTGTCTCTCTGTTTCTCGGTCCTTGTCTTTCTCTTTCTCGTGCTCTGGGCCTCCCTGTCTGGGGCTCTGTCTGTCCGTCCGTCTCTTTCTGTGTTTCCCACAGTTCCTAACCAAGCACCCGGCAAAGCGCCTGGGCTCAGGCCCAGACGGGGAGCCCACGATCCGTGCTCATGGCTTTTTCCGCTGGATCGACTGGGAACGGCTGGAACGATTGGAGATCGCGCCTCCTTTCAGACCCCGCCCGGTCAGTCACCTTCAGGAACAAAACCTTGGTCCCTAGGGGGTGGGACCCAGGAGCTCCAATCCCTATATGTGGAGGTGGGTGTGATCCCTCTGCGGAGGGAGACATCTTCAGGGGAGATGCAGAGGCCACGAAGGATGTGCAAAGGTTCTAAAGAAGACAGGACATGGATACAGAATAGACGCACACCCAAGGAGTGGGCAGAACTTCATGTCCCCCTCTCGGTGTTTCCCACAGTGTGGCCGCAGCGGGGAGAACTTCGACAAGTTCTTCACAAGGGCGGCGCCAGCGCTGACCCCTCCAGACCGCCTAGTTCTGGCCAGCATCGACCAGGCGGATTTCCAAGGCTTCACCTACATTAACCCGGATTTCGTGCACCCGGATGCTCGCAGCCCCATCAGCCCGACGCCGGTGCCAGTCATGTAATCTCACCTGCCGCCACTAGGTGTCCCCATGGCTCCCTCGGCGGCGCCAGCCTCGGCCCCCACTTCACCACCCCCTTCCCGGTTCTAGATCTTGCTCCCCAGCCTTCTGGCCTCTGCCCCGGGGTTGCTAGATGCCCCACCCAAGCGATCCTGGCAGTCTGAACTCCATACAGTCTCTAGAGCCTTACTGCGTTCTAGATTCTGCTGCGCTGAGCCCTAGATTCTCACCCACCTCAGAGTTCTGGACTTTGCTCCTCCAGGTTCCAGAACCACCACCAACCCAACTCCATGGGGTTCTAGACTCCACCTTGGTAGAATCTATGCCTTTCCTTTTTTTTGCTATCTGGGAAATAGTCTCATGAGGTGGGCTGTTCCAGACTCGAATTCCAGAACAACCCCCCCACCTCCGAGGCCCCGCCCACCCCACTCCTTTCTGGAGTAAAAGTGGGAGGCTGTGCCCCCACGCTCCAGTGCCCCTCTTCCGCCCTCTGGGGATTCCGGGGATGTATGGAGGATTCTCCCCCAACTGTTCTCAATCAGCTTTTGTCCTAGATTCCCCCATCCTAAACCCATCACTGCTCGCCTGCCAGGTGCATGGCTCCAATCCTGCTCGAACCCCACCCCCACCCCAACGCCTGCCACTCTCGGGGACTCCCCTCCCCCCCCACTCCTCTTTGCCTTTCCCACCCGACCACAGCTGCTGGAGAATAAATTTGGGATGCTGATACTGAAGTGTTTGGATGTTTCTTCTAAGCTTGGAGCATGAAGGGGGTGCGGTGGTGGGACAATGACTGTACATAGACACAGAGAGAGAGACAGACAGAGGCTGGGGACGGGGCAGCAGGGAAAGAGGGAAAGCGCAGAGAGCCATAAAGGGAGGGGAGAAGACCACAGCAGGAGAGCGAAAGAACAGAGAACCCGAGAGAGAAGATACCCCGAGAGAGACCCACAGAGAGAGAGAGGCAGACAGAGACCCAGAGAGAGAGACAGGCAGACAGAGACCCACAGAGAGAGACGAGAGCCACAGAGAGGACCAAAGTGACACATGCTCAGAAGGTAGAGATGTGCACAGAGACCACTGAGAGTGTCAGGTAGAGACCCCGGGCACAGAGACGCAAGCATGCGCATATTCACCCAGAGCAACACACAAGCTTACAGACACACAAATACACACTGAGACCCAGCGACCGGGAAGTCCCGAGACGGAAGATGAAAGGCAAGCCTCCTGTAGAGAGACCCGCAGACTTGATCAGAGGGAGAGACCCTGAGACAGAGAAACCAAAACAACCAGAACCTGTGAGCTTAGGAATCAGCGACTGAGGCAGAAAGCAGACTGACGCGCCCTGGGGCCTCTTTCCCTTGACCCACTTGCGAGTGGGGGGAGTGGAGAGGACCGTCCAAATAGACCACACTTCCCAGAAGACACCGCAGCGGACCCTTCCCCCGAGTGCGGCCCCTCACCGCCAAGGCTGATGGGAAATGTAGTCCCTGGACACGGGCCGGTCAGTCGAATGTGCCTATGTCTGTGTGTTTGTGGGGACTGAGCCCCCAAGCCTCGCAGGCTCCCTCGAGACGCCCCGGCGTCTCTTCGTCCCTGCATGCTCTTGGGTTTCTGGGATTCAGTCTAGTTGGATGCTGGGGCTCCCCCGAGCCCCAGCACCGCCGCGATACCCCCATCCGGTCTCCACGGCCCCCAGCCCCCGCTCCGACCCTCGGCAGGCGGCCTGCCCCTTTAAGAGTGGCCCCGCTGACATCACGGCGGGGGGGGGGGTGGGCTGGCCCGGCTCCTGGCTCCGCGGCGGCTGCAGGACCCGGCTCTGCTCTGCGCCCGCCTGCTGCTCTAGGGACCCCGACCCGGGACGCCCCTTCCCGCCTCCTCCAGCCGCCCAGACCCCAGGCTCCTCCCCAGGCCTGTCCAAAGCCCCAGTCGTCATCAAGAGACCCCCAGGATTGCCCCTGCTGTCTCTCCTTCTCAGGTTCTCTCTCTCTCTCTCATTCTGCCTCTGTCTCTTTCCCCAGCTCAAGGTCTCTGGGTCTCAGCATCTCTCAGCCCGAGGCCTCTGAGCGCCTCCCTGTCTCTTTCTGCCTTTACCCCTCTGACTTCTCCACTTCCAGGGCCCCAGAATCTCTGAGCCTGGGGGACGGAGGAGGGTCTTAGACCCGATCTCTGTCTCTCCTTTTCTCTCTCTGTCTCTTTTAGGCCATCTCTGTGTCTCCTCCAGTCTGCAGACCTGCGAGTCTCAGAATTTCTCGGCCTGGAGGTCTCGGTGTGCCTCTAGATTCTCTGCTCTGTCTCCCCGCTTCTCTGTGTGCCCCTGCCTCTCTCGGGCTCTCTGCCTCTGTTTCTATTCTCTCTCGCTCTCTGCCTCCCCCATTCTCAAGGCCCATCTCCCTCCCTCCCTGCATCCTTTCCCCCCTCCCACCCCGCCCCTCCCCTCCTCCGCAGTAGCCAATGAGCTGCCGCCGGTCCCAGCTCCCGGCGTCGTCCGCCGAGTGAGGCCGCGGGCGCGGGGGGTGGGGGGTGGGAGGCCGGGAGGGGGCCGGGACGCCGGGCTCCGGGGCGGGGGCGGGGGGCGCGGGCACCGGCGACCCCGGTGGCGGCGGCGGTGGCCAGGGGAAGCCGCGGGGCCGGTCATGCGGCTGCGGGGCCCGCGGCCCGGAGCGTCCGCCCAGCCCTGAGCGAGGTGAGCGCGAGGGGAGGGTCCTGGAAGGAAGGGGGGGGCTCCCGTTGAGGTGGCTGGGACCCGGGGTTGGGGCTAAAAGGAGCTTGAGTGGCTCAGGGTGGTGGGATTCGAGAGGTCAGGGCGGCCGAGTTCTCGAGGCAGTGGGGGATGGAGGGACATTTGGGCCTAGGGAATCCGGGAGAACCGGGTCCGAGGGTCCCGGCGTGGGGAAGCTATCCTCTCAATGTCCGAGTCTTAGAGACTGTGGGCAGTGGGGAGGGTGCAGGCCAGGTCCTTGAGGGAGGTGGTCCTGGACGAGTGGGGAGGGCCAGGCCGGGTAAGAGCAGGATGTGAATCTGAAAACAGGTCTCCCGAAAGGGGAGTACGTCTCCCCGGAGATTGAAGCGAGATGGAGTTTGGACTTGGGGCTTGGAGGATGGGATCCTGGGCATCCGAATGCTGAATCCAGGAAAGGCTGAGATAAAGGAGGATAAGAAGGAGGCTCCAGGCCTGGAGGGAGGGTCCCACAGGAGGAAGGGCTGGAGGCTGGAGGAGAATGAGGCGATCTAGGCGGGCCATTTAGAGTGAGGAGGAATCGGAGCAAGGAAGGAGGGGGGTTCCAAAAGGAAAGTGAGAAGGGTGACAATGGGCAAGGTCTTGGCTGGGGGTCTGAGGAGCCAGTGGAGGGATCTGAGGCTAGCTACCTGGGACTAAGACAGTCAAGGTGACAGAGTTCTTCATGCCTGTTTCCGAGATGAGCGGACTGGAAGGGGAGCAGGCAGCTGGTGGTCAAGTCTTGGAGCCATGGGACGGGGGGGATGGGGAGCTCTACCAAACTAGATCCCTGAGTCCTCAGGAGGCTGGGGGCGGGGCAGGGTGGGGTGGGGGCACTGGATGCTGGGATGGGGGAAGGTGAAGTTTGTCTCAGACTCCAGGGTCCTTAGTGGGGTGGGGCAGAGTTACAAGGCTACAAGAATCCTGGTTAAGGAAAGTGGGGTCTCAAGTCTTGGCTGCATTGATGAGGGGAGTGTTTAGGGGTCTTAACCTTCATAGTTAAAAAGATGATGGGGGTCACTGGTATTCAGGGATGTAGAGGTCTCTGGTTGAGATAGGATGGGGATCCCAGGTGAGTCCCCCAAATCATGGCATGGTGTGGTTTAGGGAAAAGTTCTTGGTGGGGGATGAAGGTGGTGGATAAGGGATTAGGAGCTCCCTAATTGGAATCTCCAGATTCTTGATTGGAATTTGGGAGGCCACAGCTTGAACTGGGGATCTCTTGTTTTGAGGGTCCAACATTAGGGGTATCAGGGTTCCAGGTTGGATGTTGAAGAGGGTCTGTAATTGGAAGTCCTAGCATGGGAGTTGGAGTCCAGAATCTCTGGTAGGGAATTTGGGAATCTTGTGATGGGGGCTGGGGGAATGCGGATCCTAGACTTCTTGACTGGGGTTTTAGAGTCCAGAGCACTGATCCCTTGTTTGACTGGAGTGCTCTGGTTAGGGTGCTGAGTTGGGTGGTTCCAAGATCATGGTTTTTGACATTCTGGTGTCTCTAGCTAAAATCTTGGCTCTGGATCTCTGGGTCCCAATGTTCTGGGATCCAGTGGCCTGGGATGGAGTTCTAGCATCCTAGGTTCAGGGACCTGCCTGGATCTGAGATGGGAGAAATTAGGGTTCTAGAATCTAGAATCTGGGTCGTGGGCCAACATCTCAGATTAGGGTACCAAATTGAGGTCAAGGCACAGGATCAGAGTCAGAAGGTCATGGGTCAAGGTCTTGGTGTTACAATTGGGTGTTCAGGGTCAAGATAAGACCCCAAGCATTTAAACTTAGGTGGGGTCCTCTGCTCAAGGTCTTAGCTAGGCCTGAAGTCAAGGGCCTGAGGCCAGGGTATGGGGTTACAGACCTTGGTTAGTGACCCACTTGGAGGATTTCTGGTTGCTGTTCAGAGAAACAGAGTCCAAAGGAAAGGGGTCAGGGTGCCAGGTCAGGGCATGGAGTCAGCATTGGGTGGCCTGGGTTAGGGTTTCTAGACAGGTCACATTGCTCAACATCCAGTGTTCAAGGTCCAATACTCAGACTCTAGGGACCTAGATCCTGGCTCAGCCTTGAGGTCATGGGCCCTTGCTGGAGTCTGGTATTCAAGGTTGAGGACTTGGATCAGGGCACAGAGTCAAGGTTGGGGGGGTAAGGGGTGCCTGGTCCTAGTGTTGAAGTGCCTGATCAGTGTAATAGTTTTTGAGGTTCAAAGTTAGGGATTCTGGTGGAGTTTGGTGTGTAGGATTAGGGGCTGGGGTCATGGGATGAGGTTAGGGTTGGAAGGCCTGGTTCTGGGGTTGAGAGTCTGGAAATTGAGTTTCTAATCAGAATCATGATATTTGGGACCCATATCCAGACACATAGCTGGAGTCAAGTTTCAACCTCTGGATCTGGGCCAAAGGCTGTGGATGGAAATCCTCTCCTGGGGTTGAGAGTCTGGTGTTGGCATCTCTGACCAGGATCCAGGGCCAGAGCACAAGTGTCAGGTTTGGGAAGCCCAGTCCTGGGGCTGAGGGTCAATTGTTGGTGTCACTGGTTCAAATCCAGGGATGGGATCATGGGTCAGGACACAGAGGTAAGATTTGAGAGTTCTCCTCTGGGGTATTGGTGTCTGGCCTGGATCCAGTGTCCCAGGTGGCTACATGGGGTTGGGGACTCTAGTCGGTCCCAGCGGGGCTCTCCACAGCAGCTTCTGGTCCCTCAGGCCCCGCAGGGCGCCCCCCGCCGCTGAGGATGAGTCACTGCAGCAGCCGCGCCCTGACCCTGCTGAGCAGCGTGTTTGGTGCGTGCGGCCTGCTGCTCGTGGGCATCGCGGTCAGCACTGACTATTGGCTATACATGGAGGAGGGAACCGTGCTGCCGCAGAACCAGACCACGGAGGTCAAGATGGCGCTGCACGCTGGCCTCTGGCGAGTCTGCTTCTTCGCAGGTACAGACCTCACCTGCCTTCCTCTCCACTGGGACCTCTAGAGTCCTTATCCATAGTCCTATCCTTTGGGTTCCAGAAATCCAGAAACTGATCCTGTTTCTCTCCTGGAGAGTCAAAGTTCTACCTGGAGATCCTATTTCTAGCCCTTTATTGCCTGAATCTAAGAGCTCCAATGCTCACACAATCTCCAGATGCCTAATCTCCAGAGAACCCCCAAGTCCCACCTTTAGAAGTAGTAGTCTAGGTTCAGAACTTGTCCCCTGGACAGTTCCCGTGCTGCATGGGCAGGATAAAAAAAATCCATGCCTCCTAGCCTTCACGGAGACCTCTTCTTCTAGGAATCCTGTCCGCCCCCCAGATGTTATCCTCTTTAGAGATTCAGGAGTCCTGGCCCACAGCCCTTCCTCTCTTGGGGCCCAGGGTTCCAGCCCTGTCCATGGGTCTCTAGGGCAGCTTGCAGAGGAGATCTCAGACCGCCTGTTTGCCCCCTTCTGCCACCCCCAAGAGTAGTACAGATGGATGAAGCCTCACATACCCTTCCTGGGGTCTCCCCAATGTGCGTCCTGCCCCTCCCTGCCTCTCCAGAGTTTAGGAGCCTCTCTTCTCGCCCTACCTCCTTATCTTCCCTCCAGGCCGAGAGAAGGGTCGCTGCGTGGCTTCGGAATATTTCCTTGAACCGGAGATCAACCTGGTGACGGAAAACACAGAGAACATTCTGAGTGAGGAGAAACGGGGTTGGGGGTGGGGGGTTAGTCAACGAAGGGGTGGGATCACAGGGCGGTCCTAGGAGAAAGGGCAGGACCAGAGAAGCGGCGGGGTGGAGGGGCAGGAGTGGAGGCTCCAAAGAAGGCAGAGTGGTTGGGTAAGGAGGAGGCGGCAGGTTGAAGGGACGGGGCCTGGAGTGGGGTGGAGTCAGCAGGGAATGGGGTAGAGTCCAGCCAAAGGGGGTGTGGCCTGGGTGAAAGGGTGGAGTCAGCAGTGAACTTTCAGAAAGGGGAGGAATCTGGAAAGCGGAGGAGCCACGTAAAGGGGCGGGGGTGATGGAAGCGGAGAAGTCAGGGGAATGGGCAGGTGTCCCCCTGGAGAGTCCCCGCTCACCCATGCCTCTCCCGTTGCTCCTCCCCCAGAGACAGTGCGCACAGCCACTCCCTTCCCCATGGTCAGTCTCTTCCTCGTGTTCACGGCCTTCGTCATCAGCAACATCGGCCACATCCGCCCACAGAGGACCATTCTGGCCTTCGTTTCTGGCATCTTCTTCATCCTATCGGGTGAGCCCAAGGAAAGGACTTAGGGGCTGGGGGACTATTTTAGGTTCCAGGAACCTGTGGTCGCTCTTCCGCTAAGAAAGCCCCTTCCTTGCTGTGTAATCCTGGAGGAGTTGCAGAACCTCTCTGAGCCCCACTCTGCTTCTCTGTGAAATGGAGATAGCGGCGCCCATTCCACAGCGTTGTTTGGACGACCAAATCATAGCGAACGCTTACTGGGTGCTAATTAGGTTCCGGACTCTGTTCTGATACTCACAACAACCCTGTGAGGCAAATGCTATTAATAGCCCCATTTTACAGATAGGGTAACAAGCTCTCAGAGAGATGAAGTCATTTGCTCGAGGCCATACAACCAGTGAGAGGCAGAGCTGGGACTCAAAGTCAGGCATTTCACCTCCAGAGGCTGTATTTTTAACCACTCCTGATATTTTAGCAATCAACAGATCCCAAGGCTCTTTCTTTTCTTTTTTTTTTTAAATTTTATTTATTTATTTATTTTTCCCCCAAAGCCCCAGTAGACAGTTGTATGTCATAGTTGCACATCCTTCTAGTTGCTGTATGTGGGTCGCGGCCTCAGTATGGCCAGAGAAGCCGTGCGTCAGTGAGCGCCCGGGATCCGAACTGGGGCCGCCCAGCAGCAGAGCTCGCGCACTTAACCACTAAGCCACCGGGCCGGCCCCCAAGGCTCTTTATTTTCTATGCAACATTTTATTTGAAAAATTTTCAAAGAAAAGTTGAAAGAATTTTAGAGTGACCACTCATGTACCCACCACTTAGAGTCAACCATTAACGTATTACTAGACTTGCTTTATCCTCTCTCTGTCCATCTATCTATATTTCTAACCATCCATCAATCTATCTTTTTTTTTTTTTAAGTGCATTTGAGAGTAAGTTGCAGGCACCGGTACACTTCACCCTAAATACTTCACCATTCGTGTCATTAGGTAGAGTTCTATATTGGTTTACAGTTCTTTTTTCCTTTGAAATACGAGGCTCTTTTGCATGCGTGATCTGACACCCTTCTTATAACATCTCTGCCTGGGAGTTATTATTAGCACTCACTTGATGAAATGCGGGTACCGAGGTCTGGAATTGTGCAGGGAATTGCCCAAGATGCCAGCATAAGCTGGGGCCCAGGGACTCGAGTGTCCTGAGTTTCAGAGTAGAGTTCTTTCTGAAATGTTACCCTCCTCCGAATTTCAGCTCGCTACAGTCCGATTCAGCCCAAGTCAGCTCAGGTCAGCCCAGATCAGCTCAGCTGTAATACTTTTAATTCCATCCATCAGGTCCAACTAACCTCAATCCATTGTGACTCAATTCTTCACTTCAGTTCAAATTAATTCAACATAATTTAATTAAACTCCGTTCAGGTCCTTTTCACTCAGTTGATATTTTATGAACAAGCCCCACTGTATGTCTCATTTCCATTCTGTCCCCTGGGACCCGTGCTTGGCTCCCTCTTTACAGTTGGCTCTGCAAATAGTTGAAGACGGATTTTGAAATACCCCCTCCCCCAGTCTCCTCCCAGCTCCTCACTCAGCTTTCTCTAGCCTACACCTCCTCCTTGCCTCCAACCTAACCTGCTGAGACCTTTTCCGGGGAAACCAGGGGGCAACCTCTGTGCGGACTTGAATCATGGCATGTGGAGCCAGGCACTGAGCTAAAATAAGACCTGTAGAACACCACCGTCCCAGAGTGTCAGAGCAGAAAGTTCTCATCGTTTTTCAGATGGAAAAATAGTGGCCTAGAGAGAGAGAAAGTGGGGCAAGAATAGGTAGCATGGAGACTTTTATTCGACCCACCCAAACGTATGAAGGAAAATTCCATTGTTTGCTGTTCACAGAAGTGGAGTCAGAGGAGGCAACATAGCTAGTCAGTGGCCAAGCTGGGATTAGAATTAAAAGTATTCTTATCACAAAACCCATGTTCATACCAATGCACCAGGGTCAAGCTGAGGATCAGGGCTAGAAGTCAGGTCTCTGATGTAACAATAGAGTAATTTGGAGAGATTGACCCCTACATCCTGAACCCTTTCCTCCAATTCATTTCATAGACTATGACCTGTGCACCCCACCCCAATGTATCCAGTCATGCAGTTTCCAGGTTGTGGGGTGTAGTGGCTGAAGGTACATGCTGTGAACCTAGAAAGACTTGCATTCAAATCCTACCACTTACTCACCATGTGAGCTACAGCGCACAAACCATACAAAAACCAGGTGGCGGGACAAATCACAGTTTGCTGACCCCTGGTCTAGATAATGGATTTGAAGGGCCTGACCCAGTGCCATGCCTATAATAATGAGTGCTCAACACGTGATAGTTTTAAATAAATAAATACACACATAAATGAACAGTAGTAGTAACAACAACCACCATAATAGTAAACACTATATTGAGGGCTGTGGTTTGGGGAAGTTCTAAGTGCTTCACGCAAATTGTTATTTCTTTTTCTTCACCTTCTAAGGCAGATACCATTATTATTCTCATTTTCCAGTTGAGGAAACAGAAGCTTTCAGAGGTTAAGTTGCTCCATCACAATTAAAAATCATACAAACGAAGGAGATTTGAAAGGATGGAAATAGTACTCATATCTTAGATCTTGGAATGGAATGGTCTAGTCCAACCACCTCATGTTCCCAATGAGGAAACCAAGACTTAGAAGGACAGACAGGAGTTGCCTGAGGTCTGGCAAATTGTGGAGTTGGCATTCAATTCTGGAGAAAGTGGTGGAAAGATTGGGGCAGAGGAGGGACTGGGTCACACATGGGTGTTAAACGTTTCTCAGGGACCTCTGTTTGGAATGGGCTAGAGGGAAAGAGACTTGAAATGAGCAAACCAACCACCAAATGCAGTGGTCTGGGCAATAGCAGATAAGGTTTGAGCTGGGGCTGGGGCTGGGAGGATAAAGTTGACTGGGTGGCTTTGAAAGAGAAGGATATTGACAGAAGAATCAATAGAACCGATGACTGACTGGATATGGTTGGTGAGAGAAGAGGGGAGGAGGCTGAGTGACATTGATTTTCTTTTCCCAGGTCATAAAAGGCATGTTTCCCAAGCGTGGCCCATATTAACCCCTGATCTTTAACATGTCCTCTTCATCTGTTCATTCATTAACTCCTCAAACATTTACAGAGACAGCCTACATGCCAGGCCCTGTGCTGGGCACTGGAGACATGGCTGAATCCTAAATGAGAGGCTACATGCTGTCAATCACAAAACACCCCCAACTACATGTCAGTCAAAGCTTGTCACACACCTGCTGAAGTCTCTTCAATGCATCAATGGATTCCCGGTGCATTTAGAATGTGTCCAAACTCCTCGTGCTGCCCTACAGGTCTTCCATGATTTGGCTAGCGCTCAGATCTCTGACCTCATTTTATAACCCACTAACACTCTCTCCATTGCTTATAACTTCAGCCACACTGGCCTCCTTCTATTCCTTGAAAATGTAAGTCTCAATCCCACCTGGGGACTATTACGCTCGTTATTCCTCCTTGCTTGGAAGTCTCTCTTCCCTGATTCTCAAAGGGGTCAAACTTTCCCTTTCCAGAGTTTCTTTCTCTGACAACAGTACGTAATGTTGCCTTGCCCCCACAATACTATAACTTTGCCTATTTTATATTTGTTTCATAGCATTTATTGCTATTGTCAGTCATATTATTTGTTTTGTGTCCTCTTCTCCCATAACGTAAACTCCAAAAGGCGGGGACTTTTACAAATATGCTTTCATTTGTATCTGCAGAGGCTAGATGAGTTGCTGGTACAAAGTAGGTATTGATATATTTATAGAATGGAGGAATGATAAGGACAGCTCAGGGCATTCTGGGAAAAGGGAAGATGCATTAACTTGGCACAGTGGTGCCAAGTTGGTGGTGAGGAGGTGAGGGAGGTGAGGAGGGTGGGAGTCACCAGGATTCCAAGAGGAGGTGACATCTAAGTGCATGATGCTGAAATGGCAGTGGAGATGGAATTCACAGCTAGTGTTAAGACCCTGGAAATCGTCTAAGATGGGGGTAGACGCATGTGCAGCTCTCCATGGTCCTGCAAACCTATTGTTCTAAAGCCAGGTTATTTCTATTCAACTTGGAATGTCGGTGATTCTTGCCGACCGTGCTCTAAGGATTCTGGAGCAGATGTCATGGAGGGGGGAGGGAGACAATTGGATTACAGAAAAAGAAAGGGGGGAGGGAAGGAGAAAAAGAAGATTATTTTTGGAGAACCAGAGCCACTGTAAAATGTCTGGGAAGGAGAAAGAATGACAAGAATAACTTACCTTTTGACATTGTTTTTAGATAGTTTAAAATTACTAAAGACAAAAAAGAAAGCAACAACAACAGCAAGAGCCTCTTTCTCTTTAGAAATATTTGTTTCCTTCACATCACCCCCCGCTCCTGACTCTTCTTAAGGAGAATGTTTGTTATTTAGAACTGTAATGTGAAACATGGGACTTACGGTGAGGCAGGAGTGATTAGCAGAAATCAGATCATAAGCACCTGGAATGTCAGCCTGAAGAGTGAACATCTTCTTCTGTGGATAGTAGAGAGCCGAGGAAGAATTTTGACAAGAGCAAGATAGAGTGCAGTAGGGGTTTTAGAAAGAACCGGTATCTAAAACAGGGAGATAAGGATTTGGGGGCAATGGTACAGGCATAGCGAATAAGCCTTAGCTGGGTAGAGGGCTTGGGGGTGCAAAAAGGGGGTTAGATTTATGAGAGATTCAGGAAGTGAAGTGGACATGACTTGATGACTGACCATCCTTGATGGATGAGAGAGAGAAAGAAATCAAGATGACTCCTCTTTATTTGACTAGGGTACCCGAATGAGTGTGGCTTCTGGGCATCCTTTGGTATTCCTTTCCTATAAACCTGCTCGTCTCTCAAGACCTATCTCAAATGCCTTTCCACCATGTAACACTTCGTGAGCTCTGTCTTCTTGAATGTCAAAATTATGTAATACTACAAGTTGAAAGCACTATGGAAGTTCAGAGCAAGAAAAAGTTCATTCTTAGAGGAGATAGAGGAATGGTGGGATTTAGAATGGATTAAAAAAGGGAGAGAAAGTAATGAGCTTTTCTGGAAGTTCCAGTTGTGTAGCAAGTATATTCATCCATTCATGTAGTATTTATTATGCACTGGATCTTGTGCTAGATGCTAAGAATGCGCTTGGGAACATGGTAGACTAGTTCCAAACATCCTAGTGAAGGTGGGGGAGATGTATGACCAAAAAAATTACAAACAGATGGAAAATATAACATTAGGTGGTGATTAGTGCTACAAAGAAAAATAAAGCTGGTTAAAGGGAAGGAGAGTGATGGGGGGGTCATTATTTTATCCCCCCTCAATCACTCCAATTTCTTAATGAAAAGTTTGAAATCTTTAGAATAGTGCAATGAACACAGGTATACCTTCCTCTACCTAGATCTACCTAGATCCTGCATTTTGCTAATGTTTTGCAGTAATCTCTCTCTCTCTTTCTCCCACTCTCATTCTATCTCTCTCTCTCCACACACACACACACACACACACACACACAGAGTGTGGCTTTACCATTTGAAAGTAAGTTGCAGGCATCATGAGAGTTCATCTCTAAACATTTTAGTACACACTGCTTAAGAGTAAGGACACTCTTCTACATTACTACAACAGCATTATCACACCTAGAAATTTTACAATAATTCCATAGTGTAACATTCCATTTTCAGACTGTCCCAGTTGTTTCAAGAATGCCTTTTATAGCTTTTCCCCCAGAACCAGGATTCAGTCTAGGTTCATGCATAGCATTTAGTTCATGTCTTTTTTAGTCTAGACTAGTTCCACTATTTTTTTTTACAACACTGACTTTTAAAATATAGTTCACTATAAAAATATAGAATGGACAGAATAACCAAATCTTATGTATCCTTCACTCAGTTTCAACAATTATCAACATACGGCGAATCTTTTCTTAGTCATACTGCCATATCTCCCTTCTGCACTGCAATGCATTATTTTAAAGCCAGTCTCAGACATTAAATTCTTTCCTCCACAAATATTTCAGTATGTTTCTGAGAAATAAGTACTTTGTTATTTAACATAGCCACAGTTCCATTATCATATCCAAACAATTAAGACTAGCTGCTTAATATCATTTACTATTTAGTCAAACTTCCTCACTTGTCTCATAATTGCCTTTTTACAATTACTTTGTTGCGAATCAGGATCCAGATTCCACTTGCGCCTTTAGTTGACAGATCTCCAAAGCCTCTTTTTTTTTTTTTTGTGAGGAAGATCGGCCCTGAGCTAACATCTGCCAATCCCCCTCTTTTTTTGCTGGGGAAGACTGGCCCTGGGCTAACACCCGTGCCCATCTTCCTCTACTTTATATGGGATGCTGCCACAGTATGGCTTGTCAAGCAGTGCGTCGGTGAGTGCCCGGGATCCGAACCGGTGAACCCCGGGCCACCGCAGCGGAGCACGCGTGCTTAACCGCTTCTGCCACCGGGCCGGCCCCTCCAAAGCCTCTTTAAACCTGTAACAGTCCTTCTCCTCTTTTTTTCTTGCCATTTATTGTTGAAGAAATCTGGTCATTTGTCTTGTATGGTTCCCACATTCTGGATTTTTCCGATTGTGTTCCTGTGTTGTGGTATGTTCATTCATCCCTGTGTTTTCCTGTAAAACTGTTATTGATCAGATCCAGTTTTATTTTATTTTATTTTATTTTTTTGGCAAAAATACTTCATAGATAGGTGGTGCTGTTTCCATTGTGCTGCAATACATCAGGAGGCATAATCATATCTAGTTGTCTCTCTCTCTCTCTCTCTCTTTTTTGTTTTTTTGTGAGGAAGATTAGCCACGAGCTAACATCTGTTGCCAATCCTCTTCTTTTTGCTGAGGAAGATTGTCCCTGGGCTAACATCCGTGTCCATCTTCCTCTGCTTTATATGGGACGCCACCACAGCATGGCTTGATAAGTTGTGTGTCGGTCCACGCCCGGGATCCGAACCTGTGAACCCCGAAGCGGAGCGTGTGAACTTAACCACTATGCCACCAGGCCAGCCCCTGATTGTCTTTCTTTTTCAGATGTTAACATTGATCTGTGGCTCAGGTATTATTTGCTTGACCCATATCATTGTCCTTTTGAAGACTACAGGATGAGGTGTCTTGTAGAATATCCCACATCCTAGACTTGTTTGATTGTTTCCTCATGGCATCATTTAATTTGTTCCTCTTTCCTTGTATCTTTTGTAACCTGGAAGTTATGTCTAGACTGGAGGCTTCATTAGATTCAAGTTAAACATGTTCGGCAAGAAGATTCAGAGGTGGTCCTGTGTTCTTCCTATGCCCTCACTTCAGGTAGCAAATAATGTCAGATTGTTCCACCATGAGTGGAAGTTCGAACTCTTGGTCAAGGTGGTGGTCATCAGAGCTCTCCATTGAAAAGGTACATTTTTCTCTTAACAATGAATAAGCAACTTGCAGAGTAACACTTTGGCACCTTGGGGGGAAACTTCATTTTGGGATACCTATTTTATTTAAAATTTTTCATTTTGGAAAGAATTTAAACCTACAGAAAATTTGCAAAAATAATTCAATGAACTCTCATATCCTTCACATCCTTAACATTTTGCCACATTTGCCTTTCTCTTTCTTCCTTGCCCTCTATGTATGTACGTATGTATGTATTATATCTGTTTTATATATACGTATATATATATTTTTAATAATTTTATTTATTTATTTATTTTTTCCCCCAAAGCCCCAGTAGATAGTTGTATGGCGTAGCTGCACATCCTTCTAGTTGCTGTATGTGGGACGCGGCCTCAGCATGGCCGGAGAAGCTGTGCGTCGGTGCGCGCCCGGGATCCGAACCCGGGCCGCCAGCAGCGGAGCGCGCACACTTAACCACTAAGCCACGGGGCCGGCCCAATATATATACGTATATATACGTATATATATACGTATATATATATATACGTATATATATATGTATATTAATGGAACTACTCCAACACAAGTTGCAAACACTTCACCCCTAAATACTTCAGCAAGTGTCTCCTAAAAACAAGTGCATTCTCTTTTCTAACCACAGTACAATAATGAAATTCAGGAAGTTTAACATTTATACGGTGCTGTGGTTAACACACAGTCCACATTCAAATTTCACCAATTGTCCCAGTGCTGTCTTCTATAGTCATTTCCCCCCTGATTCGAGATCCAGTCTAGGATCACGCTTTCTATTTCCTCGTTGTGTCTCTTTCGTCTCCTTTCATCTTTTATGTAGTTCCTCTGCCTTTTTTTTTTTTTTAATCTTTCATGTTGACGTTTTTTGAAGAGTGCAGCCAGTTGTTCTGTAGAATACCCCAGAGTCTCCTCAGAAGTGGATTCAGGTTACACATTTTCAGCAGGAACCCTACATAAATGAAGCAGTGCCTCGGTCACCTCAGGAGGTAATGGTGTCAGTCGGCCCCGTTACTGGTGATTTTAGCTTTGATCACGTAGTTAAGGTGGTATCTGCCAGGTTCCTTTACGATAAGGGAAGTTCTTTTTTTAAAAAAATCTCTTTGTAGTTAATAGATATTCCATGGGGAGAGTCTATCATCCAGTGATTTAACATCCACTGATGATACTCGCCTGAATCCTAATATTACTACTAGGGTTGCAAATGGTGTTTTCTTTTCTTTTCTTTCTTTCTTTCTTTTTTGAGGAAGATTGGCCCTGCACTAACACCTGTTGCCAATCTTCTTCTTTTTTCTTTTTTCTCCCCAAAGCCCTAGTACATAGTTCTGTATCATTGTTGTAGAATTGTAGCTCTTCTATATGGGACGCCATCTCAGCATGGCTTGATGAGTGGTGAATATGTCCGTGCCCAGGATCCAAACTGGGGAACCCTGAGCTTCTGAAGCAGAATGTGCAAACTTAACCACTCTGCCACTGGGTCTGCCCTGCAAATGGTGTTTTCTAACTTTGTTTTTCCATCTACACGTATACCACTGAAAAGAAGAATTTTTTTTCTTTCTTTCTTTAAAAATATGTCAGTATGCATTTACATTTTTTTAATTCAGTGTGTTATCTGCCATTCCTTTTATTATTCATTTTGATGTTCAAATTGTCTCCAATTGGACTACAGGAACCCCCCTCAAACTAGTTCCTGTGTCTTTTTTTGACATGTCCCTTTCTTTTTTTGAGCACTTCCTTACCTTGTGGCCCAAGTACACTTTTATGCCCCTGCCCCAGGCTTCAAATTAGCTATTTCTCCTGGGATCTCTAGTTCCTTATTTAGTGGGGGATGATATTAGAGACCAAAATCTGGGTGCTAGGTGTGCTCATTGCTACTGAGATGTCACTGCTTCTACAATCTTTCAGGACACAAAGCCGAGAAATGGTATATATTGGTAAAACAGGAGTTTGTACTAGACCTAACACCACAGGGTTCTTTCTTGCCTTACCCCATTCTGATCTGTATCTTCCTTCTTTCAGAATGAGAACTTCAGCTCCCCAAAGCATCCGTATATTTACACATTTGCTCAACCCTACAACACACACAGAATAATTTCAGAACTGCTATCCCTAGCCCACTCCCAACAAAAAAACCTACTCAGTAAGGTTCAAGATTTCTTTGCAGAAATCTTGTTTGTCTTTAGACTGAGATATATAATCAAAGTACTGTATTCAAAAGTTACTTGAATTACTCCTGTGGTTATGTTGTTCATTTGATATAAAGTTAGCTTCATTTATTTTTGCTTGTATCAATTTTAGTTTTTTTCCCTATCCTTGTTGATTTTATTTTTTGCATGTATAAAATATTAGCATAGTTCCAAAGGTCAGAATCATGCACAAATATGCACTGAAAGGAACACCAGTTCCTTCTCATCTCTCCTTGCTGTTCTCACCTCCCTCCTGTAGGTGATCAACTTCATTTGTTTATTTTACTTCCTATGTCTCTTTTTGCAAAAATCAGCAGATGCACATAAGTATTTTTATGTACCCTTTCTTTATGCGTAAAAGGCAGCATCCTGTGTTCATTACTTTCTTTTTTAACTTAGTGATATCAATCATAAAGACCTCCCTCATTCTCATTTCACAGTGGCACAATACTCTGTTATATGATGTTTTCTAGTTTATTCCGCTAATCCTCTGTGTAGGGGTCTAGGTCATTTCCAATATTGTGCCATATTGGAATAATGCTGCAGTGAGTTAACTTGTGCACGTGTGCTCTCATATCCTTGAACAGGTATCTTCAGGGTGAATTCCTAGAAGTGAGATTGCTGGATTAAAGGATAAAGACATGTGTGGTTTTGTTAGATATGGCTGAAGTCCCCTCCATAGGGGTTGTGCCATTTTGCATTCCCACCAGCAACGTATAAGAGCTTCTGTGTCCTCTGGCCTCACCAAAACAGTATGCTGTGAAGCTTTTAAACTTTTGACAATCTGATGCATGAGAAATGGTATCTCTTCTTAGTTTTCATCTGCATTTCTCTTATTTTGAGTGAGGGAGCATTTTTTTTTAAAAAAAAAAAACAAGGAGATGATACCTTTCTAAAGAGGTGACAAGGGAGGAGAGATCTAAATGGAGTGACAGAAAAAGACATGGAGAAATCTGTGGGGAGAGCATTCCAGGCAGAGGAAGCAGCGGGAGCAAAGGCCCTGAGGCAGAAATGAGTTTGATGTGTTCAAGAAAGGGATCGGGGGGACTCACGTAGTCTAAGTAGAGGAAACAAGGAGAAACTGACCAGGGATGTTGTTGGCAGGCACCAGACCATGTAGGCATTGTAGTCCAGGGGTCAGGAAAGTTTTTCTGTAAAAGACCAGGTAACAAATATTTTCAGCTTAACTGGCCATACAGTTAGTCTCTGTGCAACTATTTAACTTTGCTGTTGCAGCCATGGCATCATGAAAACAAACAGACGTGCCTGTGTTCCAATACAATTTTATTTATAGACCCTGAAATTTGAAATGCATATACTTTTAAAATTGAGATATTATAAATCACATAACCTAAAGTTCATATAATTCACTGGTTTTTAGTATATTCACAAGGTTGTACAACCATCTCCATTGCCTGATTTCACAACATTTTCATCACCCCAGAAAGAAACCTCACACCCTTTAATAGTCAGTCATAATCCCCCCTCCACCCCATTCCCTGGCAGCCACCAATCTACTTCCTATCTCTATGGATTTCCCTATTTGGGACATTTCCTATAAATGGAACCATACGGTGTGTGGTCTTTTGCATCTGGCTTCTTTCACTTAGTGTATTTTCTAGGTCCATCCATGTGGTAGCATAAATCAGTACTTCATTCCTTTTTTTGGCTGAATAATATTCCTTTATATGGCTATACCACATTTTGTTTATCCTTTCAGTTGATAGACATTTGGGTTGTTTCCACTTTTTGGCTATTATGAATAATGCTGCTACAAACATTCATGCACAAGTTTTTGTGTGAACATATGTTTCCCGTTCTCTTGGGCAGACACCTAGGAGTGGAATCACTGGGTCATATGGTAATTCTATCTTTAACACTTTGAGGAACTGCCAAGTGAAATTCACATACCTTTTATGTGCCACAAACATCATTCTTCTTTTAATTTTTTTCAACCATTTAATTAAGGAAAAACCATTCTTGGCTACGAGGCCATACAAAAACAGGAGGTGGGCTGGATTTAGCCCTCGGGCCATAATTTGCTGACCCCTGTTGTAGGCAGCAGAAGGAATTTAGATTTATTTTGAATGTGATGAGCACACAGATGATGATTTGTAGGATTCTGGGGGAAGATGCTGATAAGGATTACTTGGATTAATTTAGTGCAGGGGACTTTATAGCCTCCTTAAGCCACCCTTGGTATGGCTACTGATTAAAAGAAAATTCATCTTGAGGAAAGGATATTTGCCTCTTAAAAATTCTCAAGCCAGATCTCTCCTCCTCACCTTCTCCATGTGCCTCGATTTCTTCATCGTAAATGGAGATAAAGATGGTACCTACTTGAAAGGGTTGTTGTGAAATTTGAATAAGTTAATATATATATAACACTAAGAATGGTGCCTGGCACAGAGCAAGACCTGTATAAGCAGTTGCTATTATTATTATCATTGATGTTGTTGTTGCTATTATTATCCATATCCTCAGCTCAGGCCTCATCCTCTCCTCCTAGAATATCACAACTCCAGTTTCTCCCCTCCAGTCTCTCCCCAGAACCAACCAGCCCTAAAAGGGCCTTCCAACACTCCGATCTGGCCCTGTCCTTCCTCTGATCCACACTTTCCATGGCTCCCTGGTGCCCTTGGCATCAATGCCAGGCTTCTCAGCCTGGCATGCAAGGCTCATCATGGCTGTGTCCCTACCTCCTTCTCTGGCTCCATTTCTTTTGCTCATGGCCCATGTTTTACCTACATGAGTGGATCAGCTCAATGTTCCCCCTCCAAGCCTTTGCCCAAGCTGTTCCCTCTGCCCAGAGGCCTCATCCTTTATGACTTGGGCAAAGCCATTCTTCCAGGAAGCTTTCCTGGACTTCTGCCATCCCCGCTCCCACCCAGGTGGGTTTCGTGCCTCTTCTGGAGCCACAGAGCTCTGTGCTGCCATTTCCTTTAAAGTACATATCACCATGTGTGTGACTGTTGACCAGTGTCCAGATTTGCCTTCCCCAGTTGCAATGTGAGCCCCTGGAAGGCAGATTTGGGGGGAGGGGAGGTTGTTGATGCATCTCAGGACTCTGCACCCGGCCAAGGCCCAGCACACAAGGGGCTCCAAAAGGTGGAAGTTGGTCCAGGACAGAGCAGGGAGGGGAAGGGAGACGACGGCAGTGAGATGAGGAGGGTGTGGGGCTGGGGAGAGGGGTCCACTGCTAATGGACCAGGGCACCCCTCTGCTCCCCCAGGCCTCTCCTTGGTGGTGGGCTTGGTTCTTTACATTTCCAGCATCAATGACGAGGTCATGAACAGGCCCAGCAGCTCTGAGCAGTATTTCCACTATCGCTACGGGTGGTCTTTTGCCTTCGCTGCTTCCTCCTTCCTACTCAAAGAGGTGATGTCTGTGGGGCCCAGACTCTAGAGTTTTGAATGGGGAGGGGTCTGGGGGGCCTGATTCCTGGGTCCAGGAGGAAGAGGAGGCTGGGGGGGTGGACTCTGGATTAAGAGGGAGGTGGTGGCTGGGGGCTGGGACTCCTGGATCCTGGGGGAGGATGGGCTGGGGGCCTGGACTCCTGGGTCTGAGGCAGGAGGGGGCTGGGGGTGTGGACTCCTGGGTCTGAGGGAGCAGGGGGCTGGGGGTCTGGACTCCCAGGTCTAGGGAAGGAGGGGCTGGGGCCCTAATTCCTGGGTTCTCGGGAAGGAGGAAGCCGCAGGCCTGGAATCTTGGGTCCTGGGAGAGGAGGGGTTGGGGGTTTTGAGTCTTGGGGTAAGAGGAGCCCCTGTCCAGCCTCTGGGACTCTGATCGTGCCTCGCCACAGGGGGCTGGCGTGATGTCCGTGTACTTGTTCACCAAGCGCTACGCGGAGGAGGAGATGTACCGCCCGCACCCGGCCTTCTACCGCCCGCGTCTCAGCGACTGCTCTGACTACTCGGGCCAGTTTCTGCAGCCCGAGGCGTGGCGCCGCGGCCGCAGCCCCTCCGACATCTCCAGCGACGTATCCATCCAGATGACGCAGAACTACCCTCCCGCCATCAAGTACCCGGACCACCTGCACATCTCCACCTCGCCCTGCTGAGGCCCTGCCTCTCGGAGGTCCCCTCCTCCTCCTCACGGGTCTCCCCGCAAGGCAGCTCCCCTCCCTTCTTTGGGACTCCCGGCTCCCACCTGGAGGATGCTGCGCAAGCTTTAGGCCCCGCCCTCTTCCCAATGGCCCCGCCCCGTCGCCCTAACCCCTCCCTCTTTCCAATTGCTCCTCCCCCCTGTCCTGACCTCTCCACTTCATTGGCCCCTTCCACTTCCAGATGGCTCCTCCCCCTCGATAGCCCGCCCCCTTTCCTGTAAGGCCCGCTCCTTTCCTCTGGCCCCGCATCTCCCAGCCAATTACCTCCCGGAGTTCCCCTGCGCTGTGCACCTGCTTCCGAGCAGTAGGCTGCGCAGGCGCCCACCTCCCCTGAGGCCCCCAGCCTTTCGTCTGGCGGCAGGAGCGCTGGGCTGGAGAGTAGGTTCTGGCAGCCGTCAGGAATGCCAACCAACCTCTTCTCCCCTCTGCCTTGACTCCTCTCTTTCCTGGCCCAATTTCACCTTTGGACCTTTGGGGTCCTCAGGTGCAGTGGGGGGGCCTCCTTCTCCGCCCACAGCTCCAGGGTGAGGTGAGGGGCTGGAGGCCCCGGGTATGGTTAATCTGGCCTTCCCGCCCCCCACACACACTCTTCTCTGCCCCCTTGGGAGACCCCATTCTTTCTCACTGTCTGGGCTCTTCTCGGCCTCCTGAAGGTTACCTGCCTTTTGGGGGGCGCTGCCTAATGGATCTTCTTGCTGTCTCAGCTGTCCTTGGCTTCTTTTTCTTCCTTCTCTAACTCGATCTCCCTTCCTCCTTCCCACCTGCTCATCCGAAGCCCCTAGGTGCATCCAGCCCGCACACCACACTGAGATGGAGACGCTAGGGTGGAGGAGATTCCTCCGCCAATTCCACACCTGTGCCCGCCTCTTCCCCCCTGAGGCCCCGTCGGGGGAGGGAGAGGCAGTAGCGGGGGTTGACACCCCCCAAACCTTGAAGTCTTCCATTTTCTGGCACTCCTCCTCATTGAAGTCCCCCTTCCCGTCTCAAATTCCAACTCTGGCCTCTTTCAAGGGTCCGTTCGCCCCCTTGGACAGATTGGGTGGGGACACTAGAAACTCGCCCACCCCCCTTGTTAGGGGAGGAGGGCCGAGGTAGCACAGTGTTGTACACGGAACAAGGAAGGCCCCCGGGGTGGGGGGAGGGGGACAGGGGAGGGACGGGGGCTTTTAGTTTGCATCTTAGGGGGAGGGGGGAGGGAGGAGCGCAGCAGTTAACCTGTCTTTACGCAGCGATTTTTAACGAGGCTGGGGGGAGGGAGGGCTCTGGGAGTGGGGAAGGGGTGGGATGGGAGGGCCTGGCTCTGTTATTTACCGTGTATCATATGTAAATATCGACAGAAACTTCAATAAACTTTATTTCAAACACGTCTCTGCCTCCCCAGGGGAAGGGCATTGGATAAAGGGGGCTGGGTCCAGGTCTCCACCCCTAGGGCCCTAAGCCTAGGGTGCTGCAGAATAAGATGAGATTGGTGTTTGTTAAATTGCTTAATCCTCATAATTCTTAACAGGAGCATTTTATAATTAAGTCCGTGCAAAGCATGTAGGACAGCAAAAGACAGGTCAAGATCAATAAAAATGAACTCTCGTTGTTACTCTGACCACTTAGAGTGGGTTACCATTACTCACCTTCCTTCTACATTCATTGCTTCATTTAACTTTCTCCTCAAGCCTGCACGTTGAGTTTACTTAAAGGACTCACTTTGCAGATAGGTCCATAGAGGCGAAATGACTCACCCAGGGTCACACAGAAGAAATTGACAGAGCCGTGAGCTGAAACTAGGTTCATCTGGTTCCAAAACTTGATCTTCCTTCTCGCACCAGGGAGCAGTGGATTCTCCTAATGCTTGGCTTGCTCACTTCTTTGAGGAATAACTGCTACCATTTATTGCACACCTACTATGAGCCCCACTTTCCTCCCATATATGACCTTATGAGGTGTTCCCAGCAGCCCTGTATGTAGGAATTATCTCACACACACACACAGACACACATTTCCCAGGTGAGGGATGGAGGCTGCAAAGCGGGGTCTAAAATCTGTGATCTCACCCACCACACTGAGGGATTGAAAACAGCCTAAATGTTTGATAAGCTTATTCTTGAAATGTATTGAAGAGGGAACACGGTACCAGCTCTCCAGTTCTCTGCCTTGTCTACATTTAGCCTCTTCAGGAGCAATCAGAACAACTTCTGCAACCACAACCACAGTTGTCAAGCTATGTGGTTTAATGGCCGCATCTATCAAGCTGTCATTAGGTGTCAGTCACTGTGCTGCGCACTTCTCATTTATTAGCTCATCGGATTCTCCCAACCATCCTGCGAGTTAGGCACTCCAAATAGCCCCATTTTGTAGATGAAGAAACTGAGACTCAGGGAGGTAAGGTCACCCAGCTAGTAGGAGGCAAAGGAGAATTTGTACCCAGCCTGTCTGATCTGAGTCTTCTCTCCCAGCTGCTGCGTTTTACTACTACTAATTTGATGCAAACTCATTCTGTGACCTTGAGCAGGTCTTTGAATCTCTGGGGCTTCGGTTTCTTTTTCTGTTAAAAAGGAGGGGGAGTGTGCTAGAAGCACTCCAAATCCCTCTGGAGCAGGGAGAGTCCTGGGGGGAGTTTAACAGGAAAGAATTCAGATTCAGCAGGATCAAACTCCCTGAGGGAAATATCCTGAGTCATTTTCAATGATTTCAGGAATTTCTGGAGGTCATGCTTGAGATTTGGGATGGCAAATATGTTTCAGCTTCTTTGTCAAGATTAATCGAGTCCTAGTGGCTGCCCGGAACACGGTGTTGAGAAGGATTTTGAACATCTGCTCGTGGGAGAGGATGTCCCCATCAACTGGTGCTGTCTGCCACCCTGATCAGTTAGTGCTGTCTGTCTTGCCCGCAGGATGGTCGATTGTGGTGCAAGTGCCGGAAATTTGCTGATTTTGACCAGAACTTAACAATCTAAAATCCTAAAATTTATGTTCTTTTAAAAAATTAAGGTAGTTTTTTTTGGTTGTTGTTTTGTTTTTTACATTTTAAAAGTGGAATGGGGGCCCAGCCCTGTGGCTGAGTGGTTATAGTTCCTCGCACTCCACTTCGGTGGCCCAGGTTCGTGGATTTGGATCCCGGGCATGGACCTACTCCACTCACCGGCCATGCTGTGGTGGTGTCCCACACACACACAAAAAAAAAATAAAAGAGGAGGATTGGCACAGGCATTAGCTCACAGTGAATCTCCCTCAGCAAAACAAAACAAAACAAAAAAGGGGAATGGGATTCCATAGTTAAAGACTTGTTTATCTTTTGTGAAAGGAATGCTGTGAAAAGTCAGTCCACTTCTGACCTCTTGACATCCAGAAATCCCCCTCCCCCTGAGGTACTACCATCCATTAATGTATAATTTCAAGAATACTATATGCATATTGAAACATATACACACCTGTTTAAATCCACAGACAGGTGACTACGTAGCACATACATGCTTATTTGACACAGCATTTCAAAGAATGCACGCAGTTCTGTACCTTCCAATTTCACATGACAATGTATTATGGAGACCATTTAGTACCAGTTATATAACTGTACCTTATTGTTTTTCAAGGCTGCTTAATAATAATAGTTTGCATAAATTAATTGCATAATTTATCGCATGCTTTGTATGTGCCAGTCACTTTGCATTCAAGTCCTAAGCACTTTACATTCAATAACCCAAGGAGGTTGGTGCTTTTATTATCATCCCCATTTTATAAATGAGATCCTGAAGCGCAGAGAGGTCGATTAACCGTTTCCTGGTCGCACAGCTAGTAAGTGGTCAAGCTAAGATTTGAATGCTGGGAGTCTCCTGAGCTGTATACCTCCATGTATGTTGAAGCCACATAATTTCATCTATCTATCATTATTTTTACATAGTGTTATGCACCCATTTAATTTACAGAACAATACTACACATTAGTGGTTCTCAAAGCGTGGCCAAGGCACCCTGGGCATCCCTGAGACCTGTTTAAGGGGTCTTTGAGATCAAAATCATTTTTATAATAACCCTAAGATACCATTTTCCTTTTTCATTCTTAGTCTCTCATGAGTCTATAGAGTCCAGAGTCTTGGCGGCTTCCTAGCAGATGATAACACAATAGATTGAAGGTAGAAGCAGATATGAGAATCCAACTTTTTTCTATTAGGCCAAACATTGAATAGATTTTAAAATACATAAACCAATGCCACTATATTTTTTTGTTTGGGAAAATATGGTTATTTTTCCCTAAAATAACTTGTTTATGTTAACATGCAATGAGTTTATTATTTTACTTAAATTAATACATATTTTAAAATCTTCTTTGTTCTAATTTTGAATATGTTAAATATTGATAGACGTAAAACACATAAACAAATGCTTTTGGAATCCTCTACAATTTTTAAGAACGTAGAGGGGTCCTGAGACCAAAGATTTAAGCACTGCTGCTGTGTGTCATGGAGGCAATATGTCAGATGTAGAGATTTGCCTCATTTTTTCAACAGCTATGTAGTGGTCCATTGAATGGAGGTAATTTGTTTTAACAATAAACTCATTTTTATTACAAACTAAATACCTAGTCATGATTTTCAAATTTAAGCAGCAGAGAGGGCGAAAGAGAAAAGTAACTTTCTTCTTCTCGTTCTTCTCAATCCCAGTCTCGCTTCACAAAAGGAATGATTGTCATGAGTTTCTTCTTCTAGACCAGTGGTTCTCCACTTGGGGTCTTCCAGGGAACATTGGGCAATGTCTAAGGGGCATGTTTGGTTGTCACAACTGGGGGGTGCTATTGGCATCTAACGGGTAGAGTCCAGGGATGCTGCTGAGTGTCTTACAGTGCAGAGGATGGCCCCCACAGTGAAGAATGATCGGGCCCAAGATATGACTAGTGAAAATCTGAAAATCTGCCTTACACATTATCTATGCATTTATGTACTCTCCTTTTTCCTGCCTTTATTTTTACACACATGATATTTTGCTACATTGATCTATAAGCAAGGACTCTTAATTTGTAGAAGACTAGGGATCCCTTTGAGAATCAGATAAAAGCTACGGATCCCCAGAAAAGAATATCTATATTCACAAAATTTCATACATAACTTCAGGGTCTTCACAGAGACCCAAAAAGCTCTGCCAGAATTCCTTGGACGTATGATTTTGAATCACAGTCCCAGAACATCACATTCAGAGTGAGATTACTAACTGCACCCCCTCTCCACCCCATTCCCTTTTACAGACAAGAGGATAAAGGCGCAGAGAGAACAGGGTTTGGGTCTGGGTCCCTCAGGGAGACAAAGAAAAGCCAGGATTGGAACTCAGGCCACCTGACTCCCCAGCGCTGGAATATTTCCATTTCACCCTGAATGAGGACGTTTTAGAAACGCTGATTTCTCTTCCTGGTACAGCTAGAAAACACACCGCCACCACTCTGTTTCTCTTGAGAAAACACAAAGGCCCCAGCTGTTGTTGATGAGAAACACTCAAGCACCTGGGAAAAAGCACATTCAGGATATGAGGCGGGGAGAAAGGTTGGACAGGGACAGGAGGTTGTGATTGGCTGCTGGAGGGGAGGGACTCTAGAATATGTATCCACTCATTTCCTGAGTCTTTCATTCACTCCTTCATCCATCCGTCCATCCATCCATCCATCCATTCAGCACCTGTGGACAGGGGCTTCCTGCCTACCAGGGCTGGGCTCTGGGGGACCCCAAAGTGAACCAGACCTGTGCCTGTCTTGAGCAGCCCCCATACTGCTGGGGGAGACCGGTTGACATGCCAGTAATAATGCAGGATGACTGTGTTATAAGGGAGGCACGATAGGGAATAGCGGAAGCATGGCTATAACCCCTGATTCAGACTAGGGATGTCAGGGAAGGCTTCCTGGACGAAGGAGCATGTGAGCTGAATCTTCAAGAGCACGGAGAGGGTTTGGCATATGGCTGAGAGATGGAAGGGGATTCCAGGCAAGGGAGCCACACTCAGAAACTTCAAAGGCATGAAGGAGCTGGGCATAGCAGGGGAAATGACTCCAGCTGGCAGGAGGCAGCAGTGAAGACAGGTAAGATGGGACTGGTGCTTTTGGCAAAAGGACATAGGTAAGGAGCTCAGATTTTCTCCTGAGGGCAATAGGGAGCCATAGGAGAATTTTAAGCAGAGGAAGGACGGGGTTAGCTCTGAATGTTAGAAAGAGTCCTTCGGGGACAAGTGAAAATTGGACTGGAGGGAGACCAGTGGCATAACCCAGTGGCACAGTCCAGACAAGAACAGGACAGAGAAGGGAGCAGATATGAAAGAGACCCAGGAGGGAGAGAGGTCTTCACATTGGGACTGACTGGGGGTCAGTAGTGAGGGAGAGGGAGACATGAGGAGGTGTTAATGCAACACTGGCTGACTGGCCCTGTGTGACCTTCACAGCACAATGTGATTTACAGGGTGTATTAGTTATCTACTGCTGCGTAACAAATTACCACAAATGCAGTGGCTTAAAACAACACATATTTATTATCTCACAGTGTCTGTAGATAAGGAATCCAGGACAGTGTAACTGAGTCTTCTGCTCAGGGTCTCACAAGACTGAAATCAAGATGTCGGCTGGCTGGGTCCTCATCCAGAAGATCAGTTAGGGAGAGATCCACTTCCAAGCTCCCTTAGATTGAGTAGAATTCATTTCTTTGTGGTTGTATGACTGAAGTCCCTATTTTCTTGCTAGTAGTTGTCCTTCTCAGGTCTTTGCTACGTAGCCCTCTCTACAACAGGGCAGTTTGCTCTTTTGAGGACAGCAGGAGAATCTCTCACTTTGAATGTCTCTGACCTCTTTATCCTTTTTTTTTTTTTTTTTTTTGTGAGGAGATCAGCCCTGAGCTAACATCCGCCAATCCTCCTCTTTTTTTTGCTGAGGAAGACGGCCCTGGGCTAACATCGGTGCCCATCTTCCTCCACTTTATATGGGACGCCGCCACAGCATGACTTACCAAGCAGTGCGTCGGTGCGCGCCCGGGATCCGAACCAGCGAACCCCGGGCCGCCGCAGCGGAGCGCGCGCACTTAACTGCTTGCGCCACCGGGCCGGCCCCCTCTTTATCCTTTTTTAAAAGATCACCTGATTAGGTCGGGCCTACCCAGGATAAGCTTCCCTTTGATTAATTTCAAGTCAACTGATTACATGTGCAAAATCCCTTCACATTGCCATATAATGTAACCTAATCATGGGAGTGACACCCCACCCTATTCACAAATCTTGCCCACACTCAAGCAGAGAGGATTCTAGAGGATGAGCATCCAGGGGATGGGAATCTTGAAAGGTCATTTTAGAATTCTGCCTGCCACGTGGGGTCAGGGGATATGAGGGTGGAGGATCTTTTCAAGGGTAGGGGCTTAGCCAACTTATCTCTGAGTCTACAGTCTCTAGGTCTCCAGGTCAAACCCATTGGAAGTCTTGGATAATGTGGGATGAATTCATGAGCAAATTTAGGAATGAGATCCAAAAGGGCCCATAATCTGCATCTTCTGTGACACCCCTTCTGAAGGGTCCTTCTAAGAGCTGAAGTGTTGATCAGTGGGTCTAATATTTCTATCTTACAACATGAAGTCCAGAGATGCTATCTCATTTCTCAAAAGGGTAAAAATATGATGCAGCAAATTCCACTCCTAGGTAGAGGCCCAAGAGACATGAAAACATACATCCATGCAACAATTTGTATATGAACGTTCACGGCAGCATTACTCATAACAGCCCAAATGTGAAAATACCCCAAATGTCCATCAATGGATGAATGGATAAATAAAATGTAGTATATCTATACAATGGAATATTACTCAGCAATAAAACGGAATGAAGTAATGATACAGGCTACAAAATGAATGAACCCTGAAAACATTACGCTAAGTGGAAGAAGCTAATCACTAACAAATGTATACTGTATGATTCCATTTATATGAAATGTCCAGAATAGGCAAATCTATACATAAAGGAAGTGGATTAGTGATTGGGGTACTAGGGATGGGATATACATGTGTGGGGGGGTTGGGGACGATGGCTGGCTAAGGGGTGCGTGGTATCTCCTTGGGCTAAAGAAAATGTTCTAAAATGGATCTAAAGTTGATGATTGGACTCTTCTGTGATTATAGTTAAAAGCTATTGAATTGTACACTTTAAGTGGGTGAATTGAATGGTGTGTGGATTCTACCTCAATAAAGCTGCTAAAAAAAAGGGAGAGATATGCCCTCTGACACAAGAAATCATGATGTAAAGCTATTACTTAAGGTCACAAAATTAACCAATAGAAGAACTACAAATTTGGGGAGGAAAGGGGGAAAAGTGAGGTCTACATGAGTTAGTTCCTTATCCATCAGAGAAAAAAAATCCATAATGTATAACGCTGACACATCCAGAAGATAATCGTTATTTAGGCACATAAAGGCAAGTAAGAGAAGAGACAGCTAAAAAAAACCATTACAAGTCTTTTCTAATAAGAAACAGGATGTGAGGTGGAACACACTGAATTCTTTTCATTATAATCCCTTGCTCCTGGCTTCTAGGGAGTAGAGTCTAGGGATGCTGCTGAACATCCTTCAATGCACAGGACAGCCCCCACCACAGAGAATTATCCAGCCCGAATATCAATCATTCTGAAGCTTAGAAACCCTGGCTTATTTTATCTTCATAGTTGTTTTCACGATTTAAAAGCATCTGTTTTTGTTATTGTTTATTTTTAGTTCCCCCATTTAGGAAATAAACACCCCCCTCCCCTCACCAAAGAGCATAGAAGCAGTGAAAAACCATATAGCCTCTGGAATCTGAAGCCTTGACTCTGATTTCCACCACTGCCACCTCTTACCTGCACGATGCGCTTAGCTCCCTCAGCTCCAGTTTCCAGACCTTTAAAAGGGGGGCTAATAACAGAACCCGGAAGACCGAGTCAATGCCTGCAAATCACTTAGAGTCTGTACTATTCAGCACTCCATTTATATCGGCTACCGTTCTTGTCTGAGGCTGTGTCCCTCTCCTTTACAAAAGAGCAGAAGCTGAACAAATATTTCTGAAATGAATGAATTCCAGGTCCCTTCCCTTGAGGCTGGTGTTGCTTTGCTTCTAAACCAAGGATATCAGAATGCTGCTCCAAACTCCTTTCTCCCGGGGGGGGCATGGTAAGAATTAACTAAACTGACCTATAGAAATTCCAGTGGAAATTTGAGATGCTGGGGACAGAAAGATATGGCTCCTCCAGGCAGAGGTAATTCGATGCATGGGGAACACAGGTTTTCTCTGTCTTCTGCCAGCCCCTCAAAGGGAGGAGATGGTCCAGAAAGGTTAAGTGGCTCTGAAGTTCACCTACTGCTGACTACCCTTGGGAACCCACCACAAAGAGGCTGCATCATCTCTACCTCTGCCTTTCATCCCTTGAATGATTTGAGCAAATCACTGTATATCTCCACGCCTCAGTTCACTCATCTATAATATGGGAACACCAGTGCCCACGTTGCAAGGATTCTGTACGAATTCCACAAGGCAACGAAGCACGCCAACAGCCTTGCCCAAGTCTGCAGTCATGGCTGGTTCTTGACAGTATTTACATGAGGACACAGTCCTGAAATAACTGCTTGTCTAGAGCAGTGTGCAAAGACGTTTTCTCGTCAATGTTCTCATTTAATTGGAGACAGTTTTTGCCTCCATTATAACTGAGTCTTCTGGTTATAACTCCTATAACTAGAAGAGAGGAAACATCTTGCCCAAGTTCATGCTATGCTATGGGCATCTCTGAGATTTAAACCCAAGATCAAACTTTCTGACTCTCGTCTCAGATTTTCTACCTGGAGTTGTCCCATCCCCTCCTGACTTGCTAGTTCTAGAACTCACATATCCATTCTTTTCCAAACTGTTGCATAGCCCTCCTACCCAACTTAAGACAGATTTCTTAAGACTTATTTCCACCCAAGCTGTTCACATCCTACTTTTGTCCTCACTCCCATCTCCAGCTTGAAAGAATCTAACTCCATCCCTTCTTCCCCATCAGGTTTGAGCTAGGGGTGGGTAGGGGGTAAAAAGAAAAAAAAATTGTTAGTAGAACTCAAAAAGGCATGCTATTGTGTGATAATATAATATAATATAATATAATATAATATAATATAATATAATATAATATAATATAATATAAATCTTCAGAGGATCTTTGCCCTTGCCACTTGTGTGTGTGTGTGTGTGGGGTGGCAGTTTGGGAAGAACCAGGATGTTGAGCTTTCCCTTGGATTTGGGGAAAGGGGAGTGCTCTTGGAGTTCTTTTTAAAAGGCCCTCCCCTCATTTCCGGCCGAGGCTGCCAGCCTTGGCTGGGCGCCTGGATCCTGTTGCTATGACGACAGGAAGAGGCGGTGGCGGTGGCAAGCGATGCTGTGGAGAGATGGAGGCTAGTGGGGGTGGGGGTGGTGGCTTTAAAATGGGGATGGGGGTAGGGATCAGGGGCTGGGGATGTGGGTGGGGGAGGAAGCAGGGGTATCCTTTATCTCTGACCTCCCTCATTCGTCTGAGCCCGGCCCCTCTCCTATTTTTCTCCAGCTTCCTTTCGATGCCTCCTCAGTCTCTATCTCTGTCTCTCCTTCCCTGGGTCTCTTTCTCTCCCAGTCTCAGTGTCTCTCCATCTGCCTCTCTCTTTCCTTCTGCACCTGCCTTTTGTGTCCAGGCACCTTCTGCCACTTAGACTCCGCTCCCCTAAATTTCTCTCATTATTTACTCTCTTGGTCTCTCTCTCTGTCTCTTTCTCTCTGCATCTTTTTCTCTCTCTAAAGCTTCTTTCTCTCTATTCAGACCTTGCCCCATCCCCAATCGCCCCCCCCCCCCCGTATTTCTTTTACTCTCTCCCTCTCTCCCCCCCCCCCATCCTCTCAGTCTCTCTCTGTCTGTCTCTCCCCATCTGTCTCTCCTCCCCCTCTCTGGATGACTCTCTCCCCATCTCTTCTTTCCTTCTGTCACCCAGATCCTGACCCCCCCATCCTCTCCCTCACTCCAGTCCTCCCCCCTCCCCCATCTCTCCTCCTCTCTTGGTTTCTCTCTTTGGGTCTCTGTCTCTCTGGATATTTCTCTGTGTGTGTGTGTGTGTCTCTCTCCAACTTCCTTCTGCTACCAGCCGCTGCCTCCCCCAAATTTCTCCCTCCCCCATTTCTGTTTCCCGTCTCCCGGTCTCTCTCTTTCCGCTTCTCCTTGTCTCTCTCTGTCTCTCTTCCTCCCTCTCCGGGTCTCTCTCTTTTTCTCTCCAGCTTCTTTCTGCCACCCAGACCCTGCCCCCCCCAATCATTTCCCTTCCCCCATCCATCTCCTCTCCGTGGCTCCCCCATCCTCAGCGGCTACCCCTCCCCCTCCCTCCCTCCTCCCTCCCTCTCTCGTCCTCCAGCTCCGCACTTTACCCAGCGACACGAGAACCAAATTGTCTCCTCACCTTTTTTTTTTCTCCATCCCGACCCCCACTCCCTTGGGGCCCGAGCTCAGAGCTGCCCCTCGGCCTCCTGTCCCACCTCAACACCCCCATTCCCCATACGCCTCCTCATCTCCACCCCCCAACCAGGTCGGACGCCTGGGTCCCTCGCTGCTGGGGGAGGGGGAGCAGTGAGAATTGGGAGCCACAAGGGTTTTTCTGGGGGGGTGCCGACACGGGGGCTCACCGTCCCCTCCCCAGTGCATCGGAGAGTTGACCTATCGGTAACAGAGGTGAGACAGATCTTTTTATTAATCGGAGGTGGGTGGATGTAGAACGAAGGTTCTGTGAGCCCCCTAATTCTGGAGGAAGGAGCTGGACCCCTTCAGAGGGAGAAGGGAGGGTGATCCCTCTCATATCCCGAAGCTTTAGAATTGGGGGTCCCCTGCTCCCTCCTCCTTTGTTGCTGCTGACAGATGGACTGAAGGAAGAGTCCCTAAAACCGAACAGAATGCCCCCCAAACTGATAAAATGAAAAGATCCTCAAATCTTTTTCTGATGGAGAATTTCCCTCATTTACCCCCTCTCTCCATCCCCTCCTTATCCCAGGTTGTAGGGGGCCCAGCAGGAAGAGGGGTACATCCTGGGGTCACAGGATCACCCCAGGTGGAAGCAGAAATTTGCTAGGACAGTGGAGGTGGTGGTGCTTGTGGTGAGGGGGCACAGACAGGGAGAGAAGAGGCCGAGAGATGGTGAGGAAAGGAAACTCAGCTGTCCGTCTGGAGAGGAAAGAGAGGAGGGGGCTAGCACCGAGGAGAGGGAGGCTGGGGGATGTCAGTGTCCAGCGCTGATGAATGGGGCCGGGGGAGGGGCTGCGTGTGTGGGCAGGCAGGAGTGGAGGTGGGGGAGGGAACGCATGTGTGGGGCACTAGGCCCAGTTGCCATGGAGACACCCCCCATAGACAACCCTTTTTCAACAGCCCCTCCTTGGAGCAGACCCAGTGGGGGCCAGCTGATGGGGGCGCAGAGGCCAAGGTCACCCTGGTACTGGGACCTGGAGTGTTTTCTCCCCTCCTCTAAGGCCTCCAGGCTTTTAATTATAATATGGGGCTTGGGGGGAAGAAGTCTAGGAAAGAGTGAGCGGTGGAAACAGTAAGGGACCAGTGACCAGAGGGTTTTGGGAGGGTGGAGAAGGCAGGCTGGGGGTGTGGTGGTGGAATACTGTGGAAGAGAGAAATGAATGGACACTGGGGGGGGGGCAGTTACAGAATTATTCTATTGAATTATTCCTAATTGAAAGAGAGCTGTAAGTCAAATTTTTCTGAGGGGCACCATCTGGGGGGGGGCTCTTTTTAAATTTGGAGGAAAACACGGGTACAGGGTATGTTCCAGCACAGGTGAAATAGTAGGGGGACTCCTGTGGGTGTTCCCAAGAAGGGAAGTTGGTGGGGGCCATGAAGGGGATTTTCCTGAGTAGAGGAGAGGCTGGGAGCTGGAGTGGATGGAGGAAAGGGGCAAAAGTGAAGGAAATTCTTCCTAATGCAAGAAAAGTCAGCCTAAGGGGTGGAGGGAGGTTCTTGTAAGTTGAAGGGAGAGTGGAGATCCAAGTGAGTTGGGGAGATATAGAGTTTGGGGGTCCATCCTTATGATGAAGATAACCAGGCTACAGTGGGGAGATTGGGAGGCAGAGGGAGATGGTGGAAGGGCAGAGGAATGGGGTGATGGGGATGCTGGGCAGAGTGGGGGGGAGTTTCCTTAGATAGTGGTGGGTATACAGGTCAGAGTTTGGGAGATTTCTGAATGGAGAGGAATTTGGGGTCCGGAGGAAGGGATTCCTGTGAGTAGAAAATGCCGTGGAACTCATGGAAGAAATTTTTCTTAATGGAGGAGAAAGTGATGCTTATGATGAGTTTGTGTAAGTTGTAGAGAGTGGGGGCCAGATTCCAAAGCCATTTTTAAGCAAAGGGAAGAGTGGGGGATTCTCCTTGAGTCAAAGACATAGTTGGGGATGGAGGGGTGGTCCCGGGGAGCCAGTGGGGGCTGTTAGAGGGGGTGTGATGGAGATGGAAAACAGTCTTCTAAACCAGCAGATCCAAGGGGTCAAAGGTATTGGTTGCCCGTTAGAATCCCCTGGGGAGCTTTTAAAAACTTAAATGCTCAGGGCCACACCCCAGACCATCGAAATAGAAATTTCTCAGGTGGGACTCAGGTATCAGTATCTTTAAAGGTCCTCCGGTGATTTCAAGGTGTGTTGGAGGTTGAGAACCTTGGTCCAGAGACATAGCGGTCGGAGTGGGGAAGGGGGTTCCCACGCAGAGGAGACTGTGGGGTGGGGGTGGTTGTGATGGCAACTGTGTGGTTCTTCTGAGTTGTGCAAACAGTAAGAATTAGTTGGGAAGATTTTTTTTTTTTAGCTAAGGAGAGATTTTAGGAGACATTTATTTTTCTCGAGTAGAAGACATAGTAGGTGAAGAGGTGGGATTTGTAGGGGAAGATGGAGAGTGGGTAGAATTGTATGAGAGGAGAATGGTGATGGGGGTCTTGTAGGAAATGAAGAAGAGGTTCCTTGGGAGGAGGAAGTATTGGGGCTACAAGAGGGATGGTTTTCCTTGTGATGAGGACAGAGGACAGGGGGAGGAGCCTGAGGGGGCTGGAGGAGTGTCCTGCCACAGATGGTGGGGGTGTTGCTGGAGTGGGGTTGCTGGAAGAGTTCCCTGGGCAGAGGGAGATTTTTTCACAGAACGGGAGGCAGTGAGAACCAGAGTGGAAGGAGTTTCTTCAACGGAGGAAACTGGGGGGGTTCTTTCTGGGGATCAGTGGGGGGCAGTGTGGGGATCGGGGGAGGTACTGGTGCCTTCTTGTCTAATCCTTTGCCTCACTCCCTGCCTTCCACCAGCTGGCGACCATGGCCACCCTCTGACCCTCTCCCCGCGCAGCCTCCTCCTCGCTGCCCCCTCCCCAGCCCCGCCGGCCCGGCCCCCCCACTTCTGCCTGCGCTGTGCCCCCCCCACCGCCGGCACGGCCCCGCCCCCGCTGCCCCGGTGGTGGCCCACGGCCCCCCGGCTGCCCGTGGTCAAACTGGAGTCGCTGAAGCGTTGGAACGAAGAGAGGGGGCTGTGGTGCGAGAAGGGGGTGCAGGTGCTCCTGACGACGGTGGGCGCCTTCGCCGCCTTCGGCCTCATGACCATCGCCATCAGCACCGACTACTGGCTCTACACGCGCGCCTTCATCTGCAACACCACCAACCTCACGGCCGGCGACGATGGCCCCCCCCACCGCGGAGGCAGCGGCTCCTCGGAGAAGAAGGACCCCGGCGGCCTCACGCACTCAGGCCTCTGGAGGATCTGCTGCCTGGAAGGTAGGGTGCGGAGGGCCGGTGCCTCGCGCCCCTGCGTTGAGCCCCCGCCTCCTCCCCTCCAGATCTGAGCTTCCCCTCTCCCGAGTCTCCCGGGTTTCCTCTCATCTCCGTGGTGGTCTCCCTCTCCTCCTGCTCCTTCCCACTCATGCCCACCCCCTACCACTCCTCTCTTCCTCTTTCAACTCTTCTCTGCATCCTGGCCCTCCTCTGTATTCCCATGCTTCCCTGCACCCCACTCATGCCCCCCTCCATCTCTCCGCACATGAGTGCCTCGTCCCATCTGAACCCCCTTATCTTTCCTTCATTCTGTCTCCTTCCCCCTCTCATCCCTCCCTCTTACCTCTCCCCTGCATGGGGCTCATTTCCTCTGCCTCATTTCCTCCGTCCTTCCATCTCACCATTTATGTTGACCCCCTCCTCTACAGCTGCCCCCATCTCATCCCTTCATGCCCACTGCATCTCCTCTCTCCCACATCCTGCCTCAGTCTCTGAGTGTTCCTGCTTCTCTGGCCCCACTCATGGCCCCCTCCTCATCGCCTCCATCCTTTTGCCTTGCTTGGGCTGTTGCCCCCCTAAAATGTCATGCCTCATCTGGCCGTAACTCAGGACCCTCTCCTCGGTCCTCTCTTGTCCCTTTTTTTCCTGTAGGCCTCCTTGTCTTGCTTGCCTCTCCCCACCAGGTCTCCCGTCAGGGTTTCTTCCCACCTCCCATCCTGGTCCTCATCTGCTTCGTCCTCCCTCTACTCCTACCTTCCTTCCACTTCTTCCTCCTTCCACATCTCGTTTCTTGACTCTAAGGCTTCTCTCTTCTGACCCCAGTGCCTCTTCTGTTCTCCACCTTCCTTCTTCTCCTTGGTCTTGCTCTCCCTCTCTCAGCCTCCCTCCTAGCTGGACCCTCTGCCTCCCATCTCCCCCATCCTGCCCTCTCCTCCTCAGCTCCTCTCTCCCACTTTCAGCCTGGCCATTTCTTTACACATATCATGGAGGCGCTGGCAGGGAAGCAGGAGACCTGGGTTCCAGTCCCACTGTGCATCTGTCCTCCTGTGTGACCCCTGTCTTTTCACCTCCCTAAGTCTCACAACCCTTGTTGGCAACATCGAGTGGGACTAGCCAATCTCAAAGCTCCTCCTCCCACATCAAAAACATGGAAATCTGTTCACTTCTCTTTTTTATCTCTCTGTTTTCCCATCCTTTCCTCCTCTGACCACTCTCAATGAGCAAGGAATGTTATCGTCTTCTTTAATCCTATGAGGTGGGGGCCACCCTCTTGTCAGAGATGAGGAAACTGAGGCTCAGAGAGGTTAAGCCACTTGCCCAAGGTTGCCCAGCTGTGACTGGAGCAGAGCTAAGAGAACTCAGACCTGATGGATGGGATTTGCAGATATGCTTTGTCTGGTTTGCAGAGTGTTTAAAACTGAAACCCAAATCTGAGTCAGTTGCCAACATTTAAAAATAAGGAGACTTCACATTGAAAATCCGATTTCCAGCTTCTTTTGAACTAGTGAAAGATGTGACAACATGGGGCCTGCATTCTGCAGTGGCCACGATTGGCCCAATCTGAGTAGCAACTGCATCTTCAGATGAGGCAAGGAGATCTTCACTTCCCCACAGTCACCTCCACTCCCTATCGCCTCACATCCATCCATTTCTCTCATTATGTTACTTTCTTCCTCCTGTGGGCTTTTGAGTTTATGTCCATTCACCGGTCTGACCAGGCACCAGGCACAGAGCCAAGTGTGGGGGCTTGCATCATGAAACCCCTAGGGCAGTTTACAGCATGGAGTAAGAATACCATTCATTCAGTCATTCATCTAACAATCAATATTTGTTGAGTTTATACTATGTGCCGGGAACTGTTCTTGATTCCGGGGATACAGCAGTGAAAAGAAGAAAAGACAGACCAAAAAAAAAAAAACAAACCCTGTTTTTATATGTCTTGTATTCTAGAGAGAGACAGATAATAAGAGAGATAAGTAAAACATTTAGGGTGTTAGATAGAGCTAAGTGCTAAGGAGGAAAAGGAGCAAGGGAGGGGATGGAACGTGCTAGGGTATGAGTGTGAAATTGTAGATAAGGAGACTGAGAAAAGCTTCACTGAGGAGGTGACGTGGAGTGGAGGTCTGAAGGAAGTGAGAGATGGAGCCGCTTGGCTGTCTGGAGGAGCGTGCTGCGGGCCGTACAGACAGCGACGGCAGAGGCCCTGAGGTGAGAGCCTGCGCGTCTGACCACCAGGGAGAGCCAGTGAGGCTGGGGGCAGCGTGAGCGAGGGGGACACGGTAGGGGGTGCAGTCAGAGAGAGGACAGCGCCCAGATCTCACACGTTCTCCTAGTCCCTGCAACGTCTTTTGCTTTTCACGTCGGAGGTTCTTGAGCAGAGGCGTGACATGAGCTGACTTAAATTTTAACGGGATCGCTTTGGCTGCTGTGTTGAGAAACCGAGGAGAAGACAGGAGGGAAACAGGAGGTGGCTTGTCTGGGGTGGGAGCTGTGGAGTTCGGGAGGTGGTTTGCATTCAGCGCATATTCCGAAGCTGTGGCGGGCAGGAATTGCTGACGGAGCAGTTGTGGGGGATAAGAGAGAGAAGAGTCCTGGTGTCTCTAAGGCAGCGTTTCTCAGTCTCAGTGCTCTTGACACTTGGGCACTTGGGATGGATAACTCCGTGTTGTGGGGCCGTCTGTGCATTTTAGGATGTTTACCAGCATCCTTGGCCTCTGTCTTCCAAATGCCAGTAGCAACCCCCCCGAACCCCCAGTTATGACAATCAAAATTGTCACGCCTATTTGAGAATCACTGCTCTAAGGCTGTGACCTGAGCACATGGGGGCGGGGGGGGGGGGACATTCATCAGATGGAAGAGCAGGTATTTTATTTTATTTATTTTCTCTTATCTAATTTGTTATAAGGAGGGCTATCAGGAGCTCAGTTGGGCACGTGTTAAATTTAGGGTGCCTATTAGAGATATCATCTAGGACAGCGGTCAGCATAGTAAAGGCCCTATAAAGCGCTATACAGTCAATATTTTAGCCTTTGTGGAGCATAGTCTCTGTCGCAACCACTCCTGAAAACCACCAGAGACACCACGTGACTGAATGAGCGTGGCGGTGTTCCCATTAAACCTCATTCATGGACACTCACATTTGAATCTTATATTATTTTCATGTACCATGAAATAGTCTTTGATATTTTTTCAATCATTTAAAGAACGTAAAACCCATTCTTCGCCGGATTTGGCAGGCTGGGTTTGGCCCATGGGCCGTGGTTTGCTGAGGGTGGGGGGAAAGTAAGTGGGTGTCCTGGAAGCCAAAGGAAGTAAGTTTTTTTAGGAGGGGGTAAATGAAGCCTGGCTTTATTGTTGCTCCAGTTGTCATTCATTTGTCCCTGAATGCTCACAATAACCCTACGCAGGATGTACTATTATTATCCTCCATCTTCTAGAAATGGAGGCGAAGGCTCAGAGAAGTGGAGTGACTTTCCCAAAGTCACACAGCTAAGATACAATAGAGTCTGGATTTGAATCCAGGTCTATTTGGTTTCCTAGGAGAACAAAGCAACACATGACCAGCCTCCAGCCCATCAGGGATCCAAGAGTGTAGAAACTGGGCCCTCTGAGCTACTGCCTCCTGAAGGCGCGGCGTCCCTGGGAATTCTTGGGCTCCATTCCCATCTCCCCTGAGTCTCTGAGAGATGCAGTAGAATGTAGTGATTTGGACACAGACTTTGGAACAAGAGCGATTGGGTTTGCCTCCTGTCTGCCACACACAGCAGGGTGACCTTGGGCCATATATTTAACCTCTCTGTGCCTCATTTCCGTCACTGGTGAAATGGAGATGATAATGGCCCCTAGCCACAGGGTGATGGAGGGATTCAATGAGCTAGTGGGTGTAAAGGATTTAAAAGGCTAGCAGGCACAGAGTAAAGGCTAGATTATGTAGTTTATATTTTGCCGTTGTTCTTATTCTTATTCTTATTATTAGGAATTCAGGTGACCAAGTCCTGAGTCTCTCCTCCTTGATAACCCAGAAGTCCCAGCCTCTCACCCAGCACAGCCCAATACAAACATCACAAGAGCCGCATATATGATTTAAATTTTTCTAATAGCTGCATGAAAACAAGTAAAAAGGAAAAGGTTCAGTGAATATAAATTTAATAAATATAATTCACACAATATAATGAATTAATATAAAAGTTAGTAATATCTTTCAGTTAACCAAATATAGCCCAAATATTATCATTTTAACATGTAATCAATATAAAAGTTATCAATGAGATTTTACGCATGTTTTTCACACCAAGTCTGAAATCCGGTGCATATCTTAGGCTCACAGCTCACCTTGATTGCCACGGTTCGTGTGCCAAAGAGCCACCTGGGGCTAGTGGCATCCCTATGGGTCTAGTGCTCCCTCCCTGTACCCCTCCCCACCCCCCAATCTCAGCTGCAGTCCTAGGTCCTCTCTCAGGACTCAAGAAAGAACCTGGACCCACGGCCCCATTTATGTGATCCGACTGTGTAAAGCCCCTGTGCTCAGCACTTTGCATGCTTTATTATCTCATTGAATCCTCTCACTTGCGCCAGAGAGAAGGTATTATTACCACTCTTGAGTTTGTCAGAGCAGGAAGCTGATGGCCAGAAAGGGGAAGTGAGTCAGCCACATGGCCACTTAACATGTGAGGGGCAGAGCCGGCTGGAACCCACGTGTCCTCGCTGTGGCACCCTCCCCCCTCATCCTCGCCTACCCAGGTTTGTGCTAAGCGGCCTGGGGGGACTCGGGGACACATCACCACCATCCCTGCACACCAAAATCTCCTGGCCCAGTAGGGTTGGATAATCCACAGAGGCAAATCACATAACTCCCATGGCTTCTGCACCTGACTGTGTGTTCCACTGAACTCATATCAAATCCTGTAAGGTCATATTATCACCCTCATTTTCCAAATGCAGAAGCTGAGGCTCGGGAGCATTCAAGCCCCAAAAGCCACACAAATGGGAAGTGGCAGCCCTGACATGTGAGTCCAGAGCTCATGGTCATAGGCACCATGCTCCACTGCTCCAAATACGCTCACCTCTGAAGCCCAGCTGCACTGGAATCCCCTCTCCATGACTGACCATCCACATGGGCTTGAGCAACGTCAACTCTCATCCCTCCTAAAGCAGGGATGCAATTATTGCTTAGTATCCGTAGGGTTTGTCATTGTAAGTATTGAGTGTGTTAATGCCTGCCAAATGCTTGAAGCAGTGCCTGATGCGTGGTTAGCCCTCAGTAAGTAGTAGTTATCATGACTGCTGTCACCACTGATCTGTCAAGAGTCTGCGTGGCGTGAGCTTTACATGCTCTATCTCATTTCATTATCATTCATGTTTGGAGAGAAGTACTATGATCCCCCTCAAGAAGGGAGAGAACTTGAACCCACAGTCTTACCTGCCACAGCATAATGGATGTGCTGACAGGTAAGAGTTTGCACTTGACAGGTGTATATTCATTCATTCATTCAATCATTCATTCATTCTTTAAAAATTGTGGTAAATCACATGTAACATAAAATTTATCATCGTAATCATTTTTAAGTGTACAGTTCAGTGGCATTAAGTACATTCACATTGTTGTGCACTCAATCTCCAGAACTGTTCTCATCTTGCAAAACTTAAACTCTGTCCCCATTAAACAACATCTCCACATTCCCCCTCCTCCCAGCCGCTGGAAACCATCAGTCTACTTGCTGTCTCTATAAATTTGATTATTTTAGATACTTCACAGGCGTGGAATCATATGGTATTTGTATTTTTATGACAGGTTTATTTCACTTAACATAATGTCTTCAAAGTTCATCCATGTTGTAGCATGTGTCAGAATTCCCTCACTTTTTAAGGCTGAATAATATTCCATTGTATGTATATACTACATTTTGTTTATCCATTCATTTGTTGATGGACATGTATGTTGCTTTTGGCTGTTGTGACTAATGCTGCTATAAAAGTGGATGTACAAATATTTCTTAGAGACCCTGCTTTCAGTTATTTTGGGTATGTACCCAGAAGTGGAATTGCTGGATCATATGGTAATTCTGTTTTTAATTTTTCGAGGAACCGCCATATTATTTTCCATAGCAACTGCACCATTTTACATTCCCACCAACAGTGCACATGTTCTAATTTCTCCATATCCTCACCAACATTTGTTGTCTTCTGTTTTTGTTTTTTGTTTGTTTTTATAGTAGCCCCCCTAATGGGATGGTATCTCTTATCTATGAGATGGTATCTCGTTGTGGCTTTGACACATTTTCCTAATGATTAGTGATGTTGAGCAACTTTTCATGTGCTTGTTGGCCCATTCAACCATTCTTGCATAAAAATATTTATTAAGCATATTAATATTTATGGGCTAGGCTAGGATGCTAGGAAACAGCCTATATGGTTATATTCCAGTGGAGCAAACTGCTGTGTGTTTGAATTCTGCGTCCACCACCCATCAGCTGTGAATTGGTGAACGCTTTCTGTGCTTCTGTTTCCTCATCTGGACAATGGGTATATTGACTGATAGCAACTGGGCACTTAACTGTGTTCCAGGCAAAGTGCTAAATCTCTTTCCTTGGATTCAATCCTCACAACAACCCTGTGAGGTAGGTCCTATTATCCCCTTGCTATAGGAGAAGGGACTGAAGCAAACTGGCCTGAGTAATGCCAACAGGGTCACAGAATGGAGACGTGATAGAGTCAGACTTCATTATCAAGCAGTGTGACCCCAGTTCCCAACGTTTGGCCATTGCACAACACCAATAACATTATCTATTTTGTAGGACTCTGGGGAGGTCTGGATGAGTGAATCCACCTAGGAACCACTTAAATGTTAGCTCTTAGTGGAATTAGTCACTCTTTATATTCCTTCTTCTCAATCCTTTCATTTATCTCATTTCTTCTCCTGTCATCTTCTGCCTGGAATCTCCCCTTCTGCTATCCTTATATTCATTCATAATTCCATTCATTCATTCATTCCTTGCCCATTTCTCAAGGCCTCCTTTGTGCCAAGCAATGCTAGGGACACACAGCGGAATCAAATCCCATGCCCTCCCCCTGCGGCAACTCCCAGCTTGCTGAGGAAGAAGATCATAAATCAACCTGATGCACGCCAAAAAGGGGGGTATAGCACAGAGAGCTGCTACACCCAAAGGGGGAAACTGACCTAACTTTGGTGGCAGGCATGCCTGCAAGACACACACACACACACACACACACACACACACACACACACACACACACACGGAAAGCTTCTTCAAGCAGGTTCCCCATGAGCTGCCCACTTGCAGGGTAAGTTTTTCATCAGTGAATAATGTGAGCAGAATGTTCCACAGCTTGGGCAAAGGCCTGGAGGTTGGAAGGAGCCTGGAGAATTGAGGAAACTAAATGTATTTATATTTACACTTACTTACATATCAGTCTCCAGCTAGGTGAGGATGAGGATCCTGGGACGAAGGAAGCGGGTGAGACTGCATGACCCCTAGAGGCATACTCCACCTCCTCACCCGCCTCTGCTGGCTCCAACCACTCAGTCTCCTTTCAGAGGATTCCAGGTTCAGTGCGGAAAGAGACTCAGAAGCCCTCTCCTTACACCGAGGAATGAAGAGACTACAACTCCCATGATCCACTGGGGAGGCTCTCTCCTCACAACTGAACTCAAGACCTCATAGGGCCTCATGGGAAATGTAGTCCTCGCGCTCTGTAGCCCCCCCGTCTTCGTTTTCCACCCATTCTCAGACTTGCCCGCAAGTTCAGAGTTAGAAAGGCGCCCTGTCACTGCTGAAACTAACGCCTTGTTACTTGTAGAGGGGGAAACAGAAGGCCAGACAGGCTGAGTGTCCTCGCACAGGTTACGGGGCAAAGGTCCTTGTGTCCTGTTAGTGGTATTGGATGGAGTTTTTTTCTTTCTTTTTCTTTTTTCTTTTAACTGGTGGGGAAACTGAGGCCAGTGAGGTTGAAAGTTTGTCCCAGATGCGGAGACAGGCTTAGGGGCCAGGACTTCTGTCTCCCAATCAGTCCAGAGAGAGAAAGTGTTGGCGGAAGGGGAGGGTCTCCTCTCATCGGGGGTTCTCCCCAACTGTTAAGTACTCCCACCACCACTCCCATCCCCCTCCAGGGCTGAAAAGAGGCGTCTGCGTGAAGATCAACCATTTCCCGGAGGACACGGACTACGACCATGACAGCGCGGAGTATCTGCTCCGTACGTGTGGGTCCGGGTCAGAGTTGGGGCACTGCTGGGCCGGGGCGGGTCGGGGGTGCAGAGAGAGGGCCCGCCGGCGCTCAGAGCGACACGCAGAGGTGAGCTTGCCAGCCAATCCAAGTCCAGACACTGAGATCCTCTGGTCCCCGATTGGCTCAGTGGTCTCTCTCCCGCCCCCACCTCTCACCTTGGGGCGGGCTGAGGGGGGATCTCGGGAGCCGACTGGCCGCCGTGCTGCACCCGGGCACTCGCGGCAACTCTGCGCCGCGACTGGTTGTCGCTCCCTGGGCGGGGATTGGCCACTGCGCCCTGGGCTGTGAGGCAATCTGCGGCGCGGACTGGCCACTCTCGGGAGCTGGCTAGGGAAGCCTGTGGTGCGATTGGTGGCTACCCCGAGAACGCGGCAAATCCTGAATTATGATTGGCTGCGGCCTCAGCCGGGCTCAGAAATCGCAAAATCTGGTTGCCTGGGGTTGGGGGGGGGCGTGGAAAGGACCGCAGAGAGAGAAGAGAGAGAGAGAGAGAGAGAGAGAGAGAGAGAGAGAGAGAGAGAGAGAGAGAGGAAGAGAGGAGGAAGAGAGAGAGAGAGAGAGAGGAAGAGAGGAAAAGAAGAGAAGCCCAGAGAGATAGAAGCCAGGCAGAAGGGGGGAGGGGGGCAGAGAGAGAGAGAGGGAGGGAGGGAGAGGGAGAAGGAAGGAGAGAAGGAAGGAGGAAGGAGGAGACAGAAGGGGAAGGGGGGGGAGAGAAAGAGAGAGAGAGAGAGAGAGGAATTCAGAGAAGTAGATGAAGCCAGGCAGAATGGGAGTCTGGTGGAGAGAGAGATTAAAAGATTTGATAGAAAGAGGGATCTGGAGAAAGGAAAGAAATGCGCAGAAGAGAAGAAGGGAAGGAGCGTGCGAGAAGGAAAAGGAGTAAGGGAGAGGGTCCACAGAGAAATGGAGAAGTTCAGAGAAAAAGAGGAGAGTGATTCAGAGGAAAAAAAAAAAAGTGCTGGGAGAGAAAAATAGACCGAGGAAGAAAGAAAGGGACGAAGAAAAAGAGGGAGAGTAGATCAGACTAAGAAATAGAGAAATTTAAAGAGAGAGAAGGAAGCAAAAAATAAAATAACCAGAAGACAGGCAGAGAGGGAGAATTGGAGAACTAGCGAGAGAGACGCAGAGACGAAAGCAGGCAGGGGGCGCGGGACGCGGGGGTCGCAGGCGGCCGCGTCTGACCGCCCTGGGTCCCACCACCCTGCCTCTCCCCCTCCTCTCCTTTCTCCCTCGCAGGAGTCGTCCGGGCCTCCAGCATCTTCCCCATCCTCAGCGCCATCCTGCTGCTGCTCGGGGGTGTGTGCGTGGCAGCCTCCCGGGTCTACAAGTCCAAGAGGAACATCATTCTGGGCGCAGGGATCCTGTTCGTGGCAGCAGGTGAGAGGCAGAGGGAGGGGGTGGCTGGCCCGGGCGGCCAACCTGCGCGCGCGCACGTGTGTGTACGCGCGCGCGTATGCAAAGCGACCCTGCCCCGGGCGCCCCCTGGGGCCCGGAGCCTTCCTAGGCTCTTCCCAAGCTCCATCGCCACCCGCTGGGCAAGGTAGGTGTCGCCTTCGCGCCGTCTTCGGGGGAGTGAACCCATCACTGACAGGTGTCTAGCGCGTAACTAGGATGCAGGGAGTTTAGGTTCCAAAACTCGCGGTTCTGGAGACGGAAGGGGAGGAGCTTGGGTGAAGAGGTGGGGCTTTGAGACAGAATTGAGGTCTATGAAGATAGAGAGGCGGGGCTGGCATAGAGGACCGGGCCTGAGAGGGAGAAGGTGAATCGGATGCAGATGGGGAGGAGCCTGCCCTAAGGGGCGGGGTCTCGTGGACCCTGGTGGATACAAGAAGAGGCTGGTCTTGGGAAACCATCCAGACCAACTCCGAGTGAGGCATGTCCTGAAGGAGCAAGACCCCCTTTCTACCTGAAATGAGTAATGCTGGGAAATTCCAGGGGGCAGAGCTTTTTTAAAAGGGTGGAATCCAGAGGAGAAGAGGGAGGATTTAGCATAAAGAGAAGGGGGTGCTTTGGGGATGGGTCAAGATTTGCAGGGGGCTGTGCTGGCTAGACCTGGGACTGGGGGAGGAGCTTGGCCTAGACCCGTCGGGGGCGGGGGGATTTGGCAAGCCGGAGGGCGGCTTAGAGTAGAGGGGGACCTGCTCTAATAAAGGCGAATTTTAGACTAACAGGGGAAGGGCTCGGAATAGATAACCAGGCCGGGATGGTATCATAAAAGGAAGAGTTTAGATCAGCAGGGGTCAGGGCCTAGAGAGTCAGAGCCCGATATCCTTATTAACAGTTTAAACGAATAGAGGCTGGGGCCTATGGGAGACCCAGGTTCATAACGTTAAGGGCGGAGTTTAGACCAGCCAGGGCAGGGCCTGGGCCAGCTGGGGTGGGGTTGAGACTAGAGCCGTGGAGGTGGGGCCTGGGCTAGCTGACAGTGAGGCTTTGGTCATCTGGGGGTGGGGCCTAGACCAGATGGGGCAGGCCTGGCATCTGGAGAGGAGTTTAGACCACCTGGGACCTGGATCATCCGAGGTGGTGTCTGGACCCTTTGGGGCGGGGCCTAAGCTATCTGGGGCTGGAGGTTATACCAGCGCGAGGCGGGGCCTAGACCACCTGGGGGTGGAGCTTAAACCAGCAAGGGGCGGTGCCTAGGCCATCTAGGGGTGGAGTTTAGGCCAGCGCAGGGCAGGGCCCAAGGACAGCCTGGGAGGAGTTTAGACCATCTGGGACAAGACTTGGACCACTCGGGGGCGGGGCCTAGGTCACCTGGGGGTGGAGCTTAGACCGCCTGGGCAAGTCTTGGACCATGTGGGGCGGGGTCTGGACCGTCTGGGGCGGGGCCTGGGCCATCTGGGGGTGGAGCTTAGGCCAGCCGGGGGGCCGCGCGGGACCGCGGGGCGGGGCCGGGGGCGGGGCCGGGGGCGGCCTCGAGGCTCCCGTCTGACGTCCCCGCCCAGGCCTGAGCAACATCATCGGCGTGATCGTGTACATCTCGGCCAACGCGGGCGAGCCGGGCCCGAAGCGGGACGAGGAGAAGAAGAACCACTACTCGTACGGCTGGTCCTTCTACTTCGGCGGGCTGTCGTTCATCCTGGCCGAGGTGATCGGCGTGCTGGCCGTCAACATCTACATCGAGCGCAGCCGCGAGGCGCACTGCCAGTCTCGCTCGGACCTGCTCAAGGCCGGCGGGGGCGCGGGCGGCAGTGGCGGGAGCGGCCCCTCGGCCATCCTCCGTCTGCCCAGTTACCGCTTCCGCTACCGCCGCCGCTCCCGCTCTAGCTCCCGCTCCAGCGAGCCGTCGCCGTCGCGGGACGCGTCTCCCGGCGGCGCCGGGGGCCCGGGCTTCGCCTCCACGGACATCTCCATGTACACGCTCAGCCGCGACCCGTCCAAGGGCAGCGTGGCCGCGGGGCTGGCGGGGGCCGGCGGCGGCGGCGGAGGGGCGTACGGCGGCGCGGCGGGGGGCGCGGGGGGCGGCGGCGGGGCGGGCGCCGAGCGGGACCGCGGGGGGGCGCCCGGCTTCCTCACGCTGCACAACGCCTTCCCCAAGGAGGCGGGCGGCGGCGTCACGGTCACGGTCACCGGGCCGCCCGCCGCGCCCGCGCCCGCGCCGCCCGCGCCCGCCGCGCCCGCCCCCGGGACCCTGGCCAAGGAGGCCGCCGCCTCCAACACCAACACGCTCAACAGGAAAACCACGCCCGTGTAGGGGCGCGACGGGGGGCGCCGAGGGGGCGTGTCCGGGGCGCGTGCGCGGGCGCGCGTGCAACGAGGCTGCCGGGGGTCGGGGGCGCCCCCCTCCCTCCCCGTGAGCACGCTGGAGACTGCTTGGCCTTCCCCCGCGCCCCCTCCCCACCCCCCGGGCGTGGAGGAGCGCCCCCACCCTCCGAATCAGGGACCCCGAGGGAGGGGGAAGGGAAGGCAGGGGGCCGTTGTGAGGGAGCGTCGTGTTTTATTTTTTGGGGGGATTGGGGGGGAGGGGGGAGGGCTGTGGTGTTTTTTGCAGTTTTGAGATGTTTTCTTTTTAATGTTTTGCTGTGTGCATGTGGGGGCGGGGCGGTGGGAGGGAGGGACTCCCAGCCCAGCCCAACTCCTGGAGAGGGGCCCGTAACACACGAATATATAGTTATACCTACAAACTTTATACATGCTCTATCTAAAGAGACAAAGGTAAAGAGAAGGGATGCAGAAAGGCGAAGGGACAGGGGGTGGACGTGGACATTCATTTACTTTTTCATTCATTATTCCGCACCTGCTGTGTACCAGGACCCCGGCCCTGGGGACGGAACGTCAACATGCAGAGAGGGACTCCTTCATTCATTACCCGAAATTTTTTGTGTACCTAAGCGCTAGGCATTGTGCTGAATGCTGAGCCCACAGAAGGGAAGAAGACAGTCAGGGTCCTCAATGTCTTCAAGTTTACATCTTGTGTATGAAATAGACATTACTCAAAGAATTGTGTGAACAAACAGTAAGTTACAGTTAGGACGTAGGAGAAATAGGAAAGGCTATGAAATGCTCCATCTGGGAAGCAAAACCCAGTTTAAAAGGAAGGGATATTTTAGCTGACACTGCAAGGATGACAAGAAGCCAGCCAGGTGAAGCTGGGGGATGTGTCTCAGCCAGAGAACAGCATATGCAAAGGCCCTGGGGCAGGAAAAGCTTCCAGGGAGGGCTAATGTGTAGAGAGGCTGGAGATGCAGACAGGGCCAGACTGCCCAGGGACTTGTCGTTTAGGTCAGGTGTTTCGACTTTATTCTAAGGGCGGTGGGAAGCCACGGAATGACTTTAAGCAGGGACTTACTGTGAATGGTGTACAAAGGGAGGCAGGAACTCAGAGGCGAGAGTGAGAGGCAGACACATGCTGAAATTCAGCATCAAACACAGGCACTGGCCCTTGAAACTCACACTGGTGGGAGGAAGCAGATAATTACACAAATACTGAAGCACAGGCATGGTGTCTGGTGTGCAGGAGAAACACTGGGACTCAGAGATTCATGTTTCACTCATTAATTCAGCCATGCACTCGTTGACATTTTTGCACCTCTGCTAAGGTACCAGGCAGTGTGTTAGAATCAGGATCCCCAGTGATTGGTGCTGTAACAGGGGCCACGATGGGCACCCTGAGCCAAGAACAGAGTAACCAGCTGCCAGGAGTGGGTAGTACTCGGGGGAGACTTCCGGAGAATGTCATGCCCGCCTGGGTTTTAGAAGGATGAGTAGGAGTCTGCCTGGTGGTGAAGAGGGTGAAGAAGGCTTTTGTGGGGAGCTGGGGCAGGTGGTGGTGTGGGAGAACAAGTTGGGCAAAGGCCTGGGGGGTGAAACAACATGCTGTACTGGGGACAGTGCTCACAGTTCTGGGAGCTGAAGGGCAGGGTGGGGTGGGAGGTAAGGGAGAGAAGCAGCTAGAAGCCAGAGTGGAAAGGTGCTGCAGTTCCAGGCTGAGGGGTCTGGACTTTATTCCAAGGGTAGCGGGGAGACACGGGAGAGTTCTGAGCAGCAGAAGAGCAGGAGCAGACGTGGGTGTTAGAAGGAGCCCCCTGGGATGTGGGACAGGGCTGAACAGGAGGCCAATGCTCTGGGATAATCAGAGAGGATGGCAGTTGAGCTGGGCCAGGGCTGTGGGGTGGATGGATTTGAAGGTCACTGAGGACAGTGCTTAGTGGGTTTCCCTTCATTTGCTCAGCAAATATTTCCCAAGGTCTGCCGTGTGTCAGGCCCTGTGCTCGGTGATGCTGGGAGTGCGAGATGATTCAGATCCTGCCCTGCCCTCCAGGGGCTCCCAATCTGGTGGGAAGATGGACTGGGACACAGAGAGGAGAAAAGTGCTTAGCAATGGTGCCACGCTGCCAAGGGCTTTGCCAGCCTCTCTCTTCATAACATGGAGCAGCAGACAGGGGTAGAACAGAGGCAGGATGGGATCAGAACTGGGTGTTGGGAATTTCTATCTGGGGTCTGTGTGGACTAGGAAGGGAGACAGGCTGGAGGGCAGGGGAGCAGGGAGGAATTCCGAGGGGGCAGTTTCAGAGAGAGATGCTGGAAAATGTGGGGAAAGGTACACAAATGAGCTAGACAGAGGAGAATGTAGTGTAGGGATGATAAATGGAGAGAAGAGAGACTGGGAGAGGTTGAGTTAAAAGAGACAAATTTGGTGAGAGATGGCGTTCTTTGGTGGAGGAGAGGGGCAGAACTGGTTAGGAGGTAGTGGATTCTAGGGTCCAAAGGCCAAACACAGAGGAAGAAAGAGGTGGAGGATGGGCAGAATGGAGAGAGAGATGGGGAGGAGGAGAGATGGAGGGAGAGATGGGGAGGAGGAGAGATGGAGGGGGAGATGGGGAGGAGGAGAGATGGAGGGGGAGATGAGGAGGAGGAGAGATGGAGGGAGAGATGGGGAGGAGGGGAGATGGAGCGAGAGAGATGGGGAAGAGAGGAGATAGGGGAGAGAGAGGGGAGGAGGGGAGATGGAGGGGGAGATGAGGAGGAGGAGAGATGGAGGGGGAGATGAGGAGGAGGAGAGATGGAGGGAGAGATGGGGAGGAGGGGAGATGGAGCGAGAGAGATGGGGAAGAGAGGAGATAGGGGAGAGAGAGGGGAGGAGGGGAGATGGAGGGGGAGATGGGGAGGAGGAGAGATGGAGGGGGAGATGAGGAGGAGGAGAGATGGAGGGAGAGATGGGGAGGAGGGGAGATGGAGCGAGAGAGATGGGGAAGAGAGGAGATAGGGGAGAGAGAGGGGAGGAGGGGAGATGGAGGGGGAGATGAGGAGGAGGAGAGATGGAGGGGGAGATGAGGAGGAGGAGAGATGGAGGGAGAGATGGGGAGGAGGGGAGATGGAGCGAGAGAGATGGGGAAGAGAGGAGATAGGGGAGAGAGAGGGGAGGAGGGGAGATGGAGGGGGAGATGGGGAGGAGGAGAGATGGAGGGGGAGATGAGGAGGAGGGGAGATGGCAGGGGAGATGAGGAGGAGGGGAGATGGCAGGGGAGATGAGGAGGAGGGGAGATGGAGGGATAGATGGGGAGGAGGGAAGATGGAGGGGGAGATGAGGAGGAGGGGAGATGGAGGGGGAGATGAGGAGGAGGGGAGATGGGGAGGAGGGGAGATGGAGGGGGAGATGAGGAGGAGGGGAGATGGAGGGATAGATGGGGAGGAGGAGAGATGGAGGGGGAGATGAGGAGAGGAGATGGAGGGGGAGATGGGGAGGAGGGGAGATGCAGCGAGAGAGATGGGGAAGAGGGGAGATGGAGAGAGAGATGGGGAGGAGGGGAGATGGAGGGAGAGATGGGGAGAAGGAGAGATGGAGGGAGAGATGGGGAGAAGGGGAGATGGAGGGAGAGATGGGGAGGAGGGGAGACGGAGGGAGAGATGGGGAGGAGGGGAGATGGAGAGAGAGAGATGGGAAGGAGGGAGATGGAGGGAGAGAGATGGGGAGGAGGGGAAATGGAGGGAGAGAAATGGGGAGGAGGGGAGATGGAAGGAGGAAGGACAAGGAGAGAAGAGACCAAAACTAGGTGAGTCACAGAGAGATGGAACAAAAGTCTAAGACATGGGAAGGTGATCCAGAGAGGCGAGAAAAAAGGGACAGGAGAGAGACTGACACAAAGATGCACAAATCAGAAGAGAGAAGTCTCAGAGATACAAAAATATATACATACACAGAGATGGAGAGGTAGAACCACAGAGAAAGATCCAGAGATATGCTCAGAAGGAAATGTGGCAACATAGAAGCAAGTATAGTGTACAGGAATGATCCATTTCTTTTGTTTGTTTGTCACTAGTATTCAAGAAATATTTATTGATCACCAACCTGTTCTAGACTAAGTCTAGGCCCCAGGCACGTGATAGTGAACAGATGGTCAAGGTCTTGCTTTCCTGGAGCTCACAGGAGAGACAAACAATAAAAGAGAATTTCAGTTATGGAGAAGTGCTTTAAAAACTAAGCAGGCTGTGTTGACAGTGAGGGGCCAGGGCGACTTTAGATGAGGTGCCTCCAGAAGACCTCACTGCAGAGGTAACGTTTGAACAGAGATGTGGGTTGTGAGAAGGAAAGGGATAGGATAGAGGAGCATTCTGGCCACCAAAGGCAGCACAAAAGCCCCCAGGAGTCACAGGTTGGTGAGGAGGCCCCACTGCGAGCAGATTAACAAGGGTGACCACATCTGAGTGACCCAGAAGCACAGGCTCGGGACGGGTCATGAGGGGCCTTATAGCCCTGGGAAGAAATCTGGATTTTATTCTAAACTCCAAGGGCCTCCCTTGGACGGTTTGAGCACAAGCGTGACATGATTGTATTTTTATTTAAAAACAAAACAACAGAACCACATTGCTGTGCTGAGAATAGATTCAGGAGTGAAAAGCGGAAGTAAGGAGGTAGGGGGCTGTTGTCCTGGTCCGTTGAGGCTCATGGTGACCTGGACTAATGTCGAGTGGGTGAGGATGGAGAGAAATGGAAGAACAGGGCATGGGATTTGGGAGACAGAGCCTACAGTGGTGGTGAACTGGATGTAGCAGAAGACGAAATTGGAAACCAAAGTGAGAGAAAGGGGAACTCTTTTAATTGGACGTGTATGACTTGGGTGGGTGCTGATGTGTGTTGCCTGGAAGGGGGCCATAGGGGAAGGAATCAGGATTTGGGTGGGAGGGTTCAAGCATCCTCCTTTGCACATCTCAAGGTGGAGATGCCTGTGGGAAACCCAAGTCGGAGTGTCAGGTAGCTGTTGGATATGTGAGACTGGAGCTTAGGGGAGAGGTCATGGCTGGAAATTTAAGTTTTGGAAATGTCAGCATATAGGAGACATTTAAAGCCACAGGACCAGATGAGGTGACCTAGGAGGTGAATGCAGACAGAGAAGACCCCGGCCCAGATCCTCAGGGGCATCTGCATCAGGGGGAGAAGAGGACATAGCAAAGAGGGTGAGAGAGGTGACCATGAGGTAGGCGGAGACCAGGAGCAAAGGGCCAGTGGTGCCCAATGCTGCTGAGAACTGGAGAAAGAGCCCAAGAGCAAAGTGACCCTGATAGGAGGTCACTGCAGTGCAATGGTGGGGAGGGGAGCCCTGCAGAGTGGAAGGAAGAAAGGATGTGGGAGGGAGGATGGAGGGAAAAGGAGACCAGGCCATCCTTTTGAGATGAAAGTGACACAAACTCTCATACCAAAGAAAGTTCTTACCCTTTCTGTGAAAGGAGAGATAGGGAGACTGGCAGACAGGGAGACAGAAGACAGAAAAATACACCCCGAAATGAGAGAGCTGTTACAGAGGGTGAGATGGAGAAAGATGGGGAGACCCTGGGCCAGGAGGGGAAGATGGATTCGGGGGGCAGGACAGAGGTGCTGCAGGAGGGTGTGTCTGATTGCTCGGAAGTGAGGCACTGGTGGACCGTACCCAAGGCTGCTTTGTCCAGCTCCCATCTTGTGCTGCTGCCAGCATCTCGCAGACTCTCGGATTCCCCTCTGGATCCCATCAAGGCCTGGGAAGACCCAGTGAGGTGAAGGGGAAGAACAGGTTTCACTCATTCACTTAAGAAATACTGCCTGAGGCCTTCCAGGCGCCAGGCCCTGCAATCTGAGAGCTGCCTTGGTCAGGAGACAGGAAGGGCGGCCAATTAGAATGCAGAGGGAGGCGTGCTCTGATGGGGGGCATTGAGGAAACACAGCAGGCACCTTCCCTAGCTTGCAGGAGACGTCTGTGTGTCACCATCTCACATCATCCATTCATCCAGCCAGTCATTCATTCATTCATTCAAGTCACCTAATGCACATTTCCTAAGGCCTCTTGTGTACCCAGCCCTGGGCTGGGTGGTACTGAGGACACTGAGCTGAGTTCCTCTTGCACCTGGTGGGAGAGCCGGACACAGACACGCACGGTCACATCCCAGAGCAATGCGTGCTCCAGTGGAAGTGGCACAGGGGGCCGTGGGCGTCCAGAGCAGGGTTGTCAGAGAGGGCTGGGGTGCACCAGGTCCAGGTAGCGCAACCAACCTGGGCGAAGGAGTTGGTGAAAGGTGGGTCCCACCTGGGCGGTCCGCAGAAGGGCTGAGGGAGGGGGTGAAGAGGTGAAGGTAAGGCCCTGCTACCATTCCACACGGCTGTCCCCATCCCTGCCCCTGGGGGAGCTGAAACTGCATGGACGGCCCCCCGGGGGTGCCTCGTCTAATAAACTGGATGAAGAGGACTGCGGCTCTGGGTCCCGTGCCCCTCACACCCAGCCCTCCCCAAGGCCTGCCCTTTCTCCCTCCAGGGTTGCTGAGAACCCCAGCATGAATATGTCCTTCCATCCGCCAAGACTCCGGGAACTGGGCCCCAGTCTTCTCCTCCCTCAGTCCCAGGAGTCCGAGTGCCCAGATCTCTCCTCCTGGATTTCAGGTCTGCGGTCCCCTCCACTCTCAGGCCCGGAAACTGAGTCCCTGGGCTCCTCCTCCCTCAGACCCGGGAGTCCGGGCCCTCAGCCCCTCCTCCCTCAGACCCAGCAGTTCGGGTTCCCAGCAGGCCTGCTCCGCACCAAAAATCCGGGTTCCCTGCCCTGCCCCTTCTCCGGCCACCTCGGAGATCTGACCCTTAGCTCCTGCCCTTGCCCCTTAAGGAAATAAAAGTCCCTTCAGGCTCCACGCGGGTCAAGACCCGGCCCCCAGCCCCTTCTCCCTGGCTGGCCTCCCTCCTCCCCCGCCTTGTCCCCTTAAAATACCCAGGATCCCTATGGCAACAGGCGCCAGGCGACAGGTGCGGGTGTTATTTACGGGTCGAGCCCGAAATAGCCCAGGAGGGTGAGGGGCGGGCGATGGGGGCGAGGCCGGGAGGGAGCGGAGCGGCGGGGCCGGCGGGCCGAGCGGCGGTGGCGTGCAGAACCCGACGGGCCGGAGGCATCGCGGAGCTGGGGTCGGCGCGGCGCCGAGGCAGGACAGCGAGAGGGGTCTCTGCCCAGGAGACCGGGGTGGGAGGCCTAAGGGAGGCGCCGGGGCTGGCGCGGAGCCTGGAGCCCTCCCGGCCGGGCAGGCCCTGGGAGCCCGGGGGAGGGGGAGCCGAGTGATCCCACAGGGACACAGAGTCCCTTCCGGGTCCTGGTTGTCCTTTGAATCCCTAGGGACTTTGTCCCCATTTCCTGAGCCGCAGTGCGGACCACAGCCCCTTTATCTGAGCCCCAGTGGGGACCCCAGGTCCCCCTCCTGAGCCCTGGGGGAGTTCCTAGGCCCCCTTCTCTGGACTCCACTGTCGCTCAGCCCCAGTGCAGACGCTCTCTGATCTCTCTTCTCTGAATGGCCAGGGAGCCCACCATCTCCTTTTCCTGAATTCCAGCAGGCCCCTAGCTCCCCTTCTCTAAACCCCAGGCAGGACGCAGCTGGTCCCCTTCTATGAATCTTAGGGGATCCTCCTGCCTCTGAAATCCAGAAGTAATTCTGACCTCCCCCTCTGAGCTCCCCCTGGGGACCCCAGCTCTTCCTCTTCTGAACCCCAGAGGAGACCCGACTCCTCACGCCCCAGACTCTGAGCCCAAAAGAAGCCAGGAGGCATCTCCTGTCAAACACATAGAGGACCTCAGCTCCCCTTCCTGAGTACCCGAATCTCTGAGCCCTAGTGGGGACCTCAGATCCCTTCCCTCAAGAAACCCAGTTTCTCTTTGGTGATTCCTCCCAGTGGGGACCCCAGAGCAGCCCCCAGAGCTTCAAGCTGCCACTCAGTTCTCCTTCCTCTGAAGCCCCCAGGCCCCCTCCTGGGCACCCAGATTCCAGCTCTGAGCCTCAAGGGGACCATACTTTTCCTCTGGTTCCCATCTTCTTTGCTGAATTTCTGTGGCCCTCCTCCGAACCTCAGAGAGGTCCCCAGCCAGAGGATCTAGTTTTTTCTCTTCTGAACCCCAGAGGCAACCTTGAGATTCCAAGGAGGATTCAGATCCTCCTTTTTCATAGTCTAGTGGAAACTGAGCCCCTCACCCCCTTCCAGACCCCAGGCGCTTCCCTTCCCACCCCGGAGCCCTCCTCGGCTCTGCCTCCTTTGCACCTGAGCCCCATCGGCCGGCCACAAGGATGATGATGTGGTCCAACTTCTTCATGCAAGAGGAGGACCGGCGGCGAGCGGCCGCGGGCCAGCGGCGGGCTCAAGGGCAGCACAAGTCCTGGCTGACGCCGGAGCAGGAGGGAAAGATCAAGCTGGTGCTGCTGCTGATCACCGTGGGCGCCACGCTGGCCGTGCTGGCCGTGGGCACCGAGTTCTGGGTGGAACTCAACACCTACAAGATCAACGGCAGTGCTGTCTGCGACGCTGCCCACCTGGGGCTGTGGAAGGTGTGCACCAAGCGACTGTGGCAGGCCGACATGCCAGCGGGCAGAGAGACCTGTGGCCCGGCGGAGCTGCCTGGAGGTGAGAGACCGCTGCCCTAGTCCAGTGTTTGTACCCCACAGAGAGAGGCCCGTGTCTGAGAAACCTGAGCCCTAGAAACAGCCTGAGCCCCAAGGAGAGAGCGTGCACCCTCAGGAAGAGCCCATACCCACATCAGCCTGCGCTCCTGAACAACTTTTGTCCCAGGCACAAACTGTGCACAGATAGAAAACCTGTACCTCCAGACCAGCCTGTACCCCTAGACCAGCCTGTGCCCCAAGACCAACCCGTACACCTAGACCAGCCAGTGCCCCAGACCATCCTATGACCTCCAAAGTTCCTGTACCCCCAGCACAGCCTGTGATCCCAGACGTTTTTGTGTCACCAGACCAGCCTGTACCCCTAGAGAGACCCTGTGCCCCTAGAGAAGCCTTGTGCAACCACCCACAGCCTGTGCCCCAAGACCCAGCCGGTGACTCCAGACACAGCTGGTGCCCTCAGACAGCCTGAGTACCCCCATAATACCTGCCCTCCAAGACAGCCTGTGCCCCCTGTGCACATGCCAAGCCTGTGCCCCCCATGTGCATGCCAACAGACAGCCTGTGCCCCCCATGCACATGCAGACAGCCTGTGCCCCTTGTGTGCAGGCCCAGCCTGTGCCCCCCTTGCGCACGCACAGAGACAGCCTGTGCCCCCCGCGCCCACGCACAGAGATAGCCTGTGGCCCCCGCACGCACGCACAGACAGCCTGTGCCCCCCATGTGCATGCCCACAGCCTGTGCCCCCGTGTGCATGCCCACAGACAGTCTGTGCCCCCGTGTGCATGCCCACAGACAGCCTGTGCCCCCTGTGCACACACACAGACAGCCTGTGCCCCCCTGTGCGCGTGCCCACAGACAACCTGTGCCCCCCTACTGATTCTGCCAAATGAAGCTCTCTCCAAGCACCTCCCAACATCCCAGGGCCGACCTGGTGCTTTCCGGGAAATGTTCTTCTTCATTTCCTGTCCCTCTCACCAATGACTGCCCAGACTGGATGCTCCAGCCCTTCTCGTTTTCTGTTACAGACACCCACACCCCTCACCTTCTCGCAGAGTGGCTCTTTCACCCCTAGCTATGCCAGAGAGCTATCCCATACCTCTCACTCTCCCTGACAGGGCACACCATGCCCTTTGGGACATACCAGTGGGACACCCTATACCCCTTGGGCATGGGAAAGGGATCTCGCTCCACCTCTACTGACCCAGGGAAACTATCTGACACCCCTCAGGGCCCATTCAGGTTGTCATATGCTTGATCACCCATATGAAATCTCCAATGCTCTTTACTCTCCAAAGGATGTCCTACAATCTCAATACCCCTCAAAGAAAGTCTATCCCCCGGGCTCCAGCTGGGATTTTCCTCCTTCACTTCTCCAGATGTGATACCTTACATCCATATGGTCCAAAATAGGATGTCCCAAGCCCTTGATAGCAAAGTGGGATGCCAAGTACTCCTTGTTCTCTGAGGTACCCCCCCACTCAGTGTCCAGATTAAACACTTCACTTCTACAAATGAGCTCATTCTCATCCCCCAGGACCCCAAGCAAGAAGTTCCCAAACTTTTGCAAAATGGGATACCCCACTAATTAAAATGTCAGGTGCTTATGTAGTGCCTGGCTCTGTTCTAAGTACTTCAAATGCATTAACTCATTAATCTTCATAGCAATCCTATAAGTAGTTATTATCTTCCCTATTCTACAGAAGAGAAAAATGAGGAGCAAGAAACGTAGGTGGCTCAGTCCATGCACCCAGGCTAGCCATATGGGCTTTGAACCCTGGTTGTCTCTGTTCTTGGCAACTACACCATCTTGCATCTCATTAGTCCATAAAGATGTCCCAAAGGTTCTTGCTGCACTGGAGGGGATGTCCTTCCCCACCTCACTGTATAATATGGGGTCCCTCATATCCCTTGATGTCCCCCTATTGGTCACAAAGGACTTCAACCTCTTTACGGGACCATCACCATTATCCCACAATCCTCACCCTTCAGAAGACATCTCACAACTTTATCTCAGAAATATCCCACTGCCCATCAAAGGACATCCCAAGGGGCTACAAGGCGGTGACCTATGTCCTACTCTTTTCCAAATGGAGTATGCCATATCTTCTGGGGTCAGGGACAAGATGTCCTAAATCATTAGTAGCCAAAATGGGATGCTAGACACCCCACACTCTCCCAGAAAGATGTACCACACCTTCTTACTCTCTAGATGGCACTTCACATTTCCCTCTTTGGTGAAGACCACGTTTCCCCCACTGACTTCCACAAATAGCACCCTTGCCCTTCACTCTGCTGCACGAAGCATCCTTTCCTTCTTGCTGCTGCAGGATTGCTGCTCCAGGATAAGGATTCACACTTCCCACTGCTCCTGGCGGGACATCTCATGCCCTCTCCTTCCCGCAGAGTACCAGGCGGAGTATCCACACCTCCCACTGCTCCTGGCGGGACATCTCATGCCCTCTCCTTCCCGCAGAGTACCAGGAGGAGTGTCCCAAACCTGACTCAGGAGCTTATCTCTTGTCCCTCCACATCTTCTTTCAATTTAGAAAATTCCTTTCCACTTCCCCAGACCGCCTGGCCCCTCTCCTATTCCTTTCACCCCTCTTATTCTCTGCCCCTCTCCTCCCTTTTCATGCCTTAGTTTCCCCATCTGTAGAATGAGAAAGTTGGACTAGGTGAATTCTGTGGGAAGTTCTGGCATTAAAGTGCAGTTTAGAAAGTGCCTTTTTTTTTTTTTAGTTTAGGATTTCTTGGACTTCATGTATACAAAGTTGGATGAATCGTACTCTTCGGTGTATGTCACAAAATCATTACCAGCCTTTGCAAGATCCTTCTTGTGCTTTATTTTACATTCTTCTTTTTTCTCATCCTTTCCTAACTCATCTCTGTAATGTGTTTTATATGCATCCATGGATATATATTTTAACTTGGAAAATATATGGTGTTACTTTGTATATATATATATGTATTTTTAATTTACACAAATGACATCATGCTATAGATTTTTATTTATTATTTTTTTTTGTGAGGAAGATCAGCCCTGAGCTAACCTCCATGCTAATCCTCCTCTTTTTACTGAGGAAGACCGGCTCTGCGCTAACATCCATAGCCAATACTCCTCCTATTTTTCCCGAAAGCCCCTCAGTAGATAGTTGTACGTCATAGTTGCACATCCTTCTAGTTGCTGTATGTGGGACACAGCCTCAGCATGGCCGGAGAAGCGGTGCGTTGGTGCGCGCCCGGGATCTGAACCCGGGCTGCCAGTAGCGGAGCGCGCGCACTTAACCGCTAAGCCATGGGGCCGGCCCTGTGCTATAGATTTTTGTTTTTTATTTATTTATTTTTTTTTTTTTTTGCTCAACACTGTGTTTTCAGATCTCTCCATGCTGCTTTCTGTTATTCTAATTTGTGGCTATTATGTGCTACAGAGATTTGCATGGGGAGCATCCATCACATTTACTTGTCTGTTCCCCTAGAGATAGACACCTAGGTTGGTTCCAACGCCCTGTTGTAATAAACAATATTGCAGTGAACATCCACATATATGTTCCTGCATGTGGTTTTTTTCTGGATGTATACCCAGAAGTGAAATTGTTGTAGGGTATAAACATACTTCATTTTATGAAGTGTGTCAGAGTGCTTTCCAAAAAGATTAGTACCAGTTTATGCTCCCAGCTGTTTCCTCTTATCCTTTCAATGCTTGATATTATCCTTTTAATATTTACCAATCTAATTGATCTAAAGTGGCAGCTCCCTGCTGACTTAAGTTGCATTTCTGTGATCCCTGGTGAGGTGAAGCATCTTTTCTTGTACTTCTGAGTTATCCAGGCTTCCTCTTCTAGGAATTGACTATTCATATCCTTTGCCCATTTTTCAATTGGATTACCTCTCTTTTCTTGCTGATCTGCAGGAGTTCTTTGTGTAGCCCAGACAGGAATCCTTTCTGAGATAAGAATCTCTTCTGAGTCTGTTTGCCTTCTGTTGCCTGTATCTTAGTGTTTTTTGTTGAATAAAGTGATTATCTATTTCTAATCCCACTTGACCCTCAACAAACCCGTATGACAGAGTCAGAAAAGATACCTATTATCTCATTTTATAGAGGAAGAATCAGAGGCCCAGAGAGGTCAATAGCCCGCTCCAGGCCACAGGTCTGGACCTCAAAGCTGTGGATTGGAATCCCAGCTCCTGGATAGCTGTGTAATAGCAGGTGGCTTTTACTTCTCTGAGCATCATTTCTCTCCTCCGTATATCAGGGATGCTAATGTCATATTTTTAGGCTACTGTGAGCTATGATAAATGCCCAGTCCTGAACTTCCACTCGGGACCTCCATGTCATTACCTCCCTTTCTCTCTCCTGCTCCCACAGAAGCAAACTGCACCTACTTTAAGTTCTTCACCACAGGGGAGAATGAACACGTCTTCCAGAGAACCATAAAGAAAGGTGAGAACTTTTCACCCCAGGGTGGTGTGGTGATGGCGATATACTGACTATGCCAGAGAAGTTCTTGATAGCATTGTCATCCTCTCTGCTTTGTCTTGGGGAGACCCCATCTTTGAGGGGTGGTGGCGGTAGAGTCATGGTTTTCCAGAGCCCTGTGCCCAACACTCCCACCCCAGCTCCTACCCCTTTGCAATGTGCTGTGTGACTTTGGGAAAGTCACTACCCCTCTCTGTGGCTAGCACTTTCACATCTCACAAATGTGCCTCTACTACATGCTAAGCCCAGCGCTGGGTGTTTCATTTATAAAAGGTCAAGTCCTTGCATGACCCTGCAAGGTGGGGGCTTTATCTTAATCTTCCGGCTGAGAAAATGGAAGTCCATAAATGGTTAAGTTTTTTTTTCCCAGGAAGTGACAGAGACAGGATTCAAACCCAAAGAATTCTGACTCTAAAGCAGCGATCTCCTATAGAATCTTCTGTGAAAAGGGAAATGTTCTATGTCTGCACTGACTGATAAGGTGGCCACTGGCCCCACGTGGCTACTGAGCACTTGAATGTGGCTCGTGTAACTTAGGAACTGAGTTTTTAATTTTGTTTAATTTATATCCATTTGAAATTAAGAGGCCACATATGGCTCGTGGTGACCATACTGGACAATGCCGCTCTTAAGACTATCGTTTCTACTCTAACCACAGCCTCTCTATCACCCTGCTACATCCCCACCAGTAGAAGAATTGTGATCTGTCTTATCTGGTCTTTGTAAGGATTTAATGAGATGATGCAACTAAAACATATGGTGTGAAGCCTGGCACATAGTAAGTCCTCAATAAACAGTGGTTCTTACTCTCTCCAATGCTTTCTCTCTTGTCTTTGTGCTAAGTGAGCTTGGGCAAGTCACTCTGCCCCTTTAAGATAGTAAAATAATCATGGTGCACATGCATGGAGCAACTTCTGTGTGCCAAGCACTGCACTGGGCACTTCACATACGTGATTTCTTTTTTTTTTTTTTTTTAAAGATTTTATTTATTTATTTTTCCCCCAAAGACCCAGTAGATAGTTGTCTGTCATAGCTGCACATCCTTCTAGTTGCTGTATGTGGGACGCGGCCTCAGCATGGCCGGAGGAGTGGTGCGTCAGTGCGCACCCGGGATCCGAACCTAGGCCGCCGGCAGCGGAGCGCGCACACTTAACCACTAAGCCACGGGGCCGGCCCCACATATGTGATTTCTAATCCTCACAACAGCCCAATCAAATAGGAATTTTGATCCTGATTTGCTAGAGGAGGAAAGTGAGGTTCAGAGAGGTTCCCTGACTTTACCAAAATGTTCCAGCTAGGAAGTGGCTGGGGGGAATTCCGACTTGGATCATCCCACTGTAACATACCACCTCCTCTGTTGTTGCCCACACGCCCACTGCCTCAGTTTCCTCACCTATAAACAAATGGTGACCAGATCATAAGTAATAATTGGCAGTTCCCGTCTCCTTCTAATCCTGGCTCATTTGCTCTGTGACCTTAAGCAAATAACTGACCGTCTCCAAGTCTTAATTCCTTCAACAGTATAAGTAAAATATTGGACTGGATAATCCTCTACATGAAAATTCTTCTCTAGTTCTGAATCTTCCATCTTCCTGTTTCTGGGTCCTTATAGGGGAGTTCTCCCCACTCCCTATATCCCACGCTCTCTACTTCTTCCCCTTCCCGTCCTTGCAGAGGTGAATCTGGCGGCTGCAGTGATAGCAGTGCTAGGCCTGGCAGTCATGGCCCTGGGGTGCCTCTGTATCATCATGGTGCTCAGCAAAGGTGCACAGTTCCTGCTCCGAGTTGGAGCCATCTGCTTGGGCCTCTCAGGTGAGGGCTGAGAGCCTAGAGACTGAGGACATTGCATGCTGGGAGCTCAGATCTCCAGGCTCTGTTGCATGCTGGGAGGTGGGATCTCCAAGTACTGTTGCATGCTGGGAGGTTGGATCTCCAAGCACTGTTGCATGCTGGGAGTTGGGAGAAGCCCAAGGTAGGCTCAAAGATGGGAGAATTCCAAGCTCTTTTGTTGCTTAAGGATTGGGGGGCCTCCAAACACTTTTAGATTTAGACCCAGGGTCTCCGAGGATTGTTGCATGCTGGGAAGTGGGATCTCCAAGCACAGTTGCATACTGGGAGGTAGAGTCTCCAAGCGCTGTTGTATGCTGGGAATTGGAGGAAGCTCATGGGCTGTAGAAGTCCCAAAGATGGGAGAATTCTAAGCCCTGTTGTTGGCTGGGAATTGAGGGGGTCTCCAAACAGCTTTTTAGATTTGAACTTGGGGTCCCCAAACACTGTTGCATGCTGGGAGGTTGGGAGAGGTCTCCAAGCACTGTTGTATGCTGGGAAGCACAAGGGCTGTAGTAGGCTCACATATAAGAGAGTTCTAAGCCCTATTGTTGGCTGAGAATTGGAAGGTCTCCAAACATTCTTTTAGATCTGGACCTGGGGTCTGCAACAAGTCTGTAACTCTGTTACATTCTTGGAGTTGAGTGTCCAAAACAATGCTACATCTCGTGAAATGTAGTCCTCATTGGATCAAATGTTTTCTAAGGTGGATAGAGAGGTCATTGATTATATAAGCTTCGGTTATTTATCCTTGTGTATTTACTAAGCACCTACTATGTTCCAGGCACAGTGCTAATGGCTGGAGATATAAGATTAACAAGACAGACACTGTGTATGCACTCATAGAGCCTAGATTCTGGCAAAGGTAGACAAAAACCAGTAATTACAATGTAATAATTCAACTATAATTGTGATGAGAGTTATGATAAATCACTGAGCTGTGGGGGCGTGTCATAGAAACTCCTCGAGAAAGTGACATTTAAGTTGATAATTGAAGGATAAATAGGAATTATCTAGTTAAGGTATGTGGTGACAGTGGTCGTGGCAATATTGGTGATTTTTATTGTGGTGGTGGTGTTGGTGTTGCTAGTGATGGTGGTGGTGGTGGTGATGCTGGTGGTGGTGATGATGGTGGTGGTGGTGGTGATGGTGATGGTGGTGATGATAGTGGTAGTGGTGATGGTGGTGGTTGTGAAGCTAGTGATGGTGGTGATGGTGATGATGCTGGTGATGCTGGTGGTAGTGGTGGTGGTGATGATGATAGTGGTGGTGGTGGTGGTGATAGTGGTGATGATGGTGGCGATGTTGGTGGTGATAGTGATGGTGGTGGTGCTGATGATAATGGTGGTGGTAAAAAAAGAATAGCATGTATGAAGGCTGTAAAAGATTCGGTAACTTTGAGGGACAGAATAAAGATCAGAGCATAAAACAGGGCAAAGCTTGCACAAAAGTACATGGCAGCCTTAATTAATAAAAGAAGTAGAGGCTAGGTGCAGGATGAGGCCAGGGAGACATATGAGTGTTCAAGAGCATGCATGAATGGGAAATAATAATGATCACATTCTTACTATTGTTTTGTTGCCTTAGATATCTTCCTAAATGAAGGGGAAAATTCAGTCATCCTCTTTCCTTTCATTCATTTTATTCATTTATTCATTCATTTAGTTCATTTAATTCATTGATACACACACAGACACATTACACCCAATACATATATACATGTTAAACACGTATGTATATGTATATATAATATATAAGAGTGTACAAGACAGAAAAGTGTCTTCCCTTATGGAGATTATCATCTGGTTAAGGACACAGGAATAATGCAAACCATCCCACAATTACAAACTGCAGTAAGCTATGAAGGAAAATTAGAGTTCTATGACAATATGTAATGAAAGCACTTGATTTAAAGCAGAGAATTAGAGAGGTTTTCCCTGAGGAGATGATACTTAAAATGTCAAAGTATGGGTAGCCAAGCTAGAAAAAGTTTGATGAATTTGAGATCCTGAAAGAAAGCCAGTGTAACTGGAGCAGGGAGCGTGAGGAGGATACAGTGTAAAAGGAGGACCAGGGAATCAACAGGGAATCAAAAGATTTGGATTGGAGTCCCAACTTCTTAAGAGCTGTGTGACCTTGGGCAAATCTTTTTCTGTCTCTGGGCTTAAATCTTTCCATATCCTTGAACTCACTCATCCAAGTATCCATTTATCAAGTATCCATCCTATTCATCCATCTATCCATCTATCCATCCATCCATCCTGTCCATCCATCTATCCTATTCATCCATCGATCCTATTCATCCATTCATCCATCCACCAATCCTATTCATCCGTCCATCTACCCATCCATTCATCCATCATCCTACTCATCCATTCATCCATCCATCCTACTCATCCATTCATCCATCATCCTACTCATCCATTCATCCATCCATCCTATTCTTCCATTCATCCACCCATCCATCCAACCATTCATCCTTCCATCCATCCATCCTTTCAATGAAGGCATCAATTGCCTCCTTCCTGCCTCCTTCTCTTCCCTCTTACTTTCTTTCTTTTCCGTCTTTCCTTCTTATCCATCCTCCTTCCCTTCCTCCCTCTCTCCTTCCATCTATCTATTTTTCCATCTCTTCATCCATCCATTCATTCAACTAGTATGTCTCTAATATCTAGTAAGTGCTAGATGATGTGCTAGGTACTACTGGGGATAGAATGATGAATAAGATTAAGATGATCCTTGTTCTCATGGAATTTACTGCTTGTAGGAATTTGGTGCTGGTGTTATTATTGAACTCATGCCTGTGTGATTCTTGGGGATGCCATGAAGGGGTGGATGTGAAAGTGTTTTGTGAAAGTCTGGGGCATGAAAATGTTCTGCAAACTGTACAATCAAATGAAAGTGAGGGGTGGATTTGATGCTGTAATTACTATGATTATATTGGGTGTCAGGAACCGGGGCAGATTAAGTTTTGAGGTCTACCTAGGTAAAGGGTTATGTTCAGGTTATATTGTTTCCCTCCATAAAATATGTATGTCCGGTGTTGTTCTATGTTTTAGAGATATGAGACAGACAAGTTTCCTGCCCTCATGGTCTGGAGGGGGGGAGATAGAAATTAGACAAGTAAACATACTCATATAAATTAATATATGTTAATAATTACCAACTGTGATAAATGCTATAAATGAGAAGAGAAGAGTAAGAGGAAAGTGTATAACAGGGAGACCCAATGTAGACTTAAGTGGCAGTGGTCAGGGAAGGCTTTTCAGAAGAAGTGTACATTAAATAGGGATGCAAAGAATGAGGATGTGTAAGGCAGACTCAGGGAGGGGTAAGCAGAAAGTTATTCCAAGCAGCATAAAGGTCTCCAGGCTTGAAAGAATTTGGTGCATTTAAAGACCTGAAGAAGTCCTACTCCATACTACTAAAGGACAGGAAATGCAGCTTGAAAGGACGCTGAAGAAGTAAACAGGGACCAGATCACGTGGACCCTTCTAGGTCATACAAGGGAAGTCAGGCTCCATCAGGGAGGAGGTATAGTGATGTGCCTACAAGAATAGTCTATGGAATAAACCTGGCTGGGCTCAGACCCCAGCTCCACCTCTCTAGGCTTCAGTTTCCCATCTGTAAAGTGAGGATAATAATAACACCTACCTCATAAGGTCTAGTGGAAGACGGGACGTGAGAGCATTTGGTTAGATTGTTGGCACAAGGCTAGTGTGTCAAGGCCAGGGATCTACAAACTACAGCCCATGGCCAAATCCTACCTACCCCTTGTTTTTGGGTTAGTGATATTTTTATACCATAAATCATATCATGGTTCCTGTGTGGATCAAAAGCCACCAATAAATTACCAACACTAGGATAACATGGCTCCAAGGTCTTAAGTGGCTTGGCTCCTGACTACATGAGACTTCATCTCTTAGCGCTTGCTCCTTCTGCTCTGCCCACATTGGCCTCTTGGCTATTCCTCAGACACTCCAAGCTCATTCCCTCCTCAACGCATTTGGCGCTACTGTCCCCTCAGCCTGAAATGTTCTTCCACCAGATCTTCTCATGTCTCATTTCTTCACATCATTTAAGTCTCTGATCAAACATCACCTCCTCAGGGGCACCACTGTTGACCACCTGGTCTAATGTAGACCCATTATCTGCTGTGTCTCTACTTTGCCTTATTTTTCTTCATAGAATTGATCACTACCTGAGATTGTATATTTCTGTATGCTCTTGTTTGCTAAGGCTGCCATAACAAAGTCCCACAGACTGGGAGGCTTAAACAACAGAAATTTATTGTCTCAGTTCTGGAGGCTGGAAGTCCGAGATCAACATGTTGGCAGGGTTGGTTTCTTCTTGGGCCTCTCTCCTTGGCTTGTAGATGGCCGTCTTCTCCCTGAGTCTTCACGTGGTCTTCCCTCTGTGTGTGTCTGTCTCCTAATCTCCTCTTCTTGTAAGGGCACCAGACATATTGGATGAGGGCCCACCCTAATCACCCCATTTATATTTAATTATCCCTTTAAAGACCCTATCTCCAAATATAGTCCAATTCCAAGGCACTGAGGGTCAGAACCCCAACATATGAACTTTTGAGGGGGACACAATTCAGACCGCAGCAATACCTTTACTTGATTATTGTCCATCTCCCCTTCTAGGGTGAAAGTCCATGACAGGGGCTTTGTTAGTCTCGTTTATATATTTTATATATACTTTATAGTGACAGCTCAATTAAAATCCATTGAATGAATGCAAGGATGCATGAATTAGCAAAGGAATGAATGGACTGGACAATGTCTCCTTCTCCTTTTCCACCTCTAGTGCCCTAATGCTGGGCTGGTGGGGCCAAGAAGGGCTTATAGAGGCCGTTGAGCCACAGTATGCAGACTCCAGGCTGCATTCTCCAGGTCCCTGATTAAAAACCGTGGGAGAACTGGAGTGCAGGGAGGAAGGAGGGTCAGGGATTGATTGAGGTTGAGGCCAGACTCCAGGGTCTGAGAGGGGAGGCAGCTAGGATCCATGCCTAAGGCATGACCATCAGATGGTCCCACATGATCTGACTCCTGCCCACCTCTGCACTTCCGTGGCCCACTGCTCTCCCCCTCCCCCACTCCCTTTGTTGCGGCCACAGTGACCTTCTTTCTTTTCCTCAAACACGCTATACTCCATTCTATCACTGGGCCTTTGCACCAGCCATTCTTTCTGCTTAGAACTGCCATTGCTCAGTTTTGTGCATGGCTGGTTTCTTCTCATCCTTTGGGTCTCAGCTCAAATAGCTTTTTCTGATGACACCATGTAAAGTCCCTGCTCCGTCCCTGGATGTCACTCCCCTTCCCATCCTAGCATACATCACTCTCTGAAATCATCTTGTCTTCTCATCTGTTTACTTTGGAAATTGCAACTTGGCAGGCTGCAGGGCAGCAATGGCCCATAAATGTACTTTGTTTGGCGAGCAGTGTGTAAAGATTTCTCTGAGCCAATATTTAAAGGTTGGGCGAATTCCCGTAAAAATAATAATCCTTTAAAAACTTTTAGCTATTCTTGAAAAATCAGAAGATCTAGTAAAGTAAGTCCCCATTTCTGAAGGGCTGCAGTTGGCTGAAGCTGAGTTTTGGCTGCTCTGTGTCATTGTCCCCACCACACGTGCCTGCTTTATTTATACTTTCTCATCATCTCCTGCAGGCATCTGAGTTTTGCAAGCCTGGGTTTATTTGTTTACCCTCTGTCCTTTCCAAGTAGAATATAGGCTCCATGACACAAAGGTGTCTTTGTCTGTCTTGTTCTTTCTTTCTTTTTCTTTGTTTTTTAAATCAAATTGCATTACAACTTGACTGCCTTTCTCTGCATTTTGTGATCCATCATTGCTCTTTTTTCTAGCTTTATTGGGTATGATTGACAAGTATATATTGTATATATTTACAGTGTACAACTTGATGTTTTGATATACATATACACCGTGAAATGATTATCACAATCAAACTAGTTAACATATCCATCAACTTGCATGGTTATCTTCCTTTGTGTGTGGCGAGAACATTTAAGATCTAACTTCTTAGCAACATTCAAGTATGCAACACAGTATTGTCAACTATAGTCACCATGTTATACATTAGATCCCCAGAACTCATTCATCTTGTGTAACTGAAACTTTGTAACCTTGACCAACATCTCCCATTTCCCCCTCCTCCCACCCCCTGGCAGCCACCATTCTGCTCTCTGCTTCTATGAGTTCGACTCTTTTAGGTTCCACCGTCACTCTTCACAAAAGCCTTGATGGAGTCTTCACTTGACTTTTGCGATTCTTGACTCCTCGGCTTGCTTTTTTCTTTTGTAAAGTGATAAAATACACATAACATAAAATTCACCATTCTAACCATTTTTAAGCGTCCAGTTCTGTGGCATTAAGTACATTCACTCTGTTGTGCAACCTTCACCACCATCCATCCCCAGAACTTTTTCATCTTCCCCACTGAGACTGTGTCTCCACGAAAACACCACCTCTCATTCCCTCTCCCCTCAGCCCCTGGCAACTGCCATTCTACTTTCTGTCTCTATCAATTTGTGTCTTTATCTCCAGCTTCCAAAATTGTGCCTGCTGTATGGTAGGTGTTTAGTAATTAGCTGTGGTTGAATGACTGAGTGCTGGGGGGTCCCCCAGGTTTCTTGTTTGAGCAAGCATGTGATGGGGTGTAAGGGGGAGATGCTCAGACCCAAGTTGGGGTCCCCTGGGGCCTGAGCACCACACTCTGTCCTCCTCCTCTCCCCACAGGCCTGCTGCTGCTGGTCAGCCTGGAGGTGTTCCGGCATTCCGTACAAGCCCTGCTGCAGAGAGTCAGCCCCGAGCCTCCCCCACCCCCAGCCCTGACCTACGAATACTCCTGGTCTCTGGGCTGTGGTGTGGGGGCCAGCCTGGTCCTGCTGCTGGGGGGCGGCTGCTTTCTCCTGCTCACCCTGCCTCCCTGGCCCTGGGGCTCACTCTGTCCCAAGTGGGGGCACAGGGCCACCTAGAGCCACCATTGTCCCTTCTCTAAGCTCCTTCCAAACTCTTCTCCTTTCTCTATTGTCCCCCCTCAAAATCTTTGGCCCCATGTCCTGGAGAAACCGTGTTCTCCCTGCTCTGGGGCCCACATTGTTTGCACAAACCTGCCTCTTGTACCCTCATCTTTTCTCTCTGTAAATATTTTCCTCAGTGGCTGAATTTAGGATGTTTGGGGGTGGGATGGGGAGAGGCTTTTTGCAAACGACGGTCCCCAGGGAAGGCTGGTGGGGACCTGATGGGGTAACTAGGGAGTGGGGGGGTGAGGTTAGGGCGTCTTGGGAGGGAGTTGGACCTATTGATTTCCCACATCTGGATGTGCTCACCTGTGGGAGAGACTTCTTCTGGCTAATCTGAAACTCGGGTAGAGGGAGGGGTGAATATCTGAGTCTGACCTCGCTGTGGTCTGGTTTGGGATTAAAGGCTTGGAAATTTAACAACTTTGATTTGGAGTCGGTTTGTGATGCTGTTGTGTGTTCTGGGATAGAGAAAAGTGACCCCTTGTGCTCTCCAGAAACCCACCGCATGCTTCTTAGCCCCAGAGTCGCATGTCAGTGAACCCATAGAGAGTGATGGAAAACTTAGCAGTTTGGAACACAAACACTGTTACGGGTTGAACTGTGCCCCTCCCAAAAGTATATGTTGGAGTCCTAACCCCAGGACCTCAGAATGTGACCTTATTTTGAGATAGGGTCTTTACAGAGGTGAGCAAGTGAAAGTGAGGTCATTAGTGTGGACCCTAATCTGACATGACTGTTGTCCTTATGAGAAGAGGAAATTTGGACTCAGAGACAGACAGGTACAGAGGGAAGATGAAGTGAAGAGACACAAGGAGAAGACCCCCCCATCTACAAGCCAAGGAGGGAGGCCTGGAACAGCTTCTCCCTTACGGCTTCAGAAGGAACAAACCTGGCCGTCGCTTTGATCTCAGAATTCCGACCTCCAGAACCGTGAGACAATATATTTGTCTTGTTTAAGTCACCCAGTCTGTGGTATTTTGTTACGGCAGCCCTAGCAAGCTGATACAGATTTTAGTACCTGGAAATGGGGTGCTACTGTAACAAATACCTAAAAATGTGGATGTGGCTTTGGAATTGGGGAATAGGTAGAGACTGGGGGAGTTTTGAGGTACATGATAGAAAAAGCCTAAGTTGCCTTTACGAGACTATTGACAGGAATATGGACATGAAAGGGAATTCTGAGGACTCGAAAGAAGCGAAGAGAACTGCAGAGAAAGCTTCTATCTTCTTAGAGAACGTATTTATCATTGTGAACAGAGGGTTGGTAGAAGCTGGAATAATAACACCGCCAACAGATGCCAGTGAATGAAGATCTTGTATCAGATGTTCGAGTCCTGCAAGCCAAAGGGCTGGACTCCTCCCTTATGAAGACCGATGTATTTCAACTCAAAAATCACAACTCGAATAAATTCTTCAGTTAGATAGGAATTACTAAAGCTAATCTGTTACCTCTCAAAGGCCCAAGTCTCTTAACCATTTAAAAATATTTAAAATACAGAATATGTGCAGGATTATGAATACAAATGTATTAGTATTCTGAGTTTGATTCTCTTAAATATTTCTATATTTAATTATAAATTATAAATATAATTATATAGAATATTATATATATTAGATTATACTAGTCTTATACATAGTATATGATTATATTATAATCAGCAGATTCTTATATTAGTAATATTATGGATATTATTATACTATATTAATATATTCTCTTAAACATTATTTAATTATAAATTATAAAATCAATTATATATTATATAATTATATGTAATTATAACATCATTATATATTATAGTAATCTTTATATAGAATATTATATTATATTGTTTCCTATCATATTTTATAAATATTGTAGCATTCATAATATTACATACATGTAACATATTTATCCAATATAACATATTTGTATGAATATTATATTTACAATATAACATATTGTATAAATATTATAGTATTTGTAATATAAAATATATGTAACATAATATTTACATAATACAAGATATTATATTACATAAATATTATAACATTTATAATGTAAATTTTCCCAGGGATGAAAGTAGCTTCCCCGAGGAGATCATTTTGTCCTCTAGGAAATGTGGGGTAACCCTTTCTTGATTAGCTGATTGCACCCTGTCTCAGATTCAGCGATGTACTCTTCGGCAGTCCATTCTCTTCATTTCCTTATGCACTGAACACAGCATCATGCTAAGGAAACTGAGGGGAGAGAGCTGGGGATGGGCATTCGCTTCTTCATCCAACAAGGAGAGGAACTGTTGTCCGCGCTGAGAATGTGGGCTCTGAACATGGACTGTCTGGTGTGAAACCCCACTTTTGATAGCTTGAGCAACTTTCTTGCCCTCTCTGTCTTCCATGTCTTCAACCTCCATGTCTTCAACCCTTACCTGAGCTCATCGCTCCTCGAGTCACTGTGAGGAGTAAATGCAGTAATAATCCCTGCAAAGTCCTGGAAGACCGTCTGGCACACGGTCATAAGTGGATCAGTCTTGCTGTTATTATTATTTATTGAGTGGCACTTTGGGCCTGGCATACAATAGAGAGTAAAAGGGACCTCCGATGGGCTGACGGTCTGGTGGTGGAAACAGATATTAATCACATCATCACACTAATGAATGTGTAATTATAAACGGAGATAAGCGCTAGGAAAAGGCATCATGAACTATTTTTTTCCACTTGACTTTGTGCCCCGCCAGCTGAGGGAAGCCCCGAGGGACAGCTGCCTTGGGGGAGGGGCCCTCTGGTCTTTGTCCCGTGGGGTCCACACTCTGCACCCTTTTTCCTCCCTGGGGTCTTCGTGGACTTCTCAGAAGTGGGAGAAGGAAATAGAGACAAAGAACTAGAATCAGAAAATACCACGGGATAATTTATCAAAGCATTAACTTGCATCTCTTCACCTTGTATTTTTGGAAGCGAAGGCAAATAGGAGCTACTTTAAATCCACAACGCTTCTTGTCCTTTCTGTATACATTTGAAAACTTTTTTGAACATAATTTCAAACTTACGGAGAAGTTGCAAGAATGTAAATAATGCGTGGAAGACCCACAGGCTCTTTATTCAGCTTCACCTATTGTTGACTTTTTGCCTTATATCCAAACATGTCTTTTTAAAATCCAACAAACATTTATTTTTAGATGGGAAATACCTCATATATGCAAAAGAGTGTATAAAACCCTAACTTCCCGTTTAAAGAATTAAAATAAAAAGCACTCATTCCCTCAGAAGCTGGGATAAGAAAAAGAAATAGGATCTTGGAAGCTGCTAGGTCTGATCGTTGCTGGTACCATATCCACAACACCCAACTCTCACAGATAATCAACCTCCAACCTGAATTTTGAAGAAATCATTCCCTTGCTTTTCCTTATAGTTTTGCAAACTACAATTCTATGCTTTTAAAAAAGTGTCGTTACATTTTGTGTATTTTTGAAGTTCGTGTAAATGGAATCTTACCATATGTGTTTTTCTGTGTAATGTTTGTCTTGTTTTTTTAAGGCGAAGGAAGAGGATTTAAACTTGTGGCCAGATGGCCAAATAAGACCCACAGATGTGTTTTGTTGGCCTTCACAATGTTTACAAAGTTATTTATTTATTTTATTGAGGTAAAATTCACATAACGTAAAATGAACCATTTGAACCATTAACCATTTTCCTTTCTTTCTTTTTCTCTCTCTCTCTCTCTCTTTTTTTTTTTTTTTTGCTGAGGAAGAGTTACCCTGAGCTAACATCTGTTGCCAATCTTCCTCTATTTTGTGTGTGAGCTGCTGTCACAGCATGGCCACTGATAGATGAGTGGTGTAGGTCCACACCCAGGAATCGAACCCAGGCTTCCGAAGTGGAGTGCACCAAACTTAACCACGAGGCCACTGGGGCTGGCCCAACCATTAACCATTTTTAAGTGAACACTTCAGTGGTATCTAGTACATTCTCAGTGTTGTGCAACCATCACCTCTATCTAGTTCCAAGACATTTTCTTCATCCCAAAAGGAAATCCCATCCCCATCAAGCAGTTACTCCCGGTCTCCCCCTCCTCCCACCCCCTGACAACCACTCATCTGCTCTCTGTCTCTATGGATTTATCTATTCTGGATGTTTCATATAATTGAAAACAGATGTTCAGACAAATACTTGTACATGAATGTTCCTAGCAGCACCCTTCACAATAGCCCAAATGTCCATCAGTGGATGAATAGATAAACCAAATGTGGTGTATCCGTAAAATGGAATATTATTCATCCATAGAAAGGAATGAGGTACATGCTACAACATGGATGAACTTCAAAAACAAATTTATTTTTAAGTTAAGTTTCCAATCTTTAAACATCGGAAGATTTTACATCAAAATCTGGGGTTCCAGGTTCTGTTGAAAAATGGAAACTGGCAACATGGTAACCATAATATGGCATTTACACTTGTGGTTTTATTTATTTATGTAAGTACAAATTTACCTGCACATTGGAGGGGATCTCTGATTCCTTAGAACTTTGTTACAGCCCATTGAACTTTGCACAGCTCTAGTGGAGGCCCAATAATGACTCACACCAAATTTCCCACCAGCCCTACCTGCCTGGGGTAGGGATCATAATAAACACTCTTTTGTACGTTGAGTTTTTACTTAAGTGTATATTAAAAATTATTCCATGTCAATGGTGGTAGGTCAGCCTCCAAGATGGCCCCTGTGAGTCTTGCCTCCTGGTATTTATGACTGTGATGGTTAATTTTACGTGTCAACTTGGCTGGACCATGGTGCCCAGATATTTGGCCAAACATTATTCTGGGTCTTTCTGTGAGGGCATTTCTAGAAGAGATTAACATTTAAAACAGTGTACTTTGGGTAAAGCAGATTACTCTCCATAATGTGGATGGGCTTCATCTAATCAGTTGAAGGAATGAATAGAATAAAAAGACTGGCAGCCCTGAGCAAGAGAGAATTCTCCAGCAGACTGCCTTTGGATGTCATCTTCCAGATCAGATCTTCCTGGTACAGCAGATTGTTTTCACACTGGAATTGCAGCATTGGCTCTCCTGGTTCTCTAGCCAAGTGGTGTTGGACTTGCCAGCCTCCATAATCATGTGAGCCGAATTCTTACAGTTACTTTTTCCATATACACTACACATCTTACTGGTTCTGTTTCCCTGGAGAACCCTAACATAACGTCCTGTGTAGTCCCTTCTATACTGCATTAGGATTGATCTGTGTCACCAATAGCATATGGCAGACATGATGGTATGTCCCTTCCAAGATTACGTTGTAAAAGACATCATGGGTCTCATCTCGCTTGCTGTTTTTTTTCTCTCTCTCTCAGACTCTGGGGAGAAACATGTCTTGAGCAGCCCTCTGGAGAGGTCCACGTGGTGGAGAAAGGAGGCATCATCCCAACGGCCATGAGAGAGACCTCAGGAGCAGATCCTCCAGCTCCCATCAAGCTTTGGACCCCACAGCCCTGACCAACAGCGTGACTGAAAACTCATGAGAATCACTGAGCCAGAACCACCCAGCTAAACCCCATTTAAAGTTGTACAAACCAGTCCTAGCTTGTGGGCTGTACACGAACAGTCTGCAGGATGGATTGGGGTGAGATTTGCTGGCCTCTGGTCTTGTTCAGGGAGACTGGCTCCTGGGACAATGGCCTTGAGGGACTTGTTCCAGCCCCAGCCCTTCTTGGGTCATGCCTGGCCCATCTCTGTCACCTCTACAATTGTCTGGGGGTTGTGCTTTTGTTTCTGTTGTGTGCATGTGCTGTTTGTGTATGTACATGCACAAGGTGTTGTGTGTGTAAATTTCTCTGTGCATGCACATCTATATTTGTCTCTTTCAGTGCGTGTGTTTGTGGTGTGCTGGTGTATTTAAGACTCTCAATATGTTTTTGTGTACTTGTTTCTCTATGGGTTTCTATTTGTGTCTATGCAGTTGTTTCCATCTGTGCTTCAGTGTGTCTCTGTGCACTGGTGCCCATCTATGGGTTTGTGTCTAAATGACTTGTGTGGTGTCTCTCTGCATGTTATGCATGTTAATTTATGCATGGGTTTGTGCTTCTTCACAGAGGGGGTTGGCAGAGAGGAGTTGCCTTCTGTCTCACAGAGAGCCTTGGGAAGGCTTGTGTAAGAAAAAAGAAGAGCTGGTCCTGGCCTCATGAATGAGTCATAATTCCTAACTGTGTGATCTTGAATAAGTTGCTTCACCTCTCTATGCCTCAGTTTCCTCGTCTGTTAAGTGGGGATAATAGTGTTACCTACTTTGTAGGGTTGTTGGGAGGATTAGTGAGTTAATCCATGTAAAGACTTTACTAGAAGACCTCTATTGATGATGATGATGCATAGTGCTGTATATAATGTATTTGAGCAGTAGCTATTTTAATTTTATAATCTCTTGTTTAATCTCTCTTTCCTCACCCTGTGCTCTGACAAGAACCCTCTGCAAGGATTCTTGCAGGCACCAGGCTCTGACTTTAGCCAGGACTCGACAGAGGACCAATGCTCCACGGGGGCTGAGTACTGGAGATGTAACAGGAGGTTGCCTGGCAACAGAGGTGTTAGGGCAGACAGGGGCAAGTCCATGGGTGTTTCCCTAAGAGGAGGAATGTGGGCAGGATTGATCCCAGGAGTCAAAACAGGAGATGACAAGGGCAGCCCAGACAGTCAGCCTCTGAGGAATTTCTCAGTCCTTCTCCCCAAAACCTCTGGACAGAGTCCATCTCTCTCTCCTCCCTTCTGCTTCTCATCTCCTCTTTCTTTCCTTCTGCTCCTTTCCTCTTCCTCCTCTTCCTCCTCCTCCTCCTTCTTCTTCTTCCTTCTCCTTCTTCTACTGTTACTATTGCTATTGATAATAACAGCTAACATTGGTTAAGTGCCTTATCTGTGCCCAGCACTGTCCTAAGTGTTCTGCATGAATGAACACCTTGAAGCCTCACAACCCCATGAGATGCTCCTACTATTATTCCATCTAACAAATGGGTAAAATCAAGGCACAGAGAGTTCGAGTGAGTTGGCCAAGGCCACCCAGCTTGGAATGGCCAGAACCACACATGAAGGTTATCCAGAGCTTTTGTCCATCTCAAACATGCACATTCCTCTGCATTTCTGGAAACCTGGCAAGAATGCTAACGCTGGCTGGAGATTCTGATCTTGACAGTGCTTTTGGTGTCACATGACCCTGAGTTGCTGCCATATCTGAAGAATGTAATGCTTGGTCTCAGGAGGAAGAGATCCTCAGAGGACCTTGCAAGAGTGAGGTTGTGTGGGAATCAGATCAACTTCCTACTCCTGCTCCTGAAAGCTAATGATGATTTTGGACAATTATCAGAGCCAATATCCTCTACCATTAGTATCCCCCACTCAATAGCCATTCCTTCTTCTCGTTGATAAGCCCTGATGCATCCAGGCAGAAAAGAGTCCACCCTGAATGACGAATGATTCATCTAAGCCAGTCATTGCAACGTCATTTCCCTTGCAAAGTCTAGGGGTGGTCCAAACATGTGTACCTACGTGTTCATAGCAGCACTGTTCACAAGAGCCAAAAGGCGGAAACAGCCCAAACACCCATCAACTAATCAATGGATGAAAAAATGTGGTCTATCCATACAATGGAATATTATTTAACCATAAGAAGGAATGAAGTACTCATACATGCTACAACATATGTATATAACCCAAAAACATTATGCTCAGTGAGAGAAGTCAGACACAAAAGGACACATAAGAATAATTCCATTTAAAAAAAACACCCAGAGTAGGTAAATCCATAGAGACAAAAAGCAGAGGAGTGGGATCCAGGGGTTGGGGGAAGAGGGGAATGGGAGGTGATTGCTTAATGGGTGTGGAGTTTCCTTTTAGAGTGATGAAAAATTTCTGGGACCAGATAGTGGTGAAAGATTGTACAACATTGTGAATGTACTTAGTGCCACTGAATCGTAGATTTCAAAATGGTTAAAATGGTAAATTTTATGTTATGAGTGTTTAACCACCGTAAAAATAAAGTCTAGGGATAGGCGAGGAACAGTTATGGCCACCGTGAAATAAAGAAAAGTCAGCTGGGGGGACTCTGGAGTAGATATCGCTCCCTGATAAGAAGACAGAAGGCAAGGAAGGATGCTCTTCTTCTACACTTGAGTGCATTTTCGTCAGGCCACGATGCTCAGAGCTGCCCCAGCCATACGGTAATCTGGAGGCAACAAGCCAAACATCAAAGATGCCAGGGTGGTAAAACAGAAAGAGGGCTTGGTCCTTGGTAGCATGCTTGAGTTTTTGTGCAAAACCTTCCTGTTAGGCAGATAATTAAATATCTTTACTGCTTAAGCCATAAACAGGTAATCAGTTCCTCGTGATGGATAGATCACCCTGGCCAAGGATAGAGTGTGATAAGGAACTGAAGCCCTTGGCTACAGGCAAAGAGGATGCACCTGAGAATACTCCTTAATTTGCCACAGTCACCTTTTGATAGCTTAGAGCCTTGTCTGAGGGGAGGAGACTCGGGAAGAAAAAAGCACACGACATCTCCTTTCAGCAGAGGGCCCAGGAAGAGACAGAAGTAGAGTTGGGGTACTCTGATCTCTTCTAGGGCTCTGGGGCTGGAAAGAACATGTATCTCATCAACTGCTTTTTGTAGGTGGATGAAGATAGGCACTTAAACATCCACTTTATCCCCCAGGCGCCCAATTTCCCTCCAGCATTACTTACCAGACTTTCTTTGCCTCCCTAGACCAGCCCCAAGACGGCGCCAGAAGAGACAGTAAATATCCGATTTATTTATTTCCTGTTTGGATCTGGTTCCTCATGGCACCGCTCCCTTGCACTGCACCCAGAGGAAAGATAGGTGGTGCCAAGAATCCCTAATATCATCTTTAGCAGAACCTGTAGGTTGGTTCACTTGACCCCCATTCGCAACTCTTGTCTCCCTTATATTCCCCTATTATAGAAGCTGGAAAAGGGAAGATTAGGAATATTGAAAAGAAGATGGAAGGAAGGGAGGATCTGAAATACTGGAGGGTGTTGCAAATTTCAATAGGGTAGTGTTTACATTTCCTAGTGCTGCTGGAACAATTAGTTCCACACGCTTAGTGGCTTAAAGCAACACAATTTGTTATCTTACAGTTCTGGAGGGCAGAAGTCCAAAGTGGGTTCCGCTGGGCTAAAATCACAGTGTCTGCAGGGCTGCATTCCTTTCTGGAGGCTCGAGGGGAGAATCCATTCCTTGCCTATTTCAGCTTCTAGAGGCCACTAGCATTCCTTGGCTCAGGACCATATATCTCTTCTTCTGTTGTCCTATCTCCTTCTCTGACTCTACACTCTTGCCTCTCTCTTATAAGGATCCTTGTGATCCCATTGCATCCACCTGTACAATCCAGAAAAATCTTCTCGTTTCAAGATTCTTAACTTAAACATACCTGCAAAGTCCCTTTTACCATGATAAGGTCACATGTTCACGGGTTCTGGTGATTAGGACGTGGACATCTTGGGGAGACCATTCTTCTGCCTACCGCAGGTGGTAAGAGTGAGCCCCATTGAGAGTTAATATCTGAGCAAAGACTTGAAGGAAGTGAGGAAGTTAGCGGTACCTTATCTGGGGGCACAGCATTTTAGAAAGAGGAAACAGCCAGTGCACAGGCCCAAGGCAGAAACATGTCTTGTGTGTTTGAGGAATAACCTAGGAGGCCAGTGAGGCTGGAGCATAGGAGAGGGAAGAAATAGGAGATGAGTTTATGGAGGAAAAAGAAGGAGGAAGACGAGGCTCCTTTTGAGACTTTTATTCGTGCTAAGGACTTCAGTTTTTATCTCTGAGTGAAATGGGGAGCTATTTCAGTATTTGGGGCATGATCTGACTTGGGTTTTTAAATAGGGTTCCCTGGTTAAATATAGGATGCCCAGTTAATTCTGAATTTCAGATAAACAATGAATAATTTTTTTTTAGTGTAAGCATCACCCTAAAACTTCATGGGACATACTTATACTAAAAAAATTTTTGTTACTGATCTGAAACTGAGTGATCTGGCCTCAGCACTTCTCTTTTAATGCCATGTTCTGATCAGTCTGCTCTGCTCCAGCGGAACTGGCCTCATGTTAGTGTTCAGAACTAGAATATGCCAAGCTCTATCCTGCCTCAGGGCCTTTGCACTGGCTGTAGCTTCTGCCTGAAATGTCATTCTCCTTATATTTCTCATGGCTGGATACTTCACGGCCTTTAATTCTCAGCTTAAATATATTTCCTTCAAAGCCTTCCTTGACTCCCTCCCTAAAGGTAAGACCCACTGTCCACACACCCACTATGTTATACCGCATCCCCTGTTTATATCTAACATAGCACTCATCACAATCTATAAATATTTATTTACCTGTTTTTTTCCCATCTTTCCAAGGAGAAGATAAGCTTCATGATGGTGGGGATCTTGGCTACTTTTTAAAAACAGGAGTAGCCCTTCTGAAAAAATGCCTGGCATGTCATAGATGCTTATCAATATTTGTTAAATGACTGGATAAATGAAGTAGCTCCAGACATGGACGGGACTTGCTGAAGACAGGGAGCCTGCATCAGGATTCTGTCTCTGATTCCCAGACCAGGATCTAATCCCTACAGACTCAGTTCTCATGAGGAGCAAGGAAAAGCCACAAAGATGGGAGTCATTTCTGGGTGGTCATTCAAGGGGCCTCACTGACCACCTCTCTTGGTTAGAGGTTTTGCTCTCCTACAGGTTTGCTTTGCAATGTTCACTATTCACATTAGCAGGGTGCCCATAACTTCTCCATCTTATTCCATCTGATGCAGCCCCTAGGAATTTTCCGGATAATCTGTATGAGTTAGAATTTTTGGGGGGGAGGTTATTTAATTTAATTAATTTATTTATTTTCATTGTGAAATTTTTGTTGTATATCATTGTTTATCAGTCACCATATAAGTGCATCCCTCCACCCCTTGTGCCCACCCCCTACACCTCCATCCCCTGGTAACCACAAACAGTTCTATCTATCTGTGTGTTGGTTTATCGTCCACATATGAGTGAAATCATGCACTGTTTCTCTTTCTCTGTCTAGCTTATTTCACCTAACATAATACCCTCCAGGTCCATCCATGTTGTTGCAAATGGGATGATTTTGTCGTTTTTTATGGCTGAGTAGTGTAGATTTTTTTTTTATCGTGGTAAAATATACATAACATAACATTCACCACTTTAATAATTTTTAAGGGTACAGTCCAGTGGCCTTAAGTCCATTCACATTGTTGTTCATGTCCAGAACCTTTTTCATCTTCTCCAAATGAAACTCTCTATCCATTAAACAATAACTCCCCATTCCCCTCTCCCTCCAGCCTCTGGCAACAGTTTTCTGTCTCTATGAATTTGACTACTCTAGGTACCTCATATAAGTGGAATCATACAGTATTTGTCTTTTTGTGTCCTGGCTCATTTTACTTACAATAATGTCCTCCAGGTTCATCCATGTTGTAGCATGTGTCAGAATTTCCTTCCTTTTTAAGACTAAATAATATTCTATTGTATGGTGTTGTGGACTGAATTGTGTCTCCCCAAAATTCGAATGTTGAAGCCCCAAACTCCAATGTGACTTTATTTGGAGATACGGCTTTAAGGAGGTGATTCAGATTCAATGAGGTCATAAGGATGAGACCCTAATCCTATGGGACTGGTGTTCTTATAATGAGAAGACATACCAGAGGGCTCTCTCCTCTGCTCACACAGAGCAAAGGCCATGTGTGGACCTAGTGAGACAGCAGTTGTCTACAAGCCAGAAAGAGAGCTCTCACCAGAAGCCAACGCTGCTGGCACCTTGATCTTGGATTTCTAGCCTCCAGAACTATGAGAAAATAAGTATCTGTTGTTTAAGTCACCCAGTCTATGATACTCTGTAACAGCAGTCTGAGCTGACTGATACGTATGTATGTACTACATTTTATTTATCCATTCATCTGTTGACAGACACTTGGGTTGCTTCCTCCTTTTGGTTGTTGGGAATAATGCTGCTGTGAACACAGGTATATAAATATCTGATACAAATATACACATTAGAGTCCCTGCTTTCAAGTATTTTGGGTATATACCCGAAAGTGGAATTGCTGGATCGTATGGTAGTTCTATTTTATGAGTTAAGAGTCTGATGGTCTGAATTTTTGTTGTGTCAGCCGAGGACTCGCAGCAAGAGAAGCTCAGTAAGGGATGGCTTTTAAGAGTGTGATGTTGCAAGAAAGAACATCATTTCCTGAGGAGTCAGCAAAAGACAAACTGTGGGGTGCAAGACAGAAGCAGGGGAGAGCATGTGACCTTTCCAGCTTTGCTCTCATTCTCAAACTGCAGAACTGAACAAGGGTCTTTGGAACAGGACAAAGGGACCCCCACGTGTCTAGACCCTGCTCCACTTTGGGGAGCCTTGTGGGGTTGGGCAAATGTCTTGAGGCTGGAAATGAGGGTGTTTGTGTGGAGACATGTAGGAGGAGATTGGTTTTCTGTAAGGAAATGATAACTACAGTTCTAAGTGATGTTGTATTACACGCTAGACTTAGGGCGGGAGCAGCTGCTGAGTCTTGCTTCTTCTTCATCTCCCTTTGGCTGGAGACAATCATTGGCCGCCACCTAGCTGCAAAAAATGGCAGCAACCACTTAGATCTAGAGCAGAGGCCACGGGTGTAAAGGCTTTCACCACTTCATTCCTTCAAATTGGGACAACTGCCTCCTCCCAATGCTGCTCCTGTGTTCTGGTTATCTATAGATTTATACCAAACCACCCCAAACTTGGTGACATAAAACAGCCATCATTTTATCATGCTTATAGATTCTATGCGTCAGGAATTCGGACAGAGCACACTGAGGATGGCTGTATCTGCTCCACAATATCTTCAGCTTCAGCTGGGAAGACATGAATGGCCGAGAGAGACATGAGCAGTAGGGTACTGGAATCATCTAGAATCATCTGGAAGCTTCTTCACCCACATGTCTGGTGCCTAGGCTGGGATGACTCCAAAGCTGGGCTCAGCTGGGGGACGGCTGACTGGAGTCCCTACACACGGCCTTTCTGTGTGGCTTGGGCTGCCTCACAGCTGGACTTTTTGCATGGTGGCTCAGCAAACAAGGCAGAAATTGAATCACATTTTATGACCTAGATTAGGAAGTTTCATGGTATCACGTCTACCAAACTCTACTGGCCGGAGCAGTCACAGATCCACCCATATTTGAGGGGACAGGGTCATTGACTTCCCCTCTTGAAGGAAGGAGTGTCAAGTAATGTGCAGCCATGTTATAAAACTGTCACATTCTCCCTAAGAGTTTGAATACAAAGAATAATTGCTTCATGAGGTGAAGCCAAACGGGAGTGATTATTGAGGGGGGAGGTGTTATATGGAATTTAAAATAAGCACAAGACATAAACTAGAAGAGATAAGGAAACGTTACCAATATGAAACAAGAACAATAATCCATAAAGCAAGGGTTTCATGGAAATAATAGATAGATATGAAAATATACGATGGTAAAATAAAGAATATATTATTACCCTGTAACAGGATACACGGTAGAATGGATACAGCTGAAGAACAAATTAGTGAGATCATAGATCTGATTGAGGAACTTTTCCAAAAAGCAGGTGTAATGATATTAATAGCAGAAAAAATAAGAAGATAAAAGCCATCCTGAGGTATAGGAGACAGCTTTTATATCTAACAAGCTTCTTTGCTAAGAGAACCCTGACTTTGTTTAGATGTCAAGTGACCATCCTTGAGCCTTCATGATATTTGGCTCTTGTCTAGCCCCAGAGGTGAGCCTTGATTAGTCTAAGGTTTAGCAAGCAGTAGTTCTCAAAGCATGGGCAGTAGACCAGCAACATCAGCATCACCTGGGAACTGGTCAGAACTGCCCCTCATCTGCTTCTTTATCTCATCCTTTAAAAAAGTTAACTTTTGGCCCAGCCCCCATGGCCTAGTGGTTAAGTTCGGTGCGCTCCACTTCAGCAGCCCAGGTTCGGTTCCCAGGTGCAGATCTACACCACTCGTCTGTCAGTGGCCATGCTGTGGCGACAGCTCACACACAACAAGGAAGATAGGCAGTGGATGTTAGCTCAGGGTGAATTTTCCGCAGCAAAAAAACAAAAAAAAAATTAACTTTTTTTATTTTTTTTTGTGAGGAAGATCGGCCCTGTGCCAGCATCTGCCAATCCTCCTCCTTTTTTGCTGAGGAAGACTGGCCCTGGGCCAACATCCGTGCCCATCTTCCTCTACTTTATATGGACGCCGCCACAGCATGGCTTGCCAAGCAGTGTATCGGTGCGCGCCCGGGGTCCGAACGGGCGAACCCTGGGCCGCCGCAGCGGAGCGTGCGCAGTTAACCGCTTGCGCCACTGGGCTGGCCCCAAAAATTAACTTTTTATTTTAGAATACTTTTAGCTTTACAGAAACGTTGCAGAGATAACACAGAGATGCCCATTTACTCCATTACTTACTACCAATTTCTTCTATCATTAATGTTTTACATTAGTGTGGGACATTTGTCACAATTAATGAACAATATTGATGCATTATGACTAACTGAAGTCCATACTTTATTCAGATTTCCTTAGTTTTTACCTAGTGTCTTTTGTTCTGTTCCAGGATACATTACATTTATACATCATGTCTCTCTTGATTGCAGCTCTCAGACTTTTCTTGCTTTGAGTGACCTTGATGATTTTGAAAAGTACTGGTCAGGTGTTTTGTAGTCTGTCCCTCAATTGAATGCTCATGCTGGAGTGCATTTCTAAAAAATGTCATTCTTCATGTTTTGGGGTGTGTGTGTGTGTGTGTGTGTGTGGTGGCGGGTTCAGCTGAAGCCTTTTAATGTAGTTCTCAGTTGGAGGCAAGCCCTCTGGCATTTCCTCATGGTGGGCAGAAACTGGTTCCATAGCACACCAACAGCTCCCTCCCAAAACCCACAGTTCTAGCCTCAAACTTTCTATTCCCTTTCCAAAAAGAACCTTCTCTAACTGTGGTTCAAGCAATAAAATGGATACAGAAAAGACTAAGCTGTTGCCACACCTTGTCCCAAGGCAATGAATCAACAGCCACAAAACAGACAAAATAAAATGACCTTTCACAGAATGAACAGTGTGCCCGCCTTTTACACACATCGCCTATCAACTATTATATGCAGTGTATTTTATTATACAGTTACTATTTTCATGGAAGAAATAGTACATCCACATAATTAAAAGAAGAATTGAAGTTACTCAGGTTTCCAACCTTTATTAACATTTTGTGAAGCTCATCTTACATTTTTGTGTGCATCTATTCATGAACTCTTGTTTCTTTGTTGTGATGAAAACGAACTCCTCCCATCCATTCTTCTTCAAAATCTGTTCGTGCGTGATATTCCCATAATTTTTGTACACATACATATAACAGAACATTTGAGAATCATTGCAATCTTGGTTTCCGCTCAGGCTCAAAGACTATAGGTGCCAGTGAGGCCAGATTCCAAAGTCGGACCATCCATGCATGACTTCTATAGAGACGATGCCGGAAACCCAATTTCCCACCCCTGGTCCCATGTCCACCTGAAGGCATAAAAGGGGTGTTGAGATTAGATGAGTTTATTGTCTTGTTTTCGTGTGTTTGTTTATGAGGTGTTGGTGTGCTGTGGGTGCCATCCTCTCTCCAACGTAGGAGTGTGGAGAGGGTGAAGGTTTCTCATTTCAAGTTTCAAGGTGGGAAAGCTTCAACTGGACCACTCAGGGAACTTAATATGGGGTGAGGGGAAGGGCCCAGAGGAGCATGAAGTCTGGCTCTTGTCTGAAACACCTCAAAGTCTCAAGATTGTGGCTAATGGCTCTGAAGACATCGTGGGACAGCCAGGAGCCGGGGGGGTGGTGGTGTAGGGGACGGGGAGGGGACAGGGGGACGACGACGACACGGGACCAAAAACGAATGAATCAGGTGTCTTACATGCTTCCCACGAGCGCCACCTGGAGGTGGAAAGTGAGCCCTGCAGAGAGAATCTGGAAATATTCTGAGGGAGACCCCTGAGGCGGCTTCCTTGCCTGATCTATGGGAGGAAATGCATTTAAGGCATGGAGGAATTGCAGGTGAGAAAATTGCAGCCTTGAGAGAGAGAGGGAGGAGGAGAAGAAGCTCCAAGTGGGGAAATAAAGAAAAAGCTGACCATGCTCACTGCAGCTACAGGCAACCTGCCAAAAGCATTTCAATTGCTGAATTGGGACTGTTTTTTTCCTTGCATGTGACTAAAAAAACCCCTAGTGACTGGAAGTCTTTATTACATAAGATGACTATAAAGGTCATGAGATTTGCCTTAGACGTCCCCCAAGGGCACAGGTAAAGATTGGACCTATGAAGTGGGTGTAATAAGGGAATGGGGGAAAGGAAAAAGTTCTCTGAATCAATGTAATTATCACACGGACGTCTTTACAACTCATATGCTTGCAGCTAGGGTGACCAGCCCATTCCGCTTTGCCCAGGACTTTTTTAGCCCTGAAATTTCCTAGTCCTGGGAAAAATTGTTAAAATTAATTAAACTGTGCACTTCTGAATGTGCACTTTTGTACACATGTGTTTTACTCCGAAATAGTTCAAACACTGCTCTGGAAATAAAGAAAAATATGAGTGGACACGTTTGGAAATAGAATGTACACAATAGAAGAGATAATTGGGGAACTGGAAGATAGATCAGAATAAAATACCTATAATGTAGAATAAAGACACAAAAACAGTGGAATGTACAAAGAAAGGATAAGAGATGTAAAGGATACAGTGAGAACAAGTACAAATTTAATTATCATTTTAGCAGGAGAGGAGAGGGAAAGGGATGAAGACAGTATTTGAAAGATGATGGTTGAGAATTTTCCATAACTGATAAAAGATACCAATCCCCATATTCCAGAGACCCAGAAAATATCCCAAGAGATATCAATAGATCCCAAACTAGGTACATCTTAGTGAAACTGTAGAAAACCAAAAACAGTGAAAAAATATTCATAGAAATAGCAGTTCTAGAGAGTATAAAAATAACAACAGAAAACCATGAACAGTGCATTTTAGCTTCAATCTACTGAAAGAAAACAACTTCCTGACCTAGAATTTTGTACTCCTCGAAAATATTGACTATTCTTGTATGTAAATGAACGAAATGATCCAGTTACAGGGAAACCTTTGATGGAACTAAAAAAATTAACGTTTTGGTTCCAAAAGACACATTGAAAACAGGAAGATGTAGAAAGGTTGAAAGTAAATGAGTAGAGACAAGATATATAATGCAAGGAGGAAGCAAAGGCAAGCTAGTGGATATCAAGACTCACTATGGTATTGGCTAAGACAGTAGATCTCATGCTAAGTGTTCTTACCACAAAAGCAAACCAAAACCCCCCCATAAAAAAAAAAAAAAACAAGAAAGGGGAGAGGAGGGAAATTTGGAGGTGGTGGATAAGCATTGATTGTGGTGATGGCTTCATGGGTGTGTACCTATCTCCAAATACATCAGGTTGTATATATTGAGGGGGAGCAAAATAGGCCACTCCAAAATATGCCACTTTGGCATATCGATTATTTTGAATTAAAGTTACTTAAGAAACAGCAGAAACAAAAAGGACATTCTGACCCACCTTTGTACCCCTGAAAGCGGGAAATAAATCTCCCATGTGAAAGGTGCCCTCCCTGTACCAGCAGAAAGAGAGACACCCTTATCACCAGAGATGGGAATTCAGGGCCAAGAAGGCTGTATAAACAAACCTTGTTACTTCTTTGCTTATTAACTATCCCAAGCCCAAACATCTTTGTCTTGTCAATTCTTCAGAAAATTTGCTGTTTCTTTGTCTAAAAGGTATAAAAACTTCTGGCGCTGGTCACTTCTGAAAGCCTCATATCTTTGGGGCTCCTCTATGTACAAAATTAAATTTGTTTTTCTCCTGTTAATCTCTCTTACGCCAATTTAATTATTAGACCAGCCAAAGAACCTAGAAGGGAAGAAGGGAAAATTTTCCTCCCCTACAGATTAAATATCTACAGCTTGTTGTATGTAAAATAATTAAATAAATAAAAAGAACCTAAATGTGGAAAAAAAAAAAAAAGACATACTACAGCGATCAAAGACAGGTGAATACCAGAGTGGATGTCCATAAATGATTTCTACTAGGGTCATCGGTTTTAATGAGATTGGTCAAGACTTGGATCAAAACAAAATCCTTTCTCAGACTAGGTTAGACTCAAAGGACTGTTTCTGTGAGTGTTTTTTTTTTTTTTTTTTTTTTGGTTCAGAGGGTTCCAAGAATGATTGAACAAGAAAGATGCAAGGAGGGAAGGCATGCTGAGTTTTGGAAGCAATTAGAACCAGGGAAACAAAAGCTGAAGGCACTGTCACTCTGTCTCCTTTCTCAGATGCTCTCTGAGTCATCTCTGTGTTTCTCATTCAAGACCAGCTTCCTCCACATGGTGAGACAGATGGTCACCCAGAGCTCCCAAGTTTTAAAGAGAATGACTTCTGTGGCAAGAGGAACAGAGAGATACTCCTCCTCCATCCTGTTGCTCCCAGTGTGACTTGGGCACCTTGTCACCCAGGGACTGTGTGGTGAGGGGAGGGCAGCAAAATGGAGGATCCTTCAGATGCACCATTCTTGGGAGCTTCTGGTGGAAGCTGGGATGCAAGTATATGCAACCAATGCAAATGGGGCCTCACATTCAGAATGGGACCCTGTGCTTTGGGTATAATGCCCTGCGGTTGCCATCTTGAAGTTCTTAATCGTTTATCTTTGAATCTGTGTTTTGTTAATGAATTCCCATGGGATGATGGATCATATGCCAGGGGCTTGGAGCTGCGGCTTATACATAGCTTTGCTTCCTGCTGCCTCCCTACTTCCCTGTATTAATCTGTTCAGGCTTCTATAGCAAAATGCCACAGACTGGGTGCTTAAACAACAGAAATCTATTCTCTCACAGTTCTGGAGGACAGAAGTCCAAAATCAAGGTGTTGGCAAGGTTGGTTTCTTCAGTTCCATGCCTCTTTCCTGGCTTCTGGTGGTTCACTGACAATCATTGGCATTTCTTGGCTTGTAGTCACATCCCTCCAATCTCTGCCTTCATGTTCGCATGGAGTTCTCCCTGTGTGTGTGTCTCTGTGCCCAAATTTCCTGTTATATTGGATGAGGGGCCCACCCTACTGCAGTATGACCTCATCTTTTTCACTAATTACATCTGCAATGACCTTATCTCCAAATAAGGCCACATTCTGACATATTGGGGGTTAAGACTTAAACATATCAATTTGGGGGTGTGAACAAAACTCAACCCATAAGAGTGTGTGTTGGTGTGTGATTGTGTATGTGTAGAGGCTCTGTGTAGCTCTGTCTGTGGGTGTCTATGTAGAATAGTGTTTGTGCGTGTGTGTGTGCATGTGTGTGTAATATGGACTGAATGTGTCCCCCCCAAATTCATTATTTTGAAGCCCTAAACCCCAGTGTGACTGTATTTAGAGACGGGGTCTCTAAAGAAGCAATTAAGGTTAAGTGAGGTCATAAGAGTGGGGCCCTGATCCGATAGGATTAGTATCTTTATGAGAAGAGACACCAGAGAGCTTTCTTTCTCTCTCTCCCCTCAAGAGCACAGAGGAAAGGCCATGTGAGGACACAGTGAGAAGGTGGCCACCTGTAAGCCAGGATAAGGACTCTCAACAGAAACTGAGTTGGCTGGCACCTTGATCTTGGATTTCCAGCCTCCAGAACTGAGAAAATAAATGCCTGTTGTTTAAATCACCCAGTCTATGGTATTTTATTGTGGCAGCCAGAGGAAACTAATACAGTCTGTGTGTGTGTGTGTGTGTGTGTGTTTGTGTGTGTGTGTGCATTAGAGAGTGATTCTTTGTAGAGCAGGGAAACAGACATACCCAGGGGAGACACAAAGGAGGTGAGAGAATCAGGGCCAGACCAGGGCCCCAAGATTCAAGAGTTCTCTCTGCTCTTGGCTTCCTCACCCTCTTCTCAACCCAGTGTCCTTCATTGTATTATTGGTGTGACTTGGGCTGTAAAAGTGAAGCCGCAAGTTGCAAAGCTTCCCAGGAAACAGATCCCATCTAAGCTGTGGAACCAGCTGAGTCTCTTGGCAAAGAGTTGTTGGTTGGGCCCCCTCCCTTAGGCAAAACCACACCCGCTGTAGGATGGATGATCCCAGAGGCTTAGCACGTCAAAGATGGAAGGGACTCCAGAAACCATTCTATCCTTCTTTTTTCCCTCTTTTACAGACCCCAAAACTGAGAAATGAGCAAAAAGGTCTTTCCTTGCTCCCTAGAACATATTTTTCCTGGTTTAATTCAATTATTATTCTGATAATTCATCCAGATTTCAAAAAGCATTGGTCTAGGCCAGGTGTTGGCAAACTATGGCCCACCACTTGTGTTTGTAAATAAAGTTTTATTAGAACACAGTCTCACCTATTTGTTCACATATCAGCTATGGCTGCCTTCATGCTGCAACAGCAGAGAAGAGTAGTCTCAACAGAGACCCTATGGCCCACAAAAGCTGGAAATATTACTCTCTGGTCCTTTTCAGAAAAAGTTTGCCAACCTCTCATCTAGGAGTTAGCAGGCCTGAGTTTTAGATCAGATCTGCCACTGTTATCAGTACAACCTGGGAAAAATAAATCCTTTTGATTCTGACTGTCAGAGTCCCTTCTGCTTTTTCTCTGGATGGTCTATCATGTAGATACAGTTTCTCGATGGAAAGACACTAAACCACAGTCTCTGTTATTATTCCTGATAAAGTGGGCATGCCGTAGCCAAACAGATGGTTTGGGGGTTTTCTTCTTTATGTATTAGTTGTAGTAATTGTGTGAGTAGAAACTTCACCTCCTCAACTATTTGGTTGAGGTACAGGTTATAAAATAAAGGCAGAATAAATGCTTGGGGTTTTTTTCCTCTGTGTTTAACACTTTGTGAGTTGGCTTTCTAGCATCTTCCAAAAGTAGTCAATAATATCTTTTTCTAAAGTAATCCCGTAAGTAAAAGCCTCCTTTACCTTTTTGGCTAAAAGTCTGCAAGGCTCTACGCCTAGAATTGTCACTATCAGTCCCAGATTCATAGGGACGGCTGGTCTGAATAATAATGATCACACAGAAACAGAAATAGAGATTAAAGACATAGAAAAGAAAAGTCTAAATGGCATTTGAGTATGTGGATGCTGTTGTCTGAGGATGCCTCTAGCTCTTTTTCCTTAGTTTGGTTACACGATTCAGTTCCTTCCTTCCTTCCTTCCTTCCGTCCTTCCTTCCTTTCTTCCTTCTTTCCTTATTGTTTTTAAGTTTCTTCAAGTTAGGTTTTTCTGTTTGTCATTTCCATCCAAGAGTCTAAACTACTCTAATAATGGAAGGAGGTGTAGACGAAATAGATACGATCTTATTTCATCAAATTGGAGACACAATTTGAATGAAAAAGAATGAACCTTTTAATAAAGTATACTGGAACAATTGATAATCCAAATGGAAAAACTAGATCTCTACCTCGCATCTTAGACAAAAATTAATTTCAGATGGATTAAATATAAAAAACAAAATTTTAAATTTAGAAGAACATATAGGAGAGTATATTTCTCTTGTAAAGCTCATCAAGGCACAAAGTAATCCCTCCAAATATAAGTTAAAAAATGAATTACTTTGATGGGGTCGACCCAGCGGCATAGTGGTTAAGTCTGCACACTCCGCTTCTGTAGCCTGGGGTTCGCGGGCTCGGATCCTGGGCTCGCACCGACGCACCGCTTGTCAAGCCGTGCTGTGGTGGCGTCCAATGTAAAGTAGAGGAAGATGAGCACGGATGTTAGCCCAGGGCCGATCTTCCTCAGCAAAGAGACGAGGATTGGCAACAGATGTTAGCTCAGGGCTAATCTTACTCACACACAAAAAAGATGAATTACTTTGAGTAGCTAACATGCAAAGAAACAAAAAGAATCAAAATACAAGTCACAGACTTACAGGAGATATTTGCAACATATAGCTTACGGAAGAAAGGTGTGCCTACTGTATAAATAGGCCCTTCAAATCGGTAAGGAAAAGACAACAGTTCAACAGAGAAGTGAACAGTGGATAGAAACCATCAATTCACAGAAGAGGAACCCCAAATGGTCAATAAACCTCACTCCTAATCAGGAAAATGCAAATTAAAACAACAATAAGATATATTTATATAGGTTATGATATATTTATATCTTTATCTGTATATAGGTTATCTTTATATAGGTTATCTTTAAAATGGGTTATGAGTTCACATATTTTAATCAGCAAAAAATATAAAGTCTAACATATTTATGAATTGGCAAGGATGTGGGAAATTGGAAACATACATTTATACATGGAAATATAAATAGGTGAAACCACCTTAGTTATCAGTCTGCCTGTCCTGGTGGGATTAAAGATGTGGACATCACAGAAGACAGATTTTATTTCTAAATATATGTACCAGACAGATCACACAGGTGAATGAGAAGGCAGCTGCAGGATGTTTATTGCAGCATTTTGCTGATGGCATAGCCCTGGAAACAACCCAAACATCTAGCAGTCAAGGAAAGAGTAAAAAGAAACCATGGTTTGGGCAGACAACCAAGTTCTTTTAAAATTATTTTTTATTGAGATAGAATTCACATACTATAAAATCTACGCTTCTAAATTGTACAATTCAGTATTTTGTAGTATATTCATAAGGTGTACTACCATCACCACAATCTAATTTTACAACATTTTCATCACCTCAAAGAGAAACTCCATACCTATTTGCAGTCACTCTTCATTCCCTCCTCCCCCAGCCCCCAGGAAACCATTAATCTTCTTTCTGTCTCTAAGGATTTGCCCATTCTGGATATTTCATATAAATGGAACCATACATGCTGTGGCATTTTGTGTCTGCCTTCTTTCACTGAGCATCAAGTTTTCAAGGTTCATCCATGTTGTGGCATGTAACAGTGCCTCATTCCTTTTTACGGCTGAATAATATTCCACAGTATGGTTAACAACTGAATTCTATGCAGCAAACAATGAAATAGACCCACAAAAATCACCTGGATGAATTTCAAAAGCATAATGCTGAGGGCAATTTAAAAAGTCACAGAATTGTAATATACAATATGATTCCATATATATGTATATATTTTTTAATTACACATAAAATATTACCGTATATCAGCTATCAATAAATAACTGTGTAGTAAAAGTATGAAAAAATCATAGGAATAATATACACTCCCTTGGGTAATGTTTACCTCTGGAATAGAGAGACAGGAGAACAGATTGGGAGGGGCAGAAATAAAAACATGGCAAAATGTTAATGTCTAGAAAACAAGGACAGTGTGCACATTTCCATTTATATTATTTGATGTTTGTCTTTATGATCGAATTATTTCATAATTAAAAACTTAAAAAGAGGAAAGTTATACAGCATATACTTATGATTTAAGAATATTTATATATACATTCCAAATCTTTACACATTCATTATTAAAAAATTACTTTCAGGGGCCGGTCCCATGGCCTAGTGGTTAAGTTTGGCACACTCAGCTTCAGCGGCCCAGGTTCGTGGGTTTGGTTCCTGGGCGCGCAACTACACCACTTGTCAGCCATGCCGTGGTGGAGACCCACATACAAAATAGAGGAAGACTGGCACAGTTGTTAGCTCAGGGCAAGTCTTCCTCAACCAAAAAGAGGAAGATTGGTAACAGATGTTAGCTGAGGGCGAATTTTCCACAGCAAAAAAAAAAAAATTACTTTCAAATCTGGTTGAGTGTCATAACTGTGGAAGCAAAGCTCATATATTTGTATTATACATAAGTGGTCATTTGGTGCCATTGTCACAGCAAAAAAGTCCACACTCAGAAAAATCCTTACAATGATGTATTAACATAAATTAATTAAACTACGGGCACCAAGTGACAAAATCCACATATATCTTGTAAGTCTAACTTCATTGCATCCTTTGATTTTAATAATAATAAAGAAATAATATCAACAGAAGTATGATGGCACTAAGGAAACTCTTTCATTCATGTCAGAGAGGAAATTGGTCTTGACTTGGGTCTAGATGGCTGCCCAGTGCAGCATGAAAGAATCGTGAAGCAAATACATTTAGCTGTTTACCTGGGTGAATGCTACTTAGGGATGCTTTTGTTAGTTCACAACTGAGTGTCTCGTATTTTGTGCTCCTTTTCAAAATCGCTGCATCTATGAGATGCCTCACCCATCAGCAACCACATGGGCTTCTCTGGTGAATCATATTCTATTTACATGGTGCCGTCCAGAACTCCCTACATGAATATTATGAGTACCATCAGCCCATATATATAATACACATTCTTAGCCTATGTTTTAAATCAAACCATACTAAAGTGACACTCCAAATTTTGGGAAAACCCATCCAGTAATTTTTGAGAGGTGTAGAAGCAAAAAGAGAGAAACTTAATCTTGTTATTATGGATTTTTGAGAGAAGAACGCAGAGTGACCTGGATTTCCATATGTCCAGTCATCTCAGCCGTCTTCATCTATACTCCCCTTCCCAGGGAAGAAGCCCATCCTCTAGTGGCTCCTGCTATTCTCCTTCTAAACCTTCAGTGTCGCATATTCACAAGATCCTAGGGGATCCTCAGTAGGGACAGAAGCTGCTTCAGATGGTGTCTTGGTGTTTAGCTCGGCATAGGTCACTCCTTGGGGGTCTTCGGTCTTTGGGGAAAAGAGATGGGCATTTAGAGCTCAGCTGTTCAATATGGTGGCCATGAGCTACGTATGGCAATTTAAATTTAAATGAATTAAAATTTAATTTAATTTAAAGTTCAGGTCCTCAGTTGTACCAGACATATTTTAAATGTGCAATAGCCACATGTGGCTGGCAGCTGTTGTATCAGACAACACAGCTATAGAACATTTCCATCATCATCGAAAGTCCTATTGGACAGTGCCATTCTAGAATGGCTGTGTTTCAGTGAGGATGAGGGTTTTGACTCTCATGTTAATAAAATGAGACTAACAATCAATGGTAACTGGTGCTTATAAAGATCATTGCAAATGTATGGTTTTGAGATAAGAACTACCATCCTATGACAATACCTACTGGTTATATAATATTATATTATTTTTTAAACGATTTTATTAAGATAAAATTTATATACCATAAAATTCCCTTATTATAAGTGTATAACTTGATGACTTTTAATAAACTTGTAGAACGATGCAGCTATCACCACAATACAGTTTTAGAGCATCTATCACCCCCAAAATTCCCTTGTTCCTGTTTGCAGCTAAGTCTTGCACTCCCCTCTCCACCCCCAACCCCCATCCCAGCTATAAACAACTATTGATTTGCCTTTTTTGGAGATTTTATATAAACGGAACAATACTATACACAGCCTTTTGTATATGGCTTTTTTCACTTAGCAAAATGTTTTTGAAGTGTATTCATTTATCACATATATAGATAGGTTCTTCCTTTTTTATTGCTGAATAGTATTCCATTGTATGGAGGTACCACATCATAATATTATATTATTATACTGTTATTATTATCAACAATTTTCTAATCAATGCCACTAATCCAACATTTAAAATAGACAAGATTTGTTGATTGATGCTTAATTTTCGAACCTGTCAACGATGTTTTTCCATATCCTTTTAAAAATATGTAAATGAATGCAATGTGGATAAATATTTTTTAATTGCAACAGTGAACTATTTGCACCTTTTGGTAATGCCTCTATTTACTTGCTTTGGCATAAAGAATAAACCAATGAACCTCTGTGTCCTGTTCAAATATGTATAAATGTTATCTGATATTGCTTATAGATGTAATGCTAATTAATGTTAAATCACAAATAAACAGTATTTTAAATAGAAAAAAAAGACTGACGTAAATTTATTAACATTTGTTAATTGATGCTCTGATACCATCCATCTGACATTTAAAGTTTGCTGGACACTGCAATAAACCCTTCATGTGTATGACACCTCCGGATTTGCACAAGACTTTTCAATGGCGATTTTTATTCCCAGTAGATATAGGAGGAAATGAAAGATCTAATTTACAAGGATTTCGTGATTTGTCTCAGGCCACACTGGTGATAAATAGTAGGCATTAGGAGCTGGAATCCAGCTACTCTGGATCTCAAAGCTCATGGTTTGTTTGTTTTTTATTGAGTTTTAACTGACATGTAACATTGTGTAAGTTTAAGGTGTACAACATATTGATTTGATACATTTATATATTGCAATATGATTACCGCGTAGCTTTAGCTAACACCTCTATCACAGTCACATGATTATCATATCTTTTTCGCAGTGAGAACAATTAAGATCTAGTCTCTTAGCAACTTTGAAGTTTTATAGTACAGTACTGTTGACTATCATCATTATACTGTGCATTGGATCCCCAGCACTTATGTATCTAATAGCTGCAAATTTGTACCCTTAAACAGTATCACCCCAATTCCCCCACCCCACCCCCGCCCCTGGTCACCACCATTCTACTCTCTGTTTTTAGGAATTCGCTCAAAGCACATGTTTTTAAACACAATGTTAGTTGGCCTCTTGTCAATTGTGTGAGTTGGGGGCATCCACATAACCAGAGTACCGCTATATGAGCAAGTGAGCTCTTGGGGAATTCCAAAGGGGAGAACTCACCAAGATAGATATCCTTTCCAGCTTGGATAAATCTGCATGTGAGTGAGAGAAAAAAAAAATTCAGTTCTCAGATTGCAGGAGTCAGACTTTAGTCTTTCTATCCCATCTCTTGCGGTTTCTTCTTTTGTTACTTACCTGTAGCCTCCTGCACGGGAAATTCGGAATTGCTGGTTCTACAAGAGAGAGAAGCACATTGAAGCACAGGATCTGAAGATTTGGGGGAGAGGATAGGGCTTTGGAGAGGAGAGGAGGAAGGTCACAGCTCGGGCTGAGAGAGGTGGTCCTGGGCGTGAAATCACTGATGTGCAGGTGGGGTCCCTGAAGCACGGAGTGCGAGTTAAGCTGGACACAAGATATGTCAGATATATTTACCTCTTGGTGGGTTCTTCATGTGATGAGCCTATAAAAAAGAATCCAGGGAGGAATTTACCTAATGAGAAAATCCTTCCCTTTACGCCCCTTCCCCTTCCCCAGCATTTTTAACTGCTGCTTCTCTGAACTCACCATGCCGAGTGCATCTGTAGATGAAGAGGACTGAGAGGAAAAGGAGAAAGATGGAAAGGCAGCTGAAGGTGGTGACAGCGATGACACTGGTGTCTGGAGGGAGAGAAGCAGATCAGAGAATCAGTCTGGCTCCTGAAACACACTGATAGGGTTAAGCAGAGCAGTTACGAGGAGTCAGACGACCTGGCTTCGAAACGGAACTGCCACTTCGAAGCTGGCACTTCCAATTGCTTTAGCGAATTTGCTTAATCTCTCTGAGCTTTCATTTCCCCATTCAAAGTGAGGATAAAGATAGTGGATACTTCACTGGAAGGTAGGGAGATGAAATGGGTCAGTACCTACAGAGAGGGTTAGCGCAGAGCCTCGCACATGGGAAGTTTGCAATCAATGTTTCACTCATAGCAATAATACTGATCATTTATTGTGAGACACTCTGCGCTAGTTTCTTCTTATGTGTTCTCTCTCATCTTGGCAATAAGCACACAAGACAGGTTTACTGTTTGCATTTCATTCAAACAATAAACAAAGTACCAGGAAGTACAATGAATTGCCCAAAGTCACACTGACAGGATGGGCTGTGGATCCTGATATGTCTAACCTTTTAGGCCAGTCAGCCACAAGGTCAGGGTAGCTGTGTGCTGGCCACTGGGTGTGGAAATACGAGAAAAGTGATCTTCTAGGGAACTCATAATCTGGTGAGACACACGTTTACCCAACAAACTGTGATGCTACAGAGGCGATAAGTCCAATCACAGATGAATGAAAGTTCAAACTCTCACCCAGTTCAAGAATCATTTTCTATCTGGTATATATGATGGAATATTATTCAACCATAAAAAAGGAGGAAATCTTGCCATTTGCAACAACATGGATGAGCCTGGAGGACATTATGCTAAGTGAGATGAGCCAGACAGAGAAAGACAAACACTGCGTGATTTCACTTACAGGTGGAATCTAAAAAAAAAAACCGAACTCATAGAAACAGGGAATAGAATGGTGGTTGCCAGGGGCTGTGGGTGGGGGAAATGGGGAGATGTTGTTCAAAGGTTACAAACTTCCACTTATACGATGAATAAGGTCTGGGGATCTAATGTATAACAAAGTGAGTATAGTTGATACCACTGTATTGTATAATTGAAATTTGCTAAGAGAGTAGCTCTTAAGCATTCTCACAAAAAAAAAAAGGGTAAATATGTGAGGTGAGGGATATATTAATCAACTCAGTGGGGGGATCCTTTCACAATGTATACGTATATCAAATTATCACGTTGTACACTTTAAAATATCTTACCATTTTATTTGTCAGTTATACCACAATAAAGCTGGAGAAAAAGGAGGGAGGAAGGCTCATAACAATACCTAACTTGAAGAGATAGGTGCTAAGGAAAGATACTGGCTTTAAAGCGCTCAGTCTAAAATCTGACTCACCGTGTAGGATAATAAGACTGCAGAGATAATGATTATTTTCTCACCCAATATTCCTCCCACACCATCTCCCTCTATAGCAGACGCTGTCATGCTTTTCCTCTCGTGTTCGCAAGATCCCTCTGCCATTTTATGCACTCCAGATCATGGTTTCTTTCCCTTTCCGACGTGAACGTTTGCATCTCTTTGTTGGGAGACTGCCTTGAAGGATCAGAAATGCCTTGGGATTATGTGCCTCAGGGGCACCCCTTTACCAATGACTACCATTTGTAGGAACATGAATGCCCTTGCTCTGGCCTCGTGTATTTGTGACTTTCTCTATCTCTTGGGCTTTCCTGCAGGATTGAGCAAAAGATACCAGCTAAGGGACCCGAATATCCCATCCTTGCTTAGTGTCTTTTCCTCCTAACCCTTCTTCCCTGCTCTCCTAAGATGTCACTTTCACACTAATACTTATTTAAGGGTCTGCTTCTCCTGGCACCGAATCCAACAGACCCTCAAAAGCAACAACGCTATCAGTGCGTCTCCATGGACATATGAAAGCAGGGCGGGAACGGTTGTTCCGGGACCTTCAGGGCCCCTCGATGGAAGCAGAGAAACGTCAACCTTACCTTATCCTTTCAACTCTCCCCTTGCCCAACCTATAGTTTCTCTCACTCAGAAATTTGCCAGAAACGAGAAGTAAATTATTGCAAAAGTTTTCTCTTCACATGGCCCCACAACCTGCTGATCTGGGTTCACCCTGAGATGTCCACATATCCTGGTCACATTTCACATCACTATTTACAAATTGTCAAAGTATATTACAAAGGTTCTATGATATCGGTTTGAAGAAATCCGACTGAGCAATGGGATACAGCTTGACACAGGACATAAATGAAGTCACAGGCATCAGAAGGAAAGCCTGGCCTTGTGTCAAAGTTAGGTAACGAAATTCACCGTCAGTCCCTGCCCGGCATTGGAGTAGAGGGTCCATTTCTGGTAGCTTTGAGACATATGTGCACAGGCTGGGACAGCATATCTGTGCTTAAAGATTTTTATTCTGTTTATAATTGTGGTGGTATAAATATGAACTCAGAAAGTACATCTTAAGAAATTATAGACACAACCGCTGGGATGGCTACAATAAAATAAAAGGAAAATAACAAATGTTGGCGAGGATGTGGAGATATTGGAAGCCACATATATTACTGGTGGGAATGTAAAATGGTACAGCCACATTAGAAAACTATTTGGCAGTTCTTCAAAAAGTTAAATATACAGTCACCATATTCCCAGCAATTCTATTCCTAGGTAGAGACCCAACGGAATAGAAAACAGAGACTCAGATACGTGTGCACCCATGTTCATAGCAGCATTACTTGCAATAGCCAAAAGGTACAAACAGCCCAATGTCCATCAACTGATGAATTGGTAAACACAATGTGGTCTATCCACACAATGGAATATTTTTCAGCCACGAAAAGAAATGAAGTGCTGATACATATTACAACATGGATGAACCTTGAAAACCTCATGCTAACTGAAAGAAGGCAATCTCAAAAAAGACCACATATTGCATGAATCCATTTATAGGAAATATCCAGAGTAGGTAAAACAATAGAGTCAGAAAGCAGATTAATGGTTGCCAGGGCCTGGTGGGGGCTGGGGGTGGGAATGAGGAGCCTCTGCTTAATGGGTACGAGATTTTATTTTGGGAATTAGATAGTGGTGATTGTTGCACAACCTTGTGAATATACTAAATGCCACTCACTTGTACACTTTAAATGGGTGAATTTATGAAATGTGAATTATATATCAATAGATAAAGAAAAGAAATGTCATACAACAGCTAAAAATGTGAAAGCTTCTCTTCCTCCTCCCTCTCACACATTGCTAGACTTCCCACCTCATTTCTGATACTTCCATGCTCCTCAACTCTATCAGATTTCAGATCTCTCCAAGAAAACATTCCTGGTATGAACTATGTTCATAAAGCTGGAGTAGTAGTCATTTCCAAGTCTGCTAATACTGAATAAAAACAATTTCAAAGGTTATTACTTATTTTGCAAGGACATTTTGGAGGATACCTTTAAAAAACTGGATTATACCCACACAGACTCTAATGAAAACCTTGAATAGTTTTGGCCCTTTGGAGTAGGTTACAGGGAGGTTATGAGTTGCAGAAGGAAAGGATGATTAAGCATGTAGATGCCAATTTACATCATATGTTTGGCCATTAAAATCTGGATGAGCTCCTGTTTCAGTCTAAAGCTGCCAAAAGCTCTAACTTTTAGAAGAATCTCTGAGGACAGAATCCTAGTCAATTCTTCATGGAAAACCAACATCAGAGGGAAAGGATTTAATATTTATCTACTTTTGAGACTTTAAAGTTTTAGCCAAAGTCCCAGTCCTGCTGTCCAACCCAGCACATAAACTCACCTCCATTCTTCACAAAACTCCGCTATGGTTTTTCAATATGTAAAATGGCAAACAATGCAGCTGTGCTGTTTTACTCACCAGTTTTTTCAGAACCCAGAAGTGGCTTAGAGGTCATCTCCACTCAAAAGGGAGTCATTCCTCCAATAACATTGACAAAGTGGGTAATAAGATTCTTCTTGTGCCTTTTAATCCAAGGGGACCTCCTGCCTCATGAGGTGGATGTAACTGGGAAAAACATCTCCTCTCTGATTATTTTACCTGTTTTTATTGAAGAAGCTCCATGTCCAGTGTGGTTGTCTAGAAAACAAGATGCAGAAGAAAGAGTCACAATGATTATATGGGAACTTTGGGGACATAAGTACTCATGTTCTACTTAGAGACTCTATGCCCTCTTTGGGAAGTAGAGAAGAGAACATCTTTTCCATTCTCTCAATGCTCATTGTGTCCCCAAAACAGGGTCAAAGATTTGGTTACTTTTCTTAATACTCCTGGAGTTTCATAGTATTTCTAATAACAAAAATATTTATGAAGGACACCACCAATTTTCCCTCTTTCAATCCCATCCTTGCCAATCTTCTCCATCCTGGGAAAGAGGACCACCATTTTGCAATATTTTCTCCCATTCTGTAGGTTGCCTTTTCATTCTGTTGATTGTTCTTTTGCTCTGCAGAAGACTTTTAGTTTAATGTCATCCCATTTATTGATTTTTGCTTTTGTTCATGTGGTTTTGGTGTCATATCCAAAAAATCATTACCAAGACCAATGTCAAGGAGATTTTTTCTTGTTTTCTTCTAGGAGTTTTATGGTTTTGGGTTTCATGTTTAAGTCTTTAATCTATTTCGAGTTAATTTTTGTGAGTGGTGTAAGATAAGGGTCCAATTTCATTCTTCTACATGTGGTTATCCAGTTTTCCCAGCAACATTTATTAAAGAGACTATCCTTTCCCCATTGAGTATTCTTGGCTCTCTTGTTAAATATTAGTTGGCTGTATATGCTTGAGTTTATTTCTGGGCTTTCGGTTCTGTTCCATTTGGTCTATGTGACTATTTTTATGTCAGTACCATACTATTGTGATTACCAGTGCTTTGTAGTATTGTTTGAAATCAGGCAGTATGATGCCTCCAGCTTTGGTCTTTCTCAGGATTGCTTTGGGTATTCAGGAACTTCTGTGGTTCCATACAAATTTTAGGATTGTTTATTCTATTTCTGTGAAAATGCCATTGGAATTTTGATAGACATTGCATTGAATCTATAGATGGCTTTGGGTAATATGGACATTTTAACAATATTAATTGTGCTGATCCATGAACTTGGGATATCTTTCTATTTATTTGTGTCCACTTCAATTTCTTTCATCAGTCTTGTAATTTTCAACATACAGATCTTGCACCTCCTTGGTTAAATCTATTCCTAAGTATTTTGTTGTTTTTGATGCTATTGTGAATAGGATTGTTTTCTTTATTTCTTTTTAAGATATTTTATTGTTAGTATATAAAAATGGAACTGATTTCTGTATGTTGATTTTATATCCTGCAACTTTACTCAATTTATTGACAAGTTCTAACAGTTTTTTGGTTGAGTCTTTAGGATTTTTCCTAAAAGTCTTGAGGACTTTTTCCTTTTATAAGGTCATATCATCTGCAAATAAAGACAGTTTTACTTCTTTCTTTCCAATGTGGATGCCTTTTATTCCTTTGTCTTGCCTGAGTCTCTGGCTAGGACTTCCAGTATTACGTTGAATGGGAGTGGTGAGAGTGGGCATCCTTGTGTTCTTCCTGATCTTAGAGGAAAAGTTTTCAGCTATTCACCATTGAGTATGATGTCAGCCATGGGCTGGTTGTATACGGCCTTTATTGTGTTAGGATATATTCCTTATATACCCAATTTGTTGGGAGTTTTTATCTCAAAAGGATATTGTATTTCATCAAATGCTTTTTCTGTGTCTATTGAGATAATCATATGAATTTTTCACTCTCTTGATATGGTGTATCACATTTATTGATTTGTGTATGTTGAACCATCCTTGCATCCCAGGGACAAATCCCACTTGATCATGTAGTATGATTCTTTTAATGTATTGTTGAAGTTGGTTTGCTAACATTTTGTTGAGAAGTTTTGCATCTATTTTCATCAAAATATTGGCCTGTAGTTTTCTTTGCTTTTAGTATCCTTATCTGGATATCCTGTCCATATCAGGGTAATGCTGGCCTTGTGAAGTGAGTGTACGAGTGTTCCCTCTTCTGCAATTGTTTTTGAAGAGTTTGAGAAGGATTGGCATTATTTCTTCTTTAAACATTTGGTAGAATTCACCAGTGAAACCATCTTGTCTTGAGCTTTTCTCTCTTGGGAAGTTTTTGATTACTGATTCAATCTTCTTACCCATCACTGATCTGTTCAGATTTTCTATTTCTTCTTGATTCAGTCTTGGTTTGTAGACTTCCACAAAGGCTCTCTCATCGGTAGGTGATTGCCAAAATCTGTGTTTTCCAGATGTTCTTGGACCACAGCCAAGAGGGGCTGGAACTGCTTCACAGTCTCCTACAGGTTCTACAGCCAGTACTGAGGACCGTCTGCCCATTACCCAATGCACAGCTGGGGAAGGCCCCTCCCAATTCCCTTGGTGTATGATGCTGGATCCCACAACTCCCACAGAGGCACTTTTGTTCATGGATGAATGCTGAATCTTTGTTGTAGAAGTGGGGGACAAAAACAAGGGATGTCTTATGCTGCTATGATGCTCAGTTTGTTTTTTTCTTACTTTCTTGACTTGTAATGGTTCCGGGATCCTCATTTTCAGCAGAGCAATAATGATACATTCAGTTCCATTGTATGGAATCAGACATCAGAGAGTGACAGTGTGACCTGGAGTCATCTCAGGCTCTCCATTGACTGAGAGGGAAAGTTTTAGGACTGATCCTGAAGAGGACAAGGCATTAGGGGTAAAGGGAAAGGCAGGGCTTCTAGTATTCCACTGTATCTGGGGACGTTCTCATCCACGTCTCTGTATTAACCATGCCTTTTATTTTCTGCATTTGATGCTTTGATATCTCGACACCTTGCTGAACCTGAAGGGATTCCCCTCCCAGAGTTATCCAATTCCTAGAGATGGGAAATAACTTTCCCTTGATCATACCTTTCAAATGCAAATCAAACCATCCAGAGCCCACCCTCCCAACCATTTCCTTCACTGGGCTGTCACACTCAGGACCACTATTCCCCTGCCCTAATCACTCTAGAGTCAGGTCGTGGAAAACCAGGGACAGCTTCAACACCCCAGAACAAATCCTAAGCCTATTCCTTCTCACGAAGCCACAATAAAGCCTCTTGCCCACAGTTCTCCCCCTCCTTTTGCTCCTGACTGACCCTGGTGCTTCCCTGTGTGGTCCTGCAAGGCACAGATTTTCCCCTCCTCTTGGGAACTGTAACAAACTGTCTTTTCACTGACAATCATCTCTTCATCTTTGGCCTTACTGTACCTCAAATTTTCTATTAATACCTATATTCTGAAAGACTCTCCCACATCCACATCAAGACCCACTCAGATTCCCCAATAAGAGCCTTGTCCCCACACTCAGTCTCCATTCCCCAGTTCCCTACACTGATGGTGTCATATCTGTCGTTTTGTTTCCTGGATTCCTTCTTCCCCAGCCAGATCCCATCACAGGAAAAGGAATATGTGGATCAAAGAGCAAACCTGAAGCTGTCCCTCTCACCTGTGACCATCAGCTGCAGGTGTTCACTCTTCTCTGACCACTCATGGGAGGCTGTTGTTTTGTAGGAACAAAAGTAAGTTCCAGCATCCCTAGGCTCCAGGTCAGTGAGGAGGAATTTAGTCTCATTTCCTGTTGCTATCTGCTCCTGCTTGTACCTAGGATCCTGTGATTTCCCCAGCAAGAATGTCACATTCTGGAAGGGAGACTGGCACTTCAGGGTCACATTAGTACTGCGTTCAACCACTGTTCTGTGCAAGGCGATGAGGAAGGGTTTGGGAAGCTTCTCTGGAAAGAATTCAGAGTTAGTTTGACTCTTCACCCTGAAGGCCATGAACACCCTCCTAGAATTTAGAGGTTTAAAGGGAATAGGTCATGAAACTGGGGATGCAGGAACAAACAGGGTGCATGAGAGACAACTCACCATTCTTTTTCTCATCTTCATGGCCCAGACAAAGCCCTAGAAGAGAAATCCTCATGAGAGATGAATGATGTGTTTATCTTTGAGCACAAATCAGCGGAGAATGCACAACTAATTTGTTAAAGATCTGTCCTAGTCCTTCTAGCTATTTCCCTGGGTTTATTTTTTACCTTTGATATTTGTCATGTTTTTTGTCCTTCAGAAGTTATGTTTATGTAGAAAATTCCAGAAACTTTTTCTGATTTATTGCATTGCTTTCATGATTATTCTTTCTTTCGCCACCTAAAATCGTTGAATGTTTACCTATATTTTCCTCTCGTATTTTCTGAGACTGCAGTTTTTATCCTTACCAGTTAAATAATGCGGGGGTTATTCTACAGTGGGCTGTCAAGGGAGGGTTTCTTCCCTCATTGAAATGGAGAGCATCTGCTCTCCCAGACCAAGTCATTCTCCTCTTAAAGAAATCAAGACGTTTTCTGATCCTAAATGCTCTCCTCACTTGTGGCTTTGCTCTTTACATATTTTAGCCCCCACGTCTTCCATGTTCTGTTCTTTATATTTGCTTCTGGGATAGGAATGTCACCCTATGGATGGAAGAATGGGACCCCAGCCCCATATTGTAGGGAAAGTGGGACACCGGTCTTGGGGTCTGTTTATGGGTAAAGCTAGAATTTCTCTAGACATGAGAAATTTGACTCAGGTATTGACTCACAACACAGACCCTCAAGCTTCACCGAGAGGGAAAGAGGTGGGGGGCTTGACAAAGGACCAAAGCTGCATTAGCAGTGAGAATGGCTGGGATGAATAGGTAGGGAATTGGCTTTTGTGTGGTCAAGGGGTCCTAGGTCTCATGGTCTCTTTTCAATCCTTCCCCGAATCCTGCCTTTAGACTCATGTCATCTCAGCTCTGTGATCAGCCAATCTTCTGTTCAAATAGTGACTCCCATTCTTTTTTTTTTTTTTTTTAATAAGCACATAGTAGCCTTTAGTTCATTTACATCATGAAAGTCTAGGGAGGAATAGGCTGTAAGAATTGGAGGAGTGGTTCTTTCTTTTGACAAACGAAATTGTAACATATTTTATGTGTACAACATGATGATTTTATATACACATACATTGTGAAATGATTCTTGCAATCAAGTTGTTTAACACATCCATCACCTCACATAGTTACCTTTTTTGTGTGTGAGAATGCTTAAGATCTACTCTCCTAGCAGATTTCAAGTGTATAATACAGAATTATCAACATAATAACTGTGCTGTACATTAGACCCTCAGAACTTACTCGTCTTTCTTAATAAGGGACCACAATTGACTTAGGCAAAGAGAATTGGCTCCAATGGAGAAGTCTGTTATTAAGAAGAAGAGACCCATTGGCATCTAGGATAACTTGAAAAAGCAAAGAATAAACATAGGTGTATGGATAGCTCTTTGGAATGTTACTAGAATTCTGAGGAAGGGAGGAACGGGTAACATCAGTAAGCATATTTCTAAGGAAATAACTAAAATTAAAAAAACGACTAAGGCAGAGGTCAAGATGGCCATAGGAAGATCCTGAACTCACCTCCTCCCACGGACACAACAAATCTGCAACTGCATTTGGAATAATTCCCTCTGAAAGAGACCTGAAAATAGGAGGAACAGAGACTCCACAAGAAATAATAAAAGGACAGTATCGAGAAGGGTAAAAGAGGCAGAGTCATGGGCTCACCCAGGGAAAAAACCACACTTCAGCTGTAGTGATCCACAATCGGGAGAGATCTCAAAAGAACAAAACTTCTCTGAGAAGCGGGGGATTTGAGCTCCACGTTGGGTACCCAGACCCTTAGATTCTGCACAGGAAAGATAAGCCCTCAAAACACAGTTGGAGGCATCACACTCCTTGACTTCAAAATATACTATAAAATTATAGTAATCCAAAGAGCATGGTACTGCCACAGACACATAGATCAATGGAACAGAATTCAAAGCCCAGAAATAAACCCACACACGTATTGACAGCTAATTTTCGACAAAGGAACTAAGAACATACAATGGGAAAGGAAAGTCTCTTCAATAAATAGTGTTGGGAAACCTGGACAGCCACGTGCAAAAGAATGAAAGTAGACCATTATCTTATACCATACACAAAAATGAGCTAAAAATGGATTAAACACTCGAATGTAAGACCTGAAACCATAAAAATCCTAGAAGAAAACATAGTCAGTATACTCCTTGACATCAGTTTTAGCAGTATCTTTTCGAATATCACATCTACTCAGGCAAGGGAAACAAAAGCAAAAATAAACAAATGGGACTACATCAGACCAAAAAGCTTTTGCACAGTGAAGCAAACCAACAAAATGAAAAGGCAAGCTACTGAATGAGGGAAGATATTTGCAAATCATATATCCAATAAGGGGTTAATATCCAAAACATATAAAGAACTCATACAACTTCATATCCAAAAAACAAATAATCCGATTAAAAAATAGGCAGAGGATCTGAACAGACATCTTTCCAAAGAAGATATACAGATGGCCAACAGGCACATGAAAAGATGCTTAACATCACTAATCATCAGGGAAATGCAAATCAAAACCACAATGAATTATCACCCCACACTTGTTAGAACGGCTATTATCAAAAAGACAAAAAATAACAAATGTTGGCAAAGATGTGGAGAAAAGGGAACACTAATACACTGTTGGTGGGAATGTAAATTGGTGCAGTCAATATGGAAAACAGCATGGAGGTTCCTCAAAAAATTAAATATAAAACTACCATATGATCCAGCAATTCCACTTCTGGATATTTATCTGAAGAAAATGAAAACACTAATTCAAAAGGTAGGGCCGGCCCCGTGGCTTAGCGGTTAAGTGCGCGCACTCTGCTGCTGGCGGCCCAGATTCTGATCCCGGGCGCGCACCGACGCAGCGCTTCTCCAGCCATGCTGAGGCCGTGTCCCACGTACAGCAACTAGAAAGATGTGCATCTATGACATACAACTATCTACTGGGGCTTTGGGTGAGAAAAATAAATAAATAAAAAATTGCAAAAAGTATCTGCATCCCTATGTTCTCTGCATTATTTACTATAGCCAAGATATGGAAGCAATCTAAGTGTCTATCAATAGATGAATGGATAAAGAAATTATGGTATATATACAATGGAATATTGCTCAGCCATAAAAAAATAATGAAATCCTGCCATTTGTGGCAAGGTGGATGGACCTAGAGGGCATAATGCTAAGTAAAATAAACGAGATGGATAAAGACAAATACCATATGATTTCATTTATATGTAAAATCTAAAAAACAAAACAAATGGACAAACAAAACAAAACAGAAACAGACTCATAAATAGAGAGAACTAACTGATGGTTGCCAGAGGGGAGCAAGGTGGGAAGTTGGGACAAATAGGTGAAAGGGATTAAGAGGTACAAACTTCAAATTATAAAATAAGTAAGCCATGGGGATGTAATATACAGCATAGGGAATATAGTCAATAGCATTGTAACAACTTTAGAGCGGTATAGATGGTAACTAGACTTATCATGACGATCATTTCATAATGCTTATAAATATTGAATCACTATGCTGTACACCAGAAACTAACATAATGGATGTCAATAATACTTAAATTAAAAAAAGTAAAAACAACAAAAAATACCAATTATCGAGTATCTATCTTTTGGCAGACTTTACATTCATCAACCATTTATATACTTATGGTATTTAGCAGGTCCCTTACAGATCGCTATCATTTACTATACAGCTACCATCTTCACCTGCCTCTGCCACTTATCATAGATTTAACGTTTAGTAAGGTCTTTACATATGTCAAATGGAGAGGGATACAATTTCCATGCTAGTTAGGTGCTATTACCTTCAACTGAGATAGGGAGGAGTAGGGGACAACAGAAACCATAGTTCCCTCAAAAAAGTGACAATAAAAACTATTATGATATTGTGATTTGTAATAAAAAAAATACACATTTGGTCTTTGTTCTTTGCTGGCACAGAGCTCCTAAAACCCGTGGAATTTCCTAAGTGTTGAGAGCAATAAAGGTGTCTTTTGTGATATTAATGAGTTGACTGTTGGAAAGCACCTAAGGATGAGGGCTGGTTGACACTGAAGCTGACCATGTGATTAGAGGGGTGAAACTTTCAGTCTGGCCTCCCTATCCTGGGAGGGGAGTGGGGCTGGACATGGAGTTCAATCACCAATAGCCAATGATTAATCAATTGTGCCTATGTAATGAAGCCTCCATAAAAACCCAGAAGGACAGCGTTCTGGTTGGTGAACATGTGGAGATTTGGGGAGATTGGTGTGCCCAGAGAAGGTATGGAAGCTCCTCGACCTTCCCCATACATTGCCTTATGCATCTCTTCCATCTGGCTGTTCCTGAGTTATATCCTTTTATGATAAAGTGGTAATCCAGTAAGTAAAATGCTTCTCTAAGTTCTGTGAGCCACTCTAGCAAATTAATGAAACCCAAGGAGAGGGTGGTTGGAACCTCCCATCTATAGCCAATTGGTCAGAAGCACAGGTGACAACCTGGACTTGTGATTGGCATCAGAAGGTGGGAGCAGTCTTGTGGGATTGATCCCTCAGTCTGTGGGATCAGACACTATCTCCAGGTCAGAATTGTAGGACACCCAGCTGGTGTCACAGAGAATTGCTTGGTGGTGTGGGAATACCCCTGTCTCTCCAAGTCAGAATTGGGTGCAGAATCCTAATTGATGACAGAATTGGAACTACCAATAACTGGATATCTATAATTTTATAGATCCTTTGAACACATCATCAGAAAGTTTAAAATTTTTATGTAGAATATTATTCGGCCACAGAAAAGGACATAGCACTGATACATGCTCCATCATGGATGAACCTTGAAAACATTAGGCTAAGTGAAAGAAGTCAGACACTAAAGGTCACATATTGTATGATTCCATTTGTATGACATATCCAGAATAAGTAAATCTAGAGACAGAAAGCAGATGAGTGGTTGCCAGCAGATGGAGGAAGGGGGTATGGGGAGTAACTGATTAATGGGTACAGCATTTCCTTTAGTGGGGATGAAAATCTTTTAGATCTATATAGTGGTGATGCTTCCAAAACATTGTGAATGTATTAAATGCCGCTGAATTGTACACTTTAAAATGGTTAACCTTATGTGAATTTTAACTCAATACATTTTTAAAATTTTCTGTGGGTACCTTTACCCTCTCTAATAGAGATTTATACAGATTCAAATATCATAAGTCCACCTGAAATAAGATTAAGCCAAAGAATGATTAGCTGCATTAGTTCATGCAAGCAACCTCTATAAGTGCAGTGGTGATCTGGCCTCCAGAAAATCCTGATCTAGAGATTCAATGCTGTTAGGCCCTTTTCTCTTAGCTCTCATGTCCAGCTCCCTTTGGGTATTGTCTGGATAGGACCAAGAGCCTGGAAGCACAGCCATAGGCAGCTACAGTCTTGCATATTTGGAAAGTTGCACTCACAGAGGGAAGAAATTCAAACCTCAATGCCAATTTGAGAAACTTCCGACAGAATTGGACTGGCTCATCTTGCATCATAGACCCACCCCTGGAACAATGATTATGGCTGGAGGGAAGGTGTTATGGATTGATTTGTATCCCCCAAAAAGATCTGTTCAAGTCCTAACCCCCAGTACCTGTGAATGTGACCTTATTTTGGAAGTAGCATTATTTGATCTTTGCAAATGTAATTAGTTAAGTTTAACATGAAGTGATACCAGAGTAGGCTGGGCCCATAATTCAATATGATTGATGTCCTTATAAGAAGAGGAGAAGAGACACAGAGTCAGAACACATAGAGGGAAGATGACCATGTGAAGATGTGAGGGACTGGAGTGATGCATCTACAAGCCAAGGAACACCAGGGGTTGCCTACTGTCCCCCAGAATTGAGGAGAGAGGCATGGAACAGAATCTTCCTCAAAGCCCTCAGAAGGAACCAATCCTGCTGACACTTTGATTTTGGATTTCTGGCCTCCAGACTATGAGAGAATAGATTTCTGTCATTTTAAGCACCCCGGTTTATGGTACCTTGTTTTGGCAGCCCTCAGAAATGAATACGGGGAGGATGAGGTCAGTCACTTGACTGCCCAGCTTATTCTGCCCTGCAGCTGGAGGTTTGGGGTATGGTGACCTACAGCCACCTCTAAAGCTCAAATGTGTGTGGAGGAGCTTACCCCAAAGAAAAGGGCTGTACCCAGAAGAAGGAGGAAGTAACTGGGGCAGATGGTGAGTCCTGTTATCCTCCACACCCCTACTCACAAAGGAGGAACTGGGAGCTTAGTAAGGTAGAGATGCTGGGTCAAAATCTAGAGCTCCTAGGAGACTGAGCCAAGAGTGTAATCAAGGTCTTCCTTTTTACAGGCTGAGGTCTGCTTGATTACATGCTATTCAAATTGAAGATGGTTAAAATTAGGCTAAGGATAGTGCTGCCCAGGAAATTTTCTTCCTATCCGTCATCCCCAGGCATAGGTCTTTTCTGTATTGCTCATTTGTACCCAAACTCACAGCTTTTCACACGCTATAGACCCTGCCCCCTCATACACCAATGGAACACGCAGGGCAAGACTCAGGTATTTAGACCATACAGACTTGGAGACCGCATCTGAGCTCTGCATTTCTCAGCCGAGTAAACAGAAGGTATTATTACACATCTCTGAACCTCAGGTTCCTTTTCTCTTATGTGCCAGCACCAGAAGCGAGGTGTATTGGTACCACAGCCCACAAAACTCTGAGAGGTCGCATGTATGCAATACACAGAAGCCATCATATCTATACTAGCCTTGTTTCCTGTGTAAACCCCCACTCCACCATGAATCTTCTCACCCATCCTCACTCATCTGTCCCAGTCCCAGTCCTGCAGACTCACCGAGGCAAAGCAGGGACAGAAATTCTATGATCATAGCGTCCTTTCTGCCAGGACCAAGATGCCCTCTTCAGTTTTACAGTTCAAAGGAAGAAGTGGGACGAGGGCAATCGCAGCTCCCTCCTGCCCGCTTTGTCCCCAGGATGTGTGGGGAGGGGTTTTGCCCTGACACTTTGGTTCACCACCATCTGATGTAGTTTCCTTCTTGCAACCGACTCAGGAAACAAGAAGCCATCAATGACAACATCTTCCCCATAAATCAGCTGTGTGTGGCTCTGGCTCCACCCATCTTGAGATCCATCCTATCTCATTCAAAGTCTTCTCTAACACATTTCCTTTAAAAATTTTTTTATTTTGAAATAGTTTTAGAGTCACAAACAATAGTACAGAGTTCCCACGTACCCATCAACTAGCTTCCCCTGATGTAACATAACTATAGCACATTATCAAAACCAGAAAATTGGCATTGGCACAATACAATGGCTAGGCAAGCACATAGTATCATCTAAAATGCAAGGATCTCTGGTAAAAGCTGGACACTCTTTGCCCCTGAGAGCAGAAAGGTCAACAAGAAAACAGAAATGGATGTTTCTGCCTTTGAGGCTGAGTAAACCTGTCCCCTAGTAAGCCTTGACAAATGGGTCACACAACAGTCAAATTTTTTTGTGTGTGTGTGAGGAAGATCAGCCCTGAGCTAACATCCATCGCCTATCCTCCTCTTTTTGCTGAGGAAGATTGGCCCCCAGGCTAACGTCCGTGCTCATCTTCCTCTACTTTACACGGGACACTGCCACAGCACGGCTTGACAAGCAGTGCGTTGGTGCACACCCAGGATCCGAACCTGCGAACTCCAAGCCACTGAAGCGGGACACGTGCACTTAACTGCACTTAACCCCGGGCCAACCCCAACACTCAGGTTTTTTAATGTGCTTTATTTTACAGAAAAGAAAGTAATTAAGGGAAATCAAAAAGCTTCCATTCAACTATTTTCCCTAATGGGAAGAGTGTAAAGAGGAAAACATTGATGAATTAAGGGAGTAGATTCTAGCATCTTCTAGCAGCTAAGGAGGAAAACATTGATGAATTAAGGGAGTAGATTCCTCTCTAAAACTACAACATCCATTCATCTTTCCTTCCTAACTACTGATTGCTTCCTAAGTTAGCTGAAATTTTTGTTGACTGATGATTGCCCCTCATAACTGAAAACACTAGGATTGTATTGAGTTCAAGCATGGATGGATCCAGATGCTCAAATTATTGCATTGGGAATCTGTCTTCTCCATTTCTAGGTGTGACTTTTTACTGTGTAGACTTTGTTCTCAGGTTGGTTCTCTTCATGTGCTGGGAGGATACCCACCAGCATCTCCAGGCAGAAGTAGTGTGCTTTTCCCTGATGCTTGCAACAAAATTCCTGCAGCAGACTTACATTGCTTGATCATGATTTGCATGTCCATTCCTAAATCAGTAGACGTAGCCAGAGAGGTGGATTAAACTGATTGGTCTTTCTGGGGCACATGAGCACACCAGGAACTAGGAAGCTGGATCAGTCCCATTTAACCACAGAGGGGGGTAAGAGATAGTCGGCCAAAGTTGCCATCAAGATAGTCTTACCAGGATATATGGGATATTAGTAATTGGACATGCAAAAAGTCAATAGCGTTCACTATGTGCGTTCATCTGCCCACTTCAGACTGTGCCCCAGCCAAGGGTTGTACCTCATTCCAAGAACTAATCTATGGTTCTTCTCTCATTTAAGCATGAGGTCACTGAAATCATGTGTGGGTGCCATCATGTTGTAATAACTACAAGTCAGTTTTCTAGATGCCTGGAGGTATGAGAGGTGGGGGAGGAAACATGGTTCTCTGCTGATACACAATGTTATAAGGGTTGAGAATCTTACATCACATCTCAAAGTAGATGCCAGCACTTCAGATATACAATACCCTAGCAGAGGCAAGACACAGCTGAGGGACAAACTAGGAGTAGATTCTCGTACATTCTCTAAGAGCAAAATAGATGAAGTCCCACCGATTGGATTGAAATTATTGAGGAGATAAGGATTGAAAGAGAAGACAGATAAGTGGAGAAAATCCCCAATTCTAGGTCTCTCCATGCCTATAAAAGACACTTTATTTGAACCTCATATAGGCTCATCGCTCTCTGATTCAACCTCAACCTTGTCCTGCAATTGACATTTTTTAAAGTGCAATTTCTCAGGAGTTAAATGTCCAACAAATCACCAGTGAAACATGAGTTCTGATTTTTATTAAGATTTGAAATCACAGAGGTTCAATCCTAACTAGCAATGGGAGAGTGCGTGTATGTATGTATGCACACATTCTCTCCATCTCTCTCAGATCAGCTTATTTCTGTCCAGCTCTATCTGCGTGGAGATGGGGCAACGTGACTCTTGTTCACATGCTCCTCATCTTCCTCCTGGTAAGAGTGTGCTAGCCCTCACATGTTCTTCTCATGGAAATGGAAGATGCACAAGGGGATGAATCAAATATGCAATGCCTTGAAAGACCTAGGTGGGAACTAATACATCGTCACTTGCACCTTATGTTATTGACCAAAGCAAATAACGTAGCTCAATCAGTAGTCAGGGGCTATTAATGCAACCTACGGCACTATGACTTTTTGGCTGCAATTATTCATATCTGTCCCATGTACAAATATGCTCATTCCCATCCCAGGACCCCCAAAATTTTTCATCCATTAATGGTATCAGGCTTTACTTCCAAGATCTAGTCATCATTATCAAGTCTGGATGGGGGTCCTTTTGATCCAGGACTCATGAACTAAAAAGACAAGTTAGCTGCTCCATACATCTGCCGTATCATGGTGAAACAGGGGTGGGATAACCAAAGTACTCCCATTTGAAAGGGGGAGAATGGGAGGCACACAGCAGTCACTGCTTCATAGCAATTTTGAAATCACACTGTCTTAAATCTGAAGTGAGTCTCCTGTAGGCAGTGTATAAATAGGTCTTTTTTTTTTTTTTATCTATTCAGACACCCTATGTCTTTTGATTGGAAGATTTAGTCCATTTACATTGAAAGTAATTATTGATAGGTATGTACTTTTTGCCATTTTGTTAATTGTTTTCTGGTTGTTATCATAGTTCTTCTCTGTTCCTTTCTTCTCTTGCTCTCTTCCCTTGTGATTTGATGACTTTCTTCAGTGTTATGTTTGGATTCCTTTGCCTTTATTTTTTGTGTATCTGTTATAGGTTTTTGGTTTGCGCTTACCATGAGGTTCATTTATACCAACGTATGTATATAACAGTCTATTTTAGGTTGATTGTTGCTTAAGTTCACGGGCATTCTAAAAGTGCTACATTTTTACCCCCCCCCCACCACACACACAACCTTTGTGTTTTTGATGTTATATTTTACATTTTTCTATTTTGTGTATCCCTTAACTAATTATTATAGATATAGATGATTTCATTACTTTTGTCTTCTAACCTTCAAACTAGCTAGATAGATAATTGATCCACTATCTTTACTACATGTTTGCCATTACCAGTGAGATTTTTTCTTTCATAATTTTCTTGTTTCAAGTCACAGCCTTTTCTTTTCCATTTACTGACGTCCCTTTAACATTTCCTGTAAGGTCAGCTTAGTAGTGATGAACTCCTTTAGTTTTTGCTTGTCTGGGAGACTCTTTACCTCTCCTTCCCTTCTGGATGATAACCTTGCCGGGTAGAGTATTCCTGATTGTAAGTTTTTTCCTTTCAGCACTTTGACTATATTGTTCCACTCCCTTCTGGCCAGTAAGGTTTCTGCTGAAAAATCCACTGATAGTCTTATGGGGTTCCCTTGTATGTAACTAGCTGTTTTTCTCTTGCTGCTTTTAAGATTCTCTCTTTACCAACTTTTCACACTTTAATTATAATATGTCTTGGTGTGGGTCTCTTCAGGTTCATCTTATTAGGGAATCTCTGTGTTTTCTGAACTTGGATGTCTGTTTTCTTCACTAGAGTGGAAAAGTTTTCAGCCATTATTTCTTTAAATAGGTTTTATGTCCCTTTCACTCTTTCTTCTCCTTCTGGGAGCCCTATAATGAGAATGTTGGTATGCTTGATGTCATCCCAGAGGTCCCTTAAGCTATTCTCAATTTTTAAATTAGTTTTCTTTTTGCTGTTCCAACTGGAGGATTTCCACTATCCTGTCTTCCAGATCACTGCTCCATTCTTCTGCATCACCTACTCTGCTATTGATTCCCTCTAGTGTATTTTTCACTTTGGTTATTGTATTCTTCAGCTCTGATTTGTTCTTTTTTATATCTTTTATCTCTTTGTTGAAGTTCTCACTGTGTCCATCAAGCCTTCTTCCGAGTTCAGTGGGTATGAATTAGTTTTTAAAATGCATGGACCATGGACTTGCTCCTTCTCTGCATGCTACCCTTAGAGAAGAACCTCATGCATCACAGTCATTCAAAAATATTCACTACTATTTTTTTTAAAGATTTATTTATTTATTCCCCCCAAAGCCCCAGTAGATAGTTGTCTGTCATAACTGCACATCCTTCTAGTTGCTGTATGTGGGACGCGGCCTCAGCATGGTCGGAGAAGCGGTGCGTCGGTGCGTGCCCGGGATCCGAACCCGGGCTGCCAGCAGCGGAGCGCGTGCACTTAACCGCTAAGACATGGGGCCGGCCCTCACTACTATTGATTCCTTCATTCATTTCTACAGCCCAGCTATCTTTCCTATTGGCCAGGGAGTTCTCAGTGTTCTCCCTATCAACCTGTTTCCATATTCTCAGAAGAATCCTTCAGATCCAGGATTTCAGCATTTCTGGCTCATCTAGGTGTGTGAGAATTTGAGGCCTGAATTTGACTGTATTCAGATAAAGAGTTTGCGTGAAATAAGACTTCGTGGAACATTTTATGATTTCTTCTTTCCTAAATGTAGTTGTGAAAAAAAAGCCTGTGGGGCACATAAGAGGAAGGAAGGGAAGTGCTGAAGCAAAGACATCATTGCCCACATCAAGTTTTCTTCACTGCTGTGGTTGAAAATTGAAGAAACATTCTTAGAACAAGCTGCAGGACCAGTATGATCCCTGAGTTCCTTTCTCTCATCTGCTTTGGTAAGTTTCTTGGGCCTATATATTGGGATTAGAGGTGGGTTGAGAGAAATGTGACTAATGTAATTGGAAAGAGAAATAGTAACATCAGCTTGTCTTAATGACTGTTTCATGTGTGTTAGGGACCTTGCAGGAAGCTTGAGATACATCTTACAAATCAAGTGTTTTTCAGTATGCAAATATTTACATTCCATATCCACAATCTGTCCTATGTGCCTCTACTTTCTTTATTTATTTAAATTTTTTTATTGACTCAATATCTTATTTTATTTTATTATTTTTTTTTGAGGAAGATTGGCCATGAGCTAACATCTGTTGCCAATCTTCCTCCTTTTTCCCCTTTTTCTCCCCAAAGCCCCAGTAGATAGTTGTATGGCATACTAGTACGGCATAATTGTACATCCTTCTAGTTGCTCTATGTGGGATGCCACCTCAGAATGGTTTGATGAGTGGTGCATAGGTCCATGGCCAGGATCCAAACCAGGAAACCCTGGGCCACTGAAGCAGAGGGTGCAAACTTAGCCACTATGCCACTGGGCTGGCGCCCTCAATATCTTTATTTTAAATAACTATACCCACTTGAAGATGGAAACTATGCCAATAGCTTAAATAAAAAATAAATTTTAAAAGAAAATCCAGTGTCATTTACCAAAAATAGAAAGTTAATGTAAACATATATACAATGAAAAGGAAGAAAACATGAGGGCATTCTAATCATGTGCTGTTGCCCATCAAGTTTCTGAGCCCATGGCCAACTACTTCCTTATTATAAAGGGCAATAAGCCAGAGACAGTTGTCTGCAAATGTTGATCTTTAGCTTGAAAAATCCTCCTTGTTGTGATCAAAGAGATAAAAGTGATCTGAATGGACAATAACTTGCTGATTCCTTGATCAATTTTATAGAATATTGGGTCATTGCACCACCTAAAGTCATCTGCTATAATGTCTGTGGTTCATATTCCACACTGTGGGAAATATCACTCTGATCCCTCCAAAGAATCCTGCTTGATTAGAATTAGGCCCAAATGGATAAATGAGGACTCTGACACTGAGAGCTGAGGATTTCTGTTCTGGATCACAAGAGAATGAACAGAAAAGTCAAAATTCAAACTTATGTCTGTCTGGCTCCAAATTCATTGCTGTTTCCACTCGGTCGTAGTGGGATATTAAGAGTGACACACGCACACGACCTTCTGAGTGGAAATGTCTTTGGGGTAAGTGAGCAGATGCTGCATTGGGGAAATTCTAAGGTGATAAATGAGGAGAGATTCAAAATGTCCCTGAGTGTGGAATTGGGGGCATCTTAGGATGTCTGTTTGCAGGAGCCAAGAAAACCTGTTCTCCAGGCACAGGGACAGTGTGTGGTCTTAGCTTGATTGGGTCACAGTGATGTAACTCTGTCTTCACCATGTTTTCTGTTCCCTAGATTCTAGGGTATGCCATAGGGCTTTCATTCCTTTCAAGCTCATCTATCTGATGGGATGAAGAAAGGACATTATTATAAGTTTGCGTTTTTTTATCATCCTTGAAAAATTTCTCTGAGTCATGCTTAACCCAGGGCATCTCATCAGTCACTCAACGTGCATTTGTTGAGTCTTACTACGTGCCAGGATGTGTGTAGACATTGGAGATGCTGAAGTGAACAGCATAGAGTAGCTCCTTACAGATGTTTACAGGCTAGGGACGCCTTATATCTCCCATGGCATGAGGTACATAAACTCTCCTAAGATTATACAACCAAATGGTTCTGTCTCATTTTATGTCATTCTGAGCACCGAGTAGTCTTTACTGTGGGGGAGGTTTCATGGTCACTCTATCCCAGATGACACTCTCAGGGGACTCTAATGGCCACTTAGGACCTTAGATAACTTTGGGAGATAAGATAGGGTTACACCCAGTCACAGACTTCCTCAATGTCGCTCATGGTTAGTGCCTCTTACCCAATATTGAGAGATCTACGAAATGTACTGCAGGCCCTAATAGAAACGGTAAGACTGAATGGTTCAGGATGGAAGCTGAGAAAGGGAGGATTTGTAGACTTTTGTGAAACCAAAGAGGTTCTGCAGCCTTGGGAGGTGACAGCAGCACAGGAGAACCTCTGTGAGAAATGATGGAGGAGCTGAGTGCAGAGCTGAAGCCAGAGTCCAGCTGAGGAAAAACGAGAACTCTCAAATGCATGATCTCCAGAGATCTGTTCTCAGTAAGAGTCATTGGGATGGTTCCTCCGGGCTCAGGGCAGCTGATGGTGTGAGCTGCTGGCAGGTTCCTATGTCTCATGGACCATTCTTTTGCAGAGCTGTGTGTTGGCCAAAGACTCATAATAGGAAACGGTGAGTGTTTCTTCTGTTAAATCTTCCTTGATCCTTCACATCCAAGGCCCCATTTTCCTTTTCCTCCTTTAAATGGGATTCCTGAGAGCAAGTGAGTGAATCAAATCCAGCCCTGGACTCTTCTTCCTTCCAGGGTCACTTCTCAAGCCCTCTCTCAGTGCCTGGCCCAGCTCCGTGGTACCTGCCAGAAGTAACGTGACACTGCAATGCTGGACTCCTACCAAGGGTGTAAACTTTGCTCTCAGAAAGGGAGGAATTCCTTTGGAGTCCTTGCAGTCACCCGATTCTGTAGAGGGCCTGGGTGAATTTCACCTCACTGATCTAAAAACCAGTAACACTGGAGAGTACACCTGTGAATACTACAGAACAGGGAGCCCCCACATAAGTGCACAGCCCAGTGATGTCCTTCTACTGCTGGTGACAGGTGAGGAGGGGGCCCCAGAATGATACATTGTCTTCCTAGGGACAGGGGATGAGGGAGGACTGAGAAGGAGAGAGGGGGCGGGGGGATCTCATCTCCAGTGTACTTGGGGAAGGAGATGGAGAAAGACAGGAACAGAGTTGATTACCTTTGCTTTATCCAGACTGATAGGAGGGAGAATCTCATTCTTGGAGTCAGAGCTGAAAGATGAGGCATCTGTCATTCCCCACTCTCCATGAGAACCCCTTGCCAGGAGGACACAGGTGGATGAGGGACCCCAGGCTTTTCCCCATGACCTCAGAGCCTTCCTTCTCTTACAGGAGATTTTCCTAAACCTTCCCTCCAAACTCACCAAAGGGGTAAGGTGACCACAGGAGAAAAGGTGACCCTGAGGTGCCAGAAGCCAGGCAATATTGTTTGGCTTGTAATGTTTGCTCTACTGAAGGCAGGAAGTTCAATGCCCATCCAGCTCAGGGGTCCAGCATGGAAGGAGATAGACTTCTCTCCACAGAATGTGACAGTCAACAACACTGGGAACTACAGCTGTGTGTACTACTGGACAAGGGATCCTTTCTGGGCCTCACAGCCCAGTGATCACCTCACGATCTGGGTGACAGGTAAGATTTTGCACGATTTTTAGGAAGTTTGTTTTTAATCAAAGATCATTTGTTCTATTACTTTCTGAGTCTTGTTTCTCTGACACTTTCACTACTATTTCCTTTTTAAATCTTTCCTTGCATGATTTCTACTCCTTTTCCTTTTATTTATTTTTTTTTGTGAGGAAGATCGGCCCTGAACTAACATCTGCCAATCCTCCTCTTTTTTTTTTTTTTTTTGCTGAGGAAGACTGGCACTGGGCTAACATCCATGCCTATCTTCCTCCGCTTTATATGGGATGCCATCACAGCATGGCTTGACAAGCGGTGTGTCGGGTGCGCGCCCGGGATCTGAACCAGCGAACCCCAGGCTGCCGCAGCGGAGCACGCACACTTAACCGCTTGCACCACCAGGCCGGCCCTCGTTTGCCTTTTTTGCTCTACATTCTTGGATAATTTCTCAAGTTGTTCTTCAAAATTATCAATCCCACCATCATCAGAATTCCTTCTGTCATTCTCTGCATCTCTTAACGTGTTAGTTTATCTTGGTGATGATGATTTTATTCCCAGTACCTCTTTTACTTAGAACGTGCTGCTTCCACAGCCTCCCACTTTAGTGTCACACATGCAGTATCTTCTAAAACTATCTTCTGTATTCTGCCAGAATTCTGCTTCATTGGAGGCTATACTGTCTTATTCCTCTGTGTTGTGAAAATTCTTTTATGCTGTTGAGTCTTCCCATGTAGTCAGTGAATGTTTTAATCAGAATCAAAGTCCATATGGCTAGTGCTAAGAAGTGGAGAGGGATTCCTAATAATGGTGGTGTCGTTACATATTTCTCCATCTGGATTTTGTCTCCAGGGAACACGTTGTTGATGGGTTTGGAGATGAACTTTGCACTAATTGGATGTGTGAGGTGGGACAAGGTAAATGTAGCCTTCTATTCAGCAACCAGGGACAACGCCAAGTTTGAGCCCTTCTTGAGTGAAGCTAAAATGCACAATGGCCCAGATACTTAGCTATGAAGCTCAAAGTTTTTAAAAACTCATTGCCTGCATAAAATTAAGATTTGCATTGAGGATGCTGAACCAGCCACTGAATGTCACTGTTCTGTGGTGCTCCTTAGGTCTTTAATGTGACTCCTAAGCCTGATTCCTAATATGTATGTTGAGAGACAGGAAAGAAGAAATATGGGAAGGTGGAAATGAGTTAAGGAGCAAATAAATGAAAGTATAGTGATAAGACAGAGTGAATATGAAGGGAAGAAGATGAAGGAAAAACCACTACAACTCTCACAAAGTCCCACATGTTGTTAGTGATGAAAACATCAATGAAGGTACTGCTGACCACTGCCCAGGAAATACAAGTGGGCGTGTGAGAGTCACGTTTGGCAGATCCATTTGAGAAGGAGGGATACCATCTTAGGGCTGGTGCTGACCCTTTTCTCTCTTTTGGTTTCCCCAGATGCCACATCAAGAGACTACACCATGGGGAACCTCATCCGACTGGGTCTGGCTGCCTTAATTATGGTTATTACGGGGGCTCTCCTGGTTGAAGCCTGGTGTAGCCAGAAGGAGTCTCCACGTGGATCCAGGTAAAACAACTGAGCACTTGTCTTTTTCATGGGCTATTGTAGTGATGGGGTTCTTTAAACATCAGAGTTTACCTCGGGGACTTCTTATGTTTCTCAAAATGGGCACAAATGGCATTTTAGGTGGGATATTTCTTTCCCGTATGGGACTGTCCTGTTCATTGTGGGAACATTTAGCATCACTTTATCTTTCCCATTAAACAGGATTTGAAGCCCCAATCATTGTTTAACAAGAAAAAAAGGAAATACTATCATAGTTTTTCAAACATCCCCGGATATGGAGGTTGGGGATGGGGGGTGGTGTTCCCCTAGTGGAGAACCTGTGTTTGGCGGCCAGGAGAAATATTTCTCCTCTTCCTCCCACCCCTGATCTCAGACCTCTCCTTCTCTACCCACAGACCCCACAGCTGCCCAGTGGAATGATGAGTCCTTGATCGAGTTAACAGCCTATGATAGATTTTCTGGTTCTCCTCCACCCTTGAAGAGACGGCACCAAACATGGGGGAGGTTTGGGAAGCCTGGAGACGAGGTGTGATGTCATTCATTTCCTGACATCATCTCAGACCCAAAGTGGCCATTAAAGGCTCCTAACAGAGTCATCTGGGATAGATTGACCAGGAACTGTTCCTCATTAGAGGCTTCTTGGTGATCAGGATGACATAAAGTAAAATAGAACCATTTGGTTGTAAAATTTTTTTTTTTGTCAAATCAAAATTTATTAAGTATGTGACACTGTTCCCCTTTAGGATATACAACAGGGAATTTAACCCAAAAATCCTAGAATTAGTTAAGTGTGATAGAGCATTATTTCATAGTGTTTTACAAAAAGCTTCATGACGTCCAGGTCTTCCAATACCTGATAAGTTCAAAAATTGATACATTTCACGTAACTGTGGTCTTATTTTCTGAAAGCAAAAAGTAGGAACAAGTGGCCTGACAGAGGATTTTCTGACCTGTGAATTTATATATAAGTCTTAAAAAGCTTCGAAACCAAATCATCCATGGCTCTCAGGACCAAGCCCCAAAGCATCATAACCTGCTCCTGTAGGTCAAGAAAGATTTGAGTCCACTTCTCTTGAGACTTCTGGTACATAAAAACTGAATAAATGCGAAAACAGTTTAGAAAAACTGTAGTATGTTTTGAAAGTGTTTTTTTCCCTCAGTAACTTTCTTGAAATAATGATGGGTTATAACACTGTGAAAATTTGGGTATACATTATTATTTATCATTTTTGAAGTAGACTTCATTGTGGTCACCCCAAGTAGTCTAATTATTGTCCATCACCACACATATGTGCCCCTTTATTCCTTTCACTCACCCCCCCTTCCCCTCTGGTAACTACTAATCTGTTCTCTTTATCCATGTATTTGTTATAGTCCACATGTGAGTGAAATCATGGAGTATTTGTCTTTCTATGGCTTATTTCACTTAACATCATACCTTCAAGGTCCATCCATGTTGTTGCAAATGGGATGATTTTGTCTTTTATGGCTGAGTAGTATTCCATTGTGTATATATACCACATCTTCTTTATCCACTCATCAGTTGAGGGACACTTGGGTTGCTTCCATATCTTGGCTATAGCGAATAATGCTGCAATGAACATGGGGGTGCATAGATCTCTTTGGATGATTAATTTCAAGTTCTTTGGATAAATGCCCAGTAGTGGAATAGCTGGATCATATGGTATTTCTATTTTTAATATTCTGAGAAATCTCCATACTGTTTTCCATAGTGGTTGCACCAGTTTGCATTCCCACCAGCAGCGCATGAGAGTTCCCTTTTCTCCACATCCTCTCCAACGTTTATTGTTCTTTGTCTTGGTAATTATAGCCATTCTGACAGGTGTAAGGTGATATCTCATTGTGGTTTTGATTTGCATTTCCCTAATAACTAGTGATGTTGAACATCTTTTCATGTGCCTGTTGGCCATCTGTATATCTTCTTTGGAAAAACGTCTGTTCATATCCTCTGCCCATTTTTTGATTGGGTTGTTTGTTTTATTGTTGTTAAGCTGAATGAATTCTTTATATATTTTGGAGATCAACCCCTTGTCAGATAGGTGATTTGCAAATGTTTTCTCCCAGTTAGCGGGTTGTCTTTTAGTTTTGTTCATGGTTTCCTTTGTTTTGCAGAAGATTTTTAGTCTGATGTAGTCCCATTTGTTAACTTTTTCTTTTGTTTCTCTTGCCTGGTCAGACATGTTATTTGAAAAGATGCTGCTAAGATCAAAGTCAAATAATGTACTGCCTATATTTTCTTCTAGGAGTTTTATAGTTTCAGGTCTTATATTCAAGCCGTTAATCCATTTTGAGTTAATTTTTGTATATGGTGCAAGATAACAGTCTACTTTCATTCTTTTGCATGTGGCTGTCCAGTTTTCCCAACACCATTTATTGAAGAGACTTTCCTTTCTCCATTGTATGTTCTTGGCTCCCCTTTTGAAAATTAGATGTCCATAGATGTGTGGTTTCATTTCTGGGTTTTCAAGTCTGTTCCATTGTTCTGTGTGTCTGTTTTTGCGCCAGTACCATGTTGTTTTGATTACTGTAGCTTTGTAATATATTTTGAAGTCAGGGATTGTGATGCCTCCAGCTTTGTTCTTTTTTCTCGGGTTTGCTTTGGCTATTTGGGGTCTTTTGTCATTCCATATAAATTTTAGGATTCTTTGTTCAATTTCTGTGAAGAATGTCATTGGGCCTATAATTGGGATTGTGTTGAATCTGTAGATTGCTTTAGGTAGTATGGATATTTTAACTATGTTGATTCTTCCAACCCATGATCATGGGATATTTTTCCATTTCTTTGTGTCTTCTTCAATTTCTTTCAATAATGTATTATAGTTTTCAGTGTATAGGTCTTTCTCCTCTTTGGTTAAGTTTATTCCTAAATACTTTATTCCTTTTGTTGTGATTGTAAATGGGATTATACTCATGATTTCTCTTTCTGCTAGTTTATTGTTAGTGTATAGAAATGCAACTGATTTTGTAAGTTGATTTTGTACCCTGCAACTTTGCTGTAGTTGTTGATTATTTCTAATAGTTTGCTGATGGATTCTTTAGGGTTTTCTAAATATAAGATGATGTCATCTGCAAACAGAAAGAGTTTCACTTCTTCCTTTCCAATTTGGATTCCTTTTATTTCTTTTTCTTGCCTAATTGCTCTGGTCAAAACCTCCAGTACTATGTTGAATAGGAGTGGTGAGAGTGGGCACTCTTGTCTTGTTCCTGTTCTGAGAGGGATGGCTTTCAGTTTTTCACCATTAAGAATGATTATGGCTGTGCGTTTGTCATATATGGCCTTTATTATGTTGAGGTGCTTTCCTTCTCTACCCATTTTGTCGAGTTTTCATCATAAATGGATGTTGGATCTTGTCAAATGCTTTCTCTTTTTCTGTTGAGATGATCGTGAGGTTCTTATTCTTCATTTTGTTAAGGTGGTGTATCACATTGATTGATTTGCAGATGTTAAACCATCCCTGTGCCCCTGGAATAAATCCCACTTGATCATGGTGTATGATCCTTTTAATGAATTGCTGTATTTGGTTTGCCAATATTTTGTCAAGGATTTTTGCATCTTTGTTCTTTAGTGATGTTGGCCTGTAATTTTACTTCTCTGTGTTGTCCTTGTCTGGTTTTGGTGTCAGTGTAATGTTGGCCTCATAGAATGAGTTAGGAAGCATTCCGTCTTCTTTGATTTTTTGAAATAGCTTTAGAAGGATAGATATTATATCTTCTTTGAATGTTTGGTAAAATTCTCCAGAGAAGCCATTTGGTCCTGAACACTTGTTTTTGGAGAGGTTTTTGATTACTGTTTCAATCTCTTTACTTGTGATTGGTCTATTCAGATCTTCTATTTCTTCTTGATTCAGTTTTTGGAGGTTGTATGAGTCTAAGAATTTATCCATTTCTTCTAGGTTACCCAATTTGTTGGTATATAGTTTTTCATAGTATTCTCTTATAATCCTTTGTATTTCTGCAGAATCTGTTGTAACTTCTCCTCTTTCCTTTCTAATTTTATTTATTGGAGCCTTCTCTCTTTTTTTCTTGGTGAGTCTGGCTAACAGTTGTCAATTTTATTTATCTTTTCAAAGAACCAGCTCTTGGTTTCATTAATCCTTTCTACTGTTTTTTTAGTCTCTATTTCATTTATTTCTGCTCTGATTTTTATTATTTCCCTCCTTCTGCTGACTTTGGGCTTTGTTTGTTCTTCTTTTTCTAGTTATATTAGGCACAGTTTAAGGTTACTTATTTGAGATTTTTCTTGTTTGTTGATGTGGGCCTGTATTGCTATGAATTTCCCTCTTATGACCACTTTTGCTGTAACCCAGAGGATTTGGTATGTTGTATTTTCATTTTTATTTGTCTCCAAGTACTTTTTAAATTTCTCCTTTGATTTCCTCAGTGATCCAATGGTAATTCAGTAGCATGTTGTTTGGTCTCCGTATATTTCTGACTTTCCCAGCTTTTTTCTTATAGTTGATTTCCAGTTTCATAGTACTGTGGTCAGAAAAGATGCTTGGGATCATTTCAATCTTCTTAAATTTATTGAGTTTTGCCTTGTTTCCCAACATATGGTCTATCTTTGAGAATGATCCATGTGCACATGAGAAGAATGTGTATTCTGCTGTTTTTGGATGGAATGCTCTCTATATATGTATTAAGTTCATCTGGTCTAGTTTTTCATTTAAGTCCACTATTTGTGTATTGACTTTCTGTCTGGATGATGTATCCATCGATGTAAGTGGGCTGTTGAGGTCCCCTACTATTATTGTGTTGCTGCTAATTTCTCCCTTTAGGTCTGTTAATAGTTGCTTTATGTATTTTGGTGACCCTGTGTTGGGTGCATATATATTAATAAGTGTTGTGTCCTCTTGGTGGAATGTCCCCTTTATCATTATATACTGTACCTCTTTTTCTCTCATTGTCTTTTTTAACTTCAATTCTGTTTTGTCTGATATAAGTATGGCAACACCTGCTTTCTTTTGTTTGCCATTAGCTTGGAGTATCGCCTTCCATCCCCTCACTCTGAGCCTATGTTTGTCTTTAGAGTTGGGATGTGTTTCCTGGAGGCAACATATTGTTGGATTTTGTTTTTTAATCCATCCAGATACTCTGTGTCTTTTGATTGGAGAATTCAATCCATTTACATTCAGAGTGATTATTGATATATGAGGGCTTAATATTGCCATTTTATCTCTTGTTTTCTGGTTGATCTATGTTTCCGATGTTTCTCTTCCTTTGTATTTATGACTGCCATTTCATTTTGGTGGTTTTCTGAGGAGATTTTATCAGTTCTCTCTCTTTTTGTGAATTGTGGCTCTGCTCTGATTTTTTGTTTAGTGGTTACTGTGAGGTTTGTACAAAAGATCTCATAGATGAAATAGTCCATTCTCTCATAGCCTCTTATCTCCACTAACCTAAGCAGGTTCCATTCCTTCTCTCTTCCCCTTCTGAGTTAGTGTTGTTACAAGTTATTCTGTTTTTAATGCTGTGAGTTTGTGTCTAAGTTGAAGTGTTTGTAGTTACTTTTGATGCTTTCCTTCCCTTTATCTTTAGGTTATAACTGAGTATTTGTTTATCTGTCCTGATAGAGAGCTGCAGTTTTCTAATTTTGTCTGTCTAATGATCTCCTTGCTCAATGCTTTGTAGGCCTTTGCCTTTTTGTTTGTGGTGTAAGTGTGTCTTTAATTATTTCTTGTAGGGGAGGTCTCGTGGCAATGAACTCCCTCAGCTTTTGTTTATCTGGGAATTCTTTTCTTTATCCATCAGATCTGAAGGCAAGTTTCACAGGATAGAGTATTCTTAGCTGGAAGTTTTTGTCTTTCAGTATGTTGAACATATCATTCCATTCTCTCCTGGCCTGTAGAGTTTCTGCCAAGGAATCCACTGAAAGCCTGATAGAGGTTCCTTTGTATGTGTTTCTCTTTTGTCTAGCTGCCCTTAATATTTTTTCTTTCTCATTGACTTTTGCCTGTTTTACTATTATATGCCTCGGGGAAGGTCTTTTAGCATTGATGTAACTAGGCGTTCTATTAACTTCATGTATTTGTAAATCTGGCCCCTTCCCCAGGTTTGGGAATTTCTCAGCTATTATTTCTTTGAACAAGCTCTCTGCTCCTTTCTCCTTCTTTTCTGCCTCTGGAATAATTATAATCCTTATGTTGCTTTTCCTAATTGAGTCAGATATTTCTTGAAGAATTCCTTCATTTTTTTAAAATCTTATTTCTGTCTCTTCCTCCACCTTTAGCATTTCTATGTTTTTATCCTCTAAATCACTAATTCGTTCCTCCATATAAGCTCTATTCTTTAAGGATTCTAGATTATTTATTATTTCATTGACTATGTTTTTCATATCCAGAAATTCTTCTTGATTTTTTTTTTTTTTTTTACATTTTTATTGATATTTTAATGGTTTCTAACATTGTGAGATTTTGGGTTGTACATTTTTGTTTGTCCTTCACCCCATATATGACTCCCTTCACCCCTTGTGCCCACCCCCCACCCCCCACCCCCACTTCCCGGGTAACCACAGTCCAGTTTTCTCTGTCCATGTGTTTGTTTATATTCCACATATGAGTGAGATCATACAGTGTTTGTCTTTCTCTTTCTGGCTTATTTCACTTAACATAATACGCTCCAGGCCCATCCATGTTGTTGCAAATGGGACGATTTTGTCTTTTTTTATGGCTGAGTAGTATTCCATTGTATATATATACCACATTTTCTTAATCCAATCGTCAGTCGAGGGACACTTAGGTTGCTTCCACTTCTTGGCTATGGTGAATAATGCTGCAATGAACATAGGGGTGCATAAGCCTCTTTGGATTGTTGATTTCAGGTGCGTTGGATAGATTCCCAGTAGTGGGATGGCTGGATCATAGGGCATCTCTATTTTTAATTCTTTGAGGAATCTCCATACCGTTTTCCATAGAGGCTGCACCAATTTGCATTCCCACCAGCTGTGTATGAGGGTTCCTGTTTCTCCACATCCTCTCCAACATTTGTTGTTTTTTGTCTTGGTGATTATAGCCATTCTAACGGGCGTGAGGTGGTATCTTAGTGTTGTTTTGATTTGCATTTCCCTGATGATTAGTGATGTTGAGCATCTTTTCATGTGCCTATTGGCCATCTGTATATCTTCCTTGGAGAAGTGTCTGTTCATTTCCTCTGCCCATTTTTTGATCGGGTTGTTTGTTTTTTTGTTGTTCAATTGTGTGAGTTCTTTATATATTATGGAGATCAACCCCTTGTCAGATGTATGTTTTGCAAATATTCTCTCCCAGCTGGTTGGTTGTTTGTTCATCTTGATTCTGATTTCATTTGTCTTATAAAAGCTCTTTAGTCTGATAAAGTCCCACTTGTTTATTTTTTCTTTAGTTTCCCTAGTCTGGGTAGGCATGTCATCCAAAAAGATTCCTTTAAACCCAATGTCAAATAGTGTGTTGCCTATATTTTCTTCTATGAGTTTTATAGTTTCAGGTCTCACCTTCAGGTCTTTGATCCATTTTGAGTTAATTTTTGTGTATGGCGATAGCACATGGTCCACTTTCATTCTTTTGCATGTGGATGTCCAGTTTTCCCAACACCATTTATTGAAGAGACTTTCCTTTCTCCATTGCATGTCCTTAGCACCTTTGTCGAAAATTAGCTGTCCGTATATGTGTGGTTTTATTTCTGGGCTTTCAATTCTGTTCCATTGATCTGTGTGTCTGTTTTTGTACCAGTACCATGCTGTTTTGATTACTATTGCTTTGTAGTATGTTTTGAAGTCAGGAATTGTGATGCCTCCTGCTTTGTTCTTTTTCTTTAGGATTTCTTTAGCTATTCGGGGTCTTTTGTTGCCCCATATAAATTTTAGTATTCTTTTTTCTATTTCTGTGAAGAATGTCATTGGGATTCTGATTGGGATTGCATTGAATCTGTAGATTGCTTTAGGTAATATAGACATTTTAACTATGTTTATTCTTCCAATCCACGTGCATGGGATATCTTTCCATTTCTTTATGTCATTGTTGATTTCCCTCAATAATGTCTTGTAGTTCTCATTGTATAGGTCCTTCACCTCCTTGGTAAGATTTATTCCTAGGTATTTTATTCTTTTTGATGCAATTGTAAATGGTATTATCTTTTTGAGCTCTCTTTCTGTTAGTTCATTATTAGCATATAGAAATGCAACTGATTTTTGTAGATTGATTTTGTACCCTGCAACTTTGCTGTAGTTGTTGATTGTTTCTAACAGTTTTCCAACAGATTCTTTAGGGTTTTCTATATATACAATCATGTCATCTGCAAATAGTGAGAGTTTCACTTCTTCGTTACCTATTTGGATTCCTTTTATTCCTTTTTCTTGCCTAATTGCTCTGGCCAAAACCTCCAGTACTATGTTGAACAGGAGTGGTGAGAGTGGGCAGCCCTGCCTCGTTCCTGTTCTCAGAGGAATGGCTTTCAGTCTTTCCCCGTTGAGTATGATGTTAGCTGTGGGTTTGTCATATATGGCCTTTATTATGTTGAGGTACTTTCCTTCTATTCCCAATTTATTGAGAGTTTTTATCATAAATGGATGTTGTATCTTGTCAAATGCCTTCTCTGCGTCTATTGAGATGATCATGTGGTTTTTATTCTTTGTTTTGTTGATGTGATGTATCACGTTGATTGATTTGCGGATGTTGAACCATCCCTGCGTCTCTGGTATAAATCCCACTTGATCATGGTGTATGATCTTTTTAATATATTGTTGTATTCGGTTTGCCAATATTTTGTTGAGGATTTTTGCATCAATGTTCATCAGCGATATTGGCCTGTAATTTTCTTTCTTTGTATTGTCTTTGTCTGGTTTCGGTATCAGGGTGATGTTGGCCTCGTAGAATGATTCAGGAAGTGTTCCATCTTCCTCTATTTTTTGGAATAGTTTGAGGAGGATGGGTATTAAATCTTCTTTGAATGTTTGGTAAAATTCACTGGAGAAGCCATCTGGTCCTGGACTTTTATTTTTTGGGAGGTTTTTGATTACTATTTCAATCTCTTTACTTGTGATTGGTCTATTCAGATTCTCCATTTCTTCTTGGTTCAATTTTGGGAGGTTGTATAAGTCTAAGAATTTATCCATTTCTTCTAGATTGTCCGATTTGTTGGCATATAATTTCTCATAGTATTCTCTTATAATCCTCTGTATTTCCATGGTATCCGTTGTAATTTCTCCTCTTTCATTTCTAATTTTATTTACTTGAGCCTTTTCTCTTTTTTTCTTAGTTAGCCTGGCTAAGGGTTTGTCTATTTTGTTTATCTTCTCGAAGAACCAACTCTTTGTTTCATTAATCCTTTCTACTGTTTTTTTGGTCTCAATATCATTTATTTCTGCTCTGATTTTTATTATTTCTCTCCTTCTGCTGGCTTTGGGTTTTGTTTGTTCTTCTTTTTCTAGTTCTGTTAGGTGTAATTTAAGGTTGCCTATTAGGGCTTTTTCTTGTTTGTTAAGGTGGGCTTGTATCGCTATGAGTTTCCCTCTCAGGACCGCTTTTGCTGCATCCCATATGGTTTGATATGGCATGTTATCATTTTCGTTTGTTTCCAGATAGTTTTTGATTTCTCCTTTAATTTCATCAATGATCCATTGGTTGTTCAGTAGCATGTTGTTTAATCTCCACATTTTTGTCACTTTCCCAGTTTTTTTTTCCTGGTTCATTTCCAGTTTCATAGCCTTATGGTCTGAAAAGATGCTTGTTATGATTTCAATCCTCTTAAATTTATTGAGGCTTGCTTTGTTTCCCAACATATGGTCTATCCTAGAGAATGTTCCATGCGCGCTTGAGAAGAATGTGTAGTCAGCTGTTTTTGGGTGGAGTGCTCTGTATATGTCTACTAGGTCCATCTCGTCCAGTTTTTCATTTAAGTCTAATATTTCTTTATTAACTTTTTGTCTGGATGATCTATCCATTGCTGTAAGTGGGGTGTTAAGATCCCCTACTATTATTGTGTTGTTGTTGATTTCTCCTTTTAGGTTTGTTAATAGTTGTTTTATGTACATTGGTGCTCCTATGTTGGGTGCATATATATTTATAAGTGATATGTCTTCTTGATGGAGTGTCCCTTTTATCATTATATATTTCCCTTCTTTGTCTTTCTTAACCTGTTTTATCTTGAAGTCTACTTTGTCTGATATGAGTATGGCAACACCTGCTTTCTTTTGTTTGCCATTAGCTTGGAGTATTGTCTTCCATCCTTTCACTCTGAGCCTGTGCTTGTCTTTAGTGCTAAGATGTGTTTCCTGAAGGCAGCATATTGTTGGGTCTTGCTTTTTAATCCATCCTGCCACTCTGTATCTTTTGATTGGAGAGTTCAATCCATTTACATTTAGGGTAATTATTGAAATATGAGGGTTGAATGTTGCTGTTTTGTCACTTATTTTCTGGTTCTTTTGCATTTCCTTTGTTTCTTGTCCCATTTGTTTTGGACTGCCAATTCAGTTTGGTTGTTCTGTCTTATGATTCTTCTAGTTTTCTCTTTGTTTATCATATGTGGTTTTAATTTGATTATTTGTTTAGTGGTTACCTTGAGGTTTGGGCAAAAAATCTTCTGTATGAGATAGTCCATTATCTGATAGCCTCCTATTTCCTTATACTAAGTCAATTCAGTCACTTTCCTCTTCCCCTTCTAAGTTGCTCTTGTTATACCTTATTCTATCTTGTGTTGTGGCTGTGTGTTTACAGTGATGAGGTTAAATTTATTTTTGGTGAATTTCTTCCTTTGATCTTTGAGTTTAGTATTTAAGTGGTTGCTAACCTATTCCGGTAAAGATCTACTATTTCTCTGATTTTGTCTGCCTACTTTTCTCCTTACTCCAAGCTTTGTGTTCCCTTTCTCTTCTTGTTTTCGGGCCTGAGGGCCTTCTTGAGTATTTCTTGTAGTGGCGGTCTCGTGGCCATGAACTCCCTTAGCTTTTGTTTATCTGGGAGAGTTACTATTTCTCCATCATATTTGAAGGATATTTTTGCTGGATAGAGTATTCTTGGCTGAAAGTTTTTGTCTTTTAGTATTTTGAATATATCATTCCAGTCTCTTCTAGCCTGAAAAGTTTCTGTTGAGAAATCCGCTGAGAGCCTGATGGGAGTTCCTTTGTACGTTATTTTTTGTTTTTGTCTAGCTGCCCTTAATATTGTTTCTTTGTCGTTGACCCTGGCTAGCCTTACCACTAGGTGTCGTGGTGAAGGCCTTTGTCTGTTAATATATATAGGAGTCCTGTTGGCTTCGCTTACTGGTATTTCCTGCTCCTTCCCCAGATTTGGGAAATTTTCAGCTATTATTTCCTTGAATAGGCTCTCTGTTCCTCTTTCCCTCTCCTCTCCCTCAGGAATACCTATAATTCTTATGTTACATTTTCTAATAGAGTCCGATATTTCTCGGAGTCTTTCTTCATTTCTTTTTAGTCTTAGTTCTCTCTCTTCTTCCATCTGGAGTATATCTGTATTCCTATCCTCTAAAGTACTAATTCTTTCCTCCATATTGTCAGCTCTGTTCTTTAAAGATTCCAGATTCTCCTTTATCTCCTCCATTGTGTTCTTCATCTCCATCAGCCCTGATAGGTTTTTCTTTATGATTTCAATCTCTTTTGTGAAGAAACTCCTAATCTCATTGAATTGTTTGTCTGTGTTGTCTCGTATTTCGTTGAGTGTTTTTATGATAGCTATTTTGAAATCTCTGTCATTTAGTTTATGGATTTCTGTGTCTTCGGGGTTGATTTCTGGTTGCTTGTCATTTTGTTTCTGGTCTGGTGATTTCATATATTTTTGCATTGTGGTTCCTGTGTTGGTTTTGGTTTTCCTCATCCTGGAAGTCTCTGGTTGCACTTTCCACCTGCCGCCACTGTGTGGTGGTGAAGGGCTGTGTAGTCTAAGCCCCCTGCGCTCTGCCCCAGTTTTTCTGCTGCGATCCGCAGTTTTGTTTTGTTTTATTTTGTTTCTTTTCCCCACTGCGATCCACGGGTCCAGTCCAATTTATTCAGGTCTGCCTCGGACCGCTAGATCTGGTCGAGCTGCAGACTCCGGGTTGTGGGGAGGGGGGAGCTCTCTCTTTTGCCCTCTGGGTCCCTGACGTGGGAGGCTTCTCGTTTGCCCCTCTTTATCCGCTCTCTGGGTTGCTCAGATGTTGATGGTAGCCCTGTGGCTCCTCTGAGCCCTCTGTGCGGGAGTTTCCCACTGGTTGAGAGCGCCCGAAGAGCTGCAGTTTCCCGCCGAGGGCCGCCCCTCCCCCCTCTCTGGGAGCCGCACGGACCGGATCGCTGATCTGATGGGGAGGGAGCGGAGTTCTCCTTACCTCTCCCCACTTCCTCCGGGGGCCCAGCACGTTCCGCTCTCAGATGTGCGGCAGTGTGGATCCCTCCGCTCCAGCTTTTGACTGTCTGGGATTCCGTTGTTTGTCTGTGGCTGTTACTTTTGTTGTATTTTGTGGGGGATGAATTCACGGGAAAGCTCACTCCGCCATGATGCTGACGTCACTCCTCAATTCTTCTTGATTTTTGTTAATAGTTTTAATCTCTTGGGTGAAGAGGTTCATTTTATTCCTGAGCTCACTGAACTGTTTTTCTGTGTTCTCTTGTAACTCATTGAGTTTCTTTATGACAGCCATTTTCAATTCTCTGTCATTTAGATTGTAAACTTCTGTGCCTTCAGGGTTGGTTTCTGGAGAATTGTCATGTTCCTTCTGGTCTGAATTGTTGCTGTGGTTTCTCATGGTGTTGAAGGAACTAATCTTTTGCTGGGGCATTTGTGGTCGTATTAGGTCACAGGTTCCACCTGCTACCGCTAGGGGGAGCAGGAGCAGAGTTTCTGGTCCCAGCCTGTCTGCTGGAATTGGTGTGGTTACTGCTGGCACATGCACAGGCCCAGAGAGCCTTCAGGCACTTGTGTGGCCTGTGCTTGGTGGGTGGGGCCTCTTCAAGTGGACCCAGCCAGGACCACTCCTTGGGGCCCCAGGGGCACGCTGGGCTCCTTTCCCCGATTCACTGGGAGAGCGATCACCAGCAGGCTAAGGGCTGATGCTGTCTCTTCCTGTAGTCCCCCTCAGGTAAGTTCTGTTCTCACTTGCTGGGCGCTCGTGCCCAGCTGGAAAGCGATCCTGAGTGTGCACAGGGCTGTGGGAGGGTAGGGAGTGCTCACCTCTCTCCACCACATCCCAGAGGGTCAGTCCGTCCCCCTCAGACGTATAGCTGCATGTGTCTCTCAGGCATCCGGTGGTGCTGTGTAGGCTTCCTCTGTTGGTCAATGAATGTCTATTTAGTTGTAGTTCAAAAGGGAGAAAGACAAAGGGAACAGCTTACTCCACCATGTTGCTGTCGTCCCTGAAATATTATATCTAACACACATACAATGCAATGTAATTGTGCTGCTCACAAGTTAATTATAGGATTTACAAAAATGTAGTAATTCATAGAGCAACATGGGCCCTGAGGTCGGGATACCAGACACAAGTGAGTTCTGTGATGTTGTCTTTTATTTCAACCTGAAGATGAGTCTCCATGTCTGTACTTATAGTCTCCATTAGAAAGAAACTCAAAACAGAGGCCCTTCTGAAAGTAAGGCCTAAAGACCCTTGTGTCCACTTCCCCACCTAAGCCCTGCCCATCACTCTCCAGTATAAACATGCCACTATGGCCAGATCAGACTCTTGTTTACACTCCCTGCCACCTCCATCCTTTGACTTTTGCAATTTCCTCCTAGTCTAGAGCATTCCACCTTTCAAAGCCCGATTCAAGGCCCACATCTTCCGGGAAGTTTTATCTGACCTCCAATAACACTAATAACTAGTAATTTTTATTCATTACATACTACCTGGCAAGTTCGTCTTTCTGCTCACCCTAAAGTGAGCATGAGGGCTGGGGCATGAACTCATCTAACCTCCACCAAGCCCAGCAAGGTGTTCAGCATGTACTAGGCACTCAATAAACAATGTGGACCCGGATTTGATGCAAATCAAGCACTGCTCTCGAATGCTGCAAAACGGAGTGTTTTCAACCCTATTAATTCCCAATGGGGATGACTAACACTAGCAGGTCGACCAGGCCCTGGGGACTACAAGTGGCAGCAGCCCGTGCGGATCTGACTTTGGTTACTGGGGGTGGGGCGGTGTTGAGGCGCTGGGTTTTGGCACAGAGCGGGTCTCCAACAGGGGGAAATACTGGAGCGTCTGACAGGGAAGGGTCAGCGGGTGGTTAACAGGCAGTAGGACAATCACCTGGATGGACAGTGCACTTCTGCTGTGTCTGGGCAGCGAAGGCACGACGCACCGTTTACCGCGGACGAGGAGAGGTCACCAACCCGGCCGCACCGCTCCCCACGCGCTCACCCCACGGCCGCTACCCGCCTGGTGCTCTCTCTCCGGGCTTGACAGCAGTGCGGTCCAGGGGCATTCGCGGTGCACCCCTCAGCCGGCCGGTGCCGAGCGTGCGGGCAGTGTGCGCCTTCGGGAACCTCTGTGCTCTCCGTCTGTACCCTCGCCGCCTAGGTGTGCGCCCCAGCGGTCGCAGCTGCCCTGGCGTCTGTTCTGGAAGAGGCCTGAGAGCGGGGTTCCTGGATAGTAGGAGCCCTGCACCTCTTGCGCTATGGAGAGGAAGAACAGTATCCCCAACGGGTGAGTATCGGCCGCCAGCTCCCGGCCGGCGCGACCCCGCAGTGACAAACGGCGTCTCCAGATGAGCGTGCGTTCCTGGGGGAGGATGCTCCGGAGCCCCGCAGCGGGGCGGCCGGGGGTGGGGGGGCGCGCAGGCAGGGGGCTTCGGCTAGAAGCGCGGGTTGAGGCTCTCGGTGCAACCGCCGGTCCTGCCTCTGCTTTTCCCCCCGCCTCAGCCTTGCCGGGAGGAGAGGGGTTCTTTGATTTCAGGTGTTTTGGCTGCGGCATCCCAAAGAGCGCCCTGAATGTGCAAGGAATTCTTTTTCTTTTCAGAGCTTGCTATTAGTGTAACCAATTTAATACTTTTTGAAGGCTTAAAATAGGGCATGCTAGACGTGCTCACTCGCGTCATGCCCGCTTTTCTTTTCTTTTTTTTTGAGTAAATTCGACATATAACATTGTGTAAATTTAAGATGTACAGTTGTTTCTTTGATACAGTTATATATTGTAATATTATTGTCTTTGTGGTGATGTTTATCACATTACATAATTATAGTACAGTATTATTGCCTATATTCATTATACCGTGGATTGATCTCTATGACTTATTTACTACTCATTACTAATTTGTACCCCTAAACAATGTCAATTTTATCCCCCACCCCTCATCCCCTAATAACCACTATTTTACTCTGTTTTTATAGGTTTGACATTTTTAGATTCCACATATAAGTGGTATCATACAGTACTTGTCTTTCTCTGTCTGACTTATCTCACTTAGCATCATGTGCTCAGGTCCATCCATGTTGTCTCAAATGGCAAGATATCCTCCTTTTTCATGGCTGAATAATATTCCATCATGTGTATGTACCATATCTTTTTTATCCATTCATCCCTTGATGGGCATTTGGGTTTATTCTATATCTTGGCTATTGTTAATAATGCTGTGATGAAGGTGGGAGTGCATACATCTCATCAAAATCCTGTTTTCATTTCCCTTGGGTATACACCCAGACATGGAATTGCTGGATTGTGCGGTAGATCTATTTTAAATTTTTGAGGAACCTCCATATGGTTTTCCATATTGGCTGCACCAATTTACATTCCCAACAACAGTGTATAAGGGTTCCCTTTTCACCACATCCTCACCAGGACCTGTTGTCTCTTGTCTTCTTCTTTTTTTTTTTTTTTAATTTTTTGTTTATTACAGTAACATTGGTTTATAACATTGTATAAATTTCAGGTGTACAGCATTATACTTCTATTTCTGCATAGATTACATCATGTTCACCACCCAAATACTAATTACAACCCATCACCACACACATGTGGTATATATACACAATGGAATACTACTCAGCCATAAGAAATGATGAAATCCAGCCATTTGTGACAACATGGATGGACATTGAGGGTATTATGCAAAGTGAAATAAGTCTGAGGCAGAAGGTCAAATACCGTATGATGTCTCTTGTCTTCTTAATGATAAACATTCTAACAGGTGTGAGGTGATATCTCATTGTGGTTTTGATTTTCATTTCCATAATGATTAATGATGAACATCTTTTTGAGTGGCTGTTTGCCATTATGATGTCCTCTTTGGAAAAATGTCTATTTAGTTTTTCTGCCCATTTTGTGATGAGATTGTTTGTTTTTTTTGGTCGTTAAGTTGTATGAATTTTTTATATAATTTGGATACTAACCCCTTAACAAATATATGGTTTGCAAAAATTTTCTCCCATTCAGTAGGCTGTTTTTTCATTTTGTTAATTGTTTCTTTTACTGTGCAGAAGCTTTTGAGTTTGATGTAGTCCCATTTGTTGATTTTTGCTTTTGTTGTTTGTGCTTTTGGCTTCATGTGCAAAAATTCATTGCCAAGACCAATAATGATGAGCTTCTTACCTATGTTTTCTTCTAGGCATTGTATGGTATCAAATCTTATGTTTAAGTCTTTGATTCACACTTCCAGGGCTGCCACAACTCCCTTGGCTCCATAGCCTTTTCTGAGGTCCTGTCCACCTACCTTCAGATGCAAGAAGGATGGACATCTCAGGTGTCCTTGTGTGCTGTGCAGAGGTGCTTTTGTTTGGCTATGGATGCCCAGTTAGTTGTAAATTAAAGGGGAGAGAAAAAAAAGGAATGACTCACGCAACCATGATGCTCTCATCACTCTGTTTGTAAAATCTTAAGAGAGTTTATAGAAGTATATGCACCTCTAGCCATGGGAGACACAAGAGGTCACTAGCCTGGAAGGCAGGAGCTCTGTGCTATTCACCTCAGCATCTCCAGTGTCTGCGCAGGTCCTGGCACATAGTAGAACCTCTACAAATGCATGTTGACCTACTGCTGAGATGCCCCTGATTAAGCATGATTGAGAGATTTTACCAGGGTGTGAAATGATGCAACCTTACAATGTCTTCCTTTCTTCCCCCCACCATCTTGACCCATCCCTACCTCACACCATAATGACCCAAATCCATTTGGTGGGGTCAGAAGTTGGCTGAGACACAGGAAGCCCTTTCATGGGAAAGTCCTAGCTGGGCAACCTTAGCTTTAGTCCTTAAGGTTTCTGGTCCAATCTTTTCCATTATGTGTTTTCATCCATTGATATCCAAATGGGACACAGTTCATTGCTTGGTGCCCTAAAACAAGCTTCAAAAAATCCAAATGGATATTCTAGAAAGAGGAAAATATATGTTATCCCTTGTCCCACATACAACTGCCTTTGTTGTCCAACCAATTGTTCTCAGCCTGCACATTTGGTTCCCCGGGGGGGGCTATTAAAAATTCCAGTGGGTAGACCAAAACACAGAAGAATAAGTCAGAAAGTCATCAAAAATAAAACCCAAAATCAAAAGTCTCGAGGTGAGTCTCAACCGTCAGTAATTTTTGACATTCCCTGAGTGATACATGTTTGTAGCCAAGGAGAACCACTGCTCTAACTGAACCCGGGCAAACACTTCTCCAGACTGCATAAAAGAGACTTTAAATCAACTGGTTAATAAAGAGACTTCCACGTGAAAGTGATCATGTCCATCTCTCACCATTAACAGCCATCCTTCTTTAAATACCAAGTAGAGTATATACACTTTTGCCTGAGTGCTAAGATCACCTGAAAATTCATATCACATGTGTATACTAATATTATTGTAATAAGGATATTTATTTAACAAGAAACAGTTTAGTCACACGTGTTTCTTTTTTTTTTTAAGAGTTCTCTCTCTTTTTTTTTTTTATTTATTTTTTCCCCCAAAGCCCCAGTAGATAGTTGTATGTCATAGCTGCACATCCTTCTAGTTGCTGTATGTGGGACAGGACCTCAGCATGGCTGGAGAAGCGGTGTGTCAGTGCACGCCCAGGCTCCCAACCCGGGCCGCCAGCAGCGGAGCGCGCACACTTAACCGCTAAGCCACGGGGCAGGCCCCACATGTGTTTCTAAGACCAGAAATTTCCTCTCTATCTCCTGTGTGGAGGAACAGTTTGGTGTTTCAAGGGGGAAAATGAGAAGTTACCAGGACTTTTTGCCACAAACACACGGATACCTCAGAAAATTGAATCTCTGGTCTGAAATGGGAAGGTAGTGGATGTGTGCAAAGTGTTGGAAGGAAATGCTGTTGCACAGTCAGCAGAACCACAGAGGATGAAAGAAGGAAAAACGTAGAGAGAGCAGAGGCCTGTGGACACCTGAACCCACTCAGAGGCTGCACTCCGGAAGCAGCATGACCCCCACCTCTGGTTAGAGAGACTGGTCCCTGAGTATCAAAATTAGGACCTTGTCCCTCCTGCTCAATCTCTGCAGAGTGGATGGAGCCTACAGAACAGACCCTTCCCCACTGTGATGGACCATGCTGTGTGGGCAGGATTTGTGCCCCTTCAGATATGACTGTAACTGTGGATAGAAAGTCAGGACCCACATCAAATGTCAGCCTAATGGAACTGCATGGAGCAAAGTGAGCAGATTTAGTGGTGAAAATGAGATCTCTTCTTTGGGAGCAAGTGCAATGTCTTAGAGACTCAAAGAATGTGAAGGCTCTTTAAGGTGTACATAGCTGTTGAAAGATCAGGGCAGAGGGAGGGATTGAGGTGTAAGGATCCAGCTTAACCTATAAGTTAAGCTTTGTTAAGGAAAGATAGCATCATAAAGCATCATGAAGCAACTTTAAGTGAACTCCTGTTAGGACCAATGCTCTCAATGTGCCATCTCCCTGGCTGAGTATCATGCAGTGTTCCAAAATATTTAGATGCTCCTCAGTTCCTGCCTCTTCACCACAAGCCCCTCACTCACTCCTGCAGACACTCAGACTACAGACACTGCTGATGAGGAACAGGGACCCTCTGAATGCCTCCAGGGTGGAGGTATCTGTCTGAAGCTTGAGAGCTTTGCTTAACTTGCTTGGAAGGACATGTTGGTTGGATGAAGACTCGAGCCACCTGATTTCTAATCAACTTGCCCAACCACAGAACATCTCAACTCATCTCAACTCTGCACATCACCTACAGAGGATAAGAGGAGACTATTCTCAGAAGTCTTATCTCAAAAAGGGGTGCCTCTGGGCCTGATAAGAAAGACACATGTTCTCTCAAGGGTAGAAGAAGGGAAAACTCTTACTTTCTTCACTTAGAGATGATGGAGAGTTCTCTGGAGAGAATTTCCAATAGATATAGTGCCTGAGTCAGGGGGAGGAGAGGGGATGATAAAAGGATTCATTCTCCCATGGAAATAACAATAATCTTACTATACATACATGCTCTCTACTCGTGAAGATAGCCCTGCAGATTGTCGTCATTGTCTTCATTGTGTAGATAAGGAAATCAGTCCCTCGCACAGGTCATGTACTTCAAATGCAGCTCACCCAGTGTGTGCAGGAGTGGCTGCTCCAAAACGTGTGCTGGATTCACTCAGATCCTGGAAACACAATCAGAAGGCCTAAGGAAGGAATTCCTTTCATTTTTCCCAAGATGAAGTTCTGACATAAAGAAAACCGTAAGAACCATCCTAGAGACTAGGGATCAGAGAGATGTGGAGAGAACCAAGGGCTAAGTCATTGTGACCAAGACCACACACTGTCCTGAGTGAAGAAACCAGGGATTCTTGGCTCTTGCAAACAGACATCCTGAGATGCACCCCAGTTCCACACTCAAGGATGTTTTGAAACAGGTTTATTGAGATATAATTCACATACCATAATATCCATCCATTCAAAGTGTATAATTCAGCAGCTTTCCTGTATTCACAGATATGTGCACACATCACACAGTCAACTTTAAAGCATCTTCGTGGCCTCGAAATGACATCCAATTCTCTATTTTTTTTTTAATTTTTTGTTTATTACAGTAACATTGGTTTATAACATTGTATAAATTTCAGGTGTACATCATTATACTTCTATTTCTGCATAGATTACATCGTGTCATACTCTTTAGATTATACCACCGTATTTCCCCACATCTGCCTCCCCCAGCCCTAAACAGCCACTACTCTACTTTCCGTCTCTATAGATTTCCCTATTCAGGACTTTCGTATGAGTGGAATAATGGAACACATGGTCTTTCGTGACTACATAATGAACCTCTCCTCTTTTATGTCTTTAGAATTTCCCCAACTCAACATCCGTTCACCCATCCCAAGGACACTTCAGTTCTGAGGACCCCATGCGTGTGTCACTCTTACTTTCCCATTATAACCAAGTGGAAACAGTCATGACTTTGGAGGCAGACAGGCCAGAGCTTGCATTTTGCTTCTATGCTCACTCTTTGCATGACTCTGAGCAGGAATCCTCAGCTCTCAGTCTCAGCATCCTCGCTTATCCATGTGGGCCTGATTCCCCTCACAAGGGACTTTTTGAAAGGATCACGGTACTGTTTCCCACAGTGTGGAATATGAACCTCAGGCGCTCTGTGGGATGGTTTTAGGAGATGCAGTGACACAGTATTCTATAGCATTGATCACACAGCATCAGAAAATTATCTCCCTTTAAAATCACATTAAGCCCTTTTGATCATATCAGGGAGAAAAGATAAGTTTCTGGTTACTGTTATTCACCTCTATCACTGGCTAATAACTTTGTAACAAGGAAGTGGTCAGGTTGTGGGCTCAGAAACTTGTCAATCAACAGCATAAGACTGGAATATCCTAACATTATCTGCCTTTCCATTGGATTATATGTTTATATTAACCCTCCTTTCTTGTAGGTGACACTGCATTAATATTTAAAGTATTACCAAATACTTTGCATTTTCAAATATATATATTTATTTAAAGAAAAAGTCTTGACTTCCGGTCAATAAATGGTTAAATACATAAAGGTGGCATAGGTATAGTTTACCATCATGAATGTGAGTAGTACCTGTTTGAATACTGAAACACACTTGATCGGTAAATGGATATAAAGCCTCCAGCACGGGTTCTGACATGTGTGAAGCAACCAATACGTACAAGCCAATGTGATTATTTCTTTTGTATTCTTCACATCTCTCAATCAGTCAATCCACCCTCATCTCGAATCTCAATAGATCAATCCTAAGAAAATTACCAAAGCAGAGGAGGGAAAGGAATTCAAGGATCATGCTGGCCCTACAGCATGTTCTAAGGGTCCTTCAGTTCTGTAGACACAGGAGGGTGGAAAGCCATGCGGTGGTGGAATATTTGCTCCAGCCCATCCCTACCTTCCTCTCATGTGACCCACAGGTTTGATGTCGCAACCACATGCATGAAATGAAAACCAGGTGGTATCACATAAACCATTCTGAAAATGACAAAACTGGAGAGATGGAGAAAAAAATGAGCAGTTGCCAGGGGGAAAGAATGGTGCTGGGAAGAGAGGTGAGTGTAGAGGCACAGCATGAGGACTGTCTCTATGGGGATGGAATAGATCAGTGTGTGGATTGATGGTGCTGGTGGCTACAGAATCTAAACTTGTGATAACATGATGTAGAACTGTACTCACATGTTGTACTAATGTTACCCTCTTGGTTTTCATATTGTAATGGATGTATAATGGAGCCACCGGGAGAAACTGGCTGAAGGGTACAAGTGTCTACTATTTTTGCAACTACCTGTGAATCTATAATAATTTCAAAATAAAAGGTTTACAAGTGAGATCTGATTAAAGAGGAAAAACACAATGTAAAATAGACGTGGACAGTCACACATTACGGAGTGGGAGCATCATCACAGCTGTTCCATGTGTGGCCAAGGCGGGGACTGCAGCAAGAGGTTGTTCTGGAGTGAGCAGTCAGGGTCTGTCTGATGTACTCCACCCATACTGGCTGTAAATCCACAGTTCTGTCCATTTTGATGGCTCTTGACCAGGTAGCAGCCAAAGGGGTCTATTCTCAGTAGGAACCATGAGTTTTACTAATTGAGTGGAAGGGATAGAAAATTCTCCTGGTATCTGAGGCTACCAGGAGCTCCACAGTGAGAATGACAGTCACAAGATATGCAGCCCAGCCTTCCCCACCAGCACCCTGAAGAGTGCAGAGGACAAGACAGGCTGCCCTCACCGAATCTTACACACAACTGCAGCAGCCATGAAAGGAGGATCTTAACTCTAATGATGAGAGAAGAAACAAGACTCATCCGTGGTCTGATGAAAGCCAACACAGTGAAAGGAAGCAGATGAAACAAAGAACTCAAGTCTGAGAGAATTGTTTCTATTACAACCAGAACTTGGTTTTGAAAAGCATATCTCATGAGTTGTAAGAGATGAGATAATACTTCTAAAATGAGAATGAGTATTTATGAAAAAGAACAAGATTATTAACAAGAAACAGCCACAGATCTTGAAGGTAAAAATATAGTGGATGGCATTTTACACCTGCACCAGAAATACTGGGTACAACTCAAGAGCAAATGGATGCCATGGAATAGAGTGGAATTCTCCCAAAATTAGGTAAAATGTTGGAAACATATGAAATAAAATTTAAAAGACATGTATGATGAATACATAAATTTTAATATTTGACTAATTGCTAGTCCAGAACAAAATAGAGAGAATGGAGGGGAAGAAATAATAAGTATATAGGAAGCAGTGTTTTCTCCACTTTTCAAGGGAAGAACGCTTCCTGCAGATGCAACCGAACTTGCCACCCAGCCTGACTCTGAAGTTCTAAGTATTTTTTCAAGTCATTCAAAGCATATTAGGTGAGTCTTTATGCTCGGTCCTGTTGTCTGCCCCAAGTGAACAGTACAGGGAGAAGAAAGCCACCCTCTCATCCTGGAGTGGCTCTCAGTAGAGCTGAAAATGTTAAGAATCAGCAGGTCCAGCTCGATCAAGAACTCATCTTCCCCACTCCGGCAGCTGAGAGGCCTGTGGGTAGAGAAGGACAGACTTAAGGTCAAAGAAGTGAGGAAGAGGTGGGATATTACTTCTCACAGCCTCCAAACACAGGTTCTCAAACAAGAAAAACACCACCCCTCTCCCCGTCCTCCGTATCCAGGGATGTTTAAAGAGGTATGGTAATACCTGCCTTTTTGCTTCTTTCACAGTGATTGGGGATTCAACTGCTGTTTAAAGGGAAATGAAAAGAGATACTAAATGTTCCCACAATGAACAGAACAGTCACACATGGTGAAGAAAAACCCCACCTAAAACGCCCTTTGTGGCCATATTGTGAAACATAAGTTCCCAAGGTAAAGTATGGTGTTTAAAGACCCCCATCTCTATAACAGACCATGAAAAAAAGAAGTGTTCAGTTGTTTTACCTGGATCCCTGTGGAGACTCCTTCTGGCAACACCAGGCTTCAACCAGGAGAGCCCCCATAATAACCATAATTAAGGCAGCCAGACCCAGTCGGATGAGGTTCCCCATGGTGTAATCTCTTAATGTGGCATCTGGGGAAAAGGAAAGAGAGAAGAGGGTCAGCACCAGTTGTAAAACAGTATCCCTCCTTCTCAAATGGATCTGCCAAATGAGATTCTCACACGCCCACTTGTATTTCCTGTCAGTGGTCTGCACTACCTTCACTGAAGTTTTAATCACTGAGAACAAGATGTGGGATTTTATGAGAGCTGTAGTGGTTCTTTCTTAATCTTCATCTCTTTGTATTCCTCCACCTTATCTCTCTTCTTTCATTTATTTGCACTTTATCTCATTTCCACCTTCTCATGTTTCCTTTTTCCCTTCTCCCTCCATATATTAGGAATTCATCTTAGGAGCTACTCAAAAAACCAAAGATGCCCCACAGAACACTGAAATAATTCAGTGGCTGCATTTGCATCTCTCCTCATAGCACAAAATTTTATGAGGCAACAAGCTTAAGAAAATTTGAGCTTAGGAGCTAAGCATCTGGACCACTGTGCATTTCATTTCAACTTCACTCAAGAAGGGCTCAAGCTTGGCATTGGCCCTGGTTCCTGGAGAGAAGCCTGCATTTCTATGATCCCACCTCACACATCCCAATTAGCACAAAGTTCATCTCTGAACCCATCAACAACAATTTTCCCTGAAGACAAAATCCAGAGGGAGAAATATATAATGACACCGCCATGATCAGGACACCCTCTCCACCTCACAGTACTGATCACGTAGACTTCTATTTCTAACTATAAAACATTCACTGATTACATGGGAACTCAACAGAATAAAGGAAAATGTGCAAAGCTGAAAACATAGAATGTGTGGCATCCAGTTGGGCAAAATTCTGGCAGGAAACAAGATAACGTCAGAAGAATTTTCACAGTAAGTGCCGTGAGATATGAAAAGTTATTACATCCATCACCCTAAAGCAGGAGGCTGTGGGAACGCCAAGTTCGGAGAACAAGAGAGTTGTTGGGAATTAAATCACTATCACCAAGATAAACCAACACTTGGAGAGATGCAGAGAGTGGTAGAAGGAATTCTGAGGATGGCAGGATTGATAAGTTTGAAGAACAGCTTGAGAAATTATCCAAGAATGCAGAAACAAAAAAGGCAAAAGAGTAGAAATTAGGAAATGAAAGATGTTAAAACAGATGATAGTGCAAGTGATGTAGAAGTGAGAATCGGAGGATGACAGATCAACCATCTCTTATTTAAATTTTAAAAAAATTCTTCAAAATCATGTAAAACTCTACCTGTCACCCAGATTGCAAGGTGATCACTGGGGTGTGAGGTCCAGAAAGGAACCCTTGTCTGGTAGTACACACAGCTATACTTCCCAGTGTCGTTGACCGTGACATTCTGAAGGGAAAATTTTGTCTCCTCCTCTGCTGGACCCTGGAGCTGGATGGGCATTGAAGATCCTGCCTTCAGTAGAGCAAACATTTTAGTCCCAGTCACAGTCTCCGGCTTCCGGCACTGCAGGGTCACCTTTTCTCCTTCAATCACCTTACCCCTTTGATGGGTTTGGAGGGAAGGTTTAGGAAAATTTCCTGTAAGAGAAGGGAGGTTCCTTGGTCATGGGGAGAAGCCTGGGGTCCCCCACTCGCCTATGTTCTTCTGGTTGGGGGTTCTCGTGGACTGTGGGGGATGACAGATACTGCATCACACTCTCTTTCTGCTCTGATGCCAAGAATGAGATTCTCCTTCCTCTCAGCCCTGGATAAAGCCAACGTAATCAACTCTGTTCCTGTCCTTCTCCATCTCGCCCTCCCCAACTACACTGGAGATAAGACCCCCCCCCCGCCCCCTCTCTTCCTCTGGTTCCTCCCTCATCTCCTGTCCCTAGGAAGACCATGTGCCATTCTGAGGGCCCCTCCTCACCTGTCACCAGCAGTAGAAGAACATCACTGGGCTGTGACCTTGTGTGGGGGCTCCCTGTTCTGTAGTATTCACAGGTGTATTCTCCAGCATTACTGTTTCTTAGATCAGTGAGGTGAAATTCACCCAGGCCCTCTGCAGAATCAGGTGACTGCACGGACTCCAAAGCAATTCCTTCCTTTCTGAGAGCAAAGTTTACACCCTTGGTAGGAGTCCAGCATTGCAGAGTCACGTTACTCTTGGCAGGTGCCACCGAGCTGGGCCAGGCACTGAGAGAGGGCTTGGGAAGTGACCCTGGAAGGAAGCAGAGTCCAGGCTGGATTTGATTCACTCACCTGCTCTCAGGAAGCCCATTTACAGAAGGGAAAGGAAAATGGGGCCTTTGGGGATGAAGGATCAAGGAGGGTTTAATTGAAGAAACACTCACCATCTCCTCTTATGTTTCCTTGGCCAACATGCCGCCCTAGAAAAGAATGGTCCATGAGACATACCCACCTGCCAGGAGCCCACACCATAACATGCCCTGATCCATGAGGGACCATTCCAGGGAATCTTGCTGAGAAGGGACGCCTGGAGGTTATGCATCTGGGATTTCTCATTGTCTCCATACTGGACTCTGACTTCATCTCTGCCCTCAGCTCCTCCATCGTTTCTCACAGAGGTTCTCCTGTGCTACTGTCACCTACCAAGGCTCCAAGACCTTTCCTGGTTCCACCAAATTCCACAAATCCTCCTATTCTCAGCTTCTATCCTGAACAATTCTTAACCTTATATTTCTATTAGAACCTGTGTTATAGTTTCTAATAGCACCCCCCCGACCCCAGGGGTAGGAGGCATGAACCATGAGGGAGACTGGGGAAACTGGGATGTGAGTGTGGCCCTCACCTACCTGTGATGTTCTAAGGCCCTAATTAAGCCTGAGCATCTCCCAAAAGTCTCATCTGCGATAGAAGAACCACTATAAGAAAGGCTCTGTGGTGCCTTCAGTGACATGAATTAAGACAGAACCATTTGGTTGTACTTTCATAAAAGAGTTCAAAGAAGCTTATGTAACTCATACCATGGGAGACACAAGATGTCACTCCCTGTGAGCACCTGGAAGGCATGGATTCTGTGCTGTTCACCTCAGCATCCCCAGTGTCTGTGCAGGTCCTGGCACATAGAAGGACCTCTACAAATGCCCACTGACCTACTGCTGAGATGCCCCCATTTAAGCATGATTGAGAGATTTTACCAGCATGTGAAAAGATGCAACCTTACAACATCTTCCTTTCTTCCTCCCACCGGGTTGACCCATCCCAACCTCACACCATAATGACCCACATCCATTTGGTGGGGTAAAGAGTTGGCTGAGACAGAGGAAGCCCTATCATGGGAAAGTGCTGGCTGGACATCCTTAGCCTTAGTCCTTAAAGGTTTCTGATCCAATCTTTGCTGTTATGTGTTTTCATAACAAGATAATCTCAGAAGAATTCTAACAGTAAGTGCCGTGTTATAGGAAAAGATATTGCATCCACCACCCTAAACCAGGAGGCTCTAGGAACACCACATTCTGAGAAAAAAAGGAGTTGTTGGGAATGAAATCACTATTGCCAAGATAAACCAACACTTTGACAGATGCAGGGACAATAGAAGGAATTCTGCTGACAGAAGGATTGATAAGTTTGAAGAACAGCTTGAGAAATTATTCAAGAATGCAGAACAAAAAAAGGCAAAGGAGCAGAAATTAGGAAATGAAAGATGTTAAAATGAGACGATAGTGCAAGTGACGTAGAAATGAGAATCAGGAAAGAGAATCAACAATCTCTTATTTAGCGAAAAATAAATTCTTCAAAATCATGCCAAACCTTACCTGTCACCTGGACCTCAACATGATTGCTGGGTTCTGAGGCCCAGAAAGGAGCCCTTGTCTGGTAGTACACACAACTGTACTTCCCTGTGTCATTGACTGTCACACTCTGTAGGGAGAAGTCTGTCTCCTTCCCTGCTGGACTCCGGAGCTGGATGGGCATTGAAGATCCTGCCTTCAGTAGAGCAAACATTACAGGGACAATCCCAAAATCTGGTTTCTGGCACTGTAGGGTCACCTTTTCTCCCTCAGTCACCATACCCCTTCGGTGGGTTTGGAGGGAAGGTTTAGGTAAATTTCCTGTAAGAGAAAGAAGGCTCCGAGGTCATGAGGAGAAGCCTGGGGTCCCCCACTCATCCATGCTCTCCTGGCAGGGGGTTCCCATGGAGTGTGGGGAATGACAGATAGCTCTTCTCACCCTCTTTCTACTCTGACTCTGGGAATGAGATTATCCCTCCTACAAGCCTTGGATAAAGCCAAGGTAATCAACTCTGTTCCTGTCTTTCTCCATCTCCCTCCCCAACGGCACTGAATATGAAAGCCCCTGCCCCCTCTCTTCCTCTGGTTCCTCCCTCACCTCTGTAACTGAAAGACCATGTGCCATTCTGAGAACCCCTGCTCACCTGTCACCAGCAGTAGAAGGACATCACTGGGCCGAGAACTTGTGTGTGGGCTCCCTCTTCTGTAGTATTCACAGGTGTACTCTCCAGCATTACTGGTTTTTAGATCAGTGAGGTGAAATTCACCCAGAACCACTGTGGAATCAGGTGACTGCAAGGACTCCAAAGGAGTTCCTCGCTTTCTGAGAACAAAGTTTACACCCTTGGTAGGCGTCCAGCATCGCAGTGTCACGTTACTCTTGGCAGGTACCACTGAGCTGGGCCAGGCACTGAGAGAGGGCTTGGGAAGTGACCCTGGAAGGAAGCAGAGTCCAGGGCTGGATTTGATTTACTCACCTGCTCTCAGGAAGCCCATTTACAGAAGGGAAAGGAAAATGGGGCCTTTGGGGATGAAGGATCAAGAAGGGTTTAATTAAAGAAACGCTCACCATCTCCTCTTATGTTTCCTTGGCCAACACACAGCCCTGCAAGAGAAAGGTCCATGACACATATGCACCTGCCTGAAGCCCACAGCGTCACCTGCTCTGATACCTGAGGAACCATCCCAGGGGCTCTTGCTGAGAAGGAACACCTGGAGGTCCTGCATTTGGAAGTTTTCATGTCTCCATGCTGGACTCTGGCTTCATCGCTGTCCTCAGCTCCTCCATCATTTCTCACAGAGGTTTTGCTGTGCTGCTGTCATCTCCCAAGTCTCCAGGAACTTTATCTTTTTTTTTATTTTTGCTGAGGAAGATTCGCCCCGAGTTAACATCTGTTGCCATTCTTCCTCTTTTTGTATGTGAACCACTACCACTGCATGGCCACTGACAGACGGGAAATGTAGGTCTGCGCTGGGGAACTAAACCTGTGCCTCCAAAGTGGAGCATGCTGAACTTAACCACTAGGCCACTGAGGTTGGCTCTCCACAGGGCCTTTCTTGGTTCCACCAAATTCCACAAATCCTCCTATTGTCATATTCTCTCCTGAACCACTCTTGGACTTAGATTTCTATTAGAACCTGTGTAATAGTTTCTAGATCTCTCAGTCTTGGGTCGGAGGCATGAACCATGAGGGAGATTGGGGAAGCCAGGGACATGAATGTGGCCCTCACCCACCTCTGATGTTCTAAGGCCTTAAGTAGGCCTGAGCATCTCCTGAAATTCTCATCTGTGATAGAATAAACACCATAAGAAAGGCTTCTTGGTGCCTTGAGTGACATGAATTAAGACAGAACCATTTGGTTGTAATTTCTTAACAGAGTTCGTAGAAGTTTACATAACACATACCACGGGAGACACCAGATGTCACTTCCTGCAAGCACCTGGAAGGCAGGGATCCTATGCTACTCACCTCAGCATCCCCAGTGACTGTGCAGGTCCTGGCACGTAGTAGGACCTCTACAAATGCACATTGACTGACTGCTGAGATGCCCCCATTTAAGCATGATTGAGAGATTTTGCCAGGATAAAAGGATGCAACCTCTCCATAACTCCCCATGTTTCTCTCACTAGGTTAATTCCTTTTCCAAAGCTCACCATAATTACCAACATAAACTTGGTGAGTAAGGTTGACTTAAAGATGGAGCAAGTCCTATCAGTGGAAGAGCCACTTCAGTCAACCTCAGCCTTTACTCTGAAAGTTTTCTGATCCAATCTTTGCCATTATCTCTTTTCATCTTTTGATACTCCAGACAGGACAAAGGTTACTGCTTTATGCCCTGAAACAAGCCTCAAAAAATCCAAATGGCGGGGCCGGCACCCTGGCGTAGCAGTTAAGCGCATGCGCTCTGCTGCTGGCGGCCTGGGTTCGGATGCCGGGCGTGCGCTGATGCACGGCTTGTCAGGCCATGCTGTGGCGGCGTCCCACATAAAGTGGAGGAAGATAGGCACAGATGTTAGCTCAGGGCCAGTCTTCCTCAGCAAAAAGAGGAGGATTGGCATGGATGTTAGCTCAGGGCTGATCTTCCACACACACACACACACAAATCCAAATGGTTATTCCAGAAAGGAGACAACATACAATCCTCCCCTGTCTCAAATTCAGGTGCATTTGCAGGATACTCCAACCCAATTGTTTCTTAATCTTGGCTACTCATTGTTCTCCCCTGGTCAGGGAGCGGGCTGTTGAAAATTCCGGTACACAGACTAAACTGCAAAAGCTTTGAATCAGAATCGCTTGGGATGGGGCTCAGGCCCCAAACTTTCAAAATCTCCCCCACAAGTATTCAGCCAAGGTGGAGAACCACTGCTGTATCTGAACCTGGAAAAACATTTCTCAAGACTGCAACATAGATATTCAAAGTCAACTGGATTAGAAGGAAACTTCCAAATGGAAGTGATTATGTACATCTCTGAGCATTCACAACCATCCTGCCCATTAATGCTCAAATGTGGTAGATACATTTTGACTGAGTGCAGAGATCTCTTTAAAATTAACATCTGGGACCAGCCCGGTGGCGCAAGCGGTTAAGTGCGCGTGCTCTGCTGCGGCAGCCCGGGTTCACTGGTTCGGATCCCGGGTGCGCACCCACGCACTGCTTGGTAAGCCAGGCTGTGGCGGCGCCCCGTGTAGGGTGGAGGAAGATGGGCATGGATGTTAGCTCAGGGCCAGTCTTCCTCAGCAAAAAGAACAGGAAGATTGGCAGATGTTAGCACAGGGCTGATCTCCTCATAAAAAAATAAAAAGTAAAAATAAATAAATAAAATTAACATCAATCCTATTTATGAACAATATTGTAAGAAAGAGATTGTTCTAACTCAACAGATGTTGGTTAGGCTTGTGTTTCTAAGAGATTTCCTCTTTTTCTGCTGTGTGAACTAAACAGTTTTGTGTCTTAGTAAAAAGGAGAAGTTACCAGGTGTTTGTGCTAGAATTCATGGACTGATCAAAAATACTACATTTCACTTTTTGAAAAAGAAAAGTATAATAAATAGCCAAAATGTGAAGAGATCCAAGTGTCCATCAAAGGATGAATGAATGAACAAAACATGGTCTATACATACAATGGAAAACTATTCAGCCATAAAAAGGAATGGAATTCTGACACACGCTACAGCATGGATGGACCTTGAAAACATTATGCTAAGTGAAGCTAGCCACACAAAAGGACAAATATTGTATGACTTCGCTTGCACAAAGTACCTAGAATAGGCAAATTCATGGAGACAGAGAGTAGAATAGAGGTTACCAGGGGCTGGGGAGAGAGAGAGAAAATGGGTTATTGGTTAATGAGGATAGAGTTTATGCTGGGAGTGATGAAAAAGTTTTGAGTGATGGTTGCACAGCACTGTGAATGTATTTAATGCTGCTGAACTCCGCATTACAACTGGTTTAAAGGACAAATATTATTTATGTATATTTTACCATAATGAAAGAGGAATTGAATAGATGTGTTTAAGGTAGTGAAAAGAAAACTCCGTCTTACAGTCAGTGAATCCACAGAGAACGGAAAAGGAAAAAGTTTGAGAGAGCAGACACCTGTGGACACCTGAACCCACTAGGAGTCACACCTAGGAAGCAGCATGACCCTGAACTCTGGATAGAGAGCCTGGTCTCTGAGCATCAAAGTCCTGAGAGCCTGGATCTTTGTCTCTATTGCCCTGCTTGGCAAAGGGGAAGTGGAACACACAGCACTGAGCCTCTCCCCTTATAATGGATCATGCTGAGTGGGCAAAGTTGGTGCCACTCTGCAGAACAGGTGGAAGATTATCAGTAAATATCAGCCTCATGTCCTGGCAAAGAGCAAAGTGAAGGGTGAGAATTCAAGTGCTTCTCTGCAAGAGATTGTAAAATCTTAGGAACTTAGAAAGTCTGTAGATTGTATGGGATGCCCAGAGAAAGTGGGAGTGTAATGTGACTTAAAATAAAATTAAGGAAAATAAATAAATTCTTGATGTTGTGGAACAACTCACGAGAGAATTGTGATTAGGATTCAAAAGTTAGGAGGTGCTCTCTCTTGACTCATGGGACATTATGGGGTCTGTGGGAATTCAGGGTCTTTGCCATCCTGGCCCCTTCTCTGTTTACCCCCTCCTGCACTCCTTAAGACACTTGGATCTCAAACACCTTTGAGGGAGGACAGGGACCGCTTCAAATGCCTCTTGTGCTCTGTTAGCTGAAAGGGGTTGAGGGCTTTGTGGAGCTTGGTAGACAATGGCCCCACACTCCCTTGGGTCATGTGGGATTTACCATACACTCTCAGGCCCCAGAACATCTCATCTGATTTCATCTCTGTCTTCAGCAGGACATACCTGACTAAAAGCAGGAAGCCTGCTCAGAGGCCTCATTGCTTGGGGAGAAACAGGAAGTCCATTAAGCAAGACTCACTGTCTCTCAAAGACAAAATGGAAAGGGAAAGGTTAACCTTCTCGTGGAAGAGAGAAATATAATGAATAGCTGAAAGGTGGAAACAGTGCAGGAGACCATCAACAGATGGGTGGACAAACAAAATGTGGTCTATACGTAAATAGAATGTATAGATACATGGATACCTAAGTGGAATACTATTCAGCCGTAAAAAGGAATGAAATGTTTCGTACGTGCATCTAGGAAAGATCTCTGGAAGGAATTGCCAGTGGAATCAGTGCCTAGCCAAATAGGAGGAGAATGAATGACAAAAGGAATACTCAACATAAAAAATATCATTTATTGAGCATGGACTATGTGCTTCACATCATGCCTACTTGAACCTAATAGTGAAGCTAACCCTGAAAGCTGAGGGGACTTTTAAATACTGACATGTGTTTCCCAAACACATGACTATGGCCCCACAAATAGTGTGTGCAGGAGCTGAGTCTCCAGAAAGTATACTGTATTCACTGCATGCCTACAATTCCCTCTGAAGACACAACTAGATGTGTCTTCCTAAGACAAGCCTCTGATGTAAGGATCGCTCCATGGGGAAGCCTACAGTCTTGGGATCAGAGAATTGTGGCGATAGGAGAAAGCCAAGCACAAATGATCACGCCAAGGCCAGTGCTCCTCCCCTGATTTTCTGAGGATGTCAAGCTTTATTGGTATCTGAAAACCAATTTGTTGGAGTTGCCTTCTAGTTCCATAGTGACATTCTGAACCACTTGTCTTTCCCTCCTCAAGCTTTTTCCAAACCGAAGTCCTTTCAAACACTCCTAGGTGATTCCATACCAAGGACTCCACATACATGTCCCTCTTAATTTAACATCATGATTGAGTGTAAACAGCACTTTCAGAGCAGGGAAGGTGTGGGGTCAAATTTGGCTTCCTTGCGTACCACTTCCTCAATCTGAGGCAAGTCACTTTGCTTTGCAAACTCAGATTAGATTTCTAATCTATAAACCTAATTGTGGACCTAATTGTTTCTTGGAGGGTTTTTGGATTTGTTTTTTGAAGGATCAGGGTGGTATTTTCCAAAGGTGGAATACATCCCATTGGGGTGATGTGTGATGGTTTTAGGTGGAAGTAAGGATGATTCAAGCATTACAAGACAACATGCAATAAACACTCACATAGTGCCTTTGATGACATCAACAAGAAAACCTATTTGAAGCTAGCCTCTCATATATCTCAATCATGGCTAATTGCCTTTGTAGCAAAGAAATAGCAAGTTTCAGGTTCAGAAGCCTGACAAGGAACAGTCTATAGTTAGAATATCCTAACACTGTTTCCTCTCCCTGCATTTACTTTATTGTTACCTATGATGGGACACTGGATTTTTATTCATACTATTGATACAAAGTTTCTATCTTAAATACTTTTATTTAAGCAAAAAACCTGAGTCGTTATTAAGAAAGACATTAAGCCAATAAAGTACAGGTGGTAGAGACATTCAGCAAAAATCATGACGTTGGAACAAGAGTAACTGAAATTTGGAAGGCACTGTTTAGAGGTCACGTATATGCTGCAAGATTTCTGTTACGTAATATGCACTCAATAAACCAAAGTTGACGTTACTCTTTCTCTTTCATCCCCAATCCAAACCACTCACCAATTACGTTATTTTCTGTGGTCCCCATGTTCTGCCCCATGAGACTTACTGAAACAGAGGAGGGAAAGGAGTCGACGGATCATAGTAGCATGTCCGCCTGTCCAGTGTCCTTCAGTTTTGCTGTCCACAGGAGGGAGAAAAGCTGGAATGGTCACAGCATCACTCCCGACTCCAGACTGTGGGCAGCAATGACTTTTCTCTGATCTTCCAGTTCCCTCCTCCCACAGCCACTTTCCGGAAACATGTTGCTGCTGATTGCGACATGTTCCTCCCGTGCCAATTTTTAAGAACTTGCCTCACAGAAAATCCTCACTTTAGTCAAATTTCAAGCATCAAACAGGTGACCCCTCAAATCCGTAAGGCTTGGGTCTGAAGGATTCCTACTGAGGTGATGAAGGCACTTCGCTGTTGAGAATTTTGGAAACCCTGGGCAAACATTCAGGTTGCTAAACATTGCCTCCTGGCTAAGAACTAAGGATGTTGCCTAATGGTCCCTTTGCTTAACTGTGGCAGTCAGAGTTCAATTGCTAAATAAGACTCATAGAACCCAGAATGCTAATGCTGATGGATCTATTGTGTGTTACAGGACAGAGATACAATGTGGCAGCAATATATATAGCATTAAAAAGAGGACACGTATCTCAGGCAGGAAGGATCCCCAGACCCCAGGCATGAGCCCCAGTTTTCTCTGCTTTCTCAGGGCTGCATGGATGGGCTTTCTCTCTTGGGTCAGAAGCTACCACCATGATCACAAAACATCGCAGAACCAGGAAACTGAAGCCTTAGCTGGGGTTTCTTTTTCCATGATGGTCACGTTGGTGTATTCTTGCTACATTGCCAGCCCCGATGGCAGAACCTTCTGGAGTCTCAGAAGACAAAGTTTAAATCATAACTTTGACGTGTACCAATAAACAATGCTGATACGCTGATACAAACCTCACCAGAGTCCTGGACCCATGGTTACAAAGCAACAGTATGAATCACTATGTTTCATACCATGACCAGGGGTTGGCATCATGGGGTACATTTTTACATCAGCAAAACAGCTGACAGCAATTCTTGCTGGAATCAACCCCCAAAGCACAGTCCTGGAATAACCATCGTGCATGGAACTTGCACCAAGTTCTTTGGAGTTTGCAGTCATTTTCTGAGACCATGGTGACCTCACTTAAAATCATTTTCGACTCATAAAATTTGCGTGTGACTCATAGGCTCTTACTTACTCAGTGGGTCACTGAGAACCAAAATTATCAGAAGGTCTGAAACTGCAAGCTTCTGTTTCCTTTTTTTCTATATCAGCTTACTGAGCCACCCCCACTGACTTTTGTCTCTAGGTCTAAAAGTATTTATGTCTCTGCAACTTAAAAATGTAAATCCCAACTTACCAACATTTTGACCAATTTGCCAACTTCACCAGACAGGTGAACTAGTGTGCCTCCTGCCAAATTGTACTCGGTAAAATTTCTTTGGGCCAGATTAGCTGGAGATACGTAAACTGAAGTGCAGCAAGGCAGATTCCCACACTCAAGACAGAGAAGTAGGAGAGGCAGGTGCAGGAATTGGAACTCAGCTCTGTCTGTCTCAAAAGCCCATTCCCTTTCCAGAAAATCCTTTGAAGCTTCCCCCATCAAACCCCACAGTGATGAAGGTGTTTCCTTGTCTCAGGCATCGTTCTATGGAAAGGAACACAGAAGGATCTAGTGAGATTATTAGTTATCTATTGCTGTGTAACAATATTACCACAAACTTCGTGGCTTGAGGAATACACCTTTATTATCTTATCATTTCTGTGGGCCAGGAATCCAGACACAACCTAGCAGGATCCTCTAGGTGCTGCAGTCAAGGTGTCAATGATGGCTGGGGTCTAATCCAAGAGCTTGACTGGGGAAGGATCTACTTCTGAGCTGCAATGTAATTCTGACACTAACTGCCTGGAGTTAGCACAGATTTCATGGTTTAAGCACACAGTGTTCACAAGAGTATCCTTGCTTTAGACACCAGCTGTAAGTTCAGGTGTTCCCAGGCCACCTAAACTTCTGACCAACTGCCTAAAAATTTGGAGGTTCCCACTATACCCCTCAAATTCAATAATTTTTGCTAGAACCAAATTCCATAAAGTGCCATACTTATGACTACAATTGTATTATAAAGGATACAAATCAGAACCAGCTAAATGAAGAGGCACATAGGGTGGAGTCTGGGAGTGTCCCAAAAGGGAAGCTTCCTATATTCTCAGGATGTGTCACCCTTCCAGCACATCAAAGTGTGTCACCAACCAGGAAGCTCCCCCGAGCCTCACTGTCCAGTTTTCATTGGTATTTCTTCACGTAGATATAGTTGATTGAATCACTGTCCACAGGACTGAATCTATCTCCAGCCTCCCTTTGTTTCCCAGTGGTCAGGCTGATATCTCTGGGCTCATAGTCCTAACTCTCTAATCACATGGTTGGTCTGCCTGGCATGATCAGACCCCCCATCCTGGGTCATCTCATTGGCATATTACTCTATGTAAATGATACCTCTCACTTTTAAAAAATAATTTTTTAAAAGAAGGAAACAAGTCTTTATTGGAAATTTGAGGAAAGGGATCCCCATTTGCCTGGTCCCCCAAGGGACCTCTGTTCCATTGTCCATTCCCTTGTCAGAAGTTCTTTCTTCCAGGCTCCAGATCTTCTCCTGGCTATGTCTTAAGGACCGAGTACACACAGGTTTCCAGAGGCTGCTTCCTCTGGCTGGAAGGGCCCTCACGTAGGGCTTTGGTGTCTAGCTCAACATAAGTCACTCCATGGGGTTCTTCAGCTCCTGAGGCCTGAAATCCTTCATCCTGGAGGTAAGCACGGAGAAAAGGATCAGGTATTCCAGGGAGGAATATATGATTGTGAAAATTTAACAATCATAACAATAATGTGGCAGACAGCGTTCCAAGATAACTCCCAAGAGACTCCTACACTTAAAGACTTTGTTAGGTCTCCTCCCCTCTTGAGTGTTGGCTGGACCTAGCGACTTGCATCTATCAAAAGAATTAGCAAGACAACACAGAAAAAGAGATTGGATGTCATACCAAAGACTAGGTTGTGAAAGACGGTGAGTTCCATCTTGCCTCACTACTCTTCCTCTCCCTAGCTCATACTGATGAAGCCAGCTGCCACGTTATGAGCTGCCCTATGGAGAGGCTCATGCGGCCATCATGGTCTCTGGCCAAAAGCCAGCAAGGAACTGAATCCTGCCAACAACCTCCTGAGTGAGTGTGGAAGCAAATCCTCTTCTAGTTAAGCCCTAACCAGCCCTGGCTAACACCTTAATCACAGCTCTGTGAGACCCGGAGTGAGAGGATCCAGCCAGGGACACCCAGATTCCTGGCCTACAGACACTGTGAGATAATAAATGTTGCTTTAAACCGCTACATTTTGGAATGATGTGCCATGCAGTGATAGATAATTCATACATACAACTATCAAAATAAATGTGAATATGAAATGACCAGAATAAGCAAATCCACAGGGGCAGAAAGCAGGTTAGTTATTGCCAGGAACTGGGGGTTGTGGGGGCTAGTGAATTGGGAGCAACTGCTAAAAGGGTGTGGCATTTCCTTCGGGGGTGATGAAAATGTTCTGGAACTAGATAATGGTGATTGTTGCACAACATTGTGAATGGACCAAATGTCACTGAATTGTACATATTAAAATAGAGAATTTTATGTTATGGCATTTTGCCACAATTTTTTAAAAGTTGGGAAAATTCCACGGGAATGATGGTGGCATCATGGTGGAATGAGTTGTTCCCTTTGTCTCTCCCCTTTAAATTACAACCAGGAGAGCACGGATTGACTGACAAAGGACTCCTTGCACAACACACCAGAATGAGAGATCCATGCAGCTATACGTCAGAAGATGGGGGGGCTGGATCCCCAGGAAGCACTGGAACTAAGGAAGTGGCCCCCTCCCCTTCCCTGGTGGCAGTGATCGAGGCCTGGATCCTCACACAGAGGCAGGCACGACTGTGAGTGGAGGAAGGGGCAGCCCAGCCCACAGGCAAATGCTTTTGGAGTGGTAGCCGTGCCCGTGGGAACACCCATTGTGCCATGGCAGCCCTGTCCATGCCAACACTCCACACTGAGTGGAACAACTCAGCCCCCACGAAGGCAGCCCACCTGCCAAGTGCAGTGCCAGCCTTCAAAAAGTTGCCCTGCACACTGAGCACAACAGCCTATGGGACCTGCCCACTGAGTGCATGCCCAGGCCACAGGAAGATGCTCTGCCCATCAAACGTGGCCCACCAAGTGGCAGCAGCTCAGCACACATGAAGGTGCCCCACCCACTGAGCAGAGCAGACTGTGGGACACGCCCATGTGTGCAGCACCAGCCCACGTGAGTGTGACCTGCTGAGCAGCTGTGGCCAGCCCGCAGAAACACAGAGTGGCTCAGCCAGCACAACTACCAGCAGGGGGAGTGGGATCAGAAAACACAGCTCCTGCCCCCCTAGTGGTGGCACATGGAATCTGGGACCTGATACTACCACAAATGCTCCAGCAGGGGATCAATTCATCAAACACCATGAAGAACTACAGTAACACAGCAGAACAGATGGAAAATGACAAGTCTCCAGAAACCAAACCTGAAGTCACAGAAGATTACAATCTAAATGACAGAGAATTCAAAATAATTGTCATAAAGAAACTCAACAAGTTACAAGAAGACACAGAAAGACAGTTCAATGAGCTCAGGAGTAAAATTAATGAACACAAGGAATACGTCACCAAAGAGACTGAAGCCCTTAAAAAAACTATACAGAAATTCCGGATATGCAGAACACAATTAATGAGATAAAAAATAATGTAGGAACCATAAAAAATAGAGCAGATCTTGTGGAGGACAGAGTTAGTGAATTAGAAGACACAAATACAGAAATGCTTCAGGTGGAGGAGGAGAGAGAGCTAAGATTTTTTTTGAAAAAAAACAAGAAATTCTTCAAGAAATGTCTGACTCAATTAGGAAAAGTAGCACAAGGATTACAGGTATACCAGAGGGCGAAGGGAGGGAGAAAGGAGCAGAGAGCTTGTTCAAAGTAACAGTAGCTGAGAACTTCCCAAATCTGGGGAGAAACTGGACCTACAAGTACATGAAGCCAATAGAACTCCTGATTACATCAATACAAAAAGACCTTCTCCAAGGCATATAATAGTAAAACTGTAAAAGTCAATGACACAGAAGAAAAATTAAGGGCAGCAAGAGAGAAGAAAATAACCTACAAAGGAATCCCCATCAGGCATTCATCAGATTTCTTAGCAAAAACCACACAGGCTAGGAGAGAGTGGAAAGATATATTCAAAAAACTGGAAGACAAAACTATCAGCCAAGAATACTCTATCCAGTGAAATTATCCTTCAGATACAACAGAGAAATAAAACCTTTCCCAAACAAACAAAAGCTGATGTAGTTCATTGCCGCTAGACCTGCCTTACAAGAAATGATGAAGGGAGCCCTCCTACCTGAAACAAAAAGGCAAAAGTTTACAAAGCTTTGAGCAAGGAGATAAATAGACAGACAAAATCAGAAAATTGCATCTGTCTATCAGAATAAGTTAGCAAACACTTAATTATAACATAAAAGATAAAGGGGAGGAAAGCATCAAAAATAACTATAAGCACTTCAATTTAGTCACAAACTCATAACACAAAAAAGAATAATTTGTGACAACAATAACTTAGAAGTGGAAGAGGAAAGGGATGGAACCTGCTTAGACTGATGGAGACAAGAGGCTTTCAGAAAATGGACTATCTCATCTATGAGATCTTTTATAAAAACCTCATGGTAACTACTAAACAAAAAATCAGAGCAGAGCCACAAATCACAACTAAACAGAAAACCATCACAGAAAACCACGGAACTGAAATGGCAGTCAGAAAGACAGGGGAAAAGAAACAATGGAAATATGGAACAACTGGAAAACCAGAGATAAAATGGCAGTATTAGGTCCTCATGTATCAATCACTCTAAATGTAAATAGATTGAAGTCTCCAATCAAAAGACACAGAGTGGCAGGTTGGGTTAAAAAAACAAGACCCAGGGCTGGCCCGGTGACGTAGTGGTTAAGTTCACGTGTTCTGCTTCAGCGGCCCAGGGCTTGCAGGTTTGGATCCTGGGCCCAGACCCATGCACTGTTTATCAACCCATGCTGTGGCAGGTGTCCCACAGACAAAGTAGAGGAAGATGGGCACAGATGTTAGTCCAGGGCCAATCTTCCTCAGCAAAAAGAGGAGGATTGGTAACAGATGTTAGCTCAGGGCAAAACTTCGTCACCAAAAAACAAGCAAACAAACAAGACCCAACAATATGATGCCTCCAGGAAACACATCTTAGCTCTAAAGACAATACAGGCTCAGAGTGAAGGGATGGAAGATGATACTCCAAGCAAATGGCAAGCAAAAGTAAGCAGGTATTGCCATAGTCATATCAGACAAAGCAGACTTCAAGATAAAAAAGACAACGAGAGACAAAGTGGGATGGTATATAATGATAAAAAGGACATTCCACCAAGAGGACATAACACTTGTGAATATATATGCACCTAATACAGGAGCACCAAAGTACATAAAGCAACTATTAACAGACCTAAAAGGAGAAATTGACAGCAACACAATAATAATAGGGGACCTCAAAAATCCACTTACATCACTGGATAGATCATCAAGACAGAAAGTCAACAAGGAAATAGTGGCCTCAAATGAAACACTAGACCAGCTGGATTTAATAAGTATATACAGAACATTCCATCCAAAAAGAGCAGAATACACATTCTTCTCAAGTGCACATGGAACATTCCCAAAGATAGACCATATACTGGGAAACAAGGCAAGACTCAATAACTTTAAGAAGATCGAAATAATATCAAGCATCTTTTCCAACAACAATGCTATGAAACTAGAAATTAAGTGCAAGAAAAAAAGCTTGGAAAGACACAAATATGTGGAGACTAAACAACATGTGACTGAGCAACCATTGGATCAATGAAGAAATCAAAAAATACCCGGAGACAGGGGCCGGCCCGGTGGCGCAAGCAGTTGAGTGTGCATGCTTTGCTGCGGCGGCCCAGGGTTCGCCGGTTTGGATCCCGGGCGCATACCAATGCACCGCTTGGCAAGCCATGCTGTGGCGGCGTCCCATATAAAGTGGAGGAAGATGGGCATGGATGTTAGCCCAGGGCCAGTCTTCCTCAGCAAAAAAAGAGGAGGATTGGCAGATGTTAACACAGGGCTGATCTCCTCACACACACACACACACACACACATACACACACACAAATACCCGAAGACAAATGAAAATGAAAACACAACATACAAAACCTTATGCAATCCAGCAAGAGTGGTATTAAGAGGGAAGCATGTAGTAATACAGGCCTACCTCAAGAAACAGGAAAAATCTCAAATAAACAGTTTAACACTGTACCTAAAATAACTAGGAAAAGAAGAACAAATGAAGCCCAAAGTCAGTAGAGGGAAGGAAATAATAAAAATCAGAGCAGAAATAAATGAAATAAAAACTAAAAAAATAATAGAACAGATCAGTGAAACTAAGAGCTGGTTCTTTAAAAAGAGAAACAAAATTGACAAACTCTTAGCCGGACTCACTAAGAAAAAAAGAGAGAAGGCTCAAATGAATAAAATCAGAAATGAAAAAGGAGAAATTACAATGGATACTACAGAAATACAAAGGATTATAAGAGAATACTCTGAAAAACCATACACCAACAAATTGGATAACCTACAAGAAATGGATGATTTCTTAGAAGCATACAACCTTCCAAAACTGAATCAAGAAGAAACAGAGAATTTGAATAGAGCAATCACAAGTAAAGAAATTGAAACAGTAATCAAAAAACCTCCCCAAAAACAAAAGTCCAGGACCAGATGGCTTCCCTGGTGAATTCTACCAAACATTCAAAGAAGATTTAACACTTATCCTTCTCAAACTTTTCCAAAAATTTGAAGGGGATGGGACACTTTCGAACTCATTTTACAAGACCAACATTACCCTGATACCAAAATCAGACAAGGACAACACAAAAAATGAAAATTATAGGCTAATAATGCTGATGACCATAGACACAAAAATCTTCAACAAAATATTAGCAAATTGAATACAACAATACATTAAAAGGATCATACACCACGATCAAGTGGGATTTATTCCAGGGACACAAGGATGGTTCAACATCTGCAACTCAATCAATGAGATACACTACATTAACAAAATGAAGAATAAAAATCACTTGATCATCTCAATAGACACAGAAAAAGCACTTTATAAGATTCAGCATCCATTTATGATAAAAACTCTCAATAAAATGGGTATAGAAGGAAAGTACCTCAATGTAATAAAGGCCATATATGACAAACCTACAGCAAACATCATACTCAATAGTGAAAGACTGAAAGCTATTCCTCTAAGAACAGAAACAAGACAAAGATGCCCACTCTCACCACACTTATGTAACATAGTACTTGAAATCCAAGCCAGAGCAATTGGGTAAGAAAAAGAAATAAAAGGGATCTAAATTGGAAAGGAAGAAGTAAAACTGTCACTGTCTGTGGATGACACGATTCTATATGCAGAAAACCCTAAAGAATCCACCATAAATCTATTAGAAAAAATTGACGAATACAGTAGAATTGCTGGGTACAAAATCAACATACACATACCATTCACATTTCTGTACACTAACAATGAACTAACAGAAAGAGAAATCAAAAATACAATCCCATTTACAATCACAACAAAAAGAATAAAATATCTTGAATAAATTTAACCAAGGAGGTTAAAGACGAATACACTGAAAGCTATAAAACATTACTGAAAGAAACTGAAGAAGACACGAGGAAATGCAAAGATATTCCATGCTCATGGATTGGAAGAATAAACATAGTTAAAATGTCCATATTATCTAAAGCAATCTATAATTCAATGCAATCCCAATCAGAATCCCAATAACATTTTTCATCGAAATAGAAGAATCCTAAAATTTATATGGAACAACAAAAGACCCTGAATAGGCAAAGCAATCTTGAGAAAAAAGAAGAAAGTTGGAGGTATCACACTCTCTGATTTCAAAATATATTACAAAGCTATAGTAATCAAAACAGCATGGTACTGGCACAAAAACAGACATGCAGATCAATGGAAAAGAATTGAAAGTCCAGGGCAGTGCGCACGCTCCGCTGTTGGTGGCCTGGATTCGGATCCCGGGCGCGCACCAACGCACTGCTTCTCCGGCCATTCTGAGGCCGCGTCCCACATACAGCAGCTAGAAGGATGTGCAGCTATGACATACAACTATCTACTGGGGCTTTGGGGAGAAAATAAATAAATAAATAAAAATCTTTAAACCAGCAAAAAAAAAAGAATTGAAAGTCCAAAAGTAAACCCACACATCTATGGACAGCTAATTTTCAACAAAGGAGCCAAGAACACACAATGGAGAAAGGAAATTCTCTTCAATAAATGGTGTTGGGAAAACTGGACAGCCACATGCAAAAGAATGAAAGTAGACCATTATCTTACACCATACACAAAAATTAACTCAAAATGGATTAAAGACCTGAATGTAAGACCTGAAACCATAAAACTCCTAGAAGAAAACATAGGCAGTATGCTCTTTGAAATCAGTCTTATCGGTATCTTTTTGCATATCATGTTTCCTCAGGCAAGGGAAACAAAAGAAAAACTTTAAAAATGGGACTACATGAGACTAAAAAGCTTCTGCATGGCAAAGGAAATCTTGAACCAAATGAAAAGACAACCCACCAAATGGGAGAAAATATTTACAAATCATATATCCGATGAGGAGTTAATATCCAAAATATATAAAGAAGTCATATAACTCAACAACAAAAAAATGAACAACCTGATCAAAAACTGAGCAGAGGATATGAACAATCATTTTTCCAAAGAAGATTTACAGATGGCCAACAGGGACATGAAAAGATGTTCAACATCACTAATTATTAGGGAAATTCAAATCAAAACTACAATGAGATATCACCTCACACCCATCAGAATGGCTATTATTAAAAAGACAAGAAATAACAAGTGTTAGAGAGGATGTGGAGAAATGGAACCCTCATACACAGCTGGAGGGAATGCAAAGTGGTACAGCCACTATGGAAAACAGATGGAGATTCCTCAAAAAAATAAAAATAGAAACATCATAGGATCCAGCTATTCCACGTCTGGGTGTTTATCCAAAGAAGATTAACTCAATAATTCAAAAAGATATATGCACCCCTATGTTCATTGCAGCAATATTCACAATAGCCAAGACTTGGAAGCAACGTAAGTGCCCATCAACAGATGATTGGATAAAGAAGATGTGGTGTATATATACATATATATATACACACACACACACACAACTGAATACTACTCAGCCATAAAAAAGAGAAAATCATGCCATTTGCAACTATTTGGATGGACCTTGAAGGTGTTATGCTAAGCCAAATAAGCGAGACAGTGAAAGACAAATACCATATGATTTCACTCACATGTGGAAGACAAACACACACATAGATACAGAGAACAGATTGGTGGTTACCAGAGGGGAAACAGGTGGGCAGAGGGTAGAAGGGGTAAAGGGGACATATGTATGGTGACAGATGGAAACTAGACTTTTGGTGGTGAACACGTGCAGTCTATACAGAAGCCGAAATATAAAGATGTACACCTGAAATTTACATAATGTAATAAACAAAAGTGACCTCAATAAGATTTAAAAAATTGAATTGTAAAGGCAAAAAACGTGCTACTCTCAGTAACTGTTACCAATAACTGATGCAAGGTCTACTACGTGGTGTACATTGTGGTAAGTGCTTTACCAAGAGATCTTACCATACTTTCGCAATGGCACCAAAAGGTAATGTGTATTATCCCCACTGTCCAGATGAAGAAACTGAGGCTCAGGGTGGGACAGTCACTTGCCCAAGGTCACACAGACAGTTATAATAATAATAGCTTCGAGTTACCGAATGCTTACTCCATGCCTGGAATCCTACTGATCATTCTCTGAGCTCATTAAACCATCCCATTAATCCTATGAGGAAGGTGGTGTAACGTCCCATTGTACAGATGGGGAAATGTCCTCAGAAAGGACAAGTCATGGGATGAAGATCCCATGGCCAGAGAAGGCGTAGAAGAGTTCAGACCAGTTTCTCCTGAAATGCAGAGGAAGGGTTGGGGGTGGATGACAGCAAAGGCCTGGACCGTTGACAAAATCAGAGAGGGAGTGATGGAGAGCCTGGAATGAGGGAGGGGCTGACGGGGAATTGCCAACATGGAAACTCACCAAGTCAGGCGAGCAGCTCCTCATAGCTGTAGATGCGTCTAGGAGAGAAAAGATTCTGCTGTTGCTTCATCTCCAGCTCCGGGGGTCATCTCTACTCACACACACACACACACGTGTATACTCACACATATACACGCACACATGTGTGCACACACTAACACATGCATGCATGCAATACTCACATGCATGCTCACATATACACACTCACACATACTCCTGAGCACACAAACATGCAAACCACATGTGCACATACAACATATACTCATATACACACAAACATACACACACACAAACTCACACAACCCATGCACTCATTTGTGCACTGCTACATGCATACACATGTTCACATGTATACAAACATACCAGCACACTTACACGTGCAGACTCACATATGCACATTCAAATACACATGCTCACATGCACACAAACAGCACCCACATGTGCACACACATACATGTACCCACCACCACTTTCTTTCCTAGATTGATTACTTGTCACCAATTCTTCAGGTTTCTTAGAAGAGCAGGAGCTAAGAGAGAAAAAAATGAAGCATTAGAGATAGAGAAAATTAGAGAGAGAAATCAAGATCATTGTGAGTAGGTGGAGGTGAGGTGCAAAGCAAGGTCATCTGTAAACCAAAGTCTCTCCCAGTTTGTACGCCCCACCCTAGGGTTTCCAAGTCATTCGGACACTCAGGGAAGTCTTGAGAGGTGAGGGGAGGAGGTGGTTGGGGGCAATGTGGTCCAAGAGGAAAGAATCCAAAGAAAGAACATTGAATGAGAAGTGGAGGACAATTGTAAGAAGAAAGAGCATGGAGAGAAGCTTGAGATGGTCACTGGAGCTGGTCTGGGGCACGTAAAAGGTGGAAGTAAGAAGGTTAAGCAGTCCAGGAAACGTTGGAAGAAGAGTTAAATATTGGCTGATGGGATTCTCTGAGTGGCTCTACCTTATGCTCTTCTTGTTAGGAGCTGCCCCTGGGGATAAAAAAAAAAGAGAAGGGAAAGGATTAACCATGTGGTGGTAGCTTCCTCATGCTGCTTCTCCCATTCCCCCAAGAAGATTTCACCATCGTTTTCCTGAACTCACCACACCGGGTGTATTTGTAGATGAGGAAGGATGCGAGGAGGAAGAGGAAGGCAAAGATGACAATGAGGATGATTCCAGTGGTCCCTGGTGAGAGGAGAGTAGGTAAGAGGTCCAGCTGGTTTCCTGAGACATGTTCTGACGCCTACATATGTCTACCATTGACTGAGTTCCTATTAGGTGCTGGAGATCTCACTACATTTCTCTCATCCTCACAGATATCCTGGGAGGGAGATAGAATGACGCCCATTTTGCAGATGCGGAAGCTGAGGGTCAGAGAGTTGAAGTAAGATTTCCAAAGTCACCCAACTGAGGAGTAGGCAGAGCTGTGACTCTAACCTTACCCACCTCGAAAGATCTTGCACTGACCCACAACCTTCAGGCATCATCAAAATATAGACAAATATCTCACCACCTCACAAGGAAGTCTCATCCCGCGTTTGAAGACTCTGTGTCCCGGGAAACTCTTCTCTTACCTAGTCTTGTTCCTGCTATCTCAGGAGGCTTTCCTTCCGTTTTATCCGGAAGACGAAATTCTTGAGTTAAAAAAAAAAATCACATGTCAGAATGGCTATAATTAACAAGACAAAAAATAACAAATGTTGGAGAGGATGTGGAGAAAAGGGAACCCTCATACACTGACGGAGGGAATGCAAACTTGTGCAGCCACAATGGAAAAGACTGTGGAGATTCCTCAAAAAATTAAAAAAAGAAATACCACACGATCCAGCTATCCCACTACTGGGTATTTAATCAAAAAACTTGAAATCAACAATTCAAGGAGATTTAAGCATCGCTATATTCATTGCAGCATTATTCACAATAGCCGAGATGTAGAAGCAAACTAAGTGCCCATCAACTGATGAATGGATAAAGAAGATGTGGTATAGATATACAACGGAATACTGCTCAGCCGTAAAAAAAAGACAAAATCGTCCCATTTGCAACAACATGGATAGACCTGGAGGGTATTATGTTAAGCGAAATAAGCCAGAGAAAGACAAATACCGTATGATTTCACTCATATGTGGAAGATAAACATGGATAAAGAGAACAGATTAGTGGTTACCAGTGGGGAAGAGGGTGGAGGGAGGGTGAAAGGGGTAAAGGCGCATATATCTATGGTGATGGATAAAAACCAGACTATTGGGGGTGAGCGTGATACAGAAACTGATATATAATAAGGTACACCTGAAATTACACAATGTTATAAACCAGTATGACCTCAATAAAATAATTTTTAAAAAAGAATAGTTCAACACAACACACAGAATGTCAGAAAATTGTACACTTATTGAGTTGCCAAATAAATGGTCTGATCAGAAAAAGAAATCAAGTTACAGAAAACAATCACAATATTATACCATTGATATGTAATTTTAAAAATTCTATACATTATTTACAAAGTTGTACCCATATACTAAAAATGTAAACACATGCACAGAAATGGTAACATCAAGTTCAGGGTAGAAGTTTCCACTGGGAAGAGGCAAAATAATGGGAATAGTGTTGGGAGGGAAAAAGGACTTTCTATCTTTATTTGTGGAAAGAAAATAACTTGGGGCAAAAATGACTAAATGTGAGCAAGTGTGACTCTGGGTGGTGGATGTGTGACTGTTATTTTATTATTATTTCTATTAGATAGTATTTTTCAAATTTCTCAAAAGAAATTCTTATCATATACATGATATATATTATATATTTTATATAATATTATACATAAGAGATATATACATATAGGATATTATATTTGGGTGTATATATATATATATATTTCCTATTGGTTATGTTTCTCTGGAGAACCTTGGCTAATACAGCCGGGCAGGAGAATTATCTTAAATCAGATATGACTGTGGTTCCCAAAACAAATGGACTATCTTGGCCATTTTCTGTAGTCAGGCTTCACTAAGCTCCGCTGATGTGACGTGCTCACCCCATTGCTCTTCATTGCCTTTACCATTTACAACTGTGTTGGCCCTGCCTCTTGGATTTGACCAAAGCAGAAGTGGACCCCTGAGATGAAGACCCCCTCCTTCAGCTCTGTCCTTCAAAGAAGGCAGCAGGACTGCCTGTGAAGTTCACAGTGCACCTGACCACTTTTCTCCTCTGTTCCCTGTGGTACCGCCTTCAGTTCTTTACTTTCTGTCCCACAATCTTAGCCTCCATCTCATAGCCACCGTCAGGAAGTGGGGTGCTATTTATCACGGCTGCCTCCTGTCAGTTCAGCCCTCCCTGCCAGCTGCATGCTGCTTTCTGCAGAACCAGAGACCATATAGATCTTGTTCAAAGCTCAGAAATGATGGATAAACCCCATGAACCATCAGATTCCTAGCTCCTGGCCCTGAAGAAATCAGAGTGGGAAACTGCAGATAGATTAAACTTTGGAATAAAGGGGTGGGGGGTAGAAAACACACAAGTGACCTTAAAAGAAGACGAATGATGCCAAGTTAGGTAACCAGTATCATTATTAAAGGTTTCTTGAATAGCCACTGGCTGGAGGCACATATTTTAAGTAATTAGAGGCTTCAGGGATTGGAGAAGAGTATGGTTTCCATCCTTCAAGTCCCTGCCATGAACTCTGGTGTCTTACTGGAAACTAGTCAACGCACCTACAGCAGAGTTTCTCAAGTTTGGCACTATTGACATTGGGGCTGGATAATTGTGGAGTTCCTGTGCATTGTAGGATGTTTTGCAGCATCCCCCGTCTCTACCTACTGGATTCCAGGAGCAGCACCCCCATCCCCAGGTGTGGCCGTGAAAAATGTCTCTGGACATTGTCATACATCCACAAAATGGCCTTTGGTTGAGAACCAATGGTCCATCTGACTTCAGAACCTGTTTTCATACCCTATACTGCCTTCAAGATCCTGGCGTTTCTCAAGGACCTTGAATCCTTGAATCCTTGTCCCGTGTGCCTTTTGGAAATTCTGGGATCTTTGGTTACTGCCCTGTGAGTTATGGTTGGTCCTCATATCAATATTGGGGGATTCAGCCCCCATCCAGGATGATGCCTGGTTCCTCCTGGCCTCTCTTCCTCTCTGTCCTGAACAAACTCAGTCCTCAAAAACAGCCCTTGTACACAAGGGTCAAAAAACATCCCTTCAGAAACAAGCAAACAGAACCCTTGTGCACCGTTGGTGGGAATGTAGAATGGTGCAGCCACTGTGGAAAATGGTACAAAGGCTCCTCAAAAAATTAAAAATAGAACTACCATACGATCCAGCAATTCCACTTCTAAGTCTACAGCCAAAAGAATTCAAAGCAGGGTCTCTAAGTAATATCTGTTCATCCACGTTCATAGCAGCATTATTCACAACAGCCAAAAAGTGGAAGCAACCCTAGTGTCCATCAAAATGTGGTGTATACAGGCAATACAATATTATTCAGTCTTAAGAAGGAAGGAAGTCCAGTTACATGCTATGACATGGATGAACCTTGAGAACATTATTCTCAGTGAAATAAGCCGGACACAGAAAGACAAATACTGTATCATTCCACTTATATGAGAATCTAGAGTAGTCAAATTCACAGCGATGGAAAGTGGAATGGTGGTTGCCAGCGTCTGAGGGAAAGGGAAGGGGGAGCTGTTGTTTACTTGGGACAGATGTTCAGTTTTGCAAGATGAAGAGAGTTCTGGAGATGGTTGGTGGTGATAGCTGCACAACACTGTGAATGTACTTAACACTACTGAACTGTGCACTTAAAAATGATTAAGATGGTAAATTTTATGTTATGCATTTTTACCACGATTTTTAAAAATTATTCTTTTCGAAAAAGAAAGAAAGAAAAGGCTAGGCAGGAAATGAAAAGTTCAACTTGGTGGAGCTAAAGGGCAAGAGTGGTAGAGTATGAATGAAAATGAAACAGATCTTTCTGGAAGTTGCTGAGTCTGTCAGGGAAAGGTATTCCCTGGGCCCTTTTTTATTCTCTCTCCTCCTCTGCCCTCTTGCTGGAACCTCCTTCTGCATAACTCCAGGAGGTGTCATTCACACTTTAGTCTGAATGAATTGTGCTCCATCCAGAGATATGCATGACTTTGTGGCTATATCTTATTCTCCTAGTGGGGGCCAGGTATTACAAATTCTTCCCCCAAGCCGGGCCCCCTCAGGGCACATCTGATCATCCATGGTGGGGAGCCCACTGCCCAGCCTCCTTTTATGTGATTCTCCACCATCCACACTCCCTCTCTTAGCAGAAGGTCCTGTCCACTATTCCACAGGATCCTGGCTCTAACTCAGTTCTTCCCAAATGATTTTTCCAAGCTCCAGAGTCTTGTAGGGACGGAATCACCCTCCAGTGCACTCCAGGTCACGGAACCTCAGCTGGCAGATGATCCAGCTATAGTTGTCCCGATGGTAAAAACCTTACCTGTCACCCAGATCACAAGATGATCACTGGGCTCTGAGGCCCAGAAAGGAGCCCTTGTCTGGTAGTAGACACAGCTGTAGTTCCCAGTGTCATTGACTGTCACATTCTGAAGGGAGAAGTCTGTCTTCTTCCCTGCTGGACCCTGGAGCTGGATGGGCATTGAACTTCCTGCCTTCAGCAGAGCAAACATTACAGGCCCCAAAAAATTGTCTGGCAGCTGGCATGTAAGGGTCACCTTTTCTCCTGTGGTCACCTTACCCCTTTGGTGGGCTTGGAGGGAAGGTTTAGGAGAATCTCCTGTAAGAGAAGGGAGGCTCTGAGGTCATGGGGAGAAGCCTGGGGTCCCCCACTCACCTGTGCTCTCCTGGCAGGGGGTTCCCATGGAGTGTGGGGAATGACAGATACCTCATCTCACCCTCTTTCAGCTCTGACTCCAGGAATGATATTCTACCTCCTCTCAGCCTTGGATAAAGCCAAGATAATCAACTCTGTTCCTGTCTTTCTCCATCTCCCTCCCCAAGTTCACTGGAGATGAGACCCCCTGGCCTCTCTCTTCCTCTGGTTCCTCCCTCATCCCCTGTCCCTAGGAAGAGTATGTGCCATTCTGAGACCCCCTCCTCACCTGTCACCAGCAGTAAAAGAATATCACTGGGCTGTGAGCTCCTGTGGGGGTTCCCTCTTCTGTGGTATTCACAGGTATACTCTCCAGTGTTACTGTTTCTTAGATCAGTGAGGTGAAATTCACCCAGAACCACTGTGGAATCAGGTGACTGCAAGGACTCCAAAGGAGTTCCTCCCTTTCTGAGAACAAAGTTTACACCCTTGGTAGGAGTCCAGCATCGCAGTCTCACGTTACTCCTGGCGGGTACCACTGAGCTGGGCCAGGCACCGAGAGAGGGCTTGGGAAGTGACCCTGGAAGGAGGCAGAGTCCAGGCTGGATTTGATTCACTCACCTGCTCTCAGGAAGCCCATTTACAGAAGAGAAAGGAAAGTGGGGCCTTTGGGATGAAGGATCAAGGAGGGTTTAGTTGAAGAAACACTCACTATCTCCTCTTATGTTTCCTTGGCCAACACACAGCCCTGCAAAAGAATGGTCCATGAGACATATGCGCCTGCCTGGAGCCTACACCATCACCTGCCCTGATCCCGGAGGGACCTTCCCAGTGGCTCTTGCTGAGAAGAGACCCCTTATCATCATATTCACCAGCAGTCCCAGCCTCCTCCCCAAGAACCCATTTGGCATCAGCGTCCATTTGCTATATTAGTTCCTGTGGCTCCTGTAGCAAATGAACACAAACTTAGTGGCTTATAACAACACAAATTTATTGTCTTGTGGTTCTGTACATTAGAAAAATCCAACAACATGGCTCTCACTGGCTAAAATCAAGATGTCAGCAGAGCTGTGTTCCTTCTGGGGGCTCCAGGGAAGAATCCATTTCTTTGTCTTTTCAGCTTCTGAGGCTGCCTGTGTCCCTTGGCTTGTGGGCTCTTCCTCTGTCTTGAGAACCAGCACTGGTTGGTCGAGTTGACTTCCTCTTCTGCCTCTTTTTACTACTTTAAGGACCCCTGTGATTACATTCAGACCACCCAGACCAACCAGGATAAGTTCCCTACTTTAAGGTCAACTGATAAGCAAATTTAATTCCATCTGTCACCTTACTTCTCCTTTGCCAGGTAAAGGAACATATCCACGGCTTCCAGGAGTCAGGACGTGGACATCTTTGTGGGGCCCACCACACAGTCTCCTTATTATTTCTCACAGCGTCCCACTTCACCATCCCAGGTTCCTTTCCCTGCACGATGCCCCCAGGATTTTGTATGGCCCTGCTATTTTTCTCCAGAACCTACCCCTTTCTCCCCAGAATCCATCCTTTATCCATCTTATTCTTCTGTGGTATCCTGTGATGTCACCTCTAGATTTCACGGTGGAGGAGAGGACAAAGGCCTGATTCCTGATCATCTCTGTCACCCTAAGAGTGTCACCCAGGGTGTCTCTGGTGTGTGTTAACATTGTAGAGGGCAGAGGACCCATCCCTTCCCCTGGTGCCACAGCATCTAGAGTGTGACAGACATCAACTATGACAAAAACCATCTGGCTGGGAAAAAAAACACTTGGGTTTTAACGACACCTATTATTCCTGATGCTCTTGGGTTCATAAGATATCTGGAGTCACTAAAATTTAACCCTTGAAGACAGAGACTACATTCTCAGTGCTTAGAACAGCGCCTAGATTTTGGCAAATGTTCAGTAAATACGTGTTGACTGACTGAGTTTAAGCCTCATGTAAAGACAGTCATTTGCAAAGATTTTTGAAGCTCCAGAGATAACGATGATTTCTCAAATTCCCTCCATACGTGTAGCAGCTCCCTCCCAACCCCACGTCATGACCATCTACATCAACTGAGAGGTGGGGAGAGAGGTAGGGAGATCCCTGCCTTATGATAAGGGGCATATAGCTGCTGAAAACTTTGTCCTGAGATACTTCCTTTGCTCTGAGATATTTCTCTCTGCTGTGATAGAGCACACTGAATGCATCTCTGACATTCCAATTGGCTGCGAGGAGTCTCCTCAGTGCTCCAGAGTAAATCTCAAACATCTAAAATTGATATTACTTGAAAGAGTGAAGCGTTATGTTCCCCACCTTTCCCGTACTTACAGATCTACAACAAACTGACCCTAAGAAATGTGTTTCTAGACATCAATATAGGTATTCTAGTTCAATTAGCTTATAACAGTGGTTCTCTAGTGGGGACAATTTTGCCCTCCGGGGGGCGTTGGGAAATATCTGAGGCCTTTTTTTTTTAGCAACCTTCAAGTACATGACACCATATTGTTAACTACAGCCACCATGCTGTACATTAGATCCCCAGAATGTATTTATCTTAGAACTGGAAATTTGTTTCACCAACATCTCCCCATTTCCCCCACCCCCTAAGACCCTGGTAACCACCCTTCTACTGTCTGTTTCTACAAGTTTGGGTTTTTTAGATTCCACATATAAGTGAGATCGTACAGTATTTGTCTTCCTCCATCTAACTTATCTCACTTAGCATAATGTCCTCAAGGTCCATCCACATTGTTGCAAATGGCAGGATTTCCTTCTTCCTCGTGGCTGAATAATATTCCATCGTATATGTACATTTTCCTTATCCATTCATCCATTGATGGACACTTAGGTTATTTCCGTGTCTTAGCTGTTGTGAATGATGCTGTGATGAACGTGAGAGTGCAGATATCTCTTTCAAGATAGTGATTTTGTTTCCTTCAGATATGTGCCCAGAAGCAGAATTGCTGGATCACAAGGTAGTTCTATTTTCAATGTTTTGAGGAATTTCCATACTGTTTCCACAATGGCTGCACCAATTTACATTCCCACGAACAGTGCACAAGGTTTCCCTTTTCTCCTAGCCAACACTTGTCTCTCATCTTTTTGATGACAGCCATTCTAACAGGCGTGGAGTACTTGCAACAGAGATTGTGTGGCCCACAGATCTTATCTGACTCTCTGGCCCTTTACATAAAAAGATTGCCAATATCTATTAAGATCACTGGATTCTCTGTTTGCTTACCTTCCTAAGGTTTTCCCAACCATGATTCCCTTCATTCACCCTCCAAACATTTCCACCCCAAAGAATCCAAATTATGATCTTTTTAATTTCCTAGTATGGCTCAGTGGAAAATTACAGTCTTTGGAACTGTGGAGACCAGAATTTGAATTCAGCATCTCCACTTAGTAGCTGAGTGGCCTTGGCATGTCACTTCAGCTGTCAATCTCAGATTCCTCGCATGCAATATGGGTGTGAGAACTATTTTGCAGAATTTTTCTAAGAGATATAAAATGACTTTAGATCGTACAATGACATGAGATTAAGTAACATTGCATCTGGGCGAGAAAGTCATTCTTTTCTCAGTTCTCTCTCCATCTTGACCACATAGAAGAGTATCACAGCTGGGTGCTGGTCTCTGTTTCATTTCTTTTATTTGCTCATATCTCTTAGAAACAAGACTAGGAAGAGATGTGGCTCAGTGTCAACAGGCAGGCAGTCACACCTGACTAGAACTTAATCATATTACTTTATGTCCCCACTGGCTATGTATGGACGATTATCTTCTAGTTTGGATGAGGGATACTGCTTTTCCATTAATAGAAGTGCTTTACAGATTTTCTTTTAAAATAGAGTTAAGCATGAAAATAACGATGTAAAAACTCGAGGCAATTTGAAGAAGAAGATCAGGTAGGAAAGAATACCGATGTCACATACCCAGGGCACATTGTCATTGGGAAGTTTGGGAATGACTGAATTTTGAAAAGCAAATAGAGGAAAAATGTGTGTGAAGCACCCAATACATTCCTGCTACACAATATATACTCAGGAAGTGGAAGTTTCTATGTTTTGCGTATTGATCTGATCTTATTGCCTACTGCACAAGCCGTGCCAACTCCAGCTGCGTCCACAGCCCAACCCACTGCCGCCAGCAATGGCTCTCCCTTCTCTTCCCCCAAGACTTACCAATGCAGAACAGGATCAGCATTTGGGGTATCATGGTGGCCCCCCTAAACCTCTTCCAAGGATCTTCCTTCAGTTTTGCTGTTTGTAGTAACTCAAAATGTTCTCTTGACTCCAGAATATGCAGTTAACAGCTTTGCTCCAGGGTTTTAAACCTCCACTCTTTCATACCCACAGTTTCTTCCTCCTGGTCACAATCAGGAAATGACGACTACTTATTGCAACACGCCGTTAAGCGACTTTCCACAGGTTTGACTCACGGAGTCCTCCCAGGGCGCACAGTTCAAAGCACCCAATTCTAAGGCATAGTCATGAATCAGAGCAAAATACGTAAAAAGTTGCTACTGGGATGTCAGTAACCATTGCCCCCCTCTACACGATGACGGAATATAGCTGGAGCCATGGCAAACTAGAGTAACAGCTACATTTCTTCCTCACAAAGAAATGTTGATCTTTCTGGTCAACAGGACGTGAGGGGAAGTGATGTGGACAACTTCAGGGTTATGCCCCGGGGAACATTTGAGGGCTGGAGCTGGGACAGAGCTGATGGCAAGGAGATGAGTAGTTGCAGGGACATCAGGGAAGGAGGGAGAATCTGGGAGAATGAGAGAACAGACCCTATAAAGAAAAGGTAAGAAAAAGGGATCTTCATTTGGCAGTGTTGGGGCCCAAGGCAGGGTGTGCCAAAATATCCACAATGGCAAATTGATCACTTTGAATTAAAGCTACTTGTTTTGACTTAAAGTTTTGACCCTCCTCTCTGTTTCCCCTGAAAGCAGGAAATAATCTCCCATGTGAATGGTACCTTCTCCACACCAGGTGATAGAGACATCCTTATCATCAGAGCCAGGGAATTCAGGGTGAAGAAACCTGTATAAACAAACCTTGTTACTTTTACTTATTCACTACCTCAAGCCCAAACTCCAGTCAAATTCCTCACTAATTACATACCCCCAAATCTAAGTTTCTTTGTCCTGTCAAATCCTCACAAATCTATTGTTTCTTTGTGGAAAAAGATATATATACTGCCTGCTTTGTTCACTCTTTGAGTATCATTTTTATGCTCTCCTGGACAGACGTATTAAATTCGTTTTTCTCCTGTTAATCTGGTCTTGTGTCCATTTTATTATTAGTCCAGCCACAAGAACTCAAGAGGGGTAGAGGGGGAAATTTCTGTACCCCCTCAGCAGTATGGCAGAAAAGGAATTTGAAGAAGAGAAATATCTGTGATGGATTTGTAAGTTGTTTGCTGTGGGGCACAGCATGTAAACTGTCTCCTCAATATCTTCTATGAAATCTTCAGTAAAATCAACCTCTTCATTAAATCTCTGGTGGAAAGGAGTTCTTCAGGAGAACCCAGGGAGCCATGTTCCACATCTGGTTGAGGTGTAGAGGGAATGTACAGACAACCTAGATGGTGGATTCAGATGCTGAACGAGAGCTGACATGCACATGGAAAAATCTAGAAAGTTATAATCTAGTATTTTTAAAGTACTACTCTCTGAGTAGTGGAATTGTGGTCAATAATTTTTTTCCATTTTGCTTATACGGGTTTTATAAATTTGTTGAAATTGATGGGTTAATTTTATCACTTTAAATGTTTTTAGGGCCGGCCCTGTGGCTTAGCGGTTAAGTGCGCGCACTTCGCTGCTGGCAGCCCGGGTTCGGATCCTGGGCGCACACTGACGCACCGCTTCTCCAGCCATGCTGAGGCCGCGTCCCACATGCAGCAACTAGAAGGATGTGCAGCTATGACACACAACTATCTACTGGGTCTTTGGGGGAAAAAAAATTTAAAAATTAAATGTTTTTAAAATTTAAGCCTTTAGAAATTTTAAGTGAGGTGCCATGGATGAGAAAAACTAAGTTTAAAAAAAGAGTGAACCCTTCTAAAGCTTAGAGTTTGGAACCAATGAATTTAAGGACAAATATAAAGATTTTCACATAAACATGCAGATAGAACACACACTTTCTTCTCGAAACCTCAGTAAAAGACAGTAAGGGGATTTACAAAGAGGACATAAACTTAGAAGCAAAAAAGTGTGAGAGAGGAGCTAACATAAGACAAGAAATGTTGATAAAATTATGGAAACTAGAGAACAAACAGATGTGTCCTTACAGCAGGGGTAACTGAGAAACAAACTAATTCACCTCCCTCTGGCCCCGGAACTGTGTAGAAGCCAAAAATCGTATTAAATTAATTATTATCCAGCAATTCCACTTCTGTATATATATTCAAAAGAATTGAAATCAGAGTCTCAAAGAGATATTTGTACACCCATGTTCATAGCAGCGTCATTCACCATAGACAAGAGGCGGAAGCAACCCAAGTGTCCGTCGGCAGATGAATGGATAAACAAAATGTGGTATATACAGACAAGGGAGTATTATTCAGCAATAAAAGGAAATGAAGTACTGATACATGCTACAACATGGATGAACCTTGAGGTTTTTATGGAGGTTCCATTACATAAGCATGATTGATTAAATTATTAGCTGTTGGTGATTAATTCAATTTCCTCCCCTCTCCCTTCCCCAGAGATTGGGGGTGAGGGGTGCTGACAGTTCCAAGTTTCTAATCAAGGCTTGGTCTTTTTGATGACCAGCCCCCATCCTGAAGCTACCAAGAGTGGGCTCTTTAGAACAAAAGACGCTCCTATCATCCTTATCACTCAGGAAGTTCCAAGGGTTTTAGGAGCTCTGTGCCGGGAACCAGGGACTAAGACCAAATATCTTTCCACGATACCACAAGAGTCAGATCCTGACTGCAGCTAAGCGTTTTTATATTCTGCAGCTCCTATCTGAGGGGAACAGGGCAGAAAGCCTCACACCTCATCAGAACTGGAGAAGCAACAAGAAAGTGTCTCATGACAGCCTCCCAAGGGAGATAGGAAGGTGAGTGGGAGATGGCCCCCTAGAAGCTCCTCACAAGCCTCTCACGTTGCCTTGTTCCAGGAGGATCAGAAGGCATTCTAAGACTCAGAGTAGCTGCAGTTCAAGCCTCTGACTATATATGAATATATGAAAGGATTCCAGAATGCCACCCCCTTACAATGGCATGAACTTTCCATAGTTCTTTAAAAATAAGCAATGGATACAAGATCTTCAGAAGGATGCTGTTATGGGCTGAACGTCTGTGTCTTCCCAAAATTCTTATGTTGAAGCTCTAACAGCCAAAGTGCTGGTATTGGGAGGTGAGGCCTTTGGGAGGTAACTAGGTTTAGATGAGAACACGAGGGTGGAGCCCCCATCATGGGATTGGTCCCCTTATAAAAAGTGACATGAAATCTCCATCCCTTTATCTCCCCTTCCCCCATGAGGATACAACAAGAGGGCAGCTGTCTGGAAGCTAGGGAGAGGGCTTTCTCCACAACCATGCTGGCACTCTGATCTCAGACTTCTCATCCATGTGAGAAATAAGTTTCTGTTGTTCAATCCACCCAGTCCATGATACTTTGTTATAAAAGCCTGAGTTGAATGAGACAGCTGCACAAAAATATGGTAACATTGATTCACTCCTAGGAGGAGTGCCTGGAGCCAGGTGGGGCAGGGAGACTATAGTAGAAACAGCTGGCAGGGTGCCCCCTTTATCTTTGTCACTCAGACGCCTGGACCGATGGAGGAGCCACTGTCTCAAACATTGCTGGTCGCTGTGTCAGGGGGAAGAGAGAGCTCAGGGTGAGGAGGAAGGAGTTCTTAGAATTAGATGCTCCATCTTGGAAGTGACACTCGTCACTGCCATTCACAACTCACTGTTCAACCAAAATAGACAACAAAAGCTAGCAAGTGCAGTCCCATTGTGCCTATAGTGAGCTCAGGGATTTCCACTCGGATCATGGAAAAAGATATGACCACAAGGTGGCAGTAGTTCACAAAGAGTTTGACTTGGAAGCCGCTTTGACAGGTTTGCAGGTAGGGAAGTCCCTTGTAGCATGAAACCTTCCAAAGGCAAATGTGGGGTGGGGGGCACTACACAGAAGGCGAGGAGGGCAAGGGAACAAGTGGGGAGAGGGGTATCTTATCTAAGTAATGTTGCTCCACAGTGCAGCAGGGAGTAACTGGGTCAGAGAGCTCCAATGGGCAGCAGTTTGGGGCCTCTTATAGGTACAGGGTTTACTACGGCTAGCAGATGTTGGGTGCAGTTTCGTGGGGTATGCAAAATAGGCAAGCTCTAACTAATTTAAAAATCCGCTTATTTGGACTATGTTTAAAATAATTGGGTGTGTAAAAATTTGAGTTTGGAGCCCATGTGCTTTTGAGCTAACAGATCTCAGCCTACTGTGAAGAAGTACACAATATAGGACCGACATATAGAGGCCATCTTCGGCTCATTTATATAATAGTTCCCCAAATATGGGACCTTTGGAGATCCTTGGCAAGCAAGAGAAATGACTAGCACGTCATCTTTCTAAGAAAGGGGCACGCTGATTTTCATGAGACTTATTTGAGAACAGTATTCACAATGTTTTGTAACCCTATTTCCCCCTAGAGAGAAGAACATAAATAAATATTTAATGCACATTAAGGAAGATGCAGGCTTAGAAAGAGAATTTCAGGCCAGCCCTGGTGGCCTAGTGGTTAAGTTCGGCACACTCCGCTTCAGTGGTCTGGGTTCAGTTCCGGGTATAGACCTACACCACTCGTCTATCAGTGGCCATGTGGTGACAGCAGCTCACATACAAAATAGAGGAAGATTGGCAACTGATGTCAGCTCAGGGCAAATCTTCCTCAGGAAGAAAAAAGAAAGAAAGAAAGAAAGAGAATTTTATCTAGTACTTTTCCAGAAAATCCTTCCTAGACTCTAGTCTCCGTGAGGACCAGGACCATATTTGTCAAATTTCCGTCTGAATAGCAAGTGCCCAGCACAGGCCTTATCATAGCTTACAAAGCCCAGCATAGGTGAGCCCAATTGACACTCCAACCTTACCTCTACTATATTTCTCTCATCCTTACTCTGTTTCAGCCACATTGACCATCTTTCAAGAGAAGTCCTGTTACATGCCCATAGTGAGTTCAGGAATTTCACCACTGATCAAGGAAAAAGATGTGACCACAAGGTGGCAGTAGCTCACAACTTTCAGCCCCTCACTGGTAGCTTTGCTTCCTTCTCCACAGGACCTTTGCACACGCTGTTCCTTCTCCCTAGAATACCTTTCCAGCCCCCCTTTACCTAGTTAACATCTGCTCAACTTTCAGATCTCACACCACTTCTTCAGCAAACCCATCAGAGATCTCCATGATTAGATCAAATCCTATTACAGGCTTTCAAAACTCCCTCTTCTTTTTTGCTATGGTTGTAATGCAGGATATGGTTAATGGTTTCTCAGCATCCAAATTCCCCTCCTTCCTTTAAATTCCGCCCCCTCCCGTTTTTAGAAGGATACATGCTAGAGCCCATATTTCCCCCAGCCACTTTTGCAGCTAGACCTGGCCATGTACCTAAGGTCTTGCCAAAGGGATGTGAGCAGAAGAGACACGTTCAAAATCAGGGTCCTGCTCTTAAAAACGATTGTATGAGCCCTTCTATCGTCTCTCTCTCCCTCGTCTCCTGCTGGCTCAGAACAAGATGTGAAAGCTACATGTTCATAAAAGCAAAGCTGTTGATAAACAGCTCTAGACTATTCAACTATGTACTATTAAGTGAGAGAAATAAAATTGTATACAGTTTTTTTCTTGTGGGGGTCTCTTTGTTACAGCAGCTTGAAGTGCTCCCTAATCAATACAGTGAGTGGTAATTTGGTTGATGCCTTTCTCTGTGAGCTTCTTGAGAGTAGGTTTATGTCTGCTGTTACTCCCTGCAGTATCCCCAGCCCTTAGCACAGTGCCTCGCACATGGCAGCCATTAAATAAATGTGTGATAAGCAGATGAGTGAGAACTTGGGGGAAACAGGTACGGGGACATAAGTGGAAGTCTCAAGGGTGAAGATGCCTGGGTTTGTGGGATAAGAGAGGAGATTCAATTGCAGCGAATAGTATTTGTTTTTTTATTGCTATTGTAACAAACTAAGGGGCTTAACACCACATAAATTTTTTATCTTTCAGTTCTGGAGGTCAGAAGTCCAAAATGGGTCGGTAGACTGCGTTCCTTCTGGAGGCTCTATGGGAGAATCCGATTCCTTGCCTTTTCCAGCTTCTAGAGGTGCCTGCATCCCTCAGCCTGGGGTCCTGCATCACGCTGACCTCTGCTTCCGTCTTCACATCACCTTCTCTGACTCTGACCCTCCTGCCTCCCCCTTATAAGGACCCTTGTGATTACACTGAACCCACCCAAATAGTCCAGGATCGTCTCCCCATATCATGATTCTTAATCACATCTGTGAAGTTCCTTTTGCCATGTGTAACATACCCGCAAGTTCCAGGAATTGGGACATCGCATGTCTGGGGGAACCACTATTCTGCCCACCGTAGAAGGGAGAAAGTACAAAGCCTGCGTATGTCGTCTTCAGCGTGGAGAGCTCACCTAGTAAGACTGTGCCTTGTTTCCTGAGACCTATGTGCTAGGCCCTTGGGATATAGAGATAAAACAACCCGGTCCCTTGGGAGAAGCTTGTGGTCCAGTCTGGGAGAGAGAGAGGATCAGAATGCAGTGTGATCAGTACTCAATTCGGGTGTGATGAGGCACTATGGGAACACAGATGGGTCAGGTGAGAGTTTGCAGAGGAAACAGCTTCTAACCCGAGACCTGAGGGATCAGTAGAGTTAGCCAGGCAAGAGGGAACAGAAAGAAGAGACCGGTTGAAACAGACGTATCACAGTCTCATTACGAACATCTTGCAAACTCTGAGCATTGGTGGGTGACAAATACATGGAACCACTGTCCCAGAAGGCCATAAATTGCTTTGCAATCATTAAGTGTAATAACATTCTCCTTTCTCTTCCTCATTTAAAAGTGAAAGTGAGAGAGGAGACTAAAGCCAGTAAAACCCAGAAGTCTTGACTCAGCAAACTGGAAGAGATCCTTGTTGTCATCCAAGATCCTTGTTGTCGTCGTTGTTAAGAGGCAGCCACAGGAAAAAAACAACAGTCTAACCACACAGACTTTCTGAAGTCCCAGGTTAAACAGCTTTATGTGTCTTAGAGGGCTGTTGGTGATGATTAGGAATAACATATGTGGATGGCCTGTAAAAATGATGGTATAGAGGCATGACCAATGGTAGAAGTGAAATTATGACTATTATTTGCTCAATAAGCATTCATTGAACACTTGGTCTCTTCAGAGCCTTGTGCTTGTCACAGGGTAAACTACTATTTTTGGATTTATTGGATAGATAAGTGCATGGGGAGATTGATGGGTATTGAATGAGTAAATAAACAGGTGAGTGGATTAATAAATTGATTCAGGAAGGGAGGAATGGATGTAAGAATGAACCAATGATGAATAAGGGTAAATGAAAGAATAGATAGATGTGTACATGAGACCAAGTGAGAAGGGGATGGATGAACAGAAAGACGAGAATCAATGAACAAATAAATGGATGACAGAATAAATGAGTAAATAGTTGAGTGGTTGAACAGTAAATGAATGAGGGAGTGAAGAGATGGAACAGAGCTGAAGTACAAACTCGTGGGAAGCATCCCTTTGTGCTATTGACTTCCCGTATGACTCTGGAGGAACTTCATGTCACTTCTCTAGGCCACTATTTTCCCACCTGTAAAGTGGGCAGATTGGATTTGATGAGTCTGCAGCCCCATCCAGGTCTCGTTCCCTCCTTCAAACCTGGGTCCCTACTTCTCCCTTGATCTCCAACATCCACATATGCCAGAGGGGATTGCCCTGGATACACTTTGCCAGAGTCTCACATTGGTACTAAGTACAAACTCAGAAAGTTCTGCTCAGAATCTCTCCTCCCATCTCTTCAGCAAGTCAATGCACCCAGGCAGCTAATTTGACTTGGAAATTCAGTTCTGCTTAATCTCACATTTGAGTACCCAAATCTTGTCCGCTAAGAGAATTGGGTGTTGAAACAACATCGTTTTGTGTGGTTTACCCATATTTTAAATTTCCCAATCTTTACACAAGTCCTGGTTTAGGTCAGTTTCTGAAACAAAAGAACATACCAACAAATATTGTTCGTCCTTCCTCAAATCGTGTGTGTGTGTGTGTGTGTGTGCGCGTGTGTGTGTGTGTGTGTGGCGTGGGGGTGGCTACGTCAGTGAAGGAAATCATGATAGGACTTTTAATAAAATAGAATATATCAATGTGCATCCATGTAGCAGAAGTAAATATTTCTTCGTGGAACTTGAATTTTAGTTGTTAGATATAAATGGATGTGTGTACAGGGTCGCAATGTAAACTTTACTTCTTACTCTGTGTCATCTCCTGGGGCGGGGGGGCGGGAATGTTCAAGCTGCTGTTCTAAGCTTGTGTGATCTCTCTCCATGTGTTGGGGACAAAGTTATCTCGTTTAATTCTCTCTAGAACTAACATAGTAGATATTTTTGGTTTTCGCTTTCACAGACGAAAACTCAGGAGAGTCCACAGATTGCTCAAGGCTACCCACCTACTGGGTGGCGGAGCTGGGGCTGTCCCAAAAATAGAAGTCATCCTCCTCTCCACAAAGTGGGAAAAGGGGAGGGGAAGTTGGAAATTTCAATAAAAATAGAAGAGGATGTGTGCTCCACCAAAATTAGGCATAAGTCAAGAAAGGAACACGAGTGTTGAGCGGTAAGAAGTGCACAGAGACAGAGAAAACGTGCGTATGAGGATGAGAAAGACATCAAGGTTAGCCAGACAAAAACAGAAGCTAAATTAATAAATTCAGGGGAAACTGTGCAAGCAGCCAGGCCTTCGGGAGGAAGAGAGGCAACATAAGGAGAGCAAACAGGCTGCAAAGCAGAATCGTTTGCGGAATCTTGACCACAACTGTGAGGGCAGCCAAGAGCACAGCGGGAAGCAGACCAGGCGGAGTTTATGAGTCCAGGTCAAAACTCTATTGCACAGACTCCACTTGCTGTTGCCTTGGCAACAGACCCCCACTTAAGGATAATGCAGGTTCAAGGAAAACAGCCCGCGCTGCACGAAGCTGTAATCAGGTAAAAAGTTCTACTTGGTCTGATCTTGGTCTACCTTTGGGGAAGGTCTGAGGAGTTTGGAAGAGGTTTGTTTGGAGACCAAGAGTGATGTCATGCAAGGAATGGCGTGAGTTGCTTAAAAGCTAAACTGGAGCATGCGCCATGGAAAAAAGGACTAGAACTTCATTCCGGTTCTGCGAGTCTGGTAGAAATCGTGGTTATACAATAGCTAACGTTTATTGAGCATTGACTATGGGTCAGGCACTGTTTATTTATTTTTTTTTTAATTTTTATTTATTTATTTTTCCCCCAAAGCCCCAGTAGGTAGTTGTATGTCATAGTTGCACATCCTTCTAGTTGCTGTATGTGGGACTCGGCCTCAGCATAGCCGGAGAAGCGGTGCGTCGGTGCGCGCCCGGGATCCGAACCCGGGCTGCCAGCAGCAGAGCGCGCAAACTTAACCGCTAAGCCATGGGGCGGCCCATCAGGCACTGTTTAAAACGCTCGATGTGTATTGTGCACTTAATCCTACAACAATCCTATGAGGTGGGTATTATCAGTGCGCCCATTTTACAGTCAAGGCAATTGAGGTTTGTGCTGCTCACGTCCCACGGTGAGTGAGCAGCAGCACTGGGATTCGAACCCAGGTCTTTTGGATAGGAAGCCTTAACCTATCAGGTACCACTGATAGTTCATTCCATTGATTGGGGGTCCTGGAGAAATGATCCAGAAAGAAGATAGAGTGCACAGTACAAAGGTTATTATTACTTGGGAAGCTGGGCTCGGTCAGGAGACCTGTGGAGCTCCTGGAAGGGCCAGTCCAACCCAAGGGATCTCTGCTTCTTCTCTTTCCTCTCTAGGAAGTCTTCTCACGCTGCAGGCATCTATATCCAGTCCTCTGGGGCTCAGGGCCAGGCGCTACCAAGGGCGGGACTCTGGCTGCGCCAGTCGAAAACGAGCAGTGTGCCCAGGGAGATGAGGACCAGGCCAGCCAGTCCCAGGCGGACGAGGTTGCCCCGGGTGTAGTCCAAGGAGCTGGAGCCTGCGGGACCAGCAAGGGAGAGAGGCGGTCAGCGGCCAACCCCGCAGCCCCCCACCCTCCGGGTCTCCAACCTCTAGGGTGGAGCTGGGGACCCAAAGTTGAGGGGGGTGGATGGGGGGGTGCCGCGACTCTTGGGTCTGAAGGAGGAGGGGGCCGGGGGTCTGGACTCCCGGGTCTCGGGGAGGAGGGGCCGGGGGCCCGGACTCCCGGGTCTGAGGGAGGAGGGGCTGGGGGTCTGGACTCCCGGGTCTGAGGGAGGAGGGGCTGGGGGTCCGGACTCCCGGGTCTGGGGGAGGAGGGGCTGGGGGCCTGGACTCCCGGGTCTGAGGGAGGAGGGGCTGCGGGCCTGGACTCCCGGGTCTGGGGGAGGAGGGGTGGGGGCCGGGTCGCGGGTCCCCTCACCGTCCAAGCTGATGACCAGCGGCTCGCTGCTCTCCGACAGCACGTAGGGGACGGAGGGCGTGTGGTAGTAGCAGCTGTAGGTGCCGGGGGCGCGGACGCCGAGCAGGGGGAAGTCGGCCCAGGGCTGCGCCGAGTGGCGGTACTGCAGCGGCGCCGCCATGCCCTCGCGGTACAGCGCGAAGCTCATGCCCCGCAGGCGGCCGGCGCAGCGCAGGCTCACGTTGGCGCCGGGCGCCACCACCGGCCCGGGCAGCGCCACCAGCGACGGGCGCGGCAGCTCGTCTGCGGGGGAGGAGGGCGGGGACCGAGGGTTAGCACCGCCCTGCGCCTGCGGGTCCTCTCCCCGCCCCCGCCCCCCCCCCCCGCTTCCCTCTCTGTCCCTCCATCCTTTCCTCCCTCTCTGTCCCTCCATCCTTTCCTCCCTCTCTCTCCTCCCTCTCCTCTTCTCTCCGCCCCTATCTCACTCTCCCTCCTTTTGTCTCAGCCAGTGTCTCCATGTCTCGCGCCTTCCCTGTGCATCCGCCTCAGTTTCTCTGTCTCTGTGAGGGTCTCTGTGCCCTTGTGCCTCTGTGTCCCTGTGGCTTCCTGTGTCTTCGTCCCCAAGCGCGCCTTTCTCTGCGTCTCTGTCTCTCCCTCCCTGTAAGTCCCTTTTCCCTCTGTGCCTATGTCTCACTAAAATTCCCTGTCTGTTTTTATCTCCCCATCAGTGCGTGTTTCACTCCCCTTGGCTCTCAGGTGGTGCGTCTCCTTCTGATTTTTCTCCGTGTGTTTCTGTGTCTCTCAGCACTAGTGACATTTTGGATAAATCTGGATAATTCTTTGTTGTAAGGGGGAAGAGGAGCTGTCCTGTGCATTGTAAGATGTTTTGCAGTATCTCTGACCTCCACCCATCAGATGCCAGTAGCACACCCTTCTCCAGTCATAACAACCAAAAATATTTCCAGAAATTGCCACAGTTCATCTAGGGGACACAATCACCCCTGGCTGAGAATCACCCCTGTTTCTCTGGGGTTCTCTCTCTCTCTCTCTCCATGTAGCTTTTTTTTCTATGTGTCATTGTACAAGTCTGTCTCTGTATGTCTCTCTCTGTTCCTCCTCCTTCCTCCCTCATACCACTCCTGTGTCCCTTCCCCACTTCCACCCACAGAACCTCACCTGTCACCAGCAGTTCCAGGGCATCACTGGGGTGGGAACAGACAGTTGGCCCCCAGCCTGGCCTCTGGTAGCAGCAGCGGTAACTGCCTCCCTGTTCCAGGGTCACCTCCTCCAGGAAGAACTCTGCCAACTCCATGGATACATTCCGTTGCAGAACGGAGGCAATCTCTCCAGATTTGAAGAGTACAAACCTCCAGGCAGGTTGTGGTGCCCTGCACCTCAAGGTCACGTTGACCCCGGGGGTCACAACTGCAGCTGGCTGAGCCTCCAGCCACGGCTTGGGGTATAACGCTAGGGGGACTGAATAAATGGGGCTGTCTGGGTCCTCAGGCTTCCTGAGAGCCAGAGGAGATGAAGGGGAAGTTGAGATAGGAGAATCACCTAGGACGATCACTGACCCTTTCTCAGCCTCAGTTGCCTATTTGTAAAATAGGGGAGGCGCTGGACCCCAATTGAGGCTTGTCAAAACTAGCTGTCAATCAAAGGGGCAGAGCATCAACTCCTGAGTTTACAAACAGAGAGTCAAGGGGTTGGGTCCCCAAAATCTGTGATTTTAAATTGCTCTCCAGAATATTTGTAACATATTCAACATATTTCAGTAGTTGCCAAAACCTGCTATCTATTTGGGGAAAAAAGAAAATGTTGGATCCCTACCTCAACCATTCACCCAAACAAATTCCAGATTAATTAAAGACCTACATATGTTTTTTGTTTTGTTTTGTTTTGTTTTTGTGTGAGGAACATCAGCCCTGAGCTAACATCCAATGCCAGTCCTCCTCTTTTTGCTGAGAAAGATTGGCCCTGGGCTAACATCTGTGCCCATCTTTCTCTACTTTATATGGGATGCCACCACAGCATGGCTTGACAAGTGGTGCGTCAGTGCACACCCGGGATCCGAACCTGTGAACCCCGGGCCACCAAAGTGGAGTGCGTGCACTTAACCACTGTGCCACCAGGCCAGCCCCTCACATGTTTTTTTTTTTTTTAACTATAAAAGTATTAGAAGAAAATATATTTGTCTTGTGGGTAGGGAAGGCTGTCTTAAAATATAAAATGAAAAATTCAGAAGGGACAAGGTTAATAGATTTGACCACTTCAACATTTTAAAGTTGTGGATGAGAAAAGACAAATGAATGAAGCTAGAAGACAAGTGACAGCACTGGCAGAAATGACTTATTCATAAATCACATAGATTAAGAGTATAGAAAAAAATCCTAGAGCCAACCCAATTGAAAGTTGGGCAAAACATATGAGAAGGCAATTCACAGAAGAGGAAGTCCAATTGACCAGAACATATCGGGAGGCGGGGGACGGGTGTAAATTGCTCAACCTTAGTAATAATATCTTAAAAAATTAAAGCAACTGTAAGACATTTTTGACTATCAGGTTGTCAAAAATTAAAACGATGGTTAATATTTCATTTGGGTGAATGTGTAGTGAAAAAGGCACTTAGGTGCACTTGAGCACACCTTTTGAGAAGGCAATTTGTCAGTTTCTATCATGATACACATAGGACATGACCAATGACCCAATAATTCCACAGCTCTACCCTAGACAAATGCATACACATGGGCACAAAAAGCTCATACAGAAGCATTGATTGTGAGGGGGAAGATTGGAAACAACCTAAATATACATCAAGAAGGACAAATAAATCAGAATCCAGCCATACAATGGCAAATGCTAAACAGCAGTTTAAAAAAAGAAAAAAAAAAAGGTAGAGCTAGCTATAATGACATGGAAATATCTCCAAGAGAGATTGTAAAGTGAAAAATGTAAGACACAGAACAGTGTGAGCACGAAATATCAGTTTTGCCTTGGCAAGAAAACAAAGAAGTATATAAATACATACATGTGTTTGAACGCATGGAAATTTTTTGTAAGGATTCAGAGATTATTTAAGGAAGATGAGGAAGGGGAAGAGAGAGGCTGTTATATGTCACTTGGGAATGACTGAATTTTTAAAACTATGAATATATATTAGCTTTATCATTTAAAAATTGTAATTTAAAATAAATGGATACCTAAAGTATTAATGGTTCTCCAGGTGGTTCTTATTTGAGGTTGGAGTGTAGTAGGGGGAGATTGAGAGAAAGAAGAACTCTTATCCATCCAAAAACCTGGAAGGAAACACAGGGTTATCTCAGGGTAGAGGAAATGAGGGAATAATTGACATTGCCAGAGATCCTATTTCTTGAGCCCTGCACCGTGCCAAGCTCTGAGCCAAGGGTTTTACACATGTGATTTTATTAAATCCTCACAACAGCCCATTTCACAAAAAAAAGGAAACTAAGTCTTAGCAAGCAGTGGTTTGTTCAAGGTCGTAAATGAATAAGATGGTGAAAATGGGATCCCAGCTTAAGTCTTTTTAGCTCCCAAGTTCATGGTCTTCACTACTCACCTATACTGGTCACTAAAGGGAGTGAGGAAGGAAGGAAAGAAATAAAGGAAGGAGGGAGGGAAGGAGAAAAGGAAGGGAGGGAGAGAGGGAAATAAGGAAATCTGGCGTGAGGTTGGGCACCAAAATGAAATCTGAGTAGTTGGAAATGGGGTGTCAGCAACATACAGAGGAATGGGTGGGTCTTTTACTCACCATTTGGAGTGACGTATGTGTGACACAGAGGCCCTGTAGAAGGTAGAGGGGGCTAGGTCTTTTCAAAGCCCTAGACTGCTCCCATCCCCACCTCATTGGGAACCCAGGAATCTAAGTCTCCAGGCCCTCTTTCCTTTGAGAAACAGGAATCTCCCCCATATTTCTCCTCTCTTGGTAGCCATAAATCCAGACCTCCAATCCCTACCTACTTAAGCCAGAAGTCTGGAACCAGCCCCCTCTTGCTGCTACACCCAAGAGTTCAGGCTCTTGGACTCCACCTTCTCCAGGAGACAGTAATCTGAACCCACAGTTCCCCTCCTTGGGGTTCAGGAGTCTGGGCCTCCAGCTCCCTCTTTTCCCAAGGACCCAGGTGTCCTGGCGTCCATCCCCCTCCCACATTAGAATCTAGGACTCTATACTCCCTTGTCCCCAGGAGATCAGGTCCCCAGCCCCCTCCTGCCTCAAGATCCAGAGAATCCTGCCCCCTACTCCTTCCTCTTCCAGGAATGCAGGAATTTGGGGCCTCTGTGTCCTCTGGCTTTGGAAAGGGGTGGGGTGGCTCACAAAGAGTCAGCAGCTGGAGGAGTAGCATCAGGGCCATGGCGGGCAGGTCTCAGCTGGAGTGGAAGCAGAAGCCAGGGCTTGGCGGTGCCCTCTCATCTCCCAGGAAATGACGCAACATCAGAAAGCCAGAGCCGGGCCCTGTTTGAAGAAGGAAGGAGCGAAGTGGGGGCCCCTGGGTGACTGTGTCACAGCCCCATGGTGCAGTGGAAAAAGTTGGGACTGCAGCAGTCATAACCGGTTGTGTTCATTAATTAAACTTAAAAAAAAAAATAGCACCTATTATATGCCAGACCCTGCTGCCCGATTCTGGGGACACAGAGAGGAGTCAGACCCCATTACTGTTCTCAAGCAGCTCCCAGTCTGATGGAAAGACGGATCCAGACCAGGTCAGTTAAAAAAAAAGAAGTGATGTGCGCTCTATGGAGGTTACATAGCGCACTGTGAGAGTCCACAGAAGATGCCTAACCCTTCTGGGATGAGAGACAGGGCTTCCAGGATGAACTGATTTTGAGCTGTGACCTCAAGTGATAGGTCAGTCGTTCGTCCTCTCCCAGCCTCTGTTTCTCCACCTGTAAATGGGCTTTCATAAGTAAACTATAAAATGAGGACTAATGCATTCTGCCTCAGGTGGGTTGCAAGAGGAGAACTGGAAGTCAGTCCTCGGGAGCGACTTCTGGGCTAAGAGCGAAAAGAGATCAGCGGCAGGTATGCCAAGACAGGTTTACACTTAAATCTGGGGCACCGCCTCCTTCCCGCTGCTGCCTCGGACTTCTGTTCTGCGCCAGTGCGCACGCGCGGACTCAGTCAGAGGCGCCTCGCGCGCTGGAACCACAACTCCCAGAATGCTCCACGCCGTCGCCACCGCCTTGGACCGCCGTTCTGAGCCAGTGCGCAGGCGCAGACTCAGTCAGCGGAGCCTCGCGTGTAGGGACCACAATTTCCAGAGTGCTCTGCGCTCCTGTCGCCGCCGCCGCCGCCGCCGAGACCAAGATGGCCGCGAGTAAGTGTGGGTGCAGCCGGTGCGCGGGGGGCGGGTAGTTCCGGGAGCCCCGGTGGGCAAGGGTAGGGCGCAGCGGAGCCCCCGTGGAGGCGGTGGGATCCGGGCCGGAGGGGGACGCAGAGGTCACGAGAGGGCTCCTCCAGGGCAGGGGTGGCGCGAGGGGGTTAGAGGTCACCGGGGGCATCCCCTGCAGGGGTGACCCTCGTCTCCCGCCCCTCCAGGACTCGCCGCCTTCTTCAAGAATGCCTGGGCCAAGGAGCCGGTGCTGGTCGCGTCCTTCACCATCGCGGGCCTCGGTGCGTGTGCGGGAACGTGCATCACCCACACCCGGCGTCCCAGCTTTACCTCCCCCCCGCCCCCCGAAAGGTCCCATCGCCCCACACCAACGCTCCATCCCCCCGCCAGCGTCCTTCCTGTACCCCGAGCCCCATCGCCGCCCCCAGCGTTCTGTGTCCCCACCAGTGTGCCAGCACCCCCACAACGTCCCCTTGCCTACCCCCCTTCCTAATATGATCCCTTCACCACCCCCATCGCTCCCCACCCCATACACACCTACCCAAGAGATCCATAATCTCTCTAAAGGAGAGGTTCTTAACCCCGGCTGTGCATTCAAAACACCTGAGCGCCAAAAATAAAAGTAGTGTCCGAATCCTCCCCCCTTTCACCATCACCCCCCACCAGATTCCGAATTGAGTTAGGTGGGGCTGGGGAATCTGCATCTTGTGAAAATCCCTCGGTGGTTCTAATGTGCGGCCCTGACTGAAAACCTCTGCTCTAGAACAGGGCTGCTCTGCATTGGAATCACTTGAGGAGGAGGGGGTCTTGTTAAAATGCAGGCTCTGACCCAATAGGTCTGGGGCAGGGCCTGGGATTCTGCCTTTCTAACAAGTTCCCAGTTCTGGTTAATACTGCTAGTCAGCAGACCACACATTGGATAAGGTTCTAGAACACAGTTGTCCCATTGGGCAGCCACGGGCCACACGCAGCCCCTGTAAATGGGGCTAGTATGAATTGAGATGGTACATGTTATGCTCATGTAAAGTATACACCAGATTTCACAGATTCAGTATGACAAAAAGCATATAAAATGTCTCAATTTTTTCCACATTGATTATATGTTGAAATGTTTTGGATATATCAGGTTAAATATATTTTTAAAATTAATTCTGTATCTTTTAACTTTATTTAATGTGGCTATGAGGAAATATAAAATTACATTTCTGTCAGGCAGCCTAACCTGGAACATTCCTTTATACGCCCTACCCAACCCCCCCAGGACTCCTGGCTCCCACTCTAGATGGACTATAATTTCTCAGCAACCATTCCTAGTACAACCCCCTCCCTCAATTTGTAACAGTTCATGATTCCTCTGGAACATTCCCAAGATATCCTCCCCCCATGCTCCATGACCTCTACACTCAAATGCATTCATTCCATGACCACCCCACTTCTTCCCTCCTCTGTGCCCTCTGGGTTCCATGTATCCATGACAGCTTGCCTCCTACCCCTCCTCCAAAAAAAATGATAAACCTTTCTGATATATGGGGATCCCTGGGTGCCCAAAGAAGAAAGGGGCCTCCTGGAGGTGCTAGACCTCCCTGCTCTCCTCCCATGCACTTGACTCCCCCTTTGCCAAGGTTCAGCCTCTCCCTACTTCCCCCTTCTCCCCTCGAGAGCCACCGTCCCCTGGGCCTCACCCATGTGTCTCTCCACAGCTATAATTGTGCCCACCCTCAGCCCCTACACCAAATACTCCATCATGATCAACAAGGTCACACCCTACAACTACCCAGGTGAGTGGGAGCCAGGGCAGGGCTGGGGGACCTCCCTGCACTGGGGGAGGAATAATGATGGGCAGGTCTCTCCTCAGCAGGGATCTGAGATTCTGCAGTGCAGTCTGGACTTCCTTTGTCCTTTCTCTATTTTTTTGAGATATCATCCACATGCCATAAAATTCACTTCCTGTCCATTTTTGGACTTGAGTTTCCAGATTTCTGTCCCTTTCTGGGTTCCCGTCTCTCTCCAGATTTCTCTCCCTTTCTGGGTTCCCGTCTCTCTCGCTTTCTGGATCTCCATCTCTCCAGGTCTCTGTCCTCTCTCTGTTGGGTCTCTCCCTCTCGCCCCGTGTCTCCTTTCTGAATCAGTCTCTCTCTCTCTAGTCTCCCATGTCTCTGGGTCTCTATCTCCCTGCATCTCTGACTCCCTGACTCTTCCTCTCTTCTCTCATCCCTCCCGTGGGGTGCCATTTCCCTCTTTGAATATAAACTGACAGGCCAGCCCTTCTCTACGGGCCCCTGGAGATCTGCTGGTCTCAGTGGCCCACCCTCCTGTCCCACAGTGCCCCTCCGAGATGATGGGAACATGCCTGATGTGCCCAGCCACCCCCAGGATCCCCAGGGCCCAAGCTTGGAGTGGCTGAAGAAACTGTGAGCACCTCCGTTGACAGGGAGGAGGCCCCCTCCCCAGTGGCCCTCAATAAAAATGTGAAAACTGACCCCAGAGTCTGAGCGTGTGTGTGATTAGAGGTGGGAGCAGTAGACAGTGGCCAAGGAGAGTCTGGGGGTCAGTTTATTGGGGGGGTCAGTCAAAGGGGGGGCTGGCTAGGGTGGGGTAGGGCAGCAGTTTGTCTGGCCCCCGAGAAACCCAACTTGAATCCAGGGCCTCATCCGCTTCAAAGCCAAAGTCTTCCTCGACCTTAATCTGGGGGAGAGAAGAGCGAGGTGTGAGTAGGCCTGGGATCTAGAGAAGACCACGGTCCTCACCATTCTGGTTTTCCCTGACAACTTCCTCTGTGCACCTTGGAGAAAATCCCAACGTTCTCGGGGGATGGGTCCCCGTGTTCTCTGTTTTCTCCCCTCACCTGTCTTCCCTTCCTCCTCCTCTGCTCCCAGCACTCCGCTCCTCTGCTCCTCCCCACAACCTCCTCCAAGGCTTCCTCCTTCTTCTCCACCCAAGCCCTTGCCCAGCCTTTTCCAGCTCTTTCTCCTTCCCTACCCAACCCTGACCCTCTCCAACCTTTCCCGCTCCACCTCTGTCCTGCAGCTCTCCCCAGCCCTGCGCCTGAGTGCGCTGCAAGGCCGGCCCCCTGCTGCTGGCCCCCCCTTGGAACAGCAGCAAAGCCAAGAGCTGGTCCCACCTCTCCCACCTGCACCGGAGCCAGTTCCGGAGTCAGCGTGGCTCCCGCTCGACGTCCATCCCGGGGCACTCGCCGCCTCTTCCGCCCGCTGGGCCCCTCACCAGGGGCTGGGCTGCTGGGTTCTTGGGGTGCTGGCGTCCTTCTGGGCGGGGACAGCGCCTCTTTCTCTGGAGGCTCGTTCTCGGTGTTGCCTGGGGTGGGGACATCTGTGCCCTGGCTGCCCTCGTCCTGGCAGGGAGATGAGGAGGCAGGTGAAGGCTGTGTCCTGGGCTCCTGGTTCACCCAGCCCGCCCAGGGACTCCGCACTCACCTCCAGCACGATGGTGAACTGGCTGGCCCGGTAGTCATCGCCATAGGAGTCTAGCACCCTCATGAGAAACCTGCGCCCGGAGAGAAGCTGCCAGTAGAATAACCCTTTTCTGGCAGTTGGGGACAGGGGCACCCGACAGAGCCCAGCTCTGACTCTCTGAAGCCAAAGTTGTCCTCGACCCAGAAGGTGCAGAGCTCCCGAGTCTGAAAGACCGGGGTGCCGAGCACCTGACCAGCCGGTGGGACTTTAGGGAAGACAAGCTGACCTCTCTGTGCCTCAGTTTTCTGCACTGCCAGAGGGAGATGACAACCCCAACCGGGCGGAGCGTTAGGAGAGTGACGCTGCAACTGGATGACACCTCGCAAGTACTCAGCGGGGTACCGGCTTAGTAAACCTCCAAATGTAAGTTGTTATTTTTATTAATAACTGAGAGGCGGGTACAGAACATTCCGAGTGATGCTGCCTTCTCTTCTCTCCTGTCCTGGCTTCTAAAAGGTTTTCTATTTTAAGCTTTAATTGATTGAATGCCACCTGTGAGCCAGCTCCTGGGCGGAGTGTCCTACACGCACAACCTCTCTCATTCTACGAGTATGCATGGAGCCCCTGCTCTGTACGGGCAGTGTTCCAGGAGCTAGGGACATGTCAGGGAACAGAACAAAGACCCCTGGGCTCACGGAACTCAGACTCTTGTAGGGAGACAGACATCAGCAGATCAACAAACCACAACAGGTCAGGGAGGAAGAAAGAGGGTGGGTGATACCTGATTGGGAATTCAAAAGGATGGCAGGGGGAGGCCTCACTGAGAAGGTGAGGGAGTGGCAGAAGAACATTTCTGGTGGAAGGAACAGCAAGTGCAAAGGCCCTGAGGTGGGAGGGTGTCTGGTTGTTACCAGATACATACCCAGGTTCTTTACCCGCCACACAAAGAGGGGCCAAATAAAACTAGAATGCCAGGCTTATGGCAAGGAAAGAGTTTATTTTGGGTCATGTCAGTCGGGAGATGAGAGCTCTCAAATTTGTCCAATCTCCCCGAAAGATGGGAGGCAAGGGGTTTTAAAGGTTGTGAGGAATGTAGCTGTTTGTAGGGAGGGGGAGCCTGTGGCCTTGTTGGTCAGCACTTTCCCATCAGCCTGCATTTGGCCTTGTGAGGCTGCCAGCAGGGAGAAGGATGGTGAGATAAGGGAATCGCAAGTGGGTGTCCTTCAACTGTCTCCGTCTCCGTGGTGGATAGTGGATTCTGGCGCCAGGAAGCCAAGGAGTTGAGATCTGAGAAGCTTTAACTGTTTTTCTTGTGTGTGAGGAAGATCAGCCCTGAGCTAACATCCATGCTAATCCTCCTCTTTTTGCTGAGGAAGACCGGCTCTGAGCTAACATCTATTGCCAATCCTCCTCCTTTTTTTTTCCCCAAAGCCCCAGTACATAGCTGTATGTCATAATTGCACATCCTTCTAGTTGCTGTATGTGGGACGCGGCCTCAGCATGGCCGGAAAAGTGGTGCGTTGGTGCGCGCCTGGGATCCGAACCCGGGCCGCCAGTAGCAGAGCGCGTGCACTTAACCGCCAAGCCACAGGGTCGGCCCAGCTTTAGCTTCTTGATATCAGTTCCCCTACATTAAACCCAGAATATATTGAGTTAAAACCAAAAGCACTCATCCTCTATCCCTGTTTCTCTAAGTTACTTTCATATGTAACTATTGGGTTTTTTTTGTGTCCCTGAACTTCACAAGGCAGATAGAAGTTACTAATTGTTTGTGTGTGTGTGTGTGTGAGGAAGATCAGCCTTGAGCTAACATCCGTGCTAATCCTCCTCTTTTTTTGCTGAGGAAGACTGGCTCTGAGCTAACATCTATTGCCAATCCTCCTTTTTTTTCCCCCAAAGCCCCAGTACATAGCTGTATGTCATAATTGCACATCCTTCTAGTTGCTGTATGTGGGATGCGGCCTCAGCATGGCCGGAGAAGTGGTGCGTTGGTGTGTGCCCGGGATCCGAACCCGGGCCACCAGTAGCAGAGCATGCGCACTTAACCGCTAAGCCACGGGGCCGGCCTCACATAGTAATTTATTTTAAAATTTGGGGGAGCTGCCACATTGTTTTCCACAGTGGCGTGTCTTACATTTTAAAAGGGCCATTCAACAACCCCCCGAGTTTCTAATACAACAGGTCTGGGGTGAGGCCCAGGAACTTGCGTTGTGACAATTCCCAGGTGGTGCTGAGGCTACTGGTCCAGGGCCCACACATTAAGACCCATGGGCTGGGCTCCAGACCCAGCGTTCAGAAAAAGTGACTCCCCGACGAATCCCTAGTAAATATTAAGGGGAGTTTAGTGGGTGTAGGTACTCCCCCTCCCTTTTCAGGTTTTAACCATAAAGGCCACCCCTCCCCTTCCTAAACTCTCTGGGTCCTGTTGTAAAATAAAATCTTGGCTGATGGTATACATAGGACAAAAAGGAGTTCACCAGGCTGTTGTGAGAGACTTGGAGGCGTACGGGAGGCACAGGGAGACCAGTCAGAGCATAGCAGGAATCGCATGAGAGGCCACGTCCCTCGGCCCAGCTTGGTGGCAGTGGAGGTGTGACAGGACATGGGATTCTGGTATATTTTAAGGGTAGAGGCGACACGAGGTCCGATGGATTAGACGTGGGGTGAGAGAGAAGCAAGGGTCCCGAGCAATTGGGGGAGGGGTTCATTCTCAGACACGGAGCAGCCTGAGGGGGAGCAGGCTTGGGGGAGGGAGGTCAGGGTTAGTTTCGGATGCATGTGAGATAACCAAGTGTCACCGTCCAGCAGGCGGCTGACAAAGGGAACAGAGAGTTCAAAGGAGAGCTGTAGACAGGGTTCAGAGGTTGGTGGCATTTAGGTGGCCTTTAAAACCACAGCGTTATGAGAGCTTCAGGAGGTGCACACAGACCGGCACTGTCCAGTAGAACTTTCTGCGAGGACGGGAACGTCCCATATCTGTGCTGTCTGATGCGGAAAACACCGGCCACCCGTTGCTACCACTGAGTACCCGGCATGTGGCGAGAGTGACCAAGGAACAGTTTTTAATTTCATTCACTTTACATTAATTTAAATGTAAATCAAAACATGTGCTACTGGGCACCTCATGTGGCGAGTGTGACTGAGGAACTGAAATTTTAAATTTCACTTAATTTTAGTTAATTTAAATGAAAAGCGCCACCTGTGGCGACCGAGCATGTGAAATCTGGCTAGTGCGACTGAGGAATGAATTTCTAATTTCACTTCCTTTTAGTTGACTTGAGTCTGAATTGTCACCTGTGGCTATTCAGCACTTGTGTGGCAGGAACCACCAAGGGACTGAATTTTCAATTTCGTTTTAATGAATTTTAATTAAATTTATTAATGAATTTAATAAAAATGAATTTCAATTAAATGTCAGTGGAAGTCGCCACCTGTGGCTACCATGCTGGACAGCACAGGTATGGACAGAGAGGACCCAGGGGCCGCGCCCTGGGGGACTGCAGGTTAAGGGTTTGGGGAAAAGAGGATGAGCCAGCGAAGTGGCCAAGAAGGAATGGCCAGGAGGCAGGGGAAACCCGGGCAGGGGAGGAACCTGGACGCCTTCAAAGAGGCGTATCCACTGGGTCAGGCAAGCAGAGGGCTGAGGACCGACTGGTGGGCTCAGCATCATGGAGCCTTCGTCACAAGACCTGTTCTCCCTGTGTCGCTGAGGTGGGGATACAGCGAATGGCAGGGTTGGCATCAGATTCCAGGTGGGCTGGCCCAGAGCTCACACCCCTCCTAGTCACGGTGACACAGGCGCACAGAGGGAAGCTCTGGCTGAGCTCATCCCCTGGGAGCTCCCGTTTAATCCTCAGCAGCCTTGTGACTTTGGCATTACTCTTGTTGACAGGAAACAGGCTCAGGGGATGTCGCTTGCTCAGAGTCACACAGCAAAACAGTGCTTGAAAGTGAGTCTGTGGCTCTAAGGCTCATGTTCCTTTCTGCTGCACTCCATTCAAAGGGGCACACCCAGGCCCGGGCACAGCTCTTGCCTGCAAGGCCCAGGCCCACTCCTGGGCCTTGTTCACCTCAGCCCTGGCCCTCCTCTCCAGCCTCTCGTGTCCTGGCCCATGAGGACAGGCAGATAGGATGGTGGTAGAGAAAGGGTGAGAGGTGGGAAGGTGTGGGAGCGAGGCACGCGGGCCCAGAGTGGGCGGGCAGGCTTACCTCCGCTCCTGCTGCAGCCTCCGAGTTATCCTCTGTACCTGATGGAGCCTGCTCAAGACCCGCTCATTCACCTGCGCGGAGGTGGGAGAGAGCACAGGTCAATGGGCTCCCTTCCTTCTCCCGCTCAGTCACTCACAGATGGTGGACGCAGCCCCTGCTGTGTACTGGGGGTGCCGGCCAAAACCACCCGTGGCCCCTAAGGCCTCCTGCACCTGCTCCTCCCCACCTGCTCACCTCTCTTGCTCCTCTCCCACGTCCACTCCACTCACCGGCCTCCACACTGATGCCGAATGCCCTGTGCCACCCTCCTGTCTGGGGGCTCCCACATACTCTTCCCCCCATATCTGCACAGCTCACTCCCTCAGGTCTAAGCTCACATGTCACCTGCTCAGAGAGTCCACTCACCTCCCACTGAACTGCAACACCCTCTCCCCACTTCCCACCCCGGAACCCCGCCCACCCCGCCACTCTTCTCTGCTTCGTTTTTCCTTATGACACTCATCATCACCTCACAACCTGTTTACTCGTTCTGCTCACTGTCTCCCCACCAGAACATAAGCGCCCAAAGGACGGGGATTTGTGCCCGTATCCCCGTGCCGTGAGCAGAGCCTGGCGGAATGCGTGCTCTGTCAACGTCTCTGAACGAGTGATGTCACACAGTGACAAAGTGTGGAAGAACCCCAAGCAGGTCGACGTGCTGGAGATCGGGGCAGGAGGTGGCAACTTTAGTTAGGGCCGTCAGAGAAGACGTGTGGGCCAAGACCTGAACCATGACAAGGAGACAAATGGGCGACAAGCTGGGAGGAAAGGATTCCAGGCAAGGGAACGGCCACTGCACACAGTTTCTGAGGACCCCAGCCCAGACACGGAGGGAGGGGGATGTGACTAAGCCAAAGAGGAAGCTTAATACAGTGGCTAAAGTGTGTACGTCAGACAGACCTGGGCTCCAATCCCAGCTCTGCCACTTCTCAGCTGTGTGAGCTTGGGCAAGTTACTTAACCTCTCTGAGCCTCGGGTTTCTGCATCTCTCAAATGGAAATAATAATAGAACCTATTCCTAGGGGGTGAGCTAACACTCAAATGCCAGCTCCTTGGAGCAGATGACTGAGACCCTTTGGGCCCCACATCCATCTGTTAAACAGGGCTCGGAGTACTGCTGCTTAGTGGGTGGGGGAGCAGGGTTGAAAGAGTTCTGAGATGTCCTGTGCACAAAGCCACAAGGGCAGGCCTGGCACGCAGTGGGGGGTGCTCCCAGGCAAGTGGTTGCTCTGCCAGCAGCACTCTTGCACTGAAAAACCTTGTGAACACAGTGTGTCAGGGATGAAATGTTATTGCTAATGGTGGACGGAGGGATTCGTGGGAGGAGTCTTGAAAACACCATAGGAGAAGAGAGAGGCAAGGTCCTGGAGGAAAGAAGAAAGAGCAAGAGAGCTAAAGGATGGAGCAGAGGCAGAAGCTGTATAGTAAGAGATACACAGTATCTGGTTTATATACATTAGATCTGACTGATTTCTAGCATCTACTTTATGTCTACACATATACATATATATGAAACTATGTTATAAATAGCATATATGAAACTATGTTACAAATAGCACTGCTGTGAACACCCTGGTAATTGTCATTGTTTCTGCTGGTACATACAGAGGACTGGAACTGCAGGCCACACGGTATGCATAGGCTCAGCTTAGTGCAGACTCGGGAAAATATAATTTATACCCGGAGCTGACCCTGCTCCCAGCACTCTACTGCTCCCACTGCCCTCAGCCTGGCCTTCAAGGCCATTCCCCCTCTGGTCCTCTCCAACATCTCTGGTCAAACCAACACCCCTCCAGTCCTGGGTCAGCCCCCTACCACCCAGAGTCCTGCAGGCACTTTTCCCTCCAGTCAGTGAAACACGCTCCCACTTCTAAGACTCGGCTCAAACGTCACTTCCTTTCTTTATTTTTATTTATTTAGTGTGTTTGTGTGTGTGTGAGGAAGATCAGCCCTGAGCCAACATCCATGCCAGTCCTCCTCCTCTTGCCGAGGAAGACCGGCCCTCAGGCAACATCCGTGCCCATCCTCCTCCACCCTACATGGGACGCCGCCACACCATGGCCTGACAAGCGGTGCGTCGGCACACACCCGGGTCCGAACCCACCAGCAGCAGAGCGCACACACCCAACCGCCACGCCACGGGGCTGGCCCCTCAAACGTCACTTCCTTATCATCTCTCTACCTCGTCCCCTCCTCTCCATCTCCTTGACTCCTACCGCAGCTCAGGCCTCATCCTCTCCTGCTCGCACCACTACACCAGCCTAGCCTCCCTCTTTCCAGAGCTCCCCAACACCAATGTTATGGGTTGAATGGTGTCCCCCCAAAAAGGTATGTTGGAGTCTTAACCCCCAGTACCTCAGAATGTGACCTTATTCAGAGATAGGGTCTTCACAGAGGTAATCAAGGTAAATGAGGTGATTAGGGGCCCTAATCCAATATGACTGGTGTCCTTATAAAAAGGGGAAATTGGGACGGACACACACACATGGGAGAACTCCACGTGAAGAAGAAGGCAGAGATCTACAAGTCAGGGAACACCAAAGACTGCCGGCAAACCACCAAAAGGGGAGAGGCAGGGAACAGATTCTCCCTCACAGCCTCAGAGGAACCAACCGCGCCGACACCTTGATCTCTGACTTCAGCCTCCAGGACTGAGACAACACATTTCTGTTACTCAGCCACCCATTTGTGGTACTTGGTTACAGCAGGCCTGTAGGAAACTAATACAACGAAATTCAGAGAGTCTTTCAAACACCCAGACCCGACCCCGTCCCTCCCCTGTTTGAAACCTTTCAATAGTTCCCCTTCGCTGTCAAAAAAAAATTTTTTTTCAAACTTCTTGCCCTGGTGCTCGTAGCCTTTCAAGATCTGGGCCCTGCCTATGGCTCCATCCTCATTCTCACCAAGGAGTCTAACGCAGTGACTCAGCTGAGAGAAGCTGAGTCTGGAGCAGGGCCCGTGGGGATGGAAGGGAGGAGAAGGATCCCAGGGAGATTTGAGAGGCAGAATGGACAGGACGGGAGGAGCAACTGATGTCAGGGCTATGGGAGACCTGAAGAGCCTGATCAGTGGGGAGCATGAGAGGCACCTGTGGGACGTGAGGAGCTGACCTGGGTTGTTAGGGAAGCTGCTAGAGAGGAGAGCTCTCCGGGTGCCCTGCACAGTACCTGACACATAACAGGTACGAAATGAATGAATGAATGATTCATTCAGCTAGGCAAGGAATGCTGGGCATGTGGACAGTCAGAGACTGGGAAGGGGTGGTCATTTAGGCCAGGGGACCCCAAAACGGGGGAATCCGCACTCACCTACCTGCTCGATCTCCCGGCAGCGCCGACCGAGCGCCTGGTACTTCCTGCGATTTAGTTCCCGCTGGCGCCGCCGCCGGCCCCGGGCTGCCTCTTCCTCTTCATCTCGCTCCCGGAGCCCCGAGCCGCCCAGACCACCGGACACAAACTCCACTTCTGTCTCAAGCTCGCTCTCCAGGATGTGGCCACCGAACAGCGGAGGCAGCGCCAACTCCGAGCCTGGCGGCGCTGAGAACTCTTCAAAACCCACGGCTGCCATGGTCCTGTAGGGTCAGGGGGCTCAGGAACCCTGAACCCCTGGCCCCCAGTTCCTCCTCCTTCAGACCCAGGAGTCCGGGCCCCCAGCCCCTCCTCCTTCAGACCCAGGAGTCCAGGGCCCCCGCCTCCTCCCCCAAGATGCTTGAGGATAGACCCCAGTCCCTAGCAGACTCCTACGCCAAAGCAGATGCATGAACTACAATCCCCACCAGCCCTCAGCGTAAAAGCGTGGAGGGTTGCACGTTATGCAGCCGCAATGTCTTTTGGGGTTCGTAGTTTTCCCCAAAGCCACTCACCCCTCTCTCTGCTCCAGTTCCATCGCTCTCCCGCTCCGGGCACCCTAGGCCTCAGAACGTCCAACTACTAAAAACCTCTAGGTTAAGTCGTTCGCAAAACTACCTGTCCCATCGCACTTCACGGCCACGGCATGCGGGACTTAGCCGCTCGGCCTTCTGGGAGTTGTAGTTCCCTATTTCCGGTCCGCTCCCCACCCCCCTCCACCTCCACCCCGAGTCCCGGCTTAAAGGCCTTGCTTTCTCGTCGAACGCCTCCACCAGTCGTCTGAGTTGGCCCCGTCTTTATTCTTGTCTCGAGACCCTGTCGTCCGACTCCGGCGATTCTCCGCTTAGCAGGCTCAGTCCGCGGCGGGCCGTGAGCCGGAGAAGCCCCCTCTCCTCTCTCGTGCTCACCCCGTCTCCGCCTAGCGGCAGGTGCTAATAAAGTTGTTGTTCCAAACGCGGCCAGGATCGTCGCGGGGCGAGGACCAATCAGAGCGCAGCTTTGCCTCCGTAACGGCGCGAATGTGAGACGTCATCAGTGAGCGTCCACCGCGGTAGGGAAGCTGGTTTCTTAGACACCGTCGTGAGAGGAGGGAAGAGGTGAGTGTGATGGAGACGAGGGACGGGCAGGAGGCCGGATTCTTGGTTCTGGGGGAGGAAGTGTGGAAGGAGAAAGGCGGGCCTTCATAGACTGACTCCCCAAAGAGCTTATATGGTCCTACAGTGTCACGGATCTGGGGAGATGGCAGGAGCAAAAATTGTTCCTTGTCCTCTTAGCGCTTTGCCTGGTGCCTGGGGAGACAGGCTTAACTAGGTAATTGCTTAAATAATCACAAATGCGTGAAGCGCCTTAGGGTGCACACAGGGCGTGCGGGGGGTGTGTCACCAAGCAACCTATGTAGTCTGGAGCGGGGTGCGTGCGTCAGGGAGCTGGAATAAGAGACGAGACTGAAGGCTAAGGAGGTGTTGAGCCAGGAAGAAGGGAGGGGAAGAAGTTGGTAAGCGAAAGGTGAGTGAGAAAGACCCGTGGGCAAGGGGGATGGTGGCAGAGGTGCGGCTGGAGAGCTTGGCCGAATCAAGCGAGGTCATCGTGCCTACTGCGTGCCAGGGGCTGCGCTGGGCGTTGGGGATAGTGAGCAATGACCAAAACGGACGTGGTCCCTCTTCTCACAGAAATTTCAGCTTAATGAGGGGAATGGGTATTAAACAAATGTTAGAAATACAGAGAATCTTAAGTGTTGAGGCAAACTTAGTGGCTCATAGGGTGTATAATGGCAGGATAGGATCTAGTCTAGGGGTCAGAGAAGATCCGTGCTGCAGAAAATAATGTTTATGCCCCTACCTGAGGGACAAAGAAAATAGTACATTCAGAGACCTGGAGAAAGAGAACCATAATGTGGGTATAAGGATTAGGTAAAATTGTTCATTCGTTCACTTACCAAATATTTCTTGAATACCTACTGTGTGCTAGACAATGGTGGGGATATAGCAGTGAACAGACAGATATCGTCCCTAGTTTTGTTTATAGTTTACTGGGGGAACAGAGGAGAGAGACTATGAAGAGATACTAGAGTCTTATATATGGGGAGTGGGTTATGTTCTGTAAAGAAAGGAAGAGTTCCTCTATTCAGAGAAAATGAGAGTGAGGGGAGTTTTAGAGAAAGGCGTGTGTGCCACAATATAGGTGCATTTACAAGGAAAAGCGGTGTCTCATAAAGGGAAGTGACTATAATGGGGACGTTGCATCTTAGGGATAGAGGAGGATATGAGTGGAGACTGATCTCACAGAGATAACTGGACATCAGGAGTCTCAAACCAGCAGCTCAAGGGCCCTGTCTGTCCTGTAGTCTGTTTGGTTTGGTCTGTGCTATGGTGATTTGTTTTGTTTTTTATTTAAATTATCCATTTAAATAATAAAAAAGAATCTTTTCAAACCGAGAGATTCCACATAAAAATCTGAATTTCTTACTTCTCGTGAAAAAGATGAGAAAACCTGGCAACAGGGAGCCCACGTTCCCCCGGCAAGGCGTGCCTGAGGCCGAGCACTGGCTCCTCCTTTACACTGGGCCTCAGTCTCAAGTTCTCCAGGCGCCACTCCTCCCTATCGCCCAGTCCTCGATGCCTCACTCACTTATGTCTCCCCCTTACTCTGTGTGGGCAGTGGCGTTGGCAGCCTCTGCTTTTGTACTTTAGAGGAGCATGGTGTGGATGGGGAGGGAACGAGGAAGGGGATTTGTTTTATGGAGAGAGAAGAGGAACAGGAAGAGGGAGCAGTTTCTTATTGGAAAAAAAAGAAAGAAAGCAGTGGGGAGGACAGAGTGGTGGGGGTTGTACCTTGTTGAGTAGTGCTTCCCAACCTTTGCCACTTCAAGGGACTCACAGAAAATGCTAATATTTGTACAGCGCCTGGGGTAGATGAGGAGGCTGCTCGTGGCCAGAGGTGATTGGCCTGGGAGCACGAGACATTTTAGGACCCACCTGGTTGCCCTGATGGCTGCGGAGATCAGTATTTTAGGATGTCTGTCACCCATTTGGGGCCCAACAATTGGGGAGAAGGGGTCTCTGTTACAGAGAAAAAAAGGATATGAGGAGAGGTCGCACCTCATCAAGGGGAGGCTGTATCTTTTAAGTCTCAGCGAGGTGGTGGCCTGAGGCACATGCTGTGTCTTGTCCAGTGAAGTGGGTGCGAGAAGGGTAGGTGATGTGAGCGATGACGAGAGCATCTGGTTCTGGGAGGTTGGTTCACGGATTAACTCAGCAGGTCTTTATTGAGCACCTGTTGTGTGCCAGGCACAGTTAGGAGCTGGAGAACAAAGCAAATGAAAATGCCTGTCCTTGTGGAGCCTGCATGCTCGTGGGGTTGATCAGGAAGGACCAGGCCCCTGGGGGAGAAGCCCCTCCCGGTAACGAGGGGAAACCCTGCTCTCCCTCCCCACAGGCCTCGGGATGTCTCTGGCAGATGAGCTCCTGGCTGACCTTGAGGAGGCGGCAGAGGAGGAGGAAGGAGGAAGCTATGGGGAGGAAGAAGAGGAGCCAGCGATCGAGGATGTGCAGGAGGAGACACAGCTGGATCTTTCCGGGGATTCGGTCAAGAGCATTGCCAAGCTGTGGGACAGCAAGATGGTGAGCGGGCTGTAAATAGAAGCTCCCGAGAGGGGTGACATGAGGAGGAAGTGGCTCTTCTTCCTGAAGAGTCCTAGGTTCTAACTCCCCTCTCCTTCCCGAACAGTTTGCTGAGATCATGATGAAGATTGAGGAGTATATCAGCAAGCAAGCCAAAGCCTCGGAAGGTACCTTCTCCCCCACCTCGCTCTCACCCACCCTCGCTGTTCTCCATCTAGGCCCCTGGGGTCTTTACTGCTGTAGCTTTGAAAGTTGAGTCTGTCTCCCTCTCAGCCTTTTCCAGAGCAGTCTTCTCAATTATTAAAACCTCTTCTCGCTTCCAACTTTGGGGAACGTTGGGTGTTCTCTTGAATATTCAGACCAGCTCCAAGAAGATGAGCCTGTTACCACCCCTTCTCTTGTCAAGGTGGGGCTCTCGAATGGAATTGTCAGCAGCAGGAAGCCGCGGGAGGTTGTCGGGCACAGGGGTGGTGTAGTCAGAGCACAGTGTCAGGGAGCCCCGCTCCTTCCTTCCTTTCCTTAAAGTTTTCCTGAGGCACCCTGGGGGCCAGGCCAGTGTGGGGTCAGCCGAGGTCCCTGCTCACAGAATGCGTGGGGTCTGGCAGAGCAGACAGGCCAGGTCCCAGACAGTTGTTGGTGGGCGGTGCCTGCTGGGATGGAGGGAGCTCAGGACACTCTGGAGCCACAGGAGGGTGGGCTGACCCTGCCTCGGGGGTCAGGGAAGCACCAATACCTGAACTGGACTTTGAAGCATAAATACACACACCAGGCCAAGAACTGGGGCACATGTGCCTGGGGAAAGAGAGCTGCCTGTGCAAAGCCTCGAACATCTGGGGTGACAGGGAGGCCGAAGAAGGTGCCAGATCTGGCAGGGTCTCAAATGTCAGGCCGGGGAACGTCTCAATCCAGAGAGCCATGGGGAGCCATAGAAGTGACATTTCCTGACGTTGGGCCAGGCTCAGGGACTGAGTCAGACCCAGTCACACCCCGTGTCTGGGGGGACGGTGGGCACAAAACGTCTCAAAACTGGGTGTCAGTCATGCCTGATGGACGTGGCAGGAGTGCCATGGACCACAGGGGAGACCTCGGACCCTCCTGGAAGGTGAGGGAGGACTCCTAGATGCCCCCTGAGTCTTCAGGACGTAGAGGGATTTGAGGATCAGGGTTAAGAATATAGACTCGGGTCAGATCTCAGGGCTGCCGTTTGCTGGCTCTGTGACATCAGGCCATGTCCCTCCGTTTCTTTCTCTGCAAAATTGGTCTAATTTAACACCTGCCTCACTGGGCGATGTGGATAAAGTGAGTTAATACCTGTAAGACACTTAGATCTGATGCACGGTAAGTTCTGCGCGTGTCAGCCACTGTGACTGCTGCACGTGAAAATACTATCATCGTTGTTTTTATTATTATTATTATTATTATTATTATTATTAAAGCCTGAAGAGGAGTTTTCCAGAAGCAGATGTGAGGAAGGGACATACCAGGGAGAGGGAACAGCATGTGCAAAGGCCAAGAGAAGTGCAGCAGCCCCAAGTGTTCAGGGCACTGTAATCAGTCCTTTGTGGCTGGAATGTAATAAGACGGGGGTGGTGACAAGACGATGGGACTCGGGAGGTGGAGAGGCCAGGCTGTGGATCTGGTGAGTCATCACATATCCATGGAGCAACTCCGATGTGCCAGGCGCTATTCTGGGCACCAGGGGTGCAGCCACGGGAAACAGACACAGTACTTGTCCTCACGGGGCTTCCAGGAGGCCTCGAACGTCAGTCTGGGCCATTAGCCTCAGGGACGTGGGAGCCCCAGGAGGGTTTAGTGCCAGGGCAAGATGAGGTCAAGTCAAGACTGGTCTGGAGGACAGCCTGCAGGGGGAGAGGCGAGAGGTTTGCAGACACGTAAGCCCCTCCCTTCGTTAATTCTTCAGCCGCCTCCCCAGTCTCCCCCAGCTGTGGGGCCCGGGAGGCGGGTGCTTAGACACACTCACACTAAGCTGTTTCTCACCCGCACAGTGATGGGGCCAGTGGAGGCGGCCCCCGAATACCGGGTCATCGTGGACGCCAACAACCTAACTGTGGAGATCGAGAACGAGCTGAGTGAGTGCTGGAGAGGGCAAGTGGACATGGCCCTGCCTGGCGTCCGTCACACCCTCCTCCCATCCCCCAGAGAGGGACAGGCAGGATCCTGGGCTGCCCTCCCCACTGGCCTTTCCCAGGGTCTTGCCCCAGGCCTCTCGTGTTAGCTGGAATCCATGTCCAGATGCTGTAACAGAGTGGCTTAAATAAGAAGGAAGTGTAGGGCCGGCCCCGTGGCTTAGTGGTTAGGTGCGCGCACTCCGCTGCTGGCGGCCCGGGTTCGGAACCCCGGGCCCGCGCCGACACACCGCTTCTCCGGCCGTGGTGAGGCCACGTCCCACATACAGCAACTAGAGGGATGTGCAACTATGACATGCAGCTATCTGCTGGGGCTTTGGGGAAAAAAAGGAGGAGGTTTGGAGGTGGATGTTAGCTAAGAGCCAGTCTTCCTCAGCAAAAAGAGGAGGATTAGCATGGATGTTAGCTCAAGGCTGATCTTCCTCAAAAAAAAAAAAAAAAAAAAGAAGGAAGTGTAGGTTCCTCTCATGTGAAAGTCTGATGAGGAATCCAGGCCTGGTGTAGCAGCCTCTAGTGCCCAGGCTCTTTCTGTCTTGTTGATCTGCCACCTGTTTCATGGTGCAAGGTGACTGCCCATCTCCAGCCATCACCTCCACATCCCACCAGCAAAATGGGGGAGAGAAGAGGAGGGCACAGGTCTCTTCTTTAAGGGGGTGACCTGGAGTTGCACATGTCACTTCGGCTCACATCGTAGAGACCAGAACTACTCCTGTGGCCTCACCCAGGAGTAAGGGCAGCCAAGAAACATAGCCTGTATGCTGGGTGTCTGTGAGCCCAACTAAAGTTGCGGGGTTCGGTTACTAAAGGAAGAAGGAGAAATGGATGTTGGGGCCAGCGGTCTGCCTGCGCCTCCTCGGACATTCCCCCTCTGTCCTCCTCAGACATCATCCATAAGTTCATCCGGGATAAGTACTCGAAGCGATTCCCCGAGTTGGAGTCCCTGGTCCCCAACGCGCTGGATTACATCCGCACGGTCAAGGCAAGTGGAGACAAGTGGGGGCTCGGCAAGAACTGAGGCTTCTCAACGCCACTAGTGCAGAGGGGGACAGGGCCCTGCTCTCGGACCCCAGGTCTAAGGGGAGAGGCTCCCCTTGCTCAGCTTTTGGCCGGAGATGGGATGGGCAGAGGGAGCAGGTGAATGAACTGGAGTGAGCAGTGCTGGAGGCCCCAGCTGCCTTCCTCACCCTCTCGGGGTCTACAGATACTGGAGCGGGGTCTGCCCAGCGCAGGAGGGATGGAGTCTGGAAATAACATCCTCAGGGCTCCTCCCCGCACCCGCTACTCCCTGCTTTCCCCAGAGCGGGTCTCCATAGAGGGGCCTGGAGCTTGTTGAGGCCAAGGGAGCAGGGGAGGGAGATGAGGGGGGTGCCCCACTGCCCTCACCAGCGCTTCTCCAGTGGGGGTCAGAGCAGGTGGTGTTTGAGTCGATCTGAAGGCTGACGAAGGGGCAGCCACGCAGAGATTTGGGAGAAGAAGTCCTATTTGCGGAGACCCCGAGGCCGTGATGAGCCCTGGTGTGTTTAGGGAACGAGAAAGGAAGGAGTGAGGAGGCAAAGTGGAGGAGGTCGATCACATCTGACCTCTAAGGTGTTGAGTCTTATGGGAAAGCCAGGAGGGTCGGGCGCAAGTGAAGGCAGACACCAGCGAGGAGGCTCCTGTGAGTCCAGGAGAAGGGGAGGCGGCAGCAGGGGACATCCGTGCAGGGAAGCCACGTGGTCAGCAGGCCTGTGGGGACAGCGGGTCCTCCCTGGGTGGTCATTCTGCTCGGGTCCACTTCCAGATCAGCCACCGCAGGGCAGGCGGTGCTGGCGCTTTGAGCAGTGGGGTTCTCGGAGCTGGGAGCAGGCAGGAAGCACCCTGCATGCAGACCCCAGCTTTCCCAGCTTCCCCAGAAGAGCCTTGAGTGGGTGCAGGGTCAGGAGAGAGGCTGGAGCCTTCCTGGGTCCCGTGCCTCACATCTCCTGCCTTCTCGCCCACAGGAGCTGGGCAACAGCCTGGACAAGTGCAAGAATAATGAGAACCTGCAGCAGATCCTGACCAACGCCACCATCATGGTCGTCAGCGTCACCGCCTCCACCACCCAGGGGTGCGTACACGGCGGGGAGAGCGCACTGCGGCCCACTTCAGGCCAAGCTAACAGCACATGACGATCTCAGGGTCCCAGTGGCACAGGTGTCAGTCTCAGGAGGAGAGTTCATTTCAATTCCACACCTATTTGACAAGTGCCTCCTGCAAGCCAGGCACCATACTGGGCTCAGGGGTCCTCAGTCACTGAGGAAGCCAGCCTTCCCCCCAGGAGCCTGTAGTCTTGAAGGGTGAGGCAGAGGGCGAGCCCGTAATTACAAGTGTTTGTCTCTGGTGTGTCATCCCTTCACTAGAGTGAAAGCATCTGTGAAGGCAGGGACTTTGTCTTGGCTCCCTTGCTCCCCACCTGCTCCTCTGGCTTCTGTGCCCTGCCTAAGAGAAGCAAGCATCTTTAAACCCCAGAGCAGAGTCCTGTGGGATGGAGACTTCCCACAGGCTGGCATCCTGTTCACTGAACAAACATTGACAGAGCACTGGGCACTGTTCTGAGGACGGGGGTTACAGAACTTAGCAAAGCAGAGGGGGCCACGCCCTGCCAGAGCTCCTGTCTGGGAGGAAGCAGGTGTGGGCACAGGTCAAAGGCTGAGTGTTGGGATGCAGAGGGGGCACCGAGTGGCGTGGGGCACAGAGGAGGGGCACCTACCTGGAGTAGGGTGGCTTCCAGGAGGAGGTGACAACTCAGCCTCAGGCAGGGACTAAGCTCTCTAGTGGGAGAACAAGTAGGCCCTTAGCTTGCCACGGCCAAGGGGTGACCTTGAGTACGTCAGCCTCAGTGACGGGGCCTCTTCAGTGGGCTCCATAGTCCCTCCCCTGTGACAGAGTGAGGGAAGGGGACATAGCTTGGGTTTGGAATGCAGGAGACTTGACCGGTTGTGGGCTCTGCGGCCTCAGGCCAGTCCCCTTCTCCCTCTGGCCCTCAGGTCCCCTCTGTAAAATGGTGATGATAACAGTTGGCCTTTTTTGTGCTTTGATCCAGCAAGTACTTACGCAGCACCTTCCGTGTGCCAGGGACGTGCTGGGCACGCCACCGAGAATGACAGGCACGGTGCCCTCTCCTGGGGCTGGGGCTGGCTGTCCAGCGCAGGAAGTAGACGTGAAAGGGAGAGGCTGTAAATAGGCACGGTTGGCCTCGGCTGGTGACAGTGCTCTGAGGGAAACCACTGGGCGCTGGCAAGGCTGAGACCTGAAGGCTGAGGAGGAGCTGCCGCGGGGGGCTCAGGGGAGAGCGTTGCAGGGAGAGAGAACACGTGTGAAGGCCCTGCTGATGTTGGAGACCAGAACGGGCAAGACAAGGCCCCGGCCAGGCTGGCAAGGGTGGTGCCACCCGAGAACTACGATTCCCAGCCGCCCTTGCTTCCAGGCCTCATGCAGATGGGACTTGTGATTGTCCTGAATCTGCACACACGCACATGTGTGCACACGTACACGCAAGTGCACACACGTCTGGGAACACGGCGGCTCCCACGCCAGTCAGACAGGATACCAGGAGGGGCCAGAGTCGGTCCCAGCCACGTCCCCACCCCCACAGGCAGCAGCTGTCGGAAGAGGAGCTGGAACGGCTGGAGGAGGCCTGCGACATGGCACTGGAGCTGAACGCCTCCAAGCACCGCATCTACGAGTACGTGGAGTCCCGGATGTCCTTCATTGCGCCCAACCTCTCCATCATCATCGGGGCGTCCACGGCCGCCAAGATCATGGGTGAGGCCCCGGGGCCGGGGCGGAGGGGCACTCCGAGCAGTGACCGTCCAGGGTCTGCGGGCAGCCTTGCAACCTTGGGGAAGTCACGTCTCTTTCCTATAAAATGGGAGATTTGGTCCCAGGGCCCAAGTACCACATCCCCCTTGCCCTCTCCCTGTCAAATCTCCGGAGATCCCAGAGGTCAGCCAGCCTGCTTTTCTCACAGACCCTGAGGAAGGATGACAGCCCTGACCTGGTCAGCGCCTGAGTCCCGGCAGAGCTGAGGCCAGCCAGCTGTAAAGGAAGGAGGTGGCGGGGCTGGCGGAGACGCCGGTGCTCCTCGGCCAGAACGTCCCCACAGCTCCCAGCTCTGCAACGGACCCTCAGGCTGCCTAGCAATAATCAAGTGGGCTCTCTGAGCCTCAGTGTTCTCTGGAAGATGGGAACGCTAGTCCTGGCAGTGTGTTAGGATGGAAGGGTGGCTCCCCTCCTCCCCAGGGGCTCCCTGCAGTCTCTGAGCACCCCGTTGGGCTCTTAGCCCCTTCAACTGAGAAACGCTTCTGGGGGGAGTTGGGTAAAGCAGCTATATTAGTCAACCAGGTCACTGTAACAAAGTACCATGGACTGGGGGCTTCAACAACTGAGATTTATTCTCTCACAGTCCTGGAGGCTGGAAGTCCAAGATCGAGGTGTTGGCAGGTTGGTTCCTTCTGAGGCCTCCCTCCTGGCTTGCACATGACTGTCTCCTCCCTGTGTCCCCACGTGTTCTTCTGTCTGTGTCTTAATCTTGTCTCCTTATACGGCCACCAGTCAGATTGGACCAGGGCCCGTCCTATGATGTCATTTTACCCCAATCCCCTCTTTAAAGGCCCTGTGTCTAGATACTGTCACATTCTGAGCTACGGGGGATTAGGACTCCAGCGTATGAAGTTTGGGGGACACAGTTCAGCCCGTAACACAGCCTTGGGGGCAGGTGTGTGCAGAGTTGCCGGATAGAAAGAGGCAGTGGTTTCAGGGCAGGAAAAACTAGGGTGTGGATCCTGCTTCCCTCCCTCACTGACCCCACATCCTTGGACAAGTGACTTCAGGTGCCTTAGTTTCCCCAGTGGTGATTGGGGGGTGTGCTGGTTTCCTACAGCTGCTGTAACAAATGACCACAAACCAAGTAGCTTAAACAACACAATTTAGCATCTTACAGTTCTCCAGGTCAGAAGCCCACTGTGGGCCTCACCGGGCTAACATCTGTTGCCAATCTTCCTCTTTTTTTTTTTGTGAGCCGCTGCCACAGCATGACTGACAGACGGGTGGTGTGGTTCCACACCCAGGCACTGAACTCAGACCCCCGAAGCAGAGCACGCCAAACTTAACCACTGGCTCATCGGGGCTGGCCCCTGACTCTGCTTTTTTCTTCCACTTTTAAGGACTCTTGTGGTTACATTGAGCCTGCCCGGATGCTCCAGGATAATCTCCCCACCTCAAGGTCTTGAACTTAATCGTATCTGCCAAGTCTCTTTGGCTCTATCAGCCACCACGGTCGCAGGTTTCAGAGATTACACAAGGGTCTATGCAAGGCCGCTCTTCTGCTCCCTTGTTGGTTAGACATCTGTGTTGGAGGCTTGTTTTAAAGATTTGTTGGTCTGATGAGACAGTTTACCTAATCCTTATGAACACCCAGCACAGGGCCTGGCACCCAGCAGACGCCATCAGAGGTGGAAGTATTTACGCATAGCTCCTCCTGCCCTCCCCTGTGCCTGCAGACAGACTCATGGGAACCCAGGGGTGTTCACACCCAGGCCCTCTTGTTGTGGCGCTCCTGGTGAGGTGAAAGCTGTTCTAAAACACACAGGTCATGATCCCCAGCGCAGGGGCTGTGCAGCTTTGCAGACTCTCGGGTCAGGTTCCTATTGGGCGATTTGCTCACTGTGCACCCTCGGGCAGGTTGCTTCGCCTCTCTGAGCCTCCTCTGAATCACCATCTGAAATGAGACATGGCCTTCCCTGGCAGGGCCACGTCAGGGATCCAACCAGAAACTCATGTAAAGGTGCGCGGCACACGGTGAGCCCCCAAACAAATGCCCCGTGTTTTTTCTGACCTCCTCCCCGCTCCCTCCCTCCCTCCCACTGCAGGGGTGGCCGGAGGCCTGACCAACCTCTCCAAGATGCCCGCCTGCAACATCATGCTGCTCGGGGCCCAGCGCAAGACGCTGTCTGGCTTCTCGTCCACCTCTGTGCTGCCCCACACCGGCTACATCTACCACAGCGACATCGTGCAGTCCCTGCCCCCGGTGAGCCCCCTCCACCCCGCGTGGTCACCCTCGGCCCCCAGCTCCCCGAGGATGGAGCCTGCTGCTGTGCTGGAAATAGCCTTGTCTCAGAGGGCCGTGTGAGCCTGAGCGGATTGCCCCTTCACTTCTCAGTTCCCATTGGTCACAGCTGAGGACAGTGGTTAGGAGCCTGGAGGACTGGGTTGCACGGGGCATAAGAACGAGGGCGCTGGAGCAGATGCCCCGGGGTTGGGATTCTGGCAGCACCACGGCAGTTGGGTGACCTCAGGCAAGAAGCATGCGCTCTGTGCCTCGGTCTGCCCATCCGTAACCTGGGGAGAACAGAACTCATCCACCCGAAACACTTACAAGTCAGGCCTCACATCTAACAAGGGATGTGTTTCCCTATGAGTCTGGGGGTTCCCAAAATGACCCTCAGGTGTAGTAACCCACTAGACGGACTCAGAACTCACTGAGAGCTGATCCCCTCGGGGTGACAGTTTATCACAGCAAGGGGACCCAGAGTAACATCAGCCAAGGGAGGACGCGCGAGAGGCAGGGTCCGGAAATACCAAACATGGCCCTGCCAGTCGTCCTGTCCCCATGGAGTCCGGACACGTTACTCTCCCGGCATCCACACGTGACGGTGCATAGAGAATCGCCAGCCGGGGAAGCCCAGCCGGCTCTTGCTGTTCAGAGTCTTTATTGGGGCTCGGTTATGTAGACGTGGCTGAGTGGCCCAGGTGGCTGATCTCCGTCTCCAGGTTGATTGAGAACCCCCAACCCAAAGACCCCACCCTAAATCACATGGTTACTGTCTGACCCCAGGCCAACAAAGGTCACCGCCCAGGAGCCGAGGGCCAAGGTCAGAACTCTTAGGGCAAGGTTAAATTCTTCGCTACACGTAGCTGCTGCTCATTTTAGTAGTAGTGGTAGTGGTAGTAGTAGTTAGTAGTAGTAGTAGTAGTAGTGAGTTGTGGCTGTGGGTTTTACATGTACCATCTTGGTGTTTCCCAGAACATGAGCCACCTTCCTTTTGTGGCACATAACACGATTTTCAGTCACACACAGGTGGATATTTTCTATTTTAATCATAACATATTTATTTTTAGTATTTGGTAGTCTTTCGTCTGTAGTAGTACAATTAAGTTGTTTATGCAAACCGTTTGGTTTAAGTTTTTTGAAAAGTAAGTTAACAGAAAACGTTGACGATGATAATTCACTACTAGACCACGTTATCACAGGAATGCACAGCAGGAACACTGAGATGCTGGCAGGCAGGAATCGAGATGGTGTGGCTGGAGTTGTGGAAACGCTCAGCCTCAGTGATCACCAACTCCTCACAGTGACCCCGCCTCCCTTTCCATCACTCCAGGATCTCCGACGGAAAGCGGCCCGGCTGGTGGCCGCCAAGTGCACGCTGGCAGCCCGTGTGGACAGTTTCCACGAGAGCACGGAGGGGAAGGTGAGGGACGGCTGGGTGTCTGTCCCTGTGGGTCTGTGGTCTGTCCAAGGGAGAGCCATCGTCAGGGGACCCACTACCCATGAGCTCTGTCCTAACAGGGCGGGGGCGGGTGTGTCTGTCTGTGGGCCCACCAAGGTCAGCCTTCCTCTCACCTGCTGTGTCAGTTTCCTGTCGCTGCTGCTATAACAAATTACCACAAACCTAGTGGCTTAAAGCAACAGAGGTGTATCATCTTACAGTTCTATAGGTCAGAAGTCCGAAATGGGTTTACTGGGTTAAAATCAAGGTGTTGGCAGAGTTCATTCCTTCTGGAGGCTCCAGGAGAAGATTTGTTCCCTTGCCTTTCCCAGCTTCTAGAGGCACCTCCGTCCCTTGGCTTGTGCCCCCTTCCTCCGTCTGCAAAGCCAGCAATGTAGCATCTCCCATCTCTCTCTGACTCTGCTTCTGTCTTCACATCTCCTTGTCTGACTCTTTGAAGGACCTGGCGATGACACTGGGCCCACATTGATAATCTAAGATGCTCTCCGCATCTCAGGAGCCTTAACCTAACCACATCTGCAAAGTCACTTTTGTCATGTCAGGTGACATATTCACAGGGACCAGAGATTCGGATGTGGACATCTGGGGGGAGGGGGCATTATTTTGCCTGCTGTACTGGGATCTGTCCCCTCTACCAGCCCTTGTTGTCATTCAAGTGACATTGTTAACCTCGGCCTTCCTCAGCGGACCTATTCCGTGACAGTAGATATGTTTTCTGTCCTGTGCATTGTTGTCGGAGCACCCAGCCTGGCACAGTGTTCAGGGCTTCAGTTTCTCTCCCCTTCTCTCTAGATGCTGGGGGTACAGCAGTGAACAGCACAGACAAAAGCCCTGCCTCTGGGGCATTTACATTCTAGTTGGGGGCAGGGCGAGGAGACAGTAGCAGGTAAATCCGTAGTGTGTCCAGTGGTGCTGAGTAAATAAATGCTAAGAAGAGAAATGAAGGGCATTTGAGTGGCAAGGGAGGTTAACCTCAGGGAGGGCTTCTGTGAGGAGGTGAGGCTGTAACGTGGACCTGAGTGGAGTTAGCAAATCATGTGGGTTCCTGGGGGAAGAGTGTCCCAAGCAGAGGGAACAGTCAGTGCAAAGGCCCTGAGGCAGTGAGAGTGCAGAGTGAAGAGTGCAGTGAGCCTGGGAAGAGGAGGCTGGTGGGACGGGGGCAGATCATGTAGAGCCTTGTGCACCCTGGGGAGAACTTGGCTTTAGCGGAGGTGCTGAGAAAGGGGCTGATTTAGGGTCTTTTCTGAAGGCAGAGCCTGGTGGGATTTGCAGGGTGAGACAAACAACAGAGTCGAGGCTGACCGACTCCTGGCCGTCCCCAGTTACTGACCTGTGGAGAGCTAGGGCGGAAGGTTGAGGGGGAGCAGGAGTTCTGTTTGCCCTGTTGCATTTGAGGGGCTGTTCACATCCACATAAGGGGACAGTTGTCTGTGGGGTGCAGCGTTCCAAGGATAGTCTGAGCCCGAGATACAAGTCTGGGGTCATCAGGTCGCAGGTGGATCTTAAACCTGGAGAGCCAAGAGCAGACGGGACCCTCAGGGCCCGAGTACAGGGGAGGCCCCAGGAGGAAGGGGTGAGCCCCAGGCTAGGTGCTCTGCTCAGACAGATGGACGGACCGACGGACAGACAGGCGAGGCCTGGGTGGCTGCCCACGGGAGCAGCTGCAGCACCTCCCCTCGCCCCTTCCTAGGTGGGCTACGAGCTGAAGGATGAGATCGAGCGCAAGTTCGACAAGTGGCAGGAGCCGCCGCCCGTGAAGCAGGTGAAGCCACTGCCCGCACCCCTCGACGGGCAGCGCAAGAAGCGAGGCGGCCGCAGGTGGGGCCCAGGGGGCCAGCAGGGGCGGGCAGGGGAGCGAAGAGGCTCGCACCCGCGCAGCTGACCCCCGCGTGCCCCTGCCCCCCATCCCCAGGTACCGCAAGATGAAGGAGCGCCTGGGGCTGACGGAGATTCGGAAGCAGGCCAACCGCATGAGCTTCGGAGAGGTCAGACTGGGGTCCCCCAGCTGTGGAAGCTTGGGGGTCCTCTTCCTCACCAAGCCCTGCCCCTCTGTCTCCTGCTGCATTCTTTCCTCTCCATCCTATGGCTGTAGCTCTGGCTCGGATATGGGCACCAGCCCAGCCTCCTCCCTGGTCCCCTGGCCTCCAGTCTCCCTCGCCCCATCCAGTCAGCCCCAAAGGGATCTACCCAGCACTCTGTGCCAGCTCCCCTCGCCCTGCAGCTCCCCATCAACCCAGCCTCCTGCCAGGGCACCCGAGGCAGGTCAGGAACGGGCCCCTGCAGGCCTCCCTGGCTCGTCCCTCCCCACTGCCCTTCCCACAGTCTGCTCTGCTGTACTGCCCTTCCCCAGGCCTCACCCTGCCAGTCTCTCATCCGAGCAGCGTCCTACTAGTCCTGCAAGAACTAGCTCAAATGCCATTTCATCCATGAAACCTGTTAGAGTTCTTTTTTTTTTTTTTTTGTGAGGAAGATCAGCCCTGAGCTAACATCCACGCCAATCCTCCTCTTTTTGCTGAGGAAGACGGGCCCTGAGCTAACATCTGTGCCGATCTTCCTCCACTTTATATGGGATGCCACCACAGTATGGCCTGACAAGTGGTGCGTCGGTGTGCGCCCGGGATCCGAACCTGGGCCGCCAGCAGTGGAACGCGTGCGCTTAACTGCTACGCCACGGGGCCGGCCCTAGAGTTCTTGACCACACACACACACAGTCAGCTCAGGGAGCGGTAGCAGGACCTGACTCCTAGCCGGGTCCCCAGCATCACCCGGTGCACAAGCAGCCCCGGGGTACCTCAGTAGGTACCTGAGTAGGTGTCCACAGGCCCAGCTGATGGGGTGAACGCCTGGGCTTCCAGCCGATCAAGGGGCTGACTCCAGCACGCCTTCCCCTCCCCCCAGATCGAGGAGGATGCCTACCAGGAGGACCTGGGCTTCAGCCTGGGCCACCTGGGCAAGTCGGGCAGCGGGCGTGTGCGGCAGACGCAGGTGAACGAGGCCACCAAAGCCAGGATCTCCAAGACGCTGCAGGTACGGGCGGGGCCCGCGTGGGCTGGGGGTGAGGTGGACACAGGTAGGAGAGCCCAGGTCATAGCTCGGATCTCTCCTCCCCTCCCCGCCCCACAGCGTACCCTGCAGAAGCAGAGCGTGGTATACGGCGGGAAGTCCACCATCCGCGACCGCTCCTCGGGGACCGCCTCCAGCGTGGCCTTCACCCCGCTCCAGGTACCTGCCCGGCCCCCCGTGCCCCACTGCAGTCCAGGGGCCCAGTTCCAGGCCAGCTCTGCTCCCAGCTCTCTGAGTGGGCCTGGGAAAGCCCCTTCCCTTCCCTGGGCTTCCGCTTCTTCACCTACGAAACAGGCGCACGACAGAGCCCCTCACAGGGCTATCACGGACCGCACCTCGATGAGGCCCCTAAAGGGTGTAGCACGGTTCCTGGTACCCAGTGAGGTGGGCAGGGACAGGCGGGAAACAGTCGTGGCCACAAGCACCAGCTGGCTTTAGAATGGGGCTGGGACTGTGTCCAAGTGACCAGGTCCTCTCCGTGACCTTGAGCGGGCTCAGCCCCTCCCTGAGGCCCCAGTTCCTCGCTTTCCAAATCAGAGCATGGCTGTGGCAAACTCCAACCCCATGCAAGGAAGCTCACAGTTAGGTGGGCTGGGAAGTCGAGGTCCGAGCCCAGCCACCACTGCACAGGATGGAGCGAGGACACAACTCAACTGTGTCTGTCTGCCTCGGTTTACTCACCCACAAAATGGGGCTATTGTGTCCCGTGGTATCATGAGGAATAACTGAGCGCATGAGTCCGTCAGCAGGAACTGAGTGCCTGCTGAGTTCTGAGCACTGTTGTAGGTGCTGGGGATGAAGCCACTTACGAGAGACAGTAAGTCTCGTCTTCATCGAGCTCATGGGGCACAGGGGACAGATAAATAAGTGAGGTACATAGGGAGCTGGAAGGTAGAAGTGCTGAGGAGGAAGGAAGGGAGATAGGGAGCCACCAGGGAAGGCCTCAGCAAGATGAGAATTTCTGCTTTTAAGATATTTAGAACAGGGCCAGCCATGTGTTGGCCCCCAGAGCTGGTCATTATGTCATCGGTGGGGTTGGTGTGATTTGCTGGTAAAACGGGCTCAGTTTCCTTACTCAGAAACCAAACGGAATCAGGTGTTCTCGAATGTTATTGTTTTTAAAATCACCTAGGGACCTCATTCAAAATTCTGATGCCCGGGTCCTCCCCTCTGCCCTCCCCGCAGACCCACCAAGTCAGAATCTCCCAAGGTGGGGGAGATTTGGGGATTGGAAACCTATTCTCACGCCCGCCCAGGGCCTGAGGACCATTGAGACGGGCCAGTGGGGATTTCAAGCTTCTCTTACTGGGTGGGGGCGGCTGTATTAGGGGCCAGGCCAACGTGTCCCCACCCCATCATCTCCTCTCCCTCACCTGCCCAGGGCCTGGAGATTGTGAACCCACAAGCAGCCGAGAAGAAGGTGGCCGAGGCCAACCAGAAGTATTTCTCCAGCATGGCCGAGTTCCTCAAGGTCAAGGGCGAGAAGAGCGGCATCATGTCGACCTGAGGGGCCACAAGCTGGGCGGCTGCCCGCTAACAGGACACAGGGCCCTGCCCTTCTGAAGGGGCCGGGTCAGGGCTGGGGGGTTCTGGCAGGGACAGCCACCCTGCCGTCGGCCCAGAGCCGGGACGGTCCAGGAAGGCACGGGAGGAGGCCTGGCCCAGCCCCCCAGCACCGGGGTCGCCGCCCCACTTGGGGGCAGAGCATCTTCATCACGCCTCGTCTTTTTTATTTTAACTGGGAAAGGAGATACTTTTGGAAAAAGTGTAATTAAAAGCATATTATCAGGATCTGTCCTTGGGGGGTGATTGTCGAACACCTGGGCAGTTGGAGGATGAGAGCTGCTGGGTTTTGGGGACAGAGCTTGTGTTCCCTATCCAGGTAGTAACCGGGCCCAGCCCCGGCCCTGTCACTCCCTCATCACGGGATCCCAGGAGGAGAAGAGCCCTCTCCGTCACCAGACCCCTCGGAGAACATCAGTCATTGACACCCAAGCAATGTGGCTGCTGAAGGCCCCAGCCTTCCACACAGGTGATGCCTGAGTGGCCGTGGCATCTTAGGCGAGTGGCCTCCCCTTCCCAGGCCTCACACTCACACCACAAGGCGCCTGTGAGGATGTGAAAGATGCCCAGGAGGCACTTAGCATGGGGCTCACCGTCAGGGCCGGGGACTGGGCACTGTCGTTATTTCTGTCTGGTGTTTGCTAAGTACCCCCCTGGCCCCCTGCTGTGACAACCCCTGACTAGGGTGGGCAGCCAGGCTCCCTGCCCTGGTGGGGACTCATTGCTGTAAAAGATCCTGCCAGGTAAGCGAGAGGAGCCCCTAGTATGTCTTGGAACTGGGGTCAGCCAAGGCCTCCTTCCCTTTGGCTGAGAGGTGCAGGCTGAGGGGCATGTGGCCTGCCAACAGCTGGGGGAGAGGCCATCTGGCAGGGGAACAGCGTGGGCAGTCTCCTTGCACGCAGGAGAATTAAGGAAGGGCTAATTAAGGAAGAGTGCCACCAGGGGCCCCATCTACCCTGTCTGTGCTCAGAGCTGGGCTTCATCGTGACACCGAGGAAGAAGCCCTGTGAGGGCTTAGCTGTGAGGTCAGTGCTTCTCTTAGTTACCCAGAGGTGGATGCACAAAGAACCAGCCCTGTGGGAGGGCCATTCCTCCTGTCTCTGCCCCTCTCCCACTGTCTCCAGGTCACGCTTTCTCCCTGGCTCGCTCTCTGGCTTGCTGTCTGAGATCTGCTTATGTCTCTTCCTCTCTCTGGGTCTCTCCTTGTCACAACTCAGGGCTCTGGGCCTCTCCTTGTCACAACTCAGGGCTCCAGGGCTCCGTTTGTGTCTCTGGAGCCCAGTCCCTCCCTCAGCTGCTCTCTGAGTCTGTCTTCTCCCTCACATCAAAGAGTCTGCACACCTGGCAGGTTCTTTCTGACGGCCCAGTTACCCCAGGTCACATAACTGTTTCCCCAAATTTACCCCTGAGCCTTTAGATCAGCCCTGTTTAAAAGTGACAGCCTTTGGGGGCCGGCCCGGTGGGGCAAGCAGTTAAGTGCGCACGCTCCACTGTGGCGGCCCGGGGTTCACCGGTTCGGATCCCGGGTGTGCACCAACGCACTGCTTGGTAAGCCATGCTGTGGCGGCGTCCCATATAAAGTGGAGGAAGATGGGCATGGATGTTAGCCCAGGGCCAGTCTTCCTCAGCTAAAAAAGAGGAGGATTGGCAGATGTTAGCACAGGGCTGATCTCCTCACCTAAAAAAAAAGTGACAGCCTTTGCTGATCTCTGCTTATGGGTCTGCGGGGAAGGGCCATCTGTCCACAATGCTTCAGAATCTCCATCTCCCCTGGCCAGAGTGAATCTAATGGGGGTATGGGGACCTCAGGAAAGAATCTGCAGCACCTGGCCCTGCAGTCCTGCACACTCTTAGAATAGAGATCCTCAAAGTTTAATATGCTTCAGAATTACCTGGAAGGCTTGTTAAAACGTATTGAAGGGCCCAGAGTTTCTGATTCAGTTGGTCTGTGGCAGGGCCTAGAAATGTGCATTTCTAACAAGTTCCCAGGTGATGTGTTTGCTGCCGATCCCGGGACCACACTTTGAGAGGCACTGCTCTAGAAAATTCTCTATATCAGATTAGCTACATCTTGGAATCATCTCAGGAGTGTGAACAATTACTGATGTCTGGTTCTCATCCCCGGAAGTTCTGATTTCGTTGGTCTAGGGTAAGGCCTGAGTATCTGAATGGTTTTTAAAGGCGTCCCCCCTCCGCCCCTGCCTGCCCCGTGATTCTAATGTACGGCCAAGTTTGAGAACCTTGCTGCTCAAAGTGCGAACTGTGGACCATCAGCACCTCCTGGGAACTTGTTAGAAGAGCAGAATCTGAGACCTCCTGAATGAGAATCTGCGTTTCAACAAATCTCCAAGTGATTCCTGAGAAGCCTGAGAGGCACTGCCCCATCCAGGGACCACACTTCGAATAGCAAGGCTCTAGATAATAACTCTCACGCTAATGAGCACAGGGGTCACCCAGGAAGCCTAGCTGCTAGACCCCTGGGCTTCATGCACTGTTCTGTGAGGAGCTGAGAACATGGCCTTTTTAGAAGCATTCTTCCCTCTCTCGCCACAGGCGATTCCGATGCCGTTCTCACTGTTATCTCCCTTGGAGTTATCTGACTTTCCTCCACCTAGAGGAGATGGGCAGATCTGGCTTCCCATCTTGGCTCTGTGACCCTGGGCAAATGCCTCGCGGTTCACGAAAGCACCAATGCCTAGCAAGCCTTAACCACAAGTCATTCCCGCATTCGTTGATTTATTCATTCAGCAAACGGTAACTGAGTGCTTCCTGGGGATGCAAAATCCGGAGAGGGAGATTCGAATGATTACGAAAATGATGGTAGACGTGCAAAAGTAAATCCGAAAGAACAGGGAGAGAGGGGTAATCTCATCTGTGCCTTCTGCAGCGTCCTCACAACATCGAGGAAACGGAGATGCAGAGGCAAGTTACTTTGGTCTCTCCCACGGTCACGGTAACCAGTCAGGCAAGACAGAAACTCCATGCCTCCGTGGCGCTTCCCAAGCAATTGGGCCGTGCGTGGTGCCAGTGACTTGGGGCATTGTCTCCTACTTCCTTCAGCAAATACTGAGTCAGAGATGTGCCACACACAGGCACTCGGAGAAAGACGATGCATGTGAGAAACAGACCGACCAGCCTGGCCTGGCCACAACACATGCGGAAGGATGCGCCCAAGTCCCAAGCCTGCCTCCTACGCCCCGTTTCACACGCTTTATGAGTGAGTACCGCCCACTCGCTACGCTATTGGACAACCTGGGATGAATGATAACAGGGCCAACGAAGGGAAAGGGGTGGACCCTCTTGCCCAGCGCCTCCCCGTTGGCCCAAGGGCTGTTTTGATTGGCAGATGACTTCAGTTCGGCCCCCGCTTTGAAGGCACCCGTCTGTCTCCCATTAGGTACGCGGCCTTTAACGCCCACTCTCCATGCCTTCCTCCGCTTTCCCCACCCACTTCCAGGACCAACCAATGGCTTCAAGGCAGAATATCCCCCCACAACCAATTAAAAACGGCTCTAAATTTGACGGACGACTTCCCGCCCCTAATCAGCCTAGCTCCTCCCCCAGGCCAATTGGTTTAGGAGAGGGGGGCGGGTGTATCCAATCAGCACGACACAGGCCTCTTGATTGACGTACCGGTCCTCGCGCTGGCGTGTTGTGCCCTGAGGCGGGAGGAGGAGGAGGAGCGGGGAAGAAAACCTGAGCCAATCCTAGCAGCCTGCGCGGGAGGCCAATCGAACGCCGCGCCTTGGAGCGATTGCCCAATCCGCGAGAGGGGGCCGGCCGCATCCCTGACCAGGGCCAATAGGGCGTATTAGAGGGGCAAGAGCGACGTGCCGCCGGAGCAATGATAGGCCTATATTCGGGGCTCGGGGGAGGGTCGGCGCCAGAGACGAGAAGAGCGGAGGGGAGGCCTCCTCCGCCGCCGCCATCTTGGACCGGGCCCGGTCAGCTTCCGCGGAGCCATCGGCAGACGCCGCGGCCTCCCTTGAGCCCCGACCCCGTCGTCAGAACAACCCCGGGCCCACTTCCCCCCACCCCACTTCCGCTTCGCGCCGCTATCGCGATAGCGCCCGGGCCCGGGGCGCGAGAAAAAGGCGGCGGGCGCTCGCCTCCCCCGCCTGTCGCGATAAGCTCCTCAGCGGCGGCGCCAGCTCCTGTGGTGAGAGCGTCAGGCTCGACTGGGCCGGACCCCTTCCCCTCCTCCTCGCGGCGCCGTCGACCGCCCTCCCCGCCGCCGCCCGCCCCGCGACACCGCCGCCTGTCGCGACATGGCCGCCCCCGCCCCCGTGCGGCGCCCCCGCCCCCGGCGCTCGAGGGCTCCTCGCGGGCGGCCCCTCCGGCCCCGCTCCCTCCTCCACGGCCTCGGCGGCGCCCGGGGTCCGCCCGCGACCCGGCCCCGCGTGGCGTCCGCGTCGGGCCCCGGGGGGTGTGAGGGCCGAGCCCCCTCCGCGTCGGTCTCGGCTGCTCGCTGGAAGGATGGAGGCGCCCTGGCCGCAGGTGCTGGCCCTCGGCGGCGGTCCCTTCTGCTGGGGGGCGGTCTCCGGGCGAGGCTGCCACCTTCACGTGGGCGTGGGGCTGCGAGCCCCCGGGACGGGGACCCTTGTGGGGGCGGGGCCCCCTTCCCAGGGCCACGTCTCTCCCGCCGCGATGCCATTCTCCTTTCTGGACATGGGTGGGGGACGCCCTCCCCCGGAACGGAGCTGCCAGCTCCGGCACTTGGAGCCTCCGCCAAAGTTTGCACCGCTCAGTCTGGATGCAGACTCTGCCTCTCCGTCTGGGCTCCTCTCTCCCACCTCGGGGTCCATATGGCGGGGCCGTGTGGCTCCCTGGGTCTCGGGGACCTGTGCTGTCTTGGTGACACCTCCACCTCCTAAGTGCCCGCCTTCTCCGTGTCGTTGGCGATCTCCTATTGTGGACAGTGCAAGTGCTGCTTCTGAGCAGTACCAGCCTCTCCGTTCAGGGGCTGTCACCTTCCCCAGGACGAACGCTCCCGCCCTTTTGGTTCGGGTTTTTTGACACCTTCCCCCACCGCCCTCCCTATATAGGCTGTCACTTCCCTGAGTCTCTGGTTTCTGTCCCTATTCACATCAGTCCCTCCGTTGGGGTGTAGTCTTTCCACCCCACTGGGTAGTTGTGTCAGGTCCCTCACTGTGGATGTGTAAGCTTTCAGCAGTAGGGAACCTTCTTGATGTGAGCGGTTGTAGAGCCGGGGCTCACACCTACCCACACCCACCCCGCTGGAACCCCCTAGGAGTATGAGGCTTCATAGACTTGAGGTTCCTGTACTGGGAGGTGTGGGCCTTTCAGGCTGGGGTTGTGCTTTTCATCTAGGGTGAGGAACCTGTGTCGGTGTTGCCATCCCCAGGCATAAGGTTCCTGCCTGCCTTGGTATTGGTCCCTCTTGGATCTGAGGTGTCGGCGCCCCTCTGTGTGTTCCTCTGTGAGACTAAGGACCCTCTCAGGTGTAGGAGCCCAGGGTTAATGCTTCTGCCTCCTCCTTGTGATGTCTTGCTGTATGGGACAAAGGCTCCTGCTCTCTCTTGAGGCCCTGGTTCCTTGCTCTGGGGGTGTAAGGGGCCTGAGACTTGAGGGAGAGACCCCGTTGTCATCACCTTCCTGAGGACTAAAGATCTCTCTGGTGTAACCTTACCAAGGTGGGGTTGCCAGTCCCCCACCCTTGCTATGGGGCCTCCCAGTGGGGAGATAACTACCTCTGCCCCAGGACCTAACACATCTACCTTCCAGAGTCTCAGATCCTCTGTGTGGCTGTGTCAGCAGCCTCCTGGGTTAAGGATCGCCTTCCAGCATCACTTCCCACTAGGCTGGAGCTCCTCACCCCATGGTGCAAGGCCTCTCTGTGTGGGCACAGGACAGCCCCCAGGATTAGGGACCGCTTGGTGTTAGTTCCCCAGGACTAAGCCTTCTGCTCCTCCTGCCCTACCCTTCATCAGGTCTCCTGACAGTGTCAGCTTCCCTGAGGTGAAGTTTTGGGGGCTCTTCTTTATTAGTCTTGGCTCCTCGTTTTAGGGTTGTTGGCTCCTGTGGGTCTGGCACACTGCTTACCCCATCCACCCCCTAGTTATGGGCTCCTTACTTGTGGGGATGTGCCTTCCTCTTGGACAAAGAATTTCTTTTTTTGGTTAAGTCTCCTGGGCCAGGGTTCTCAGATCCCTTAGTGCTGTTTGAGTCCCCGCACCGTGAGAACACAAGTTCTTCTGTGCCTGAGATGCCCCTCTATCTCAGCGTGGGCCTGCCATGGTACCTTCCCCTGGAGGATCTTGGATTTCCCCAGAGCGGTGGGGCTCTTCTTTGGTGGCATCTCCACCTCAAGACTCAAGCTCTAGTTTCCTTTCTCTCTGACCCTTGCTGAGGGACCTAAGGTACAGGCACCCCCTTGATGTGGGGTATTTCTTTGGAGGGAGGGGTATTGTCTCTTGGGCTAAGGCTCCTGCCCACTGTAGTACCCAGCCTCTAGGGGTGCAAATGCCCTGGGCCCGTGGTACTTGCCCTTCTCTGTGGAGGAGCTGCCTCCCTCAGATCAGGTGTGTGCTCTCCGGGTCTCAGCTGTTGCCCACTTGGAGGTTCTGTCTGAAACATCACTTCTGGGCCCTGGCACCTGGCTTCCCACGCCTTCAGGACTTGTTGCTGCCACAGTTCTGTTCCCCTCTGGGGGTGTCAACTCCTCCCCTGGACTGGGTGTTCTGCCCCTACAGTGTGGGGACTGGAGAGGGCACCCTCTCCCTAAGGAGTGTGGTGCGTTACTTAGGGTAGAAACCAAATGTCTTCTCCCTCTGGGCCGGAGCGCCTGCCCCTGCCCTGCTGTTGGGCTCCTGGGGCGGAGGCCAGGAGTCCAAGCTCTTGTTTAACATTCCTGTTCCCCCGGCAGTGAGAGGCTTTTCTGTGTTGGGGTGCTGGAGCTCAGGCCCACTCTTGGTCACGATCGCTGCACACCTCTGTATTGGGGTCTAGCCTCACATGAGCTCCCAGATCAAAGGTGCCTGCCCCTTCCCAGTGTACTGAGTCTCCTCTGTGTAACTACCTCCTGGGTCTCTTGTCTGGCTGCTTCGCCTTCCTGGAGCTGGGATGTTCCTCAGGATTAGGTCTGGATTGGGCCCCACCTTGGCATGTCGGCTGCTCCTGGGCCGAGGGTGCTACCGTTTTCCTCTTGGCCCTTTACAGAGATTACACTCGTACCTCAAGTCTAAGGTGCCACACCCACTACCACCCACCAGAAGGGGTCCCTAAGGAGGGCGCCAGTACGACCTCCCTGAGGTTGAGGGACCTGCCCCGTCCTCTGGGGGCCTCTGGTTCTAAAGCGTGCCCTCTGATCCACTGTCCCACATGGTAGCTACTAGCCACGTGTGATTTAAATTTTAACTAATTAAAATGGAAATGAAAGGTTCAGTTCTTCCATTGCACTGGCCACATTTCGAGTGTTCAGTGGCACAGACTGCGCAGATACAGAACATTTCCATCATTGCAGAAAGTTCTGTTGGACAGGATTGTCCTTGAGATGTTCCCTTCCTATGGTGGGGACCCTCTTGGTATGACTTTCCTCTGAGTTGAAGCTCTTAGTCCCTGGTGTAGGGCGTTTCTTTGCAGTTAAGGGCTGCTCTGGAGTGCCCCTGCCCTGGGTCTGTAGAGTGGGAACACCCCCCCCCCCAGGGAGCTGTGCTTTTCAGTACAGGCCCCTCTCTGGGGGGGCGACCTCTGCTGGCAGCTCAGGAGTCCTCTTGGCATAACCCTCCCTCCCCCCCGTCTCCCCATCTCCCTTGGTCTTGGTGTCCGGCCCTAAGATGTGGCTTCCCCTGGGCTAAAGCTCCTGGTGACCCCCCTTAGACCTCAGTCCCCTCTGGGTTGCATGTAACTTCCTTTAGAGTGAAGATGCCTCTGTCTAAGTATTGGGCGCTTGCCCTGACGGTTTATGTTTCCCCGAGTCTAAGTTACCAATCCATTTGATATGGAATTCCTTTGTGTGTGCAGATAGCACTCTCACAGAGGAGTCCCTCTCCCCCTCTTGTCTCAGTACGAGTTCTCTCTTCTCCCGGCCCTCTTTGGGTAATGCCTTTTGCCCCCAAATCTCTAACCCTTCCTGGTATCAGACTTTTTGGGTTAGGAGTGTTGTCCCCTTTGGTTTAAGGATTCTGCTCTGAATAAACTTTGTAGAAGTCAGAGGCCCTCTTCTGCTTGGATCTAGCCTGCCTTACAGGTGGGTTTAGCTCTTCACAGTCACAGGCGTCTCCCCTCCGTCCCCTACAGCTCATGCACATGCAGCGTCAGGCCCTTCTCCGTGAGGAGCAACTGCTCTGTCTCCTGACTTGTCTGGCAGGGTAACCTGCCCCCGTGTTAGGATTCTGGTCACATCTGTAGGAAGTGTGGTCTCCAGGTCTATTCCCTTCATCCCTAGCAGTCAGCTGTGTGCTGCATGAGTTTCTCTTGTTCTAAAGAATTCTTTTGAGTGTTCTCTGGGAAGAAGGTGCTTCATGCTCTAGGAATTTTCCACTTCGTGGGTCAGAGGCACACAAAGAGTATATCTATTTCCTTGTTTCAACAAACTTCCAGAGTCCTCCTATGAGCCAGACCCTGTGCTGGGCATTCGAGGCAGCACAGGGAGAACGGGGCCTGGTCCGTGTCATCGGATAGTAAATGCGTCTTCCCTTTACCGTCCCACACATCCCACTGTTCCCGACCTCCTTCATGTCTCTGGGTTTGGACCAGCCAGGGAATAAATGTGTATTCCTTCCTGATCTCTCCCAGCAGCGTCTGTCTCCAAGAGAGTATGAAGAGAGTGCGTCTGTAGGGCAGGGAAGATGGCGGACAAGCGCAAACTCCAAGGTACTGTGTTGACTGCCCACTGCTGTGTGGCCACATGCTCACTCTCCCTAGAACTCCTTTTTGGATGCCTGCTGCATTGGCAGGATGTTAACAGCCTTCCTTCCTTTCTGGCCAGGTGAGATTGATCGCTGCCTCAAGAAGGTGTCCGAGGGCGTGGAGCAGTTTGAAGATATTTGGCAGAAGGTACTAGGGCTGGGGCCCTAAAAATCTGGGTCTCCAGGGAGGAGAGCATAGGAAGAAGTTCAGGATTTCTGGGTGTCTACCAGGGAGACGGGCTGCGTGTCCAGATGCTAAGGACCTAAGAGAAGCAGCTTTGAGATGGAGTTTGGGGGTGTCCCCAGTGTCCCCAGCCCACAGAGAAAGAGCCTGGAGCTTTACCACTGGAGTGGGCCCGGGGGCAGCCAGTGCCACACTGATGCCTGGATTCTCTCCATCCCCCAGCTCCACAATGCAGCCAACGCGAACCAGAAAGAAAAGTATGAGGCTGACCTAAAGAAGGAGATTAAGAAGCTTCAAGTGAGGGGCTGGGGGCCTGGACTCCTGTGTCCTGAGGGCGGAGGGAACGGGAAAAGTGGACTGCTGGGTCCCAGGGAGAGGAGGGGTCTAGGGGCCTCAGTGCCCGGGTCCTGAGGCAGTCCGACTGTCTTGCTTTTCCCAACTGCAGCGGCTGAGGGACCAGATCAAGACATGGGTAGCGTCCAATGAGATCAAGGACAAGAGGCAGCTCATAGACAACCGCAAGCTCATTGAGACGGTAGGAGCCCAGAGCCTGGTACCTGAGAGGTGGGAGGTAGCCAGATTCCTGGGTCCCTGGAGGGCAGAGGTGGAGCAGCCAGACTCCAGAAGTCCCTGAAAAGAGTAAAACGTCTGCACCTAGGGAAAGGGGAGAGGAGATGGGCTGGGAGCCCAAGAGCTGGGCTCCCGAGGCTCAGGTCTGAGTGTCTGCTGGCCCTTAGTCAGCTCCTCTCCCCACTTCGGGAGCCCCCTGCCAACTGCGCTCTCCACAGCAAATGGAACGGTTCAAAGTTGTGGAGCGAGAGACCAAGACCAAAGCCTACAGCAAGGAGGGCCTGGGCCTGGCACAGAAGGTGGACCCTGCCCAGAAGGAGAAGGAGGAGGTCGGCCAGTGGCTCACGGTGAGTTGGGGTAGAGAAGAGGAGGTGACCTCAGGGCCCTGACCCCCAGGTGTTGGAGGAGATTTTGGCTGACCATCTGCCTTTCCCCTCCCTCTGTCCCCCAGAATACCATCGACACCCTAAACATGCAGGTGGACCAGTTTGAGAGTGAAGTGGAGTCACTGTCAGTGCAGACACGCAAGAAGAAGGGCGACAAGGATGTGAGTGGGGGGACCCGGTGCCCAGAGGACAGAGTTGGGCTGGCAAGCAGGAGAGGCTAGCTCTTCTGGCCTATGGGAGTCAGGGTCTGGGCTCCTGAGGCAGACGGGGCCGGCAGCTGGGACTAGGGGTCAAGAAGCAGGATCACAGGGGCTCAGCAGCTGACTGGGGGTGGTGCGGGCAGCAGGTGAGGCAGTCTCGGGTCTAGCCTGGGTGTCTGAGTACAGTGGGGCCCTCAAGAAGAGGAGCAGTTTGGGGGAGGGTGCTGAGTTCTACATGGGTTGCAGAGTAAGTGTGAGACCTGAGAGACACCCAGGGCTGGGAGGTCCAGCAGCTGAAGCTGTGGCTTCACAGGACCTAGAGGGCCCCAGGTCCTAAGGAGGGGACAGTAGGTATGGACAAAGCAGGACATGGAGGATTGGTTCATTCAGCCTGAAGAAGAATAGTCTGGGACAAAGCCAAGTGCTAGGGGCCCAGATTCCAAAATTCCAGGAGTGTAGAGTGTGAGTTCACAGGGATGCAAACCGTGTCTACGTGTTGGCACAGGAAATACAGGGAACAGGGAGCTGGGGGGAGGGGGTAGCCTGGGAAGTGGGAGGTGTGCCAGAGTTGGGTGTCTTGAGACTCTGAGGGGTTTGGAAACCAGGGGCTTGGAGGAGAAATAGAATAGCTCCTTGCAGAGAGCAGGGATTTGGAACTGGGGTTAGGATGTCAAATCCGAAAAGGAATTGGGGCCTTGGCAGGTACTGTGAGCCTAGGTGCTAGGCTTCTGAATCTGGGCTCCCTTGGGGGTATCTGCATGGGGCGCATGGTGATGACAAAGATTCTCATGGTCATCAGCAGCGAGCTCTCCCCAAATGGGGATCGCCATTATTACTATTGGAGCAAGATGGGGAGGGGGCTGTTTCCATATCCCAGAGGGTGGTCAGAGCTGGTGAGTGGGCTTAGCAGAGAGGTGGGGACTTACAGCTGAGAGATTTGCGCGGGCAGATGAGGTGCAGGTAATGCCAAGTTGTAGGGGAGGCACAGGGATCTCGGGGTCCTCTAAGGTCTCCAGGGACGTCTGAGGAGGCAGCTGTGGGATCCCTGAGGGGTCGGCAGCCTAAGATTGGGTTCCCACAGGGGTCAGAGGGTGGGCAGACTCCACACTGCCCCACGCCGGGAGGGGCCGGAGTGGAGCCTCTGGGCCTCCACAGGGGTCAGGGACTGAGGACAGGTTCTGTGGGGGCAGGAGGGGCAAGGCAGACGCCTTGCAGCCCCTGAGCCTGGCCCTGGGCTCGCCAGCAGAAGCAGGACCGGATCGAGGGCCTGAAGCGGCACATCGAGAAGCACCGCTACCACGTGCGCATGCTGGAGACCATCCTGCGCATGCTGGACAACGACTCCATCCTCGTCGACGCCATCCGCAAGATCAAGGACGACGTCGAGTACTACGTCGACTCGTCCCAGGACCCCGACTTCGAGGAGAACGAGTTCCTCTACGACGACCTGGACCTCGAGGACATTCGTGAGGCCCCGGGTTGACCTGTGAGCGCAGGGTGGTGAGAGCCAGGTGGGGAGGCGTCCAAGCCAGCTCAGCACGCCCTCCCCTGCCCCCACAGCACAGGCGCTGGTCGCCACCTCCCCCCCCAGCCACAGTCACATGGAGGATGAGATCTTCAACCAGTCCAGCAGCACGCCCACCTCGACCACCTCTAGCTCTCCCATCCCGCCCAGCCCGGCCAACTGCACCACGGTGAGGCCTGGGGGTCTGAGTCCCTGAGGAGCACAGAGCGGCCAAGGGCCAAGGCGTCGGGAGGCTGGGTCTCAGAAACACTGGCTGGAGTAATCAAGGCAGTGGGGATCTGGGTGTCAAGGGTCTGGGCCTTAAGGGCTGTAGAGAGCTGATAGGATGGACTCAGCCTCATGTGAGTCCTGGGTGTGGAGGTGGGAGGCTGGTGCATGGGGTGCCCAGGCAGCTGGATGTGTTGGCCAGGGATCAAAGGTTGGATTCCCTAAGGAGAGCAGCTTCCTGGTTCCTTAAGAGGCTGGCAGGTGGTGCTTGCTCCCAGAAGACAGTCCTTTGGGAGTCAGGATTTCAGTAGATTCCCTAGCGAGATAAGGCCATAGGTACTGGGGCCAGAAGGTCAGTCAGCTGGGTCCAGGTCCCTGGGAAGTTCAGAGATTGGCACCTGTTGGGGCCTTAGAGGTCTCAGGGGTTTCTGACTAGCCTCTCCCACCTCAGGAAAATTCTGAAGATGACAAGAAGAGGGGACGCTCGACAGATAGTGAAGTCAGCCAGGTGGGTCTAATGGCATCTGACATTGACGAGCACATCACTTATTCCTTGGTTGGTTCTCAAAGGCTTATTAAGGCCTGAGTACGGCCACAGTGCTGGGCTTCAGGGACACAGGTGGGTCAGAAGGTAGTGCTGCCCTGAGGGAGGCCTGTGGCATTAATCAGGGCAGGTGCGGATGGGCAGGCAAAGTGACTGACTGGTGCTGTGGTTGAAGGGGTGGCACGGGGTGACCACCTGGCCTGGTCAGGAGATGCTGCTCTGGAAGGGCATCGGCCCTGGGCCTTAGGGGAAGACTTGAGTTTGCTTAGCAGGGAAAGGTGGACGTCACAGGGTGAGGTAGCAGCAGGTAACACAGGCGAGTCATAACTTGGAAGTGTGGAGAGGTGAGCCTGGCCAGGTCTGCGGGGCTGACCACGAGTGCAGGACCATGGATTGTTGGTGAGGGGCCCTGACCTCGCTGACCAGCTCTGAAAGGGCCCACCAAGCCTGAGAAATGATAGACTTCTCAGAAATCAAGCAGGTTTCTTTCCTTCAGGACTTCTCAAGGCCTTGGTTGCACTTATGATGTACATTGCAAGCATCCAAGAGGGGAAGCACTTCCCAGAATTTCTTTTTTGCCCTAGTGAACCCTGTGAGTTCTGGTACCACCCCCAGGACAGGAGCACACTTTAGGAAACGCTGCTGCACGACAAGGATGTCGTCAGGCAGGAGCTTGCTGGACCCAAAGCCCCTCCATGGGCTGTCGGGAGGGTCAGGCCCATGGAGGACCCTGAGGCAGGCGGTGATGAGGCTGGTGTGGGACCTGGGCAAGCGGGTGTGCCTGGAAGGAGTCGGTGGAGAGTCGCACTTGGTGCCTGGCGAGCATGAGGTGCCTGTGGGGCGTCAGGACGAGTCCAGGAGGCAGTGAGGACTTGTCTGTCAACAGCCTGACCACAGGGGTTGCCGTGGGCATGTTACTGGTTCTGCTGTCTGGAGTGTTGGTCGTTAACGGCCCACGACTTGCTTTTGTGACCCTTGAAGTGACGTTCAGAATTACTGTCTGATTCTCAGCTGTTTTTCCTTCTTTTGGGCTTTCAGCTGCTTTCAGTTAATCTCGTACTGAGGACACTTAGGTGTTTCCCCAGGGCTCTCTGTCGCCAGACACATGGGTTTTTCTTACACCCAAGTTGTGTGTCAGATCCCTGTGGGACATTGTGGGGAGGTGTCCGGGCAGGATGTGGAAAGCTGGGTGCAGGCTAAACCTGCATGAGTGTTTTAAGTATGCGGGTGGTGATTCCAGCCATGAGGGTGAGTGAGGTCACCCAGGTCCCCAGGAGGCGAAGGGGCAGCTGGGGGCAGGGAGGCCAGCAATGACAATGGAACCCGTCTCGGGGAAGCAGGGGTATGTGGGAGGCTTGGCAGACTTGCCGGCCCCCTGGGGTCTGACCCTCTTCTCTCTCCCACCCACAGTCTCCAGCCAAAAACGGCTCCAAGCCTGTCCACAGCAACCAGCACCCTCAGTCCCCAGCTGTGCCACCCAGCTACTCCTCTGGCCCCCCGCCTGCCACCTCAGCCCTGAGCACCACCCCTGGCAACAATGGGGCCCCCGCCCCGGCAGCGCCCCCAAGTGCCCTGGGCTCCAAGGCCAGCCCAGCTCCCAGCCACAACTCGGGCACCCCCGCCCCCTATGCCCAGGCGGTAGCCCCGCCAGCCCCCAGTGGGCCCAGCACCGCCCAGCCCCGGCCCCCCAGTGTCCAGCCTGGTGGGGGAGGCGGAGGCAGCGGTGGAGGCAGCGGAGGAGGCAGCAGCAGTAGTAGCAGCAGTGGAGGTGGAGGCACGGGCAAGCAGAATGGCACCACCAGTAAGCGGGGAGGCTGCCAGGGGCGGGGAGTGGGGGCTCCTGGGGTAGCTGCTGATGACCCCTTTTCATTCCCTCTTGCTTCCCCCAGGTTACAGCTCGGTAGTGGCAGACAGCCCGGCAGAAGTGGCTCTCAGCAGCAGTGGGGGCAACAACGCGAGCAGCCAGGCTCTGGGCCCCCCATCTGGCCCTCACAACCCACCTCCCAGCACCTCGTGAGTGTCCTGCCTTCAGCAGGGTTGGGGACAAGCAGCCTTTTGGCACAAGGTTCCCTGCCCTTGTCAGTTGTGTCTTCCCTATGAGCTGTGTACCCACCTCTTTCCAGCTGGGACACTGTGTACATCTGTCCTCCAGCTTTGCCTTTGGAATGTTCTAAAACATTCCTCATCTAATTGGGATTGTTCTCAGAGCCCCACACTCCCTTGGTGAACTGCTAGAAGGCGCTCTGACTTCTCCTTTCCTGGAGGAGCTCTGGTTTTGCCCATCGCCCCTTACTGTTACCTGCCCCAGGGCCCACCTGACTCCATCGGAGGGCTCAGTGAAAGATTCCACAGTCTCCTTCCTCCCCCCAGCTGCCCCTACAAATATTAGATCAAACCACTCCACTGGGTCCCCGTTTCCTGGAAGAATGCCCCAAGACTGTTTAACCTCCTGTGTGGGACGGAGGGAAGACCAGCCCAGGGGGACATCTGTCCAGGGCATCTTGTTTTGTGCTTGGAACATTCGCTTGCCATACCCTCCTCTTCCATGGACTATTCCAGAAGGCCTGCCTGTTTCCTAGTGAACATTCAGCCGTGTGGCCTCTGTTGGAGCATCCTGAGAATCCTCATTCCCAGCTCCCCAGCTCCTCTTTACTGATGGGAGATGACCCCATGGGCTGGTTCTGCCTTTGCCCTAAGAGCCCCTGCCCTCCCGTCTGTCCCTCAGCCTGCCCCTTGCAGGTCCCGTCTTTGTGTGTTGTCCCTGTTCTGATTCCTTCCCCTGATGGCCCAGGCCTTCCTGTCTATCCCACCCTCGGTGATTTCCCTCTAGCCCTACTCCCTTGTCCTCTCCCAAGGAAGGAACCTAGTGCGGCAGCCCCGACAGGCGCTGGGGGCGTGGCCCCAGGCTCAGGGAACAATGCTGGGGGACCCAGCCTCCTGGTGCCACTACCTGTGAACCCTCCCAGCTCCCCAACGCCCAGCTTCGGCGAGGCCAAGGCAGCCGGTGCCCTGCTCAACGGACCTCCGCAGTTCAGCACTGCCCCGGAGATCAAGGTGGGCCCTGCACATCCCCAGCGGGCCCCGAGTCTCTCTGTGCCCTGGCTCTGCCATCTTCGCTCCAGACATTTGCTGTCCCCTCCCTCCAGGTCTCTACCTGCCACCTCCAGCCCCTGCTCTCTGCTGCTCTGGCTCTCTCTCCCTGTGGTGCACTTGCTCCTCCTCCGAGTCTTCCCCTACCACCTGCACCCTCACCTTGTCTCTGGGCTTCTCCTCCACCCCGCCCCTCCCACCCCCCGCCCTGTCTGTCCTACAGGTTCTCTCCATTGCTCTGGGTGTCCACCATCATCCTCCAGCCCTCAGTCTCCATCCCCTTGTCTTAAGACACACTTCTCTCTATTTACACGCCCACCGTCCAACTTACCATCCTCCTTTTCCCTTGAAGAAACCATTTAAGCTGAGAAAACACTGTTGACGTCTGCTCTGAGCCATATTTGAGTGGGGTAGATGCACCCAGTTCCTGCCTTCTCTGTACAGGGAGCAGAGCGTGACCGTACAGGGCGTGTCTGGTCAGGGCAGGGGCAGAGGGTGCTGTGGACCCACACAGGCACATCTGACTTAAACCTGGAGGGAGCGCCCAGCAAGCCCTCTTGGGGGGGTGATATCTAAGCTGGGACCCGGACCAGGGTGGGTGTGGTCCCAGTGGCAGGAAAGGCTATCAGAGGAAGCAGTGGTTCTCCCACGCAGGAGTTCTAGGAGGGGCTGATGTCGGAGTGGTAGTTGGAAGGCTAGGCGCGGGGTTCAGCAGAGAAAGGAGGGGGGTGTCCACTCTGCAGGACAGGGTGCAGGCTGCCTGCAAGGCCGTGATGGCAGCGTGTCGCTGGAGAGGGCGTTGGGGTCCTGATCACCAGGGTCTGGAATGGCAGCAGCAGGACGTCAGGGAGACTTCCTGGGCCGGTGTGTTTTCACCTGGGTTCTGCAGGGTGCGAGTGCCTGCCTGCGCAGATCCAAGGCTTCAGTGCCTTGGGTGCCTCCCTTCATCTGGAAAACGGACTTGATCACTCTTACACCTCCAGATGGGGTGGCTGCGATGTCTGCCTCCTTAGTGATGTCACATGGTGCAGCTGGCAGTGAGTGGGTGTTCTCCAGGTGTGTCAGAGAGGTGTGTCCACTGGGTCTCCTGTGACAGAAATGGCACACCACACGTCTTTCCTCTGTAGTGTGTCACTGTAGCTAGTATGTACCTTCAGCATCACCACACAGTATCACACAGTAGGGCCCACACCTACTAGGTGCTCCTCTTCGGTCAGTAGTTCCCTCGTGTCCTGTTTTTGTCCCCACTGTTGGGGGTGCCTGTGAAACGTTCTTTTATACTAATGGCCTTTGCTGAGCTGACCTTCCCGCTAGAGCAGGCTAGTGCCCAGGCCTGAGTACTGTACCAGCTCTCTGCCCCAGGGCCTGAGGCCAGGCACTTCTTCCCTCCCCAGGCCCCTGAGCCTCTGAGCTCTCTGAAGTCCATGGCAGAGCGGGCAGCCATCAGCTCTGGCATCGAGGACCCCGTGCCGACGCTGCACCTGACTGAGCGAGGTGAGGGTCCGGGCATGGTGGAGGCGACCCGGTGAGGAGGGGCTGGCCCCGCACCAGCCTCACCTGAGGGCCTGGCCCTGCCCTCCCCACAGACATCATCCTGAGCAGCACGTCGGCTCCCCCAGCCTCAGCCCAGCCGCCCCTACAGCTGTCAGAGGTGAACATCCCGCTGTCGCTGGGTGTGTGTCCACTGGGGCCTGTGCCCCTCACCAAGGAGCAGCTTTACCAGCAGGCCATGGAAGAGGCCGCCTGGCACCACATGCCCCACCCCTCAGACTCCGAGCGTATCCGGTGAGGGGTCATGGGGGTGAGGGTGGGGGCTGGGACCCCTGAGTCTGAGGGAGGAACCTGTGGTGGGGATCTGGCTCCCTGGTCCTGAGACACTAGGTGAAGCTTGCTGGCCCTCATAAAATGCTGGGCACCTGACTTGGGGCTTTCCACAGAGGCGGGGACTGAGGAGTTCAGTGTTGGGGTGTTAGGTGCCTGAGAAGCTCCCACTGATCGGTGTGAGGTGGGGAAGCAGGGAGGCCAGGTTCCGCCTGCCTTGGTAACAGAGGCTGTGGGCAGATGAGGGGGTGGGTTTCTGCCCCCCCCCCCCTTCGACGCAGAGCAGGGGTTGGCAGGCACTGGAATTAACCCTCCTGTGCCCCACAGGCAGTACCTCCCCAGGAACCCCTGCCCGACGCCCCCCTACCACCACCAGATGCCACCCCCACACTCGGACACCGTGGAGTTCTACCAGCGCCTGTCGACTGAGACGCTCTTCTTCATCTTCTACTATCTGGAGGTACAGCAGGGCCCCCGGGGCAGCCTCGGGCCCCCCGGCTTCGCCGCCACTGCCGCCGTCCCCCCTCGGGCTGGAGGGGCGAGGTGGGTGCCCCACTGCGGCCACTGGGACCGCACCCCCTCCCTATCCCCAAGTCCCGGGCCCCCCCCAAACTGGCCCCTGTCCCCGCTTCCAGCACAGAGGTTCAGGGCTAGGTTGGTCCACTGCAGCTGCTGGGGAGCCCCAGCCCCACTTCACCCTCTGGCATGGCCCACGGTGCCTGTCCCCAGTTCAGTCTCGGCTGTCCCTGCACACTGCTCACTGGCACATCCTTGGGCCTCCCTGGAGACCACTAGGGAACTGTCCAACCTCTGCCTGACCCCAGTGAGTTGTGGAGAACCTTCACCCTCATCCCGCCGTGGGAAACTTTCTAAATTGCCTCCTCTCTCAGTTCTCATCACACATTAGTTTCTCTTCCTTCTCAAAGCTTCTCTGAAAGCAATTTCCACCTCCTGTCTCATTTTCCTTCTCCTGGCCAGCATTGGTATGTCCTGTGCCCCAGCCCATCTCCAACTGGATTGTCCAGTCCAACCTCGGTCTGTGGCGGGGCTTGGGGGCAGCCCTGTTGCCCTGCCCTGTCCCCCTCACCCTCTCCCAGTTTGGGGGCCTCCTGATCCCCCGCTCCACCCTTCCTCCCCCAGGGCACTAAGGCGCAGTACCTGGCAGCCAAGGCCCTAAAGAAGCAGTCGTGGCGATTCCACACCAAGTACATGATGTGGTTCCAGAGGCACGAGGAGCCCAAGACCATCACCGATGAGTTCGAGCAGGTGAGGGCCCCTCCCTGTGCCCCGCCCACTCTGGTCCCGCTGGTGGAGTCAGGGTAGAGTCCTCGCTGCACACGCAGGCTCGCACCCCTGCTGGCCTCTCCTGCCTCCCCCCTTCACCACCAGCCTTCAGCCAGCTCGGTTCCTTAGGCCATTTGTTCACCTGAGCCACTTGAGTCACATTCATTCTTCACTTGGCCAATTCCTAGTCCCCCCGTAGGTCCTAGCCTAAACGTCCCTTCCTCAGAGGAGCCTTCCCAGCCACGCAGCCTGTGCCTCCGCCGTGCGCCTCTCCTCTGGCGCAGTGGTGTTTGTGGTGTCTCCCACCCAAGGCCACGGCTGCACTGCACAGGGACCTTGTCAGTCTCCTTCCCCTGGTCCCCAGCACCAGCAGAGCAGGGGCTCAGCAAATACAAATGGGGAAGCTATTTGTTTTAATGACCTTCTTGTGTTCTGATAATTGATTGGAACCTCCCACTTCTCTCAAACACTCTGGAGCCAGACTACCTGGGTTTGAACCTAACTCTAGCTGGGTGACCTTGGGCAAATCACTTGAACCTCTGTCTGCTTTTCCTCATGTGTAAAAACAGGGTGACAGGACCCACCTTATGTAGTTGTTATGAGGATTAAATGAGTTAATAACATGTAAGTACTTAATGGTGCCTGCTACGTAGTAAGTGTCATGGGCGTATTTTGTTTCAAATTACTTTTAGTTGGTGTGTTCTGTTCCACAGTGGTTTTTCCACCAAATATTCGCCTGATGCCAAGTACTGAACAAGGTCCTTGTCCTCAGAGCTCAGTCCCCTCCCCTCAGTTCTTTGAAGCATTTCAGACATTCATTCAGAACCCAGCCCCCTTCCCCGTGTCCTCTGACGCTAACCGCAGACTTCCTGCCCGTCCTGCTTTGGTCCAGAGTAATCATCCGAGTTAGTTTATTTCACGGCATCAGTCAGTCCTTCAGAGAGTCCCACACCATCACTGTCACCAATAAAACGTCTGTCCCAGCAGCGCGCCTGGATGTAGACTCCGAGCCTGTTCCATTCTCTAGGACGGGGTAATGGCCTCAAGGGTTTTGTGAAGACTAAATGCTAGGATATACATCACGTACTCTGCACCTGATCAGTGCTCAAAAGCCACAGCCATCATGAGAAGCAATAGAAGGCTTTGCAAATGTGCCGGGGCTGAGGCCCAGCTCTGGCACGCGACCTCGGGCGTGACCTCTCTGCGCCTCCCTCCGTTTCCTCTAAAGCAGGCGTGATAACGTTTCCTACCTGAGAAGAGCATGCATGCAGGGCAGTTGGCCTGGTGTCTGGCACATCCGTGGCCCTAAGAACTGTCCCCTCTGTCTGTCGGTCCGGCCCAGACCCCCGACCACCTCCTCGTCCACTCACTGACCGCCTTCTCCCCCGGCCAGGGCACCTACATCTACTTTGACTACGAGAAGTGGGGCCAGCGGAAGAAGGAAGGCTTCACCTTTGAGTACCGCTACCTGGAGGACCGGGACCTCCAGTGACACCGGCCCCTCCCTCCACCCTCCCCTCCCCCCGCATGCTGATCCCCCTGCCCAGGTGAAGGCCCTGCCCTGGAAGACTTGGGGGAGGCCCCAGGCCATGGGGCAGCCTCCTCCCCCAGGAAGCAGGGAGGGGGCTGGGAGGTTTTGTCTTCCTCCCAGCCCCGCCCTGGGGGCCCGGGGGCGAGGGCTGCCCCCTCCTCCCCTCCCCAGTGAGGGACATTTTTTGGTAAACCTATTTTCATTTTGGAAAATATTTATGAATAAATAGTTTTATATGACGGCTGGCAGCAGCGGCCTCTCCTGTACCCCTCAGGAGTCAATGAGCCAGGCGGGGTCCTGCCGGCGGGGGCGCCGGGCCAGCTGGGGGTTGAACTGGGAGTTGTACCGCCTCCGCCGATCGTCCGCCTCTTCTGGCTGATCCTCCTGGGGCACCTTGCCATGGACTCGGGCCAGCAGGGCCTCTGCACGAGCCCTCTCAGCCACTTCTCGCCGGAGACGTTCAGCTCGAAGCTGGTCCAGGGACGGGGGTCTGGGAGAAAAGGAGTCCAGTCAGAAAGCTAGTACCCCTAGGAGGGCCCACCCTCCCCAGCCTCTTGAAGAGGGCGCTATAACTGGAGCCCCTGCCCGAGGCCAGGGAGCTGGCCTTACCCCCCAGGGGCAAGGACCCGGGCCTCCCCTCACGTGGGCCTCTGTCCTCCCCAGGCTTTATAGTCAGGTGCCCCTCAGGCCGCTGTAGATCAGCTGTGTGACCTGAGCACACCCTGGCCCTCGGGGGCCTCCGCTTCCCCTTCGGGAGAAGAAAGGAGACTGGTCAGTCTATACCCTTTGCTCATGGGGGCTGGCGTCCTGGGGCACAGACCCACTTTTACCTAGCCCCGTGGTTCTCAAACTCTTTGGCCTCTTAAAAATGGACCCCAAGAGCTTTTGTTTCAGTGAATTTATCTACTAATACTAAGAAAACTTGAAGACACAAGCGTGTGTTCCCCAGCCATCAGAGCAGTGGCATCTTCTCACATCACAGAGCCTCTGGAAACCTCCACTGTACACTTGAGAATGAGAGTGAAAAAGTTATGTGGCGGTGTTATGAAAATAGATTTGACTGCAGACCCCCTGAGGGGTGTCAGGCCCCCCCAGGTCGCTGGAGCCCACATCGAGAACCACTTCTCTACCCAGCCAGCTCCTGACTGAGTGTCCTCCTGTCGCAGCCAGAGCTTCTGTGGTGCCCACACAGGCCATGGCAGGCTTCCTTACTCTCTGGGCCGATGCTTCTCAGACCCCTCCTTCTTTTCCTTTTTGTTGCAACCACCATTGTCACCACTGTGCCGTCTCTTCCCCAGATGCTTCTGCATCTCCCACAGAGGGTCCAGGCGGTTTTTGATCTTCTCATCTGGTCCAGGGCCAGGTGGGGGGTTCCCTCGCCTCGGGGGGAGCTGGTACCAAGGGGGCTGTGTCTGGGCTTCCGCTGCACTCTGGCCCAGGTATGTCAGGATGCCCAGAGCTTTCTCTTGCTTCTCCTGAGGGGACGAGAAAATATGGAAGAGAGAATGTCAAGTGTGTCTCCCCTTGGGGAGCCTTGGATGTGACCACAGGGACCCCCAAGGCGGGGGAGGCAGAACCAGTCATTCAGCCAATAGTTGAGGGCCTATCATGAGCCAACTCTGCCAGGTGCTGGGGACACAACAGACCGACACAGGTGGGCTCCTGCCCTGGGAGGACAACGGCAGGTTCAGTAACAAAAAGCATGGGAAGGAGAGGATGGGGTGGAACTGCTTTAGGGTTCAAAGGTGGCACCTTCAGAGAGATAACTTGAAGAAAAACCTAAAAGAAGCAAGTAAGGCAAAGGAGGGACTGAGGCAGGCGGCAGGCAATCAGAGTCTGGTGAGAAATTCCTGAGAGTGGGTGTCAGGATCTGGTTTACACTTTGCAAAGCTCCTTAACACTTTCCAAATCTCTCTAGGGTCCTGACATAAGGTTGGAGATCTGAGGGATCTGTACCTAGCAGCCCCAGAGCTGGGGGCTCCAGCACCCGCTTCCAAGTCTCCGCAGGCCTGGATGGCAATAACTGACACATTCACTTACCCACACCATCTCCCTGTACTCCTGTCGGTCACATAGTGGGGCAGAGTGCCCTTCCCCCAGCTCTATCCCTGACTGCTGTGATGCAGGGTGAGGCCAGCTTACTTTCTCCTGTCGCTTTTCTTCCTCGTACTCTTTATTGCCTCCAGTCACCCCTTTCCCTTCCTCCAGCAGCTCCCGAAACAGGTCCACAGGGCCAGAACTTGGGGCTCCCCGCTTTGCTGCTTCCAGCTCAGGTAGCAATTTCTGATGCCTGGCTTTCTTCCGCAGGAATTCTGTGCGGGCCTGGGGGAAAAGAAAGTTACAGGCAGAACATTCAGAATCTAGATGTAATTCAAGGAACTGAGTCTGGTGCCGACCACAGAAAATCGCAGCCCATAGTGCTGGGGACTACAAGAAAGGGAGCAGAGGCACTAGGAGCCCGGAAGAGGCACCCGTCCCAGGGTGGGGAGTGAGGCAACGCCTTTCAAACAGTAAGCCAGAGGGGTTCTTAATCTCGGGTGACACAATAAAAACAACTATGAAGGCAGCCAAAACGTGTATTAGGACAGGCGCTCTGAATTCCAGGCAGGGCCCCAAGTCGCTACCCCCCAGCTTATTTGCAGTTTCTACTCATAAATGTGAATTTTAAAAGCCAAGGCCACTTCCCAGCTAGTGCTGAGGATCAGATTAGCTAAAGGACTGAAAGGTGGGTGTAAACCAGAGGTTAGGAGCTATAAAGAGAGCCTCTGGTGTTTGTGTATGGGGCCAGTGCAGGGAAAGGGCTCGCCCACGGAGCGGAATCGGCTTGTCCCACTGTCACTTCGCTGTGGCTTCCTCGGAAGCCATCTCACTTCTCTGAAGGTAGGTGACAGCGTCCCTCTAAGAACGAACGGCGCTTGAGAGATTTCGCAAGTAAGCGCTCTGCACTGTGCGAGCATACAGCAGGCACTCAATAAACAGGTTGTGTAGGCAAACTAAAAAGTGGTCCGAGGTTCCTTGAACTGCCCAGGGGTTCATTTATTCATAAGCTCCTACTCTATGCCAGGCACCGCTTTGGCCTGGCGAAGCACGCGAATAGGGGAAATCAACACGAGGGCGAGGGCGAAGGGGTCCCCGCGCAGACCCGAACGCACTTCCACCCGCGCCAGGTCCCTAAACCCGCACGGGACGCACTGCGCCTGCGCTGCCCTCACTTCCGGTCCCCCCCCCAGGCGCCTGCGCGGTCGGCCCAGGAGCCCTGCCCGGCCGCACTCGGACCTTACCTCCTGCTGAGCGAGTAGCACCCTCCGCTCACGCTCTTTCTCCTCCTCTCGGGCTTGGGCCTCGTCACGCCGCACGCGGGCGACATTGTCCTTGTTCCGGACGTGCCAGCTCTTCTTGGGCAAGATATTCATGGCGCCGTAGCCGTCCACAGACTGGCAGGCCCGCCTCCTAAGCACTTCCGATTGGCGAGAGGATGCCCCTCCCTGTTGTTTCCGTCTCGGACACGGATTGGCCCTGGGCTAATTGACACGCCCCCTCAGGGTCTGTAGCGAGAGCTGATTGGCTGATATTCTCGTCCCGAATCGCGCTTGGTGTCGCCTAGCGACTGCCTCGTATGAAGGTTCTGGGCCAACGACGAATGTCCCCGCCCCCGACGCTACCGGACGCGGCCGCCGATTGGCTGCCACGCCCGTCGGTTCCTCCCGAGGCCAATACGTCTGATTGGCTTGTCTCCCTCTGGAGCCTTGTCCCCGGCTTCAGGACACAAGTTTCAAAGAGCGCTCAGCGGCCACGACTGTGTTTATTAATACAAGAAAGAGGTTCACTGGGGAGTCAGAGACTTGGCAGCGAATTCTAGGGCTGGAAGGGCGTGGGGTCTTCTCCAGTTCTTCCATTTTACAGATGACATGGCAGAGGCTTACAAAGGGTCTGGGGGCAGGTCTGGGTCTGAAAGTGGGCCGTCACCCTGAGCCAGGCTGGGGAGGTCAAAGAGCCCCGTTGGCCGAACTCAGCGCCACAGCACGCTGTGCCAGGAAGACTTTATTCTGCGCCTCCTGGAGTAGAGAGTAAAGAGAGGTGGAGGTGAGGCAGACCTTCTGTCCCCCGTGTCCCTTTACATGTCCCTCAGGACCCCTTCCCAGGGCCCCGGCCTGGCTCACCGTCTTTATCTGGCGTTTGAGCTCAGAGATGAGGCGTCCATATGAGTTAGCGAGGGCCAGGGTATACGCCATCAGGATGCTAGAGGAGACAGAAATGGAAGCCCGTCCCCAAACGCTCTTAGAATATCTTCAACGTATGGCTCCTTAGAAACCAGGGGTCTAGACCCTCAAAACTCTCCTCCTTCACACCCAGGAGTCCAGGCTCCCAGCCCCCTCCTTCCCTCAGGCCCAGGAGTTTGGGACCCCAGCCCCTTCCTCTCTCGGACGCAGGCAGCGGGGGCCCCAGATCACACGCATTCAAACTCAGACCCAGGAGTCTGGGCCCCCTCACCTGGAGAGCACCAGAAGGGGCACAGCAAAATCCTGGGTCCCCAGGAAGAAAAGGAAGTTCTGGGTGGTCTGAGGGAGGCTGGAGATAGACTTAGGGATCTGGGCCCAGATGGATGACAGCTCCCGGAATGGACCACAGAGCTTAGAAGGCTGGATCCTGAAGTCAGAGACAGGCAGAGCTCAAGGATGGCCAAGAGTCAGAACCCTGGATGAGGGTAGAGGGAGAGAGAGGCAGCGCCTCTCACACTTACAGGAAGACGCCATACAGCACGGAAGCGGCGGAGATGGCCAGACCCAGGAGAAGGACCAGGGGGAAAAAGAAATTCACCGTGGAGGCCCGAAAGGTGCGGGAGGCCGGGGAGCAGGTGGAGAAGAGGGTGAACTGGTGGGGAAGGAGAGAATCTGAGACACAGGAGTCTGAGCCTAGCCTCTCCTTTTTCACCATCTAGGAGTCCTGGCCCCTCCTCAGTCAGGATTCAGGAGTCCTCAGGCCTTTCCCACCATCAGACCCAGGAGTCTGGGTCCTCTCTTCTCACAGACCTAAAATTTGGGATGCCTTAGACCCCTTGTTCTCCCACATCCAGGAGTCTGTCCTCCAGCCCCCTCCTCTCTCAGGATCTAGTAGTCCGGGTCCCTCACATCCTCCTCCCCCAGGACCCAGGAGTCACATCCCTCAGTCTCCTTCCCCGCCTCAGGAGCCAGAGTCCAGGCCCCACTCTCTCCTGCTGCAGACCCAAGGGTGCTCTCGCCACCCCTCACCTTCTTCAAATAGAAAAGCAGCAGGAACTTGGCCGTGTTGAGCAGGGGCAGCAGAGGGCAGAAAAAACTCCCCACCCAGACCACCGTCTGCGCGTAGGTGAGCCCCAGCACCTCGTCGGGTACCTGGAACTCCTGGGTCCCCATCATGCGACCCAGCGCCCCGGGACAGAACCCACAGAACAGCCTGAGGGGCGGGACCAGGACAAGTCAGAGGCGTGCCAGCCCAGGTTTCCCCGCCTCCACCATCCAGCCCACCAATGAGAAGTGAGCATATCTGAGGAGGCGGAGCTTTCAAGGTTCTGGAGGAGGTGTGTCAAGAGGGCGGGGCCAGAGGGAAGTAACTACCTAACACCTGGAGGGGGTGGGGTCTGCAGACAGGGCGAAGAAACTGAGCAGTCAGAGGCGGGGCTGGAAAAGGGGCGGGGCAAAGAAGAAGAGCACAGGGTGGTGGGCGGGGCCTGTTCCAATGTGGGGGGGCAGGGTGAGGGGCGGGGCTCTCACTTTCGAGGAAACTGGATGAGCAGCGCAACTGCCAGGCCCGTCAGCAGATCAAAAAGCAGGAGTCTGTACATCTCCTGCCCCACCTTAGTCTCCCAGCACTGAGGAAGGAAGAAAAGGGTCAGAAAGACCCCAGGACCCAGGCGTCTAGAGACCCAAGCATCAAAGTCTCCGAATTGCAAGCACATCAATACTTTCTCTCGGGGTTCTCAGTTTTTTCAAACATCCATACTTCTGTCCTCAAGGGGAGGGTGTTCTAGCACCCAAGCTCCGCCTTCCTCCCAAATCAGGAGTCTGGACCCACCCAGCTCCTGCTTTCCCTCAAGGACCCAGGAGTCCCAGCCCCCTGTCCTCCTCACTGGAAGTTCTTTGTAATTGTAGCCACAGGTTTTGCAATCTTCAGCCTCCGAATTGCCTCCGCAAGTGATCTTATTCCAGAGAGACAGGAGCAGGACCAGCAGAGAGGCCAGGCGGAGAACCATGGTCCTGGCAAGGGGAAGGGAGAAGGGAATCAGCACTGATTGAGTGCCCACCACGAGCCAGGACCCTCCTGTGTGGAACGCGCTTACAATTCTCCCCATCTCACAGACAAAGAAACAGGCTCAGCGACAGAGAGAGGGATTTGAATCTAGATCTCACTGGATAACCCATATCCTCGGGATTTCCGTGACTTATCTGCTAGAACCAATGTCCCTAGACCGGTCCCAGCATCATCCCCAGGCCATCCCAAAGGGCTGGAACCTGAGCAGGATAAAAACAATCTGGTGGCTCCTGCTATAGCCCTCTAGCGGGGCAATGAGCTTGAACACGGGTGGCAGCACAAAGTTGACCACGGAGATGAAGATGGACGGGAGGTAATTCACCACGAGCTTTAGCAGCGGCGTCTGCTGAACATCGGGCCTCTCCTGGGAAGCAGAGGGGCCCTAGAGAAGAGGCTCTGGGTCATGGAGAAGCCACGTGTGACATCCTCCCCCAGCCCCTTCTTCCTACAGGATCCTGTAGTCTGAGGTGCAAACATAACCCCCCTCCCCCAGATCCCTCCTCTCTAAGATCCCAGGAATCATAGATCTCAGTCTCCTCCCTTGGAAACGTAGGTTCCAGGACTACCAGACCCTCCTCCCCCAGGACCCTCCACACCTGCAGCTCCGCAGTGAACCCTGTAACCCAGTAGATGCCGTAGAAGGCTGCCCCCAGGAGCGCGCCCACCAGCAGGTGGAGCAGCATCCGCCAGGACCACAACCTCACTTGCTGCCCCAGGGTCCGCAAGGCAGCGTGGCGCCGCAGCGCGGCTTCCTCCAGCTCCACCTGAGGCCAGGAGACACGTCCGCTTGAGTTCCATTCCCCCAGGATGGAGCACTGCCCCTCTAAGGTCTTTTATAATCCTGGTTCCAGCCCATCCAGGGGCCTCTCGCTGACAATTTAGGTCTGACCACCCCCCCCCCCCCCACGGCCCCGCGCAGCACCCAAAACCATAACCTTCCGTGGCCCCGCCCTGCACATGCCCCGCCCGTCTGCGGACCCACCCAACAGCTGGTCACACCCCTCCACGGCTCTACCCAGCAGGAAGCCCCGCCCCTCATCAGCCCAGCCCTCCCGAGACCGATCCCAGCACCCAAAGCCACACCCTCCTATGGCCCCGCCCAACACATGCCCCGCCCCTCTGCAGCCCCGCCCAGCATCTGGTCACATCCCTCCAAGGTTCCGCCCAGCACCTCATGCCCCGCCCCCAAGGCAAGCTCAGCACCCAAAGCCCCGCCCCTCCAACGCCACCCAGCACTCCCGTCAGGTAGGGAGTTTCTCCAGTTTTTTTTTTTTTTAATTTTTACTTATTTATTTTTCCCCCAAAGCCCCAGTAGATAGCTGTATGTCATAGCTGCACATCCTTCTAGTTGCTGTATGTGGGACGCCGCCTCAGCATGGCCGGAGAAGCAGTGCGTCGTTGCGCGCCCGAGATCCGAACCCCGGGGCCGCCAGTGGTGGAGCACACGCACTTAACCGCTAAGCCACTGGCCGGCCCTCTCCAGTTCTACTTTATCAAACCCTTTCTGGCCACGCTCTTCTCAACTTTAGCTTTAAGACCCCGCCCCTTTCCTGATGCTAGCTTTTTCCTGTACCCTTTGACCGCAGGCATCCCTACCGTGGCCTCCTCCCAACCCGCTCATCCTCCAAAGCCCGCCTCCTTAGAGGAAAGCTCCGCCCAGCATCTCTCCGGAAGCCCCGTCCCTGGTCTGCGCCCGCCCATTCTCTCAGCCCCGCCCCCTCTGGACCCCATCTATTTGTAGACCCCGCCCCCTAAGCGCACCTGCAACTCGTATAGGATGTTGCGCTGGCGCAGCCGCACGTGCACATCCCCGCAGAGGCCAAAGTCCCAGGCGGAGAACACCCGATGGCTGTAGCTGGTCATGGCCCCCGACTCAGCCAACAACGTTTGCTTCAGCCAAGACACCGAGCTAAGAAAGGGGAGACCCAGGAGACGGGGTGTGGCAGGACAGCCACGAGCAGGGGGGCCACCCCTCTTATGGGACAAACAGAGAAAATGAACCCTAAGACCTTTGGCATTTGGCAAGCTGCTACCTGGCGGAGAACGAGTCAAAGAGGCAGAGATCCAGTCAGTGGGACAAAGACCAAGAGAGAGATTCAGAGATAGACCCAGAGGAGGAAAGAAACCCAAATGAGAGAGACAGAAACCTAGGAGACAGGGACAGACCTCCAGAGAGAAGGGGACAGGGACCCACAGTGAGAGGGACAAGGACCCTGGGGACAGAGATTTAGAGGGGAGAAAGACCCCACAGGGGACCGAGATTCAGAGAAAGAGAGACAAAGACTCAGTGAGGAGGAAAAAGAGATCTAGAAAGAGGGGGTCAGAGACTCAGGGAGAGAAGGACAGACATCTAGAGAAAGCCGGTGGGGGAGAAAGACCCAGAAAAAGGAGGACAGAGACTCAGAGAATCGAGGGGGCAGGTAAAAAGACTCCAGAGAGCAGGGCAAAGACCCGGAGAGGAGATAGAGAACCAGTGAAAGGGCAAGAAACAGAGAAAACTGGGCAGAGATGCCATATCACCTTCACCACCCCCGGTGCAGGCCCCCGTCATCTCTCCAGTGGACAACTACACAGGACTCCCCCGGCCTCCTTGCTTCCACCCGTGCCCTCTTGGAATCCATTCTCTGTTCTTGAGCCAGTGGAACCTTCTTTTTATACAGATCAGATACAGACCAGTTTAAAACTTATCCCACAGCTTCTTGTCCTGGAAGTCTATGCTCCTTCATAGCATAGCTGCCCACGGCCCACCTGATCTGGCCCCTACCTACTTCTCTGAGCTCAAATCCTGGCCAAATCCCCCTCCTCATATTAGCCTTTCATTTCCCAGAACACTTCAAACCTCTTTCCACCACAGAGCCTTTGCACCTGCAGTTCCCTCTGCCTAGAATGCATGTGTCTTGGCTGTTCACCTGACTGGCTCCTTCTTGTCTTTCTGGTCTCCATCTACAGGTCACCTCCTCAGAGAGTCTTTACCGACAGCTCCATCTAATTAGGGTCCCCATCCATTATTCGCTGTCACAGGGGGTGGCAAACTATGGCCCGAGGACCAAATCCTGTTTCTGTAAGTAAAGTTTTATTGGAACACAGCCACGCCCACTTGTTGCATACTTCTGCCTACAACAGCAGAGTTTAACTGAGACAGAGACCTTACGGCCCGCAAAGATGAAAGTATTTCCTACCTGGCCTTTCCTGTTTTATCAGAAAAAATGCGCTGATCCCTTCTCTTTCACACTATCCCATTTGTTTTCTGTATAGTATTGCTCCCAAACTAAAATTGTTGATCTGCTTGTTTTATTTAACAGTGTGTCTTGAAGCTCATCTCCTCTACTAGACTATAAGCTGTGCAAAGGTAGGAGGACCCCAACTGGTGTCCCTGGCCCCTGGCCCAGTGCTTGGCATTTAGGAGACATTGCCCTTTCGTTGTTCTTAAGTCCTTGGTTTCCTTCTTGACCGAAATCCCTTCCTCTGGGGATCTCCCAGTCTTGCCTGGATGCCAGCAAGTCCCAAATTTCTATCTCCAGTGCAGGCTCCCCTCCAGAACCCACGTATGCAACTGCCTACTCAACATTCCCTTCGTACATCCAAAAGGCATCTCAAAATCAACTGGTCCAAAATTGCACTCCCAATATTCCTCGCCAACCTGCTCTTTCTGCAGCCCCCTCCACCTCAGCTAACAGCAACTCCGCCCTTGCAGTGGCTCAGGCCAAACACCTGGGGTCATTCTTAACTTCCATCTTTCACCATACCCCACATCCAGGTTTTAGGGAATCCTGTGCGCTCTACTCTCAAAATATATCCAGAGTTTCTATTTAAATAAAGTCCAAACAGGCCAAAGCAATCTATGGTGTTAATAGAAAGGATGGTGCTTTCTGTGGGGGTAGGGGAGTGTGGTAGCTTGAAGGGGTCTTGAGGGGGCTTCTGGAGGCTGATCATGTTCTATTTCTTGATATGGGTGGGAACTTAACAAGTTCTACCCTTTGGTTTGTGCATTTTTCTGGATGTGTGTGATATTTTAAAAATAAAAAATATACATGGTCAACTAATATTTGACAAGGGAGCTCACATACTCAATGGAGAAAGGACAGTCTCTTCAATAAATGGTGTTGGGAGAACTGGATAACCACATGCAAATGAATGAAATTGGACCCGTATCTTACACCACTCACAAAAATTAACTCTAAATGGATTAAATACTTAAACATAAGACCTGAAACTGAAAAACTCCTAGAAGAAAACTTAGGGGAAAAGCTCCCTGACATTGGTCTTGGCAATGATTTTTTGCATATGACACCAAAAGCACATGCAACAAAAGCAAAAATTAACAAGGGAACTACATCAAACTAAAAACCTTCTGCACAGTAAAAGAAACAATCCATAAAACAAAAAGGCAACCTACAGAATGAGAGAAAATATTTGCAAATCATGTATCTGATAAGGGGCTAATATCCAAAATACATAAAGAATTCACACAACTCAACAGCAAAAAACCCCAAACAACCCGATTAGAAAACAGGCAGAGGACTTGAATAGACATTTTTCCAAAGAAGATATACGGATGGCCAATAGGCACACGAAAAGATGCTCAACATCACTAATCACCAGGGAAATGCAAACCGCAATGAAATATCACCTCCCACCACCCATCAGAATGGCTATTATCAACAAGTCAAGAAATAACAAGCATTGGCAAGGATGTGGAGAAAAGAGAATAATCATTGTCTACTATTGGTGGGAACTGGTGCAGCCACTATGGACAACAATATGCAGCTTCCTCAAGAAATTGAAAATAGAATTACCATATGATCCAGCAATCCCACATCTGGGTATTTACCCAAAGGAAATGAAAACGGGATCTCAAAGAGTTATGTGTACTCCTATGTTCATTGCAGCATTATTCACAGTAGCCAAGATATAGAAAGAACCTAAGTGTCAGTGGATGAATGGATAAAGATGTTGTACATACCTACAACGGAATATTATTCAGTCATGGGAAAGAAGGCAATCCTGCCAATTGCGAGAACATGGATGGACCTTGAGGGCATTATACTAAATGAGGTAAGTCAGACAGAGAGAGACAAATACTGTATGATTTATATGTGGAATCTAAAGAAGCCAAACTCATAGGAACAGAGAGTAGAATGGTGGTTACCAGGGGCTGGGGGAGTGGGGGGAAATGGGGAGATGCTGGTCAAACTTCCAGCTATAAGATGAATAAGGTCTGGGGATCTAAGGTACAGCATTCTGATTATAGTTAACAATACTGTATTATATACTTGAAAGTTGCAGAGAGAGTAGATCTTAAATGTTCTCACCACAAAGAAGAAATGGTAACTGTGATGCGATGCAGGCGTTAGCTGCTGCTACAGTGGTAATCACATTGCAATATATAAATGTATCAAATCAACCCGTTGTACACCTTAAACTCACACAATGTGTGTGTGTCAATTATATCTCAATAAAGCTAGGGGAAGAAAAGAATTCAATTTTTAAAAATTGGATGTAAAAAAAAAAAAGGAGAAATAAATCCAAAATCGACCCCTTATCACCACCTGGTCCAAGCCACCATTGTCTCTTGCCTGGATTATTCCAATAGCTTCATAACTATTCTATTGGCTGCTGCCTTGCTCATCTATTAAACTCTCTCCTTCCCTCCTTTTCTTCCTGTCTCCCCTTCTCTCTCCTTCTCTCCCTTTCCCTCCCCGTCACCCCTCTCCCTTCCACAGAGCCATAGAGGAATTCTTTTAAAACCTAAATCAGACGAGGATGATCTTCAGCTCAAGAACCTGCAATGAGTCCCAGCTCACACAGATAGAAGCCAAACTCTTTACAGAATGCGGCCCCATCTCCTTGGGCTCTCCCCCTGCCTCCCTCTGCTCCAGCCCTACAGGCTGCCTTATTCACCCTCCAACGTGCCAGCCTTACTCCTGCCTTGCTCCCCCAGCTGTACCCTCTGCCTGGAATCCTCCTTCCCCGGGTATCTGCTTGACCAAATCCCTCACCTTCTCAACATCTTTGCATAAACATCACGTTCTCAGTGAGGCTTCCTGGACCACCTATTCGTGCAGCAGCCTGGCCCAGGATCACTGTCAGTCTCCCCTTACCTACTCTCCTGGTACCCGGAGCCCTCATCACCTTCTAACAGGCCACGTAATTGACTCATTTATGGCTTCTTGCATATCTTCTGTCTCCCTCTGCTAAAATGTAGGCTCCATCAGGACAGGACTCTGTTGGGTTGGTTGGTTTGTTCTCCTATTTTGCCAACTGCCTAGAACAATGCCCGGCACACAGCACCTGCTCAATAAATATTTATTTCATGAATGAATGAATCACCCCTATTTGTCTCCTACACAGCATTTTCCCTTCCAGAAAAGATATCATTAATTTGCTTACTTGTTTAATCTCTTACCTTCCCCAGTAGACTCGAAGCCACAGGAGGGAGACACTGCCCATCTTTATCCCTGGTCTTTAGCACTTAGGAAGCATTTTTTAAAATTTGATTTCAACTCAGAGAGAAAGGGATGACAGAGCAAGACTCAGGATTCTTGGGGAGGGGGCTTCTACCACCGCTACTACCCCCTGGATCCGGGGCTGGGTGTCGGGGTCACTGACCGGCGCAGGATGAGCAGCATGTGGAGGACGCCAATGACAAAGAAGGAGCACAGGTAGCTGACGGCCAGGCGCGGGCGGGGCGGGTAGAACCCATAGAAGAGATAAGACCATTCTAGAAAACCCTGGGGAGGGAAGGGCAGGGGTCACGTGGGGCTGGGCGGAGGCGGGGTTCAGGGAGCTGGGCAGTGAGGGGACGGGCACTGGGGCTTAGACGGGTCTCCCAGGGACCCCGGCGCGCACCTCTCCAGAGAGCAAGTTGAAGAGCTGGGTGGGGAAGGCGATCAGGCCCTGGGGGCGGGGGTCGTAGGAGCCGCAGGGCGAGGAGGTGCCAGAGTCAGTGGGACCAGGAGGCGCCCCTTCCAGCCAGGTGGGCAGCAGCGCCATGCAGACCTTGAGCACCGAGGCCAGCAGGTTGAGGAGCAGCAGGAAGCGAAGCAGAGAGAAGTAGGACTCGGTGCCGGCGCCGAACTGGCCTGCAGGGGGCGGCAGAGAGAGGCCTCGGGCTCCTCTCTGAGTCCGAGCCCGGCCCCTCCCCCCTCAGACCCCGGGGTCCGGGCCCCCCGGCCCCTCCTCCCTCAGACTCGGGAGTCCGGCTCGCCCCAAGATGCCATCTCAACCCCACCGGACCCCCAATCCTCTTCAGCGTCCACGCCCAGGGCAGCAAGGTGCGCAAGCCTTCCCGCATCTTCTCCTTGGACCTGCGAAGCCTCAGGGCCCAGTAGGTCACCCTGGACCCCGAGCCCAGAGCCGCTTGGTCCCTGTCGTGGCTCTGCCTGGGAGGGAAACAGAGTCAGAGACAGAAAATTAAGGGCCTAGCGGCCCCAAATGGAAACCACCCAAATGCAGAAACAACCCAGCAGGGGGACCAGGAAGTAAACTGTGGCATGTTGGTGCCAGGGAATACTCTGTAGCAACAAAAAGAAACAGCTAATGCTAAGCCTAGGCAGCAGGGCAGACAATAGAGACTGCAGGATTCTGTTCCCACACAGCTTCAGAGCCAGCACACCGAGGGTTGGCTCTTTAGGGATGCAGACACAGGTGGCAAAGCTAGGAAGACAAAGAAGGCGTGAGGATCGTAAAAGTCTGGGAAGGAGTTACTGTGGGGAGAGAGGGGTGCTTCTGCGGAGCTGCGATATTGTGTCTCTAGTTGTAGAAGTTTACCTGGGCTCTCACTATAGGAATACACTTTGAGTCTGGAGATCATGTTTCATGCACTTTTCTGTAGGCAAATATCATCATAAAGTAAAAATGAAAAAAAGAAATGGAAAAAGGAAGGAAGGTGTAATACTGTGATTTGTAATAAGAAATATTTATTTGGTCTTTGTCCCTGTTCCTGGCACAGAGCTCCTAAAAACCCTCGGAATTTCCGGAGAGTTGAGAGGGACTAAGGTGTCTTGTTATGTAGATGAGGTGACTTTTGGGAAGCACCTAAGTATGGGGGCTGGTTGCCAGGGGAACCAACCATGTGCTTAGAGGGTTGGAACTTTCGGTCCCAGCCCCCTGACCTCCGGGGAGTGGACAGGGGCTGGAGGTTGGATCAATTGCCCATTTCCAATGATTTAATCAATCCTGCCTTAGCAATGAAGCCTCCACAAAAACCCCAAAGGACAGGGTTCGGAGAGTTTCTGGTTTGGTGAACACATGGAGATTCGGGGAGAGTGGCGGGCACAGAGGGCATAGAAGCTCCACACCCTTTCCTCATACCTTGCCCATGCATCTCTTCCAACTGGCTGTTCCTGAGTTATATCCTTTTATAATAAGCCAGTAATCAAGTAACTAAAGTGTTTCTTTGAGTTCTGTGAGCTGCTCTAGCAAATTGATCTAACCTAAGGAGGGGGTCGTGGGAACCTCTGATTTATAGCCAGTGGATCTGGGCCGGCTCCGTGGCTTAGCGGTTAAGTGCGCAAGCTCCGCTGCTGGCGGCCCAGGTTCGGACCCCGGGTGCGCACCAACGCACCGCTTCTCCAGGCATGCTGAGGCCACGTCCCACATACAGCAACTAGAAGGATGTGCAGCTATGACATACAACTATCTACTGGGGCTTTGGGGGAAAATAAATAAATAAATAAAAATTATAGCCAGTGGGTCAGAGGCACAGGTGACCACCTGAACTTGCAATTGGCATCTGGAGGGGAGTATTGTGGAACTGAGCCCTTAACCTGTGGGATCTGATGCTATCTCCAGGTAGATAGTTGAGGTGAATTGTAGGACACCCCCCAGCTGGTGTCAGAGACTTGGTTGGTGGTGTGGGGGACGCCTCACCCCCCCACACACACATGAGAATTGGTGCCAGAATTGTAGAACTAAACAAGGGTCACACACAGGGCACCGCTCTCAGAAGGGCCTTGCCCTTGCTCCAATGCTCTGCTGTTGCCATCTTTTTTTTTTTTATAATTTTATTTATTTATTTTTCCCCTCAAAGCCCCAGTAGATAGTTGTATGTCATATTTGCACATCCTTCTAGTTGCTGTATGTGGGACACGACCTCAGCATGGCCGGGGAAGCAGTGCGTCGGTGCGTGCCCGGGATCCGAACCCGGGCCGCCAGCAGCGGAGCGCGTGCACTTAACCGCTAAGCCACAGGGCCGGCCCTGCTGTTGCCATCTTGAAATGCATAATTGTTGAGCAAGAGGCCCAGCATGTTCATCTTTCACCGGGCCCTGCAAATTATGTAGAAGGAGAGAGGAAAGACAGAAGAAAAAGAGTGATAGGCTTGGAAGAGGAGGAGGAGAGACAGCGAAAGACATAGAGCAAAGAGGAAAAAACTAATAACAGATTTCAGACACACAAAGAGAAATAGAGGTAGAGACAGGGTTTGGAGGGAGAAAAGAGACCATGAACCTGGGAGAGAGAGAAGAGTCTGGAGCCACGGAAAGACAGGACTCCTTGGAGTCAGAAAAGTAGAGACACAGACAGGGAGGAAACAAAGTAGAGACACAGACAGACACAGATGGGGGCCTGAGGGAGGCAGGGAGGACAGAAGGACAATGAGAAGTAGACAGAGCCCCAACAAGGGAAAGGATGGCCCACACTTGGCTGGAAAGTAGGATGTGGGGCCCTCACCTGTGTGCCCGTCTGGCTTGCATTGGCCAGGGCAGTTCCCGGGAAGCGTGAGGTTCCTGCAGCTCCTTTTGGGCGGCTTCTGCCAAGGCCTGGATGCTCCTCTCTCCATCCTCATCATCCTCCTCCAGTGCCCCCCAAGGCGGCACCCCAGGGCCTCGGTACCGGAGAGTAGCAGTACTGGGGAGCTCATTCAGCACAGAGGAGAGTGACGGGCCTGCAGCAGGAGGACACGGGGCTGGGAGGACCCAGGAGTCCAGGCCCCCAGCTCCCTCCTCCCTCAGACCAGGGAGTTCAGGCCCCCAGCCCCCTCCTCCCACAGACCAGGGGTCCAGACCCCCAGCCTCTCCTCCCTCAGACTCGGGAGTCCAGGCCCCCAGCCCCCTCCTCCCACAGACCAGGGGTCCAGACCCCCAGCCTCTCCTCCCTCAGACCAGGGAGTCCAGGCCCCCAGCACCCTCCTCCCTCAGACCAGGGAGTCCAGGCCCCCAGACCCTCCTCCCTCAGACCCGGGAGTCCAGTCCCCCAGCCCCCTCCTCCCTCAGACCAGGGAGTCCAGGCCCCCAGCCCCTCCTCCCTCAGACCCAGGAGTCTGGGTCACTGTTCAACTTCCTTGTCTATTTCAGGATCTTTGGACCCTGGCCCTTCCCGTTCCTCAGACACCCGAGCCCCAGCCCGTGGCCCTCTCCTCCCAAGACTTGAGCCTGGGTCTCCAGACTCCATCCCGGGACCCAGGAGTCCCTGGCTTTCTCCCCCAGAAACCCAGAAATCAAAACCCCTCCCCCTGTCCCCCGGAGCCGAGAGTCCAGGCCTCCCTGCCGCGTCTCCCGCAAGACTTCTGCCAGCCTGAGGGGTTGGACCTGACCACCCCTAGCTTTCTCACCTGCTCTGGCCTCCCGAGGTGCCGGCCACCCCCCAGAGGAGCCCCAGGCCTCCGGTTCCAACGTAAGGCTCCCCTCCATGGCCCCAGGCGCAGCTGTGTTTCCGTCTCTAGCAGCCGGCTGGGCAGGGACTGCCCAGGTGAGGGAGGGGCCGGGGGCAGGGCTGTACCTGGCTGCCAGGTGGCCCAGAGGGAACACTGTGCACTTCCCAGAAACTGTCAGGGTGGCTGTTGCCGGGCCTCCTGGCAGTGTGGTTCCGGGAGGGGGACAGTAGCACTTCACACGAGGTCTCTGGGGCACAAGAACCCCCACATCGATGATCACCCACAGACACTCACACACAGTCTTTGTGCAACACTTTATTGGGAGAGATTTACATATTCAGACCCTGTCTTAGGCCAAAGGATGACAAGAGGGTGACAGGTGTGCTGGGACCCTGAGGTGGCTCAGATGGAAGCTGCAAGAACCACAGTCCAAAGGGCTGCTCCCCTGTGCCTCAGTATCCCCTTTATGAAACAAGACGGTTTTGTTCCTTTCCAGCTCTGAAACACTGGTTTGATGAGATAAAAGAGAGTGAAAGCCACAAGGAAGAGGTCCCCCACTCCCAGAACCTGCCCTGAAGCTCCTACACCCGCCCTGCAGATCCAAAGGGAATTTGCCCAGGAAAACAGGTCGCCCGTCAGCCCCCGCTGTTCGGGGAAGCACAGCTCTCTGAACACCTGGAGGCTGTGGCAGGGACAAAGGGAGATTCTTGCCCGGACATCTTGATTTGACAGGAGGGAAGACTGACATTCTGCAGACCTCAAGACGCAGAGGGCAGGGAAGCCAGCAGAGCCCCCTGCCATGCTTCATGAGCTAGGGGAGCAGAATCCGCCCCAGGCCCCTGGCCAAATTAAAGACTCTCTGGGAAAGGAGACAGCAGCCTGGTTCACAGAATTCCTAGGCAAAAGCTTAGTGGCTTTTGAGGGAGGGAGTGCTGTGGCAGCTTACTCCTCCCGGAGCTTTTCTGGGGCAAGGCTGGTGCCCTGGGACGCCCTCTTCCTCCTGCTGGGGCTGCCCCCACCCAAAGCCAGCCCCAGCCCCAGGGCCACCAGGGCCAGGACGTGGATGCAGAAGTAGACAGAGGCCCAATACCGGAGGGTGTCGCCCAGCGAGAGCAGCACAAAGCCCATGCACATGTAGTCGTAGGCTCGCATCTTCAGGAACCAGTGCACGCAGTTCCAGACCTTCTGGCCCTGGGGGCTGAGCCGCCCTCGCAGGGCCGACTCCAACTGGCCCTCAGCCGCCAGGCACAGCGGGATGGTCAGGAAGCTTAGGTAGTAGCCAGGGTGGAGGCCGTGCCAGTAGGCGCTCAGCAGCATGGTCCAGGCGCTCCTGGGGGAGACACTGGGAGTCAGGACCCAGGAGCCCAGGCCTCTAGCCTCCTCCTCCCTCAGACCCGGGAGTCCAGGCCCCCAGGTCCTCCTCCCTCAGACCCAGAGGTCCAGGCCCCTAGACTCTCCTCCCTCAGACCCAGGGGTCCAGGCCCCTAGCTCCTCCTCCCTCAGACCCAGGGGTCTAGACCGCAGCCCACTCCCCTCAGACCTGGGAGTCTGGACCCCTAGCCCCTCCTCCCTCAGGCCCAGGAGCCCCCAGCCCCCCATGTAGACCCTAGTAACCCTAACCCTCTGCCCTCTCCCCATTTAAGGATTAAAAGTTTTCTCTTCCATGGCCTTTTCTCCCTCAGGACCAAGAAGTCTAATTCCTTTGAGAGCCCAGTGGTTCTCAGTGTGTCCCTGGTCCAGCATCAGCATCACCTGGGAACTTGTTAGAAAACATCCATTCTTGAGCTCCACCCTACCCCTCCGGTATCAGAAAGTCAGGGGGGTAGGGGGCAGAAGAAATCTTTAATGGAACAAGTCTTGCAGGTGATTCTAATGCAAACTAGCATTTGGGAACCAAAGTCCCAGCTCATGAAGACGCCTACGCCCCAGTCTGTGGCCCTTCCTTATTCTGGGGCCCAGGAGTCCTGTTCCTCTCCTCTCCAAGCCCCAGAGCCAGATCCCGTATTCTTGAAGAACCAGGAAGTCAATGGTCCCTGCCCTGGAGGGAAATAGGAATCCTCAGCCTCCACCCTCCTGTGTAACCGGGGTCCCACCCTCCTCCAAGAACCCAAGATTTCAGAAGTCTGTCCCCACTTCCTCCCGCAGGAGTCTCTACTCCTGTCTTCAGGAACCCAGCTCACCCTCTCCCAGCACCCCTTTCCTTCAGGACCCAGAAACCTGAGCCCCTAGCTGCTTCCTCTTTGGGAAGATGCAGACATCGCCAGCCATGCTCCTCTCTCCTTATGGACCCCAAAATCGAATTCCCTAGCCCTTGAGGACCCCCACTTTCAGACTCTGATCCACTTCTTGGAGGACACAGAAATCACAGCAGGCTCTGCCATGGATTGTGGCATGGGGGGTCGGGGGGCATCTTTCCTGCCCATCGGCATCAATGATGCTGACTGCCCCATCCTTGAGGGCATAAGGGTCCACAGAAAGGACCCTTCAATTTTCCCTTTTGCCAAAAGGAGAGAACTTTTCCTCCCTCTCTTTTCTTAGGCCATTTCCTTGAAAAACCTAGTGTTTGAGAATCTTTCCTCTGTCCTTTGGACATAGACATAGATCTTTGAAAAGGCGAAATAAGCCTCTAGAAAGCATTACGGTGCAGGCATGTTTTTCTCGAGGGTCTGGGAGCCATCTCTTTGAAATGTAAACGTCCCTGTCTCCCTGCCACGTGGGGGTTATCCTAGGCTTGGCCCAGCTGTCACTACCTACTTGTCATAGAGATAGGAGTTTTGTTCTTCCTTCAGATAAAGACACTTAGCCAGCGTAGGTGGCTACCCCAATTCCCAGGTGACTTTGGGATGAACGTGAGAGAATGCATAGCGAACAGTGCTGGGGAGTCCTCTTCCTTGAGGACAAGCTATGGTTTCTCTCTAGAACATGCTATGCAAAAGGACCTAAGGGATAGATGGTCTATAAAGGGTGAGATTTCTTTCCGTCTTGGTAACCTCATTAGCTGTTACGTGCAACATGCACCGTAATCTGGTTTCACGTTTAGTAATAAAACTGTTTTCTTTCTTTTCTACCTATGGTGGAGAGAGAATTCTCTGGGTTGGCAGGATAAGAAAAATTTTCCCCAATGGGGCGGGGTGGACGGGGGCGGGGGGACATTAGGACACATGCACACCTGAACGTGTGGCCCTTTCTCCAGCCGCTCTGCCTCCATCCTACTCTTCTCTCCCCGTTCTGCTGCCCCCGTGTAGTGAACACTCTCCAAAGAATCGTCTTGCACCTCCTTGACACTTCTTCCCTTCCATTCTCTCTTGAACCCGATCCGATATGGCTTTCACTTCTGCCCTCCAAACTACTCCCGTCAAGGTGGCCGGAAACTTCCTCCCATCACACTCAGCCCAGTGGTCATACTTGCCTTCATCGCACTGAAGCCCCTGGCACCATCTGACACAAACCTGATGCTCAGCCCCAGAACTTTAAGTATCATCTATACCCAATGATGCTCAAGTGTCCACTTCTTACACTGACCTTTCCTTACATGCCGGAATCACATAGTTAACTGCCTATCCAATGACCCCACCTGGATGTCTAACAGTCACCTCAAAGTTAGTGAAACTAAACCAAAGTCTCACTTCCTCATCCTACCCACTCCGGAAACTTCCTCCTGCCTTCTTGGGAAATAGCCCTGTCATGCCCTCGGTCACTCACACCCATCACCTGGGCATCATGCTTCATTTCCTCTTTCCCATGTCCCACATCCAGTCCATGCCAAGCCCTGACTCCACCTCTCAAACCATCCCCTTTCTACCCACTGTTCTCTATGCCAGGACACCATCATCTCCCACCTGGCCAGCCCCAAAGGCTTCTGAATTTGGCTTCCCGCTTTACCTCCTGCTCCCTCCCTGCACCTTGACTCCATTCCCCACACAAGGCCGGAGTGGATCTGTAGATCATAAATCCGATCATGCACCAGCTAAGTCTGGCTCCAGAGCAGCCATCAACAGCTTCATTACGAGAACGTGTATCCTGGCCTCATCTGGTGGCTCCAAGAAGGCTGAGGGACACTCGGCAGGTTACCTAACCTCTCTGAGCCTCAGTCGCATCTTTAAAATGGGAGATGAAGAAATCTCCTATGAGTGAAGAATAAAAGCTAATATACAGTGAGCACACAGCTGTCAGGCCTCACCTTAAGTATATTTCACACTTTAGCTTGCTTAATCCTCACATCAACCTATGAAACAGGTAACGGCATTCCTCCCAACTTAACAGCTGAGGAAACAGAAATCAACCAACTCCTCAAGGCTTCTCCATAGCTGGCAGGGTCAAGCTTCCAGAAGGTCTGGCTACTGAGTCCAAGGGATTCACTACAATGCTGCTGTCGAATGACGCTGACTTTACAGAAGTAGAAACAGGCTCACAGAGGGGGAAACGTGTTACCCTGGAGTAATGCAAATCCATGGCAGCCCAACAGGTTCAAGAAACTACAACTCCCGTGATCCTCAGTGGCAGAGGCCTGGCCGAGAGAACCGCAGGCCGCCCGAGGAGCTGCTGGGAGATGTAGTTCCGCACATGCGGCCTGAGGTAGGCAGGGCTCACCTGAGGACGTAGGAGTGGGCAGGGGCGCTCTTGTAGATGTACTGCGCCAGCCACCACTGCACCGTCTTGTTCCAGTGCCGCATGCCCTCCCGCACCCGCACGCAGAAGTCTGTGCCATAGCAGTCGATGTTGCGGATGGTCTCATAGTCGTATTCCAGGGAAGCCGCGTTCTCCGGACTGAGGGGGGTGGAGGATGAGGGTGGGGGACAGACATGCAACTCAGCCAGGCCCCCTCCCGATACCAGCTACTCCCAGCCCCGGATGCTAAGGAGGGAATCGTGGCCAGCCAACAGCTCTCTCTGGCTGTCGCATTTGCTAGGGCAACAAGGGAGGGTAGCCCAGAGGAAGCCTTTTTGGGGAGAAAGGTAGGGAGGGGGCAGGGGACACAGGTCCACCAACAGTGGGGTTCTCCTCTTGGTAACGGGGTCCACAACAGCCACGAAAAGCCTCCAAGGGCTTTGGTTGCTAAGCTATGCGTCCTTAGCAACCTGACCCTTCACTGTCTCCAAGGCTAGGGAAGGGCCATTCCTTAGCAACCAAGCTCAGCGAACTTAGAGAAGCCTCCACGTGTAGTCCTTTCCAAGTCGTCAGACACTGTGGTTGCTAGGGAAGTAACATCCCTAACAACGAGGTGGTCTGTGGTTGCCAGGGAGATGTTCTAGGCCCATGTGATACCTGGATGGTCTCTGTTGCTAGGGAAATGGCATTCCTTAGCAATAAGGCCAAGGAAGCTTTTCTAAGCTTCTGGAAAGGGTCTCTCTTGGCTATTGGTCCTTAGGATTGTTCAAGAAGTGTCATCTCCAGCAATATAGTGGTTCCTGGGTCACTGGTGCCAAGCAGGAGGGAACATCCTTGGCCCACCTAAATCCTTGGTGGCTTCTGATAATGGGAGGGGAGCCGTCCACTAGGAGTGGGGCCCAGCAGGTTTAGAAAGCCTTCAATTTCTGCTTGACATTTTCTGGGGGACACCCTCTGTAGCAACTGGAGGTCTGCCCATGGTTACCAAGGCAGTGGCAATCAATTTGCATAGGGGTGCCCCTTCCCCCACAATGGAATGGCAGTGTGTGACGACTCAAGGATGGCCGAACTCTACCAAGGAGGAGTGGTTCATAATTTCCATGGAAGGGCTGCTCCCCCAGTCCCAGCCCCACGAAGAAGGCCTACTATGGTTGTGGGGAACAGAGGGGCAGTCCATTCCTGGTTGCAAGGGGCAACACAGGATCAATACTTCATTAGCAACAAGAGAGTCCCTAGTTATTAACAGCGTGACTTACCTAGCAATTAAAGAGCTGGTGGGTAGCATCACTAGCAACAAGGTCAATCCATAGTTACCAAGGGACTCTGCTTCCTTAGCAACAGTAGGAAGTTGACCTGTGGTTGCTAGGAAGGGTGTCCCCTCTGAAAGAGGACAGCATGGTGAGGGATGTCATTTCCTTAGAAACAGAGGACAACTGCAGGCTGTTATGTGATGACATCCTATGCGGGGGGTGCTGGGTCCTAGCAACAAAGGGGCAGTTTAGGGGGTGCCATTTCCATACCAACAAAGAGCAAGCCTTCTGGCAGGAAGGAGTAGACCATGGTTGCTAGGGAACCTGCTTCCCTAGCAAATAGAGGCAGTCCAGTTGCTAGGGAACCGTTTCCCTAGCAACAAAGGGCAACCGTCACTGCCCACCAATGGCACCTCGAGCAACAAGGAACAATTGGGTGGGTTATTGGGGTGACACTTTCACAGCAACAGAGGGGTGACATGTAGTTGCTAAGATACCACCTTCCTTTTCCTAGCAACAGAGAGTAATTTGCCATCCCAAGGGGTGACAAGCCTAGCAACAAGGGGCCATTGGTAGGTATCATGAGTGCTGTTTCCCTAGGACAGAGGAAGGCCGGCTATGGTGGCCATGGGTAACACTGTGCCAACAACAGGTGGTGGATCTGCCCCCTGCTCCCCGCTATCCTCCCTGCTAGGGGCAGGGCCAGCCCGTGGTGATGGGGCTTGCCGGATCTTGGGACACCTCCCTCCCGCCGCCTGACCTGCTGGGGGGTGGGCATTGGAGAGTGGGGCCGCCCCCGGCCCGGGCTTTGGCAGCCACGGGGTAGGCCCCGAAGCCGGCGGCAATGCAGCCGCACTCGGCGGCAATCCAGGCCACGTAGAAGCGCATGCGGAAGGCGAAGAAGACGGGGATCATGTAGAAGAGGCGGGCGGGCAGCGGGCGGGCGTAGAAGGCGTCCTCGCGCACGGCCTCCAGCGGGAAGAGGTGCGAGGACAGCAGAAAGAGCAGCCCGAAGAGTGGGGCCGGCCAGGCGCGGCGCAGCAGGGGCCGCAGGCTGGGCACGGCCCCGGGGAAGGGCTGCTCCAGCCAGTCCAGGTACGTGCGGTAGCGGAAGAACGGGCCTGTGGCGGGAGGGAGGGGGGGAGGCTGGTCAGAGACTGGCACAGACAGGCCGGGGGCAGAGCTCAAGTCTGGGGGAGCAGAAGGGCCAGAGATTCAGGAGCTGAGATGGGGTGTGGGAGACAGGAAGTGGGGGGAGAGAAAGAGAGAGAGGCAGAGACTGGAGTGGGGGTATGAAACCCTGGAGGGAGGGACAAGGAACCAGAGAGAAAAACAAGGGATTCAGAGAGAAAGAAAGAGGGACAATTATAGAGAGAGACCTAAGAGGATAAGGGGTATTGAGATGCTAAGACAGACGGAGAGTGACACCAGACCCCAAGGGATGGGGGTGACCTCGACATCATCGAGTCCCGGGAAGCAGAGCAGTGCATGTGGACAGGAAGAGAACGGTGTGAGGAGAAATCGGAGGGTGTCGGGGCAGATCCCCAGGGGAGCCCAGGATGACTCTGGGTTTTGTTCTCAGTGCTAGGAAACCCCTGTAGGCTTTTCCAACAGGAAAGTGCTGGAATACCATTCACCTTTTCACAAAACCCCTCCGGCTGCTGAGTGGGGAGGGGCCTGCTGGAGGACAATAATGGAAAACAGCAGACAGTTGGCACTTTAGATAAGATACAATGATGGCCTGGCCTAGCGAGGGAGCAGTGGGGATTAACAGAAGTGACAGGGGTTCAAAGCTGTCTATGTTACAAAAGACTACACAGCGTATGATTCCATTTATAGATGTTCAGAATAGGTAAATCTATAGAGATAGAAAGTCACTTAGGGGTTGCCTGGGACTAGGGGAGGACGGAGGTTTGGGGGATGATGGCTAAAGGGTACAGGGTTCTTCTTGAGGTGATGAAATTGCTCTACAGCTATATGGTGGCGATGGTAGCACAACTCTGTGAATATACTAAAAACCAGCAAATTGGACGTGGTTATAAGTGGGTGAATATGTCAATTACAGCTCTATAAAATTGTTATAAAAAAGAAAACCTGGGACCGGTCCTGTGGTCTAGTGGTTAAGTTCGGTGCGCTCTGCTTCAGCAGCCAGGGTTCAGTTCCAGGGCGCGGACCTACACCACTTGTGGCGGCCATGCTGTGGCCGCGACCCACATACAAAATAGAGGAAGATTGGCACAGATGTTAGCTCAGGCCAAATCTTCCTCAGCAAAAGAAAAGAAAAGAGAAGAAAACCTTCCATGAGGTCAACATTAATGAGAAATATTTTTTCTTTTTTTTTGCTGAGAAAGATTTGCCCTGAGCTAACATCTGTTGCCAATCTTCCTCTTTTTTTTTTTTCCTCCCCAAAGCCACAGTACATAGTTGTATGTTTCTAGTTGTAAGACATAGTTGTATGTTTCTAGTTGTAAGTCCTTCTAGTTCTATGTGAGCTGCTGCCACAGCATGGCTACTGACAGATGAGTGGTGTGATTCCACGCCCTGGAACCAAACCTGGGCCGCTGAAGTGGAACACACCGAACTTTAACCACTAGGCCATCAGGGCTGGCTCAAGAAATATTTTCTGAGACTAAAATAGGATCATGAGATGTTTGTTCCCTGGGTGGCAGGAACATAGAGATTACAGACTTTTCTCCTTTATCTCCTGTCTGCTCCCAGTAAGCTACAAGAAATCATTTAGGCTGGGAATAGTCTGTGTCCTCTCTGGAGGAACCCTGGGCCCAGTGGACAGTCAGACAGAGACCTGGGCAGAGATGCTCACCCTCAGAGCAGCAGATGCTGGAATGAAGGGTGGGGACACAGAACAGGCACATACTTGGGGGGAGAGTGGAGACAGAGGGTGAGAGATGTGGAGAGGCAGGCGCACTCACCTGTCATGATTCCCACGTAGCAGTAGCTGTAGCTGAGTGTCTCCATCAGAGAGGGAACGTCAGGCAGCAGCCCCAGGCTGGGCCCCTTGCTGAAGCCAGAGGCCATTTCCTTCCTCTGGGCCAGGTGCAGGTCCTGTACTTCACTGGCCAGACTCACCAGCTGGGAGGAAGGGGCATGGGCGGGGGACAGGTCAGACCCCGGAGCCTTCCTCACACCCTTCTCCCTTACGCTACCCCTCTGGCACTCAAGGGCTGCAGGGGCGTGCAGCTGGGAGCTGAGGTTGTACTCCATGGGCAGCTCTGGGCATTTAGTCGTGAGTTGCAGCTTCTTAATGCCTCTAGCTGGTGGGTGTTCCCCAGGGCTCAGTCCTGGGCCCTCCCATCTTCTTTCTGTGCTCTCCTGCAGTCTGTGGCTATAGATACCACCCACTGTCATGACTCCCAAACTCTACCGCCCAAGCTAGACTTCTTCCCCAAGCCCCAAACCTATTCAATCAAGTTGCCTTCTCATTAATACTCGGATGTCTACCGGGCACCTCAAATCTAACACATGCAAAGTGGAACTCAGTATTATCCACTCCCTGAACTGGCTCCTCTTTCAGTCCCTCCCCTCAGGAAAAGCCACCACCATCCACTTAATTGCTCAGGCCAGAAACCTTCCTCGATGCCCAGATCTAATCCCTTAAGTCTCTCAAGTCTGTCTCTTTTGTTGTGCCTCCACCACTGGGCTGAATATGTTCGGCCTGCCCCTCCAGATCTACTCTCTACCCTTCTCGGCACAGACCAATGCCAACCCTACAAGAGAGAGGCCCAGGCAGAGAGGGAGGAAGGCAGGAGAGTGACTCCCTTGCAAGATCCCCTTGGGCTCACCATGACCCTAGATATGTCTTCTCAAGGCCAGTGGCTCTACACCACTCTTTTTCCTTCTGGGTTCCACTACCTGCCCCTCCTCTCATGCCCTTGGGCCCAGGGTTGGTACCAGCTTCCCTGCTGCTGGTCCAGGATTCCTGCACTGTCCCTTCTGGCTCCTCCACATCCTGCCCACATCATCGTAAAGAAAAAAGCTCCTCAAATTATCCTAAATGTGATATTTCCTGTTGGGACTCTGACCTACGCAACAGCCTGCATCAAGCCGCCGTTGTCTGTCACCTGGATTTTGATAAAGGAACCCTACCTCATCCCATCTTGCCTTTTCTACTGCATTTCTCCTCGCAGCATCCAGAGTGAGTATTTTTAAACACGTAATTCTGGTCACATTACATCTCTGGCAAGAAACCAAAAAACCTCTTCCAGTGGACCTTGGGCCCCCACTGGAAGAAGTCGGAACTCCTCACCTTGGCCAATAAGACCCTGCGTGGTGTGGCCCCTGCTCCCCTTCTTCCTGGTCTTGATGAAGAGTCCACGTGGCTGGCACACAGTTGATGGAACTCAGCCTGCTCCCTTTTACACACGCTGGTCCCTACATCCTGAAAGGCTCTTCCTCCAACTCTTCTCTTAGCTAACTAACTCCTGCCAACCCTTGAACTCCCATCCTAAAGAGACCTGGTTCACTATTTCGCATGAGTGTTCTGTTCATTGATATGTCACCAGAGCCCAGCACATAGTAGGAACTCGTGACTTTTCGGTCTGGGAATCTGTTTTCACCCGTCTTCCCAGGTGATCTAGAGCCAGACGTGGGTGTCCTGGTTTTGTGCCCTTCGAAAAGCGCCTTCTCCCCAAGCTGGTTTTCTTCCTTTGCTAAATGTCTTGCTACAAAGATGCAAGGCGAGCATGTTGATAAGCACTTAGCCTCTGGCACACCTCAAACACCAAATGGCACCCACGGTTACATAACTCAGGATACTTCTTTACCCCAGGGAGAGGCAGAGAGGTGAAGTCCTACCCCAGGGTGTGGGAGATAAAATCCCCACCTCCTCTGCTCCCCATGGAAGTGGCTGCGAGGAGGTGAAGTTGGGGAGGTTAACTGGTGCAAAAGGAGGTCTAGAGGGTAGTCTGACCTTCAGTGTCAGCAGCAGCTGGACGGCATTGGTGAAGGGCGTGGGAGTGGGCAGGCCCAGTAGGCTAAGCGCACGGAAGAACAGGAGGTAGGAGAAGGTCCAGGCTAGGGCCAGGGCGTGGCAGGAGCTGGGGCAAAGGCAGGAGGCAGGCTGTGTTGGACACAGGGACTTCGCCTCCACCTCCCCAAGATTCCAGCTACAAAATCCTCCCCCACCTCCCCACCAGAGACAGAAAATACAGGTTGCGGGGGGGGGGGGGGGATGAGCATGATTAGAACAGCAGAAGACGCACAGCAACAGAGAAGAGAATGAGAAGGGGTTATGAGTAGCTTCAGGGTGAAAACCCTTCAATCCTCTGTATTTTCTGGCAGGGAGGGAGAGAGAAAGAGAGACTATGAATATGAATGGTGACAGGACCAGCAACAAGTAATGTCCTCTCTCCTGAATCCATGGCATGGATGTAAAGGACTGGGACAAACACAAAGGGACAAGACCCAGAAAAAGGCAAGTGAGGAAGAAAAACAGACCAAATGACACAGAAAATTCAGATAAACAAGAGACATCCAGAAACTGAGGCATAAACGGAAGACCCAAAGAGGAAACAGGTTGCTTCCTCCTCCATCTCTGTTCTCTCTCTCCTCCCCTCCCACCACCTTACCAGGGCTGGGCCTGAATGAGCGCCCAGGTCCCAAGAATGGTGATCAGAGAATGCAAAGTGTGGGGGCCACAGGTGAACAAGGTGAGCCCCAGGCCCACAGCTGCTGCCCCCCATCTCTTCAGCCCAGGTCCTGCAGGGAGAAGGAAGAGCATAAGCCTGGAACTTTCCAGGGGTCCCCCCCCCTTTATTTTGCACTGGGGAGAGAACCTGACTCACCAGCTTTCTTAAAGAGGAAACCAATGGGGATGGAGATAAGAAGGACCACTAGATACGTCCATTCTTCAGGCGACATGGTCTGGGGGAGGGGCAGAGGTTCGTCCTGAGAACCCAGAAGTCTGGGCCCCCAGCCCCTCCCCCTTCGAGGATTCAGGAACCCACCCCCTTAATCCCCAGTTGTGGAGAATCATGCAGTTCTACCCTCAGCTCCTCTCCTCTGAGGACACAGGAATCCGGACCTCCAGGCCCTTCCTCCTTCGAGGATAGAGGAATTCACCTCCAACCCCTCTCTTCTGAGAACCCAGGAATCCAGACCTCCCAGCCCCCTCCTCCTTCGAGGATCCAGGAATCCAGCCCCCCTCTTTGTGGATGCAGAAATCAAAGGTACCCTTCCCCCGCAGTGAGAACCCTGGTATCTAGACACCGCTCTAGTGAGAACCCAGAAACAAGCCTTCTCCCGGGCCCTTCCCTTTGAGAGCCCAGGATTCCAGCCTCCTCCTCCCTCGAGGATCCAGGACCCCAGACCTCCAGACTCACAGCCCGTCTTCGAGAGCACTCAGAGGAGCCCAGGCCTCCAGCCTCCCCCTCTTTCGGAGCTCCGGACCCTTCTCCGGCCTAAACCCCGGAAAGCGGGCCCCCAGCCGGGTCTTCTCGGGTCCCCTCCCCAGCCCCGCTCCGGCCGCACGCACCCCGCGCGGGTCACATCCACCCCCGCAAAGCCACAGGCGGTTACGCCACCCCCGAGCTCAGCCGCGCTCCCGGCGCCGCCCCGCACCCGTCAGTCTGCCGATCTGCAGCCACCCCACCTCGTCTCCGGGCCCCACTCCCGGGCCCACCTGGGCGCGCGCCGGTCAGGAGGCGACCGAGCAGTCCTGACCCGCGGTCCACCCCGGGTCCAGCCACGCCTCCCCGACCAGAACGCCCCCGGCTCTCTCGGGGCCGGCCGGGCTGCGCGGTCCGTGGCCGGGCGCGGGGCCGCTTGCCGGGCTCCGGGTCGAGCGGTAACACAGCCAGGACCGGCGCCGGGAGCACGAGTCCGCCGCCGCACCAGGAACCGGGATCTGCGAGCCGCGAGCACGTAAATGGGCGGGGCTTCGGGCCCGGAAAGAGGAGGGGCCAGAGCTTCGGGCTCCAAGGGAACGCGACGAGACCCGGGAGGGAGGCGGGGCCTGGAGCTCAGTGTTCGGAAAGAGGCGGGGCCTCCGCTTCGGGCTCCTTCGGGCAGAGTCGGGTGGCCGTTTGGAGGCGGGGCCACAAGCTTCGGAGATAGTCGAGTACTAAAAGTCTGTGTTCGGAAGCAGGCGGGGCCCAGAGCTTCGGCAGGAAGTGGGCGGGGCCATAGCTTCGATTTCTTTCGGAGACAGTCCGGTACAAGTGACCCTGGTCCGCTGTTAGGCAGAGTCTCGTGTTTAGGAGGGAGGCGGGGCCCCAGACTTAAGCAACACCAAAGAGGCGGTGATCCCAGGCGTTCCAAAGGGGCGGGGCAAACAGCGCCCCACCTTAAAGGGCGTGGCCCCGGGTTACGTCAGCCAAAGGGGCAAGGCCAGGGTAAGCAGCTTCCCATTCCCAAGTCGCTGAACCGAATAGGCAGAGGTAGGTGCGTTTCGGGGGGCGGGGCGAAGGTATTCCACCCTGGGGGAAGGCGGGGCTACGGCCCTGCGGGGCGGATCCTAGACTTCCCGCTTCGCTGAGGTGGCGCCATGACGAAATTGACGCAGGGGGTCGGCATGGCGGGGGGTGGAGGAAGCAGCGCGTGGCGCGCTACGTAGGGGGTGGCTCCGCCGGGGCTGCGAGTTGCTGTTTCCGAGGTGACTAGCTGGTTCTATCAGAGGACGGTGCGGCATTCTGAAGGGAAGCGAGGAGGCGGACCGAGCGCTGACGAGCAGGGTGAGCCCGCCCGAGCGGACAACGGACGACGGTTGCTCAGGGGGCGGGGCTCCAGCTGCGGGGTTCGGTCGTGGGGCGGGAACTCCCCAATGGGGGAGCGCTTGCGGTCCGAGGGGGCGGGCCTTAGGCTGCGGGATGACGGGAGCCGATGACGGCCGAACGCCGAACCGCTTACGTTCGGGAGAGGGCGGGGCTGTGCATTCGGCTGAGCCGAAAGCTCCCGAACGCCGAACCGCTTACGTTCGGGAGGGGGCGGGGGTCTGCATTCGGGTGAGCCGAGAGCTCCCGAACGCCGAACCGCTTACGTCCGGGAGAGGGCGGGGCTCTGCATTCGGGTGAGCCGAGAGCTCCCGAACGCCAAACCGCTGATGTTCGGAAGGCGACGGGGCTCCGGATTCGGCCGAGCCGCGGACGTCCGAGCGAGAAGGCTCTGAGGCCTAACCTCGGTGGTTCGGAAAGGGAGGACCAAAGTCCGGAGCAACCCGTAGTGGGCGTGGCTTCGGCTGAGCATTGGCCTCCGGCGGTCCCGACACCTCACGGGAACACCGAAGGGAGACGGCCACTTGGCGAGGGGCGGTGCCAAAGTAGACCTTTCGAGGGGGGCGTGGCCCCTCGCTGGGGGAGGCTTTTCTTTGCGGAGATGGCAGTATTGGCCCAGACCCGAATGCTGACCGAAGGGCCGAGCCGAGCGGAGCCCCGACAGCTCGGCGAGGGGCGGGGCCTCGTCTCCGGCTGCCCCGGGGCCTGGCGGGATTGCCCGGGGGCGGAGCCCGGCGCTCAGGGGGCGGGGCCTGGCCCTTCGGCTCGGCAGGTGGCTGACCGCGGCCCGGGGCGAGGCTCCGCCCCCTGAGGCCCGGCGGCGGGGCCTCGCGGAGACCCCGGAGGTGGCGAGTGCGCCGCGGGCGGCTGTGTCGGTGACCGCTGTGTCCCCCGGCCCCTGCAGGAGGATGCTGGTGGTGGAGGTGGCGAACGGCCGCTCCCTGGTGTGGGGGGCCGAGGCGGTGCAGGCGCTGCGGGAGCGCCTGGGCGTGGGGGGCCGCACGGTGGGCGCCCTGCCGCGCGGGCCCCGCCAGAACTCGCGCCTGGGCCTCCCGCTGCTGCTGATGCCCGAAGAGGCGCGACTCCTGGCCGAGATCGGCGCCGTGACCCTGGTTAGCGCCCCGCGCCCGGATCCCCGCCAACACAGCCTGGTAAGAGGGCGGGCTGGGGGCGCGAACTCCCTGGGCCTGCGGAAGAGAGGCTGGAGGCCCGGACTCCCGGGCCCTGCGGTGGGAGGGGTCTGGGAGTCCTGGATTCTGGAATAATGTGAGAGCAGGAGACTGGGATCCCGGGGCGGGGGCCCTGGAGTTGGGAGGGGCCGGGGAGTCAGGATTCCTGGCTTCCTAAGGAAGGGCACGCCTGCATCTTGAGATTCCAGCTAAGTTTACTTCTCAGACTCTGGCATCCTTCAAGCGCCAGCAAGAGCAGGGCTTCCAGGAGCAAAGCGCCCTGGCAGCTGAAGCCCGTGAGACCCGTCGTCAGGAGCTCCTCGAGAAGATTGCAGAGGGCCAGGCTGCGAAGAAGCAGAAGCTGGAACAGGATTCAGGGAGGAGCGAGAGTCCGGAGGCCAGTGGGAACCCAGCTGCCGGAGAGAATGACGCCAGCGCTAGCCAGGCTTCTGGAGAGCACGAGGAAGCAGGTGAAGGTGGGAGTTAGAGTCCAGGAGTGGGGGAAGGAGGGAAAACATCTTTTCGGAATTTTGGCTGGGAATCTAGGGCCTGGGTCTCCCCTGGGGATGGAAAGACTTTGCCACTTGGATTCACCAGACTGTCTTGGATTCACCTCCCCCAGGCTCCTCCTCTCCCCAACCAGGGCCTTCAAATGGAGTGGCCCCCTTGCCCAGGTCCGCTCTGCTCGTCCAGCTGGCCACTGCTAGGCCTCGACCCATCAAGGCCAGGCCTCTGGACTGGCGTGTCCAGTCGAAAGACTGGCCCCATGCTGGCCGTCCTGCGCATGAGCTTCGCTACAGCATCTACCGAGACCTGTGGGAGAGAGGCTTCTTTCTCAGTGCTGCCGGCAAGTTCGGGGGCGACTTCCTGGTCTATCCTGGTGAGTTTGGGTTGGCACCTCTGGTTGCTGCTCCTTCACAATCCCACCACATTCTGCATTTTTCCTTTTTGTCTCATTTTTCTCAGCCTCTGAAACCCATGGAAGGATGGGAAACACTTGGGAACCTAAGCTCATTTGGAGGGCAGTTTAGTAAATTTTTATTTTATTTTATTTTTTTTGTGAGGAAGATCAGCCCTGAGCTAACATCTGATGCCAATCCTCTTCTTTTTACCAAGGAAGATTGGCCCTGGGCTGACGTCCATGCCCATCTTCCTCCACTTTATATGGGATGCCACCACAGCATGGCCTGACAAGTGGTGTGTCGGTGCATGCCCAGGATCTGAGCCTGTGGAGCACGCGCACTTAACCGCTATGCTACCGGGCCGGCCCCCAGTGTAGTAAATTTTATTAAACACTTTCTTTCATCCGGAAGTTCCACTTAGGAATACTTTGTTTTTTTGTGGTTTTTTTTTTTTTTTTTTTTTTGGTGAGGGCTAACATTTGTGCCTATCTTCCTCCACTTTACATGGGACGCCGCCACAGCATGGCTTACCAAGCAGTGCGTCTGTGCGCGCCCGGGATCCGAACCAGCGAACCCCGGGCCGCCGCAGCGGAGCGCACGCACTTAACCGCTTGCGCCACCGGGCCGGCCCCTTGTTTTTTTTTTTTTTTAATAATTTTATTTATTTTTTCCCCCAAAGCCTCAGTAGATAGTTGTATGTCATAGTTGCACATCCTTCTAGTTGCTGTATGTGGGACACGGCCTCAGCATGGCCAGAGAAGCGGTGCATCGGTGCACGCCCGGGATCCGAACCTGGGCCGCCAGCAGCGGAGCACGCGCACTTAACTGCTAAGCCACGGGGCCGGCCCGGGAATACTTTGATATGTGCACAAAACATACAAAAACTATTCAGAGCCAGCCCTGATGGCCCAGTGGTTAAAGTTTGACATGCTGAGCTTTGACAGCCCGGAGTTCAGTTCCTGGGTGTAGAACCACACCTCTCCTCTGTCAGTAGCCATGCTGTGGCAGCGGCTCACATAGAAGAACCAGAAGAACTTACAACTGTATACAACTATGTGCTGGGGCTTTGCGGGGTGGGGGGAGGAAAGGAAGAAGAAAGGAGCAAGGTTGGCAACGGATGTTAGCTTAGGGTGACTCTTCCCCTGCAAAAAAAAACAAAACAAAAATATTCAGTGCAGGGTTTTTTTACAGTATTAAAAAGTAGAAAACAACCAGAATGATTATTAATAGATTAGTGATTAAACATCACTGTTAATTGTCAGTGAAACAGCATTAGTTGTCAGATTGTTGTAGGTCCAGGTACATTTATGAAAAAATGATTAGGGGGGAAAAAAAGAACAACTTGTAGGAATCATATAGTAAAAAGTAAATCATGTTGTATGTTGTTTGCAGTACGCATTATTTAAGTAGCCTTAAAAATTGTGGCTCTGGTGAAAGAACTTAAAATAAAGTGAAGTACTAAGTAGATCGAGAGAATCCTATCAAGCAATAGAAAAAAGTGTGAAAGGGTGTACTCCAGCCCAACTACAATGGTTAGTTACCTCTGGGAGGAAATTTGCATCGGGTATAGGTAAAGGGGACTTTTTTATTTTATTTTTATTTTTTTTAAATTTTTCCCCCAAAGCCCCAGTAGATAGTTGTACGTCATAGTTGCACATCCTTCTAGTTGCTGCATGTGGGACGCAGCCTCAGCATGGCCGGAGAAGCAGTACGTCGGTGCACGCCCGGGATCCGAACCCGGGCCGCCAGCAGCAAGTGCACACACTTAACCGCTAAGCCACTGGGCCAGCCCTAAAAGGGACTTTTGATGAATCAGTTAATTTTTGAATTTGTAGTAAGGGTGCCTTTATTGTGTAACTAAAAGGTTAAAAAAAGTCTGCAGAAAATCACCCTTTTTGTTTCCTCTAAAAACATGGAAAGATAGAACTACCTGGGCTGGCCCGGTGGTGTAGCAGTTAAGTTCTCATGTTCGGCTTTGGCGGCCTGGGGTTCGCTGGTTCAGATCCTGGGTGCGGACCTACTCACTGCTCATCAAGTTGTGCTGAGGTGGTGTCCCACATAGAAGAGCTACAACTCTGGGGCTGGCCCCGTGGCATAGTGGTTAAGTGCATGTGCTCCGCTGCTAGCGGCCCGGGTTCAGGTCCCGGGCGCGCTGATGCACCACTTGTCCGGCCATGCTGTGGTGGTGTCCCATATAAAGTAGAGGAAGATGGGTATGGATGTTAGGCCAGGGCCAGTCTTCCTTAGCAAAAAGAGGAGGCTTGGCATGGATGTTAGCTCAGAGCTGATCTTCCCCACACACACAAAAAAAGAGCTACAACTCTACAACTATGATATACAACTAGTAGTGGGGCTTTGGGGAGAAAAAAGAAAAAGAGGAAGATTGGCAACAGATGTTAGCGCAGGGCCAATCTTCCTCAAAAAAAAAAAAAAAGAGAACTACCTGCTAAGTAGTCAGATCTTAGTGATTGGAGACTGTCCACTAACTCTTAAGCAGATGCGCTGAGAGCCTTAGTCTTTTCTCAGACTAAAAGCTTAATAACTAAGTGACAGATTTAGGAGCTGGGAACCCATTCTCCACAGATAACCATGGTTTAATTACTTTGCTACTATTTTTTTGGTGATTTTTGTAGGTAAAACAAAATTTATTTTGGTTCTGAAAATGAATGTTCAATTTGCTAAACATACAAATGCTAATATCTAGTTCCTTTCTAAGCTTTCAGTTTAATTTATAGATCTTAATTTATTCTAATCTAGCAGATTTTAAGTGGACCATTAGATCATGTTTGATCCCATTTGCAAAAGGAGTTAAATAGTTTTCAATATTATAAGCTGCATTTTAAATTTTAATATATTTATTTTACTTTTTAAGTTTTGTAGTTTTCCAGTTATGGAACTTGTCAATAGCTTAAATCTAATAGATTATAAATGGGGTGAGTTCTAAGTTTATATGTTCTAACACTGTTAATAGACTTACTAAAACTTCAGGTTAAAATAAGTTTAAATCAATCAGTTACTCAATTACCAATTTGAAACTGAACCACCACAAGGTGGTTAGTTCTAATAGGTCCATGTTTCTAAAACAATAAATACTCAATATATCAGATATGCGTAGAATTCTCCCTCATTGCCTGAAGATTATATTCAAGAATTTCTAAGTCTAATTCTAAATCTTCCTGAGGTTAAAGGTAATAAGCCTCCAAGAAAACAATTTTGGGGGCTGGCCCAGTGGCATAGTGGTTAAGTTCACACGCTCTGCTTTGCCAGCCTGGGGTTTGCAAGTTCAGATCCCGGGTACGGACCTACGTACCACTTATCAAGCCATGCTGTAGCAGCATCCCACATATAAAATAGAGGAAGATGGGCACAGATGTTAGCTCAGGGCCAATATTCCTCAGCAAAAAGTGAAGGATTGGCAATGGATGTCAGTTCAGGGCTAATCTTCCTCACCAAAAGAAAAAAAAAGAAAAACTATTTTGGCCCAGGTGTAACAACCAGAGAGGTGCCTGGCACCTGGCTAGGTTCTGGCTGGAAACCCAGCTGCCAGGCTGGGCCTTGTTTTATCTCAAGCCTTGCTTTTTCAGATTTGCGTTACCTATTATTTAATCTTCTGTATAGTGCCCCATTCAGGTTCCTGCTCTGCTTGATCAGATTTCATCTAATCCAGGGGCAAACTACAGCCAGATAAAATCCGGCCCACCAAATTTTTTTTTTTAATAAAGTTTTATTGGAACACAGCCCTGTCCATTTGTTTACATATGGTCTGTGGCTGCTATTGGGCTGCAGTGGCAGAGTTGAATATTTGCAGTATGGCCAACAAAACTGAAAATATTTACTGCCCTTTTCAGAAAAAATTTGTGGATTCCCTTATCCCATCTATTTATTACTTCATCCTATTGTAAATTCTTTTCTTACTTTTAGTCTGTTAGAGTCACTTCTCATGGGATAGTTACATGATATCCTTTTGAGTTCATGGCTTTGACTGACTTTGTGGTTCTAGTTCTTAGGACATGACAATATATTCAATTACTTGTTTTTTTAAAAAAGAAAATTATGCTCTCCATGTGTGATGACTTTTAATCTTAACAGTTGTATAGGGGCTGGCCCCGTGGCTTAGAGGTTAGGTGCGCGCGCTCCACTGCGGGCGGCCCGGGTTCAGATCCCGGGCGCGCACCGACGCACCGCTTCTCCAGCCATGCTGAGGCCGTGTCCCACATACAGCAACTAGAAGGATGTGCAGCTATGACATACAACTATCTACGGTGGCTTTGGGGGGAAAAAGAAATAAATAAAATCTTTAAAAAAAAAAAAAAAAACAGTTGTATAATTTTTAGTCTTACGGGTATACATGAATTTAACCAGTCCATGGTTTGGTTGTTTCCACTTCTTAGCAATTGTAAATGATAACAAAGTGATTTATAGGTATATTAGTGCTGCTATACTTACACTTATAAGAGAAAAATTCCAAGAGGAGGAATTTCTGGGTCCAAGCGTATCTGTTTTAAAATATTCATAATGATTGCTAACATGATCCCTCTACTCCCCTGTGGATATTGCAATGTTTTCCAGCCCTCTGCCATTGGAAACTGCTACATGCCTCTCTTCCTCACCCAGGTGACCCGCTCCGTTTCCATGCCCACTACATTGCTCAGTGCTGGGCTCCTGGGGACCCTATCCCACTCCAGGACCTGGTTTCTGCCGGCCGCCTCGGAACCAGTGTCAGAAAGACGCTGCTCCTCTGTTCTCCGCAGCCTGATGGTAAGGTGGTCTACACCTCCCTGCAGTGGGCCAGCCTGCAGTGAACTCCAGAGACCCATGGGGATGTGGCTGTGTCTGTGGCAAGAGCCTTTCTAGATGGTCCCAGGCTCATCTCTGCGTGGGAGGCTAAAATACCCTCCTACCTCCCTCTGCGGTTAGTTTTTGATTCCAGATTTATAAACACTACATCCTTCTTAGGTCCCTCCCTGTTTCAAAGCATTTACTGGCTGTGTTGTTTTTGTAGTTACCTATTTCCAAACTGTGAGCTTCTTGAGAGTGAAGACTGGGTTTGATTCATCTCTGTTTTCTACAGGGCTCAGGTCCCAAGAGGTCCCAATAAACTTGTTGAATAAATGTGCAGTTTGTGATTTGAATCCTTACAACAATCCTGGCAAGTGTGGGCATTTGCTCTGCTTATACAGATGAGGAAAAGGCCTGGAGGAGGGGAAATGACTCGCCAGAGGTCACACAGCTAGTGAGCAGCAGGGCTGGATTTACAACTTGGTTTCTGACTCTGAAGCCTGAGCTCTTCCCACTGCACTAACCTTCCTTTGAAAAGATTTTTATAAAACATTTCAGATGCATACAAAGGCATAAATAAAAGTAACTGAAGGAGAAAAGAAGGAAGTGAGCGTTGCCGTTTTAGGAAGGAGTTTGGAGTGGGGAGGGGAATGTCAGGAAGGGCACGTGGGGCTTCTGGAATGCTAGCGGTATTCTTTTTCTTGGCCTGAGTGATGTTTATTCAGGTGTTTGAGAATTATTTTTTATACCATACATTTATATTCTATATCCTTCTTTTATATGTATGTTATATTCCACAATTTTTTACAAAAGCTAAAACTCACACGTATAAAATATGCATTTATAAAACGATCCCTGTATCCACCTTTCTGCTTAAGAAATTACTGGAACGTTGCCAGTACTGACTTCCAATATTTGTATGTATACTTAAACAATGCATAGTTTTTTCGCATAGATTTCGTTACTGTAATACATTCACATGGTAAAAATTCTGGGGCTGAAAGTCTCTATTTCCTCTGTTTCTACCCCCACGATTTCTTCTTTCTTTCTTGTCTTTCTCAGTAAACAACCTTAATAGAATCTCAATTCCCTCTAAGTTTGGATTAATTTAAAATAGGATGCTAACCCCTGCATGGCTAGCTAGCACTGTTCTTTGTGCCTCTTTGGTAACTGTCTTTAAATAGATTCTCCATGGGCCGGCCCCGTGGCTTAGCGGTTAAGTGCGCGCGCTCCGCTGCTGGCGGCCCGGGTTCGGATCCCGGGCGTGCACCGACACACCGCTTCTCCGGCCATGCTGAGGCCGCGTCCCACATACAGCAACTAGAAGGATGTGCAGCTATGACATACAACTATCTACTGGGGCTTTGGGGGAAAAAACAAATAAATAAAATTATTAAATAGATTTTCCAGCTTTTCTCTTCTCTCTACAACAAAGGACTTAGAAGTCTCAGTACCTATATCAAGTGTCTTCCCTCTCAAAAGTTCCTCTTTAAAAACTATTATGAGGGCATCACGTGCAAAAAAGAAAAAGAATCTAAACACAGACTTTACATCTTTTACAAAAATTAACTCAAAGTGGATCATAGACCCTAATGTTAAATGCAAAACTATAAAACTCCTAGGAGATAACATAGGTGAAAACCTAGATGACTTTGGGTATGGTCATGACATTTTAGATACAACACCAAAGGCATGATCCATGCAAGAAAGAATTGATAAGCTGGACTTTATTAAAATTAAAAACTTTGAGAAAATTTTGCAAAAGACACATCTGATAAAGGACTGTTGTCCAGAATACACAAAGAACTCTTTTATTTTTTGTAAGGAAGATCAGCCCTGAGCTAACATTCATGCCAATCCTCCTCTTTTTGCTGAGGAACACTGGCCCTGGGCTAACATCTGTGCCTGTCTTCCTCCACTTTATATGGGATACCGCCACAGCATGGCTTGACAAGCGGTGCATCGGTGCGAGCCTGGGATCCGAACCCTGGCCACCAGCAGCAGAGCACATGCACTTAACCGCTACGCCACGGGGCCAGCCCCACAAAGAACTCTTAAGGGGCCAGCCTGGTGGCGTCGCGGTTAAGTTCGCATGCTCCGCTTCGGTGGCCCGGGGTTCGCAATTTCAGATCCTGGGCACGGACCTACGCACTGGTCATCAAGCCATGCTGTGGCAGCATCCCATATAAAGTAGAGGAAGATGGGCACAGATGTTAGCCCAGGACCAATCTGCCTCAGCAAAAAGAGGAGGATTGGCAACAGATGTTAGCTCAGGGCTGATATTCCTCTCACACATACAAAAATCTCAACAATAAGAAAACGAATGACCCGATTAAAAAGTCTGCCAAAGACTGTAACGGTGACCACAGGAAAGCAAGATATACAGATGGCAAAGAAACATATGAAAAGATGCTACACATCATATGTCCTCAGGTAAATGCAAATTAACAATGAGATACCACTACACACATATGAAAATGGCTAATATCCAGAACACTAACACCACCAAATGCTGGTAAGGATGTGGAGCGACAGGACTCTCCTTCATTGCTGGTGGGAATTGCTAGTACAGCCACTTTGGAAGACAGTTTGGCGGTTTCTTAGGAAACAAAATATACTCTCACCATATGATCCAGCAGTTATGCTTCTTGGTGTTTACCCAAAGAATTTGAAAACTTAAGACCCCACAAAAATCCACACACGATGTTTTTAGCAGCTTTATTCATAATTGCCAAGACTTAGAAGCAACCAAGATGTCCTTCAGTAGGTGAATGGATAAATAAACTGTGGTACGTCCAGACAAGGGAATATTATTCAGTGCTAAAAAAAAATGAGCTATCAAGCCATGAAAAGATATAGAGGACCCTTAAATATATATTACTAAGTGAAAGAAGCCAATCTGAAAGGCTACATACTATATGATTCCAACTGCACAACACCTTGGAAAAGGCAAAACTGGACACAGTAAAAAGATGAGTGGTTGCCAGGGGTTGGTGGCAGGTGGGGATGAATAGGCAGAGGACGGGATTTTTAGTGCAGCAAAACGACTCTGTATGATACTATAATGATGGGTACATGTCATTATACATTGGTCCAAACCCATGGAATGTACAACACCTAGAGTGAACCCTAGTGTCAACTATGGACTTCAGGTCATTATGATGTGTCAATGTAAGTTCATCAATGTTAATAAATGTACCACTCTGCTGGGGGATGTGGATAATGGGGGCGGCTGTGCGTGTGTGGGGGCAAGGGGAATATGTGAAATCTCTGTACCTTCCTCTTAATTTTGCTGTAAGCCTAAAACTGCTCTAAAAAAAAATTAAAAAAAAAAAAAGCAATTGTGACTGGTGTCCCCACATCCAATCAGTCACTGAATCCTATAGGCGCTACCTTCCAAACGCCATAGACCCAGAATTTGGCCACTTCACTCCACCTTCACTGCTGACATGTTGGCAAAAGCCTCAACGTCGCTCACTCAGATGACTGCAATAGCCTCCTACCTCATCTCCTTGGCTTCCACACTTGCCCCTCTACTGTCTGTTTTCAACAGAGCAGCCGGCATAATCGGGTTAAAAGGTAGGTCAGAGCATGTCACTCCTCTGTTTAAGATTCTCCAATAGTTCCCCACCTCGAAGTGAAAGAAAAGGCCTTACACTGCAGGTTCCTCTTTAACCCTGACCCCATCAATTCCGTGCTTCCACTACCCTACCTGGAAGCTCTTCCCCCGGATGGCCACGTGGTCTTGTCCCTCACTGCTGGCTACTCTTTCCTTCACCGTCACTTCTCAGGCCTTCCAAAGTCACCCTACCTTAAAATTTAACTCCCATCCCACATGCTACTACCGTCTTGATTTATTTGCCTTACCACTTATCACTAATGTGATATTGTGATTATGAGAAATATATATCTGGTCTTTGTTCTCATTTCTAACACAGAGCTCTTAAAACCCTTGGAGGGGTGGGCCCCGTGGCGTAGCAGTTAAGTGCTCGCGATCCACTGCTGGGTTCGGATCCCCGGGGCGCGCCCCGACGCACCGCTTGTCAGGCCACAGTGTTGCGGTGTCCCACATAAAGTGGAGGAAGATAGGCATGGATGTTAGCCCAGGGACAGTCTTCCTCAGCCAAAAAAAAAGAGGAGGATTGGCATGGATGTTAGCTCAAGGCTGATCTTCCTCACACAAAAAAAAAACCTTGGAATTTCCTAAGTGATAAAAGTAATAAAGGTGTCTTGATATGCATAACATACCCCTTTCAACCACTTCTGAGTTTATGTAAATGAGGTGACTTTTGGAACATGCCTAAGGATGGGGTCTGGTTGCCAGGGTAACCAACCATGTGATTAGAGGGTTGGAACTTGCATTCCCATCCCCCTGACCTCCAGGGAGGGAAAAAGGACTGGAGGTTGGCTCAGTTGCCGAGGGCCAATGATTTCATCAATCCTGCCTATGTAATGAAGCCTCCACGATAACCCAAAAAGACGAGGTTCAGAGAACTTCCTGGTTGGTGAACATGAGATGCTGGGAGAGTGGCGCTCCTGGAGAGGGCATGGGAGCTCCTCACCCGTTCCCCGTATCTTGCCTTACGCTTCTCTTCCAACTGGCTGTTCCTGAGTTATATCCTTTTCATAATAAACTGATAATGTAGTAAGTAAAATGTTTCTCTGAGTTCTGTGAGTTGCTCTAGCAAATTAATCAAACCCAAAGAGGGGGTCATGGGAACCTCCAATCTATAGATGACGCATATCATTAGTTATTCAGACATTTAACGATTTACTGACTACCAACTATATGTTGGGCCTGTGCTAAGACGCTGATAAATAGGAAAGATGAGGTCCTTGCCCTTCTGTAACTTTTTTGTCTAGGAGCTAATCTGTAAACAAGAAAACAAAAGTGAACAAGGTAATTTGAAAGATATAGAAATAGAATGAAGAGAATAATAATGATGCTAGCTAACGCTGAGTGTTTTCTTTGTGCCAGACACCATCCTAAGCACTTTGCAGGGGTTGCATCATTTAATCCTTACCATAACCCTTTGAGGTAGACACTGCCTTCACCCCCATGTTATAGATGAGGAAGCCAAGGCACAGAGTGATTGAGAAACTCATCCAAGGTGTTGCAGCTAGCAAGTGGTGATTGCTGGATTTGAACCCAGGGAGCTGGATAGAGCAGGGTGACGTGGCAGAGAAAGGAGTGAGTGGAACTGCTGCTCTGAGCAGGTACTATTAACCACTGAGTGTGCGGGACAGCAGCAGGATAAAGGAGTGGTGAACAGCACAGGCTATGGAGCCAGATCGCCCAGCTGCAACCTTGGCCTGACCTCTAGTTGTTGAGAGACTGCACATACTAACATACAATGTCCAGACTGTAACCACAGGCCCTCTAGGAACAATTCCACTGATTCCATCTTATCAACAGAGTAATTAAGAGTGTTTTTTTTGTGTGTGTGAGGAAGATTGGCCCTGAGCTAACATCTGTGCCCATCTTCCTCCATTTTGTATTTGTACGTGGGACGCTGCCACAACATGGCTTGATGAGCGGTGTGTCGGTCTGTACCCAGGATTTGAAACTGCAAATCCCAGGCTGCCAAAGTGGAGTGCATGAACTTAACCACTATGCCACCAGCCTGGGCCGTTGAGAGTGGTTTTTTAGGAACTGAGACCCTTTGTCCAGTTCAGGTCAGTTGAGACCACCAACCCATCAACTGGGCCTGTGCAAATGCCTGATAAGTGATCTTTTTGATGTCAAAAGGCTGAAAACTCCACCCTCAGATCATACTGACACCACCATTTTGTGAACATGAGTCCTATGAAGAGCCCAGAAGCTTGACTACGCTTGCACAGATCATCAATAACCTCACCTCTCCTTACCTCCAGTCATCTATGTCCACACTTCAGACTGCTGTGCCCTTCACCCCACAAATTTTTCCCCAGGCCCTGGATCCGGAGACAGATCTGAGCATATGCCTCCTGTCTCCTTGCAGATCGATCTCGCAAATAAAGCTATTTTTCTTTTCCCAAAGGCTGATGCCGTAATAATTGGCTCTTCGTGCACATTGGGTGGCAAGCCCTTGCTCAGTAACAAGACCATATATGCAAATGGAACTTTAACCCACAACCTGCAGCAACCTCCCCAGGAAACCAGCCCCCTTATCTGCAATAAACAGCACAGGAAGCCAGCCTGCTATAAGGCAGGCTTGTAAGAAGTCAGACTGCTAACTCTAGTAACAATGTAGGAAGCAAAACAATAACCCCTGTAACAATCAGTCCAAAATGGCCAGGACGTGATGGATAACTCACGGCTTCCCTCATTTTTCTCCTCGGTTTCAATTTAGGACCCACAAGAGAAAGCCAAATATGCCCCCTAACAATCACACAGGATGCCCGACTTCTAGTCAGCCCACCTCCAGCTTCCCTGTGCCAACAGCCTCCAATTAGGACACCCCTGAAGCCTTCCCTTTTTCCACTATAAAGGTTTCCCACTCCTCTGTCTGCCTTTCAGCCTCTGCCAAACACAAGTGATGGTGACTGACTCCCGTACTCTGAATAAAGAGCCTTTGCTCGTTCTCCTTTGGTTGTTCTTCGTTTATTTCCACATTGTGTAATTTTGGACAAGTTCCATAACCACCTTTTGGTGCCTCAGTATCTGTCTCTGTTAAATAGGATTGATAATCGTATTAGTACTACTTAAGTGAGTATCAATAATAGTACTCGTACGAGGGAGGGCAGCTTCTCTGAGAGTACTCCTTAAGTATGTATTGAGGATTAAGTAAATTAATTTACGTAAAGTTCTTAGAACAGTGCCTGGTACATAGCAAGCATTCCAGAAACTACCTGTTGTTATTTTTAGTGACAGAAATCATGGGTCACAAGAATTTTAAAAAGCCACATAAAGTGTGTAGCCTAAAGCTTAGCACATGTAAAGTGCTCATTAAACGTCATTTAAAAATGATAAGTAAAGCCGATAGTGTGAATGGGATTACTCTGGAGAGGAAAGGACTAGAGGAAATAATCCTAGGGGCTATCTGAGGGTAAGATATTGAGATCAAGAAAGAGTGTGCAAGTTCCTCCAGGTGATAAATGGCCCAAGGTGGAGCAGAACGTATTAGCAAGAGGTTTCAGAACGTTTTCCCTGTTCTGGAAACCCAAAGGAAACCTCAGGATATAAACTGCTGTTTTTGATAAAGAGGCACAAAGCCTTTTTATCATTGGGTCTCAAGTTAAAAAAACAGCCCTTTTCTTAGAGCCAGTCCTTGACCATCCTATCTGAAATACCATCTTCCCTCAGTCATTATCAGTAATTTATTTTCTTCATAGCACCACACTCCGGAATGATCTACTTTGTTTTATTTTTTCCTGTTCCCCTCTCGAAGACTCTAAGCTCCGTGAGTAGCGGGGCTGTTCCACTCACGCCTATATGCCATCGTGCAGAAGAACAATTCCTGTGCTGCTCAATAAATATCTGTGGCATCAATGAATTAATGCGGCCCCCGTTGAGGGTGGGCGACTTCCCCAGGGGCAGCCAGAGACACTAGAGGATAAACATTCCAGATATGGTCGAATTCCCACCAAGATCACTTTTTTCCTTGTCTGCAAAAAGCAAGGAAGGCAAAAGTGAATCCTATCAGAATGGAAAACTGAGCAGTGTATCCTCAGATTAGCCACAGAACTGCGACTGCGATGAATCCTCGCCTTCTGCGTTCACTGCGCAGACAGGTTTGGAGCCAGCGTGCACAAGGGCAGGCAGGCTTTTGTCTGTGCTTCGGGGTGACATGATTCTGATAGGGATTATGACTTTTTCATTATTCAGGGAATTAACGAGCATCTCCTGGAAGGAGCTTTGAGTTCGCGAAGCTCCAACCCTCTGGGAGGTCTTTTCACAGAAGGGGAGAAGGCTGAGGTCTAGAGGGTCTTCTAACTACTCCCACATCATACCGGACTCAGAGGCTAGTTGCCGGGACTAAGCCACCGCCCTAGGGCAGAGGAGGGTCTTCACTTCTCCCGACCCCTGGTCAGGAAGAGACTTGGTCCTCCCAGCTTACCACGCCACTCTGGCCCAACTTCTCGTCTCGACTGCTAGTCCGCCCGTTAACGACTCTTCTGATTGGTGCAGGTGTTCGCCGTGCGTGATGACGTCACGACCCGGCGGCGTTGATATAAGAGCGCGGCTGAGACGCGCGCGCTTCTCTTTCTCAGTTACCGGGGTCTGTGGTTGGTGAGGTGAGGTGCCTTGTTTTGTAGTCCGCGGGTGGTTTGTACGGTCGCGCGGGTCCTGCTAGCTTTAATAAGTATGATAAAGAGGTTGGGGCTGAGATAAAGGTGGTTGGACGAGGCTGCAACATGGTAGTTGGCTTGTACTGGTTAGAAAAGCTCTGGGGACGGTTCTCGCGAGATGTTCTCTGGGCGCCACAAGGTTCCACCGTAGTTGTGGGACTGCGCAGGCGCCGCCGGGGCACCTCATGGTCGGCATTCCTTCCCGCGCAGGCGCAGACGGGCAAGAGGTGCCAACATGCCGGTGGCCCGCAGCTGGGTTTGTCGGAAAACCTATGTGACCCCGCGGAGACCCTTCGAGAAATCCCGCCTCGACCAAGAGCTGAAACTGATCGGTGAGTGGACATTTCAGAGTTGCGGGGTCGGGGGAAGGCTAGCACGTGGGTCAGGCCGCGCACGTGCTCGTTCTGTTCCGGTCCTCTGGTGTGTCCCCCTCCCTTGTCCCCAAATTCAGGACCGTTAGTGGTTTAGGAAGATTTTCTGCATCCCGAGGCCCCCAGTCCAGCTTGTGCTCGCGTCCGTGGGACTGAGCCTGTTCTCCCGCCAACTCCCCCTTCTTTGCAGGCGAGTATGGGCTCCGGAACAAACGTGAGGTCTGGAGGGTCAAATTCACCCTGGCCAAGATCCGCAAGGCCGCCCGGGAGCTGCTGACGCTGGACGAGAAAGACCCGCGGCGTCTGTTTGAAGGTGTGTGTGGAGCCCACGGGAAAGGGGCGAGATGCTGCCGTGGTTCTAGGCCCCCCAGGCCACTGACCAGAGCTGTTACATTGAACTGGGGAGCCAGCTTTTAAACTTGGAGTTTAATGGGAATCGTGAGGTGGGAAAGGTGGACCTGGATCCAGCTCCCTGTCCCGTTCCTTATGTGTGTGACCTTGGAGCTTAAATTTTTTTTTTTTTTCCGTGGGGACTAGTCCTGAGCTAACATCCGATGCCAATCCTCCCCTTTTTTCTTGAGGAAGAGTGGCCCTGAGCTAACGTCTGTGCCCATCTTTCTCTACTTTATGTGGCACGCCGCCACAGCGTGGCTTACCAAGCGGTGTGTTGGTGTGCACCCGGGATCTGAACCTGCGAACCCCAGGGCGCGGCAGCGGAGCGCGCGCACTTAACCGCTTGCGCCACCGGGCTGGCCCTAAATTGATTCTTGACTAGAGTTAGAATTCGTAATGCCAGTCAAGCTTGGGTACCTGGCTGTAGCTGTGTATAATGTAGCAAAACAATTCTGCTCTTTGAGTATTCTGTTGGAAAGTGCTGGAAACTGAAATTTCTCAAGTGTCTGGTAGTGGTAGCAGGGAGGGGCTTGGGTGTGTACATTTGCCTGCTTTCATAAGCTGGTCAGGGACATTTAGGTGACATCTGCAAAGGCCTGAACTGGAGAGGACCTGTGGATGTCTCAGGGAAGGACATTTCAGGTGATGACACTGGGAGGGGATGCAGATCCTAGAGGAACTTAAGATGTTAAGAAAAGTTGTGGTAAGATATATGTTACGTAACAAAACTGACCACTTTATTTTTTTCCCCTTTTTCTCCCCAAAGCCTCAGTGGATAGTTGTATGTCATAGTTGCACATCCTTCTAGTTGCTGTATGTGGGACTCGGCCGCAGTATGGCCGGAGAAGTGGTGTGTCGGGGCGCACCCGGGATCTGAACCTGGGTCGCCAGTAGCGGAGCGAGCGCACTTAACCGCTAAGCCACAGGGCCGGCCTATGAGATGGGGAGTTAATGGAGGGCTTTCCAGAGCAAAGATTGACATGATCAAACCCTAATTTTAATAGTATCTGTCAGGTTGTGAGATGGCAGTACTATTAAAATAGCTGATATATTATAAGGACTCGCTAAGTGCTTTTTTCCTAAGCTCTTGTACATTTCTTAGCTTGTATGACAGCCTTGTAGGGGTAGCTGTTGATATTACTATGTTACAGATGAGCAAATGGTCAGAGAGGCCTCCCTCTCAGTGGGACTGGCGGGCCGGCTCCCGAGTCCAGGTGAACTCCGCGATAGGGATGGAATGAGACGATTTTATTTTTTTTGTGAGGAGGACCAGCCCTGAGCTAACATCCAATGCCAATCCTCTTTTTTTTTTTTTTTTTTTTTTTTGCTGAGGAAGACTGGCCCTGGGCTAACATCCGTGCCCATCTTCCTTTACTTTATATGGGACGCCGCGGCAGCATGGCTTAACAAGCGGTGCGTCAGTGCGCGCCCGGGATCTGAACTGGCGAACCCCGGGCCGCTGCAGCGGAGCGCGCCCACTTAACCACGTGTGCCACCGGGCTGGCCCCTGGAATGAGATGATTTTAGAGGAAACTTAGGGAACGTAACCAAAAGTTGACACGGTCTCTATATCAGTTCCCTCACTTGGTGAGTGTATCCTGGGTGTGGAAGAGGTATGTGTGCTCTTGGTGGTTCAAACAGATGTGAAGTCTGGCTGTAGATGGTTCCGTAACTTGTTTGCTTTTTAAACAGCTTTTATTGGGATAAAATTTACACGCTATGCAGTTGATTCACTTAAAGTGTCCGCAACTTGTTTTTAGTGCCTGTAAAATATGCCACCTCACAGCTGTCATCTTGAGATGACTGCTTTTGGCCTGTGCTTAGGGAGTCTTGATTTAGGGTGAAAAGCAAGAGGGGCTGGGAATCAGGAGGCCTGGCTTCCTTAGGCACTCGTCTTAATTTTTTCTTTTCTTTTTTCTTTTTTTGGGAGGAAGATCAGCCCTGAGCTAACAACATCCATGCCAATCCTCTCTTTGCTGAGGAAGACTGGCCCTGGGCTAACATCTGTGCCCATCTTCCTCCACTTTATATGGGACGCAGCCACAGCATGGCCTGACAAGCGGTGGGTCGCTGCGCGCCCAGGATCCAAACCCAGGCCGCCAGCAGCGGAGTGTGTGCACTTAACCGCTACGCCACAGGGCTGGCCCCATCCTGTCTTTTAATTTTCAGTCAGGTGAATCACTAGTGTGATTTTTCTCTCAACTTTTGACTAAGGAAGGAAGTTCTTGTACACCTGAGCCCTGTTAAGCGTGAGTGGTCATCTACGTTAGAGGTTGAGAAAGGCTTGGGGCTTGTTTAGCCATCACAAATTTATCCCACTTAGATCGGTCCTAGCATCATGAATGTTAGAGATTTTCCTTTTTATCCTTTTGTTCATAAACCCCTTTGGACAGTCTCAGAATCTCCTCCCCCATGGATGCTGTTTTTGGATGGGACTTTATCCCCGAGTCTGGGGAGCAGGCCACTGCTGGTTCTGGTCTCAGGGAGGACTTCCTGAAGATAGAGCTAATCACAATGAAACTTGTTCAAGTCTGTGGTTAGATGATACACAGTCTTGTGGGAAAGAGGTGACACAAGCAGGCTTGAGTAGCAGATGTCCAGGGATTTGTGGTTTTCCAGGGCAGAAGTGGAAGTTGCAAGGGGAAGACAGCACCTTAGCTAGTACACTTTCTAGTAAGTGAAGCCATTTAGCCACGGGACAGGAAGGGGTCGTCTGTGAGCTCTGCCTCTGGTACAGCCCGGCCTTAGTTCAGATCTAACCTTTACCCACCAAGGTGTGTGACTAAAGATTCTCTGAGTCTCATCTGTTAAAAAGACTTGAACTCTCACTGACAGCCAACATTTTGCTGGCGGTTCATTCAGGCCCTCAGAGATATGAGCTCCATCCTTAGCAGCTTAAAGACAGGTATATCCATTTTTCAGATCATAAACTAAGGCACTGTAATGCTTGCCTAATGCCATAAATGACCAGGGGCCCTTTGCCATGGAGGTGGCCACTGGTTTACATTTGTAAAATGTTGTGATTGCTAGTGCTTTGTCCAAGTGGAGCCCATGTAACCGTTTTCAGTTATTGGACATGCTCCTGTTGAAGAGACTAAGTTTATCAGTGTGCATTGAAAATTATTTTTTTCTTCATACCTAATACGATTTTTACTGCATTGATGGAATGGTTGACCCTACCCCATTGTTCTTTTTTAAGGATGTAGATGGGTAATAGTAAATGTGAAATACTTTTTTTTTTTTTTTAATAATAGTGGTTTTATTTTACCAAAAGTCTCTAACAGATTTTAAACTTTGAATTATTGTAAAATTTCCATTTTTTAACGTAAGGACAAAAAGACATAATGTGTCCAAACTGGTAGGTAATCCCAAACTCACTTTTATTTACCTTTGGATATAGTTTTGTATTAATAATTTGAACATCGTTGTCTTCTGTTTAGCATTCATTAGTGAAAAAATGGAGCCGTGTTGTGACTTGGGGTGTTGGGAAAGGTGTAGTGTGTGTCTCCATTTTGATTCTATCTTCCTCCTTCCCGTTAACTATGCTAGAAGACTTTGTCTTCACAAAGGCAGTCGGCTTTCCTTCACGCTTTCCCTGGAGGGTCACGCTGCCAGGAATGTTGGAAGAGTGCCCAGTTATGCGGGTCTATCGTTTATGGAGCTTGCTTGAATTTTGTTTTGCTGCAACTGAAGATAGTAAGACACTTCATAAAAAGTGAAAATAATCCTTTCTAAGGAAAAAAGTTTTGGGCTTTTACCCCAGTGTCAAGGTGTTAATTAGCTGTAAGCCTCTGTGGAGATGAGGAGCACAGTGAGCCTGGGGGAAGGGGTTTGTCCCCACCATCCCAGGGGCAGTCCAGAGTAGTGGTCAGGAGCCGTGGTCTTTGGACGAGCGTGGGCAAGGCCTCCTGAGCCTGGGGTTGTTGGAAAAAAGGTGAAAGCTGACGTCTGCTGGATAACTTATGCCATGCATTGTTAGGTTATATAACACACTATCTTTTTTTAATGGAAGCTCTCACAGATGAAATTATTAAATAAATGACGTATACTCAAGCTTAAGCATGCCCAGTCATAGACTTTTTTCAGCCCAATGTCAAGTCCCTTTAAGGGGGTTTATCTCATTTATTCCTATCAACTCTGAGGGAAGGTCTCCTTCCCAGTGTATGTAGTCATCTGCCCTCCTTGGCAAGGTGGATATAGTCATAGTAACCTGCCTTAGGGTGTGTGAGGATTACATGAGTCACATAGTGGCTGGTACATTGATTGTGGATCAGAATTCGCTCTGGGGGCTGGCCTGGTGGCCTAACGGTTAAGTATGCGTGCTCTGCTTTGGTGACCTGGGGTTTGCAGGTTCAGATCCTGGGCGCAAACTGATGCACAGCTTGTCAGGCCGTGCTGTGGCAGTGTCCCATGTAAAGTGGAGGAGGATGGGCACGGATGTTAGCCCACGGCTGGTCTTCCTCAGCCACAGGAGGAGGATTGGCAACGGATGTTAGCTCAGGGCTGATCTTCCTCACACACACAAAAAAATAATTACCCACCTACGTCCCACCACCATGATTCAGAACTAAGAGGTGGAGGATTTGAACCCAGGAGGTCTGAGGTCAACCAGAGCCCTGAATCAGTGCTTCCTTTGCCTCTTATCAGGCAACGCCCTGCTGCGGCGACTAGTCCGCATCGGGGTGCTGGACGAGGGCAAGATGAAGCTGGATTACATCCTGGGTCTGAAGATAGAGGATTTCTTGGAGAGGCGCCTGCAGACCCAGGTCTTCAAGCTGGGCTTGGCCAAGTCGATCCACCACGCCCGCGTGCTGATCCGCCAGCGCCATATCAGGTACCGCCTCTGATGGACTCCCTGAGTCCTCCCCCACCCCATCCCGTCTCATGGTTCCCCTCACTAAGCCTGCTCGTCCCTATCTTCTGTGCAGCCCTAGGAGGTGACAAAGGTGTGAGCTCACCTTGAGGGTACAGATTGACCCCGTGCAAACAGCTTGTGGGGGAGCTGGGGGCAGCTTCACTCCCCCCATAGCCCAGCGCAAGGGTCACTGCGGCTTGAGCCGTACACCTTGCGAAGGCTTCTACCAGGCATGCAGGCCGCTGGACAGGTAACAGCTCTGGTGTTACCAGTTGAGAGAGAGGTCATTGGGCTTCAGCTGGCTTGTGTGGGTTCAGCTGTCCACTGGGCCCGCTTGTGAAGTCATTCCAGACCCTGGTCATCAGTGCATTCTTGCACTTCGTTGGTGTTAACTTGGCAGATTCACTCATCACAGTCAGTGCAGGGTCTGATGCTCAAATGCCAGGGACTGCGGGAGGAGTCGGGCTGGTCAAGGTGGCAATGAGAAGACCACAGGGCAAATGGGTCTTTGGGTATTTAACTTGCTCTTTCTGTAAAATGGGCACCATTTGGGGGAAGCTTCAGCAACTGGGCAAGGATATTTGCACGCTGATTTTCTGCCTCAGCCGTTCACTACCCTGTGACCCCTGAGTTTAGGTTTACACGCTGATTTGTAGTCTTCTGTGGGCTACTTCTGAATTTCTTTCCTCTTCTGTAAAATGTGCATGAAAAACTTGTCTCAAAGCATTTGTGTGAGTTAGAAGATGCCCTAAAGTAAAGCTCTCCCGAACACCACAGGAGTTCCTTAGGAGCAGGGACGCCCCTCGGCATTGCCGTGTCAGTGCAGCTGGAGCACCAGTGTAGAGGAGAGAGGCGTCTTGGGGTAGGGCCCTCTTTCCCCCGGTCCCCTTCACCTGTCCCCCACCCCCGCCCCAGGGTTCGCAAGCAGGTGGTGAACATCCCGTCCTTCATCGTCCGCCTGGACTCCCAGAAGCACATCGACTTCTCTCTGCGCTCTCCGTATGGGGGTGGCCGCCCAGGCCGCGTGAAGAGGAAGAATGCCAAGAAGGGCCAGGGCGGGGCTGGAGCTGGTGATGATGAGGAGGAGGATTAAGCTGACCCATCCCCTGCTGGGCTGGTGGAGTGTTTGGTTTTCCCGTCAGATAATAAAACAAGGTCAGCACTTTGGACCTGGTGTTTATTGGCGTCTCTCTTCCTTCCTGTTGGAACACAGCCCCCTGTGGGAAGCAGTTCAGGCTGGGTTCTTGACCAGGTTACCTGGAGCCTGGTCACCCCTTCCAGGTGCCGCCTCCTGCGTACCAGGGCCTAGCTGGTCTGTGTGCTCAGGCACTTGTGACTGCCTACTACATGGTGCTCCTTGTCCCCTTGGGAGAGGGCTACAGTAGTGAACAAAAAAGCGTCTTTACGTGCCACTTCATAATCACAGCCAGGAGAAGTTTAGGGGAAAAGTCTGAGTCAAACCAGAAGGAAATTCTCGAAGCTGGCTATTTGCACATGGGGGTGGGGAGGAGTCATTTTCGGACAGAGGAAGCAAGTGGAGGTAGGGTCAGCCTGGATTTCCAGCCCTTTAACCCTGACCCCTGGTAAGAGAAGTCAGGGTAGGGTGGGGGCCGGGGGCTGAAAGCTGATTCCATCAAGGAAAGCCCACCACAGAGGAGTTGGTGGTGATGAACTACTTGAATTGTATTTTTGGTCAGGAGCACTTGACAAAACCTGCAGGCTGATTTCAAAGCTTGTTACGGTGTGGTTGATGGGCAAGTTCCTGGTCTTAAGATATGGGTACAGTGAAGTGGGAAGTCCTGATTAGTGGCCAGTGGAGAAGGGCCGTCTAAGCCTCCCTGCATCTGCTCCCCTCCCCCTGCATTTGGCGTTTCCTCAGACATGGTCAGGAGGGAGCAGCTTCCCTTTTCTCTGCCTTGTTGAGAAATGTCAGGAAGGGGCTTGGTCTCAGGAAATGTGCACCACTTGGAATTGAGCAACCCCTTAGCGATTGCAGCCACCCTGCATGCTATGGTGGGTCCTTGTATGGGGACTTTTGGGCTCAGGTCAGTTAGGTGCCCAGCTTCACAGAGGCACTCAGGATCCCTTCACATTGCCAAATTGCTGTGAAGCCTGCATTAGAATCCAAGTCCTTGCAGCTGGTGGGCTGGGCGGTAGGCCCTCCCCCCTCCTCTCTAACCCCGAGGTTGCCTCTTGTGTGACTATGGCCTTGAGCAGTTACATGGGATCCCTGCAGTCCGTGGGTCCCTTAGTAGGGCCTGTAAGATCAGCTTTGTAATGGTGGAGTCCCTGGCAGCAGGGTCTCAAGCTCCTCGTGGTTCACACTAAGTCTCCAGGCTGGCAGGAGTTCATTGGCTGGGTGTCCATGGGGGCAGCTCTGGTGCCTTCTGGGATCTCTGCAGGCCCCCTCCTGGGAGTGTGGGGCCTGGGTTTTGTCCTGGGCTAGTGGATGGCCAGAGCAGCATACGTGGTGGGCTCTTCAGAGGGGTTTCTTGACAGGGAGGAAGGGGGTGCAGTTGTATCCTGTCTGAGGGTCAAGTTGTTCAGCTGGGCATAGGTCACATCTTGAGTGTCTTCAGATGACACAGCCTGTAGTTGGGTGAGAGGGATGGCACATGGGGTGTGGGGGTGACTGGGACATAGACTCACTCCCTGAGGGTCTTTGTCGTCAGGGCTGTGCTAGAGACAGTGAGGAGGGTGAGCCTCTTGGATTCTCCCCTTGCTCTCCTTCAGTCTGTGTCTCTGGGGATCTAGGGGAGGAGGGATGTGAAGTTGGAACGCCTGTGACAGTGGTTGGAGGTATGCGTCTGGTGCTGGGGATAGGTCCTGACTGGAGATAGGAATCGGCCAGGGAGCCGTCAACATGGAGGGACAGTCAGACCCTAGGCACCCCTACATGGGAGTTAGATCTATTCACTAGGGTGAGCTGAGTGGTGATGTGGTGTACAGAGCTGATCTCACCTGTGTTATGTTGGAGGCATGTTGGGTTTGACACAGCCGTGGGACAGACAGGAAAGAGAATGAACAGACAGCTGAGGGCTGAGCGGGGCTATGGGACCCTTTGTGCGGATTTGAAAGGCCCAGGGCTTGAATTTCAGCCCCTTTGTGCAGGGTGCAGGCTGTTCAGCCCTAACCCTCGTCCTGCCAGCTCCACCTGAGCTCGAAGGTCAGAGGAGGCCTGCACTGGTGACCAAGGAGAGCATGGGGTTGCTGCAGCCCAGAGTGGCGTGCTTCCAGAAGGGAGAGGCTGCCAGGGGATGAGTGGTATGAGGGAGAAGTGTCCACTGGGTTTAAGGTGTGAACAAGGAGATGTAGGTGCCTTGGTTAGGACTAGAGGGAGCTCACCTGACTGTCCAGCTGTCTGTCCTCCTCCGGCTGTGTGTCTTTTATGACAGCATCTGGTGGGGACAGAATAAGGAGGTCCCGTCTCTTGCCAAGAGTCCCTGAGATCTCACATGGCGTAGGCCCAGAGATGGTCCGTGATTTGGCTAAGGCCACGTAAGATCAGGTTCCTGCTCTCTCACCCCGAAGCCCAGAACCATCTCCAGCCAATCCCTGGTCTCCACTGCCCACCCATGTTCTCTGGGCCCATCTCCTCTCCGAGGACAGCCCCTGGTTCCCTTACACAAGTTCTCCTCCTGGACGTCAGCAGCTGGGCAGGAGCTGGGAGAGGAGACAGGAGTGTTAGGGGCCAGTGAGGAGGCCCTGAGCAGGGGTGGGAGTCTGGGGGTCTCTAGGAGACATCTTACCTCTTCTGCAGGCCTCTGTCCTCAGGTGCTGTGACTGCAGCCACTGCAGGAAGTTGAAAGTCAGCCTCCAACCCACCCTGGAACCCTCCCCTAGGGCTGCATTAAGATCTGCAGAGGATCTAAGAACTGAACAGATTCTAATTCCCTCCCTCCGCCATATAGAATTCAAGAGAAAGCAGTTCTAAACGATAAAAAACAAAACTGTGTTTTCAAACATTTCATAAGTGAAAAAGCCAAAAGAATACTCCAAAATACTTAACATGTATACGTTCACATTTAATCAGTTCTTTTTAATTTTTCTCATCGGGAGGTGCTGGAGAGGTTTTTTTAAACTGACCTTCCCATCTGTTTGGTTTTCCTTGGGCTGGTGCCCTAAGCCCACCTCCTCCTCTGACGCGGGTCACCGTTTCCTACTCACCCGACCTGTGTTTGCCCTGACGCCAGTGTCGGAAGAGAAGGAAGAGGAGGAAGAGGAGGGAGAGCAGCAAGACGAAGGCCACCGAGACCCCGATCAGAGCCTTCATGTACCACTGGAGACCTTGAGCGCGAGTGACGACATGAATGAGCCAATGATGGCATTTAATTGAGCGCCTGCTGTGTGCCGCACATGTGCTAGGGTCTGTGCATTCATCTCTAACCCTCACAACAGTCATGCACTTGACACACTCAAGACAGTCAACCACCCACTTTACAGATGAGGAAACTGAGGCACAGAGAGGTAAATCACGTGCCCCAGGTCACTCAGCCTGAAGCTGCAGAGCTGGGACTGGAACCCTGGGCTGTGGATTCCCTTGGGTTTTGTTTTTTAGTTTTTTTTTTTTTTTTTTTTAATGCTGTGCCCTTACTCTCCAGGCAGAACACCAGTGCAGAGACCTGTGTACCAAACCCAATCCGTCTCCCTGCTCCCTCTCTCCCAGCCCAGGTCTGTCTCCCACTCTGCAGAGGCCTGGCCGCCCACGTGGGGCCTGTGTGGACATGGAGTGTGTGTATCTGGGAAGGGCGGAAGGGAGAGCTCTGTCCTTCTTGAGCTCTAACAGGGCCAGGCCCCAGGCTGAGGGCTTTCACCCTGAGGAGGGAGGCGGGAGGCCTCTTGTCAGGGAGAAACCAAGGACTGAGAGAGGAGCATGACTTGTCCAAGATCCACAGGTGGGAAGTAGCAGAGCTGGGGTTTGAACCCAGGGGTGGAGTGTTCCTTCCCTAACTCCATGGCTGCTCTTGGGAGGGCTGAGCGCCCCTGAGCTTATGGAGGAGAGCTCAGACTGTGTCCCCACACACAGTGTCCAAGCAGCCTTCTTGCCCTCTGCAAGTAGAGAAATTGGTCCCAGTGAGAAGGTGAACTTTTCACAGGTCGCTATCTCAGGAAGTGGCTGAGCCAAGACCAGACCTGAGCTCCTCTCACCCACCACCTCCCCACAGAGACACGCACTTACCCCACTGTGGTGGGCCTGACTCCGTGGAGGAGAGTCCATCCTCAGTGCCTCCTGGGGATCAGGATAGGAGATGTGGGGGCTGGTTCTCCCCACTTCAGCCCAAACGCCAATTCCCCAGGCTGAGCCACAAGATCTCCCTTTGCCATGACTGCCACACCTGCCGTCTGTCCAGCCTCAGAGTTCTTGGACCTCCATGGCCCCCAGCATCTCTGCCTGACTCCTCAGGCCCCCCGGGGGACAAGCCATGCCAAAGCGGGTCATCGCTGTCCCTCTGGGTATCAAGCCTCTGGTAGTCACCAACTCTCGTGTCTGGGTGAGGGGCTACTAGGCCTGGAGCAAGGAGGAGCATCAGGACAGGGTGCCCCTGGCCGTTTCTCTTTTTGGTCAGCCCTAGTCCTCTCCAGCCTCCTCCACTCACCACAAATGTGTGTGGACCTCAGGGATGGGAGTTGCTCTAGCTTTTTCCATTCCTCCAAGAGGTGAGATTCCCCTCTGGCTGACTCGCCTTCTGTGACCCCCTTACTCCCATCCCAGCCCAGAGCTCCCCTGGGGACAGGGCCCTGAACTGACTATGAGGACACAAGGGGCATGACTGGGGCTGCTCACGTGAGACCTGGAGCTCCAGGGGGTCACTGGGGAGTGACAACAGGTAGGGGGAGGTGCTGTCTAAACTGTAGCACCTGTAGGTCCCCTCGTGGTCTGAGGTCACAGGACTGATGGTGAAGTTGGCCTGAAAGGGTGCAGCCCTCTTCTGCAGACGAAGGTGCTGGGGAGGAGCAGGTGACCCCTCCTTGGACAGAAGGAAGGTATCCAGCCAGATCTCAGAGCGACACTGCAGGGTCACGTTCTCTCCCCAGGACACTGAGGGCCCCGGCTGGGCTGAGAGGGAGGGTTTCTCGTACATTCCTGGGGGAGAGAAAGATTGTGATGTATAGAGAGCTGCCCCGCCCCATATGCCTTTGACCCTGAGCTAAGGGACCACCGTCCACTCTCCAGGGACTCTGTGATACGCTCTCAGCTCCTCTCAGTCCCTCTGGGTGGGTCTCTTTTATCACCTTGCTCCTCACTCCCCCTTCCTCCCGCCCTCTCCCTAGACCACTGCCCCATCTCAGCCTCTGCTCCAGGACCCTCTCCCTGGACCCCATCACCACCAGGGTTGATCCTGGGCCCAGGGCCCTGAACAGACAGTCAGGACGTGGGGCTCCTCACCCGCTATCAGGATGTCCAGGGCGGCACTGGGGGCCGACCATGCATAGGAAAGGTTGTGTCCACTGTAGCATCTGTACTGGCCCCCGTGGGTGTGGTTCACAGGGCCCAGGGGGAAGGCGGGGCTGTGCTGCCCATGAAGACGCTGGGCATGTGTGAACCCCTCGTCCTTGCTCAGAGCGAATCTGTCAAAGCCGGCCTCTGAGCGACACTGGAGGGTCAGGTTGTCTCCAGAGAGCACTAGTGATCTTGGCTGGGCCAAGAGGGAGGGCTCCCTGTACACGCCTGGAGAGAAGGGACAGTGGCATTGAAGGGATCGCACATCCCACATTGCCCACTGGGGCCTGCAGTGAGAGTTCTCACTGGTCGCTCCCCAAACCTCGTGCTCTGTGGTTCAGGCCCCAGGAGGTCATGTCACCAAGTCCCCATCACCTACAGAATTTTGCTGGTCACAAGGCTTACGTCAGTCATTTTGCGGTCCCAGGAAAGAGATGGGTCAGGGATGCCCTCACCTGTGACTTCGAGATGCAGAGGGTTGCTGGGGAGTGACCACACATACGGGTAGGAGCTGTGAGAACCATAGCATCTGTAGGTCCCCCCATGGGAGGTGTTCACAGGGCCCACAGGGAAGACAGCCTGCCACCTCCCACGATAGGTCCTCAATTCCATGCGTCTGGGTGGGTCAGCTCCTCCCTCCTTCAGCAGATGGAAAATGTCCAGTGTGGACTCTGAGCTACAGGAGAGGAACACGTTCCCTCCTGATGCCACCACAGGGCCTGGGTGAGCTGAGAGGGAGGGTGCGCTGTACGCTCCTGAGGGAGAAGGAGGGAGCTGTGTTAAAGGGGTGACCATCAGCCCACATACCCCAGGTGTGGACTGTGAGGGCTGAGGTCCCCTGAGTCCCCACTCCATTCCCTCTGCCTGTGAGGAGCACCCCACAGTGGGAGGGGACCTGGCTCCTCCCCCTTACCTGTCACCACCAGAGGCAGGGGGTCACTGCGCTCTGACCAGCCATTCCAGCTGGTGTGATATGCACACCGATATAGCCCTGCAGTGTGTGCGCTCACAGAATTGATGAAGAAACGAGCCTTGTTGCTGGAGCCCTGTGGGGCCTCTGTATCCCAGGGTTGAGAGACTCTCTCTTTATACAGATGGTAGACTTCACCCTGCAGAGACCCCTGACACCAGATGGTCACAGGGCTCCGCGTGGTGACCATGGGTCCTGGGTCAGCCCAGATGGAGGGTTTGCGGGGGCCTCCTGGAAAGCAATCAGACCAGAAGTGTCAGGGGAGCCCTTCTCCCCTCACCTTCCCAGCTGTCACTCAAGGCCCCTCCCTGACTGGTCACCCCAGCCCAGACCTCTCACCTCCCCCAAGCTGCCCAGGGGATTCATTGGTCTGAAGCAGGAGGTGTGGGGGAGGACTCACTCGCCTGTATCTGGTTCCATGGGTCCCAACACAGCCCTGGAAGAGAGTTCTCTGTGAGATCGTGTCCCCCAACCCACACATAGAAGCTCCAGGCCTGGTCTGGGCCCCTGAGCACTGGAGTCAGATCTGGGGCTGAGCACACTCTCCTCCCCCGAGAAGTTCTGCCCACACTGAGCTCCTGAGTCCTGGGGTCTCAGGGACTAGGACGTGGGAGGGGAGGAGACACTATCCCTCTTTCTTTGCCCAAAACTCACCAAGGCAGAGAAGGGCAGTGAGAGTAAGTGTCTTGGTGCTGCTTCCCATGGTCTCCAGCTGTGCAGACGACTATAAAGACCACAGAGCCCAGCCGGACAGACAGACAGAGTGGCTGTGATAAGATCCAGACTCCGTGTGACTCAGAATAAGTTCCTCATCTGTAGCCTCACAGGAAGGGGAAGAGCCCCTGCCAGGGCCTCCCTCTGCTCCCGCGGAAGGATGATTCTGAAGAGACAGCAGGTCTGGGGATCTTCCAGACCAGATTTGAGACTCACCAGACCCCACATGCTCTGCCTCCAACTCATGCCAAACTCAAATCCAGAGAGTGACACTTGTCCGAGAACATGAGGCTTGGAGAGGGCAGGGGAGGACCAGCCCAATTTCTGTTCCAACTCTGACTCTGCCTCTTATAGAGGCTTTGTGACCTGGGGCAACTTACTTCCCTTCGCTGAGCTTCTGTAAATGTAAATTTAATTCCTTTCTTTCATCAGCTGGGCAGTCAGTCAACATTTGCTGAGCGATTCCCACGTCCAGTCATGGTGCCAGGAGCTGGAGAGTCATTAATGAAGCTGACGGAGTCTTTCCCTGGACTCATGTGGCTCAGATGAATGAAGACAGACATTACAAATACTTAGGTGGGGGCCGGCCCTGTGGCCGAGCGGTTAAGTGTGCGTGCTCCGCTGCTGGTGGCCTGGGTTCAGGTCCCGGGTGCGCACCAAGGCACTGCTTGTCAGGCCATGCTGTGGCGGCGTCCCACATAAAGTGGAGGAAGATGGGTACAGATGTTAGCCCAGGGCCAGTCTTCCTCAGCAAAAAGAGGAGGATTGGCACGGATGTTAGCTCAGGGCTGATCTTCCTCACACACACACAAAAAATTTAGGTGGCAAACAATTCAGTTATAGTCTTGTTTTAATGCAAGTTGGCAGAAAAAAGAAAAGAGGGGACCATGAGATTCAATAACAGGTAGACATCCTGCAACCTGGGTCCTGGCTGTGAGGAATCTTTTGGGGGTGGCAGTGACCCAAGGCATGAGCAGGGTTAGCCCAGAGGTGGTGGTGGGGCATCCTTGCCCAGAAAGATCTGAGCTGTTCTCAGAATTGAGAGCAATCAGAATCCTGGGCCTTGTCACACAGGATCTTGAGCACCTTGCAAGGTGTAAGTTATTTTGTAATTTTATAATTTTATTTATTTATTTATTTATTTATCCCCCAAGTAGTAGTATGTCATAGCTGCACATCCTTCTAGTTGCTGTATGTGGGACGCGGCCTCAGCATGGCACTGGTGTGTCGGTGCGCACCCAGGATCTGAACCCGGGCTGCCAGCAGCAGAGCGCGCGCACTTAACCGCTAAGCCACGGGACCGGCCCTAAGGTATTTTGAATTTTACTCTTAAGGCAATGGGAAGATGGTAAGCAGCCTACAGTATGAACATATTTCTGTTTTAAAATGACTACCACCAAGTAGAAAATGTAATGCAGGAAGGTTCTATTGATAATTAACTCTATTAATAATAAAACTCCAACATTATTTTTTATTGTGGTAACATTGGTTTATAACATTATATACAGGTCAGGAATACATCATTATACTCCTATTTCTGCGTAGATTACATCATGTTCACCACCCAAAGACTAATTACAATCCATCACCACACGCGTGTGCCTAATCACCTCTTTCTCCCCCCTTCCCCTCTGTAACCACTCATCCAATCTCTGTCTCTCTGTGTTTGATAAAACTCCAACATTAATCTCTCTCCTGGATGGTATGTTGATCAGTATTTTAAGTCTTTTCTGTGGTTTTCTTGTATAACCCTTACACAAACCTATAACACAAAACACATTTACAGTTGAGTGGAATGAGACAGGATGGCTTTTTGGTCCCTCAGGTTGGAAAGGAGTTGGCTAGGTTCAGACTGGCTGAGGGGGCAGCCCAAGGAAGGCACAGAATTGTTAAGTAGCTCAGTTGTGTGTGTGTTTGGGGGTGTGTGTGGTTAACTATGATGAGTTTGGTTGAGGAGGAGAGTTGTATTTCCTGGGGCTGTGAGTTTAGCTCAGGCCTGATCACAGGCAGCCTTGAACATCAGATGGTGCACCTTGTATCTCTTTTGAAGATGGAAACTGTTGGAAGCATTTTAGGCAGGGCAGGATTGGACCAGATAGGGTTGTTAGAAGAGTCTTTGGAGGCAGTGAGAGGAATGAACTGGAGGAAGTAGTTGGGGCCTGGACTGGAGGACCAGGAAGGAGGCTGATGTGATGACACAGATGAGATGCCCTGATCCTTGCGATGGATCAGGATATTGTTAAGAAGGACTCAGGGGGCATGGTGGTGTGGAGTTGATGATTGGATGTGAAGTGTAAGAGAGTAAGGAACTGTTCCACTGTCTGCTTGGTGCCTAGAAGAGCCAATGGGGCCATCACAGGGAGGAGGACCCTGGGGGAGAAGGAGGCTTGGGGTGATGCTTAGAAGACTGATCACTCTTTCTCAGAGGAAAGCAGGGCCCTCCCTCCTGATCTGGGATTGTGGTTTTTCTTCCCCCGAAACACTTCCCTTCTCTGACTTCCTTGTTTCTATAAGTTAGCACCATCTTTTTCTTCATCGCCCTCCTTCAAAACCTCTAAGTCATTTCTGCCTCCTCAGTGCCCCTTCCTCTCCTGGACAGAAGTCTTCATCTCATACGTGAATTCTTTCTCCAGGCAGTGAGTGAGAACATGGGTTGGAGGCAAAAAAGATTTTAAAAATCAAACACAGACTCATAAATCTGTAAGACAATTTATATCATTGCTCTCCCAGCAACAAGAGATTGATATTATGAAGAAAAAAATATTTGAAGAAATACATACTGACCATTTCATAGATTTATTGAAAGTCATAAATTTACACATCCAAGATGCTCAGCAAATCCAAATGAAGATAAGCTTTAAAAACCATGCCCAGGTGCTGGCCCAGTGGCAAAGTGGTTAACTTCGCACGCTCTGCTTTGACAGCCTGGGGTTCACAGCTTCAGATCCCCAGTGCAGACCCACGCACAGCTTATCAAGCCATGCTGTGGCAAGCGTCCTACATACAAAGTAGAGGAGGATGGGCACGGATGTTATCCCAGGGCCAATCTTCCTCAGCAAAAAATGGAGGATTGGTAACAGATGTTAGCTCAGGGCTAACCTTCCTCACAAAAAAAACCCCCAAAAAACAAAAAGACCAGGCCCACACACTTCATAATCATAATCAAAGTAGTGAAAACAAAACAAAAACAAACAAACAAAAAAAGTTGAAAGCCTCCAGGAAAAATGCCATGAAACAAAGAGGAAAAATGATTTGAATACTTACGGATTTCACATCAGAAACCATCAATATCAGAAGATGTTAAAGTTCAGAGAGACAAGAGGAGCCAACCTGGAATTCTTCTGGATATATTCTTGAGGAATGAAAGCAAAATAAAGTCATTCTGAGAGGAAGGAACATTGAGAGAATTTGTCGTCAGCACACCTGCTCTAAAAGACATAAGGTAAGTTCTTCAAGCAGAAAGGTAATAAATGTAGAGGGAAACTTGGAAATTCCAGAATAAAGGAAAAGCAAAAAATGGTAAACATCTAGGTAAATGTAGTAGCATATATTTCTCCTCTTAAGTTCTTTAAAATGTGTATCATTGTTGAAAGGAAAACTGATAACATTGTATGGTGGGGTTTTAACGTATGTAGATGTAACACACATAACAGCTGCAGCATAAAGGGATGGGGGTGAAAGGACCTATATGGTGGTGAGGCTTCTAAATTTCTCCTGAAGAGGTAAGGTAAGATGTGAACTCTATGTGGACTCTGTGAAATTAGGTGTGTATATTATAATACCTACAACAGCCACTTAAGAAACAACATATAAAGAGTTACAGCTAGAACAACAATAGATAAATTAAAATGAAATACTAAAAAGTATTCCAAAAAGCCAAAAGAAGGCAGGAAAGGGAAAACTGAAGAACAAAAAAATAGAGGGAACAAGCAGAAAACAAACAATAAATGGTAAACTTGAAAAGAACCTTCAATAACTACATTAAATATAAATGGTGCAAGCACAATTAAATGGCAGAGATCATAGCACTGGGTTAGCAACAACAAGTAAGACCCAACTCTACGCAGTCTACCAGAGGTTCACTTTAATACAATGATGTAAATAGGTTAAAAGTAAGAGAATGAATATATTATGCAAACATTAATTAAAAGAGCTTAAGTTGCAGCCTAAGTTTCCTATTGCTGCTGTAACAAATTACCACAGACTTAGTGGATTTAAACAACACAAATTTATCATCTTATTGTACTGGAGGTCAGAAGTACAAAATCAGTCTCACTGGGCTAAAGTTGAGGTGTCACAGGGGTGGCTGCTTTTGGTGACTCTGCTGTGAGAATCAGTTTCCTGGCCTTTCCCAGCTCCCAGAGACGCCTGCAGCACTGGGCTCCTGATCCCTTCCTTCCATCACTGCAGCCTCTTGATTCCGTCATCACATTTCCTACCACTGACTCTGACCCTTTTGTCTCCCTCTTACAAGAAGCCTTGTGATTACATTGGGCTCACACAGATAATCCAGGAAAATGTCCCCATCTCAAGATACTTAATCTAGTCACATCTGCAAAGTCCATTTTGCCATGTAAGTTAACATAGTCACAGGTTTCAGAGATTAGGGTGTGGAAATCTTTGGGGATGGGGAGGAAGCAGCATTATTCTATTTACTACAGTGGCTACCATATAAAACCCTACAATAGAAGATATCAGATAAGGTAGGCTTTTTTTTTTTTTTTAAAGATTTTATTTATTTATTTTTTCCCTCCAAAGCCCCAGTAGATTGTTGTATGTCATAGCTGCACATCCTTCTAGTTGCTGTATGTGGGACACGGCCTCAGCATGGCCAGAGAAGTGGTGCGTCCGTGCACGCCCAGGATCCGAACCCGGGCCGCCAGCAGCGGAGCGCTCGCACTTAACCACTAAGCCACGAGGCCAGCCCCTAAGGTAGGCTTTTGAACAGGTAAATTATCAGGGATAAAGAAAGATATTACATAAAGATAGAAAGTTCAACTCACCAGGAAGACATAGTAATCCTAAGTGTGTATACACAAAACAGCAGAGCTTCGAAGTACATAAAGCAAAACCTGTCAGAAATGAAAGGACAAATAGGTACGTGAAGAATTAGAGTCAGGGTCTTCACGCTCCTCTCTTGGTACTTGTTTGAGCAACCGGATGGCAAATCACCAAGGACATAGAGAACCTGAACAACACTATCGACAACTTGACCTGATTGACACATAGGGAACACTTCACCCACAGCAAAATAGACATTATTTTCAAGTGCACATGGTATATTGGCCATGATAGTCCATGTCCTTGGTTTTAAAACAAAGCTAACAAATTTAAAAGAATTGATATCATACATCACTTCTTTTCTAATGAAATTTAAGTAAACATCTATTACTAGAAAGATATCTGGAAAATCTTCAACTATTTGGAAATTAAACAACACACTTCTAAATAATTTATGGGGCGAAGAGCGACTCAAGGAAGATTGGAAAATAGTTTGAACTGGACGAAAATGAAAATACAGCATGCTAAACATTGTGGGGTGCAGCCAAAGCAGAGTTTAGGAGGAAGGGAAGAGCTGCAAGTGCTCGTGTTGAACAAAGAATGGTTTCTAATCATTAACCTAAGCTTCCATCTAAGACACAAGGAAAAGAAGGGCAAACTCAGCCCAAAGTAAGCATAATACAATAATAATAGAGGGCAGAAATCAATTAAACTGGAAACAGAAACACAGGAGCAAAGATCAGTGAAACCCAAAGCTGATTCTTTAACAAGACCAGTAAAATTGGCAAACCACCAGGCAGACTAATTATGGAAAAAAGAGACCCTCCCAAATTGACAACATCTGGCATGAATGACAGGATATCACTACAAATAGGATTATTTTTAATTGATTAATAATAGGATAATAAGAGAACACTACTACGAACAACACTGTGGTGATAAATTGACAACTTAAATGGAATGGACCAACTCTTGAACGACACGCACTATCAAAACTCACTCAAGTAGAAATCATCTGATTTTCTTGAAAAACATTAAACTGAATTTGTAGTTAGAAAAACTTTCCAACAAAGAAAACTCCTGGCCACAGTGGTCTCACTGGCAGATACCACTAAACATTTGGAGAAGAATTAATACAATCCTTCACAGTCTCTTCCAGAAAACAGAAGAGAAAGGAACACTTTGCAACAATTTTATGAGGCAGGTATTACTCCAAACTCAAACCAGACAAAGAGAGTACAAGGAAAGAAAGGTGCAGGCCAATGTCCCTCAAGAACATAGATGCCAAAATCCTCACCAAAATATTGGTAAATATAAGCCAGCAATATAGGAAAAGGACAATCATCAGAACCAAGTGGGATTCATCCTCAGATGCCAGGCTAGTTCCGCATTTGAAAGTCAATAAAGGTAATCCACCATCTTAAGAGACCAACAAAGAAAAACCGCATCATTACATGCAGACATGCGCACAAAGATTTGATAAAATAAATGCTCAGCTGTACAGGAATAGAAGGGAATTTCCTTAATCAGATAAAGAGCATCTATGATCTATGTTGAGGTAACATTGTATTGAATGTTTTTCCCCTGTGACTGGGGACAAGGCAATGATGCTCTCACTGCTTCTATTCAGAACTGGCTGGTGCAATAAGACAAATTTCAAGGAATAAAAAGCATACAGACTGAAATGCAAGGAATAAAACTGTCTTTATTCCCAATCCACATAATCATATATGGAGGAAATCCTAAGGAATCTACAAAGAGCTCCTACAACTGATAGGTGAAGGAGGAAGGTCTCAAGATCAATATTAAGTACATTAATACAAATATTAAATACAAGATAAATATTAACAAATCATTTGAATTTTATTCCATTCCATACATTAACAAAGAACAATTGGAAAGCAAAATTAAAATACGATACTATTTACTATAGCTCCAAAAACCATAACATGTGGAAATAAATATAAGTATAGATGTGTGAGATCTGAAGACTAGAAACTATAATACTTATCTAAGAGAAATTAAAGAGGAACTAAAAAAAAAAAGAGGTAATGTCCCCTTTTCATTGATTGAAAGACTCAATATTGTTAAAGTATCAGCTCTCTCTAAACTGACATGTATTCAGAGCCCCCGAATGAAAATCTCAACTAGCTTTTTTAGGCAATTGACGGGCTGATACTAAAATGTATGTGGAAATACAAAAGAGCAGTAATAGCACAACAATTTTGAAGAGGAATAAAATTGGACATCTTCTTCCACCAAGATTTTGTATGGAAGGAACAAATGTAATGGGCAGTGTGATATTTGCATAAGGACAGGAGGTAGAAAAAATAAACAGAAAGGAGATCGCTGTGGTAGACCCACACACTGATGATCAGCTGACATAACAAAGGACAGAAGCGCTCCCTTGAAGAAAAGATCATCTTCTCCACAAATGGTGCTGGAACAACCGGACATCTGTTTGGAGAAAAATGAATCTTGACCTTTACCCCACACCGGACACAATAATTGACATGAAATAAATCATAGATCTAATTGCAAAAGTCAAAACCATAAGGCATCTAAAAGAAAACCTTAAAGAAAATCTTTACAACTTTAGAGAAAGATTTCTCAGAAAGATACAAAAACACAAACAGAAGCAACAAGATTTCTTTCTTTCTTCATTTTTTTCCCCCAAAGCCCCAGTAGATAGTTGTATGTCATAGCTGCACATCCTTCTAGTTGCTGTATGTGGGATGCAGCCATGAGGCCGGAGAAGCTGTGCCTCGGTGCGCGCCCGGGACCCAAACCCAGGCCGCCAGCAGCGGAGCGCGCGCACTTAACCGCTAAGCCATGGCGCGGGCCCTGGGAGCAACAAGATTAATTGGAGTTTATAAGATTAAAAACTTTTGCCCTTCAAAAGACAGTGTTTGGTAATGGAAGAAACAAGCCAGACTAAGAGAAAATATGTATTTGTGTGTGTGTGTGTGTGTGTGTGTGTGTGTGTGTATCTGACAGAGGATTTGTATGCAGACTAAGTACGGACTTTTACAAATAATAATAAAACCCTCCCACATGAGGAAAACACTTTGAACAGACATTTCACAAAAGAAGATATTTAAATGACCGATAAGCACATGAAAAAATGCTCAACATCAATAATCATTAGAGAAATGAAAGTAAAACTAAAATGAGATATCAATAAAGTGGATGAATTTTAAAAAAGATTATACTGCACAAAGAGGGCAGAAACAGAAGAGCACACACCTTATGATTCCATTTTTTATGAAATTCTAGATCTGGCAAGACAAACACCTCGTGAAGAAAGCTCATCGCTGTTTGCTTCAGTGTGGGGAGTGTAGATTGACTAAAAAGGTCACCATGGAATTGTAGTAGTGATGCCACTGTTTTGTATATTGATTGTGGTGGTAGCTGTTACATGAATTTCTACATTTACCAAAGCTGATCAAACTACACACTTAAAGGGGGTGCATTTTATGCCTCAATATTCACACACATACATACTAATTAGGTGCAATCAGTGTCCGTTCCACCAGGGCTGAAATCAACTTGCAACCACGTATCTGATTTGCTTCCATGAGGAATGATACAACATTAAGGACTCTGTGTTGGGGGCTGGCCCTGTGGCTTAGCGGTTAAGCGCGAGCACTCTGCTACTGGCCGCCCGGGTTCAGATCCCGGGCACACACTGACGCACCGCTTGTCGGGCCATGCTGAGGCCGCGTCCCACGTACAGCAACTATCAGCATGTGCAGCTATGACATACAACTATCTACTGGGGCTTTGAGGAGAAAAAGGGCAAAAAAGGAGGAGGATTGGCAATAGATGTTAGCTCAGGGCCAGTCTTCCTCAGCAAAAAGAGGAGGATTGGCATGGATGTTAGCTCAGGGCTGATCTTCCTCACACACACACACACAAAAGTACTCTGTGTTGGTCTCCACTGCTGAAACGATGGACATCCATCAGTGTCTGTAGTTGGATCAGTTTCGGTGACAGGCGAAGCCTCATGAGTAGCCTCCATCTCTGCCGCCACGGCTGCCTTCATAGGCCCACTGTGTAAACACTGGGAGAATGAAGAAGAGAGGCTGGCTAGTATCTGCTGAACGAGCCTTCCTGTCCCCTCGGTTGTTAAGGACCTTGTCTATGGGCTCTCTGGGGACATTAATATCTGATTCAATGATCCAGTGCTTTGTGCCCACTCCTGTACATCTGTCCATACACATGGCTGCTTCCTGGATATCCTTGTCTCCTCCATTTTGCTCCTTTCAGTCCTCTGACCGTATAGACAAGGTGTTTGCTACTATCCTGGAGGCCGTATATACCTTTACATCTAGCCACTTCTCTTTCCACAAAAAGTGCAATATCCATTTCATTACCCAAATGTCTGCCCACTGAAGGCATTTTCTCTTATCAGAGTCCCCCAAGTGGGGCTGTAGAGCAACACTACTCCAAAACACCCCATCAGCCAGGCATGGCCCAGGCCTCAGATCTGTAGATGACAGCTGAGGAGAGGCACCATTGTGACAGGTACGGATGTGGGCGTCATGTGCATCTAACCCACATCTTTGTGTGACTCACCCTTGTCCTCTGGACCTGTCCCTGGCCCCAGGTGTACCACTCTCTTCCAACAATGGATTGCAGCCTTATGACTTGGTGAGAAGGACAATAGCCAGCTTATCACAGATAGTTACAGTTGTGTAGACACTTGATGTCTCCTTGTCAGTCATTCAGTTTCTTTTGGGAACCAGCAGCACGTCAGGAGCAGCTGTTTCTTTTTTTGTGAATAAGGAAGATTGGCCTTGAGCTGACATCTGGGCCAATCTTCCTCTTTTTGCTGAGGAAGATTAGCCCTGAGCTAACACCTGTGCCCATCTTTCTCTATTTCGTATATGGGACACCGCCACAGCATGGCTTGATGTGTGGTGTGTAGGTCTGTGCCCGGGATCCGAGCCTCTGAACCCTGAGCCGCCAAAGCGGAGCCCGCGAACTTAACTGCTACGCCACTCGGCTGGCCCCAGGAGCATCTTTTTAAATGGTGTCTACTGTCTATTTCAGGTGATGTGATGGCAGGTACCCAAGGGGGATAAACTTCAAATCTACCATTGAGGCTGGGCAGGGAATTCACACAGCATCTCAGTACACATGGGCACTTACAGGACCAGGGGACCTGGCGGATCACATGGCCATGGCTGCAGGGTCCTGGTACTGCAGAGCCCAATCTTCCTCTGTGATCCGCTCAAACCCCCAGCTTTCTCAGTCATCTGATATGGAGGAATCTGTTTTCTCAAGTATGGGATATGCTGCTTCCACCATCCAAAGCCTCATACCCAGAACCATGTCTGTTTCTTAGTGTGAGGGGTTGCAAGGTGCAATATAGGGTATGTCTTGGCAGAACTCAGCAGCACCACTATAAAGTTCACTGCTTTGGCAAACCCTGAATCTTTGAATTTCTTTCTATCTTTTTCTTTTTTTTTTAAATCTCCCACCATCTGGGGTACATACCAGGGCAATGAGAGTACTCACCACCGTCTGTCTACTCACCAGGTCAAATTAACAAGATGTCGCCAACATTGTGGACAAATGTGATGTCCTGCCCGATGTCAAGATGCTGAGGGTCCCTTTGGACGATGCTGTGAAAGAGGGAGAGTTGGTTTATCCCTGGACACTGTGAACATGTACTGCAGTCCATCCCAGGGGAAGAAGTGCTGATTCTGTTACCAGATCCACAGCTGCACAAAAGTGACCAGAGGCTGCATAATTCTGTCCTAGGAAATGCATCCATCCCGCAGAGCAGCTGCCAGGAGTCAGTACTTGGTGAGGTCTGTGGCCCTCCACCATCCACCACCCAGGATCCATCCAGTTTTTCAGGGGCCAGGCTGGTGTATTAAGCAGGGATACAGTGGCCCCACCTCTGCCTCCTTTAAGTCTTTGAGGGTGGCACTAACCTCTGCTAGTCCACCTGAGTGCAAGGTTGTTTGTGATGACTATGCCAGGCACTATGGAAGTTATACTGTTGAGTATACAGATTCTGTTTCCTTTATGTAAAGAGTATGTAACTATGTTTTGGAAGTCGATTAAATGACTTGGTGGTTCATCTTTTGCTTTCAAGGCTTTAACAACAATCTGTCTTTAGGCGTATCCTGCAGCTCCTTTGGCCTGGCTAATTAGGCCTGGCTCCTCTGGGGGTGCTTGATTGGTTCCTAATGCTGCATGGAATTCAAACATCTCCCACCACTGTGTGAGCTCTGGGAATTAAAACTTTTTTTTTTAAATTAATTAATTAATTTTTTTTCCCCCAAAGCACCAGTAGATACTTGTATGTCATAGTTGCACATCCTTCTAGTTGAAGTATGTGGGACACGGCCTCAGCATGGCCAGAGAAGCGGTTCCTCGGTGCTCACCCAGGATCTGAACCCGGGCCGCCAGCAGCGGCGCGCGTGCACTTAACCACTAAGCCACGGGGCCGGCCCTGGGAATTAAAACTTTAATTTATCTTTGTTTCCTAAAATGTTAGTCGATTAACAAAAGATGTCAACATCATTGCATAAATGCCTGTATGTTTTTGCTGCCTCAAAATTTGAAAATAATGTGAAGTGGAGGAAAAATAACTGGGCAGTTCTGACTCTCCGTCCTCTACACTGTCCCAGACTCCACGTTTTCTTCCCATTCTTCTGTCTTCCTTCCTCGTGTTCCAAGGATCATCCCTTTGTCAGTTCCTTTCTGGGTCAAGAACTTCCTTTTCCATTCATTTAGGGGAGGCCTGCTTGTGACAATCCTCTTAGCTTCCTTCACCTGAGAATGTTTTTATTTCCCCTTCCTTCCTGAAGGATAATTTCACCTTCTGTAGAATTTGGGATCGACAGTTCTTTTCTTTCTGCACCTGAAATGTCTTTCCTCTTGCTTCCTGCTTCCACGGTTTCTGACGGGAAGCCGGTTGTCATCTGAGTGGTTTCCCTCTATGGTCAGGTGGCATTTCTGTCTCACTGCATTCAAGGAGATTGTCTTTTGTTTTCCCTAGTTGGGTCATGATGCATCTTGGCATAGATTTCTGTGGGCTTCTCCTGTTTGGGGTTCATTGAGTTTCATGAATGTATAGGTTTATGACTTTTGCCAAATTTGGGGAAATTCGAGCCATGATTTCTTGAATAGTTTTTGAGTCTTGTTCTCTGTCTCCTCTGCTTCTAGGACTCGGATCACATGGATGTGAGATCTTTTGTTAGAATCCCACAGGTCCTGAGGCTCTGTTCGTAGTCTTTTCCAGTTCATTGCTCGCTGTTGTTCAGACTGAGTAATTTCTATTGTTGTGTCTTCATGTTCATTATTTCCTCTGTCCTCTCCATTCTGCTGTTGAGCCCATCCATGGAGGCTTTATTTTGATTATTGTATTTTTCAGATCTAAAATTTCCATTACCTTCTTTTTTGTACCTTCTATTTCTTTGCTGAGACTTTTTTTAAAAGATTTATTCTAAGCATGTGTGTAATTGCCCATTAAAGCATTTTTATTGTGGCTGCTTCACAATCCTTGTCAGATAATTCCAACCTCTGTGTCACCTCAGTGTTAGCCTCTGTTGACAATGGTCTTTTCTCACTCAAGATGAGATTTTCCTGGTTCCTGTCATGAACTGGACATTATGGATTTCATGGTGGGAGTCTAGATCTTATTTAAATGTTCTGTTATAAAAGGCCTTTTCTGACACATGGCTGGGGTACTGACTCATTACTGCCAGGTGGAGAGTGCAGTCCAGGTCCCTACGTGGGGCCTTTGACATCCACTGTGTCACTCCTGGGGTCCTAACAGTCTTAGTCTGTCTGCTGCCTTCTCTGTCCTGTTTGGAGTATTCTCATGTTTGTTATATACACAAGGTCCAGAAGTTTTCTGTGCCTTGTGGGGGGTCAGGGAGACAAACCTCTACTTACTCTTGGTCCAAACTGGGAGTCTGAAGTGCAGCTGATTTATATGTATTGATGATGTATCTAGTGACACAGGATCCATTCTTTTTAAATTAGAATAATAGATCTTTATATTAATTGGGGTTTTCCATGCACGGTTTTGTAATCTGTGAGTAATACAGTTTTATTCCATCCCTTCACTCTAATCATGTTTTTTTGCTTTATTTGTTGGTTCTTCCAGTGCCCTGCTGAGTAGAAGAGGTCATAGTGAACATTCTTGTCTCATTCTCAGTCACAGGCAGAAAGAGTTCAAGTTTTTACGTGTAAAAATTATTTCTATTGTAGATTTTTAAAGATTTTTTGATAAATGACAGGGAATTCTCTTTTATTTCTGAGGAGGTTTCTTTGATTATAAATTGATGATGTATTTTATCAGAATCTTTGAATCTGTTGATTTGATTATTTTTCTGTTTCTTCTTTTATGTTTGAAATGTATTGATCGATTTTTGAATATGAAATCAACCATGCATTCCATGTGAGAAGAACACACCAGCATGGTTGTAATACATTATCCATTTCGTACATCGCTGACTCTTGTTTGGGAATATTCTGTATAGGAATCTACAGCTGAGTTCCTGTTAGAGAGCTTCCTGTGATTTTCCCATTTGTAGTTTCCTTGTCAGGTTTTGGTATCAATTTTTTTGTGTCCTGATAAAATGCGTTAGGAGGAATAGTCCCTCCTCTATTTTTGGGAGAAGGTTATTTAAGTTTGGTATATGCGTACGTATGTGTATGTGTGTTTGTGTGTGTGTCCAGGTGTGTGTATGTGTGTATTCCGTAAGTGCGTAAGTGTTCAGAAGCATTCACCAGTGAAGCTTTCCAGACTGAGTTCACTTTGTGGGAAAATTTTTAGTTATAGATTCAACATATTTAATATATATGACAATTCAGATATCCTATTTATATTTTATTTCCATCATTTTTGTAAATTGTATTTTTGAGTATTTTGTCCATTTCATCTAAATTTTCTAATGTATTGGCATAAAATTGATCATAATCATCTGTTATCTATTTAAAGTCTGTAGGATCTGTGATACTGTCCTGATAATGGTAATGTGTGCCTTCTCTCATTTTCCTTGTGTTGTGGCTGGGATTGATAAGTGTGATTAATATTTTCAAGAATGAATTTTTTTGGCTTTATTGACTTTTCTCTATTTTTTATTTCTCATCATTAGTAGCTACTCTTGTCTTTATTATTTCCCTCTTTTTACCTTTATTTGGAATAATTTGCTATTCTTTTTCTAAATTCTTGGTATAATAGCTTAGGTCATTGATGTTTTTAGGCTTTTCTTTTCTAAGATACTCATTCAGTCATGTTTCTTAATTTTCCTATTTGGCAGGATTGATGTGTAATATTTACATTATCATTCAATTTAAAACATGCTTTCATTTCAGTTTTGGTTTTCTCATTTCACTCATGGATTATTGAAGAGTCTATTGCTTTACTTCCATAATGTGAGGATATCTGTTATCTTTGATGGCAGAATCAGGTGACTCCCAAAGTGTCCCAGAAGTTCCTGGTGGTCCATGTTAGGAGTCCAGGCTGGCTGGGGGTCATTAGGAGGTGTCCACTGGGGGCAGCTCCTGTGCCTTCTGGGGTCCCTGCAGTCTCCCTCCCTGGAGGTTGGGGTCTAGGTCCTTCCTGGGCTAGTGGATGGCCAGAGCAGCATACACGCTGGATTTCGCTGGAGGCTACTCTGACTGGGAGGAAGGGGGTGTTGTCTCCCGCCTGAGGGTCCAGTGGTTCAGCTGTGCATAGGTCACGTCCTGGGGGTCTTCAGATGCAGCAGCCTGGAGCAGGGGCAGAGTGGCAGATAGACATGCGGTTGGGGTGGGGGTCAGCCTGGGGTCCAGGAGACAATGGGACCCACCTGTCTGTCCATCTGTCTGTCCTCTTCTACTTGTGTGTCCTTCACGTCCAGTGATTCCTCTGACGGGGGAAGGAGAGGTGGCCACTCCCTGCCTGAGTCTTGATCTTGAGTGGTTCACCTGGGCATATGTCACTCTCTGGGGGTCTTCATCCTGGGGGCCCTGCTGGAGCGAGACAGAGGAACAGAAACAGTGTCTCCCTGACCCCAGTGCTGACCTCCTCCAGTCAACTGTCCACACTGTTACAGAGTGAGGTCACTTCCTGATGGAATCTTCAGGGACGTTCTGAGCCTTGGACATCTGGATGCTTTCTACAGTTCTGATTCTTATCCTAACATGCCATCTTTTGCTCATTTGGCTTCAGCCATGTGGCCCATCTTCCTGAATAAGCATGTTACTGCCTGAGGATCTTTCCACCTGCTGTTTCCTCTGCCCCCCTATGCACTCTATCGCCTTTTCTTTACATTATTTTCCTTCACAGCACTTTGCACTCTAGGAGCCCATGTATTTGTATGTTACCTCTCACCCTGGAGGGGAGCTTAAGGAGTGTGGAGACAGTTTTCTCACTGCAGCACCTGCAGCACCTGAATGGAGCTGGGTAAACAGTGAGCTCCCTGTGCACATTGTTGGGTGAATGAATGAAGGGGGCCTAGGGGACTTGTGGGTGATTCACTCATTCCTGCATCCTCTTGAGACCTGGGGGTGCAGCCCAACAACCAGAAGGTCAGACAGAGGATGAGGATCCAGGAAAGGGGACCGCATAGGAAGGGCCATGAGATCACAGAAACCAGGAGGAGTGAAGTCACAGCAGGACGACCCAGGGTGCCCGAGAGGAGAAGTCAGTGTGGGACGCTGCTGAGAGCTGGGTGATGTGAGGACAGGAAGTGCCCATTGGATTACGTTTGGCAACAGGTAGTCCCTGGTGTCCTGGACAGGAGCAGGGATCTCACCAGATGGTCCAGCTCCACGCCCTCCTCAGGCCGTGTGTCCTTCACAGCAGCATCTGCTGGGGCAGAACAGGGGGTGTGTTTCTTGGCAGGATTCCCTGAGATCTCTCAGGGCTGCAGCCCCCCTCTGCTCCCAGACGGGCCACTGAGACCCAGGGGTGAGGAGATGTGCCTGAGGTCACTCATGTGGGATTTCAATCCTTCTCACCCCGAATCCCCAGACCTACCCAGCCTATGCCCCCATGGCCTCCTGAAATCTCTATGCCCACCCCCCAGGGTGGCCCCTTCCCTCCTCTCACAGAGGATCTCTTCCTGGGCCTCAGCAGCTGGGCTGGAGCTGGGGGAGGAGACAGGAGTGTTAGGGGCAGAGAGGGGGCTGAGGGTGGGGTGGGAGTCTGGGGTCTTTAGGGCAGGAATTTCCTGATCTGCAGGCCTCTGTCCTTGGGCTCTGGGTCTGCAGCCCCTGCAGGGAGTTGGAGATCAGCCTGTCTCTGGGCAGGGTCACGATGGACAGAGTCTCAGCCCTGGGAGGTCATGACCATCGCCCTCCATATGTGATTCGAAAGAAAATAAGGAAACCTTAACACATACTGGTGAGTATATTTCAATATTTCAAAGATTCAAAAGATAAAAAACACCTTAAATGTGTACATGTGTGCTGTATTAAGTGTTTTCTTTAGGATTTTCTGATTTGAGATTCTGGAAAAGTCTCTTTCTAGGCTGACCTTCCCATCTATTTGGTTTCCCTCTGGCTGGTGCCCTAGCCCACCTCCCCCTGTGACCTGGGTCACCCTGTTCCCTACCTACCTGATGTCCTGTGTTTGCCCCGACGCCGGTGTCAGATGAACAGGAGGAGGAGGAGGAGGAGGGAGAGCAGCAGGACAAAGGCCACCGAGACCCCGATTAGAGCCTTTAGGTACCATTTGAGACCTTGAGCATGGGTGACATCATGAATGAACCAATGATGCCATTTAATTTAGTGCCCACTGAGTGCCGGGCATGTGCTGGGGTCTGTGCATTCATCTCCTCTCACTCACAACAATCATGTGACAGGGGACTGCCACCCCCACCCAACCATTTCACAGATGAGGAAACTGAGGCACAGAGAGGTAAGACATGTGCCCCAGGTCACCCATCATGAGGTGGCAGAACTGGGACTGGAACCCAGGACTGTGGGTTCCCTTGTGGGTTTTTTAAATTATTTTTTATGTTCTCCCTTCCAGGGAGAACACCAGTGCAGAGACCTGTGCACCAAACCCGATCCCTCCCCCTGCTCCCCCTCTCCCAGCCCGGGTCCATCTCCCGCTCTGCAGAGAGCTGGCCCCCCACGTGGGGCCTGTGTGGACATGGAGTGTGTCTGCATCTTTGACAGGCAGGAGGGAGGGCTGTGTGCTTCCTGAGCTCTAACAAGGCCAGCCCCCAGGCTGAGGGCTTTCACCCTGAGGAGGGAGGCGGGAGGCTTGTTGTGCAGAGAGGAACCTGGGACTCAGAGAGGAGCATGATGTGTCCAAGATGCACAGGTGGGAAGTAGCAGAGTGGGGTTTGAACCCAGGGGATGTTCTTTCCCCAACTCTATGGCTGCTCCTGGGAGGGCTGAGCGCCCCTGAGCTTATGGAGGACTCAGACTGTGTCCCTACACAGTGTCCAAGCAGCCTTCTCGGACTGTGCAATCGGAGAACTTGGTCCCCGTGAGAAGGAGAAACTTTTCTCAGGTCACCATCTCAGGAAGTGGCTGAGCCAAGACCAGACCTGAGCTCCTCCCACCCACCACCTCCCCACAGAGACCCTCACTTAGCCACTGTAGGGCCTGACTCTGTGGGGGGTGATCGGCCGATTCTCAGAGCCTCCTGGGGATCAGCCTGGGAGGTGAGGGGGTGGTTGTCATTCTTCCCACTTCAGCCCGGCTGCCCCTCCCCCAGGCTGAGCCCCGACATCTCCCTCTGCCATGACCACCCAATCCATCGTGTGCCCAGCCTCAAAGCCCCTGAAGCCCTGTGTTCCCTGATGTCTCTGCCTGACTGCCAGGCCCCTGGGAGACAAGCCATGCCAGAGTAGGAGATCCTGGTCCCACTGGTGATCCAGTCTCTGCTACTCACTGCTCTCATGTCTCTGGGTGAGGGGATTCTGGGACTGGACACTGGATGAGGATCAGGACGGGGTGCCCCTGGCCTTTTCTCCTTTTGGTCAGCCCTGGGTCCTCTCCAGCCTCCTCCACTCACCACAGAGGTAATGGACCTCAGGGATGAGGATGAGGATGAGGCAGGGATGGAAGTTGCTCTGGTTTTTTCCATCCCTCTGAGAGGTGAGGTTCCCCTCTGGCTGACTGGCCTTCTTTGGCCCCCTCACTCTCATCCCAGTCCAGAGCTCCCCTGGGGACAGACCCTGAACTGACTGTGAGGACACAAAGGGGAGGACTGGGGCTCTTCACCTGAGACCCGGAGCTCTAGGGGGTCACTGGGGAGTGACAACAGGTAGGGTGAGGTGCTGTGTGAGCTGTAGCACCTGTAGGTCCCCTCGTGGTCTGAGGTCACAGGACTGATGGTGAAGTTGGCCTGAAAGGGTGCAGCCGTGTCCTGCAGATGAAGGTGCTGGGGAGGAGCAAGTGTCCCCTCCTTGCACAGATGGAAGGTATGCAACCAGATCTCAGAGCGACACTGCAAGGTCACATTCTCTCCCCAGGACACTGAGGGCCCCGGCTGGGCTGAGAGGGAGGGTTTCTCATACATTCCTGGGGGAGAGGAAGGTTGTGATGTGTAGAGAGCTGCACCTTCCCTACATCCCTTGACCCCGAGCTGAGGGACCACTGTCCTCTCTCCAGGGACTCTGTCTATGACCCCCTCTCACCTCCTCTCAGTCCCTCGGGGTGGATGTCTTTTATCTCCTTGCCCCTCACTCCCCCTTCCTCCCTCCCTCTCCCTAGACCACTGCCCCATCTCAGCCTCTGCTCCAGGACACTCTCCCAGGACCCCATCACCACCAGGGGTGACCCTGGGTCCAGCACCCTGAATAGACAGTCAGGACATGGGGCTCCTCACCCGCGATCAGGATGTCCAGGGTGGCACTGGGGGCCGACCACGCATAGGAGAGGTGGTGTCCACTGTAGCATCTGTACTGGCCCCTGTGGGTGTGGTTCACATGGCCCAGAGGGAAGTCGGGGCTGTGCTGCCCATGAAAACGCTGGGGGGGTGTGAGCCCCTCGACTTTGGTCAGACAAAATCTGTCAAAGCCGGCCTCTGAGCGACACTGGAGGGTCAGGTTTCCAGAGAGCACCAGGGAGCCTGGCTGGGCTGAAAGGGAGGGCTCCCTGTACACACCTGGAGAGAAGGGCCACTGGCATTGAAGGGGACGCGCGCACCCCACATTCCACACTGGGACCTGCAGTGAGAGTTCTCACTGGTCCCTCCCCAAACCTCCTGCTCTGTGGTTCAGTCCCCAGGAACCCATGTCACCAAGTCCCCATTGCCTGCAGGGCTCCACTGGGCACACAGCTCAGGTCAGTCATTTTGGGGTCCCAGGAAAGAAATAGATCAGGGGGCCCTCACCTGTGACCTCGAGATGCAGAGGGTCACTGGGGAGTGACCACACATAGGGGTAGCAGCTGGGAGAACCATAGCATCTGTAGGTCCCCCCATGAGAGGTATTCATGGGGCCCACAGGGAAGACAGGCTGCCCCCTCCCAGGATAGGTCCTTGATTCCACGTGTTGGGGCGGGTCAGCTCCTCCCTCCTTCAGCAGATGGAAAGTGTCCAATGTGATCTCTGAGCTACAGGAGAGGGACATGTTCCCTCCTGATGCCGCCACAGGGACTGGGTGGGCTGAGAGAGAGGGTGCCCTGTACTTCCTGAAGGAGAAGGAGGGAGCTGTGTTAAAGGGGGACCATCAGCCCACATACCTCAGGTGTGTACTGTGAGGGCTGAGGTCTCCTGAGTCCCCGCTCCATTCCCTTCTGCCTGTGAGGAGGAGCCCACAGTGGGAGGGGACCCAGATCCTCCCCCTCACCTGTCACCACCAGGGACAGGGGGTCACTGCGCTCTGACCAGCCGTTCCAGCTTGTGTGACATGCACACTGATACAGCCCTGCAGTGTGTGAGCTCATAGATTTGATGGAGAAACTGGTCTTGTTGCTGGAGCCCTGTGGGGCCTCTGTATCCCAGGGTTGAGGGACCCTATCTCTATACAGATGGTAGATGTCAGCCTGCAGAGACCCCTGACACCAGATGGTCACAGGGCTCCCCATGGTGACCATGGGTCCTGGGTCAGCCCAGATGGAGGGTTTGAGGGGAGCTCCTGGAAAGAAATCAGACCTGAAGTGTCAGTGGAGTCCTTCTCCCCTCACCTTCCCAGCTGTCACTCAAGGCCCCTCCCAGACTGGTTACCATCAACCCAGACCCTCTGTCCTCCCAGCTGCTCAATGGCGTTCCTTTGTCTGAAGAAGGACGTGTGGAGGACTCACCTGCCTGTCCTCAGTTCCACGGACCCCAACACAGCCCTGGAAGAGAGTTCCCTGTGAGAGTGTGTCCCCTAATCCACACACAGAAGGTCCAGGCCTGGTTGGCCCCTGAGCACTGGGGTCAGATCTGGGGCTGTGTACACTCTCCTTCCCCCAGAAATTCGGCCCCCACCAAGCCTCTTGAGTCCTGGGGTCTTGGAGATCAGGACCTGGGAGGGGAGGAGACACTATCCCTCCTTTTTTCCCCAAAACTCACCAAGGGCAGAGGATGGCAGTGAGGGTTGGGGTCCTGATACTGCCTCCCATGGTCCCCAGTGGTGCAGACAATTTATAAAGTCCACAGAGCCCCGCAGGACAGACAGACAACAGGGGTGTGACAAGATCCAGTCTCTGTGTGACACATCACAGGTTCCTCATCTGTGGCCTCACAGGAAGGGGAACAGCCTCTGCCAGGGCCTCACTCTGTTCTTCCTGAAGGATGGAGCTGAAGAGGCAACAGGCTCAGCGGACCTCCCAGACCAGATCTGAGTCTCTGCACACCCACACGCTCTGCCTCCACCTCACGCCAAACCCAAATCCAGAGAGCGACACTGGTCCCGGAACATAAGGCTTGGAGAAGGCAGGGGAGGATCAGCCCAATTTCTGTTCCAACTCTGACTCTGCCTCTTATAGAGGCTTTGTGACCTGGGGCAGATTACTTCCCTTTTGAGCTTCTGTAAATGCAAATTTTCTTCCTTTCTTTCATGAGTCAGGCAATCAGTCAGTATTTATTGAGCAGTTACCATGTCCAGTCATGATGCCGGATGCTGGAGAGTCATTGCTGAAGCTGACAGAGTCTTTCTTGGGACTCAAGGGGCTCAGATGAATGGAGACAGATATTATAGATATTTAGGTGGCAAATAATTCAGTTATAGTCTTGGTTTTTATTACTATTTTTTATTTATTTTTTCTGTGAGGAGATCAGCCCTGTGCTAACATCTCCCAATCCTCCTCTTTTTTTGCTGAGGAAGACTGGCCCTGGGCTAACATCCATGACCATCTTCCTCCACTTTATGTGGGATGCTGCCACAGCATGGCTTGCCAAGCAGTGCATTGGTGTGGGCCCAGGATCCGAACTGGCGAACCCCGGGCTGCACAGTGGAGCGTGCACACTTAACTGCTTGTGCCACCGGACCAGCCCCCCCCACCTTTTTTTTTGAAGTGTTTATTTATTTACTTATTTTTTTTTTGTGAGGAAGATCAGCCCTGAGCTAACGTCCATGCCAATCCTCCTCTTTTTGCTGAGGAAGACTGGCCCTGAGCTAACATCTATTGCCAATCCTCCTCCTTTTTCCCCCCTTTTTCTCCCTAAAGCCCCAGTAGATAGTTGTATGTCATAGTTGCACATCCTTCTGGTTGCTGTATGTGGGACGCCGCCTCAGCATTGCCAGACAAGCGGTGCGCGCCCCGGATCCGAACTGGGGCCACCAGTAGCCGAGCGCGGGCGCTTAACTGCTAAGCCACGGGGCCGGCCCCTATAGTCTTGTTTTAATACAAGCTGGGAGAAAAAAATAAAACAAGGGACAATGAGATTCAACAACAGGTAGATATCCTGCAACTTGCATCCTGGCTGTGAGGGGTCCTTCTGGTGAAGGAGTGACCCAAGGCATGAGCAGGGTCAGCCCAGAGGTGGAGGTGGGGCATCCTTGACCAGAAAGGTCTGAGCTGTTCTCAGAATTGAGAGCAATCAGAATCCTGGGCCTTGTCACACAGGATCTTGAGCACCTTGCCAGTACCTTGACATTTATCTTTAAGACAATGGGAAGATTTTAAGTAACAGACAATATGAACACATTTCTGTTTAAAAAAGACTACCACCACGTGGAAAATGTAATGCAGGAAGGCTCTATTGATAATTAACTCTATTAATAATAAAACTGCAACATTAATTTGGCCCCTGGATAGTGTGTTGATCAGTATTTTAAGTTGTTTATGTGGTTTTCTCATATAACCCTTACACAAACCTATAACACAAAATACATTTACAGTTGGGTGGAATGAGACAGGACAGCTTCTTGGTACATCAGGTTGGAAAGGAGTGGGCTAGGTTCAGACTGGCTGAGGGAGCAGCCAGAGGAAGGCACAGAATTGTTAAGTAGCTCAGCTTGTGTGTGTGTTTGGGGGAGTATGTGGTTAACTGTGATGAGTTTGGTTGAGAAGGAGAGTGTGTTCGCTGGGGCTGGTGAGTTTAGCTCAGACCTGATCATTCACAGCCCTGAACATCAGATGGTGCAACTTGATCTTTTTTGAAGATGAAAGTTGCTGGAAGGGTTCTGAGCAGGGCAGGATCAGACCAGATAGGGTTATTATAAGAGTCCTTTGGAGGCAGTGAGAGGAATGAACTGGAGAAAGGAGTGGGGGCCTGGATGTGAAGACCAGGAAGGTGAGACAGATGAGATGTGATGACACAGATGAGATGCCCTGAGTCTTGTGATGGATCAGGGATGTTGTTAAGAAGGACTCAAGGGGCGTGGTGGTGTGGATTTGATGATTGGATGTGAAATGTAAGGCTGTTCCACTGTCTGCCTTGGTGCCTGGAGAAGCCAGTGGGGCCATCACAGGGAGGAGGACCCTGGGGAGAAGAAGGCTTGGGGAGATGCTTAGGAGACTGATCACCATTTCTCAGAAGAAGGTGTAGCCCTCCCTCCTGACCTGGGATTGCGGATTTCCTTCCCCCTAAACACTTCCCTTCACTGACTTCCCTGTTTCTAAAGTCAGTACCATCTTTTTCTTCATCAGCCTCCTTCAAAACCTCTGAGTCATTTCTGCCTCCTCAGTGCCTCTTCCTTCTCTGGGCAGAGCTCATCATCTCATATTGTGATTCTTTCTCCAGTCACTGGGTGAGAGCACGGGTTGGAGGCAAAAAGGATTTTAAAAAATGACACAGACGCAGGCATCTGTGAGACAAATCATATCATTGATCTCCCAGCAAAATGAGATTGATATTAATGAAGAAAAAATATTTGAAGAAATAAAAGCTGACCATTTCATAGATTTGTTGAAAGTCCTAAATTTACACGCCCAAGATGTTCTGCAAATGCAAAATAAGATAAGCTTTAAAAACCATGCCACACGTCATAATTCTAATCAAGATAGTGAAAACCAAAAAAAAAAAAAAAGTTGAAATCCTCCAGATAAAAATGCCATGAAACACAGAGCAAAAATGATTTGAATGATTACAGATTTCACATCAGAAACTGTCGATGTCAGAAGATGTTAAAAGTTCTGTAAGACAAGAAGAGCCAACCTGGAATTTTCTAGATGTATTCTTCTGGAATGAAAGCAAAATAAAATCATTCAGAGAGGAAGGAACACTGAGAGAATTTGTTGCGAGCAGACCTGCTCTAAAAGAAGTAAGGAAAGTTCTTTAAGCGGAAAGGAAATAATTCTAGAGGGAAACTTAGAAATTCAAGAATAAAGGAAGAGTAAAAAATGGTAAATATCTAGGTAAATGTAGCAGCATATATTTCTCCTCTTAAGTTCTTTAAATGTGTTTGGCTGTTTAAAGCAAAACTGATGACATTGTCTGGTGGGGTTTTAATGTATGTAGATGTAACACACATAACAGCTGCAGCATAAAGTGGTGAGGATGAAAGGACCCACACAGTGGTAAGGCTTCTACATTTCTCTTGAAGAGGTAAAATGTTAACTCTGTGTAATTAGGTGTGTACATTATAATACCTACAACAGCCTCTTAAGAAACAACATGCAAAGAGTTCCAGTTAGAACACCAATAGATAAATTAAAATGGAATACTAAAAAGTATTCCAAAAAGCCAAAGAAAGCAGGAAGGGAAAACTGAAGAACAAACAGTAGAGGGGATAAGCAGAAAACAAAGAATAAAATGGTAAACCAGAAAAGAACCTTCAATAAATACATTAAATATAAATGGTGAAAGCACAATTAAATGGCAGAGATCATAGGACTGGATTAGCAACAATAAGTGAGACCCAACTCTATGCAGTCTACCGGAGGTTCACTTTAATGCAATGATGTAAATAGGTTAAAGGTAAGAGGATCAATATATTATGCAAACATTAATTAAAAGAAAGCTCAAGTGGCTAAGTTTCCTGTTGCTGCTGTAAGAAATTACCGCAAACTGAGTGGATTTAAACAACACAAATATACTATCTTACTGTACTGGAGGTCAGAGGTACAAAATCAGTGTCACTGGTCTAAAGTTGGGATTTTAGCAGGGATGGTTGCTTTTTGTGGCTCTGCTATGAGAATCAGTTTCCTGGCCTTTCCCAGCTCCCAGAGACGCCTGCAGCACTGGGCTCCTGACTCCTTCCTTCCATCACTGCAGCCTCTTGATTCCATCATCACGTTTCCTACCACTGACTCTGACCCTTTTGTCTCCTTCTTACAAGAAGCCTTGTGATTACATTGGGCTCACCCAGATCATCCAGGAAAATGTCCCCATCTCGAGGTACTTAATTGAGTCACATCTGCCAAGTCTCTTTTACCACATAAGGTAACATAGTCACAGGTCTCAGAGATTAGAGTGTGGATAGCTTTGAAATTCAGGAGGAAGTAGCATTATTCTATCTACCACAATGGCTATACCATGTGAGACAGTACAATAGAAGATATCAGATAAAGCAGACTTTTGAACAGGAAAATTATCAGGGATAAAGAAAGATAGTACATAATGATAAAAAGTCCAACTCACCAAGACGACGTAGTAATCCTAAATGCGTGTGCAAAAAACCACAGAGCTTCAAAGCCCATAAAGCAAAAACCGTCAGAAATGAAAGGACAAATAAGTACATGAACAATTATAGTTTTGGACTTTACACACTTTAAATGGAAATTGAGCAAATAAATGGCAAATCAGCAAGGACACAGGAAACCTGAACAACACTAGGAACCAACTTAATCTAATTGACACACAGAGAACACTCCAGCAGCAGTAAAATAGACACTCTTTCCAAGTGCACATGGAACATTGGCCGTGATAGTCCAGATCCTTGGTTATAAAACAAAGCTTAACAAATTTAAAATAATTAATATCATATATCACTTCTTTTATAATGGAATTTAAGCAAAAGTCTATTACTAGAAAGATATCTGGAAAACCTTCAACTATTTGGAAATTAAACAACACACATCTAAATAATCCATGGGGTGAAGAGGAACTCAAGGAATATTGGAAAATAGTTTAAACTGAATGGAAATGAAAATACAGCATAATAAACATTGTGGGGTGCAGCCAAAGCAGAGTTTATAAGAAAAGCCAGAGCAGTAAGTGCTCATATTAAACATAGAATGGTTTCCAATCACTAAACTAAGCTTCCATCTTAAGAGACAGGAAAAAGAAGAGCAAACTCACCCCAAAGTAAGCATAATACAATCATAATAAAGGGCAAAAATTAATCATACTGAAAACAAAACACAGGAAGAAAAATCAATGAAACCCAAAGCTGATTCTTTAAAAAGACCGACAAAATTGACAAACCACTAGAGTAATCATGGAAAAAAGAGACAAGACAAAACTTGCCAACATCTAACATGGATGATGGGATATTACTACAAATAGGATTATTTTTATTAATGAATAATTAATAGGAAGAAAGAGAATACTACTACAAACACCTCTGTGCTTGTAAATTTGACAATTTGAATGGGCCAGTCTTGAAAGATACAAACTACCAAAACTCACTCAAGAAAAAATCGTCTGATATTCTTGAAAAATATTAAATTGCATTTGTAGGGCCGGCCCTGTGGCTTAGCGGTTAAGTGCGCGCGCTCCGCTGCTGGCGGCCTGGGTTCGGATCCCGGGCGCGCACCGATGCATTGCTTCTCCGGCCATGCGGAGGCCGAGTCCCACATACAGCAACTAGAAGGATGTGCAACTATGACGTACAACTATCTACTGGGGCTTTGGGGGAAAAGTAAATAAATAAAATTATTAAATTGCATTTGTAGTTAAAACAACTTTCCAACAAAGAAAACTCCTGGTCACAACGGTCTCACCGGCATGTACCACCCAACATTTGGAGGAGAATTAATACAACTCTTCACGATCTCTTCCAGCAAGTAGAAGACAGAGGAACTTTGCAACAATTTTATGAGGCAAGTATTACTCCAAACTCAAATCAGACAAAGATGGTTCAAAGTAATAAAGGTGTAGGCCAACGTCTCTGAAGAACATAGATGCCAAAATCCTCACCAAAATCTTGGTAAATAGGGACCTGGCCCTGTGGCGTAGTAGTTAAGTGTGCACGCTCCGCTGCTGGTGGCCCAGGTTCCGATCCTGGGCGTGCACTGACACACTGTTTGTCAGGCCATGCTGTGGCGGCATCCCACATAAAGTGGAAGAAGATGGGCACGGATGTTAGCTCAGGGCCAGTCTTCCTCAGCAAAAAGAGGAGGATTGGCAAGGATGTTAGCTCAGGGCTGATCTTCCACATACACACTCAGAAAAAAGAAAGGAAAAAAATATTGGTAAATAAAAGTCAGCAATATAGGAAAAGGACAATATCAGAACCAAGTGGAATTTGTCCTCAGTTGCCAGGCTAGTTCAGCATTTGAAAGTCAATAAAGGTAATCCACCATGTTAAGAGACTAATAAAGAAAAACCACGTCGTTACATACATACATGCACACAAAGACTGGATAAAATGAAACAAATGCTCAGCTGTACAGGAATAGAAGGGAATTTCCTTAATCAGATAAAGAGCATCTATGATTTATGTTTAGCTAATATTATACTGAACAAGTGTTATATGTTCTGAGTATGGTTAGGACAAGGCAATGATGGTCTCACGACTTCTATTCAGAACTGGCTGGTGCAATAAGGAAAGTGAAGGGAATAAAAGGCGTACAGATCGAAATGAAAGGAATAAAATTGTCTTTATTCTCACTCCACATAATCATGTATGGAGGAAATCCTAAGGAATCTACAAAGGAACTTGTATAACTAATAGTTGAAGGAGCAAGTTCTCAAGATATAAGATTGATATTCAAAAATCAATTGAAAAAATCAATTGAATTTTCTTCTATAAATTCACAGGAACAATTGGAAAGCAAAATTAAACGACAATTCTATTTATAATAGCTCCAAAAACTATAAACATGTAGGGATAAATATAAGTATAGATGTATAAGATCTGAAGACTGAAAACTATAATACTTAGCCAAGAGAAATTAAAGAACTAAAAAAAAAAAAAAAGAAAGAAGAGGCAATATACCATGTTCATTGATTGAAATTCTCAATATTGTTAAGATATCAGCTCTCTCTAAAGTGATACATATTCCAAGCCACCACAAACAAAGTTTCAACTAGCTTTTTAAGCAATTGATGGGCTGATACTAAAATGTATGTGGAAATATACAAAAGAGCAACAATAGCAACAAAATTCTGAAAAGGAATAAAATTGGACACTTCTTACACCGAGACTTCCTGTGGAAAGAACAAATGTAATGGGCAGTGTGGTATTTGCATAAGGACAGGAGGTAGAAAAATACACAGAAGGGAGATCCCATAGGTTGGCCCGCACATAGACGACCCATTGACTTTTAACAAAGGACAGAAGTGCTTCCTTGAGGAAAAGATCATCTTCTCCACAAATGGTGCTGGGACAACTGGACATCGGATTGGAAGAAAATGAACCTTGGCCTTTACCTCACACCGTACACAATAATTCACGTGAAATGGATCATGGATGTAACTGCAAAAGTGAAAACCATAAGGCGTCTAAAGAAAAAACTTGAAGAAAATCTTTACAACCTTAGATTAGACAAAGATTCCTCAGAAAGATACAAAAAGCATAAATAACATCAACAGTAAAATTAATTGGAGTTTATAAAACTAAAAACTTTTGCCCTTCAAAGGACAGGTAATGGAGGAAACAAGCCAGGCTAGGAGAAAAAAATATATATATACATATATATATATACTGTGCATTTGTGTATCTGATAAGGGATTTGTTTGTAGACTAAATATGGACTTTTACAAATGGTAATAAAACCCTCCCACACGAGCAAAACAGTTTGAACAGACATGTCTCAAAAGAAGATATTTAACTGACCAATAAGCACATGAGAAAGTGCTCAATAGCAATAATCATTAGAGAAATGAAAATAAAACTGAAAGGAGACATTAATAAAATGGAGGAATTTTAAAAAACATTCTAGTGCGTGAAAGAGGGCAGATACAGGAGGGTACATACCTTGTGATTCTGTATTAATGAAATTCTAGAATTGGCAAGACGAGTACCTAGTGAAGAAAGCTGATTGCTGTTAGCCTCAGTCTGGGTTTGGGGGGGCACAGACTGACTAAAAACATCACCATGGAATTGTAGGAGTGATGGCAATGTTTTGTATATTGATTGTGGTATAGTTGTTACATGAATTTCTACATTTGCCAAAGCTGATCAAACTACACACTTAAAGGGGGTACATTCTTTTTTTATTGATGTCTTAATAGTTTATAACATTGTGAAATTTTTGGTTGTACATTCTTGTTTGTCAATCACCATATACGTGTCTCCCTTCACCCCTGTGCCCACCCCCCACCCCCATTGCCCCTGGTAACAACAATACAGTTTTCTCTGTCCATGTGTTGGTTTATATTCCACATATGAGTGAGATCAAAGGCGGTACCTTTTATGTTGAATATTCACACAGGTATATACTAGTTAGGCTCAATCAGTGTCCATCCCAGCAGGGCTGAAATCAGCTTGCAGCCACATGTCCGATGCTTCCGTGAGGAATGATACAACATTAAGGACTCTTTGTTGGTCTCTGCTGCTGACATGATGAACATCCATCAGTGTCTGTAGTTGGATCAGTCTTGGTGACAGGCAGTCCATGACACCAGGATCATGAAGAGCCTCCATCTCTGCCGCCATGGCTGTCCTTCATATCACTGTGTAAACACTGGGATGACGAAGAGCAGAGGCTGGCTAGTATCTGCTGATGAGCCATCCTGTCCCCTTGGTTGTTAAGGACCTTGTCCACAGTGGTGCTCTCTGGGGACATTAATATCTGATTCAAGATTCAGTGCTTTGTGCCCACTCCTGTACATCTGTCCATACACATGGCTCCTTCCTGGATATCCTTGTCTCCTCCATTCAGTTTTGCTCCTTCCAGTCCCCTGACCGTATAGACAAGGTATTTGCTACTATCCTGGAGTCCGTGTACACCTTTCCATCTAGCCGATTCTCTTTCCACAAAAAGGGTATTACCCACAAAAAGAGTAATGTCTGCCCACTGAAGGCATTTTCTCTCATCAGAGTCCCCCAAGTGGGGCTGCAGAGCAACAGTACTCCAAAACATCCCGCAACCCAGGCATGGCCCAGGCCACAGATCTGTAGATGACGACTGAGGAGAGGCGCCATTGTGATGGGTACAGACGTGGGCGTCATGTGCACCTAATCCACATCTTTGTGTGACTCATCTTTGTCCTCTGGACCTGTCCATGGCCCCAGCTGTACCACTCTCATCCAGCAATGGATTACAACCTTATGACTTGGTGAGAATGACAATAGCCAGCTCATCATAGATGGTTCCAGTTGTATAAACTCGATGTCTCCTTGTCAGTCCTTCAGTTCCTATTGGGAACCAGCAGCATGTCAGGAGCAGCTTTTTCTGTATTTTTTTTTTTTTTTGTGAGCAAGATCGGCCCTGAGCTAACATCTGTCGCCAACCTTTCTCTATTTTGTATGTGGGACACTGCCACAGTGTGGCTTGATGAGCGGTGCATAGGTCTGCGCCCAGGATCTGAACCTGCGAACCCCGGGCCACTGAAGCACAGCTCGCGAACTTAACCACTACACCACTGGGCCGGCCCCAGGAGCAGCTTTTTTTTTTTTTTTTTTTTTTTTTTGTGAGGAGATCAGCCCTGTGCTAACATCCGCCAATCCTCCTCTTTTTTTTTTTGCTGAGGAAGATGGCCCTGGGCTAACATCTGTGCCCATCTTCCTCCACTTTATATGGGACGCCGCCACAGCATGGCTTGCCAAGCAGTGCGTTGGTGCGCGCCCGGGATCCGAACCAGCGAACCCCGGGCCGCTGCAGCGGAGCGCGCGCACTTAACCGCTTGCGCCACCGGGCCAGCCCCCCCAGGAGCAGCTTTTTAAATGGAGTCTACTCTCTATTGTGGGTGATGTGACGGCAGGAACCCAAGGAGGCGAAAATCTACCCTTGGCGTTTGGCAGGGAATTCACACAGCATCCCAGTACAAGGGGACTTACAGCATCAGGGGACCTGGCAGATCACATGGCCATGGCTGCAGGATCCTGGTACTGCAGAGCCCTGTCTTCCTCTGGGCTCCACTCAGACCCACAGCCTTCTCAGTCACCTAAAAAGTGAGAAATCTGCTTTCTCGAGTATGGTACATGCTGCTTCCACCATCCAAACCTCATACCCAGAAACGTGTCTCTGTCTTAGTGTGAGGCGTTGTAAGGTGTGATACGGGGTATGTCTTGGCAGAACTCAGAGAGCAGCACCTCTATAAAGTTCACTGCTTTGGCAGACCCTGAATCCTTGAATTTCTTTCTTTCTTTTTCTTTTTCTTTTTTTTAAATCTCCCACCTGGAGTACATACCAGGGCAACCAGAGTACTCACCACCCTTTACTCATCAGGTCAAATTAACACGATGTCACCAATATTGTGGACAAATGTGATGTTCTGCCCGATGTCGAGATGCTGAGGGTCACTTTGGACAATGCTGTGAAAGGGGGAGAGTTAGTTTATCCCTGGACACTGTGAACATGTACTGCAGTCCATCCCAGGGGAAGAAGAGCTGCTTCTTAGTTACCAGATCCAAAGCTGCACACAAGTGACCAGAGGCTGCATAATTCTGTCCTAGGAAATGCATCCATCCCGCAGAGCAGCTGACAGGAGTCAGTACTTGGTGAGGTCTGTGGCCCTCCACCATCCACCACCCAGGATACATCCAGTTTTTCAGGGGCCAGGCTGGTGTATTAAGCACGGATACGGTTGCCCCACTGCTGCCTCCTTTAAGTCTTTGAGGGTGGCACTAACCTCTGCTAGTCCACCTGAGTGCAGCATTGTTGTTGTTGTTTTTTTTTGTGAGGAAGATCAGCCCTGAGCTAACATCCATGCTAATCCTCCTCTTTTTTTGCTGAGGAAGACCGGCTCTGAGCTAACATCTATTGCCAATTCCCCTCCTTTTTTTCCCTAACGTCCCAGTAGATAGTTGTGTGTCATAGTTGTACACCCTTCTAGTTGCTGTATGTGGGACGCGGCCTCAGCATGTCCAGAGAAGCGGTGCGTCGGTGCACGCCCAGGATCCGAACCCGGGCTGCCAGTAGCAGAGCGTGCACACTTAACGGCTAAGCCACGGGGCCGGCCCGCAGGGTTGTTGTTGATGACTATGCCAGGCAATATGAAAGTTATACTGTTGATTATACAGATTCTGCTTTCTTTTTTTAAACAGTATGTAACTATGTTTTGGAAGTCGATTAAATGACTTTGTGGTTCAGCTTTTCCTTTCAAGGCTTTACCAACAATCTGTCTTTAGGCGTATCCTGCAGCTCGTTTGGCCTGACTACTAAGGCCTGGCTCTTCTGGGGGTGTCTCGATTGCTTCAAGTGTTCCATAGATTCTTAACGCTGCATGGAATTCAAACGTCTCCCTTCACTGTGTGAGCTCTGGGAATTAAATAAAACCTTAATTTATCCTTGTTTCCTAAAATGTTAGTCAATTAACAAAAGATGTCAACATCATTGCATAAATGCCTGTATGCTTGTTTTTCCTGCCTCAAAATTTGAAAGTAATGTGACACGAGTGCTCATGGAGGCAAAGCAACTGGGCAGTTCTGACTCTCTGTCCTCTGCACTGTCCCAGAGTCCACGTTTTCTTCCCATTCTTCTTTCTTCCTTCCTCGTGTTCCAAGGATCATCCCTTTGTCAGTTCCTTTCTTGGTCAAGAACTTCCTTTTCCATTCATTTAGGGGAGGCCTGCTTGTGACAAATCCTCTTAGCTTCCTTCACCTGAGAATGTTTTTATTTCTTCTTCCTTCCTGAAGGATAATTTCACCCTCTGTAGAATTTGGGATCGACAGTTCTTTTCTTTCATCACATGACATGTCATTCCACTTGCTTCCTGCCTTCATGGTTTCTGACGGGAAGCCCGTTGTCATCTGAGTGGTTTCCCTCTATGGTCAAGTGGCATTTCTGTCTCACTGCATTCAAGGAGCTTGTCTTTTGTTTTCCTTAGTTGGGTTATGATGAGTCTTGGCTTGGATTTCTGTGGCCTTCTCCTGTTTGAGGTTCACTGAGTTTCATGCATATGTAGGTTTATGATTTGTGCCAAGTTTGGGGAAATCCAGCCACGATTTCTTGAACAGTTTTTCAGTCTTGTCCTCTTTCTCCTCTGCTTCTAGGATTCATATCACATGGATGTGAGATCTTTTGTTAGAGTCCCACAGGTCCTGAGGCTCTGTTCATGTTCTTTTCCAGTTCATTTGCTCCCTGTTCTTCAGATTGAGTAATTTCTATTGTTGTGTCTTCATGTTCGTTATTTCCTCTGTCCTCTCCATTCTGCTGTTGAGCCCATCCATGGAGCCTTTATTTTCATTATTGTGTTTTTCAGATCTAGAATTTCCATTACCTTCGTTTTTGTATCTCTGTTTCTTTACTGAGACCCATTTTCAAAGATTTATTTTAAGTGTATGTGTAATTGCTCATCAAAGTATCTTTATTGTAGCTGCTTCACAATCCTGTCAGATAATTCCAACCTCTGTGTCACCTCAGTGTCAGCACCTGGTGACAGTGGTCTTTTCTCACTCAAGGTGAGTTTTTCCTGGTTCTTGTTATGAACTGGACATTATGGATATCATGTTGTGAGAGTCTGCATCTTATGTAAGTCATCTGTTACAAAGGCCTTTTCTGACACATGGCTGGGGTACTGACTCATTACTGCCAGGTGGAGGTGCCGGCCAGGTCCCCATGTGGCTCCTTTGACACCCACTGTGTCACTCCTGGGGTCATAACAGTCTTAGCCTGTCTGCTGCCTTCTCTGCACTGTTTGGAGTATTCTCATATTTGTTGTATATACAAGGTCCAGGTTTTCTGTGCCTTGTGGGGGTCAGGGAGACAAACCTCTACTTCCTCTTGGTCCAAACTGGGAGTTTCAAGTGCAGCTGATTTATATATATTGATGATGTATCTAGTGACATTGGATCAATTCCTTTCAAATTAGAATAATAGATCTTTATATTATTTGGGGTTTTCCATGCACAGTTTTGTAATGTGTGAGTAATACAGTTTTATTCCATCCCTTCACTCTATTCACGTTTTTTTTTTTTTTCGCTTTATTTGATTTGTTAGTTCTTCCAGTGTCCTCCTGAATAGAAGAGGTCATAGTGAACGTTCTTGTCTCATTCTCAGTCACAGGCGGAAAGATGTATAGTTTTTACCTGTAAATATTTTTTCTTCTTTTTTTTAAAATTTTTTGTTTATTGCAGTAACATTGGTTTATAACATTGTATAAATTTCAGGTGTACATCATTATACTTCTATTTCTGCATAGATTACATCATGTTCACCACCCAAATACTAATTACAACCCATCACCACACACATGTGCCGAATTATCCCTTTCGCCCTCCTCCCTCCCCCCTTCCCCTCTGGTAACCACCAATCTAATCTCTGTCCCTATGTGTTTGTTTATTGTTGTTATTATCTACTACTTAATGAAGGAAATCATACGGTATTTGACCTTCTCCCTCTGACTTACCTCACCCTGCATAATACCCCCAATGTCCATCCATGTTGTCACAAATGGCTGGATTTCATCATTTCTTATGGCTGAGTAGTATTCTATTGTGTATATATACCACATCTTCTTTATCCATTTGTCCCTTGATGGGCACTTAGGTTGCTTCCAAGTCTTGGCTATTGTGAATAACGCTGCAATGAACACAGGTGTGCATGTAGCTTTATGCATTGGTGTTTTCAAGTTCTTTGGATAAATACCCAGCAGTGGAATAGCTGGATTGTATGGTAGTTCTATCCTTGATTTTTTGAGGAATCTCCATACTGTTTTCCATAGTGGCTGCATCAGTTTGCACTCCCACCAGCAGTGTATGAGAGTTCCCTTCTCTCCACATCCTCTCCAACACATGTTGTTTCCTGTCTTGTTAATTATAGCCATTATGATGGGCGTGAGGTGATATCTCATTGTAGTTTTGATTTGCATTTCTCTGATAGTTAGTGATTTTGAACATCTTTTCATGTGTCTGTTGGCCATCTGTATATCTTCTTTGGAGAAATGTCTGTTCAGGTCATTTGCCCATTTTTTAATCGGGTTGGTAGTTTTTTTGTTGTTGAGATGCATGAGTTCTTTATATATTTTGGAGATTAAGCCCTTATCAGATGTATGGTTTGCAAATATCTTCTCCCAATTGTTAGGTTGTCTTTTTGTTTTGTTGATGGTTTCCTTTGCTGTGCAGAAGCTTTTTAGTTTGATGTAGTCCCATTTGTTTATTTTTTCTATTGTTTCTCTTGCCCGGTCAGACATGGTGCTTGAAAATATGTTGCTAAGACCGATGTCGAAGAGCGTACTGCCTATGTTTTCTTCTAGAAGTTTCATAGTTTCAGGTCTTACATTCAAGTCTTTAATCCATTTGGAGTTAATTTTTGTGTATGGTGTAAGGTAAGGGTCTACTTTCATTTTTTTGCATGTGGCTGTCCAGTTTTCCCAACACCAACGTTGATTGATTTTCGAATGTTAAACCATCCCTGCATACCTCGAATAAATCCCACTTGATCATGGTGTGTAATCTTTTTAACGTATTGTTGTATGCGATTTGCTAGTATTTTGTTGAGGACTTTTGAATCGATGTTCATCAGTGATATTGGCCTGTTATTTTCTTTTTTTGTGTTGTCCTTGTCTGGTTTTGGTATCAGGGTAATGTCAGCTTCGTAGAATGAGTTAGGGAGCTTCCCCCCCTCCTCAATTTTTTGGAAGAGTTTGAGAAGGATAGGTATTAAGTCTTCTTTGAATGTTTGGTAGAATTCACCAGGGAAGCCGTCTGGTCCTGGACTTTTATTTTTGGGGAGGTTTTTGATTACTGTTTTGATCTCCTTACTGGTGATTGGTCTATTCAAATTCTCTACTTCTTCTTGATCCAGTTTTGGAAGGTTGTATGATTCTAAGAATTTATCCATTTCTTCCAGATTGTCGAATTGGTTGGCATATAGCTTTTCATGGTATTCTCCTATAATCTTTTGTATTTCTGAGGTGTCTGCTGTAACCTCTCCTCTTTCATTTCTGATTTTACTTATTTGTGCCTTCTCTCTTTTTTTCTTGGTGAGTCTAGCTAAAGGTTTGTCAATTTTGTTGATCTTTTCAAAGAACCAGCTCTTGGTTTTATTAATTTTTTCTATTGTTCTTTTGGTCTCTATTTCATTTATTTCTGCTCTGATTTTTATCATTTCCCTTCTTCTACTGATTTTGGGCTTTGTTTATTCTTCTTTTTCCAGTTCCTTTAGGTGTATTGTTATATTGTTTATTTGAGATTTTTCTTGTTTGTTGAGATAGGCCTGTATTGCTATAAACTTCCCTCTTAGAACCGCTTTTGCTGTATCCCATAAATTCTGGCATGTCGTATTTTCATTTTCATTTGTCTCCAGGTATTTTTGATTTCTTCGTTGACCCAGTCGTTGTTCAGTAGCATTTTGTTTAATCTCCACATAGTTGCGACTTTTCTGATTTTCTTCCTATAGTTGATTTCTAGTTTCATACCGTTGTGGTCAGAAAAGATGCTTGGTATTATTTCAATCTTCTTAAATTTGGCCTAATATGTGATCAATCCTGGAGAATGTTCCATGTGCATTTGAAAAGAATGTGTATTCTTCGGTTTTTGGATGGAATGCTCTGTATATATCTACTAGGTCCACCTGTTCTAGTGTTTTATTTAAGGCCAATGTTTCCTTATTGATCTTCTGTTTGGATGATCTATCCATTGGTATAAGTGGAGTGTTAAAGTCCCCTCCTATTATTGTGTTACTGTCTATTTCTGTTTTTATGTCTGTTAATAATTGCTTTATATATTTAGGTGCACCTACATTGGGTGTGTAGATATTTACAAGTGTTATATCCTCTTGTTTGATTGTTCCCTTGATCATTATGTAATACCCTTCTTTGTCTCTTTTTACAGTTTTTGTTTTTAAAGTCTATTTTGTCTGATATGAGTACTGCTACCCCAGCTTTCTTTTCATTGCCATTTGCGTGGAGTATCTTTTTCCGTCCCTTCACTTTCAGTTTGTGAGTGTCTTTAGGTCTGAAGTGTGTCTCTTGTATGCAGCATATATATGAGTGTTGTTGTTTTATCCAATCAGCCACCCTATGCCTTTTAATTGGAGCATTTAGTCCATTGACATTTAAAGTAGCTTTTGATAGGTATGTACTTACTGCCATTTTTTAACTTTGTTTTTTTTCAGTGTTTTAGTAGTCCTTCTCTGTTCCTTTCTTCTTCTATACAGAATTGATGGTCTCTTTACTTTGACCTCTGTCTGAAAGCTCTACTCTTTAACTACCCTCCTCCCTCTTTTTCTGTTTTTGATATCATGTCTAACCTCTGTTCTGTGCATTTGTATCTATTACCCTCTTATCATGGAAATAGATAATTTTTCCTATTTGTGGTCTTCTCTTTTCCCCTTAAATCATTCCCTTTAACATTTCTTGTAGCACTGGTTTCTTGGTGACAAACTCCTTTTTGCTTGTCTGGGAAATGTTTGATCTCTCCTTCCATTTTGAATGATAACCTTGCTGGGTAGAGTATTCTTAACTGTAAGTTTTTTCCTTTTAGCACTTTAAATATATCATGCCATTCTCTTCTAGCCTGTAAGGTTTCTGCTGAGAAGTGAGCTGATAGCCTTATGGGGTTTCCTTTGTATGTAATTTGACTTTCTCTTGCAGCTTTTAGGATTCTCTCTTTATCTTTAATTCTGGACATTTTGATTATGATGTGTCTTGGTGTGGGCCTCTTTGGGTTTATCTTGTTTGGGGCTCTCTGTGATTCCTGTACCTGGATGTCTGTTTCCTTCCTTAGGTTAGGGAAGTTTTCATCTATTATTTCTTGAAATAGATTCTCTGCCCCCTTGTCTCGCTCTTCTCCTTCCGGGACACCTATAACACGGATGTTAGTGCGCTTGATGTTGTCCCAGAGGTCCCTTAGACTGTCCTCACTCTTTTTAATTCTTTTCTCTTTTACCTGTTCAGCTTGAGTAATTTCTTCTAGTCTTTTGTCCAGCTCACAGATCCGTTCTTCTGTATCCTCTACTCTGCTTTTGAGTCCCTCTAGTGAATTTTTCATTTCCAGTATTGTATTCTTCATTTCTGATTGGTTCTTTTTTATATCTTCCATTTCTTTGTTGACATTCTCACTGAGTTCATCTATTCTTCTCCCCAGATCAGTGAGCATCCTTAACACTCTTAGTTTGAACTCTCTGTCGGGTAGGTTGCTCATTTCTCTTTCACTTAGTTCCTTTTCTGGGGTTTTGTCCTGTTCCCTTACTTGGAATGTATTCCTTTGCCTCCTCATTTTGCCTCTTTCCCTGTGCTTGTGTCTATGTATTAGGTAGGTCAGCTACGTCTTCTGCTCTTGGATAGTTGACCTTATGTAAGTGATGGCTTAGGAGGCTTCTAGTGTGCTTCCCTCAGTTCTCAATGTTCCAGGGGTGACCCCTATGTGGGCTACGTGTGTCCTTCTGTTGTGACCTGTTTGCTCTCCCTGTAGGCACCCAGGGAGGCCGAGTTATGCTCCTGGCCAGCTGTTGTTATGCTCAGCTGCTTGTAGTTGTTGTGGGCCCTTCCGTCTCTTTATCAGGTGTGGGGAGCCCCAGCACATTTGGCTGCAAGTTCTAATACCACATTTGTGTTGCAGTATTTCTTTTAAGTGAGTAGGCCCCCAGCGTGGCAGGTTGTTAGGCTCAGGGCCTTACAATTGCTATAAGCCTCCAGCCTTTAGGTCTCTTGTCAGCTCTCTGAGGATTGCAGCTGGGTGCGTCTGGCCTCAGGCATGGGAGCACCCAATTGTTTCAGGCTTTGGAAGGTGGGGCAAACCCCCTATGTGGGTCTTTGAGAAGCACAAGTCTTCTGCAGCTGACAAGCCCTGCCGCCCACAGGCCCACACACACAGTCAACACAGCCCTGCCCCGTGTGCATGCCCAGCCCCCCGAAGTGGACCCAGTCTCTCCACGGCGGGAGCCCCACACGCTCCACCACTGCCCCACACTCTCCACCCGCTCCTTGTGCACGCCTTGCCCCACTGAAGTCAGCTCAGTTGCCAGGCTGCAGAGAATCCAGTTACCAATCTATGCAGGCCCACAAGTTGCCTGAGAGGCCAGTCTCTAGGGTGGGCTGCCCACCTTGGCTGAGCTGGATTTAATCGGTGCTCTAGCGGGTGGGGCAGACCTGGGCTAGCAGGCCCCAGGGAGAACTCCAATGGTGTCTGTGTCAGCGCGCCCACACCAGGCCACAACAATGACCGCCGTCAATGTCCCAGTCCCTGGAGAGGTCTCACCTCTCACCGAGATGCACACAGGACCTATTAGGTGAGTCTCTTTTCACCAAAGCACTGTGCGTCTTTCTTTCTGGTGATTTTAGGTTGCTTTCTGAAATGGGTGAGTGTCCACGTGGGCCCTTTAAGAGCCGGTTTTCATTTCTTTGTGAACCAGCTTTTCTGGGGGTGCTCCCCAATGTTTTAGTAGCAGGCAAAGTCAGATATTATGTCACTCATCTCGATTGTGCTGAGTCCACAAAATGCCCATAGCGGGGGTGCTCCCCGGCTCAGGGCCCCGCGCCTTCAGGGAGGCTGTGTACCTTTGGGCTGCTCCCGGGCGGCCGTGACGCTGGCGGCTTGCGAAGGTGGCATTTTTTCCTCTCCAGAAGGGAGTCTCTGCCTCTTCCACCTCAGTGAGGATTGTCCATTGTTGCAGGAGTTCCTCTTATCCAGTTTTCAGTTCTGTCTCAAGGGTAATTTTTCCACGAGTAGTTGTAAATTGGCTGTGTCCACGGGAGGAGGTGAGTTCAGAGTCTGCCTACGCGGCCATCTTGACTTCCTCTCTACCTGTAAAAATTTTTTCTATTGTAGATTTTTAAAGATGTTTTGATAAATGTAGGAAACTCTCTTTTATTTCTGAGGAGGCTTAATTTCATTATAAATTGATGATGTATTTTATCAGAAGCTTTGACTCTGTTAATTTGATTATTTTTATGTTTCTTCTTTTGTGTTTGAAATGTAATTATCGATTTTTGAATATGAAACCAACCATGCATTCCATGTGAGAAGAACACACCAGCATGGTATGATATATCATCCATTTTATATATCTCTGACTCTTGTTTGGGAATATTTTGTGTAGGAATCTGCAGCTAAGATCCTGTGAGAGAGCTTCCTGTGATTTTTCCCATTTTGTGGTTTCTTTGTCAGGTTTTAGTAGCAATTTTTTTTCTGTCCTGATATAATGTGTTGGGAGGAATATTCCCTCCTTCTATATTTTCGGGAGAAGCTTATGTAAGTTTGGTATGCGTATGTTTGTGCATGTGTGTGTGTGTGCACGAGTGTCCAGGTGTGTGTAAGTGTGTATTCCATAAGTGCATAAGTGTTCAGAACCATTCAACAGTGAAGATTTCCAGACTCAGAGTTCACTTTGCGGGAAAATTTTTAATTATAGATTCAACATATGTAACATATATGACAATTCAGATATCCTATTTATTTTTATTTCTATCATTTTGGTAAATTGTATTTTTGAGGATTTTGTCCATTTCATCTAAATTTTCTAATGTATTGGCATAAAATTGGTCATAATGATCTGTTATCTATTTAAAGTCTGTAGGATCTGTGATGCTGTCCTATTAATGGTAATGTGTGCCTTCTCTCGTTTTCCTTGAGTGCTGTGGCTGGGATTGAAAAGTGTGATTAATGTTTTCAAGAATGAATTTTTTCGGCTTGATTGACTTTTCTCTATTTTTTATTTCTCATCATTAGTAGCTACTCTTGTCATTGTTATTTCCCTCCTTCTACCTTAATTTGGAATAATTTCCTATTCTTTTCCTAAATTCTTGGTATGATAGCTTAGGTCAATGACTTTTTTAGACTTTTCTTTTCTAAGATATTCATTCATTCATGGTTCTTAATTTTCCTATTAGGCAAGATTGATGTGTAATATTTACATCATAATTCAATTTAAAACATGCTTTCAATTCTGTTTTGGATTTCTCATTTCACTCATGGATTATTGAAAAGTCTGTTGCTTTATTTCCGTAATGTGGGGATATCCATTATCTTTGACTGCAGAATCAGGTGACTCCCAAAGTGTCCCAGGAGCTCCTGGTGGTCCATGTTAGGAGGCTGGATGGCTGGGAGTCATTTGGAGGTGTCCATTGGGAGCAGCTTCTGTGCCTTCTGGGGTCCCTGCAGCCTCCCTCCCTGGAGGGTGGGTCTGGGTCCTTCCTGGGCTAGTGGATGGCCAGAGCAGCGTACACACTGGGCTCTGCTGGGGGCTCCTCTGACTGGGAGGAAGGGGGTGTCGTCTCCTGCCTGAGGGTCCAGTGGTTCAGCTGTGCATAGGTCACGTCCTGGGGGTCTTCAGATGCAGCAGCCTGGAGCAGGGGAAGAAGGGGGAATAGGTATGTGGTTGGGGTGGGGGCAGCCTGGGGTCTAGGAGAGGATGGGACCAACCTGTCTGTCCATCTGTCTGTCCTCTGTTGCTGGTCTGTCCTTCATGTCCAGTGATTCCTCTGACAGGGGGGAAGGAGAGTTGGCCACTCCCTGCCTGAGTCTTGACCTTGGGCGGTTCACCTGGGCATATGTCACTCCCTGGGGGTCTTCATCCTGGGGGCCCTGCTGGAGGGAGACAGAGGGACAGAAACATTGTCTCCCTGACCCCACTGCTGGCCTCCTCCTGTCAACTGTCCACACTGTTACAGAGTGAGGTCACTTCCTGATGGAACCTCCAGGGACTTCCTGAGCCTTGGAGCAACTGGATGCTTTCTACAGTTGTGATTCTTATCCTAACGCATTCTCTCTCGCTCATTTGTCTGCAGCCACACGGCCCACCATCCTGAAAGAGCATGTTGCTGCCTCAGGACCTTTGCACCTGCTGTTCCTCTGCCACCCCCTACCCCCCCCCACACTTTATCCCTTTTCCTTACTTTATTTTCCTTAACAGCACTTTGCACTCTAGGAGCCCATGTATTTGCATGTTGTCTCTCACCCACGAGGTGAGCTCAAGGAGTGTGGAGACAGTTTTCTCACTGCTCTACTTGCAGCACCTGAATGGAGCCGGGTAAACAGTGAGGTCCCTGTGCACATTGTTGGGAGAATGAATGAAGGAGCCTAAGGAACTTGCAGGTGGTTCACTCATTCCTGCATCCTCTTAGACCTGGGGGTGCACCCCAACAACCAGAAGGTCAGACAGAGGATGAGGAACCAGGAAAGGGGACCATGTAGGAGGGGCCATGAGGTCACAGAAACCAGGAGGAGTGAAGTCACAGCAGGACGACCCAGGGTGCCCGAGAAGAGAGGTCAGTGTGCAGCGCTGCTGAGAGCTGGGTGATGTGAGGACAGGAAGTGTCCACTGGATTAAGTTTGGCAACAGGAAGGTCCCTGGTGTCCTGGACAGGAGCAGGGGTTCACCTGATGGTCCAGCTCCACCCCCTCCTCAGGCTGTGTGTCCTTCATGGCAGCATCTGCTGGGGCAGAACACGGGGTGTGTCTCTTGGCAGGATTCCTGAGATCTCTCAGGGCTGCAGGCCCCCCACTGCTCCCAGATGGGCCACTGAGACCCAGGGGTGAGGAGATGTGCCTGAGGTCACTCATGTGGGATTTCAATCCTTCTCACCCCAAATCCCCAGACCTTCCCAGCCTGTGCCCCCATGGCCTCCTGAAACCTCTGTGCCCACCACCCAGGGTGGCCCCTCCTCTCCTCTCACAGAGGGTCTCTTCCTGGGCGTCAGCAGCTGGGCTGGAGCTGGGGGAGGAGACGGGAGTGTTAGGGGCAGAGAGGGGGCTGAGGGTGGGGTGGGAGTCTGGGGTCTTCAGGGCAGGAATTTCCTGATCTGCAGGCCTCTGTCCTTGGGCTCTGGGTCTGCAGCCCCTGCGGGGAGCTGGAGATCAGCCTGTCACTGGACTGGGTCACGATGGACAGAGTCTCAGCCCTGGGAGGTTATGACCACCCCTGCTCCACATGGGATTGGACAGGAAAGAAGGAAACCTTAACACACACTTGTGTGTATGTTTCAATATTTCATAATATTCAAAAAATAGAAAATACCTTAAATGTGCACATGTGTGCTGTGTTAAGTGTTTTCTTCAGGATTGTCTGATTTGAGATTCTGGAAAAATCTTTCTCGGCTGACCTTTCTCATCTATTTTTTTTCCTTCTGGCTGGTGCCCTACGCCCACCTCCTCCTGTGACCCAGGTCAGCCTGTTCCCTACTCACCTGAGGTCCTGTGTTTGCCCCGACGCCGGTGTCGGATGAACAGGAGGAGGAGGAGGAGGAAGGAGAGCAGCAGGATGAAGGCCACTGAGACCCCGATCAGAGCCTTCAGGTACCAGTTGAGACCTTGAGCACAGGTGACATCATGAATGAGCCAATGATTCTATTTAATTGAGCACCTACTGAGTGCCAGGAATGTGCTGGAGTCTGTGCTTTCATGTCCTCTCACTCACAACAATCATGCAGCATGGGACTGCCTCCCCCACCCAACCATTTCACAGATGGGGAAACTGAGGCACAGAGAGGTAAATGACGTGCCCCAGGTCACCCAGCCTGAAGTGGCAGAGCTGAGACTAGAACCCAGGAGTGTGGGTTTCCTTGTGGTTTTTTTTTTTTGTGTGAGGAAGATCAGCCCTGTGTCAACATCTGCCAATCCTCCTTTATTTTTGCTGAGGAAGACTGGCCCTGGGCTAACATCTGTGCCCATCTTCCTCTACTTTACATGGGACGCTGCCACAGCATGGCTTGCCAAGCAGTGTGTCGGTGCGTGCCCAGGATCCGAACCTGCGAACCCCAGGCCGCCGCAGCGGAGCGTGTGTACCTAACCACTTGCGCCACCGGGCCAGCCCCCTGCTTGGGGTTATTTTAAATTATCTTTTACACTCTGCCCTCCTGGCAGAACACCAGTGCAGATACCTGTCCACCAAACCCAATCCCTCCGTTCCTACCACTCTCCTGAACCAGCCCAGGTCCGTCTCCCGCTCTGCAGAGAGCTGGCCCCCGACGTGGGGCCTGTGTGGACATGGAGTGTGTGCATCTGGGAAGGGCGGTAGGGAGGGCTCTGTCCTTCCTGAGCTCTAACAGGGCCAGGCCCCAGGCTGAGGGCTTTCACTCTGAAGGAGGTGGCAGAAGGCCTGTTGTCAGAGAGGAACCTGGGACTCGGAGAGGACCATGATGTGTCCAAGATCCACAGATGGGAAGTAGCAGAGCTGGGTTTGAACCCAGGGGTGTTCTTTCCCTAACTCCACAGCTGCTCCTGGGAGGGCTGAGTGCCCCTGAGCTTAGGGAAGAGAGCTCAGACTGTGTCCCCACACAGGGTCCAAGCAGCCTTCTTGGACTGTGTAATCAGAGAAATTGGTCCCAGTGAGAAGGTGAACTTTTCTCAGGTCACCATCTCAGGAAGAGGCTGAGCCAAGACCAGACCTGAGCTCCTCCCACCTACCACCTCCCCGCAGAGACCCTCACTTACCCCACTGTGGTGGGCCTGACTCTGTGGAGGAGAGTCCATCCTCAGTGCCTCCTGGGGATCAAGACAGGAGATGTGGGGGCTGGTTCTCCCCACTTCAGCCCAAACACCAATTCACCAGGCTGAGCCACAAGATCTCCCTCTGCCATGACTGCCCCACCTGCCGTCTGTCCAGCCTCAGAGTTCTTGGAGCTCTGTGGCCCCAAGCATCTCTGCCTGACTCCTCAGCCCCCCGAGAGACAAGCCTTGCCAAAGCGGGTCATCACTGTCCCTCTGGGTATTGAGCCTCTGGTAGTCACCAACTCTCGTGTCTGGGTGAGGGGCTACTAGGCCTGGAGCAAGGAGGAGCATCAGGACGGGGTGCCCCTGGCCTTTTCTCCTTTTGGTCAGCCCTAGTCTTCTCCAGCCTCCTCCACTCACCACAAATGTATCTGGACCTCAGGGATGAGGATGAGGATGAGGCAGGGATGGGAGTTGCTCTGGCTTTTTCCATTCCTCCAAGAGGTGAGATTCCCCTCTGGCTGACTCACCTTCTGTGACCGTGTTATTCCCATCCCAGCCCAGAGCTCCCCTGGGGAGAAGACCCTGATCTGACCCTAAGGACAAAAGGGGCAAGGCTGGGGCTCCTCACCTGAGACCCGGAGCTCCAGGGGGTCACTGGGGAGTGACAACAGGTAGAGGGCAGTGCTGTTTGAACCGTAGCACCTGTAGGTCCCCTCGTGGTCTGAGGTCACAGGACTGACGGTGAAGTTGGCCTGAAAGGGTGCAGCCACGTCCTGCAGACGAAGGTGCTGGGGAGGGGCAGGTGATCCCTCCTTGGACAGATGGAAGGTATCCAACGGGATCTCAGAGCGACACTGCAGGGTCACATTCACTCCCCAGGACACTGAGGGCCCTGGCTGGACAGAGAGGAAGGGTTTCTCGTACATTCCTGAGGGAGAGGAAGGTTGTGATGTGTAGACAGCTGCCCTCTCTGCACACGCCCTTGACCCTGAGCTGAGGGACCACCGTCCTCTCTCCAGGGACTCTGTCTGTGACCCCCTGTCAGCTCTCTCAGTCCCTCTGGGTGGGTCTCTTTTATCTCCTTCCCTCAGCCCCCTTTCTCAATCCTCTCCCTAGACTGCTGCCCCATCTCAGCCTCTGCTTCAAGACCCTCTCCCTGGACCCCATCAACACTTGTGGTGACCCTGGGCCCAGCGCCCTGAGTAAACAATCAGGACATGGGGCACCTCACCCGCGATCAGGATGTCCAGGGGGGCACTGGGTGCCGACCATGCATAGGAGAGGTTGTGTCCACTGTAGCATCTGTACTGGCCCCCGTGGGTGTGGTTCACACGGCCCAGGGGGAAGTTGGGGCTGTGCTGCCCAGGAAGACGCTGGGAGGGTGTGAGCCCCTTGTCCTTGGTCAGAGCAAATTTGTCAAAGCCAGCCTCTGAGCAACACTGGAGGGTCAGGCTGTCTCCAGAGAGCACCAGCGAGCCTGGCTGGGCTGAGAGGGAGGGCTCCCTGTACACGCCTGGAGAGAAGGGACAGTGGCATTGAAGGGGATGCACACCCCACATTGCACACTGGGGCCTGCAGTGAGAATTCTCATGGGTCCCTCCCCAAGCCTCCTGCTCTGTGGTTTAGGCCCTGGAGGCCATGTCACCAACCCCCACCACCCTGAGGGTTCAAGCGGACACACAGCTTATGTAGGTCATTTTTGGATCTCAAGAAAGAGATGGGGGACACACACCCCACATTGCCCACTGGGGCCTGCAGTGAGAGTTCACGCTGGTCCCTCCCCAAACCTGCTCTGTGGTTCAGGCCCCAGGAGGCCATGTCACCACCCCATCACCCACAGAACTCCGCTGGTCACAAGGCTTACGTCAGTCATTTTGGGGTACCAGGAAAGGGATGGGTCAGCGGCAGCCCTCACCTGTGATGTCGAGATGCAGAGGGTTGCTGGGGAGTGACCACGCATAAGGGTAGGAGCTGGGAGAAGCATAGCATCTGTAGGTACCCCCATGGGAGGTGTTCACGGGGCCCACAGGGAAGACAGCCTGCTCCCTCCTATGATAGGTCCTCAATTCCATGTGTTGGGGTGGGTCAGCTCCTCCCTCCTTCAGCAGATGGAAATTTTCCATTGTGGACTCTGAGCTACAGGAGAGGGACACGTTCCCTCCTGATGCCACCACAGGTCCTGGGTAGGCTGAGAGGGAGGGTGCCCTGTACACTCCTGAGGGAGAAGGAGGGAGCTGTGTTAAAGGGGGACCATCAGCCCACATACCCCAGGTGTGGACTGTGAGGGCTGAGGTCCCCGGAGCCCACACTCTATTCCCTTCTGCCTGTGAGGAGGAGCCCACAGTGGGAGGGGACCCAGCTCCTCCCCCTCACCTGTCACCACCAGGGGCAGGGAGTCACTGCGCTCTGACCAGCCGTTCCTGCTGGTGTTGTATGCACACTGATATAGCCCTGCAGTGTGCGAGCTTGTAGATTCAATGGAGAAACTGGTCTTGTTGCTGGAGTCCTGTGAGGCCTGTGTATCACAGGGTTGAGAGACCCTGTCTCTATACAGATGGTAGACTTCAGCCTGCAGAGACCCCTGACACCAGATGGTCACAGAGCTCCCGCTGGTGACCATAGGTCCTGGGTCAGCCCAGATGGAGGGTTTGGGTGGCGCTCCTGGAAACGAATCAGACTTGAAGTGTCAGTGGAGTCCTTCTCCCTTCAGCTTCCCCAGCTGTCACTCAGGCCCCTCCCAGACTGGTCACCTCAGCCCAGACCCTCTGACCTCCCCACAGCTGCACAGGAGCTTCATTGGTCTGAAGCTGGTGGTGTAAGGGAGGACTCACCTGCCTGTACCCAGTTCCATGGGCCGCGACACAGTCCTGGAAGAGAGTTTCCTGTGAGAGCATGTCCCGCAACCCACACATAGAAGCTCCAGGACTGGTCTGGGCCCCTGAGCGCTGGGGTCAGATCTGGGGCTGAGCACACTCTCCTCCGTCCAGAAGTTCTGCCTCCACTGACCTCCTGAGTCCTAGATCTCTTAGGGACCAGTACTTGGGAGGGAAGGGAACTCATCCCTCCTCTTTTCTCCAGAACTCACCAAGGCAGAGAAGGGCAGTGAGAGTAGGTGTCCTGGCTTTGCCTCCCATGGTCTCCAGCCATGCAGATGACTTATGAAGACCACAGAGCCAGACAGGACAGACATGCGCGGTGTGACAGTGTCCTGGCTCCATGTGACGCATCACGTGTTCCTCATCTGTGGCCTCACAGGAAGGGGAACAGCCCCTCCTAGGGCCTCACTCCGCCCTCCCTGAAGGATGGAGCTGAGGAAACAGCAGGCTCTGGGGACACTCCAGACCAGATCCGAGTCTCTGCACACCCCATACACTCTGCTTCCAACTCATGCCAAACCCATATCCAGAGAGCGACACTTGTCCCAGAACATGAGGGCAGGAGAGGAGCTAGCACAACCTCTGTTCCAACTCTGCCTCTGCCTCTTATAGAGACTTTGTGAGCTGGGGCAAATCATTTCCCTTTGCTGAGCTTCTGTAAATGCAAATTTTCTTCCTTTCTTTCATCATCCAGGCAATTAGTCAATGTTTATTGAGCAGTTCTCATGTCCAGTCATGGTGCCAGCAGCTGGAGAGTCATTGGTGAAGCTGACAGAGTCTTTCCCTGGACTCATAGGGCTCAGATGAAGGAAGACAGACATTACAAACATTCAGGCAGGAAACAATTCAGTTATAGTCATGTTTTACTACAAGTTAGAAGAAAAAAGAAAACAGGAGACAATGAGATTAAATAACAAATAGTCATCCTTCAACCTGAGTCCTGGTTGTGAGAGACCTTCTGGGAGATGGAGTGACCCAGGGCATGAGCAGGGTTAGCCCAGAGGTGGTGGTGGGGCATCCTCACCCAGAAAGATCTGAGCTGTTCTCAGAATTGAGAGCAATCAGGAGAAGGCTGGGCCTTGTCACACAGGATCTTGAGCACCTTGCAAGGTGTAAGCTATTTTGAATTTTACCTTTAAGGCAATGGGAAGGGGGCCGGCCCCATGGCGTAGCGGTTAAGTGCATGCGCTCTGCTGCTGGTGGCCCGGGTTCGGATCCCGGTGCACACCAATTCACCGCTTGTCAGGCCATGCTGTGGCGGCGTCCCATATAAAAAAGTGGAGGAAGATGGCACAGATGTTAGCTCAGGGCCAGTCTTCCTCAGCAAAAAGAGGAGGATTGGAATGATGTTAGCTCAGGGCTGATCTTCCACACACACACTCAGAAAAAAGAAAAGAAAAAAAATATTGGTAAATAAAAGTCAGCAATATAGGAAAAGGACAATATCAGAACCAAGTGGAATTTGTCCTCAGATGCCAGGCTAGTTCAGCATTTGAAAGTCAATAAAGGTAATCCACCATGTTAAGAGACTAATAAAGAAAAACCACGTCGTTACATACATACATGCACACAAAGACTGGATAAAATGAAACAAATGCTCAGCTGTACAGGAATAGAAGGGAATTTCCTTAATCAGATAAAGAGCATCTATGATTTATGTTTAGCTAATATTATACTGAACAAGTGTTATATGTTCTGAGTATGGTTAGGACAAGGCAATGATGGTCTCACGACTTCTATTCAGAACTGGCTGGTGCAATAAGGAAAGTGAAGGGAATAAAAGGCGTACAGATCGAAATGAAAGGAATAAAATTGTCTTTATTCTCACTCCACATAATCATGTATGGAGGAAATCCTAAGGAATCTACAAAGGAACTTGTATAACTAATAGTTGAAGGAGCAAGTTCTCAAGATATAAGATTGATATTCAAAAATCAATTGAAAAAATCAATTGAATTTTCTTCTATAAATTCACAGGAACAATTGGAAAGCAAAATTAAATGACAATTCTATTTATAATAGCTCCAAAAGCTATAAACATGTAGGGATAAATATAAGTATAGATGTATAAGATCTGAAGACTGAAAACTATAATACTTAGCCAAGAGAAATTAAAGAACTAAAAAAAAAAAAAGAAAGAAGAAGCAATGTACCATGTTCATGGATTGAAATTCTCAATATTGTTAAGATATCAGCTCTCTCTAAAGTGATACATGTTCCAAGCCACCACAAACAAAGTTTCAAGTAGCTTTTTAAGCAGTTGATGGGCTGATACTAAAATGCATGTGGAAATATACAAAAGAGCAATAATAGCAACAAAATTCTGAAAAGGAATAAAATTGGACACTTCTTACACCGAGACTTTCTGTGGAAGGAACAAATGTAATGGGCAGTGTGGTATTTGCATAAGGACAGGAGGTAGAAAAATACACAGAAGGGAGATCCCATAGGTTGGCCCACACATAGACGACCCATTGACTTTTAACAAAGGACAGAAGTGCTTCCTTGAGGAAAAGATCATCTTCTCCACAAATGGTGCTGGGACAACTGGACATCGGATTGGAAGAAAATGAACCTTGGCCTTTACCTCACACCGTACACAATAATTCACATGAAATGGATCATGGATGTAACTGCAAAAGTGAAAACCATAAGGCCTCTAAAGGAAAAACTTGAAGAAAATCTTTACAACCTTAGATTAGACAAAGATTCCTCAGAAAGATACAAAAAGCATAAATAACATCAACAATAACATTAATCGGAGTTTATAAACCTAAAAACTTTTGCCCTTCAAAGGACAGGTAATGGAGGAAACAAGCCAGGCTAGGAGAAAAAAAATATATATATACACACATACATATATATATATACTGTGCATTTGTGTATCTGATAAGGGATTTGTTTGTAGACTAAATATGGACTTTTACAAATGATAATAAAACCCTCCCACACGAGCAAAACAATTTGAACAGACATTTCTCAAAGGAAGATATTTAACTGACCAATAAGCACATGAGAAAGTGCTCAATGGCAATAATCATTAGAGAAATGAAAATAAAACTAAAAGGAGACATTAATAAAATGGAGGAATTTAAGTAACATTCTAGTGCGCGAAAGAGGGCAGATACAGGAGGGTACATACCTTGTGATTCTGTATTAATGAAATTCTAGAATTGGCAAGACGAGTACCTAGTGAAGGAAGCTGATTGCTGTTAGCTTCAGTCTGGGTTTGGGGGGGCGTAGACTGACTAAAAACATCACCATGGAATTGTAGGAGTGATGGCAATGTTTTGTATATTGATTGTGGTATAGTTGTTACATGAATTTCTACATTTGCCAAAGCTGATCAAACTACACACTTAAAGGGGGTACATTCTTTTTTTATTGATGTCTTAATAGTTTATAACATTGTGAAATTTTTGGTTGTACATTCTTGTTTGTCAATCACCATATACGTGTCTCCCTTCACCCCTTGTGCCCACCCCCAACCCCCATTGCCCCTGGTAACAACAATACAGTTTTCTCTGTCCATGTGTTGGTTTATATTCCACATATGAGTGAGATCAAAGGCGGTACCTTTTATGTTGAATATTCACACACGTATATGCTAGTTAGGCTCAATCAGTGTCCATTCCACCAGGGCTGAAATCGGCTTGCAGCCACATGTCCGATGCTTCCGTGAGGAATGATACAACATTAAGGACTCTGTGTTGGTCTCCGCTGCTGACATGATGAACATCCATCAGTGTCTGTAGTTGGATCAGTCTTGGTGACAGGCAGTCCATGACACCAGGATCATGAAGAGCCTCCATCTCTGCCGCCATGGCTGTCCTTCATATCACTGTGTAAACACTGGGATGACGAAGAGCAGAGGCTGGCTAGTATCTGCTGATGAGCCATCCTGTCCCCTTGGTTGTTAAGGACCTTGTCCACAGTGGTGCTCTCTGGGGACATTAATATCTGATTCAAGATTCAGTGCTTTGTGCCCACTCCTGTACATCTGTCCATACACATGGCTCCTTCCTGGATATCCTTGTCTCCTCCATTCAATTTTGCTCCTTCCAGTCCCCTGACCGTATAGACAAGGTATTTGCTACTATCCTGGAGTCCGTGTACACCTTTCCATCTAGCCGATTCTCTTTCCACAAAAAGGGTATTACCCACAAAAAGAGTAATGTCTGCCCACTGAAGGCATTTTCTCTCATCAGAGTCCCCCAAGTGGGGCTGCAGAGCAACAGTACTCCAAAACATCCCGCAACCCAGGCATGGCCCAGGCTACAGATCTGTAGATGACGACTGAGGAGAGGCGCCATTGTGATGGGTACAGACGTGGGCGTCATGTGCACCTAATCCACATCTTTGTGTGACTCATCTTTGTCCTCTGGACCTGTCCATGGCCCCAGCTGTACCACTCTCATCCAGCAATGGATTGCAACCTTATGACTTGGTGGGAATGACAACAGCCAGCTCATCATAGATGGTTCAGGTTGTATAGACCCTTGATGTCTCCTTGTCAGTCATTCAGTTTCTATTGAGAACCAGCAGCATGTCAGGAGCAACTTTTTCTGTTTTTTTTTTTTTTTTTCTTTTCGTAAGCAAGATCGGCCCTGAGCTTACATGTTGCCAACCTTTCTCTATTTTGTATGTGGGACACTGCCACAGTGTGGCTTGATGAGCGGTGCATAGGTCTGCGCCCAGGATCCGAACCTGCGAACCCCGGGCCACTGAAGCACAGCTCGCGAACTTAACCACTACACCACTGGGTCGGCCCCAGGAGCAGCTTTTTAAACGGAGTCTACTCTCTATTGTGGGTGATAGTTGTACGTCATAGTTCCTGATGGCAGGAACCCAAGGAGGCTAAAATCTACCCTTGGCGTTTGGCAGGGAATTCACATAGCATCCCAGTACATGGGGACTTACAGCACCAGGGGACCTGGCAGATCACATGGCCATGGCTGCAGGATCCTGGTACTTCAGAGCCCTATCTTCCTCTGGGCTCCACTCAAACCCACAGCCTTCTCAGTCACCTAAAAAGTGAGAAATCTGCTTTCTCAAGTATGGTACATGCTGCTTCCACCATCCAAAGCCTCATACCCAGAAACGTGTCTCTGTCTTAGTGTGAGGCGTTGTAAGGTGTGATACGGGGTATGTCTTGGCAGAACTCAGAGAGCAGCACCTCTATAAAGTTCACTGCTTTGGCAGACCCTGAATCCTTGAATTTCTTTCTTTCTTTTTCTTTTTCTTTTTTTTAAATCTCCCACCTGGAGTACATACCAGGGCAACCAGAGTACTCACCACCCTTTACTCATCAGGTCAAATTAACACGATGTCACCAATATTGTGGACAAATGTGATGTTCTGCCTGAGATGCTGAGGGTCCCTTTGGACGATGCTGTGAAAGAGGGAGAGTTGGTTCATCGCTGGATACTGTGAACATGTACTGCAGTCCATCCCAGGGGAAGAAGAGCTGCTTCTTAGTTACCAGATCCACAGCTGCACACAAGTGACCAGAGGCTACATAATTCTGTCCTAGGAAATGCATCCATCCCGCAGAGCAGCTGACAGGAGTCAGTACTTGGTGAGGTCTGTGGCCCCCACCATCCACCACCCAGGATCCATCCAGTTTTTCAGGGGCCAGGCTGGTGTATTAAGCAGGGATACAGTGGCCCCACCTCTGCCTCCTTTAAGTCTTTGAGGGTGGCACTAACCTCTGCTAGTCCACCTGAGTGCAGGGTTGTTTTTTTTTGTGTGTGTGAGGAAGATCAGCCCTGAGCTAACATCCATGCTAATCCTCCTCTTTTTTTGCTGAGGAAGACCGGCTCTGAGCTTGCCAATCCCCCTCCTTTTTTCCCTAAAACCCCGGTAGATAGTTGTACGTCATAGTTGCACATCCTTCTAGTTGCTGTATGTGGGACGCGGCCTCAGCGGGTCCGGAGAAGCGTTGCGTCGGTGCACGCCCAGGATCCGAACCAGGGCTGCCAGTAGCAGAGCGTGCACACTTAACCGCTAAGCCACGGGGCCGGCCCGCAGGGTTGTTGTTGATGACTATGCCAGGCAATATGAAAGTTATACTGTTGAGTATACAGATTCTGCTTTCTTTTTTTAAACAGTATGTAACTATGTTTTGGAAGTCAATTAAATGACTTTGTGGTTCAGCTTTTCCTTTCAAGGCTTTACCAACAATCTGTCTTTAGGCGTATCCTGCAGCTCGTTTGGCCTGACTACTAAGACCTGGCTCTTCTGGGGGTGTCTTGATTGCTCCCAGTGTTTCACAGGTTCCTTACACTGCATGGAAATCAAACGTCTCCCTTCACTGTGTGAGCTCTGGGAATTAAATAAAACCTTAATTTATCCTTGTTTCCTAAAATGTTAGTCAATTAACAAAAGATGTCAACATCATTGCATAAATGCCTGTATGTTTGTTTTTCTTGCCTCAAAATTTGAAAGTAATGTGACACGAGTGCTCATGGAGGAAAAGCAACTGGGCAGTTCTGACTCTCTGTCCTCTGCACTGTCCCAGACTCCACGTTTTCTTCCCATTCTTCTTTCTTCTTTCCTCGTGTTCCAAGGATCATCCCTTCGTCAGTTCCCTTTGGGGTCAAGAACTTCCTTTTCCACTCATTTAGGGGAGGCCTGCTTGTGACAAATCCTCTTAGCTTCCTTCACCTGAGAATGTTTTTATTTCCCCTTCCTTCCTGAAGGATAATTTCACCCTCTGTAGAAATTGGGATTGACAGTTCTTTTCTTTCTGCACCTGAAATGTCGTTCCTCTTGCTTCCTGCTTCCACGGTTTCTGACGGGAAGCTCGTTGTCCTCTGAGTGGTTTCCCTCTATGGTGAGGTGGCATTTCTGTCTCACTGCGTTCAAGGAGCTTGTCTTTTGTTTCCCTTAGTTGGGTTATGATGAGTCTTGGCATGGATTTCTGTGGCCTTCTCCTGTTTGGGGTTCACTGAGTTTCATGAATATGTAGCTTTATGACTTGTGCCAAGTTTGGGGAAATTCCAGCCATGATTTCTTAAACAGTTTTTCAGTCTTGTCCTCTTTCTCCTCTGCGTCTAGGACTCGATCACATGGATGTGAGATCTTTTGTTAGAGTCCCACAGGTCCTGAGGCTCTGTTCATGTTCTTTTCCAGTTCATTTTCTCCCTGTTCTTCAGATTGAGTAATTTCTATTGTTGTGTCTTCATGTTCGTTATTTCCTCTGTCCTCTCCATTCTGCTGTTGAGCCCATCCATGGAGCCTTTATTTTGATTATTGTGTTTTTCAGATCTAGAATTTCCATTACTTTCTTTTTTGTATCTCTGTTTCTTTACTGAGACACCCTTTATTTATTTATTTTTTTTTTGGCTTAAAACAACAGAAATTTATTGTCTCACAGTTTTGGAAAATAGAAGTCCACAATTAAGGGGTTGGCAGGGCCATGCTCCCACTGGAGCCTCTAGGGGAAGATTCTTCTAGCTTCTGATAACCTCAAGTGTTCCTTGGCTTATGGCAGTCTAACTCCAGTCTTTCTCCATCTGCCATGGCTGTCTTCCCAATATGTCTGTGTGTCTTGGTCTCTTCTCCTGGCGTTCTCTTCCCTAATTCTGTTTTTTCTTCTTATAAGGATACCAGTCATAATAAATTAAGGCGTACTCTAATCTAGTTTGACTTCATTTTAACTTGATTACTTCTTTAATGACTCTATTTCCAAGTAAGGTGAGACACCCTTTTTTAAAGATTTATTTTAAGTGTGTGTGTAATTGCTCATCAAAGTATCTTTATTGTGGCTGCTTCACAATCCTGTCAGATAATTCCAAACTCTGTGTCACCTCAGTGTCAGCACCTGGTGACAATGGTCTTTTCTCACTCAAGGTGAGATTTTCCTGGTTCTCGTTATGAACTGGACATTATGGATATCATGTTGTGAGAGTCTGTGTCTTATGTAAGTCATCTGTTACAAAGGCCTTTTCTGACACATGGCTGGGGTACTGACTCATTACTGCCAGGTGGAGGGTGCAGGCCAGATCCCCATGTGGCTCCTTTGACACCCATTGTGTCACTTCTGGGGTCCTAACAGTCTTAGCCCATCTGCTGCCTTCTCTGTACTGTGTGGAGTATTCTCATGTTTGTTTTATATACAAGGTCCAGGAGTTTTCTGTGCCTTGTGGGGGTCAGGGAGACAAACCTCTACTTCCTCTTGGTCCAAACTGGACGTCTGAAGTGCAGCTGATTTATATATATTGATAATGTATCTAGTGACATTGGATCAATTCTTTTCAAATTAGAATTATAGATCTTTATATTATTTGGGGTTTTCCATGCACAGTTTTGTAATGTGTGAGTAATACAGTTTTATTCCATCCCTTCACTCTAATCATGTTTTTTTTTTTGGCTTTGTTTGATTTGTTAGTTCTTCCACTGCCCTGCTGAATAGAAGAGGTCATAGTGAACGTTCTTGTCTCATTCTCAGTCACAGGCAGAAAGAGTTCTAGTTTTTACCTGTAAAAATTATTTCTATTGTAGATTTCTAAAGATACTTTGATAAAGGTAGGAAATTCTCTTTTATTTCTTAGGAGATTTCTTTTCATTATAAATTGATGGTGTATTTTATCAGAAGCTTTGAATCTCTGATTTGATTATTTTTCTGTTTCTTCTTTTATGTTTGAAATGTATTGATCGATTTTTGAATATGAAATCAACCATGCGTTCCATGTGAGAAGAACACACCAGCATGGTCATTATATATCATCCATTTTATATATCGCTGACTCTTGTTTAGGAACAATCTGTGTAGGAATCTACAGCTAAGTTCCTGTGAGAGAGCTTCCTGTGATTTTCCCATTTTGTAGTTTCCTTGTCAGGTTTTGGTATCAATTTTTTTGTGTCCTGATAAAATGTGTTGGGAGGAATATTCCCTCCTTCTCCATTTTCGGGAGAAGCTTATGTAAGTTTGGTATGTGTATGTTTGTGTATGTGCGTGCGTGTGTGTGTGTCCATGTGCGTGTAAGTGTGTATTTTATAAGTGCATAAGTGTTCAGAAGCGTTCACCAGTGAATCTTTCCAGACTCAGAGTTTACTTAGTGGGAAAATTTTTAATTATAAACTCAACGTATTTAATATATATGACAACTCAGATATTCTATTTATTTTTATTTCCATCATTTTAGTAACTTGTATTTTTGAGTATTTTGTCCATTTCATCTAAATTTTCTAATCTATTTTCATAAAATTGATCATAATGATCTGCTACCTATTTAAAGTCCGTAGGATCTGTGATACTGTCCTGATAGTGGTAATGTGTGCCTTCTCTTGTTTTCCTTGAGCATTGTGGCTGGGATTGATAAGCGTGATTAATGTTTTCAAGAATGAATTTTTTTGGCTTTGTTGACTTTTCTCTATTTTTTATTCATCCTCATTAGTAGCTACTCTTGTCATTATTTTTTCCCTCTTACCCTCATTTGGAATAATTTGCTATTCTTTTTCTAAATTCTTGGTATGATAGCTTAGGTCATTGATTTTTTTAGGCTTTTCTTTTCTAAAGATATTCATTCATTCATGGTTCTTAATTTTCCTATTTGGCAGGATTGATGTGTAATATTTACATTATCATTCAATTTAAAACATGCTTTCGCTTCTGTTTTGGATTTCTCATTTCACTCATGGATTATTGAAAAGTCTGTTGCGTTATTTCCATAATGTAGGGATATCTGTTATCTTTGACGGCAGAATCAGTGAGTCCCAAAGTGTCCCAGAAGGTCCTGGTGGTCCGTGTTAGGAGTCTGGCTGGCAGGGGGTCATTAGGAGGTGTCCACTGGGGGCAGCTCCTGTTCCGTCTGGGGTCTCTGAAGTCTCCCCCTTGGAGGGTGGGGTCTGGGTCCTTCCTGGGCTAGCGGATGGCCAGAGAAGCATACACGCTGGGCTCCGCTGGGGGTTCCTCTGACTGAGAGGAAGGGGGTGTCATCTCCCGCCTGAGGGTCAAGTGGTTCAGCTGGGCATAGGTCACTTCCTGGGGGTCTTCAGATGCAGTAGCCTGGAGCAGAGGGAGAGTGGGAGATTGGTATGTGGTTGGGGTGGGTGCAGCCTGGTGTCCAGGAGAGGATGGGACCCACCTGTCTGTCCATCTGTCTGTCCTCTTCTGCTTGTCTGTCCTTCATGTCCAGTGATTCCTCTGACAGGGGGGAAGGAGAGATGGCCACTCTCTGTCTAAGCCTTGATCTTGAGTGGTTCACCTGGGCATATGTGGCTCCCTGGGGGTCTTCATCTTGGGGGCTCTGCTGGAGGTGGACAGAGGGACAGAAACAGTGTCTCCCTGACCCCACTGCTGACCTCCTCCAGTCAACCATCCACACTGTTACAGAGTGAGGTCACTTCCTGATGGAATCCTCAGGGACGTCCTGAGTCTTGGACATCTGGATGCTTTCTACGGTTCTGATTCTTATCCTAACATGCTATCTCTCACTCATTTGGCTAGAGCCACATGTCCTATCTTTGTGAAAAAGCATGGTGCTGCCTGAGGACATTTACACCTGCTGTTTCCTCTGCCCCCTGCATGCGCTCTATCCCTTTTCCTTGCTTTATCTTCCTTAACAGCACTTTGCACTCTAGGATGCTACCTGCATATTTGCATGTTTTCTCTCACCCACGAGGTGAGCTCAAGGAGTGTGGAGACAGTTTTCTCACTGCTGCACCTGCAGCACCTGAATGGAGCCCGGTAAACAGTGAGGTCCCTGTGAACATAGTTGGGTGAATGAATGAAGGGAGCCTAAGGGACTTGAGGGTCATTCATTCATTCCTGCATCCTCTTGAGACCTAGGGGTGCACCCCAACAACCAGAAGGTCAGACAGAGGACGAGGACCCAGGAGAGGGGACTGCATAGGAAGGGCCATGAGGTCACAGAAACCAGGAGGAGTGAGTCACAGCAGGACAACCCAGGGTGCCCAAGACGAGAAGTCAGTGTGGGGCGCTGCTGAGAGCTGGGGATGTGAGGACAGGAAGTGCCCATTGGATTACGTTTGGCAACAGGTAGGTCCCTGGTGGCCTGGACAGGAGCAGGAGTCTCACCTGATGGTCCAGCTCCACCCCCTCCTCGGACTGTGTGTCCTTCACGGCAGCATCTGCTGGGGCAGAACAGGGGGTGTGTCTCTTGGCAGGATTCCCTGAGATCTCTCAGGGCTGCAGCCCCCCTCTGCTCCCAGATGGGCCACTGAGGTCCAGGGGTGAGGAGATGTGCCCGAGGTCACTCAGGGTGGGATTTCAGTCCTTCTCACCCCAAATCCCCAGGACCTCCCAGCCCAGCCTCCCATGGCCTCCTGAAATCTCTGTGCCCACCCCCCAGGGCGGCCCCTCCTCTCCTCTCACAGAGGGTCTCTTCCTGGGCCTCAGCAGCTGGGCTGGAGCTAGGGGGAGGAGACAGGAGTGTTAGGGGCAGAGAGGGGCCGAGGGCGGGGTGAGGTCTGGGGTCTTCGGGGGCAGGAATTTCCTGATCTGTAGGCCTCTGTCCTTGGGCTCTGGGTCTGCAGCCCCTGCAGGGAGTTGGAGATCAGCCTATTTCTGGGCTGGGTCACGATGGACAGAGTCTCAGCCCTGGGAGGTCTTCACCACTTGCCTTCCATGTGGGATTCGAGAGGAAAGAAGGAAACTGTAACACATACTTGTGTGTATGTTTCAATATTTCATAAGATTCAAAAGGTAAAAAATACCTTAAATGTTAACATATATGCTGTATTAAGTGTTGTCTTTAGGATTTTCTGATTTGAGATTCTGGGAAATCTTTTACTAGTTGACCTTCCCATCTATTTGGTTTCCCTCTGGCTGGTGCCCTAAGCCCACCTCCTCCTGTGACCCAGGTCACCTTGTTCGCTACTCACCTGAGGTCTTGTGTTTGCCCTGACGCCGGTGTCGGATGAGGAAGAGGAGGAGGAGGATGGAAAGCAGCAGGATGAAGGCCGCCGAGACCCCAATCAAAGCCTTCAGGTACCACTCGAGACCTTGGGCACCGGTGATGTCATGAATGAGCCAATGATGCTATTTAATTGAGTGCCTCCTGTGTGCCAGGCATGTGCTGGGGTCTGTGCATTCATCTTCTCTAATTCACAACAATCATGCAACATGGGTCTGCCACCCACCCACCCCTTTCACAGATGAGGAAACTGAGTGACAGAGAGGTAAATCATGTGCCCCAGGTCACCCAGCCTGAAGGGGCAGAGCTGGGACTGGAACCCAAGACTGTTGGTTCCTTTGGATTTTTTACATTATTTTTGTGCTGTGCCCTTACCCTCCAGGGAGAACACCAGTGCAGAGACCTACCCACCAAACCCAATCCCTCCCCCTTCTCCCCATCTCCCAGCCCAGGTCCATCTCCCGCTCTGCAGAGGTCTGGCCCCCCATGTGGGGCCTGTGTGGACATGGAGCTTGTGTGCATCTGGGAAGATCAGGAGGGAGGGCTCTGTCCTTCCTTTCTTTTCTTTTTAGTTTTTTTTTTTATGGATGTTGTCTTTCCACATTTTTTATTTCTGCAAATGGTAGTGTTTTGATTCTCACGTTGTTTCTTACTTTCTTGACTCTCATGTTGTTTCTTACTTTTCAAACCCAGCATTTTTTTTTTGTGAGGAAGATTGGCCCTGACCTAACATCCATGCCCATCTTCCTCTACTTTATATGGGACACTGCCACAACATGGCTCCACGGTCGGTGCATCGGTCTGCACCTGGGATCCGAACCTGCGAACCCCTGGCCGCCAAAGCGGAGCGCGTGAACTTAACTGCTATGCCAAGGGTGGGCCCCTGTCCTTCCTGAGCTCTAACAGGGCCAGGCCCCAGGCTGAGGGCTTTCACCCTGAGGAGGGAGGTGGGAGGCTTGTTGTGCAGAGAGGAACCTGGGACTTGGAGAGGAGCGTGACTTGTCCAAGATCCACAGGTGGGAAGTAGCAGAGCTGGGGTTTGAACCGAGGGGATGTTCTTTCCCCAACTCTACAGCTGCTCCTGGGACTGCTGAGTGCCCCTGAGCTTATGGAGGAGAGCTCAGACTGTGTCCCCACACAGTGTCCAAGCAGCCTTCTCAGACGCAATTGGAGAAACTGGTCCCAATGAGACAGAGGAACTTTTCTCAGGTCACCGTCTCAGGAAGTGGCTGAGCCAAGACTAGACCTGAGCTCCTCCCAGCAACCACCTCCCCACAGAGACCCTCACTTACCCCCCTGTGGGCCTGACTCCGTGGGGGAGAGTCCATCCTCAGTGCCTCCTGGGGATCAGGATAGGAGATGTGGGGGCCTGTTCTCCCCACTTCAGCCCAAGTGCCCAACCCCCAGATGGAGCCCCAAAATCTCCTTTTGCCACGACCGCCCCACTCATCACCTGCCCGGCCTCAGAGTCCGTGGAGCTCTGTGGCACCGCCCACCCTGGCATCTCTACCCCACTTCCAGCCCCCTGGGAGACAAGCCCTGCCAGAGCAGGCCATCGTCGTCCCTCTGGGGATCGAGTCTCTTCTAGTCACTGCTCTTGTGGTCTTGCTGGGTGAGGGGCTACTAGGACTGCAGACTGGAGGAGGATCAGGAGGGGGTGCCTCTGGCCTTTTCTCCTTTTGGTCAGCCCTGAGTCCTCTCCAGCCTCCTCCACTAACCACAGAGGAAAAGGACCTCAGGGATGAGGATGAGGATGAGGCCGGGATGGAAGTTGCTCTGGTTTTATCCAACCATCTGAGAGGTGAGGTTCCCCTCTGGCTGACTCGCCTTCTGTGACCCCCTCACTCCTGTCCCAGTCCAGAGCTCCCCTGGGGACAGGACCCTGAACTGACCATGATGACACAAGGGGCACGACGAGGACTCCTCACGTGAGACCAGGAGCTCCAAGGGGTCACTGGGGAGTGACAACAGGTAGGGGGCGGTGCTGTTTGAACCATAGCACTTGTAGGTCCCCTCATGATCTGAGGTCACAGGACTGATGGTGAAGTTGGCCTGAAAGGGTGCAGCCGTGTCCTGCAGATGAAGGTGCTGGGGAGGAGCAAGTGACCCCTCCTTGGACAGATGGAAGGTATCCAGCCAGATCTCAGAGCGACACTGCAGGGTCACGTTCTCTCCTGAGGGCACTGAGGGCCCCGGCTGGGCGGAGAGGGAGGGTTTGTCATACGTTCCTGGGGGAGAGGAAGATCGTGCTTTTTAGAGAGCTTCGCCCCGCCATGCACTCTTGACCCTGAGCTGAGGGACCACCATCCTCTCCAGGGACTCTGTCTGTGACCCCCTCTCAGCTCCTCTCAGTTCCTCAGGGTGGGTCTCTTTTCTCTCCTTGCCCCTCACTCCCCCTTTCTCCTGCTCTCTCCCTAGACCACTGCCCCATCTCAGTTTCTGCTCCAGGACCCTCTCCCTGATCCCCATCACCACCAGGGGTGACCCTGGGCCCAGGGCCCTGAGCTGACAATCAGGACATGGGGCTCCTCACCTGCGATCAGGATGTCCAGGGGGGCACTGGGGGCTGACCATGCAGAGGAGAGGTTGTGTCCACTGTAGCATCTGTACTGGCCCCCGTGGGTGTGGTTCACGTGGCCCAGAGGGAAGTAGGGGTTGTGCTGCCTGTGAAGACGCTGGGGAGGTGTAAGCCCCTCGTCCTTGGTCAGAGCGAATCTGTCAAAGCCGGCCTCTGAGCAACACTGGAGGGTCAGACTGTGTCCAGAGAGCACCAGGGAGCCAGGCTGGGCAGAGAGGGAGGGCTCCCTGTACACGCCTGGAGAAAAGTGACAGTGGCATTGAAGGGGACATTGTACCCCACATTGCCCACTGGGTCTGCAGTGAGAGTTCTCACTGGTCCCTCCCCAAACCTCCTGCTCTGTGGTACAGGCCCCAGGAGGCCATGTCACCAAGGCCCTATTACCCCCAGGACTCCACTGGGCACACAGCTTATGTCGGTCATTTTGTGGTTCCAGGAAAGAGATGGGTTGGGGGATGCCCTCACCTGTAACCTCGAGATGCAGAGGGTCACTAGGGTGTGACCACACGTAGGGGTAGGAGCGGGGAGAACCATAGCATCTGTAGGTCCCCCCATGGGAGGTGTTCACGGGGCCCACAGGGAAGACAGCTTGCCACCTCCCATGATAGGTCCTCAATTCCATGTGTCGGGGCAGGTCAGCTCCTCCCTCCTTCAGCAAATGGAAAGTGTCCAGTGGGGCCTCTGAGCTACAGGAGAGGGACACGTTCTCTCCTGATGCCACCACAGGGCCTGGGTGGGCTGAGAGGGAGGGTGCGCTGTACACTCCTGAGGGAGAAGGAGGGAGCTGTGTTAAAGGGGGGACCATCAGCCCACATACCCCAGATGTGGATTGTGAGGACTGGGGTCCCCTGAGTCCACACTCTGTTCCCTTCTGCCTGTGAGGAGGAGCCCACAGTGTGAGGGGACCCAGCTCCTCCCCCTTACCTGTCACCACCAGGGGCAGGGCGTCACTGCGCTCTGATGAGTCATTCCTGCTGGTGTTGTATGCACACTGATATAGCCCTGCAGTGTGTGAGCTCATAAATTCGATGGAGAAACTGGTCTTGTTGCTGGAGTCCTGTGGGGCCTGTGTATCCAAGGGTTTAGAGACCCTCTCTTTATACAGATGGTAGACATCAGTCTGCAGAGACCCCTGACACCAGATGGTCACAGGGCTTCCCTTGGTGACCATGGGTCCTGGGTCAGCCCAGATGGAGGGTTTAAGGGGGGATCCTGGAAAGGAATCAGACCTGAAGTGTAAGGGGAGCCCGTCTCACCTCACCTTCCCAGCTGTCACTCAAGGCCTGTCCCACACTGGTCACCATAAGCCCAGACCCTCTGTGCTCCTTCCAGCTGCCCAAGGGGTTCATTGGGCTGAAGCAGGAGGTGTGATGGAGTACTCACCTGCCTGTACCCGGTTCCATGGGCCTTGACACAGTCCTGGAAGAGAGTTCCCTGTGAGAATGTGTCCCTCCACGCACACATAGAAGCTCCAGGCCTGGTCTGGGCCCCTGAGCGCTGGGATTTCAGACCTATGGCTGAGCACACTCTCCCTCCCGCATGAGTTCTGCCCCCACTGACCTCCTGAGTCCTGGGGTCTCTCAAGGACCAAGACTGGGAAGGGAGAGAACTCTATCCCTTCTCTTTTCCCCAAAACTCACCGAGGCAGAGAAGGGCAGTGAGAGTAGGTGTCCTGGCACTGCCTTCCATGGTCCCCAGTGGTATTGATGACTTATAAAGACCACAGACCTAGCAGGATGGGCAGACGCAAGGAGTGTGACAATGTCCAGGCTTCATGTGACACGTCACGGGTTCCTCATCTGTGACCTTACAGGAAGGGGAACAGCCCCTGCCAGGGCCTCACTCTGCTCAACCTCACCCTCCAGTGTCAGAAGGATGATTCTGAAGAGAGAGAGGGCTCTTGGGATCTTCCAGACCAGATCTGAGACTTGCCAGACCCCACACACTCTGCCTTCACCTCATGCCAAATCCAAATCCAGAGGGTGACACTTGTCCCAGATCATGAGGCTTGGAGAGGGCAGGAGAAGAGCCAGCCCAATTTCTCTTCCAACTCTGACTGTGCCTCTCACATGAGCTTTGTGACCTGGGGCAAATCACTTCCCTTTGCTGAGCTTCTGTAAATGCAGATTTTCTTTCTCTCTTTCATCAGCCGGGCAGTCAGTCAATATTTATTGAGCAGATACCATGTCCAGTTATGGTGCCAGGCACTGGAGAGTCACTGGTGAAGCTGATAGAGTCTTTCCTGGGACTCATGGGACTCAGATGAATGAAGATAGACATTACAAATATTTAGATGGCAAACAATTCAGTTATAGACTTTTTTTTTTTTTTGCAGAGGAAGTTTTGCCCTAAGGTAATCTCTGTTATCAGTCTTCTTCCTTTTTTCTTCCTTTACCTTCCCCAAAGCCCCAGTACATAGTTGGATATAGTTGTAAGTAGTTCTGGTTCTTCTATGTGAGCTGGCACCACAGCATGACTACTGACAGATGAATGGTGTAGTTCTGTGCCTGCGAACCGAACCTGGGCTGCTGAAGTGGAGTGTGATGAACTTTAACCACTAGGCCACCAGGGCTGGCTCTATGGTCTTGTTTTCATACAAGTTGGAAGAAAAAAGTAAACGAGACAGTGAGATTCAATAACAGGTAGACGTCCTGCAACCTGGGGCCTGGATGTGAGAGGTCCCTTACCCCTGAGCAGGGTTGAGCCCAGAGGTGGTGGTGGGGCGCATCCTCGACCAAAAAGATCTGAGCTGTTCTCAGAATTGAGAGCCATCAGGAGAAGGCTGAGCCTTGTTACACAGGATCTTGAACACCACGCAAGTATTTTGGATTTCATCTTCAAGACAATGGGAAGACTGTAAGCAACAGACAGTGTGAACATATTTCTGTTTTAAAAAGACCACCGTGTAGAGAATGTAATGCAGGAAGGCTCTATTGATAATTAACTCTATTAATAATAAAAGTCCAACACTAATCTGGTCCCTGGAAGGTGTGTTGATCGGTATTTTAAGTTGTTTATGTGATTTTCTCCTATAACCCTTGCACAAACCCATAACACAAAATACATGTACAGTTGAGTGGAATGAGACAGGATGGCTTCTAGGTCCGGCAGGTTGGAAAGGAGTTGGCTAGGTTCAGACTGGCTGAGGGAGCAGCCCGAGGAAGACACAGAATTGTTAAGTAGCTCAGCTTGTGTGTGTGTTTGGCGGGGGGTGTGTGGTTAACTGTGATGAGTTTGGTTGAGGTGGAGAGTGGTGTTTGCTGGGGCTGTAAGTTTAGCTCAGGCCTGATCATTCACAGCCCTGAACATCAGATGGTGCAACTTGTATCTTTTTTGAAGATGGAAACTGTTGGAAGGGTTCTGAGCAGGGCAGGATCAGACCAGACAGGGTTATTAGAAGAATCCTTTGGAGGCAGTGAGAGGAATGAACTGGAGGAAGGAGTGGGGGCCTGGACTGGAGGACCAGGAAGGAGGCTGATGTGATGACACAGGGGAGATGCCTGAGTCTTGTGATGGATCAGGATATTGTTAAGAGGGACTCGGGGCACAGTGGTGTGGATTTGATGATTGGATGTGAAGTGCAAGAGAGTGAGGAAATGAAGGCTGTTCCCCTCTCTGCCTTGGTGCCTGGAAGAGCCAGTGGGGCCATCACAGGGAGGAGGACCCTGGGGAGAAGGAGGCTGGGGAGATGCTTAGAAGACTGACCACCATTTCTCAGAAGAAAGCACGGTCCTCCCTCCTGATCTGGGAATGTGGATTTTCTTACCCCCAAACACTTCCCTTCTCTGACTTCCTTGTTTCTATAAGTCAGCACCTTCTTTCTCTTCATCACCCTCCTTCAAAACCTCTGAGGGCCGGCCCCGTGGCTTAGTGGTTAAGTGTGCGCGCTCCGCTGCCAGCGGCCCGGGTTCGGATCCCGGGTGCGCACCGACGCACCGCTCCTCCGGCCCTGCTGAGGCCGCGTCACACATACAGCAACTAGAAGGATGTGCAGCTATGACAGACAACTATCTACTGGGGCTTTGGTGGAGAAATAAATAAATAAAATCTTTAAACAAACAAACAAACAAACAAAAACCTGTGAGTTGTTTCTGCCTCCTCAGTGCCCCTTCCTTCCCGAGGCAAAACTCTTTTTTTTTTTTTTTTTGGTGAGGAAGATCAGGCCTGAGCTAACATCTGATGCCAATCCTCCTCTTTTTTGCTGAGCCCTGAGCTAACATCTGTGCCCGTCTTCCTCTGTTTTACATGGGACACCACCACAGCACAGCTTGACAAGCGGTGCGTCTGTGCGTGCCCGGGATTCGAACCTGCGAACCCTGGGCCGCCTAAGCAGAGCACGTGCACTTAACCACTGCGCCACTGGACGAGCCCCCAGAACTCTTTTTTAAAAAAAAACATTATTGTATTGAGGTCATATTGGAATATAATACTGTATAAATTTCAGGTGTACATTATTATATATGAGTTTCTGTATACACAGCATTGTGCTCACCATGAACAGTCCAGTTTTTATTGGTCACCACCCATATGTGCCCCTTTTCCCCATTCACCCTCCCATCTCCCCCGCCCTCCCTGGTTAACACTACTCTGTTGTCCTTATCCATGTGTTAGTTTATCTTACAGATATGTGTGAAATCATACAGTGTTTGTCTTTCTATGTCTGGCTTATTTCGCTTAACATAATACCCTCTAGGTCCATCCACGTTATTGCAAATGGGACAATTTTGTCTTTTTTTATGGCTGAGTAGTATTCCAAGGTACGTATATACCACATCTTCTTTATCCATTCTTCAGTTCATGGGCACTTGGGTTGCTTCCATTTCTTTGTTATAGTGAATAATGCTGCAATGAACATAGAGGTGCATAAGCCTCTTTGGATTGTTGATTTCAGGTTTGTTGGATAGATACCAAGTAGTGGGACAGCTGGATCATATGGTATTTCTATTTTTAGTTTTTTGAGGAATCTCCATACTGTTTTCCATAGAGGCTGTGCCAGTTTGCATTCCCACCAGCAGTGGATTAGGGTTCCCATTTCTCCATAACCTCTCCAACATTTGTTGTTTTATTGTCTTGGTGATTATAGCCTTTCTAACAGGTGTAAGGTGATATCTTAGTGCAGTTTTGATTTGCATTTCCCTGATGATTAGTGATGTTGAACATCTTTTCATATGCCTGTTGGCCATCTGTATATCTTCCTTGGGAAATTATCTGTTCATATCTTCTGCCCATTTTTTGGTTGGGTTGTTTGTTGTTTTTGTTGTTCAGTTGTGTGAGTTCTTTATGTATTATGGAGATTAACCCCTTGTTGGATATATGATTTGCAAATATTTTTTCCCATCTGGTGGGTTGTCTATTCATTTTGATCCTGGTTTCCTTAGCCTCTCAGAAGCTCTTTAGTCTGATGAAGTTCCACTTGTTAATTTTTTCTTTTGTTTCCCATGTCCGAATAGACATGGAATTCGAGAAGATCCCTTTATGAACAATGATGAATAGTGTACTGCCTACATTTTCTTCCAGGAGTTTTATAGTTTCAGGTCTCACCTTCAGGTCTTTGATCCATTTTGAGTTAATTTTTGTGTATGGCGAAAGAAGATGGTCTACTTTCATTCTTTTGCAAATGGCTGTCCAGTTTTCCCAGCACCATTTATTGAAGTGACTTTCCTTTCTCCCTTATATGTTCTTTGCTCCTTTGTCGAAGATTAGCTGCCTGTAGATGTGAGGTTTTATTTCTGGGGTTTCAATTCTGTTCCATTGGTCTGTGTGTCTGTTTTGTACCAACACCAGTACCATGCTGTTTTGATCACTGTCGCTTTGTAGTATATTTTGAAGTCAGAGATTATGATGCCTCCAGCTTTGTTCTTTTTTCTTAGGATTGCTTTAGATCTTCGGGGTCTTTTGTTGCCCCATATGAATTTTAGTATTCTTTGTTCTATTTCCGTGAAGAATGTCATTGGGATTCTGATTGGGATTGCATTGAATCTGTAGATTGCTTTAGGTAATATGGACATTTTAACTATCTTTATTCTTCCAATCCATGTGCATGGGATATCTTTCCATTTCTTTATATCATCATTGATTTCTTTCAATAATGTCTTATAATTTTCATTGTATAGGTCTTTCACTTCCTTGGTTAAATTTATTCCTAGATATTTTATTCTTTTTGTTGTGATTGTAAATGGGATTATCTTTTTGAGTTCTCTTTCTGTTAGTTTATTATTAGCATACAGAAATGCAACTGATTTCTGTAAGTTGATTTTGTACCCTGCAACTTTGCTGTAGTTGTTGATTATTTCTAATAGTTTTCCAATGGATTCTTTAGGGTTTTCTATATATAGAATCATGTCATCTGAAAATAGTGAGAGTTTCACTTCTTTTCCAATTTGGATATCTTTTATTTCTCTTCCTTGCCTAATTACTCTGACCAAAACCTCCAGTACTATGTTGAATAGGAGTGGTGAGAGTGGACACCCTTGTCTTTTTTCTGTTCTCAGAGGGATGACTTTCAGTTTTTCACCATTAGGTAGGATGTTGGCTGTGGTTTTGTCACATATGGCCTTTATTATGTTGAGGTAATTTCCTTCTATGCCAATTTTATTGAGAGTTTTATTGTAAATTGATGTTGGATCTTGTCAAATGCTCTCTCTGAATCTATTGAGATGATCATATGATTTTTATTTCTCATTTTGTTAATGTGGTGTATCACATTGATTGATTTGTGGATGTTGAACCATCCCTGCCTCCCTGGAATAAATCCCACTTGATCATGGTGTATGATCCTTTTAAAGTATTGCTGCATTTGCTTTGCCAATATTTTGTTGAAGATTTTTGCATCTATGTTCATCAACAATATTGGCTTGTAATTTTCTTTCTTTATATTGTCCTTTTCTGGTTTTGGTATCACGGTAATGTTGGCCTCATAGAATGAGTTAGAAAGTGTTCTGGCTTCTTCAATTTTTTGGAAGAGTTTGAGTAGGATAGGTATTAAATCTTCTTTGAATGTTTGATAGAATTCTCCAGAGAAGCCATCTGGTCCTGGACTTTAGTTTTTTGGGAGGTTTTTGATTACTGTTTCAATCTCTTTACTTGTGATTGGTCTATTCAGATTCTCTATATCTTCTTGATTCAGTTTTGGGAGGTTGTGAGTCTAAGAATTTATCCATTTCTTCTAGGTTATCCAATTTGTGGGCATATAGTTTTTGTAATATTCTCTTATAATCCTTTTTATTTCTACAGTATCGATTGTAATTTCTCCTCTTTTGTTTCCTTTTTTTTTGTGAAGAATATCAGTCCGAGCTAACATCCATGCCAATCTTCCTCTTTTTGCTGAGGAAGACTGGCCCTGAGCTAAGATCCGTGCCCATCTTCCTCCACTTTATGTGGGACGCTGCCACAGCATGGCCTGACAAACAGTGCGTCAGTGCGCATCCGGGCTCCGAACCCGGGCTGCTAGCAGTGGAGCACGCACATTTAACTGCTACGCCACTGGGCCGGCCCTTCTCCTCTTTTGTTTCTAGTTTTAGTTATTTGAGCATTCTCTCTTTTTTTCTTAGTCAATCTGGCTAAAAATTTGTCAATTTTGTTTATCTTCTCAAAGAACCAGCTCTCAGTTTCATTGTTCCTTTTTGCTGTTTTTTTAGTCTCTATTTCATTTATTTCTGCTCTAATTTTTATCATTTCCCTCCTTCTGCTTACTTTGGGCTTTTTTTGTTCCTTTTCTAATTCTCTTAGGCATGGTTTAATATTACTTATTTGAGATTTTTCTTGTTTGTTGAGGTAGGCCTATATTGCTGTAAATTGCCCTCTTAGTACCACTTTTGTTGCATTGCGTAACACTTGGTATGCTGTATTTTCATTTTTATTTGTCTCCAGGTATTTTTTGATTTCTCCTTTGATTTCTTCATTTGTCTAATGGTTGTTCAGTTGCTTATTGTTTAGTCTCCACATGTTTGTTATTTTGCCAGCTTTTTTCTTGTAGTTGATTTCTAGTTTTATAGCATTGTAGTCGGAAAAGATGTTTGATATGATTTCAATCTTCTTAAATTTATTGAGGCTTGCCTTGTTTCCTAACATATGGGCTATCTTTGAGAATGTTCTATGTGCACTTGTGATGAATGTGTTTTCTCCTATTTTGGAAAGAGTGTTCTCTATATATCTATTAAGTCCATCTGGTCTAGTGTTTCATTTAAGACTACTGTTTCCTTGTTGACTTTCTGTCTGCGTCATCTATCCATTGATGTAAGTGAGGTGTTGAGGACCCCTACTATTAATGTGTTGCTGTCAATTTCTCCCTTTAGGTCTGTTAGTAGTTGCTTTATATACCTTGGGGCTCCTGTTGTAGGTGAATATATATTCATAACTGTTATGTCCTCTTGATGGAATGTCCCTTTTTCATTATATATTGCCCCTCTTTGTTCCTCACAGTTTTTTTTATCTCGAAGTCTGCTTTGTCTGATATAAATATGGCAACACCTGTTTTCTTTGCTGGCCATTTGCTTGATGTATCACCCTCCATCCCTTCACTCTGAACCTATGTTTGTCTTTAGAGCTGAGATGTGTTTCCTGGAGGCAGCATACTGTTGAGTCTTGTGTTTTAATCAATCCGGCCACTATGTGTCTTTTTTTCAGTGAGGAAGATTGGCCCTGAGCAATCTTCCTCTTTTTGCTTGAATAAGATTGGCCCTGAGCTAACATTTGTGCCAATCTTCCTCTATTTTGTATGTGGGACACCGCCACAACATGGCTTGACATGCAGTGTGTAGGTCCATGCCTGGGATCCGAACCTGTGAACCTGGGCTGCTGTTTTTTATTTTTTTGTGAGGAGGACTAGCCCTGAGCTAACATCTGATGCCAATCCTCCTCTTTTTTGCTGAGGAAGATTGGCCCTGGGCCAGCATCCATGCCCATCTTCCTCTACTTTATATGGGATACTGCCACAGCATGGCTTGACAAGCTGTGTGTCGGTGTGCACCCAGGATCCGAACCTGCAGACCCTGGGCTGCTGAAGTGGAGCGTGGGCACTTAACTGCTGCACCAACGGGCTGGCCGAGCCCTGGGCTGCTGAAGCAGAGCACGTGAACTTAAGCACTATGCCACTGGGCTGGCCGCATACTATGTGTCTTTTGATTGGAGAATTTAGTTCATTTATATTTAGAGTGATTATTGATATATGAGGGCTTAATACTGCCATTTTATCTCTTGTTTTCCAGTTGTTCTATATTTCCATTGTTTCTCTTCCCTTGTATTTCGGACTGCCATTTCAGTTTGGTGGTTTTCTCAGTCTCCTTTTTATTTATGATTTGTGACTCTGCTCTGATTTTCTGTTTAGTGGTTACCATGAGGTTTTTATAAAGGATCTCAAAAATAAGATAGTCCATTTTCTGATAACCTCTTATCTCCATTAGCCTAAGCAGATTCCATCCCTTTCCACTTCCCCTTCTGAGTTATTTTTGTCACAAATTATTTTTTGTCTTGTAAGTTTTTGACTAAATTGAAGTATTTGTAATTATTTTTGATACTTTCCTTCCCTTTGTCTCTTATGTTATAATTGTTTGCTAACCTATTCTTGTAGAGAGCTGCAATTTTCTGATTTTGTCTGTCTATTTATCTCCTTGCTCAAGGCTTTGTAAACCTTTGTCTTTTTGTTTTAGGTAGGAGGGCCCCCTTTATCTTTTCTTGTAAGGGAGGTCTAGTGGTGATGAACTTCCTTAGCTTTTGTTCATCTGGGAAAGCTTTTATTTCTGCATCACATCTGAAGGACAATTTCACTGGATAGAGTATTCTTGGCTGAAAGTTTTTGTCTTTCAATATTTTGAATATTTCAGTTCATTCTCTTCTAGCCTATAAGGTTTCTGCTGAGAAATCCTCTGAAAACCTCATAGGGGTTCCTTTTTAGGTTATTTTCTTCTGCCTTGCTGCCCTTAATATTTTTTCTTTGTCATCGACTTTTGCCAGTTTTACTATTGTATGCCCTTGGAGAACGTCTTTTAGCATTGATGTAATTAGGAGTTCTCTTGGCTTCATGTCATGTCATGTCCCAGGTTTGGGAAGTTCTCAGCTATTATTTCTTTGAATAATCTCTCTGTTCCTTTTTCTCCTTCTGGGATACCTATAATCTTTATGTTACTTTTCCTAATTGAGTTGGATATTTCTCAAAGAATTTCTTAATTTTTAAAAAATCTTAGTTCTCTCTCCTTTAAGTGAAGCATTTCTTTATTTCTATCTTCTATGTCACTAATTCTGTCCTCCATAAGGTCTGCTCTATATTTTATGGATTCTATATTATTTTTTTTCCCATTAATTGTGTTTTTCATATCCCGAATTTCTGTATAGCTTTTTTTTTAAATGTTTTCAATCTTTTTGATGAAGTATTCCTTCAGTTCATTAATTTTATTTCTGAGCTCACTGAACTGTCTTTCTGTGTTTTATTGTAACTCGTTGAGTTTCTTTATGATAACTATTTTGAATTCTCTGTCATTTAGATTGTAAGTTTCTGTGACTTCAGGATTGGTTTCTGGAGACTTGTCATTTTGCTTCTGTTCTGCAGTGTTACTCTAGTTCTTCTCGGTGTTTGATTAATTGACCCTCTGCCAGAGCATTTGTGGTAGTATCAGGTCAGAGATTCCACCTGCCACCACTGGTGGGGGGCTGGAGTTGTGTTTTCTGATCCCACCCTGTCTGCTGGTAGCTGTGCCCATCAGTTCACTCTGTGTTCACATGTGCTGGATGCAGCCACTTTGCAGGTTGTGCTCATGTGGGCATAGCCTCTGTGCTCAGTGGGTGGGTCGTGGCCAGGCTGCTGTGCTCAGCAGGTGGGTTGTCCTTGTGTGTGCAGGCCACTGCACTCAGCAGGTGGGTCTGGCTGAGCAGCTGGGGTAGGCAGGAGGGGGCTTTAGCATGGGCCCAGCACTGTGCTTGTGGGTGAGTTGGCTGAGCTGCTGTGCTTGGCAGGTGGGGCACCTTCACATGGGCTGAGCTGCCATCACCGAGTGCAGAGCATTTCCATGGCCTGGATGCCTTCACACATGTGGGGCTGCTGCACGCCACAGGTGGTTGGGCCAGGTTGCTGTGCTCAGTGGGTGGGTTGTGCTCATGTGGGTGGGGTGCCCGTGTGTGTGCTGGACCACTGCATTTGGTGGGCAGATCTGGCTGAGCTGCTGAGCTCGGCAGGCAGGGCGCCTTTGAGCAAGCTGAGCTGCTGCCACTGGGTGGGGAGTGTTTGCATGGGCAGGGCCACCTCAGTATGAGTATTGCTGTGGGTGAGGCTACCACTCTGAAAGCATTCATGTGCAGGCCGGGCTGCCCCTGCCTCCACTCACAGTTGTGCTGGCTCCTGTGTGAGGATCTGAGACCTGGATCACTGCTGCCATTGGAGGAAGGGCGTCTGCTTACCTACTTCCACTGTTTCCCAGGGATCCAATCCACCCAGCTTCGGATGCATAGCTGTGTGGATCTCTCAGGCATCCTCTTGTGTTGTACAAGGAATCCTCTGTTGTTTAATGGCTATCCCTTTAGTTGTAACTTAGAGGGGAGAGACAAAGGGAACAACCCACTCTGCCATGATGCTGACGTCACTCTCCAGAACTCTTCATTTCATACTGTGAATTATTTCTCCAGGCACTGGGTGAGAGCACGGGTTGGAGGAAAAAAGATTTTAAAAAATGAACACAGACTCAGGGATCTGTGAGATAATTTATGTCATTGATGTCCCAGCAAAAGGAGGTTGACGTAAATGAAGAAAAATATTTGAAGAAATAAATAGCTGACCTTTACACAGATTTGTTGAAAGTCATAAATTTCCACATCCAAGATGCTCAGCAAATGCAAAATAAGATAAGCTTTAAAAATCTTGCCCACACACATCATAATCGTAATCAAACTAGTGAAAACTAAAAAAAGAAAAAAAAATGGAAAGCATCCAGAGAAAATGTTATGAAACTCATAGAGGAAAAATGATTTGAATGATTACAGATTTCACACCAGACACCATCAAGGTCAGAATATGTTAAAGTTCTGAGAGAGAAGAAGAGCCAACCTGGAATTCTTCTGGATGTATTCTTGAGGAATGAAAGTAAAATAAAGTTATTTCTGAGAGAAAGGAACACTGAGAGAATTTGTTGCCAACAGACCTGCTTTAAGAGAAATAAGATAAGTCCTTCAGGCAGACAGGAAATAATACTAGAGGGAGAATTGGAGATTCAAGAAAAAAGGAAGAACAAAAAATGGCAAATATTCAAGTAAATGTAATAGCATATTTTTCTCCTCTTAAGTTCTTTAAAACGTGTATGGCTATTGAAAACAATACTGATAACACCATGTGTGTGGGGTGGTTTAATGTCTGTAGATGTAACACACAGAACAGCTACGCATAGAGATGGGGGTGAAAGGACCTATATGGTGGTGAGCCTTCTACATTTCTCCTGAAGACGTAAGATGTGAACTCTATGTGGACTCTGTGAAATTAGGTGTGTATATTATAAAACCTACAACAGCCAGTTAAGAAACAACATGCAGAGAGTTCCAGTTAGAACACCAATAGAGAAATTAAAATGGAATACTAGAAAGTATTCCAAAAAGCCGAAATAAGGCAAGAAACTGAAGAACAAACAGTAGAGGGGACAAGCAGAAAACAAACAATAAGATGGTAAACCTGAAAAGAACCTTCAATAATTACATTAAATATAAATGGTGAAAGCACAATTAAATGGCAGAGATAGTAGGATTGGATAAACAACTATAAGTGAGACCCAACTATATGCAGTCTACCGGAGGTTCACTTTAATACAATGATGTAGATAGATTAAAAGTAAGAGGGTGAATCTATTATTCAAAGTTAATTAAAAGAAAGCTTAAGTAGCTGCCTAAGTTTCCCACTGCTGCTGTAACAAATTATCACAAATTTGGTGGATTTAAACAATACAAATTTATCATCTTACTGTACTGGAGGTCAGAGGTACAAAATCAGTCTCACTGGCCTAAAGTTGAGATTTCACCAGGGGTGGTTGCTTTTGGTGGCTGTGCCGTGAGAATCAGTTTCCCGGCCTTTTCCAGCTCCCAGAGACGCCTACAAGCCTGGGCTCCTGACCCCATCCTTCCGTCACTGCAGCCTCTTGATTCCATCATCATGTTTCCTACCACGGACTCTGACCCTTTTGTCTCCCTCTTACAAGAAGCCGTGTGAATACATTGGGCTCACACAGATAATCCAGAAAAATGGGTCTCCGTCTCAAGATACTTAATTTAGTCACATCTGCAAAGTCTCTTTTGCCACATAAGGTGACATACTCACAGGTTTCAGCGATTAGGGTATGGCTATCTTTGAAACTTGAGAGAAAGCAGCATTATTCCATCTACCGCTGTGGCTATACCATATGAGACAGTACAATAAAAGATATCAGATAAAGTAGACTTTTGAACAGGAAAATTAATAGAGGTAAAGAAAAATATTACATAAAGATTAAAAGTTCAACTCACCAGGAAGATGTAGTAATCCTAACTGTGTATGCACAAAACCACAGAGCTTCAAAGTACATAAAACAAAAACTGTTAGAAATGAAAGGACAAATAGGTACATCAACAATTATAGTCCGTGGCTTTACACTCCTCTAATAGGACTTGAGCAAATATGTGGCAAATCAGCAAGGATACCTGAACAACACTGTCAACAACTTGACCTGATTGACACACACAGAACACTCCACCGACAGCACAATACAGATTCTTTCCAAGTGCACATGGAATATCAGCCAAGATAGTCCATATCCTTGGTCATAAAACAGACCTTAACAAATTTAAAAGAATTAATATCATACATCCCTTCTTTTCTGACCCTAATCAAATTTAAGGAAAAATTTTTTGCTAAAAGGATATCTGGAAAATCTTCAACTACCTGGAAATTAAGCAACACACTTCCAAATAATCCATGGGGTGAATAAGAACTCAAGGAAAATTGGAAAATAGTTTGAACTGAATGAAAATGAAAATACAGCATACTAAACATTGTGGGGTGCAGAAAAAGCAGTATTTAGAAGGAAAGTAAGAGAAGCAAGTGCTCATATTAAACAAAGAATGGTTTCTAATCACTAACCTCAGCTTCTATCTTAAGACACAAGGAAAAGAAGAGCAAACTCACCCCAAAGTAAGCATAATACAGTATGAATAGAGGAAAGAAATCAATGAAGCTGAAAACAAAACACAGGAAAAAAATTCCATGAAACCCAAAGTTCATTATTTAAAAAGACCAATAAAATTGATGAACCCCTAGCCAGACTAATCATGGAACAAAGAAACAAAACACAACTTGCCAACATCTAGCACGAATGATGGGATATCAGTATAAATAACATTATTTTTAATTAATTAATAATTAATAGGATCATAAGAGAATAGTACTACAAACAACACTGTGCCCATAAATTTGACAACTTAAATGGAATGGAGCAACTTTTGAATGACACACACTACCAAAACTCACTCAAGAAGAAATCATCTGATATTCTTGAAAAATATTAAATTGCATTTGTAGTTAAAACAACCTTGCAACAAAGAAAACTCCTGACCACAATGGTCCCACTGGCATATACCACCAACTATTTTGAGAAGAATTAATAAAATCCTTCACTATCTCTTCCAGAAAATAGAAGAGAAAGGAATACTTTGCAACAATTTTATGAGGCAAGTATTACTCCAAACACAAATCAGACAAAGACGATTTGAGGAAAGAAGGATGCAGACCAATGTCCCTCAAGAACATAGATGCAAACATCCTCACCAAAATATTGGTAAATGTAAGCCAGCAATGAGGAAAAGGACAATACATCACAACCAAGTGGGATTCATCCTCAGATGCCAGGCTAGTTTGGCATATGAAAATCAATAAATAAATACACCATTTTAAGAGGCTAATAAAGAAAAACTACATCCTTACATACATGTAAAGATTTGCTAAAATAACTAAAATGCTCAGCTATACAGGAATAGAAGGGAATTTCCTTAATCAGATAAAGAGCATCTATGTTCTATATTTAGCTACCATTATACTGAATATTTTTCCCCCATGATTGGAAACAAGGCAATGATGTTCTCACCACTTCTATTCAGAACTAGCTGGTGCAATAAGAGAACTGAAAGGAATAAAAGGCATACAGATTGAAATAGAATGAATAAAACCATCTTTATTCCTAATCCACATAATCATGTATGGAGGAAATCCTAAGGGATCTACTAAGGAGCTTTGACAACTAATAGGTGAAGGAGGAAGGTCTCAAGATAGAAGATCAATATTCAAAAATCAATTGAATTTTGTTCCATAAATTAACAAAGAGCAATTGGAAAGCAAAATTAAAATACAATACTATCTCCAATAGCTCCAAAAACCCTAAGCATGTAGGGACATATGTAAGTATAGATGTCTAAGATCTGAAGACTGAAAACTATATACTTAGCTAAGATAAATTAAAGAACTTAAAAAAAAAAGTAGAAGCAATATCCCATGTTCGTTGATTGAAAGACTCAATATTGTTAGGATATCAGCTCTTTCTAAACCAATTTGTAGTCAAAGCCACCCCAGTGAAGATCCCAATTAGCTTTTTTCTGCAATTGACAGCTGATATTAAAATGTATGTGGACATACAAAAGAGCAATAAAAGCACAATTTTGAAAAGGAATATAATTGGACATCTTCTTACACTGAGACTTTCTGTGGAAGGAACAAATGTAATGGGCAATGTTGTATTTGCATAAGGATGGGAGGTAGAAAAATACACAGAAAGGAGATCCCAGAGGTAGACCCAGACATAAAGGATCAGTTGACTTTTAACAAAGGACAGAAGTACTTTCTCGAGGAAAAGATCATCTTCTCCACAAATGGTGCTGGGACAACCGGATATCTATTTGGAGGAAAATGAACCTTGACCTTTACCCCACACCAGACACAATAATTCATGTGAAATGGAACATAGATCTGATTGCAAAAGTCAAAACCATAAGAGGCCTAAATGAAAAAATTGAGGAAAATCTTTACAACCTTAGATTAGACAAATATTCCTCAGAAAGATACAAAAAGCATTTATAACATCAACAATAAGATTAATTGGAGTTTAAAAATCTTTTGCCCTTCAAAGGACAGGTATGGAGGAAACAAGCCAGGCTAAGAGAAGAAAAATATATATTGTGCATTTGTGTATCTGATAAGGGATTTTTTTGTAGACTAAATATGGACTTTTACAAATGATAATAAAACCCTCCTACATGAGCAAAACAGTTTGAACAGACATTTCTCAAAAGAAGGTATTTAAGTGACCAATAAGCACATGAAAAAATGCTCAACATCAGTAATCATTAGAGAAATGAAAGTAAAACTAAAATGAGATATCAGTAAAATGGATGAATTTTAAAAAACATTATACTGCACAAAAGAGGGCAGATACAGAAGAGCACATACCTTATGATTCCTTTTTAATGAAATTCTAGATCTGGCAAGACTGACACCTAGTGAAGAAAGCTGATTGCTGTTTGCTTCAGTCTGGGTTTGGGGGGTGTAGATTGACTCAAAAGGTCACCAAGGAATTGTAAGAGTGTTGGCAATGTTTTGTATATTGTTTGTGGTGACAGTTGTTATATGAATTTCTACATTTGCCAAAGCTGATTAAAGTATACACTTAAAGGGGGTGCATTTTATGCCTCAACATTCACACACATATGTACTAGTTAAGCTCAATCAGTGTCCATTCCACCAGGGCTGAAATCAACTTGCAACCACATGTCTGATGCTTCCATAAGGATTCATACAATATTAAGATGGTTTCTGTTGCTGAGATGATGGCCAACCATCAGTGTCTGTAGTTGGATCAGTCTTGGTGACAGGCAGTCCATGACACCAGGCTCATGAGTGGCCTCCATCTCTGCCACCATGGCTGTCCTTCATAGGCCCACTGTGTAAACACCGGTACGAGGAAAAGCAGAGGCTGGCTAGTATCTACTGAATGAACCATCCTCTCCCTTTGGTTGTTAAGGACCTTGTCTATGGTGGGGCTCTCTGGGTACATTAATATCTGACTCAAAGATCTAGTGCTTTGTGCCCACTCCAGTACATCTGTCCATACACATGGCTCCTTCCAGGATATCCTTGTCTCCTCCGTTCAATTTTGCTCCTAGTACCTGACCACATAGACAAGGTATTTGCTACTATCCTGGAGGCCGTATATGTCTTTACATCTTGCCAGTTCTCTTTCCAGAAAAAGTGCATTATCTTATTCATTACCCAAATGTCTGCCCACTGAAGGCATTTTCTCTCAACAGATTCCCCCGAGTGGGGCTGTAGAGCAATGCTACTCCAAAACATCCCACCACCCAGGCATGGCCCAGGCCACAGAGCTGTAGATTACGGCTGAGGAGAGGCATTATTGTGACAGTACAGATGTGGGTGTCATGTGCATCTAACCCACATCTTTGTGTGATTCACCTTTGTCCTATGGACCTGTCCATCGCCTCAGGTGTAGCACGCTCATCCAACAATGGATTGCAGCCTTATGACTTGGTGGGAATGGCAATAGCCAGCTTATCATGGATGGTTCCATAGACAGTTGTATAGACAGTTCATGTCTTCTGGTCAGTCATTCAGTTTCTTTTGGGAACCAGTATCATGTCAGGAACATCTTCTCAAATGGCATCTACTCTCTATTGCAGGTGATGTGATGGCAGGAACCCAAGGGGGCTAAACTTCAAATCTTCCCTTGGGGCTGGGAAGGCAATTCACACAGCCTCCCAGTACATGCGGACTTACAGCACCAGGGGACTTGGCAGATCACATGACCATGGCTGTAGGGTCCTGGTACTGCAAAGCCCTGTCTTCCTCTGGGCTCCACTCAGAAATGCAGACTTCTCAGTCACCTGATAAGAGAGAAATCTGTTTTCTCAAGTATGGTAGCGCAATCGAGACGGGTGGCATAATATCTGACTTTGCCTGCTACTAAAACATTGGGGAGTACCCCCAGAAAAGCTGGTGCACAAAGAAATTAAAACAGAGTCTTAAAGGGCCCATGAACAAACTCACCCGTTTCAGAAAGCAACCTAAAATCAGCAGAAAGAAAGGTGCACAGCCCTTTGGGGAAAAGAGACTCACCAGATAGGCTCTGAGTGCATCTCGGTGAGAGGTGAGACCTCTCCAGGGACTAGGACATTAGCGGTGGCCATTGTTGTAACCTGGTATGGGCGTGCTGACACAGATGCTGGCAGATGCCATTGGAGTTCTCCCTGAGGCCTGCTAGCCCAGGGTCTGCCCCACCCACTAGAGCACCGATTTAATCCAGCTCACCCAGGGCAGGCAGCCCACCCGAGGCACTGGCCCCACCCAACAAGCCCTCGGGCAACTTGTGGGGCTGTGAGGGGTGCTGCCTGGATTCTCCACAGCCTGGTGACTGGATCTGCCTCTGTAGGGAAGGCTGTGTGCAAGGAGTGGGTGGAGAGTGTGGGGCGGTGGTGGAGAGTGTGGGGCTCCTGCCTTGGAGAGACTGGGTCCACTTCAGGAGATCAGGGCGCACGCCCGGGGCAGGACTATGTTGACTGTGTGTGTGGACCTGTAGGTGATGGGGCTTGTCAGCTGCAGAAGACTTGTGCTTCTCAAAGGGCGACATAGGGGTTTGGCCCCACCTTCCAAAGCCTGAAACAATAGGCTGCTCCCATGCCTGAGGCCAGCCCCAACTGGCTGCAATCCTCAGAGAGTTGACAAGGGGCCTAAAGGCTAGAGGCTTATAGCAATTGTAAGTCCCTGAGCCTAACAACCTGCCACGCTGGGGGCCTACTCACTTAATAGAAATACAGCAACAGGAATGTGCTGTTAGACCTTGCAGCCAACTGTACTGAGACATCCCACACCTGATAAAGAGGCTGAAGGGCCCACAACAACTACAAGCAGCTGAGCATTACAACAGCTGGCCAGGGGCATAGCTCAGCCTCCGTGGCCACCTGCAGGAAGAACAACCCCGCCACAACAGAAGGACACACATAGCCCATGCAGGGGTCACTCCTGGAACATTTGCAACTGGAGAGGAGAGGGAAGCACACTGCCAGGCTCCCTAAGGCATCACTTATATAAGGTCACCTCTCCGAGAGCAGGAGATGTAGCTGACCTACCTAATACATAGACACAAGCACAGGGAAAGAGGCAAAATGAGGAGGCAAAGGAATATGTTCCAGGTAAGGGAACAGGACAAAACCCCAGAAAAGGAACTAAGTGAAACAGAAATGAGCAATCTACCTGACAGAGAGTTCAACAAAGAGTGTTAAGGATGCTCACTGATCTTGGGAGAAGAATGGATGAACTCAGTGAGAACACCAACAAAGAAATGGAAGATATAAAAAAGAACCAATCAGAAATGAAGAATACAATAGTGGAAATGAAAAATTCACTAGAAGGACTCAAAAGGAGAGTAGAGGATACAGAAGAACGGATCTGTGAGCTGGATGAAAGACAAGAGGAAATCACCCAAGCTGAACAGATAAAAAAAAAAAGAGAATTAAAAAGAGTGAGAACAGTCTAAGGACCTCTGGGACAACACCAAGTGCACTAACACCTGTGTTATAGGTGTCCCAGAAGGGGAAGAGTGAGACAAAGGGCAGAGAATCTATTTGAAGAAATAATAGATGAAAACTTCCCTAACCTAAGGAAGGAAACAGACATCCAGGAAGCACAGAGAGCACCAAACAAGATAAAACCAAAGAGGCCCACGCCAAGACACATCACAATCAAAATGTCCAGAATTAAAGATAAAGAGAGAATCCTAAAAGCTGCAAGAGAAAGACAAGTTACATACAAAGGAAACCCCATAAGGCTATCAGCTGACTTCTCAGCAGAAATCTTACAGGCTAGAAGAGAGTGGCACGATATATTTAAATTGCTAAAAGGAAAATACCTACAGCCAATAATACTCTACCCAGTGAGGTTATCATTCAAAATGGAAGGAGAGAGAAAACGTTTCCCAGACAAGCAAAAATTAAAGGAGTTTGTCACCAAGAAACAAGTACTACAAGAAATGCTAAGGGGACTTATTTAAGGGGAAAAGAGAAGAACACAAATAGGAAAAATTATCTATTTCCATGATAAGAGGGTAATGGATACAAATGCACAAAAAAGAGGTTAGATATGATATCAAAAACATAAAATGTGGGAGGAGGGGAGTTAAAGAGTAGAGCTTTCAGACAGCGGTCAAATTAAAGAGACTATCAACTTAATATAGACTGTTATATACGTAGGTTACTATATATGAACCCCATGGTAATCACAAACCAGAGACCTATAATAAATACACAAAAAACTAAGAGAAAGGAACCCAAACATAATACTAAAGAAAGCCATCAAACCACAAGGGAAGAGAGCAAGAGAAGAAGAAAGGAACAGAGAAGAACTACTAAAACACCAAGAAAAAAAAGTTAAAAAATGGCAGTAAGTACATACTTATCAGTAGCTACTTTAAACGTCAATGGACTAAATGCTCCAATTAAAAGGCATAGGGTGGCTGACTGGATAAAAAACAAGACCCATATATATGCTGCATATAAGAAACACACTTCAGACCTAAAGACACTCACAAACTGAAAGTAAAGGGATGGGAAAAGATACTCCATGCAAATGGCAATGAAAAGAAAGCTGGGGTAGCAATACTCATATCAGACAAAACAGACTTTAAAACAAAAACGGTAAAGAGACAAAGAAGGGCATTACATAATGATCAAGGGAACAATCCAACAAGAGGACATAACACTTGTAAATATCTATGCAGCCAACATAGGAGCACCTAAATATATAAAGCAATTATTAACACACATAAAAAGAGAAATAGATGGTAACACAATAATAGCAGGGGACTTGAACACTCCACTTACTCCAATGGATAGATCATCCAAACACAAGATCAATAAGGAAACATTGGCCTTAAATGACACACTAGAACAGATGGACCTAGTAGATACATACAGAACATTCCATCCAAAAACCGAAGAATACACATTCTTTTCAAATGTACATGGAACGTTCTCCAGGACTGATCACATATTAGGCCACAAAACAAGTCTCCATAAATTTAAGAGGATTCAAATAATACCAAGCATCTTTTCTGACAGCAACGGTATGAAACTAGAAATCAACTATAAGAAGAAAATCAGAAAAGCCACAAATATGTGGAGATTAAACAAAATGCTACTGAGCAACGATTGGGTCAACCCCTTATGGCCACCTCCAACCCCCGTACTCTCTGGTAACCACTAATCTGTTCTCTTTGTCCATGTGTTTGTTTGTCTTCCATGTATGTGTGAAATCATGCAGTATTTGTCTTTCTCTGTCTGGCTTATCTCACTTAACATAATACCCCCAAGGTCCATCCATGTTGTTGCAAATAGGACAATTTTGTCTTTTTTTATGGCTGAGTAGTATTCCATTGGATATATCTATACCACATCTTCTTTATGCAGGATTGTTTTTCTTGACTATGCAAGACAATATGAAATGTATACTGTTGAGTATACAGAGTCTACTTTCTTTCTTTAAAGAGCATGTAACTACATTTTGGAAGTTGATTAAATGACATTGTGGTTCATTTCTTCCTTTCAAGGCTTTAACAAAAATCTGTCATTAGGCATATCCTGCAGCTCGTTTGGCCTGACTACAAAGGCCTGGCTCTTCTGGGGGTGTCTTGATTGCTCCATGTGTTCCACAGGTTCCTTACACTGCGTGGAATTCAAACGTCTCCCTTCACTGTATGAGCTCTGTGAATTAAAACTTTAACTTATTCTTGTTTCCTAAAATGTTAGTCAATTCACAAAGATGTCAACATCATTGCATAAATGCCTGTATGCTTGTCTTTGCTGCCTCAAAATTTGAAAATAAGGTGAGGTGAGTGCTCATAGAGGCAAAGTAACTGGGCAGTTCTGACTCTCTGTCCTCTGCGCTGTCCCAGAGTCCACGTGTTTACTTCCCATTCTTTCATCTTCCTTCCTCATGTGCCAAGATTCCTCTCTTTATCAGATCCTTTCTGGGTCAGGAACTTCCTTTTCCGTTCATTTAGGGGAGGCCTGCTTGTGATAAATCCTCTTAGCTTCCTTTCACCTGAGAATGTTTTTATTTCTCCTTCATTCCTGAAGGATAATTTCACCATCTGTAGAATTCAGGATCAACAGTTCTTTTCTTTCAGCACCTGAAAAATTTCATTCCTCTTGCTTCCTGCCTTCACGGTTTCTGATGGGAAGGCCATTGTCATCTGAATGGTTTCCCTCTATGGTCGAGTGGCATTTCTGTCTCACTGCGTTCAAGGAGCTTGTCTTTTGTTTTCCCTACTTGGGTCATGATGCATCTTGGCATGGATTTCTTTGGACTTCTGCTGTTTGGGGTTCACTGAGTGTCATGAATATGTAGCTTTATGACTGTTGCCAAAAACTATTCAAGAAATCAAATTCTTGAATATGTAGCTTTATGACTGTTGCCAAAAACTATTCAAGAAATCAAATTCTTGAATAGTTTTTCTGTCTCGTCCTCTTTCTCCTCTGCTTTAGGACTTGAATCACATGGATGTGAGATCTTTTGTTAGAGTCCCACAGGTCCTGAGGCTCTGTTCATGTTCTTTTCTAGTTCATTTGCTCCCTGTTGTTCAGATTGAGTCATTTATGTTGCTCTGTCTTCACGTTCACTATTTCCTCCCTCCTCTCCATTCTGCTGTTGAGCCCATCCGTGGAGCCTTTTATTTTGATTATTGTATTTTTCAGATCTAAAAGTTGCATTACCTTCTTCTTTGTATCTTCTATTTCTTTGCTGAGTCTTTCTTTTTTTTATATTTATTTTAAGCCTGTGTGTAATTGCTCATGAAAGCATCTTTATTATGGCTGCTTCACAATCCTGTCAGATAATTCCAATCTCTGTGTCATCACAGTGTTAGCCTCTGTTGGCAATGGTCTTTTCTCACTCGAGATGAGATTCTCCTGGTTCCTGTTATAATGAGTTGTTTTTAAAATTGAAACCTAGACATTTTAGATAAAATGTTGTGAGAGTCTGGATCTTATTTAAATCTTTTGTTACAGAAGGTCTTTTCTGACACATGGCTGGGGTACTGACTCATTACTGCCATGTGGAGGGTACAGTCCAGATCCCCCACATGGCTCCTTTGACACCCACTGTATCACTCCTGGGGTTCTAACAGTCTTAGCCCCTCTACTGCCTTCTTTCCACTTTTCGGAATATTCTCATGTTTGCTGTATATACAAAGTCTAGCAGTTTACTGTGCCTTATGGGGGTTAGGTCCAAAACTGGAAGTCTGAAATGCAACTGATTTTTATATATTTATGTGGTATCTAGTGACATTGGATCAATCCTATTCACATTAGAATAATAGATGTTTATATTATTTGAGGTTTTCTGTGCACACAATTTTGTAATCTGTGAGTAACACAGCTTTATTTCATCCATTCGGTGCTTATCATTGTTTTTCTTTTACTTTGTTTATTTGGTTGTTTCTTCCAGTGTCCTGCTGAATAGAAGAGGTCGTAGAGGACATTCTTTCTTTTTTTTTTTTTTTCTAAGGGAGATCAGCCCTGAGCTAACATCCGTGCCAATCCTCTTTTTTTGCAGAGGAAGACTGGCCCTGGGCTAACATCCATGCCCATTTTCCTCTACTTTATATGGAACGCCACCACAGTATGGCCTGACAAGCGGTGCATCCCTGCATGCCCAGGATCCGAACCTGGGCTGCCAGCAGCGGAGCACGGTGCACTTAACTGCTACGCCACAGGCCGCCCCGGAGAGAACATTCTTGTCTCATTCCCAGTCACAGGCAGAAAGATTTCAAGTTTTTACCTTTAAAAGTTATTTCTATTGCAGATTTTTAAGGATGCTTGGATAAATGTTAGGAATTTCCCTTTCAATTCTGAGATTGTTTTTCATTATAAATTGGTGATGTATTTTATCAGACTCTTTGAATCTCTTGATATGATTATTTTTTCTGTTTCTTCTTTTGTGTTTTAAACGTATTGATTGATTTTTGAGTATGAAACCAGCCATGCATTTCTGAAAAAAACATGCCAGCATGGTCATGATATATTATCCATTTTATATATTGCTGACTCTTATTTGGGAATATTTTGTGTAGGAATCTACAGCTAAGATCCTGTGAGAGAGGTTTCTGTGATTTTCCCATTTTGTAGTTTCCTTGTCAGGTTTTGGTATCAGATTTCTGTGGCCTGATAAAATGTGTTGGGAGGAATATTCCACCTTCTGTATTCTCAGGAGACTCTTATGTAAGTTTATTATGTGTATGTGTGTATTACATAAGTGCATATGTGTTCAGAAGCATTCACCAGTGAAGCTTTCGAGACTCAAAGTTCACTTTTTGGGAAAATTTTAATTACAGATTCAACATATTTAATATGTAAGATAATTCAGATTTTCTATTTATTTTTAAGTCCATCATTTTGGAAAAGTGTATTTTTGAGGATTTTGTCCATTTCATCTACATTTTCTAATATATTGGCATGAAATTGATCGTATCTGTTATCTATTTCGAGTCCGTAGGATATGTAATACTGTCCTGATAATGTAATGTGTACCTTCTCTCTTTTTTCCTTGAGTGTTGTGGCTGGGATGTATTAGTGTGATTAATGTTTTCAAGAATGAATTTTGTTGGCTTTATTGACTTTTCTCTATTTTTTATTTGACCTCATTAGTAGCTACTCTCGTCATTATTATTTCCTTCCTTCTACCTTCATTTGGAATAATTTGCTATTCTTTTTGTAAATTCTTGGTATGAGAGCTTAGGTCATTCACTTTTTAAGGCTTTCCTTTTCTAATACATTCATTCATAGTTCTTAATTTTCCCATTTCGTAGGTTTGATGTGTAATATTTACATCAACATTCAATTTAAAACATGCTTTCACTTCTGTTTTGGATTTCTCATTTCACTCATAGATTATTGAAAAGTCTGTTGCTTTATTTCTATAATGTGGGGATATCCATTATCTTTGACAGCAGAATCAGGCGACTCCCAAATTGTCCCAAGAGCTCCTGGTGGTCCATGTTAGGCGTCCAGGCTGGCTGGGGGTCATTAGGAGGTGTCCATTGGGGGCAGCTCCTGTGCCTTCTGGGGTCCCTGCCGTCTCCCTCCCTGGAGGGTGGGGTTGGGGTCCTTTCTGGGCTAGCGGATGGCCAGAGCAGCGTACACACTGGGCTCTGCTGGGGGCTCCTCTGACTGGGAGGAAGGGGGTGTTGTGTCCCGTCTGAGGGTCAAGTGGTTCAGCTGTGCGTAGGTCACGTCCTGGGGGTCTTCAGATGCAGCAGCCTGGAGCAGAGGCAGAGTGGAGGATAGGTATTTGGGTGGAGAGGGGGAAGCCTGGGGTCTGGAGAGGATGGGACCCACCTGTCTGTCCATCTGTCTGCCTTCTGCTTGTCTGTCCTTCGTGTCCAGTGATTCCTCTGACAGTGGGGAAGGAGAGGTGGCCACTCCCTGCCTGAGTCTTGATCTTGAGGAGCTCACTTGGACATCTCTCACTCCCTGGGGGTCTTCATCATGGGGGCCCTGCTGGAGGTGGACAAAGGGACAGAAACAGTGTCTCCCTGACCCCAGTGCTGACCTCCTCCAGTCAACTGTCCACACTGTTACAAAGTGAGGTCACTTCCTGATGGAATCTTCAGGGACGTCCTGAGCCTTGGACATCTGGATGCTTTCTGTGTTTCTGATTCTTATCCTAACATACTCTCTCTCTGTCATTTGTCTCCACCCACAAGGCCCATCTTCCTGAAAAAGCATGTTCCTACCTCAGGACCTTTGCATCTGCTGTTTTCTCTGCCCCCTGTGCACTCGACCCCTTTCCTTACTTTATTTTCCTTAACAGCACTTTGCACTCTAGGACCCCGTGTATTTGTATGTTGCCTCTCACTCACGAGGGGAGCTCAAGGAGTGTGGAGACAGTTTTCTCACTGCTGCACCTGCAGCACCTGAATGGAGCCGGGTACACAGTGAGCTCCCTGTGCACATTGTTGGGGGAATGAATGAAGGGAACCTAGGGGATGTGTGGGTGATTCACTCATTCATGCATCCTCTTGAGACCTGGGGGTGCACCCCAACAACCAGAAGGTCAGACAGAGGATGAGGAACCAGGAAAGTGGGCCATGTAGAAGGGGCCATGAGGTCACAGAAACCAGGAGGAGTGAAGTCACAGCAGGATGACCCAGGGTGCCTGAGAGGAGAGGTCAGTGTGGGACGCTGCTGAGAGCTGGGGATGTGAGGACAGGAAGTGTCCTTTGGATTAAGTTTGACAACAGGTACGTCCCTGGTGGCCTAGATAGGAGCAGGGGTCTCACCTGATGGTCCAGCTCCACCCCCTCCTCAGGCTGTGTGTCCTGCACGGCAGCATCTGCTGGGGCAGAACAGGGGGTGTGTCTCTTGGCAGGATTCCTGAGATCTCTCAGGGCTGCAGCCCCCCTCTGCTCCCAGATGGGCCACTGAGGTCCAGGGGTGAGATGTGCCTGAGGTCACTGAGGGTGGTAATTGAGTCCCTCTCACCCTGAATCCCCAGACCCTCCCAGCCCAGCCTCCCATGGCCTCCTGAAATCCCTGTGCCCACCCCCCAGGGTGGCCCCTCCTCTTCTCTCACAGAGGGTCTCTTCCTGGGTGTCAGCAGCTGGGCTGGAGCTGGGGGAGGAGACGGGAGTGTTAGGGGCAGAGAGGGACTGAGGGTGGTGTGGGGGCCTGGGGTCTCCTGGGCAGGAATTACCTGATCTGCCGGCCTCTGTTCTTGGGCTCTGGGTCTGCAGCCCCTGCAGGAAGTTGGAGATCAGCCTGTCACTGGACTGGGTCAAGATGGACAGAGTCTCAGCCCTGGGAGGTTATGACCACCCGCCCTCCACATGGGATTGGAGAAGAAAGAAGGAAACCTTAACACACACTTGTGTGTATGCTTCAATATTTCATAAGATCCAAAAGATAAAAAATACCTTAAATGTGTATGTGTGTGCTGACATTAAGCATTTTCTTTGGATTTTCTGATTTGAGATTCTGGAAAAGTCTCTTTCTAGGCTGACATTCCCATCTATTTGGTTTCCCTCTGACTGGTGCCCTAGCCCACCTCCTCCTGTGACCCAGGTCACCCTGCTCCCTACTCACCTGATGTCCTGTGTTTGCCCCGACACCGGTGTCGACAGAGGAGGAGGAGGAGGAGGAGGGAGAGCAGCAGGATGAAGGCCACTGACACCCCGATCAGAGCCTTCAAGTACCAGTTGAGACCTTGAGCACGAGTGACATCATGAATGAACCACTGATGCCATTTAATTGAGATCCTACTGTGTGCCAGGCTTGTGCTGGGACCTGTGCATTCATCTCCAATAACTCACAACAATCGTGCAACATGGGACTGCCACGCCCACCCATTTCACAGATAGGCAACGTGAGGTACAGAGAGGTAAATCACGTGCCCCCGGTTTCCCAGCCTGGAAGTAGCTCAGCTAGGAAATAAACCCGAGGAACTGACTGCCTTTTGTGCTCTTTCCACTCCAGCTGAGCTCCCTGAGCTGAAGGGAAATGGTCTGAATACCCCGGACCCTTGTCCTGCCCCAGTTCCCCTGTACAATGTCACCATCACTGCTGCAGAGGGGATGGGCCTCCGTAAAATAACATCCTGGGGGGCTTCCCTATGAGGCCTCCTCTCCCAGGAGGTCAGAACTGGAAGGAAATCTAAGCTCTGGGCCATGATTGTCTCCTTTATACTTGGAGAAACTGAGGCGCAGACAGGGAAAGGCATGTCGAAGTCAGGGTCTCCTGATGGCATAACTCAGCCCTCGTGCCCCATGGGCTCACCCACCACCTCCCCACAGAGACCCTCATTTATCCCTCCACACACCTGACTCCCTCCCATAGGAGGGAGTTGACCCTCAGCGCCTCCTGGGGATCAGGATGGAGATGGGGGTGCTGCTTCTCCCCACTTCAACCCAGCTGCCCCTCCCCCAGGCTGGGCCCCAAAATCTCCCTCTGCCATGACCGCCCCGCCATCCATCCATCCAGCGTCAGAGCCCTGGAGTCCCGTGGACCCCCATCTCTGCCCAACTCCCAGCCCCCCTGGGGGACAAGCTGTGCTGAGAGAGGAACTGGGAGTCAGATCGGCTGGGTCTCAAGAGACAGGCCTGGGGAAACTGTGACCTCTCTGGACAGACGCCCTGTGACTCACCAGCTGTTAAGTCGAGCCTTGTGGGTGCGGAGGTGGGGTACCCAGAGGATCCTGGGAGAAAGGACAAGAGGAGATGAGGGGCTGGAGGTCCTCCCAGAGACCCCGTCTCTGCTCACTCTCTTCTCCTTCATCCGTCCTGTGGTCTCTAAGGCTCTCCCTCCACCCACCTGGAGGATTCTGGAGATGGGGCCGTGGGAAGGGGCGGGCATGGGAGGGCCCTGTTTCCCTCCTGCACTCTGAGGGGCAGATCCCTCTCTGGGTGACCCTCCCGTGGGGCCCGTCACTCCCATCCCGGCCCAGAGCTCTCTGGGGGACAGAGCTCTGAGCTGACTGACTCAGAAAGGACAGGGTCAGGACCCCTCACCTGAGACCACGAGCTCTAGGGGGTCACTGGGGTGTGACAACAGGTAGGGGGAGGTGTTGAGTGAGCTGTAGCACCTGTAGGTCCCCCTGTGGGCTGAGGTCACAGGACTCATGGAGAATTGGGCCTGGTATTTCTGAGCTCGGTACTTTGATCTAAGACGCAATGGGGTATTGGCTGACCCCTCCTTGAACAGAAGGAAGGTGTCCCCCAGGCTCCGTGACTGACACAGCAGGGTCACGTTCTCTCCTGAGGCCACCGTGGGGCCCGGCTGCACCGAGAGGGAGGGTGTGTCAGGGAGCTGTCCTAGAGAGAGGAGGGGTGGGTGAGGGGCTGCCCACCTACCTTGTTCTGAACCGAGAGTCCCCAGGCCTCTCTCTGAGGACCCTCCCCTCTGTCTGTCTTGTTTTCTCTGAGTCTCTCCCGCTCCGATCCTCTCCCCTGCCTCTCTTTATCTCTCTCCCTCCCTGGGTACCCCCACCTCTCATTCTGGCATCACCACCTGGGGCTCCCCGAGTAGGGCCTGTTCAGAGTCTGAGTCTCTGACTGAGCCCCTGGCTCCTCACCTGCCACCAGGATGTCCAGGGGGGCACTGGGGGCTGACCACTCAGAGGAGAGGTTGTGTCCACCATAGCATCTGTACTGGCCCCCGTGGGACCCACTCACAGTTCCCAGGGGAAAGTCAGCCTGAGAGAGCCCAGCCTGGGGCTTCCAGCCAAGGCGCTGGCGGAGGTCACGTCCCCCCTCCTTGGACAGAGAGACTCTGTCGTAGACATTATCAGAGAGACACTGGAGGGTCAGGTTCTGTCCAGAGGTCACCACAGGGCCCTGCTGGGTCAGGAGGGAGGGCTTCCTAGACACACCTGGGAGAAAGAACGTGTGTGGATTGCAGGGGCTGACTCCTCCCATAAACCTCCCTTCTCCAGTCCTGCCCCCAAGTCTTACTGTCTCTCATGCTTTGTGCCTCTTCCCCAGGAGCCCCATTCTCCCCTCACCCTACCCACTCACGTGGGGCTACCTGAGAATAAGACCCCTGTCTGGTGCCTCAAAACATGGATGAGCCTATGATGGGACATCCTCACCTGGGATTAGGAGCTCCAGGGGGTCACTGGGGCCTGACCACACCTGGGGGTTTTTACTGTCATAGCCATAGCATCTGAACATCCACCTGTGGCTGGGGGTCACAGGGCCCACAGGGAACAGGGCCTGGGACTGCCAGTTAGGGTTTAGCTGTGAGTCCAGGGTCCAGGAGGGCTGGTGTTCTCCTTCCTTAGTCAGAATGAACCTGTCATATCCCAGCCATGAGCCACACTGGAGGGTCACATTCCCTCCTGAGGTCACCACAGGGCTTGGCAGGGCTGAGAGGGTGGGTTTGCTGTAGACTCCTAGGAGAGGAGGAGGCAGCGTGTTAAATGGGGCTCACACTTCCCTCATATCCCCCAGGGCTGGGCTGTGAGAGGGGAGACACCCCTGAGAGCAGACCCCTTCCTGAGGGCAGAGCCTGAGGCTGGGACCCCTGAGTGACCTCTCACCTGTCACCATCAGCTCCAGGGGGTCACTGGGCTCTGACCAGCCAGTGGGGCTGCGATAATAACAGCGATATCGCCCTGCCGATAGATGCGTCATGTGTGGGATGGAGAACTCAGCCTTTTCCCCAGGCTGCAGTGGATTCTGTCTTCTCCAAGGCTCTGTGCTTCTCTCTTCATCCAGATGGTACTCCTGAGCCTCCGGGGTCCCCTGACACAAGATGGTCACGGGCTTCCCCTGGGGGATCACAGATCCTGGCTCAGCCCAGATTGTGGGTTTGGGGAGGATCCCTGGGAGGAAATCAGAGGCTGGGTCACAAGACATTCCCCACCCCAGTTCCCCAGCTCTCAGCCCCATGACCCATCCAGACATCCCCCACTTGTCAGCCCAAAATTGCTGTTCTCTGATCCCAGCTGCCTGGTGGTGGCTCCTTGTCGCCAATGAGGAGCTGGGACCTGAGACACCTGGGGATAGACTCACCTGCCTGCACTGGGGTCCTTGGGCCCACACTCAGCCCTGGAAGAGAGTTCTCTGTGAGAGATTTGTCCCTGGATCATGAGCAGAATCCCTCCTCCCCCTGAGCTTCCTGAGTCCTGGGGTCTCCTGACAGACCAGGGCCTGGCTGTGGGACGGAGTCCCTCCCAGACTAGGGCTTCACCTCCCCCTCATCAAATCTCACCAAGGCAGAGCAGGGTCAAGAGGGTGGGGGTCATGTTGTCTCCTCCCTCTGGCCCCAGCTGTGCAGATGGAGGAGACTGCAATGCCGGGAGGGACAGACAGAAGCACAGGGTGTGGTAACTGCGAGGCCGGTCCTTCGTCACGGGGTTGTCATGTCAGCAGCCCCACAGGAAGGGGAACTGCTCCTCCCCGGGCTGTGACTGAAGTTGTACCAGGCACTGGGGAGACATTTCAGATGAATTTGGTCTTTCCTGACTCCCACTGTCTGTGTGATCCGGACTAATCTCACTGGCAGACAGAACTTCACAGCGATAGATGTAGTGCCTTCCTGAGAGGCCCCTTCCAGGTGAGGGTGACCCAGGGCATGTTCTTCCCTCTCAGAGCACCCTCATGGGGTTTCCTTCATCCTCAACCTGTCCATCAGCACATCCCTTTGGGGTCCTCACCATGGACTGTGGTCATCCAGGTCCTGGAGATGCTTCAGGGAAGATGCAGGATCCTGCTGCACTGCAGAGCTCAGATCAGCAGAGACACGCACTCAACATCTCACTGTAAAGTTCAGGTTGAGGTCACTGTGACAATGATCACAAAGGAGAAATACAGGGAAATAAGGGAAGGAGACATCACTCCTCTCCTGGCCCCGGAGTGTGGGTTTTCTTTCTATCACAGCCTTCACAGCTGTGATAGTCCCCTTCACGGACTTCTTTTTTCTTGCAACAGCGTCCACTCCCATCTCTCTGGGAACAAACCTCTGAGTCATTCCTGCCTCCCCAGACCCCTTGTTCCCTTGGACAGAGCTCCCCTCCTTATCTTGTGGTTCTGTCTTCAGTTTCCGGGGTCAGTGACTGGCTTAGTGCTCTTAATTGGGGGACACTGCTGAATCTTATTTAAATATTCATTGGTCATCCACTGCCCACGTGAACTTGAGCATGAACACTCCATCTCTGCTCCTCAGTTTCTTCATCTGCAGCATGTTGTCAAGAACCCCACTCCTCAGAGTGGCTGTGGGGTCAGTGGTGCTGGGTCCATGGGAGGGATCAATCAATTTCCAGGCCATGTTAACACATGAGTGGCTTGGGACGTGAGAGGACCATGGGGTTGGACTCCACAGTCAAGTGGAGAATTGATCTGCCCATACAAGAGCTCTTGTCTGCTCCTAACACTGAGAAATGCTACTTACAACATTTCTAAAATATGTAGCGAAGGTAAATGCGAAAAAGAGGAATGAAAGTTCTCACAATGGAGAGGGAACTACATCAAAGAATAGGGAACAAAGCTGAGTGGCCATCAGTGCCCAGGACCATCAAGGGGTCCTATGGAGGAGAACACAGGGAGGACCCCCAGGTTCTCACAAGAAGGGAGTGGTCAGAGCTCCAGGTGAAGGTTGCAAGCTGTGCTTCCTCCTCCTCCATGTTTCTGGGTGAGCTCTGGGATATCTGCCCACTGCCCTGAGCCCATGGTCAGGACCGAGCAACCTCCCATGTGTGTCCTGAAACAGATTGAATCCAGTATTGTCAGCCACGGGCGTTGGCCCCACACGTGAATGTGAGGTTCCCACTGGACCATCCCTGCTGGATACAACCCTGAGCAGATGGTAAGTTTGAGAGAGTGGATGCCATGAGCCAGGAGCAGCTGCAATAGCCCCGCCTTGTCAGCCTGAGTCCCAGGACAGCCCTGGGAAACCCTCTGTGGAAGATCAGGTGCGTGGCAGCAGAGCCTTCCAACAGGAATGGACAGTCAAGAGTCATCCTAATCATGATGAACATGCTGTGGACAACAGCTACTGATGAATGGGGTTATCATGTGCAAGGAATAGTCAATAGGAAAATAGGAGAGTAATTTTAAAATAATCATGTTTAAATATCTGAAACATAAAGGGAGAAATGGAATTTTTGATGCAAGAATATAGATTGTTTTTACAGAATAGGCAACTATTGAAGTGAGCTGGAAATTTTAGAGATGAAAAATCCAATAGAATTAACACATTAAAAAAATTCATCCCTCAAGGACTAGACAGCTGAAGGCCAATTATGAAACTGGAACAGAATAATGAGGGAATTTTCCAGAATGCAGCACAGAGAGACCAGAAATGGAAATTTAAGATACTCAGGGAATAGAATGAGAAGAACCAACGTCACATCTATTGTAAGTGTCAGAGGAAAGAAGGGAGAATGATGTCCAGCGACAGCTCAAGAGACAAAGAATTAACTTTTACAGAGATGAGGAAAGACTAAGTATTAGGAGGCATTTATTTATTTATATATTTTTTTGTGAGGAAGATTAGCCCTGAGCTAACATCTGCCAATCCTCCTCTTTTTTGCTAAGGAAGATTGGCCCTGGGCTAACATCCGTGGCCATCTTCCTCCACTTTCTATGGGACGCCTCCACAGCATGGCCTGACAAGTGGTGCATTGGTGCGCACCTGGGATCCGAACCTGTGAACCCTGGGCAGCAGAATCGGACTGTGCGCACTTAACCACTTGCGCCACCTGGCGGGCTCCTAGGAGGCATATATTTAAAATGACATCTGCGTCGACCTTCATGGTGAATGAAGAAAATGAAGGGTAAATTAAAAATATATGTCTTGGGGTTGGCCCTGTGGCTTAGTGGTTAAGTGCGCGTGCTCTGCTACTGGCGGCACGGGTTTGGATCCTGGGCGCCTGTCAACTCACCGCTTGTCCAGCCAAGCTGAGGCAGCGTCCCACACACAGCAACTAGAGGGATGTGCAACTATGATGGACAACAATCTACTGGGGCTTTGGGGAGAAAAGGGGGAAAAAAAAGGAGGAGGATTGGCAATAGACGTTAGCTCAGGGCAGGTCTTCCTCAGCAAAAAGAGGAGGATTGGCATGGATGTTAGCTCAGGGCTGATCTTCCTCACACACACACACACAAAATATATATATCTTACACTGAATTGTACACTTTAAAATGGTTGATTTTATTTCATGTGAATTTCAACTCAAAAAATTTTGAGGAGGACTGGCCTGGGACCACATGAAAAGTCCTAAAATTACTTCCCAGAGAAAATGCAAATTACCCTCAATAGAATGACAAGCTCTGGGACCAGACATCCCCAACGCAAGATGAGATATCAGAAGAGATTGGAGAAATACCTTCCAGGAATTAACTGTTTGTGAAGAATTTTATACTGAGCCAAATTACTTTTAAGGGACAAAGGAGAAGGGGTCAGAGGGGCAAACCCCCAAACAAGAGGAGACTTTGACCTGAATCTCACAGGTTAGACCCGCCACCTGAGGCTGTGTCTTCATAAGAGATAAGAAGAGCTTTGGGGGTGGATCCTTGACCATCACATGGATTTTCCTCTCCTGTCAGTTGAATCCTACACTTCATCTGAAATAACAAAATGTTCCCAAGTAACTTGATAAAGAGAACGAGAGTGCAAGAAGGCATTTCCAGAGCTGCAAGTTCTTAGATATTTTACTATTTTCACACCCAGTGAAAGGAATACTAAGTGACGAAATTCAGTTAGGAGAACAATGAACCCAAAGTGGAGAAAGTGAGATGCAACAGTGAGGAAAAAAATGACAAAAAAAAACCACTGGAAAATTACGCAAACGCACTTGCACACACAAAAAAACACATCCACACACGCACACACACACGTGCTCATAGACACACAGATGTGCACATGCACACACATATTTACATATATGAGAACTCAGAGTTCAAGTAAAGTGTAAATAGAACCTTGTCTTCTCTAAGGGAAGAGGATAATGAATACTTGCTTAGAAATAAAAATACAAATACATATATTAAAAATGAGAGTAACTACTTAAAATTAGAAATTGAATAACATCCAAAATTCTTGGTTTAATTATGAAACACATTTTTTCAGCTTTATTATGATATAATTGACAAATAAAAATTGTATATATTTAAGTTGTACAACTTGATACATTGTATCACAATGTTGTATATATTGTGAAATAGTCAGCATAATCAAGGTAAATAACACATCCATCACCCACATAGTTACCATTTTTTGTGTGTGTGTGGTGAGAACACTTAAGATCTACCCCCAAGCAAATTTCAAGTACACAATAGAGTATTGTTAACTGTAGCCACATGACTGTACCTTAGATCTCCAGAAATCATTCAGCTGCATAACTGAACTTTGTACCCCATGACCAACATCTCCCCATCTCCTCCTTTCCCGAGCCCCTTGAAACTACCATTAAACTCTGTTTCGAAGATTTTGACTATTTTGGACTCCACATGTAAGTGAAATTATGTAGTATTTGTCTTCATCTTGCTTATTTCACTTAGCATAATGTCCTCCAGGTTCATCCATGTTGTCACAAATGGCAGAACTTCCTTCTTTTTAAAGGGTGAATAATATTCCATTGCATGTATATACACATCTTCTTTATCCATCCGTTGATGGACATTTAGGTTGTTACCATATCTTGGCTGTTGTGAATAATGCTCCAATGAACACAGGAATGCAGATATCTCTCTGAGATCCTAATTTCATTAATTAGGGAATATACCCGGAAGTAGGATTGCTGGATCATATTGTAGTTCTATTTTTAATTTTTTGAGGAACCTCCATGCTGTTTTCCAAAATGGCTGTACTGGTTTACAGAAAAGGGTTTTCTTTTCTCCACATCTTTTCTTCACATCTTTGCCAAGACTTGTTATCGCTTGTCTTCTTGATAATAGCCATTCTAACAGGTATGAGGTGATATCTCATTGCCCTTTTGCTTTGCTTTTCTCTGATGCCTAATGAGGTTGAGCACCTTTTCATATACTGATTGGCCAATTGGATGTCTTCTCTTGAGAAATAACCTATTACAATTCTTTGCCCTTTTTTTTTTTGTTTTTGGTGAGGAAGATTAACATCTATGCCAATCTTCCTCTATTTTATATGTAGGACGCCGCCACAGTATAGCTTGATGAGTGGTGTGTAGGTCCGCACCTGGGATCCAAAACCGTGAACCCCAGGCCTCCACAGCCGAGCATGAAAGTTAGCTACTACGCTACCAGGCCAGCCTCCTCTTTCCCCTTTTTCTAATTGGGTTATTATTACTACATTTGTATTGAGTTCTATGAGTTCCTTACATATTATGAAAATTAACCCCTTATTAGACATATGGTTTGTAGTATTTTCTCCCATTCTGTAAGTTGCCTTTTCACTCAGTTGATTATTTCCTTTGCTGTGCAGAAACTTTTTAGTTTGATGCAATCCTACTTGTCTATTTTTTTTCTGTTGCCTGTGCTTTTGATGTCACATCCAAAAAAATATCATTGCCCAAATTGATATAAGAATCTTTTCAACCTTTGTTTTCTTCTAGAAGTTTTGTTGCTTCAGATCTTACATTTAAGTTTGTGGAAATTAATAAAAGAAACCTTAACTAAGTTGGAGGCAAGGAGTCCTGTAGGGGGAGCTCTCACTCTTATCACACGTCCTCCATTACACCAAACAGGAAGAGACAGAAGCTTGCACCTTCCACAGGAAGTAGAACTACTTTACCACGGAAGGAAGATTTCTCTTGTGGCCTCTGAGAAAGGCTTCAGTTCAGCCAGTGACACTTCATTGCCATCTTGAACTGTCACTTTCCCCTAATGGGCATCATTTAGAACAACCCCTCGCTTCTCCTCCTTTTTCTCTATAAAAGCAGCTCCCTTCCTTTGTTTTCTCCATTTGCCTGTGGTTTGCCACAGCATGCACATCTCAAATTGCAATTCTTTTGGCTATTCCTGAATAAACTTATTTTGAGGATAAAATAATAGGTGAATTTGCTTTTTTTTTTTGTGTGTGTAACTTTTTTTAATTGATATTTTAATGGTTTCTAACATTGTGAAATTTTGGGTTGTACATTTTTGTTTGTCCATCACCCCATATATGACTCCCTTCACCCCTTGTGCCCACCCCCCACCCCCACTTCCCAGGTAACCACAGTTCAGTTTTCTCTGTCCATGTGTTGGTTTATATTCCACATATGAGTGAGATCATACAGTGTTTGTCTTTCTCTTTCTGGCTTATTTCACTTAACATAATACGCTCCAGGCCCATCCATGTTGTTGCAAATGGGACGATTTTGTCTTTTTTTATGGCTGAGTAGTATTCCATTGTATATATATACCACATTTTCTTAATCCAATCGTCAGTCGAGGGACACTTAGGTTGCTTCCACTTCTTGGCTATGGTGAATAATGCTGCAATGAACATAGGGGTGCATAAGCCTCTTTGGATTGTTGATTTCAGGTGCGTTGGATAGATTCCCAGTAGTGGGATGGCTGGATCATAGGGCATCTCTATTTTTAATTCTTTGAGGAATCTCCATACCGTTTTCCATAGAGGCTGCACCAATTTGCATTCCCACCAGCTGTGTATGAGGGTTCCTGTTTCTCCACATCCTCTCCAACATTTGTTGTTTTTTGTCTTGGTGATTATAGCCATTCTAACGGGCGTGAGGTGGTATCTTAGTGTTGTTTTGATTTGCATTTCCCTGATTATTAGTGATGTTGAGCATCTTTTCATGTGCCTATTGGCCATCTGTATATCTTCCTTGGAGAAGTGTCTGTTCATTTCCTCTGCCCATTTTTTGATCGGGTTGTTTGATTTTTTGTTGTTCAATTGTGTGAGTTCTTTATATATTATGGAGATCAACCCCTTGTCAGATGTATGTTTTGCAAATATTCTCTCCCAGCTGGTTGGTTGCCTGTTCATCTTGATTCTGGTTTCATTTGTCTTATAAAAGCTCTTTAGTCTGGTAAAGTCCCACTTGTTTATTTTTTCTTTAGTTTCCCTAGTCTGAGTAGGCATGTCATCCGAAAAGATTCCTTTAAAACCAATGTCAAATAGTGTGTTGCTTATATTTTCTTCTATGAGTTTTATAGTTTCAGGTCTCACCTTCAGGTCTTTGATCCATTTTGAGTTAATTTTTGTGAATGGCTATAGTACATGGTCCACTTTCATTCTTTTGCATGTGGCTGTCCAGTTTTCCCAACACCATTTATTGAAGAGACTTTCCTTTCTCCATTGCATGTCCTTAGCACCTTTGTCGAAAATTAGCTGTCCGTATATGTGTGGTTTTATTTCTGGGCTTTCAATTCTGTTCCATTGATCTGTGTGTCTGTTTTTGTACCAGTACCATGCTGTTTTGATTACTATTGCTTTGTAGTATGTTTTGAAGTCAGGAATTGTGATGCCTCCTGCTTTGTTCTTTTTCTTTAGGATTTCTTTAGCTATTCGGGGTCTTTTGTTGCCCCATATAAATTTTAGTATTCTTTTTTCTATTTCTGTGAAGAATGTCATTGGGATTCTGATTGGGATTGCATTGAATCTGTAGATTGCTTTAGGTAATATAGACATTTTAACTATGTTTATTCTTCCAATCCACGTGCATGGGATATCTTTCCATTTCTTTATGTCATCGTAGATTTCCCTCAATAATGTCTTGTAGTTCTCATTGTATAGGTCCTTCACCTCCTTGGTAAGATTTATTCCTAGGTATTTTATTCTTTTTGATGCAATTGTAAATGGTATTATCTTTTTGAGCTCTCTTTCTGTTAGTTCATTATTAGCATATAGAAATGCAGCTGATTTTTATAGATTGATTTTGTACCCTGCAACTTTGCTGTAGTTGTTGATTGTTTCTAACAGTTTTCCAACAGATTCTTTAGGGTTTTCTATATATACAATCATGTCATCTGCAAATAGTGAGAGTTTCACTTCTTCGTTACCAATTTGGATTCCTTTTATTCCTTTTTCTTGCCTAATTGCTCTGGCCAAAACCTCCAGTACTATGTTGAACAGGAGTGGTGAGAGTGGGCAGCCCTGCCTCGTTCCTGTTCTCAGAGGAATGGCTTTCAGTCTTTCCCCGTTGAGTATGATGTTAGCTGTGGGTTTGTCATATATGGCCTTTATTATGTTGAGGTACTTTCCTTCTATTCCCATTTTTTTGAGAGTTTTTATCATAAATGGATGTTGTATCTTGTCAAATGCCTTCTCTGCGTCTATTGAGACGATCATGTGGTTTTTATTCTTTGTTGTGTTGATGTGATGTATCACGTTGATTGATTTGCGGATGTTGAACCATCCCTGCGTCTCTGGTATAAATCCCACTTGATCATGGTGTATGATCTTTTTAATATATTGTTGTATTCGGTTTGCCAATATTTTGTTGAGGATTTGCATCAATGTTCATCAGCGATATTGGCCTGTAATTTTCTTTCTTTGTATTGTCTTTGTCTGGTTTTGGTATCAGGGTGATGTTGGCCTCATAGAATGATTCAGGAAGTGTTCCATCTTCCTCTATTTTTTGGAATAGTTTGAGGAGGATGGGTAGTAAATCTTCTTTGAATGTTTGGTAAAATTCACTGGAGAAGCCATCTGGTCCTGGACTTTTATTTTTTGGGAGGTTTTTGATTACTATTTCAATCTCTTTACTGGTTATTGGTCTATTCAGATTCTCCATTTCTTCTTGGTTCAATTTTGGGAGGTTGTATAAGTCTAAGAATTTATCCATTTCTTCTAGATTGTCCAATTTGTTGGCATATAATTTCTCATAGTATTCTCTTATAATCCTCTGTATTTCCATGGTATCCGTTGTAATTTCTCCTCTTTCATTTCTAATTTTATTTACTTGAGCCTTTTCTCTTTTTTTCTTAGTAAGCCTGGCTAAGGGTTTGTCTATGTTGTTTATCTTCTCGAAGAACAAACTCTTTGTTTCATTAATCCTTTCTACTGTTTTTTTGGTCTCAATATCATTTATTTCTGGTCTGATTTTTATTATTTCTCTCCTTCTGCTGGCTTTGGGCTTTGTTTGTTCTTCTTTTTCTAGTTCTGTTAGGTGTAATTTAAGGTTGCCTATTAGGGCTTTTTCTTGTTTGTTAAGGTGGGCTTGTATCGCTATGAGTTTCCCTCTCAGGACCGCTTTTGCTGCGTCCCATATGGTTTGATATGGCATGTTATCATTTTCGTTTGTTTCCAGATAGTTTTTGATTTCTCCTTTAATTTCATCAATGCTCCATTGGTTGTTCAGTAGCATGTTGTTTAATCTCCACATTTTTGTCACTTTCCCAGTTTTTTTTTCCTGGTTCATTTCCAGTTTCATAGCCTTATGGTCTGAAAAGATGCTTGTTACGATTTCAATCTTCTTAAATTTATTGAGGCTTGCTTTGTTTCCCAACATATGGTCTATCCTAGAGAATGTTCCATGCGCGCTTTAGAAGAATGTGTAGTCAGCTGTTTTTGGGTGGAGTGCTCTGTATATGTCTACTAGGTCCATCTCGTCCAGTTTTTCATTTAAGTCTAATATTTCTTTATTAACTTTTTGTCTGGATGATCTATCCATTGCTGTAAGTGGGGTGTTAAGATCCCCTACTATTATTGTGTTGTTGTTGATTTCTCCTTTTAGGTTTGTTAATAGTTGTTTTATGTACATTGGTGCTCCTATGTTGGGTGCATATATATTTATAAGTGATATGTCTTCTTGATGGAGTGTCCCTTTTATCATTATATATTTCCCTTCTTTGTCTTTCTTAACCTGTTTTATCTTGAAGTCTACTTTGTCTGATATGAGTATGGCAACACCTGCTTTCTTTTGTTTGCCATTAGCTTGGAGTATTGTCTTCCATCCTTTCACTCTGAGCCTGTGCTTGTCTTTGGTGCTAAGATGTGTTTCCTGAAGGCAGCATATTGTTGGGTCTTGCTTTTTAATCCATCCTGCCACTCTGTATCTTTTGATTGGAGAGTTCAATCCATTTACATTTAGGGTAATTATTGAAATATGAGGGTTGAATGTTGCTGTTTTGTCACTTATTTTCTGGTTCTTTTGCATTTCCTTTGTTTCTTGTCCCATTTGTTTTGGACTGCCAATTCAGTTTGGTTGTTCTGTCTTATGATTCTTCTAGTTTTCTCTTTGTTTATCATATGTGGTTTTAATTTGATTATTTGTTTAGTGGTTACCTTGAGGTTTGGGCGAAAAATCTTCTGTATGAGATAGTCCATTATCTGATAGCCTCCTATTTCCTTATACTAAGTCAATTCAGTCACTTTCCTCTTCCCCTTCTAAGTTGCTCTTGTTATACCTTATTCTATCTTGTGTTGTGGCTGTGTGTTTACAGTGATGAGGTTAAATTTATTTTTGGTGAATTTCTTCCTTTGATCTTTGAGTTTAGTATTTAAGTGGTTGCTAACCTATTCCGGTAAAGATCTACTATTTCTCTGATTTTGTCTACCTACTTTTCTCCTTACTCCAAGCTTTGTGTTCCCTTTCTCTTCTTGTTTTCAGGCCTGAGGGCCTTCTTGAGTATTTCTTGTAGTGGCGGTCTCGTGGCCATGAACTCCCTTAGCTTTTGTTTATCTGGGAGAGTTACTATTTCTCCATCATATTTGAAGGATATTTTTGCTGGGTAGAGTATTCTTGGCTGAAAGTTTTTGTCTTTTAGTATTTTGAATATATCATTCCAGTCTCTTCTAGCCTGAAAAGTTTCTGTTGAGAAATCCGCTGAGAGCCTGATGGGAGTTCCTTTGTACATTATTTTTTGTTTTTGTCTACTTGCCCTTAATATTGTTTCTTTGTCGTTGACCCTGGCTAGCCTTACCACTAGGTGTCGTGGTGAAGGCCTTTGTCTGTTAATATATATAGGCGTCCTGTTGGCTTCGCTTACTGGTATTTCCTGCTCCTTCCCCAGATTTGGGAAATTTTCAGCTATTATTTCCTTGAATAGGCTCTCTATTCCTCTTTCCCTCTCCTCTCCCTCAGGAATACCTATAATTCTTATGTTACATTTTCTAATAGAGTCCGATATTTCTCGGAGTCTTTCTTCATTTCTTTTTAGTCTTAGTTCTCTCTCTTCTTCCATCTGGAGTATATATGTATTCCTATCCTCTAAAGTACTAATTCTTTCCTCCATATTGTCAGCTCTGTTCTTTAAAGATTCCAGATTCTCCTTTATCTCCTCCATTGTGTTCTTCATCTCCATCAGCACTGATAGGTTTTTCTTTATGATTTCAATCTCTTTTGTGAAGAAACTCCTAATCTCATTTAATTGTTTGTCTGTGTTGTCTCGTATTTCGTTGAGTGTTTTTATGATAGCTATTTTGAAATCTCTGTCATTTAGTTTATGGATTTCTGTGTCTTCGGGGTTGATTTCTGGGTGCTTGTCATTTTGTTTCTGGTCTGGTGATTTCATATATTTTTGCATTGTGGTTCCTGTGTTGGTTTTGATTTTCCTCATCCTGGAAGTCTCTGGTTGCAATTTCCACCTGCCGCCACTGTCTGGTGGTAAAGGGCTGTGTAGTCTAAGCCCCCTGTGCTCTGCCCCGGTTTTTCTGCTGCGATCCACAGTTTTGTTTTGTTTTGTTTTGTTTTTTTTCCCCACTGCGATCCACGGGTCCAGTCCAGTTTATTCAGGTCTGCCTCGGACCACTAGATCTGGTCGAGCTGCAGACTCCGGGTTGCGGGGAGGGGGGAGCTCTCTCTTTTGCCCTCTGGGTCCCTGACGTGGGAGGCTTCTCGTTTGCCCCTCTTTATCCGCTCTCTGGGTTGCTCAGATGTTGATGGTAGCCCTGTGGCTCCTCTGAGCCCTCTGTGCGGGAGTTTCCCACTGGCTGAGAGAGCCCGAAGAGCTACAGTTTCCCGCTGAGGGCCGCCCCTCCCCCCTCTCTGGGAGCCGCGCGGACCGGATCGCTGATCTGATGGGGAGGGAGAGGAGTTCTCCTTACCTCTCCCCACTTCCTCCGGGGGCCCAGCACGTTCCGCTCTCAGATGTGCGGCAGTGTGGATCCCTCCGCTATAGCTTTTCACTGTCTGGATCCCTCCGCTCTAGCTTTTCACTGTCTGGGATTCCGTTGTTGGTCTGTGGCTGTTGCTTTTGTTGTATCTTGTGGGGGAAGAATTCACGGGAAAGCTCACTCCGCCATGATGCTGACGTCACTCTCGTGAATTTGCTTTTTAAGTCAATAAATCTTTAATCCATTTTGAGTTGATTTTTGTCTATGGTGTGTGTTGAGGGTCCAAGTTCATTCTTCTGCATGTGGCTGTCTAGTTTTCCCAACACCATTTATAGAAGAGACTATCCTTTCCCAATTTTGTGTTCTTGGAACCCTGTGGAAAATTAGTTCACCTAAAATAATTAAGATAATTATTTTGAATAATTTTTGAGGCAACTCATAGATCTCCTTTTCTTTATGGTTGGTTAAAGGAGATGTATTTTTTTCCTCTGATCTTATCATATTTCCCTTATTCTTCGTGTTTCTTGTAGCTTTGCTTTGGTGTCTGCACAGTGGAAGAAGTAGCAACCTCTTCAGTCTTTATAGTCTGGTTCTGTCAGGGGGAGACCACCAATCAGCACAGTTCTGGCTTCTGGGAGCCTCTCACACATGATCTGTGGATGTGCAAACTCCACTCCTCTCCCCCCTCCTGGGGGAGGAGTCTCAGGGCTGTGCCTGCACTGAGAGTCCCTTTCCTCTGTTCTTGGCTGCCCCAGGTGTGCCTGCCACCTCCTGCTCTGAGTGGGGTGGGACACCAGGAGGTCTCTGGGGCAGCGCCCTCAGATGCAGCTTCACCCTCTCTTTTCTCCCAGTGGAGCTGATCTCTCAGCGGCTTGGGGGATGGGTGACGTGGGAAAAGTGAAACCACGCTTTTTATCTATTTCTAAAGTGTTTTTTTGTTTGTTTTTTTTTTGGTTTTATGCTCATCTGAGGTTTGGCAATTTGTTAACTGGATGCTGGACTTCTCATAAAGGTATTTTGGCCCAAATATTGGTGTTTTGTCAGTGTTTCTGTGGGGACAAGGGCTGGGACTTCCTATTCTGCCATCCTGCTGACGTTACTGGAATAAAATATTGATTAAAGTTTCTAGAATAAATCGCAGTGAGACCAGAAATCGAAAAATAGGAAAGGTAGTGAATATACACGGGAAATAGAATGAGAAGAGTGAACAGACATCTATCACAGTTTCAGGATGAAAGAAGTGAGAATGGTGTTAGGCAAACTTGAAGAGAGAGTGGTTGAAATTTTACAGAAATGAAGAAAGAACATGGATTTAAAATGCATAAATTAATAAATGAAAATCATATCTTGGCCCTGGTAAAGAATATTGATAATAAATTTTTAAATAATTCTAAAACTACTAGAGAAAATGCAAGTGATCCTCAAATGAATGATGAGTTCATTGGGACTGGACTTCTCAAGAGCAAAAACAGGTGATGGAAAATACTGGAGAAATACGTTCAAGGTATTAATTGTGAGTACAGAGTTCTATACTGAACCTAGTTATTACTAATGGGCAAGATGAACCATCAGCGGTGGAGAAATCCTTAAACAGACAGAGACTCAAGGAATATCTGACATATTGGAACTCATGTCTCACTCTTTAAACCCACCACGTCAGGCTCCATCTTTATGAGTGATAAGGAGGGCATTGGTGGTCAGATCTCTTAAATACAAGATGTTTTTCACTCTAACAAAGTAAACCTTCTCCTGTGATAGAGAGAATATTAATGCGAATCAGGCATTGTTGAGATATAAGGATGTAGATATTTTTGTGTCTACACCCTTTCTGATAGGAATACTGAACGATGCAAATCAGAAAGAAGAATAATGGATCCAAAATGGAGAAAATGAGATGGTACCGAGAACAAAAGAAATTGACAGTACGTAGAAATAGCATTTGATATGTATATATATCTATGCATATTTGCAAGTGCATATAATTCTGTCAATCATCTGAATGAAAAAGGAAGTGGATTCTCCTCTCTAGAGCCTCCAGAAAGGAATTCAGCCATGTTAGCAGGTGAGATCCGTTCACAATTCTGACCTACAGAGCTCTGAGATGGTAAATTTGGTTTAAGCTGCTAAATTTGTGGTAATTTGTTATGGAAGCAATAGAAAACTAACACAAACAGAAAAATATTTTTAAGACATCAAGAACTGGCATTTTATATACATGTAAATACCAACATATATATATATATTTTCGAGAGGAAGATTAGCCCTGAGCTAACATCCGTTGTCAATACCCTTCTTTTTGGTGAGGAAGATTGGCTCTAGGCTGACGTCCATGCCCATCTTCCTCTACTTTATAAGTGGGACACCTGCCAAGGCATGGCTTGATAAGCAGTGTGTAGGTCCGTGCTGGGCATCTGAACCTGCAAACCCTGGGCTGCTGAAGTGGAGCGTGCAAATTTAACCACTACACCCAGGGGCCCTGGTGTTTTATGTTTTTAAATCAACTATCTACTAAGAAACAATACAATTATGAACTTTCGCTCAACCAATCACGTGTCCTTGAAACATACAAAACATAAATTGATACGTAATGGAGGATTTGAACAAACATTTATTAGAAAAATATATACTATCTGATAGATTAAGCAGGAAAAAATTTACATGAGAGTTGAATCACAAATGTTCAATCTGATGTGCACACATGATAAAGTTTTTGATTGTGTATTTAGTATGCATAATTTTATAGAAATATTTTTGAGACATACATATTACAACACAGTGGGAATGCTCATTATTTAAATCACATGTTGAACAGAAAGTATTGATTTCTTACTAGACAACAAAGTATCTATGTTTCTCCAAACTGTTATCATACATATCATGTTTCCTGATTAGAGTGCAATTAAATGAGCATCAACAATAAGAAAACATTAAAAAAACCCCCAATACTTTGGAAACAAGTAAAATCCCAAATAGTTATGGTTATAGAATCACACAAAATTGAATTTACCAAATATTAATGAAAAAGGGTCAATGAAACTACAACATATCAAAGCTTGTAGGATGTAAGGAAAAAGAGCAAGAGAGGAAGAAAGAGAGAACATAAATTACCAATATCAAGAATAAGAGGGGCATAACTACCAATCCTACAGACATTAAAAAAATAATAAAGAACTACTATGAACAAGTTTATGCCAAGAAACTTTACAGCTTAGATAATGAGGATGCCCAAGGTGCCTCAGCTGAGAAACACAAGAAGTGTTCAGAAATCTCTCTCCTGATGAGTCTACATCTGAGCATGTCATGAAACCACCCACTAGACTTCTTTCCCAGCACCTTCATGGCTAAGTCATCATGATTTTTCTCCACAAGGACTGTCATAGCCTCCCACCAGGCTCATGGCTTCCACTCTGTCCCTTTATTTTATTTTTTTTGAAAATTTTATTTATTTATTTTTTCCCCCAAAGCCCCAGTAGATAGTTGTATGTCATAGCTGCACATCCTTCTAGTTGCTGTATGTGGGACGCGGCCTCAGCATGGCCGGAGAAGCAGTGCATCGGTGCATGCCCAGGATCCAAACCCGGGCTGCCAGTAGTGGAGCGCGTGCACTTAACCGCTAAGCCACGGGGCCGGCCCAGGAGAAGGTCTTTTTGTATTGTTGTAACTGGGAATTCTTTTAGCTTCATGCACTTGTATGTCCAGTTCCTTCCCCAGGCTTGAGAAGTTCTCAACTATTATTTCTTTGAAGAAGCTCTGCTCCTTGCTCCCTCTCTTCTCTCTCTAGGATATCTATAATCCTTTTGTTACTTTTCCTAGTTAAGTTAGATATTTCTCATAGAATTTCTTCCTTTTTAAAAAATATTGTCTCTCCTCCTCCACTAGAGTCATTTCTAGGTTTCTATCTTCAAGCTCAGTAATTTTCTCTTCCATATTGTCTGCTCTATTTTTAATCCTTTCTATATTATTTTTCATCTAATTAATTGTGCTCTTCATCTCCAGAATTTCTGTTTGGTTATTTTTTTTAGAGTTTCAATCTCATTGGTGAAGTACTCCTTCTGTTCATTAATTTTATACCTGAGCTCATTGAACTGTCTTTCTGAGTTTTCTTGTAGTTCACTGAGTTTCTTTATGACAGCTATTTTGAATTCTCTGTCCATTGGAATGTAATCTTCTGTGAATTGAAGTTTGGTTTCCAAAGATTTGTCATTCTCTTTCTGTTCTGCTGTGTTACTGTAATTCTTCATGGTGTGTGATGAGTTCACCCTCTGCTGGCCCATTTATGGTAGAAACCACTGTTGTTATTTGTGTAAACTTTCAATACTTTGGTTCTGGGCTGCTTCTGGTTGTATCTGAGAGACTGCATTTTCCACACTCCACTGCCTCTGCTGGAGTTGTCGTCAGTGCCCTCCTTGTGTCTCTGAGGTTGCTGGTGCCTTGCTGCTTATGATGTCACTGCAGTCTCAAGTGTCACCACCAGGGTCAAGGCTATGAGCACTTCTGCTGCTTCCTGGGTCATCTGGGTTTTGCATTCCTCTACAGGCTCTGATGCTGCTGCCCCAGTGACCATCTGTGCTACTGCTCCCGAGTTGTCTGGGGGTGCTGCTTGCATCACTGTCAAGGGTGATGGGTTCATGAGTGTTGCTGTCACTGCTGGGGGCCCAGGGACCCAGGGACTTGTATGCAGCCCCGCTGCAGGTGGTGCTTGCATTGTGGGTGCTCCACTAGGAGCTGGATCTCCAGTTCTGCTGTGGTTTCTGAAGCCTCTGGTTGCAGGTTCCACCTTTCACCACTAGGGGACAGCAGGGGCTAAGCAGGGAGAGGTTGTTGCTGCTTGCTGTGCAACCTCTCATATCTGGTGCCAGCTTCCCAGGATCACTGCTGCTGGGGGTGGGGGGACTGCTCCCCTAGTTCCTCTGCCTCCCAGGGGTCCAGGCCACCCACCTTTAAAAGTATAGATGCACGTATCTCTTATGCATCCTGTTGTGCTGTGTAGGGAATTCTCTTTTGGTCCATGGATGTTCAATATTTTTTGTAATTTAGAAGAGAGACACAAATGGAACACTGCACTCTGCTATGATGCTGATGTCACACTCTTGATGTTTTGATATATACATACATTTTGAATAGATCACCATATTCAAGCTAATTAATATATCTATCCCCTCACATAATTAACTTTTGTGTATGTGCATGTGGTGAGAACACTTGAGATCTCTTAGTAAATTTCAAATATGTAACAATTATTGTTAACTATGGTCACCACAGTGTACATTAAGCCTCCAGAACTTATTCATCTTATAACTGAAGTTTGTTACAGTTGATCAATATCTCTTCCTTTTCCCCAGCCCACAGCATCTGGTAGCCACCATTCTACTCTGTGTTACTATGAGTTCAGCCTTTTTTATTCTTACATGTGAGTGAAATCATCAGTATTTGTCTTTCTATTACTGGTGTATTTAGCTTAGCATAATGTCCTCCAGGTTCGTCCATATTGTCACAAATGGCTGGATTTTCTTCTTTTTTTAAGGCCTGTATAGTATCCCATTGTGTATATGTACATATTTTCTTCTCCCTCAACTTCTGTGTCTCTGGCCCAGGATACCTATGCTCCCCTTACCCCGCATTCTCATCTGGGGATCCTCTGGGAGCAAAGACTCCAATAACTTGTCTGGTGCATCAAAATATGGATGGGGGCAGGATGGGAATTTCTTACCCAGGACCAGCAGCTCCACTGCATTACTGGGATATGGCCATGCCTGGGGTTTTTTCCTGTAACAGCCATAGCATCTGAACGTCCACCTGTGGCTGGGGATCACAGGGTCCACAGGGAACAGGGCCTGGGACTGCCAAGTGGCGTGTCCCTGTGAATCCAGCATCCAGGAGGCCTGGTGTTCTCCTTCCTTGTCAGAATGAGTCTGTCAAATCCCATCCATGAGGCACACTGGCAGGGCACTTTCCCTTGTGAGGTCACCACAGGGCTCGGCAGGGCTGAGAGGGAGTGTTTGCTGTAGATTCCTAGGAGAGGAGGAGGCAGAATGGTAAATGGGGCTACACCTCCCTCGTATTGCCCAGGGCTGGGCTGTGAGAGGGAGACACACCGCTGAGAGCAGACCTTCTTCCTGAGAGCAGAGCCTGAGGCTGGGAACCCTGAGTGTCCTCTCACCTGTCACCACCAGCTCTAGGGGGTCACTGGGCTCTGACCAGTCAGTGGGGCTGGGATAGTAACAGTGAAATCACTGTGCGTGTTGCTCTGTCATGTGTGGGATGGAGAACTCGGCCTGGTCTCTGGGCTCCAGTTGGTTCTGGATCCTCCAGGTGAATGAATTTCCATCTTTATTTCCCACTTTACCAGGACAGTACTCTTGGGTCTCCAGAGTGCCCTGATACCAGATGGTCACGGGTGTCTCCCAGGGGATCACAGAGCCTGGCTCAACCCAGATGGTGGGTTTGGGGAAGATCACTTAGAGGAAATCAGACACTGGGTCACAATACATTCCACGCCCCTGTTCCCCAGCTCTCAGCCCCAGAACCCTCCCAGACACCTTCCGTCCCTCAGCCCAGAACTGCTGTTCTCCATCCCCAAATGCCCGGGGGCGTCCCCTTGTCCCCACTGAGGAGGTGGGACCTGGGACACCTGGAGACAGACTCACCTGCCTGCACTGGGGTCCATGGGCCCACACTCAGCCCGGGAAGACAGTTCCCTGTGAGAGATTTGCCCCTAAATCCTGAGCAGGACCCTTCCTCCTCATTAGCCTCCTGAGTCCTCAAGTCTCCTGACAGATCAGGGCCTGGAGTGGGGCAGGGTCCCTCCCAGACTAGGCTTTTCCCCCATATCCTCAAATCTCACCGAGACAGAGCAGGGCCATTGGGTGGGGGTCATGGCGTCTCCTCCCTGTGGCTATGGTTGTGCAGATGGAGGAGACTTCGTTGCCCAGCATGTCAGGCAGACACACAGGATGTGGCCACGGGGAGGCTTGTCCTCCTAGTTATGGGGATGTCAAGTCAGCAGCCCCACAGGAAGGGGAACTGACTTCCCCAGGAGCCTGACTCTCATTTAGAGTTTGGAGCAACAAATAGAGGCAGAGATGCCCTTCTAGGTGAGGGTGACCCAGGGTAGGTCTTCCTTCTCAGAACCTCCCCCATGGGGTCTCCTTCACCCTCAACCTGTCCATCAGAACATCCCTGTGGGGTCCTCACCATGGACAGTGGTCATTCCAGGTCCTGGAGATGCTTCAGGGAAGACGCACTGCACTGCAGAGCTCAGAACAACAAAGACACATGCTCAACATCTCACTCTACAGTTCAGGTCGAGGTCATTGTGACAATGAGCACAAAGGAGAAATACAGGCAAAGAAGGGAAGGAAACATCACTCCTCTCCTAGGCCCGGAGTGTGGGCTTTCTTTCTATCACAGACCCCTTCAGGGACTTCTCTTTTTTCTTGCAATACCATCCACCCCCATCTTTTTTTTTTTTTATTGATGTTTTAATGGTTTCTAACATTGTGAAATTTTGGGTTGTACATTTTTGTTTGTCCATCACCGTATATATGACTCCCTTCACCCCTTGTGCCCACCCCCACCCCCCGCCCCCCACCCCCACTGCCCCTGGTAACCACAGTCCAGTTTTCTCTGTCCATGTGTTGGTTTATGTTCCACATATGAGTGAGATCATACAGTGTTTGTCTTTCTCTTTCTGGCTTATTTCACTTAACATAATACGCTCCAGGCCCATCCATGTTGTTGCAAATGGGAAAATTCTGTCTTTTTTTATGGCTGAGTAGTATTCCATTGTGTATATATACCACATTTTCTTAATCCAGTCGTCATTCGAGGGACACTTAGGTTGCTTCCACTTCTTGGCTATGGTGAATAATGCTGCAATGAACATAGGGGTGCATAAGCCTCTTTGAATTGTTGATTTCAGGTTCGTTGGATAGATTCCCAGTAGTGGGATGGCTGGGTTATAGGGCATCTCTATTTTTAATTCTTTGAGGAATCTCCATACCGTTTTCCATAGAGGCTGCACCAATTTGCATTCCCACCAGCTGTGTATGAGGGTTCCTGTTTCCCCACCATCCTCTCCAACATTTGTTGTTTTTTGTCTTGGTGATTATAGCCATTCTAACGGGCGTGAGGTGGTATCTTAGTGTTGTTTTGATTTGCATTTCCCTGATGATTAGTGATGTTGAGCATCTTTTCATGTGCTTATTGGCCATCTGTATATCTTCCTTGGAGAAGTGTCTGTTCATTTCCTCTGCCCATTTTTTGATCGGGTTGTTTGTTTTTTTGTTGTTCAGTTGTGTGAGTTCTTTATATATTATGGAGATTAACCCCTTGTCAGATGTATGTTTTGCAAATATTCTCTCCCAGCTGGTTGGTTGCCTGTTCATCTTGATTCTGGTTTCATTTGTCTTATAAAAGCTCTTTAATCTGATAAAGTCCCACTTGTTTATTTTTTCTTTAGTTTCCCTAGTCTGGGTAGGCATGTCATCCGAAAAGATTCCTTTAAAACCAATGTCAAATAGTGTGTTGCCTATATTTTCTTCTATGAGTTTTATAGTTTCAGGTCTCACCTTCAGGTCTTTGATCCATTTTGAGTTAATTTTTGTGAATGGCTATAGTACATGGTCCACTTTCATTCTTTTGCATGTGGCTGTCCAGTTTTCCCAACACCATTTATTGAAGAGACTTTCCTTTCTCCATTGCATGTTCTTAGCACCTTTGTCAAAAATTAGCTGTCCGTATATGTGTGGTTTTATTTCTGGGCTTTCAATTCTGTTCCATTGGTCTGTGTGTCTGTTTTTGTACCAGTACTATGCTGTTTTGATTACTATTGCTTTGTAGTATGTTTTGAAGTCAGGGATTGTGATGCCTCCTGCTTTGTTCTTTTTTTTTAGGATTTCTTTAGCTATTCGGGGTCTTTTGTTGCCCCATATAAATTTTAGTATTCTTTTTTCTATTTCTGTGAAGAATGTCATTGGGATTCTGATTGAGATTGCATTGAATCTGTAGATTGCTTTAGGGAATATAAACATTTTAACTATGTTTATTCTTCCAATCCACGTGCATGGGATATCTTTCCATTTCTTTATGTCATCCTGGATTTCTTTCAATAATGTCTTGTAGTTCTCATTGTATAGGTCCTTCACTTCCTTGGTAAGATTTATTCCTAGGTATTTTATTCTTTTTGATGCAATTGTAAATGGTATTATCTTTTTGAGCTCTCTTTCTGTTAGTTCATTATTAGCATATAGAAATGCAACTGATTTTTATAGATTGATTTTGTACCCTGCAAATTTGCTGTAGTTGTTGATTGTTTCTAATAGTTTTCCAACAGATTCTTTAGGGTTTTCTATATATACAATCATGTCATCTGCAAATAGTGAGAGTTTCACTTCTTCATTACCTATTTGGATTCCTTTTATTCCTTTTTCTTGCCTAGTTGCTCTGGCCAAGACCTCCAGTACTATGTTGAACAGGAGTGGTGAGAGTGGGCAGCCCTGCCTCATTCCTGTTCTGAGAGGAATGGCTTTCAGTCTTTCCCCGTTGAGTATGATGTTGGCTGTGGGTTTGTCATATACGGCCTTTATTATGTTGAGGTACTTTCCTTCTATTCCCATTTTATTGAGAGTTTTTATCATAAATGGATGTTGTATCTTGTCAAATGCCTTCTCTGCGTCTATTGAGATGATCATGTGGTTTTTATTCTATGTTTTGTTGATGTGATGTATCACGTTGATTGATTTGCGGATGTTGAACCATCCCTGCGTCCCTGGTATAAATCCCACTTGATCATGGTGTATGATCTTTTTAATATATTGTTGTATTCGGTTTGCCAATATTTTGTTGAGGATTTTTGCATCAATGTTCATCAGCGATATTGGCCTGTAATTTTCTTTCTTTGTATTGTCTTTGTCTGGTTTTGGCATCAGGGTGATGTTGGCCTCATAGAATGATTCAGGAAGTGTTCCATCTTCCTCTATTTTTGGGAATAGTTTGAGAAGGATGGGTATTAAATCTTCTTTGAATGTTTGGTAAAATTCACTGGAGAAGCCATCTGGTCCTGGACTTTTATTTTTTGGGAGGTTTTTGATTACTATTTCAATCTCTTTACTTGTTATTGGTCTATTCAGATTCTCCATTTCTTCTTGGTTCAATTTTGGGAGGTTGTATAAGTCTAAGAATTTATCCATTTCTTCTAGATTGTCCAATTTGTTGGCATATAATTTCTCATAGTATTCTCTTATAATCCTCTGTATTTCCGTAGTATCCGTTGTAGTTTCTCCTCTTTCATTTCTAATTGTATTTACTTGAGCCTTTTCTCTTTTTTTCTTAGTAAGCCTGGCTAAGGGTTTGTCGATTTTGTTTATCTTCTCGAAGAACCAACTCTTTGTTTCATTAATCCTTTCTACTGTTTTTTTGGTCTCAATTTCATTTATTTCTGCTCTGATTTTTATTATTTCTCTCCTTCTGCTAGCTTTGGGCTTTGTTTGTTCTTCTTTTTCTAGTTCTGTTAGGTGTAATTTAAGGTTGCCTATTAGGGCTTTTTCTTGTTTGTTAAGGTGGGCTTGTATCGCTATGAGTTTCCCTCTCAGGACCGCTTTTTGCTGCATCCCATATGGTTTGATATGGCATATTATCATTTTCGTTTGTTTCCAGATAGTTTTTGATTTCTCCTTTAATTTCATCAATGATCCTTTGGTTGTTCAGTAGCATGTTGTTTAATCTCCACATTTTTGTCACTTTCCCAGTTTTTTTTTCATAGTTCATTTCCAGTTTCATAGCCTTATGGTCTGAAAAGATGCTTGTTATGATTTCAATCTTCTTAAATTTATTGAGGCTTGCTTTATTTCCCAACATATGGTCTATCCTAGAGAATGTTCCATGCGCACTTGAGAAGAATGTGTAGTCAGCTATTTTTGGATGGAGTGCTCTGTATATGTCTACTAGGTCCATATGGTCCAGTTTTTCATTTAAGTCTACTATTTCTTTATTGGCATTTTGTCTGGATGATCTATCCATTGCTGTAAGTGGGGTGTTAAGATCCCCTACTATTATTGTGTTGTTGTTGATTTCTCCTTTTAGGTTTGTTAATAGTTGCTTTATGTACATTGGAGCTCCTATGTTGGGTGCATATATATTTATAAGTGATATGTCTTCTTGATGGAGTGTCCCTTTTATCATTATATATTTCCCTTCTTTGTCTTTCTTAACCTGTTTTATCTTGAAGTCTACTTTGTCTGATATGAGTATGACAACACCTGCTTTCTTTTGTTTGCCATCAGCTTGGAGTATTGTCTTCCATCCTTTCACTCTGAGCCTGTGCTTGTCTTTGGTGCTAAGATGTGTTTCCTGAAGGCAGCATATTGTTGGGTCTTGCTTTTTAATCCATCCTGCCACTCTGTATGATTTGATTGGAGAGTTCAATCCATTTACATTTAGGGTAATTATTGATATATGAGGGCTTAATGTTGCTGTTTTGTCACTTATTTTCTGGTTCTTTTGCATTTCCTTTGTTTCTTGTCCCATTTGTTTTGGACTGCCAATTCAGTTTGGTTGTTCTGTCTTATGACTCTTCTAGTTTTCTCTTTGTTTATCATACGTGGTTTTGTTTTGATTATTTGTTTAGTGGTTACCTTGAGGTTTGGGCAAAAAATCTTGTGTATGAGATAGTCCATTATCTGATGGCCTCCTATTTCCTTATACTAAGTCAATTCAGTCACTTTCCTCTTCCCCTTCTAAGTTGCTCTTGTTATACCTTATTCTATCTTGTGTTGTGGCTGTGTGTTTACAGTGATAAGGTTAAATTTATTTTTGGTGAATTTCTTCCTTTGATCTTTGAATTTAGTATTTAAGTGGTTGATAACCTATTCCAGTAAAGATCTACTATTTTTCTGAGTTTGTCTACCTATTTTTCTCCTTGCTCCAAGATTTGTGTTCCCTTTCTATTCTTTTTTTCAGGCCTGAGGACCTTCTTGAGTATTTCTTGGAGTGGGGGTCTCGTGGCCATGAACTCCCTTAGCTTTTGTTTATCTGGGAGAGTTACTATTTCTCCATCATATTTGAAGGATATTTTTGCTGGATAGAGTACTCTTGGCTGAAAGTTTTTGTCTTTTAGTATTTTGAATATATCATTCCAGTCTCTTCTAGCCTGTAAAGTTTCTGTTGAGAAATCCGCTGAGAGCCTGATGGGAGTTCCTTTGTACATTATTTTTTGTTTTTGTCTAGCTGCCCTGAATATGGTTTCTTTGTCGTTGACCCTGGCTAGCCTTACCACTAGGTGTCGTGGTGAAGGCCTTTGTCTGTTAATATATATAGGTGTCCTGTTGGCTTCGCTTACTGGTATTTCCTGCTCCTTCCCCAGATTTGGGAAATTCTCACCTATTATTTCCTTGAATAGGGCTCTCTATTCCCCTTTCCCTCTCCTCTCCCTCAGGAATACCTATAATTTTTATGTTACATTTTCTAATAGAGTCCGATATTTCTCGGAGTCTTTCTTCATTTCTTTTTAGTCTTAGTTCTCTCTCCTCTTCCATCTGGAGTATATCTGTATTCTTATCCTCTAAGGTGCTAATTCTTTCCTCCATATTGTCAGCTCTGTTCTTTAAAGATTCCAGATTCTCCTTTATCTCCTCCATTGTGTTCTTCATCTCCATCAGCACTGATAGGTTTTTCTTTATGATTTCAATCTCTTTTGTGAAGAAACTCCTAATCTCATTGAATTGTTCGTCTGTGTTGTCTCGTATTTCGTTGAGTGTTTTTATGATAGCTATTTTGAAATCTCTGTTATTTAGTTTATGGATTTCTGTGTCTTCGGGGTTGATTTCTGGGTGCTTGTCATTTTGTTTCTGGTCTGGTGATTTCATATATTTTTGCATTGTGGTTCCTGTGTTGGTTTTGTTTTTCCTCATCCTGGAAATCTCTGGTTGCAATTTCCACCTGCTGCCACTGTCTGGTGGTAAAGGGCTGTGTAGTCTAAGCCCCCTGCGCTCTGCCCCGGTTTTTCTGCTGTGATCCGCAGTTTTGGTTTTTTTTTTTTCCCGCTGTGATCCACGGGTCCAGTTGATTGATCAGTTCTGCCGTGGATTGCTTGGTCTGGTCTGGTCGGTTGAGCTGCAGAGTCCTGTTTGCGGGGAGCGGGGAGCTCTCTCTTTTGCCCTCTGGGTCCCTGACGTGGGAGGCTTCTCATTTGCCCCTCTTTATCCGCTCTCTGGGGTGCTCAGATGTTGATGGTAGCCCTGTGGCTCCTCTGAGTCCTCTGTGCCGGAGTTTCCCACTGGCTGAGAGAGTCCGAAGAGCCACGGTTTCCCCGCCGAGGGCCGCCCCTCCCCCCTCTCTGGGAGCTGCGTGGACCGGGATCGCTGATCTGATGGGGAGGGAGAGGAGTTCTCCTTACCTCTCCCCACTTCCTCCGGGGGCCCAGCACGTTCCGCTCTCAGATGTGCGGCAGTGTGGATCCCTCCGCTCTAGCTTTTCACTGTCTGGGATTCTGTTGTTGGTCTGTGACTGTTCCTTTTGTTGTATCTTGTCGGGGGAAGAGTTCATGGGAAAGCTCACTCCGCCATGATGCTGACGTCACTCCCATCCCCATCTTCTTGGGTACAAACATTTGAGCCCTTCCTGCCTCCTCAGTGCTCCTAGTTTCCTTGGGCAGAAATTTCCTCCTCATCTTGAGGTCCTGTCATCAGCTTTAGGGGTCAAGAGTAGGTTAGTGCTCTGATTTGGGGATTAAAGCTGATTCTTATTTAAATATTCCTCCATCCACTGCCCATGTCACTTTGAGCATTAATGCCCAATCTCTGAGCCTCAGTTTCCTCATCTGACGCATGTTGTCAGGAACCCTACTCAGAGATGTTGTAGGGTCAGTGGTCCCAAAACACGAGAGGGATTAACCCTGTTAATTTTCAGACCTGATAAAGATGTATGGGGTTTGGAACATGAGAGCATTAATGTGTAGGATTCTACAGTCTCGGGGGACAGTTGATGTGCAAAGGAGACCTGCAGAGAGATGTCAGCAGCATGGCAAAATAAGAGTTTCCCCCTCATTTTTGACAACCGAAATCAAAGATGGGTTAACCTTATCTCTGAGATAACCCCTGAGTTTGTGTTGATGACCTCCATCTCAATTCAGATTCATGGGATATGATGAGCTCATTTTTAATTCCTAAGTACATAGCTTGTGATCTGGGGCAAAGTGTTCAGAGATCCAGTTTCTCACCAGCAATGTGGCCCCTTGTCTGATTAGACTCAGGTGGGGCCGAACAGTTAGATGGTGATCGTGTTTAGAGGGAACCTCAGAGCCGACATGTGAAGTACCTGTTATAACAGATCAAGAGCAACCTTGATTGATATTCAGTGTCTAGTGAACAGGCTTTATGCATCCTACTTCAGTTCCACCTCACTAAATTATACGGATTATAAACATAAGTTATAAGTAGAAATGTGTGATTTACCAATAACAACAAAGACTTATGAGTCAACAAATGAAAGTCAAGAAGAACATTGTCAGCGTTCCAGAGGACCCTGTGGTTTCCATCTTGAACAAAATGTTTCAACATCTCTTTATAGTATACCATCATTTTTAATAATGATTTTTTCAGAGAGCTTATTTACCAGGAAACCACCTGACTTTCACTTCAATCATCAGTGTGCTCATTCACACTGATGGTATTTCTGGAGAAACTGTAGCAGGTGTCATCTAAAGAGGAAGGCAGGGCTTAATGGTTCCAGAGAGTGTTTGGGGGAATTATTTTGGATTTATCTGTTCTAATCTGGAACCAATTTTCACCCATTTATTCAGTTATTTAAAAGAGACTCTGTGTTCTGAGCTGAAGAGATACAAACATCAGCAGACTGTTCCCCCAGTTTATGTCCCCGCTTTTCTTTCAGTATCATATTGATCCTCTTGGTATCATATTTATTTCCAAGGTTCTACCTCACTAAATGGTGGGTTTGTTCTTTTGCGTGTTTAGCTCCTGGCTGAAACTTTGATTGCGTCTCTGACTCTGCCAAGCTTGAAAGAGCAGCACCCCTAGAACCACCATGATCAAGGCAGGGATGCCCATCGGATGAGATTCTCCACTGTGTAATCTTGGTTATTTGAACCTAGAGACTGCAGATAAAGATCATAGTCATCAGGGGAGAGTGAAATCAACCCAGGATCCTAGCATGTCCATCCAGGGCACTTGCCTTCTGTTGACAGGATTTGATCCTCTGTGCCCAGTCGCATACTGAGAATTTCTCCTAACTCATCCTTCTTGGAGTCTGACTTGTTTCGTGATGGTTTGAGGATTATCAGCTACTCCCAAGAACCAAAAATAGGGACTGCGGGTGAGTAGATTTGGGCATGCTTAGGTAATGTCTTTTCTGATCTCCCATGAGTCTCAAAAACTAGCCAATGCAAATCTCAATCCCTGGAGTTGAGCATCTCCAGGGGCTCATCTTCCATCTAATTAGGAGTCAAAGATGAACATTTGGGGCTTCATTTTGTCCTGAGATTCAGGAATATGAGAGTGAAGGGCTGGATCTACCTTTCAGTTCCTCCATATCAGCCAGCTCTTTTTGTCTCTGGCTCAACATTACATATTTCCATTATTTTCCTTTCTTTTCTCTATCAATCCAATCTTTTAGAAAATAAAAGGTGGAATATCTACAACATATAAGACAATTTTTCTGGAATCAAGGATAACAACACAACATAACGTCTGATTAGTCTTTCATTTTGTAGTCTAGGTAGAAAGACTGATAAGAAACAAGCAAAAAACGATAAAAGTAAATATTTAGATGGATACATGGTCAAAAATACAGATATCTATAGATGTAAGATAGGCTCTGATAACTTGAGAAAAGCAATACCAAGGAATACCAGGTGGAACTGGGAGGAAGGAAGGGAATACTAAACATGAGTTCTGATGGAAGATGTTTTGGAGAATGACCTGATCTGGCTGACAACCTGGTGCTCATGGAAATCAGGAAGAAATCCTGCCTTTCTTCTTTCCCCCCACATAATGACTGTGGTTCCTTGTGGAGACAGGACATATTCATAATGGACAGAAGTCCCCAGAGAAGGATTCCTCAACATTATTCCACAGAAATCCACTGGTAGAGAACTTCAGAGCTAATTCAGCCTTTTGAAATCCAGGATAGGATTGTATTTTTGAGGGATGAGAGATAAAGTTTGAGATACGGATAAAATTTTGTCAGTGTGTCTGCTAAGGGTGGCTGAGCCAACTCAGCTTCAGCTTACGACTTCCAGTGAATCCACCAATCTCCTCGACCTGAAATTGAGAGACTATCTTTACTCTCCCTAAGGTGCCATGATGATTCTTATGGACCCCTAGAGTTCAGCACCATGGACAGAGATGGAATCTGCTCTTTTCTCCCCACATCAGCTGAGGGTCTTCCCCTTTATGTGTTTCCTCTCATAATGACCACACATGTTCCCTCCTGATGCCACCACAGGACCTGGGTGGGCTGAGAGGGAGAGTGTGTCCTGCACTCCTGAGAAAGCATGAGGGTGCTTGCTAAGGGGAACCTGTCAGTACACATTCCCCAGGTGTGGACTGTAAGGGCTGAGGTCTCCTGAGCCCACACTCTGCTCCCTTCTGCCTGTGAGGAGGAGCCCACAGTGGAGAGGGGACATGACGCTTTCTCTTTCCCTGTCACCACCAGGGGATCACTGTGCTCTGACCATCCATTCTTGCTGGTGTAATATGCACACTGATATAGTCCTGCACTGCGTGGGTTCATAGATTCAATGAAAAAATCATTTTTTTTGTGGGGTCCAGTGGGGCTCTGTGTCCCAGGGTTTAGCGACCCTCTCTATACAGATGATAGACATCAGCCTGCAGAGACCCCTGACTCCAGATGGTCACAGAGTTCCCCGTGGTGACCATGGGGCCTGGGTCAGCCCAGATGGATGGTTTGGGGGACTCCTGGAAAAGAATCAGGCTTGAAATGTGAAAGGGGCCCTTCTCAACCTCAAGTATCCCAGCCGTCACTCCAAGGCTCCTCCCAGACAGGTAACAATTAGCTCAGACCCTCTGTGCTCCACCAGATGCCCAGGGGTGTTCACTGTTCTAAAGCAGGATTTGTGGCAGAGGATTCTTCCCCAGTTCCATGGGACCTGACACTCTGGAAAAGAGTTGCCTGTGAGAGTGTAGTCCCTCAACATAGACACATAGAAGCTCCAAGCCTGCTCTGAGCCCCTTAGTGTTGAGGTTAGATCTTTGGCTGAGCACATCTCTCCTTGCCCCTGAAATTCTGTCCCACAGCGATCCTTTTGAGTTCTGGGGCCTCAGGGACCAGGACTTGTGAGGGGAGGGAACCCCATCCTCTGCTTTTCCAAAAACTCATGGATGAAGAGGTGGGCAATGAGGGTTGGGGTCTTGGTACTGTCTCCCATGGTCCCCAGAAGTGCAGACCACTTATAAAGACCACAGAGGCAGGCAGGCAGACAGACAAATGGGGTGGACAAGGTCCAGGCTGCATGCAACACATCTTGGGTTTCTCATCAGTGGCTTCACAGGAAGAGGAAAAGCCCCTCTCATGGTCTCTCTTTGGTCTCCTTGAAGGATGGGGCCAAAGAGACAGCAGGCTCTGTGGACTTTCCAGACCATCTGAGTTTAACAAGACCCCATATACTCTGCCTCCACTTCATGACAAACCCAAATCCAGAGAGTGACACTTGTCTCAGAAAATGATGGTAGATGATGCAAGGCAGTGCCTAGGAGCCAGCCCATTTCAGTTCAACTTCTGACTCTACCTTTTATAGAGACTCTGTGACCTGTGGTAAATCAATTCCCTTTCCATAGATTCTGTAAATGCAAATTTCTTGCTTCCTTCCACCATCCAGGCATCAACCAGTGTTTATTGAGAAGTTACTGTGTACAGGATGAGATTTATTCGTGAAACTGATTGGTTCCTTCCCTGGACTCATGGAGCTTTGATTAGCAACAAAAGACAATGCAAATAATTAGACAATGGATAATTTGACTGTAGTTTTGGTAAGCGGTAGAGAAAAAGAGAAACTGAAAACAGAGAGACTCGGTAACAGGTGGACGTCTAGCAACCTTAGTGACGAGAGTTTGGGGACCTTCTGGAGGAAGAGACCACGACAAGGTAGGGTTAGCACAAATGTGGTGAGGGGCTGGCATGCTTGATCAGAAAGAGGGTGAACTAGTCTAAGAACTGTGAGTAATCTGGTAACAATGCACCCTGGTCACACAGAGTCTTGTGCGGACTGCAAGTATTCTTGGATCTTATCTTTCAGATAGCGGGAACATTTTCAGTATAGGAACGTATGAATAGATTGCTGTTTTGAAAAAGGCACCATTCTGTAGGGACTGTACTGTAGGAAGACTGTATAGATATAAACAGTGATAAAATGCTACCATTAGTCTGGTGATGAGTCAATCAGTATTCTGAGTGGTTTATGAGGATTTCTCACATAACTCTTACACAAACCCTAGAACAAAAATACATTCACAGTTGAGTGGGATGAGACAAGAATTCTTCATCCTTGTCATGGTCTAGGAGGTTTGTAAAGGAGTCTGCTATGTTCAAATTAGCTCAGGAAGCTGCTCCTGAGAAGGCACAAATGTGGTAATTACTCAGGTTATGTGTGTGTCTGGGGAGGGGAGGTGGTCAACTGAGATGAGTTTGGTTTGTAGGGAGGAGCTGGCTTTGCTGGGTCTGGAGAATTTAGCTCAGGCTGGTCATCAACCTCATGGATTGTCAGGTGGAGATTGTTGGAATTTACTTGAAGGAAGGAGGAGAACTGTGGAAGGGCTTTGTGCAGGGTAGAGTCAGTGACAGATTAGTTTGGGGCTGTGAGAATAAAACAGTTCATCAGGGAGTGAAAACCCGAGGTATGCAGCAGGAAGGAGGCTGATGATGTGGCACCAACAAGACATCTTAAGTCTTCTATTGAACTTGACTGTGGTGGTGGTCTTGGGTCATGGAAAAAAAAAAAAGGGATCAGGGACAGAATTGTTGAATTAGTTCATTGTATGTGAGGTGGAAGAGAGTGAAGAACTGAGGGCTCTTCCTCTCTCTGCTTTCCTTGACTAGAGGAGCCAAAGGGACTGTCACAAGATGGATGACCCCAAGAGGAGAAGGAGGCGTGGGGAGATGTTTATAAAACTGTCAACTGACTCACAGAGGAACCACCACCTCCCTCCTGGCCTGGGTATGTGGTTTTGTTTCTCCCAAACATTTCCTTTTCTACTTTCTTGTTTCCATAAGTAGCAGCACCTTCTCTTCATCACTCTCCATCAAAACCTCTGAGTAGTTTCTGCCCCCTCACCACCTCTTGTCCTCCAGACAATAATTCTTCACCTGAGACTGTGGATTCTGTCTCCATGCTTTTGGCAAGTGCACTAGTTGGAGACATTCAGTGATTTTAATTATTGTTGTTGTTTTTCCATAATGAGTTGATGCACATTTGGGCTGCTGTGACTTTTTGTCTATTGTGAACAGTTCTTTTATGAACACACTTTCATAAGTGTTTGAATATCTGTTTGCAATTATTTTTCTTTTCTTTTCTTTACTGTGGTAAGAGCACTTAATGTGAGATCTACCCTCTTTACAAATTTTCATGTCTGGTGCAGTATTATTAAGTATAGGTGCATAGTTGTATGGCAGATCTCTATAATTTTTTAGTCTTGCATAAGTGAAACTTAAACCTGGAAGGAGATTTTCTAGATCATATGATAATTCAGGGTTTAACTTTTTGAGGAACTGCTGAACTGTTTTCCACATGGCTTAACCATTTTACTTACCCACCAGCAGTGTATAGTGGGTTCAAATTTCTTCACATCCTCATCAACACTTGTTATTTTCTTTTTCAAATTATGGCCAATCCAATGGGTTTGAAGTGATATCTCATTGTGGTTTCATTTTCATTTCCCTAATGACTAATGAGTTGACCATCTTTCATATATTTGCTGTCCACTTGTATATGTTTTTTTGGAAATGTCTATTCAAGCCATTGGACTATTTGTTTTTAGTAGGATTGCTTTTCGTTGTTGAGTTAAAGGTATTCTTTTTACATTGTGGATACTAGACCCTAATTAGATACATGATTTGCAAATTTTTTTCCAATTTTCTAATTTGTCTTTTACTCTCTTTATCATCTTTTTTAATGAACATATATTTTAAATTTTGATGAGGTACAATTTATGTACTTTTTTCTTTCACAGTTTGTGTTTTTGTGTCATAACTGAAAACTATTGGCAAGTCTAAGTTTATTAAAATTTACTCTATGTTTTTCTCACATTGGCACCTTGAAGTTGGCCATGAAGGGAGTATATACACCTGAGAAACTGGAAAATGCTTTGAATCAGTGTTTTTAACAGTGGGTTTTTCAGGAGAAGTAATAACTGTGCTATCACTTCAAACAGCAATGTCTTGATTCCAAGTGATGATATCTCTGCAGAAACTACACAGGTATCATCTGATGAAAAGTGAAGGGATGTGGAGTCCAGAGAGGATGTTAGGGCATCATTTTGGATTTACCTCTTTCAGGCTGGATCTTTGTTATTACAACTTATGGATTTATTAAAACAGATTACATGCTCTGAAAGAAAAAATAGAGACTCCTAATACACATTTCTACGTCAAGGAATGTGGAAATTAGAAATAAAGAAAAAATGTATTACATGAAAGTGTACCAGACCATGAAAGTGTGAGGAGGTGTGGACCCAAATCTGCAATGTGGGATACGTGCTGATTTCACAGAAAGGGGGAAAGACAGGAGACAGTCAAGGCAACTCAGCAGTGGTCAGGAAGGAAAATTCCACAGTTTAATGGCAGAAGAGTCCAGACATTGTCTCTGCACATGAACAATGATTCTTCCACCTCACAATGACCCACAGACAGTTCACACAACATATGCCCCAGATGCTCTTCCAGAACCTCCTGGGCACACAAGACTTATTTCCAAGCCTCTACCACTCTGAACAGTGCATATTCTCTCTTGTGTTTACCTCCTGGCTGCATCTTGTGGTCCTCTGGGGCTGTGCCGAGCCTGAAAGAGCAGAATCCCGAGGACCACCAGGATCACGGCAGCCACGCCCATCCGGATGAGGTTCTCCACTGTGTAGTCTTGGGGATGCGAGGTTAGGAATTGTGGAGAAAGAGGTCACAGAGGTCAGTGCAGAGAAAAATCACCCCAGGATCCCTGATGTCCACCCAGGCACCTGCCTCCCCTTGGCAGGACGTGACCCTCTGCACCAGCACCATAACTGAGAATTTCTATTGCTTGCTACTCTTGGAGTCTGACTTGCGTTGTGATGGGAGGATGGCATCAGCTGCTCCTCAGAATCATAAAATAGTGGGGATGGTTGAGGAGTTGATATGAGTTAAGCCTTTCCCCTGGGCTCTGTGGTCTTATGACTCCCTCTGTTTTTCATGAAATAACTATGATGCTGTCCCTTGAAGAATCCTTTCTCTGTTGTAGAAGGATTCCCTCTGTTCTCATTGGATTCTCTCAGTCTTCATGTGGTGTTTTGAATTTAGACTTTGCTTTTGAACCTCTTTGGAACAGAGTTTGGATGTGCCCCAAGAGCTCAGGATTGTTGAGAAACCTGGTCTCCCAATACAGAAATAATTGAATTCTTGTATGCTCTCTGTTCACTCTGGGATATTGACCATGTAGGCTAACTCTTCCAGACATGAGAGCTTCTGTTCATTCAATAACTGAAGACTGAGGATCCATGGATGAGAGGTGGGTCATATATACATGAGAGAAGAGAGAAAATTCAATCCATACAAAAATATAGCATCAGTGGGGTTAACTACAAGAAATAAATTATGTAATGAGGAGGTAGATCTGATCTACATGGTGTCACCGTGAAGGTTACACTTGGAGATGATGATTCCCGAACAGGAGAAGGAGCCTGAGAGGAACCACGTGAAGACCCAGATGAAGCGCATCACAGGCTGTAGGAAGAGCAGGTCCCCAGAAAGACCTCTGACTGTTCTTCAACAAGGAATAAAATCATGTCTGTGAGATATAGCTGGGTCCAGAGGAGAAGGGGAAGTGAGATTTGGGGTCTTGGTGCATTTGAGACAAGCCAGAAATGACATTACAGATGAGGGAGTTTCCATAACTGTCATCATCATCATCACCATCATCATTCTCCCTCTCTGAAATAACTCTGGAAACTGCTAGAAGATTTCAAAGAGAGAAGACTAATCATTCAATTTTATATTTGAACTTTTCTGTGCTAAAATGCTGGATAAGAAAGTGAGTTGCAAGAATGTGTGAATTTCTCAGCTACCTTGATATTAAAATCATGTAATGGTTAATGACACTCAATAAATACTACATGAAAGAAAAAATGTAGATAATCTCTACCCTCTCCATTTCGAATGTCCCAAACCAAGAAAATCCACACTCCTAGTCTTCAACTTGTTAAGCAACAGGAAAATCAGTCGTTTTATGCATTGGGCGAGCACAAAAAATAGGTAACTCTTCAAATCTATTCTAAGCAGTGTTAGATCAATTCTAGTTATACATCTCAATGTAAAAATTCTAAATAAGCTTATACTGGTCAAAAGTATAAATTAATAATAGATGTCACTTGGTGGGGTTAATATCCAGATGTTTGACGCTAATAAGTCTTTTAAATATATCTCACCATGGCTAAAATTAAAGAGAAAAAATTCAGGAGATGTAGAAAGTCCAGAAAAAATTCCTAATTTCTATAAAGGAAATAATATTTTTTTCTAATAAAATCTGAATGTAACAGAAAAATGGACGGATGGATAGGTCAATAGTGTTATACATACACAAAATATAGATTTTTGATGCTTTTGCCTTAAAACAATTTGGATTAAAAATGAATATATTATCTGAAAGTCACACTCAGGTATATCTTAACATTTTACATTGTCGGCATTTTCATATAGTATTTGATACAAATAAAACTGGTGCACAATCTGGAAATAAGTGAAATTTCAATTTCCTTGAGGTTAATGAAATTATTATCAGTAAATCAGAGAAGATCAATTGAAAAACAATTGAATGGTGGAGAATCTGTAGTAAGTTAATGAGACATAAAATTAATATAACCAAGCCAATATCATTGTTATCTATATTTAAATATTTATAAATTATAAAAAATCAAAGATCTTACTTATAAATTAATAAAGCCATTGAACAAATCTTAAGCTATAGGTGTAGACAATTTTATGAAGAAAACTTCAAAATGCATGTGAAGTCCTTAATAAACCCTCCTTTTAAGCATCTTTTGTAAGAAAACTTCCTATTAAAAAGTTACTCTCCGCAATGACTGTATAAATTTAATCTAAGCCCAATGAAAATAGGAATAGAAGTGCCTATTTTTGTCATAAGTCTTTATAAGTTTAATTTGTAAGTTTATATATGCAAGTTTTGCTGTTAAAGTTCTCAGAGAAAGAAAAGAATAACAGAGAAGTTTGCACAGAAAATGCAAAGTAGATGTGAGCTGCACACAGACGTGCTGTGCAGTGCTCCCCTAAGTGACCCCAGTGAGCCCTGCACGGTCCCTCCTTAGTCTCAGGTGTGCACTGAGTGGCTGGAGGCCTCCAGGTGAGCACAGGAGGTCCATGCAGAGCAGTACCCATGGACAGGGTGCTTCTCTTTATAGGAGAGAGTCTGGTGTGGACCCCATCTGCACCCACAGCAGATCCCACCTTGGCCTGAGCAACCTACTGTCCTGATCTGAGAGGGCTCTGGGACCCCCACCCCCACATGTGTGTGTGAGGGGCTTCATCTAAACGTTTCTTGGAAATGAGAAACAGGAGCTGCCAAGGGAGTGTCCGTCTGTCCTCCAACTCTCCCAGCCTGTCCTCCTCCATCATCCCACCATCTTCCTTGGATTCCAAGTCAGTCCTGGACACCAAAGGCTGCAACCCTGCCCTTCTCCTTCTTTTCCACACGTCCTCCAAAACTGGTCAGGGGCCTGGGAAACAGGGATTCTGACAAGGGGAGGTGGCTTTTGGTAGAAAATCCCACAGTTTTTGTGTGGACTGGGAGGGTTGAGGTGCTAAAGCAATAGGGTTTCCAAATCTTTGCAGTTTCCAAAATATTGTGGCTTCTTCTTGCTAAGCTGAGACTCCAGGCCTGATGGATTAAAATCACATGCACCTTCCCCCTGTCTCCCTCAGCTTTTTAATCCTGATAAGGAAAGAGTTACTGGGAGAAGCAGGACAGGCCCAGAGAGGGCTGGACCAGGAGCAGGTCTGTTATGAGCCACTTCGCAGATGCCCTGGAAGGTCAGAAATGAAAGGGCCTCTGGAGGTCATGGTCATGCAGCTCCCCCTTATTCAGAGGACTAAAGGCTTTCTCAGAAGTTCACCCTCCCAGGAGAACTGATCCCACACACCATCAGCCCCACCTACTCAGGGGGTCCCTGCCACCTTGATTCCTAGATGAGCACCTCTGTGGGATCTCCCCCTGCTTCTGGCTCCTGGTGAGTGGCGATGCTGTGGTTCTGAGATGGAGACACCAAGAAGTCAGTAGGCAGGGGCCTCTGTCTTGTAACTTCAGTCTAATCTCATTTCCTCTTAGGTTCACCAGGTCTCATTCCATCCCTCTTCCATCCTCAGCCCTGTCTGAGACTACAGGGATGGGGTGTCCCAGGGCTGGGAGGTTCCCACTAATTTCCACCCTCTCATGGGCTGGATTTCCTCTGTGGAACATTCCCTGTGCTCCAATTATTCCATCTTTTCTCAGACTTTCCTGTAGACGGGGCCCAGAGAAGACCTGAGCTCAGAGAGGACAGGGACAGGGGTTCCCCACCTGAGACCAGGAGCTCTGGGACCAGGGATCTGTCCAAAATCACCACCTCAGGGAGCACGGAGACCCTGCAGTGGATCACACCCCATATGTATAAACCAAAGTTGGGGGAAGTGAGGGGCGGTTGATCTTCTCCCATCTTCAGCCCGGCTGCCCCTCTCCAAGGCTGGCCTAACATCTCCCTCTGCCATGATCGCCCCACACATTGTCCGCCCAGCCTAGAGCCCCTGGAGTCCTGTAGTCCCCGTCTATATCCCTGCCAATTATCCAGGTTCCCTGGGAGACAAGCCTGTCCTTGAATATCTGATGGGGCATTAGATCCTCAGAGAGATTGTCAGAATGACCTGAGTGGTCTGTGCTCCCTCTAAGCAAAGGAACCTCAGTGAATCCCCAGTTGTTGAGATGGGCCCTGTGGGTGAGGGGCTGGGATGACCCTGAAGTACCCACATCACTCAAACCTTCTCCTACATCTGCCCTGTGGCCCCTGCAAGACTGTCCTTCTGCTCACCTGACACCTTCTAGATCCAGATGAGTGGTAAGGGGGTGGGTCTGAGGGGAGACTCTGAGGGGCTTATCCCCTTCTGGGTGACCCTCCCTCTAGACCCCTATCTCCATTCTCAGCCCAGACATCTGTTGAGGACAGGGCCCCAAATAGATCATAGGCACAGAGGGAACAGGGCTGGTGCTCCTCACCTGAGACAAGAAGTTCCAGGGGGTCACTTGGGAGTGACAACAGGTAGGGGGAGGTGCTGTCTGAACCATAGCACCTGTAGGTCCCCTCGTGGTCTGAGGTCACAGGACTGATGGTGAAGTTGGCCTGAAAGGGTGCAGCTGTGTCCTGCAGACGAAGGTGCTGGGGAGGAGCAGGTGACCCCTCCTTGGACAGATGGAAGGTATCCAAGTGTATCTCAGAGCGACATTGCAGGGTCACATTCTCTCCCCAGGACACTGAGGGCCCTGGCTGGGCCAAGAGGGAGGGTTTCTGGTACATTCCTGGAGGAGAGGAAGTTTGTGATGTGTAGAAAGCTGCCTCTTCCCACGTGCCCTTGACACTAAGCTGAAGGACCACCGTCCTCTCTCCAGGGACTCTGTCTGTGACCCCCTCTCAGCTCTTCTCTGTCACTCTGGGTAGGTCTCTTTTGTCTCCTTGCCCCTCACCCCCCCTATGCCCCTCGCTCTCCCTTGACCACTGCTCCGTCTCAGCATCTGCTCCAGGACCCTTTCCCTGGACCCCATCACCACCAGCTTTGACCCTGTGCCCAGGGCCCTGAACAGACAGTCAGGACATGGGGCTCCTCACCCACGATCAGGATGTCCAGGGGGGTGCTGGGGGCCGACCATGCATAGGAGAGGTTGTGTCCACTGTAGCATTTGTACTGGCCCCCGTGGGTGTGGTTCACATGGCCCAGGGGGAAGTCGGGGCTGTGCTGACCCTGAAGACCCTGGGGGTGTGTGAGCCCTTCGTCCTTGGTCAGAGCGAATCTGTCAAAGCCGGCCTCTGAGTGACACTGGAGTGTCAGGCTGTCTCCAGAAAGCACCAGTGAGCCCGGCTGGGCTAAGAGGGAGGGCTCCCTGTACACACCTGGAGTGAAGAGGATGGTGGTTTTGGATGGGACTCACATCCCACATTGCCCATTGGGGCCTGCAGTGAGAGTTCTCATTTTTCAACCCCCTAAACTTCTCACTTTGTGGTTCAGGCCCCACGAGGACATGTCACCAAGTCCCCATCACCCTCAGGGCTCCACTGGGCACAAGGCTTACATCAGTAATTTTGGGGTCCTAGGAAAGAGGTGGGTCAGGGAGGCCCTCACCTGTGACCTCGAGATGCAGAGGGTCACTGGGGTGAGACCACACATAGGGGTAGGAGCTGGGAGAACCATAGCATCTGTAGGTCCCCCCATGGGAGGTGTTCACGGGGCCCACAGGGAAGACAGCCTGCACCCTCCTACGATAGATTCTCAATTCCATGTGTCTGGGCAGGTCAGCTCCTCCCTCCTTCAGCAGATGGAAAGTGTCCAGTGGGGCCTCTGAGCTACAGGAGAGGGACACGTTCTCTCCTGACGCCACCACAGGGCCTGGGTGGGCTGAGAGGGAGGGTGCGTAGAAGTATCCTGAGGGAGAAGAAGGGAGCTGGGTTAAAGGGGGACCATCAGCCCACATACCCCAGGTGTGGACTGTGAGGACTGAGGTCCCCTGAGTCCACACTCCATTCCCTTCTGCCCGTGAGGAGGAGCCCACAGTGGGAGGGGACCCAGCTCCTCCCCCTTACCTGTCACTACCAGGGGCAGGGGGTCACTGCGCTCTGACCAGCCATTCCTGCTGGTGTTGTATGCACATTGATACAGCCCTGAAGTGTGTGAGCTCATAGATTCGATGGAGAAATTGGCCTTGTTGCTGGAGTCCTGTGGGGCCTCTGTATCCAAGGGTTTAGAGACCCTCTCTTTATACAGATGATAGACGTGAGCCTGCAGAGACCCCTGACACCAGATGGTCACAGGGCTCCCTGTCATGACCATGGGGCCTGGGTCAGCCCAGATGGAGGGTTTAGGGGGTGCTCCTGGAAAGGAATCAGACCTGAAGTGTCAGTGGAGACCTGATCCCCTCAGCTTCCCCAGCTGTCACTCCAGGCCCCTCGCAGACTGGTCACCTCAGTCCAGATCCTCTGACCTTCCCCAAGCTTCCCAGAAGGGTTCATTGGGCTGAAGCAGGAGGTGTCGGGAAGGACTTACCTGCTCGTACCTGGTTCCATGGACCCCAACACAGCCCTAGAAGAGAGTTCCCTATGAGAACGAGTCCCCGAACCCACACATAGAAGCTGCAGGCTTGGTCTGTTCTCCTGAGCACTGGGGTCAGATCTGGGGCTGAGCACATCTCTCCTCCCTGCAAGAAGTTCTTCCCCGAGTGAGTCTCCTGAATCTTGAAGTCTCTCAGGGACCAGGACCTATAAGGAGAGGGGATCTCATCTCTCCTCTTTTCCTCAAAACTCACCAAGGCAGAGAAGAGCAGTGAGAGTAGGTGTGCCGGTGTTGCTTCCCATGGTCCCCAGCCATTCAGATGACCTATAGGGTGCACAGAGCCCAGTAGGACAGACAGATGCATGGGGAGTGATAATATCAGGGCTTGTGAGACACATCACAGTTTCCTCATCTGTGGCCTTGCAGGAAGGGGAACAGCCCCTCCCAGAGCCTCACTATGCCCTCCGTGAAGGATGGGGCTCAGGATATAGTAGGCACTGGGGATCTTCCAGACCAGATCTGAGACTCGCCAGACCCCACACACTCTGCCTCCACCTCATGCCAAACCCAAATCCAGAGAGTGACACTTGTCCCAAAACATGAGGCTTGGAGCGGGCAGGGGAGGACCAGCCCAATTTCTGTTCCAACTCTGACTGCGCCTCTTATAGAGGCTTTGTGACCTGGGGCAACTCACTTCCCTTTTCTGAGCTTCTGTAAATGCAAATTTTCTTCCTTTCTTTCATCAGTTAGGCAATCAGCCAAATTATATTTAGCAGTTATCATGTCCATGTGCCAGGAGCTGGAGAGTCATTGGTGAAGCTGACAGAGCCTTTCCTGGGACTCACAGGGCTCAGATGAATGAAGACAGACATTACTAATATTTAAGTGGCAAACAATTCAGTTATAGTCTTATTTTAATACAAGTTGGAAGAAAAAAGAAAACTGGACTATGACATTCAACAACAGGTAGACGTCCAGCAAAAGGAGTCCGGATAGTGAGGGATCCTTCTGGCAAAGCAGTGACCCAATGCATGAGCAGCGTTAGCCCAAAGGTGGAGATGGGTGGGGCCATCCTCACCCAGAAAGATCTGAGCTGTTCTCAGAATTGAGAGCAATCAGGAGAAGGCTGGGCTTGTCACCCAGGATCCTGAGCACCATGCAAGTATTTTGGATTTTATCTTTAAGGCAATGGGAAGATTTTAAGCAACAGACAGGATGAACAGATTTCTGTTTTAAAAAGACTACCACCATGTAGAAAGGTAATGCAGGAAGGCTCTATAAATAATTAACTCTATTAATAAAAAAACTCCAACATTAATCTGGCCCTTGGATGATGAGTTGATCAGTATTTTAAGTCATGTACATGGTTTTCTGATATAATGGTTGCACAAACCTATAACACAAAGTATATTTACAGTTGAGTGTAATGAGACAGGATGGCTTTTTGGACGGGCAGGTTGGAAAGGAGTTGGCTAGGTTCAGACTGGCTGTGGGAGGAGCCCAAGGAAGGCCCAGAATTGTTAAGTAGCTCAGTTTGTGGGTGTGCTTGGGGTGTGTGTGGGTAACTGCGATGAGTTTGGTTCAGGTAGAGAGTTGTGTTTTCTGGGGCTGTGAGTTTAGCTCAGACCTGATCATTCACAGCCCTGAACATCAGATGGTGCACCTTGGATGTGTTTTGAAGGTAGAAACAGTTGGAGGTGTTTTGAGCAGGGCAGGAGCAGACCAGACGCGGTTATCAGAAGAGTCCTTCGGAGGCGGTGAGAGGCATGAACTGGAGAAAGGAGTGGGGACCGGGATTGGAGGACCAGGAAGGAGGCTGATGTGATGACACAGATGAGATGTCCTGAGTCTTGTGATGGATCAGGATATTGTTAAGAAGGACTTGGGGGGCATAGTGGTGTGGATTTGATGATTGGATGTGAAGTGCAAGAGTGAGGAACTGAAGGCTGGTCCCCTCTCTGTCTTGGTGCCTGGAGGAGCCAGTGAGGCCCTCACAGGGAGGAGGACCTGGGGAGAAGGAGGCTGGGGAGGTGCTTAGAAGACTGACCACTATTTCTCAGAAGAAAGCATAGCTTTCCCTGTTGATCAGGGATTGTGGTTTTACTTCTCCCCAAACACTTCCCTTTACTGACTTCCTTGTTTCTCTAAGTCAGCACCATCTTTTTCTTTATCATCCTCCTTCAAAACCTCTGAGTCATTTCTGCCTCCTCAGTGCCCCTTCCTCCTCTGGGCAGAGCTCTTTATGTCACACTGTGAACTCTTTCTCCAGGCACTGGGTAAGATCATGGGTTGGAGGCAAAAAAAGATTTAATTCTTTTAAAGATTAAGAACTTAAACTTAATAAACTGAAACATTCCCAGTGAACAGGGACCTGTGAGACAATTCATGTCATTGATCTGCCTGCAAAAGAAGATTGACATTAATGAAGAAAAAAATATTTGAAGAAATAAACAGCTGACCATTTCACAGATTTATTGAGTGTCATACATTTACAGGTTCAAGATGCTCAGCAAATGCAAAATGTGATAAGCTTTAAAAATCCTGCCTATGCATGTCATAATCGTAATCAAACTAGTAAAAACCAAAAACAAGCTTGAAAGCCTCCAGAGAAAAATGCCATGAAACACAGGAAAAATGATTTGAATGATTACAGATTTCACATCAGACACCACCAAGGTCAGAAGATGTTAAAGTTCTGAGAGACAAGGAGAACCAACTGGAATTCTTCTGGGTATGTTCTTGAGGAATGAAAGCCAAATAAAGTTATTCTTAGAGGAGGAAACACTGAGAGAATTTGTTGCCAGCAGACTTGCTATAAAAGAAATAAGGAAAGTTCTTCAGGCAGAAAAGTAATAACTCTAGAGGGAAATTTGGAAATTCAAGAATAAAGGCAGAGCAAAAAATGGTAAATATCTAGGTAAATGTAATAGAATATGTTTCTCATCTTAAGTTCTTTAAAATGTGTTTTGCTGTCGAAAGCAAAACTGATAGCCTTGTCTGGTGGGATTTTAATGTCTGTAGATGTAACACACAGAACAGCTACAGCATAAAGGGATGGGGTGACAGGATCTATATGGTGTTGGGCTTCTTCATTTCTCTTGAAGAAGTAGTGTTAACTCTATGTGGACTCTGTGAAATTAGGTGTGTATATTATAATACCTACAACAGCCACTTAAGAAACAATGTGCAAAAGTTTCAGTTAGAACACCTATTGAAAACTTAAAATGGAATACTAAAAAGTATTCCAAAAAGCCAAAAGAAAAGGGAAGGGAAAGGGAAATTCAAAGAAGAAACAACAGAGGGGATAAACAGAAAACAAACAATGCAACGGTAAATCTGAAAAGAACCTTCAATAATTACATTAAACATAAATGGTGCATGCACAACTAATGGCAGAGATTAGGACTGGATTAACAACAACAAGTAAGTCCCAATCTATGCAGTCTACAAAAGGTTTACTTTAATACAATGATGTAAATATATTAAAAGTAAAAGGACAAATATGCTATGCAAACATTAATTAAAAGAAAGCTTAAGTGGCTTCCTAAGTTTCCCACTGCTGCTGTAACAAATTAGCACAAGCTTAGTGGATTTAAACAATAAAAATTTATTATCTTACTGTTATGGAGGTCAGAAGTGCAAAGTCAATCTCACTGGGTAAAGTCGAGGTGTCACAGAGGTGGTTGCTTTTGGTGGGTCTGCAGTGAGAATCAGTTTCCTGGCCTTTCCCAGCTCCCAGAGACGCCTGCAGTACTGCGCTCCTGACCCTTTCCTTCCGTAACTGCAGCCTCTTGATTCCATCATCACATTTCCTACTGCTGACTCTGACCCTTTCATCTCCCTCTTCCAAGTAACCTTGTGTATACATTGGGCTCACACAGATAATCCAGGAAAATGTCCCCATCTCAAGAAACTTAATTTAGACACATCTGAAAAGCCCCTTTTGCACATAAGGTAACACACACACAGGTTTCAGGGATTAGGGTCTGGACATTTTTGGAATTTAGGGTGAAGCAGCATTATTCTATCTACCACATTGGCTAACATATGAGTACAATAAAAGATATCAGATAAAGTAGACTTTTGAACAAGAAAATTATCAGGGATAAATAGAGCTATTACATAACGATAAAAAGTTCAACTCACCAAGAAGACTCACCAAGTAGTAATCCTAACTGTGTATGCACAAAACCACAGAGCTTCATGGATTACATCATGTTCACCACCCAAATACTAATTACAACCCATCACCACACACTAATCTATGCAGAAATAGAAGTATAATGATGTACGCCTGAAATTTATACAATGTTATAAACCAATGTTACTGCAATAAACAAAAAATAAAAAAAAATAAAGTGAAAGTTATATAAAAAATTCCAGTGTCCATGTAAATTTTTCTGTTGCCTGTCAAGTGATACTGGACAAGGTGTTTTCTGAGGCCCATTTTCTCCCCTAGGCAGGGACCCATTGTTTGACTGGACTTTGTGAGGCTAATCAGGGAGGTGATGTTCATGTTTTGAGGAAACCACGTTGCCGTGATGTGACATATTTAATAACTAACACATCAACCGCCACTTTGTTGGAAGTTCAAAGCCTAGTTCAGGCTGTAGACTGCACCCCCTACTTCAATCCCAGCTCATTAAATTCTATGGAAAGTAAAGATAGAAATGCAAAAATAGGTTACAAAATAGAAATGCAGTGTTTACCAGTAGGACAATTGGACTCATGAGTCACTAATGAAGGTAAAGAAGAACATCACCAGATTTCCAGCAGTCCCTGTGTTTTCCATTTTGAATAAACCTTTTGACGTTGCATTCTATTTAACCACTAAAAGGATTTCGTGACGTTCTTTCCCTTCTTTTACTTATTGGGTTTATCTTAGGCATGCCTGCCTAGTGACAAATGACATCTCTTTCTGACCTTTATGTAGTGAAATGGCCCTGCTTGCCTCCTTTTGACAATCTTTCATTTACTCATCACCATGTTTGAAAATCTATATACATTGCTCATTGCAGATTTAATCCATGAGTTTGCAGTGCCATATGATATTCCATAGTGGAGATATATCACCCATCTTTCTTATTTTAATTTATGTATTTTTTGTGTTTTATGGATTTTTTCTAAATAAGAGCCTCTCATATCAATGTTATTGTGAATGTTATCTTGTGCTTACATACATATTTACCTCTAGGGTATAAACTTTCTGGTCATAGCTTTTGTCTCTTTCTTTTAACTAGATAATTCCAATATATTCCTCAAATTGGTTGAAGTAATTTTTACTCCCATCGCTAGTGTATTGGAAGTCTACGTGAACCCTATTATCACTAAAAGAGAATGAAAGACAGGTCTACATGGAGCTGATAGGGAGGTGTGCTGCAGATGGCTCTTACACATTCGTGAGGGTGATTCTGTTGATCTCCTCCCAAATCTGCATTCAGTGAAGTCATATTTGCACCTTGTTGTTGGCCTTGAAGGGAGGATTTACATGACAGAATCTGGCAAATGCAACGAATCGGGGATTTTTAAAAAAGTTTTTTCAGAGGCAGCACACCATGAGGCTGTCCCTTCAAACATATGTGTTTATTCCAAGTGATGACATTTTTGGGAAAACAACACAGGTGGCATCTGAGGAAGAGCGAAACGATTATGGGGTCCAGAGAAGGTGGTAGGCATCATTTTGAATTGATCTTTTCCAGACTAGAATCTCATTTTTTCCCATTTATTCAGCTATTGAAACCAACTTAAGTCCTGTGAACTGAAGTGATGGAGACTCAATAATGTACATCTGGTAATGTGGTTATTAGAAATAAAGAAAATTATATAACATAACAGTGGATGAGAACATCAGGTTTTACATGTGGACCCAAATCAGTTAAGTGGATGTACCCTCATGCCATAGGGGTGAGAAAAAAGGGGAAGCAGTCAAAGAAAGTCAACGATGGTAAGGAGAGAAACACCTTTAATGGCTGGAGATCCTGTTCAGGGAATACTCCACACGTTTTGCTGCATAAACAAGGTTTGCTCACCTCGACATTCTCAGCAGACAGATCCCCAGACTTATGGTCCAGATTTTCTTTCAATCTCCTGGGATCATCAGATTTGTTCCAAGCCTCCCCCACTCTGAATGGTGCAGTGTTCCCTCTTGTGTTTACCTCCTGGCTGCATCTTGGGTCTTCTTCTGGCTATGTCGAGCCTGTATCAGCAGCACCCCGAGGACCACCAGGATTAAGACAGCCACGCCCATATGAAGGAGATTCTCCACTGTAATCTTGGGGGCATGAGGCTAGAAATTGTGGACAAAAGATTTCATGAGGTCAGTGCAGACTCAAATCACCCCAGGATCCCTGGATGTCCACCCAGGGCACCTGCCTCCCTTTGACAGGACATGACCCTCTGAGCTCAGCCCCATAAGAAGAATTTCTCCTGTTCACAACTCTTGGGCTCTGACTTCTTTTGTGATAGATTGATGATATCAGCTGTTCCTGAGGGTAAAAAAAAGAGAAGATAGGAGAGGAATTGAAGAGATCCAAGTCCAGCCTTTCCTCTGGGCTCTGTGTTTTATATTCCTCCGTTTCTCATGACATAATTTATAAATAGTTCCTTCATTAACTGTTTCTCTGCTGTAGCAGGGTTCCTTCTGGTCTCCTCACTGGATTCTTTCAGGCGCCTTGTTTTCTTTAAATTCAGAAAATGCTTCTGAGTCTCAGTGGAACTGAGTTTGGATGTGCCCCATGGGCTCAGGATGGGAGAGAAAAATGGTGTCACAGTACTGAAATAGTTGAGCCCTTGTATGTTTTCTGCTCAGTCTGGGACATAAGACCCCACATGCTTATTCCTTACAGCTGAGAGTTTCCAGTTTTTCAACAGCCACAGACCCAGTTTCCATGGATGAGGGTTTGTGTCAGGGCTCCGGAATGTCAGGAGCACAAAGGAGTGAGAATCTGGGGCTGGGTCCCCCTCACTCCACCTCACCTGGTTCCCTCTCCTCTGGGATCTGCATTTTAATCACCACCTGGACTTTTTCATCCCTTTATTCTTCCATTAATTCAGTCTTCAGGTAGTTAGTAACACCTACAATGGTAGATAGATGGACAGACATATACACACAGACATGAAAACAAGTATTTTCTAAAGGTTATGTTTAGTCACTGGGTTATAAAAGCACTATTATTCTTTGTTTGGAGTGTGAATCAAGTTGAAAAGACCAATAACAAGTGTGTGAAAACGTACTTGATGAAAAGCATAGGCACATGGACGAATATTTGTAGATATATAAGAATACATGGTATATATTCATAGATGTGTATATATAAATATATACATATGATTGTATATGTCTGTATGATAGCAGATACATGTGTAAATACATATATATATAATTATGTACATGTGTAATTACATATATACATAATTATGTACTATATATATATATAGAGAGAGAGACAGAGAGAAAGAGAGACAGAGAGAGGTAAAGTGTCAGTCTGCTCTCCAGTAAGGAATAAAGTCTTGTCTGTGAGATGTAGGGAGGGGGCAGAGGAGAAGGAGGAGCTGAGACTCGGGGCCTTGGTAAGTTAGAGACAGATCAGGGACAAGTGCCCAGAACAGTGGGCTCCATCATCATCTCTCTCTTTTTGTAAAACCTCAAGGAAGTCTGATAAAGTATCAAGTAGAGGTGGATAATCATTTGATTTTTATCTTAAAAGACAATTCTACTCCCTCTTTATCAAAGATCCAGAGCCAAGGAAGTCCACACTTCTGTTTTTCAAATCTCAAGAAACAGAAAATCAGTGAAATTGTAATACTGAGTGAGCACAAAAAAAGGAAATCATATTAATCTCTTACCCAATTTTGATATGAAAACCAAGAGGGTGGAAAAAAAGAAAGAAAGAAGAAAAGAAAAAAAACACATCATAGACCAATCCTAATTATGAAGATTCATGCAAATATTCTAAATAAATGTTATCTTATAGAATTCAGAGAATGTGAGTGAATGATAAATGCTATCACTTGGGTTAATTTCCAAATGTTTGAAACTAAGACGCCTTTGTAATGCGTCTCACGTGGTTATAAATTAAAGAGAAAAGATAATTGTGCAGGAGATGTACAATTGTCATGAGAAGAAAGCATTTCTAATAAAACCGGAAAATGAATTGAAAGGGACAGGTCCATAGTGCTATAGATATAAAATACCGATTTAATACGTTTGCCTTAAAATAATGTTGAGTATAAATTAAGCTGTTTTCCTGATGTGAAGCTCAAGAACATTTTACTCTGTCATCATTATCCTGTGGTATTTAGAGTGAGAAAATTGGTATGTAATTTGGAATACAGAAGTGAAATTTCCTTTTACTTGTGGCTATTAAAATTTTTATCAGTTCATTAGAAGAGATCAATTGAAAAACAATTGAAATGGAGAGAAATTGTAATAAGTGAACAAGACATAAAATTAATATGCACAAACCAATGCCTTTCTCATGTATACTTAATTATTGTTTAGAAAATATAAGGGAATCAAACACCTTAAATATAAACCATTGAGCAATTCTTAAAATAGGCTATGAACTGACACAATTTTTGTGAATAAAATTGAAAATGCTTCTGAAGTTCAGTAATAAACCTCACTTGAAAATTTGTGTAAGAAGACTTGATATTAACAGAAAATTATTCTCCACGATGACTGTACGAATTTAATCAAATTCCAATACTAATAGTAGAATTGCTTATTTTTGAATCAGAAATCCGTATTACATAAATTAAATTTGTAATTTTATACATTAAATATTGCCTAAATAGTTCTCAAAGAAAGAGCCATAATAGAGAAGTGTGCACAGAAAAATGTAGAGTAGATGTGAGCTGCACACAGACGTGCTGTGCAGTAATCCCCTAAATGACCCCAGTGAGCTGTGCATGGTCCCTCCTTAGTCTCAGGTATGCCCTGAGTGACTGGAGACCTCCAGGTGAGCACAGGAGTGCCATGCAGAGTGGTATCCACAGGCGGGGTGCTTCTTTCTATAGGAGAGTGTCTAGTGGGGGTTGGGACATCAGAGACTCAGATTCTGAGACGGAGATGTCAGGAGGTGAGTGGTGGGGACCTGTCTTCTACACTCAGTCTAGTCACATTCCTGCTGGGTTGACCCACGTCTCATTCAGCCCTCCTTACTCTGTATCTCTACTGAGACTTCAGGGATGGGATGCCCCAGAGGTGAGAGGACTCTGTCTCTTTCCACCCTCTCATGAAGTGGACCCTCCTCTGTGGAGTCTCCTCCTGTGCCCCCTCATTTATTCCTGTCTTAGGTTTCCTGAGCACAGGGCTCTGAGCTGACTGACTCAGAAAGGACGGGGTCAGGGGCCCTCACCTGAGACCACGAGCTCCAGGGGCTCTTAGGGGTGTGACAACAGGTAGGGGGAGGTGCTGTGTGAGCTGTAGCACCTGAAGGTCCCCCCGTGGGCTGAGGTCACAGGACTCATGGAGAACTGGGCCTGGTTCTGCTGAGCTCGGTATTTTGATCTAAGATGCAGGGCGGGATCAGCTGCCCCCTCCATGGACAGAAGGAAAGTGTCCCTCGGGCTCTATGACTGACACAGCAGGGTCATGTTCTCTCCTGAGGCTGCCGTGGGGCCCGGCTGCACCAAGAGGGAGGGTGTGTCAGGGAGCTGTCCTAGAAAGAGGAAGGGTGGGTGAGGGGCTGCCTGCCCACCTTGTTCTGAACTGAGAGTCCCCAGTCCTCTCTCTGAGGACCCTTATCTCTGTCTGTCTTGTTTTCTCTGAATCTTTCCCTCTCTCATCCTCTACCCTGTCTCTATCTCTCTTCCTCCCTGGGGACCCCACATCCCTCTTACTGGTATCACCACCTGGGGCTCCCTCAGCAGGGCCTGTGCAGAATCTGGGTCCTTGACTGAATCCACTGTCTCTTTACCCGCTACCAGGATGTCCAGGGGGTCGCTGGGGGCTGAGCACTTGGAGGAGAGGTTGTGTCCACCATAGCATCTGTACTGGCCCCCATGGGACCCGTATGTAGGGCCCAGGGGGATGTCAGCCTGAGAGTCCGGATGGGGCTGCAAGCCAAGGTTCTGGGGGAGGTCATGTCCCCGCTCCTTGGACAGAGAGAATCTGTTGTAGCCAAATTCAGAGAGACACTGGAGGGTCAGATTCTGTCCAGAGGCCATGACAGGGCTCTGCTGGGTAGGTTGGAGGACTTCCCAGACACACCTGGGAGAAGGACCTCATGTAGATTGCAGGGGCTGATTTCTCCCATAAATGTCCCTCACCTTCTGTGTCTCTGGCCCAGGATACCTATGCTCCCCTTACCCCACATTCTCATCTGGGGATCCCCTGGGAACAAAGACTCCAATAACTTGTCTGGTGCATCAAAATATGGATGGGGGCAGGATGGGAATTTCTCACCCGGGACCAGCAGCTGCACTGCATTACTGGGATATGGCCACTCCTGGGGTTTGTTCCTGTAACAGCCATAGCATCTGAACATCCACCTGTGACTGGGGATCACAGGGTCCACAGGGAACAGGGCCTGGGACTGCCAAGTGGTGTGTCCCTGTGAGTCCAGCATCCAGGAGGGCTGGTGTTCTCCTTCCTTGTCAGAATGAGTCTGTCAAATCCCATCCATGAGGCACACTGGCAGGGCACGTTTGCTCGTGAGGTCACCATAGGGTTCGGCAGGGCTGAGAGGGAGGGTTTGCTGTAGATTCCTAGGAGAGGAGGAGGCAGAATGGTAAATGAGGCTACACCTCCCTCATATTGCCCAGGGCTGGGCTGTGAGAGGGAGACACACCCCTGAGAGCAGACCTTCTTCCTGAGGGCAGAGCCTGAGGCTGGGACCCCTGAGTGTCCTCTCACCTGTCACCACCAGCTCCAGGGGGTCACTGGGCTCTGACCAGCCAGTGGGGCTGCGATAGTAACAGTGAAATCACTCTGCGTGTTGCTCTGTCATGTGTGGGATGGAGAACTCGGCCTGGTCTCTGGGCTCCAGTTGGTTCTGGATCCTCCAGGTGAATGAATTTCCATCTTTATTTCCCACTTTACCAAGACAGTACTCTTGGGTCTCCAGAGTGCCCTGATACCAGATGGTCACGGATGTCTACCAGGGGATCACAGAGCCTGGCTCAACCCAGATGGTGGGTTTGGGGAAGATCACTTAGAGGAAATCAGACACTGGGTCACAACACATTCCACGCCCCTGTTCCCCAGCTCTCAGTCCCAAGACCCTCCCAGACACCTCCCGTCCCTCAGCCCAGAACTGCTGTTTTCCATCCCCAAATGCCCGGGGGCATCCCCTTGTCCCCACTGAGGAGGTGGGACCTGGGACACCTGGAGACAGACTCACCTGCCTGCACTGGGGTCCATGGGCCCACACTCAACCCGGGAAGACAGTTCCCTGTGAGAGATTTGCCCCTAAATCCTGAGGAGGACCCTTCCTCCTCATGAGCCTCCTGAATCCTCAAGTCTCCTGACAGATCAGGGCCTGGAGTGGGGCAGGATCCCTCCCAGACTAGGCTTTTTCCCCATATCCTCAAATCTCACCGAGACAGAGCAGGGCCATTGGGTGGGGGTCATGGCGTCTCCTCCCTGTGGCTATGGTTGTGCAGATGGAGGAGACTTCGTTGCCCAGCATGTCAGGCAGACACACAGGATGTGGCCACGGGGAGGCTGGTCCTCCCAGTTATGGGGATGTCAAGTCAGCATCCCCACAGGAAGGGGAACTGACTTCCCCAGCAGTCTGACTCTCATTTACAGTTTGGAACAACAAATAGAGGCAGAGATGCCCTTCTAGGTGAGGGTGACCCAGGGTAGGTCTTCCTTCACAGAACCTCCCCCATGGGGTCTCTTTCACCCTCAACCTGTCCATCAGAACATCCCTGTGGGGTCCTCACCATGGACAGTGGTCATCCCAGGTCCTGGAGATGCTTCAGGGAAGATGCAGGATCCTGCTGCACTGCAGAGCTCAGATCAGCAGAGACACATGCTCAACATCTCACTCTACAGTTCAGGTCGAGTTCATTGTGACAATGAGCACAAAGGAGAAATACAGGCAAAGAAGGGAAGGAAACATCACTCCTCTCCTAGGCCCGGAGTGTGGGCTTTCTTTCTATCACAGCCCCCTTCAGGGACTTCTCTTTTTTCTTGCAATGCCATCCACCCCCACCTTTTTGGGTACAAACATTTGAGCCCTTCCTGCCTCCTCAGTGCTCCTTGTTTCCTTGGGCAGAAATTTCCTCCTCATCTTGAGGTCCTGTCTTCACCTTTAGGGTTCAAGGGTGGATTAGTGCTCTGATTTGGGGATTAAAGCTGATTCTTATTTAAATATTCCTCCATCCACTGCCCATGTCACTTTGAGCATTAATGCCCAATCTCTGAGCCTCAGTTTCCTCATCTGACGCATGTTGTCAGGAACCCTACTCAGAGATGTTGTAGGGTCAGTGGTCCCAAAACACGAGAGGGATTAACCCTGTTAATTTTCAGACCTGATAAAGATGTATGGGGTTTGGAACATGAGAGCATTAATGTGTAGGATTCTACAGTCTCGGGGGACAGTTGATGTGCAAAGGAGACCTGCAGAGAGATGTCAGCAGCATGGCAAAATAAGAGTTTCCCCCTCATTTTTGACAACCGAAATCAAAGATGGGTTAACCTTATCTCTGAGATAACCCCTGAGTTTGTGTTGATGACCTCCATCTCAATTCAGATTCATGGGATATGATGAGCTCATTTTTAATTCCTAAGTACATAGCTTGTGATCTGGGGCAAAGTGTTCAGAGATCCAGTTTCTCACCAGCAATGTGGCCCCTTGTCTGATTAGACTCAGGTGGGGCTGAACAGTTAGATGGTGATCGTGTTTAGAGGGAACCTCAGAGCCGACATGTGAAGTACCTGTTATAACAGATCAAGAGCAACCTTGATTGATATTCAGTGTCTAGTGAACAGGCTTTATGCATCCTACTTCAGTTCCACCTCACTAAATTATACGGATTATAAACATAAGTTATAAGTAGAAATGTGTGATTTACCAATAACAACAAAGACTTATGATCAACAAATGAAAGTAAAGAAGAACATTGTCAGCGTTCCAGAGGACCCTGTGGTTTCCATCTTGAACAAAATGTTTCAACATCTCTTTACAGTATACCATCATTTTTAATAATGATTTTTTCAGAGAGCTGATTTACCAGGAAACCACCTGACTTTCACTTCAATCATCAGTGTGCTCATTCACACTGATGGTATTTCTGGAGAAACTATAGCAGGTGTCATCTAAAGAGGAAGGCAGGGCTTAATGGTTCCAGAGAGTGTTTGGGGGAATTATTTTGGATTTATCTGTTCTAATCTGGAACCAATTTTCACCCATTTATTCAGTTATTTAAAAGAGACTCTGTGTTCTGAGCTGAAGAGATACAAACATCAGTAGACTGTTCCCCTGGTTTTCTTTCAGTATCATATTGATCCTCTTGGTATCATATTTATTTCCAAGGTTCTACCTCACTAAATGGTGGGTTTGTTCTTTTGCGTGTTTAGCTCCTGGCTGAAACTTTGATTGCGTCTCTGACTCTGCCAAGCTTGAAAGAGCAGCACCCCTAGAACCACCATGATCAAGGCAGGGATGCCCATCGGATGAGATTCTCCACTGTGTAATCTTGGTTATTTGAGCCTAGAGACTGCAGACAAAGATCATAGTCATCAGGGGAGAGTGAAATCAACCCAGGATCCTGGCATGCCCATCCAGGGCACCTGCCTTCTGTTGACAGGATTTGATCCTCTGTGCCCAGTCGCATACTGAGAATTTCTCCTAACTCATCCTTCTTGGAGTCTGACTTGTTTCGTGATGGTTTGAGGATTATCAGCTACTCCCAAGAGCCAAAAATAGGGACTGCGGGTGAGTAGATTTGGGCATGCTTAGGTAATGTCTTTTCTGATCTCCCATGAGTCTCAAAAACTAGCCAATGCAAATCTCAATCCCTGGAGTTGAGCATCTCCAGGGGCTCATCTTCCATCTAATTAGGAGTCAAAGATGAACATTTGGGGCTTCATTTTGTCCTGAGATTCAGGAATATGAGAGTGAAGGGCTGGATCTACCTTTCAGTTCCTCCATATCAGCCAGCTCTTTTTGTCTCTGGCTCAACATTACATATTTCCATTATTTTCCTTTCTTTTCTCTATCAATCCAATCTTTTAGAAAATAAAAGGTGGAATATCTACAACATATAAGACAATTTTTCTGGAATCAAGGATAACAACACAACATAACGTCTGATTAGTCTTTCATTTTGTAGTCTAGGTAGAAAGACTGATAAGAAACAAGCAAAAAACGATAAAAGTAAATATTTAGATGGATACATGGTCAAAAATACAGATATCTATAGATGTAAGATAGGCTCTGATAACTTGAGAAAAGCAATACCAAGGAATACCAGGTGGCACTGGGAGGAAGGAAGGGAATACTAAACATGAGTTCTGATGGAAGATGTTTTGGAGAATGACCTGATCTGGCTGACAACCTGGTGCTCATGGAAATCAGGAAGAAATCCTGCCTTTCTTCTTTCCCCCCACATAATGACTGTGGTTCCTTGTGGAGACAGGACATATTCATAATGGACAGAAGTCCCCAGAGAAGGATTCCTCAACATTATTCCACAGAAATCCACTGGTAGAGAACTTCAGAGCTAATTCAGCCTTTTGAAATCCAGGATAGGATTGTATTTTTGAGGGATGAGAGATAAAGTTTGAGATACGGATAAAATTTTGTCAGTGTGTCTGCTAAGGGTGGCTGAGCCAACTCAGCTTCAGCTTACGACTTCCAGTGAATCCACCAATCTCCTCGACCTGAAATTGAGAGACTATCTTTACTCTCCCTAAGGTGCCATGATGATTCTTATGGACCCCTAGAGTTCAGCACCATGGACAGAGATGGAATCTGCTCTTTTCTCCCCACATCAGCTGAGGGTCTTCCCCTTTATGTGTTTCCTCTCATAATGACCACACATGTTCCCTCCTGATGCCACCACAGGACCTGGGTGGGCTGAGAGGGAGAGTGTGTCCTGCACTCCTGAGAAAGCATGAGGGTGCTTGCTAAAGGGAGCCTGTCAGTACACATTCCCCAGGTGTGGACTGTAAGGGCTGAGGTCTCCTGAGCCCACACTCTGCTCCCTTCTGCCTGTGAGGAGGAGCCCACAGTGGAGAGGGGACATGACGCTTTCTCTTTCCCTGTCACCACCAGGGGATCACTGTGCTCTGACCATCCATTCTTGCTGGTGTAATATGCACACTGATATAGTCCTGCACTGCGTGGGTTCATAGATTCAATGAAAAAATCATTTTTTTGTGGGGTCCAGTGGGGCTCTGTGTCCCAGGGTTTAGCGACCCTCTCTATACAGATGATAGACATCAGCCTGCAGAGACCCCTGACTCCAGATGGTCACAGAGTACCCCGTGGTGACCATGGGGCCTGGGTCAGCCCAGATGGATGGTTTGGGGGACTCCTGGAAAAGAATCAGGCTTGAAATGTGAAAGGGGCCCTTCTCAACCTCAAGTATCCCAGCCGTCACTCCAAGGCTCCTCCCAGACAGGTAACAATTAGCTCAGACCCTCTGTGCTCCACCAGATGCCCAGGGGTGTTCACTGTTCTAAAGCAGGATTTGTGGCAGAGGATTCTTCCCCAGTTCCATGGGACCTGACACTCTGGAAAAGAGTTGCCTGGGAGAGTGTAGTCCCTCAACATAGACACATAGAAGCTCCAAGCCTGCTCTGAGCCCCTTAGTGTTGAGGTTAGATCTTTGGCTGAGCACATCTCTCCTTGCCCCTGAAGTTCTGTCCCACAGCGATCCTTTTGAGTTCTGGGGCCTCAGGGACCAGGACTTGTGAGGGGAGGGAACCCCATCCTCTGCTTTTCCAAAAAATCATGGATAAAGAGGTGGGCAATGAGGGTTGGGGTCCTGGTACTGTCTCCCATGGTCCCCAGAAGTGCAGACCACTTATAAAGACCACAGAGCCAGGCAGGCAGACAGACAAATGGGGTGGACAAGGTCCAGGCTGCATGCAACACATCTTGGGTTTCTCATCAGTGGCTTCACAGGAAGAGGAAAAGCCCCTCTCATGGCCTCTCTCTGGTCTCCTTGAAGGATGGGGCCAAAGAGACAGCAGGCTCTGTGGACCTTCCAGACCATCTGAGTTTCACAAGACCCCGTATACTCTGCCTCCACTTCATGACAAACCCAAATCCAGAGAGTGACACTTGTCTCAGAAAATGATGGTAGATGATGCAAGGCAGTGCCTAGGAGCCAGCCCATTTCAGTTCAACTTATGACTCTACCTTTTATAGAGACTCTGTGACCTGTGGTAAATCAATTCCCTTTCCATAGATTCTGTAAATGCAAATTTCTTGCTTCCTTCCACCATCCAGGCATCAACCAGTGTTTATTGAGAAGTTACTGTGTACAGGATGAGATTTATTCGTGAAACTGATTGGTTCCTTCCCTGGACTCATGGAGCTTTGATTAGCAACAAAAGACAATGCAAATAGTTAGACAGTGGGTAATTTGACTGTAGTTTTGGTAAGCGGTAGAGAAAAAGAGAAACTGAAAACAGAGAGACTCGGTAACAGGTGGACGTCTAGCAACCTTAGTGACGAGAGTTTGGGGAACTTCTGGAGGAAGAGACCACGACAAGGTAGGGTTAGCACAAATGTGGTGAGGGGCTGGCATGCTTGATCAGAAAGAGGGTGAACTAGTCTAAGAACTGTGAGTAATCTGGTAACAATGCACCCTGGTCACACAGAGTCTTGTGCGGACTGCAAGTATTCTTGGATCTTATCTTTCAGATAGCGGGAACATTTTCAGTATAGGAACGTATGAATAGATTGCTGTTTTGAAAAAGGCACCATTCTGTAGGGACTGTACTGTAGGAAGACTGTATAGATATAAACAGTGATAAAATGCTACCATTAGTCTGGTGATGAGTCAACCAGTATTCTGAGTGGTTTATGAGGATTTCTCACGTAACTCTTACACAAACCCTAGAACAAAAATACATTCACAGTTGAGTGGGATGAGACAAGAATTCTTCATCCTTGTCATGGTCTAGGAGGTTTGTAAAGGAGTCTGCTATGTTCAAATTAGCTCAGGAAGCTGCTCCTGAGAAGGCACAAATGTGGTAATTACTCAGGTTATGTGTGTGTCTGGGGAGGGGAGGTGGTCAACTGAGATGAGTTTGGTTTGTAGGGAGGAGCTGGCTTTGCTGGGTCTGGAGAATTTAGCTCAGGCTGGTCATCAACCTCATGGATTGTCAGGTGGAGATTGTTGGAATTTACTTGAAGGAAGGGGGAGACCTGTGGAAGGGCTTTGTGCAGGGTAGAGTCAGTGACAGATTAGTTTGGGGCTGTGAGAATAAAACAGTTCATCAGGGAGTGAAAACCCGAGGTATGCAGCAGGAAGGAGGCTGATGATGTGGCACCAACAAGACATCTTAAGTCTTCTATTAAACTCGCCTGTGGTGGTGGTCTAGAGTCATGGAAAAAAAAGGGATCAGGGGCAGAACTGTTGAATTGTTCATTGTATGTGAGGTGGAAGAGAGTGAAGAACTGAGGGCTCTTCCTCTCTCTGCTTTCCTTGACTAGAGGAGCCAATGGGACTGTCACATAATGGATGACCCCAAGAGGAGAAGGAGGCGTGGGGAGATGTTTATAATACCGTCAACTGACTCATAGAGGAACCACCACCTCCCTCCTGGCCTGGGTATGTGGTTTTGTTTCTCCCAAACACTTCCTTTCCTACTTTCTTGTTTCCATAAGTAGCAGCAGCTTCTCTTCATCACTCTCCATCAAAACCTCTGAGTCATTTCTGTCTGCTCACCACCTCTTGTCCTCCAGACAATAACTCTTCACCTGAGACTGTGGATTCTGTCTCCATGCTTTTGGCAAGTGCACTAGTTGGAGACATTCAGTGGTTTTAATTATTGTTGTTGTTTTTCCATAATCAGTTGATGGATATTTGGGCTGCTGTGACTTTTTGTCTATTGTGAACAGTTCTTTTATGAACACACTTTCATAAGTGTTTGAATATCTGTTTGCAATTATTTTACTTTTCTTTTCTTTACTGTGGTAAGAGCACTTAACGTGAGATCTACCCTCTTTACAAATTTTCATGTCTGGTGCAGTATTATTAAGTATAGGCGCATAGTTGTATGGCAGATCTCTATAATTTTTTAGTCTTGCATAAGTGAAACTTAAACCTGAAAGGAGATTTTCTAGATCATATGATAATTCAGGGTTTAACTTTTTGAGGAACTGCTGAATTGTTTTCCACATGGCTTAACCATTTTACTTACCCACCAGCAGTGTATAGTGGGTTCAAATTTCTTCACATCCTCATCAACACTTGTTATTTTCTTTTTCAAATTATGGCTAATCCAATGGGTTTGAAGTGATATCTCATTGTGGTTTCATTTTCATTTCCCTAATGACTAATGAGTTGACCATCTTTCATATGTTTGCTGTCCACTTGTATATGTTTTTTTGGAAATGCCTATTCAAGCCATTGGACTATTTTTTTTTTAATAGGATTGCTTTTCGTTGTTGAGTTAAAGGTATTCTTTTTACATTGTGGATAGTAGACCCTAATTAGATACATGATTTGTAAATTTTTTTCCAGTTTTGTAATTTATCTTTTACAGTCTTGATCATCTTTTTTAATGAACATATATTTTAAATTTTGATGAAGTACAATTCATGTAGTTTTTTTCTTTCACAGTTTGTGTTTTTGTGTCATAACTGAAAACTATTGGCAAGTCTAAGTTTATTAAAATTTACTCTATGTTTTTCTCACATTGGCACCTTGAAGTTGGCCATGAAGGGAGTATATACACCAGAGAAACTGGAAAATGCTTTGAATCAGTGTTTTTAACAGTGGGTTTTTCAGGAGCAGTAATAACTGTGCTATCACTTCAAACAGCAATGTCTTGGTTCCAAGTGATGATATCTCTGCAGAAACTACACAGGTATCATCTGATGACAAGTGAAGGGATGTGCAGTCCAGAGAGGGTGTTAGGGCATCATTTTGGATTTACCTCTTTCAGGCTGGCTCTTTGTTATTACAACTTATGGATTTATTGAAACAGATTACCTGCTCTGAAAGAAAAAATAGAGACTCCTAATACACATTGCTACGTCAAGGAATGTGGAAATTAGAAATAAAGAAAAAATGGATTACATGAAAGTGTACAAGACCATGAAAGTGTGAGGAGGTGTGGACCCAAATCTGCCATGTGGGATACATGCTGATTTCACAGAAAGGGGGAAAGACAGGAGCCAGTCAAGACAACTCAGCAGTGGTCAGGAAGGAAAATTCCACAGTTTAATGGCAGAAGAGTCCAGACGTTGTCCCTGCACATGAACAATGATTCTTCCACCTCACAATGACCCACAGACGTTTCACACAACATATGCCCCAGATGCTCTTCCAGAACCTCCTGGGCACACAAGACTTATTTCCAAGCCTCTACCTCTCTGAGCAGTGCATAGTTCTCTCTTGTATTTACCTCCTGGCTGCATCTTGGGGTCCTCTGGGGCTGTGCCGAGCCTGAAAGAGCAGAATCCCGAGGACCACCAGGATCACGGCAGCCACGCCCATCCGGATGAGGTTCTCCACTGTGTAGTCTTGGGGATGCGTGGCTAGGAATTGTGGAGAAAGAGGTCACAGAGGTCAGTGCAGAGAAAAATCACCCCAGGATCCCTGATGTCCACCCAGGCACCTGCCTCCCCTTGGCAGTATGTGACCCTCTGCACCAGCCCCATAACTGAGAATTTCTATTGCTTGCTACTCTTGGAGTCTGACTTGCATTGTGATGGGAGGATGGTGTCAGCTGCTCCTCAGAATCATAAAATAGTTGGGATGGTTGAGGAGTTGATATGACTTAAGCCTTTCCCCTGGGCTCTGTGGTCTTATGATTCCCTCTGTTTTTCATGAAATAACTATTATGCTGTCCCTTAAAGAACCCTTTCTCTGTTGTAGAAGGATTCCCTCTGTTCTCATTGGATTCTATCAGTCTTCGTGTGGTCTTTTGAATTTAGACTTTGCTTTTGAACCTCTTTGGAACAGAGTTTGGATGTGCCCCCAGAGCTCAGGATTGTTGAGAAACCTGGTCTCCCAATACAGAAATAATTGAATTCTTGTATGCTCTCTGTTCACTCTGGGATATTGACCATGTAGGCTAACTCTTCCAGACATGAGAGCTTCTGTTCATTCAACAACTGAAGACTGAGGACCCATGGATGAGAGGTGGGTCATATACACATGAGAGAAGAGAGAAAATTCAATCCATACAAAAATATAGCATCAGTGGGGTTAACTACAAGAAATAAATTATGTAATGAGGAGATAGGTCTGATCTACATGGTGTCACCGTGAAGGTTACACTTGGAGATGATGATTCCCGAATAGTAGAAGGAGCCTGAGAGGAGCCACGTGAAGACCCAGATGAAGCGCATCACAGGCTGCAGGAAGAGCAGGTCCCCAGAAAGACCTCTGACTGTTCTTCAACAAGGAATAAAATCATGTCTGTGAGATATAGCTGGGTCCAGAGGAGAAGGGGAAGTGAGATTTGGGGTCTTGGTGCATTTGAGACAAGCCAGAAATGACATTACAGATGAGGGAGTTTCCATAACTGTCATCATCATCATCACCATCATCATTCTCTCTCTTTGAAATAACTCTGGAAACAGCTAGAAGATTTCAAAGAGAGAAGACTAATCATTCAATTTTATATTTGAACTTTCCCGTGCTAAAATGCTGGATAAGAAAGTGAGTTGCAAGAATGTGTGAATTTCTCAGCTACCTTGATATTAAAATCATGTAATGGTTAATGACACTCAATAAATACTACATGAAAGAAAAAATGTAGATAATCTCTATCCTCTCCATTTCTAATATCCCAAACCAAGAAAATCCACACTCCTAGTCTTCAACGTGTTAAGCAACAGGAAAATCAGTGGTTTTATGCATTGGGCGAGCACAAAAAATAGGTCACTCTTCAAATCTATTCTAAGCAGTGTTAGATTAATTCTAGTTATACATCTCAATGTAAAAATTCTAAATAAGCTTATACTGGTCAAAAGTACAAATTAATAATAGACGTCACTTGGTGGGGTTAATATCCAGATGTTTGACACTAATAAGTCTTTTAAATATATCTCACCATGGCTAAAATTAAAGAGAAAAAATTCAAGAGATGTAAAAAGTCCAGTAAAAATTCCTAATTTCTATAAAGGAAATAATATTTTTTTCTAATAAAATCTGAATGTAACAGAAAAATGGACGGATGTATAGGTCAATAGTGTTATACATATACAAAATATAGATTTTTGATGCTTTTGCCTTAAAACAATTTGGATTAAAAATGAATATATTATCTGAAAGTGACACTCAGATATATCTTAACATTTTACATTGTCCGCATTTTCATATAATGTTTGATACAAATAAAACTGGTGCACAATCTGGAAATAAGTGAAATTTCAATTTCCTTGAGGTTAATGAAATTATTGTCAGTAAATCAGAGAAGATCAATTGAAAAACAATTGAATGGTGGAGAATCTGTAGTAAGTTAATGAGACATAAAATTAATATAACCAAGCCAATATCATTGTTATCTATATTTAAATATTTATAAATTATAAAAAATCTAAGATCTTACTTATAAATTAATAAAGCCATTGAACAAATCTTAAGCTATAGGTGTAGACAATTTTATGAAGAAAACTTCAAAATGCATGTGAAGTCCTTAATAAACCCTCCTTTTAAGCATCTTTTGTAAGAAAACTTCCTATTAAAAAGTTACTCTCCACAATGAATGTATAAATTTAATCTAATGCCAATGAAAATAGGAATAGAATTGCCTATTTTTGTCATAAATCTTTATAAGTTCAATTTGTAAATTTATATATGCAAGTTTTGCTATTAAAGTTCTCAGAGAAAGAAAGGAATAACAGAGAAGTTTGCACAGAAAATGCAGAGTAGATGTGAGCTGCACACAGACGTGCTGTGCAGTGCTCCCCTAAGTGACCCCAGTGAGCCCTGCATGGTCCCTCCTTAGTCTCAGGTGTGCACTGAAGGCTGGAGGCCTCCAGGTGAGCACAGGAGGTCCGTGCAGAGCAGTACCCATGGACAGGGTGCTTCTCTTTATAGGAGAGAGTCTGGTGTGGACCCCATCTGCACCCACAGCAGATCCCACCTTGGCCTGAGCAACCTACTGTCCTGATCTGAGAGGGCTCTGGGACCCCCACCCCCACATGTGTGTGTGAGGGGCTTCATCTAAACGTTTCTTGGAAATGAGAAACAGGAGCTGCCAAGGGAGTGTCCGTCTGTCCTCCAACTCTCCCAGCCTGTCCTCCTCCATCATCCCACCATCTTCCTTGGATTCCAAGTCAGTCCTGGACACCAAAGGCTGCAACCCTGCCCTTCTCCTTCTTTTCCACACGTCCTCAAAAACTGGTCAGGGGCCTGGGAAACAGGGATTCTGACAAGGGGAGGTGGCTTTTGGTAGAAAATCCCACAGTTTTTGTGTGGACTGGGAGGGTTGAGGTGCTAAATCAATAGGGTTTCCAAATCTTTGCAGTCTCCACAATATTGTGGCTTTCTCTTGCTAAGCTGAGACTCCAGGCCTGATGGATTAAAATCACATGAACCTTCCCCCTGTCTCCCTCAGCTTTTTAATCCTGATAAGGGCAGAGTTACTGGGAGAAGCAGGACAGGCCCAGAGAGGGCTGGACCAGGAGCAGGTCTGTGATGAGCCACTTTGCAGATGCCCTGGAAGGTCAGAAATGAAAGGGCCTCTGGAGGTCATGGTCATGCAGCTCCCCCTTATTCAGAGGACTAAAGGCTTTCTCAGAAGTTCGCCCTCCCAGGAGAACTGAGCCCACACACCCTCAGCCCCACCTACTCAGGGGGTCCCTGCCACCTTGATTCCTAGATGAGCACCTCTGTGGGATCTCCCCCTGCTCCTGGCTCCTGGTGAGTGGCGATGCTGTGGTTCTGAGATGGAGACACCAAGAAGTCAGTAGGCAGGGGCCTCTGTCTTGTAACTTCAGTCTAATCTCATTTCCTCTTAGGTTCACCAAGTCCCATTCCATCCCTCTCCCATCCTCAGCCCTGTCTGAGACTACAGGGATGGGGTGTCCCAGGGCTGGGAGGTTCCCACTAATTTCCACCCTCTCATGGGCTGGATTTCCTCTGTGGAACATTCCCTGTGCTCCAATTATTCCATCATTTCTCAGACTTTCCTGTAGATGGGGCCCAGAGAAGACCTGAGCTCAGAGAGGACAGGGACAGGGGTTCCCCACCTGAGACCAGGAGCTCTGGGACCAGGGATCTGTCCAAAATCACCAGCTCAGGGAGCACGGAGACCCTGCAGTGGATCACACCCCATATGTATAAACCAAAGTTGGGGGAAGTGACGGCAGTTGATCTTCTCCCATCTTCAGCCCGGCTGCCCCTCTCCAAGGCGGGCCTAACATCTCCCTCTGCCATGATCGCCCCACACATTGTCTGCCCAGCCTAGAGCCCCTGGAGTCCTGTAGTCCCCGTCTATATCCCTGCCAATTATCCAGGTTCCCTGGGAGACAAGCCTGTCCTTGAATATCTGATGGGGCATTAGATCCTCAGAGAGACTGTCAGAATGACCTGGGTGGTCTGTGCTCCCTCTAAGCAAAGGAACCTCCGTGAATCCCCAGTTGTTGAGATGGGCCCTGTGGGTGAGGGGCTGGGATGACCCTGAAGTACCCACCTCACTCAAACCTTCTTCTACATCTGCCCTGTGGCCCCTGCAAGACTGTCCTTCTCCCCACCTGACCTTCTAGATCCAGATGAGTGGGAAGGGGGTGGGTCTGAGGGGAGACTCTGAGGGTCTTATCCCCTTCTGGGTGACCCTCCCTCTAGACCCCTATCTCCATTCTCAGCCAAGACATCTCTTGAGGACAGGGCCCCAAACAGATCATAGGGACAAAGGGAACAGGGCTGGTGCTCCTCACCTGAGACGAGAAGTTCCAGGGGGTCACTTGGGAGTGACAACAGGTAGGGGGATGTGCTGTCTGAACCGTAGCACCTGTAGGTCCCCTCGTGGTCTGAGGTCACAGGACTGATGGTGAAGTTGGCCTGAAAGGGTGCAGCTGTGTCCTGCAGACGAAGGTGCTGGGGAGGAGCAGGTGACCCCTCCTTGGACAGATGGAAGGTATCCAAGTGTATCTCAGAGCGACATTGCAGGGTCACATTCTCTCCCCAGGACACTGAGGGCCCTGGCTGGGCCAAGAGGGAGGGTTTCTGGTACATTCCTGGCGGGGGGGAAGTTTGTGATGTGTATAAAGCTGCCTCTTACCACATGCCCTTGACACTAAGCCGAAGGACCACTGTCTTCTCTCCAGGGACTCTGTCTGTGACCCCCTCTCAGCTCCTCTCTGTCACTCTGGGTGGGTCTCTTTTGTCTCATTGTCCCTCACCCCCCCGCCTCCCTCCCTCTCCCTCGACCACTGCTCCATCTCAGCCTCTGCTCCAGGACCCTTTCCCTGGACCCCATCACCACCAGGGTTGACCGTGTGCCCAGGGCCCTGAACAGACAGTCAGGACATGGGGCTCCTCACCCACGATCAGGATGTCCAGGGGGGTGCTGGGGGCCGACCACACATAGGAGAGGTGGTGTCCATTGTAGCATCTGTACTGTCTCCCGTGGGTGTGGTTCACAGGGCCCAGGGGGAAGTCAGGGCTGTGCTGCCCATGAAGACGCTCGGGGGGTGTGAGCCCCTCGTCCTTGGTCAGAGCGAATCTGTCAAAGCCGGCCTCTGAGTGACACTTGAGTGTCAGGCTGTCTCCAGAAAGCACCAGTGAGCCCGGCTGGGCTAAGAGGGAGGGCTCCCTGTACACACCTGGAGAGAAGGGGATGGTAGTTTTGGATGGGACTCACATCCCACATTGCCCATTGGGGCCTGCAGTGAGAGTTCTCATTTTTCAACCCCCTAAACTTCTCACTTTGTGGTTCACGCCCCATGAGGACATGTCACCAAGTCCCCATCACCCTCAGGGCTCCACTGGGCACAAGGCTTACATCAGTCATTTTGGGGTCCTAGGAAAGAGGTGGGTCAGGGAGGCCCTCACCTGTGACTTCAAGATGCAGAGGGTCGCTGGGGAGTGACCACGCATAGGGGTAGGAGCTGGGGGAACCATAGCATCTGTAGGTCCCCCCATGGGAGGTGTTCACAGGGCCCACAGGGAAGACAGCCTGCCCCCTCCTACGATAGGTCCTCAATTCCATGTGTTGGGGTGGGTCAGCTCCTCCCTCCTTCAGCAGATGTAAAGTTTCCAGTGTGGACTCTGAGCTACAGGAGAGGGACACGTTCCCTCCTGATGCCACCACAGGTCCTGGGTGGGCTGAGAGGGAGGGTGCGCTGTACACTCCTGAGGGAGAAGGAGGGAGCTGTGTTAAAGGGGGCCCATTAGCTCACATACCCCAGGTGTGGATTGTGAGGACTAGGGTCCCCTGAGCCCACACTGTGTTCCTTTCCTCCCGTGAGGAGGAGCCCACAGTGGGAGGGGACCAGGCTCCTCCCTCTTACCTGTCACCACTAGGGGCAGGGGGTCACTGCGCTCTGACCAGCCATTCCTGCTAGTATGATATGCACACTGATATAGCCCTGCAGTGTATGAGCTCATAGATTCGATGGAGAAACTGGCCTTGTTGCTGGAGTCCTGTGGGGCCTCTGTATCCAAGGGTTTAGAGGCCCTCTCTTTATACAGATGATAGACATCAGCCTGCAGAGACCCCTGACACCAGATGGTCACAGGGCTCCCTGTCATGACCATGGGGCCTGGGTCAGCCCAGATGGAGGGTTTAGGGGGTGCTCCTGGAAAGGAATCAGACCTGAAGTGTCAGTGAGCCCTTCTCCCCTCAGCTTCCCCAGCTGTCACTCCAGGCCCCTCGCAGACTGGTCACCTCAGGCCAGATCCTCTGACCTTCCCCAAGCTTCCCAGAAGGGTTCATTGGGCTGAAGCGGGAGGTGTCGGGGAGGACTCACCTGCCCGTACCTGGTTCCATGGGCCCCAACACAGCCCTAGAAGAGAGTTCCCTATGAGAACGTGTCCCCCAACCCACACATAGAAGCTGCAGGCTTGGTCTGTGCTCCTCCGCACTGGGGTCAGATCTGGGGCTGAGCACATCTCTCCTCCCTGCAAGAAGTTCTTCCCCGAGTGAGTCTCCTGAATCTTGAAGTCTCTCAGGGACCAGGACCTAGAAGAAGAGGGGATCTCATCCCTCCTCTTTTCCTCAAAACTCACCAAGGCAGAGAAGAGCAGTGAGAGTAGGTGTGCCGGTGTTGCTTCCCATGGTCCCCAGCCATTCAGATGACCTATAGGGTCCACAGAGCCCAGTAGGACAGACAGATGCATGGGGAGTGATAATATCAGGGCTTGTGAGACACATCACAGTTTCCTCATCTGTGGCCTCGCAGGAAGGGGAACAGCCCCTCCCAGAGCCTCACTATGCCCTCCGTGAAGGACGGGGCTCAGGATATAGTAGGCACTGGGGATCTTCCAGACCAGATCTGAGACTCGCCAGACCCCACACACTCTGCCTCCACCGCATGCCAAACCCAAATCCAGAGAGTGACACTTGTCCCAAAACATGAGGCTTGGAGCGGACAGGGGAGGACCAGCCCAATTTCTGTTCCAACTCTGACTGTGCCTCTTATAGAGGCTTTGTGACCTGGGGCAACTCACTTCCCTTTTCTGAGCTTCTGTAAATGCAAATTTTCTTCCTTTCTTTCATCAGTTAGGCAATCAGCCAAATTATATTTAGCAGTTATCATGTCCATGTGCCAGGAGCTGGAGAGTCATTGGTGAAGCTGACAGAGCCTTTCCTGGGACTCACGGGGCTCGGATGAGTGAAGACAGACATTACTAATATTTAAGTGGCAAACAATTCAGTTATAGTCTTATTTTAATACAAGTTGGAAGAAAAAAGAAAACTGGACTATGACATTCAACAACAGGTAGATGTCCAGCAAAAGGAGTCCGGGTTGTGAGGGGTCCTTCTGGCAAAGCAGTGACCCAAGGCATGAGCAGCGTTAGCCCAAAGGTGGAGATGGGTGGGGGCATCCTCGCCCAGAAAGATCTGAGCTGTTCTCAGAATTGAGAGCAATCAGGAGAAGGCTGGGCTTATCACCCAAGATCCTGAGCACCATGCAAGTATTTTGGATTTTATCTTTAAGGCAATGGGAAGATTTTAAGCAACAGACAGGATGAACAGATTTCTGTTTTAAAAAGACTACCACCATGTAGAAAGGTAATGCAGGAAGGCTCTATAAATAATTAACTCTATTAATAAAAATACTCCAACATTAATCTGGCCCTTGGATGATGAGTTGATCAGTATTTTAAGTCATGTACATGGTTTTCTGATACAATGGTTGCACAAACCTATAACACAAAGTACATTTACAGTTGAGTGTAATGAGACAGGATGGCTTTTTGGACTGGCAGGTTGTAAAGGAGTTGGCTAGGTTCAGACTGGCTGAGCGAGGACCCCGAGGAAGGCACAGAATTGTTAAGTAGCTCAGTTTGTGGGTGTGCTTGGGGTGTGTGTGGTTAACTGTGATGAGTTTGGTTCAGGTGGAGAGTTGTGTTTTCTGGGGCTGTGAGTTTAGCTCAGACCTGATCATTCACAGCCCTGAACATCAGATGGTGCACCTTGGATGTGTTTTGAAGGTAGAAACAGTTGGAGGTGTTTTGAGCAGGGCAGGAGCAGACCAGACGCGGTTATCAGAAGAGTCCTTCGGAGGCGGTGAGAGGCATGAACTGGAGAAAGGAGTGGGGACCGGGATTGGAGGACCAGGAAGGAGGCTGATGTGATGACACAGATGAGATGTCCTGAGTCTTGTGATGGATCAGGATATTGTTAAGAAGGACTTGGGGGGCATATTGGTGTGGATTTGATGATTGGATGTGAAGTGCAAGAGTGAGGAACTGAAGGCTGGTCCCCTCTCTGTCTTGGTGCCTGGAGGAGCCAGTGAGGCCCTCACAGGGAGGAGGACCTGGGGAGAAGGAGGCTGGGGAGATGCTTAGAAGACTGACCACTATTTCTCAGAAGAAAGCATAGCTTTCCCTGTTGATCAGGGATTGTGGTTTTACTTCTCCCCAAACACTTCCCTTTATTGACTTCCTTGTTTCTCTAAGTCAGCACCATCTTTTTCTTTATCATCCTCCTTCAAAACCTCTGAGTCATTTCTGCCTCCTCAGTGCCCCTTCCTCCTCTGGGCAGAGCTCTTTATGTCACACTGTGAACTCTTTCTCCAGGCACTGGGTAAGATCATGGGTTGGAGGCAAAAAAAGATTTAATTCTTTTAAAGATTAAGAACTTAAACTTAATAAACTGAAACATTCCCAGTGAACAGGGACCTGTGAGACAATTCATGTCATTGATCTGCCTGCAAAAGAAGATTGACATTAATGAAGAAAAAAATATTTGAAGAAATAAACAGCTGACCATTTCACAGATTTATTGAGTGTCATACATTTACAGGTCCAAGATGCTCAGCAAATGCAAAATGTGATAAGCTTTAAAAACCCTGCCTATGCATGTCATAATCGTAATCAAACTAGTAAAAACCAAAAACAAGCTTGAAAGCCTCCAGAGAAAAATGCCATGAAACACAGGAAAAATGATTTGAATGATTACAGATTTCGCATCAGACACCACCAAGGTCAGAAGATGTTAAAGTTCTGAGAGACAAGGAGAACAAACTGGAATTCTTCTGGGTATATTCTTGAGGAATGAAAGCCAAATAAAGTTATTCTTAGAGGAGGAAACACTGAGAGAATTTGTTGCCAGCAGACTTGCTATAAAAGAAATAAGGAAAGTTCTTCAGGCAGAAAAGTAATAATTCTAGAGGGAAATTTGGAAATTCAAGAATAAAAGCAGAGCGAAAAATGGTAAATATCTAGCTAAATGTAATAGAATATGTTTCTCATCTTAAGTTCTTTAAAATGTGTTTTGCTGTCGAAAGCAAAACTGATAGCCTTGTCTGGTGGGATTTTAATATCTGTAGATGTAACACACAGAACAGCTACAGCATAAAGGGATGGGGTGAAAGGATCTATATGGTGTTGGGCTTCTTCATTTCTCTTGAAGAAGTGAAGTGTTAACTCTATGTGGACTCTGTGAAATTAGGTGTGTATATTATAATACCTACAACAGCCACTTAAGAAACAATGTGCAAAGAGTTTCAGTTAGAACACCTATTGATAACTTAAAATGGAATACTAAAAAGTATTCCAAAAAGCCAAAAGAAAAAGGAAGGGAAAGGGAAATTCAAAGAAGAAACAACAGAAGGAATAAACAGAAAACAAACAATGCAACGGTAAATCTGAAAAGAACCTTCAATAATTACATTAAACATAAATGGTGCATGCACAACTAATGGCAGAGATTAGGACTGGATTAACAACAACAAGTAAGTCCCAATCTATGCAGTCTACAAAAGGTTTACTTTAATATAATGATGTAAATATATTAAAAGTAAGAGGACAAATATGCTATGCAAACATTAATTAGAAGAAAGCTTAAGTGGCTTCCTAAGTTTCCCACTGCTGCTGTAACAAATTAGCACAAGCTTAGTGGATCTAAACAATAAAAATTTATTATCTTACTGTTATGGAGGTCAGAAGTGCAAAGTCAATCTCACTGGGTAAAGTCGAGGTGTCACAGAGGTGGTTGCTTTTGGTGGGTCTGCAGTGAGAATCAGTTTCTCGGCCTTTCCCAGCTCCCAGAGACGCCTGCAGTACTGCGCTCCTGACCCTTTCCTTCCGTAACTGCAGCCTCTTGATTCCATCATCACATTTCCTACTGCTGACTCTGATCCTTTCATCTCCCTCTTCCAAGTAGCCTTGTGTATACATTGGGCTCACACAGATAATCCAGGAAAATGTCCCCATCTCTAGATACTTAATTTAGACACATCTGAAAAGCCCCTTTTGCACATAAGGTAACATACACACAGGTTTCAGGGATTAGGGTCTGGACATTTTTGGAATTTAGGGTGAAGCAGCATTATTCTATCTACCACATTGGCTAACATATGAGTACAATAAAAGATATCAGATAAAGTAGACTTTTGAACAAGAAAATTATCAGGGATAAATAGAACTATTACATAACGATAAAAAGTTCAACTCACCAAGAAGACTCACCAAGTAGTAATCCTAACTGTGTATGCACAAAACCACAGAGCTTCATGGATTACATCATGTTCACCACCCAAATACTAATTACAACCCATCACCACACACTAATCTATGCAGAAATAGAAGTATAATGATGTACACCTGAAATTTATACAATGTTATAAACCAATGTTACTGCAATAAACAAAAAATTAAAAAAAATAATGTGAAAGTTATAAAAAAAACCCACAGAGCTTCAAAGTACATAAAAAGTGTCAAAAATGAAAGGACAATGGGTACATCAACAATTATAGTCAGGGAATTTACACTCCTCTCTTAGTACTTGATTGAGCAAACGGATGGCAAATCAGCAGGGATACAGAAAACCTGAACAACACTGTCGACAACTTGTCCTGATTGACACACAGAGAACACTTCACCAACAGCACAATACAGATTCTTTTCCAGTACGCATGGAATATTGCCACAACAGTCCATACCCTTGGTTATAAACCAAAGCTTAACAAATTTAAAAGAATTAATATCATACGTCATTTCTTTTCTAACGAAATCTAAGTAAAAATCTATTACTGGGAAGATACCTGGAAAATCTTCAACTATTTGGAAATTAAACCACAAACTTCTAAATAAGTTTGAACTGAACAAAGATGAAAATACAGCATACTAAACGTTGTGGGGTGCAGCCAAAGAAGAGTTTAGAGGAAGGCAAGAGAAGCAAGTGCTCACATTCAAAAAGGATGGGTTCTAATCACTAACCTCAGCTTCCATCGTAAGACACAAGGAAAAGAAGAGCACACTCACCCCAACGTAAGTGTAACACAATAATAATAGAGGGCAGAAGTCAATGAAACAAAACAGAAACTGAGGAACAAAAATCACTTAAATCCAAAGCTGATTCTCTAAAAAGACCAATGAAATTGACAAACCAGTAGCCAGACTCATCCTAGAAAAAAGAGACAAGGCACAACTTGCCAACATCTGGAATGAACGATGGGATATCACTACAAATGGGATTATTTTTAAGTAATTAATAATTTACAGGATAATAAGAGGCTACTAATACAAACAACGCTGCGCCCATAAATTGGACAACGGGAATGGAATGGACCAACTCTTGAAAGTCACAAACGACCAAAAGTCAGTCAAGAAGAAATCACCTGCTATTCTTGAAAAATATTAAATTGCATTTGTAGTTAAAACAGCTTTCCAACAAAGAAAACTCCTAGCTGCAATGGTCCCACTGGCATGTACCACCACAAATTTGGGGAAGAATTAATTCAGTTCACAATCTCTTCCAGAAAATATAAGAGAAAGGAACACCTTCAACAATTTTATGAGGCAAGTATTACTCCAAACACAAATCAGACAAAGACAGTACAAAGAAAGAAAGATGCAGACCAATGTCCCTCAAGAACAGAGATGCCAAAATCCTCACCAAAATATTGGTAAATAAAAGCCAGCAAGACAAGAAAAGGGTAATACATCAGAACTAAGTGGGATTTATCTTCAGTTGTCAGGCTAGTTCAGCCTTGAAAATCAACAAATGTAACCCACTATGTTATGAGATTAACAAAATAAAATCACATCATTAGATGTATACATGCACACACAGATTTGATAAAACAAATAAAATGCTCAGCTATACAGGAATGGAAGGGAATTTCCTCAATCAGATAAAGAGCATCTATAATTTATGTTTAGCTAATATTATACTGAATGTTTTTCTTCCTCTGAGATTGGGAACAAGGCATTGATGCTTTCACCACTTCTATCGGGAACTGGCCACTGTAGTAAGACACGTGAAAGGAATAAAAGGCATACAGATTGAAATGGAAGGACTAAAACTGTCTTTATTCTCAATACAAGTAATCATGTGGAGGAAATCCTAAGGAATCTACAAAGGAGCTTCTACAACTAATAGGTGAAGGAGCAAGTTCTCAAGATAAGATCAATATTCAAAACTCAATTGAATTTTATTGTATAAATTAACAAGGAACAATTGGAAAGCAAAATTAAAATACAATATTTTTTCCAATAGCTCCAAAAACCGTAAACATGTAGGGATCAATATAAGTTTAGATGTGTAAGATCTGAAAACTGAAAACTATAATAAGTAGCTAAGAGAAATTAAAAAACAAGTAAAAAAAAGAAGAAAGCAATATACCAAGTTTGTTGATTGAAATTTTCAATATTGTTAAAATACCAGCTCTCTCTAAACTGATATGTATTCAAAGCCACCCTAATCAAAATTGCAACTAGCTTTTTTAGAAATCGACAGGCTGATACTAAAATGTATGTGGAAATACAAAACAGCAACAATAGCACAACAATTTTGAAAAGGAATAAAACTGGACATCTTCTTACACCAAGACTTTCTATGGAAGGAACAATTGTAATGGGCAGTGTGGTATTTGCATAGGGATAGGAGGTACAAAAAAATTAACAAAAATGGGTATTCCAGAGGTAGACCCACACATAGATGATCAATTGACTTTTAACAAAGGATAGAAGTACTTCTATGAGGAAAAGATCATCTCCACAAACGGTGCTGAGACAACTGGATATCTATTTGGAAGACAATGAACCTTGACCTTTACCTCACACCATACACAATAATTCACGTGAAATGGATCACAGATCTCATTGCAAAAGTCAAAACCGTAAGGCATCCAGAAGAAAACATTGAAGAAAATCTTTACAACCTTAGATTAGAGAAAGATACCTCAGAAACATATAAGAAGTACAAACTATAACAACAAAAAGATTAATTGGAGTTTATAAAACCGAAAACTTTTGCTCTACAAAAGACAGTGTTAGGTAACGGAAGAAACAAGCCAGACTAGCAGGAAAAATAAAAGTATATATATATAATGTATATAATAAAGTTATATATATATACTATATATAGTGTGTGTGTGTATCTGATAAAGGATTTGCATGTAGACGAAGTACAGACTTTTACAAATAATAATAAAACTCTCCCACACGAGTAAAACAGTGTGAACAGACATTTCTCAAAAGAATATATTTAAATGACCGATAAGCACGTGATAAAATGCTCAACATCAATAATCACTAGAGAAATGAAACAAAAACTAAAATGTGATGTCAATAAAATGGATGAATTTTAAAAAACATTGCACTGCACAAAAGAGGGCAGATACAGAAGAGTACGTATCTTGTAATTCCATTTCTGTGAAATTCTAGAACTGGCAAAACTAACACCTACTGAAGAAAGCTGTTTGGTGTTTGTTCTGTCTGGGTTTGGGGGGGCGTAGTTTGATTAAAAAGGTCACCATGGAATTTTAGGAGTGATGGCAATATTTTGTATATTGATTGTGGTGATAGATGTTACCTGAATTTCTACATTTGTCAAAGGTGATCAAACTACACTTTCAAATGGGGTACATTTTATGCCTCAATATTCACACACATATGTACTAGTCAGGCTCAATCAGTGTCCATTCCACCGGGGCTGACATCACAACCACATGTCTGATGCTTCCATAAGGAACGATACAATATTAAGGACTCTATGTTGGTCTCCACTGCTGAAAAGATGGCAATTCACCAGTGTCTGTAGTTGGATCACTCTCGGTGACAGGTGGTCCATGACACTAGGCTCACGAGTAACCTCCATCTCTGCCGCCACGGCTGTCCATCATAGTCCACTGGGTAAACGCTGGGAGGATGAAGAGCAGAGTACGGCTAGTATTTGGTGAATGAGCCATCCTGTCCCCTTTGTTGTTAAGGACCTTGTCTACAGTGGGGTTCTCTGGGGACGTTAATATCTGATTCAATGATCCAGGCCTTTGTGCCCACTCCTGTACATCTGTCCATATGCATGGCTGCTTCCTGGATATCCTTGTCTCCTCCGTTCAGTTTTGCTCCTTCTAGTACCTGACCGTATAGACAAGGTATTTTCTACTATCCTGGAGTCTGTGTACACCTTTCCATCTAGCCAGTTCTCTTTCCACAAAAAGTGAATTATCCTTTTCATTACCCAAATGTCTGCCCACTGAAGGCATTTCCTCTCATCAAAGTCCTGTGAATGGGGCTGTAAATACACTACTCTAAAATATCCCACCAGACAGTCATGGCCTAGGCCACAGAGCTGTAGATGACAGCTGAGGAGAGGTGCCATTGTGATGGTACAAATTTGGGCGTCATGTGCATCTAATACACCTCTTTGTGCAACTCACCTTTGTCCTCTGGATGTGTCCATGGCCCCAGGTGTACCACTCTCATCCAGCAATGGATTGCAACCTTATGACTTGGCAGGAATGACAATAGCCAGTTCATCATGGATGGTTCTAGTTGCATAGACACTTGATGTCTCCTTGTTAGTCATTCAGTTTCTGTTGGGAACCAGCAGCACATCAGGAGCAGCTTTTTAAATGGCGTCTACTCTCTATTGCAGGTGATATGAAGGCAGGAACACAAGGGGGCTGAACTTCAAATCTGCCCTTGGAGGTGGGCAGGGAATTCACACAGGATCCCAGAACACGGGCACTTACAGCACCAGGGGACCTGGCAGATCACATGGCCATGGCTGCAGGGTCCTGGTACTGCAGAATCCTATATTCTTCTAGGCTCCACTCAAACCCGCAGCCTTCTCCATCACCTGATAAGTGAGAAATCTGTTTTCTCAAGTATGGTATATACTGCTTCCACCATCCAAAGCCTCATACCCAGAAATGCGTGTCTTTCGTTGTGTGAGGTGTTGCAAGCTGGGATACAGCATATGTGTTGGCAGGCTGCAGAGAGCAGTACCTCTGTAAAGTTCACTGCTTTGGCCAACTCTGATTCTTTGAATTTCCTTTTTCCTTTTTTTAATCTCCCACCATCTGGAGCACATACCAGGGCAACCAGAATACTTACCACCCTCTACTCATCAGGTCCAATTAACAAAATGTCACCAATATTGTGGACAAATGTGATGTTCTGCCCGATGTCAAGATGCTGAGGGTCCCTTTGGACGATGCTGTGAAAGAGGGAGAGTTGGTTTATCCCTGGACACTGTGAACATGTACTGCAGTCCATCCCAGGGGAAGAGGAGCTGCTTTTTAGTTACCAGATCCACAGCTGCACACAAGTGACCAGAGGCTGCATAATTCTGTCCTAGGAAATGCATCCATCCCGCAGAGCAGCTGACAGGAGTCAGTACTTGGTGAGGTCTGTGTCCCTCCACCATCCACCACCCAGGGTCCGTCCAGTTTTTCAGGGGCCAGGCTGGTGTATTAAGCAGAGATGCGGTGGCCCCACCTCTGCCTCCTTTAAGTCTTTGAGGGTGGCACTAACCTCTGCTAGTCCACCTGAGTGCAAGGTTGTTTCTTTTTTTAATTATTTTATTTAGGTCGTAATAATTTATAACATTGTGAAATTTCAGGTGTACATTAGTATTTGTCTGTCACCATATATTTGTGCCCTTTTACCCCTTATGCCCACCCTCCAACCCCCTTACCCTCTGGTAACCACTAATCTGTTCTCTCTGTCCATATGTTTGTTTGTCTTCCACACATGTGTGAAGTCACGCAGTGTTTGTCTTTCTCTGTCTGGCTTATTTCACTTAACATAATACCCTCAAGGTCCATCTGTGTTGTTGCAAATGGGAAAATTTTGACTTTTTTATGGCTGAGTAGTACTCCATTGGATATATTTATACCACATCTTCTTTATGCAGGATTGTTTTTGATGACTATGCCAGGCAATATGGAGCTTATACTGTTGAGTATACAGATTCTGCTTTCTTTCTCTAAAGAGTATGTATCAATGTTTTGGAAGTTGATTAAATGACTTTGTGGTTCAGCTTTTCCTTTCAAGGCTTTAACAACAATCTGAGTTTAGGTGTATCCTATAGCTAGTTTGGCCTGACTACTAAGGCCTGGCTTTTCTGGGAGTGTCTTGATTGCTCCAATTGTTCCACAGGTTCCTTATGCTGCATGGAATTCAAACATCGCCCACCACCGTGTGAGCTCTGGGAACTAAATAAAACTTCAATTTGTCTTTGTTTCCTAAAATGTTAGTAGATTAAGAAAAGATGAGAACATCATTGCATGATAATACATGTATGTTTGTTTTTGCTGCCTCGAGATTTGAAAATAACATGAGGTGAGTGCTCATGGAGGAAAAATCACTGGGCAGTTCTGACTCTCCGTCCTCTGCGCTGTCCCAGTGTCCACGTGTTTTCTTCTCATTCTTCTGTCTTCCTTCCTCATGTTCCAAGATTCCTCCCTTTGTCAGGTCCTTTCTGGGTCAGGTCCTTTCCATTCATTTAGGGGAGGTCTGCTTGTGACAAATCTTCTTAGCTTCCTTCACCTGAGAATGTTTTTATTTCCCCTCCATTCCTGAAGGATTATTCCACAATATATTGAATTCGGGATCCACAGTTCTTTTCTTTCTGCACCTGAAATGTCGTTCCATTTGCTTCCTGCCTTCACGGTTTCTGATGGGAAGCCCGTTGTCATCTGAGTGGTTTCCCTCTATGGTCAGGTGGCATTTCTCTCTCACTGCATTCAATGAGCTTGTCTTTTCTTTCCCTTAGTTGGATTATGATGCATCTTGGCATGGATTTCTGTGGGATTCTCCTGTTTGAGATTCACTAAGTGTCATGAATATGTAGGTTTATGACTTTTGCCAAGTTTGGGGAAAATCCAGCCATGATTTCTTGAATAGATTTTGAGTCTCGTGCTTTTTCTCCTTTGCTTCTAGGACTCAAATCACGTGGATGTGAGATCTTTTCTTAGAGTCTCACAGGTCCTGAGGCTCTATTCATGATCTTTTCCAGCTCATTTGCTCCCAGTTGTTCAGATTGAGTAATTTCTATTGTTCTGTCTTCAGGGTCATTATTTCCTGTGTCCTCTCTATTCTGCTGTTTAGCCCATCTTTGGAGGCTTTTATTTTGATTATTGTATTTTTCGGATCTAAAATTTCCATTACCTTCCTTTTTCTATCTTCTATTTCTTTGTTGAGACTTTCTTTTTTTAAAATGCATTTTAAGCATTTGCGTACTCGCCCATCAAAGCATCTTTATTATGGCTGCTTTACAATCCTTATCAGATAATTCCAACCTCTGTGTCTTCTTAGTGTTAGCATCTGTTGACAATGGTCTTTTCTTACTCAAGGTGAGATTTTCCTGATTCTTGTTATGATGAGTTATTTTTAAAATTAAAACCTGGACATTTTGGATATCACATTGTGAAAGTCTAGATCTTATTTAAATCTTCCATTACAGAAGGCCTTTTCTGACTCATGGTTGGGGTACTGACTCATTACTGCCAGGTAGAGGGTGCAATCCAGGTCCCCCACTGGCTCCTTTGACACCCACTGTGTCACTCCTGGCGTCCTAACAGTCTTAGCCCATCTGCTGCCTTCTCTCCACTTTTCAGAGTATTCTCATGTTTGCTGTATATACAAGGTCCAGGAGTTTACTGTGCCTTATAGGGGTTAGGGAGACAAACCTCTACTTCCTCTTGTTCCAAAACTGGAAGTCTGAAATGCAACTGATTTTTATATATTGATGATATATCCTGTCACATTGGATCAATCCTTCTCAAATTATAATAATAGATCTTTATATTACTTGGAACTTTCCATGCACACAGTTTTGTAATCTGTGAGTAATACAGTTTTATTCTATCCATTTGATGCTTATCCTTTTTTTTTTTCTTCATTGAATTGATTGTTTCTTTCAGTGTCATGCTGAATAGAAGTGGTCACAGTGAACATTCTTGTCTCACTCACAATCACAGTCAGAATGATTTCAAATTTTTATCTTTAAAAATTATTTCTAGGGGCTGGCCTTGTGACCTGGTGGTTAAGTTCAGTGTGATGTGCTTCAGGTCTCGGGATGGGTTCCTGGGCATGGACCTGCACCACTCATCAGCCGTGCTGTGGTGGTGACTCACGACAAAATGGAGGAACATTGGCACAGATGTTAGCTCAGGGCGAATCTTCCTCAGCAAAAAAAAAAAAAAATTATTATAGATTTTTAAAGGTGCTTCGATAAATGATAGCAAATTCCCTTTTATTTCTGAGGAGTTTTTTTCATTATAAATGGTGATGTATTTTGTCAGAAGCTTTGAATCTATTGCTATGATCAATTTTTTCTATTTATTCTTTTATGTTTGAAATGTATTGATTGATTTTCTTTTTAAATTTACCATCTTAACCATTTGTTAAATTTTTTGTGTGTGTGTGAGGAAGGTCAGCCCTGAGCTAACATCCATGCCAATCTTCCTCTTTTTTTCGGCTGAGGAAGACTGGCCCTGAGCTAACATTCATGCGCATCTTCCTCCACTTCATATGGGACACTGCCACAGCATGGCTTGAGAAGCGGTGCATCAGTGTGCACCCGGGATCCGAACCCAGGCCGCCAGCAGCAGAGTGTGGGCACTTAACCGCTATGCCACAGGGCCGGCCCCCGCTTAATTTTTGAATATGAAACCAACCATCCATTTCTGAAGAAAACATACCAGCATGGTCATGATATGTTATCCATTTTATATATCACTGAATGTTGTTTGGGAATATTTTGTGTAGGAATCTACAGCTAAGTTCCTCAGACCGCGTCCTGTGATTTTCCCATTTTGTAGTGTCCTTGTCAGGTTTTAGTATCAGTTTTTTTCTGGAGAAATATTACCTGCTTCTGTATTTTCAGAGGAAGCCTATTTAAGTTTGGTATGTGTGTGTATGTGTGTGTCCATCTGTGTACATGTGTATTTCATAAGTGCATAAGCGTCCCGAAGCATTCACCAGTGAATCTTCCCAGACTCAGAGTACACTTTTTGGGAAAATTTTAATTACAGATTCAACATATTTAACATATAAGACAATTCAGATTTTCTATTTATTTTTATCCATCATTTTGATATATTGTGTTTTTGAGGATTTTGTCTATTTCATCTACATTTTCTAATATATTGGCATAAAATTGTGCATAATGATCTGTTATCTATTTAAAGTCTGTAGGATCTGTGATGCTGTCCTGATAACGTAATCTGTGCCTTTTCTCTTTTTTCCTTGAGCATTGTCGCTGGGATTTATAAGTGTGATTAATGTTTTCAAAGATGAGGTTTTTTGGCTTTATTGATTTTTCTCTATTTTTTATTCATCCTCATTAGTAGCTACTCGTCATGATTATTTCCCTCCTTCTATCTATCTTCATTTGGAATAATTCAGTATTCTTTTTTCTAAATTCTTGGTATGATAGCTTAGGTTATTGATTTTTTAAGGTTTTTCTAATATATTCATTCATGGTTCTTAATTTTGCCATTTTGTAGGCGTGACGTAATATTTACATCATTGTTCAATTTACAACATTCTCTCACTTCTGGTTCGGATTTCTCATTGCACTCATGGATTACTGAAATGTCTGTTGCTTTATTTCCAAAATGTGGGGATATTAGTTATCTTTGGTCGCAGAATCAGATGACTCTCAAAGTGTCGCAGAACCTCCTGGTGGCCCATGTTAGGCATCCAGGCTGGCTAGGGGTCATTAGGAGGTGTCCACTGGGGGCAGCTCCTGTGCCTTCTGGGGTCCCTGTAATCTCCTTCCCTAGATGGTGGGGTCGGGGTCCTTCCTGGGCTAGTGGATGGCCAGAGCAGCGTACAAACTGGGCTCTGCTGGGGGCTCCTCTGACTGGGAGGAAGGGGGTGTTGTCTCCCGTCTCAGGGTCAAGTGGCTCAGTTGAGCGTAGGTCACTTCCTGGGGGTCTTCAGATGCAGCAGCCTGGAGCAGGGGGAGAGTGGGGGATAGGTATGTGGTTGGGGTGGGGGCAGCCTGGGGGTCTGGAGAGGATGCGACCCACCTGTCTGTCCATCTGTCTGTCTTCTGCTTGTCTGTCCTTCGTGTCCAGTGATTCCTCTGATAGGAGGGAAGGAGAGTTGGCCACTCCCCGCCTGAGTCTTGATCTTGAGTGGCTCACCTGTGTGTTCATGACTCCCTGGGGGTCTTCATCCTTGGGATCCTGCTGGAAGGAGACAGAGGGACAAAAACAGTGTCTCCCTGACCCCAGTGCTGACCTCCTCCAGTCAACTGTCCACACTGTTACAGAGTGAGGTCACTTCCCTGATGGAATCTTCTGGGACTTCCTGAGCCTTGGACATCTGGATGCTTTCTATGGTTCGGATTCTTATGCTAACATGCTCTCTCTCACTCATTTGGCTCCAATGAGCCAAATTTGCATGTAGTCCCTCAACCAAGAGGTGAGCTCAAGGAGTGTGGAGGTAGTTTTCTCACTGCTGTACCTACAGCACCTGAATGGAGCCGGGTACACAGTGAGCTCCCTATGCACATTGTTGGGGGAATGAATGAAGGGGGCCTAGGGAACTTGCAGCTGATTCACTCATTCCTGCATCCTCCTCTTGAGACCTGGGGGTGCACCCCAACAACCAGAAGGTCAGACAGAGGATGAGGAACCAGGAAAGGGTCCATGTGGGAGCGGCCATGAGGTCACAGAAACCAGGAGGAGTGAAGTCACAGCAGGACGACGCAGGGTGCCCAAGAGGAGAGGTCAGTGTGGGACGCTGCTGATAGCCAGGTGATGTGAGGATGGGAAGTGCCCATTGGATTAAGTTTGGCAACAGGAAGGTCCCTGGTGGCCTGGACAGGAGCAGGGGTCTCACCTGATGGTCCAGCTCCACCCCCTCCTCAGGCCGTGTGTCCTTCCCTGCAGCATCTGCTGGGGCAGGACAGGGGTTGTGTCTTTTGGCAGGATTCCCTGAGATCTCTCAGGGCTGCAGGCCCCCTCTGCTCTCTGATGGGCCACTGAGGTCCAGGGGTGAGTAGATGTGCCCGAGGTCCTTCAGGGTGGGATTTCAGTCCTTCTCACCCCAAATCCCCAGACCCTCCCACTCTATACCCCCATGGTTTCCTGAAACCTCTGTGCCAACCCTCTCAGGGAAGACCCTCCCCTCCTCTCACAGAGGGTCTCTTCCTGGGCCTCAGCAGCTGGGCTAGAGCTGGGGGAGGAGACGGAAGTGTCAGGGGCAGAGACCCTAACAGGGTCTCTAACAGGGCAGGACCAAGGGCGGGGTGGGAGTTTGGGGCTCTTTGGGGCAGGAATTTCCTGATCTGCAGGCCTCTGTCCTTGGGCTCTGGGTCTGCAGCCCCTGCAGGGAGTTGGAGATCAGTCTGTCACTGGGCTGGGTCAAGATGGACAGAGTCTCAGCCCTGGGAGGTTATGACCACTCACCCTCCACATGAGATTTGAGAGGAAAGGAGGGAACCTTAACACACACTTGTGTGTATGTTTCAATATTTCATAAGATTCAAAAGACAAAAAATACCTTAAATGTGGACATGTGTGCTGTCTTAAGTGTTTTCTTTAGGAGTTTCTGATTTGATATTCTGGAAAAATATTTTTCTAAGCTGACCTTCCCATCTATTGGGTTTCCCTCTGCTGGTGCCCACGCCCACCTCCTCCTGTGACACGAGTCACCCTGTTTCCTACTCACCTGAGGTCCTGCGTTTGCTCTGACGCCAGTGTCGGATGAAGAGGAGGAGAAAGAGGAAGAGGGACAGCAGGAGGATGAAGGCCACCAAGACCCCAATCAGAGCCTTCAGGTACCATTTGAGACCTTGGGCATGAGTGACGTCACGAATGAGCCAATGATGCTATTTAATCGAGCACCTACATATTTGCCAGGCACGTGCTGGGGTCTGTGCGCTCATCTCCTCTAACTCACAACAATCATGTAACAAAAAACTGCCACCCCCACCCACCCATTTCACAGGTGAGGAAACTGAGGCACAGAGAGTTAACTCATGTGCTCCGGGTCACCCAGCCTGGAAGCAGCCAAGCTAGGACCTGAAACCAGGGGGCTGACGTCCTTCTTTGCTTTTTCCACTGGAGCTGAGTGCCTTGAGCTGAAGAGAAAGGGATTGAACCCCCCGGACCCTTGTCCTGCCCCACCCTCCCCATATAATGTCACCATCACTGCTGCAGAGGGGACTTGTCCTGGACATAAAATCAAGTTCTGGGAGGCTTCTCCATAAGGCCTCCTCTCCCAGGAGGTCAGAGCCGTAGTCAGAACTGAAAGGAAATCTAAGCTCTGGGCCATGATTCTCTCCTTTATATTTGGAGAAACTGAGGCTCAGACAGGTGAAGGCGTGTCCAAGACAGTGTCTCCTGATGGCGTTACTCAGCCTCCAGCCCCCACGGACCCTCTCACCAGCCCCCACAGACACCCTCACTTACCTATCAGGGCTCCTGACTCCATCTGGGGTAGTTGATCCTCAGAGCCTCCTGGGGATCAGGATGGAGGTGGGGTGGCTGCTTCTCCCCACTTCATCCCGGCTGCCCCTCCCCCAGAATGATCCCCAACATCTCCCTCTGCCATGACTGCCCCTCCCCAAGTACACCCAGCCTCAGAGCCCCTGGGTCCTTGTGGACCCCCCATCTCTGACCAACTCCCAGACCCCCTGGGGGACAAGCTGTGCTGAGAGAGGAACTAGGAGTCAGATCAGCTGAGTCTCGAGAGACAGGCCTGGGGAAACTGTGAACTATCTGGACAGAGACCCTGTGACTCACCAGCCGTTAAGTTGAGGCCTGTGGGTGGGGAGGTGGGGTCCCCAGAGGATCCTGGGAGAAAGGACAAGAGGAGATGAGGGCCTTGAGGTTCCCCCAGATAAGCCATCTCTGCTCACTCTCTTCTCCTTCATCTGCCCTGTGGCCCCAAAATCTCTCCCTCCACTCACCTGGAGAATTCTGGTGATGAGGACGTGGGAAGGGGCAGCCATGAGAGGGCCCTGTTTCCCTCCTACACTCTGAGGGGCAGATCCCTCTCTGGGTGACCCTCCCTCGGACCCTCTCACTCCTGTCCCAGCCCAGAGCTCTCTGGGGGACAGGGGCCTGAGCTGACTGACTCAGAATGGACAGGGTCAGGGGCCCTCACCTGAGACCACGAGCTCCAGGGGGTCACTGGGGTGTGACAACAGGTAGGGGTAGGTGTTGAGTGAGCTGTAGCACCTGTAGGTCCCCCTGTGGGCTGAGGCCACAGGACTCATGGAGAATTGGGCCTGGTACTTTAGAGCTTTGTACTTTGATCTACGACGCAGGGGTGGATCAGCTGACCCCTCCTTGGACAGGAGGAAAGTGTCCATCGGACCCCATGACTGACACAGCAGGGTCACATTCTCTCCTGAGGCCACCGTGGGGCCTGGCAGCACCGAGAGGGAGGGTGTGTCAGACAACAGTCCTAGAGAGAGGAAGGGTGGGTGAGGGGCTGCCAACCCTCCTTGTTCTGAACTGAGAGTCCCCAGGCCTCTCTCTGAGGACCCTCATCTCTGTCTGTCTTGTGTTCTCTGAATCTCTCCCTCTCCCGCCCATCCCCTGTCTCTGTCTCTTTCCCTCCCTGGGGACCACACACATCTTGTCCCAGCATCACCACCTGGGGCTCCCCCAGCAGGGCCTGTGCAGAGTGTGGGTCTCTGACTGAATCCACTGTCTCCTCACCTGCCACCAGGATGTCCAGTGGGTCACTGGGTGCTGACCACTCGGAGGAGAGGTTGTGTTCACCATAGCATCTGTACCGGCCCCCATGGGAGGGTCCCACAGGGCCCAGGGGGAAGTTGGCCTGAGACAGCCCAGCCTGAGGCTGCCTGCCAAGGAGCTGGTGGAGGTCGTGTCCCCACTCCTTGATCAGAGCGAATCTGTCATAGCCGGCATCAGAGTGACATTGGAGGGTCAGGTCCCGTCCAGAGGCCACAACACGGCCCTGCTGGGTCAGGAGGGAGGGCTTCCGAGATACACCTGGGAGAAAGACCAGCAGTGGATTGCAGGGGCTGATTCCTCCCATAACCCTTCTCCATCCTGGCCCCCAATTCTCACTGTCTCTCACCCTCTGTGTCTCTGGCCCAGGAGCCCCATGATCCCCTCAACCCACTCTCTCATTTAGGGCTCCCTGGGAGCAAACTCAGTGGTAATCTGTTTGATGCCTCAAAACATGGGTGGGGTAGGATGGGACTTCCTCACCTGAAATCAGGAGCTCCAGGTGGTCACTGGGGTGTGACCACACCTGGGGTTTGTTCCTGTAACAGCCATAGCACCTGAACATCCACCTGTGGCTGGAGGTCACAGGGCCCACAGAGAACAGGGCCTGGAACTGCCCGCTGGGGAGTTGCTGTGAGTCCAGGGTCCAGGAGGGCTTGTGTTCTCCTTCCTTAGTCAGAATAAACTTGCCAAATCCTTCCCATGAGCCACACTGGAGGGTCACATTCCCTCCTGAGGGCACCACAGGGCTCGGCAGGGCTGAGAGGTAGGGTTTGCTGTAGACTCCTAGGAGAGGAGGAGGCAGCATGTTAAACGGGGCTCATACCTCCCTTGTATCCCCCAGGGCTGGGCTGTTAGAGGGGCCACACCCCTGAGAGCAGACCCCATTCCTGAGGGCAGACCTGAGGCTGGGACCCCAAGTGTCCTCTTACCTGTCACCACCAGCTCCAGGGGGTCACTGTGCTCTGACGAGTATGAGGATCTTTGATAGTAGCAGTGATATCGTCCTGCATATTGCTCTACCATGTATGGGATGGAGAACTTGGTCTTCTTTCTGGGTTCCAATGAGTTCTGTGGGCCTGAAATCTCTGAACTTCCCTCTCTATACAGTAGGAACTCTTGGGCCTCCAGGGTCCCCTGACACCAAATGGTCACTGGCTTCCCCCAGTGGATCACAGAGCCTGGGTCAGCCCAGATGGTGGGTTTGGGGAGGGTCCCTGGAAGGAAATCAGAGGCTGGGTCACAACACATTCCCCACCCCCAGTTCCCCAGCTCTCAGCCCCTGGACCTTCCCAGATGTCCCACATTCCTCAGACCAGAACTGATTTTCTCTATCACCAGCTGCCTTGGAGTGGCCTTGGAGTGGTCTTGGAGTGGTCTATCACCAGTGCTCTTGTTCCTAATGAGAAGGTGGAAGCTTGGATACCTGGGGACAGACTCACCTGCCTGCACTGGAGTCCTGGGGCCCACACTCAGTCCTGGAAGAGAGTTCCCTGTGAGAGATTTGTCCCTGAAGCCTGAGCAGAATCCCTCCTCCCCATGAGTTTTCTGTGTCCTGGGGTGTCCCGACAGACCAGGGCCTGACTGTGTGCGTGGGGTCCCTCCAGAGTAGGGCTTCCCCTCCCCCTCCTGAGATCTCACCAAGGCAGAGCAGGGCCATGAGGGTGGGGGTCATGGTGTCTCCTCCCTCTGGCCCCAGCTGTGCAGATGGAGCAGACTAAGGTGCCCGGAAAGACAGACAGAAGCACAGGGTGTGGACACTCGGAGGCTGGCCCTCTTGGTCACGGGTTTGTCCCGTCAGCAGACCCACAGGAAGAGGAACTGCCCCTCCCCAGGAGCCTGGCTCTTGTTTCCAGATCAGAGCAGCAAATAGATGTGGTGTCTTCCTGAGATGCACCTCTCAGGTGAGGGTGACCCAGAGCATGTCCTTCCCTCTCAGAGCCTCCGCCATGGGGTCTCCTTCATCCTCAGCCCATCCATCAGCACATCCCTGTGGGGTTCTCACCATGGACAGTGGTCATCCAGGCCCTGGAGATACTTCAGGGAAATGCAGGTTCCTGCTGCCCTGCAGAGCTCAGTCAGCAGAGACACAGGCTCAACATCTCACTGTACAGTTAAGGTTGAGGTCATTGTGACAATGAGCACAAAGGAGACATACAGGGAAATAAGGGAAGGAAACATCACTCCCCTCTTGGCCGGGGACTGTGGGCTTTTTCTATCACAGGCCCCTTCATGGACTTCTCTTTTTTCTTGCAAAAGTGTTCTCTCTGAGAACAAACCTCTGAGTCATTCCTGCCTCCTCAGATTCCTTGTTCCCTTGGGCAAATCTCTCCTCCTCATCTTGGGGTTCTGTCTTCAGCTTTAGGGGTCGATGAGTGGGTTAGTGCTCTGAAGTGGGGGACAAAGCTTGTTATTTAAATATTCCTCCATCATGCACTGCCCATGAGACCTTGAGCATAACATCCAATCTCTGAGCCTCAGTTTCCTCATCTGCAGCATGTTGTCGTGAACCCCACTCTTCAGAGTGGTTGTGGGTCAGTGGTGGTGGGTTCATGGGAGGGTTCAATCAATTTCCAGGCCAGGTTAACACATGAGTGGGATGGGAAATGAGACGATCATGGGGTCAGACTCCACAGTCAAGTGGATAATTGATGTGCCCACCCATGAGCTCTCTCTCATCTGCCCCTAACACTCAGAAATGCTACTTACAATATCTCTGAAATACGTAGCCACATACAAATGCAAAAAAGTGAAATGAAAGTTCCTATGATGGAGAGGGATCCACAGCAAAGAATAGAGGACAAAGCTGAGTGGCCACAGTGCCCAGGATTGTCAAGAGGTCCTATGGAGGACGTCACCTGCGTGGAAACAGAGAGGACCCCCAGGTCATCACAAGAAGGGAGGGGTCAGGGCTCCAGGTGGAGGTTGGAAGCTATTTCCCCCCTTCCCTGTGTTTCTGGGTGGACACTGGAATATCTACCCACTGACCTGAACCCATGGTCAGTACTGAGCAACCTCCCGTGTGTGTCCTGAAACAGATTGAATCCAGTATTGTCAGCCATGGGTGTCCGTCACACATGTGAATGTGAAGCTCCCATTGGACCATCCCTGCCAGGCACAACCCTGAGCATTTGCTCAGTTTGAGAGAGTGGATGCCATGAGGCATGAACAGTTGCAACTGTCCCCCCTTGTCAGCCCGAGTCCCAGGACATCCCTGGGAAACCCTCTCTGGAAGATCAGGGATGTGAGAGGAGAACCTTCCAACAAGAATGGACAGTCAAGAGTTGTCCTAATCATGATGAACATGCTATGGACAACAAGCTACTGATGAATGGGGTTATCACATGCAAGGTATAGGGTCATTAGAAAAATAAGAGAGTTATTTTATTTTATTTATTTATTATTTTTTTGTGAGGAAGATCAGCCCTGAGCTAACATCTGTGCTAATCCTCCTCTTTTTGCTGAGGAAGACCAGCTCTGAGCTAACATCTATTGCCAATCCTCCTCCTTTTTCTCCCCCAAAGCCCCAGTAGATAGTTGTATGTCATAGTTGTACATCCTTCTAGTTGCTGCATGTGGGACGCAGCCTCAGCACTGCCAGAGAAGCTGTGCGTCGGTGAGCGCCTGGGAATCCGAACCCGGGCTGCCAGTAGCAGAGCACGGACACTTAACCGCTAAGCTACGGGGCAGCCCCAGGAGAGTAATTTTAAATTGAGCATGTTTAAATATCTGAAACATAAAGAGAGAAATGGAATTTTTGATGCAAGAACATGGATTGTTTTTATAGCATAGGCAACTATTGAATGAGTTAGAAATTTTAGAGATGAAAAATCCAGTAGAATTGAGACATTAAAAAAAATAATCCTTCAAGGACAAGACAGCTGAAAGCCAATTATGAAACTGGAACATAATAATGAGGGAATTTTCCAGAATGCCGTGTAGAGCAACCAGAAATGGAAATTTAAGATACTTGGGGAATAGAATGAGGAAGGCCAACGTCACATCTATTGTGTCACAGGAAAGAAGGAGAAGGGCGTCCAGCAACAGCTCAAGGGATAAAGAATTAACTTTTACAGAGATGAGGAAAGACTAAGTACTGGGCGGCCTATAATTAAAGTGACATCTGTGTCTTGTCCCTCTATGGTAAATGAAGAAAATGAAGGTAAATTAAAAAAATATATCTTACACTGAATTGTACACTTTAAAATGCTCATTTTATTTCATGTTAATTTCAACTCAAAAAAAATTCGAGGAGGACTGGCATGGGTCCTGTAAAAAGTCCTAAAATTACTTCCTAGAGAAAATGCAAATCACTGTCAATAGAATGACAGGCTCTGGGACCAGACTGTCCCACAACAAAAAGAGATGCCAGAAGAGATTGGAGAAATAGCTTCCAGGAATTAATTGTTTGTGAATAATTTTACACTGAGCCAAATTATTTTTAAGGGACAAAGCAGAAGGAGTCAGCAGGGGCAAATCCCCAAACAGGAGGAGACTCTGATCTGAATATCACAGGTGAAACTCACCACGTGGGGCCGTGTCTTCAGGAGAGATAAGAATAGCTTTACGGGGTGGATCCTTGACCATCAGATGGATTTTCCTCTCCTAGTAGTTGAATCCTACGCTTTATTTTAAATAAGAAAATATTTCCAAGTAAGTTGATAAAGAGAACGAGAGTGAAAGAAGGCATTGCCAGAGCTGCAAGTTCTTAGATAATTTACTATTTTCACACTCAGTGAAAGGAATACTAAGTGATGAAATTCAGTTGAGAGAACAATGAACCCAAAATGGAGAACGTGAGATGAAACAGTGATGAAAAATGACACAAAAAGGAAATTTATACAAACACACACTTGCATACAACCCATACACACACACACATGCGTGTGCTGATAGACACAGATCACACAGAAACAGACATATATGTGTGTGTGAGTACTCAGAGTTCAGGTAACATGTAACTAGGACCTTTTCTTCTCTAAAGGAAGAATATAATGAATACTTGCTCAGAAATAAAAATGTAAATTCATGCAATAAAAATGCATGAGAGAGGAGGAGAAGTCAAGATGGCAGCATAAGCAGACTCTTAACTCACCTCCTCCCGTGGACACAGCCAATTTACAACTACTCGTGGAAAAATGACCCCTGAAGGAGAACTGAAAACTGGATAAGAGGAACTCCTGCAACAAAGGACAATCCCAATTGAGGTGGAAGAGGCAGAAATTCCCTTCTGGAGAGAAAAAAAGCCACCTTCACAAGCCACCAGCGTCACAGCTGCCCAGGAGCAGCCCACAGGTATACAGCCTCTCTGGAGGAGCAGGGCCCTGAGCCAGGGAGCGCCCTCGCTGTGGGCACTTTGTGGACCCAGCACAATCGAGACGAGTGGCATAATATCTGACTTTGCCTGCTACTAAAACATTGGGGAGTACCCCCGGAAAAGCTGGTTCACAAAGAAATTAAAACCGGCTCTTAAAGGGCCCACGCGCAAACTCACTCATTTCAGAAAGCATCCTAAAATCACCAGAAAGAAAGGTGCACAGTGCTTGGGTGAAAAGAGACTCCCCTGATAGGCCATGAGTGCATCTCGGTGAGAGGTGAGACCTCTCCAGGGACTGAGACATTGGCGGCAGCCACTGTTGTGGCCTTGTGTGGGCGTGCTGACACAGACGCCATTGGAGTTCTCCCTGGGGCCTGTTAGCCCAGGTCTGCCCCACCCGCTAGAGCACCGGTTTAATCCAGCTCAGCCAGGGCAGGCAGCCCACCCTAGAGACTGGCCCTACCCAACAACAAGCCCTCAGGCAACTTGTGGGCCTGCATAGATTGGTGACTGGATTTTCTGCAGCCTGGCAACTGAGCCCAATTCTGTGGGGCAGGGCGTGCACAAGGAGCGGGTGGAGAGTGTGGGGTGGTGGTGGAGAGTGTGGGGCTCCCGCTGTGGAGAGACTGGGTCCACTTGAGGAGGTCAGGATGAGCACACAGGGCAGGACTGTGTTGACTGTGTGTGTGGACCTGTGGGCGGCAGGGCCTGTCAGCTGCAGAAATCTTGTGCTTCTCAAAGACATGGGGGTGTGCCCCACTTTACAAAGCCTGAAACAATTGGGTGCTCCCGAGCCTGAGGCCAGCCCCACCCAGCTGCAATCCTCAGAGAGCTGACAAGAGACCTATAGGTTGGAGGCTTATAGCAACAGTAAGCCCGGGAGCCTAACAACCTGCCACGCTGGGGGCCTACTCACTTAAAAGAAATACTGCAACACAAATGTGGTATTAGATCTTGCAGCCAACTGTGCTGGGGCTCCCCACACCTGATAAAGAGACTGAAGGGCCCACAACAACTACAAACAGCTGAGCATTACAACAGCTGAACAGGAGCATAACTCAGCCTACCTGGGCGCATACAGGGAGAGCAAACAGGCCACAACAGAAGGACACACATAGCCCACATAGGGGTCACCCCTGGAACATTTAGAATTGAGGGAAGCATACTGCAGGACTCCTAAGGCATCACTTGTATAAGGTCACCTATCCATGAGCAGGAGATGTAGCTGACCTACCTAATACTTAGACACAAGCACAGGGAAAGAGGCAAAATGAGGAGGCAAAGGAATACATTCCAAGCAAGGGAACAGGACAAAACCCCAGAAAAGGAACTAAGTGAAACAGAAAAGAGCAACCTACCTGACAGAGAGTTCAAACTAAGAGTGTTAAGGAGACTCTCTGATCTGGGGAGAAGAATAGATGAACTCAGTGAGAATGTCAACAAAGAAATGGAAGATATAAAAAAGAACCAATCAGAAATGAAGAATACCATACTGGAAATGAAAAATTCACTAGAGGGACACAAAAGCAGAGTAGAGGATACAGAACAATGGATCTGCGAGCTGGACGAAAGACTAGAAGAAATTACCCAAGCAGAACGTGTAAAAGAAAAGAGAATTAAAAAGAGTGAGGACAGTCTAAGGGACCTCTGGGACAACATCAAGCGCACTAACATCCGTGTTATAGGTGTCCCGGAAGGAGAAGAGCGAGACAAGGGTCAGAGAATCTATTTCAAAAAATAATAGACGAAAACTTCCCTAACCTAAGGAAGGAAACAGACATCCAGGTGCAGGAAGCACAGAGAGCCCCAAACAAGATAAACCCAAAGAGGCCCACACCCCAAGACACATCATAATCAAAATGTCCAGAATTAAAGATAAAGAGAGAATCCTAAAAGCCGCAAGAGAAAGACAAGTTACATACAAAGGAAACCCCGTAAGGCTATCAGCTGACATATCAGCAGAAACCTTACAGGCTAGAAGAGAGTGGCACGATATATTTAAAGTGCTAAAAGGAAAAAACTTACAGCCAAGAATACTCTACCAGCAAGGTTATCATTCAAAATGGAAGGAGAGATCAAAAATTTCCCAGACAAGCAAAAATTAAAGGAGTCTGTCACCAAGAAACCAGTGCTACAAGAAATGTTAAAGGGACTGATTTAAGGGGAAAAAAAGAAGACCACAAATAGGAAACATTATCTATTTCCATGATAAGAGGGTAATGGATACAAATGCACAAAAAAGAGGTTAGATATGATATCAAAAACATAAAATGTGGGAGGAGGGGAGTTAAAGAGCAGAGCTTTCAGACAGAGGTCAAACCACCACCAGAGACCATCAATTCTGTATAGAAGGAGAAAGGAACAGAGAAGGACTACTAAAACACGGAGGAAAAAAAATTAAAAAATGGCAGTAAGTACGTACTTATGAATAGCTACTTTAAACGTCAATGGACTAAATGCTCCAATTAAAAGGCATAGGGTAGCTGATTGGATACAGAAACAAGACCCATATATATGCTGCATACAAGAGACACACTTCAGAACTAAAGACACTCACAAACTGAAAGTGAAGGGATGGAAAAAGATACTCCACGCAAATGGCAATGAAAAGAAAGCTGGGGTAGCAATACTCATATCAGACAAAATAGACTTTAAAACAAAAACTGTAAAAAGAGACAAAGAAGGGCATTACATAATGATCAAGGGAACAATCCAACAAGAGGATATAACACTTGTAAATATCTATGCACTCAATGTAGGTGCACCTAAATATATAAAGCCATTATTAACAGAAATAAAAACAGAAATAGACAGTAACACAATAATAGTAGCAGACTTTAACACTCCACTTACACCAATAGATAGATCATCCAAACAGAAGATCAATAAGGAAACATTGGCCTTAAATGACACACTTGAACACATGGACCTAGTACATATATACAGAGCATTCCATCCAAAAACCGAAGCATACATGTTCTTTTCAAATGCACATGGAACATTCTCCAGGATTGATCACATACTAGGCCACAAAACAAGTCTCCATAAATTTAAGAAGATTGAAATAATACCAAGCATCTTTTCTGACCACAATGGTATGAAACTGGAAATCAACTATAGGAAGAAAATCAGAAAAGCCACAAATATGTGGAGAATAAACAAAATGCTACTGAACAACGACTGGCTCAATGAAGAAATCAAAGAAGAAATCAAAAAATACCTGGAGACAAATGAAAATGAAAATACTACATGCCAGAATTTATGGGATACAGCAAAAGCAGTTCTAAGAGGGAAGTTCATAGCAATACAGGCCTATCTCAACAAACAAGAAAAATCTCAAATAAACAATCTAACAATGCACTTAAAGGAACTGGAAAAAGAAGAACAAACAAAGCCCCAAATCAGTAGAAGAAGGGAAATAATAAAAATCAGAGCAGAAATAAATGAAATAGAGACCAAAAAACAATAGAAAAAATTAATAAAACCAAGAGCTGGTTCTTGGAAAAGATCAACAAAATTGACAAACCTTTAGCTAGACTCACCAAGAAAAAAAGAGAGAAGGCACAAATAAGCAAAATCAGAAATTAAAGAGGAGAAATTACAACAGACACCTCAGAAATACAAAAAATTATAAGAGAATACTATGAAAAGTTATATGCCAACCAATTCGACAATCTGGAAGAAATGGATAAATTCTTAGAATCATACCACCTTCCAAAACTGGATGAAGAAAAAGTAGAGAATTTGAATAGACCAATCACCAGTAAGGAGATTGAAACAGTAATCAAAAACCTCCCCAAAAATAAAAGTCCAGGACCAGAGGGCTTCCCTGGTGAATTCTACCAAACATTCAAAGAAGACTTAATACCTATCCTTCTCAAACTCTTCCAAAAAATTGAGGAGGCGGGGAAGCTCCCTAACTCATTCTACCAAGCTGACATTACCCTGATACCAAAACCAGACAAGGACAACACAAAGAAAGAAAATTACAGGCCAATATCACTGATGAACATCGATGCAAAAATCCTCAACAAAATACTAGCAAATTGCATACAACAATACGTTAAAAAGATTATACACCATGATCAAGTGGGATTTATTCCAGGGATGCAAGGATGGTTCAACATTCGCAAATCAATCAACGTAATACATCACATTAATAAAACGAAGAATAAAAATCACATGATCATCTCAATAGATGCAGAGAAAGCATTTGACAAGATCCAGCATCCATTTAGGATAAAAACTCTGAATAAAATGGGTATAGAAGGAAAGTACCTCAACATAATAATGGCCGTATATGACAAGCCCACAGCTAATATCATCCTCAATGGTGAAAGACTAAAAGCTGTCCCTCTAAGAACAGGAACCAGACAAGGATGCCCACTGTCACCACTCCTATTTAACATAGTACTGGAAGTCCTAGCCAGAGCAATCCAAATTGGAAAGGAAGAAGTGAAACTGTCACTCTTTGCAGATGACATCATTATATATATAGAAAACCCTAAAGAATCCACCAGAAAACTTTTAGAAGTAGTAAACAAATACGGTAAATTTGCAGGATACAAATCAACATACAAAAATCAGTTGCATTTCTATACACTAACAACGAAGTAGCAGAAAGAGAAATTAAGAATACAATCCCATTTACAATTGCAACAAAAAGAATAAAATACCGAGGAATAAACTTAACCAAAGAGGTGAAAGATCTGTACACTGAAAACTATAAAACATTTCTGAAAGATATTGAAGAAGACACAAAGAAATGGAAAGATATTCCATGCTCTTGGATTGGAAGATTTAACATAGTTAACATGTCTATACTTTCTAAAGCAATCTATAGATTCAATGCAATCCCTATCAAAGTTCCAACAACGTTTTTCACAGAAATAGAACAAAGAATCCTAAAATTTATATAGAAAAACAAAGGACCCCAAACAGCTAAAGAAATCCTGAGAAAAAAGAACAAAGCTGGAGGTTTCACACTCCCTGATTTCAAAATATACTACAAAGCTATAGTAACCAAAACAGCATGGTACTGTCACAAAAACAGACACACAGATCAATGGAATAGAATTGAAAGCCCAGAAATAAACCCACACATCTATGGACAGCTAATCTTCGACAAAGGAGCGAAGAACATACAATGGAGAAAATAAAGTCTCTTCAACAAATAGTGTTTGGAAAACTGGATAGCCACATGCAAAAAAATGAAAGTAGACCCTTACCTTACACCATACACAAAAATTAACTCCAAATGGTTTAAAGACTTGAATGTAAGACCTGAAACTGTGAAACTTCTAGAAGAAAACATAGGCAGTACGCTCTTCGACATCAGTCTTAGCAACATATTTGCAAGCACCATGTCTGACCAGGCAAGAGAAACAATAGAAAAAATAAACAAATGGGACTACATCAAACTAAAAAGCTTCTACACAGCAAAGGAAACCATCAACAAAAGGAAAAGACAACCTAACAATTGGGAGAAGATATTTGCAAACCACACATCTGATAAGGGCTTAATCTCCAAAATATATAAAGAACTCATGCATCTCAACAACAAAAAAACTACCAACCTGATTAAAAAATGGGCAAAAGACCTGAACAGACACTTCTCCAAAGAAGATATACAGATTGCCAATAGACACATGAAAAGATGTTCAAAATCATTAACTATCAGGGAAATGCAAATCAAAACTACAATGAGATATCACCTCATGCCCGTCAGAATGGCTATAATTAACAAGACAGGAAACAACATGTGTTGGAGAGGATGTGGAGAGAAGGGAACTCTCATACACTGTTGGTGGGAGTGCAAACTGGTGCAGCCACTATGGAAAACAGTATGGAGATTCCTCAAAAAATCAAGGATAGAACTACCATACGATCCAGCTATTCCACTGCTGGGTATTTATCCAAAGAACTTGAAAACACCAATGCGTAAAGATATATTCACCCCTGTGTTCATTGCAGCGTTATTCACAATAGCCAAGACTTGGAAGCAACCTAAGTGCCCATCAAGGGACGAATGGATAAAGAAGAAATGGTATATATACACAATGGAATACTACTCAGCCATAAGAAATGATGAAATCCAGCCATTTGTGACAACATGGATGGACATTGAGGGTATTATGCAAAGTGAAATAAGTCAGAGGGAGAAGGTCAAATACCATATGATTTCCTTCATTAAGTAGTAGATAATAACAACAATAAACAAACACATAGAGACAGAGATTGGATTGGTGGTTACCAGAGGGGAAGGGGGGAGGGAGGAGGGTGAAAGGGTTAATTCGGCACATGTGTGTGGTGATGGGTTGTAATTAGTATTTGGCTGGTGAACATGATGTAATCTCTGCAGGAATAGAAGTATAATGATGTATACCTTAAATTTATACAATGTTATAAACCAATGTTACTGCAATAAACAAAGAAACAAACAAAATGCATGAGAGAGTAACTACTTAAAATTAGAAGTGGAATAACTTCCAAAGTGCTTGGTGTAATTAAAAGAAACAAAATTTTGTCAGCTTTATTAAGGTACAATTAAGAAATAACAATTCTTTATATTTAAGGTGTACAACTTGATGTTTTGATATATGTATACATTTTGTAATAATTAGCATAATGAAGTGAATTAACAAATCCATCACATCACATAGTTACTATTTTTTTTGTGTGTGGTGAGAACGATTAAGATCTACCCTCTAAGCAAATTAGAGGATAGAGTGGAATGATAATCCACTTGAGGAAAATAATAAGAATTATAAGAAGTTTCTGCATATTGAGGTGTTTGGGGAAGTCATTCTGGTTTAACCGTGATTCAGCCTAAAGCTTGCTTTTCCCAGAGCGATCTGACTTATGGCCCATCAAACATGCATTGTACTTCTGCTCCAAACATTTTCCCAAAGCAAAGAATGTAGTCTTTAAAGATAAGCATGAATGTCTCCCTTTCTCTAACACCAATACCAGTACTTCTTTGAAGATAAGCTTTTCTTTCTAGAGAACCAGGTCAAGTTGACTTGATGTATATGTGCTAAACTGTAGCAAAACATATCCTTGTGATTTGGCGAAAAAACTGTATTCATGTCATGCTTGATGTGTGTTCTTTGTTCTGAAGTGGTATCTAGCCATGCTGTAAACCATGCTTCTCTGGAGAGCTTTATTCCCTGGTGGAGATAACACTTCTGGGCTAGTCTTCAGTATTAGCTCAATAAATACAACTGTATCTTTCTTGTCTATAGATTGGTTATTGATTATTTGCATTGACACATTGCATATATATACACTGCATCTTCTTTATCCATTCATCTGTTGATGGATAGTTAGGTTGTTTCCATATCTTGGCTATTGTGAATAATGCTGCAATGAACATAGGAGTGTGGCTGTCTCTCTGAGATCCTAATTTTATTTAGTTTGGAAATATATCCAGAAGTCGGGTTGCTGGATCATATGGTAGTTCCATTTTTAATTTTTTTGAGGAACCTCCAACCTATTTTCCAACATGGCTGTGCTAATTTACATTCCCACCAATGGTGCACAAAGTTATCTTTTTTACACATTTTTTCCAGTACTTGTTATCTCTTGTTTTCTTGGTGCAATTCTAACAGGTCTGAGGTAATATCTTATTGTGGTTTTGCTTTGCATTTCCTTCATGATTAGTGAGGCTGAGGACCTTTTCATATACTGGTTGGCCATTTGGATGCCTTCTTTTGAGAAATGCCTGTTCAGGTCCTTTGCTCATTTTTAAAATTGGGTTATTATTATTCTTTTTGCATTTAGTTGTATGAATTCCTTTCGTCAACTTAAAAAGCAAATTTATGGATGTCAGCAACATGACAGAGTAAGCTGTTCCCTTTCTCTCTCCCCCTTTTGAACTACAACTAAATGGACATTCATTGACCAGCAGAGGAAGCCCACACAGCGCAACAGGGTGCCTGAGAGAAACGTGCAGCTATACATCTGAGAGTGGATGGCCTGGCCCTCTGGGAAGTGGTGGAGAGAGGTGAGCACTCCCTACTCTCCTCTGGCAGCCCTGGGCACACACAGGATCACTTTCCAGCCTGGATCAAGTGCCCTGAAAGTGGGAACGTGCCCAAGGGCAACTTTAGGAAGAGTCAGCAGCAGCCTTAACCCACTGGTGATCATTTTCCTGGTGGAGGGGAGCCCACCATGCCCCTGTGGCCCCAAGGAGTGGCCCTGGTTTCGTCCCCATGAGGAAGTCCCACCCACCAAGCACAGAGGCTGATGAGACCACAAGCAGAGACTGTAGCAGATCTACACACTGGGACAAGCACACTGCAGGCCTGGGTGAGCTCCCATAGTACCATTGAGCCCTTAAAGAGAGAGTGCGCCCCGGAGTTACTGTAGGAGGAGGCAGTGGCAGCCCTTAGTCCACTGGTGATCACTTTCCTAGTGGAAATGGAGTGCACCATGCCCCTGAGGCCCCAAGGAGTGGCCCTAGCTCGGTCCCTGTGAGGAAGACCAGCCCACCAACCACAGTCCACACAAGTGCCTGAATGCTATCCAGGCAGGTGCAAGTGCCCGTAGTGCATGCACAACTTCCAGCAGATGGGGTGGGACCAGAAACTCTGCTTCTGCTCCCCCCTAGAGATAGCAGGTGGAATCTGTGACCTAGCACTACCACAAATACCCCGACAAAAGATTAGTTCATCAAACACCACGAGAAACTGCAGCAACAATTCAGACCAGAAGGAAAATGACAATTCTTCCAGAAACCAACACTGAAGACACAGAAATGCACTATCTAAATGACAGGGAATTCAAAATAGCTGTCATAAAAAAACTCTGAGTTACAAGAGAACACAGACAGTTCAATGACATCAGGATTAAGATGAATCTCTTCACCCGGGAGATTGAAACTATTAAAAAATAGTCAAGAAGAAATTCGGGATATGAAAAAGACAACTAATGAAATAAAAAAATCTAGAATCCTTAAAAAATAGAGCTGATGGTATAGAGGAAATAATGAGTGATTTAGAGAATAAAAGTATAGAAATGCTACAGGTGGAGGAGGAGACAGAACTAAAATTTTTAAACAATGAAGAAATTCTTTGAGAAATATTCTACTCAATTAGAAAAAGCAACATAAGGATTATAGGTTTTCAAGAGGGAGAAGAGATCTGGATTTACAAATAAATGAAGGTAATAGAATGCCTAATTACATCAAAGCTAAAAGAACTTTTCCAAGGCATATAATAGTAAAATGGGAGAAAGTCAACAACAAATAAAAAATATTAAGGGCAGCAAGGCAGAAGAAAATAATCTACAAAGGAACCCCTATGAGGCTTTCCGTGGATTTCTGAGCAGAAACCCTATAGGCTAGGAGAGCATGGAATGATATATTCAAAACACAAAAAGACAAAAACTTTCAGTCAAGTATACTCCATCCAGTGAAACTTTCATTCAGCTACTGGAGAAATAAAAGCTTTCCCACATAAACAAAAGCTGAGGAAGTTCATCGCCACTAGACCTCCCCTACAAGAAGTAATTAAAGATGCCCTCACACCAGAAACAGAAAGGCAAAGGTTTACAACGCTTTCAGCAAGGAGATGGAGAGATAAAATCAGAAAACTGCAGCTCTCTATCAGAAAAAGGAAGGAATTATTCAACTCAAACTTAAAAGATAAAGGGAAGGAAAGCATCAAAAGTAACTAAACACTTCAACTTAGTCACAAACTCACAACATTAAAAACAATAGAATTTGTAACAACAATAACTCAGAAGAGGAAGAGGTAAGGGATGGAATGTTTAGGTTAATGGAGATAAGAGGAACCTGCTTAGGTTAATGGAGATAAGAGGCTATGAGAAAATGGACTATTTCGTCTACAAGATCTTTTATACAAACCTCACAGTAACCACTAAACAAAAAATCAGAACAGAATGAAAACTCACAAAGAGAGAGAAAATGAGAAAACGTCCTCAGAAAACCACGAAAATGACATGGCAATCAGAAATACAAAGGAAGAGAAACAATGGAAACAGAACAACAGGAAAACAAGAGGTAAAATGGCAGTATGAAGCCCTCATATATCAATAACCACTCTAAATGTAAATAGATCGAATTCTCCAATCAAAAGACACAGAGTAGCTGGATGGATTAGAGAACAAGACCCAATGATATGCTGCCTCCAGAAAACACGTCCTAGCTTTAGAGACAAACAAAGGCTCAGAGTGAAGGGTTGGAAGATGATACTCCAAGCTAATGGCAAACAAAAGAAAGCAAGTGTTGCCATACCTATATCAGACAAAGCAGACTTCAAGTTAAAAAAGACAATGACAGGGCTGGCCCCGTGGCTTAGTGGTTAAGTGCACACGCCCTGCTACTGGCAGCCCGGGTTCGGATCCTGGGCACGCACTGACGCACCGCTTCTCCGGCCATGCTGAGGCCGCATCCCACATACAGCAACTAGAAGGATGAGCAACTATGACATACAACTATCTACTGGGGCTTTGGGGGAAAAAAAGGAGGAGGATTGGCAATAGATGTTAGCTCAGAGCTGGTCTTTCTCAGCAAAAAGAGGAGGATTAGCATGGATGTTAGCTCAGGGCTGATCTTACTCACACACACACACACAAAGACAATGACAGACAAAGAAGGCAGTATATAATAATAAAAGGGACATTCCACCAAGAGGCCATATACTTATTAATATATATGCAGCTAACACAGGGGCACCAAAGTATATGAAGCAACTATTAACAGACCTAAAGGGAGAAATTAAAGCAACACAATAATAGTAGGGGACCTCAACATCCCACTTACATCAATGGATAGATTATCCAGACAAAAAGTCAACAAGGAAATAGTATATTTAAATTAAACACTTGATCAGGTGGACTCAATAGATATATACAGAGCATTCTAACCAAAAATAACAGAATACACGTTCTTCTCAAGTGCACATGCATCAATCTTAAAGATAGACCATATGTTGGGAAACAAGGCAAGCTTCAGTAAACTTAAGAAGATTGAAATCTTCTGAAGCATGTTTTCCAACTACAATGCTATGAAACTAGAAATAAACTACAAGAACAAAACTGGGAACGTCAGAAATATGAGTAGACCAAAGAACAAGCTACTGAACAACTATTGGATTAGTGAAGAAATCAAAGGAGAAATTAAAAAAATACCTGGAAACAAACAAAAATGAAAATACAACATACCAACTCTTATGGGACACATCAAAAGTGGTCATAAGAGGGAAATTCATAGCGATACAGGCCCACCTCAATAAATAAGAAAAATCTCACACAAGTAAACTGCAGCTAACAGAACAAGAAAAAAAAGAACAAACAAGGCCAAAAGTAAGCAGAAGGAGGGAAATAATAAAAATCAGAGCAGAAATAAATGAAATAGAGACTAAAAAAACAGTAGAAAGGATTAATGAAACTAAGAGCTGCTTCTTTGACAAGACAAACAAAATTGAGAAACCCTTAGCCACACTCACCAAGAGAAAAAGAGATAAGGCTCAAATAAGTAAAATTATAGTTGGAAGAGGAGACATTACAACAGATATTGCAGAAATACAAAGAATTATAAGAGAATATGATGAAAAACTATATGCCCACAAATTGGATAACCTAGACGAAAGGGATAAATTATTAGGCACATACAACCTCCCAAAACTGAATCAAGAAGAAATACAGATTCTGAATAGGCAAATCACAAGTAAAGAGATTGAAACAGCAATTAAAAAAACCTCTCAAAAAAGAAAAGTCCAAGACCAGATGGCTTCTCTGGAGAATTTTATCAAACATCCGTAGAAGATTTAACCTATTTTTCTCAAACAACTCTTCCGAAAAACTGAAGAAGATGGAATGATTCCTAACTCATTCTATGAGACCAGCATTATCCTGATACCACAACCAGACAAGGACAACACAAAGAAGGAAAATTACAGACCAATATCACTGATGAACATAGATGCAAAAATCCTCAACAAAATATGGGCAAACCGAATACAGCAATACGTTGAAAAGATTATACACCATGATCAAGTGATATTTACTCCAGGGATGCTGGGATGATTCAACTTCTGCAAATCAATCAATGTGATACACTACATTAACAAAATGAGGAATAAGAATCCCATGATCATCTCGATAGATTCAGAGAAGGCATTTGACAAGATCCAACATCAATTTATGATAAAAACTCTCAATAAAATGGGTATAGAAGGAAAGTACCTTAAAGTAATAAAGGCCATATATGACAATACCTCACCCCACATCATACTTAATGGTGAAAAACTGAAAGCCATTCCTCTGAGAACAGGAACAAGACAAGGGTGACCACTCTCACCACTCCTATTCAACATACTACTGGAGGTTTAGCCAGAGCAATTAAGCAAGGAAAAGAAATAAAAGGAATCCAAATTGGAAATGAAGATGTGAAACTCTCGCTGTTTGCAGATGACATGATACTATATGTAGAGAACCCTAAAGAATCCATCAGAAATCTATTAGAAATAATCAATAACTACAACAAATTTGCATGGTGCAAAATCAACTTACAAAAATCAGTTGCATTTCTATACGCTAACAACAGACTAGCAGAAAGAGAAATCAAGAATACAATTCCATTTACAATCACAACAAAAAGCATAAAGTATCTAGAAATAAACTTAACCAAAGTGGTGAAAGATCTATTCACTGAAAACTATAAGACTTTACTGAAAGAAATTGAAGAAGACTTGAAGAAACGGAAAGATATTCCATGCTCATGGGTTGGAAGAATCAACATAGTTAAAATGTCCATACTACCTAAAGCAACCTGCAGATTCAATGCAGTCCCAATCAGAATCCCAATGACATTATACACGGAAATAGAACAAAGAACCCTAAAATGTATATGGAAGAACAAAAGACCCTGAATAGCCAAAGAAATCCTGAGAAAAAAGAACAAATCTGGAAGCATCTTCATCCCTGACTTCAAAATATACTGCAAAGCTACAGTAATTAAAACAGCATGGTACTGGCACAAAAACAGACACACAGATCAATGGGACAGAATCGAAAGCCCAGATATAAAACCACACATCTATGGACAGCTAATTTTTGACATAGACAAAAGCATACAATGGAGAAAGGAAAGTCTCTTCAATAAATGGTGTTGAACTGCCTTAATGTTCAAACATTTATTCAAGTCCTCCTAGTAAAGGAGAAATGCATGTTTGTTTATGGTTTTTGTAAATATAAATTCACTGATCTATGGCTTAAAAAAAATTGTTTCTGTGACAATGTTTGTTAATCCAGCCAATAGAGTTATTTACATAAAAATGGAGCATGTAATAGCTCTTCACGTGCAAGTAAGAACAGTTTCCCCCAAAACCTCAGTTAACTGAATTCTTGTAAGATATTTGTAAAATCGGAAATTCAGTGATTAAAGAGAAGTGAGAATTCTATAAACAAACAAAGAAACAAACAAAGTGAATGAATGAATAAAATGTTGGAAAAACTGGAGAGCCACATACAAAAGAATGAAAGTAGACTGTTATCTTACAACATACACAATAATTAACTCAAAATGGATTAAAGACTTGAATGTAAGACTTGAAACCATAAAGCTCCTAGAAGAAAATATAGGCAGTACACTATTTGACATTAGCCTTAGCAGCATCTTTTCAAATACCACGTCTACCTGGGCAAGGGAAACAAAAGAAAAAGTTAACAAATAGGACTACATCAGACTGAAAAGCCTCTGCAAAGCAAAGGAAACCACGAACAAAATGAAGGCAGCCCATCAACTGGGAGAAAATATTTGCAAATCATTTATCCAACAAGGAGTTGATCTCCAAAATATATAAAGAACTCAAACAACTCAACAACAATAAAACAAATAACCCAATCAAAAAATGGGCAGAGGATATGAACGGACATTTTTCCAAAGAACACATACAGATGGCCAACAGACGTATGAAATGATGTTCAACATCACTAATTATTAGTGAAATGCGAATCAAAACTACAATGAGATATCACCTTACACTGGTCGGAACGTCTGTAATTACCAAGACAAAATCAACAAATGTTGGAGAGAACGTGGAGAAAAGGGAACCCTCATACACTGCTGGTGGGAATGCAAACTGGTGCAGCCACTATGGAAAACACATGGAGATTTCTCAAAAAATTAAAAGTATAAGTACCATATGATCCAGCTATTCCACTACTGGATATTTATTCAAAGAACTTGAAATCAATGATCCAAAGAGATTTACACACCCCTATGTTCATTGCAGTATTATTCACAACAGCAAAGATGTGAGTGCAACCCAAGTGCCCTTCTACAGATGAATGAATAAAGAAGGTGTGGTACATATATGCAATGGAATACTACTCAGCCATAAAAAAGACAAAAATCATCCCATTTGCAAGAACATGGATGGACCTTGAGCGTGTGATGGTAAGCAAAGTAAGTCAGACAGAGAAAGACAAATACATGATTACATGATTTGTCTTGTGATCTGCATGATTACACTCATTTGTGGAAGATAACAAATACATCTACAAAGAGAACAAATTACTGAGGGGAAAGGGAGTGGGAGGTGGGTGAAAGGGGCAAAGGGGAACATATGTACAGTGACGGACAATAATTAGGCTACTGGGGGTGAGCATGATGAAGTCTATTCAGAAATTGATAAATAATAATGTACACCCGAAATTACACAATGCTGTAAATCATTATGATCTCAATAAAATTACTGGAAAAAAGTCATCTTTGATATCTTTCATCAGAGTCTGTTAGTTTTTTTAGATTAGTGGTAAATTAGTTTTGTTAGATTTATACCTAAGCCTTGCATTTGTTGATGCTATTGCAAATGGTACTTTTTTCACATTTCAAATTCTAATTGTTTATTGCTGATATATAAAAAAGCAATTGATTTTGTGCATTACTGTGACTTTGGTAAACTTGTGTATTATTTTGCAGGAGGGCTTTTTTTCCTATATTTGTTGACATTTTCAACATAAATATTCATGTCATTTACAAATAAGATACTTTTATTCCTTCTTTTCAAAAAAAAAAAAAAGCAAATTTACCTGCTATTTTATCGCAAAATGAGTTTACTCAGGAATATCCAAAGAATTGCAATTTATGCTATTGCAAACCATAGGCAAATCCAGCAAAGAGTGGGAGCTGCTTTTATAGAGAAAAGGGGGGAGTAAAGAGGGGTCTAAAGGAAAGTCCATTGGGGGAAAGTAACAGTTCAGGGTGGCAATGGCTTCTTATTGGTTGAGCTGTGGCATTTCTTATTGGATGGTCTTTTGCCTGGTGAGGAGAGAAATCTTCCTTCAGTAGTAAAGTAGTTTTACTCCTATCCAAGAAGCAAGTCTGTTTGATGTAATTGACAATGTGGGATAGGGTGTGAGAGCTCCTCCTACAGGCCTTCTGGACTCCAACTTAGTTAAGATTTCTCTTATAAATTTCCTCATTTACATGTTTTCAAAATTAACCCCTATCAGATTTATGATTCGCAGTATATTCTCCCATTCTGTAAGTTGCCTTATCGTCCAATTGATTTTTTCCTCTGCTCTGAGGAAGCTTTTCAGTTTGATGAAATCCCACTTGTCTATTTCTGCTTTTATTGCCTGTGCTTTTGATGTTATATCAAAAAAGAAAAATTGCCTAAACTGTTGTGAGAAGATTTTCACCTTTGTTTTATTCTAGTATTTTCATTGTTTCAGGTCTTACATTTAAGTCATTAATCAGTTTTGAGTTGATTTTTGTATATGGTGTGAGTTGAGTGTTCAATTTCATTCCTTTTATGTGGGTAACTAGTTTTCCTAACACCATTTATTGAATAAACTATCCTTTCCCCATTGTATGTTCTTGGTACCCTTGTGGAAGATTATTCAGTTAAAATAATTAAAGTAACTATTTTGGATAATTTATCAGACAAGTCATAGATCTCCATTTTTTTATGGTCAATTAATGGAGATTTATTTATTTTCTTTGATCGTGTCATATTTCCCTGATTCTTCGTGTTTCTTGTAGCTTTGCTATGGTATTTGTGCACTGGAGGAAGCAGCCACTTCTTCCAGTCTTTATGGTCTGGTTCTGGCAGGGAAAGTCCACCAACTCAGCACAGTTATAGCCTCTGGGAGCCTGTGAAATGTTATCTGTGGATGTGCAAGCTCCGCTCCTCTCCCTGCTCCTGGGAGAGCAGTCTCAGGGCTGTGCCTGCACTGAGAGCCCCTTTCCTCTGTTCTTGGCTTCCCCCTCGTGCCCCTGCAGCCTCGCGCTCTGAGTGAGGTAGGACACCGTAGGTCTCTGGGGCAGCACCCTCAGATGCAGCTTCACTGTCTCTTTTCTCTGGAGGAGAAATCTTGGGCTGAGCTGATCTCTCAGAGGCTTGGGGGAAGGGTGACATGAGCAAAGGGAAATGGCTCTTTTTATCCATTTTAAAGTGTTTTTTTCTTGGTTTTATGCTTGTCTGAGGTCTTGCAACCTATTAACTAGATTCTGGAGTTCTCATAAAGGTATTTTGGCCCAAATATCCTTGTTGTATCAGTGTTTCCGTGGAGGAATGAGGGCTGGGGCTTCCTATTCCACCATCTTGCTTACATCGCTGGAATAAAATATTGACTAGATTTCTAGAATGCATCACAGCAAGACCCGAAATGGAAAAATAGAAAATATAATGATTATACACAGAAAATACAATGAAAAGTATAAACATACATCTATCACAGTTTCAAGATAAAAGAAGTTAGAATGGTTTTGGGCAACCTTGAAAAGAGAGTGGCTGAAATTTTTACAGAAATGAGAAAGAACATGGATTTAAAGTTCATGAATTTAAAAATTAAATCACATCTTTACCCTGGTAAAGAACATTGAGAATAAATTAAAAAAAATTCTAAAAATACTGGAGAAAATGCAAGTGACCCTCAAATGAATGACAAGCTCATTGGGACTGGACTTTCCAAGAGCAAAAACAAGTGACAGAAAATACTGGAGAAATACCTTCAAGGTACAAATTGTGAGTACAGAATTCTATACTGAGCCTAGTTATTATTAAGGAGCAAAGCTGAACTGTCAGCAGTGGGCAAATCCTTAAACACAAAGAGATTTGAGGAATATCTGACATGTTGGGACTCGTGTCTGACACGTTAAACCCACCATGTCAGGTTGCATCTCTGTGAAGGATAAGGAGGGCATCGGTGGACAGATCTCTTAAATACCGGATATTTTCCACTCTAACAAGGTGAGTGGATTTGTCTATTGTACGTGAGGTAGAAGACAGTGAAGAATGGAGGACCCTTCCACTCTCTGCCTTGCTTGACCAGAGGAGCCAATGGGGCTATCACAGGATTGACGACCCCGAGAGGAGAAGGAGGCTTGGGGGGATGTTTATAATATTGTCAACTGACTCATAAAGGGAAGCACACCTCCTGCCTGGCCTGGGTCTGTGGTTTTGTTTCTCCCAAACACTTCCTCTCTCTGACTTTCTTGTTTCTATGAGCAGCAGCACCTTCTCTTCATCACTCTCCTTCAAACCCCTGAGTCATTTCTGTCTCCTCATAACCTCTTGTCCCCAGGACAATAACTCTTCATCTGATACTGTGAATTCTATCTCCATGCTTTGAGCAAAAGCACTAGTTGGAGACAATTCATAGGTTTGTTTGTGATGTTTTTCCATTCATCATTTGATGGACATTTGGGCTCTTGTCACTCTTTGTCTACTGTGAATAGTTCTTTTATGAACACACTTGCATAAGTGTTTGTTCGAATACTTGTTTAAAATTCTTTTTTCTTTTCTTTATTGTGGTAAGAGCACTCAACATGAGATCTACTCTCTTTACAAATTTTCGTGCATAGTACAGTATTGTTAACTATAGGCACACAGTTGTATGGCAGATCTCTATAACTTATTAATCTTCCATAACTGAAACTTAGACCTAGAAGGGAAGTTCCTAGGTCATATGGTAATTCTGGGTTTAACCTGTTAGGAAACTGCCAAACTGCTTTCCACAGCAGCTGAAACATTTCCAATTTCCACCAGCAATGCATGTGAATTCAGATTTCTCCACATTCTCATCAACACTTCTTGATTTTTTTCAAATTATGTTCAATCTAGTGCGTGTGAAGTGGCAACTCATAGTGGTTTTATTTGCATTTCCCTAATTGCTAAGGAGTTGACCATTTTTCATATGCTTGCTGTGCATTTGTACATCTTCCTTGTAGAAATGTCTATTCAAGTCACTGGACTATTTTTAAATTGGGTCATTTTTTGGTTGTTGTGTTAAACATATTCTTTATATGTTGTGGATACTAGACTCTTATTTGATATACAATTTGAAAACATCTTTTCCACTTCTGTAGGTTGTCTTTTACACTCTTGATATATATTTTAAAATTTGGTGACATTCAATTAGTCTATGTTTTTGTTTGCTGCCTGTCATTCATTGTCATATGTAAAAAACTATTGTCAAGTCCAAGGTTATGAAGATTGACTCTATGTTTTTTCTCTAATAATTTTATAATTTTAAATCTTATATTGATACATTTTGAGATAATTTTTGCATAAGAAGTGTCCAGCTTTTTTCTTTTGCATGTGGATATCCAGTTTTCCCCATACAGTTTGTTTAGGAGACTATTCCTTTTCCATTGAGTGGTCTTGGCACTTGCATCAAAAGTCGACAGCTCATATGCATGAGTTTGTGTCTTGCCCTTCATTTTTATTCCAGGCAGCTATAGGTCTATCCTCATGCAAATACCACACTGTTTTTATTACTGGGGATTTGTATTAAGTTTGAAGTCAGGAAGTGTGAGATCTCCAAATTTGTTATTCTTTTTTACAATTTGTTGGCTAATGTGGGTCCTTTGCAATTACCTTGAATTAGCAAAAAGGCTTTTTCATTTCTGCAGAAATGGACTCTGTGATTTTGAAAAGGATTGAATTGATTTGATAGATTGCCTTGGAGAGTATTGTCATCTTTACAATGTTAAATCTTCAAATCCATGATCCTGGAATGTCTTTCCCTTGATTTATGTTTTTTTCAAATTTCATTAAGCATATTAAAAAAAAAGGAAAGCTACAGTGTATAAGCGTTGCACTTCCTTTGATAAATTCATTCCTATGTATATTTTCTTTTGGATACTCATATGAGTTGAATTGCACCACCTAAAATGATATATTGAAGTCCTCATGGCCAGTACCCGTGGATGTGACCTTTTTGGAAATAGAGTTTTTGCAGATGTAATCAAATTAAAATAAGATTGTAATGAATTAGGATGGGTCCTCATTCAGTTCTTACCAGAAGCAGAGAAGAGGCACATAAGGAGAATGTCATTGAAGACAGGGATACACGAGGAGATGTCAGCCATGTGAAGATAGAGGCAGAGATTGGAGTCAGGATCCCAGGAGCGTAGGAGTGTCTGGGGCCAACAAGAGCTAAGAGGCAAGGAAGGATTTTTCCCAAGAGCCTGCCTAGTGACCATGGGCTTGCTGATAGATTTATTGTGGACTTCTAGTCTCCATAATTGTAAGAGAATAAATCTGTTTTAATCTACCCAGTTTGTAGTAATCTTATGAGATCCCTAGGAAACTAATATAAGTGGAAATATACAGTGTTTGCAAGACTGAGGTCTGGTATCCGGCAGCCTGGCCTCATTTCTGGCTCTTCCCTTCTTTGGCTCTGTGACTCTGAACATGCTGTTGAATCTCTGAACCTCGATTTACTCATCATGTAAATGTAAAAGAGATTAGTAATTTCCTCATGAGGTTTATATGAGGACCAAATTATTTATTACATTGAAAACTTCACAAAACTGCCACCTTGTTATCTGAAGATATTGAACACCATTATAGAGCTATTTCTATGGGGATACCATGAGATACCATGGTCAGCAGCACCATGACCATGTCTGTCCCTACAATACTGTGAGGGGGCCCGGTACAGATGGGATCCATGTGGGGACACACACCATGTCCAGCCTGAGGACAGAAGCAGAGGGTGGAGGATTGGGCTATGGAGGCCCCTGACCTATCTCCACAACCTCCAGGGGCACTTTCTGTTGGAGGCCTTTGCAAAGTTTGTAGTCATTGAGCACATGCAGTGATAGGGGACTGCTGTCTTGCTCTGGGATCTCAATGTGCTTGGTTATCCTGGAGCTCAGAGAGTCCCTCTTCTCCAGGCGTGGATGGTCACATGCTCATTGCTGTGGAAACAAGGCTGGAAAATCTGGGATCCTGGTTCAGGGGGAGCCCTGGAGGAAATGGGAGGCTCTCTTCAAGGGGCCTCACTTTTTTTCTCTTCTCCAGAAAGAAGGTGTAAGGGAAGGAGCTACTATTTGTGGGGCATCAGAAATTTCAGGGCCTGTCAGTGGGGCTTTTCTTCTCTTGGGATGCTTCTAACACTCAAATATCATCTGCACTTGAAAGACAACAACACCAAGGCTTCGGGACACTGTGTTGGTCCTTCAAGGTCAAATCTCCCTGCAAGTTTCCATGTGTGAATGGAATCCAGATCACCCTGACCCCAGAGTACAGCACCTCCTTACAAGGCTGCCTGCCTTGAAATAGCAGAGACTGGGGGTGAGACAGAGAACAGGACCATGAAACTTGGTGTGAGTGTCATGCCAGATCTTTAGGTTCATGCTGGGATAGGATTGAATTGGGAGGCAGTGAGCAGGAATGGGCAGGAGCTAGGAGACAGACCTACTTGTAGATCGATGTTAGTCCTAAACCAGTGTGTTTTAGGCAAAGGAATTCATGACCCTGAGATCATCTTTACGAAGGAGGAGATGACCCCCACCTAATAGTTATGTGTTGAAGACTCAGCGATGGGATGTGTGCGGCACCCAGCCCAGGTCCTGGCACCCGAGAGGCACTCAGAAAACGCTGGTCTGTACCACAGTGTGCAGTAGCTGGATTCCCCATTGCTCTACGCAGGGTGGGATTCATGGGCGGTGAGATGTGTGATTGGACGGGGCTCCAAATTGAGTTAATGCTCTTCTGTCACCATCTTGACAATTGAACACGGGTCCCCGTATTTTCATTTTGCACTGTGCCCCACAAGTTATGTAGCAGTTCTCGCCTCCATGGTTTTGTTTTTGTGTTTGATTGGCTTATTTGGGTTTACTAGCTTTTCCTTATGCTTCAGCTGAGCGGAGTGGAAAACAGGGAATCCTGGGCTCTAGGAACTTAAAGAGGGACCAGATTTACACAAATGAAAGAGGAAGGCAGCAGGGGAGGATGCTGGCTTGATTTACTTCAGATCGCAGTGTGTGTGCGTGTGTCTGAGTGTGAAATAAATTTTTTTCTTTCATTTTTTTCCATTTACAATAACTCCATTCACCCATCCAGTCAGTCAAAGTTTACCTACAAATATCAACTCTATTCACACAGTGTACCAGTGTGAAAACTAAAATATGTGCTTACTTGACATGGATCCTGCTCCTGATCCCTACTAGTCTTGGGGATGTGATGGACATCAAATAATTAATTACAAAATATCTGTAGTCATACACTACGACATGTATTATGTGGAATAAATATTTGGAGATTGGACATTAGATAATAGAGGATCTTAGCTAGTCTGAGCATCATGGAAGGTCAACCTCGAGGAGGTGAATTGAGAGGATAGAGCTCAGACATGTGGAGGTGTCTTAGCTGAACTGCACAGGAATCTTGAGAATTCCTGAAAAAATAAAGGAGATATATAAAGGTCCCCATTTGAAAGGGATCATGGCTGCTGAGCTCCATAGAGACCATGTTGTCCTAGAACCTGGGCTGGGCTGATTTCCCTGCAGTGCACACCACTTCCATTCCAGGAAACACAGGGTGGGCATGTGGGGACCCAGGCTCTGTCCCAGCCCAGCTTGTCTGGATCAGTGCAGATGAGGGGAGCAGACAGAACCAGACAGAGCAGGTTCATAGAACATAGCACGTGAGAACCTGTGACACATATTTTCTGTGGGAAAGGAGAGCTGCTTCCCTCCCATGACCTCTATCTGATTCCCCCTCAGTGGAGTCCAAGAAAAGAGCGGACATTCTGAGTGTAGTCCTGTCTGGAATCAATCCCGGGGATGTGACCCCAAACCACTACCTGATGGGGTTAAACCCCATTTCTGAAATCACACCAAAGTCCATATTGGGTGGATTCATCCTGATGTAGATACTTGGGCCATTATGGGTTCATGTACTCACATGAACCCACTTTAAATTCTTAACTACATATAGCCTGATGGTGTAGCAGTTAAGTTCACACGCTCCGTTTTGGTGGCCTGGGTTTGCAGGCTGCTTGTCAAACCATGCTGTGGCAGCGTCCCATATAAAATAGAGGAAGATGGGCGTGGATGTTAGCCCAGGGCCAATCTTCCTTAGCAAAAAGAGGAGGATTGGCATCAGATGTTAACTCAGGGCTGATCTTCCTCATAAATAAATAAATAAATAAATAAATAAATAAATAAATAAATTCTTAACTGCATATAGTCTGGTATTGGCCAAACCGTTTGTTCAGAGACACAATTTCTCCCCTGGAAAGCAGCTCCTCGTCTGATTGGACTCGGGTGAGGGTGGTCAGGCAGGAGAGATCATGTTTTGAGGAAAACACAATGCCAACGTGTGAAGTATTTGCTATAACTGATGAACGGCTGCTTTGTTACAAATTAGTCACTAGTGTAGGATGTGGTTCTCACCACCCTACTTCAACCCAACTCACTAAATTGTATGGAAAATAAGGAGAGATTGTAGAATTGAAATGCACTATCTACCAGTAATGACAAGTAGACTTATGAGTCATCAAATGAAAGTCAAAAAGAAGATTGACCATATTCCAGAAGATTCTATGGTTTCCATCTTGAACAAAACCATCTAACATCACCTTATTTGTAACCACCATCATAGATTTTATAGAATTCTTTTCTCTCCTTTAGTCATAGAGTTTATCGTAAGTATACATTCCTAAATAATACATGATGGTTCTTTTTTAACATCAGGTAAATGGAATAACCCTAAACATTGTTTTTATAATCTTCTTACATTTACTTACTATCATGTTTGAAGATGGATACACATGCCTACTTGAATTTTAGTTTGTTAATTTTCACTGACGTATTGTATTTCATTTTCTATGTAGAACACCAAATTCTCTCTTATTTGGTGCATGTAGTCTTAATATGATTTTGACTAATATAAATAACTCTCTTGTCAATGTCCTTGTGCATGGATCCTGGTGCATATGTACACATTTTCTCTAAGGTATGTACTTAAAGACCATAGCTGTGTGTCTCTTACTTTAACTAGATAAGTATAATAATCTACTCTCTGAATTCATGGATGAACTTTACACTCTTACGAGTAATGAATCAAAATTCTCTGGGCTCACTATTCCCTCCCACAACTGATATTCCCATGTTTCTCTTTGTAACTCTCCTGAATGTGCTGGAATTTTGGCCTTGTGCTTACACTGAAACTGTCACAACATTGAAGTAGGAATGATCATTACACGTAAAAAACAAGGAAACTTAGGTGCACTTTGGGGCTATCAGAGTGGCATTCAAGGTGTCCTATTGGCTTGGACTGTTTTGTAACATCAACCCTGTGCATGACTTCCCAACTCTACATTACAGACCTCACATTGGAACATTTAAGTTGGCCATGAAGGGAGTATATACTCCAGAGAAACTGAAAAAAGCCTTGAATTAGTATTTTTAACAATGAGTTTTTCAAGAGGAGTAAGAGCATTGCTATCACTTCAGAGAGTAATGTCTTAACTCAAGTGGTGATATTTCTGATGAAACTACACGGGTAGCATCTGATGAAAAGTGAAGGACTTGTGGAGTCCAGAGAGCGTGTCAGGGCATTATTTTGGATTCATATCTTTCAGGCTGAATCCCTATTATGGAAATTTAATGATTTATTGAAAACAGATTACATGCTCTGAATGAAGAGATGGAGACTCCTTAATATACATCAAGGTATGTGGTAATTAGAAATTTAAAAAATGTATATTAAATTAAAGTGTACCAGATGAAGAAAGTGTAAGGAGGTGTGGACCCAAATCTGCCACATGGGGTATATAATGATTTCACAGAAATGGGGAAAGATAGGGACCCATGAAGGTAACTCAACGGTGGTTGTGAAGGAATCTTCCACACTTTGATGGCAGAAGAGTCCAGACATTGTCCCTGCACGTGAACAATGATTCCTCCATCTCGCAATGATCTGCAGATAGTTCACACAGCTTATGCCCCAGGTGCTCCTTCAGAAGCTCCTGGTTACCTAGGACGTATTTCCAAGGCTCTACCACTCTGAACAGTGCATTGTTCTCTCTTGTGTTTGCGTCTTGGCTGCAGCTTGGGGTCCTCTCAAGCTGTGTCGAGCCTGAAATAGCAGAATCCCAAGGACCAGCAGGATCAAGCCAGCCGTGCCCATCCGGATGAGATTCTCCACTGTGTAATCTTGAGGGTGTGAGGCTAGGAATTGTGGACGGAAAGGTCACAGAGGTCAAGGAAGACCAAAATCACCCCAGGATCCCTGGATGTCCACCCGGGCTCCTACCACCCCTTGCCAGGACTTGATTCTCTGCACCAGACCTATAACTGAGAATTTCTCCTACTCACCGCTCTTGGAGTCTGACTTGTTTTGTGATGGCCTGATGGTGTCAGCTGCTTCTGAGAATCATAAAAAACCAGGGATGGATGAGGAGTTGATGAGACTCAAGCCTTTCCCCTGGGCTCTGTCTTCTTATAATTCCCTCTTTTCCTCATGACATAATTGTTATGCAGTTCCTTAATGTACATTTTCTCTGCTGTAGAAGGTTTCCTTCAGTTCTCATTGTATTCTTTCAGTTTATCTTTGTTTTTTGAATTTAGATTTTGCTTCTGAGTCACTTTGGAACAGAGTTTGGATGTGCCCCAAGAGCTCAGAATTGTTGAGAACAGTGGTCTCCTAATACAGAAACAACTGAATTCCTGTATGCTCTCTGTTCACTCTGGGATATTGACATGTAAGTTCACTCTTCCAGATATAAGACATTCTATTTGTTCAACAACTGAGGACCTAGGATTCATGGTTGAGACTTTGGTCATATACATATGAGAGAAGAGAGAAAATTGAACCCATACAGCGTAGGTTGGGTTAATTACAAGAAGTAAACTATTTAATAAGGAGGCGGGTCTGTTCTACACAGCATCACAGTGAATGCCACACTTGGAGATGATGTTTAAGCCAACTCCTTAGTAGGATAAGGAGTCTGAGAGGAGCCACGTAAAGACCCAGACCAGGCATATCACAGGCTGCAGGAAGAGCAGGTCCCCAGAAAGACCTCAGTTTGTTTTTCAATAAGGAATAAAGTCATGTCTGTGGGATACAGGGAGGGTCCAGAGGAGAAGAGGGAGCTGAGATCTGGGGGCTTGGTGCATTGGAGACAAGTCAGAAATGACAGGATGGATGAGGGAGTTTCCATTACTGTCATCGTCGTCGTCATCATCATTGTCATCATCATCATCATCATCATCGTCATCACCATCATCATCATCATTCTCTCTCTGTCTTTCTCTGTCTTTCTCTCACTCTCACCCTCTCTTTCTCTGGCTGCCTTTCTCTGGCTCTCTCATTGAAAGAAGTCTGGAAACTAATAGAAGATTTCAAGGAGAGAACGCTAGTCATTCGACTTTATATTTGAACTTTTTCACACTAAAATGTTGGGTAAGAAAGCGAGTTGCAAGAATGTGTGAATTTCTCAGATTCTTTGATATTAAAATCATGTAATGGTTAAAGGCACTCAATAAATACTTAGCAAACAAACAAAAAAACATAACCTCTACCCTCTCCTATTCAAATATCCAAAACCAAGAAAGTCCACATTTCTGGTCTTCAAAGCCTTAAGGAACAGGAAAATCAGTGGTATTATAAAATTGGATGAGCACAAAAAATAAGTAACTATGCAAATCTATTTTAACCAGTTTTAACATAAGAAAAGAAAAAAAACCAAATTATAGCTCAATTCTAATTATACATCCAAATGCAAAAATTCCTAAATAGGCTTATACAAGTCAGAAAACCTGAATTAATAATAGATGTCATCCGGTGGGGTTAATATCCAAATGTTTGATACTAAGAAGTCTTTTAAATGTATATCAACATGGTTAAAATTAAAGAGAAAGCATTCAGGAGATACACAAAACATGTCCTAGCCCCCCTGGGACACAAGCCTGTCCCTGAGTATCTGAGGGGCATTACACTCTCTGGGAGACTCTCAGAACTGCCCTGGGTGATCTATGCTCCCTCTGAGAGAAGAGGTTTCAGTGACCCCGTAGTTGTTGAGATGGGAGCTGTGGGTGGGGGGCTGGCATCTGCAGCACGTCCTGGAAATGTGACAGGAAGGGAGTGAGGGGCTGGGGACGACCCTGGATTCTCCACCTCACTCAAACTCTTCTCCTAGATCTGTCCTGTGCCATCCCCAAGAGCCCCCTTCTGCCAACCTGGCACCTTCTAGACCCCAGGTGAGAGGGAAGGGGGTGAGCAGGGGTAAGAGGGCCTCTGAGGGGCAGATATCCTCTGGGTGACCCTTCCTCAGGGCCCCGTCACAGGCATGCCAGACCAGACATCTCTTGAGAACAGAGCCCCAAATAGATCGTAGGGAGAGGACACAGGGCTGAGGAGCCTCACCTGGGACCAGGAGCTCCAGGGGATCACTGGGATATGACCACACCTGGGGGTACTTCCTGTAACAGCCACAGCATCTGAACGTCCATCTGTGACTCGAGACCACGGGACCTACAGGGAACAGGGCCTGGAACTGCCCAGTGGGGAGTCGCTGTGAGTCCAGGGTCCAGGAGGGCTGGTGTTCTCCTTCCTTAGTCAGAATGAACCTGGAAAATCCTAGCCTTGAGTCACACTGGAGGGTCACATTCCCTCCTGATGTCACCACAGCACTTGGCAGTGCTGAGAGGGTGGGTTTGCTGTAGAATCCTGGGAGAGGAGGAGGCAGCATGTTAAATGTGGCTCACATCTCCCTCATATCCCCCAGGGCTGGGCTGTGAGAGGGGACACGCCCCTGAGAGCAGAGCACCTTCCTGAGTGCAGAGCCTGAGGCTGGGACCCCTGAGTGTCCTCTCACCTGTCACCACCAGCTCCAGGGTATCACTGGGCTCTGACCAGCCAGTGGGGCTGAGATAGTAACAGTGATATCTCCCTGAATATCGCTCTGTCATGTGTGGGGTGGAGAACTTGGCCTTGTCTCCAGAGTCCAGAGGGCTCTCTCTGCCCCAGGGCCCTGGACTCCGTTCCTTATGCAGTCGGTACTCCTGGGCCTCCAGGGTCCCCTGACACCAAATGGTCACCGGCTTCCCCCGGGGGATCACAGAGCCTGGCTCAGCCCAGATGGTGGGTTTGGGGAGGGTCCCTGGAAGGAAATCAGAGGCCGGGTCACAAGACATTCCCCACCGTTGTTCCCCAGCTCTCAGTCCCAGGACCCTCCCAGATGTCCCCCATCCCTCAACCCAAAACTCCTGCTCTCTATCCCCAACTGCCTGGGGTGGCCCCTGTCCCCAGTGAGGAGATGGGATCTGGGACGCCTGGGGACAGACTCACCTGCCTGCACTGGGGTCCTTGGGTCTGCACTCAGTCCTAGAGGAGAATTCCTTGTGAGAGATTTTTCCCTGAATCCTGATGAGAACGTCTCTTCCCCAAGATCCTTTTGAGTCCTGGAGTCTCCTGACAGACCAGGGCCTGCCTGTGGGGCGGGGTCCCTCACAGAAAAAAGCTTCCCCTCCCCTCCACAAATCTCACCAAGTAATAGCAGGGCTGTGAGGGTGGGGGTCATGGCACCACCTCCCTCTGGTTCCCGCTGTGCAGATGGAGGAGACCACGGCGCCCGGCAGGACAAACAGAAGCACAGAGTGTGTTCCCTCCAAGGCTAGTCTTCCCTGTCATGGAGTTGTCAAGTCAGAAGCCCCACCAGAAGGGGAACTGGCTCTCATTTACAGTTTGGAGTAGCAAATACAGTGAACCGCCCCTTCCAGGTGAAGGTGACTCAGGGTATGTCCTTCTCCCCCAGAGCCTCTCCCATTCGGTTCTCCTTCATCCTCAGCCCATCCATCAGCACATCCCTGTGGGGTCCTCACCATGGACAGTGGTCATCCAGGCCCTGGAGATGCTTCAGGGAAGACGCAGGCTCCTGCTGCACTGCAGAGCTCAGATCAGCAGAGACACACGCTCAACATCTAACTGTACAGTTCAGGTCCAGGTCATTGTGACAACGAGCACAAAAGAGAAATACAGTGAAATAAGGGAAGGAAGCATCAGTCTTCTCCTGACCCCAGAGTGTGGGCTTTCTTTCTATCACAGCCTTCTTCACGGACTTCTCTTTTTTTTGTGACAGCATCCACCCACATTTCTCTGGAAACAAACCTCTGAGTCATTCCTGCCTCCTCAGTGCCCCTTATTCCCTTGGGCAGAAATCTCCTCCTCATCATGGGGTTCCGCCTTCAACTTTAGGGATCAATTAGTGGGTAGTGCTCTGATTTGGGAGACAAGGCTGATTCCTATTTAAATATTCCTCCCTCATCCACTGCCCATGTGACCTTGAGCATTAACACCCAATCTCTGAGCCTCAGTTTCCCCCTCTGCAGCACTTTGTCGTGAATCCCACTTCTCAGAGTTGTTGTGGGGTCAGTGGTGATCGGTTCATGGGAGGGATCAATCATTGTTAACTTCCAGACTTGATTAAGTTGTGTGGGGTTTGAGATATGAGATGATCCTGTGTCAGACCCCGCGATCAAGGTAGATGATGGATTTGCCCACTCAGGAGCCCCCATCTGCTCCTAACACTGAGAAATGCTGTTTATATTTCTGAAATATGTAGCCACAGTCAATTGAAGAAAAAGAGAAAAGAAAGTTCCAAAATAGAGAGGGAACATCAAGAAAAGAGTGCCAAAGCTGAGTGGCCACAAGTGCCTGGGACCATCAAGGGGTCATTAGAGTGGAGGCTTCCACCTCTGTGCTGACAGGAGAGGGACCCCAGGTCCTCACAGGCAGGGAGGGCACCAGGGCTCAACATGAAAGTTGGAAGCTGAGTTTCCCCTCCCTCATGTTTGTAGACAGGCACTGGGATATCTCTGCCCACTGACCCAGACCACAGGTGAGCACAAAGTCATGTCCTGTGTGTGTGTGAAACAGATTCAATTCAGTATAGTCCAACATGGACATCTGTCCATGTGTGAGCATGGGACTCATGGTGGAGCCATCCCTCCCGGGCACATCCCTAGTCTCATGCTAAGTTGGGAGAGTGGATGCTATGTGGTAGGGTAGCTGCAACAGTCCACCCCTTTGAGCCCTGAAGGTCAGGAAAGCCCTGGGAGAAACTCTCTTTGGAGAGTCAGGTGTGTGGGAGGTTAGTATCCAACAGAAATAAGCATCAAAGAGAAGTTCTAATAATGGTAAATAGTGCTGTGAAAGACAATCTATGAAGTTGTGAATGGGGTTTTCATATCTAGGGAAATAGAACACTGGGAATAAATGAAACTCATTTTAATTTATGCATGTCTAAATATCTGAAAAAATCAAAAAGGAAATTGAATTCCTGGAACAACAAAAGGAGTTATATTACAGAAGTATATATAATTTTAGAAATGAATTAGACAAATATCTTAGAGGCAAAAATAAGACTTTTGTTTAATACATTCAAAATATACTTTCCATCAACGAGATGATATAGCTAAAGATCCAATTATGAAACTGGAATACAACATTGAGGGAATTTTGTAGGATGCAACACAGAGAGATTGGAATGAGAAAATTAAGACGCATGCGGAACAGATAGAGAAGACAATGTATATTGTGAGTTTCAGGAGGAAAGCAGTGAGAACCATGTTTGCAGCAGTCCTGGAGGGAAATGGTGGGGGTTTTACAGAGACGTAGAAGGAAGATGTAAGTGCTGGTACGTATGAATATTCAATGAAATCTGAGTCTTGATTTTTTTGTGGCAAATTGAAGGAAATTGACGGGAGCTGACTTTCAAACACACACATACAAATGTCAAAAGGTATGGGAACAGTACATTCAAGGAATTAATTATGAGTGAAGAATTCTATACTCACCCAAATTATTACTAATGGGCAAAGGTGAAAGGGTCAGCAGGGGAGAAATCCCTCAGTACGAGGAGACCCAGGGGACGTCTGACCTGTTTGGTCTCACGTCTCACGTGTTAAACCCACCACGTCAGGCTTCATCTTCGTGAGGGATGAGGAGGGTGTTTGGTGTAGATCCTTAACCATCAGAGGTATTTCCCCTCCTTGCTGTTGTATTGTATTTTTATTTGAAATAAGAAAATGTTTTCAAGTAACAATAAAAATAGAGAGTAAAAATAAGGTGTTTCCAGATGTACAAGGTCTAAGACATTTTACTCTTTACAGGCTCACCAAAAGTAACACTAAAATATGTACTCAAGCCAAAAGAACAATAAATGAAAACAAAGAAATTGAGACTCAAAAGTGAGAAAAATAAGGCAAAACAAACATTGGAAGACTATATTTATATGTACGGGCACATATTTATATTTAAGAAAGCTGAGTCAAGATATTAGGAGCGTGTGCATGTGTGTTAGAGAAAGAGAGAGAGAGAGAGAACTTCTGAAAGAAAGAAAGTGCTGAGAGTTCAGCTAACGCAAAATGTTCTTTTCTTATCTAAAGCAGAGGAAGAATCAAAAAATGGATCAAAATTATGTTTAAATACCAAAATAAACAATGGGGGCAACTACCTAAAATTATAAGTGCAATATATAACCTCCAAACTGGTTGATGTAATTATAGAAAAGAAATAAATCTTAATCAAACCAAAAGTGATCTGGAAATTCAAAAGGAAAGTATGGAGAATACAGGATATTTTAATCCATAAAGAAGCAACACTTAAATAAAATGGTGGCAATACTTCAAAATACTCATTTATTTCCAAACATTAAAAGATTAATGGACTTACTCCAGGGTTAGATCAAAGCACGTCCCCCAGAAAAACCAGATTTACACTAACAATAAACTCTCACCCAATACAAAATCATTAAAGAGTATTTTAAATCAATAAAGAATGTGAATTATTATTTAAAAATATTATCTGATAGCTACATAAATATTTAACAAAATTGAATATAAAGAAAAATGTTCTTATGAAAATTATTTTATCATCATAAATAATATGTCTTTCAAAAAGACAGCACGTATAAACATACATTCATCTAATCACGTAGTTTTTTTTTAATGCATCGATGTACAATTTTGAAAGAGAGAAATTAACATTTTACAGTAATTTTGTTCAACTAAAAAAAGCAAATTTATATGAACATTTTTAGCCATTGTCATAATTGGCAGTAACTTTAAATGCATAGCTGGACTGAGTCTTTCAGACTATCTGAGTAGGTAATTTGCAGTTTCTGGAAGAGGTGGGAGCTGTTAAGGTTTTCCAAGTCTCTCTCTCCTCTTTTTTTTTTATGCGTATATATATATATATTTTTTATTGATGTTTTAATAATTTTTAACATTGTGAAATTTTGGGTTGTACATTTTTGTTTGTTCATCACCATATATATGACTCCCTTCACCCCTTGTGCCCACCCCCCACCCCCCACCCCCACCCCCATAGCCCCTGGTAACCACAATACAGTTTTCTCTGTCCATGTGTTGGTTTATATTCCACATATGAGTGAGATCATACAGTGTTTGTCTTTCTCCTTCTGGCTTACGTCACTTAACATAATACCCTCCAGGCCCATCCATGTTGTTGCAAATGAGAGGATTTTGTCTTTTTTTATGGCTGAGTAGTATTCCATTGTGTATATATACCACATCTTCTTGATCCAATTGTCAGTCGAGGGGCACTTAGGTTGCTTCCACTTCTTGGCTATAGTGAATAATGCTGCAATGAACATAGGGGTGCATAAGCCTCTTTGAATTGTTGATTTCAGGTTCGTTGGATAGATTCCCAGTAGTGGGATGGCTGGATCATAGGGCATCTCTATTTTTAATTCTTTGAGGAATCTCCATACTGTTTTCCATAGAGGCTGCACCAGTTTGCATTCCCACCAGCTGTGTATGAGGGTTCCTGTTTCTCCACATCCTCTCCAACATTTGTTGTTTTTTGTCTTGGTGATTATAGCCATTCTAACGGGCGTGAGGTGATATCTTAGTGTTGTTTTGATTTGCATTTCCCTGATGCTAATCACGTAGTTTTGAAATACATAAAGCATAAGTTAATACATAATTTGAGACAAATAAATATTTATAAGATAGATTAAGAGTGAAAACAAATTTTTATGAGTAAATGACACACAAATACTTGATCTAATGTGTATAAATATTATAAACATCTGCATTATTTATAGTATATATGACATGCATAAAATAATTTGAGATATGTGTATAAAAATAAGTAAATTGATAATAAAATATAGCGTTATGTATATAGAAACAAGGAAGGAATGCACATATTTAAGGCCCATATTGTACCTAAAATGTTAAGCGCTTATTAGACAAAAAAGCAGTGTCTCCAATTCTTTGCATATTTCCAGAATAAACGTTACGTTCCATGAGTATGCAGCAATTTAAATAGTAATCAACAATGAAAGGTATTATAAAAACTTCCAATACTTCATGAAACTAGTAAAATACTAAAACATGGAATATTTGTTTAAGTTTATGAAATATTAAGGAAAGCTGATGATGGAATTACATCATATCCAAACTTGGAGAATGTCAGAATAAAAAAGCAGGCATAGAGAGAGATGTCAGCAGGATGGCACAGTAAGAGTTCCTACTATCATGCCCCCACAGAACAATGATTTTGACAAGAAAAATTAAAGATGGCTGAACTCCATGTCTGAAATAACCCCCAAGTCCATACTGATGACCCCCATCTCAATTCAGATTCATGGGGCATGGTGGGGTCAGAAACTCACATGAACTCATTTTTAGTACATAATTATACATCTTGTGATATTGGGCAATGTCTTCTGAGATCCAATTTCTCACCTGGGAAGTGGCTATTGTCTGAATAGATTCAGCTGAAGCTGAACAGGTAGAAGTGATCATGTTTTGAGAGAATCTCAACGCCAACATGTGAAGTATTTTCTATAACAGATCAAGGGCAACTTTGGTTGATAGTCAGTGTCTAGTGAAGGCTATGGCTTTTTCCATCCTACTTCAATCTCACCTCACAAAATTGTATGGAATATACACGTAAGTTATAAATAGAAATGTGTTATTTAACAATAACTACAAATAAACTTATTAGTCTAAAAATGAAAGTCATTTCAGAGCATTGTCCAGAAGATCCTGTGGTTTCCATCTTGAACAAAACGTTCCAACATATCTTTATAGTAAACCACCACTTGTGAAAAATGATTTTTTCAGACAGCTAGTTTACCAGTACACCACCTGACTTTCACTTCAAACACCAGTGTGCTCATTCACACTGTTGGTATTTCAGGAGAAACTATGCCAGCTATTATCTGATGAGGAGAGAGGGCTTAATGGATCCAGAGAGAGGTTTCAGGAAATTATTTTGGATTTATCTGCTCTAAACTGGACCCGATTTTCACCCATTTATTCAGTTACTTAAAACAGAGTCTCTGTTCTGAGTTGAAGAGGTACACACATCAAATGATGTAGGAAATAAAAATAGAGAAAATATATTACATGAAAGTGGACAAGAGTATGAACGTGAGTATAGGTGTGGACCCAGACTTATCATGTTGATGTAGCCTCATGTCACAGGGGTGAGAAAAGAAGGGATCCAGTCAAGGACAGTCAGTAGTGTTATGGAGGGGAATTACCACAGTCTCATTACAGAAAATCCTCTACAGGAACAAACCAGACATTTTCCTGCACCTGAACTGTGTTGACATTCTCAATATTCTCAGCAGATGGTTTCCCCAAATTATGCCCCTGATTTTCTTCCAGAACCTCTTGGTATTATCAGATTTATTTCCAAGGTTCTACCCCTCTAAATGGTGGGTGTGTTCTCTCTTATGTTTATCTTTTGGCTGCAACTTTGTGTCATTCTCGGACTGTGCCGAGCTTGAAACAGCAGCAACCTGAGAACCACCATGATCAAGGCAGACACGCTCATCCGGATAAGGTTCTCCACTGTGTAATCTAGGTTGTTTGAGGCTAGAGATTGAGGACAAAGGGATCATAGTGGTTGGGGAAGAATGAAATCACCCCAGGATCCCTACATGTCCATCCAGGGCACCTGCCTTCTGTTCACAGTATTTGACTCTCTATACCCAGCTCTACAACTGAGAATTTCTCCTTTCTCATCTTTCCTGGAGTCTGACTTGTTTTTTGAGGGTTTGAGGGCATCACCTAATCCTGGGAGCAAAAACCGGAAAGTGTGAACGAGGAGACTTAAGCATGCTTAGGTAATCTCCTTTCTGAACTCCAACGAGTCTCAAAAACTAGCTAATGCCAATCTCAGTCCCTGGAGATGAGCATCTCCTGGGCCTCATCTTCCATCTAGTTAGGAGGCAAAGATGTACATGTGGGGCTTCACTTTGCCCTGAGAATCAGGAATAGAAGGAGTGAAGGGCTGGGTCGACCTTTCAGTTCCGCCATCTCAGCCAGCTCTTTTTGTGTGTGGCTCAGTGTAAAATATTTCACATTATTTTCCTTTCTTCGTTCTATCAGTTTATTCTTTCAAAAAACAAACGACGGGATATCTACAACATATCAGGCATTTTTTTCTCGGATGAAGGATAATCACAGTTAACATAACCTCTAATTATTCTTTCAGTTTGTAGTCTAGGTAGGAAGATCGATGAGAAACAAGCAAAAAAACATAAATGATAAAATAAAATATTTAGGACACATGGACAAAATACAGATATCTATAGATGTAAGATAGACTCTGAAAATTTGACAAAATCAATACCAAGGAATACCAGGTAACACTGGGAGGAAGGGAGTGGATACTGAATGTGAGTTCTGATGGAAAAAGTTTCAGAGAATGACCAGATCTGGATGACAACCTGCTGCTCATGGAAATTCGTCAGAAATCCTGCCTTCCTTCTTTCCTCTCGGGTAATGACAGTGGTTCCTGGTGGACACAGAACATGCTAATTATGGACAGAAGTCACCAGAGAGGAATTCCTAGACCTTCTTCCACAGAAATTCACTGGCAGAGAACTTCAGAACTAATTGAGCCTTTTGAAATCCATGATAGGATTTTACTTTTGAGAGAGGAGAGAATAAAATTTCAGATATGGATAGAATTTTGTCAGTATCTCAACCAAGGATGGCTGAGAGAACTCAATCAGGTTATAAGTTCTAGTGAATCCCCCAACTTCCTTGACCTGAAAATGAGAGGCCATCTTTACTCTTCTCTTCCAAAGGTGCCATGATGACTCTTAGTGATGCCTAAAAATCAGCGCCATGGACAGAGATGACGCCAGTTCTTTTCTCCCCACCTCAGCTGAGGGTCTTCCCTTTCATGCATTTCCTCTCATATTGACAACATATGCTCCCTCCTGACTCCGCCACAGAGCCTGGGCAAGCTGAGAGGGATGGTGCATCCTACACTCCTGAGGGAGTAGGAGAGAGCTGTGCTAAAGGGGGAACAATCAGCTGACATACACCAGGTGTAGACTGTGCGGGCTGAGGTCCCCTGAGGCCACACTTCATTCCCTGCTGCCTGTGAGGAGGAGCCCACAATGGGGAGAGGAGCAGACTCCTCCCTCTTAGCCGTCACCACCAGGAGCAGGGGTCACTCCACTCTGAACAGCCATTCCAGCTGCTGTGATGTGGATACCAGTGTAGCCCTGCGGTGTGTGCACTTGTAGGTTCAATGGAGAAACTGGTCTTGTTACTGGAGTCCTGTGGGGCCTCTGTATCCCAGGGTTTAGACTCCCTCTCTTTATTTTATTTATTTATTTTTTTTGATATAATTTTTTTTTTAATTTTTTGTTTATTGCAGTAACATTGGTTTATAACATTGTAAAAATTTCAGGTGTACATCATTGTACTTCTATTTCTGCATGGACTACATCATGTTCACCACCAAAATACTAATTACAACCCATCACCACACACATGTACCGAATTATCCCTTTCACCCTCCCCCCTCCCCCCTTCCCTTCTGGTAACCACCAATCCAATCTCTGTCCCTATGTGTTTGTTTATTGTTGTTATTATCTACTACTTAATGAAGGAAATCATACGGTATTTGACCTTCTCCCTCTGACTTATTTCACTTTGCATTATACCCTCAATGTCCATCCATGTTGTCACAAATGGCTGGATTTCGTCGTTTCTTATGGCTAGACTCCCTCTCTTTAAACAGGTGTTGGACATCAGCCTTCAGAAACCAAAAGACATCAGCCATCAGACGGTCACAGGGCTCTCCATGGTGACCACGGGGTCTTGGTCAGCCCTGATGGAGAGTTCATGGGGGGCTCCTGGAAAGGAATCAGACCTGAAGTGTCTGTGGAGCCCTTCTCCCCTCAGCTTCCCCAGCTGTCCCTCCAAGGCCCCTCCCAGACTGGTCACCATGAGCCCAGACCCTCTGTCCTACTGCCAGCTACCCAGGGTGGTTCGTTGGGCTGAACTGGCAGGACTGAGGGGGGATTCACCTGCCTGTACCTGGTGCCATGGACCCCAAAACAGCCCTGGAAGAGAGTTCCTTAAGGCAGCATGTCCCCTAACCCACGCGTAGAAGCTCCAGGCCTGGTCTGGGCCCCTGAGGGCTGGGGTTATATCTGCTGCTTAGCACATCTCTTATCCCCCAGAAGTTCTGCCCCCACTGAGCATCCTGAGTTCTGGGGTCTCAGAAACCAGGACCTGGGATGGGAGGGAACCCATCCCTCCTTTTCTCCCCAAAACTCTCCAAGGCTGAGAAGGGCAGTGAGGGCTCTTCCCCTTTCTGCCTTGCTTGTCTAGAGGAGCCAATGGGGCTCTGACAGGATGGATGCCTCCAAGATGAGAAGGAGCCTTGGAGAGATGTTTATAGTACCGTCAACTGACAGAAGAAACCACCACTTCCCTCCTGTCCTGGGTATGTGGTTGATTTTCTCTCCAGCACTTCCTCTCTCTGACTTCCTTGTTTCTATAAGCAGCAGTACCTTCTCTTCAGCACTCTCCCTCAAAACGTCTGAGTCATTTCTGCCTGCTCAACTTCTCTTGTCGCCCAGACCATAACTCTTCACCTGATACTTTGAATTCTGTCTCCGTGCTTTGGGCAAAAGCACCCTGTTGGAGACAATTCACAGGTTTGTTGTTTTTCCATTCATCAGTTAATGGGTATTTGTGTTGTTGTTACTTTTTGTCTATTGCAAATAATTCTGACTCACAGAAGGAGCCACCGCCTCCCTCCTGACCTGGGTATGTGGTTTTGTTTCTCCAAAGCTCTTCCTCTCTCTGACTTCCTTGTTTTCATAAACAGCAGCACCTTCTCTTCATCACTCTCCATCAAAACCTCTGAGTAATTTCTGCCTCCTCATCACCCCTTGTCCCCCAGACAAGGACTCTTCATCTGATACTGTGGATTCTATCTCCAAGCTTTGGCCAAAGGCACTAGTTGGAGACAACTCACAGGTTTGTTGTTCTTGTTTTTCCACTCATCATTTGATGGACATTTGGGCTGTTGTACTTTTTGTCCACTGTGAACAGTTCTTCTATGAACACACTTGCATAAGTGTTTGTTCAAAAACCTGCTTGAAATTCTTTTTTGTTTCTTCTCCTTATTGTGGTGACAGCACTTAACACAAGCTCTCCCCTCTTTAAAAATTTTCATGCACAATATGGTATTGTTAACAATAGGTGCATAGTTGTGCAGCAGATCTCTAGAATTTATTAGTCTTGTGTAACTGAAACTCATACCTAGAAGGGAAATTTCTGGGTCATGTGGGAATTCTGGGTTTAGCTGTTTTACAAACTGCCAGACTGCCTTCCACAGTGGCTGAACCATTTCACATTTCCACTAGCAGTGTATGTGGGTTCAGATTTCACCACATCCTTTTTAACACTTACATTTTTTTCAAATTATGGCTAGTCTAGTGGGTGTGAAGTCGTATCTCATTGTGGTTTTATTTGCAGTTCCCTAATGACTAATGAATTGACCATCTTTCATATGCTTGCTGTTCATTTGTATATCTTTTTTTGTCGAAATGTCTATTCAAGCCATTTGAGTACTTTTTAATTGGGTTGCTTTTTGTTGTTGAGTGAAGGTATTCTTTATATATTGTGGATAATAGATCGTTATTACATATATGATTTGCAAATATATTTTTCCAAATTTGTAAGTTGTCTTTTATACTCTTGATCATGTTTTTAAATGAATGTACATTTTAAATTTTCATGAAGTTCAATTCATGTATTTTTTTCTTTTACTGCTTGTCCTTTTAGTGTCATATCTAAAAAACTATTGTCAAGTTCAAGTTTATGAAGATTTGTTCTATATTTTTCCCTAAGAGTTTATAATTTTAGCTTTTCTATTGATCCATTTTGAGCCACTTTTTGCATATGGTGTAAGTGTCCAGCTTTCTTCTCTTGCATCTGAATATCCAGTTTTCCCAATACAATCTATTGAAGGGACTATTTCTTCCCCATTGAGTGCTCTTTGCACTTTTGCCAAAAATCAACTGCTCATATGCATGGGTTTATATCGCATGCTTCAATTTTATTCCATGCAGCTGCGTGTCTGTTCTCATGCCAACACCACACTGCTGAGTGTACTGGGGCTTTCTAGTAAGGTTGAAATTAGGAAGTGTGAGTTCTCCAACTTTTTTCTTCTTTTTCAAGATTTTTTGGCTATTGTGCGTCTTTTGCAATTATCTTGAATTAGAGAAATGGTTTTTTCATTTTTTCAGAAAAGACCACTGGGATTTTAAAAGGGATTGAATTGATTCTGTAAATTGCCTTGGAGAGTATTGTCATCTTTACAATGTTAAATCTTCTAAGCCATGATCCTCAAATGTCTTTCTGTCGCCTGAGGTCTTTAAAATTTTCTTCAGCAGATTTAAAAACACGCAGTGTATAAATATTGCACCTCCTTTGATAAACTCATTCCTATGTATATTTTCTCTTGGATTCTGTTATAAGTTTAATTGTGTCTCCTAAAATGATTTGTTGAAGTCCTTAGCACCAGTACTTGTGAATGTGATTTTTTTGGATATAGGATCTTTGCAGATATAATCAAGTTAAAATAAGATCATACTGAATTAGGGTGAGTCCTTTCCCAATATTTCTGATGTCCTTGTAAGAATAGAAGAGACACATAGAGAAAAATGTCATGTGAAGATTGATACACATGAGGAGATGACAGCCACGTGCAGAGGGAGGGAGAGATTGGAGTTACACTGCCACAAACCTACGAGAGCCTGGGACCGGCAGAAGCTAAGAAGAAGCAAGGAAGGATATTTTCCTAGAACCTGTGAAATGAACATGGTTTTCCCGTACCTTAATTGTGGACTTCTTCTCTCCAGAACTGTAAGAGAATAAATTTCTTTTGTTTTAATCTACCTAGTTTATGGTAGTTTGTTGTGACAGCCCTAGGAAACTGATTCAAGGTAGAAATGCTTAGTGTTTGCAAGCCTGGATTCTAGTGTCTGGAAGCCTGGGCTTATTCTTGAGTTTTCCATTCTTTGGCTCTGTGACTCTGAACAGCTGCATATTCTCTGAACTTCAACTTCCCGAATTTGAAAATGTGGATGATATTAGTAACATCCTCTTAAGGTTTATGAGAGGCTCAAACTATTTATTGCATTTAAAACTTTACGAAACTGCATGTTGCCTTGTTATCTGAAGGATATCAAACATTATTACAGAGACTTTTCTATGGAGACTCATCAGCCCAGGACCCAAGTCTAGTCCCTACAGCATCTTGTGGGGACTGGGTCTAGACAGGCTCCAAGTGGGGACACAGGCCTGTGTTCAGACTGAGGACAAAAGCAGAGAGACAGGGAGTGGGCTATGGAGGCCCCTGACCTGTCACCACCACCTCCAGGGGCACTTTCTGTTGGGAGCCTTTTCAATGCCTGCAGTCACTGTGCATGTGCAGTGACTGGGGACTGCTGTCTTGTTCTGAGATCTCAATGTGCCTGGTTATCCTGGAGCTCAGAGCATCCTTCTTCTCCAGACCTGGATGGTCACAAGCTCATTACTCTGAAAACGAGGCTGGAAAATTTGAGGTCTTGGTACAGGGAGAGCCCTGGAGGAAATAGGAGCGTCTTTTCAAGGGATCTTTCTTTCCCTTCTCCAAAAAGAAGTTCTATAAGTGAGGAAACTACTATTTGTGGGGTATCAATTATTTCAAGGCCTGTCATTGGAGCTTTTCCTTCTGTTGGAACCTCTCTACCACTCAAATATTGGCTCACTTTTGATGACAACACCAACGCTTAGTGATACTGTGTCTGTTCTTCAAGATAAAGGGAGCTGAGACATGGATCAAATTTACAGAAATGAGAAGAGGAGGCAGCAGGGGCAGATGCTGGTTTGATTTACTGCAGATTGTTCTGTGTGTGTGTGTGTGTGTGTGTGTGTGTGTGAAGTAAACAAACTTTTTTATCTCTGTCTTTTCATTTACAATCAACGCACTCATCCATCCATTCAGGCAAAGTTTATCTACAAATGTCAACTATATTTCACGCAATGTACCAAGCATGAAAACTAAAACATATGCCTAACTGACCTGGATCCTGTTCTCTGATCCCTACTAGTCTTGGGATGTGATGCACATCAGATAATTAATTACAAACGGTATGTAATTATACACTATGACACTTATGTGGAATACATCCTTGGAGATTGGAGATTAGATAACCAGACTTCATAACTAGTCTGGGCATCATGGAAGGTCGACCTCGAGGAGGTGAAGTGAGAGGACACAGCTGAGAGATGCGGAGTTTTGGCTGAAATGGACGGAAGTGTTGAGAATTCCAGGAAAAAGAAAGTGTACAGATAAATGTCCCCATTTGAGAGGGATCATGGCTGCAGAGCACCATGGGGACCCTGATGTCCTAGAATCAGGACTGGGCTGGTTTCCCTGCAGTCCACACCACTACCACTCCAGGAAACACAGGGTGGGCAAGTGAGGACCCAGGCACCGCCACAGCCCAGCTTGTCTGGTTCAGTGCAGATGAGGGGAGCAGACAGAACAGATTCACAGAACACGGCACATGAGAACATTTGACATAGGTTTTCTGTAGAAAAGGGAGCTGCTTCTCTCTCATGATCTCTTTCTGACACCCCCTCAGCGGGTCCAAGAAAAGACCAGACATCCCAAGTGTAGTTCAGTCTGGAACCAAGCCCAGGGATGTGACCCAAACCACTGCCTGATGGGGTGAAATCTGATCTCCGAAATCACCCCCAAGTCCGTATTGGTGGGCTTCATCTCAATTCACATTCTTGGGTCATTATGGGTTCAGGAACTCACATAAACCCAGTTTAAATCCTTTATTGCATACCATCAGGAGTTGGACAAAATGTTTGTTCAGAGGCTCGGTTTCTCACCTGGAAAGCGGCTCCTTGTTTTATTGGACTCAGGTGAGGCTAATCAGGCAGGAGAGATCATGTTTTGAGGAAAATACAATTCCAATATGTGAAGTATTTGCTATAACTGATCAACAGCCACTTTGTTAGGAATTAGTCACTAGTGGAGGATGCGGCTCTCACCACCTACTTCAACCCTAACTCATTAAATTGTATGGAAAACAAAGTTTACAGAATAGTTTATATTCTTTAAAGTTTATAGAATAGAAATGCACTATCTACCAACAATGACAAGTAGACTTATGAGTCATCAAATGAAAATGGAGGAAAGCATTGCCAGTATTCCAGAAGATTCTGTGGTGTTCATCTTAAACAAAACCATTTAACATTGTCTTATTTATAACTACCATCACGGATTTCTTTTCCTTCCTTATATATATGTAGTTTATCTTAGGTACACACTCCTAAATAAGGCATGACGTTTCCTTTTAGACTTTAGGTAAATGGTATAATCCTAAACACATGGTTTTTATAATCTTCTTACATTTATTTACATCATGTTTGAAGATGGATACACATGGTCATTTGGAATTTGAGTTTGTGCATGTTCACTGACATGTCATATTACATTGTCTACATAGAACACCAGATACTCTTTTTTTGGTGCATATAATCTTAAAATGATTTTGGCTAATATGAATAACTCCCTTGTCAATGTCCTTGTGAATGGATCTTGGTGCATATGTATACATTTTCTATAAGATATATACTTAAAGACATGGTTGTGTGTTTCTTACTTTAACTAGATATGTATGATATACTCTCTCTGAATTGATGGATGCATTTTGCACTCCTACCAGGAATGAACCAGAATTTTGTGTGCCCACTATTCTCTCCCACAACTGATATTACCATTTTTCTCTTTGTATCTCACCTGAATGTGCTGGAATTTTGGTCTTGTGATTTCACTGAAACTGTGCCACAAGGAGGAATGATTATTACATATAAAATATAAGGAGACATAGGATCATTTTGGGGCTATCAGAGCAGAATTTGTGATGTCCTATTGGCTTGGATTGTTTTGTGAATTTCAATTCGGTGCATCACTTCCCAACTCTTCATAAGGGACCTCACACTGGCACTTTTAAGTTGTCCATAAAGGGAGTATACACACTAGAGAAATTGGAAAATGCCTTGAATCGGTGTTTATAACAATGAGTTTTTCAGGGGCAGTAAAATCCATGCTATCACTTCAAACAGCAATGTCTTGATTTCAAGTGATGATATTTCTGAAGACACTACACAGGTAGCATCTGCTGAAAATTGAAAGGCTTGTGGAGTCAAGAGTGTTAAGGTATCATTTTATGTTTATCAATATCAGGCTGTATCTTTGTAATGCCGATTTACTGATTTATTAAAACAGATTGCATGCTCTGAATGAAGAGATGGAGGTATGTGGTATATCAAGGTATGTGGTAATTAGAAATAAAGAAAAATGCTTTACATGAAGGTGTACCACAGCATAAAAGCGTGAGGAGGTGTGGACCCAAATATGCTGTGTGGGATATATGCTGATTTCACAGAAAGCAGAAAGATAGGAGCCAGTCAAGATAAGTCAACAATGGTCAGGAAGGAAAGCTCCACAGCTTAATGGCATAAGAGTCCAGACATTGACCTTGCACGTGAACAATGATTCCTCCACCTCATAATGACCTGTAGACAGTTTACACAACATATGCCCAGATGCTCTTCCAGAACCTCCTGGGCGCAAAAGAGTTATTTCCAAGGCTCTACAACTCAGAACAGCACATTGTTCTCTCTTGTATTTACCTCCTGGCTGCATGTTGGGTCCTTCTCAGGTTCTACTGAGCCTGCAATAGCAGAATCCCGAGGACAACCAGGATCATACCAGCCACGTCCATCCAGATGAGATTCTTCACTGTGTAGTCTTGGGGATGTGAGGCTAGGAATTGAGGAGGAAGAGGTCACAGAGGTCAGGGCAGAGGAAAATCACCCCAGGATCCCTGATGTCCACCTAGGGCACCTGCCTCCCTTGACAGGACATGACCCTCCGCGTCAACCCCATAACTGAGAATTTCTCCTGCTCACCACACTTGAGTCTGACTTGTTTTGTGATGTGCTGATGGAGTCAGCTGCTCTTAAGAACCAAATATTTGGGGATGGATGAGGAGTTGATGCAACTCAAGCCTTTCCCCTATCTTCTTTTAATTCCCTCTGTTTCTTGTGACATAACTTATGCAGTCTGTTAATAACCCCTTTTTTTTTTTTTACTGTAGATAGATTCCCTCTGTTCTCATTGGATTCTCTCAGTCTGTCTCTTTTTTCAGTTTAGAATTTGCTTCTGAGTCACTTAGAAACAGAGATTGGATGTGTCCCAAGCGTTCAGAACTGTTTATAAAAACAGTCTCCAAATATAGAAATAACTGAGTTCCTGTACACTCTCTGTTCATTATTGGGTATGGACCATGTCAGTTAACTTCTCTGGATAAGAGGACTTCTATATATTCAACACCTCAGGACCATGGATGAGGGGTTTCTCATATCTATATGAGTAAGAGAGAGAAAATTCAACCCATACAGTGCAGGTTGGGTTAATTACATGCAATAAATTAGATAAGAAGGAGGCAGTCAGTTCTGCACAGTGTAAGATTGAAAATTATGCTTGGAGATGAGATTTAAGCTGATTCTTGAATAGGAGAAGGAGTCTGAGAGGAGCCAAGTGAGGACCCAGATGAGGCGTATCACAGGCTGCAGTGAGACAAGGTCCTCAGAAAGATCTCAGTCTGTTCTTCAATAAGGAATAAAGTCATGTCTGTGGGATGTAGGGAGAGTCCAGAGAAGAAGGTGGAACTGAGATTTGAGGGCTTGGTGCTTTTGAGAAAGGTCAGAAATGACAGGATAGATGAGAGAGGCTCCATCATCATCATCATCATCATCCTCATCATCACCATCATCACCATCATCATCATCATCATCATCATCATTTCTCTCTCTCTTTTTCTCTGTCTCAAAGAACTCTGAAATCCTCTATAAGATTTCAAGGAGAGAAGACTAGTCATCTGATTTTATATTTGAACTTTTTCATGCTAAAATCCTGAGTAAGAACGTGGGTCACAAGGTAGTTTGAATTTCCCAGCTTCTTTGAAATTAAATTCATGTAATGGTTAATGGCACTCAATAAACAGCAAATAAATGAGTGAAAAAGAAAATAACCCCTACCCTCTCCATTTTCTATATCCAGAACCAAGTAAGTCCACAGTTCTGGTCTTCAAAGCCTTGAGGAACAGAGAAAATCAGTGGTATTACAAAATTGAGTGAGAACAAAAACATACAAATCTATTTTAACCATTTATAACATAAAAACAAAAAAGATAAAAACAAATTATAGATCGATTCTAACCATACACCTCCATGTAAAAATTCTAAATAAGCTTATACAAGTCAGAAACTATGAATGAACAATGAATGTCATGCAGTGGGGTTACTATCCTAATGCTTGACACTAAGAAGCCTTCTACCTGTATATCACCATGGCTAAAATTAAAGAAAAAAAATTCAGGGGTTGTACAAAAGTCCAGAAACCAATTCCTAATTTCTATTAATAAAATAATATTTTTTCTTAATAAAAGCTAAATCTAGCATAAAAATTAACTTTAGACATGGATAGGTTAACAGTATTATATATATATAAAATATAGATTTTTGACGTGTTTGCCTTACAATAATTTGGGCTAAAATGAAGATGTTTTCTTAAAGCGACGCTGAGGTACATCTTAACATTTTACTTTGTCATCATTATCATATGGTATCTGATGCAAATAAAATGGGTACACAATCTGGAAATAAAGAAGTAAAATTTCAGTGTTCTTGAAGTTGATATAATTATTATCAGTAAGTCAGAGGAGATCAATCGAAAAAATATGGAGAGGTGGAGAATCTGTAGTAAGTTGATGGGTTATAAAATTAATATCAGCAAACAAGTATCTTTGTTATCTATACTATAAGCTCCCTCTTATTAAAATGAGGAAAGGGTTTCTCAGAAGTTCAGAAAAGCTGAGCCCACACAGACTCAACCCCACCTCCCAGAGGTCCCTCCTACCTGGAGTCCTAGACTGAGTGCCTCTGTGGGATCTCCCCTGCTCCTGGCTCCTGGTGAGTAGTGATGCTGTGGTTCTGAGATGGAGATACCAGGAAGTTAGCGGGTGTGGGGGCCTCTGTCTTGAAATTTCAGTCTAATTTCATTTTCTCTTAGGTTCACTGAGTCCCATTCCATCCCACTGCCTTCCTCAGCCCCCTCTGAGACTGCTGGGATGGGGTGTGCCAGGGGTGGGAATTTCCCGCCTATTTACACCCTTTCAGAGGCTGGATCCTCATGTGTGTAACCTCCCCTGTGCTTCAATTATTCCATGGTGTCTCAGACTTTCCTGTGGTCGAGGCCCAGAGAAGACCCCCTGAGCCCAGAGAAGAGAGGAACAGGGGTTCCCCACCTGAGACCAGGAGCTCTGGCACAAGAGATGTGTCCAAAATCACCATCTCAGGGAGCACTGAGACCCCCCAGTGGATGCCACCCCATATATCATAAACCAATGGTGGGAGATGTGAGTGAGAGGGGCTGCCATTCCTCCCACTTCAGCCTGGCTGCTCCTCCCCTTGGCTGGGCCCCCAACATCTCCCTCTGCCATGATCACCCCACCCACTGTCTGCCCAGCCTCAGAGCCCCTGGAGTGCTGTGGTCCCCGTCCACATCTTGCCCAACTCCCAGCTACCCTAGGAGACAAGCCTGTGCTTGTAAGTCTGAGGGGGCCTTACATCTTCTGAGAGACGCTCAGAACTGCCCTGGGTGGTCTGTTCTTCCACTGAGCAAAGTGGCCTCAGTGAATCAACTCAGTTGTTGAGATGGGCCCTGTGGGCGGGGGGCTGCGGCTGATCCTGGAGTCCCCACCTCACTCAAACTCTTCTCCGGCATCATAGTTAAAATGGTAAAGTTTATGTTTTGTATATATTACCATATTCACAAAATAGAAAGATGACAAATGTCGTATACAAACACTAATCAAAAAAACAATTTAAGTGGCTATATTAATGTTTCCAAGTGCTGCTGTTACAAACTAATCTTAGTGGCTTAAAACAACATGGATTTATTCCCTTACAATTCTGGAGATCAGAAGAATAAAATCAGGCTCCTTGATACAAAGGCAAGGAATGGGGAGATATTTTTCTACTTCATCTTGATCTGGAACCGGAAGTCTGAAACACAATTGATTTCTGTATATTGACCATGAATCCAATGATATTGGAGAATTCCTTTCTAATTTGAGTAATACGTATTTATACTATTTTGGATTTTCTATGCACACAACTGTATAATCTGAGTAATATAATATTATTCTTATCCATTTAGGTGCCTATCACTTTGTTTTGCTTTATTTCCTCCAGGGCCGTGCTGACTGGACGTGCTCACACGGACACACGTGGATAACTCCCATCACGGGGGAAAGACTTCAAGTTCTCACCATTAAAAATGATGTCTAGTGTTGATTTTTAAGCATGCCTTTACAACTCATAGGAAATTCCCTTTTATTTCTGATGAGTTTTTATTTTCATTATGAATTTTTGGTGTATTTTATCAATAGCTTTGCCTGCATCTGTCAAATGACCTTTTTTTTTTTTTACTTATTCTGCTAATGTGTTGGATTATGTTGATTGATTTTAAAAATTTTAAGCACTCTATCTCCCCCCCCCCCCCAAAAAAAAACAAACAACCTCAGTGTGGTCATGATGTAATGACTTTTTAATATATCACTGAATCTTACTTGTGTATATTTTGTTTAGTGATTTACATCCAAGATTATGAGAGAGATCTTCTCATTTTGTGATTTCCTTATCAGGTTGTGGCATCAATATTTTCCTAGCTTGATCTAGGGTGTATTTCTTCTTCTTCTATTCTAAGAAAAATTTTGCATAAGTTTGGGGTGTTTGTGTGTGTTTCCCAAGTGCATAAGCATTTGGAAGAAATCACCAATGAAGCCTTCTGAACTGATACACTTACATATTGCAGAATGATTAGAAGCACAGCATTAGCTAACACCTCACACATAGCGGCTTTTTCTTTTTTTTGTACTAAGAATGTTTAAGATCTGCTCTCCTAGCACCACTCAATAATGTGATTCAGTTTGACTAGCTATAGTCATCATGCTGTACATTATCTCCCCAGGACTTGTTAATCTCATAACTGGAAGTTTGTGCCCTTTGACCGACATATCGTCATTTCCACCAACACACAACCCCTGGCAACCACCATTCGACTCCCTATGTTTCTCTGACTTTTCCAGATTCCACATTGTTCAGTTGTGGGAAAATTTTTGATTACAGAGGCAATGTATTTAATGTATACATAAGGTGATACATATTTTCTCTCTATTGTTACATCCATTTAGTAAACTGTCCACTTGAAAATGTACATTTTATCTGCATTTTCTAATATACCAGCATCAAATTGTTTTTAATGTTCTGTTACGAAGTCTATAGGATTTGTAGTGCCATCTGCAATTTCATTCCTTATATTACAAATGTGCGCCTTCTCTCTTTTTCTCTTGGTCATTTTGACTCGGTTTTGTAAGTTTGACTAAAGTTTTCAAGAATGAACTTTTATAGCTTTATTGATTTTCCTCTATTTTTTGTTTGTCCTCATTAGTTGCTGGTCTTATTATTATTTCTCTCCTTCTATCTTCATTTAGATTAATTTTGTTATTCCTTTTTTTCCTAAATTTTTGATATAATACCTTAGATCATTGATTTTTTAGGCTTTTTCTTTTCTAATATATTCATTCATATTCATCCTAATTTTCCCATTTTATAGATTTCATATGTGTTATTTATATTATCATTCAGTTTAAAATATTCTCTCACTTTGGTTTTGGATTTCTTATTTCACTCATGGATTACTGAGAAGTCTGCTGCTTTATTTCCAAAATGTGAGGATATTAGTTATCTTTGGTCACAGAATCGGGTGACTCCTAAAGTGTTGCAGAAGCTCCTGGTGGCTCACCTTAGGAGTCCAGGCTGGCTGGGGGTCATTAGGAGGTGTCCACTGGGGGCAGCTCCTGTGCCTTCTGGGGTCCCTGCAGCCTTCGTCCCCAGAGGGTGGGGCTCTGGGTCCTTCCTGGGCTAGTGGATGGCCAGAGCAGCATACACGCTGGGCTCTGCTGGGGGCTCCTCTGACTGGGAGGAAGGGGGTGTTGTCTCCCGCCTGAGGGTCAAGCTGTTCAGCTGGGCGTAGGTCACTTCCTGGGGGTCTTCAGATGCAGTAGCCTGGAGCAGGGGGAGAGTGGGGGATAGGTATGTGGTTGGGGTGGGGGCAGCCTGGGGGTCTGGAGAGGATGCGACCCACCTGTCTGTCCATCTGTCTGTCCTCTTCTGTTTGTCTGTCCTTCATGTCCAGTGATTCCTCTGACAGGGGGGAAGGAGAGGTGGCCACTCCCTGCCTGAGTCTTGATCTTGAGAGGTTCACCTGGGTGTTTGTCACTCCCTGGGGGTCTTCATCATGGGGGCTCTGCTGGAGGGAGACAGAGGGACAGAAAGTGTCTCCCTGACCCCAGTGCTGACCTCCTCCAGTCAACTGTCCACCCTGTTACAGAGTGAGGTCACGTCCTGATGGAATCTTCAGGGACTTCCTAAGCCTTGGACATCTGGATGCTTTCTACGGTTCTGATTCTTATCCTAACATGCTATCTCTCTTTCATTTGGCTCCAGCCATGTGTCCCATCTCCCTGAAAAAGTATGTTACTGCCTCAGGACCTTTGCATCTGCTGTTTCCTCTGCCACCCCCCCCATGCACTCTATCCCTTTTCCTTACTTTATTTTCCTTAACTGCAGTTTGCACTCTAGGAGCCCATGTATTTGCATGCTGTCTCTCACCCAGGAGGTGAGCTCAAGGAGTGTGGAGACAGTTTTCTCACTGCAGTACCTGCAGCACCTGAATGTAGCCGGGTACACAGTGAGCTCCCTCTGCACATTGTTGGGGAAATGAATGAAGGGGGCATAGGGGATATTCGGGTGATTCACTCATTCATGCATCCTCTGGAGACCTGGTGGTGAACCCCAACAACTAGAAAGTTAGAGAGAGGATGAGCACCCAGGAAAGGGGGCCACATGGGAGGAGCCATGAGGTTACAGAAGCCAGGAGGAGTGAAGTCACAGCAGGATGACCCAGGGTGCCCGAGAGGAGAGGTCAGTGTGGGATGCTGCTGAGAGCTGGGGATGTGAGGACAGGAAGTGACCATTGGATTAAGTTTGGCAACAGAAAGGTCCCTGGTGGCCTGGACAGGAGCAGGGGTCTCACCCGATGGTCCAGATCCACCCCCTCCTCAGGCTGTGTGTCCTTCACGGCAGCATCTGCTGGGGCAGAACAGGGGGTGTGTCTCTTGGCAGGATTCCTGAGATCTCTCGGGGCTGCAGGCCCCCTCTGCTCCCAGATGGGCCACTGAGATCCAGGGGTGACGAGATGTGCCCGAGGTCACTCAGGGTGGGATTTCAGTCCTTCTCACCCCAAATCGCCAGACCCTCCCAGCCCATCCCCCATGGCCTCCTGAAATCTCTGTGCCCCACCCCCCAGGGTGGCCCCTCCCCTCCTCTCACAGAGGGTCTCTTCCTGGGCGTCAGCAGCTGGGCTGGAGCTGGGGGAGGAGACAGGAGTGTTAGGGGCAGAGAGGGGGCTGGGCGTGAGGTGGGGGTCTGGGGTCTTCAGGGCAGGAATTTCCTGATCTGCAGGCCTCTGTCCTTGGGCTCTGGGTCTGCAGCCCCTGCAGGGAGCTGGAGATCAGCCTGTCACTGGACTGGGTCACGATGGACAGAGTCTCAGCCCTGGGAGGTCCTGACCACCCCCCCCTCCACACGGGGTTCAAGAGGAAAGGAGGGAACCTTAATTTATACTTGTGTGTATGTTTCAATATTTCATGAGACTGAAAAGCTGAAAGACACCTTAAATGTGCACATGTGCTGTATTAAGTGTTTTCTTCAGGATTTTCTGATTTGAGATTCTGGAAAAGTTTTTCTCAACTCACCTTTCCATCTATTGGGTTTCCCTCTGCTGGTGCCCTAAGCCCACTTCCCCCTGTCACCCGGGTCACCCTGTTCCCTACTCACCTGAGGTCCTGTGTTTGCCCTGAAGCTGGTGTCGGAGGAAAAGGTGGAAGTGAAGGAGGAAGAACAGCAGGACGAAGGCCAACAAGACCGAGATCAGAGCACTCAGGGACCATTTGAGTCCTTGGACACAAGTTATGTCAAGAATGATCCACTGGTGCTATTTAATTGAGCGCCTACTGTGTGCCAGGCATATGCTAGTGTCTGTGCATTATCTCCTCTCACTCACAACCATCATGCAACATGGGACTGCCACCCCCACCCACCCATTTCACAGATGAGGAAACTGAGGCACAGAGAGGTAAATCATGTGCCCCACAACACCCAGCCTCAAGTGGCAGAGCTGAGACTGCAGGGGTGCTGATTCCAGACCTTGTACTTTCCACTCAAGCTGTGTACCCTGAGCTGAAGGGAAAGGACCTGACCACCCCTGACTGTTGTCCTGCCCCTCCCTTCCCTGTACAATGTCACCATCACTGCTGCATAGAGGACAGGCCCGCATAAAATCACATCCTGGGGGGCTTCCCCGTGAGGCCTCCTCTCCCAGGAGGTCAGAGCCATAGTCAGAACTGAAAGGAAATGTAAGCTCTGGGCCACGATTCTCTCCTTTACACTTGGAGAAAGTGAGGCCCAGACAGGAGAAGGCATGTCCAAGTCAGGGTCTCCTGATGGCATAACTCAGCCCCCGACTCCCAAGAACCCACCCACCACCTCTCCACAGAGGCCCTCCTTTATCCCTCCGCACACCTGACTCCCTCCCATAGGAGGGAGTTGACTTTCAGAACCTCCTGGGGATCAGGATGGAGGTGGGGGGGCTGCTTCTCCCCACTTCATCCCGGCTGCCCCTCCTCCAGGCTGGGCCTCAACACGTCCCTCTGTCACGACTGCCCCAACCACATCCCCCCAAACCTCAGAGCCCTGGAGCCCCCTGGACTCTCACTTCTGCCTGACTCCCAGCCCCTCTGGGGGACAAGCTGTGCTGAGAGAGGAACTGGGAGTCAGATCAGCTGAGTCTCGAGAGACAGGCCTGGAGACACTGTGACCTCTCTGGACAGAGGCCCCTGTGACTCACCAGCTGTTAAGTTGAGCCCTGTGGGTGGGGAGGTGGGATCCCCAGAGGATCATGGGAGAAAGGACAAGAGGAGATGAGGGGCTGGAGCTTCCCACAGAGACCCCGTCTCTGCTCACTCTCTTCTCCTGCATCTGCCCTGTGTCCCCAAGGCTCTCCCTCCACCCACCTGGAGGATTCTGGAGATGGGGACCTGGCAAGGGGCAGGCATGTGAGGGCCCTGCTTCTTTCCTGCACTCTGAGGGGCAGATCCCTTTCTGGGTGACCCTCCCTCAGAGCCCCCTCACTCCCATCCCAGCCCAGAGCTCTCTGGGGGACAGAGCCCTGAACTGACTGACGCAGAAAGAACAGGGGCACGGCCCTGTCATAGCCGACATCAGAGTGACCCTGGAGGGTCAGCTTCTGTCCAGAGGCCACAACAGGGCCCTCCTGGGTCAGGAGTGAGGGCTCCCTAGATACACCTGGGAGAAAGACAAGCTGAGGATTCCTGGGGCTGATTCTTCCCCAAACCTCCCATCTTCCTCGCTGGAATTTCTAGTCTCACTGTCTTTACAGCTCCGTGTCCATTGTCCAAGGGTCCCTGAGCTCCTTTCCCGCCATGGCTCATCTGGGCCTCCCCTAGAAGCAAAGACCCCGATAAGCTGTCTGTTGCCTCAAAACATGGATGGGGCAGGATGGGACTTCCTCACCTGGGATCAGGAGCTCCAGGGGGTCACTGGGGTGTGACCACACCTGGGGGTAGTTCCTGTAACAGCCATAGCATCTGAACGTCCACCTGAGGCTGCGGGACATGGGGCCCACAGGGAACAGGGCTTGGAACTGCCCCCTGGGAAGTTGCTGTGAGTCCAGGGTCCAGGAGGGCTTGTGTTCTCCTTCCTTAGTCAGAATGAACCTGCCGAATCCCAGCCGTTAGCCTCACAGGAGGGCACCATAGGGCTCAGCAGGGCTGAGAGGGTGGGTTTGCTGTAGATTCCTAGGTGAGGAGGAGGCAGCGTGTTAAATGGGGCTCACACCTCCCTCATATCCCCCAGGGCTGGGCTGTGAGAGGAGACACACCCCTGAGAGCAGACCCCCTTCCTGAAGGCAGAGCCTGAGGCTGGGAACCCTGAGTGTCTTCTCACCTGTCACTACCAGCTCCAGGGGATCACTGTGCTCTGAACAATATGTGGATCTTCAATAGTAACAGCAATATCTCCCTGTGTGGATGTCTCTCATATGTGGGATGGAGAACCTGGCCTTTTCCTCAGGCCCCAATAGGTTCTGTCTGCGCCAGGACGATGGGTTTCCCACTTTATCCAGATGGTACTCCTGGGCCTCCAGGGTCCCCTGACACAAGATGGTCACAGGCCTCCCCCAGGGGACCACAGAGCCTGGCTCGGCCTAGATGGTGGGTTTGGGGAGGGTTCCTGGAAGGAAATCAGACGCTGGCTCACAATACCTTCTCCACCGCTCATTCTGCAGCTCAGCCCACAGCCCCTCCTCGTTTTATCACCATCATCCCAGAATCGCTGGGCTCACTCCTGAGTGCTCAGGGGCTGAAGTAGGAGGTGGGGACATGACAGCCTGGGGAGGACTCACCTGCCTGCACTCGGGTCCTCGGAACCAGACTCAGCTCTGGAAGAGAGTCCCTGTGAGAAATCTGCACCTGGCTGTCTGAGCTGATTCTCATCACATCAGGGTCCCAGTCCACTCAAGCTACCTGAGCCCTGAGGTTCCCCATGAACAAGGGGGTGTGGAGCCTCCCCATCCCCTGCTGCTGTCCCCTTCCCACTCTCCACAACTGACTGAGGCAGAGAAGAGCAGAGAGGATGGAAGTCATGGGTCCTGCTCTGGGCACTCCCGCTGTGCAGATGGAGGAGACCATGGGGCCTGAGAGGCAGAGAGAAGCACAGGGTGTGGTAAGTCAGGGGCTGCTGCCACCCAGTCTGGTTCCCACAGCTGTGGACCCACAGGAATTGATGGCCCCTCTTTTGGCCTGGCTCTGCTTTTCTCCAGGGCAGGGGCTCAGGAGGACTCCAGGCCCTCTGGAGACATCTCAGCCCAGAGCTGAGGTCACGCCTGGTCACCAAGACTCTTTCTGCCTGACCTGAATCCCGCTCTGGGTGGGTGGGGACCCAGGTTCTCATCCTGAGCTGGCCTCTGACAGGCTGGCTTTAAATAGGACACACCACTTATTTCCTCAGTGCCTCAACAACTGGAATTTACTTTCTGTCTTTGGCCAGTCCGTAAACAAATATTTATTGAGCACCTAATATGTACGAGGCATAGGTGGCAGACACCAGAAATGCATCCGTGATCCAGTGAAACCCATTGGTATATTTTGAGAACTCAGATTAACAGTATATGGCCATTAAAAGGCTGAAATTTCAATTTATTAATTTACAAAGAATAACTTGAGACCATGACTTGGCTATGGTTGAGGGAACAGCTGTTTGAGGAGGGGGAGACCTATGGGATGGGACACCTATGAGCACTGTCTAGAGATGAAAGGACGTTCTAGAGAACCCTAGAGACACATAGAATGTCTGAAAGGGAGGAAGAGAGGGGAAGGTGGTGACTCGTCATGTAGAGTGGTGTCCACCATACAAGGACATTGGATTTTATTTTTAAGAGAAATAGAATATATAAGTAAAGGATGTTATGATAAGTGATTTTTATGAAGGTCATATTAGCTATATATATCACATAGAAATGAAAATATTAAAAACAAATAAAGAAAGAAAGAACAGTAGTTGAACTCCAATTACTCCCATACTGGTGTGTCAACCAGTATCGTAAATGATTTTTTTTGGATTTCTCATAATTAATTCACACACCCCTTAATGAGACGAAAACACTTTAACAGAGGATAGAAATGATACAGAGTTTACCTTTGGTGTCTATTTTGGACTGAGAGTTGGGAAGAAATTTGTTGGATCCAAGCTCTGCAGGAGAACTGATGTGGGAAAGCACAGGAATGTTAAATGGCCCCATTGTCTGAGTGTGTGTGTGTATTTATGGTGTGACTGCACTCTCTGTTTGGAGGGAAGGAGAACTGAGAGCTGAGGGTGGAGGGTCACATCTGGACTGATCATGAACAGCCTTGAGTTCAGAGAGAAGAGTTTAGAGTTCACCCTGAAGACAGCAAGGACCGTGGAAGGATTTGGGGCAGGGAAGGGACAGATTCTGAAATGGATGTTAGAAAGACTGACATGTGGAGGGTGAACTGGAGAAGGGAGGGTGGGCCTGGAGCTCAGAAACCAGGAAAATGGTGGATGTGACCACACAGGCCAGATGTGTCTAGATGTGGGCTGTGGGCTGGACTCTGTGGATGGGGTGGACAGCAGGGGTCAGGGGAATTCTGGAGTCTGAATGGTTTTTATTGGGTGATTGGCTAATAGGTGTAAGAGACAAGGAAGGGAGGGCGACCTTCACCTCCTGCCTTAGTTGACTGGAGACGTCAATGGTGCCCTCAGAGACATGGTGAACCGAGGGGTGGTGGGGATGGAGGTGCCTGGGGAGTTTGGTACAATACGCTTCTGCTCCCACAGGAAAGCACAACTCTTTCTCTTGGGCCTAGAATGTGGGTTTCACTTTTCACAAACAGCCCCCTGACTGACATGCTGGTTTCTGGGAGAAGCAGGACCTCTCTCTCTATTATCTTGGGGTGAATAGTTTGAGTCAACTCTGTCCCTTCAGAGAATACTTTGATGCTGGGTGTCGCTCTCCACTTCAAACTGTGGGGACTGTTCTTCAGATTTCAGGTTTTAGACAAGAATGGTCCTCATCAGAGCTCCTGCTTGTGGACAGGGATATATTTATATATCATATATGATATATATGTGCTATATATATGATATACATGTTATATGTATGAGAACAAGAGGGGAAGTAGCCTGATAAAGATCATCAACCCATTCAGAAAGTGGCAGTGCCACAATTTATATGTATGTGTGTATTTATGTATGTGTTTACTGACTGACACATTAGTCAATCAATCTATCGATCTATCATCCAGTTTTATAGAGATATAATTGACATACAGCACTGTAGAAGTTTATGGTTTAGAGCATAATGACTTGACTTACATATCTTGTGAAATGATCACCACAAGAAGTTTAGTTAACATCCGTTATCTCATATAGATAAAAAAACAACATTTTTTTTCCTATAATGAGAACTCTCAGGATCTATTCTCTTAAAAACTTTCAGGTACACCATACAGCAGTGCTAACTATAGTCATCATTTTGAACCTTCCATCCCCCATACTTATTTCTTGTATAACTGGAAGTTTATACCTTTTGACCACCTTCATCCAATTCTGTCTCTGCTCTCCCTGCCTCTGGTTCACACAAATCTAATCTCTTTTTCTATGAGTTTGTTTTTTTAATTCCACATATAAGTGAGATCATACAGTATTTGTCTTTCTCTGTCTGACTTATTTTACTTAGAGTAATGCCCTCAAGGTCCATCCATGTTGTCACAAATGGCAGGATTTCCTTATTTTTTTTATGGCTGAATAATATTCCAGTGTATATCCACTTGTTTATTCTTGATTTTGTTGCTTGTGCAAGAGTGTCGATAAAATCTTGAACAGTTTTTCTTGAAACACAATTTTAAATGACAACAATTACACAAGGGAGAGAGGACCAAGTTCTACTTGATGAAAATGAGGTGAAATATGAACCCTGATCTTTTGTTAGGTTCTCCTACATCAGAGTGTGCCCCAAGGTCCAGGTGGCCATGACTGCTGACCAGTCCCTTCCCCTGAGGAAGGTCAGTGGGAGGCCCCACAGATCCTAATTTCAAGGACAGTGTGTGGTCCTGCTCCTGGGAGGGCTCTGTGGGTCCAGTATTTTGTCGCCATCTCATTGTAGAGATGACAGTCATCTTCCCTGACCCCAGTTTCAGAAATTCACATCCTCCTTCAGGTGAATACAGAGCTTGGTTAGCCTCTGGGGAGTGTGTAGACAGAGTCTCCAGGACAAAATAAGAACCTAGGATCCACAGGGCATGCCACTCTCCTTGTATTTCCAGAAGTCTCACCATGGGTCCCCCAGTGTCATCCCATCAGCCCCAACTCCCCTGCTCCCCCACAGCCATGAATAAAACACACTGTGTCTGGTCCACACAGTAATGAGGGAATGGGGAGCACTCACCCATGTGTGCCCAGATCCTCTGGCTCAGACAGAATCCTGGAAGGAAACCACATCACAGATGATTTGCCCCCAACTGATCCCAGGTTTCGATGTCCCGATCCACAGAACCTGGTCATGTGCCGTGAAAAGGCCCAGATTCCCACCATGACCCCCTCTTCCCTTCCCTTCCAGGACTCACCAGGGCCCTGGAGGCTGAAGAATTTGGGTGACATGGGGCTGCTTCTGTTGGACAGGAGGCAGGGGTTGAGCAAAGCCGACAAATTCACAGGATGTGGTGGGCAGGGTCCCCACACCACAGTTTGTACAGTCCACAAGGTGCCTGTCACACCGGAAGATGACCAACTTCTTCTCACCCTAAGGGTGGTGGGTGCTGAGGGTCTGACATGAGCCACATCACTGAACACACCTTGTGTCTGAAGTTTCACATTTAGTTCTCCTAAACTCTACCATCTTGTAAGGATTTTAACAGATCTTGCTGCATTTTGTAAGTCATAGTTATTATTCAGTTTGTAACATGCAATATTCCCTTCTCCAGCTAATATATAATTATTAACATTATAAAACTCTTTGCAGAATGGATATCCACTGTGTCTCCCACTAATATTTTTAGGCCTCGTATTAGCTGCAAATTCTTAACTTCTGTAAAAAAAATCACTAAATTAGAAACTTTTATTCTTTTCTTCCCAGCTTTATTGGGGCATAATTGACAAATAGGAATCTTATACATTTAAGGTGTACATCTTGATGTTGTGATATATATGCACATTCGGAAAAGATCACCACACTCAAGCGAATTAACACATCCATCTCCTCACATGGTTACCATTTGTGTGTGTGTGTGTGTGTGTGTGTGTGTGTGGTGAGAACACTTAACATCTCTTAGTACATTTCAAGTGTATAACACATTTCATTATTATCAACTACAATTGCCACATTGCACATTAGGACTGTAGAAGTTATTCATCCAATGACTGACAGTTTGTAACATTTGATCAATATCTCTTCTTTTTCCCCACCCCTCAGCTTCTGTTACTCACCATTCTACTCTGTATTACTACTCTGTGTTTCTATGAGTTCAACTTCTTTTTTTCTTTCTTTTTATTCTACATATATGTGAAATTATTCAATAATGGCCTTTCTGTGTCTGGCTTATTTCACTTTGTGTAATATCCTCCATGTTCACCCATGTTGTCACAAATGGCAGGATTTTCTTATTTTTTAAGGACTGAATAATATCCCATTGTGTGTATACATATATATCTAATATACATATATATATACACACACATATATATATACACACTCATATATGTATACACCGCATTTTCTTTATCCATTCATCCGTTGATGGACACTCATATTGTTCCCATATCTTGGCTGTTGTGAATGACACTGCAATGCACATGGGTGCAGACATCCCTTCCAGATCCTGATTTCATTTCCTTTGGATGTATCCCCAGAGTGGCATTGCTGGATCACATGGTAGTTCTATTTTCAGTTTTCTGAGGAACCTCCATACTAGCTGCAAGGTCTGTGGGCTGTTTATTGGGATCCAGCATTATCTGCCGTGAACTCCCGCCCATTTCTTTGTTCTTAGCTGCCCCTGAGCATCCAGCCATGCTGATTCCCTCAGCAGGACAGAAGGGGCTTTCAGGCAGCACCCGGAGAGGCTGCAGAAGAGACGCTTACATTACTCTCTTCCCCCCTGGGAGAAATCGCAGGTGGAGGGGTCTCTCTCTGTGCTGAGTTGAGCCAGCTTGTGGGAAGGGTGATGCAGGAGAAGTGAAGCTGTTCTCTCTACCCTTTTCAATGAGGTTGTTCTCAGATTATGTGCTCAGCATGTTGGGACCTCGCACCTGGATTCCAGAGCTTTCATAAGGGTGTTTTCATCCATGGATGTTGGTGAAATTATGGCTTCTCTGGGCAACGAGATCTGGGCCTTCTTATCCCACCATCTTGCTGACATGCATAATTGTCATTTTATTTTGCATTTCTCTAGTGATTGACGATGGTGAGCATCTTTTCCTGTGCCTGTTGTCTATTTGTAGAAATATGCGTTCTTTGCAAAATGTCTTTTCCATAGAAATATCTACTCAAATCCTTAGACCATTTTTTTACGTTGTATTTTTTTTGGTGGTTGAGTTGTATTTATTCTTTACATATTCTGGACCAGACCATTATCAGATATATAATTTGGAAATATTTTTTCCAGTTCTGTATGTTGTCTTTTCCCTTTTTCTCATGGTCCTTGATTCACATATGTTTTCAATTTTGAGGAAGTCCAACGTATCCATTTTTCTTTTTCTGGTTTATTGTGCTTTTGGTGTTCTTTCTAAGAAAACATTGGAAGCTCACATTCATGAAGGTTTACCTGTAGGTTTTCTTCTGAGTTTTATAGTACTAGCTGTTACGATGATCCATTTTAGAGTCATTTTTGTGTATGGTGTGTGGTGAGGGTCCAACTTTATTCTTTTGCATGTTTTCTTTTTGTATTCTGTTATCCAACACCATTTGTCAAAGACACCAAGTCTTAGTGACATTGTGACTGTTTTTCAAGGTCAAGCATCCAGTGAATTTCCATCTGGGAATGGAATCAAAACAAGCCTGAGCCCAACATCTGACACCCTCTGCACACAGCGGCCTTTCCCTGATTCCCCCTCACTGGGGTCCAAGTAGAGGCCAGGCCACCTGAGTATTGTTCAGTCTGGAACCAATCCCTGTGTGATCTCTGAACCAGGACCTAATGAGATTGTCCACATCTCTAAAATAACCGCCAAGTCCGTATTGGTGGTCTCCATCCCAATTCAGATTGTTTGAACAAAATGGAATCAGAAATTCCAATGGCAATTTAAATTTTTCAATTTCATGTCAAGCAATACTGGGCAAGGTGGTTTCTCCTCTAAGGCTCAGGCAGGGACCCATTGTTTGACTTGACTTTATGAGGCTAATCAGGCAGGTGGTGATCATGTTGAGAGGCAACCTCACTGCCAAGATGTGGCATATTTGCTCTCTAACACATCAGCAGCCACTTTGTTGGAAGTTCAATACCTAGTTCAGGCTGTGAATTTCCCTACTTCAATCCTAGCTCACTTAATTGTATGGAAAATAGAGATAGGTTACAATATAGAAATGCGCTGTACACCAGTATGACAATAGGACTTAAGAGTCAGCAAACGAAGGTCAAGAAGAATGTCACCAGCTTTCCAGCAGCTCCTGTGTTTTCCACTTTGAATAAACCTTTCAAAATTGTATTATATTGGGGCCGGCCCTGTAGTGTAGTGGTTAGGTTTTCACACTCCGCTTCAGCAGCCCGGGCTTCACGGGTTCGGATCCCAGGGTCGGACCTATGCACTGCTCATCAAGCCATGCTGTGAAAGGCGTCCCGTATATAAAGTAGAGGAAGATGGGCACGGATGTTAGCTCAGGGCCAATCTTCATCACCAAAAAGAGGGGGATTGGCAACAGATGTGAGCTCAGGGCTAATCTTCCTCACACACAAAAAATTGCATTATATTTAATCACTAAATGGATTACATGTGATTCTTTCCCTTCTTTTGTTTATTGGGTTTATCTGAGGTATGCCTACCTAAATGACAAATGACGTCTCTTTCTGAACTTTGTGTAATGAAATGGCCCACGTGCCTCCTTTTGATAATCTTTCATTTACTCATCACCATGTTTGAAGGTTGGTATACATTGTTCTTTGTAGATTTGATCTGTGCATTTGCAGTGCTGCATGATATTCCATGGTGGAGATATACCATCCATCTTTCTTTTTTTAATTTATGGATTTTTTGTGTTTTGTGGCTTTTTTCTAAATAAGAGCCTCTCCTATCAATTTTCTTGTGAATGCAACCTTGTGCTTACATACACATTTCCCTCTAGGGTATATAATTTATGATCATAGCTCTCTGTCTCTTCCTTTTAACTAGATAATTCATTCCTATATTCTTCATATTGTTGAAGTAATTTTTACTCCCACCACTAATGTATTGGAATTCTAAGTGAGCCCTAGTATCTCCTACATTGGATTTTTTTTTCTTTCACCTCTCATGTTGATGTGCTAGTGTTATGGTGTCATAATTTCACTGAAACTGGGCCAGGACATGGCAGTAGAAATTATCATTTTCTCTAAAAGACAATGAAGTGTGGGTCTATGCGGAGCTGATAGGGAGGCGTGCTGCAGATGGCTCTTACACATTGTGAGGATGATTCTGCTCATCTCCTCCCAACTCTGCATTCAGTGAAGTCACATGGGCACCTTGGTGTTGGCCTTTAGGAAGGATTTACAGCACAGAAACTGGAAAATACCACAAGTTAGGTTTTTTAGAAAAGATTTCTCGGAGGCAGCACACCGCTAGGCTGTCCTTTCAAACACCGATGTGTTGATTCCAAGTGATGCCATTTCAGGGGAAGTGACACAGGTGGCGTCTGATGAAGACAGAAAGGATTATGGGCTCCAGAGAGGGTGGTAGGCATCATTTGGGTTTATCTTTTCCATACTAAAATCTCATTTTTGCCTATTTATTCAGTTATAGAAGACACGTTAAGTCCTGTGAACTGTAGAGATGGAGACTCAACAGTGTATATCTGGTAATGTGTTTATTAGAAATAAAGAAAATTGTATTACATAAAAGTGGATGAGAACATGAGGTTTTACGTGTGGATCCAAACTAGCCACGTCGGCTGTACCCTCATGTCATAGGGGTGAGAAGAAAGGGGGAGCCAATCAAAGAATTCCAACAATGGTAGGGAGAGAAAGATACACATTTAATGGCTGGAGAGTCCTGTACAGGGAGCACCCCAGACATTTTCCTGCATCTAAACCGGGTTTAGTCCCCTCAACATTCTCAGCAGACAGATCCCCAAACCTATGGTCCAGACTATCTTTCAGCCTCCTGGGATCATCAGATTTCTTCCAAGTCTCCCCCACTCTGAACGGTGCAGTGTTCCCTCTTGTGTTTACCTCCTGGCTGCATCTTGGGTCCTCCTCTGACTGTGTAGAGCCTGAAAGAGCAGAATCCCAAGGACCACCAGGATCAAGCCAGCCATGCCCATCTGGATGAGATTCTCCACTGTGTAATCTTGAAGATATGAGGCTAGGAATTGTGGTCAAATAGTTCAGAGAAGTCAAGGCAGGCCCAAATCACCCCAGTACCCCTGGATATCCCCCCAGGAATCCTGCCTCTCCTTCACAGGATGTGACCCTCTGAACCCAGACCCAATATGAGAATTTCTCCTAACTTGTTTTATGATGTGTTGAGGATATCAGCTACTCCTGAGGGAAAAAAAAAGTGCAGATGAGTGAGGAATTGAAGAGATTGAAGTCCAGGCTTTCCTTTGGGCTCTGTGTTTTTATCCCCCGCTTCTCATGACATAATTTATAAATAGTTCCCTAATTAACCATTTCTCTGCTGTTGCAGGGTTCCCTCTTGTCTCCTCACTGGATTCTTACAGACTCCTTGTTTTCTTTGAATTCCAAGTGTGCTTCTGAATTACAGCGGAACAGAGTTTGCCTATGCCCCAAGAGCTCAGAATTGGAGAGAAAAATAGTCTTCCAGTACAGAAATAATTGAGCCCTTGTATGTTCTCTGTTCAGTCTAGGACACAAGACCCTATAAGTTTATTCTTTACAGCTGAGAGTTGCCAAGTGACAACCGAGAACCCAGGGTCCAGTTAGTTGAGTGTTGGTGTCAGAGGTCTTGAATGTCAGGAGCACAGAGGAGCAAGAATCTGGGGCTGGGTCCCCCTCACTCCACCTCTCACAGTTCCCTCCTCTCTGGGGTCTGCATTTTAATCATCACCTGGACTTTTTCATCCATTTATTATTTCATTAACTCATTCTTCGTATTGTTAGTAATACCGACAATGGTACATAGATAGATACATACACACAAACATGTAAACATGTATTTTCCAAAGGTGATGTTTAGTCATTGGGTTATAAAAACACTATTATTCTTTTCTTGGAATGTGAATCAAAGTGGAAAGACCGATAACAAACGTGTGAAAACATACCTGGTGAAAATTATGGGCATATGGATGAATATTTGTAGACATATATGACTATATGGTATATAATCATAGATGTGTTGTATAAACACATATATGTGTGTGTGTATATAACTGTATACGTTTATATGATATCAGATGTATGTATAACTACATATATGCTAATTATGTATTTATAAATATAGAGAGACAGAGAGACAGAGAGAGCTGGAGAGAAGTAAGGTCTCAGTCTGCTCTTCAATAAAGTCTTGTCTGTGGGATGTGGGGAGGGAGCAGAAGAGAAGAAGAGCTGAAACTTGGGGACTTGGTAAATTGGATACAGGTCAGGGACCAAGGACTCTTTGAGGAACTGAATTCCTTCCGTTTTAAATATTTATTTATTTTTATTGAGGTGAAATTCACATGACATAAAATTAACCATTTTTAAAGTGTACGATTCAATGGCATTTAGTACACTCACAATGTTGTGCAACCATCACTTCTATCTAGTTCCATTTTCCTCATCCCCAAAGGGAGACCCCATATGCATCAAGCAGTCACTCCTCATTCTACCCTCCTCGCAGACCCTGACAACCACTAGTCTGGCATGAAGTTTGCTTGGTGTTTTCTTGCCATGGTAATCCTTATCAACATGCAATCCTGCTCTTCACTCTAAAGTGAGGGTGCTGAATCTTGGAGAAACCATGCTAATTGCTCAAGACCACAAACTGAAGAGGGGTCAGACCGGGTTTGGAAACGAGGAATATCTCACTTAGCTTCTGCACTTTCTGCTCTGCAGATGAGGAGAGCTCTCTATCCTGAAGCAGTTAGAGAATGCAATGTGAGGGATAACTAACACAAGTGTCTGGTGAACATGATGATTAGTTCTGTGAGAGAGAGCCAGAGGCGGGAACTTGGAGACTAAATAGCTCCAGGAGTGGGATTTAGGACAGAAAGGGATTTGGTAAGGTTTTGGGGTACAAGAAGGTGCTAGTTAGCTTTTTGGCACCAATTCATTCACACTGAGTGGCTCTGAGTAAGAAATTTTGCATTCTGAAGATCTTTGCTTTAAGCTTTAACTCTGATACAGAAACTAGCAAATGGGGAGGGGAGGGACATTCAAAACCAGCTGGTTCCCTTTCTCATGGTGTATCATTATTTTAGACCTGATAGTGATGTTCTCAACTGCAGCTCTGTGAAGGGGGAGAAGAAGGGAGTCTGCCATCCTCATTAGGATTGTTGTCAAGTAAGACAAACCCTACAGGATTTCCTTATATTCAGTATCCTTCAGTTACCAACACATCCACACATTTGTTGTTCCAAAATACATGAAAAGATGCCTCCATTAACCCAGGCATATTGTTTATCTACTATCATGACCTAAACCAGTGGTTCTCAACAGGGGGCAATTTTGCCTTCCAGGGGACAATTTGGCAACATCTAGAGACATTGTTGGTTGTCACAACTGGGGTGGGAGGTACTATTGGCATCTAGTGAGCAGAGGCCAGGGATGATGCTAAACATCCCACAATGCACAGAACAGCCCCTGAAACAAAGGATTATCTGATCCCAAATTTCAATAGTGCTGAGATCAAGAAATCTGACCTGAGCAGACCTGATTAATACCTTTAAGGGAATGGTGGTGTGGGAAATGTCAGATGTTAATTTAAAAAATACGCAAGTGTATAAGTGTAGATCATAATATATGGCCTGTCGTATAAAGATGTACAACTTGGAGATCTGATAACAGACTTGAGGGTTCAGCTGATATATGAGGGTGAGTAGGAGTTGCCTAGGTGATGTGGATAGGCATGTTTGGGGCATTGCAGATAGAAAGGACAGTGAGAAAAGTCCCTGAGTTAATAAAGTGGAACGAGTGAAGGATAAACTAAATTAAGATCAGTGTGATCTTAATCATGTGAAGAGCAGAGACTCAGGGGGAGACTGGAAGTGCACTAGAGGAGTAGACACAGCCAGCGTGGGCAGGGCTTGGGAGACCTGGGGAAGTCACTAGGTTAGTCTGAAGATAGACTACTGAGGAGTTTTAAGAGAGAGATAAACATATTTGTATTTTAAAGTCACAAAGAATCCAGGCTAAAGTCCTTAGAAGGAGCTGGAAGGGAAAAGACATGGATGGATATGGGGTTACACCCATTAGGAGGCCAAGCAATAGTTGGAGTGACAGAATATAAAGTAGTAATTTAGTACTGCTTACCGCTTTGTACTGTAGTTAGTACAGAAGGATACACAGATCCTACAATAGCATTGGACTAAGGCAGAGTCCCTTTAAATGGAGAAAAGTGGATAGAATGGGGAAAATTATGTTGTGGAAGCAAGTAGATGCAACATATGGAAGGATTTGGGCAATCAAAGATGGCTCCCAACTTCCTCATCCCTGCAGTTGTGAACATTCAGTAAAACACACGTCTTTGATGGACAGGCAGACTACAGAGGCAAAGACGAAATTCAGGTCTGAGCATGATGAATTTGAGGGGTCTGGAGATACAAAGTGAAACAGAAATTATACAAGGGGAATATAACAGAGACAACCAGAATGGAGAATAAAATTGGAATTCATCTTGGCTTTAGACCATCCCTTCATCCCTTCTATCCCAGAGCCGCCACGAGGGTATAGGGGGACTGGGGAGATTTAGGGCAACATTTATCTTCCCTCTCCTGAATCTTCTGGCTCAGACAGAGCACTGGAAGAGACAGATTCATGAAAAAGCAATCCTCCAGTTTCTAGCCTCCATTATAAATCACCCTACATAATGACATACCGGGTGTCATTTTTTCTCCCACAGCAATATAGCTTTGAGGCTCATCTTTTAGTTTTATCTTCTAGATTCTAGCCCCTAAGGCTCTCATCTACAGTAACTCTGGGACCATCATGCATCACCAGACAGCATGACATGGGTTGAATGAGCCCCTCAAAGTCAACTTGACAATCTGATGACTGAACCCCACAAGCTTCTCTCCATTAAGGAGGTTGGAATCTCCTTGGCAGCCACTAAAATCACCGAGTCCTCGTGTTAAGAGGGGGCCTGACTATTTTGGGATTCCCCCACCTTCCCCTCTAACCCACTTGCATTTCATGTCTCACCGAGACAGAGGAAGGTGATGTCTTTGGGGGTCATGATTCTGATGCAGTCTCAGCCCTGTTAGCCTCTTGTTGGTGCACATTAGCAGGATGACAGTTTCCAATAAGACAGCAAGATCCACAGGAAGTACGAGGTCAGAGCCTCTAGTCAGAGGCTTTCTACATCTATTGCTCCACAAGAAATGATTTATTCCTAAGAATTTAGTTCTGGGTAGCTCTTGGGTGGGGTCCCAGAGAAGACTAATTTTTCTGTCTATGTTTCAGATCAGAGGTGAGCGTTTTCCTCAACAAATGTCTAATGGAGCTCAAATCCTTCTATTGACAATATCCCATGTCCAAATGGAAGGGCTTGGGACAGAATATAAGATGGGTGCCATGCAAACAGAGATTTTTCTTCACTGGACCATCATTCAAAATCTATGTGGCCTTGCCTATTATGAACCTACATGTCCTCTCTGGAATTCATGGACAGTATATCCACTTGGATTTGATCAGACAGGCAGTATATGCTTATACTGGGGATTATCTCAATGCCAGTATGTAGAGGAAATTTCTCAGGAGCTATTCATCATCTCCAAAGAAAGAACCTCCTATATCTACATACGTATCTATCATCAGTAAATACATCTATCTATATTTATATCAATAAATGATGGATGGATGGACAGAGAGTATAGATTAGATAGCTAGCTAGCTGGCTAGATAAATAATTTGGTTATGGACTCCTGGCTATTACTATTTCTTCACATATGGGAAGTCAGATATTTTAAATCAAACTTTGTATTGACTATCTCATTTTTATTGCAATACATCACTCTTTTTTTCCAGCCTTATTGAGATATAATTGACATATAACATTGTGTAAGTTTAAGGTGTACAATGTGTTGATTTGATACATTTATATATGGCAAAATGATTTCCACTGTAGCCTTAGCTAACACCTCCATCACCTCACATAATTACCATTTCTTTTTTTGTAATGAGAACGTGGAAGATCTACTCTCTTAGCAACTTCTAAGTATAGAACACAGTACCGTTAATTATACTCACCACGTTGTACATTAGACCCCCGGAACTTACTCATATTATAATTGAAAGTTTGTGCCCTTTGACCAACATCTTCCCATTTCCCCCCTCCCTAGGTCCCCAGGCCCTGGTAAGCTTGCCTTCCAACACACCAAGTATTTTGAAGTCCTGCACCTCTCCTACCTTTTGGAAGGCAAATCAGCTCCCGCATTAACTATTTCATTTTGTGCAAATTTAAATTGTGTCTTTTTTCATCGATTTCTACACTTTCAGTCACCCTGCAATTATGTGATGTAGATTGCATAAAATTACCCACATCCCAATTTTCTTTCTTGTGGTTTATGCCTTCTTTCTTTCTTTGTTCTCATTTGAATGGGGATTGGGAGGAGGAAAAATAATGATTGTGCTCTTAGTTGGGTATTTAAAATGAGTAGAGGAGTAATGGGAAAATTCATGGATTCTAGAAGCAGAATGACCTGAACAAAAATAGTATTATTATTGCTTAAAAACTAAATGGCTTTCTGGGGAAGGGAACATTAATTGGTTGATCCAGGAACTGACCTGAGCAGGGACATTTATTAATATGCAGGGACACATTCTGTTAACTCACCACAACCTTTGGGGTGAGTTTTTTCTTTCATTACTTCCTCTTGTGGAAGAGGAATGTAGTGTTCTAGAATCTTTCTGACATCTTGCTTTGCTCTCTCTTTCAAACCTATTTTTTTCCATGAATTTCAATTGAATTAGATTCTGTTCTGTCCTGAGTCCAGGTGAATAAAGATGAGACACTAAATATAGGCCCAGATTTAGGGATGGATTTCTAAGCTTGACCCCAAGCTATAGCCCAAAATTCAGCAGGCTTTTTTCTGAAAAGGCCTAGAGAGTAAATATCTTAGGCTTTGCAGTCCATACAGTCTCTGTCACAACTAATCAACTTTGCCATTGAAGTGTGCAAGTGGACATTGATAATAAGTACATGAATGAGCATGACCATGTTTCAATGAAACCCTATTTCCAAAAATAGGTAGGGGGTCAGATTTGGCCTGTAGGCTGTAGATTGCTGGCCCCATGCTCTAAAGCCCATCTTATTGGACTTATTTGTATTAGGAGGTTAGAGACCCTGCTAATAATAACACCTGTTCTCTGCTGTGGTCTTTGAATGAACACTGGTCCCTCCACAGCCTCATGGAAAGAAGTGATTGCAGTCTTTGTAAGCATCAGGTACACATGCAGACTGACTTTTAGGGCCATATTTATACCACCAGAGACCCTTTTATGAGTTCTAGTATTTCTCAGTACAACAAAGGGAAAAAAATGACTAAGTGGTCTTGGGCAGTTGGCTCTCCCTTGCAATTTCCTTACATATGAACCGTATTATTTTAAGAAGTTTTTCTAAGTGTCCTTCTCTTTTAAAAAATTTATACACCTCTTAAAATGTCTTCCTAGGTCAACAAGTGAAAGAATCCGTGGTTAAACAAATCACTACCACTGCCAATATATGAAATGGTATTTTCTCCCATATGTTTTATTGACATTGCTTCCATGTTAGTTTGCATCTATTACTGTTGATGCTACTTTATCTTCTTTTTTTTTTTTCTAATGTTGGTGGTTTGTTTCTTCTCTCAGAATACTTTGAGGAATAATTACTTTTTGTTTAAATTGAGATGCTTTGATTCTTATTCTATCTCTATATAGATTCTTGGATCACTTAAACAGACACCTTTGAGAAATGACTGTATTTGTGCTTGGAAGACTTTATATTAGCCTCACCCCTTCAGCCAAGATCAGCTCCTGATTCATTAAACCCTTTATCCGTTTACCAGAGATCTGATGAGACCCCAGGATGTCTGTGCGTTGGGGAAGGCAGATGGAGGAAAGATATTTTAGGAGCGGGAAGGAGAAGGATTGTGAAGTCTACCATTTCATGAGCAGCAAATAAGTGCCAGGCTTTGTTCCTGGGGACTTTTAACTTTTATGATCCCATTAGATCCTGACAAATCCACCCTGTGAGGGAGGTGATGATGGCACCAAATTAAGGAGGATGCAACTGGAACTTAGCAAGATATCATGACTTAAAAGGAGGCAGGAACTGTGACTCCAATGACTTTGACCTTCTATTGTAGCACTCTGCATCCCAGCAGATGGAGAACCCCAATTTAGGACCAAGATCACCACCCACACTCCTTCTTGGCATGCTTCTCTCCTCTGCCAGCATCAGCTGCAACCTGTTTTTAAAAATAATGAAAATGAGTCTTTAAGAGAAATAGCTTTGCCTAAGGTCCTGCATCTAAGAAGGAACAAAGCAAAATCTAATTGCTAAACATCTGAAAAATGTCCATCTCCAGAGCATGTCTAAGACCCTCCAGGGAAGATGCTAGGGTTACTCTATCCTGGGACCAGGTGAACATGACAATTACGTTTCTGGGTTACATTCCAGTGAAATGTCTTCTCCTTGGGCTTCCATATTGCATGCCTGGGTGGAGAATAAGAGTTTTGTGTTCAATCTTAGGAAAGAGAAACCCAGGCATTAATGGTGCCACTCATTCCTTATATTGTCCTTTGGTATCTGAACAGAGCTCCTACTCTCTACTTTCCATGTTTTTTGTATATTTTTTGTCTATTACTGTCCTTTTTTCTCTGCTTTATTCCCTCTGCATATGTCTTCCTTTATCTTTCTCTCAGCTTCACGTTATCTCTCACTCTTTGTCTATCTGATTTTGAATTTTTGCCTCTGCTGGTAATATGCTTCTGTGATGGTTTAAAAAAATTTTTTTTCTTGCTGAGGAAGATCAGCCCTGAGCTAACAACTGTTGCCAATCCTCCTTTTTTTGCTGAGGAATATTGGCCCTGGGATAACATCTGTGCCCATCTTCCTCTACTTTATATGTGTGACGCCTGTCAGAGCATGACTTGATAAGAAGTGGGTAGGTCTGTCCCTGGGATCTGAACCTGCAAACCTTGGGCTGCTGAAGTGGAGTGTGCGAACTTAACCACTATGTCACCAGGATGGCCCCTGTGATGGTTATTTTTATGTGTCAACTTGACTTGGACCTTGAGGTGCCCAGATATTTGGTTAAACATTATTCCAGGTATGTCTGTGAGGGTGTTTACAGGTGAGATCAACATTTGAATCAGTAGACTGAGTAAAGCAGATTGCTCTCCCCAATGCAAGTAAGCCTCATCTAGTCTGTTTGGCATGAATGGAAGGAAAAGACCTGATCCTCCCATGAGTAAGAGGGAACTCCTTTTGCCTGACTGCTTTGAGCCAGGACATCAGTCTTCTCTGGTCCTCAGACTTGAACTGAAACATCAGCTTTCCTTGGGTTTGAGCCTGCCTGCTTTCAGACTGGAACTTATACCATTGACGCTCCTGGTTCTCAGGTCTTTGGACTCAGACTGGAGCTACACATCAAGTTCTCCTGGGTCTCCAGCTTGCTGACTGCAGATCTTGGGACTTCTCAGCTATTATAATTGTGTGAGCCAGTTCCTTATAATCTCTCTCTCTGTATGTATTCGTCTATATATACATTTATATGCATTCTACTGGTTCTGTTTCTCTGGTGAACCTTGATGAATATAGCCTTCAAGTTCCCACCTCTACTGCTCAGGAATCTCCTTAGGGCAGGGCTTATAAGATCCATTCTATGACCCAAGGATTAAAAGCCACTGAGGTCCAGGAATCACAATGATCCAAGAATCTATATAGAGACAGATGATAAGAATCAAAGTGTCTATTGGTTCCTGCATATTCTGGGGTCTCAGAGCTAATGGAAAATTTGCCTTGAGGCTGTCTAACTAGTTATCAACAGGTTACTAGTGGGCTCCATTCTCCTTGTATGGTGTAACTATATTGAAACCAAGCTGTGAGTGACAGTGCAGATCCCCTGCCCTCATTGGGGTACCATGGTGCCTTTACTCACCAGTGTCAAAGCTTGGTTCTGTGGGTAGAAGCCAACTACTTGAAGAGTTTCCTAGAAAACAAGACAGGAAAGAGGTGAGGAAATGAAGCTGCCCATCTTCTACCCTACTGAAGCTCCTTTGTCAACTAACGGTGAGCTCTAGGGTGTCCTGGGATCACCTTCCCATATCCCTGGGGACTTGACTCCCTCCCTTCAAGTTGCAGAGAGGGAACAGGAGAAGTTGATGATGAAAGACGCCTATACTCAAGAGGAGGTCTCTTACCTTGCATTAAAGGCATCTGTACCACCTGGGAAATCACTCTGTGGGTGGAAGATCAGGAGAGGCTTCTGGGAAATGGACAATAGGGAGGGGCTGATGCAACCTCTGATCTTCCCAAACTGAGCCTGGTTGCTCTTCTTCCTGGCTCTGCCCTGACACCTTTCTCCATCTACCTGGATACATAGTCACCCCCAGTGTGGACCTCAATGCAAGATGTGAAGGAGGATCTTGGAGATGCATTCTCACTCTCTATTTCCCCTTCCTTTTATTTATCTGTGCTTCTTTATCCCAAGAATTCATAAGCATCTCCTCACTATCAGCAGGACACTCCTCAGATATGGCCTCAAAATTTAGTCTGAGTCACAAGACGTGGGGCAGGTCTGGATCTTCCTCACCTGTGACAGAAAGGTGCAGTGGGTCACTTGGGTCTGACCACTCATAGGGAGAGACATTGAAAGAGCTGTAGCATCTATAGGTCCCGTTGTGGGCTGGGGTCGCAGGGCCCAGAGGGAAGATGGCCTGGAATGTGCCATTATGGCTCTGTCCTCCAGCAAGCCAGCATTCACGGGCCTCCCCCTCCCTGCATAGATGGTACACATCAAATGAGCTCTCAGAGCTGCAGAACAGGGTCACATTCTCCCCTAACCTCACCACGGGGCTCAGCCCGGCTAAGAGAGAAGGTTTCTTGTATAGTCCTGGAAGAAAAAGAGACAGTTTAGTTAGAGAGGCTCTTCCTTACTCAGAGTGTCCACACCTGAAGGACCTGAACTGATAATTCACTATCCTTGTTATCTGACTTCTCTCTCTCTCCCCCTCATGTCTCTCTCTATCCTTCTACTTTCTCTCTCTCTTGCTCTCTCTCTCTCTATGTCTCTGACCTTGGCTCCCTCCTATTTTTTTCCTTTTTGTATTTTTTACTCTCTCTTCCTCTCCTTGGGTTGGTTGGTTTGATGTGTATTTTTTTCTTTCATTCTGAGTCTCTCAGTTTCCATCTTGACCCTATCTTTGTGCATCTTTCTCTTGCTCTCTCTCTCTCCCCATCTCGTGATTTTCTCTGCTTCTCTGTCTCTCTAGTTCTCTTTTGGAATTTATCATCCACCTCCACATCACCATTTTTCTCTATCTTTGTGCCCCCCACTCAGGTCTCTGCTTTTTAGGGCTTTTATCTTCCCACTCTCATCTTTCTCTCTACCTCTCTATCCCTTTTTCTTTTTCTCCACCTCTTTTTTTCTTCTTATGTGTCTCTGAGCCAGTGCCTGTGTCTCTCTCTCTTCCATCCTCCTGGCCCATTCTGTGTGTGTGTGTGTGTGCACGTACACATTTGTTTCTATGTCTCTGCTCTTCATTGATTCTGCTTTCTCTCTGACTGCATCTCTCTGTGGGATTTTGACATCAGTAATCCTACAACATCTGGGATGACCTTGGAACATGTGCCTGAGAAACAACTTTGGGAACCCATAAAACACACAACATGTAGGGGCTGGCATTTGGCTCCTTCACCCGGGACCATGGTATCCTGGGGCACAATATCGCTCAACCGCATGGAATGAAGTCATGTCAGAGTAAACACAGCATCAGTAGGTGCCACATGGGAAGAGGATGCAGGACTCATAGGGAATCAGCCTGAGACATGTCAGCCTGACCCTATAATGTAGGTCAGATATGTGGTGTGCCTTTAGGTTCTCCTGCTAGAGAAGAGACTATGGAGTTAAAATGGAAACCAAACTTCTAAACTTTCCCAGGTCTCTGAAAAAACTCAGAGTGGAAAGGCACCCTCACTCTGATACATGCATATCTGTCCGTATCTCTCCCTTCACTCTTTATCTCCATTTCTGATTCCCCTGTCTTGGTCCCTATATCTTTTGTTTATGTTATAACAAATGGTTTGTATTGTTTCTCCTCTTTCATTTTCTCTCTTGGTGTAGCTGTCACCAAGTCTGCTTATATTCATAAGAACCCCACGTTCGTCTCTTTTATCACTACGTGGAGCTTCCAAGTCCTGGAACATTCCATCTATACTCCAAAGAGGACAGGGGACAGGTCTGGACACTCTCACCTGTGATCATGATGTGCAGGGGGTCACTGGGGGTCGACCACTCATGGGAGGAGTAATTGATAGAACCGAAGCATCTGTAGGTCCCTGCTTGGGCAGTCGTCATGGGACCCACGGGGAAGTTGGCATAGGAGCCCCCACTATGGGGCTCCCCAATAAGGTACAAGGGGTTCTCCATTACCCCCTCTCTGTGCAGAATGAAGCTGTCAAACACAATCTCTGAGCAACACTGCAGGGTCACATATCGTCCCAATTGCACCAGGGGACCCGGCTGGGCCAAGAGGGAAGGTTTTCTGGAGACTCCTAAGAACATAGATGTTGTGAGTTTAGAAGGACCCAGCCTTCCTCACCCCATTCCACGGGACTTGGAATGAGTGAGGATTTCTCCTCATGTCTGTCTTTCTCCTTCCTTTCTGTGTCCTTTTCTACCTGAATGCCCCCTTCTATCTCTCTCTCTCCTTTTCTCTGTCTCTCTGTCTCTAGCATCACCGGACTCAATTCTCACTGCACTGTCTTTGGCACTTTTGCTGTTGTATCCATTTCCCACAGACCCCTTTCCTGCTTTTTATGGTGGCGGTGGGAGATTGACCTCTGCAGGATGCATTTCCAGTCTCTCTTCTCAGCTTGGCCATGGTTTTTTTTTTTGTTTCTTTTTTTTTTTGATGAATTGGAATTCCTGGTAGAAGGTAAGATATAAGCAGTAAGGCAGGGACCATTGTACCTCCCAATGTCCACCCAACCCGTGCCTCAGTAAGGGGCACATCTCCTGTCATGTCTATGCCTTTTCCATGGTCCCAGCTTCCATAGAGTGGCCCCTGAGGCTGGCTCCATGAACACTGAGCCCTCCCTGTATCACTGCTATCCAGTAGTGGCATCATCATCCTGTCCTTACCTATTGCTTGAGTAGCCTCACTTCCCTGTTAGGCTGCCTAATTCATCCTTCGCCTGGGTATCTGTATGGGTTACCTATTGCTGCTGTAACAAATTGCCACAAACCTGGTGGCTGAAAAGGACACAAATGTATTATCTTATAGTTCTGGATGTTAGAAACCCAGCATGAGTCTCACTGGGATAAAATCAAGGTGTCTATAGGGCTGTGTTCCTTATGGAAGATCAAGGGGTGAATTTATTCCTGTCCCTTTTCTGGCTTATAGAGGCAACCTGAATGCCTGGTTCGCTTCCTGCAACATCAAAGCCAGCAATGGCTGGTGGAGTCATCTCATGCTGCATGACTCTGATGCTCTCTCTCTTGCTTCCTTTGTTCTCTTATATGGACCCTTGTAATGACCTCGAGCCCACCCAGCTAATCCAGGATGATCTCCCCATCTCAAGGTCACCTGATTAACAATCTTAATTCCATCTTCAATGTTAATTGACCTTGGAATGCAGCATAACATATTGGTAGATTTGGAGTATTAATATGTAGACATCTAGGGGTCATTATTCTGCCCGCCATAGTACCTCATTATTAAATATTACCCCTGTATTAAATTCTGTTTTATCTAAAATACTTGGAGTGGTTTCTGTAGTTCTGACTGGACCCTGACTGACATTCCCATGAGAAAATTCTGGAATTAGGAAGATTGGGACAGTGAATAGCCACTCTGGATAAGAGCTCTCTGACCTGTGACCACAATGACCAGGGGGTCACTGGGTGCTGACCACACAGAGGGGGAGCGCCTGTAAGAACCATGACATTTGTAGGTCCCCGCATGTGCTGGGGTCACAGGGCCCAGGAGGAAGCTGTTCTGGAATATTAGGTCCCGGAGCTCAGGGACGTGGGCTCCATCATCCTTGTCCAGTCTGAATCTGTCAAACCCAAGACGGGAGTGACACCGAAGATTCACATACTGTCCTTGCAGAACTACAGGGCTTGGCCAGGCAGATAAGGAGGGCTTGTCCTGACCTCCTAAGGGAGAAGGAAACACAGCCTTAGAGGAGAAAATGGGGATGCCATCTCCTCCACGTGCTCAGAGGTTCCTCCTTCCCATGGTTCTACGGCTCCTTTCCAAACCTGGGGGTACTCAGGGCTACATGAAGACTCCGCAGCACCACATAGACATGGCATCTTCCTGCAACAAGTATTGACAGAGAATTTTGAGCAAGTACTGAATGACAGACTCTTACTAGATGTTGATGATGAAAAAATGGTAATGTAAGCAAGACGAAATAGACACTGAATAGGAGAATAATGGCGTGATATCAGCAACATGGTGGAGTGAGCTGTTCCCTTCATGTCTCCCCCTTTTGAACTACAACTCAATGGACATTCATTGACCAACAGAAGAAGCCTACGCAGCACAACAGGATACCTGAGATACACATGCAGCTATGCATCTGAGGGTGGGTGGACTGACCCTCCGGGAAGTGTTGGAGATGGGTGAGCACTCCCTCCCCTCCCCTGGCAGCCCTGCGCACACACAGGATCGCTGTCCAGCCTGGCACGAACACCCTGAAAGTGGGAACGTGCCCCAGGGTGACAGTAGGAAGAGGCAGTGGCAGCCCTTAGCCTGCTGGTGATTGCTTTACTGGCGGTACGGGGGAGCCCATTGTGTCCGAGTGGCCCTGGCTGGGTCACCATGTGAAGCCCCACACACCAAGCACAGCAGCGTGCAGGACTGCAGGCAGAGTCTCTGGCAGAACCAAGCGTGCTGGGACAAGCAAACTCCAGGCCCATGTTAGTCCACATAGTGCAGCTGAGCCTTGACAGGGGGAGTGTGCCCCAGGGCAACTGCAGGAAGAGATAGTGGCCGCCCTTAACCTGCTGGTGATTGCTTTCCTGTGGGGGGGGCATCGTGCTCTTATGGCCCCAAGGAGTGCCCCTGGCTGGGTCCACACTGAAGCCCCTCCCACCAAGCACAGGCCACACAAGTGCCTGAACACTCTCCAGGGTGGTGCAAGCGCCTGCAGTACCCACACAATATCCAGCCTACAGAGTGGGGCCAGAAACTCTGCTCCTGCTCTCCCTAGTGGTAGGAGGTGGAATCTGCGACCTAAAACTACTGTAAATGCCTGGACAAAAGATTAGTTCATACAATGGAATACTACTCAGCCATAAAAAAGACAAAATCGTCCCATTTGCAACAACATGGATGGGCCTGGAGGATATTATGTCAAGTGAAATAAGCCAGAAAGAGAAAGACAAATACTGTATGATTTCACTCATATGTGGAATATAAACCAACACGTGGACAGAGAAAACTGTATTGTGGTTACCAGGGGCAATGGTAGTAGGGGTGGGTACAAGGGGTGAAGGGAGACATATATATGGTGATGGAGAAACAAAAATGTACAACCCAAAATTTCACAATGTTATAAACTATTAAAACATCAATAAAAAAAGAAGATTGGTTCATCAAACAGCATGAGAAACAACAGCAACAGTTCAAACCAGAAGGAAAATGAAAATTCTCCAGGAACCAACCCTGAAGGCACAGAAATTTGCCATCTAGATGTCTGAGAATTCAAAATGGCTGTCATAAAGAAACTCAATGAGTTACAAAAGAACACAGAAAAACAGTTCAGTGAGCTCAGGAATAAAATGAACCTCTTCACCCAAGAGATTAAAACTATAAAATAAAAAAACCAAGCAGAAATTCTGGATATGAAAAACATAATCAATGAAATAAAAAAATAATCTAGAATCCTTGAAGCCTGGAGCTGATGTTATGGAGGAAAGGATTAGCGAATTAGAGGATAAAAATATAGAAATATTACAAGTGGAGGAGGAGACAGACATAAGATTTTTAAAAAATGAAGGAATTCTTTGAGAAATACCTGGCTCACTTAGGAAAAGCAAAATTAGGACTACAGGTATTCCAGAGGGAGAAGAAAGGGAGAAAGGAGCAGACAGCTTGTTCAAAGAAACAATAGCTGAGAACTTCCCAAACCTGTGGAAGAAATTGGATTTACAAATACACAAAGCTAATAGAATGCCTAATTACATCAATGCTAAAAGACCTTCCCCCCATATAATAGTAAAACTGGCAAAAGTCAATGATGAAGAAAAAACAGTAAGGGAAGCTAAACAAAAGAAAATAACATACAAAGGAGCCCCTATGAGGCTTTCAGCAGATTTCTCGGCAGAAACTCTATAGGCCAGGAGAGAGTGGAATGATATATTCAAAACACTGAAAGACAAAAACTTTCAACCAAGAATACTCTATCCAGTGAAACTTTCCTTCAGATATGATGGAGAAATAAAAACTTTCCCAGAGGAAAGCTGAGGGAATTCATGGCCACTGGACCTCCCCTACAAGCAGTAACTAAGATGTGCTCACGTCGCAAATAAAAATGCAACGGCCCACAAAGCTTTGAGCAAGGAGATAATTAGACAGAGGAAATCAGAAAACTGAAGCTCTCTATCAGAACAGGGAAACAAATACTCAGTTATAACCTAGAGATGAAGGGAAGGAAAGCACCAAAGTAACTATAAATACTTCAACTTAGTCACAAACTCACTGTATTAAAAGCAAAATAATTTGTGGCAAAACAATTCAGAAGGGGAAGAGGAATGGGATGGAATCTGCTTAGGTTAATGGAGATAAGAGGCTGTGAGAAAATGGACTATTTCATCTGTGAGATCTTTTGTACAAACCACATGGTAACCACTAAACAAAACATCAGAGCAGAGCCAAAATTCACAAAAGGAGAGAAAACTGAGAAAACCTCTTCAGAAAACCACCAAAATGAAATGGCAGTCAGAAATACAAAGGAAGATAAACAACGGAATCATAGATCAACCAGAAAACAAGAGACAAAATGGCAGTATTAAGCCCTCATATATTAATAATAACTCTAAATGTAAATGTTGAATTCTCCAATCGAAAGACACAGAGTAGCTGGATGGATGAAAAAACAAGATCCAACAATATGCTGCCTCCAGGAAACACATTTCTGCTCTAAAGACAAACATAGGCTCAGAGTTAAGGGATGGAAGATGATACTCCAAGCTAATGGCAAACAAAAGAAAGCAGGTGTTGCCATACTTATATTAGACAAAGCAGACTTCAAGTTAAAAAAGACAGTGAGAGACAAGAGGGGAAGTATATAACGATAAAAGGGACATTCCACCAAGAGGACATAACACATTAATATATGTGCACCTAACACAGGGACACCAAAGTACATAAAGCAATTATTAACAGACCAAAAGGGAGAAATTAACAGCAACACAATAATAGTAGGGCACCTTGATATCCCACTTACATCAATTGACAGATCGTCCAGGCAAAAAGTGAACAAGGAAATAGTAGATTTAAAAGAATCACTTGATAAGATGGACTTAGTAGATATATACAGAGCAGTCTATCTAAAAACAGCAGAATACACATTCTTCTCAAGTGCACATGGATCATTCTCAAGGATAGATCATATGTTGGGAAACAATGCAAATCTTCATAAATTTAAGAAGATTGAAATCATCCCAAGGATCTTTTCTGACCACAGTGCTAAGAAACTAGAAATCAACTGCAAGAAAAAAACTGGGAAAGTCAGAAAAACCTGGAGACTGAAAAACATGCTACTGAATAACCATTGGATCAATGAAGAAATCAAAGTAGCAATTAAAAAATACCTGGAGACAAACAAAAATGAAAATACAACATACTAAATCCTACGAGATACAGCAAAAGAGATCATAAGAGGGAAATTCATAGCAATATAGGCCCACCTCAACAAACAAGAAAAATCTCAAATAAGTTACCTTAAACTGCACCCAACAGAACTAGAAAAAGAAGAACAAACAAAGCCCAAAGTCAGCAGAAGGAGGGAAATAATAAAAACCAGAGCAGAAATAAATGAAACAGAAACTAAAAAGACAGTAGAAAAATTAATGAAACTAAGAGTTGGTTCTTTGAGAAGATAAACAAATTGACAAACTCTTAGCCAGGCTCACCAAGAAAAAAAGAGAGAAGGCTAAAATAAAATTAAAAATAAAATTAGAAATGAAAGAGGAGAGATTACAACAGGTTCTGCATAAATACACAGGATTATAAGAGAATACTATGAAAAATTATGCACCAACAAATTGGATAACTTAGAAGAAATGGATAAATTATTAGACTCATACAACCTACCAAAACGGATCAAGAAGACATAGAGCATCTGAAGAGACCAATCACAAGTAAAGAGATTGAAACAGGAATCAAAACCTCCCCCCGCCCCAAAAAAAAGGCAAGAAAAAGAAATAAAAGGAATCTAAATTGGAAAGGAAGAAGTGAAACTCTTGCCATTTGCAGATGACATGCTCCTCTATACAGAAAACCCTAAAGAATCCATCAGAAAACTATTAGAAATAATCAACAACTACAGCAAAGTTGCAGGGTACAAAATCAACTTACAAAAATCAGTTGCATTTCTATCCACTAACAATGAACTAGCAGAAAGAGAAATCAAGAGTACAGTCCCATTTACAATCGCAACAACAACAAAAAAATAAAGTATTTAGGAATAAACTTAACCAAAGAGGTGACAGACCTATACGCTGAAAACTATAAGACATTATTGAAAGAAATTGAAGAAGACACAAAGAAATGGAAAAATATTCCATGCTCCTGGGTCAGAAGAATCAACTTAGCTAAAATGTCCATACTACCTAAAGCAATCTACAGAATCAATGCAATCCCGATTAGAATCCCAATGACATTCTTTACAGAAATTTAACAAAGAACCCTAAAATTTATATGGAACAACAAAAGACCCAGAATAGCCAAAGCAATCCTGAGAAAAAAGAACAAGGTTACAGGCATCACAATCCCTGACTTAAAAATATACTACAAAGCTATAGTAATCAAAACAGCATGGTACTGGCACAAAAGCAGACAAACAGATCAATGGAACAGAATTCAAAGCCCAGAAATAAAACCACACACCTATGGACAGTTAATCCTTGACAAAGGAGCCAAGAACATACAATGCAGAAAGGAAAGTCTCTTCAATAAATGATGTTGGGAAAACTGGACAGCCACATACAAAAAAATTAAGGTAGACCATTATCTTGTACCATACACAAAAATTAACTGAAACTGGATTAAAGACTTGAATGTAAGACCTGAAACTATAAAACTGCTAGAATAAAGCATAGGGAGCACACTATTTGACGTTAATCTGAGCAGAATCTTTTCAAATACCATGTCTGACAGGGCAAAGGAAACAAAAGAAAAAGTTAACAAATGGGAATACATAAGATTAAAAAGCTTCTGCAAAGCAAAGGAAACTATGAACAAAATGAAAAGACAACCCACCAACTGGGAGAAAAGAACTCACACAACTCAACAATAACAACAAAGAACAAAGAACCCAATCAAAAAGTCAGCAGAGGATATGAACAGGCATTCTTCCAAAGAAGATAAACAGATGGCCAACAGACACATGAAATGATGTTCAACATCACTAATTATTAGGGAAATGCAAATCAAAACTACAATGAGATATCACTTTACACCAGTCAGAATGGCTATTATTACAAAGACAAAAAACAACAAACGCTGGAGAGGATGTGGAGAAAAGGGAACCCTCATGCACTGCTGGTGGGAATGCAAACTGGTGCAGCCACTATGGAGAACACTATGGAGATTTCTCAAAAAATTAAAAATAGAAAACCATAGGATCCAGCTATCCCACTTCTGGGTGTTTATCCAAAGAACTTGAAACCAATGATCCAAAGAGATCTATGCACCCCTGTGTTCATTGCAGCATTATTCACTATAGCCAAGACATGGAAGCAACCCAAATACCCATCAACTGATGACTGGATAAAGAAGATGTGGTATAAATATATACAATGGAAAACTATTCAGCCATAAAAAAGACAAAATCATCCCATTTGCAACAACATGGATGGACCTTGAGGGTATGATGTTAAGTGAAATAAGCCAGACAGAGAAAGACAAATACTGCATGATTTCACTCATATGTGGAATATAACAAATAACATCGATAAAGGGAACAGATCAGTGGTTACTAGTTGGGAATGGGGTTGGGGGGTTGGGTGAAAAGGGTAAAGGGACACATATGTGCAGTGATGGACAATAATTTGACTACTTGGGGTGACCACGATGAAGTCTACTCAGAAACTGATAAATGATAATGTACACCAGAAACTATTCAGTGTTATAAACCATTATGATCTCAATAAAGTTACTGGAAAAGAAAAAAAGAAGAAACTATGTGAATGAAGTCACATCAGCTAACACATGAAACACATTAAACCATTGAGCCTGCATCAGAAAATTCTGGAATTTCAGGGGGTCACGGCATACTTTTCTCCCACCCCTTCATATAGAAGGATGGCAGCACCACTCTACAGCTGTGCATTTCCCTCATGGAAATGCTGGAGAACTTGAGTTATCTTGTCCTCAGAGGGTCTGTTGTTCCTGGCACTGCTTCCTTCCCTTACGCTACAGACAACACCATTTCCTCCCCACACACTCCAGCCCTCAGCACCACAGTCTCCTCTAGGTGCCCATAGAGCCTGGCTCAAGCAAGGGGAAGAGTCTGGGGAGAGTCTCCAGACCAGAACCGGGGGCTGGATTTCCCAGGGACTCCATTTTCTGGCTCACAGGAGATTCACCCACAGGCTTACAGATTTCAACCCATCACCCAACCTCCTGTGTCACCTGCCCTCCTGTTACAGGAAAATACTCTTATTTGGGATGGATGGAAACCCAAGATTTGGAGAAAGGACTCACCCACTTGTGCCCAGATCCTCTGGACCAAGGAGAACTCTGGAAAGAAAGACTCATAATGGATGATCCACCTCCAGACAAGACCTGACCTCCCACTCCTGCCCCCGCCTGGCCTATAAGCCTCACCAGTGAGGCCTGTGCTCAGCTGAAGGTCAACTCAGCCGTCAACGCCCACCTCTCCCCACGTACACAGGGTGCTCTACTGTGGAGACACCCAGCCTTCCAGGCCAATAGTTCCACCACAGTGTTCCCGCCCCTTCATTCCCTTCCAGGACTCACCAAGACACACCAGGCTGATGATCGTGGGTGACATGGCACCACTTCTGCTGAACAGAAGGCAGCGACTCAGCAAAGTTGATGCATACACAGGATGTTGTTAGAAGAGCCCAGCCTAGGTAGTTTATAAGTTGACCACAGTGTGGAAGGATGATGCACATAGGCTCTTCTGATCCTACATATAGCGAATGTGGGGGCCTGGCTGAGGGCGGAATCAGGCTTCCTGGAAAATTTTCAGAGTAGAGCTGTCACTTCAGGGCATTTACTAGGGTCAGACTTGAAATACTATCTGGGACCCAGTCCCTCCTAGGCTGAATGATTAAATTCTGTACTCAAAGGCCTTTGATGTATTTTTTGTTGTTTTTATGTGAGCTTCATACTCTTCTTCATGTGTGTTAGATATCTAATAGATATTATTATTATAACATATCTAATTGATATCATTAATATTCTACTGATTGTAACATATAAATCAAAATGTATTTCCACACGGATATTTCTAGTATTGAAGCAGTACCAGTTAAAAATGATTGAATTTCCCAGTAGAAGGTTTATACACTTATTTGGAATCATAGAGTTTCACTTGTTTGTAATAAACAAAACATATATATTCTGGATACTATAGTTTTATCTGGAATTCATCTTATGACCCAAGAATCCAAACTCATTGTTCTCTCTCTCTTTTACTTTAACTTTAAATTATATATGAATATATAAATATCCATTAACATAATGCTATAGAAAATCACTTTCCAACAGCCAATTGTGAATGGTAGAAAAAAAATAACTGCAGAACATTTCTAGAAGAAAAACCTTATAACATGTGCCAACTTGAAAACCATTGCAATAAGCAAACAATCAAATCTACCAATCTATTTTTGCCTTCATTCTGTTCCTTGTTTGACTCTTACAGCTTCTGAAATTTGCATAAACTTTTCCATTAAGTGTTGTAAATAGAGTTCTATAACATTTATTTATATTTGTAAAACTCGCAATTTTTATAATATGCACACACCTATGTACCCACGTGCATAGTTGTTACAAATGAAAAAAATATAAACTTTGAATCTTACTATTTTGTTCCCACATTCATAGTGCTGACACATATATTGATTTTTGTAGCCCCATTTCATCCTTTTGGATTTCAGTATACTATTCCTTGCATGACTGCATCAACATAGACTCATCCATTCTTCTTTTTATGGGCAATTTTGTTGTTTCTAGGTTTTCCTTGTTATGACCCACATCTTTCTGATGATTTCTGTATTTAATACCTTGTATGTATATACAGGATTAATTGGCATATGTTTCTAGAAGTGAAATTATTGGGTTTTAGAGCAAGTTGATGTTCAGCTTTAATAGATAGTGCAAAATACTTCCAACACGACCAAAAGTCGCCAGGAGAACAATGTTTATCAATTTTATTGCTTTTTGCAAGGAACAATCTTTTGATTTTATACATCTTTCTCTGTCATGTCTGTATGTATGCATGCATGTGTATGTGTATGTATGTATTTTTGCTTATTGTCATTTATTTATTTACTTCAACTTAATTTGGAATTCATTTACTCTTTTTAAAAATGTCTTAAAGTGAGATTCAGATCTTTATTTAAACCTTTTTCATCTCAACACAAACATTTGAAGCTTAATGTCCAGTAAAGCACTGTTTTATCTGGATCACACATCATTTAATATGGCAAGTGTTCATTTTCATTAAGTATGAAATATTTTCTACTTTCTTTTGCAATGTTTTTCTTTAATGCATTGGTTATTTAGATGTGTGTTCATTAATTTCCAAATATCTGATGAATTTTCAGCTATCTCTTGGTCATATATTTCTACTTTAATTCATCTGTTGCTGTAAATCATATTCTCTATGATTCAATATTTTAAAATTGATCTTCCAAGGGAACTAGAAAGGACTGTGGATTAGGACATTTTGAGGTGAAAGGTTTTCTAAATGTCAGTTAGGTAAAAATGCTTGAATTGTTTTTCACGTCTTTTATATCCTTACTGATTTTCTGTCTGCTTGGTCTCTCAACATGCTAGAGGGGAGTGCTGATATCTCTAGCTGTAATTTGGATGTGATCAATTCGGCTTTCAATTATGTCTTTGTTTTAATGTATTTTCAGGTTCCAAATTCAGGTCTATATGCATTTAAAATGGTTGTGTCCTCTTTTTTGAATCTGCCTCCATCATTATGAAGCACTACTTTTCATAGTTCCATTTTTCTTGGTTTTAGAGTTTGTATGGATAAAATCTTCCATTCTTTTAGTTTTAAACGTTTTTTTGAGGTATACATTACATATCATAAGCTTAATCTGTTTTGCAAATACAGGTCACTGACTGTCAGTATTGTATTAGAGTTGGGCATCATCACCACAGCCTAATGTCCTTCGTTTACACTTTACTTATCAACCTCTTCTTAATTAAAGTAGACTTCATGCAGACAGCACGTGGTTGGGTGTTGATAAAAGATATTTCACAATTTCACACATATTTACTCCTCTGGAACTCTAATTTTTTTTGAAATTCAAGTTTCCAACTAGTATCATCAATCTTCTGCCTCAATAAGTTAATTTAATATTTATTGTAGAACAAAGCTTCTAGGGACAATTTTCTTAATCTTTACTTGACCGAAAATTTTTAACTTCATCTTTATTGTTGAAACCTCTTTCTGGGATTACAGAACTCTCAGTTGAAATATTTTCTTTCAGTAATTTAAAAATGTTGATCCATTGACTTCCAACTTCCACGGTTTCCAATGGAAAGTATGCTATAATTCTTAGTTTCTTGCTTTTTATATAATGTGATTTCCCCTCATCTTTGGCTGCTTTTAAGATCTTCTCATTGTCATTATTTTTGAGCCTTTTGAGTGAGATTTATTTTGGGTAGTGTTCTTTGTGTTTTTACTTCTTAGGGGTCACCGAGAAACTGCATAAGTTAGTTTATATTTGTTATCAAATATAAAGAAATTTGGGTCATTATATTTTCAGATATGTTTCTGACCTCTCCTCTTATCATTTTACACATATGCAACATCAATTCAATTACACATATATAACGCCACATACCGACAGCCCATATGTCACTGTGCCTCTGTTCATTTGTTCCAATACTTTTTCCTATCTGTCTTTCATTTTGGAGAGCTTCTATTGCTATATTTTCAAGTTTACTAAACATTTATTCTGCAATATCTAACCTACTATTAATGTGATACACCGAATTATTTTGTTTTTTCATTTTTAATATCATTTCCATAGAATTTCCTAATTGTTTCTTTATGTTTTAAAAATTTCTTTTGAAACATTATGTTGTATTTTCTCCTTAATGTTGAAAAATATTTAGAGTATCTACAATAAAATTTCTGTATTGAAATTGCCAGTTTCATGATTTTTTTCAATTTATGGATTTTCTCGTATTGTATAATCTTTCTCCTGCATATGTACACATTTCCAAGTTTCTTCAACTTCCAGCAATTTTTTATTGGAATGGAAACATTATGAATTTTGTGTTATTGAGTACTAGATTTTGATGTCTTCTTCTAAAGAGTGTCACATACTTCTGGTATGCAGTCAGATACCCTGCAGAGCAGCCTCAGTTATTGGAAGTCTTTGGATTTCTGAGTCCCAAATATTCTTTCCCAGACATGTGGAGTTTCATTCCATGCTTGTGTGGCTTAGTATTTGGAAACAGACTCAATTGGAACCTTATGCAGATATCTAGAAGCTCCTCCTCCAGTGTTATTGGTTATAAAATTCTATATTCTTAAGCTGTCCTGAACTCTGAACTCCATCTCCTCTACACAGGAGACCACTATATCGTGTTTGAGATTCTCTTCCTACACTGTAAACTGGAGCTGCATCCAGCCAGGTAACCTGTACTCACTTCATTTGTCTTCATTCTCTAAGTTTCATACTTGTGTCCTGGCAGTTGTCCTATGTACAAAACTCAGAGCTTCAGGGACAGGCTCAGGGTGGGAAGTAAAGATTTCTCTGGTCCTCATTCAACATAAATTTTAGGCAGTACCTACTTGCCTGTGCCTTGAGGGTAGGGCTCACTCAGTGTTTCTGTCCCTCTTCCCCATGGCAGCCGAACTCAACATTGTGCATTTGGTTGTTTTGGGGCAAGAAATTCCTATTCCTCAGTCAGAAGTCACAAATCTCTAATGGCATTTGTGTATGATCCTGTGTCCTACACTCCCCCTAGAGGAAGAGAGATTTTAAAAATTTACCCTTCTTCCAGCCACAATGGATCAGTATTTGGGACCTGAGGTCAACAGCGTTTGCTGACCCTTCTCCAGTGGATTAGGGCTTTTGCTAGAAGGTGAGAAAAGGATCTGGGCAGGCAATGAAGTTTCAGGTCATACGTAGTGACAGCTTATCGTGTTGGCCCCATCAGACCTCCATTCAATTCAGTTGTATGGTATCTGAAAAATCAAGATGGATTGTAGCAGGTACTGCTGAACCACCACAAACTTAACTAGATTTCTAAATATGGTTATTGTTATGGGTGGATATCTTTAAAAAGGTATTTATTGGGTCTACGTATTAGAACACAATTTTATTTTGGTCATTGATTTGGTGAATACATTATTCCCAAAATACATCAGAAAGAGTGATCAGAAATATCTACATTCACTTGAGAAAGACAACAATACACAAGCACCATCATGCCCAGAGCTTTGCTGACCCCCAGTCCTCTGTTACAGTACAGTCTGAAGGGACCATGATCATCCTGGTATTCTATAGACCATTACTCTGGTCCATTCTCCTGATAACATGATTTTAATTGGACTTGAGGAGCAGGGAGTAGCAAGTTCTCTGAATCTTGCAATGAGACATACATGCAGCAGATTGTAGAATTTTAACATGACTATAAATATTTTATAACCTATAATGTCCGTGAAACTTATAGGGGTCTTGCTTGATTCACGGAAGTATCCCCTACTAGGTAACAGAAAACATGTTAATTCTTGCATGTGCCACAAAATAATAGGTAGAATGCTGTATTATTTGGATTTGGGGCTTGGAGACAGCAAATGATGCACAGAGAAATATCTATCTCCTACATTTATCTGTTAATGTCAGCCAGATTTTGTCTTTACCTACAAGCTAATAGGTGTATATGGGGCTCATTATGGAATACCCATGATGGCAGATACAGTCTATGCATGGGACCTAAGAGCATGAATGTCTCCTTGTCTTAACTTCAGCTGCTGTTGAAAATCCAAGTTAAATAACAGTAGACTGATTCAAAGCCCTTGAAACAGTGCCAGCCATCAAGGAGACAAACTAGCCACTGGGTGAATGTTGATGACATCAGCCCCATTCCATGGTTGAACAGTGATTTATTTTGATCAAGATTGACACGTGATCCAGGTATGTGTTTGCCTTTCTTGTTGGCATGACCTCATCCAAAACTACTATCTGTGAATTCATTGCCTCATACTGGAGTACCCACTTTACAGCAAAGGAGCTGCATAAATCTTTATATTGTCAAGGAATTCACCAGCCTTATTACATATACAGGAGTAACTAAGAGATGCCAGCCTGATAGAATTTGCAATGGCCTCTTAGTAGTAGAGGTAAGATGCCAGCATGGAGATTACACCCTGCAGGGCAACATGTTTTTTCTAGGAGTTTTATGGTTTCAGGCCTTACATTCAAGTCTTTAATCCATTTTGAGTTAATTTTTGTATATGGTGTAAGATAATGATCTACTGTCATTCTTTGCAAGTGGCTGTCCAGTTTTCCCAACACCATTTATTGAAGAGACTTTCCTTTCTCCATTGAATTTTCTTGGCTCCTTTGTCAAAAATTAGCTATTCATAAATGTGTAGGTTTATTTCTGGGCTCTCAGTTCTTTCCCATTGATTTGTGTTTCCATTTTTGTGGCAGTACCATGCTGTTTTGGTTACTATGCTTTGTAGTATATTTTGAAATCACGAAGTGTGATACCTCTAGCTTTGTTATTTTTTCTCCAGATTGCTTTGGCAATTCAGGGTCTTTTATTGTTCCATATAAATTTTAGGATTCTTTGTTCTATTTCCATGAAAAATGTCATTGGGATTGCATTGAATCTGTAGACTGCTTTAGGTAGTATGGACATTTTAGCTATGTTAATTCTTCCAATCCACGAACCTGGAATATTTTTGCATTTCCTTGTGTCTTCTTCAATTTCTTTCAATAATTTCCTGTAGTTTTCAGTGTATAAGTCTTTCACCTCTTTGGTTAAGTTTATTCCTCGGTATTTTATTCTTTTTGTTTGATTGTAAATGGGATTGTATTGTTGATTTCTCTTTCTGCTAGTTCATTGATAGTGTAGAAATGCAACTGAGTTTTGTATGATTTCGTACTTAGAAACTTTATTGTAATTGTTAATTACTTCTAGTAGTTTTTGTGTGTATTCCTTAGAGTTTTCTATACATGAAATTATGTCATCTGCAAATAGTGACAGTTTTACTTCTTTGTTTCCAATTTGGATAACTTTTATTTTTTTTCTTGACTAATTACTCTGGCTAGGACTTCTAATACTATGTTGAATAAGAGTGGTGAGAGTGGGCATCCTTGTCTTGTTTTTTTCTCAGAGGGATAGCTTTCAGTTTTTCACCGTTGAGTATGATGATGGCTGTGGATTTGTCATATATGGCCTTTCTTATGTTGAGGTACTTTCCTTCTATATTGATTTTATTGAGAGTTTTTATCATAAGTGAATGCTAAATCTTGTCATAGAGCCTTCTTTTGATTCACGAAGGAATTTCAGCTAAAACTACCAAAGTCAGAAATTTCATATGTTGGTCTTCCTAATCTTCTGGAAGTCTAATAGTGTAGGTAACTATTCAGTGTATCTGAATAAATGACTTCGTAAATAATACTGATTAGGAGAACACAGGCTTCAAAAGTCTTTTAAATTTATTATATACACATAAGTATTTTAATATATCATACGAGATATCTATATCTATATCTATATCTATATCTATATCTATATCTATATCTAATCTATCTATATCTATCTATATCTATCTATCTATCTATCTATCTATCTATCTATCTATCTATCTATCTATATCTATTTATCTACAATTAGGAAGACCAACATATGAAGTTTCTGGGTGTGGAAGTTTTATCTGAATTCCCTTCAAGAATCAAAAGAGAGTTTTCTCTTTCTATTTTTTGACAATGTTGAACTAGCTTAAATTTAAGTCCAAAAATCATGATTTGACTGGAGATACAAAGAGATAACATACCAAAAAATAGAAAGGAGGCTGGAGCCTAAAAACAAGAAAAAATAAGACTATTTTAATAATGGCCTAAGAAGGAAAATATGATGATAAATATATAAGAATTCAACAATCTATCCACCAGTTCGTTGATAAAAATAGTGCTATTTAATACCTGGATTTTTCAAAATTATTTGTTCCAATTGTGGAACTTTTACGTTAAAAGATCTATGTTTCTAAAGATTTAATCAAACTGAGTAATGGAGGATTTTACACTCATTTTAATGAGTCAACTTTATGGTTTTCTCTGTGATGATAACTGTAGATGTTACAGAAAGCAAAATTTTAAATTTGTACAATTTTTGAGGCTTGAGTCCGTGTATATAGAAAGTAGACCCCAAAGAGCCCTATATGGAAAATGTGAGGAGAAAGGCCAAGGGAAGAAGAAGAAGGAGAAGGAATAGGAGGAGCAGGAAGAGGAGGGGAAGAAGAAGAAGAAGAAGTCATACACATTTGGAGAAACATAACATGTAATTAGAAGAAGGGAGGAGATAAAAAGTCCAAGGTCCAGCAAGGAACTGAAAATAATCTTGTGTGTGTCATCCATCAGTGGAAACCAGGTTGTCACTGCTTCTTTCCCTCATGTCCTCCTAGTAGATCTCTTGGTTTGCAGGAAGTGAGGTCCATTCTGCCAGATCCCTCCATTCACTCAGCCAGGTTCAATCAAATTCTCAGTTTCCAACTGTGGCCCCTCATGGCTTCACCAGGCCTTGACCAGCATTGCCAACAGAGCCAGGAAGATCAGCCCCACCACACTCATCCTGATGGAATTCCCCACAGTGCAATCCTGGAGAATAGGGGCTGGGGAGAATCAGAGATCTTTACATGTAAGCCAGGCCCATGCCTCCCCAGGAGCTCTGAAATGGAGCCTGTTTCCCTTCCCTTCTTGCCCAAATTCTTTCTGTCCAGATCGCATCTCATTGTCCTTACATCATCATGGACACCTTAAGCAGGTCCATGGTTGAGGGACTCTGTCATTTACTGCTCTGTCATCATAGGAAGTTATCTTTGAACTTTCCTGATATTTTGCTAACAAGCATCCTTCGATATATCTGCATATGCCAAAATGTTCAGGAACCCTCATCCTTCCCCATACACCTACTTTACCCACACAGCCAGGTGTATACTCCTTTCTGACACCCTGGAGTGTGAGCCCTCTTGTTTTTGGTTTAGAAGCAGATGAGGAGGGGAAATTCAGAATGTCTGAGATGGGACTTTTCACTTGTATTTCCTGCTCACTGAACTGAATGTCACTTTTTCATTTGTGACATGGAATGCAACAGTCCATGTCCCTCTCTACAGTTGGGGGATGCATCGGGACCATGATACTCAATCTTAGTCCATCTCCCTTGTTACTGTTCAGGACCCCTCTTTCTGCCACTCCAAAGAAATGAGATGAAAGCAAACCCATGCTCCAGAGTTAAGGTATTTGGATATCCCAAAAGCTCAGGAATTTTTCCTATCTCATGACATTCAAAAGAGTGAAATTTGTACTATCTCACTAACGATGGAAGGATCGAGTCTCAGACTGAAGGAAGAGTCAAATCCTACCCGTGGAAACCTGAAGAAACCCCTCCTTGTGAGTTCCTAAACCAGGTGTTCCTCCTCCCCATGACCTGGGGGTGTTGCTGTCTTACCAGTCTTGGATCCTGGCTTGCTAATTGAGGAGATGGTGCTCCCAGGAGCCCCTGGAACTAGAAACACAGAAAGGGTGAGGAGTTGGGACCAAATAGTAGTCACAGCTCAGCTCTTCTTCCTGAGCTCCGCTCCACAAAACCTCTTGCTTATTTTCCTTGTTCCAAATAATCAGAATTTGAGCCTGCCTTGAAAAGATGATGTCATTGAAATTTATTTTCTCATGGGTGTGTCTGCATTGCCACCTGGCAGGCTGAGAGACTGTATATCGTTCCGCAAACTCAGGAATCATGTTGTGAACTCTCCCATTGCTCCTTGCTCTCAGCTCACCTGTATCACCTGGGGATAGGGTCCCCAGTTACTAGGGAGCTATGAGCATATGACCAGGTGATGATGTGGGATCCCTCTATCTCCTGGGAGTCAAGAAAACAGTCACTCTGTTGACTGTCACCTGGATAGGACACCTGGTCATCACTTCAGTAACTCAGGGCCCAAACCAACAACATATACACCCAGACACTGTACTGTAATTTCCTCTATGACAATACCCTGAAAGATAGCACCCTCCCCAGGATTAAAGCTGTAGAGAGGGAGTGAGGGAGACCTAGGGATGGAAGATGCCTGTAATACTCGAAGTATGAGTTTCCGCCTAGTGAAACAGAGGCTCAGGGGGAAATGAGTATGTTCAAGATCACACAGCTGGAAATTACTTCAAGTAGGTTCTTAAATCTCCCTGCTAATGAGTCTACCTCTGAGTGTACCCTGAATACACCTACTCGGTTCCTTGTCTACCACCATCATGTCTAAGCAACCACGATTTTTCCCCACAAAGACTGTCATAGCCTTGCACCAGGCCCATGGCTTCCTCTCATTCCCCCTAAATCAATTCTTTTCAATTATGCCAATGTGTTATTTCTAAAATAGAATGCAGATCATAACACATTTATGATCAAAAATTGTGAGTGGCTTTCCATCTCAGTCAGAACAAAATCCAAGCTCTTTCCAGTTGCTAATGAACATTTGCATAATTCAGATCCTGTCTACCTCTCTCAACTCGGCCTCCCCTACCACACATCAGCAACACTGCTCAGGTTGGATGCATAGTGCTCATGGATATATCTGTTGATACTCTCTCTCAACCAATCTTGTCAAGACAGACTCTGTCATTAATGTAGCTCCTTAAATGTCACCTCCTCTGTGGGAACTCATCCACTCTAAGTTATCCACTTAAGCTTTCTCTATAACGTGAGACTATTTTACTTCTCTGTCAAGTGATACTACTGTAGTTTTATACAGAACACTTTCATTACGTGTTAAGCATTTATTTTACCTCTCCCATTCCTTTACTCAACATTGGAATGTGATTATCATGAGGACAAGGGCTTCCTCCTTCTTGGCTGTTGTGTATTTAACTCATAGAACTTTACTAGTGGACAACAAATAGTCCCGGTGCTGCCTTCTGTCCCTCCCATCCCCCATCACCACCATCCCCACAGACCCTGATGGAGGGAGGATAAGCATCACTCCTGGGCAGCAGGTCAGGATCACTAGGACCCTTTCCTCCCTTTTGGAAGGGGCCTCGATCTCAGAACATGAGAGGCTAAATGCCCCGTCTGATTCCCATGCTGATGAGTCTCAAATGCTGATGGAGAATCTGGAGATCAGAGAGGGAGGGTGACTAGCCCAAGGTCGGAGTTGGGAGGTGGCAGAACTAACATTCACACAGAAGCCCTCTGTCTTCTCAGGGATTCATCGATTAAATTGAGGCTTCCTTGTTCACCTTCTGTGGTGCTTGGTCTTGTGAGTGATGGGTGGGTACTTTCAGGAGATCCTAGGGAAAATGACAGACAAGGGTGAGCCAGTGTCCTTCCTCGCCCACTGAAGTAGGACCATTCCTCTGGAAGATTGGTCCCCTGCCTACCCCTCGCTATGCCATCCTCCTAAGGACTGATGGTGGTCCTGGGACCCCTCCCCTAGAATCCCTCTGGGGACAACTCCCTCCCTGAAATGTGAAGTGTAGAGGGGAGTAGGCGATGTCTGGTGAGCAAAGAGTTCTATATTCAAGAAACACTATCTCCCCTGCAGACAAGAGGTGCCTGTTCAACTCCTGGAAATCACCCAGGTGAGGTCATCAGCAGATTCTGGGAAATAGATAACAGTGAGGGTCTGATGTAACTTCTGATCTGCCCAAACGAGGTTTGGCCTCACCCTCTCCTGGTTCTGCCCTGACCCCTTTCTCCATCTTCCTGGATACATAAGACCCCAAGGAGGACCTCAAACAAGACATGGAGAAGGGTTTTGTAGGGATCTTGTTTGCCTCCATCCATGAGAGAAGCTGGGACATCCTAGAGTGTTACATGTGTTCATTTTTTATGAAACCATTTCTGAGTGTTTGTCTCTCTCTCCAGAAGCCCTGGCCTCGCCCATAACCATCCTCCATTACTTTTAGATATGGCTTTAGGATTTAGTCTGTGCCTGTAATAACAGCATCTATGAGTGGAAGGAAGAGTTGGAGAAAAATTTTCTTGTACAGACCTGGTAGAAAAAGTGACTTTAATTTTAGAGCGTACACCTTACTCAATTATCTTTGAGCACGAACAGAGGATTTTTTTTGTGTGTGTGAGGAATATCAGCCCTGAGCTAACATCCATGCCAATACTCCTCTTTTTGCTGAGGAAGACTGGCCCTGAGCTAACATCAGTGCCAATATTCCTCCACTTTATGTGGGATGCTGCCACAGCATGGCCTGACAGGCGGTGCATCACTGCGTACCCGGGATCTGAACCTGGGCCACCAGCGGTGGAGCATGCGCACTTAATAGCTACACCACAGGGCTGGCCCCTAGAGGATTTTTTTTCATTGTAGTGAGTCACTCCGGCCCCTCTTCCTATGGCTCTCTGCTTCTCTATTTTGTTTTTGTACCTCTGACCAAGTGAGTGGGTGTGTACATGTGTGTCCTTCCTGCCTCTGCACTGCCTTGATCCTCTTACTTTCTGCCTATGCCTTCATGGGGCACTGTTCCTCAAAGCCATGGGAGATGTAGGGTCCTCCTGAAACATGGAAATAAGTAGTCACGTTGGAAGTGCTCAGAAAACATGACATTTTGCAGGAATTATGAGACTGTGGGTCTCTCTATTTCCGAATCCCTTGTAGCAGAATGTGCCAAAATCTCCATAGGATCTGCAAGAACCTCACAGGCTGATACTGCAGGGACTGGCTAGTGTGTCCCTGCACCCCAAGGTGTTGGAAGGGACCACAGGTTGGTGACTGTTAGAAGTGATCACTCCTCCCTCTTTGTGCAAATGTACGTGTTAAACCACATTGCTGATCAACTCGTCAGTGTACTTATCTCTGTTCACATATTTCACAGGTCTGGCTGCAGCAATATCTAGTGTGTCATTCTCATGGCAAGGGAAGGGGCTGGGGAGTTAAAGTAGGAACCAGCTCCCAACTGTCACTTGGTGCCTAAGATGGGGATGCCCCTCATCTTTGTGCCAGGGCATCCTTCTCCATCCTTGTTTTATATTCTTTCTCTTCTGTTCTGTCACTGGCTATGTTTTCTCTTTAGCTTATAGTAAGTACTGTCTTTCTTCTCTTTACTCTTCTATATTCTCTCTCCTGAGTTTTTTAGTACCTCTATGTGTCTGTCTGTCTCTCCCTGTACTCACATTGTACTTAACACCACGTCACCCTTGAGGCTCCAGGGCACAAAGAGAACAGGGGCTGTGCCAGGCACACTCACTTGTGATCACTATGTCCAGTGGGTCACTGGGAGCTGACCACTCATCAGGAGAGTACCTAAGAGAGCCATAGCATCTGTAGGTCCCGCATGGGCAGATGTCATAGGGCCCATGGAGAAATGAGCTTGGAAGTGCCCATCAGGAAGGTCCTCTGCAAATTGCTGAGAATGCCGTGTGTCCCCTCCTTGAGAAGGATAAACGTGTCAAACGCCAGTTCTGAGTGACAGCGCAGGGTCACAGTCCCTCCTGCGTGAACAAGGGACCCTGGGTGGGCTGAGACGAAGGGCTTTGTGAACACACCTAGGAAGAAAGAGAGTGTGAGTTTCCATGTGCATCCTCCGTGCCCTTCTCCTGACAGTTTCAGAGTGATTTCTACCTCCCTCAAGCCCAATTCTCTCTCAATTCCTTCCCACGCCTTTCTTACTGCATTGTCTCTGAGCCTCCTTCTCCATCCTCTGGCTCACGACTTTACAGCCTGGGTCTCACCGCCTCATCTCCACCTGCTTTTCTGTCTTCCTTGGATAAAGGCCCCCAACATCCTCTGTGTTGGTTCTCTGCTCTGTAACCACTCTTAGATCCACTCTAAGTCTATACCCTCTCCAATCTACGTGGTGGTGGGTGGGGGTGATCCCACAGGATGCATTGTCAGGCCCCTTTCAGAGTCTGCACCACTCCTAGAATGAAGGGGATGACTGTTTTCAGACTGGGGAAGGAGGAGGAAATGGAGGCGGATATTTCTCAATCCATGCCCACTCCACGCCTCTGGAGACCTCTCCTGAGGGGACCATGTCTTACCCGAGGATCCTGCTCCTTCAAGATGGGGCTATAATTTCCCTAGTGGGATGCTGATGCTGGGATCAGGTTACATTACTCCTCCCTGGGTCCTCCCTGCTGGCAGGTGGTAGCAGCATCCTGCTCCCTAAACCCTAGGTTGGCTCTCCTGCTTATTGGCTCTTCCTCCTTCACCTGGGCACCCCATTCCCTATAGTAAACACTCTGTCATTGCATTCTCAGAGCAGATTCTCCTTCCATGATGATGTCCTGACTAGGGATCCTATGATAACTCTTGGGCTCCACTGGGATCTGGACTCTGAGTAGGGCCGTCTGCACAGTGGGCTGGGCTGGACTTTTACCTGTGACCACGATCCTCAAGGGGTCATTGTGTGCTGACCACATAGGGCTGTGGCTGTAAGATCCAGGACATCTGTAGGACCCAGCATGTGCTGCGGTCACAAGGCTTATGGTGAAGTTGTTCTTGAAAAGACCTCTCTGGAGCTCAGTGACATGGGTCACATCTATTTTGAATATTTTGAACATGACAAACGGAAAATGAGAATAACACTGCAGAGTCACATTCCCTCCTAGGGGAACCATACAGCTTGGCCAGGCTGACAGGGAGCGCTTGTTGTGCCCACCTGGGAGAGAAGGAGGCACAGCTTTAGAGAGGAAAATGGGGAGCCACCCCCTCCCCTCACTGCCCTCAGGGGGTTTTTCCTCCTTTACATTCTCTCAAGGCTTTTCCCCCAAACTAGAGTCCCTGATGCCCAGGGAGACCTGGTGGGATCCAGGGACACAGCCTACCCCACATGGACATGACAGGACTTCCCAGACCAAGAATTATACTTAGAGTGTCAATAAAATGTTGAATAAGGTTTCCCTAAAACACAATTTTCTATAACAACAAAATTATTTATGGCAGAGGGGAGCAAGTTCTACTTGATGAAAATTGATGTGAACTATGAACCTTGATCTTTTTTTAAGCTCTCCTACATCAGAGTGTGCTCTGAGGTCCAGGTGGCCCTACCTGTGGACCAGTCACTACCCCTGAGGTAGGTCTAGTGGGAGACCATGCAGATTATATTGGGCGGGTAGGAGAAAGCATGAACCAGCAGGTCTTAGGAGGGCTCTGCAGGGTCCAGCATTTCCTTTCCCTCTCATTATAGGGATGACACTCATCTGCACCACGTCACAGCTTCAGAACATCACAGCTTCTTTCATGAGATAGGGAGTTGGACTGAGTCTGGAAGGAGTGTATAGGAAGAGTCTCCAGGAATAAAGAAGAGCTTAGGAAGAATAAAAATCACATGACAATCTCAGTAGATACAGAGAAAGCATTTGACAAGACACAGCATCCATTTATGATAAAAACTCTAAATAAAATGGGTATTGAAGGAAAGTACCTCTACATAATAAAGGCCATATATGACAAACCCACAGCTAATATCATCCTCAATGGTGAAAAACTGAAAGCTATCCCTCTAAGAACAGGAACCAGACAAGGATGCCCACTGTGACCACTCCTATTTAACATAGTACTGGAAGTCCTAGCCAGAGCAATCAGGCAAGAGAAAGAAATAAAAGGGATCCATATTGGAAAGGAAGAAGTGAAATTGTCACCATTTTCAGATGACATGATTTTATATATAGAAAACCCTAAAGAATCCACCAAAAAACTTTTAGAAATAATAAATGAAGACAGTAAAGTAGCAGGATACAAAAGCAACATAAAAAAAATCAGTTGCGTTTCTACACACTAAAGATGAAGCAGCAGAAAGAGAAACTAAGAATAAAATCCCATTTACAATTGCAACACAAGGAATAAAATACCTAGGAATGAATTTAACCAAAGAGGTGAAAGATCTGTACAGTAAAACTATAAAATATTGCTGAAAGAAATTGAAGAAGACACAAAGAAATGGAAAGATATTCCGTGCTCTTGGATTGGAAGAATTAACATAGTTAAGACGTCCATGCTTCCTAAAGCAATCTATAGATTCAATGCAATCCCTATGAAAGTTCCAACAACATTTTTCACAGAAATGGAACAAAGAATCCTAAAATTTATATGGAACAACAAAAGACCCAGAATAGCCAAAGGAATCCTGTGAAAAAATAACAAAGCTGGAGGTATCACACTCCGTGATTTCAAAATATACTACAAAGCTATAGCAACCAAAACAGCATAGTCGTGGTACAATAACAGACAAATAGATCAGTTGAATAGACTTGAGAGATCAGAAATAAACCCACACATCTATGGACAGTTAATTTTTGACAAAGGGGCCAAGAACATACAATGGAGAAGTGAAAGTCTCTTCAACAAATGGCGCTGGGAAAACTGGACAGCCACATGCAAAAGATGAAAGTAGACCCTTACCTTACACCATACACAAAAATTAACTCAAAATGGATTAACGACTTGAATGTAAGATCTGAAACCATGAAACTTCTAGAAGAAAACATAGGAAGTACACCCTGACATTGGTCTTAGCAACATATTTTCACGTACCATGTCTGACTGGGAAAGAGAAACAATAGGAAAAATAAACAAATGGGACTACATCAAACTGAAAAGCTTCTGCACGGCAAAGGAAACCATCAAAAAAATGAAAAGACAACCTAACAATTGGGAGAAGATATTTGCAAACCATATATCTGATAAGGGGTTAATCTCCAAAATATATAAAGAACTCATGCATCTCAACAACAAAAAAACTAACAACGTAATTTAAAAAATGAGCAAAAGACCTGAACAGACATTTCTCCAAAGAAGGTATACAGATGGCCAACAGACACATGAAAAGATGTTCAACATCATTAACTATCAGGGAAATGCAAATCAAAACTACAATGAGATATCACCTCACTCCCATCAGAATGGCTATAATTAACAAGACAGGAAACAACAAGTGTTGGAAAGGATGTCGAGAGAAGGGAACTCATACACTGCTGGTGGGAGTGAAAACTGGTACAGCCACTATGGAAAACAGTATGGAGATTCCTCAAAAAATTAAGGATAGAACTACCATATGCTCCAGCTATTCCACTGCTGGGTATTTTCCAAAGGACATGAAAACACCAATGCATAAATGTACATGCACCCCTGTGTTCATTGCAGCATTATTCACAATAGCCAAGACTTGGAAGCAACCTAAGTGTCCATCGAGGGCTGAATGGGTAAAGAAGATGTGGTATATGTACACAATGGAATACTACTCAGCCATAAGAAACGATGAAATCCAGCCATTTGTGACAACATGGATGGACATTGAGGGTATTATGCTAAGCGAAATAAGTCAGAGGGAGAAGGTCAAATACCATATGATCTCACTCATAAGTAGAGGATAAAAACAACAACAGACAAACACATAGAGACAGAGATTGGATTGGTAGTTACCAGAGGGGAAGGGGGTACGGAGGAGGGTGAAAGGGATAATTAGGCACATGTGTGTGGTGATGGATTATAATTAGTATTTGGGTGGTGAACATGATGTAATCTATGCAGAAATAGAAGTATAATGATGTACACCTGAAATTTATACAATGTTGTAAACCAATGTTACCACACACAAAAAAAGAAATGTAATAAAAGCCACATATGTAATTTAAAATTTTCTAGGAGCCATATTAAAAAATTGTAAAAGGAAACAAAAGTTAAGAATCTAGGATTCACAGGGCCTGCTGCTCTCTTTGTATTTCTAGAAGTCTCACCATGGGTCCCTCAGTGTCATCTGCATCAGCCCCAACTCCTCTGCTCTCCCCACAGCCCTGGGTAAAACACATTGTGTTTGATCCATACAGTAATCAGCGAATGGGGAGGACTCACCGACATGTGCCCAGATCCTCTGGCTCAGACAGAATCCTGGAAAGAAAATGCATCAGAGATGATTCAACCCCTATGGATTTCAGGCTTCCATGCACCCCCATCCACAGAACCTGGTCATGTACCATGAAGAAGCCCAGATTTCTTCTATGACTCTCTCTTCCCTTCTCTTCGAGGACTCACCAAGAGGCTGAGGAATTTGGGGGACATGGTGCTACTTCTGTCAGACAAGAGGCAGGAACTGAGCAAAGCTGATGGAGTCACAGGATGTGGTGGGCAGGGTCCTCACACCACAGTTGGTGCAGTCTACAAGGTGCCTGTCACACAGGAAGATGATCAGCTTCTTCTCATGCTAAGGATGGTGGGTACTGAGGGTCTGAATTGGGCCACGTCAATAAACAACCCTCATGTCTAATGTATCATATTTGGTTTCCCTAAACTCTACACTCATGTAAACATTTTAATGTCTCTTGCTGCATTTTGTAAGTCATATTTATTATTCAATTTTAATAAGAAATATTCCTTTCCCAAACTAATATATAAATATTAACATTATAAAACTCTTTGTAGATGGAATATCCAATGTGTTTCCCACTAACAATTTTTAGGGCTCTTAACAGTTACAAATTCTCTCCTCTGTAAATAAAAAAAGACAGTAAACTAGAAATTTCGTTTCGTTTGCCCCCAGCTTTATTGGTGTATAATTGACAAATAGGAATTATATATATTTAAGATGTAATTGGGATGTTTTCTAAAAAATTATTTTATTGAGGTCATATTGACTTAACATTGCGTTCATTTCAGGTGTACATCGTTATACTTCATTTTCTGCATAGACAGCATTGTGTTAATCACCAATAGCCTAGTGTTTATCTGTCACCATACATATGTGCCCCTTTACCCCTTCTCCCTACCCCCACTCCCGTCCCCTCTGGTAACTACTAATCTGTTCTCCCTATCTACGTGTTTGTTTGTTTATCTTCCACATATGAGTTAAATCATGTGGTATTTGTCTTTCTGTGTTTGACATATTCCGCTTAGCATAATACCCTCACTGCCCATCCATCTTTTTGTAAATGGGAGGATTTTGTCTTTTTTATGGCTGAGTAGTATTCCATTGTATATGTATGCCACATCTTCTTTATCCATTCATCTGTTGATGGGCACTTAGGTTGCTTCCACATCTTGGCTATTGTTAATAATGTTGCAGTGAACATAGGGGTGTATAAATCTTTTTGAATTGTTGGTTTCACGTTCTTTGGATAAATGCCCAGTAGTGGGATAACTAGATCACACGGTATTTCTATTTTTAATTTTTTGAGAAATCTCCATACTGTTTTCCATAGTGGCTGCACCAGTTTGCATTCCCACCAGCCAGTGTATGAGTGTTCCCTTTTCTCCACATCCACTCCAATACATGTTAATTCTTGTCTTGTTAATTATAGCCACTCTGACGGGTGTGAGGTGATATCTCATTGTAGCTTTGATTTGCATTTCCCTAACAATTAGTGATGTTGAACATCTTTTCATGTGCCTGTTGGCCATCTGCATATCTTCTTTGGAAAAATGTCTGTGGAGACCCTTTGCCCATTTTTGAGCAGGTTGTTTGTTTTTTTTTGTTGTAATTTGTCACCAGACATGGACCCTAACCCACATCTCTTGTCCTGCCTAAACTCTGACCTTTGTGTTTAACCTAAGTCTCTTGTCTTCTTGAAAGGTGCAAGTGTTCCTTTATCTAACACCTTGGGGCTTTGAGCTTATGTGGTTCTCAGTCATGTTCAAGGAAGAAGCTGTAAGCGACAATCGTCCTGGACTCAGCTGCTCCCAACTGGACCAGACTGGCCCAGACTGCAACCGCAAGACTGACACCTGCACAGATAGGCAAAGAGATGTACTAAAGTAACCTGCCCTCATTAACATCATAAATTACCCTCCTCTGGGAGGGGCAAAGCATGTGAGGTATGTAGAAGTATGGTTTAAAACCAACATATGCAAGTTTATGCCCACCTCTACATGTGATGATGAAACTTCCCCTTCGAATATTCATTTTATACCCCAAATAAAGGTACCCACCTCCCCATGCTCGGGGGGGCCACAGTTTTGTGAAATTATTCCCTATGGTCTCCATTTTTCTTTGATGCATGATGCAAATAAAAATTCTACTTTGTGAATCAACTATTTTTGGTGCAGTTTGATTTAATTCCCAAGAAGGGATCCCCGTTTGGTCTGGTAACATTATGAGTTCTTTATATATTTTGGAAATAAACTCCTTGTCAGGTACATGATTTGCAAATATTTCCTCCCAGTTGGTGGGTTGTCTTTTCATTTAGTTGATGGTTTTCTTTGCTGTGCAGAAGCTTTTCAGTCTACTGTAATCCCATTTGTTTATTTTTCCTTTTGTTTCTCTTGCTTGAGTAGACATGGTATTCAAAACGATGCTGCTAAGATCAATGTCAAATAATGTACTGCCTGTAATTTCTTCTAGGAGTTTTATGGTTTCAGGTCTTACATTCAAGTCTTTAATCCATTTTGAATTAATTTTTGTGTATTCTGTAAGACAATGGTCTACTTTCATTCTTTTGCTTGTGGCTTTCCAGTTTTCCCAGCTCCATTTCTTTCTTTATTTTTTTGGTTTTCAGTAATTTTATTGAGATCGTAATGGTTTATAACAATGTGTAATTTCGGGTGCACATTATAATTTATAAATTTCTGAATAGAATTCATTGTGCTTACCACCAGTAGTCTAACTTTTGTCCATCACTGTACATATGTGCCCCTTTACTCCTTTTGCCCGCCCCCAGCCCCCTTCCCTTCTTGTAACCACTAATCTGTTCTTTTTATTCATGTGTTTATCTTCCACATGTGAGTGAAATCATGCAGTATTTGCCTTTCTCTGTCTGGCTTATTTCACTTAACGTCATACCCTCAAGGACTATCTATGTTGTTGCAAATGGGACAATTTTGTCTTTTTTATGGCTGAGTAGTATTCCATTGTATACATATTTACCACATTTTCTTTATCCATTCCTCCACAGAAGGGCACTTGTGTTGCTTCCATGTCTTGGCTATTGTAAATAATGCTGCAATGAGCATAGTGGTGCATAAATCTCTTTAGATTGTTTTTTTCCAGTTCTTTGGATAAATACCCAGTAGTGGGATAGCTGGGTTGTATGATATTTCTATTTTTAATAGACATTGTAATGCATTCAGTTTTTTTCTGTTTTCTTAGGATTGCCCTGGCTATTCAAGGTCTTTTGTTGTTTCATATAAATTTTAGGATTCTTTGTTCTATTTCTGTGAAGAATGTCAGTGGTACTCTGATTGGGATTGCACTGAACCTCTAGAGTCCTTTGGGTAATATAAACATTTAAACTATGTTTATTCTTCCAATCCATGAACATGGACTATCGTTCCATTTCTTTATGTCCTCTTCCATTTCTTTCAATAATGTCTTATAGTTTTCAGTGTATTGGTTTTTACTTCCTTGGTTAAATTTATTCCTAGGTATTTCATTCTTTTGGTTATGATTGTAAATGGGATTGTATTCTTGATTTCTCTTCCTGCTAGTTCATTATGTATGGAAATGCAACTAATTTTTTATGTTGATTTTGTACCCTGCGCGTTTACTGTATTTGTTGTTTGTTTCCAATAGTTTTTCAGTGGATTCCTTAGGGTTTTCTAAATATAGAATCATGTCATCAACAAACGTTGATTGACTGATTTGCAGATTTTGAACCAGCTTTGCACCCCTGCAATAAATCCCACTTGATTATGACACATGATCCTTTTAATGTATTGTTTTCAAATTGCTAGTATTTTGTTGAGGATTTTTGAGTCTATGTTCATCAATGATATTGGCCTGTAATTTCCCTTTTTTCTGTTGTCCTTGTCTGGTTTTGGTATTGGGTCAATGTTGGCTTTGTAAAATGAGTCAGGAAGCATCTCCTCCTCTTCAATTTTTCAGAAGACTTTTAGAAGGATAGATATTAAATTTTCTTCAAAGTTATGGTAGAGTTCACCAGAGAAGCTGTCTGGTCTTGGACTTTTGTTTTTTGGGAAGGTTTTTGATTACTGTTTCAATCTCTTTACATGTGATTGGTCCATTCAGATTCTCTATTTCTTCTTGATTCAGTTTTGGGAGACTGTATGATTCCAAGGAATATATCCATTTTTCTAGGTTATCTAATATGTTTCTAATTCGCTGGTGTATAACTTTTCATAGTATTTTCCTATAATCCTTTGTATTTCTGTGGTGTCCATTGTAATTTCTCCTCTTTCATTTCTGATTTTATTTATTTCAGTTTTCTATCTTTTTTTCTTAACAAGACTGGCTAAGCTTTTGTCAATTTTGTTTATCTTCACAAAGAACCAGTTCTTAGTTTCAGTGATCCTTTCTATTGTTTTTTTAGTCTCCATTTTGTTTGTTTATTTCTGCTCTGATTTTTATTATTTTCTTCCACCTATAGACTTTGGGCTTAGTTTGTTCTTCTTTTTCTAGTTCTTTTAAATATAGTGTAAGTTGGTTTATTTGACATTTTTCTTGTTTCTTGAGGTAAGCCTGAATTGCTATAAACTTCCTTTCTAGTACTGCTTTTGCCACATCTCATAATTTTTGGTAGGTTGTGTTTTCATTTTAATGTGTCTCCAGGCACTTTTTAAATTTCTCCTTTGATTTCGTCATTGATCCAATTGTTGTTCAGTAGCATGTTGTTTAGTATCCACATATATGTGGCCCTCCCAGCCTTTTTCTTGAGGTTGATTTCTCATTTCATATCATTGTGGTTGGAAAAGATGCTTGATACGATTTCAATCCTCTTAAATTTATTGAGGCCTGCTTTGTTTCCTAAAATATGGTCTATCTTTGAGAATGTTCCCTGTGCACTTGAGAAGAATGTGTATTTTGCTCTGTTTGGATGGAATGTTCTGTATCTATCAAGTCCATCTGGTCTAATGTTTAATTTAAGGCCACTGTTTCTTTGTTGACTTTCTGCCTGGATGATCTACCCATTGACATAAGTGGGGTGTTGAGGTCCCCTACTGTTATCGTGTTGCTGTTAATTTCTCTCTTTAGTTCTGTTTATAGTTGCTTTATATACTTTGGTGCTGTTGTGTTAGGGGCATATATAATAAGTATTATATCTTCCTGGTGGAATGTCCTTTTCTTCATTATATAATGCCCATCTTTGTCTCTCATTATCTTTTTCACCTTGATGTCTGCTTTACCTGATATAAGTATGGCTACACCCAGTTTCTTTAGTTTGCCATTTGCTTGGAGTATCACTTTCCATCCCTAAACTCTGAGCCTATATTTGTCTTAGAGCTGAGATGTATTTCCTGGAGGCAGAATATTGTTGGGTCTTGTTTTTTAATCCATCCCACCACTCTGTGTCTTTTGATTGGAGAATTCAATACATTTCCATTTAGAGTGACTATTGATATATGAGGGCTTAATATTGCCATTTTATGTTTTTTTCTGGTTGTTCTATATTTCCATTGTTTCCTTTTCCCTGTATTTCTGACTGCCATTTAAGTTTGGTATTTTTCTGTGGTGGTTTTCTCAATTTTCTCTTTATTTATGATTTTTAATTCTGCTCTGATTTTTTGTACTGTGGTTATAAAGTTTGTATAGAAGATCTCATAGATGAGATATCAAAAGAAAAAATTTTAAGGGCAGCAAGACAGAAGAAAATAACGTACAAAGGAACTCCCATCTGGCTTTCAGCAGATTTCTCAGCAGAAAACCCACAGACTAGGATAGAGTCTGCTAGACTCTTATCTCCATTAGCCTATGTAGGTTCGTTATTTTTCCTCTTCTCCTTCTACTTTTTTGTTGTCACAAATTATTCTTTTTTATGTGATGGGTTTTGAGCACATTGATATAGGTATTGTTGATGCATTCTTTCCCTTTATTCTTTATTTTATAATTAAGTGTTTACTAACCTATTCTGCTATAGAGCTTCAGTTTTCTGATTCTGTCTATTTATTCAGTTGCTGAAAGGTAAAACTTTACTTTTTTTTCCAGGTATGAGGGCTCCTTTCCAGATTTTTTCTGAGGCCCATCTAGTGGTGATGATATCCCTCAACCTTTTTTTTCCCTGGGAATGCTTTTATTCTTATTTTTCTGTCATATCTCAAGGATAATTTTGCTGGATAGAGTATTCTTGGCTGACAGTTTTTGTGTTTCAGTATTTTTAGTATATCATTCCACTCTATCCTTTTCTGAGGGTTTTCTGCTGAGAAATCTGCAGAAAGCCAGATGGGAGTTCCTTTGTATGTTACTTTCTTCTGTTTTGCTGCCCTTAAAATTTTTTCTTTTGATAGTTTTATTTATTTATTTTTTTAAATTTTTTGTTTATTGCAGTAACATTGGTTTATAACATTGTATAAATTTTAGGCGTACATCATTATACTTCTATTTATGCATAGATTACATCATGTTCACCACCCAAATGCTAATTACAACCCATCACCACACACATGTGCCTAATTAGCCTTTTCATCCTCCTCCCCCCTCCTTCCCCTCTGGTAACCACCAATCCAATCTCTGTCTCTATGTGTTTGTTTGTTGTTGTTATTATCTACTACTTAATGAATGAGAACATATGGTATTTGACTGTCTCCCTCTGACTTATTTGACTTTGCATAATACGCTCAATGTCCACCCGTGTTGTCGCAAATGGCTGGATTTCATCGTTTCTTATGGCTAGAAGTATTCCATTGTGTACATATACCACATCTTCTTTATCCATTCGTCCCTTGATGGGCACTTAGGTTGCTTCCAAGTCTTCGCTATTGTGAATAATGCTGCAATGAACACAGAGGTGCATGTATCTTTACCCATTGGTGTTTTCAGGTTATTTGGATGAATACCCAGCAGTGGAATAGCTGTATCACATGGTAGTTCTATCCTTGATTTTTTGAGGAATCTCCATACTGTTTTCCATAGTGGCTGCACCAGTTTGCACTCCCACCAGCAGTGTAGGAGTGTTCCTTTCTCTCCACAGCCTCACCAACACATGTTGTTTCCTGTCTTGTTAATTATAGCCATTCTGATGGGAGTGAGGTGATATCTCATTGTAGTTTTGATTTGCACTTCCCTGATAGTTAATGATGTTGAACATGTTTTCATGTGTCTGTTGGCCATCTGTATACCTTCTTTGGAGAAATGTCTGTTCAGGTCTTTTGCCCATTTTTCAATTGGGTTGTTAGTTTTTTTGTTGTTGAGATGAATGAGTTCTTTATATATTTTGGAGATTAAGCCCTTATCAGATGTATGGTTTGCAAATATCTTGTCTCAATTGTTAGGTTGTCTTTTTGTTTTGTTGATGGTTTCCTTTGCTGTGCAGAAGATTTGTAGTTTGATGTAGTTCAATTTGTTTATTTTTTCTATTGTTTCTGTTGCCCTGTCAGACATGGTGCTTGAAAATATGTTGCTAAGACTGATGTCGAAGAGCGTACTGCCTATGTTTTCTTCTAGAAGTTTCATAGTTTCAGGTCTTACATTCAAGTCTTTAATCCATTTGGAGTTAATTTTTGTGTATGGTGTAAGATAATGGTCTACTTTCATTCTTTTGCATGTGGCTATACAGTTTTCCCAATGTCATTTGTTGAAGAGACGTTCCTTTCTTGATTGTTTGTTCTTGGCTCCTTTGTCAAAAATTAACTGTCTATAGATGTGTGGGTTTATTTCTGGGCTTTTGATTCTATTACATGGATCTGTGTGTCTGTTTTTGTGCCAGTACCATGCTGTTTTGGTTACTATAGCTTTGTAGTATATTTTGAAATCAGGGAGTGTGATCCCTCCAGCCTTGTTCTTTTTTCTCAGGATTCCTTTAGCTATTCGGGGTCTTTTGTTGTTCCATATAAATTTTAGGATTCTTTGTTCTATTTCTGTGAAAAATGTTGTTGGAACTTTGATAGGGATTGCGTTGAATCTATAGATTGCTTAGGAAGTATGGACATCTTAACTACGTTAATTCTTCCAATCCAAGAGCACAGAATATCTTTCAATTTCTTTGTGTCTTCTTCAATTTCTTTCAGCAATGTTTTATAGTTTTCGGCATACAGATCTTTCACCTCTTTTGTTAAGATTTTTCCTAGGTATTTTGTTCTTTTTGTTGCAATTGTAAATGGGATTGTATTCTTAATTTCTCTTTCTGCTACTTCGTTGTTAGTGTATAGACATGCAACTGATTTTTGTATGTTGATTTTGTATCCTGCAACTTTACCGGATTCGTTTATTTCTTCTAAAAGTTTTCTGGTGGAATCTTTACGGTTTTCTATATATAAAATCATGTCATCTGCAAATAGTAACAGTTTCATTTCTTCCTTTCCAATTTGGATCCCTTTTATTTCTTTTTCTTGACGGATTGTTCTGGCTAGGAATTCCAGTACTATGTTAAATAGGAGTGATGAGAATGGACATCCTTGTCTGGTTCTTGTTCTTAGAGGGATAGCTTTCAGTTTTTCACCATTGAGGATGATATTAGCTGTGGGTTTGTCATATATGGCCTTTATTATGTTGAGGTACTTTCCTTCTATACCCATTTTATTCAGAGTTTTTGTCATAAATGGATGCTGTATCTGGTCAAATGCTTTCTCTGAATCTATTGAGATGATCATGTGATTTTTATTCTTCATTTTATTAATGTGGTGTATTACGTTGATTGATTTATGAATGTTGAACCATCCCTGCATACCTGGAATAAATCCCACTTGATCATGGTGTATAATCTTTTTAATGTATTGTTGTATGCGATTTGCTAGTATTTTGTTGAGGATTTTTGCATCGATGTTCATCAGTGATATTGGCCTGTAATTTTCTTTTTTGTGTTGTCCTTGTCTGGTTTTGGTATCAGGGTAATGTCGGCTTCGTAGAATGTGTTAGGGAGCTTCCCCCCCTCCTCAATTTTTTGGAAGAGTTTGAGAAGGATAGGTATTAAGTCTTCTTTGAATGTTTGGTAGAATTCACCAGGGAAGCCGTCTGGTCCTGGACTTTATTTTTGGGGAGGTTTTTGGTTACTGTTTCGATTTCCTTACTGGTGATTGGTCTATTCAAATTCTTACTTCTTCTTGATCCAGTTTTGGAAGGCTGTATAATTCTAAGAATTTATCCATTTCTTCCAGATTGTCGAATTTGTTGGCATATAGCTTTTCATAGTATTTTCTTATAATCTTTTTTATTTCTGAGGTGTCTGTTGTAATTTCTCCTATTTCATTTCTTATTTGTGCCTTCTCTCTCTTTTCTTGGTGAGTCTAGCTAAAGGTTTGTCAATTTTGTTGATCTTTTCAAAGAACCATCTCTTGGTTTTATTAATTTTTTCTGTTGTTATTTTTTAGTCTCTATTTCATTTATTTCTGCTCTGATTTTTATTATTTCTCTTCTTCTACTGATTTGGGGCTTTGTTTGTTCTTCTTTTTCCAGTTCCTTTAGGTGTATTGTTAGATTGTTTATTTGATATTTTTCTTGTTTGTTGAAATAGGCCTGTATTGCTATAAACTTTCCTCTCAGAACCGCTTTTGTTGTATCCCATAAATTCTGGCATGTTGTATTTTCATTTTCATTTGTCTCCAGGTATTTTTTGATTTCTTCTTTGATTTCTTCGTTGACCCAGTTGTTGTTCAGTAGCGTTTTGTTTAATCTCCATGTATTTGTGGCTTTTCTGATTTTCTTCCTGTAGTTGATTTCTAGTTTCATTCCGTTGTCATCAGAAAAGATGCTTGGTATTATTTCAATCTTCTTAATTTTATGGAGACTCGTTTTGTGGTCTAATATGTGATCAATCCTGGAAAATATTCCATGTGCATTTGAAAAGATCGTGTATTCTTTGGTTTTTGGATGGAATGCTCTGTATGTATGTGCTAGGTCCATCTGTTCTAGTGTGTCATTTAAGGCCAATGTTTCCTTATTGATCTTCTGTTTGGATGATCTATCCATTGGTGCAAGTGGAGTGTTAAAGTCCCCTACTATTATTGTGTTACTGTCTATTTGTGTTTTTATGTCTGTTAATAATTGCTTTATATATTTAGGTACACCTACGTTGGGTGCGTAGATATTTACAAGTGTTATATCCTCTTGTTGGATTGTTCCCTTGATCATTATGTAATGCCCTTCTTTGTCTCTTTTTACAGTTTTTGTTTTAAAGTCTATTTTGTCTGATATGAGTTCTGCTACTCGAGTTTTCTTTTCATTTCCGTTTGCATGGAGTATCTTTTTCCATCCCTTCACTTTCAATTTGTGAGTGTCTTTAGGTCTGAAGTGTGTCTCTTGTATGCAGCATATATATGGGTCTTGTTATTTTATCCAATCAGCCACCCTATGCCTTTTACTTGGAGCATTTAGTCCATTGATGTTTAAAGTAGCTATTTATAAGTGTGTACTTACTCCCATTTTTTAACTTTTTTCTTTCTGGGTGTTTTAGTAGTCCTCCTCTGTTCCTTTCTCCATCTATACAGAATTGATGGTCTCTGTAGATTGACCTCTGTCTGAAAGCTCTACTCCTTAACTCCCCTCCTCCCTCATTTTATGTTTTGATATCATACCTAACCTAGTTTTTTTGGTGCATTTGTATCCATTACCTTCTTATCATGGAAATAGATAATTTTTCCTATTTGTGGTCTTCTCTTTTCCCCTTAAATCAGTCCCATTAATATTTATTGTAGCACTGGTTTCTTGGTGACAAACTCCTTTAATTTTTGCTTGTCTGGGAAATTTTTGATCTCTCCTTCCATTTTGAATCATAACCTTGCTGGGGAGAGTATTCTTGGCTGTAGGTTTTTTCCTTTCAGCACTTTAAATATATCGTGCTACTCTCTTCTAGCCTGTAAGGTTTCTGCTGAGAAGTCAGCTGATAGTATCAAGGGGTTTCCTTTGTATGTAACTTGTCTTTCTGTTGCGGCTTTTAGGATTCTCTTTTTATCTTTAATTCTAGACATTTTGATTATGATATGTCTTGGTGTGGGCCTCTTTTGGTTTATCTTGTTTGGGGCTCTCTGTTCTTCCTGAACCTGGATGTCTATTTCTTTAGTAAGGTTAGGGAAGTTTTCAGCTATTATTTCTTGAAATAGATTACCTGCCTCTTTGTCTCACTCTTCTCCTTCCGGGACACCTATAACACGAATGTTAGTGCACTGGATGTTGTCCCAGATGTCCCATAGACTGTCCTCACTCTTTTTAATTCTTTTCGCTTTTACCTGTTTTGCTTGGGTAATTTCTTCTAGTCTTTCGTTCAGCTCACAGATCCATTCTTCTGCATCCTCTACTCTGCTTTTGAGTCCCTCTAGTGAATTTTTCATTTCCAGTATCGTATTCTTCATTTCTGATTGGTTATTTTTATATCTTCCATTTCTTTGTTGACATTCTCATCTATTCTTCTCCCCAGATCAGTGAGCATCCTTAACACTGTTTGTTTGAACTCTCTGTCAGGTAGGTTGCTCATTTCTGTTTCACTTAGTTCCTTTTCTGGGGTTTTGTCCTGTTCCCTTACTTGGAATGTATTCCTTTGCCTTCTCATTTTGCCTCTTTCCCTGTGCTTGTGTCTACGTATTAGGTAGGTCACCTACGTCTCCTACTCTTGGATAGATGATCTTATATAAGTGATACCTTAGGAGGCCTGCAGTGTGTTTTCCTCAGTTCTTAATGTTGCAGGGGTGACCCCTATGTGGGCTACGTGTGTCCTTCTGTTGTGGCCTGTTTGCTCTCCCTGTATGCGCCCAGGTAGGCCGAGTTATGCTCCTGGTCAGCTGTTGTAATGCTTAGCTGCTTGTAGTTGTTCTGGGCCCTTCAGTCTCTTTATCAGGTGTGGGGAGCCCCAGCACAGTTGACTGCAAGTTCTAATACCACATTTGTGTTGCAGTATTTCTTTCAAGTGAGTAGGCCCCTAGCATGGCAGGTTGTTAGGCTCAGTGGCTCATTATTGCTATAAGCCTCCAGCCTTTAGGTCTCTTGTAAGCTCTCTGAGGATTTCAGCTGGGTGGGGCTGGCCTCAGGCATGGGAGCACCCAATTGTTTCAGACTTTGGAAGGTGGGGCAAACCCCCTATGTTGGTCTTTGAGAAGCACAAGTCTTATGCAGCTGACAAGCCCTGCTGCCCATAGGTCCACACACACAGTCAACACAGTCCTGGCCTGTGTGCGCGCCCCAACCTCCTGAAGTGGACCCAGTCTCTCCATGGTGGGATCCCCACACACTCCACCACCGCCCTACACTCTCCACCTGCTCCTTGTGCACGCACTGCCCCACTGAAATCGGCTCAGTTGCCAGGCTGCAGAGAATCCAGTCACCAATCTATTCAGGCCCACAAGTTGCCTGAGGGCTTGTTGTTGGGTGTGGCCTGTCTCTAGGTTGGGCTGCCCTCCCTGGCTGAGCTGGATTAGATTGGTGCTCTAGTGGGTGGGGCAGACCTGGGCTAGCAGGCCCCAGGGAGAACTCCAATGACGTCTGTGTCAGCATGCCCACACCAGGCCACAACAATTGCCGCTGTCAATGTCCCAGCCCCTGGAGAGGTCTAGCCTCTCACGGAGATACACTCAGGGCCTATTAGGTGAGTCTCTTTTCACCAAAGCACTGTGCACCTTTCTTTCTGGTGATTTTAGGATGCTTTCTGAAATGGGTGAGTTTGTGTGCGGGCTCTTTAAGAGCCGGTTTTAATTTCTTTGTGAACCAGGTTTTCTGGGGGTACTCCCCAATGTTTTAGTAGCAGGCAAAGTCAGATATTGTGCTGCTCGTCTCGATTCTGCTGGGTCCACAAAATGCCCACAGCAGGGGCACTCCCTGACTCAGGGCCCTGCTTCTCCAGGGAGGCTGTGTACCTGTGGGCTGCTCCCGGGCAGCTGTGAAGCTGGCAGCTTGTGAAGGCAGCATTTTTCCTCTCCAGAAGGCAATTTCTCCCTCTTCCATCTCAATTAGGATTGTCTTTGTTGCCGGAGTTCCTCTTATCCAGTTTTCAGTTCTGTCTCAGTTGTAATTTTTCCACGAGTAGTTGTAAATTCGCTGTGTCTGCTGGAGGAGGTGAGTTCAGAGTCTGCTTACACCGCCATCTTGACTTCTCCTCCTGGAAAGAAAACTTTTGCTTCTCTGAGACTGTTGCTTTTAATCTCACGGACATGAGATGATAGAGAATTGTTCCCATTTCTCTTTCCACTTTAAACCTGAGGGATACATTTACAACTACCTTTAAAAACTGCAGGTCCTTCTCGATAGTTTTAATATTATATACCTTGGAGAAGGTCTTTTTGCATTGATGTAACTGGGAATTCTTTTAGCTTCATATACTTGCGTGTCTAGTACCTTCTCCAGGCTTGAGAAGTTCTCAACTATTATTTCTTTGAAGAAGCTCTGCTCCTTTCTCCCTCTCCCCTCCTTCTAGGATATCTATGATCCTTTTGTTACTTTTCCTAGTTAAGTCAGATATTTGTCATAGAATTTCTTCCTTTTTACAAAATCTTAGTTCTCTCTCCTCCTCTACCTGAATAATTTCTTGGTTTCTATCTTCAAGCTCAATAATTTTCTCTTCCATATGGTCTGCTCTATTTTTCATCCTTTCTACATTATTTTTCATCTCATCTATTGTGTTCTTCATCCCTGGAATTTCTGTTTGTTTTCTTTTTGAGTTGCAGTCTCATTGGTGAAGTACTCCTTCTGGTCATTAATTTTATTCCTGAGCTCAATGAACTGTCTTTCTGAGTTTTGTTGTAGCTCATTGAATTTCTTTATGATAGCTATTTTGAATTCTCTGTCAGTTAGAATGTAATCTTCTGTGACTTGAAGTTTGGTTTCTGGAGATTTGTCATTCTCTTTCTGTTCTGCTGTGTCACTGTAGTTCTTCATGGCGTGTGATGAGTTAATCCTCTGCTGGTGCATTAATGATAGTAACCACTGTTCTTATTTGGGTACGACTTTTGATACTTTGGTTCTGGGCTGCTTCTGTTTGTATCTGAGAACCTGCACTTTTCATCCTCCACTGCCTCTGGTAGAGTTGTCATCAGTGCCTTCCTTGTTCCTCTGAGGTTGCCGGTGCATTGATGCTTATGATGTCGCTGCAGTCTCAGGTGTCAGCAGGTCACCAGGCTATGAGCACTTCTGTTGCTTCCAGGGTCACCTGGGTCTCGTGTTCCTCCACTGACTCTCCACAGGCTCAGATGCTGCTGCCCTGGTCACCACCTATACTACTGCTCCTGAGTTGTCAGGGAGTGCTGCTTGCACCACTGTCAGGGATGCTGAGTTCACGAGTGGTACTGTCACTTCTGGGGGCCCAAGGACCCAGGGACTTGTATGACGCCCCCATTGTGGGTGGCGCTGGTGTCAGGGGTTCTCCAAGGGGCTGTATCCTCATTGTACTGTGGTTTCTGAAGCCTCTGGTCACAGGTTCCACCTTTCACCGCTAGGGGGGAGCAGGGGCTAAGCAGGGAGGTGTTGTTGTTCCTGCTTGCTGTGAAGGCTCTCATATCTGGTGCTAGCTGCCCTGGATCACTGCTGCTGGGGGAGGGAGGCCTGCTCCCCTAATTCCTCTTGCTCCCAGGTCTCCAGGCCACCCACCTTTAGATGTATAGATGCATGGATCTCTTATGTATCCTGTTGTGCTGTTAGAGAATTCTCTGGTGGTCCACGCATGTCCAGGGTTTTGTAATTTAGAGGAGAGAGACAAATGGAACAACTCACTCTGCCATGATATCACTTTCTCGATGTTTTGATATATACATACATGTTGAATAGATCACCATGCTTAAGCTAATTAACGTATCTATCCCCTCACATAGTTACCATTTGTGTATGTGTGTGGTGAGAACGCTTGAGATCTCTTAGTGCATTACAAGTATATAACACATTATTGTTAGCTATAGCCACCACACTGTACATTAGGTCTCCAGAACTTATTCATCCTATAACTGACAGTTTGTTTCATTTGATCAATATTTCTTCCTTTTACCCAGCCCCCAGCATCTGATATCCACCATTCTAATCTGTGTTATTATGAATTCAACTTTTTTTCTTTCTTACATGTAAGTGAAATCATCGGTATTTGTCTTTCTATTCCTGGTTTATTTCACTTAGCATAACGTCCTCCAGGTTCATCCATGTTGTCACAAATGGCAGGATTTTCTTCTTTTTTTTTTAAGGCAGAATAATATCTCATTGTTTATATATACATATTTTCTATATCCATATATCCATTGATGGACACTTACATTGTTTCCATATCTTGGCTCTTGTAAATAATGATGCAATGAACATGGAGTGCAGATATCCCACCCAGATCCTGATTTCATTTCCTTTAGATATATCTCCAGAGTAGCATTGCTGGATAGTAGGGTAGTTCTATTTTCAGTTTTCTGAGGAAACTCATACCAGCTGTATGGTCTGCAAGTGGGCTGCTGGCAGTGTCTGTGGGCTGGTTGTTGAGATCCCACCTTGTCTGCTGTGAGCTCCTCTCTATTTCTTTGTTCTTAGCTGCCCCCAGAAGACCCAGCTGTGCTGATTCCCTCAACAGGACTGAAGGGGGCTCTCAGGCAGCACCTGGGGAGGCTGCAGAAGAGATGCTCACATTACTCTCTTCCCCCCTGGGAGAAATTGCAGGTGGAGTGGTCTCTCTCTGTGCTGAGCTGAGCCAGCTTGTGGGAAGGTGATGCAAGGGGAAGTGAAGCTGTTCTCTCTACCCTTCACAATGAGGTTGTTCTCAGATTGTGGGCTCCACCGCCACGCTGATACCTCACACCCTGACTCCAGGCTGTTCATAAAGGTCTTTTCATCTGTGGATGGTGGTTAAATCATGGTTTCCATGGGCAACGAGTGCTGCACCTTCCTATCCCACCTTCTTGCTGATGTCCATCATTATCATTTAATTTTGCATTTCCCTAATGACTAATGGTGGCAAGCATCTTTCCCCGTGCTCATTATCATTCTGTAGAAATATGTCATCTTTGCAGAATACTTTTTCTGTAGAAATGTCTACTCAAGTCCTCTGACTATTTTTGAAAATTGCATTTTTTTTTGGTTGTTGAGTTATATGAAGTCAATACATGTTCTGGACCACGCAATTATCAGATATATAGCTTGCAAACATTTTCTCCAATTCTGCATGTTTTATTTTGACTTTCTTTATAGTGTCCTTTGGTTCATATATAATTTTATTTTATTTTTTTGAGGAAGATTGGTCCTTAGCTAACATCTATTGCCAATTTTCCTGTTTTTGCTTGAGGAAGCTTGTCCCTGAGCTAATATCAGTGTCAGTCTTTCTCCATTTTGTATGCGGGATGCCTCCACAGCCAGACTTGATGAGGGATGTGTAGGTCCATGACCAGGTTCCAAACTTGTGAACTCCAGGCCGTCCAAGCAGAACATGGGAATCCAACCACTATTCCACCAGGCCAGCCCCCATTTTTAATTTTGATGAAGTCCAATGTATCTACTCTTTTTGGTTTATTGTACTTTTGATATTCTTTCTAAGAAAACACTGGAAGCCCAAGGTCATGAAGATTTACATCTATGTTTTCTTCTGAGTTTTATAATATTAGCTGTTATATTGATCCAATTTGACATCATTTTGGTGTATGGTTGTATGGTGAGGGTACAACTTCATTCTTTTGCATTCAGTTGTCCAACACCATTTGTCAAAGACACCAAGTCTTAGTGATATTGTGTCTGTTTTTCAGGGCCAAGCATCCAGTGAGTTTCCACCTGGGAATGGAATCAAAACAAGCCTGACCCCAACATCTGGCACCTTCTGCACACAGCTGCCTTTCCCTGATTCCCCTTTATTTGGGTCCAAGAGGATACCAGGCTACCTGAGTATTGTTCAATATGGAACCAATCCCTGTGTGATCCCTAAACTATGACTTGATGGGGTTGTCACCATCTCTGAAATAATCCCCAAGTCCATATTGGTGGCCTCCATCCAAATTCAGATTGTCTGAACAAAATGAAATCAGAAAGTCCAATGACCATTTACATTTTTCAATTGCATGTCAAGCCATACCAGGCAAGATGTTTTCTTCTTAGGCCCCATTTCTCATGACATAATTTATAAATGGTTCTTTATTTGACACTTTCTCTGCCATAGTAGGATTCCCTCTGGTCTCCTCACTGGATTCTCTCAGCCTCCTTGTTTTCTTTTAATTCAGGGTCTTCTTATGAGTCGCAGTGGAACAGAGTTTGTATGTGTTCCAAGAGCTCAGGATGGGAGAGAAAAATGGCATCCCAGTATAAAAATAGTTGAGCCTTCGTATGTTCTCTGTTCAGTCTGGGACACAAGACCCCACAAGCTTATTCCCTACAACTGGTAGTTTCTATTTATTCAACAGCTGAGGCCCCAGGTTCCATGGATGAGGGTGGGTGTCATGGGCTCCTAGTGTCAGGAGCAGAAAGGAGTGAGATTCTTGGGCTGGTTCCCCTTCATTCCACCTCACACAGTTCCCTCTTCTCTGAGATTTGCATTTTAATCATCACCTGGACGTTTTCATCCCTTTTTTCTTTCATTAATTCGGTCTTCATATAGTTAGCAATACCTACAATGGTAGACAGATAGACATGTATGCAAAAGCATGCAGACGTATTTTCTAAAGGTGAGGTTTAGTCATTGGGTTATAAAAACAATATTATTCCTTGCTTGGATGTGAATCAAAGTGGAAAGACTAATAACAAACGTGTGAAACCACACCTGATGAAAACCATGAGCATATGGACAAATATTTGCAGATATATATGAATATATGGTATATATTCATGGATGTGTATGTATAAATATATATATAACCATATATGTTCATATGATAGCCAATATATCTTAAACTACATATATACATAATTACATATATGTATATGTATAGAGAGAGACAGAGAAAAGAAGAAACAGAGAGAAGTAAGGTCATAATCTGTTCTTTAATAAAGAATAAAGTCTTATGTGTGGGACATAGGGAGGGGGCAGAGGAGAAGGAGGAGCTGAGACTCAGGGGCTTGGTAAATTGGAGACAGATCAGGGAGGGGTACTCAGAAGAGGGAGGCCCCATCATCATCTTTCTCTTTTTGGACAAACTCTAGAAAGTCTGATAAAGTAGCAAGTAGAAATGGCTAATCATTTGATTAAAAGAAACCTGTACCCCTTTGTTTTTTTAAATTTCAAGTGAGTGGCTGGAGGCCTCCAGGTGAGCACAGGAGGGCTATGCACAGTGGTACCCGCAGGTGGGCATGCTTCTCTGTATAAGAGAGTGTCCAGTCGGACCTGGGGCACCAGAGACTCATATTCTGAGATGGAGATGTCAGGAGGTGAGTGATGGGGGCCTGTCTTCTACCCTCTGTCTAGTCAAGTTCCTCTGGGGTTCACCCAGGGCTCACTCAGCCCTCCCAACTCTTTATCTCTGCTGATACTTCAGGGATGGAGTGCTCAAGGGATGAGAAGACCCTGTCTATTTCCACCCTCTCATGAGCTGGATCCTTCTCTGTGGAGTCTCCCCCTGTGCCCCTCATTTATTACAGTCACAGATTTTTTGAGGACAGAGCCCTGAGTTGACTGAGCTCGGAAAGGACATGATCAGGGGCCCCTCACCTGAGACCAGGAGCTCCAGGGGTCACTGAAGTGTGACAACAGGTAGGGGGAGGTATTGTGTGAGCTGTAGCACCTGTAGGTCCCCCTGTGGGCTGAGGTCACAGGACTCATGGAGAATTGGGCCTGGTTCTGCTGAGCTTGGTACTTTAATCTAAGACATGGGGGTTGGGATCAGCTGCCTCATCCTTGGAAAGAAGGAAAGTGTCCATCGGACCTCATGACTGACACAGCAGGGTCATGATCTCTCCTGAGGCCACTGTGGGGCCTGGCTGCACTGAGAGGGAGGGTGTGTCAGGGAGCTGTCCTAGAGAGAGGAAGGCGGGGTGAGGGGCTGCCCTCCCTCCTTGTTCTGAACTGAGTCCACAGGCCTCACACTGAGGACCCTCATCTCTGTCTGTCTTGTTTTCTCTGAGTCTCTTGATTTTTCTGCCTATCTTCTGTCTCTCCTTATCTCTCTCCCTCCCCAGAGACCCCACACCTCTCTTCCTGGCATCACCACCTGAGTATCTCCTAGCAGAGCCTGTTCAGAGTGTGAGTCCCTGACATAATCCACTGGCTCCTCAGCTGCCACTAGGATGTCCAGGGAGTCACTGGGGGCTGACCATTAGGTGGAGTGGTTGTATCCACCGTAGAATCTGTACTGGCTCCAGTGGGACCTGTTTGCAGGGACCGGGGGGAAGTTGGCCTGAAAGAGTCCAGCCTGAGGCTGTAGGCCAAGACTCTGGGGGAGGTTATGTCGCCCCTCCTTGGACAGAGCGAATCTGTCATAGCTGATATCAGAGAGACACTGGAGGGTCAGGTTCTGTCCAGAGGCCATGACAGGGCCCTGCTGGGTCAGGAGGGAGGGCTTCCTAGACACACCTGGGAGAAAGACCACCTGTGGGTTGCAGGGCTTGATTCCTCCACAAATCCCTCTTCTCCAGTCCTGGACCCCAAGTCTCACTGTCTCTCACCCTCTGTGTCTCTTGCCCAGGAGCCCATGCACCCCTCACCTCACATTATCATCTGGGGCTCCCCTGGAAGGAAAGACCCTAATAACTTGTTCAGAGCATCAAAATATGGATGGAGCAGGATGGGGATTTCTTACTTGGGACCAGCAGCTCCACTGCATTACTGGGATGCGACCGCTCCTGGGGTTTGTTCCTGTAATAGCCATAGCATCTGAACATCCACCTGTGATGGGGGTAACAAGGCCCACAGAGAACAGGGCCTGGAAATGTCCACTAGGATGTTGCTGTGAGTCCAGGGTCCAGTATGGCTTGTGTTCTCCTTGCTCAGTCAGAATGCACCTGTTAAATCCCAGCCGTGAGCCACCCTGGAGAATCACATTCCCTCCTGAGGTCACCACCAGGCCTGGCAGGGCTGAGAGGGTGAGTTTGTTGTAGAATTCTAGGAGAGGAGGAGGCAGCATGTTAAATGGGGCTCACACCTCCCTCATATCCCCCAGGGCTGGGCTGTGAGAGGCAACACGCCCTTGAGAGCAGACCCCTTTCGTGAGGGCAGACCTGATGCTGGGACCCCTGAGTGTCCTCTCATCTGTCACCACCAGCACCAGGGGGTCAGTGTGCTCTGACAAGCCAGTGCGGCTGAGATAGTAACAGTGATATTTCCCTGCATCTTGCTCTGCCACATGTGGAATGGAGAACTTGGCCTTGTCCCTGGGGTCCAGTGGGTTCTGTATGCTCCAGGTGAATTAATTTTCCTCTTTAATGAGATAGTACTCTTGGGCTTCCAGGGTGCCCGGACACCAGAGGGTCACAGGGCTTCCCAGGGGATCAGAGAGCTTGGTTCAGCCCAGACAATGGGTTTTGAGAGGGTCCCTGGAAGGAAATCAGACACTGGGTCACAAGTCATTCCCCACCCCCAGTTTCCCAGCTCTCAGCCTCAGGATCCTCCCAGATGTTCCCCATCCATCAGCCCAGAACTGCTGTTCTCTATCCCCAGCTGCCCAGCGGTGGCCTCTTGTCTGCAGTGAGGAGGTGGGATCAAGGACACGAGGAGACAGATGCACCTGCGTTCACTAGGATCCTTGGGCCCACACTCAGCCCTGGAAGAGAGTGCACTGTGAGAGATTTGTCCCTGAAGCCTGAGCAGAACCCTCCTCCCCATGATCCGCCTGAGTCCTGGGGTCTCCTGACAGACCAGGGCCTGCCTGTGGGGCAGGGTCCCTCCCAGACTAGAGCTTCCCCTCCCCCTCCTCAAATATCATCAAGACAGAGCAGGGTCATGAGGGTGGGGGTCGTGGCATCTTCTTCCTGTGACGATGGTTGCGCAGATGGAGGAGACCACGTTGCCCTGCATGTCAGACAGACACATAGGATGTAGCCACTGAGAGGCTGGTACTCCCAGTCATGGGATTGTCAAGTCAGTAGGACTTGAAGGTGAACTTGAAGGGGAGCTACCCCCCTCCAGGAACCTGGCTCTCACTTACAGTTTGGAGCAACAAAGAGATGCAGAGATGCCGCTTCCAGGTGAGGGTGGCCCAGGGCATGTCCTTCCCCCTCAGAGCATCGCCCATGGGGTCTCCTTGATCCTCAGCCCATCCATCAGCACATCCTTGTGGGGTCCTCACCATGGACTGTGGTCATCCTGGCCTTGGAGATGCTTCAGGGAAGATGCAGGATCTTGCTGCATTGCAGAGCTCAGATCAGCAGAGACACACGTTCAACACCTAACTGTTCAGTTCAGGTCGAGGTCATAGTCACAGTGAGCCCACAGGAGCTATACGGTGAAATAAAGGAAGGAAACATCACTCCTCTCCTGGCCCCGGAGTGTGGGCTTTCTTTCTATCATAACCCCGTTGATGGACCTCTCTTTTTTCTTGCAACAGTGTCCACCCTTATCTCTCTGGGAAAAATCCTCTGAGTCATTTCTGCCTCCTCAGATTCCTTGATCCCTTGGACAGAGCTCTCCTCATCTTAATGTCCTGTCTTCAGCTTTAGGGGTCAATGAGTGGGTTAGTATTGTGGTTTGGGGGACAAAACTTGTTCTTATTTAAATATTCCTGCATCATCCACTGCCCATGTGACCTTGAGCATTAATGTCCAATCTGAGCCTCAGTTTCCTCGTCTGCAGCATGTTCTCAGGAATCGCACTCAGAGTGGTTGTGGGATCAGTGGAGCCAGGGACATGGGAGAGTTAATCTTGTTAATTTTAAAGTTTGATAAAGATGTGTGGGCTTTGAGACATGAGAAGATCAAGGCGTTGGACTCCACACTCAGGGTAGATGATTGATGTGCTCACTCAAGGGCCTCCATCTGCTCCTAACAATGATAAATGCAGTTTATAACGTTTCTGAAATATGTAGCCAGAGTCTATTGCAGAAAAAGAGAAATGAAAGTTCCAAAATAGTGAAGGAACCACATACACAAAAAACTATGAAAGCTGAGCGGGCGACTACAGATGCTTGGGACAATCAAGGGGTCATTTGAGTGGAGGTTCTCACCTCTATGTGGACAGAAGAGGATCCCCAGGTCGTCACATGGAGGGAGGGGAGCAGGGCTCAAGGTGAAAATTGGAAGCTATGTGCCCTTCCCCCATGTTTGAAGACAGCACTGGGTTATCTCTGCCCACTGACCCAGGACCATGGTCAGCACTGAATCATTAATAGGAGTTATCATATCCAAAGAAATAGAATACTGGAATAACCAAAAGTCTTTTAATATGTGTGTTTAATTATCTGAAAAAATAAAGAAGGAAAAGTAATTCTGGAAACTACAATAGAGGTTATATTATAGAAGAATATAGATTTTAGAAATTAATTTGGCAAATACTTAGAGGTAAAAATAATACTGTCATTTAACACATTCAAGATATTCTTTTCACCAAGGAGATGTACAGCTGAAGATTCAATTATGAAACTGGAATACAATATTAAGGGAAGTTTGTAGGTTGCAACACAGAAAGACTGGAATGAGAAAATTAAGATGCATGATGAATAGAAAGAGAAGGACAGTGTATGTTGTGAGTTTCAGGGGAAAGCAGTGAGAATGATGTCTGCAGCAATCCTGGATGGAAATGGTGGGCATTTCACAGAGATGTAGAAGGAACGTGTGAGTGCTGGGAGCATGGATATATCAGTGACATCTGAGTCTTTATATTTCAAGGTAAAGTGAAGGAAATTGTTGGAGAAAAGACATTTCAAACAATGGCAAATGATATGGGAAAAGTACATTCAAGGAATTAATTGCTAGTAAAGAATTATATACTCACTCAAATTACTGTTAAGAGGCAAAGGTGAAAGGGTCAGCAGGGGAGAAATTTGTAAGTGTAAGGAGACTTGAGGCACATATGACGTGTTTGGACTCATGTCTCACCTGTTAAACCCACCACATCAGGCTTCATCTCCATGAGGGATGAGGAGGACTTTTGGGGCAGATCCTTAACCATCAGATGTATTTTCCTCTCCTCTCAGTTGGATCTTATGCTTTACTTAAAATAAGAACATTTTTCAAATATTTTTATAAAAATGAACATTGAAAATAAAGCATTTCAGTGCAAGAAGTCAAGATGGTGGTGTAGGCAGACTCTGAACTCACCTCCTGCCATGGACACAGCCAATTTACAACTACTCATGGAAAAATTACCCCGGAGAGACAACTGAAAACTGGACAAGAGGAACTTCTGCAACAAAGGACAACCCTAATTGAGGTGGAAGAGGCAGAAACTCCCTTCTGGAGAGGAAAAATGCCACCTTCACAAGCCGCAGAGCCTCAGGGCTGCCCGGCAGCAGCCCAAAGGTACGCAGCCTCCCTGGAGGAGCGGGGCCCTGATCTGGGGAGCGCTCCTGCTATAGGCATTTTGTGGACACAGCACAATCGAGATGAGTGGCATAATATCTGACTTTGCCTGCTACTAAAACATTGGGGAGTACTCCCAGGAAAGCTGGTTCACAAAGAAATTAAAACCGACTGTTAAAGGGCCCACACACAAATTCACCCATTTCAGAAAGCAACCTAAAATCGCCAGAAAGAAAGGTGCACAGCGCTTTGATGAAAAGAGACTCACCTGATAGGCTCTGAGGGCATCTCGGTGAGAGGTGAGACCTCTCCAGGGACGGGGACATTGGCGGAGGCCATTGTTGTGCCCTGGTGTGGATGTGCTGACAGACACTGCAGACGCCATTGGAGTTCTCCCTGGTGCCTGCTATCCCAGGGTCTGCCCCACCCACTAGAGCACTGATTTAATCCAGCTCAGCCAGGGCAGGCAGCCAACCCTAGGGACTGGCCCCACCCAACAACAAGCCCTTGGACAACTTGTAGGCTTGCATAGATTGGTGACTGGATTCTCTAAAGCCTGGTGACTGGGCCCAATTCAGTGGGGCAGGGCCTGTGTAAGGAGTGAGTGGAGAGTGTGGGGCAGTGGTGGAGTGTGTGGTGCTCCCGCCTTGGAGAGACTGGGTCCATTTCAGGAGGTCAGGGTGCGCACATGAAGCAGGACTCTGTTGACTGTGTGTGTGGACCTGTGGGCAGTAGGGCTTGTCAGCTGCAAAAGACTTGCACTTCTCAAAGACCCACAAAGCGAGTTTGCCCCACCTTCCAAAGCCTGAAACAATCAGGTGCTCCCATGCCTGAGGCCAGCCCCACCCAGCTGCAATCCTCAGAGAGCTGACAAGAGACCTGAAGGCTGGAGGCTTATAGCAATTGTAAGCCCCTGAGCCTAACAACCTGCCACGCTGGGGGCCTACTCACTTAAAAGAAATACTGCAACACAAATGTGGTATTAGTACTTACAGCTAGCAGTGCTGGGGCTCCCCACACTTAATAAAGAGATTGAAGGGCCCACAACAACTACAATCAGCTGAACATTACAACAGCTGTCCAAGAGCACAGCTCAGCCTCCCTGAGAATCTACCAGGAGAGTAACCACGCCACAACAGAAGGACACATGTAACCCACATAGGGGTCACTCATGGACCATTGAAAACTGAGGGAAACACACTTCCGGACCCCATAAGGCATCACTTACATAAAGTCACCTGTCCAACAGCAGGAGACGTAGCTGACCTACCTAATACATAGACACAGCACAGGGAAAGAGGCAAAATGAGGAGGCAAAGGAATACGTTCCAAGTAAGGGAACAGGACAAAACCCCAGAAAAGGAACTAAGTGAAACAGAAATGAGCAACCTACATGACAGAGAGTTCAAACAAAGAGTGTTAAGGATTCTCACTGACCTGGGGAGAAGAACGGATGAACTCAGTGAGAACATCAACAAAGAAATGGAAGATATGAAAAAGAACCAGTCAGAAATGAAGAATACAATACTGGAAACGAAAAACTCACTAGAGGGACTCAAAAGCAGAGTAGAGGATACAGAATAACGGATATGCTAGCTTTATGAAAGACTAGAAGAAATCACCCAAGCTGAACAGGTAAAAGAAAAAAGAAAAAGAGTGAGGACACTCTAAGGGACTTCTGGGACCACATCAAGTGCACTAACATCCATGTTATAAGTGTCCCAAAAGGAGAAGAGTGAGACAAAGCTGCAGAGTATCTATTTGAAGAAATAATAGCTGAAAAGTTCCCTAACCTAAGGAAGGAAACAGACATCCATGTACAGAAAACACAAAGAGAACCAAACAAGATAAACCCAAAGAGGCACACACCAAGACACATCATAATTCAAATGTCCAGAATTAAAGATAAAGAGAGAATCCTAAAAGCTGCAAAAGAAAGACAAGTTACATACAAAGGAAACCCCATAAGGCTATAAGCTGACTTCTCAGCAGATACCTTACTGGCTAGAAAAGAGTGACATGATATATTTAAAGTGCTAAAAGGAAAAAACCTACAGCCAAGAATACTCTATCTGGCAAGGTTATCATTCAAATTGGAAGGAGAGATAAAAAGTTTCCAGACAAGCAAAATTAAAGGAGTTAGTCACCAAGATACCAGTACTCCAAGAAATGCTGAATGGACTTATTTAAGGGGAAAAGAAAAGACCACAAATAGATCTATTTCCATGATAAGAGGGTACTGGATACAAATGCACAAAAAAGAGGTTAGATAAGATATCAAAAAAATAAAATGTGGGAGGAGGGGAGTTAAAGAGTAGAGCTTTCAGAGAGAGGTCAAATTAAAGAGACCATCAACTTAATATAGATTCCTATATACGTAGGTTACTGTATATGAACCCCTATAATAAATACACAAAAAACTAAGAGAAAGGAACCAAAACATAAAACTAAAGAAAGCCATCAAACCACAAGGGAAGAGAGCAAGAGAAGAAGAAAGGAACAGATAAGGACTACTAAACCACTAAGAAAAAAATGTTAAAAAATGGCAGTAAGTGCATACTTATCAATAGCTACTTTAAATGTCAATGGACTAAATCCTCCAATTAAAAGGCATAGGGTGGCTGATTGGATAAAAAAACAATACCCATGTATATGCTGCATACAAGAGACACACTTCAGATCTAAATATACTCACAAACTGAAAGTGAAGGGATGGAAAAAGGTACTCCACGCAAATGGCAATGAAAAGAAAACTGAGGTAGCAATACTCATATCAGACAAAATAGACTTTAAAGCAAAAAATGTGAAAAGACACAAAGAAGGGCATTACATAATGATCAAGGGAACAATCCAACAAGAGGATATAATACTTGTAAATATCAATACACCCAACTTAGGAGCACCTAAATATATAAAGCAATTATTAACAGATATGAAAAGAGAAATAGAAAGTCACCCTAAGAGTAGGGGACTTTAAGACTCCACTTACACCAATGGATAGATCATCCAAACAGAAGATCAATAAGGAAACATTGGCCTTAAATGACACACTAGAACAGATGGACCTAGCAGATACATACAGAGCATTCCATCCAAAAACCAAAGAATACACGTTCTTTTCAAATGCACATGGACCATTCTCCAGGACTGATCACATATTAGGCCACAAAACAAGTCTCCATAAATTTAAGAAGATTGAAATAATACCAAGCATCTTTTCTGATGACAACGGTATGAGACTGGATATCAACTATAGGAAGAAAATCAGAAAAGCCACAAATACATGGAGATTAAACAAAACGCTTCTGAGCAACAACTGGGTCAACGAAGAAATCAAAGAAGAAATCAAAAAATACCTGGAGACAAATGAAACTGAAAATACGACATGCCAGAATTCATGGGATACAGCAAAAGCAATTATAAGAAGGAAGTTTATAGCAATACAGGCCTATCTCAACAAACAAGAAAAATCTCAAATAAACAATCTAACAATGCACCTAAAGTAACTGGAAAAAGAATAACAGACAAAGCCAAAAATCAGTAGAAGGATGGAAATAATAAAAAATCAGAGCAGAAATAATGAAGTGGAGACTAAAAAAACAATAGAAAAAATTAATAAAACCAAGAGCTCGTTCTTTGAAAAGATCAAGAAAATTGACAAACCTTTAGCTAGACTCACCAAGAAAAAAAGAGAGAATGCTCAAATAAGTAAAATCAGAAATGAAAGAGGAGAAACTACAATGAAAACCTCAGAAATACAAAAGATTATAAGAGAATACTACGAAAAGCTATATGCCAACAAATTGGACAACCTGAAAGAAATGGATAAATTCTTAGAATCATACAACCTTCCAAAACTGGATCAAGAAGAAGTAGAGAATTTGAATAGACCAATCACCAGTAAGGAGATCGAAACATTAATCAAAAACTTCCCCAAAATAAAAGTCCAGGGCCAGATGGCTTCTCTGGTGAATTCTACCAAACATTCAAAGAAGACTTAATACCTATCCTTCTCAAAATCTTCCAAAAAATTGAGGAGGGGGAGAAGCTCCCTAACTCATTCTATGAAGCCAACACTACCCTGATACCAAAACCAGACAAGGACAACACAAAAAATGAAAATTACAGGCCAATATCACAGATGAATATCGATGCAAAAATCCTCAACTAAATACTAGCAAATCGCATACAACAACACATTAAAAAGATTATACACCATGATCAAGTGGGATTTATTCCAGGTATTCAGGGTTGGTTCAACATTCCCAAATCAATCAACATGATACACCGCATTAATAACACGAAGAATAAAATTCACATGATCATCTCAATAGACGCAGAGAAAGCATTTGACTGGATACAGCATCCATTTATGATAAAAACTTTGAATAAAATGACAAACCCACAGATAATATCATCCTCAATGGTGAAAAACTGAAAGCTATCCCTTTAAGAACAGGAATCAGAAAAGTATGCCCACTCTCACCACTCCTACTTAACGTAGTATTGGAAGTCCTAGCCAGAACAATCAGGCAAGAAAAAAAAATAAAAGGAATCCAAATTGGAAAGGAAGAAGTGAAACTGTCACTATTTGCAGATGACATGATTTTATATATAGAAAACCCTAAAGAATCCACCAGAAAACTTTTAAAAGTAATAAACGAATACGGTAAAGTTGCAGGATACAAAATCAACATACAAAAATCAATTGCATTTCTATACACTAAAAACGAAGTAGCAGAAAGAGAAATTAAGAATACTATCCCATTTACAATTGCAACAAAAAGAACAAAATATCTAGGAATAAACGTAACCAAAGAGGTGAAAGTTCTGTACACTGAAAACTATGAAACATTGCTGAAAGAAATTGAAGAAGACACAAAGAAATGAAAAGATATTCCATGCTCTTGGATTGGAAGAATTAATATAGTTAAGATGTCCATACTTCCTAAAGCAACCTATAGATTCAATGCAATCCCTATCAAAGTTCTAACAACATTTTTCACAGAAATAGAACAAAGAATCCTAAAATTTATATGGAACAACAAAAGACCCTGAATAGCTAAAGGAATCCAGAGAAAAAAGCACAAAGTTAGAGGTATCACACTCCCTGATTTCAAAATATACTACAAAGCTATAGTAAACAAAACAGCATGGTACTGGCACAAAAACAGACACACAGATCAATGGAATAGAATCAAAAGCCCAGAAATTAACCCAGACGTCTATGGACAGCTAATGTTCGGCAAAGGAGTCAAGAACATATAATGGAGAATATTTGCAAACCATACATCCAATAAGGGTTTAATCTCCAAAATACATAAAGAACTCACGCATCTCAACAACAAAAAAATGAACAACCTGATTAAAAAATGGGCAAAAGTCCTGAACAGACATTTCTCCTAAGAAGATATGCAGATGGCCAACAGGTACAGGAAAAGATGTTCAACATCATTAACTATCAGTGAAATGCAAATCAAAACTACAATGAGATATCACCTCACACCCATCAGAACGGCTATAATTAACAAGACAGGAAACAACATGTGTTGGAGAGGATGTGGAGAGAAAGGACCTCTCATACACCGCTGGTGGGAGTGCAAACTGGTGCAGCCACTATGGAAAACAGTATGGAGATTCCTCAAACAATCAAGGATAGAACTACCATATGATACAGCTATTCCATTGCTGGGTATTTATCCAAATAACCTGAAAACACCAATGTGTAAAGATACATGCACCCCTGTGTTCATTGCAGCGTTATTCACAATAGCCAAGACTTGGAAGCAACCTAAGTGGCCATCAATGGACGAATGGATAAAGAAGATGTGGTATATGTACACAATGGAATACTACTCAGCCATAAGAAATAATGAAATCCAGCCATTCGTGACAACACGGATGGACATTGAGGGTATTATGCAAAGTCAAATAAGTCAGAGGGAGACAGTCAAATACCGTATGATCTCATTCATTAAGTAGTAGATAATAACAACAACAAACAAACACATAGAGACAGAGATTGGATTGGTGGTTATCAGAGGGGAAGGAGGGGGGAGGAGGATGAAAAGGCTAATTAGGCACATGTGTGTGGTGATGGATTGTACTTAGTATTTGGGTGGTGAACATGAGAATGTGATGTAATCTATGCAGAAATAAGTATAATGATGTACACCTGAAATTTATACAATATTATAAACCAATGTTACTGCAATAAACAAAAAATTTAAAAAAATAAATAAATAAAACTATCAAAAGAAAAAATTTTAAGGGCAGCAAAACAGAAGAAAGTAACAGAAGAAAAAGAAAAGAAAGCATTTCAAAATATACAAGGTTTTAGAGATTTTACTGTTTACATGCTGTTTATAACAAAACTAAAGTAAGTAGTTATGCCAAAATAACAATAGACACAAAATAGAGAAAGTGAGATGCAAAAGTGGGAAAAAGAGGACAAAGCAAATAAACATTGGAAAACTATTTTTTTATATACATGAACATGTACATTTATATTTAAGGAAGCTGAAACAAAATATTTGGAGTGTTTCTGTGTGTATGTGTGTGTGTGTGTGCCTGTGTGTTTGAGAAAGAGAAAGATTTTGAAAGAAAGTTAACTACTAAGAGTTCAGCTAATGTATAATGGATAACATCAGAATAAAAAAAGCAGACAGAGAGAGAGCTGTCAGCAGGATGGCAAAATGAGTTCCTACCATCATGCCCCCACAGAACAATGACTTTTTCTATTATTTTATTGAGGTAATATTGGTTTATAACATTGTGTAATTTCAGGTGTACATTATTACATATCCATTTCTGTATAGACTGCATCGTGCTCACCACCAAGAGTCTAGGTTTTATCCGTCACCATATATATGTTCCCCTTTACCCCTTTCGGCCATACCCCATCCCTCTTTCCCTCTGGTAACCACTAATCTGTTCTTTCTATCCCTGTGTTTGTTTGCCTTCCCCATATGAGTGAAATCATACGGTGTTTGTCTTTCTCTGTCTCACTTATTTTGCTTGACACAATACCCTCAAGGTCCATCCGTGTTGTTGCAAAAGGGACAATTTGTCTTTTTTATGGCTGAGTAGTATCCCATTGTGGATATATACCCCATCTTCTTTATCCATTCATCAGTTGATGGGCACTTGGGTTGCTTCGACATCTTCACTATTGTGAAGAATGCTGCAATGAACAAAGGGTGCATAAATTTCTTTGTATTGTTGACTTCATGTTCTTTGAACAATACCCAGTAGTGGGATAGATGGATCCTATGGTATATCTATTTTTAATTTTTTGAGAAATCTCCATACTGTTTTCCATAGTGGCTGTACCAGTTTGCATTCCCACCAGCTGTGTATGAGAGTTCCCTTTTCTCCACAGCCTCTCCAACATTGCTATTTTTTGTCTTGTTAATTAAAGCCATTCACACAGGTGTAAGGTGATATCTCATCGCAGTTTTGATTTGTATTTCCCTAATAATTAGTGATGTTGAACATCTTTTCATGGGCCTGTTGGCCGTCTGTATATCTTCTTTGAAAAAATGTTTGTTCATATCTCCTGCCCATTTTTTTTATTGATGTCTTAATAGTTTATAACATTGTGAAATTCTGGTTGTACATTTTTGTTTGTCAATCACCATATACATGTCTCCCTTCACCCCTTGTGCCCACCCGCCACCCCCTTTGCCTCTGGTAACCACAATACAGTTCTCTCTGACTGTGTGTTTATATGAGTGAAATCACGCAGTGTTTTTCTCTCCCTGGCTTATTTCACTTAACATAATACGCTCCAGGTCCATTCATGTTGTTGCAAATGGGACAATATTGTCTTTTTTATGGCTGAGTAGTATTCTATTGTATATATATATACACCACATTTTCTTGATCCAATCATCATTCGAGGGACACTTGGGTTGCTTGCACTTCTTGGCTATAGTGAATAATGCTGCAATGAACATAGGAGTGAATAAGCCTCTTTGGATTGTTGATTTCCGGTTCATTGGATAGATTCCCAGCAGTGAGATAGCTGGATCATAGGATATTTCTAGTTTTAAATTTGAGGAATCTCCATACCGTTTTCCATAGAGGCTGCACCAGTTTGCATTCCCACCAGCTGTGTATGAGGGTTCCTGTTTCTCCACATCCTCTCCAACATTTGTTGTTTGTTGTCTTGGTGAGTATAGCCATTCTAACAGGTGTGAGGTGATATCTTAGTGTTGTTTGGATTTGCATTTCCCTGATGATTAGTGATGTTGAAAATCTTTTCATGTGCCTATTGGCCATCTGTGTATCTTCTTTGGAGAAATGCCTGTTCATTTCCTCTGCCCATTTTTTGATCGAGTTGTTTGTTTTTTTGTTGTTCAGTTGTGTGAGTTCTTTATATATTATGGAGATTAACCCCCTGTCAGATATATGTTTTGCAAATATTTTCTCCCAGCTGATGGGTTGTCTATTCATTTTGATCCTGGTTTCGTTTGTCTTGTAGAAGATCTTTCATCTGATGAAGTCCCACTTGTTTATTTTTTCTTTAGTTTTCCTAGTCTGAGTAGGCATGGCATCCAAGAAGATTCCTTTACGACCAATGTCAAATAGTGTGTTGCCTGTATTTTCTTCTATGAGTTTTATAGTTTCAGGTCTCACCTTCAGGTTTTTGATCCATTTTGAGTTAATTTTTGTGAATGGCAATAGCAGATGCTCCACTTTCATTCTTTTGCACGTGGCTGTCCAGTTTTCCCAACACCATTTATTGAAGAGACTTTCCTTTTTCTATTGTTTGCTCATAGCTCCTTTGTTGAAAATTAGCTGTCTGTATATGTGTGGTTTTATTTCTGGGCTTTCAATTCTGTTCCACTGATCTATGTGTCTGTTTTTGTACCAGTACCATGCTGTTTTGATTACTATTGTTCTGTAGTATGTTTTGAAGTTAGGGATTGTGATGCCTCCAGCTTTGTTCTTTTTTCTTAGGATTGCTTTGGCTATTTGGGGTCTTTTGTTGCCCCACATGAATTTTAGTGTTCTTTTTTCTATTTCCATGAAGAATATCATTGGGATTCTGATTGGGATTGCATTGAATCTGTAGATTGCTTTAGGTAATATAGACATTTTAACTATGTTTATTCTTCCAACCCATGTTCATGGGATATCTTTCCATTTCTTTATGTCATTATCAATTTCTTACAAAAATGTCTTGTAGTTTTCATTGTATAGGTCTTTCACCTCCTTGGTAAGATTTATTGCTAGATATTTTATTCTTTTTGATGCAATTGTAAACGGTATTATCATTTTGAGCTCTCTTTCTGTTAGTTTGTTATTAGCATACAGAAACGCAACTGATTTTTGTAGATTGATTTTGTACCCTGCAACTTTGCTGTAGTTTTTGATTATTTCTAATAGTTTTCCAATGGATTCTTTAGGGTTTTATATATATAAAATCATGCCATCTGCAAATAGTGAGAGTTTCACTTCTTCATTACCTATTTGGATTCCTTTTATTCCTTCTTCTTGCCTAATTACTCTGGCCAAAACCTCCAGTACTATGTTGAACAGGAGTGGTGAGAGTGGGCAGACTTGTCTTGTTCCTGTTCTCAGAGGAATGGCTTTCAGACTTTCCCCATTGAGTATGATGTTGGCTGTGGGTTTGTCATAACTAACCTTTATTATGTTGAGGTACTTTCCTTCTACACCCATTTTGTTGAGAGTTTTTATCATAAATGGATGTTATATCTTGTCAAATGCATTCTCTGCATCTATTGAGACGACGATGTGGTTTTTATTCTTCGTTTTGTTAATGTGGTGTATCACATTGATTGATATGCAGATTTGAACCATCCCTCTGTCCCTGGTATAAATCCCACTTGATCATAGTGTATGATTTTTTTTAACGTATTGCTGTATTTGGTTTGCAGATATTTTGTTGAGGATTTTGGCATCTATGTTCATCAGTGATATTGGCCTGTAGTTTTCCTTTTTTGTATTGTCTTTGTCTGGCTTTGGTATCAGGGTGATGTTGACCTCATAGAATGATTTAGGAAGTGTTCTTTCTTCCTCTATTTTTGGGAATAGTTTGAGAAGGATGGGTGTTAGATCTTCTTTGAATGTTTGCTAAAATTCACTGGCGAAGCCATCCAGCCCTGTACTTTTATTTTTTGTGAGGGTTTTGATTACTATTTCAATTTCTTTACTTGTGATTGGTCTATTCAGATTCTCAACTTCTTCTTGGTTCCATTTTGGGAGGTTGTGTGAATCCAATAATTTTTCCATTTCTTCTGGATTTCCAATTTATTGGCATATAGATTCTCATAGTATTCTTTTATAATCCTTTGTATTTCCGTGGTATCCATTGTAATTTCTCCTCTTTCATTTCTAATTTTATTTATTTGTGCCTTTTATCTTTTTTTCTTAGTAAGTCTGGCTAAGGATTTGTCTATTTTGTTTATCTTCTCAAAGAACCAACTCTTTGTTTCATTAATCATTTCTACTTTTTTTTGGTATCAATTTCACTTATTTCTTCTCTAATTTTTATTATTTCTCTCCTTCTGCTGACTTTGGGCTTTGTTTGTTCTTCTTTTTCTAGTTCTGTTACGTGTAATTTGAGTTTGCTTGTTTCGGCTTTTTCTTGATTGTTGAGGTGGGCCTGATTGCTATGAATTTCCCTCTCATGACTGCTTTTGCTGCATCCGATATGAGTTGGTTTGGTGTGTTTTCATTTTCGCTTGTTTCCAGATATTTTTTGATTTCTCCTTTAATTTCCTCAATGGTCCATTGGTTCTTCAGTAGCATGTTGTTTAATCTCCACATCTTTGTCACCTTCCCAGTTTTTTTCTTGTGGTTGATTTCCAGTTTCATAGCATTATGGTCGGAAAACATGCTTGTTATGATTTCAATCTTCTTAAATTAATTGAGGCTTGCTTTGTTTCCCAACATATGGTCTAACCTTGAGAATACTCTGTGTGCGCTTGAGAAGAATGTGTAGTCAGCTGTTTTTGGATGGAGTGCTGTGTATATGTCTGCTAGGTCCATCTTGTCCAGTTTTTCATTTAAGTCCATTGTTTCTTTATTGACTTTTTGTCTGGATGATCTATCCATTGATGTAAGTGGGTATTAAGATCCCCTACTATTATTGCGCTGTTGTTAATATCTCTTTTTAGGTTTGTTAATATATGCTTTACGTACTTTGGTGCTCCTATGTTGGGTGCATATATATTTATAAGTGATATGTCTTCTTGGTGGATTGTCCCTTTTATCATTATATGTTGCCCTTCTTTGTCTCTCTTAACCTCTTTTATCTTGAAGTCTACTTTATCTGATATGAGTATGGCAACACCTGCTTTCTTTTGTTTGCCATTAGCTTGGAGTATTGTATTCCATCCTTTCACTCTGAGCCTGTGTTTGTCTTTAGAGCTGAGGTGTGTTTCCTGGAGGCAGAATATTGTTGGGTACTGCTTTTTAATGCATCCTGTCACTCTGTGTCTTTTGATTGGCGAGTTCAATCTATTTACATTTAGAGTAATTATTGATATATGAGGGCTTAATGTTGTTGTTTTATCACTTATTTTCCAGTTCTTTTGCATTTCCTTTGTTTCTTGTCCCATATGTTTCAGACTGCCAGTTCAGTTTGGTTGTTCTGTCTTATGACTCTTTTAGTTTTCTCATTATTTATCATATATGATTTTGTTCTGATTATTTGTTTAGTGGTTACCTTGAGGTTTCTATGCAAAATCTTCTGTGAGATAGTCCACTATCTGATGGCCTCTTATTCTCTTATAATAAGTCAATTCGATCTCTTTCCTCTTCCCCTTCTAAGTTATTCTTATCACAACTTACTCCAACTTGTGTTCTGGGTGTGTATTTAAAGCAATGAGGTTATATTTGTTTTTGGTGATTTCCTTCCTTTGATCTTTGATTTTGCTATTTAAGTGATTGTTAACCTATTTCTGTGAAGATCTTACTATTTTTCTGATTTTGTCTACCTACTTGTCTCCTTGCTCCAAGCTTCGTATTCCCTTTTTCTTCTTTTTTTCAGGCGTGAGGGCCTTCTTGAGCATTTCTTGTAGTGGGGGTCTCATGGCCACGAACTCCCTGAGCTTTTGCTTATCTATGAAAGTTATTCTTTGTCCATCATATTTGAAGGATATTTTCGCTGGATAGAGTATTCTAGGCTGAAGGTTTTTGTCTTTCAGTATTTTGAATATATTATTCCAGTCTCTTCTAGCCTGTAAAGTTTCTGCTGAGAAATCCGATGAGAACCTGATGGGAGTTCCTTTGTACATTATTCTTTGTTTTTGTCTAGCTGCTCTTAATATTGTTTCTTCATCATTGACATTTGCCAGTTTTATTACTATATGCCTTGGAGTGGGCCTTTGCCTGTTGACATATTCAGGCGACCTATTGGCTTCACTTACTGGTATTTCCTGCTCCTTTCCCAGATTTGGGAACTTCTTAGCTATTATTTCCTTGAATAGGCTCTCTGTTCCTCTTTCCCTCTCTTCTCCCTCAGGAATACCTGTAATTCTTATGTTACATTTCCTAGTTGAGTCGAATATTTCTCAGAGGCTTTCTTCATTTCTTTTTAGTCTTAGTTCTCTCTCCTCCTCCGTCTGGATCATATCTGTATTCCTATCCTCTATAATGTTAATTCTTTCCTCCATATTGTCAGCTCTGTTCTTTAAAGATTCCATATTCTCCTTTATCTTCTCCATTGTGTTCTTCATTTCCATCAATACTGATTGGTTTTTCTTTATGATTTCAATCTCTTTTGTGAAGAAACTCCTTATCTCGTTGAATTTTTTATCTGTGTTTTCTTGTATTTCATTGAGCTTTTTTATGATAGCTATTTTAAATTCTCTGTTGTTTAGGTTATGGATTTCTGTGCCTTCAGGCTTGATTTCTGGGTGCTTGTCATTTTCCTTCTGGTCTGGCGATTTAATGTACTTTTGCATAGTGGTTGCTGTATTGGCTTTGTTTTTCCTCATCCTGGAAATATCTGGTTGCAGTTTCCACCTGCTGTCACCATGTGGGTCTCAAGGGCTGTGTAATCTGAGCCCCCATTCTCTGCTGCAGCTGCTCTGCTGCTGTGGGCCATCCGCGCACTGCCCCGGATGCTCTGCTGCTGCCATGGGCTGCCTGCGCTCCCCCTCAGCCACTCCGTTACTGCAAGCTTCCAGCACTCTGCAGGGGCTGCTCAGACTGGTGGGCTGAGCTGCAGTATTGGGCATGCGGTGGGGAGAAGGGCTCTCTCTTTTGCCCGCTGGGTCTCTGGGTAGGGGGGGCTTCTCAGTTGCCCCTCGTTATCCACTCTCCTGGGGTGCTCAAATGTTGATGTCACCCTTGCAGTAGTTCTGAGTCCTCTGTGTGGGAGTTTCCCACTGGCTGAGAGATCCTGAAGAGCTACAGTTTCCCCGCAGAGGGCCACCCTTCCCCTCTCTTTGGGAGCTGCACAATTGAGTCGCCGATCTGATGGGGAGGGAGAGGATTTCTCCTTACCTCTCCCCACTTCCTCTGTGGGCCCCTGCACATCCACTATCAGATGTGTGGCAGTGTGAGTATGTCTGATATCCCTTCGTGCAGTGTGAGTGTCTCCTGTTGGTCTACGATTGACCCTTTTGTTGTATCTTGTCAGGGAAAGAGTTTACTGGAAATCTCACTCCGCGATGATGCTGACGTCACTCTCTCTCCTGCCCATTTTTTTGATCAGATTGTTTGCTTTTTGTTGTTGTTGAGCTATAGGAGTTCTTTATATATTTTGGAAATTAACCCCTGGCTAGAGATATGATTTTCAAATATTTTCTCCCAGTTGATGGGTTGTCTTTTCTTTTTGTTGATGATTTCCTTTGCCTTGCAGAAGCTATATAATCTGGTGCAGTCACATTTGTTCATTTTTTCTTTTGTTTCCTTTGCCTGAGTAGATATGGTGTTAAAGATGCTGCTAAGACTGATGTCAAAGAGTGTACTGTCTATATTTTCTTCCAAGAATTTTATGGTTTCAGGTCTTAAATTCAAGTTTTAATCCACTTTGAGTTAATTTTTGTGTATGGTGTAAGATAATGGTCTACTTTCATTCTTTTGCACGTGGCTGTCCAGGTTCCCCAACTCCATTTATTGAAGTAACTTTCCTTTCTCCATTGTATGTTCTTGTCTCCTTCGTCAAAGATTAGCTGTGCATAGATGTGTGGTTTTATTCCTGAGCTTGCAATTCTATTCCATTGAACTGTTTGTCTGTTTTTGTGCCAGTAACACGCTGTTTTGATTACTGTAGGATACTGTAGGATATTTTGAAATCAGGGATTGTGATGCATTCAGCTTTGTTCGTTTTCACAAGATCGCTTTGATTATTCAGGATCTTTTCTTTTTCCATACAAATTTTAGGATTCTTTGTTTTATTGCTGTGAAGAATGTCAGTGATTTTGACAACCAAAATTGAAGATAGGTGAATCCCATCTCTGAAATAACTCCTATTCCTTAGGGGTGACCTCTGTCTCAATTCAGATTCATGGGGCATTAGGGTTCAGAAACGCACAAGAACTGATTTTTGATTCCTCATCACATACCTTGTGATACTGCACAATCCATTTGTTTGGAGACCCAGTTTTTCACCTGTGAATGGGATCATTGTTTGAGTAGACTCAGATGAGTTTGAAAGGTAGATGGTGATCATGTTTTGAGGGAACCTCAAAGCCGATACGTGAAGTATTTTCTATAACAGATCAAGAGCAACTTTGGTTGTTATTCAGTGTATCGTGAAGGCTATGGCTTTCTCCATTGTACTTCAATCTTACCTCACTAAATATTATGGAACATAAACATAAGTTACAAGTAGAAATGTGTTATTTACCAAAAGCAACAAAGAAACTTATGAGTCAATGAATGAAAGTCAAGAAGAATATTGTCAGTGTTCCAGAAGATCCTGTGGTGTCCATCTTCAAAAAAATAATCCAACATCTTTTTATAATATGCTAACATATATAATAATGATTTTTTCAGAGAGCTGAAATTTACCTGTACACCACCTGACTTTCACTTCAAACACCAGTGTGCTCATTCAAACTGATGATATTTCTGGAGAAACTATACGAGGTATCATCTGATTAGAAGAGAAGGGCTTAATTGTTCCAGAGAGGCTTTGTGGGAATTATTTTGGATTTGCCTATTCTAATCTGGAACGAATTTTCACCCATTTATTCAGTTATTTAAGACAGGTTCTGTGTTCTGATCTGAAGAGATGCAAACTCAGGGAATGTGGTAAACAAAAATAGAGAAAATGTACTACATGAAAGTGGACCAGAACACGAAGTTGAGTATAGGTGTGGACCCAAAACTGCCGTGTGGAGGTAGCATCATGTCACAGGGGTGAGAAAAGAAGGGCAATCAATAGTGGTATGGAGGGTAATTACCATAGTTTCATTACAGAAAATCCTTCACAATAACAACCCAGGCATTTTCCTGCACTTGAAACATGTTTAATTTCTCAATATTCTCAGCAGAGAGTTCCTCCAATTTATGCTCCAGATTTTATTGCAAAACCTGTTGGTATCATCAGATTTATATTTAAGATTCTACCTCACTAAATGGTTGGTTTGTTATCTCTTGTGTTTATCTCCTGGCTGCAACTTTGGGCTGTTCTCTGACTGTGCTGAGCTTGAAACAGCAACACTCTTGGAACAACCGTGATGAAGGCAGACATGCCAATCTGGATGAGATTCTCCACTGTGTAATCTTGGTTTTTTGAGGCTAGAGATTGAGGACCAAGAGATCCCAGTCATCAGAACAGACTGAACCCACCCCAGGATCCCTGCAAGTCCTTCCAGGGCACCTGCCTTCTGTTGACAGGATTTGACCCTCTGTACCGAGCCCCACACTGAGAATCTCTCCTTACTCATCCTTCTTGAAGTCTGACTTGTCTTGTGATGTTCTGAGGGTATCAGCTATTCCTGAGAGCCAAAAATAGACAATGTGGGCAAGGAGACTTACAAATGTTTAGGTAACCTCTTTTCTGATCGTCAGTGAATCTCAAAAACCAGCTAATGCCAATCTCAATTCCTTGTGGTGAGCATCCCATTGTGTCATCCTGTGTCTAATTGGGAAAGAAAGATGAACATTTGGGGCTTCGTTTTGTCCCGAGAGTCAGAAATATTTTCGTTTCCTCCACCTCAGCCAGCTCTTTTTGTCTCTGGCTCAGGATTATACATTTCAAGTTATTTTCCTTTCTCCTCTCTATCAACCTATGCTTTTAGAAAATAAATGATGCAATATTTACGACACATCAGGAAATTTTTCTTGACTCAAGATTAACCACAGTTAACATAACTTCTACTTATCTCAGTTTTTAGTCTAGTTAGGGAGATTGATAAGAAACAAGCAGAAGAGATAAATGATAGAAAATATTTAGATGAATACATGGACAAAAATACAGATATCTATAGATATAAGATAGGCTCTGATAATTTGATAAAAACAATACCAAGGAATTACAGGAGATGCTGGGAGGGAGGAAGGGAATACTAAGCATGAGTTCTTATGGGATGTGTTTTGGAGGATGACCTGATCTGGCTGATAACCTGGTGCTCGTGGAAACTGTGCAGAAATCCTGCCTTTCTTCTTTCCCCCCACATAATAACAATAGGTCCTGGTGGAGACAGGACATGTTCATAGTGGATGGAAGTACTCAGAGAAGGATTTCTGGACATTCTTACACAGAAATTCCCTGGCAGATAACTTCAGAACTAATTCAGCCTTTTGAAATCTTGGATAGGATTCTGCTTTTGAGTGGCAAGAGAATAAAGTTTCAGGTATGGTTAGAATTTTGTCAATGTCTCAACCAAGAGTGGCTGAGCCAACTCAACTTCAGCTTATGACTTCCAGTGACTCCCTAAACCTGCTTGTCCTGAAATTGAGAGACTATCTTTACTCTTCCAAAGGTGCCGTGATGAGTCTTAGCTACCCCTAAAAATCAGCACCATGGACAGAGATGAAATCTGGTCTTTACTCCCCTACTCAGCTGAAGGTTTCCCCTTCATGCATTTCCTCTCATACTGACCACACACGTTGTGTCCTGATGCCACCACAGGACTTGGATGGGCTGAGTGGGAGGGTGCGCTCTACACTCATGAGAAAGAAGGAGGGAGCTTGTTAAAGGGGGGACCATCAGCCCGCATTCCCCAGGTATGGACTGTGAGAGTTGAGGCCCCTGAGGCCACATTGCATTCCTTCTACCTGTGAGGAGGAGACCACAGTGGAGAGAGGACAAGGCTCCTCCCTCTTACCTGTAATCGCAAGGGGCAGGAGGTCACTCTACTTTCATGAGCCATTCTTGTTGATGTGATATGCACACTGATATAACCCTGCAGTGTGGGAGTCCATAGATTCAATGAAGAAACCAGTTCTCTTGCTGGAGTGGTGCTGGGCCTCTGTTTCCCAGTGTTTAGAAAGCTTCTCTTTATACAGATGGTAGACATCAGTCTGCAGAGCCCTCCAACTCCAGATCATCACAGGGTACTTCGGGGTGACCATGGGTCTTGTGTAAGCCCAGATCGAGGGTTTGGGGGGACCCCTGGCAGGGAATCAGATGTGAAGTGTCAGGGGAGACCTTCTCAATCTCAGTTCTCCAGCTGTCACTCCATGGCCCCTCCAAGACTGGTCACCATCAACCCAGGCCCTCTGAGCTCCTCCCAGATGACCAAGGCTTCATTAGTCTAAAGCAGGACGTGAGCGGGAGGAGTTACCCACCTATTCTTGGTCCCATGGGCCCCAACACAGCCCTGGAAGTGAGTTTCCTGTGAGAGCGCATCCACACATAGAAGCTGCATGCCTGGTCTGGACCCCTTACTTCTGGGGTCAGATCTCAGGGTGAACATATCTCTTCTCCCCCTAGAATTTATGCCCACCACTGATCCCTCTGAGTCCTGGGGTCTCAGCGACCAGGACCTGGGAGGGGAGGGGCCCCATCCCCTGCTTTTCCAAAAAAATTGCTGAAACAGAGAAGGACAATGAGGGTTGGAGTCCTCGTACTGCCTCCCATGGTCCCCAGTGGTTCATACGGCTTATATAGGCCACAGAGCCGGGCAGGCAGACAGACACGCAGGATGTGACAAGGTCCAGACCACGTGTGACAAGTCACAGTTTCTTTATCAGAGGCTTCATGGGAAGAGGAACAGTCCCTCTGAGGGCCTTCTCTGGTCTCCCTGAAGGATGGTGACAAAGAGAAAGCAGGGTCCGTGGACATTCCAGACAATCAGAGTCTCACCAGACCCCACACTCTCTGCCTACACTTCATGCCAAACTCAATCCCCGAGAGTCACACTTGTCCCAGAAATTGAGGGTAGAGGATGTAGGGCAGGGCCTAGGAGCCAGCCCATTTCATTTCCAATTCTGACTCTGCCTTTTACTTACAGAACCTCTGTGATCTGAGGTAAATCACCTCCCTTTCCTGAGACTCCATAAATGCAAATTTTCACCTTCCTTGCACCACACCAGGCACTAACCAGTGTTTACTGAGCAGTTACCATGCCCAGGAATGAGATTCAGTGGTGAATCTGACCAATTCCTTTCCTGGATTCATGGAGCTCTGAGTAGTGACAACAGACAATATAGATATTTAGACAATGGATCATTTGGCTTAGTTTTAGTAGGTTGTAGAGAAAAAGAAAAACTGAAAACGGACAGACACAATAACAGGTAGATGTCTAGAAACCTTAGTGATTGGGGTGTGGGGACCTTCTGGAGAGGGAGAGACCAAGACACAGTAGGGTCAGCACAAGTGTGGTGAGGGGTCGGCATCCTCAACCAGGAAGAGGGTGAACTAGTCTGAGAACTGTGAGGAATCACGTAACCCTGCACCTTGGTCACACAGGGTCTTTTGTACCCTGCAAGTTTCTTGGATTTTATCTTTCAGGTAACAGGAAAATTATCAGTAAAGGAACATGTGAACAGATTGCTGTTTTGAGAAAAGCACTATTCTGTAAGGGCTGTTCTGCAGGAGGACTGTATAGATCATACCCAGTGATAAAAATGTATAATTAATCTAGTGATGAGTCAATCAGTATTCTAAGTGTTTTACAAGGATTTCTTATGTAATTCTCACACAAACTCTGCAACAGAAATACATTCACAGTTAAGTAGGATGAGGTAGGAAGAATTCTTATCATTATTAAGTTCTGCGAGATTTGAAAAGGAATGTGCTACGTTCAAATTGGCTCAGGGAGCTGCCCATGAGAAGCCACAAATGTAGTAAATATTCAAGCTGTGTGTGTGTCTGGGGAGGGGAGGTGGCCAACTGGGATGAGTTTAGTTTGTAGGGAGGAGCCTGCTTTACTGGAGCTGGAGAGTTTAGTTCAGGCTGACCATCAACCTCATGGATTGTCATGTGCAGATGGCTGGAATTTACTTGAAGGAAGGAGTAGGCCTGTGGAAGAGTTTTGTGTAGGTTAGGTCAGTCACAGGTAAGTTTGGGGCCTTGAGAATAAAATACTTCATCAGGGAGTGAGGGCCTGGGGTTGGGGGCAGGAAGGAGGCTGATGGGGTGGCACCAACAAGACATCTTGAATTTTCAACTCAGCTTGATTATGGTGATAGACCAAGGTCATGGAAAGAAGGACTCAGTGGCAGAACTGTTGAATTTGTTTATTTTATGTGAGGTAGAAGACAGTGAAGAATTGAGGACTATTCCACTCTCTGTCTTGGTTGGCTAGAGGAACCAATGGGGCTATCACAGGATGGATGACCCCAAGAGGAGAAGGAGGCTTGGGGAGATGTTTATAATACTGTCAACTGACTCACAGTGGGAACCACCACCTCCCTCCTGGCCTGGGTCTGTGGTTTTGTTTCTCGCAAGCATTTCCTCTCTCAGACTTTCTTGTTTCTATAAGCAGCAGCACCTTCTTTTCATCACTCCCCATCAAAACCTCTGAGTCCTTTCTGTCTCCTTACCAGCTATTGTCCTCCAGACAACAGCTCTTCATCTGATTCTGTGGATTCTGCCTCCACGCTTTGGGAAATGCACTAGCTGGAGACAATTCACAGGTTTTATTTGTTCTTTTTCCATAATCAGTTGATGGACCTTAGGGCTGTTGTCACTTTTTGTCTATTGTAAACAATTCTTCTATGAACACACTTGCATAAGTGTTTGTTCAAATATCTGTTTGCAATTATTTTTCTTTTCTTTTCTTTATTGTGGTAAGAGCACTTAACATGAGATCTACCTTCTTTACAAATTTTCATGCACAGTACGGTATTCTTAAATATAGGCACATAGTTGTATGGCAGATCTCTATAATTTATTAGTCTTGCATAACTGAAACTTACACCTGGAGGGAGAATTTATAGATCATATGGTAATTTTGGGTTACTTTGTGAGGAACTGCCAAACTGCTTTCCACAGTTGTTGAACCATTTCACATACCCACCAGCTGTGCATGTGGGTTCAGATTCCCCACTTCCCCCTCAACACTTGTTATTTCTTCTCAAATTATGGCCAGCCCAGTGGATGTGAAGTAGTATCTCATTGTGGTTTTGTTTGCATTTCCCTAATGACTAATGGGGTACCATCTTTCATAAGTTTGCTGTCCACTTGTATGTCTTTATTGTAAAAGTGTCTATTCAAGCCATTGGACTATTTTCCTATCGAGTTATTTTTTATTGTTGAGTTCAATGAATTCTTTATGTATTGTGGACACTAGACCCTTATTAGATATATGATTTGCAAATATATTTTCCTACTTTTTAAGTTTTCTTTTACATGTTTGATCATGTTTTTTAATGCATGTATGTATGAAACTTTGATGAAGTTCTATTCATGTATTTTTTTTTCATTTTCATCTTGTCCTTTTAGTGTCATTTCTAAAAACTATTGTCAAGTCTAAGTTTATGAAGATTTACTCTACATTTTCCTCACAGTGGCACCCTGAAGTTCTCCGTGAAGGGAGTATACACACCAGAGAAACTGGAAAATGCCTTGAATCAGTGTTTTAAATATGAGTTTTTCATGGGCACTATGAACTGTTCTATGATTTCAAACAGGAATGTCTTGATTCCAACTGACGATATTTCTGAAGAAAGCGCATCTATTGAAAAGTGAAGGGCTTGTGGAGTACAGAGAGAGTTTTAGCACATCATTTTGGATTTATCTCTTTCAGGCTGGATCTTTGTTATTACGATTTATTGGTTGTTAAAACAGATTGCATGGTCTGAAAGGGAAAATAGAGACTCCTTAATATACATCAAAGCCTGTGGATGTTAGAAAAAAGAGAAAATTGTTTTATATGAAAGTGTACCAGAGCATGAAAGTGTAAGGAGGTGTGGTCCCAAATCTGCCATGTGGGATATATGCTGATTTCACAGAAATGGGGAAATATAGGAGCCAGTCAAGATACTTAACAGTGGTCAAGAAGGAAATTTCCACAGTTTAATGGCAGAAGAGTTCAGGCATTGGTGCTGCATGTGAACAACGATTCCTCCACCTCGCAGTGACCAGCAGACAGTTCACACATTGTATTCCCCAAATGCTCTTCCAGAACCTCCTGGTCACACAGGATTTATTTCCAAGGCTCTACCTCTCTGAGTGGGGCATTGTTCTCTCTTGTGTTTTTCTCCTGGCTGCATCAGGGTCTTCTTGGGCTGTGTCGAGCCTGAAATCGCAGAATCCCAAGGACAATCAGGATGAAACCAGCCATGTACATCAGGATGAAACTATCCACTGTGTAATTTTGGGGGTGTGGACAAAGAGGGCACAGAAATTAGGGCAGAGCAAAATCACCCCAGGATCCCTGTATGTCCACCAGGCACCTGGGTCCTCTTGACAGGACATGATCCTCTGCAGCCAACCCCATAACTGAAAATTTCTCATGCTCACCACTCTTGGAGTCTGGCTTGTTTTGTGATGGGCTGATGGATTCAGCTCCACGTGAGAACCAAAAATTAGATATGCACGAGGAATTGATGAGACTCAAGCCTGTGGCTTCATATCCCCCTTGTTTCTCATAACATGACTGTTATGCAGTCCCTTAACGAACACTTCCTCTGCTGTAGAAGGATTCCCTCTATTCTCATTGGATTCTTTCAGTCTCCACTCGTTTTCTGAATTTGTACTTTGCTTCTGAGTCACTTTGAAACATAGTTTGTACGTGACCCAAGAGCTCAGGATTGATGAGAAAAATGGTCTCCTAATTCAGAAATAATTGAGTTCTGGTAGGCTCTCTGTTCATTCTGGGACAAGAACTATCTAAGTTAACTCTTAGAGATATGAGAGCTTCTATTTATTAAACAACTGAAGATGAAGGATATATGGATGAGGGGTTGGTTATATATATATGATAGAAAGAGAGGACATTTAATCCATACAGTGTAAGTTGGGTTAACTATATGTAATAAAATAGGTAAGAAGGAAGCAAGTCTGTTTTGAACAGTGTCACAGTGAATGTCACACTTGAAGTTGACATTTAAGCTGACTCCTGAATAACTAATGAGCCTGAGAGGAGCCACATGAAGACCCAGACCAGGCGCATCACAGGCTGCAGGAAGAGCAGGTCCCTAGAAAGATCTCAGTCTGTTCTTCAATAAGGAATAAAGTCATGTCTGTGGGATGTAGGGAGAGTCCAAAGGAGAAGGAAGAGCTGAGATTCAGGGGCTTGGTGCATTCAAGACAGGCTAGAAAGACAGGACAGAGAAGGGAGGCTCCATCACCATCACCGCCACCACCACCATCATCATCATCATCATCATCATCACAACCATCATCATCATCATCATCCTGTCTCTCTCTCTCTTTCTGTCTCTCTTTCTCTCTCTTTGGAAGAACTTTGGAAATCACTATAAGATTCCAAGGAGAGAAGACAAGTCAGTTAATTTTATATTTGAAATATTTCATGCTAAAATGCTGGGTGAGAAAGTGGATTGAAGGAATTTGTGAACTTCCCAGCTTGTTTGCAATTAAAATCGTGTAATGGTTAATGGCTCTCAATAGACACTAGATAAATGGATGAGAACAAAGATAACCTCTATCCTTTCCATATCCTATATCTAGAACCAAAGAAGTCCACCATTCTGGTCTTTAAAGCCTTAGGGAATAGAGAAAATCAGTGGTATTATAAAATCGGGTAAGCACAAAAAATACGTAATCTTGGGAATCTATTTTAACCAGTTTTAACATAAAAAAAAGATTAAAAAAACAAATTGTAAATCAATTCTAAGTATACAGCTCCAGGCAAAAATTCTAAATATGTTTATACAAGTCAGAAAGTATGAATGAATAATAAACATCATACAGTGGGGTTAATGTCCAAGTGTTTGATACTAAGAAGTCTTTTAAATGTATCTCACCATGGTGAAAATTAAAGAGGAAAAATTCAAGAGTTGTACAAAAATCCAGAAAAAAATTCCTAATTTCTATTAAGAAAATAATATTTTTTTCCTAACAAAACTTGAATGTAACAGAAAAATGGACTGACATGAGTAGGCCAATAGAATTATACATTAAAATATATAGATTTTGATGTGCTTGCCTTAAAATAATTTGGGCTAAAAATGAAGATGTTTTTGAAGTGACACCCAGGTCCATCTTAATATTTTACTTTGTCATCATTATCATATAGTATTTGATGCAAATAAAATCAATACAGAATGTGGAAATAAAGAAGTGAAATTTTAATTTCCTTGAGGTTGATATAAAGATTATCAGTAAATCAGAGGTCAATTGAAAAACAATTGAAAGGTGGATAATCTGTAGTATGTTAATAGGATATAAACTTAATATAACCAAACCAGTGTCATTGTTATCTATATTAACCAATATTTAGAAATTATAAAGAAATCAAAGATTTTCCTTATAATTTAATAAAGTAGTTGAATAATTCTTACGCTGTGAGTATAGACATTTTATGAATAAAACTTCAATATGCCTCTGGTCATTAGTAAACCTCCTTTTAAAGCATATTTTATAACAAAACTTCATATTAATAAGAAATTATTCTCCATAATGATTGCATAAATTTAATCTAATCCCAATGGAAATAGAAATAGAGTTCCAATTTTTCATCCATTATTCTTCATAATTTAAATTTGTAAATTTACATATGCAAGTATTGCTATAAAATTTCTCAGAAAGAGAGCAATCATAGAGACGTGTGCACAGGAAATGCAGAGTAGACGTGAACTTCACACAGACACGTTGTGCAGTAACCCACTAAACAATTTCAGTGAGGCGCGCATGGTCCCTCCTTAGTCTCAGGTGTGCACTGAGTGGCTGGAGGCCTCCAGGTGAGCACGGGAGGGCCATGCAGAGCGGTACCCATGGGCGAGGTGCTTCACTTTATAGGAGAGTGTCTGGTGTGGGCTCCACCTGCACCCACAGCGGATCCCACCTTGGCCCGAGCAGCCTTCTGTCCTGGTCTGAGAGGGTTCAGGGACCCCCGCACATGTGTGAGTGAGGGACCCCATCTAAAGGTCTCTTAGAAATGAGAAACAGGACCTGCCAAGGGAGTGTCTGTCTGTCCTCTCTCCAGCTTTCCCAGCCTGTCCTCCTCCATCAGTCCAGCATCTTCCCTGGATTCCAAGTCAGGCCTGGACACCAAAAGCTGCAAACCCGCCCCTCTTCTTCTACTCCATACGTCCTCCAAAACTGGTCAGGGTCCTGGGATCAAGGTGATCCGACAAGGGGGAGTGGCTTTCAGTAGAAATTCTCACAAATTTTCTGTGGGACAAGGAGGGTTGAGATGCTAAGTCAATGCGGATTCCAAATCTTTGCAGTCTCCACAATATTGTGGCTTCCTCTTGCTAAGCTGAGACTCCAGGCCTGATGGACAAAAATCACATGCACCTGTCCCCTGTCTCCCTCAGCTTTTTAATCCCGACAAGGTCAGTCTTACTTGGAGCAGCAGGACAGGCCCAGAGAGGGCTGGACCAGGAGCAGGGATATGATGGGCCACTTCCCAGATCCTCCAGAAGGTCGGAAATGAAAAGGTCTCTGGAGGTAACGACCAGGCAGCTCCCACTTATTCAGAGAGGGAAAGGCGTTCTCAGAAGTTCAACCTCCTGGGACCACTGATCTCACACAGACTCAGCTCCACCTCCCGGTTGCCTCTGGGGGTTCTCCACCTGCTCCTGGTGTTTAGAGAAGCTGTGATTCTGACACCAGGAAGTCAGTGGGTGGGCGCCTCTGTCTTGAACTTCAGTCTAATCTCATTTCCTCCAATAAATGAGAAACTAGAAATCTCAAATCCTCCTCATTTCACTGAGTCTCATTCCATCCCTCTCTCTTCCTTGGCCCTGTCAGAGACTGCAAGGATGGGGTGACCCAGGGGTGGGAGGTTCCCACCTATTTCCGCCCTCTGATGGGCTGACTCTTGTCTATAGAACATCCCCTGTGCTCCCATTATTTCCACCATGTCTCAGACTTTCCTGTGGACGGGGCCCAGAGAAGACCTTTTGAGCTCAGAGAAGACGTGGTCAGGTGTTCCCACCTGAGACCAGGAGCTCTGGGACCAGGGACCTTTTGAAAATCACCATATCCAGGAACAGTGAGACCACCACAGTGGATTACATCACATATATCATAAACTAAGTTTGGGGGAGGTGAGGGCGTGGGGCTGTTGCTCCCCAATTCAGCCTGACTGACCCTCCTCCAGCTTGGACCCCAACATCTCCCTCTGCCATGACAGCCCCACCCATCATCTGCCAGACTCAGAGCCCCTGTAGCCCTGTGGTCCTGGCCCTTCTGCCCAACTTCTGGGTCCCCTGGGTGACAAGCCTGTCCTTGAGTATCTGAGGGGGCATCACATCCTCTGGGAGACTCTCAGAACTTCCCTGGGTGGTCTGTGCTCCCTCTGAGCAAAGGGGCTTCAGTGACTCACTAGTTGTTGAGATGGGCCCTGTTGGGGGGAGGCTGGAGTCCTCAGAGTGTCCTGGGTCTTAGGACAGGAAGGGGGTGAGGGGCTGGGGCTGACCCTGGAGTCTCCACCTCACTCAATCTCTTCTCCTACATCTGCACTGTGGCTGCCACAAGATCGTCTTTCTGCACACCCGGCACCATCTAGATCCAGGTGGGGGGGAAGAGGGTGGGAAGGGGTTGGAGGTCCTCTGATGGGGCAGATCCCCTTCTAGATGACCCTCCTTCACTCCCATCCCAGCCCAGATATCTCTTGAGGAAGGGCCCCAAATAGATCATAGGGGCAGGAGACATGCCTGGGGCCCCTTACCTGAGACCAGGAGCTCCAGGGGGTCAATGGGGAGTGACAAGATGTAGGGGGAGGTGCTGTCTGAACTGTAGCACCTGTAGGTCCCCTCGTGGTCTGAGGTCACAGGACTGATGATGAAGTTGGCCTGAAAAGGTGAAGCTGCATCCTGCAGATGAAAGTGTTGGGAGGAGCAAGTGTCCGCTCCTTGGACAGAGGGAAGGTATCCAACCAGATCTCAGAGCGACACTGCAGGGTCACCTTCTATCCTTCAGACACTGAGGGCCCCAGCTGCGCAGAGAGGGAGTGTTTCTCACACATTCCTGGGGGAGAGAAAGGTTGTGATTTGTAGACAGCAGCGACCTCCCCACAGGCCCTTGACCCTGATCTGAGGGACCACTGTCCTCTGTCCAGGTACTCTGTCTGTGACCCCCTCTTGGCTCCTCTAAGTCCCTCTCAGTGAACATCTTTAATCTCCTTGCCTCTCACTCCCCCTTCCTCTTTCCCTCTCTCTCAACCACTGCCCCATCTCAGCCTCTGCTCCAGGACCCTCTCCTTGGACCAAATCATCACCAGGGGTGACCATGGGCCCAGTGCCCTGAGCAGACAATCAGGACATGAGGCTCCTCATACACTATCAGGATATCCAGGGGGGCGCCTGGGGCCAACCATGCATAGCAGAGGTTGTGTCTACCATAGCATCTGTACTGGCCCCCATGGGTGTGGTTCACATGGCCCAAGGGGATGTCAGGGCTGTGTTGCTCTTGAAGACACTGGTGGGTGTGATCCCCTCGTCCATGGTCAGAGCGAATCTGTCAAAGCCGGCCTCTGAGTGACACTGGAGGGTCAGGTTGTCTCCAGAAAGCACCAGCGAGCCAGGTTGGGCTGAGGAGGAGGGCTCCCTGTACACGCCTGGAGAGAAGGGATAGTGGCATCGAAGGGGAGGTACACTCCACATTGTCCTCTGGGGCCTGCAGTGACAGTTCTCACTGGTCCCTCCCCAAACATCCTGCTCTGTGGTTCAGGCCCCAGGAGGCCATGTCACCATCTCCCATCACCCACAGGGCTTTACTGGGCACACAGCTCAGGTAAGTCATTTTGGGGTCCCAGGAAAGAGATGGTCAGGTTGTCCCTCACCTGTGACCTCAAGAAGCAGAGGGTCGCTGGGGTGTGACCACACATACGGGTAGGCTCTGGAGGAACCATAGCATCTGTAGGTCCCCCAATGGGAGGTGTTCATGGGCCCACAGGGAAGAGAGCCTATCCTCTTCCACGATAAGCCCTTGATTCCATGTGTCTGGGATGGTCAGCTCCTCCCTCCTTCAGCAGATGGAAAGTGTCCAATGTGGACTCTGAGCTACAGGAGAGGGACATGTTCCCTCCTGATGCCACCACAGATCCTGGATGGGATGAGAGATATGGTGCACTGTACACTCCTGAGGGAGAAGGAGGGAGCAGTGTTAAAGGGGGGACCATCAGTCCACATACCCCAGGTGTGGACTGTGAGGGCTGAGGTCCCCTGAGCCCACACTCAATTCCCTTCTGCCTGTAAGGATGAGCCCAGAGTGGGATGCGACCTGGTTCCTCCCCCTACTTGTCACCACCAGGGGCAGGGAGTCACTGTGCTCTGACCATCCATTCCTGCTGGTGTGATATGCACACTGATACAGCACTGCAGTGTGTTGGCTCGTAGGTCAATGGAGAAAGTGATCTTGTTGCTGGAAACCTGTGGTGTCCAGAGTTTGGATTCTCTGTCTTTATATAGATGGTAGACATCAGCCTGCAGAGACCTCTGACAGCTGATGATGGCAGAGCTCCCCATGGTGACCATGGAGACTGGGTGGCCCAGATGGAGGGTTTGCAGGGGGTGGAGGGCTCCTGGAAAAGAATCAGACCCAAAGTGTCAAGGGAGCCCTTCTCAACCTCAGTTGTCCCAGCTGTCACTCCAAGGCTCCTCCCAGACAGGTCACCATCAGCTCAGACCCTCTCTGCTCCACCCAGATGCCCAGGAGGGTTCATTGGTCTAAAGCAGGAGGACTCTCCCCAAGTTCCATGAAATCTGACACAGCCCTGGAAAAGAGTTCCCTGTGAGAGTGTGTCCCCCCAACATACACAAACAGAAGCTCTAGGCCTGGTCTGAGCCCCTTCATGCTGGGGTCAGATCTCAGGCTGAGAATATCTCCCATCCCCCGTGAAATTCTGCCCTCCAATGATCCTTCTGAGTTCTGGGGTCTCAGGGATCAGGACTTGTGAGAGGAAGGGACCCCATCCTCTGCTTTTCCAAAAACTCATGGATGCAGAGGAGAGCAATGAGGGTTGGGGTCCTGGTACTGCCTCCCATGCTCCCTAGCAGTGCAGACCACTTATAAAGACCACAGAGCCAGGTAGGCAGACAGACAAATGGGTGGACAAGGTCCAGACTGAGTGTGACACGTCTTGGATTTCTCATCAACGCCTTCACAGGAAGAGGAACAGCCTCTCCCAGGGACTCGCTCTGGTCTCTCTGAAGGTTTGGGATGAAGAGACAGCAGGCTCTGTGGATCTTCCAGACCATCTGAGTCTCACCAGACCTTGCATACTCTGCCTCCACTTCATGACAAACCCAAATCCAGAGAGTGATACTTGTCTCAGAACATGAGGGTAGATGATGCAAGGCGGGGCCTAGGAGCCAGCCCATTTCAGTTCCAATTCTGACTCTGCCTTTTATAGAACCTCTGTGACCTGAGATAAATCACCTCCCTTTCCTGAGACTCTATAAATGCAAATTTTCTTCCTTCCTTCCACCATCCAGGCATCAACCAGTGTTAACTGAGCAGTTACCATGACCAGGCATGAGATATGTGGGTGAAGCTGACCAATTCCTTCACTGGAGTCATGAATCTCTGAGTAGCGACAACAGACAATACAGACATTTAGACAATGGATCATTTGGCTGCAGTTTTGGTAAGTCACAGAAAAGGAGGAAAACAGAAAATAGAGAGACTCAATAACAGGTGGACGTCTAGCAACCTTAGTGATGTGAGTGTGGGGACATTCTGGAGAAGGAGAGACGAAGACAAGGTAGGGTTATCACAAATGTGGTGTGGGGCCAATGTCCTTGACCAGGAAGAGGTTGAACTAGACTAAGAACTGTGAGTAACCAGGTAACACTGCACCCTCGTCATACAGGGTCTTGTGCAACCTGCAAGTATCCTTGGATTTTATCTTTCATGCAACAGGAAAATTTTCAGTAAAGGAACGGATGAACAGATTACTGTTTTGAGAAGAGCACCACTCTGTAGGAGGACACTTCTGTAGGAAGACTGTATTGATATGAACAGTGAAAATATCCAATATTAATCCAAACTCTACATGACATTTGATCAGTGTTCTAAGTAGTTTTTGAGGATTTTTCACCCTTACGAAAATCCCACAACAAAAAAAACATTCACAGTTGAATGAGATGAAGCAGGAAGAGTTCTTTATCATTATCACGGTCCAGGAGGGTTGGAGATGAGTCTGCTGTGTTCAAATTGGCTCACAGAGCCGCCCAAGAGAAGACACAAATGTGATAACTACTCAGGTTCTATGCATGTTGGGGAGGGCTGCTGGTCAACTGGGATAGGTTTGGTTTGTATGGAGGAGCTGGCTTTGCTTCAGCTGGAGTTTAGCTCAGCCTGATCATCAACCTCATGGATTGTCAAGTGCAGGTGGCTGGAATTTACTTGAAGGAAGGAGGAGACCTGTGGAAGAGTTTTGTGCAGGGTGGGGTCAGTCACAGGTAAGTTTGGGGCCAAGAGAATAAAACACTTCATCAGGGAGTGAGAGCCTGGGGTTGGGGGCAGGAAGGAGGCTGATCGGGTGGCACCAACAAGAGGTCTTGAGTCTTGAACAGAGCTTGACTGCAGTGATGGACAAGAGTCGTGGATGAAGGGCTCAGGGACAGAGGTACTTGTTTGTTGTTGTTGTTGTATTGAGGTGGAAGATAGTGAAGAATTGAGGGCTCCTTCACTCTCTACTTTCCTTGACTAGTGGAGCCAATGGGGCTATCACAGGAGGGATGACCCCAAGAGGAGAAGGATGCTTGGGAAGATCTTTATAATACTGTCCACTGACTCACATAGGGAACCACCACCTCCCTCCTGGCCTGGAGCTGTGGTTTTGTTTCTCTGAAGCACTTCCTCTCTGTCCCTCATTTATATAAGCAGCAGCACCTTCTCTTCACCACTCTCCATCAAACCCCTGAGTCATTGTTGCCTCCTCACCATCTCTTGTCCCCCAGACAATAACTCTTCATCTGAGTCTGTGGGTTCTGTCTCCATGCTTTTGGCAAATGAGCTAGTTGGAGAAAATTCACAGGTTTGTTGTTGTTTTCCATTCAACAGTTGATGGACATCTGGGCTGTTATCACTTTTTGTCTATTGTGAAGAGTTCTTCTATGAACATGCTTGCATAAATGTTTGTTCAACTACTTGTTTGCAATTATTTTTATTTTCTTTATTGCAGTAAGAGGGCTTAACGTGATCTACCCTCTTTACAAATGTTGGTTCACAATATGGTGTTGTTAAGTATAGCCACACAGTTGTACAGCAGATCTCTAGAATTCATTAATTTTGCATAACTGAAACTTAGACCTAGAAGGGGAATTTCTAGTTCATATGGTAATTCTGGGTTTAGCTTTTTAAGGAACTGCCAAACTGCTTTCCACAGTGACTGAATCATTTTATATTCCCACCAGCAGTGTACGTGGGTTCAGATTTCTTCACGTTCTCATCAACACGTATTATGTTTTTTCAAATTATGGCCAATGTAGTGGTGTGAAGGGGTATCTAGTTGTGTTTTTTTTGCGTTTCCTTAATTAGTAATTGAAAGTGGAAAATATTTCAGATTCTTGCTGTGCCTTTGTATTTCTTCGTTGTAGAAACATCTATCCAAGCCATTGGACTAATATTTAATTGGATTACTTTTTGTTGTTAGTCCCTTGTTAGATATATGATTTACAAATATTTTTCTCTAATTTTTAGGTTGCCTTTAAACTCTTGATTGCATTTACTGGTGCACATGTATTTTAAATTTTGATAACATTCAATTAATCTACTTTTTTTCTTGTTTTCTTGTCCTTTAATGTCATATCCAAGAAACAATTGTCAAGTCCAAAGTTATGAAGATTTACTCAATGTTTTTCTCTAAGAGTTTTATAGTTTTCGCTCTTCTATTGATCCCTGTTGAGCTAATTTTTGCATATGGGCTGTGTAAGGGTCAAGCTTCCCTCTCTTGCATGTGGATATTCAGTTTTCCCAATGCAATTTGTTGAAGAGACTATTCTTTCCCCATTGAGTGGTCTTGGCAGCTTCATTGAAATCAACTGCTCATATGTATGGGTTTATATCTCGTCCTTTACTTTTCTCCCATGCAGCTATACGTCTGTCCTCATGCCAACACCTCATTGTTGTGATTACATGGGCTTTCTATTAAGGCTGAAATCAGGAAGTGTGAGTTCTCCAACTGTGTTCTTTCTCAAAATTTTTGGATATGGTGGGTCTTTTGCAATTACCTTGAATTAGAGGAATGGCTTTTTCATTTCTGCAGAAATGGCATTTGGGATTTTTACGGGGATTTTATTGATTCTGTTGATTGCCGTGGGGAGTATTGTTATCTTTACAACTTTAAATATTCCAAGCTGTGATCCTGAAATGTCTTACCATTGATTTAAGTCTTTTCAAATTTCCTTCAAAAGATTTTTAAAAAGCACAAAATGCCACAATGTATAAGTGTTGCACTTCTTTTGATAAATTTTTTCCTGTGCATATTTTCTTTCGGATGCTGTTATGAGTTGAATTATGTCCCCTAAAATAATATGTTGAAATCCTCAGCACCAGGACCCGTGAATGGGACTTTTTTTGGAAATAGGTCCTTTTCAGATTAAATCAATTAAAATAATATCGTACTGATTTAGGGTGAGTCCTCATCCAATATTTCAGTTGTCATTATCAGAAACAGAAAATAGGCACATAAGGAGAAAATCATTGAAGATTGGGACACTGGAGGAGATGTCAGCTGTGTGAAGATGGAGGCAGAGACTGTGGTTACGCTGCCACAAGCCTAAGGGTGCCTGGGGACAAGGAGAGCTAAGACGAGGCAAGAAGGATTTTTCCTTAGAGGCTGCATGGCGAGCATGGGCTTGCTGACACCTTGATTGTGGACTTTTAGTCTCCAGAATTGTAAGAGAATAATTTTCTGTTTTTTTACGCCACCAAATTGGCAGTAATGTTTTACAAAAAACCCAGGACACTAATACAAGGTGGACGTATGTAGTGTTTGCAAGACTGGGCTCTGGTATCTGGCAGCCTGAGCTCATTTCTGGATCTTCCACTCTTTGGCTCTGTGACTCTGAGCATGCTGCGTGATATCTGAACTTCTACTTCCTCATTATGAAAATGTTGATAATGTTACTAATATCCTCTTCAGGTTTATATGAGGACCAAAGTATTTATTACATTGAAAATTTCACAAAATTATAGGTCTCCTTGTTATACAAAGACTAATGAACATAATCATGGAGTTTTCTATGGAGATACTGTGACACTCATCAGCACCATGACCCAGGTCTGGTCCCTACAGCACCGTACGGGGACTGGGTACAGCTGCGCTCTGTGTGGGGACACAAGCCCATGTCCAGCCTGAGGACAGAAGCAGAGAGTGGGGGAGTGGGATGCAGTGGCCACTGACCTGTCATCACAACCTCCAGGAGCACTTTCTGTTGGGGTCATTTGCAACACCTGCAGTCATGGTGTAAATGTAGTGATTGGGGACTGCTCTCTTGTTCTGGGATCTCAATGTGCCTGGTTATCCTGGAGCTCAGAGCATCCCTCTTCTCCAGGCATGGATGGCCACATGCTCATTGCTGTGGAAAGGAGCCTGGAAAATCTGGGATCTTGGTGTGGGGAGAGTCCTTATCATGATGTTTAAAATAGAAGGAAGCATTCGTCACATGGGGCTATTGGTGAGGTGAGCTGCCTCTGGCTCCTCCTCACCTGCAAAAGACAGTTCTATTCATTACTTCCCAACTCTGCATTCAGTGTTTTCACACTGACATCTTGAAATTGGCCACAAAGGGAGTATTACACCAAATAAATAGACAAATGCCACAAATAAGGGTTTTTATAAAAATGAAGTTTGCTTAGAGCTGATTTACTGACACACCACCTGGCAGTCACTTCAAACCCCAGTTTGCTCATCCTAACTGATGGCACCTCTGGAGAAACTATACCAGGTATCATCTGATGGGGAAAGAAGGGCTTGACAGGCCCAGAGAGAGTTTTAGTAAATGGTTTTGGATTTATCTGTTCCAGATTGGACCTGATTTTAACTCACTTATTCAGCTATTTAAAGCATATTCAGTGTTCTGAGTTGAAGAGATGGAGGTCGACAGCACACATCAGCAAATGTGGAAATTAAAAATAAAGAAAAATGTGTCACAAGAAAATAGAATAGACCATGAAGTTGTGTAAAGTTGTGGGATGTACCCTCATGAGATAGGAGTGAGAAAATATGGGGGGCAGCCAAGGAGACTCAACAATGGTAGGCAGAGAAAGTATCACAGTTTAATAAAGGAAGAATCCCGGACTGGGAACACCTACACATTCTCTTGCACCCAAACCATGTTTACTCCCTCGAGGCTCTCAGCAGGCAGTTCAACCAACATGTGCTGCAGATTTTCCTCCAGAACCTCCTAGGCACATTATATTTGTTGCAAGGCTCTGCCACTCTGAATGGTGCATTATCTGCTCTCGGGTTGACCTTCTGGCTGCACCCTGGGTCCTTCTCTGGTTGTGTCGAGCCTGTATCAGCAGCACCCCGAGGGCCACCAGGATCAAGCCAGCCATGCCTATTCGGATGAGATTCTCCACTGTGTAGTCTGGGGATGTGAGGACAGGAATTGTGGTCAAAGAGTTCACAGAGGTCAGGGAAGAAGCAAATCACCCCAGGATTCCTGGGTGTCCACCCAAGGCACCCGCCTCTCCTGGACAGGACATGACCCTCTGCACCAGCCCCACAACTGAGAACTTCTCCTGCTCTGCACTCTTGGGGTCTGACTTCACTTATGATGAGCTGATGGTCTCAGCTGATTCTGAGAGTCATACAATGAGAGGGTGAGTGAGGAGTGGGGGAGACATGAGCCTTTCTCTGGGGTTCTGTGCTCTCATATGCCCCCAGTTCTCATATCATGACTTGTCCACAGTCCCTTAATGAGCAGTTTCTCTACTCTCACCAGGTTCCCTCTCGTTTCCTTATTGGATTCGCTCAGCCTCTCTGTGTTCTTTGCTCTCAGAACCTGAGTCACTTTGGAACAGTGTAGCTGTGCCCCAGGAGCTAAGGATTAGGTCTCTCAACACAGAAGTAATTGAGTGCTGTGTGTTCTGTGTTCAGTTGTACATGCGAGAATCCATAATCTTATCCCCTAAAGCTGAGAGTTCCCCTTATTACTCAGCTAAGGACTCAGGGTCCACGGGTGAGGGGGTGGAGTCATGATCTCCTAATGCCCCTCTGTGGAGCTTCCCCCTGTGCCCTCATTTGTTCCTGTCTCAGATTTCCTGAGGACAGAGCCCTGAGCTGACTGACTCAGAAAGGACAGGGTCAGGGCCCCTCACCTGAGACCATGAGCTCCAGGAGGTCACTGGGGTGTGACAACAGGTAGGGGCTGGTATTGAGTGAGCTGTAGCACCTGTAGGTACCCCCTTGGGCTGAGGTGACAGGTCTCATGGAGAATTGGGCCTGGTAATGCTGAGATTGGTACTTTGATCTAAGATGCCGGGGGTGGGGGGGGGACGCGGATCAGCTGCCCCTTCCTTGGACAGAAGGAAAGTGTCCCTCAGGCTCTATTACTGACACAGCAGGGTCACATTCTCTCCTAAGGCCACCGTGGGGCCCGGCTGCACCGAGAGGGAGGGTGTGTCAGGGAGGTGTCCTAGAGAGAGGAAGGGTGGGTGAGGGGCTGCCCACCCCCCTTGTTGTGAACTGAGAGTCCCTAGGCCTCTCTCTGAGGACCCTCATGTCTGTCTTGTTTTCTCTGATTCTCTATCCCCCATCCCCTGTCTCTCTGTCTGTCTCCCTCGCTCGGGACCCCACATCCCTCTTCCTGGCATCACCACCTGGGGATCCCCAAGCAGGGCCTGTGCAGAGTGTGGGTCCATGACTGACCCACTGGCTCCTCACCTGCCACCATGATGTCCAGGGTTCACTGGGGGCCGACCACTCAGAGGACAGATTGTGTCCACTGTAGCATCTGTACCAGCCCCTGTGGGAGGGTCTCAAAGGATCCAGGGGTAAGTCAGCCTGAGAGAGCCCAGCCTGGGGCTGCTGGGCAAGGTGCTGTGGGAGGTCATGTTCCCCCTCCTTGGACAGAGTATTTCTGTCATAGTCACCGACAGAGAGACACTAGAGGGTCAGACTCTGTTCAGAGGCCATGACAGGGCCCTGCTGGGTCAGGAGGGAGGGCTTCCCAGACACATCTGGGAGAAAGACCACCAGTGGATTTCAGGGGCTGAGTCTTCCCACAAACCCCCTTCTCCATCCTGGACCCCAGGTCGCACTGTCTCTCTCTGTCTGTGTCTCTGGCCCAGGAGCCCCATGCTCCCCTCACTCCATGCTCTCATCTGGGACTACCCTGGGAGTAAAGACCAAAATAACTTGCTGGTGCCTCAAAACATGGATGCGGCCAGGATGAGACTTCCTCACCTGAGACCAGGAGCTCCAGGGAGTCACTAGGGTGTGACCACTCCTGGGATTTGTTTCTGTAACAGCCATAGCATCTGAATGTCCACCTGTGGCTGGGAGTCACGGGTCCCACTGGGAACAAAGCGGGGAGCTGCCCATTGAGGTCTTGCTGTGAGTACCGGGTCCAGGAGGACTTCTGTTCTCCTTCCTTAGTCAGAATGAACCTGTCAAATCCCAGCCATGAGTCACACTGGATGGTCACGTTCCCTCCTGATGTCACCACAGGGCTTGGGAGGGCTGAGAGGGTGGGTTTGCTGTAGATTCCTAGGAGAGGAGGAGACAGCATGTTAAATAAGGTTCACACCTCCCTCATATTCCCCAGGGCTGGGCTGTGAGAGGGGACACACCCCCGAGAGCAGACCCACTTCCTGGGGGCAGAGCCTGAGGCCGGGACCCATGAGTGTCCCCTCACCTGTCACCACCAGCTCCAGGGGGTCACTGTGCTCTGACCAGCCAGTGGGGCTGTAATAGTAACAGTGATATCTCCCTGCATCTTTCTCTGCCATATGTGGGATGGAGAAGTTGGCCTTGCTCCCGAGCTTCAGTAAGTTCCCTACACCCCAGGACCCTAAGCTTCGGTCTTTTTCCAGATGGTACTCCAGGGCCTCCAGGGGCCCTTGACACCAGATGGTCACGGGCCTCCCCCTGGGGATCACAGAGCCTGGCTCAGCCCAGATGGTGGGTTTGGGGAGGGTCCCTGGAAGGAAATCAGACACTGGGTCACAAAACACTCCCCATCCCCAGTTCCCCAGCTCTCAGGCCCAGGACCCTCCCAGATGGTCCCCATCCCTCAATCCAAAACTGCTATTCTCTATCGCCAGCTGCCAGAGTGGGTCCCCTTGTCCCCAGTGAGGTCAGGAGACCTGGAAACCTGGGGACAGACTCACCTGCCTGCACTGGGGTCTTCGGGCCCACACTCAGCCCTGGAAGAAAGTTCCCTGTGAGAGATTTGCCTCTGAAGCCTGATTAGAACCCTCCTCCCCATGAGACTCCTGATTCCTGGTGTCTCCTGACAGACCAAGGTCTGGCCCTGGGGCAGGGTCCCTTCCAGAACAGGGCTTCCCTTTCCCCTCCCCAGATCTCACTAAGGCAGAGTAGGGCCATGAGGTTGGGAGTCATGGCCTCTTCTCCCTCTGGCCCTGGCTGTGCGAGTGGAGTAGACAAAGGTGCTGGGCAGGATAGGCCGACATGCAGGGTGTACACACTTAGATACTGGTCCTCCTCATCACGAGGTTGTCTCGTCAGCAGACGCACAGAAAGGGGAACTTCCTCTTCTCAAGGTCCTGGCTCTTGTTTCCAGAACTAAGCAGCAAATATACACAGAGACACCACTTCCAAGGGAGGGTGACCCAGGGCATGTTCTTCGCCCTCAGAGCCTCCCCCATGGGGTCTCCTCCATCCTCAGCCCATCCATCAGCATATCCCTGTGGGGTCCTCACCATGGACTATGGTCATCCAGGCCCTGGAGACGCTTCAGGGAAGACGCAGGCTCCTGCTGCACTGCAGAGCTCAGATCAGCAGAGACATTCGCTCAACATCTAACTGTACAGTTCAGGTCGAGGTCATTGTGACAATAAGCACAAAGGAGAAATACAGGGAAATAAGGGAAGGAGACACCCCTTTTCTCCTGGCCCCGGAGTGTGGGTTTTCTTTCTATCATATCCCCCCACATGGACTTCTCCTTTTTCTTGCAACAGCGTCCACTCCCACCTCTCTGGGAACAACCTTCTAAGTCGTCCCTGCCTCCTCAGTGCCCTTGTTCCTCGGGAAGAGATCTCCTCCTCATGCTGGGGTCATGTCTTAGGTATAGGGGACAATCAATGGGTTAGTGCTCTGATTTGGGGGACAGAGGTGGTTCTTATGTAAATATTCCTCCATCATCTGCTGCCCACGTGACCTTGAGCATTAACATCCAATCTCTGAGCCTCGGTTTCCTCATCTGCAGCATGCTGCCAGGAACCCCACTCCTCAGAGTGGTTGTGGGATCAGTGGTCCCAGGACGTGGGAGGGATCAACCATTGTTAATTTCCAGACCTGATAAAAATGTGTGGGGTTTGAGACATGAGAGAATCAAAGTGTCAGACTCGATAGTCAGGGTGGATGATTGATGTGCCCGCTCAGGAGCCCCCATCTGCTCCTAACACTGAGAAGTGCTGTTTATGATATTTCTGAAATCTGTAGCCAGAGTTGACTGCGGAAAAAGAGAAACAAAAGTTTTCAAAATTGAGACGGAACCTTAAAAGATAACAGAGGACAAGACAGAGTGGCCACAGGTGCCTGGGACCATCAAGTGTTCATTTAGAGTGGAGGTTTCTACTTCTGTGTGGACAGGAGACGGACTCCCATGTCTTCACATGCAGGGAGGGGAGCAGAGCTTAAGCTGAAACTTGCAAGCTGTGTGCTCCTCCCCCACATTTTAGATGTGCACTGGGATATCTCTGTGCACTGACCCAGGACTATGGTCAGCTCTGAGCTATGTCCAGTATTTGTGTAGCGTTACCCGGGCATCTGACCATGTGTGAATGTGGGGCCCATGATGGAGCCGTCCCTGGTGGGCACATCCCTAGACAGATGCTAAGTTTGGGAGAGAGGATGCCATGGGGCAGCTGCAACAATCCACCCCTTTCAGCCCTGAAGGTTAGGAAAGCCCTGGGAGAAACTTTCTATGGAAAATCAGGTGTGTGGGAGGTGAGCATCCATCAGGAATGGACATCAAAGAGAAACTCTAATAGTGATAAATAGTGCTATGAAAGACAGTCTACAGTACAGGTAATGGGGGCTGTCATATCCAAAGGAATAGAATACTGGAGTATATGAAACTCATTTTAATGGAAGTGTCTTTAAATACCTGAAAAAATAAAGGAGGAAATTGAATTCCTGAAAACCAACATAGGTTGTATTGTAGAAGAATATAGACCTTTAGAAATGAAACAGGAAAATACTTAGAGATAAAACATAAAACTTTCATTTAACACACTCAAAATATTCTTTTCATCAAGAAGATGGTACAGCTGAAGATCCAGTCATGAAGCTAGAATGTAATAGTGAGGGAATTTGCAGTTGCAGCACAGAGAGATTGGAATGAGTAAATTAAGATGCATGGGGAACAGAAAGAGAAGGACCATCTATGCTGTGAGTTTCAGGAGGAAAGCAGTGAGAACGATGTCTGCAGCAGTCCTGGAGGGAAATGGTGGGCATTTCACAGAGATGTAGAAGGAACGTGTAAGTGCTGGGTGCATGGATATATCAGTGAGATCTGAGTCTTGATATTTCACGGCAAAGTGAAGGAAATTGTTGGAGAAAAGACATTTCAAACAATGGCAAAAGATATGGGAAAAGTAAATTCAAGGAATTAATTGTGAGTGAAGAATTCTATACTCACTCAAATTACTATTAAGGGGCAAAGGTGAAAGGGTCAGCAGGGGAGAAATATGTAAGTACAAGGAGACCTGGGGCACATCTGATGCGTTTGGACTCATGTCTCACATGTTAAACCCACCACGTCAGGCTTCATCTTCATGAGGGATGAGGAGGGTGTTTGGGGCAGATCTTTGACCATCAGATGTATTTTCCCCTCTTGCAGTTGGATCTTATCCTTTACTTAAGATAATGTTTTCAAGTATCTTAATTAAAGTAAGAGTGAAGATAAGGCATTTCAACATACACAAAATTTTAGACATTTTAGTGTTTACATGCTCACTAAAGCAAAACTAATGTATGTAATTAAACCAAAAGGACTATTTACACAAAATAGAGAAACTGAGATGCAAAAGTGAGAAAAAGATGGCAAAACAAATAAACATTTGGGAAACTATGTTTTTATATACAGGCACATATACGTTTATATTTAAGGAAGCTGAAAGAAAATATTTGGGGTGTGTGTGTGTGTGAGAGAGAGCGATTTGCAAGAAAATAAGTACTAACAGTTCGGCTAATGTGAAATGTCCTTTTCATTCCTGAAGGAGAGGACAAATAAAAAAATTGTCCAAAATTATAAACGTAAATACCAATATGAACAATGGGAATAACTACCTAAAGTTAGAAATACAATATATAATCTCCAAACTGGTTGATGTAATTATACACAAAAAAATCTTGGTGACATCAGCAACATGGGGTGTGAGCTGTTCCCTTTGTCTCTCCCCCTTTTGAACTACAACTAAGTGGACATTCATTGACCAGAGAGGAAGCCCACACAGCACCACAGCCCGCCTGAGAGACACACACAGCTGTTGTCTGAGGGTGGATGGACTGACCCTCCGGGACAGTAGGGAGATGGGTGAGCACTCCCTACCCTTCCCCACAGCCCTGTGCGCACGCAGGATCGCTGTCCATCCTGCTGCCGGCAACCCGAAAGTGGGAACGTGCCCCGGGGCGACTGTAGGAAGAGGCAGTGGCAGCCCTTCGCCCACTGGCGACCACTTTCCCGGCGGCGGGGGTGGGGAGCCACCATGCCCCTGCGCCCAGCCCTGACCAGTCCATACGGGAAGCCCCGCCCACCAAGCACCGCGGCGGGACTGCAGGCAGAGTCTGCAGCACAACTAAGTGCACTGAGGCAAATACACGCCAGTCCCCCGCGAGCACCCATAGCACAGCTGAGCCTTGAAAGAGGAAGTGGGCCCTGGGGCGACTGTTGGAAGAGGTGGCGGCCGCCCTTAACCCACTCCTGATTGCTTTCCTGGCAGGTTGGGGAGCCCATCATGCCCCTGTGGCCAAAAGGAGTGGCCCTGGCTGGGTTCCCATGAGAAGCCCCGAGTACGTGAACGCTCCACAGGCTGGTGCAAGCTCCCGCAGTTCCCACACGACTTCCAGCAGACAGGGTGGGGCCAGAAACTCTGCTCCTGCTCCCCCAGCGGTAGCAGATGGAATCTGTGAGCTAACACTGCCACAAATGCCCCAGCAAAAGATTAGTCCATCACACACCATGAGAAACCATAGCAACAGTTCAGACCAGAAGGAACAGGACAATTCTCCAGAGACCAACCCTGAAGGCCCAGAAATTTACAGTCTAAATGACAGAGAATTCAAAATGGCTGTCATAAAGAAACTCAATGAGATACAAGAGAACACAAAAAACAGTTCAGTGAGCTCAGGAATAAAATGAACCTCTTCACCAAAGAGATTGAAACTATAAAAAAAATCAAGCAGAAAAGATGTATATGAAAAATATAATCAATGAAATAAAAAATAATCTAGAATCCTTAAAGAATAGAGTTGAAGTTATGGAGGAAAGAATTAATGATTTAGAGGATAAAAATATAGAAATGCTACAGGTGGAGGAGGAGACATAAGATTTTAAAAAAATGAAGGAATTCTTCGAGAAATATCTGACTCAATTAGGAAAAGCAACATAAGGATTATAGGTATTCCAGAGGAAGAGAGAGAAAGGAGCAGAGAGCTTGTTCAAAGAAATAATAGCTGAGAACTTCCCAAACCTGGGGAGGGAACCAGTTTTACAAATACATGAAGCTAATAGAACGCCTAATTATGTCAATGCTAAAAGATCTTCCCCAAGGCATACAATAGTAAAACTGGCAAAAGTCAATGACAAAGAAAAAATGTTAAGGACAGGTAGACAAAAGAAAATAACATACAAAGGAACCCCTATCAGGCTTTCAGCAGATTTCTTGGCAGAAATTCTACAGGCCAGGAGAGAGTGGAATGATATATTCAAAACGCTGAAAGACAAAAACTTTCAGCCAAGAATATTCTATCCAGTGAAATTTTCCCTCACATGTGATAGAGAAACAAAAGCTTTCCAAGACAAACAAAAGCTGAGGGAGTTCATTGCCACTAGACCTCCCCTACCAGAAATGATTAAAGACACACTCATACCACAAACAAAAAGACAAAGGCCTACAAAACTTTGATCAAGGAGATGATTAGACAGACAAAATCAGACAACTGCAGCTCTGTATCAGAACAGATAAACAAATACTCAGTTATAGCCTAAAGATAAAGGGAAGAAAAGCATCAAAAGTAACTATAAACACTTCAACTTAGTCAGAAACTCACAGCATTAAAGGCAGAATAATTTGTAACAACAGTCACTCAGAAAGGGAAGAGGAAAAGGATGGAACCTGCTTAGGTTATTGGAGATAAAAGGCTATGGGAAAATGGACTATTTCATCTATGAGATCTTTTATACAAATCTCACGGTAACCACTAAACAAAAAATCAGAGCAGAGCCACAATTCACAAAAAAAGAGAAAACTGAGAAAACGTCCTCAGAAAACCACCAAAATTAAATGGCAGTCAGAAATACAAAGGAAGAGAAACAATGGAAACATAGATCAACCAGAAAACAAGAGATAAAATGGCAGTATTAAGCCCTTATATATCAATAATCACTCAATGTAAATGGATTGAATTCTCCAATCAAAAGACACAGAGTAGTTGGATAGATTAAAAAACAAGATGCAACAATAGGCTGCCTCCAGGAAACACATCTCAGCTCTAAGGGCAATCATAGTCTCAGAGTGAAGGGATGGAAGACGATACTCCAAGCTAGTGGCAAACAAAAGAAAGCAGGTGTTGCCATACTTATATCAGACAAAGCAGACTTCAAGGTAAAAAAGACAATGAGAGACAAAGAGGGGCAGCATATAATGATAAAAGGGACATTCCACCAAGAGGACACAACACTTATTAATACATATGCACCTACAATAGGGGCACCAAAGTAAATAAAGCATCTATTAAGAGACCTAAAAGGAGAAATTAACAACAACATAATAATATTAGGGGATCTCACCAACCCACTTACATCTATGGGCAGATCATCCAGACAAAAAGTGAACAAGGAAATAGTAGATTCAAAACAATCACTTAATCAGATGGAACTATAAAACACCCAGAAGAAAATATAGGCAGCACACTATTTGAAATTGATCTTAGCAGCCACTTTTCAAACACCATTTCTGACTGAGCAAGGGATACAAAAGAAAAAGTTAACAAACGAGACTACTTCAGACTAAAAACCTTTTGCTAAGCAAAGAAAACCATGAAAAAATGAAAATACCACTCACCAAGTGGGAGAAAATATTTGAAAATTACTTATCCAACAAAGAGTTGATATTCAAAATATATAAAGAACTCATACAATTCAACAACAAAAAAACAAACAAGCCAATCAAAAAGTGAGCAGAGGATATGAACAGGCATTTTTCCAAAGAAGATATACAGATGGCTAACAGGCACACGAAAAGGTGTTCAACATCACTAATTATTAGGGAAATGCAAATCAAAACAACAATGAGATATCACCTTACAGTGGTCAGAATGGCTATAATTACCAGGACAAAATCAACAAATGTTGGAGAGGACGTGGAGAAAAGGGAACAAGCATGCACTGCTGGTGGGAATGCAAACTTGTGAAGCCACTATGGAAAACCGTATGGAGATTTCTCAAAAAATTAAAAACAGAAATACCATACAATCCAGCTATCCCACTACTGAGCATTTATCCAAAGAACTTGAAATTAACAATCCAAAGAGATTTATGCACCTCTATGTTCATTGCAGCATTACTCACAATAGCCAAGACGTGGAAGCAACTGAAGCCCCATCAACTGATGATTGGATAAAGAAGATGTGGTATATTTATATACAATGGAATACTACTCAGCCATAAAAAAGACAAAATCATCCCATTCGCAATAACATGGATGGACCTAGAGGGTATGATGTTAAGTGAAATAAGCCATACAGAGAAAGACAAAAACCACATGATTTCACTCATATGTGGAATATAAGAAATACATTGATAAAGAGAACAGATCAGGGGTTACCAGAGGGGAAGGGGGATGGGGTAGGTGAAAGGGGTAAAGGGATGTATATGTGCAGTGATGGACAATAATTAGACTACTTAGGGTGACCATGATGAAGTCTACTCAGAAATTGATAAACGATAATGTACACCCAAAGATACACAACGTTATAAACTATTATGATCTCAATAAAGTTACTGGGAAAGAAAAAAAGCTCAAAGAGCTCAGAATGCATGGAAGTAATTACAATTAAAATAGAGTGACAGACTACAAAAAGAAATAAAATTAATCTTGATCAAACCCAAAGTGGTCTGGAAATTGAAAATGAAAGTGAATGCAGGATATCTTAACCCATAATGAACCCACACTTAAATAAAATGGTGCTAATAATTTGAAATTATTTATTTCTTACAAACCGTTGAAAGATTAATTGGCTGACTCAAGGATTGGATCAAATCATTCCTCCCAGAAAAAAACCAGGTATATATGTAACAATAGAATCTCATCTAAAACAAAACCTTTTGAGTATTTTAAATCAGTAAAAGAAGTGCTATTATTTTAATAAAATTAGGTGATAGCTATATAAATATTCAACAAAATTAAAATTAAGACAAAAATATTTCTATAAGGAAAAACTATTTCATCTTTTTAAAACAATATATTCACTTCGAAGGTATAGCACACATAAACAACATTATTCTAAAAACTGTCCATGAAATACACAAAGCCTAAGTACATACATAATTGGAGATTCAAATAAACATTTATAAAATAGATTAATTGGATGAAAATAATGTTTTATAAGAGTAAATGACATACTTAAATGTTGATGATATTACTAACATCTTCATGAGGTTTATGTGAGGACCAACTTATTTATTACCTTGAAAACTTCGCAAAACTGCACGTTGCCTTATTATGTGAAAGATATCAAGAACTGTAATAGAGGTATTTCTATAGGGATACTATGAGACTCAGTAGAACTGTGACCCAGGTCTAGTCCTTACAGCATCACATGGGGATGGAGTATAGATGGGCTCTGAGTGGGGACACAGGTCCGTGTCCATCCTGAGGACAGAAGCAGAGAGTAGGGGAGTGGGGTATGGAGGCCCCTGACCTCTCATCACCATCTTCAGGGGCACTTTATGTTGGGGGCATTTGCAAAGCCTGCAGTCATGGTGCACATGCAGTGATTGGGGACTGCTGTGTTGTTCTGGAATCTCAATGTGCCTGGTTATCCTGGAGCTCAGAGCATCCCTCTTCTCCAGGCATCGATGGCCACATGCTCATTGCTTTGGAAAGGAAGCTGGAAAGTCTGAGTTCTTGGTGCATGGAGATCCATGGAAGAAATGCCTCTCTTCAAGGGTCTCCACTTTTTTCTCTTGTCCTGAGGGAAGGGGTATAAGGGAAGGAACTACTATTCGTGTGTCATCATTATTTCAGGGCCTGTCATTAGAGCTTTTCTTCTATTGGAACCTCTCCACGACCCAAGTATCATCTCTACTTTCAAGACGACACTAAGGCTTAGGGTCACTGTGTTTGTTCTTCAAGGTCAATCCTCCAGTAAGTTTCCATGTGGGAATGGAATAAAGATCACCCTGACCCCAGAGCCTGGCACTCCCTACACACAACTGCCTGCCTGGAAATAGCAGAGACTGGGGTTGAGACGTAGACCAGGACCGTGAAGCTGGGAGTGAGGGTCCTGCCAGCTACTCAGGACAATGCTTGGGTAGGCCTGAGTTGGGATGCTGTGAGCTGGAATGGACAGATTCTTGGAGACAAACCTAAAGGAGTTTAGAAGGTTCTCTTAATCCAGTGTGTTTTAGGCAAATTGCTTCATGAGCCTGAGATCATCTTTACAAAGGAGGAGATGAGCCACACCTAGTAGTTATGCGGTAAAGACTCAGTGATGGGGTGCGTGTAGCACCGATCCCGGGTTCTGGCACCCAGGATGTTCTCAGAAAATGCTGGTCTGTTCCACAGTGTGCAGTAACCAAGTCACCCATTGCTCTATGCAGAGCCTTCTCCATGGGTGGTGAGCTGTGTGATCAGACAGGGCCCCAAGCTGGGTTAATGTCCTGCTGTCACTATGTTGACATTTGAACATGGGGCCCTGCATTTCTTTTTGCACCGTGCCCCACAAATTATGTAGCCAATCCCACCTCTATGATTAGGCTGTTGTATTCGATTGTCTCATTTTAATTTGTTACCTCATTGTTATGTCTCAGCTGTATGGAGAGGAAAACAGGGAGTCCTTGGGCTAGAAAACTGTGAGGGGGACCAAACTGACAGAAATGAAAGGAGAAGGTAACGAGGGAGGATGCTGGCTTGATTTACTGAAGATTGCATTGTGTGTGTGTGTCTGTGTGTGTGTGTGTGTGTGTGTGAGAAAAAATAAAACTTTTTCTTCCTGTCTTTCCATTTACAATGAATCCATTCTCTCATCCATTCTTTCAATCTTCATATAAAAACGTTGACTATATTTCACACAATGTACCAAGCATGAAAACTAAAATACGTGTGTAACTCACATGGATCTTGTTCTTTAATCCCTACTAGTCTTGGGACGTGGTGGACATCAAATAATTAAACTATACGGAATTATACACTATGACACGTGTTATGTGGAATAAATCCTCGGAGATTGGAGATTAGATAACAATAGAAAATATAACTAGTCTGGGCATCATGGATGATCAATTACGAGGACGAGATGTTTGATTCCTGGGACATGATGTGTTCAGAAATTCACATGAACCCATTTCAAATTCTTATTTGCATGCTCTGTGATATTGGGGAAGTGTTTGCCTGGTGACCCAGTTTCTCACCAAGAAACAGAGGAAGAGGCTTACTGTCTGATTGGATTCAGGAGAGGCTGACAGGCAGGTGACGATCATGTTTTGATGGAAACACAATGCCAAAATGTGACATATTTGATACAACAGATTAAGAGCAACGTAGTTTGTCTGAATGAAGAGCCACTTTATTCAGTGCCTAGTGCAAACTATGACTTTCTCCACCCTACTTCCATCCCACCTCAATAAATTGTACATAAAACAAACATAGGTTATAAACAGAAATGTGTTATTTATCAATAACGACAAGTGGGATTATGAGTCAACAGATGAAAGTCAAGAAGAACTTTGTCAGTGTTGCAGAGAACCCTGTGAATTCCATCTTTTACAGAACCTTCCAACATCATCTTCTAGGTTACCAGATAATGGATTACATAGGAATTTTTCCTTCCTTTATTACAGGGTTAAAATTAGTTATGTCTCCCCTTGGACGTTATGTATGTAATGGAATAATCCTACACTCATCATGTTTGAAAATTTATCTGTATTCTGAATGTAGTTTCAGTTTGTGCATGTTTACTGTTACACAATATTCTATTGCATATATATACCTCAAATATTAGTCCATTGTCAGATTGATTTCTATGTTTTCCTCCTAAAAAGAATGACACCTGAGTCAATGTTCTTGTAAAAGTATCATTGTGCATATGTACACATTTTCCCCTAGGGAATATAGTTATGGACCAGAGCTGAGTGTCTCCTCCTTTTAACTGATAATTTTTATCTACTCCCCAAACTGATTGAGGCAATCTGTACTCCTACCGTAATGTATTGGGATACTAAGACTCAATATTTTCTCCCACAATTGATGTTGCCATGGTTTTCTCTTTTGTCTCTAAATGGATGTACTAGGGTTGTGGAATCGTAATTTTGTTAAAACTGTAGCATAAAATTGAAGAGAAGATGATCTTATCATGATGTTTAAAATAGAAGGAAACATACGTCCACATGGGTCTGTTGGTGAGGTGAGCTGCCTCTGGCTCCTACCCACCTGCAAAAGACTATTCTGTTCATTACTTCCCAACTCTGCATTCGGTGCATTCACACTGACATCTTAAGTTGGCCATGAAGGGAGTATTTACACTAAAGAATAGGCAATGTCACAAATCAGGGATTTTGGAAAAACGATTTTTTCATAGAGCTGTTTTACTAGCACATCATCAGGCTGTCACTTCAAACACCAGTGTATTCATTCAAACTGTTGGTGTTTCTGGAGAAACTATACCAGATAACATCTGATGAGGAGAGAAGGGCTTGAAAGGTCCAGAGAAAGCTTTTGAGAATGATTTTGGATGTCTCTTTTCCAAAGTGGACTTGATTTTCACTCATTTATTCAGGTATTTAAAGCATAGTTTGTTTCTGTGCTGAAAGGATGGAGGTAATAGCACACATCAGTGAATTTGGAAATTAAAAATAAAGAAAAAATGTGTTGGGGCCAGCCCGCTGGCATAGCAGTTAAGTTTGCATCCTCTGCTTTGGTGGCCCAGGGTTCACTGGTTCGGATCCTGGGCGTGGACCTACTCACCGCTCATCAGGTCATGCTGAGGCTGTGTCCCACATAGAGCAACCAGAAGGATGTGCACCTATGATATACAACTATCTACTGGGGCTTTGGAGAGAAAAAGGGAAAAAAGGAGGAAGACTAGCAACAAATGTTAGCTCAGGGCCAATCTTCCTCAAAAAGAAAAAAAAAGAAAAATGTGTTAGAAGACAGTGGACCAGGACATGAAGGTGTATAAAGGTATGGGATGTACCCCATGTCACAGGGGTGAGAAAATATGGGGGACAGTCAAGGAGATCCAACAATGGTAGAGAGAGAAAACACCACGGTTTAATAGAGGCAGAATTGTCCACAGGGTCACCCCAGATATTTTCCTGCATCCAAACCGTGTTTACTCCCTTGAGATTCTCAGCAGACGATTCAACCAGCATACGCTGCAGATTTTCTTCTAGAATTTCCTTGGCACATAAGAAGCATTTCCACGCGGGTTCTACCGCTCTGAAAGTGCATTGTACTCGCTTGTGTTTACCTCCTGGCTGGATCTTGGGTCCTTCTCTGGCTGCGCCAAACCTGAAATAGCACAATGCCAAGGAGCACCAGGATGAAGGCAGCCACGCCCATCCGGATGAGATTCTCCACCGTGTAATCTTCGGGATGAGAGGCTAGGAATTGTGGACATAAAGGTCAGGGAAGAGCAAAATCACCCCACGATCCCTGGACATCCCCCCAGGGCACCTGCCTCCCCTTGACCGGACATGACCCTCTGTGCCAGCCCCATAACTGAGAATTTCTCCTGCTCACCACTCCTGGAGTCTGACTTGTTTTGTGACGGGCTGATGGCATCAGCTGCTTCTGAGGATCATAAAATGAGGGGGTGAGTGAGGATTTGAGAAAACAGGAGCCTTTCTTTGGGTTCTGTGCTCTCGTAGGCTCCACTTTCCCACATCAGAAGTTCTACACGGTCCCTTAATGGACCCTTTCTCTCTTATCATCAGGTTCCCTCTTGTCTCCTCATTGGATTTACTCAGTCTCCCTCTGTGCTTTGAGCTCAGAACCTGCTTCTGAGTCACTCTGGAACAGTCTGGCTGAGCCTTGGGAACTAAGAATTAGGTTTCCCGACACAATGAGTGCTGTGCATCCTCTGCTCAGTCTCAGATGCGAGAATCCATAATCTTATTCCTCTACGACTGCAAGTCCCAATTATTCAACAGTGGAGGATCCAGGGTCCATGGAAGAGGGGTCGGAGTCAGGGGCTCCTAATTCCTCTGCTGTGGAGCATCCCCCTGTACCCCCTCATTTATTCCTGTCTCAGATTTCCCAAGGACTCAGAAAAGATAGGGTCAGGGCGCCTCTCACCTGAGACTATAGCCACCAGGGGGTGGCTGGGGTGTGACCACACCTGAAGGTTATTCTAGTGATAGCCATGGCATCCAAACGTCCACCTGTGGCTGGGGGTCATGGGGCCCACAGGAAACAGGGCCTGGAACTTCCCACGGGGGGTCGCTGTGGTTCCAGGGTCCAGGAGGGCTTGTGTTCTTCCCTGATCAGAATAAACCTGCCAAATCCCAGCCATGAGCCACACTGGAGGGTCATGTTCCCTCCTGAGGTCACCACAGGGCTCGGCAGGGCTAAGGGGAGGGTTTGCTGTAGACTCCTAGGAGAAGAGGAGGCAGCGTGTTGAATGGGGCTCACACCTCCCTCGTATCCCCCAGGGCTTAGCTGTGAGAGGGGAAACATCCCTGAAAGCAGACCCTCTTCCTGAAGGCAGAGTCTGAGGCTGGGACCCCTGAGTGTTCTCTCATCTGTCACCACCAGCTCCAGGAGATCACTGTGCTCTGAGCAGCCAGCATGGATGAGATAGTAACAGTGATATCTCCCTGCATACTGCTCTCTCAGGGATGGAGAACTTGGCCTTTTTTATGCACTCCAGTGAGTTCTGTTGGCCCAAGAGCTCTGGGCTCCCCTCTCTATACAGACGGTACTCCTGGGCCTCCAGGGTCCCCTGGCACCAGATGGTCAAGGGGCTCCCCGAGGGGATCACAGATTCTGGCTCAGCCCAGATGGTGGGGTTTGGGCTCTAAGCCATGACCTCAGCCCTTAGCTTGTTGGCGACTGGAGACAATAGAGAAGGCTGATGCTTTAGGCATGACTGATGTTCAAGGATCTGGAATCTGAGAGACTCAGACTCCTTAACCTGATGGACAAGATTTTATATTTCATCTTGTGAAGTTCAGTCCACAGTTCTGGTCGTCAAAATCCCTTTGATTCAAGATTCTGCCATCTTATGCATCCTCCTCTGCTTGAGTCATTTCCAAAGGTCACTAGGATCTGAAAGATGATAGGACATTCTAAATTCAGTATTGCTCAGAGCGACCTTCTAAGCTCCCCACCTCGTAGCTCACTAAAGCTCTACATTTGACAAATCACAAATCTTCAAGGCATGTGGGATCTTGAAAGAATGGCAGGTTAAGAATTCTTGACACACAGTATTTCCTAATGAATTAAAATTTAATCAGCGTTGTAGAAATGAAGAGTTCCTGAGATTCCTGTGAAATTTCCAGATTGGAATTTGCATCTCTATTTGAACTCAAAATCTGATTGGAGACCCCTACAAAATGAAGACAAGAAAATGAAGGAACAATACAAGCAAAAGTGATTGTGTGGATCTGGATTTCCAGCAGTGAATAGTCCATGAACTCTCACCCACCTTCTAGTATCTATGAGGTGGTGGCCTGGGTGAAGGCCCATACATGAACGTGAGTGTTAAACTCTGCTCCATTAACATTGAAACATTGACCACTACCCCAAGGAGCTAGCCAAGGTTTCTTCCAGGCACGAGTTGCCTGGTGGAGAATAAGATGGGAGCTCCCTCCAAAGGCTGTTCCGCAGCCCTTATGGGTAAAGGGTCTCTCTCTCAGGTAGTTTTTTGCCCTCTTTCCTCCTCAAGGACACTTCTGCCTCTGAAGGCAACACGTGTGGAAACTCTTCCTTCTCCTTGCTCTGGTCCTGCCTGGTTTCCCTCTGCCTCTGTGCACTGCTCCCATCCTGGGGCCGCTGGAACACTGGCTGCCTGACTCTGGCTTGTGTTTTCACTTCTGAAATTGGCTCCTCGTTCTCCTCCCTGTGGATTCTCCAGTGAAAAACACGTTTGAATCCTAGATTAAAGGGTCCTCTACTGTTTTTTTTTTTTTTTACCCTCTCTGGCTTTTCCTTCTCCAGAGAGATTTTTTCATCCTTGATTTCTTCTGGCTATAAATTTTTGGTCTTCGTCCTCCGCATATTGCCAGCAGGATTTTCCTGATGAATTTCCAAACTGTCAGTTGCAGGGCCCCAGTGTCCTCCCTCCACTCTCAGCTGGGGCATATTTATTTCTAATTGACCTTCCGGGGAAAGTGTGACCCTCTGAGGACCCACATTTAAGGGATAGATGTCCATTGAGGCTCCTTGCTCCCACTGAGCTTTGCCTTCTGTAACTACTGTCCCAAGAGATGCAAATACTCAATAATAGTAATTATCTTTGGTGTTCTGTAACCCATGTCTCATCTCACGTGAGCCTCACAACTACTTTGTGGGATAATATTTACTTTTTTTTTTTTTCTTTAACAGAGGCAGAAACTGTGCCTAAGAAAGGAAATGTGATTTGTCCACATTCAACATGCCAACATGGGATACTCTTAGGTAGAACTAGATGGTTCAAACTCCAGTCCAGTGCTTTTCCCCCCCAAATCTATCACCTTGAATTCTCACATGCTATGAGACAGCAGAGCCATGGGAGCTAACGGTTTATGTGGGAGATACATTTAACCAGCAAAGAATCTCGGGGGGAAACAGGATGTGAGGACTCTGCCCTAATGAAGGGTCTTTAAAAACCTCTGCTGGCCCAATGGGCTGCACAGTCTCTCCTGGACTTATGTGGCTTTTCCTGAGGGCAGGGCACTCATTTGTGTGAACTATACCCCTGTTCAAGAAGAAGCCCTAGAATGAGTCTCATTCTGAACAGGGTCTTAGTCCGAGGACAGATTCTACTCTGTCTCTTATGTGCCCTCTCCTGACCACAGGGAACACGGCTCTATGCTGGAAGAAAAGTGCCTTTCAAGGGCGAGTGCATTCCCCAGACAAGGCTCCTTTCCCGAGCTTCAGGTCATTGTCTCCAGTTACCTTCTCCATATTTTCCACTTACATGCAGCCTCTCACCATTAAATATGATGTTCACTGTAGGCTTTTGTAGATGTCCTTTATCAGACTGAGGACATTCCCTTCATTTTCTAATGTGCCTAGAGTTTTGTGTTGTTGTGTTTTTAATCATGAATGAATGTTGAATTTTACCAAATGCAAAATTTCTATATCTATTGATATGATGTGATTTTTCTTCTTTACACTGTCAATATGTTTGTTTGATTTTTTGAAGATCAAACCAGCCTCGCATTTGTGGGATAAGCTCCACTGGGTGTGGTGTTGTATTTTAAAAATACATTGTTGAATTTGATTTGGTGATTTTGTGTGTGTGTGTGTGTGTGTGTGTGTGTGTGTGTGTGTGTGTGTGTGAGAGGAAGATTAGCCCTGAGGTAACACTCATTGCCAATCCTCCTCTTTTTGCTGAGGAAGACTGGCCCTGGGCTAACATCTGTTCCCATTTTCCTCTACTTTATATGGGATGCTGCCACAGCATGGCTTGACAAGCGGTGCATTGGTCCGTGCCCGGGATCTGAACCTGCGAACCCTGGGCCGCCAAAGTGGAGCGAGTGAACTTAACTGCTACGCCGCCTTGTTGGCCCCTGATTTGCTGAAATTTTGTTGAAGAAGTTTGTGTCTCTGTTCATGAGGGATACTGACCTGCAGTTATTTATTTTGTTTGTCTTTTTGTTCTGTCTTCGTTTAGCCTTAGTGTTAGAGTTTTTCTGGAGTTATAAATACAAAACATTTACTTCTCATCTAGTTTCTAGAACAGATTTTGTAGAACTGGTATTGTTATTGGTTTTACATATTTTCTATCATTGGCAAGTAAAACCATTTAGGCCTGGAGATTTCTTTGGGGGAAAAATTTAAATTATGAATTTAATTTCTTGGATGTGAGGTTGGCAAAATACTTTTGAAATTCCGACAATAATAAGTGTTAGTGAGAGTCTGGGAGAAACAGGATTACTCCACAGTGTTTTTCTTTATATAAATGAAGACAGTAAATGAAGTGAGAAATGTGTCATTATCTGTTAATTTTCAAATGTGTTTATGCTACCCAGCAGTTCCTTCTCATGTATAAACCTAGAAAAACTTACATACACAGACAAAAAAACATTACAAAGATGTTTGTAGTAGCAATATTTATAATAGCAACACATTGAAAACCTACTGAAAGTTTTTTGAAAACGTGTTGGTTAAAGTAAACTTCGGTATATTTGTAAAATATAATACAGCCAGAAAAATGAACAAACTACAGTTGCCTCAAACTTCCAGTTAGCAGATGAATAATTTCTGGGGATCTAATGCACAGCATTGTGATTGTAATTGACAATAATGTATAATACACTTGAAAGTTGTTAAGAGAGTAAATCTTAAATATTGTCACAGCAAAAAAGTAATGGTCATTATACGATGTGACGGAGGTAAAATAGGGGTCCAATTTTATCCTGTTGCATGTGGATAGCCAGTTTTTTCAACACCATTCGTTAAAGAGACTGTCCTTTCCCTATTGTGTACTCTTGGCTCCCTTGTCAAATATTTGTTGACCGTGTAATTGTGGGCTTAATTCTCGGCGTTCATTTATGTACCAATGGTCTATATGTCTGCTTTTTTGCTTTTGTTTTTTTGGCCACTACCATCCCGTTTTAACTACTGTAGCTCTGGAGTATGTTTTGAAACCAGGCAGCGTGATGCCTCCAGCTCTGTTTCTTTTCAAGATTGCTTTGGCTATTCAGGGAGTTTTTTGGTTTCGTATGAATTTTAGAATTGCTTTTTAAGTTTGGTGATAAATGTTGTTGGAATTTTGATAGGAATTGCATTAAATCTGTTTGCATTGGACAGTATGGACATTTTAACAAGATTAATTCTTCCAATCCATGAATATGGGATACTTTTCCACTTATTTGTGCTTCTTCAATTTCTTTCATCTAAATCTTATAGTTTTCAGACCTTTCACCTCCTTGCTTAAATTAATTCCTAACAATTTTACTGTTTTTGATGCTATTATAAATGGGATTGTTTTATTTCTTTTTCAGATATTTTATGTTAGTATATAGAAATGGAAATGATTTCTGTATGATGATTAGGTATCCCGAAACTTGACTGAATTTGTTTATTAGTTCTAACAACTTTTTGGTGGAGTCTTTAGTATTTTCGATATATAGGACTATATCATCTGCAAACAGAGACAATTTTACTTCTTCTTTTCTTATTTGGATGACTTTTATTTCTTTCTCTTGCCTGATTGCTCTGACTAGGATCTCCAGTACTATGTTGAGTCGAAGTTGTGAGAGTGAGCCTCCATGGCTTGTTCCTGATATTAGAAGAAAAAAGTTCAGCTTTTCACTGTTGAATGCGATGTTGGCTGTGAGATTGTCCTATATGGCCTTTATTTCGTTGACACATGTTCATTCTATACCCAATTTGTTGAGAGTTTTTAACATGAAAGCATGTTGCATTTTGTCAAATACTTTTTTCTGTGTCTATTAAGATGATCGTAATTTATATCTTTAATTTTATTAATGAGGTGTATCACAATTATTGATTTGCATATGTTGAATCATGCTTGTATTCCAACCTCACTTGATCATGATATATAATCCTTTTAATGTGTTCTTGAATTCATTTCACTAATACTTGTTGAGAATTTTTTTCACCTATATTCATCAGGGATATTGGTCTGTAATTTTCTTTTCTTGTAGTGTCCTTATCTGGCTTTGGTATCAGAGTACACATGAAATGAATTTGGAAATGTTTCATCCTCTTTAATATTTTGGAAGAGTGTTAGAAGGATTAGCATTAATTCTTCTTTAAATGTTTGGTAGAATTCACCAGTGAAGCCATCTGGTCCTGAGCTTTGCTGTGTTGGGAAATTTTTTTTTTTAAATTTTTGTTTATTGCAGTAACACTGGTTTATAACATTGTATAAATTTCAGGTGTACATCGTTATACTTCTATTTTGGCATAGATTACATCATGTTCACCACCCAAATACCAATTACAACCCATCACCACACACATGTGCCAAATTATCCCTTTCTCCCTCCTCCCACCCCTCGTCCCCTCTGGTAACCACCAATCCAATCTCTGTTTCTATGTGTTTGTTTATTGTTGTTATTATCTACTATTTAATGAAGGAAATCATACAGTATTTGACCTCCCTCTGACTTATTTCACTTTGCATAATACCCTCAATGTCCATCCACGTTGTCACAAATGGCTGGATTTCATCGTTTCTTGTGGCTGAGGAGTATTCCATTGTGTATATATACCACATCTTCTTTATCCATTTGTCCCTTGATGGGCACTTAGGTTGCTTCCAAGTCTTGGCTATCGTTAATAACACTGCAATGAACACAGGGGTGCATGTATCTTTACAGCATTGTACTGGCACAAAAACAGATACACAGATCAATGGAATAGAATCGAAAGCCCAGAAATAAACCCACACATCTATGGACAGCTAATCTTTGACAAAGGAGCCAAGAACATACAATGGAGAAAAGAAAGTCTCTTCAACAAATGGTGTTGGGAAAACTGGATAGCCACGTGCAAAAAAAATGAAAGTAGACCCTTACCTTACACCATACACAAAAATTAACTCAAAATGGGTTAAAGACTTGAATGTAAGACCTGAAACAATGAAACTTCTTGAAGAAAACATAGGCAGTACGCTCTTCGACATCGGTCTGTGTTGGGAGATTTTTGATGACTGATTCAATATTCTTTTTTGTTTTGGTCTGTTCAGATTTTCTATTTCTTCCCGATTCAATCTTGGTAGATTGTATGTTTCTAGGAATTTATCCATTTCTTCTAAGTCACCCAATTTTTTGGCATATAATTGTTCATAGTAACCTCTTATGATCCTATGTATTTCTGGAGTATCAGTGGTTACATCTCCTCTTTTATTTCTGATTTTGTTTATTGGTGTGTTCTCTCTTTTGTGTTAGTCTCTCTGTAGGTTTGACGATTTTCTTTATCTTTTCCAAAAATCAACCTATAGTGTTGTTGATCTTTTCTATTGTTTTTATGGTGTCTATTTCATTTATTTATGCTCTGATCTTTGTTATTTCCATCCTTTCTCTAACCATGGACATAATTTCTTCCTTTTTTCCCAGTTTCTTGAGGTGTGAATTTAGGTTGTTCATATGAGATACTTCTATTTTCTTAATATATGCGTTTATTGCTATAAACTTCCCCCTCAGTATTGCTTTTGCAGCACTCCATAAGTTTTGGAGTGTTGTGTGACCATTTTCATTTGTTTAGACATGCTTTTGTATTTCCCTTTGATTTCTTCTTTGTCCCACTGGTTTTTCAGGAGAGTGTTGCTTAGTTTCCACCTGATTGTAAATTTTCCCCTTATTGTTGAGTTCTAGTTTCATACTGTTGTGATTGGAAAAGATACTTGGTATGATACCAGTCTTCTTAAATTTGCTAAGACTTGTTTTGTGTCCCATCTTATGATCTATCCTGGAGAATGTTCCTTGTGTGCTTGAGAAAAATGTGTAGCCTGCTGCTGTTGAAAAGAGTGTTCTGTACATGTGTATTAGGTCCATGTGTTCTAAAGTGTGGTTCAAATCCAATGTTCCCATGTTGATTTTCTATATGGATGATCTGTCCATTTTTGGAAGCAGGGTATTGAAGTTCCTGGCAGTTATTGAATTGTTGTCTGTTTCTCCCTTCAGCTGTGTTAGTATTTGCTAAATATATTTAGGTGCTGTGAAGTTGCATGCCTATATATTTACAACTGTTGCATCTTTTTGACGAGTTGACCTCTTTATCATTATATGATGACCTTGTCTCTCATTCCTATTTTGACTTAAATTCTATTATGTCTGATATAAGTATGGCTACCCCTTCTTTCTGTTATTTTCCACTTGCATGAAAATACAACAATGCCAGAAATCAATTCATGAGATTGCAATAGTAAATCATTTTATATCAATAATTACTCTAAATGTAAATAGACTGAATTCTCTAATCAAAAGGCATGGAATGTCTGCATAGATTAAAAAAGGAAAACAACTATATTCTTCTTAGAAGAGACTCACTTCAGCTTTAAAGGCACACATAAGCTCAAAGTGGATGGATACAATGCTTATTTGGGGCTTAGAAATAGTAAACGATGTACAAAAAATTGTTGATCTATTACATTTATCTGTTTATATCAGTCAGATTATGTTTTTGGGTAGAAGCTAATAGTTGTACAAGAGGCTCATTATTGAGTAGTCGTGGTGGCAGATACAGTCTATGCGTGGAGCCTAACAGCATGAATGTCTTCTCACCAACAATGTCTTACCATCTGCTGCTGTTAAAGATCCAAACTAGCAACAGCAGAGTGATTCAAAGACCTTTGTATTGTGACAACCCTCAAGGAGACAAGCTAGCCACTGGTTGAAAGTTGATGACATAAGACCCATTCCATGGTTGGGCAGTGGTTTATATTGATCAAGATTGACACATGATCTAGGTATATGTTTGTCTTTATTGTTGGCATGGCCTCATCCAAAATCACAATCTCTGGGTCCATTGCCTCATACTAGAGTAGGCAATTTATAGCAAAGAAGATGGGCAAATGTTTATACTGACAAGGAATTCACCAGTCTTACTATATACGTGATTACCTAAGACATGCCAACGTGATACAATTTGCAATGACCTCTTAGTGGTGCAGGCAAGATGCCAGAATGGAGATGATACCCTGCAGGGGGTGGAGCACTATTCTTTGTGGGGAGGTGCTTTGGGTATTTCTACATCCAATTGTGGCAATTATATGCTGTTGTGTCCACAATAGGTAACATCTATAGTTCTGAGAACCTAGGGTTTAGTTAAGAGTGACTCCTTTCACCATCACTTGCAGCGACACACTTGGGAATTACGTACTTCTTATCACACAACTGTAGGTTTCCTTGGTCTAGATGTTCTGTTTCTCAGAAGGGACACTTCAACCATGGGAAACAATAAGGATTACAATGAGCTTGAACCTATAGATGCCTCCTGATCATTTCCAGCTCCTTGTGCTGGTTAGATGGCAGCCATAGAAAGGAGATGGTAAGTGGCCCTCATCTTCATCAGGTGATCTTGTCATTACCTAATGTGTCAGGGAGGAGGTAACTGGAAATCACAGAGAGGGTGTCTCTTGGTGCTCAAATGTCAAGATTAATCATATATGGTGAATTAAAACAAATGCAGCCTGACATAAACATGGTTAAACAAATAAACAATAACAGCAAAATAGGGGGTAATACCCCTTAGTAATGAAAGCATGGGTTGGTCAACCAGGCCAATCAATCAGGCCAGGGCAAGTGTTGCTGAGGATGAGGGAAATTCATAAAAGCTGTGAGAGTGATGCACTGGGCTGATAGTGGCCCCATAGATATCCAGATTCTAATCCCTGGGACCTGTGAATATTACCTTTTATTGCAAAGGGGACTTTGCAGAAGTGATGAAGTTAAGGATCTTGAGAAGGAGAGATTATTCAGGATTTTCAAGTTTTCCCAATGTGTCATCACAAGTGTCCTTATAAGAAAGGGGTAGAGGGAGATTTGGCTACACATAAGAAGAGAGAGTGATGAGGCAAGGGATGCACAGAGAGATTTGAAGATGCTACCCCGCAGGCGTTAGAGATTGAGGAATGTGCCATGAGCCAATGAATGCAAGCAATGCAGCTCTAGGTGCTGGAAAAGACAAGGGAACAGATTCTCATCCTGAGTCCCCTGAGGGAGTGTGGTCCTGCTGGCAACTTGATTTCAGACTTCTGCCTGTAGAACTGTAAGTATAAATGTGTGTTGTTTTAAGCCAGCAAGTTTGTGGGCGTGTTCTAGCAACAGTAAGTAACTAATACAAGGGGGGATATGATAAATATAATGAGGGCCATGAAACCAATTGCAGCAGGAGTGTTGTGTAGCCTTTTCTTGTAACTCTCATCTTGTGTGCCTTTTTCCATACAAATTGTGAACAGCCACCATCCTCAAAAATGCGCACAGTAAACTAAATGAGAGTCATGAAGTGTTCTAAGTGGTACAAGGGGGAGGTTGTAGCAGATGCTGAAACTGCTCTGCCCGTGTTTGATGGAAACCTTTCCCATTTAGTGAACAGCACCTCCTAGTGTTCCTTCACTCCCCACAGCCAGTGCCTGCATCTCCTGATGGAGGGCTGCCCCCAGGCTGCCAGGACCCACTGTTTCTACATATATGGAGAACCAGAAATACCTGGGGATCCATGTCCCACTGGGGTCAGTTTACAACTCCAGGCTGATGGGTGAAGACGTATAATCTAACTCCCTTTCACCCTTGGGGGTGGCTCTGAGGAGTGACCTGTTTTCAGAGTTCACCTGAGAGATTTTGCTGAAATCACCTCCTTTGCAATTTGCTAATATCACACCTCTTTTGGCTTCCTTCTCTCTCTTCTCCCATCTCCCTACTTTTGCACAAGCCCTCTCTCCTCATCCCAGAATCATTCCCTAAATAAACTGCTTTTCCTTGAATCCCCATCTCAAGATTTTTTGGGTTAGACAACCTAAAAAGTGGTTTATCTGTTGGTTTGTTTGTTGTTTCATTTCTACTTGCTTTTGCTTGTACAAAGAAATTATTTGGATTGTATGTTTTGCTTTTCCATCCAGTGACATTGATAAATTTACTGTTTTTAATCTAATAGTTTACTGTGTTTTTTCTATGTACACGATTTAGCCATCTGAGAATAATCTTTCATTTATAAAATTCTTCTCAATGCTTATAACTTTTATTATTATTATCAATCATCATTATCTTTATTTAGATTGGAGGCACTTGTTAGGCCCTCAAGCACAATGGTTAATAGAAGTGGTGATGGTAAATGTCTTCATTTCATTACTAATTGCAATGGCCAGTAGGTCAATTTTTCCATTGTGAGTATGATGTTTTTTTAGGTTCTTTATAAATTCCTTTAAAAGACAAATGGAAAATAATTCCGTTTAAAAAGTATGAACACCCATTGGCCCTTTCCAAATATTTTTTTCTGCATGTATTCAGATGAACATATTTCCCCTTCTATTCTGTTAAATGCATTGATTGATTTTTAAAAATTATTAAACCAACATTCAATTCCTGAAATAAGCTGAAATTTTTCATGGTGTATTGTCCTTTTTATATGTCAGTGGGTTTTACATCCTCCTCTTTAGTCCAGATTTTCTCTTTCTAAATTCTCATGATATCTTATCCTGTCAATTTTCTATCATATAATATGTGGTAATGTCTGGGTCTAAATGTCATTATTTTGTACTCAGCAAGTAAGTTGAAAAATGTTCCCTTTTCTATTTTTCATGGATGTTGTCGTTTTCTTGATCACTGTTTCTAGGGTTTCATAAATTTAATTAGACTTTTTAAGGACACATCTTGTGGATTTATTTATTTTTTTTTTACAATTTTTCTCCAATTTCCTATTGGTTCTTAAATTACTGTTTCTTTCTTTCTGCTTTTCTCATGAATTAATTTGCTCTTCTTTATATCACTTTTAGTGACAGAAGTTAATATTATTGATTTTTCAGACTCTTTTCTGATTTAATACTTGTATTTAAGGCTCTAAGTTCTTCTATGGATATAGTTTTTCTTGTACTTCATCAATTTGAGGTGTAATTTTTATGTTTTCATACAGTTTAAAACATTTTCTCACTTTGTGATTTTCTTCTTTAATTTATCGCTTATTTAGAAATAATCTGATAAATTTGCCAAATATGCTAGTATTAATTATCTTTGACTGCAGAATCAGGTCATTTCTAGATGTGCCAGAAGCTCCTGGTGGTCTGTGTCAGGTCCCTAGACTTGCTGGGGGTCATTAGTTGAGTGTCCATGGGGGCAGCTGCTGTCCCTTGTGAGGTCCTTGAAGTTCCAGTCCCTGGAGTGTGAGATTTGGGTCCTTCCTGAGATGGTGGATGGCCAGAGCAGCATGCACACTGGGCTCAGCTGGGGGGGGTTCCCCTGATTTGGAGGGAGGAGGTGTAGTCTTCTATCTGAGCTTCAATTGGTTCAGGTGGGCGTAGGTCACATCCTGGGGGGCTTCATATGCAGCAGCCTGGAGCAGGGAGAGAGTGGGAGAAAGGTATGTGGCTGGGGGTGGGGGAAGCCTGGGGCCAGGAGAGGACGGGACCCACCTGACTGTCCGTCTGTCTGTCCTCTTCCGCTTGTCTGTTCTTCATGTCCAGCAATACCACTGACAGGGGGGAAGGAGGGGTAGATACGCCTTGTCTGAGTCTTGAGTGGTTCCTTTGGGGATATGTCACACCCTGGGGATTGTCATCGTCAGGGGTCTGCTGGAGAGACACAGTGAGGGCAGGTTGATTCCACTCTTGAATACATCATTACATTTCCCACATCAAAACCAGAGTGTCCACTGTAAACTGTCAATCAGATCATATCACTCTCTGAACTGAGCCTTCCAGGGGCTCTCACCAGCTCTGTCACAGCCTTAGGGACCTGCATGATCAAGTGCCCGCCAAGCTCTCCACTCTCATGGCCAACACTTTTCCTCCTGTCCTTCCATCTCCAGCCACACTGGACATCATGCTCTTCCTGGAACAAAGGAAGCATGTTCTCACTTCTGAGCCTTTACACCCACTGTTCCCTCCATCAAGAATGCTGTTCTGTTCAATATTTATATACCATTTTCTCCACACTACAGTTAAGTCTCTGGTCAAGTGTTACCTTCTCAGAGAATCCTGTCTTGACTGTTCTGTTGAACCATCCTGCTCTCACCAATACACACTCCATCCCTTACTTACTTTATTATTCATTCACAGCACTTGGCACTGTCTGATTCTGTGTACATGTGTCTGTGTCTATGTCATCCTTGTCTTCCCGGTGGGAAAGTGGGGTCACTGAGGACAGAGATTGTAATACCTCTAACACCAAAATAGATCCAGGCACATAGCAGCCCCTGGATGAGCAGGTGTCAACTGTAGGGCTGAGTGATGAAGTAAATGAATGCAGAGCTGGGGATCACAGGGCACTGATTCATTTGCTTAGTGAACAAACACTCATTGTAAAGCTTAGTAAGGGTCAGACATGGCAAAGGAAAAAAGAATGTCCCTGCCCCATGGAGCTCACAGTCACCAGAAGACAGAGGGGACAGACTTGAAGTTAAGAAACAACATATTTAAGTATAAGGAAGGAAATACAACAGTGACATAAGAGAGGGTCAGTGGAAGAGAGGACAGATTTACCTTGAGGGAACAATGGAAAGTTTTGGGGAGGTGACAGAGGAGTTGAAACCTGAAGACAAGAAGGAGATAGCTCTGTGAATATCAACAGGAAGCTCTGGCTAGATGTTCAGATTGTTAAATTCTGGACATTTCGTCAAACCTGGACCCTCCTCACGTTTGTGGTGCTCTTAGCACAACTTGCTAGTTCCCTGCACATAATATCACCCCCATCACGCCGTTCCCTACTCACCCGAAGTCCTGCATTTGCTCTGGTGCAGCTGTCGGAGGAAAAGGAGGGAGAGAAGCAGGATGAAGGCCACCGAGACCCTGATCACAGCGCTCAGGTACCATTTGAGACCTTTGGCACAAGAGAGGTCATGAATGATCCAATGATGCTATTTAATTGAACGCCTACTGTGTGCCAGGCATGTGTTGGGGCCTGTGCACTCGTCTCCTGTAACCCTCACAACAATCCTGCAATGTGAGATAGCCACCGCCCAACCACCCATTGCACAGACAAGGAAAATGAGGCTCAGAGAGGTAAATCGTGCGCCCCAGGTTGCCCAGCCTGGAAGCATCCAAACTGGGAACTGAACCCCGGGGGCTGACTGTCTTTTTGATCTTAACATTCTAGCTGAGCGCCCTGAGCTACAGGGAAAGGGTCTGAACACCACTGACCCTTGTCCTGCCCCTCCCTCCCTGGTACAATGTCATCATCACTGCTGCAGAGGGGACAGGCTCCCATAAAATCACGTCCTGGGGGCCTTCCCTGTGAGGCCTCCTCTCCCAGGAGGTCAGAGCCATAGTCAGAACTGAAAGGAAATCTAAGCTCTGTGCCATGATTCTCTGCTTTACACTTGGAGAAACTGAGGCCCAGAAGGGGAAGGTGAGTCCAAGTCAGGGTCTCCCAATGACATAACTCAGTCCCCGCCCTCCAAGGACTCATCCACCACTCCCCAACAGAGACCCTCAATTACCCCTCCACACACCTGACTCCGTAGGGGGGAGTCGATACTCAGAGGCTCCTGGGGATCAGGACTGGAGGTGAGGGGGGCTGCTTCTCCGCACTTCCACTCGGCTGCCCCTCCCCAAGGCAGGGCCCCAACATCTCCCTCTGCCATGACCACCTCACCCTAAGTCCACCCAGCCTCAGAGACCCGGAGCCCTGAGTTCTCCCTGGCATCTCTGCCCGACTCCCAGCTCCCCCGGGAGACGAGCCTGTCCCTGGGTATCTGAGGGGCATTAGATCTTCTGAGAGACTCTCAGACCTGCCCTGGGTGGTCTGTGCTCCCTCTGAGAAAAGGGGCTTCAGTGACTCACCAGGTGTTGAGACGAGACCTGTGGGTGAGGGGCTTGGCTGACCCTGAAGTCCCCACCTCACTCAAACCTTCTCCTATATCTGCCCTGTGGCCCCACAAGACCCTCAACTGCACCTTCTAGACCCCAGTGTGACAGAAGGTGTGGGCAGGGGTGGGAGGGGCTCTGAGGGGCAGATCTTCCACTCTGGAGCCTCACTCTAGGTTATTCCTGTCTCAGATTTCCTGAGGACAGAGCCCTGAGCTGACTGACTCAGAAAGGACAGGGTCAGGGGCCCTCACCTGAGACCACGAGCTCCAGGGGGTCACTAGGGTGTGGCAACAGGTAGGGGGAGGTGCTGTGTGAGCTGTCGCACCTGTAGGTCCCCCTGTGGGCTGAGGTCAAAGGACTCATGGAGAATTGGGCCTGGATCTCCTGAGCTCGGTACTTTGATTTAAGACGCAGGGGAGGATCAGCTGCCCCCTCCTTGGAAAGAAGGAAAGTGTCCTTCACGCTCCATGACTGGCACAGCAGGTCACAATCTCTCCTGACGCCACCGCGGGGCCCGGCTGCACCGAGAGGGAGGCTGTGTCAGAGAGCTGTCCTAGAGAGAGGAGGGGTGGGTGAGGGGCTGACGCCCACCTTGTTCTGAACTGAGAGTCCCCAGGTCTCACACTGAGGACCCTCTTCTCTGTCTATCTTGTTTTCTCTGAGTCTCTCCCCACCCATCCGCTTTCTCTCTCCCTCCCTGGGGACCCCAACCCCTTGTCCCAGCATCACCACCTGGGGCTCCCCCTGCTGGGCCTATGTGGTGTTTAGGTCACTGACTGACCCCCAGCTCCTCATCTGCCACCAGGATGTCCAGGGGGTCACTGGGTGCTGACCACTTGGAAGAGAGGTTGTGTCCATCATAGCATCTGTACCGACCCCCATGGGAGGGTCTCACAGGGCCCAGGGAGAAGTTGACCTGAGAGACCCGAGCCTGGGGCTGCTGGGGAAGGCCCTCGGGGAGGTCACGTCCCCCCTCTTTGGAGAGAGCTAATTTGTCATAGCCGACATCAGAGCAACACTGGAAGGTCAGGTTCTGTCCATAGGCCGCAATGTGGCTGTGCTGGATCAGGAGGGAGGGCTTCCCAGACACACCTGGGAGAAAAATCACCAGTGGATTGCAGGAGCTGATTCCTCCCATAACCCTCCTTCTCCATCCTGGACCCCAGGTCTCACTGTCTCTCACCCTCTGTGTCTCTGGCCCAGGAACCCCCTGCTCCCTTCACCCCATCCTGTCCCTGGGGCTTCCCTGGGAGCAAACTCCCCAATAACCTGTCTGGTGCCTCAAAATATATATGAAGCAAGGATGGGACTTCCTCACCAGAGACGAAGATCTCGAGGGAGTCACTGGGGTCTGACCACTCCTGGGGTTTGTTCCCGTAACAGCCGTAGCATCTGAATGTCCATCTTTGGCTGGGGGTCAGGAGCCCACAGGGAACAGGACCTGAAAATGTCCGTTGAGGTGTTGCTGTGACTCCAGGGTCCAGGAGAGCTTGTGTTCTCCTCCCTTAGTCAGAATGAACCTGCCGAATCCCAGCCATGAGCCACAAGGGAGGGTCACGTTCCCTCCTGAGGTCACCACAGGGCTTAGCAGGGCTGAGAGCATGGTTTTGTTGTAGAATCCTAGGAGAGGAGGGGGCAGTGTGTTAAATGGGGCTCACACCTCCCTCATATCCCCCAGGGCTGGGCTGTGAGACGAGACACACCCCTGAGAGCAGAGCCCCTTCTTGAGGGCAGACCTGATGCTGGGACCCCTGAGTGTCCTCTCATCGGTCACCACCGGATTCAGGGGGTCACTGCACTCTAACCAATAGGTGGATCTTCGATAGTAACAGCAATATCTCCCTGCGTGGATGTCTCTTGTATGTGGGATGGAGAACCTGGCCTTGTCCTGAGGCCCCAGTGGGTTGTCTCTGCCCTAGTACTCTGGGCTTCCCTCTTTATCCAGACAGTACTCTTGGGCCTCCAGGGTCCCCTGACACAAGATGGTCACAGGCCTCCCCCAGGGGACCACAGAGCCTGGCTCGGCCCAGATGGTGGGTTTTGGGAGGGTCCCTGGAAGGAAATCAGAGGCTGGCTCCCAATACCTTACCCCCACCTCATTCTGCAGCTCAGCCCACAGCCCCTCTTGGTTTTATCCCCATCATCCCAGAATCACTGAGCTCACTCCTGAGGGCTCAGGGGCTGAAGTAAGAGGTGGGGTCATGGCAGCCTGGGAAGGACTCACCGGTCTGCACTTGGGTCCTCGGGCCCGGATTCAGCCCTGGAAGAGAGTCCCTGTGAGAGATCTGCACCAGGATGTCTGAGCCGATTGTCATCACGTCAGGGTCCCAGTCCACTCAAGCTGCCTGAGCCCTGAGGTTCCCCATGAACAATGGGGTGTGGACCCTCCCCATCCCCTGCTGCTGTCCCCCTTCCCACTCTCCACAACTGACTGAGGCAGAGAAGAGCAGAGAGGATGGAAACCATGGTGCCTGCTCTGAGCTCTCACACTGTGCAGATGGAGGAGACCACGGGGCCCGAGGGACAGAGAGAAGCACAGGATGTGGTAAGTCATGGGCTGCTGCCATCCATTCAGGTTCCCACAGCTGTGGACTCACAGGCAGGGGACCGCCCTTCTCTGGGCCTGGCTCTGCTTTTCTCCAGGGCAGGGGCTCAGGAGGACTCCACGTCCTCTGGAGACATCTCAGCCCGGAGCTGAGGTCCCATCTCGTTCCCAGCACTCTTTCTGCCTGGGCAGAATCCCGCTCAGGGAGGGTGGGGGCCCAGGTTCCTGTCCTGAGCTGGCCTCTGACAGGCTGTCTCTAAAGGGGACACACCACTTATTTCCCCAGCGCCTCCACGAATGGAATTTGCTTTCTGCCTTTGGTCGGTCCACAAACAAATATTATTGAGCACATTCTATGTACAAAGTATTGGTGCCAGATACCAGAAATACATTAGTGATCCAAGTAAATGCATTTGCATATTGTGAGAGTACAGATTAACAGAATATGGACATTCAAAGGCTAATATTGCACTTAATTTATTTATGAAGGAGAAATATGGAGAAATATGAGAACATCTGGAGACCATGGCTGGTCAATGGTTGAGGGGACAGCTGTTTGAGGAGGGCGAGACCTATGGGTTGGGACACCTGTGAGAACTCTCTAGAGATGAAATGACATTCTTGAGAACCCTAGAGACATGAGAATGTCTGAAAGGGAAGAAGAGGGGGGAAGGTGGTGGCTGGTAATGCAGGGTGCTGTCCACCATGTGAGGACATTAGATTCTATTTTAAAGAAAAATGGAATATAGAGCAAAGGACTGATGATAAGAAATTTTTATGAAGGTCATATTTCCTCCTACATAGTAAATGAATAAAAAGAAAAGAAGAACAATAGTTGAAATCCAATTACTCCAATACTGATATGTCAACCAGTATTGTAAATGATTTATGTGGAATTCTCATATGAAACTCACACGCCCCTTAATGAGACATAAACAGATTAACAGAGGATAGAAATGATACATGGTTTACCTTTGTGTCTATTTTTGACTGGGAGTTGGGAGGAAATTTGTTGGGTCCAAGCTCTGCAGGAGAGCTGATACAGGAAAGCAGAGAGGTGTTAAATGGCCCATTGTCTGCGAGTGTGTGTGTGTGTGTATTTCTGGTGTGACTGCAGTGTCTGGTTTGTGGGGAAGGAGAACTGAGAGCTGAGGGTGGAGGGTCACATCTGGACAGATCATGAACAGCCTTGAGTTCAGAGAGAAAAGTTTGGATTTACCCCGAAGACAGCGAGGACCATGCAAGGATTTGGGGCAGGGAAGGGACAGACTCTGAAATGGATGTTAGAAAGACTGACATGTGGAGGTGAACTGGAGAAGGGAGGGTGGGCCTGCAGCTCAGAAACCAGGAAAGTGGTGGATGTGACCACACAGGCCACATGTGTCTAGGTGTGGGCTGTGGGCTGGACAGCAGGAGTCAGGGGGATTCTGGAGCATGAATGGTTTTTATTGGCGAATAGGTGTCAGAGACAAGGAAGTGAGGGCGACCTTCACCTTCTGCCTTGGTTGACTGGAGACGTCAGTGGTGCCCTCAGAGACATGGTGAACCGAGGGGTGGTGGGTACTGAGGGGTCTGGGGAGTTTGGTACCACACGCTTCTGCTCCCTCAGGAAAGCACAGCTCTTTCTTTTGGACGTGGATTGTGGGTTTCACTTCTCACAAACAGCCCCCTGACTGACATGCTAGATTCTATAAGGAGCAGGACCTCTCTCTCTGTCACCTTGGGGTGAACCATTTGAGTCATCTCTGTCTCTTCAGAGAACACTTTGATGCTGGGTGTCGCTCTACACTTCAAACTGTGGAGACTGTTCAGAACTCACAAGAATGGTCCTCATCAGAGCTCATGTTTGAAGACAGTGATATATATACATATATATACATGAACGGGAGGAAAAGTAGCCTGCTAAAGATCATCAACCCATTCGGGAAGCGGTAGTGCTACAAGTTATATGTATGTGTGTATGTACGTATGTATTTACTGACTTACTCATCAATCAATCAATAAATTAATCAATCTTCCAACCTATACATCCAGTTTTATAGAGATATAATTGACATACAGCACTGTATAAGTTTATAGTGTACAGCATAATGACTTGACTTACATATCTTGTGAAATGATCACCAGAGTAAGTTTAATTAACGTCCATCATCCTGTATAGATACCAAAAAAAAGGGAACATTTTTCCCTGTACTGAGAACTCTTAGATTCTGCTCTCTTAACAACTTTCAGAGACACAAACAGCAGTGCAAACTATAGCCGTCACATTGTACGTTCCATCCCCAGTACTCACTTATCTTAGAACTTGAGGTTTGTGCCTTTTGGCCCCCTTCATCCAATTTTCCCTCCCCACAAACTCTGCCTCTGGTTAACACAAATCTAATCTCTTTTTCTATGAGTTCATTTTTTATTCTTTTAGATTCCACATATAAGTGAAATCATACAGTATTTGTCTTTCTGTCTGACATCTCACTTAGCATAATGCCCACAAGGTCCATCCATGTTATCATGAATGGCAGGATTTCCTAATTTTTTATGGCTGAATAATATTCCAGTGTATATCCACTTGTTTATTCTTGATTTTGTTACTTGTGCAAGAGTGTTGATAAAATCTTGAAGAAGAGTTTCTCTTAAAACGCAATTTTAAATAACAGCAGCAATTATACATGGAAGAGAGGAGCAAGTTCTAGTTGATGAAAATTAGGTGAAATATGAACCCTGATCTTTTGTTAAGCTCTCCTACATCAGAGTGTGTCCCGAGGTCCAGGTAGCCTTGACTACTGACCAGTCCCTTCCCCTGAGGTAAGTCTAGCAGGAGGCCCTGCAGATCCTAATTTCAAGGACACGTGGAGAAGGCGTGTGGGGTCCTGGTCCTAGGAGGGCTCTGTGGGTCCAGTATTTTGTCCCCCTCTCATTATAGAGATGACACTTATCTGCCCCAACCCAAGTTTCCGAAATTCACAGCCTCCGTCAGGTGAATACAGAGCTGAGTTAGCCTCCGGGGAGTGTGTAGACAGAGCCTCCAGGACAAAACAAGACCCTAGGATCCACAGGGCATGCCGCTCGCCTTGTATTTCCAGAAGTCTCATTATAGGTCCTCCAGCATCACTTGCATCAGCTCCAACGCCTCTGCTCCCCCTCCCTGGGTAAAACATACTGTTTTGGGTCCACACAGTAATGAGGGAATGGGGGGGACTCAACCACTTGTGCCCAGATCCTCTGGCTCGGATAGAATCCTGGAAGGAAACCACATTAGAGATGAGTCATCCCCAATGGATTCCAGGATTTGATGCCCCCCATCCATAGAACTTGGGCATGTGCCATGAGAAGCCCAGATTTCCACCATGATGCTCTTCTCTCTTCCCTTATAGGACTCACCAAGGCCCAGGAGGATAAAGAATTTGGGAGACATGGTGCTGCTTCTGTTTGACAGGAGGCAGATGCTGAACAAAGCTGACAAATTCATAGGATGTGGTGGACTGGGTCCCCACACCACAGTTTGTACAGTCTACAAGGTGCCTGTCACACCTGAAGATGATCAGCTTCTTCTCAGCCTAAGGGTGGTGAGTGCTGAGGGTGTGAATTGAGCCACATCACTGAATACACCTTATGGCTAAAGTATCACATTTAGTTTTCCTAAACTCTACAATCCTGTAAAAATTTTGAAGATCGTGCTGCATCTTGTAAGTCATAGTTATTCTATTTACGACATGCAATATTCCCTTCTCCAGCTAATATATAAATTTTAATATTACAAAACTCTTTGCAGGAGGAATATCCAATATACCTGTGACTATTATTTTTTGAGCCTCATACTAGCAGCAAATTCTTTGCTTCTGTAAAAAGAAGAAAGCAGTTAACTGGAAGCTTTCTTTCTTTTCTCCTAGCTTTATTGGCGTATAGTTGACCAACAGGAATTGTATATATTTTAGGTGTGCATGTTGATGCTTTGATGTGTGTGTGCATTTTGAAAATATCACCATGCTCGAGCTAATTCACACATCCATCCCTCCAAATATTTAAAATTTGTGTGTGTGTGGTAAGAACACTTGAGACCTCTTAGTATATTTTAAGTAGACAACACATTATTATTAACTATAGTCACCACACTGTACATTAGGACTCCAGAACTTATTCATCCTGTGACTGAGAGTTGGTAATGTTTGGTCAGTATCTCTTCTTTTTCCCCATCCCCCAGCCTCTGGTAGCCACCATTCTACTCTTTGTTACTACTAGCTCAGCCTTCTCTTTTCCTTTATGTAAGTGAAATCATCAGTATTTGTCTTTCTGTGTCTGGCTTATTTCACTTAACGTAATGTCCCCCAGGTTCACCCATGTTGTCACAAATGGCAGGATTTTCTTCTTTTTTAAGGCTGAATAATATCTCATTGCATATATAAATGTATACAACACATTTTTTTTATCCATTCATCTGTTGATGGACATTCATGCTATTCCCTTATCTTGGCTACTATGAATAAAGCTGCAATGAACATGGGGTGCAGACATCTCTTTGAGATCCTGATTTCATTTCCCTTGGATGTATTCCCAGTGTGGCATTGCTGGATCATATGGTAGTTCTATTTTCAGTTTTCTGAGGAACTTCCATACCAGCGGCAGGGTCCGTGGGTGGGCTGCCGGCAGTGTTTGTGGGTGGATTGAGATCCTGCCTTGTCTGCTGTGAACTCCTCTCCATTTCTTTGTTCTTAGCGGCCTCGAGGAACCAGCTGTGCTGATTCCCTCAGCAGGACAGAAGGGGGCTCTCACGCAGCTCCTGGAAAGGCTGCAGAAGAGACACTTACATTGCTCTCTCCCCTGCCTGGGAGAAATCGCGGGTGGAGAGGTCTCTGTGTGCTGAGCTGAGCCAGCTTGTGGGAATGTGGTGCAGGGGGAGTGATGCTGTTCTCTCTACCCTTTCCAATGAGGTTGTTCTCAGATTGTGTGCTCTACTGGCGTGCTGAGACCTCACACCTGGAATCCAGAGCTTTTGTAAAGATATTTCCGTCCGTGGATTGTGGTTAAATCATGGTTTCTGCGGGCGATGAGTGTTGGACCTTCCTATCCCACCATCTTTCTGGTGTCCGTTGTTGTCATTTTACTTTGTATTTCCCTAATGACCAATGAAGGTGAGCATCTTTCCCTGTGCTCACTGTCTTTTCATAGAATTACGTCATCTTTGCAGAATATCTTTTCCCTAGAAATGTCTACTCAGGACCCTTGACCATTTTTTACAATTGGATTTTTTTTGGTGGTTCACTTGTATGATTTGATACATATTCTGGACCAGACCATTATCAGATACATAGTTTGCAAACATTTTCTCCATATGTACGTTTTCCTTTCACTTTCTTGATAGTGTCCTTTGATTCACACATATTTTTAATTTTGATGAGGTTCGATATATCTATATTTTTTTTGGTTTATTGTACTTTTAATGTTCTTTCCAAGAAAACATTGGAACGCCAAGGTCATGAAGATTTACCCTTATGTTTTCTTCTGTGTTTTATAGTATTAGCTGTTAGAATGATCCATTTTGAGGTCATTTTGGTGTATGGTATGTGATGAAGGTTCAACTTCACTCTTTTGCATGTTTTCTTTTTGCATTCAGTTATCCAACACCATTTGTCACAGACACCAAGTCTTAGCGATACTGTGTCTGTTTGTCAAGGTCAAGCAACCAGTGAGTTTCCTTCTGGGAATAGAATCAAAACAAGCCTGACTCCAACATCTAGCACCCTCTGCACACAGCTGCCTTCCACTGATTCCCCCTCACTGGGGTCTGAGAAGAGACTAGGCCATGTGAGTATTGTTCAATCTGGAACCAATCCCCATGTGATCCCTAAACCAGGACCTGATGGGGTTGTCCCCATCTCTGAAATAACCCCCAAGTCCATATTGGTGGCCTCCATCCCAATTCAGATTGTTTGACCAAAATGGAGTCAGAAATTCCAGTGGCCATTTAAATTTTTCAGTTGCATGTCAAACGATACTGGGCAAGGTGTTTTCTGAGGCCCATTTTCTCCCCCAGGCAGGGACCCATTGTTCTGGACTCTGTGAGGCTTATCAGGCAGGTGGTGGTGATGTTTTGAGGAAATCACGTTGCCATGATGTGACATATCTAATATCTAACACATCAACAACCACTTTGTTGGAAGTTCAAAGCCTAGTTCAGGCTGTAGATTGCACCCCCTACTTCAATCCCAGCTCAGTAAATTGTATGGAAAACAAAAAGAGGTCACAAAATAGAAATGCAGTGTTTACCAGTATGAAAATTGGACTCATGAGTCACCAGTGAAGGTCAAGAAGAACATCACCAGATTTCCAGCAGTCCCTGTGTCTTCCATTTTGAATAAACCTTTCGACATTGCATTCTATTTAACCATTAAAAGGATTTTGTGGGGTTCATTCACTTTTACTTATTGAGTTCATCTTAGGCATGCCTACATAATGACAAATGACATCTCTTTCTGACCTTTATGTAATGAAATGGCCCTGCTTGCCTCCTTTTGACAATCTTTCATTTACTCATCACTGTGTTTGAAAATCTATATACATTCTTCTTTGTAGATTTTATCTGTGAGTTTGCAGTGTCATATGATATTCCATAGTAGAGATATACCACCATCTTCCTTATTCTAATTTATGTATTTTTTGTGTTTTATGGATGTTGGATTATTCTCTGACTGTGCTGAGCTTGAAATAGCAGCACCCTGAGAACCATCATGATGAAGGCAGACGTGCCCATCCAGATGAGATTCTCCACATGTAATCTTGGTTGTTTGAGGCTAGAGATTGAAGACGTAGAGATCACAGTGGTCAGGGCAGACTGAAATCACCTCAGGATACCTCTGTGTTCATCCAGAGCACCTGCCTTATGTTGATAGGACTTGACCCTCTGTACCCTGCCCCATACTGAGAATTTCTCCTTACTCATTCCTCTTGGAGTCTGACTTGTTTTGTGATGGTCTGAGGGTATCAGCTACTCCTAAGAGCCAGAAACAGAGACTGTGGATGAGGAGACTTAGGAATGCTTAGGTAATCTCTTCTCTGATCTCCAATGAGTCTCTACAACCAGCTAATGCCAATCTCAACAGCTTGAGGTGAGCATCTCCAGGGTCTCCTCTTCTGACTAATTAGGAGACAAAGAAGAACATTCGGGGCTTCATTTTGTCCTGAGAATCAGGAACATGAAGGAGTGAAGGACTGGGTCTACCTTTTAGTTCCTCCACCTCAGCCTACTCCTTTCTGTCTCTGACTCAGGATTATGTATCCCCATGTCACATACCTTTCTTCTATCTATCGATCTATTGTTTTTAAAAACACACAATGCAATATCTACAACACTAGAAAATCAACCTAGGAGCAATGAATACCACAATCAACACAACCTACAATTACTCATTCAGTTTTTGGTCTATATAGGGTTATTTATAAGAAAAAAGCAAAATGAGATGTACCATATACTCCTGAGGGAGAAGGGTGGAGGTGTGGTAAAAGGGGGGACAGTTAGCCCACATACCCCAAGTGAGGACTGTGAGGGTTGAGGTCCCCCTGAGCCCACACTCTGTTCCCTTCTGCCTGTGAGGAGGAGCCCATAGTGGGATGGGACCAGGCTCCTCCCCCTTACCAGTCACCAACAGGGGCAGGGGGTCGCTGCACTCTGACCAGCCCTTCCAGCTGTGATATGCACACTGATGAGCTCTTGGATTTGATGGAGAAATTGGCCTCATCACTAGAGAGCTGTGGGGTCCCTGCATCCGCTAGAAGGACTCCCTTTATACAGGTGGTAGACATCAGCGTGCAGAGACCCCTGACACCAGATTGTCACAGGGCTTCCCTTGGTGACCATGAGGGCTGGGTGGGCCCAGAGGAGGACTGGAGGGTGACTCCTTGAAAGGAATCAGCCTCGCAGTGGCACGGGTGTCCTTCCCCTCAGCTTCCCCAGCTGTCACTCAAGGCCCCTCCCAGACTGGTCCGGACCCTCCGTGCTCTCCCCAGCTGCCAAGAGGGATTCATTGAGCTGAAGCAGGAGGTCTGGGGGAGGACCCTCCCACCTATTGCTGGTCCCATGGACCCCTACACAGCCCTGAAAGAGTATGTAGAAATAATACATGTAACAAGTACAACGTAAAACAGTGAGGATAAAGAGACATATATATTTGCAAGGTTTCTACCTTTCACTTGAAGAGCAAAATACTAACTCTAACTTGACTGTGTAAAGTCAAGTGTGTATATGATAATAACTAGCACAGCCATGTAGACAGCATTCAAGGAGGTATAGTTAAAACATCAAGAGAGAAATTAAAATAGAATATTAAAAATATTTTTTAAAGTCAAGAAATGATATGGAAGGGAAAATAGAAGAACAAACAATAGAAGAGAGAAACAGAAAAAAAATAAAATGCAATTTTAAATCTAAATAACAATCTAATTGTAATTGTATTACATATAAATGGTCTATACACAGCTATTAAAAGGCAGAGATTATAAAATTAGTTTAAGAAAAAACACAACCACAAATAATACCCTACTATATGCAATCCAGAAAATATTCCATTCTAATATAATGATGAAAATCGTTTAAAAGTAAGTGAATAAACAAAATGGGTGATCCTTGGAAACATTATGCTAAGTGAAACAAGCCAGACACAAAAGTTCATATATTGTGGGATTCCACTTACTTATATGAAAAGCCTAGAATAGCCAAATCCTAGAGACAGGAAGTAGAAGAGAGATCACCAGGGGCTGGTGGTAAGGGGACATAGGGAGTTATTGTAAAGAGCTTCTGTTTGGGATAATGAAAATGCTCTGTAAATGGACAGTGGTGATGATCGACCAACATGGCAAATGTATTTAATACCACTGAATTGCACACTTTAATATGGTTAAAATGCTAAAGTTTATGTCATGTATATTTCGCCATATTAACAAAGTAGAAAGATAATAAATGTACTATACAAACACTAATCTAAAGAAAATTTAAGTGCCTGTATTAGTTTCCAACTGCTGCTGTCACAAAATAGCACAATCTTAGTGGTGTAAAACAGCATATATTTACTCCCTTACAATTCTGGAGGTTAGAAGTATAAAATCAGGCTCAGTGATATAAAGGGAAGGAATAGGGACACATTTGTCTACTTCATCTCAATCCAGAACCGGAAGTCTGAAGTGTAATTAATTTCTATACATTGATCATGTATCCAGCGATATTGGAAAATTCTTTTCTAATTTGAGTAATACATCTTTATATTATTTTGGATTTTCTATGCATAAAACAGTGTAATCTGAGTAATATAATATTATTCTTACCCATTTCGGTGCCTATCACTTTGATTTGTTTTATTTAGTTGCTTGGTTCCTCCAGGGCCGTGCTGACTGGACGTGCTCACAGGGACACATGTGGATAACTCCCATCATGGGGGAACGACTTCAGGTTCTCACCATTAAAAATGAGGTCTAGTGTTGATTTTTAAACATGCCTTTACAACTCATAGGAAATTCCCTTTTATTTCTGATGAGTTTTTATTTTCATTCTGAATTGTTGGTGTATTTTATCAAAAGCTTTGCCTGCATCTATCAAATGATCATTTTTTTTTACTTATTCTGCTAATGTGTTGGATTATATTGATTGATTTTTAAAATTTTAAGCTACTCTATCCTTCCAAAAAAAAAAAAAAAAAACAACCTCAGTGTGGTCATGATGTAATGATGTAATGTCCTTTTTATATATCTCTGAATCTTACTTGTGAATATTTTGTTTAGTGATTTACATCTTTGTTCATGGAGAGATCTTCTCATTTTGTAATTTCCTTGTCAGGTTTTGGTGTCTATATTTTCCTAGGTTGATTTGGGGTGTATTTCTCCTTTTTCTATTCTAAGAAAATTTTTGTCTACGTTTGGGGTGTTTGTATGTGTGTGTTTCCTAAGTGCATAACTGTTTCGAAGAAATCACCAGTGAAGCTCCTGAACTGATACACTTATATATCGCAAAATGATTACCACCATAGCATTAGCTAAAACCTGCATCCCCTCACAGAGCTTCCATTTCTTTTTTGTACTGAGAACATTTAGGGTCTACTATCCTAGCAGCACTCAATAATATGATACAGTCTGATTAGCTATAATTACCATGCTGTACATTTGATCCCCAGGACTTCTTAATCTCATAACTGAAATTTTGTGCCCTTTGACCGATTTACCCCCATTCCCCCAACCCCCCACCCCGGTAACCTCCATTCTACTCTCTATTTCTCTCCGACCTTTTCACAGTCCCAGTTGAGTTGTGGGACTATTTTTGATTACAGAGTCAATGTATTTAATGTACACATATGGTGATACATATTTTCTCTTTATTTTTATATCCATTTTATCTAATTTTTATCATATGCTTGCATCAAATTGTTTTTAATGTTCTGTTACTATCTTTTGAAAGTCTATAGGATCTGTAGTGCCATCTACAATTTCATTCCTTATATTAGAAATGTGTGCCTTTCTTTTTTTATGGGGCACTGTGACTAGATATGGTAAGTTTGACTAATGTTTTCAAGAATGAACTTTTTCGGCTTTGTTGATTTTTCTGTATATGTTTTTTGTCCTCATTAGTAGCTGGACTTATTACTTCCCTCCTTCTACCTTCATTTAGAATAATTTGCTATTTTTTATAAATTACTGATGTAATACCTTAGATCATTGATGTTTTAGGCTTTTTCTTTTCTAATACATTCATTCATGGTTCTCAATTTTCCCATTTCGTAGGTTTGATTGTGTAATATTTACATTACCATCCTATTTAAAACATTCTCTCACTTCTGGTTTGGATTTCTCATTTCGCTCATGGATTACTGAGAAGTCTGTTGCTTTATTTCCAAAATGTGGGGGTATTAGTTATCTTTGACTACAGAACCAAGTGAGTCCCAAATTGTCCCAGAAGATCCTTGTGGTCCATGTTAGGAGTCCAGGCTTGCTGGGGGTCATTAGGAGGTGTCCATTGGGGCAGCTCCTGTGCCTTCTGGGGTCCCTGCAGCGTTCGTCCCTGGAGGGTGGGGATCTGGGTCCTTCCTGGGCTAGTGGATGGCCAGAGCAGCGTACACGCTGGGCTCTGCTGGGGGATCCTCTGACTGGGAGGAAGGGGGTGTTGTCTTCCAGCTAAGGGTCAAGTGGTTCAGCTGTGCGTAGGTCACGTCCTGGGGGTCTTCAGATGCAGCAGCCTAGAGCAGGGGGAGAGTGGGGGATAGGTGTGTGGTTGGGGTGGGGGCAGCCTGGGGGCCTGGAAAAGATGCCACCCACCTGTCTGTCCATCTGTCCGTCCTCTTCTGCTTGTCTGCTCTTCACGTCCAGCGATTCCTCTGACAGGGGGGAAGGAGAGGTTGCCACTCCCCGCCTGAGTCTTGATCTTGAGCGGTTCACCTGGGCATATGTCACTCTCTGGGGGTCTTCATCATGGGGGCCCTGCTGGAGGTGGACAGACGGACAGAAACAATGTCTCCCTGATCCCAGTGCTGACCTCCTCCAGTCAACTGTCCACACTGTTATAGAGTGAGGTCACTTCCTGATGGAATCTTCAGGGACGTCCTGAGCCTTGGAAATCTGGATGCTTTCTACCGGTCTGATTCTTATCCTAACACACTATTGCTCACTCATTTGCTCCAGTCACATGGCCCATCTTCCTGAAAAAGCATGTTGCTGCCTCAGGACATTTGCATCTGCTGTTTCTTCTGCTACACCCCCACACACTCTATCCCTTTTCCTTAGTTTATTTTCCTTAACAGCACTTTTCACTCTAGGATGCTACCCACATATTTGCATGTTGTCTCTCACCCACGAGGTGAGCTCAAGGAGTGTGGAGACAGTTTTCTCACTGCTGTACCTGCAGCACCTGAATGGAGCCAGGTAAATAGTGAGGTCCCTGTGCACAGAGTTGGGTGAATGAATGAAGGGAGCCTAAGGGACTTGCAGGTCATTCACTCATTCATGCATCCTCTTGAGACCTGGGGGTGCACCCCAACAACCAGAAGGTCAGATAGAAGATGAGGATCCAGGAAAGGGGATCATGAGGGAGGAGCCCTGAGGTCACAGAAACCAGGAGGAGTGAAGTCACAGCAGGACGACCCAGGGTGCCCGAGAGGAGAGGTCAGTGTGGGACGCTGCTGAGAGTTGGGTGATATGAGGACAGGAAGTGTCCATTGGATTAAGTTTGACAACAGTAAGGTCCCTGGTGGCCTGGACAGGAGCGGGGGTCTCACCTGATGGTCCAGCTCCACCCCCTCCTCAGGCTGTGTGTCCTTCATGGCAGCATCTGCTGGGGCAGAACAGGGGGTGTCTCTCTTGGCAGGATTCCTGAGATCTCTCAGGGCTGCAGGCCCCCCTCTGCTCCCAGATGGGCCACTGAGACCCAGCGGGGAGGAGATGTGCCTGAGGTCACTCATGTGGGATTTCAGTCCTTCTCACCCCAAATCCCCAAACCCTCCCAGCCTATCCCCCAATGGCCTTCTGAAACCTCTGTGCCCACCCCCCAGGGTCGTCCCTCCTCTCCTCTCACAGAGGGTCTCTTCCTGGGCCTCAGCAGCTGGTCTGGAGCTGGGGGAGGAGATGGGAATTTTAGAGGCAGAGAGGGACTGAGGGGGAGTGGGAGTCCGGGGGTCTCCTGGGCAGGAAACCTGATCTGCAGGCCTCTGTCCTTGGGCTCTGGGTCTGCAGCTCCTGCAGGGAGTTGGAGATCAGCCTGTCTCTGGGTTGGGTCAAGATGGACAGAGTCTCAGCCCTGGGAGGTCATGCCCACCCGCCCTCCACATGGGATTCGAGAGGAAAGAAGGAAACCTTACACACTTGTGAGGATGCTTCAATATTTCATGAGATTGAAAAGAAAGAAATTCTTCAACGCATATATGTGCTATATTAAGTGTTTTCTTTAGGAATACTTGATTTGAAATTCTGCAAAGTCTATTTCTTGAGCTATTTTCCCACCTCCTTGGTTTCCCTCTGGCTGGTGCCCTAAGCCCACCTCTTCCTGAGACCCAGGTTACCGTGTTCCCTACTCACCTGACGTCCTGTGTTTGCCCTGACACCAGCGTCTGATGAGGAGGAAGAGGAGGAGGGAGAGAAGCAGGAAGAAGGCCACCGAGACTCCTATCAGAGCCTTCCAGTACCATTTGAGACCTTGGGCATGAGTGAAGTCATGAATGAGCCAATGATGCCATTTAATTTAGCGCCTACTGTGTGCCAGGCTTCTGCTGGGACCTGGTCATCCATCTCCTCTAACTCACAGCAATCATGCAACATGGGACTGTCAACCTCCAACCCAATCATTTCACAGATGCGGAAACTGAGGCACAGAGAGGTAAATTGCATGCCCCAGGACACCCATCTTGAAGTGGCAGAGCTGGGACTGGAACCCAAGACTGTTGGTCCTTTGGATTTTTTACATTATTTTTATGCTGTCCCCTTACCCTCCAGGCAGAACACCAGTGCAGAGACCTGTGCACCAAACCCGATCTCTCTCCCTTCTCCCCATCTCCCAGCCCAGGTCCATCTCCCACTCTGCAGATGTCTGGCCCCCCATGCGGGCCCTGTGTGGACATGGAGTGTGTGTGCCTCTGGGAAGGGTGGGATGGAGGGCTCTGTCCTTCCTGAGCTCTAACAGGGCCAGGCCCCAGGCTGAGGGCTTCCACCCTGAGGGAGGTGATGGGAGGCCTGCTGTGCAGAGAGGAACCTGGGACTCAGAAAGGTTCATGACTTGTCCAAGATCCACAGGTGGGAAGTAGCAGAACTGGGGTTTGAATCCAGGGGGTGTTCATTCCCTAACTCCACAGCTTCTCCTGGGAAGGCTGAGTGCCCCTGAGCTTATGGAGGAGAGCTCAGACACCGCCTGTGTCCCCACACACAACGTCCAAGCAGCCCTCTTGCCCTCTGCAAGTGGAGAAATTTGTCTCCATGAGAAAGGTAAACTTTTCTCGTGTCACCGTCTCAGGAAGTGGCTGAGCCAAGACCAGACCTGAGCTCCTCCCACGTTCCGCCCCCAGACAGAGACCCTCACTTACCCCACCTTGTTGCTGACTCCCTTGGGGAGAGTTGATCCTCAGAGTCTCCTGGGGATCAGGATGGGACGTAAGTGGGTGGCTGCCATTCCCCCCACTTCAGCCCAGCTGCCCCTATCCCATAATGAGTCCCAACATCTCCCTCTGCCATGACCGCCCCATGCATCATCCACTCCCACAGAGCCCCTGGAGCTCTGTGGCCCCCTTGCATCTCTGTTTGACTCCTAGCTCCCCCAGGAGAAAAGCCGTGCCACAGCAGGAGATCCTGATCCCTCTAGGATCCTGATCAGCCTCTGCTAGTCATCCACTATTGTAATCTCTCTGGGTGAGGGGCTACTAGGACTGTAGACTGGAGGAGGATCAGGAGAGGGTGCCTCTGGTCTTTTCTTCTTTTGGTCAGCCCTCAGTCCTCTCTGGCCTCCTCCACTCATCAAACTCATCTGGACCTTTGGGATGAGGATGAGGATGAGGCAATGATGGGAATTTCTCTGACTTTTTCCATCCCTCTGAGAGGTGAGATTTCCCTCTGATTGACTCGCCTTCTGTGATCCCCTCACTCCCAGTGTAGAGCTCCCCTGGGGACAGGACCCTGAACTGACCATGAGGACACAAGGAAAAGGTCCTCACCTGAGACCAGGAGATCCAGGGGGTCGCTGGGGAGTGACAACAGGTAGGGGGCGGTGCTGTTTGAACCATAGCACCTGTAGGTCCCCTCATGATCTGAGGTCACAGGACTGATGGTGAAGTTGGCCTGAAAGGGTGCAGCCCTGTTCTACAGATGAAGGTGCTGCGGAGGAGCAGGTAACCCCTCCTTGGACAGGTGGAAGGTATCCAGCCAGATCTCAGAGCGACACTGCAGGGTCACGTTCTCTCCTGAGGGCACTGAAGGCCCTGGATGGGCCGAGAGGGAGGGTTTCTCATACATTCCTGGGGCAAGAGGAAGATCATGGTGTATAGAGAGCTTTCCTTGACCCTGAGCTAAAGGACCACCGTCCTCTCTCCAGGGACTCTGTCTGTGACCCCCTCTCAGTTCCTCTCAGTCCCTGAGGGTGGGTCTCTTCTATCTCCTTGCCTCTCACTCCTCCTTTATCCCTTCCTCTCCCTAGACCACTGCCCCATCTCAGCCTCTGCTTCAGGACCCTCTCCCTGGACCCCGTCAACACCTGGGGTGACCCTGGGCCAAGCACCCTGAGCAGACAATCAGGACATGGGGCTCTTATCCACAATCAGGATGTCCAAGGGGGCGCTGGAGACCAACCACGCATAGTAGAGGTTGTGTCCTCCGTAGCATCTATACTGGCCCCCATGGGTGCGATTCACATGGCCCGGGGGAAGTCGGGGCTGTGCTGCCCCTGAAGACGATCGGGGGCTGTGAACCCCTCATGCTTGGTTAGAGCGAATCTATCAAAGCTGGTCTTGGAGTGACACCAGAGAGTCAGGTTGTCTCCAGAGAGCACCAGCGAGCCAGGGTGGGCTGAGAGGGTGGGCTCCCTGTACACATCTGCAGAGAAGGGGCAGCAGGATTGAAGGGGATGCACACCCCACATTGCCCACTGGGGCCTGCAGTGAGAGTTCTCACTGGTCCCTCCCAAAGCCTCCTGTTCTGTGGTTCAGGCCCCAGGAGGCCATGTCACCGACCCCCATCACCCACAGGGCTTTACTGGGCACCGAGCTTAGGTCAGTCACTTTGGGGGTTCCAGGAAAGAGATGGTTCAGGGCATCCCTCACCTGTGACCTTGAGATACAATGGGTCACTGGGGTGTGACCACACATAGGAGTTGAAGCTGGGAGAAACATAGCATCTGTAGGTCCCCCCATGAGAGGTATTCACAGGGCCCACAGGGAAGACAGCCTGCCCCCTCCCATGATAGGTCGTTGACTTCATGCGTGTGGGTGGGTCAGCTCCTCCTTCCTTCAGCAGATGGAAAGTGTCCAAGGTGGTCTCTGAGCTACAGGAGAGGGACACATTCTCTCCTGATGCCACCACAGGGCCTGGGTGGGATGAGAGGGAGGGTGCACTGTACACTCCTGAGGGAGAAGGAGGGAGCTGTGTTAAAGGGGGACCATCAGCCCACATACCCCAGGTGTGGACTGTGAGGGCTGAGGTCCTCTGAGTCCCCACTCCATTCCCTTCTGCCTGTGAGGATGACTCCACTGTGGGAGGGGACCCAGCTCCTCTCCCTCACCTGTCACAAACAGGGGCAGGGTGTCACTGAGCTCTGACCAGCCATTCCTGTGGGTGTTATATGCACACTGATATAGTCCTGCAGTTCGGGTGCTCATAGATTCAATGAAGAAAGCAGCCTTGTTGCTGGAGTCCTGTGGGGCCTCTGTTTTCAAGGGTTTGGAGACCCTCAATTTATACAGATGGTAGACATCAGCCTGCAGAGACCCCTGACACCAGATGGTCACAGGGCTCCCGTTGGTGACCACTGGGCTGGGGTCAGCCCAGATGAAGGGTTTGGGGGAGCCTCCTGGAAAGGAATCAGACCTGAAGTGTCAGTGGAGTCCTTCTCCCCTCAGCTTCCCCAGCTGTCACTCAAGGCCCCTCCCAGACTGGTCACCATCAGCCCAGACCCTCTGTCCTCCCCACAGCTGCCCACGAGTTCATTGGTCTGAAGCAGGAGGTCTGAGGGAGGACTCACCTGCTTGTACCCGGTTCCACAGGCCCTGACAAAACCCTGGAAGAGAGTTCCCTGTGAGAGCGTGTCCCCCCACCACCACCACACACATAGAAACTCCAGGCCTGGTCTCGGCCCCTGAGCACTGGGGTGAGATCTGGGGCTGAGAACACTCTCTTTCCCCAATAAGTTCTGCCCCACCTGACCTCCTGAGTTCCAGAGTCTCTCAGGAACCAAGACTAGGAGAGGAGGGAAACATCTCTCTCCTCTTTTTCCCAAAACTCACCGAGACAGAGAAGGGCAGTGAGAGTAGGTGTCCTGGCGCTGCCTCCCATGGTCCCCAGTGGTGCTGACGACTGATAAAAACCCAGAGTCTTGCAAGAAAGACGCAGGGAGTGTGACAAGGTACCAGCTACACATGACACATCATGGGTTCCTCTTCTGTGGTCTCAGAGGAAGGAGAACAGCCCCTGCCAGGGCCTCACTCTGCTCTCCCTGAAGGACGATTCTGAAGAGACTTTGTTAAGGTGGTGTATCACATTGATTTATTTGTGGGTGTTGAACCATCCCTTATCCCTGGTATAAAGCCCACTTGATCATGGTGTATGACCCTTTTAATGTATTGCTTTATTCAGTTTACCAATATTTTGTTGAGGATTTTGTATCTATGTTCATCAGTGATATTGGCCTGTAATTTTCCTTCTTTGTGTTGTTCTTGTCTGGTTTTGGGATCAGGGTGATGCTGGCTTCATAGAATGAGTCAGGAAGCATTCCGTCTTCCTCAGTTTTGGGGGATAGTTTGAGAAGGATAGGTATTAAATCTTTGAATGTTTGGTAGAATACTTCAGAGAAGCCATCTGGTGCTGGACGTAAGTTTTTGGGAGGTTTTTGATTACTGTTTCAATCACTTGTGATTGGTCTATTCAGATTCTCAATTTGTTCTTGATTCAGTTTTGAGGGGTTGTATGAGTCTAAGAATTTATCCATTTCTTCTAGGTTATCCAATTTGTTGGCATATAGTTTTTATAGTATTCTTTTTTGGTTCTTTGTGTTTCTGTGGTATCCGTCGTAATTTTTCCTTGTTCATTGCTAATTTTATTTATTGAGCCTTCTCTCTTTTTTCAGAGTGAGTCTGGCTAACGGTTTATCAATTTTTTTTTATCTTCTCAAAGTACCAGCTCTTAGGTTCATTATTCTTTTCTACTTTCTTTTCTTTTTTTTTTTTGGTTTCTATTTCATTTATTTCTTCTCTCATTTTTATTATTTCCCTCCTTCTGCTGTCTTTGGGCTTTGTTTGTTCTTCTGTTTCTACTTCTGTTAGGTGTAGTTTAAGATTACTTATTTTAGATTTTTCTTGTATGTTGAGGTGAGCCTTTTTTATTGTGAATTCCCATCTTAGAATCACTTTTCTTGCATCCTGTACAAGTTAGTATGATGTATTTTCATTTTAATTTGTCTCTAGTATTTTTTAATTTCTCCTTTGATGTCTTCACTGACCCAATTGTTGTTCAGGAGCATGTTCTTTAGTCTCCACATATTTGTGACTTTCCCAGCTTTTTTCTTGTAGTTGATTTCTAGTTTCATAGCATTGTGGTCAGAAAAGATGCTCAATACGTTTTCAATCAAATTTATTGAGGCTTGCCTTGTTTCCCAACATACGGTCTATCTTTGAGAATGTTCTATGCACTTGAGAAAAGTGTGTATTTTGCTGCTTTGGGATGGAATGTTCTATAATTTTCTATTAAGTCCATCTGGTCTAGTTTTTCATTTAATTCCACTATTTCCTTTTTGACATTCTGTCTGGATGATTGATCCATTGATGTAAGTGGAGTGTTGAGGTCCCCTACTATTATTGTGCTGCTGCTAACTTCTCCCTTTAGGTTTGTTAGTAGTTGCTTTATGTACTTTGGTGCTCCTGTGTTGGGTGCATACATACTCATAAGTGTTATGTCCTCTTGGTGAAATGTTCCTTTTATCATTATATACTGCTCCTCTTTGTCTCTCTCTCTCTTTTTTTTCCTTTTTCTTGAAGTCTGCTTTGTTTGATATAAGTATGGCTACACCTGCATTCTTTTGCTGGCCCTTCACTTGAAGTATTGTCTTCCATCCCTGCACTCTGAGTCTATGTTTGTCTTTAGAGCTTGGATGTATTTCCTAGAGGCAACATATTATGGGGTCTTGTTTTTAATCCATCCAGCCACTCTGTGTCTTTCTTTTTTGTTTTTAGTGAGGAAGATTGTCCCTGAGCTAACATCTGTGTCATTCTTCCTCTATTTTGTTCATGGGATGCCTCCACAGCATGGCTTGATGAGCAGTGTGTAAGTCCTCCCCCGGGATCCGAAACTGTGAAGCTTGGGCTGCCAAAGCAGTGTGAGCAAACTTAACCCCTATGTCACTGGACCAGCACCAACTCAGTGTCTTTTGATTGGAGAATGCAATCCACTTACATTTAGAGTGATTATTGGTATGTGAGGGCTTAATATCGCCATTTTATCTCATTTCTGGTTATTTTATTTTTCCCTTGTTTCTCTTCCCATGTATTTCTGACTGCTATTTCAGTTTGGTGTTTATCTGTGATGATTTTCTCTTTATTTATGATTTGAGTCTCTGTTCTGATTTTTTGTTTAGTGGTTACCATGAGGTTTGTATAAAACTTCTCATAGGTGAGATAGTCCATTTTTTGATAGTCTCTTATCTCCATTAGCCTAAGCAGGTTCCATCCCTTTGCTCATCCCCATCTAAGTTATTGTTGTCACAAATTATTCCTTTTTGTGTTGAGAGTTTGTGTTTAAAATGATGTCTTTATAATTATTTTTGATGCTTTTCTTCCTTTTATCCTTAATGTTATTAATGAGTGTTTGGTAACCTGTCCTGATAGAGAGCTGCAATTTTCTGATTTTGTCTGTCTATTCATCTCCTTGAGAAGGCTTTGTAAACCTTTTCCTTTTTGCTTCAATTGTCAGGGAATTCTTGATCATTTCTTATATAGAGGGCTTCATGGTGATGCACTCCCTCACCTTTTGTTTATCTGTGAAAGTTGTGATTTCTCCTTTGTATCTGAAGGATAGTTTCATTGGATAGAGTATTCTTGGCTGAAAGTTTTTGTCTTTCAGAATTTTGAATATATCATTCCACTCTCTCCTAGCCTGGAAGGTTTTTGCTGAGAAATCTGCTGAAAGCCTGGTAGAGATTCCTTTGTAAGTTATTTTCTTCTGCCTTGCTGCCCTTAATATTTTTTCTTTGTCACTGACTTTTGCAAACTTTACTACTATATGCCTTGGAGAAGGTGTCTTTACATTGATATAACTAGGAGTTCTATTAGCTTCTTTCAATTGTAATTCCAGCTCCTTCCCCAGGTTTGGGAAGTTCTCAGCTATTATTTCTTTGCACAAGCTTTCTGCTCCTTTCTCCCTCACTTCTCACTCTGGAATACCTATAATCCTTATGATGTATTTCCTAATTGAGTCAGATATTTCTCTGAGAATGTCTTCATTTCTTTTTAGTCTTAGATCTCTCTCCTCCTCCATCCGAAGCATTTCTATATTTTTGTCCTCCAGGCTGCTGATTCTCTCCTTCATAATATCAGCTCTGTTATTCAGGGAGTCTAGATTTTTCTTTATCTCATCCATTGTATTTTTCATCTCCAACATTTCTGATTGTTTTTCTTTACAGATTCAGTGTCTTTTGTGACAAAGTTCTTGATTTCATTGAACTGTCTATCTGTATTTTCTTGTAACAAATTGAGTTGTTTATGATCTCTTATTTTGAATTCTCTGTCATTTAAATTATAAATTTCTGTGCCTTCAGGATTGATTTCCGGGTTCTTGTCATTTTCCTTCTAGTCTGGAGTATTAATATATTTTTCCTTACTGCTTGATGGCGTGGACTTGTGTCTGTGTGTAATGATAGTATCTGTTCACAGATTCCACCTGCCAGCACTGGCTACAGATGAGGAGCTGTGTATTCTGAGCCTGCCATGATCCCTGGCTTGCTCGCTCACAGCTGCTGCTTTCCTATCATATGTGTGGGCACTCTGATCTAACCAACTGGCTGAGGTGGAGCCCCAGGTGGGCAGAGGGGTGCTTTGTTTTGCTTGTGCAGTCCCTGGGGTGTTGTCTCTCTGCCCTCACTATCTGCTCCTCTGGGGTGCTGGCTTGATGAAGACACCCCCGCAAGAGCTTCGTCACCTCTGTGTGGGGCTTTCTCACAGCTGTGAGGGAACTTGGAGAGCAAAGGTGTTCCCATGGAGGGCCACTAATCCCACCTCTCCTCTCAGAGGTGCACGCAGCCCCATGCCCTGGGTCCCTGCCATTGGGGGAGGGAGAGGAGATCTTTTACCTCCTTCCACTTGCTCTGGGAGATTCAGCAACTCCACCTTCAGATGAATGTCTGCGTGGGTCTCTCAGACATCTTTTGTGTTGTGTGGATGTCCTCTGTTGGTATATGAATATCCTTTTCATTGTATCTTAGGGAGACGAGTGTAAGGGAAGAGCCCACTCCACCATGATGCTGACATCACCCCTGGAGCAGCTTTTTAAGTGGCATCAGCTCTATTGCAGGTGATGTGATGGCAGGAACCCAAGGGGGCTAAACTTCAAATCTGCCATTGGAGCTCCACAGGGAGTTCACACAGCATCCCAGTGCACAGGGTACTCATAGCACCATGAGATCTGGCAGATCACAAGGCTATGGATGCAGGGTCCTGGTACTGCAGAGCCCTATCTTCTTCTGGGCTCCACTAAGAAATGCAGCCTTCTTAGTCACCTGATAAGGAGATATTGCTTTTCTCAAGTATGGTATACACTGCTTCCACTATGCAAATCCTCATATCCAGATTTGTGTCTTTTTTTTAGTGTGAGGTATTACAAGATGTGATACAGGGTGTGTCTTAGCAGGACTCAGAGAGCTGCACCTCTATATAGTTCACTGTTTTGGCAGGCCCTGATTCTTTGGATTTCTTTTTTCTTTCTCTCTATTTTAAATCTCCCACCATCTGGAGTACATACCAGGGCAACCAAAGTACTCGCCACCCTGTACTCATCAGGTCAAAGTAACAAGATGTCACCAATATTGTGGACAATGTGATGTTCTGCCCAATGTCAAGATGCTAAGGGTCCCTTTGGACGATGCTGTGAAAGAGAGAGTTAGTTTATCCCTGGACACTGTGAACATGTACTGCAGTCCATCCCAGGGGAAGAAGAGCTGCTTCTTAATTACTAGATCCTGCACAGAAGTGACCAGAGGGTGCATAATTCTGTCCTAGTAAATGCATCCATCCTGCAGAGCAGCTTATAGGAGTTAGTAGTTGGTGAGGTCTGTAGTCCTCCACCATCCACCACCCAGGATCCATCCAGTTTTTCAGGGACCAGCCTGGTGTATTAAGCAGGGATACGGTGAGCCCACCTCTTTAAGTCTTTGAGAGCAGCACTAACTTCTAGTCCACCTGAGTGCAGGGTTGTTTGTGATGACTATGCCAGGCACTATGGAAGTTATACTGTTGAGTATACAGATTCTGTTTCCTTTCCTTAAAGAGTACGTAACTATGTTTTGGAAGTCAATTAAATGAATTTTTGGTTCACCTTTTCCTTTCAAGGCTTTAACAACAATCTGTGTTTGGGCATATCCTGCAGCTCGTTTGGCCTGACTACTAAGGCCTGGCTCTTCTGGGGGTGTCTTGATTGCTCACAGTGTTCCACAGGTTCCCTGTGCTGCATGGAATTCAAACATCTCCCTTCACCATGTGAGCTCTGGGAATTAAAACTTTAATTTATCCTTACTTCCTAAAGTGTTAGTTGATTAACAAAGGATGTGAATATCATTGCATAAATTCACGTATGCTTGTTCTTGCTGCCTCAAAGTTTGAAAATAACGTGAGGTGAGTGTTGAGGAGGGAAAGTAAGTGGGCAGTTCTGACTCTCTGTCCTCTGCACTGTCCCAGTGTCCACGTGTTTTCTTCGCATTCTTCATTCTTCCTTCCTCATGTTCCAAGGATCATCCCTTTGTCAGGTCATTTCTGGGTCAAGAACTTCCTTTTCCATTAATTTAGGGGAGACCTGCGTGTGATAAATCCTCTTAGCTTTCTTTTACCTGAGAATGTTTTTATTTCTCCTTCATTCCTAAAGAATAATTTCACCAGCTGTAGAATTTGGGATCTATCGTTCTCTTCTTTCTGCATCTGAAAAATGTCATTCCACTGCTTCTTGCCTTCACAGTTTCTGATGGGACGCCTGCTGTCATCTGAATGGTTTCCCTTTATGGTCAGGTGGCATGTCTGTCTCACTGCATTCAAGGAGCTTGTCTTTTGTGTTCCTTAATTGGGTCATGATGCATCTTGGCATGGATTTCTCTGGGCTTCTCCTGTTTGGGGTTCACGGAGGGTCATGAATATGTAGCTTTATGACTTTTGCTAAGTTTGGGGAAATTCCAGCCATGATTTCTTGAATAGTTTTTCAGTCTCTTCCTCTTTCTCCTCTGCTTTTAGGACTCAGAACCCATGGATTTGAGATCTCTTGTTAGAATCCCACAGGTCCTGAGGCTCTGTTCATGTTCTTTTCCAGTTCATTTGCTCCCTGTTGTTCAGACTGAGTAATTTCTATTGTTCTGTCTTCACTTTTGATATTTCCTCTGTCCTCTCCATTCTGCTGTTGAGCCCATCAGTGGAGCCTTTTATTTTGATTATTATAGTTTTAAGACCTAAAATTTCCATTATCTTCCTTTTTGTATCTTCTCTTTCTTTCTTGAGACTTTCTTTTCATTAGATTTATTTTAAGCATGTGTGTAATTGCTCATCAAAGCATTTTTATTACGGCTGCTTTGCAGTCCTTGTCAGATAATTCCAACCTCTGTGTCACCTCATCTTAGCCTCTGTTGACAAAGGTCTTTTCTCACTCAAGATGAGATTTTCCTGGTTCTTGTTAGAATGAGTGATTTTTTAAATTGAAGTCTGTACATTTTGAATATCACAATGTGAGAGTCTGGACCTTATTTAAATCTTCTGTTACAAAGACCTTTTCTGACACATGGCTGGGGTCTTGTCTTATTACTGTCAGGTGGAGGGGACAGTCCAGGTCCCTCACATGGCTCTTTGACACCCACTGTGTCACTCCTGGGGTCCTAACAGTCTTAGCCCATCTGCTGCCTTCTCTGCACTGTTTGGAGTATTCTGATGTTTGTTGTATATACAAGTCCAGGAGTTTTACTGTGCCTCGTGGGGGGTTGGGGAGACACACTTCTACTTCCTCTTTGTGCAAAACTGGAAGTCTGAAATGCAACTGATTTTTATATATTGATGTGGTATCCAGTGACATTGGATCAATCCTTTTCAAACTAGAATAATAGATTTGTACACACAGTTTTGTAATCTGTGAGTAATTCAGTTTTATTCCATCCATTCAGTGCTTATTATGTTTTTTTTTTTTTTTTGCTTTACTTAAGTGGTTGGTTCTTCCAGTGCCCTGCTGAATAGAAGAGGTCATAGTGAACATTCTTGTCTCATTTGAAATCACAGGCAGAAAGATTTCAAGTTTTTACCTTTAAAAATTATTTCTAGGGGCTGGTCCCATGGCGTGGTGATTAAGTGTAGCATGCTCCACTCGGCAGCCCGAGTTCAGTTCCTGCGCACAGACCTGCACCACTTGTCAGCCATGCTATTGCTGTGACCCACAACAAAATAGAGGAGGGTTGGCACAGATGTTAGCTCACGGCTAATTTTCATCAGCAAAAAAGAAAAAAAAATTCTATTGCAGTTTTTTAAAGATGCTTCAATAAATGATAGGAAATTCCCTTTTGTTTCTGAGGAGTTTCTTTTTATTATACATGGTGATGTATTTTATAAGAAGTTTTGAATCTGTTGCTGTGATAATTTTTTTCTATTTTTTCTTTTACGTTTGAAATGTATTGATTGATTTTTGAATATGAAACCAACCACACATATTGGCATGGTCATGATACATTATCCATTTTATATATCGCTGAATGTTGTTTTGGAATTTTTTTTGTAGGAATCTACCGCTAAGTTCCTGTGAGACAGCTTCCTGTGATTTTCCCACTTTGTACTTTCCTTGTCAGGTTTTAGTAAACAATTTTTTTTCTGGCCTGATAAAATATGTTGGAAGGAATATTATCACCCCCTTCCATATTTTCAGAGGAAGCATATTTAAGTTTGGTATGTGTATTATGTGTGTGTGTATACGCATGTGTGTGTCCATGTGTGTATGTGTGTGTGTGTATGTGTGTCCTTGTGTGTATGTGTGTATTTCATAAGTGCGTAAGTGTGTGGAAGCATTCACCAGTGAATCTTCCCAGACTCAGATTTTTTGGGAAAATCTTAATTACAGATTCAACATATTTACTATATAAGATAATTCAGATTTTCTATTTATTTTTATCCATCATTTTGGTATATAGTGTTTTTGAGGATTTTGTCCATTTCATCTACATTTTCTAATATATTGGCATAAAATTGTTCATAATGATCTCTTATCTATTTAATTGAAAGTCTGTAGGATCTGTGATGCTGCCCTGACAACGTAACCTGCCCCTTTTCACTTTTCTCTTTGGGCAGTGTGGCTGGGATTTATAAGTGTGATTAATGTTTTCAAGGATGAGGTTTTCTGGCTTTATTGATTTTTCTCTATTTCTTATTAGTCCTATTAGTAGCAACTCTCCTCATTATTATTTCCCTCCTTCTACCTTCATTTGGAATAATTTGGTATTCTTTTTCTAAATTCTTGGTACGATAGCTTAGGTTATTGATTTTTTTAAGGTTCTTCTTGCCTAATATTCATTCACGGTTCTTAATTTTCCCATTTTGTAGGTTTGATGTGTAATGTTTACGTCATCATTTAATTTAAAACGTTCTCTCACTTCTGGTTTGGATTTCTCATTTCACTCATGGGTTACTGAAAAGGCTGCTGCTTTATTTTCAAAATGTGGAGATACTAGTTATCTTTGATCACAGAATCAGGTGATCTCCAAAGTGTCCCAAAAGCTCCTGGTGGTCAATGGTAGGTGTCCAGGCTGGTTTGGAGTCATTAGGTGAGTGTCCATTGGGGGAAGCTCTTGTACTGTCTGGTGTTCCTGCAGCCTCCCACCCTGAAGTATGGGGTCTAGGTTCTTCCTGGGCTAGTGGATGGCCAGAGCAATGTACATGCTGGGCTCTGCTGAGGGCTCCTCTGACTGGGAGGAAGGGGGTGTTGTCTAGTGTCTGAGGGTCAAATGGTTCAGCTGAGTGTACGTCATGTCCTGGGGAGCTTCAGACGCACCAGCCTGGACCAGGAGGAGAGTAGGGGGATAGGTATGTGGTTGGGGTGAGGACATGTGCCTCAGGCCACTCAGGGTTGGATTTCAGTCCTTCTGACCCCTAATACCCAGACCCTCCCAGCCTATACTCCCATGGCCTACTGAAATCTCTGTGCTCACCCCAGAGGGTGGCCCCTCCTCTTCCTCTCACAGAGGGTCTCTTCTTGCATCATCGGCTGGGCTGGAGCCGGAGGAGACAGGAGTGTTAGGGACAGAGAGGGGCCAAGGGCAGGGTGAGAGTCTGTGGTTCTTTAGGGCAGGAATTACCTGATCTGCAGGCCTCTGTCCTTGGGCTTGGGGCATGCAGCCCCTGCAGGAAGTTGGATATCAGCCTGTCACGAGGCTGCATCAAGATGGACAGAATCTCATGAGGTAATGACCACCTGCCCTCCACATGAGATTCGAGAGAAAAGAAGGAAACCTTAACACATACTTGCATGTATGTTTCCGCATTTCATGAGTGAAAAGCTGAAAGAATACCTTAAATGTGTACATGTGTGCTGTATTAAGTGTTTTGTTTCTAGATTTTCCGATTTGAGATTCTAGAGAAGTCTTTTTTCTAGACTGACATTCCCATCAGGGCCCCAGTCCACTCGAGCTTCCTGAGCCCTGAGGTTCCCCACGAACAAGGGGATGTGGAGCCTCCCCATCCCCTCCCACTGTCCCCCTTCCCACTCTCCACAACTGACCGAGGCAGAGAAGAGCAGAGAGGATGGAAACCGTGGTGCCTGCTCTGAGCACTCCCGCTGTGCAGATGGAGGAGACCACGCTGCCTGAGGGATGGACAGATGCACAGGATGCAGTAAGTCAGGGGCTGCTGCCGCCCATTCAGGTTCCCACAGCTGTGGACCCACAGGAATGGACAGCCCCTCCCTGGGCCGGGCTCTGCTTTTCTCCAGAGCAGGGGCTCAGGAGGACTCCAGGCCCTCTGGAGATGTCTCAGCCCGGAGCTGAGGTCCCATCTCGTCCCCAAGACTCTTTCTGCCTGGCCTGAATCCCGCTCAGGGTGGGTGGGGACCTAGGTTCTCATCCTGAGCTGGTCTCTGACAGGCTGGCTCTAAATAGGACACACCACTTATTTCCTCAGTGCCTCCCCAAGTGGAATTTACCTTCTGTCTTTGGCCAGTCCATAAATAAATATTTGTTGAGCACCTACTATGTTCAAGGCATTGGTGCCAGACGCCAGAAATACATCTGTGATCCAGGTAAACCATTTGCTGTGTTCTGAGAACTCAGATTCACAGAACATAGATATTCAAAGGCTGATATTACCATTAATTTATTGACAAAGATGAAATACGGAGAAATATGAGAGTAACTAGAGACCATGACTAGACAATGGTTAAGGGAACAGCTGTTTGAGGAGCGGGAGACCTATGGGATGGGACACCTACGAGAACTGTCCAGAGATGAAAGCGCATTCTAGTGAACCCTAGAGACATGAGAATATCTGAAACGGAGGAAGAGAGGGGAAGGTGGTGGCTGGTCATGCACGGTGCTGTCCACCACGTGAGGACATTGGATTTTATTTTTAAGAGAAATGGAATATATCAGCAAAGACTGTTATGATAAGAGATTTTTATGAAGGTCACATTAGCTGCTATAAAGCAAATGAATAAAAATAAATAAATAAAAATGAACAATAGTTGAACTCCACTTACTCCAATACTGGTATGTCAATCAGTATTATAAATGATTTATGTGAATTTCTCATGTTAAACTCACACGTCTCTTAATGAGACAAAACACATTAACAGAGGATAGAAATCATACACAGTTTACCTTTGTGTCTATTTTGGACTGGGAGTTGGGAAGTAATTTGTTGGATCTACGCTCTGCAGGAAAGTTGATATGGGAATGCACAGGAGTGTTAAAAGGCCCATTGTCTGAGTGTGTGTGTGAGTGTATGTGTATGTGTGTGTGTATTTCTGGTATGACTGCACTGTCTGGTTTGGGGGGAAGGAGAACTGAGAGCTGAGGGTGGAGGGTCACATCTGGACTGATCATGAACAGCCTTGAGTTCAGAGAAAAGCATTTGGAGTTTACCCTAAAGACAGGGAGGACCATGGAAGGATTTGGGTCAGGGAAGGGACAGATTCTGAAATGGATGTTAGAAAGACTGTGGAAGGATTCTGAAATGGATGTAGAAAGACGGAGGAACTGGAGAAGGGAGTGTGGGCCTGGAGCTCAGAAACCAGGAAAGTGGTGGATGTGACCACAAAGGTCAGATGTGTTCAGGTGTGGGCTTTGGACTGGAATCTGTGGATGGGGAGGACAGCAGGGGTCAGAGGCACTCTGGAGGCTGAATGGTTTTTATTGGGTGATTGGCTGAGAGGTGTAAGAGACAAGGAAGTGAGGGCAACCTTCCCTTCCTACCTTGGTTGACTGGAGACGTCAATGGTGCCCTCAGAGACATGGTCAACTGAGGGGTGGTGGGGACGGAGGGGCCTGGCGAGTTTGGTACAATACGCTTCTGCTCCCCCAGGAAAGCACAGCTCTTTGTCTTGGCCCTGGAATGTGGGTTTTATTTCTCACAAACAGCCCCCTGACTGACATGCTGGTTTCTGTGAGAAGTAGGACCTCTCTCTCTGTCACCTTGGGATGAATCATTTCAGTCATTTATGCCTCTTCAGAGCACCTTTAGATGTTGGGTGTCGCTCTCCTCTTCAGTCTGTGGAGGCTGTTCAGTATTCAGAGAATGATTTTCCTTATCAGAACTGTTAATTGAAGACTGATATTTATGTATATATGAGAACAAGAGAGAAAGTAGCCTGATAAAGATCGTCAACCCATTCAAGAAGTGGTAGTGCCATAATTTATATTTATGTATGTACATATCTTTGTATTTATTGACTCACTAATCTATCTATCTATATCTATCTATCTATCTATCTATCTATCTATCTATCTATATCTATCTATCTATCTATCTATCTATCTATCTATCTATCTATCTATCCATCTATCCATCCATCCAGTTTTATAGACATATAGCTGATATCGAGTATTATGTAAGTTTAAGGTGTACAGCATAATGACTTGACTTACATGTATTGTGAAATGATCACCATGATAATTTTAGTTAACATCCATCATCTCATAAAGATACCAAAAAAATACGAGTTTTTTTCCCTGTGATGAGAACTCTTAGGATCTATTCTCTTAAAGACTTTCAGATACACTATACAGCGGTACTAACTGTAGTCATCACGTTTCATATTCCATCCCCTGTACTTGTTTATCTTACAACTCCGGTTTATACTTCTTGGCCCTCTTCATCCCATTCTCCCTCCTCTCACCGCCTGCCTCTGCTAAGCACAAATCTATTCACTCCTACTACAAGTTTGTTTGTTTGTTTCACATTCCACGTGTAAGTGAGATCATGCAGTATTTGTCTTTCTCTTTCTGATTTATCTCACTCAGCATAATGCCATCAAGGTCCATCCACGTTGTTGCAAATGGCAAAATTTCCCTTCTTTTAGTGGCTGAATAATAGACTATTGTTTAGCTACTTGTTTATTCTTGATTTTGTTGCTTGTGCAAGAGTGTTGATAAAATCTTGAAAAACAGTTTCTCTTAAAATGCAATTTTAAATAACAACAACAATTATACACAGAAGAGTGGAGCAAGTTCTACTTGATGAAAATTAGGTGAAATATGAACCCTGATCTTTTGTTAAGCTCTCCTACATCAGAGTGTGCCCCGAGGTCCAGGTGGCCTTGACTATTGGCCAGTCCCTTCCCCTGAGGGAGGTCAGCGGGAGGCCCTACAGATCTTAATTTCAAGGACAGATGGAGAAGGCGTGTGTGGTCCTGGTCCTGGGAGGGCTCTGTGGGTCCAGTATTTTGTCCCCCTCTCATCATAGAGATGACACGCATCTGCCTCGACCCCAATTTCTGAAATTCACAGCCTCCTTCAGGTGAATACAGAGCTGGGTTAGCCTCTGGGGAGTGTGTAGACAGAGTCTCCAGGACAAAACAAGAGCCTAGGATCCACAGGGCATGCTGCTCTCCTTGTATTTCCAGAAGTCTCACCATGGGTCCCCCAGTGTCATCTCCCTCAGCCCCTACTCCTCTGTGTCCCCAAGTCCTGGATAAAACACACTGCTTTTGGTCCACGCAGTAATGAGGGACTAGGGAGGACTTGCCCACATGTGCCCAGATCCTCTGGCTCAGACAGAATCCTGAAAGGAAACCACATCAGAGATGACTTATTCCCGATGGGTCCCAGGCTTTGATGTGCCCCATCCACTGAACCTTGTCATGTACCGTGAAGAATCCCAGATTTCCACCATGACCCTCTTCTCCCTTCCCTTCCAGAACTCACCAAGACCCAGGAGGCTGAGGTATTTGGGGGACATGGTGCTGCTTCTATTGGACTGGAGGTAGGAGCTGAGCAAAGCTGACAAGTTCACAGGATGTGGTGGGCCGGATCCCCACACCACAGTTTGTACAGTTCACATGGTGCCAGTCACACAGGAAGATGACCAACTTCTCCCCCTAAAGATGGTGGGTGCTGAGTGTCTGACTTGAGCCACGTCACTGAACACACCTCAGGTCTAATGTACCATATTTAGTTTTCCTAAACTCTACCATCATGTAAGGATTTTAACAGATCTTGCTGCCCTTTGAAAGCCATAGCTATGATTCACTTTATAATATACAATGTTCTCTTCCCAAGCTAATATATAAATATTGTTAATTTTATAAAACTCTTTGCAGAAGAGAAATCACATGTCCCACCTCATATGTTTTAGCCTAGGGTTGGTTGCAAATTCTTTACTTCTCCTGCTAAACAAAGACAGTTAATAGAGACTGTGGTTCTGCGTGCTTAGAAGAGAAATGAAGAATTAAATTCTGACTTTTCTTGTTTATCTGAAATTGTTGCTTGTAACTCAAAACTCAGCTCTGTCTCTCCAATCCAAGGACCACATGTATATACAGACAAAAAGTGTGTAAAGATGTTTGTTGGGGGTTTTTTTGCCAGAAAAATTGGCTAACATTGTTTATGTATTTAGATGCACACAAAAATGTGTAAGGTGGAAACTTGCAAATTCCAGAATGATTTTTGTGGTTGACCAAGCATGTCCACAATAATCAACTGTAAAGCTGGATGAAATGCTCCAGAACAACTATTTCAGGACTCAAGAGCATGCATAGACTGATCAGCATCTATTCATGGACACGACTGAATTGGAATAATGACAGAAGTTCTGTGGTGTTTTTACTGGGGGCTCTGATGGAGTGGTAGTTTACCCTGTCCTCACAGAGTGCATTTCCAGCCTCTGCTCTAGGGGGCGCCACCCTTCACTTGGAGTGTTGTCAGTGAGTGAGGCCATGTACGTGCGCATGTGCTGTTCAGGATTTGGAGCCTGACACAGGTCCAATTTCAATCGTAGATAAAACTCTTTACAAAATGTGGGTTCTGGGAAATTTATCTCAGTGGGTCAATGCTCAGAGTTCCCAGCATTAAAAGCACAGTTTTAAAGTGCTCCCATCTTGGAGGTGTATTGTGAGGACCCACTAAGAAGGTAGGGGGTCATGGTTGCTGGAAGAGTTTGATGACGGGCTAAGCTCATGTGTCCACACCCCCAGCTCAGACTCTGGTGAGGGACGCTTGCCTACCCCGTTTCCACAAAAGGCTGTGACAAAGGGACAATTTGCAGAGGACTCAGTGACCCCATAATGTCTCTGTTTGCCTCCAAATCTCATCACATTAAGCTGCATTTAGAACTAAATATATGCATTGCTCATTAATTACATTATTAAAACATCTTTAACCAAATGACTTCCAATCAATTTTCAGCCTCTGAGACACCTGCCCAGGTGCCAGGGTCCTGACTCTTAGCATGCCCCAGATATCTGGGTGCAGGTGTGAGGGAGGGGAGAGCAGAAGTTACATGGTCCTGTGGAGGACTGTCCCAGCCCTTGTAGGACCAGCCTCTCCTTTAAAGGACCAAAGCTGCAGGGGGTTCGCTGCACTAGAACCAGGCTGAAGTGGAAACCTGGGTCCCCATCTCTTTCCTCCAGTCGACACCATTTTTTCCAGGCTGTGTAGGGGGTGCATTTGAGGGCCCTGGCACCACCACAGCCCATGTTGCCTTGTTCTGGGGCAGAGGAGGGGGTCACAGGGTTTTACACTAATGCCAGGTTGCCTGGCTTGTTTTCTGAGAGCATCGACTCAGAGTTTCCCCATCAACAGTGTCACATGGATAGACAACAATTATCTCTCATGACCATCTGCTAGGTTGTCTCCAAGTAGAAATATATGCCCCCATGTATACCCATGCACACACACAGCTACACACACAGACACACACACATCCAGGAAATAGCAAGTTCACCTTCCAAGTGGTTTTACCTTTAAAGTGGACATAGAGGTGTTTGTGGAGAGTTCTCTCTGTGGGATTTCCTGTGTGAACACAGAGAATGAACAGTGGTGTCCTTATAAGGGGCAGCATGATTTCTGAAAATGACACTCATCAGAGATGAAGTATTTGGATGAACACTGGCATTTAAAGTATGTCCCTAACTTTGCCTTTGATAATACGAAATACTCAAGTCCCAGAATCGTGTGCATTTTCCTCATGTTAACATGACACACAGTCGTGTGTGGCACGTCACACAAACAGCGGTGATTTTCAGGGAATCTTGTGCTGGGGACGAAGCTCAGGGCTCTGGTCAGACCCCAATAGGAACTTTGTTAATCCTGGATGCACTCGATCTCTGAGTTGGTTCAAATATTCTCTTTAGAGGATAGGGAAGGAAAAGGCTTGTGAGATCATCAATATCTTTAAAAACAAGTCCAAGTATCAACTGCTTTTTCTAGAAAGCAGGCTAATAACCAATATAAAAAATGAAATAAGGTAAAATAAAGTAGCCATCATGAATTAGAATTGCTGAGTTGAGGGATAAGCAAGAATTTAGACCTGTCTCTGGGTACCTGATAAGAAACGCACTTCTGGCAGCTTGATCAAACTGACATTTATCATTTTAAGTGGTTTTCTGTCTAAAGACATAAAAGACATCTGGTAAACACTGTTCTAGGTGTGAGTCAATGTGAACCTCACTTTCACTCCAATCAGTCCTGTGTGGCTGAGAGGAGAGGCTGAAGTTGTGGAAATTAGTAAAAGAAACCTTAACTAAATTGGAGTTATGATGGCCTGTAGCGGGAGTTCTCATCCCCATCACACATCATCAATTACACCAAACAGGAAGAATGATGGCTTGCATCTTGAGCAGGACATACAATTACTTTACTACAGAAGGAAGATTTCTCTCCCCACCTGGCAACAGCCCAGCCAATAAGAAATGCAGCATCCCAGCCAATGAGAAGCCGCTGCCACTCTCAACAGTTGTTTTCCCCCAATGGACTTTCCTTGAGAATAGCCCTTCCCTACTCCTCCTTTACTTGGTAAAAGCAGCTCCCCTCCTTTGTTTGCTGGATTTTCTTATGGTTCACCATAGCATGCACATCCTGAATTGCAATCTTTTGGTTATTCCCAAACAAACTCATGTTGAGGGTAAAATAATAGGCGAATTTGCCTTTTAAGTTGGCAAAGTTCACCGGACCATGGAGCCTGCGTTCAGATTGTACAAAATACTGTTCTGCTTAAATGTGAGGTTCCAGATTGTGCTTCATATTGGGGCTTCCTCTTTCTGTCTATTCAGTGAGCACGTTTTGTTTTTTGTTTAAGCAATGGTGGACAACAAGCCCTTACGCACATTCCAGGGAAACGGGAGTGTTCACAGTGTTTGCTAATCCTCTTTCCTGAGGGTTTAGGGCAGCAGGGCTATTAATTTTCAGCCTTTTCTGTAGCTTTTGAGGGCACCAAGGAGAAGTGCTGCAAGGATTCATCAAAGCTCAGAGTTAACAATTCCCCAGGAAGAAGAGGGTCTGGAGAGGAGAGAGCACACTTTTGTTCTGATAAAGGGAGAGTCAGCAGGGTCCCATCTCTGAGGTCAAAGAACGTGGACAGAGACATTCAAGCAATGGCTATCCCTGGGCAAGATCCTCATCCCTGGTGTGCTAAGGGCTTCTGCTCATTGAGTCCTAGAGCCGACAGGAGGCTTGTAACTTCAAAGACCCCCACATTCAAATTGGTGGTGTTGGAGGTGACTGCTCCTCATGGTGAAAATGCTTTGTGTGTCTTTGTGGCTAGAAAGTGCTGGATGCACCATGCCAGGGGTCCCTTCTGTTCCAGTCTGGGTCATTGCTTACCCTAGTTGAACTGACCTGATGGGAACCCAGGCAGAGGTATCCCTGGATCACAGAGCAGTGTTATTAGGCCCACAGATGATGCAAGGGCTGTACCTCTAAAGTGAAATTCATAACCAAGAAGCAGGGCACACTGTTCACACGCAACCCTAGAGCTCAGGGTGGCATGGGGCCACCTGTAAATTGCAAGTCCTCTCTGGGGAACGGTGATAATAGGGCACCCATGACTGAGATACAAATGCAGCATCTGCCCCTTCACCCTCAGGTCCAGGACCCAGACATGTGATAAGGGACTCACTTGTCAGGTGGATGCCCTAGAGGCTGCCCATGAATGGCTATGACTCTATTCTGGGAAACACAGAATGTGGGGCTGCTAACTCAGGTCTCCGCTTGTGTTTTCTCGCATGAAGGACTGATGTTGATTGGTGCTGTGGCCACAAGGTGATCAGTGTCCTGAACTGGAAATTAAACCATGACCACACCCTCCTTAAGTGGATAGACAGACAGAAAGATGCCCAGATGGACAGACGTGTTCTGTGAGTGTGTGGGGTTGACCTGGCACAACAACTCCAGTTGTCCCTCCATGGAGACCAGCCTGGTTGGCTTCCCTATATTCAGGTGTCCTATTCATAGAAAAGGCTGAAATCCAAAAATATAGAGAATATGATGGTCATATGGAACTTCTCAATTTTTTCTTACCTAAAATTTAAATCTGTCATTTGCTTCCTGAGAATTTGATTTATTCAAAAGTTTATGTGAGGGGCCGGCCTGGTGGTGTAGTGTTTAGGTTCATGTGCTCCACTTCAGTGGCCTGGCGTTCACGGGTTCAGATCCTGGGCTTGGGCCTACACACTGCTCATCAAGCCACACTGTGGTGGCATCCCACACACAAAAAAACAGAAACATTGGCACAGATGTTAGCTCGGGGACAATCTTCCTCAGCATAAAAAAAGATTGTGTGAGTAAATAAAGCGAAAATAGGGGCTGGCCCCATGGCTTAGTGGTTAAGTGCGCACGCTCCGCTACTGGCAGCACAGGTTCGGTTCCTGGGTGCACACCAACGCACCGCTTGTTTGGCCATGCTGAGGCGGCGTCCCACATACAGCAACTAGAAGGATGTGCAACTATGACATACAACTATCTACTGGGGCTTTGGGGAGTAAAAGGGAAAAAAAGGAGGAGGATTGGCAATAGATGTTAGCTCAGGGCCAGTCTTCCTCAGCAAAAGGAGGAAGATTGGCATGGATGTTAGATCATGGCTGATCTTCCTCAAAAAAAAATAGAGTGAAAATAAAATCAAAACAAGATATAAAACAATCTCAGGATCATTGGGCAATGTGGAAGAATGAAAACATTATGGAAACAAATCCCAGTCTAAAAAATTAGGAAAGCTTTAATTTCTCAAGTCATTTAAGCATTCTTTGTAGGAAGGAAAATAAAAGAGTAAAACACTTTTAAGAGTGGAAAATTATTTGATTTATTCTCCCGTCAGAAAAAAGTAAAAGCCACTCTTAAGTACAACCAAATTATAGGAGCATCGGACATGGGAAGTCCCTTTTCAGGTCTCATTTATCATTTATAATAAACCATTCCTTTTTAAAAACTGCCTCTTATACATTGTTATTCTTGAGAGAATGATTTATGTTGTGAAAGCAAAATGAAACTTATTTCCTGCTTATCAGTTTCTTCTGAGCATCAGTTGATCTGCAGAGTAACTGTCCATCATGCAGTTTTTCAGTGAGAAGAGGATCTTGGTTATCATTTTTACCTCTCTTACCAAAACAGATTCCTCCAGGACCAACCTAGCAGTAGAATAGGCCTGGAGAGTCTGGGGTCACCATATAAAGAGCCTGAATTGCAGTGTGCTTGCCATTTATTCTCACATCCAGTGTCCAGAATTTGCCACTAGCTCCACATATCTCAGGCGATGGAGGAAGCATAAGCCTCCTGTTGACTCAGGGAGACAGAGAAACATTTTTTGCATGACAATAGATGTTTTCAGAAGTTGCACCACCATCTTCTGTCTGGTGGGGCGTGGGCATCTTCATCTTCACCAGGCATGTGTTTCCCAAGACCTCCTTTGGGCAGGCTCCTGCTGGGCACTTGAGTCCCAGACAGTAGTCACACTCCATCCTGTTTCAGGAAGCTCATGGTCCAGGATTGAGGGGCCAGTGGAGAACTGGCAATTATAACTCAACATATTGGGCATGTTGGAGTGATGGCCAAAGCACTCTGGGGACAAAAGACCCATGCAACTAAGACCATGAGATATGGATGCTGGTATGAAAGTGATGTCTACACTGGGATGCTCAAGAAATTTAGAAATTTGCCAGGTAGAGGAATAGCGTGTTCTAATTCCAAGAGCTGAGTAACAGTTTATTGTATGTAGCAGTCTGTAGATTGTTTTGTGTGGATACTGAATCAATTAGGAAAAAAAGGAATTAAGGGTAAGATGGAGGGATCAGAAGAAGCCAACATCTTGAGTGTATTGGGTGCTAAGGACAGATGTGTGTTTTTTTCTCCAGAAGACAGTGGGGATGTAGAAAATGTATAAGTAAGAGATGATATTCTCAGAGTCTGAGTGAAAATATATCTGGCAGGAATTTTCATGGAGTTAAGAGGTGATGAGACATTCTAGAAGGAGATTCTGCTTGGTACTCACATTCCATTAGATGTGGTCAAATCATAATAGATGTTAAATATTATCATTACTTGTAAGTCTCTCCATCAGACTGAACTCCATGAGAATATAGACCCTATGTCTTTAAATTTGCATCAATCTAGAACAGCTATTATGTTCTGCAAGGATGAAAATGTTGTATATTTACTCTGTTCTCCAACACAGCTAGCAGGTACATGGGGCTTCTGAGCACTGGAATTGTAGCTAGTGTAGCTGAGGAACTGAATTTTAAATGGTGTTTAATTTAATCTATTCTAATTTCAATTTAAATAGACATGCATCGGTAGTGGCTATCATATTAGGTAGCTCAGACAGAATTTACCTTGTCTCTGTAAAATTTTATTGATTAATTGAAGAATTAACTGGTAGAGTACACACATCAGGCTCTCTAGATTTGCTTTAGTAGTATTTCAGGAAAAGTAGGATGATAATGATTAGATTTCCAGTATGTGTGGGTGAGTACAGGAAAATCTCTGGAAATTATTGGCTATTCATAATAGAGTCCTGTAATAGAACTGATCATTTAGTAAGAAGTACTTAGATTTTAAAGGTGATACTACAAGTCTTGAGACTCTGCTATGGTCAGCTCATAGGTCTAGGGAGGGGTTTCAGAGGAAGAAGAGTATCCTTAGAGGAACTCCTCCTTGGAAGAAATCCAGGTCCTTGCTTGGTAATAATCTGTGTGCTTAGAGCCTGGGGCCAGGTCTGGCCTCCGCATGGACTTGGTTTACGTTGAGTTCCATGTAGATACTGTGCTGAGCTGAGGGGTACTTAGGGCTTACGGAAGTGGGAGTCAATCCTCTCTGTGAGAGGCTACAGTGGTTCAAATGGGCGTATATCACATTCTGTGTTTCTTCTGCTGCAGGATCCTAAGAAGAGAAAGGTAAAGAATAATGGACTGAGAAGTGATCATTGAAGGCAGAATGATTGGACACGTGGAGAAGCTGTGCTGTGGTGAGGGTTTGGGCTGGGAGAACTCACCTTGCCATCCATCATTTAGTCTTTCTTGGGCTCTGTTTCCGTAATGGCAGCATCTGAGAGTGGAAGGAGTAGTCAAGACTCTTCAGAGGTCTCTTATATCATAGACATCAAGGCCAGAAAAATGTAGTGGTGTGCCCGAGGTAGCTCAGGCTGCTTACCCCACTACGTTAAAAAAAACCCACATACAGCCACAGGCATACATTGAATGCTCCAAGGTATTGTCCAAACTCATTGTCCTCCTCCTATATCCTCATTTAGAAACTAACTCCTTTCTCAGGTCAGTGGATTCCCAAGAGTTGAGGAAGAGATGGAGGAGAGATGGGGGTGGTTGGTGAGTTGAGGGAAAGGACAAGGGTCGCATTGGTCTCTCTAGAAGATCTTCCATCATGGATCTCAGCATCAAAACCACAGATCGGCTCACAAGAAGTGAACAGGCATCTTTGTGCCCCAATCACACCTCCTACTCTGCCCAGATGACACTGTCCTCTCCTCCTTCAGACTTAAAGATTTTTTGAAGAACACCAGTGACAAAAAGGAGCAGCAATGAAAATGCCAGTGGAGATGAAGGCTATGGAGAGTCCAATGGGAATGTACAGCTTGCTGAAGTGTCCTTGAGGAAGATGTGCTTCTGTCAATAAAAAATGACAAAAACCCATATTTATTGGTTGCCTATTTGTGCCGGTACCTGCTGGACTCATTACATATCTTGTCTCAAATTCCCCCCATCTCTAAATTTGACCAATTACTTTCTCAATTTTTTAACACATGCACAAAAATCCAAGAGAAGTTATGACAGTGGTCCAAATCCCAAGAGGCACCGAGAGAAAGGCAGATCTCAGAAATCAGGTCTATCAGGCTCCAATGAGTCTTTTTCTGCTGCCCCATGAGACAAGACATTAGGTTTTTGCATGAAAGGGATACCCCTGCATCAACCATAGCTGAACACTTTTACCTCCTGCCTCTTCTCAATCCACCGCAGCTGCACGTACTGAGAGTTGAGACGGAGGTGGCCAGAGTTTAAAGGGTGCCTCTAGTTCACAGTTCTGTGATTTGAACTTGCTCTAAAAACTATTGCTGTACCCTCCCAGAATGACTAAGAATGGGGTGAGTGGAGGTATTCAGGAGAGGGGAAGGGAGTGAGCAAGTGCTATATTATACATTGAGCACCTTCTCTGTGCCTGGGCCCCTTCTGGGGTAAGCGGACATTCACATTTATGAATGTGTGTCTTTTCCTCAGCACAAGCCTTGGAGGGAGGCATCATTAGCCTAACAGTCTAGTTGAGAAAATTAGTTTAGTCACTAAAACCAGAAGAGCTATCAGCAGAGCCCAAGAGCCTGACTCTAAACTTCTGTCTTTCAAGAACTATGCCCTGCTCCTTCCCTAGGCTCCATGCCCAGCTGTCCCTTTCTCTGACAGCCCAAGTATGAGTTCCCTCCCAGTGAAGTAGAGAATCTGAGAGAAATGAAAATGCCCAAGGTCACTCAGCTGAGAAATACAAGAACTATGTTTTGAAATCTCTTTCCTGATGAATCTACCTCCACCTACTCAACTTCATTCCCAGCGCCTTTCTGGCCAAGTCACCATGATTTTTCTCCACAAGGGCTGTCACAGCCTCCCTCCAGGTTCATGGTTTCTACTCATGTTTCTTTAAATAAATTATGTTCACACCTGCCAATTGGTCCCCTCTACCTTTTCATGAACACCATGCCCCTTTTCCGATATAAATATTTTACTGGCTTCCCGTTTCAGATCAAGTAAAATCCAAGCTCCTTGTCACTGCCTACCCACATTTAGCTAACTTGGCTCCAGTCTATCTCTCTCCACTCCACCTCACCCAGCACACGTCAGGCTCACTGGTTCCTTGAACCCACCAAGCTCATTCCCAGGTTGGATTCATGGCACTCATGGTTCCATCTGTTGGGAATATCCTTCCACTAATCTTCTCAGGACTGGCTTTCCTTATCATTAGATCACATCTGAAATGTCACTCTCACTAGGGTCTTCTCTACCAGTCACTCTAAATTATCCACTTAAGCTTTCCATATCACATGACCCTATGCTAATGTATATGAATTAAAGAATCAATGAATTTTCATTCATTTATTCACCATACTTTTTCTCCTCCATCCACATGTCTGGAATATGATCCTCGTGAAGACAGAATCCTTTTCCTTGTTAACTGTTGAATATTCAGCTAGTAGAATATTAACAGATGGACAGTACATATTTAATGTGTTCCCTTAAATCCTTCCCACCTCGCATCATTCCCATCCCCACAGACCCTGATGGAGGGAGGATGAGCATCTCTCCTGGGCGTGGGGTCAGGATCCCTGTGACCCCTTCATCCCTATTGGAAAAGGCCTCATTCCTAGAGCATGAAGGCTAAATCCCCCCTCTGAATCCCACACCGACCACAGTTTCAAATGCTGATGGAGAATTTGGGGATCAGAGTGTGAAGTTGACTAGCCCAAGGTCATAGAGCTGGGAGGTGGCAGAGCCAACACTCACACAGGAGTCCTCTGCCTCCCCAGGATTCATGGATTAAATTAAGAGACCTCTTTGCTCACGTTTCGTGGTGCTTGGTTCTATGGGTGATGGGCAAGTACCAGTAGATATTCCTAAGAAAAGAGGCAGAGAAGGGGTGAGCAAATGTTCTTCCTCACCCACTGAAGTAGAACCATTCCTCTGGAAGGTTGGTCCCCTGTCCACCTCTCAGTCTGTCATCCCCCTAAGAACTGATGGCGGCTTCCGGTCCCTCCACCTGAATGTTTGAGCAATGACTCCCTCTCTGTGATGTGATGGCGTAAAAAGGACTAAAATAAGCCTGGTGATGAAAGACAGCTATGATCAGGAGACAGTCTGCCCCCTCAGGTGATACATATCTGTGCTCCTAAACTGGGAAATCACTTGTGTGTCAGAGGGGCTTCTGGAAAACAAATGAGGGTGAGGACCTGATGCAATTTCCAGTCTTTCCAAACTGGATACAGGCTCTCCTCTTCCCGGGTCTGCCCTACAGAGGTAACACCTACATTCGGACATTATTTTAATTTTTATTGAGGTATAATTGACACATATTAGCTGTTTGTAATTTTAGTGTGTGCATTTTTACTGCCAGATAATATTCCATTGCATATATATATATATATCACAAATATTCATTATTTGTGAGATTTACTTCTATAGTTAGTGTCTAAAACGAATGAAACCACTGTCAACATTCTCATAAATATATCGTTGTTTATATGCACACATTTTAACCTAGGAGATACATCTATCTATCTCTATATATACACACACATTATCACTTAAAAGGACAGATGTGTGTCTCTTCCTTTTAACTGATAATTGTTATTTACTCCCCAAACAGACTGAAGATAATTCTTATCTACTCTGCAAATTAACTGCAGCAATTTCTACTCCTACCAGAATAGTATTGAGATTCTAAGTACTTGGTATTTTCTCCCACAGTTGATTTTGCCATTTTTTTGGTCTCTAATATGGATGTACTAGAATTTTGACATCACAATTTCATCGATGTGGGAGTGTGGGGACCTTATGAAGAAGGAGAAACCATGAAAAGATAGGAGTTACCACAAATGTGGTGAGGGACTTGCATGGTCGATCAGGAAGAGGGTCTACTAGTCTAGGAACTGTGAGTAATCAGGTAACATTGTGTCCTGGTCACACAGATCTTATGTACCCTACAAGTATTTCTGAATTTTTCTTTCAGCGACAGGAAAATGCTCAGTAAAGGAGCGTATGAACACATTGCTGTTTTGAGAACACCACTTTGTAGGTACCGTTGTGTAAGAGGACTCTATTGTTACAAACAGTGAAAAGATCCAACATTAATCCAACCCCTCGATGATGAGTGATCAGTAGTCTAAGTGGTTTACGAGGATATCGCATGCAACCCTTCCACAAATCCCACAACCAAAATACGTGAACAGTGGAGTGGGGTAAGGCAGGAAGAGTTCTTGGTTGTTATCATGGTCTAGGAGGTTTTGAACGGAGTTGGCTATGTTCAAATTAGTGCAGGAAGCCATCCATGAGAAGGGACAAATATGGCATTGACTAGATTATATGTGTGTCTGGGGAGGGGAGGTGGTCAGTTGGGATGAGTTTGGTTTGTTGGGAGGACCCAGTTTTGCTGAGGCTGGAGACTTTAGCTCAGCCAGACAACCAAGCTCATGGATTTTCAGGCGGAAATAGTTGGAATTTACTTGAAGAAAAAAGGAGATCTGTGGATGGTTTTATTCAGGGTAGGGTCACTGACAGATAAGCTTGGGGCCATGAATACAAAACACTTCATCAAGGAGGGAGGGCCTGAGATAGGAGGTAGCAAGGAGGCTGACCGGGTGATGCCAGCAAGACATCTTGATTCTTCAACTGAACTTTACTGTGGTGATGGACTGGGGTCATGGAAAGTAGGGCTCAGGGGTAGAACTGTGTATTTTTTCATTGTATGTGAGATGGAAGAGAGTGAAGAATGGAGAACTCTTTCATTCTCTGCCTTGCTTGACAGGAGGAGCCAATGGGGCTATCACAGGGTGGATGACCCCAAGAGGAGAAGGAGGCGTGGGGAGATGTTTATAATACTGTCAACTGACTCACAGAGGGAACCACCACCTCCCTCCTTTCCTGGGTCTGTGGTTTTGTTTCTTCCAAACACTTCCTCTCTCTAACTTCCTTTTTTTCTATAAGCAGCAGCACTTTCTCTACCACTTTCCAAGAAAACCTCTGAGTCATTTCTGCCTCCTCGCCACCTCTTGTCCCCCAAACAATAATTCTTCATCTGATAATGTGAATTCTATCTCTGTGCTTTGAGCAAAAGCACTAGTTGGAGTCAATTTATAGGTTTGTTTTTGTTGTTTTTCCATTCCTCAGTTGATGCGCATTTGGGCTGTTGTCACTTTTTGTCTGTTGCGAATATTTCTTCTATGAACACATTTTCATAAGTGTTTGTTCAGATATCTGTTTGCAGTTTTTTTCTTTTCTTTTCTTTTTTCTACCTTTTCTAAGGTAAAAGCACTTAACTTGAGATCTATCCCCTTTACAAATTTTCATGCACGGTACGGTATTGCTAAATATAGGCACACAGTTGTAGGGCAGATATCCAGAACTTACTAATCTTGCATATCTGAAACTGAGACCTAGAAGTGGAATTTCTAGGTCATATGTAAATTTGGGTCTAACTTTTTGAGGATCTGCCAGACTGCTTTCCACAGTGGCTGAACCATTTCACATTCCCACCAGCAAAGTATGTGGGTTCAGATTTCCCCACATCCTCATCAACACTTGTTATTATTTTTCAAATTATGGCCCATCTAGTAGATGTGAAGTGGTATCCCATTGTGGTTTATTTGCATTTCCCTAATGACTAATAAGTTGACCATCTTTCATATGCTCTCTCTGCATTTATGTATCTTCTTTGTAGAAATGTCTATTCAAGCCATTAGACTGTTTTTTAATTGAGTCTTTTTGTTGTTGTTGAATCAAAGATATTCTTTATATATTGTGAATATTAGGTCCTTATTAGATATATGACTTGTAAATATTTTTTCCAATTTTGTAGGTTGTCTTTTACCCTCTTGATAGCATATTTTAGTGCATGTATATTTTAAATATTGATGAAATTTAGTTCATGTATTTTTTTTTCTTTTGCTGCTGGTCCTTTCAGTATCATATCTAAAAAACTATTGCCTAGTCAAAGTTTATGAAGATTTATTTTATTTCTGGAAGAGTTTTATAATTTTAACTCTTAAATTCAACAATTTTGTGCAAATTTTTGCATATGGTGTGTGTACAGATCCAGCTTCCTTCTTTTGCAGGTGGATATCAAGTTCTTCCAATAAAATTTATTGAAGAGACTATCCTTTCCCCATTGAGCGGTCTTGGTACCTTCATAAATAGTCATCTACTCATATGTATGAGTTTGTATCTCGTCCTTCGCTTTTATTCCATGCAGCTGTATGTCTGTCCTTATGCCAACATCTCACTGCTGTGATTCCTGGAGATTTGTAGTAACTTTCAAATGAGGAAGTGTGAGTTTTCCAACTTTGTTCTTCTTTTTGTTTTCCAATATTTTTTGGCTTTTGTGGGTCTTTTACAATTACCTTGAATTAGAGAAACAGCTTTTTCATTTCTGCAGAAATGGCCTTTGGAATTTGACAGGGATTGCACTGATTCTGTAGATTGCCTAGAAGAGTATTGTCATCTTTACAACGTTTAAGCTTCCAAGCCATGATCCTAGGATGTCTTTCCACTGATTTAGGTCTTTTCAAATTTTCTTCAGCATGTTAAAAGAAAAAACCCTGCAATGTATAAGTGTTGTGCATTCTTTGATAAATTCATTCTTATGTATGTTTTCTTATGGATGCTCTTATGGATGCTCGTTGTGTCACCTAAACTGATTTGTTGAAGAGTGCCACTATCTGGGAATGTGATTTTTTTTGGAAATAGGGCCTTTGCACATTTAATCAAGATATGATGAGGTCATACTGAATTAGGATGGTCCCTACTCCAATATTTCAGTTGTCCTTATCAGAAGCAGAGAATAGGCACATAAGGAGAAAGTCATGGAAGACAGGGATACATGAGGAGATGTCAGCCGTGTGAAGATGGAGGCAGAGAGTGGAGTCAGACTGCCACAAGTCTAGGAGTGTCTGGGGCCACCAAGAGCTAAGAAGAGGCAAGGAAGGATTTTTCCCTAGAGCCCGAATAGCCAGCATGGGCTTGCTGACACCTTGATTGCGTATTTCTAGTCTCCATAAATATAAGAGAATAAATTTGTTTTAATCTACTCAGTTTGTTGTAATATTATGACAGTTCTAGGAAACTAACAGAAGGTGGAAAAATATAGTGTTTTCAAGACTCAACTCTGTTATCTGGCCTCCTGGCCTCACTCCTGTACCTTCACTCTTTGGATCTGTGAGTCTGAACGTGTTGCCGTATCTCTGAACCTCGACTTTTTCAACATATAAATGTAAACGAGATTCGTATTTTCCTCATGAGGTTTATATGAGGTCCAAATTATTTATTACATTGAAAACTTCACAAAACTGCATGTTGCCTTGTTATCTGAATGATATTGAACATCATTATAGAGATATTTCTATGGGGATACCATGGGACTCAGTAGTACTGTGACCCAGGTCTGGTCCCTACAGTACTGTGAGGGGGCTGGGTACAGATGGGAGCCGTGTGGGAACACAGGTGTGTGTCCAGCTGAAGAGAGAAGCAGGAAGTGAGATAGTGGACTATGGAGGTCCCTGACCTGTCGTCACCACCTCAAGGGGCACTTTCTGTTGGGGACATTTGCAGCGCCTGCAGTCACTGTGCACATGCAGTGACTGGGGACTGCTGTCTTTTTCTGGGATCTCAATGTGCCCAGTTATCCTGGAGCTCAGAGTGTCCCTCTTCCCCAGGGATGGATGGCCACATGCTCATTGCTGTGGAAACAAGCCTAGAAAATCTGGGATCTTGGTCCAGGGAGAGCCCTGGAGGAAATGGGAGACAATTTTAAAGGTGTCCCACATTTTTCCTCTTCTCCAGAAGGAAAGTCTAAGGGAAGAAACTACTATTTTTGGGGTATCAATTATTTCAGGGCCTGTCTTTGGAACTTTTCTTCTGTTGGAACCTCTCCACCACTCAAATATCATCTCCAGTTTTTGTGTGTGTGTGTGTGTGTGAGGAAGATCAACCCTGTGCTAACATCTGCCAATCCTCCCCTTTTTTTTTTTGCTGAGGAAGACTGGGGCTGGGCTAACATCCGTGCCCATCTTCCTCCACTTTATATGGGGCGCTGTCACAGCATGGCTTGCCAAGCGGTGCATTGGTGCGCGCCCAGGATCCGAACCTGCAAACCCCGGGCCGCCACAGTGGAGCACGCACACTTAACTGCTTGCACCACTGGGCCGGCCCCTCATCTCCAGTTTTGATGACAACACCAAGGCTTAGGGATACTGTGTCTATTCCTCAAGGTCAAACCTCTATTAACTTTCTGCCTGCGAAGGGAATGAAGATGACCCCGACTGCAGCATTTGGCTTCCATTTCACACAGCTGAATTCCTTGAAATTACAGAGACTTGGAGTGAGGTATAGACCTGGACCATGAAGCTGGGAGTGAAGCTCTTGCCAGCTGTTCAGGACAATGGTTGGGTAGGACTGAGTTAGGAGGCTGTGAGATAGAATGGGCAAGAGCTTGGAGCCAGACTTCTTTGTAAATAGATGGTTGCCCCAATCTAGGGGGACAAATTACTTCATGAGCCTGAGATTATATTTACAAAGAAGGAGATGATCCCTACCTACCAGTTACGTGGTGAAACCTCAGCAATGGGGTGTGTGCAGCACCCCATCAAGGTTCTGGCACCCAGAAGGTTCTCAGAAAATGCAGTTGAGTAGCACAGTGTGCAATAACTGGATTTCCCATTGCTCTATACAGAGCCGACTTCATGGGTGGTAAGCTGTGGGATCCAAACTGAGCTAATGTTCTGCTGTCGCCATCTTGAAATTCGAACATCAGACCCTGCACTTTTATTTTGCACTGTGACCCTAAATTACGTAGCCAGTCCCATGTCCATGATTTTGTTTCTGTATTTGCTTGGCTTATTTTAGTAGTTACCTCATTATTACATCTCAGCTGAGTGGAGTGTAAGACCGGGAACTTGGTCCAGGGAACTGAGAGAGGGACCAAGTTTACAAAAATGAAAGGAGAAGGCAGCAGGGATGGATGCTGGCTTGATTTCCTGCAGGTTGCAGTGTGTGTGCGTACGTGTGTGTGTGAAACAAATAAAACTTTTTCTCCCTGTATTTTTATTTACAATCATCTATTCACCCATCTATTCTGTCAAACTGTATCTACGAATATCAACTATATTTCACACAATGTACCAAGCATGAAAAACAAAATATGTGTGTAACTGACATGGATTGTCTTCTCTGATCCCTACTGGTCTTGAGATGTGGCAGACATCAAATAGTTAATTATAAACTATGAGTAACTACACACAATGGCATGTGTTATGTGGAATAAATCCTTGGAGATTGGAGATTAGATCATAGAGGATTATAACACATTTGAGCATCATAGAAGGTCGAACCCAAGGAGGTGAAGTGAAAGGACAGAGCTGACAGATGTGGAGGAGTCTTAGCTGAATTGCACAGGAGTGTTGAGAATTCAAGGAAAAAGAAAACAGATAGATAAAGGTCCTCATTTGAAAGGAATCATGGCTGCTGGGCACCACGTGGACTGTGTTGTTCTAGAATCAGGTTTGGGCTGATTTCCCTGCAGTCCACACAACTTACACTCCAGGAAACACAGGGTGGGCATGTAAGGACTCAGGCACTGCCCCAGCCCAGCTTGTCTGGTTCAGTGCAGATGAGGGGAGCAGACAGAATCAGACAGAACAGATTCACAGAACACGGCACATGAGAACCTCTGACTTGTGTTCTTTAGTAAAGGAGTGCTACTTCTCTACCATGAGCTCTATCTGATTCCTCCTCAGTGGGGTCCAAGAAAAGACCAGGCACCTTGATTGTGGCTCAGTCTTGGTCAACCCGATGGGTGTGATCCCAAACCAGTGTCCAATGGGGTTGAATCCCATCCCTGAAATCACCCCAGTCCATATAAGTGGGATCCACCCTAATTCAGAATTTTGGCTCATGATATATTCAGAAACTCAAAAGAACTCATTTTAAATTCTTAATTGCATGTCATCTGCTATTCACCACATGTTTGTTTTGAGGCCCAGTTGTCACTTAGAACATGCCTCATTGTCTGATCAGGCAGGTGGAGGTCATGCTTTGAGGAAAACACATGGCAATATGTGAAGTATTTGCTATAATAGATCAAAAGGTAATTTGTTAGGAAGTAGTCACTAGTAGGATGTGGTTCTCACCCACCTCACTAAATTGTATGGAAAATAAAGATAGCTTGTAGAATAGAAATACACTACTTACCAGTAATGACCAATAACTTATGAGTCATCAAATGAAAGTCGAGAAAAATATTGCCAGTATTCCAGAAGATTCTATGGTTTCCATCTTGAACAAAATCAATCAATGTCATCTTATTTGCGACCATCATCATGGATTTCAGGAAATTCCTTTCTTCCCTTTATTTGTAGGGTTTATCTTAGGTATACATCCCTAAATAACACATGATGTCTGCTTTTAAACTTTAGGTAAATGAGACAATCTTAAACGCATAGTTTTTTATAATCTTCTTACATTTACTTACTACCATGTTTGAAGATGGATATACATGACCATTTGGAATACTAGTTTGCGCATTTTCATTGGCGTACAATATTTGATTTTCTACATAGAACACCAAATTTTCTCTTTTCATTTTTGGCGCATGTAATTTCAAAATGATTTTGGCTAATATGAAAAACTCTCTTGTCAATGTCCTTGTGAAGGAATCCCGGTGCATATGTACACAATTTTCTCTAAGGTATATGCTTAAAGATCATAGCTATGTGTCTCTTATCTTAACTAGATAAGTATCATCTACTCTCTAAATTCATGGATGTACTTTGTACTCCTACAAGTAATGAATTTGAATTCTATGTGCTCACTATTCTTTCCCAAAACTGATATTACCATTTTTCTCTTTGCATCTCCTCTGGCTGTGCTGAAATTTTGGTCTTGTGATTTCCCTGAAACTGTGCCACAATATTAAATTAGGAATTATTATTACACATAAAATACAAGGAAACAGGTGCATTGTGGGGCTACCAAAGTGGAACTCAAGGTGTCCTGTTGCTTTGGACTGTTTTGTAAAAGTGAATTCTGTGCATCACTTCTGCACAACTGTTCATCAGGGACCTCACACTGGTATCTTGAAGTCGGCCATGACAGGAATATATACACCAGAGGAACTGGAAATTGCCTTGAATCAGTGTTTTTAACAATTTGTTTTTCAAGGAGACTAAAGAACTGTGCTATCACTTCAAATAACAGTATCTCCATTCCAAGTGATGATATTTCTGAAGAAACTACACAGGTAGCATCTGATGAAAAGTGAAGGGTTTGTGGAGTCCAGAGAGGATGTTAGGGCATCATTTTTGATTTACCTCCCTCAGGCTGGATCTTTGTTATGTCAATGTATTGATTTATTTAAAAAGATTGCATGTTCTGAGTGAGAAGATGGAGACTCCTTTTTACACATTTAAGGTATGTGGTAATTGCAAATAAAAAAATATATTACATGAAAATGTATCAGAGCATGGAAATGTAAGGAGGTGTGGACTCAAACCTGCCGTGTGTGATATATGCTGATTTCACAGAAATGGGAAAAGACAGGAGCCAGTGAAGATAACTCAACAGTGGTCAGAAAGGAAATTTCCATGGTTTATTGACAGAAGAGTCCAGACATCAACCCTGCACATGAACAATGATTCCTCCATCTCACAATGACCTGCAGACAGTTCACACAGCATATGCCCCAGATTTTCTTCCGGAAACTCCTGGGCACATGAGATTTATATCCAAGGCTCTACCACTCTGAACAATGCATTTTTCTCTCTTGTGTTTACCCCCTGGCTGCACCTTGGAATCTTCTCAGGCTGAACTGAGACTGAAATAGCAGAATCCCAATGACCACCAGGATCAAGCCAGCCACACTCATCCGGATGAGATTCTCCACCGTGTAATCTTGGGGATGTGAGGCTAGGCATTGTGGATAAAGAGGTCACAGAGGTCAGAGCAGAGCAAAATCATCCCTGGATCCCTGGATGTCCACCCAGGTCACCTGCCTCCCTTGACAAGACATGGCCCTCTTGACAGGGACCAGATGCATAACTGAGAATTTCTCCTACTCACCACTCTTGGACTCTGACTTGTTTTGTGAAGGGCTGATAGTGTCGACTGCTCCTGAGAACCAAAAAAAAAAAAAAAAAAAAAAAATTGGGGATAGATGAGGAGTTGATGAAACTCAAGCCTTCCCCCTGGGCTCTGTGTTCTTATAATTCCCTCTGTTTCTCATGACATCACTGTTATGCAGTCCCCTAATTTATTCTGTCTCTGCTGTAGAAGGGTTCCTTCTATTCTCATTGGATTCTTTCAGTCTCCTTTTGTTTTTTGAATTTCAAGTTTGCTTCTGAGTCGTTAGGAACAGAGTTTTGGTGTGCCGCAAGAGCTCATGGTCTCCCAATACAGAAATAACTGAGTTCTTTTATGCTCCCTGTTCATTCTGGGATATGGAGCATGTAAGATAACCCTTCTAGATATGAGACCTTCTATTTCTTCAACAACTGAGGCCCCAGGATCCATGGATGAGGGGTTGGTGTCAGAGGATCCTCAATGTCATTAGCACAGAGGGCTAGAAATCAGCGGCTGGTCCCCTTCACGCCATGTCAACCAGTTCCTTCCTTCCGGGGTCTACATTTTAGTCTTCACCTGGAAATTCATCATCCATTCATTCTTTCATTAATTCATTCTTCATACAGTTGGATATACTTACAGTGGGATACACACACACACACACACACACACACACACCATATGCATATATATATTTTCTAAATGGTGACGTTAGTTCAGTGGGACATAAAACTGCGTTTCTGTTTTCTTAGAGTGGAGTCTATGTGGATCTATGATTCTATGTGGATCTATCTATTGAGATCAGTTCTGAACAGCGTCTTAGTCAAGGTCACACTTGGAATTGATATTTAAATTTATTCCTCAGTAAGACAAGGAGTCTGAGAGGAGCCTCATGGAGACCCAGATGAGGAGTGTCACAGGCTGCAGGACGAGAAGGTCCCCAGAAAAAACTCAGTCTTTTCTTCATTAAGGAGTAAAGTCATGTCCGTGGGATGTAGGGAGAGTCCAGAGGAGATGAGGGAACTGAGATTCAGGGGCTTGGTGTACTTGAGACAGGCCAGGGATGACAGCACAGAGGAGGGAGGCTCCATCATCTTCATTATTCCCACACTCATCTTCATCCTCATCCTCTCTCTGGAAGAACTCTGAAAACTGCTGTAAGGTTTCAAGGAGAGAAAACTAATCATATGGTATTTATCTCAAAAAACAACCTCTTCTCTCTCCATATCAAATCTCCAGAACCAAGGAAATCCACAGTTCATGTCTTCAAAGTCCAAGGACCAGAGAAAATCAGTTCCGTTAAAAAACTGGGCAAACGCACAAAAATAGTTAATCCTGCAAATCTATTTTAACCAGTTTTGACATAAAAACTAAAAAAATGATTAAAAAATATATTATAGATCAATGCTAATTATAGATGCTGTGTAAAAATTTTGAATAGGTTTATACAGTTCAGAAAACAGGAACGAATGATAGAGGTCATTCAGTGGGGTTAGGATCCAAATGTTTGATACCAAGAAGACTTTTAAAAGCATCTCACTGTGATTGTAAATCAAAGATAAAATATAATTTCTCAGGAGATGTACAATTGTCTGGAAAAGAAATTCAAATTTATTTTTTAAAAGATGTTTTTCCTAATAAATCTCTGATGTAAAAGAAAAATGAACAGAAACGGATAGGTCAATAATGCTGTACATAGAAAATATAGATTTCTGATGAATGTGCATTAAATAATTTGAGCTAACAGAGAAGATGTTTTCTTAAAGTGACCCTCAGCTACAGCTGAACACTTTTCTTTGTCATCCGTATCATATGTTGTTTGATGCCAAAAATGGGTACACAATCTTGAAATAAAGAAGTGAAATTTCAATTGTTTGTGATTGATATAATTATTATCCGTAAATCTGAAGTGATCATTTGAAAAAGATCTTTTCTTATTAATATAATATACAAAAAATTTATAAGTAAAATTTAAAAATAAATAAATAAAATAAAAATATGATGAAATCAGAGTCTTAGTTACAACCTATTAAAGTAGTTGAGCAATTCCTAAGCTCTGAATAAAGACAATTTTATGAATAAAAATACAAAATGTGCGAAGTCATTAATAAATTTTCCTTTTAAGCAACCTATACAAGATAATTTCTTATTGATAACTTATTCTACATAAGTATAGATTTAATAATCTCAATGAAAATAGGAGTAGAATTACCTATTTTTAAGTCATGAATCTTTATAACTTAAATTTGTAAATTTATATATGAAAATATTGCTATAAAATTTCTCAGAGAAAGAGAGAGCAATAACAGAGAAGTGTGCACAGAAAATGCAGAGTAGACGTGAGCTGCACACAGACGCGCTGTGCAGTGATCCCCTAAGTGACCCCAGTGAACTGTGCATGGTTCCTCCTTAGTCTCAGGTGTGCACTGAGTGGCTGGAGGCCTCCAGGTGAGCACAGGAGGGCCGTGCAGAGCGGTACCCGCAGGTGGGGATGCTTCTCTCCATAGAAGTGTGTCTTGTGGGACCTGGGACACCAGAGGCTCAGATTCTGAGATGCAGACATCAGGAGGCAAGTGGTGGGGGCCTGTCTTCTACCCTCAGTCTAGTCATGTTCCTCCTGGGTTCACCCACGTCTCACTCAGCCCTCCCTACTCTGTATCTCTGCTGAGATTCAGGGATAAGATGCCCCAGGAGTAAGAGGTCTCTGCCTATTTCCATTCTTTCATGGACGGACCCTCCCCGGTGGAACCGCCCAAGTGCTCCAAATATTTGCATCATAGTCAGAGCTCTCCTGTGGACAGAGCCCTGAGCTGACCCTTTGAGATCAGAAAGGGCAGGGAGAAGGGCTCCTTACCTGAGACCAGAAGCTCCAGGGGGTCACTGGGGACCGACCACACCTCAGGGTACTTCCTGTTATATCCATAGCATCTGAACGTCCACCTGAGGCTGGGGGTCACGGGGCCCACAGGGAAAAGGGGCTGGGGCTGCCCACTGGGGTGTCGCTGTGAGTCCAGGGTCCAGGAGGGCTGGTGTTCTCCTTCTTTAGCCAGAATAAACCTGTCAAATCCCAGCCATGAACCACACTGAAGGGTCACATTCCCTCCTGAGGTCACCACAGGGCTCGGCAGGGCTGAGAGGGAGGGTTTGCTGTAGACTCCTAGGAGAGGAGGAGGCAGTGTGTTAAATGAGGTTCACACCTCCCTCATGTCCCGCAGGGCTGGGCTGAGAGAGGGGAGACACTCCTGAAAGCAGACCCCCTTCCTGAGGGCAGACCTGAGGCTGGGACCCCTGAGTGTCCTCTCACCTGTCACCACCAGCTTCAGGGGGTCACTGGGATCTGACTGTTCTGTGAGGCTGTGATAGTAACAGCGATATTGTCCTGCATACAGATCTGTCATCTGTGGAATGGAGAAATTGACCTTGTTCCCAGGTTCCCATTGGCTCTGTCTGCTCCATGGTGATGCACTTCCCTCTTTATCCAGACAGTACTCCTTGGCCTCCAGGGCCCCCTGACACCAGATGGTCACTTGCATCCACCAGGTGACCACAGACCCTGGCTCAGCCCAGACGGTGGGTTTGGGGAGGGTCCCTGGGAAGAAATTAGGGGCTGGGTCACAAGATATTCCCCACCCCCACTTCAACTCTCAGCCCCAGGACCTGCCCAAACATCCTCTATCTGTCAGCCCCAAATTGCTATTCTCTGTCTCCAGCTGCTGGGGTGGCGTCCTGTCCCAAGGAAGTGGTGGGACCTGGGACACCTGGAAGCAGACTCACCTGCATGCACTGGTGTCCTCAGGTTCACACTCAGTCCTGGAAGAGAGTTCCCTGTGAGAGATTTGCCCCTGGATCCTGAGCAGAACCTCTCCTCCCTGTGAGCCACCTGAGTCCTGGGGTCTCCTGACAGACCAGTTCCTGGCTGTAGGTCGGGTTCCCTCACAGACTAGGGCTTCCCGTCTCCCTCCTCAAGTCTCACCAAGGTAGAACAGGGCCATGAAGGTGGTGGTCATGGCTTCTCCTCCTTCTGGCCCCGGCTGTGCAGATGGAGGAGACCACGGCGCCCGGCAAGACAGACAGACACACAGGGTGTGGTCACACGAAGGCTGGTTCTCCCAGTCACAGATTTGTCATATCAACGGCCCCACAGGAAGGGGAACTGCCCCACCCCAGGAGCCTTGTTCTCATTTCCAAGTCAGAGCATCAAATATACATGGTGCCTTCCCGAAATGCCCCTTCCATATGAGGTGACCCAGAGCACGTACTTCCCTCTCAGTGCCTCCCCTGTGGGATCTCCTTCATCCTCAGCCCGTCCGTCAGAACATCCTTGTGGGATCCTCACCACGCACAGTGGTCATCCAGATCCTGGAGATGCTTCAGGGAAGACGCAGGGTCCTCCTGCACTGCAGAGCTCAGATCAGCAGACACACACGCTCAACATCTACCTGTACAGTTCAGGTCCAGGTCATTGTGACAATGAGCACAAAGGAGAAATACAGTGAAATAAGGGAAGGAAACATTACTCTTCTCTTGGCTCCAGAGTGTGGGCTTTCTTTCTATTACAGCCCCCTTCTCGGACTTCTCTTTGTTCTTTCAACAGCATCCACCTCCATCTGTCTGGGTTAGTGCTCCGATTTGGGGGACAAAACTGATTCTTATTTAAATATTCCTCCATCTTCTACCGCCCATGTGAACTTGAGAATTAACACCCAATCTCTGAGCCTCAGTTTCCTCGTCTACACCATGCTTTCATGAGCCCTCATCCTCAGAGTGGTTGTGGGATCAGTGTTGCTCAGTTCATGGGAGGGATCAGCCATTGTTCATTTCCAGGTCTGATTAAGACGTGTGGGGTTTGAAATGTGAGAGTATTGAGGTGTCAGACTCCACATTAAGGGTGGATGATTTATGTGCCACTCAAGAGCCTCCATCCGCTCCTAACCATGAGAAATGCTATTTATATTTCTGAAATATGTAGCCACAGTCAATTGCAGAGAAAGAGAAATGAAAGTTCCAAAATAGAGAAGGAACCACAACAAAAATGTACCGAAGATGAGTGGCTACAGGTGCCTGGGACCAGCAAGGAGTCATTAGAGTGGAAGTTTCCACCTCTGTGTGGACAAGAGAGGGACCCCAGGTCCTCAAAGGCAGGGAGCAGAGCAGGGCTTAAGGTGAAATTTGGAAGATGTGTTTCCATCCCTCATGTTTGTGATTGGGCGCTGGATTATCTCTACCCACGGACCCAGCTCCATGGTCACCATGTGAGTGCAAAACAGATTCAATTCAGTATAGTCCCACATGGGCGTCTATTCATGAGTGAGTGTCAAGTTCATGCTGGAGCCATCCCTGCCAGGAACATGCCTAGTCTGATGCTAAGTTTGGGACAGTGGATGCCACGGGGCAGCAGCAAGTATCCATCCCTTTCATCCCTGAATGTCAGGACAGCCCCGGAAGAAACTCTCTATGGAAAATCAGGTGAGTGTCTAACAGGAATGGACATCAAATTATCATCCAAAAAAGGTTAAATAGCGCGATGAACGACAATCTATGAAGTCATTAATGGAGGCTCATATCCAAGGAAATAGAACACAAGGAATATGTGAAGTTCATGTTAATTTAAGCATGTATAAACACCTGAAAAAATAAAGAAGGAAAATGAATTCTTGAAACAACAAAAGGGGTTATATTACAGAGGTACATATAATTTTAGAAATGAATTAGGCAAATATCTTAGAGGCAAAAATAATAAATTCATTTAACATACTCAAAATATTCTTTCCATCAAAGAGATGATACAGATGAAGATCCAATTATGAAAGTAGAATACAGTAATGAGGAAATTTTGTAAGATGCAATACAGAGAGACTGGAATGAGAAAATCAAGATGCATGAAATAGAAAGAGAAAGACAATGTACATTGTGAGTTTCAGGAGGAAAGCAGTGAGAACAATGTCTGCAGCAGTCCTGGAGGGAAATGGTGGGCATTTCACAGAGATGCAGAAGGAACATGTGAGTGCTGGGTGCATGGATATCAATGAGAGTTGTGTCTTGATATTTCATGGCAAAGTGAAGGAAGTTGATGGGAGCTGACTTTCACACAGAAAAAAAAATGCTAAACGATATAGGAAAAGTACATTCAAGGAATAAATTGTGAGTGAAGAATTCTACATTCTCCCAAATTACTATTAAGGGACAAAGGTGAAAGGGTCAGCAGGGGAGAAATCCGTAAGTGTGAGGAGACCTGGGGCACATCTGACCTGTTTGGTCTCACGTCTCACATGTTAAACCCACCATGTCAGGCTTCATCTTCATGAGGGATGAGTAGTGCTTTTGGGGTAGATCCTTAACCATCAGATGTATTTTCCACTCCTTGCAGTTGGAGCATATACTTTACTTAAAATAAGAAAATGTTTTGAAGTATCTTAATAAAAACAGAGAGTGAAAATAAGTCATTTCAAGATTTCTCAAGGTTTTAAACATTTTACTGTTTACGTGCTCACTGAAGCAAAACTAAAGTATGTAATTAAGCCAAAAGAACAAGAGATGCAAAATAGAGAATGTGAGATGCAAAAGTGAGAAAAAGATGGCAAAACAAATAAACATTGGAAAATCATATTTAGATAAACATACCCGTATATACATTTACATTTAATAAAGCTAAATCAAAATATTGGGAGTGTAAAGGTGTGTGTCTGTGTGTATGATAGAGAGAGGAGAAAGAGTGAGAGAGCTTTTAAAAGAAAGTAAGTACTGAGAGTTCAGCTAATGTGTAATGTCCTTTTTTTATCTAAAGGAGAGGGTGAATAAAAATTGTTCAAAATTACAAATGCAAATACCAATATTAACAATGGGAGTAACTATCAAAACTTAAAACTCAATATGTAACCTCCAAACTGGTTGATATCATAACATAAAACAAATAAATATCGATGAAACCAAAATTGGTTTAGAAATTTGAAATAAAGGTTAGAGAAAGCAGAATATCTTAACCCATAATGAACCCACACTTAAATAAAATGGTGGTAATACTTTAAATTTATTCGCTTATTACCAAACAGTAAAAGATTAATGGACTTACTCCAGGTTTAGATCAAAGCACACTCCCCCAGAAAAGACCTGATTTATACTAACAATAAACTCTCATAAAACACAAAATTATTAAAGAGTATTTAAATAAATAATCATGTTATTTTCACTTAATAAAATAAGCTGATAGTTTTAAATATTCAAGAAAATTCGATGTAAGGCAAAATGTTTTTATAATAAATTATTTATTATGAATAATATATTCACATCAAGTTATTGCATTCATAAACATACATTCATCTAATCACATATCCTTGAAATACATAAAACATAAGTTAATACATAATTGGAGAGCCCAATAAATATTTATAAGATAGATTAAGAAGGTGAAAAGAACATTTCTATGAGAGTAAATTACACACTTAAATGATTGATCTAATGTCTAAAAATATTATTAAACTTTGCATTATTTATAATGTATAGGATATGCATAAAATTATTTGTGAATGTATGCATAAAAACAAGTGAATAAATAAATAAATAAATAAAATATGATGTTGTGTGCATAGCAACAAGGAGGAAATGCACATATTTAAGGCCCATATTGTACTTAAAATGTTAATCACTTGTTAGACAAAGAAGCAAGTATATCTGATTCTTTCCATATTTCTAGCATATACATTATGTTCCCTGAGTATGAGTATAGAGTGATTTAATTAGCAATCTATAATAAGAAGATACTATTAAAAATTCAATACTTCATGAAATTAGTAAAATACTAAAACATGGAATGTTTAAATTTTTGAAATATTAAGAAAAAAGGATGATGAAATTGCATCATGTTAAAACTTGGAGAATATCAGAATAAAAAAGAAGGCATACAGAGAGACGTCAGCAGGACGGGGGAATGAGAGTTCCCACCGTCATGCCCCCACAGAACAATGATTTTGACAATCAAAATAAAAAATGGTTGAACATCATCTCTAAAATAACCCCAGTGCGTATTGATAATGTTAGCTCAGTTCAGATTCGTGGGACATCATGAGTTCAGAAACTCACGTGAAGCTGTTTTAAATTCCTAATTACGTATCTTGAGATATTGGATAAAATGTTTGTTCAGAGATTCGGTTTCTCACCTGGAAAGAAGCTCATTGTCTGATTAGACTCAGGTGAGTATGAACAGGTAGACGGTGGTCTTGTTTTGAGGGAACCTCAATGCCAACATACGAAATATTTGCTATAACAGATCAAGAGCAACATTGGTGGATATCCAGCGTCTAGTGAAGGCTATGGCTTTCTCCAACCTACTTAACTCTCACTTCACTAAATTGTATGGAAAACAAGCATAGGTTATAAATAGAAATGTGGTATTTATCAATAACAACAAATAGGCATGTAAGTCAACAAATGAAGGTCAAGAAGAACATAGTCAGTGTTCCAGAAGACCTAGTGGTTTTCATCTTGAACAAAATATTCCAACATCACTTTATCGTATACTATCATATTTTTTAAATTGTTCTTCAGAGAGCTGGTTTCCCATTACACTACCTGACTTTCACATCAAACACCAGTGTGCTCATTCAGACTATTGGTATTTTGGGAGAAACTATACCAGGTGTCATCTGATGAGGAAAGAAGGGATTGATGGGTTCAGAGAAGGTTTTCTGGAATTACTTTGGATTTATCTATTCCAATCTGCATCCAATTTTTACCCATTTGTTCAGTTATTTAAAACAGATTCTGTGTTCTGAGCTGAAAAGATGTAAACATCAGGGAATGTGGTAAATGAGAATAGAGAAATGTATAACATGAAAGTGGACTGGCCCATGAAGGTGAGTATAGGTGTGGACCCAAACCTGCCATGTGGAGGTAGCGTCATGTCATAGGGGTGAGAAAAGAAGGGGAATTAGTAGTGGTATGGAGGGAAACTACCACAGTTTCATTTCAGAAAAGCCTCTACAGGAACAACCCAGACATTTTCCTGCACCTGAACCATGTTTACATTCTCAATATTCTCAGCAGACAGTTCCCCTAATTTATGCCCCTGATTTTCTTTCAGAACTTCTTGGTATCATAAGATTTATTTCCAAAGTTCTACCTTGCTAAATGCTGGATGTGTTCTCTCTTATGTTTATCTCCTGGCTGCAACTTTCATTCATTCTCTGACTGTGCTGAACTTGAAACAGCAGCACCCCAAGAACCACCATAATCAAGGCAGACATGCCCATCCAGATGAGATTCTTCATTGTGTAATCTTGAGTTTTTGAATTAGAGATTGAGGACAAAGAGATCATAGTCATCAGGGCAGACTGAAATCACCCCAGGATCCCTGCATATCCATCCAGGGCACCAACTTTCTGTTGGCATGATTTGATTCTCTGTACCTAGCCCTATACTGAGAATTTTCTTTACTCATTCCTCTTGGAGTCTGACTTGTTTTGTGATGATCTGAGGATATCAGCTACTCCTGAGAGACAAAAATAGAGTGTGGGTGTGGAGACTTAGGATGCTTAGGTAATGTCTTTTTTGATCTCCAATTAGTCTCAAAAATAGCTAATGTCAATCTCAATCCTTGAGGGGAGCATCTCCAGGGTCTCATCCTCCATCTAATTAGGATGTCAATATGAACATTTGGGCCTTCACTTTGTTCTGAGAATCAGGAATATGAGGGAGTGAAGGGCTGAGTCTACCTTTCAGCTCCTCCATCTCAGCCAACTATTTTTTGTCTGTTGCTCAGGATTATATATTTTGTGCCATTTTCCTTTCTTCTCTCTACCAATCTATTCCTTTAGAAAATAAGTGTTGGAATATCTACAACACATCAGCAAGTATTCTTGGATCAAGGATAACTACAATTAACACAATCTCTAATTATTCTTTCAGTTTGTAGGCTAGGTAGGAAGATGATAAAAAAGAAGCAAGAAAAGATAAATGATAAAAGAAAATATTTAGATGCATACATGGACAAAAATACAGATATATAGATATAGATATAGATATAGATATAGATATAGGATAGGCTTTGATAATTTGACAAAAGCAGTTCCAAGGAAATCTAGGCGACGCTGCGAGGCAGGAAGGGAATACTAAACATGAGTTCTTATGGAAAACGTTTTGGAGGATGATCTGACCCAGCTGATAGCCTGGTGCTCACGGAAATTGGGCAGAAATCCTGCCTTTCTTCTCCTCCAATCCTGTAATGACAGGGGTTCCTGATGGAGACAGAACAAGCTCAGAGTGGATGAAAGTCCCCAGAGAAGAATTTCTGGACATTTTTCCATAGAATTTCACTGGCAGAGAACTTCAGAACTAATTTAACCTTTTGAAATCCAGGATAGGATTCTACTTTCAAGAGATGAGAGAATAAAGTTTCAGATATGGATAGAATTTTATCAATGTCTCCAGCAATGGTCGCTGAGCCAATTCAACTTCAGCTTATGAATTGCAGTGAATCCCCCAACCTGCTTGACCAGAAATTGAGAGACTATCTACTCTTCCACAGTTGCCATGATGACTTTCAGCGTCCCCTAGAAATCAGCACCATGAACAGAGATGGAATCTGCCCTTTTCTCCCCATCTCAGGGGAAGGTCTTCCCCTTCATACATTTCCTCTCATACTGACTACACAGATTCCCTCCTGACGCCACCACAGTGCCTGCGTGGGCTGAGAGGGACAGTGTGCAGTACACTCCTGAGGTAAATGGAGGGATCTTGTTAAAGGGGGAACCATCAGTCCACATACCCCAGGTGTGGACCGTGAGGGTGACATCCCCTGAGGCCACACTCTGTTCTTTTCTGCCTGTGAGGAGGGGACCAGTCTCTTCCCTCTTACCTGTAACCACCAGGAGCAGAGGTAATTCCACTCTGATCAGCCATTCCAGCTCTTGTGATGTGCACACTGATATAGCCCTGCCCTGTGTGTAGTTGTGGGTTCAATGGAGAAACTCTCTTGTTGCTGGAGTCCAGTGGGGCCTCTGTAGCTCAGTGTTTAGAGACCCTCTCTTTATACAGATAGTAGACATCAGCCTGCAGAGACCCCTGACACCAGACTGTCACAGGGGTCCCCAGGGTGACCACGGGTCATGGGTCAGCCCAGATGGAGAGTTTGCGTGGTGCTCTTGGAAAGGAATCAGACCTGTAGTGTCAGGGGGGCCCTTCTCCCCTCAGCTCCCCCAGATGTCACTTCCAGGGCCCTGATAGACTGATCAACATCATCCCAGACATTTTGTGCTCCCTCCATCTCACCAGAGGGGTCCATTGGGCTGAAGCTGCAGGTGTGGGGGAGAACTCATTGGCCTGTACCTGGTCCCACAGGCCCTGACACATCCCTGGAAGGGAATTCCCTGTGACAGTGGGTTCCAGAACAAACAAATAGAAGTTCCAGCCCTGGTCTGGGCCCCTGAGCACTGGGGTCAGATATGGGGCTGAGCACATCTCTCCTCCTCCCTGCATATTCTGCCCTCACTGAGCCTCCTGAGATCCGGGTTCTCAGAAACCAGAACCTTCGAAGAGAGGGGACCCCATCCCTCCACTTTTCTCAAATGTCACCAGGGCAGAGAGGGGCAGTGCTAGTTGGGGTCTTGGCACTGCCTCGTGTGGTCCCCAGCTGTGCAGACAACTTATAAAATCCACAGAACCTGGCAGGACAGGCAGACACATGGGGTGTGACACATCATGTGTTCCTCTTTACTGGCCTCACAGGAAGGGAACAGCCCCTCCCAGGGCCTTGTTCTTATCTCCCTGAAGGGTGGGGCTGAGAAGACAGAAGCCTTGTGGGACTTTAAAGACTAGATCTGAGACTCAACAGACCCCACACTCTGTGTCTACCTCATGCCAAACCCAAATCCAGAGAGTGACACTTATCCCACAACATGAGGGCAGAGGACACAGGACAGGGCCTAGGAGCCAGCCCATTTCTGTTCCAATTCTGACTCTGCCTTTTATAGAACCTCTGTGACCCAAGGGAAGTTATTTCCCTTTCCTGAAACTCTGTAAATGCAAATTTTCTTGATTCCTTCCACTACTCAGACATCAACCAGTGTTTATTGAGCAGTTACCATGTCCAGACATGAGATTCATTGGTGAAGCTGACCAAGTCCTTCCCTGCACTCATGGAACTCTGATTAGTGACAACAGACACTACAAACATTTAGACAATGGATAACTTGACTGTAGTTTTGTTAAGTTGTAGAGAAGGAGGAAAATGGAAAACAGAGTGTCGATAATAAGTGGACATCTAGCTACCTTAGTGATGGGAGTGTGGGGACCTCATGGAGAAGCAGAGATCAAGACAAGGTAGGATTGGCACAGGTGTGGTGAGGGGCCGAATCCTTGTCCAAGAAGAGGGTGAAATAGTCTAACAACTGTGAGTAATCAGGTAATGCTGCACCCTGCTCAGACAGGCTCTTGTACATCCTGAAAGCTTCCTGTATTTTATGTTTCAGGCAACAGGATGATTTCCAATAAAGGAACATATGAACAGATTGCTGTTTTGGGAAGAACACCACTCTCTTCTGTAGGAGGACTATATTGATATAAACAGTGATTAAACTCTATCATTAACCTGATCCCTAGGTGATGAGTCAATCAGTATTCTAAGCGTTTTATGAAGATTTCTCATGTAACCCTTACACAGACTCTACAACAAAAATAAATTCACGGTTGAGTGGGGTGAGGCAGGAAGCGTTCTTTGTCATTATCATGGTCTAGGAGGTTTAAAAGGAGTTTTCTATGTTGAAATTGGCTCAAGGAGCTGCCGCTCCTTTTCATGTGATACTGCGGATTCTGTCTCCATGCTTTGGGCAAATGCTCTATTTGGAGACAAATCACAGGTACATTGTTTTTTCATTCAACAGTTGATGGACGACTTTATCACTTTTTATCTATTGTGAAAAGTTCTCCCATGAACACACTTGCAATCCTTTTTATTTTCCTTCTTCATTGTGCTAAGAGCACTTAACATGATCTACGATCTTTACAAATTCTCATGCACAGTATGGTATTGTTAACAATGGTCATACAGTTGTACAGTAGATCTCTAGAACTTGTTAATTTTGCATAACTGAAACTTAGATCTAGAAGGGCAATTTCTAGTTCATATGGTAATTCTGGGTTTAACTTTTTAAGGAACTGCCAAACTGCTTTCCCTGGTGGGTGGACCATTTCACATTCCCACCAGCAGTGTACGTGGGTTCAGATTTCTCCACATCCTCATCGGCGCTCATTTTTTTTTCAAACTATGGCCAATCTCGTGGGTGTGAAGTCATATCTCACTGTGGTTTTGTTTGCCTTTCCCTAATAACTAACAAGGTAAAGGTCTTTCATATTCTTACTGTGCACTTGTACATTTTCTTTTTAGTGTTGAGTTAAGGTATTCTTTATATATTGTGGATACTAGACCCTTATTTGATATGTGATATGCAAATATTTATTCCAATTTTGTAGGTTGTCGTGAACTCCAGTCCTCATAGCTGTTGCGGGGTCAGTGTGGTTGGGTTCATGGGAAAGATCGATTTCCTGGCCAGGTTAAGACATGAGTGATTTGGGACACGATGGGATCATGGAGCCAGACTCCATAGTCAGGAGGATAACTGATGTGCCCACCCAAGAGCTCTTGTCTGCTCCTAACACTGAGAAATTATACTTACAATATTTATGAAATATGCAGCCACAGACAAATGCAGAAAAAGAGAATGAAATTTACCACAATGGAGAGGGAACTAAGCAAATAATAGAGAACAAAGCTGAGTGGCCACAGTGCCCAGGATTGCCAAGAGGTCCTAGAAAGGAGGTCACCTACGTGGGCACAGAGAGGGATCCCACATCTTCACAAGAAGGGAGTGGTCAGAGCTCCAGGTGAATGTTAGAAGCTGTGCTTCCCCCTCCCCCGTGTTTCTGGGTGGGCTCTGGGATGTCTGCCCACTGACCTGAGCCCATGGTCTCCCCTGTGTGTCCTGAAACAGATTGACTCCAGTATTGTCAGCCATGGGCATCTGCCCCACATGTGAATGTGAGGGTCCCACTGGAGCATCCCTCTGGGCACAACCCTGAGAAGATGTTCAGTTTAAGAAAGTGGATGCCATGAGGCAGGAACAGCTGCAACAGTCCCCCCTTGTCAGCCTGACTCCCAGGATGGCCCTGGAAAACCCTCTCTGGAAGATCAGGGGTGTGAGAGAAGAGCCTTCCAGCAAGAATGGATAGTCAAGAGTCCTCCTAATCACGATAAACATGCTACAGACAATATGCTACTGACTAATGGGGATTATCATATGCAAGGAATAGAGTCAATAAGAAAATAGGAGAGTAATTTTAAATTAAGCGTGTTTAAGTATCTGAAACATAAAGGGATAAATGGAATTTTTGATGCAAGTATATAGATTGTTTTCATAGAATATGCAACTATTGAAGTGAGTTAGAAATTTTAGAGATGAAAAATCCAGTAGAATTAAGACATTAAAAAAATTCATCCCTCAACAGCTGAAGGGCAATTATGAAACTGGAACAGAATAATGAGGGAATTTTCTAGAATGCAGCACAAAGAGAACAGAAATAGAAATTTAAGATACCTGGGGAAAAGAATGAGGAGGACCAACGTCACATCTACTGTAAGTGTTAGAGGAAAGAAGGGAGAAGGACGACCATCAACAGCTCAAGAGTTAAGGATTGGGGCTCGCGCAGTGGTGCAGTGGTTAAGTGCGCACGCCCTGCTGTGGCGGCCTGGGGTTCGCAGGTTCTGATCCTGGGCACACACGGATGCACCGCTTGTGAAGCCATGCTGTGGCGGTGTCCCATACAAAGTAGAGGAAGATGGGCATGGATGTTAGCCCAGGGAGAATCTTCCTCAGCAAAAAGAGGATTGGTGACAGATGTTATCTCAGGGTTAATCTTCCTCAGGAGAAAAAAAAAGAGTTAAAGAATCAACTTTTACAGAGAGGAGGAAAGACTAAGTACTAGGAGGCACATATTTGAAATGACGTCTGTGTCTTGACCTTCATGGTGAATGAAGAAAAGGAAGGCTAAATTAAAAATATATATCTTACACTGAATTGTACACTTTAAAATGGTTGATTTTATTTCATGTGAATTTCAACTCAAAAAATTTTGAGGAGGACTGGCCTTGGGCCACATAAAAAGTCCTAAAATTACTTCCCAGAGAAAATGCAAATTATCGTCAATAGAATGACAAGGTCTGGGACCAGACTGTCCCACAGCAAAAAGAGATGCCAGAAGAGATTGGAGAAATATCTTCCAGGAATTAACTGTTTGTGAAGAATTTTATACTGATCCAAATTATTTTGAAGGGACAAAAGAGAAAGGATCAGAGGGGCAAATCCCCAAACAAGAGGAGACTCTGACCTGAATCTCACAGGTTAGACCCGCCACGTGGGGCCGCGTCTCCATGAGAGATAAGAAGAGCTTTGGGGGTGGATCCTTGACCATCAGATGGATTTTCCTCTCCTGCTAGTTGACTCCTACACTTTATCTGAAATAACAAAATGTTCCCAAGTAACTTTATAAAGAGAACAAGAGTGAAAGAAGGCATTTCCAGAGCTGCAAGTTCTTAGATATTTTACTATTTTCACACCCAGTGAAAGGAATACTAAGTGATGAAATTCAGTTGGGAGAACAACGAAACCAAAATAGAGAAAGTGAGATGCAACAGTGAGGAAAACAATGACAAAAAAACGCTGGAAAACTACACAAACGCACACTTGCACACAATGCACACACGAAAAAACACACCCCCACACACACATGTGCTCAAAGACACACAGATGTGCACATGCACACACATATTTACATATATGAGAACTCACAGTTCAAGTAAAGTGTAAATAGAACCTTGTCTTCTCTGAGGGAAGAGGATAATGAATACTTGCTTAGAAATAAAAATACAAATACATATATTGAAAATGAGAGTAACTACTTAAAATTAGAAATGGAATAACTTCCCAAATTCTTGGTGTAATTATGGAACAAAGTTTTTTCTGGCTTTATTGTGATATAATTGACAAATAAAAATTGTATATATTTAAGTTGTACAACTTGATACACTGTATCATAATGTTGCATATATTGTGAAATAATCAGCATAATCAAGGTAAATAACACATCCATCACCCACATTGTTACCATTTTGTGTGTGTGTGTGGTGAGAACACTTCAGATCTACCCCCTAAGCAAATTTCAAGTACACAATAGAGTATTGTTAACTGTAGTCACATGACTGTACCTTAGATCTCCAGAACTCATTCAGCTGCATAACTGAAACTTTGTACCCCTTGACCAGCATCCCCCAATTTCCCCAGCCCCTTGCAACCACCATTAAACTCTGTTTCTATGATTTTGACTATTTTGCACTCTAAATGTAAGTGAAATTATGTCGTATTTCTCTTTGTCTTGCTTATTTCACTTAGCATAGTGTCCTCCAGGTTCATCCATGTTGTCACAGATAGCAGAACTTCCTTATTTTTAAAGGATGAATAATATTCCATTGCAGGTATATACACATCTTCTTCATCTATTCATCCGTTGATGGACATTTAGGTTGCTTCTATATCTTGGCTGTTGTGAAGAATGCTGAAATGAACGTAGGAGTGTAGATATCTCTCTGAGATCCTAATTTCATGAATTAGGATATATACCCGGAAGTAGGATTGCTGGATCACATTGTAGTTCTATTTTTAATTTTTTGAGGAACCTCCATACTGTATTCCAAAATGGCTGTACCAGTTTACTTTCTCACAAACAGCACACAAGTGTTCTCTTTTCTCCACGTTTGCCAACACTTGCTATCTCTTGGCTTCTTGATAATAGCCATTCTAACAGGTGTGAGGTAATATCTCGTTGTGGTTTTTCTTTGCATTTCCCTGATGATTAGTGAGATTGATCACCTTTTCATGCACTGATGGGCCATTTGAATGTCTTCTTTTGAGAAATGCCTATTCAGGTTCTTTGCCCATTTTTTTTGTTTGTTTTGTGAGGAAAATTGGCCCTGAGCTAACATCTGTTGCCAATCTTTCTCTTTTGCTTGAGGAAGATTGTCCCTGAGCCAACATCTGTGACAATCTTCCTCTATTTTACATGTGGGATGACACCACAGCATGGCTTGATGAGCGGTGTGTAGGTCCACTCCCGTGATCCAAACCCGTAAACCCCACGCTGCCTAAGTGTAGCACATGAACTTAACCACTACACTACTGGGCCAGCCCCCTCTTAGCCCATTTTTTAATTGGGTTATTACTACCACTTTTGTATTCAGTTGTATGAGTTCCTTATATATTTTGAAAATTAATTCCTTATTAGATGTATGGTTTGCAGTATTTTCTCCCATTCTGCAAGTTGCCTTTTCACTCTGTTGATTGTTTCCTTTGCTGTGCAGAAACTTTTTAGTTTGGTGCAATCCTACTTGTATTTTTCTTTCGTTACCTGTGCTTTTGGTGTCACATCCAAAAAAGTATCATTGCTCAAACTGATGTAAGAAACTTTTCACTTTTGTTTTTTTCCAGTTGTTTTATTGTTTCAGATCTTATATTTAAATCTGTGGAAATTAATAAAAGAGACCTTAACTAAATTGGAGTCAAGGAGGCCTGTAGGGGGAGCTCTCAGTCCTATCACACATCCTCAATTACACCAAACAGGAAGAGACAGAAGCTTGCACCTTCCACAGGAAGTACAACTACTTTACCACAGAAGGAAGATTTCTCTCATGGCCTCTGAGGAAGGCTTCAGCTCAGCCAATGACACATCATTGCCACCTTGAACTGTCATTTTCCCCTAATGAGCTTCATTTAGAACAACCCCTCCCTACTCCTGCTTTTTCTCTCTAAAAACAGCTCCCTTCTTTTGTTTTCTCCATTTGCCTGTGGTTTGCCACAGCATGCACATCTCAAATTGTAATTCTTTTGGCTATTCCCAAATAAACTTATTTTGAGGATAAAATAACAGGTGAATTTGCTTTTTAAGTTTATAAGTCTTTAATCCATTTTGAGTTGATTTTTGCGTATGGTGTGAGCTGAGGGTCCAAGTTCATTCCTCTGCATGTGGGTATCTAGTTTTCCCAACACCTTTTATTGAAGAGACTATCCTTTCCCAATTGTGGGTTCTTGGTACCCTGTGGAAAATTAGTTCACCTAAAATAATTAAGATAATTATTTTGAATAATTTTTGAGGCAACTCATAGATCTCCTTTTCTTTATGGTCAGTTAATGAGATTTACCTTTTTCCTCTGATCCTGTCATGTTTCCCTTATTCTTCACGTTTCTTGTAGCTTTGCTTTGATGTCTGTGCATTGGAAGAAGCAGCCACCTCTTCCAGTCTTTATGGTCTGGTTTTGGCAGGGAAAGTCCACCAGTCAGCCCAGTTACAGCTTCTGGGAGCCTCTCACACGTTATCTGTGGATGTACAAGCTCTGCTCCTCTCCCCCCTCCTGGGGGAGGAGTCTCAGGGCTGTGCCTGCACTGAGAGCCCCTTTCCTCTGTTCTTGGCTGCCCCAGGTGTGCCTGCCACCTCCTGCTCTGAGTGGGGTGGGACACCAGAAGGTCTCTGGGGCAGCGCCCTCAGATGCAGCTTCACCCTCTCTTTTCTCTGAGGGAGAAATCCTGGGAGGAGCTGATCTCTCAGAGGCTTAGGGGATGGGTGACGTGGGAAAAGTGAAAATGAGCTTTTTATCCATTTCTAAAGTGGCGTGTTTTTTTTGTTTGTTTGTTTGTTTTATGCTCGTCTGAGGTTTTGCAACTTATTAACTGGATTCTGGAGCTCTTGTTAAGGTTTTTGGCCGAAATATCTTTGTTTTATCAGTGTTTCTGTGGGGACACAAGGACTGGGTCTTCCTATTCTGCTATCCTGCTGACATTGCTGGAATAAAATATTGATAAATGTTTCTAGAATGCATCACAGGGAGACCAGAACTGCTGACATTGCTGGAATAAAATATTGATTAAAGTTTCTAGAATGCATCACAGGGAGACCAGAAGTTGAAAAATAGAAAAGGTAATGAGTATACACAAGAAATAGAATGAGAAGAGTAAGCAGACATCTATCACAGTTTCAGGATGAAAGAAGTGAGAATGATGTTAGGCAAACCCGAAGAGAGAGTGGTTGAAATTTTTACAGAAATGAAGAAAAAACATGGATTTAAAATGCATGAATTTATAAGTTAAAATCATATTGTGGCCCTAGTAAAGAAGATTGATAATAAATTTTTAAATAATTCTAAAACTATTGGAGAAAATGCAAGTGACCCTCAAATGAATGACAAGCTCATTGGGATTGGACTTCTCAAGAGCAAAAACAGGTGACAGAAAATACTGGAGAAATACTTTCAAGGTATTTACTCTGAGTACAGAATTCTACCCGGAGCCTAGTTGTTATTAATGGGCAAGATGAACCATCAACAGTGGAGAAACCCTTAAACACATAGAGACTGACATATTGGGACTCATGTTTCACTCTTTAAACCCACCTCATCAGGCTACATCTTTATGAGAGATGAGGAGGGCATTGACGGTCAGATCTCTTAAATACCAGATGTTTTTCACTCTAACAAGGTGAGTCTTCTCCTTCAACAAATACTGTGGTAGAGAGAGAGAATATTAATATGAATCAGGCATTGTTGAGACACAAGGATCTAGATATTTTTGTGTCTACACCCTTTCTGATAGGAATACTGAATGATGCAAATCGGAAAGAAGAATAATGAATCCAAAGCGGAGAAAATGAGATGGTACTGAGAACAAAAGAAATTGACAGTACATAGAAATATCAGTAAGCATTTGATATGTATATATATCTAGGCATATTTGCAAGTGCATATAATTCTGTCAATCGTCTGAATGAACAAGGAAATGGATTCTCCTCTTCTGGAGCCTCCAGAAAGGAATTCAGCCACGTCAGCACCTTAATTTTAGCCTGGTGAGACCCATTCACAATTCTGACCTACGGAACTGTGAGATGATAAATTTGGTTTAAGCTGCTAAATTTGTGGTAATTTGTTATGGCAGCAATAGAAAACTAACACAAACAGAAAAATATTTTTAAGAGATCAAGAAATGGTATTTCATATATATATATATTTTATTTTGGTGAGGAAGATTAGCCCTGAGCTAACATCCTTTGTCAATACTCCTCTTTTTGCTGAGGAAGATTGGCCCTGGGCTAACATTCGTGCCCATCTTCCTCTACTTTGTATGTGGGACGACTGCCAAGGCATGGTTTGTTAAGCGGTGCATAGGTCCGAGCCCAGGATCTGAACCTGCAAACCCTGGGCTGTCGAAGCGGAGTGTGCAAACTTAACCACGACACCACTGGACTGACCCCGGTGTTTTATATTTTTAAATAAACTAAGAAGCCATACAATTATGAACTTTGACTCAAGCAATCACGTATCCTTGAAGCATAAAAAACATAAATTGATATGTAATGGGGGATTTGAACATTTATGAGAAAAATATATACTATCTGATAGACTAGGCTGCCAAAAAATTTACATGAGAGTTGAATCAATTAAATGTTCAATGTGCTGTGTGCACGTGATGAAGTTTTTGGCTGTGTATTTAGTATGCATAATTTTATAGAAATATTTTTGTGACATATATATTACAACAAAGTGGGAATGCTCATTATTTAAATCACATATTGAAGAGAAAATATTGATTTCTTACTAGACAACAAAGTATCTATGTCTCTCCAAACTGTTATCCTACATACCATGTTTCCTGATTAGAGTACAATTAAGTGAGCATCAACAATAAGAAAACATTAAGAAAAAAACCTAATACTTTGGAAACAAATAAAATCCCCTATACTTATGGTTATAGAATCACACAAAATTGAATTTACAAAATATTAATGAAGAATGATCAACGAAACTGCAACATATCAAAGCTTGTAGGATATAAAGAAAAAGAGCAAGAGAGGAAAAAAGAGAGAACATAAATTACTGATATCAAGAATAAGAGGGGCGTCGCTACCAATCCTACAGACATTAAAAGGATAATAAAGAAATACTATGAACAAGTTTATGCCAAGAAATTTTACAACTTTGATGAGAATGCCAAAGGTGGCTCGGCTGAGAAATACAAGTGTTCAGAAATCTCTTTCCTAGTGAGTCTACATCTGAGTATGTCAGGAAACCACCCACTAGACTTCTATCCTTGCACCTTCATGGCTAAGGCGCTATGATTTCTCTCCACAGGGACTGTCATATCCTCCCTCCAGGATCATGGCTTCCACTCATTCTCTTTAAATGAATTCCGTTCACACTTGCCAATTTGTTCCTTCTAAAATATCATGCACATAATGCCACTTTTCTGATATACATATTTTAATGGATTCCGATTTGAGACAGAATAAAATCCAAGCTCCTTGTCATTGCTTACCCACCTGTGCCAAGTTTGACTCCAGTCTACCTCTCTCAACTCCACCTCACCCAGCACACGTCAGGCTCACGGGTGGTTTGAACTCACGAAGCTCATTCCCACGTTGGATTCATGCCATTCAGGGTTCCATCTCGCGGGAATATCCTTAGACTAATCTCAGGACCGGCGTTCTTTGTCATTAGCTCACACCTGAAATGTCACCCTCAGTAGAGTTTTGCCTACCACTTACTCTAAATTACCCACTTAAGCTTTCTCTATCACATGACTCTATCTCAAGGTGTACGAATTATTGAATCTTACTGAATTTTCATTCATTTACTCCTCATACTTTTTCACTTCCCTTCACGCACATCTGAAATATGATCCTCATGAAGACAGACTCTTTTTCCTTGTTAACTGTCAGATATTCAGCTAATAGAATATTAACAGATGGACAGTACATATTTAAAGCATTCCCTTAAGTCCTTCCAATCGTCTATCATCCCCACCCTCACAGATCCTGATGGAGGGAGGATAAGCACGTCTCCTGGGCATGGGGTCAGGGCCCCTGTGACCCCTTTATCCCTATTAGAAAAGGCCTCAGTCCCAGAACATGGGAGCCTAAATGCCCCTTCTGATTCTCATACTGACCACAGACTCAAATGCTGATGGAGAATTTGGGGATCAGAAGGGGAAGCTGACTAACTCAAGGTCACAGATCCGGGAGGTGGCAGAGTCGACACTCACAAGGAGCCCTCTGGTTCCCAGAGATCCATAGATTAAATTAAGAGACCTCCTTGCTCACCTTTTGTGGTGTTTGTTTTTTTGGGCGATAGGCAAGTAATTGTAGGAATTCCTAAGAAAAAGGATAGCGAAAGATGGGCCAGTGTCCTTCCTCCTCCACTGAAGTAGGACCGTTCCTGATGGAAGGTTGCTCCTCTGTCCACCACTCACTCTGTATCCGTTAAGGACTTGTTGGGGAAGAGGGAGTATCCCCTTCCACCCTTTCGCTTCAAGTTCTTATGACTGGGCCCAAATAATTAAAAGACAGGTTAGCAGGAGACAATAATACCAAGTTTAATAACATGTACACATCGGAGAAACCAGGGAAACTGTATACATGTTATTAAACTTGGTATTATTTTCTCCTGCTAACCTGTCTTTTAATTATTTGGCCTGCCATAAGAACCCAAGGGAAAGGACGGAGGAGGGTTCTCCCTCTTCCCCACCAGACTGATGGGGCTTTCTGGTCCCTCTTCCTGAACACCTTGAGCAGATGCTTCCTCCCTGATATGTCATACTGGAAAGAGGCTTTAGGATATCCCTGGTGGTGAAAGATAGCTATGATAAGGAGATATTATGTCCTCTTTGGTGGTAAATATCTGTGCTCTTCAACTGGGAAATCACTTGTGTGTCAGATGGGCTTCTGGGAAACAAACAAGGGTGAGGGGGATGCAACCTCCAATCTCCCCAAACTGCATGCAGCCTCTCCTTCTCCTGGATGTGCCCTGACCCATTTCTTCATTCTCCTGGATACATAGGACCTCAACTTGTGCATCCACTCAGGAGCTGGAGGAGAGTTTGGAGGTTCCCTGACTGCCATCCTCTCTGTATTTCTCAATGCTTCCATTTCTCCAGAATTCTCAAGATTCCTTTATCACCAACAGGGCACCCTCAGCTATAGCTCCATGATTTAGTGTATTGTAAGACATGGGACAAGATGAGGTGCCTCACCTGTGACAGAAAGGTGAAGTGGGTCACTCAGGTCTCACCACTCACAGGGAGAGTGATTGAAAGAACTGTAGCCCCTATAGGTCCTGCTGTGAGCTGGGGTCACAGGACCCAGAGTGAAGATGGCCTGAAATGCACTATTGCGGCTCTGCCCTCTAGTGAGCTGCTGTTCATGGGCCTCCTCCTCCCTGGATAGATGGTCCTTGTCAAACAAGATCTCGGGATCACAGAAAAAGTTCAGGTTCTCTCCTGACATCACCACTGGTCCCACCTGGGCAGAGAAAGAAGGTTCCTTGTGTATTCCTAGGAGAAAAAGAGTCATTTATCTGAAAGCACAAGTCTTATCACACTGTCCTTGGTCATGACAAAGCGTTCTCTGTTGCCGTTCTTGGGTGTTTGCTCTGTGTGTCTTCTAGCACCTCTCAATCTCACCTTTATCTCTGCAGTGCGGAACTATTGTGCATCTGTGTCTTTTTAGGAACCTGCTTTTCCCTGATTCTCTATTGCTTTCTGACTGTATCTCCATGTCTTATTCTCCTAGAAGCCATAAGAGATGAGGAGTTCTTTCGAATAATGTAACCAACTAGCCACATTGGGGACCCTCAGTAAACACGGTATTGGCCTTAGGCTTCCTGACACAGAACAAAGAGATTATGGAGTGAAAAGTGCAAAAATCTCCATAGGATCTTCAAGAAACTCATTATGCAGGGAGTGGCCAATGTGGCCCTGCACCCCAAGGTGTGGGGAGTGACCACCAGGTGGTGAGGGGTAGAAGTGACCACTCCTCCCACTTCTGCAGGACAACATGTTAAACCATGTTGTGATCAATACCTCACGGTGACAGTCTCTATTCAGATCATTCAGGGCCTGATGCAGGGCTGTCTGGTGTGTCACCGTGTCCTCACAGTAGAGGAAGGGGCTGTGGTGGTAAAGTGGGAACCAACTCCCACCGTCGCTCGGTGCCTGAGCTGGGGACAGCCCTCATCCCTGTGCTCAGGAGTCTTTCTTGGTCCATCTTTCTCATTCTCTGTCTCGTCCTCTGTCACTGTCTAATCTGTTTTCTCTTTGGATTACAGTGAAAGTTCTCTGTTTCTTCCCCTTTGCCTTCACTCCCCAACCCGCTTTCTCTCCTGCGTTTGTTAGTATGTCTGTATGCCTGTTTTTTCCCCATGTACTCACATTGTACTCAACACTACATCCGCCCTGAGGCTCCAGGAACAAAGAGAACAGAGGCTGGGCCACCAAACTCCCCTGTAATCACAATGAAAGGGTGATTACATCCTCATGGTCACTGGCAGCCGACCACTCATGGGGGAGTGACTGAGAGAGCCATGGCATCTGTTGGTCCCACATGGGCATAGATGTCATAGGGCCCATGGAGGAATGAGCTCAGGTTTGCCCATCAGGAAGCTCCTCTACAAATTGCTGAGAATGCTGTGTGTCCCCTCCTTGAGAAGGATAAATGTGTCAAACGCCAGTTCTGAGTGACAGTGCAGAGTCACAGCCCCTCCTGCAGGCACAAGGGAGTCTGGGTGGGCCGAGATGAAGGACTTTGTGAACACACCTGGGGAGAAAGAGAGTGTGAGTTTCCATATGCACCATCCCCACCCTTCTCCTGATATTTTCAGAGTGATTTCTACCTCCCTCAAGCCCAAAGCTGTCTCAGTTCCTTCCTATGCCTTTCTTACCACATTTTCTCTGAGCCTCATTCTCCATCTTCTGTCTCATGACTTTTATAGCCTGGGTCTCACCGCCTCATCTCCACCTGCTTTTCTGTCTCTCTGAGCTAAAGACCTCCAATCTCATCTGTGTTGGTTCTAAGCTCTGCGACCTTTAGATCCACTTCCTACTCTCTGGGGTCCACTCAGATCTGGACTCTGGGTAGCGCCATCTGGACACAGGGTGGACATTGGCTGGGCTGGACTTCTACCTGTGACCACGATCTCCAGGGGGTCACTGTGTCTTGACCACACAGAGGGGATGTGGTTGTGAGTTATGGAACATCCATAGATCCCTGCATGTGCTGTGGTCACAGGGATTATGGTGAAGTTGTTGAAAAGACCTCTCTGTAGCTCAGGGACGCAGGTCCCATCTATTTGAATAGTTTGAATATGACAAACAGAAGACAGAAATGACACTGAAGAGTCACATTCCCTCCTAGGGGAACCACAGGTCTTAGCCAGGCTCACAGGACAGCTTCTCAAGGCCACGAGGAAGAGAAAGAGGCACAGCCTTAGAGAGGAAAACACGGATCTGCTCACTCCCTTCACTGCCCTCAGGTGGCTTTTCCTCATTTATGTTCTTCCAAGGCTTCTCCCCAAAACTGGAGTCCATGATGCCCAGGGAGGCCTGAGGGGGGACCAGGAAAACAGCCCATTCCCTCATGAGCATGACAGGTTTTCCCAGAACAAGAATATTGCTTAGAGTGTTGATAAAATGTTGAACAAGCTTTCTCTTAAAATTTCTCTACGAGAACAAAACATATGCTTGCAAGAAAAGGGAGAAATCTAAAGGATTCAAGCAACATGAGAAAAAACATGAAACTCATTGAAAAACATTTTCCTTCTCCAGGATGTGGTACAAGTTTCCTGAAGACACTGCCTGCTGAACACCCCTTCTCAGACTCTGGCAGCAGGGGCACCCTTTATCTCAGCATCAGGGATGGGCTGGAGAATCTGAGTTAATTCTTGGCCCTCAGAGGGTTCCATATAGCCCAGCATTGGCTCCTCCCCTCCTTACAGAGATTATTCTAATCCATCCCCAGAAACTCCAGATTCTGAACATCACAGGCTCCCTAAGGAGATTGGCTCAGTCCACAGAAGGTGTCCAGGGAGGCTCTCTAGGACAAAATCAGAGCCTGGATATATCAGATAGCCCCACTTCTTGTGCTCCCATGTGATCCCTGTCCAGCCCTCCCGAGTCATCTGCATCACCCACTCCTGTCCTCCACCCCTCCCACCTGGGACAACCATTTGTATCCAGCAACACAGCCACTTGGGACTGGGGAAGGGCTCATCCACTGGTACCCATATCTTCAGAGAGGATTTGTCCCATATGAATTCCACCCTCCTAGGAATTGTGCCTTGTCTTGGATATTAGTCTTGGCAGGTCAGCCTAGGCTCAGACAGTGGATGAACTCAGTTTACCACAGTGTCCTGCCTCCAGCCCTGAAAACTTACCTAACCTTAGGAAGGAAACAGACATCCAGGTACAGAAAGAAGAGAGAGCACCAAACAAAATAAATCCAAAGAGGCCCACCCCAAGATACATCATAATTAAAATGTCTGGAATTAAAGATAAAGAGAGAATCCTAAAACCCACAAGAGAAAGGCAACAAGTTACATACAAAGGAAACCCCATAAGGCTATCAGCTGACTTCTCAGCAGAAACCTTACAGGCTAGAAGAGAATGACATAATATATTTAAAGTGCTAGAAGGAAAAAACCTACAGCCTAGAATACTCCACCCAGCAAGGTTATCATTCAAAATGGAAGGAGAGATTTAAAAAAAAGTTTCCCAGACAAGCAAGATTTAAAGCAGTTTGTCACCAAGAAACCAGTACTACAAGAAATCCTAAAGGAACTTATTTAAGGGGGAAAGAGAAGATCACAAATAGAAAAAATTATCTACTTCCATGATAAGATGGTAACAGATACAAACACAGAAAAATGAGGTTAGATATGATATCAAAAACATAAAATGTGGGAGGAGGGGAGTTAAAGTGTAGAGCTTTCAGATAGAGGTCAAACTAAAGAGACCATCAACTTAATATAGACTGCTATATACATAAGTTACTTTATATGAACCCCATGGTAATCACAAACCAGAAACCTATAATAAATACACAGAAAACCAAGAGAAAGGAACCCAAACATAATGCTAAAGAAAGCCATCAAACCACAAGGGAAGAGAGCAAGAGAAGAAGAAAGGAACAGAGAAGGGCTACTAAAACACCGAGAAAAAAAAAGTTAAAAAATGGAAGGAGTGACGTCAGCATCATGGCAGAGTGAGCTTTCCCATAAACTCTTCCCCCGATAAGATACAACAAAAGGGTCAGGCACAGACCAACAATGGACTCCTACACAGCAAAAAGGAAGACCAGAAAGATCCACAATGTCACACAACTGAGAGTGGACGTGCTGGGGCCCCTGGAGGAAGTGGAGAGAGGTAAGGAGAAATCCTCTCCCTCCCCATCAGATCAGTGATCTGGGTCCATGCGGCTCCCAGAGAGAGGGGAGGGGCAGCCATCTGGGGGGAAACCGTAGCTCTTCAGGCTCTCTCAGCCAGTGGGAAACTCCTACACAGAGGACTCAGAACTGCTGCACGGGTGACATCTACACCTGAGCACCTAGGAGAGCGGATAATGAGGGGAAAGTGAGAAGCCCTCCCCACTCCAGGGACCCAGTGGGCAAAAGAGAGAGGCCCCCCTGCATGCCTGACACCGCAGCTCAGCAGACCAGACCAGACAGAGCGGCCAGAGGATTGCAGGGGGGAGCTGGGGCTGGGTCAGGGGCCTCAGATTACACAACCCTTAACCCTCACATGGTGGCTGCAGGTGGAAACTGCAACCAGATATTTCCAGGATGAGGAAAAACAAAGCAAATACAGGAACCACAATGCAAAAGTACATGAAATCACCAGACCAGAGGGAAAATGACAAGCACCCAGAAACCAACCCTGAAGGCACAGAAATCCATAACCTAAATGACAGAGATTTCAAAATAGCTTTCATAAAAAAACTCAATGAAATACAAGATAACACAGACAAAGAATTCAATGAGATGAGGAATTTCTTCACAAAAGAGATTGAACTCATAAAGAAAAACCAGTCAGTGCTGATGGAGATGAAGAACACAATGGTGGAGATATAGGAGAATCTGGAAACTTTAAAGAACAGAGCTGACAATATGGAGGAAAGAATTACCATTATAGAGGATAAGAATACAGATATGCTCCAGATGGAAGAGGAGAGAGAACTAAGACTAAAAAGAAATGAATAAAGTCTCCAATAAATATCTGACTCTATTAGGAAATGTAACATAAGAATTATAGGTATTCCTGAGCGAGAAGAGAGAGAAAGAGGAACAGAGAGCCTATTCAAGGAAATAATAGCTGAGAACTTCCCAAATCTGGAGAAGGAGTAGGAAATACCAGTAGTGAAGCCAATAGGTGTCTAAATACATCAACAGACAAAGGCCCACTCCACGGTATATAGTGGTAAGGCTGGCTAAAATCAATGACAAAGAAACAATATTAAGGACAGCTAGACGAAAACAAAAAATAACGTAAAAAGGAACTCCCATTAGGCTCTTAGCAGATTTCTCAACAGAAACTTTACAGGCTAGGAGAAACTGGAATGATACATTCAAAATACTGAAAGACAAAAACTTTCAGCCAAGAATACTCTATCCAGTAAAAATATCCTTCAAATATGATGGAGAAATAGCAACTTTCCCAGATAAACAAAAGCTAAGGGAGTTCATGGCCATGAGACCTCCACTACAAGAAATACACAAGAAGGCCCTCAGGCCTGAAAAAAAGAAGAGAAAGGGAATATGAAGCTTGGATCAAGGAGGAAAATAGATAGACAAAATCAGAAAAATAGTAGATCTTTACCAGAATAGGTTAGCAACCACTTAAATACCAAAATCAAAGATCAAAAGAAGGAAATCACCAAAAATAAATACAACCTCATCTCTGTAAACACACACCCACAACACAAGAGAGAATAAGTTGTAACAAGAATGACTTAGAAGGGGAAGAGGAAAAAGATTGAATTGTCTTAGTATAAGGAAATAAGAGGCCATCAGATAATGGACTATCTTATACACAAAATTTTTTATACAAACCTCAATGTAACCACTAAACAAATAATCAAAACAAAATCACATATGATAAACAGAGAGAAACCTAGAAGAGTCATAAGATAGAACAACCAAACTGAATTGGTAGTCTGAAACACGTGTGACAAGAAACAAAGGAAATGCAAAGGAATTGGAAAATAAGTGATTAAACAGCAAAATTAAGCTCTCATATATCAATAATTACACTAGATGTAAATGGATTGAACTCTCCAATAAAAAGACACAAAGTGGCAGGATGGATTAAAAATCAAGATCCAACAATATGCTGCCTCCAGGAAACACGTCTCAGCTCTAAAGACAAGCACAGGCTCAGAGTGAAAGGATGGAAGACAATACTCCAAGCTAATGGCAAACAAAAGAAAGCAAGTGTTGCCAGACTCATATCAGACAAAGTAGACTTCAAGATAAAACAGGTGAAGAAAGACAAAGAAGGGAAATATATAATGATAAAAGGCACACTCCATCAAGAAGACATATCACTTATATATGCACCCAACATAGGAGCACAAATGTACATAAAGCAATTATTAACAAACCTAAAAGGAGACATCAACAACAACACAATAATAGTAGGGGATCTTAACACCCCACTTACATCAATGGATAGATCATCCAGACAAAAAGTCAATAAAGAAACAGTGGACTTAAATGAAAAACTGGAAGTGATGGACCTAGTAGAATTATACAGAACACTCCATCTAAAAACAGCTGACTACACATTCTTCTTAAGCGCACATGGAACATTCTCAAGGAGAGACCATATGTTGGTAAACAAAGCCCCAATAAATTTAAGAAGATTGAAATCATAGCAAGCATCTTTTCAGACCATAATGCTAGGAAACTGGAAATCAACTATGAGAAAAAAACGGGGAAAGTGACAAAGATGTGGAGATTAAACAACATGCTACTGAACAACCAATTGATCATTGATGAAATTAAAGGAGAAATCAAAAACTATCTGGAAACAAACGAAAATGATAATATGTCATACCAAACCATATGAGATGCAGCAAAAGAGGTCCTGAGAGGGAAACTCATAGCGATACAAGTCCACCTTAACAAACAAGAAAAAGCCCAAATAAGCAACCTTAAATTACACCTAACAGAACTAGAAAAAGAAGAACAATCAAAGCCCAAAGCCAGCAGGAGAGAAATAATAAAAATCAGAGCAGAAATAAATGAAATTGAGACCAAAAAAACAGTAGAAAGGATTAATGAAACAAAGAGTTGGTTCTTCGAGAAGATAAACAAAATCGACAAACCCTTAGCCAGGCTTACTAAGAAGAAAAGAGAAAAGGCTCAAGTAAATAAAATTAGAAATGAAAGAGGAGAAATTACAACGGATACCACGGAAATACAGAGGATTATAAGAGAATACTATGAGAAATTATATGCCAACAAATTGGACAATCTAGAAGAAATGGATAAATTCTTAGACTTATACAACCTCCCAAAATTGAACCAAGAAGAAATGGAGAATCTGAATAGACCAATAACAAGTAAAGAGATTGAAATAGTAATCAAAAACCTCCCAAAAAATAAAATTCCAGGACCAGATGGCTTCTCCAGTGAATTTTACCAAACATTCAAAGAAGACTTAATACCCATCCTTCTCAAACTATTCCCCAAAATAGAGGAAGATGGAACACTTCCTAAATCATTCTACGAGGCCAACATCACCCTGATACCAAAACCAGACAAAGACAATACAAAGAAAGAAAATTACAGGCCAATATCGCTGATGAACATTGATGCAAAAATCCTCAACAAAATATTGGCAAACCGAATACAACAATACATTAAAAAGATCATACACCATGATCAAGTGGGATTTATACCAGGGAAGCAGGGATGGTTCAACATCCGCAAAGCAATCAACGTGATACATCACATCAACAAAACAAAGAATAAAAACCACATGATCATCTCAATAGACGCAGAGAAGGCATTTGACAAGATACAACATCCATTTATGATAAAAACTCTCAATAAAATGGGAATAGAAGGAAAGTACCTCAACATAATAAAGGCCATATATGACAAACCCACAGCCAAAATCATACTCAACGGGGAAAGACTGAAAGCCATTCCTCTGAGAACAGGAATGGGGCAAGGCTGCCCACTCTCACCACTCAGGTTCAACACAGTACTGGAGGTTTTGGCCAGAGCAATTAGACAAGAAAAAGGAATAAAAGGAATCCAAATAGGTAACGAAGAAGTGAAACTCTCACTATTTGCAGATGACATGATTGTATATATAGAAAACCCTAAAGAATCTGTTGGAAAACTATTAGAAACAATCAACAACTACAGCAAAGTTGCAGGGTACAAAATCAATCTACAAAAATCAGTTGCATTTCTGTATGCTAATAATGAGCTAACAGAAAGAGAGCTCAAAAAGATAATACCATTTACAATTGCATCAAAAAGAATAAAATACCTAGGAATAAATCTTACCAAGGAGGTGAAGGACCTATACAATGAGAACTACAAGACATTATTGAAAGAAACCCATGATGACATAAAGAAATGGAAAGATATCCCATGCACGTGGATTGGAAGAATAAACATAGTTAAAATGTCTATATTACCTAAAGCAATCTACAGATTCAATGCAGTCCCAATCAGAATCCCAATGACATTCTTCACAGAAATAGAAAAAAGAATACTAAAATTTATATGGGGCAACAAAGGACCCCGAATAGCTAAAGAAATCCTAAGAAAAAAGAACCAAGCAGGAGGCATCACAATCCCTGACTTCAAAACATACTACAAAGCAATAGTAATCAAAACAGCATGGTACTGGTACAAAAACAGATACACAGATCAATGGAACAGAATTGAAAGCCCAGAAATAATACCACACATATACGGACAGCTAATTTTCGACAAAGGTGCTAAGAACATGCAATGGAGAAAGGAAAGTCTCTTTAATAAATGGTGTTGGGAAAACTGGACAGCCACATGCAAAAGAATGAAAGTGGACCATGTGCTATCGCCATTCACAAAAATTAACTCAAAATGGATCAAAGACCTGAAGGTGAGACCTGAAACTATAAAACTCATAGAAGAAAATATAGGCAACACACTATTTGACATTGGTTTTAAAGGAATCTTTTCGGATGACATGCCTACCCAGACTAGGGAAACTGAAGAAAAAATAAACAAGTGGGACTTTATCAGATTAAAGAGCTTTTATAAGACAAATGAAACCAGAATCAAGATGAACAGACAACCAACCAGTTGGGAGAGAATATTTGCAAAACATACATCTGACAAGGGGTTGATCTCCATAACATATAAAGAACACACACAGCTGAACAACAAATAAACAAAAAACCTGATCCAAAAATGGGCAGAGGAAACGAACAGACACTTCTCCAAAGAAGATATACAGATGGCCAATAGGCATATGCAAAGATGCTTAACATCACTAATCATCAGGGAAATGCAAATCAAAACAACACTAAGATACCACCTCACTCCTGTTAGAATGGCTATAATCACCAAGACAAAAAACAACAAATGTTGGAGAGGATGTGGAGAAACAGGAACCCTCATACACAGCTGGTGGGAATGCAAATTGGTGCAGCCTCTATGGAAAACGGTATGGAGATTCCTCAAAGAATTAAAAATAGAGATGCCCTATGATCCAGCCATCTCACTATTGGGAATCTATCCAACACACCTGAAATCAACAATCCAAAGAGGCTTATGCACCCCTATGTTCATTGCAGCATTATTCACCATAGCCAAGAAGTGGAAGCAACCTAAGTGTCCCTCACTGAAGATTGGATTAAGAAAATGTGGTATATATATACAATGGAATACTACTCAGCCATAAAAAAAGACAAAATCATCCCATTTTCAACAACATGGATGGGCCTGGAGCGTATTATGTTAAGTGAAATAAGCCAGAAAGAGAAAGACAAACACTGTATGATCTCACTCATATGTGGAATATAAACCAACACATGGACAGAGAAAACTGGACTGTGGTTACCAGGGGCAGTGGGGGTGGGGGTGGGCACAAGGGGTGAAGGGAGTCATATATATGGTGATGGACAAACAAAAATGTACAACTCAAAGTTTCACAATGTTAGAAACCATTAAAACATCAATAAAAAAATTAAAAATGGAAATAGCCTATGATCCAGCTATCCCACTACTGGGATTCTATCCAACAGACCTGAAATCTACAATCCAAAGAAGCTTATGCACCCCTATATTCATTGCAGCATTATTCACTATAGCCAAGAAGTGGAAGCAACCTAAGTGTCCATCGACTGATAATTGTATCAAGAAGATGTGGTATACATATACAATGGAATACTACTCAGCCATAAAAAAAGACAAAATCGTCACATTTGCAGCAACATGGATAGACCTGGAGGGTATTATGTTAAGTGAAATAGGCCAGAAAGAGAAAGACAAACAATGTATGATCTCACTCATATGTGGAATATAAACCAACACATAGACAGAGAAAACTGTATTATGGTTACCAGGGACAATGGGGGAAGGGGATGGGCACAAGGGGTGAAGGGAGACATGTATATGGTGATGGACAAACAAAAACATACAACCAAAAATTTCACAATGTTATAAACTATTAAAACCTCAATAAAAAATGGAAGTAAGTACATGCTTATCAATAGCTGCTTTAAACGTCAATGGACTAAATGCTCCAATTAAAAGGCATAGGGTGGCTGATTGGATAAAAAATAAGACCCATATATATGCTGCGTACAAGAGACACACTTCAGATCTAAAGACCCTCACAAACTGAAAGTGAAGGGATGGAAAAAGATACTCCATGCAAATGGCAAGGAAAAGAAAGCTGGGTTAGCAATACTCATATCAGACAAAATAAACTTTAAAACAAAAACTGTAACAAGAGACAAAGAAGGGCACTACTTAATGATCAAGGGAATAATCCAACAAGAGGGTATAAAACTTGTAAATATCTATCCACCCAAAGTAGGAGCACCTAAATATATAAAACTATTATTAACAGACATAAAAAGAGAAATAGACAGTCACACAATAATAGTAGGGGACTTTAACACTCTGCTTACACCAATGGATAGATCATCCAAACAGAAGATCAATAAGGAAACATTGGCCTTAAATGACACACTAGAACGGATGGACCTAGTAGATATATACAGAAAATTCCATCTAAAAACTGAAGAATACAAATCCTTTTCAAATGCACATGGAACGTTCTCCAGGATTGATCACATATTAGGCCACAAAACAAGTCTCCATAAATTTAAGAAGATTGAAATAATACCAAGCATCTTTTCTGACCACAATGGTATGAAACTAGAAATCAGTTTTTTTTGTTTGTTTGTTTTTGTTTTTTTCCCGCTGCGATCCACGGGTCCAGTCATTTGATCAGGTCTGCCGCGGATTGCTTGGTCTGGTCTGTCGCGCGGATCACTTGGTCTGGTCTGCCGCGGATCGCTAGGTCTGGTCTGGTCGGTTGAGCTGCAGAGTCCAGTTTGCGGGGAGGGGGGAGCTCTCTCTTTTGCCCTCCGGGTCCCTGACGTGGGAGGCTTCTCGTTTGCCCCTCTTTATCCGCTCTCTGGGGTGCTCAGATGTTGATGGTAGCCCTGTGGCTCCTCTGAGTCCTCTGTGCCGGAGTTTCCCACTGGCTGAGAGAGTCCGAAAAGCCACGGTTTCCCCGCCGAGGGCCGCCCCTTCCCCCTCTCTGGGAGCTGCGCAGACCGGGATCGCTGATCTGATGGGGAGGGAGAGGAGTTCTCCTTACCTCTCCCCACTTCCTCCGGGGGCCCAGCACGTTCTGCTCTCAGATGTGCGGCAGTGTGGATCCCTTTGCTCTAGCTTTTCACTGTCTGGGATTCCATTGTTGGTCTGTGACTGTTCCTTTTGTTGTATCTTGTCTGGGGAAGAGTTCACGGGAAAGCTCACTCCACCAGTCTCTGGTATCTCTATTGTAGATTTTTAAAGATGCTTTGCTAACTGATAGAAATTCCCTCTTATCTCTGAGAAATTGTTTATTTCATTATAAATTAGTGATGTATTTTATCAGAAGCTTTGATTCTTTTGATATGATCATTTTTTCTATTTCTTGTTTTATGTAAGAGTTTTATTGATTGCTTTTTGAATATGAAACAAACCATGCATTCCTAAAAAGAACATACCAGCATGATCATGATATATCATCCATTTTATATATCACCGACTCCTGTTTGGGAATATTTTATGTAGGAATCTACAGCTAAGATCCTGTGCGAGAGGTTCCTGTGATCTTCCCATTTTGTAGTTTCCTTGTCAGGTTTTGGTATCAAGTTTTTTCTGGTCTGATAAAATGTGTTGGGAGGAATATTGCCTCTTCTATTTTCAGGAGAAGCTCGTGTAAGTTTGGTATGTGTATGTATGTGTGTGTGTATGTGTGAGGGCCCATGTCCATGTCTGTGTGTGTGTCTCCAGGTGTGTGTTTGTGTGTATGTCATAAGTGTGTAGTATTCAGAAGCATTCGTGAATGAAGTTTTCCAGACTCAGCATTCACTTTTTGGGAAAATTTTTAATTATAGATTCAACATATTTAATATCTATGACAATTCAGATTTTCTATTTATTTTTGTGTCCATCATTTTTTAAATTGTACATTGAAAATTTTGTCCATTTCATCTACATTTTCTAATATACTGGCATCAAATTGATCATAATGATCAGTTACCTATTTGAAGTCTGTAGGATCTGTAATGTTGTCTTGATGATATGATGTATGAGTTCTCTCTTTTCCTTGAGCATTGTGGCTGGGATGTATAAATGTGATTAATGTTTTCAAGAATGAATTTTTTTGGCTTTCATGACTTTTCTCTATTATTTGTTTGTCCTCATTAGTAGCTACTCTTGTCATTACTATTTCCCTCCTACCTTTATTTCTAATAATATATTATTCTTTTTCTAAATTCTTGATATGATAGCTTAGGTCGTTGTTTCTTTAGGCTGTTCTTTTCTACTATATTCATTTATTCATGGTTCTGAATTTTCCTATTTCATACGTTTGATGGGTAATATTTACGTTACCATCATGTTTAAAACATTCTCTCACTCATGTTTTGGATTTCTCATTAAACTATAGATTACTGAGAAGTCTGCTGCTTTATTTCCATAATGTGAGGATATCTGTTATCTTTGACGGCAGAATCAGGTGACTCCCAAAGTGTCCCAGAAGGTCCTGGTGGTCCATGTTAGGAGTCTGGCTGGCTGGGGGTCATTAGGAGGTGTCCTTTGGGGGCAGCTCCTGTGCCTTTTGGAGTCCCTGCAGTCTCTCTCCCTGGAGGGTGCATCTGGGTCCTTTCTGGACTAGTGGATGGCCAGAGCAGCATACACACTGGGCTCTGCTGGGGGTTCCTCTGACTGGGAGGAAGAGGATGTTGTCTCCCGCCTGAGGGTCAAGTGGTTCAGCTGTGCGTAGGTCACGTCCTGAGGGTCTTCAGACACAGTAGCCTGGAGCAGGGGGAGAGTGGGGGATAGGTATGTGATTGGGGTGGTGGCAGCCTGGTGTCCAGGAGAGGATGGGACCCACCTGTCTGTCCCTCTGTCCGTCATTTTCTGCTTGTCTGTCCTTCATGTCCAGTGATTCTTCTGACAGGGGGGAAGGAGAGATGTACACTCTCTGTCTAAGTCTTGATCTTGAGTGGATCACCTGGGCTTCCATCACTCTCTGGGGGTCTTCATCATGGGGGCCCTGCTGGAGGTGGACAGAGGGACAGAAACAGTGTCTCCCTGACCCCACTGCTGACCTCCTCCAGTCAACCCTCCACACTGTTATAGAGTGAGGGCACTTCCTGATGGAATCTTCAGGGACATCCTAAACCTTGGACATCTGGGTGCTCTCTACTGTTCTGATTCTTATCCTCACACACTATTTCTCGCTCATTTGTCTCCAGCCACATGGCCCATTTCCCTGAAAAATCATTTTGCTGCCTCAGGACCTTTGCGTCTGCTGTTTCCTCTGCCCCCTGCATGCACTCTATCCCTTTTCCTCACTTTATTTTCCTCAACAGCACTTTGAACTCTAGGATGCTACCTGCATATTTGTGTATTGTCTCTCACCCACAAGGTGAGCTAAAGGAGTGTGGACACAGTTTCCTCACTGCTGCACCTGCAGCACCTGAATGGAGCTGGGTAAACAGTAAGGTCCCTGTGCACATTGTTGCGGGAATGAATGAAGGGGGCCTAGGGGCCTTGAGGGTTATTCACTTATTCGTGCATCCTCTTGAGCCCTAGGGGTGCACCCCAACAACCAGAAGGTCAGAGAGAAGACGAGGACCCAGGAAAGGGGATCACGTAGGAGGAGCCATGATCTCACAGAAACCAGGAGGAGTGAAGTCACAGGAGGACCACCCAGGGTGCCCGAGAGGAGAGGTCAGTGTGGGACACTGCTGAGAGCTGGGTGACGTGAGGACAGGAAGTGTCCACTGGAATAAGTTTGACAACAGGTAGGTCAAACTGGTGGCCTGGACAGGAGCAGGGGTCTCACCTGATGGTCCAGCTCCACGCTCTCCTCAGGCTGTGTGTCCTTCACGGCAGCATCTGCTGGGGCAGAACACGGGGTGTGTCTCTTGGCAGGATTCCTGAGATCTCTCAGGGCTGCAGGCCCCTCTCTGCTCTCAGATGGGCCACTGAGGTCCAGGGGTGAGGAGATGTGCCCGAGGTCACTCAGGGTGGGATTTCAGTGCTTCTCACACTGAATCCCCAGATCCTCCCAGTCTATTCCCCCATGGCCTCCTGAGACCTCTGTGCCCACCCCCCAGGGTGGCCCCTCCTCTCCTCTCACAGAGGGTCTCTTCCTGGGCGTCAGCAGCTGGGCTGGAGCTGGGGGAGGAGACGGGAGTGTTAGGGGCAGAGAGGGACCTAGGGCGGGGTGGGAGTCTGGGGTCTTCAGGACAGGAATTAGCTGATCTGCAGGCCTCTGTCCTTGGGCTCTGGGTCTGCAGCCCCTGCAGGGAGTTGGAGATCAGCCTGTCTCTGGGCAGGGTCATGATGGACAGAGTTTCATCCCTGGGAGGTCATGACCACCCGCCCTCCACATGGGATTCGAGAGGAAAGAAGGAAACCTTAACACATACTTGTGTGTACGTTTCCATATTTCTTGAGATTAAAAAGCTGAAAGAACACCTTAAATGTGTACATGTGTGCTGTATTAAGTGTTTTCTTTAGGAGTTTCTGATTTGAGATTCTGGAAAAGTCTTTTTGGGAGCTCACCCTCCCATCTACTTGCTTTCCCTCTGCTGGTGCCCTAAGCCCACCTCCCCCTGTGACCCGGGTCACTCTGTTCCCTACTCACCTGACCTCCTGCTTTTGCCCTGACGCCAGTGTCGCATGAGGAAGAGGAGGAGGACGAGGGAGAGCAGCAGGACGAAGGCCACCGAGACCCCAACCAGAACCTTCAGGTACCATTTGAGACCTTGGGCACAAGTAACGTCATGAATGAGCCAGTGATGCTCTTTAATTTAGTGTCTACTGTGTGCCACACACGTGCTGGGCTCAGTGCATTCATCTCCTCTCACTCACAGCAATCATACAACAAGAGACTGCCACCCCCATCCAACCATTTCACAGATGAGGAAACTGAGGCACAAACAGGTAAATCATGTGCCCCAGGTCACCCAGCCTGAAGTGGCAGAGCTGGGACTGGAACCCAGGACTGTGGGTTCCCTGTGCACTCATCCTGATGCCCCCCAGGCAGACACCGGCTCAATCCTCTGGGGCTCCACATCTGTAGTCAGGGCCTGCCCCAGTGTTTCATCTGGAGCTGGGGGTCCGTCCTCATTACCCTCCCCTCTCCATATACAGCGAGGACCTGGGGGAGGGCTGGATGCATTGGGTGGGCTCTGCATCTCTCCTGGGGTCCGTCACCCACCCTGCAGGGCCCTGATGCCCCTTGGGAAGGTCCGGCCTGGGGTGGGGTCTCTGTCTTTCCTGAGCTCTGTAACACACAGGTCCTTATTTCACCTAATGTCACTGCAGGCCTGTGAGCAGGATGGGACCAGGGAGCTTTACAGACAATGCACTAAGACTCAGAGAAGAGAAATGAGCTGCTCAGGGCCCCAGAGTTGGAGCAGTCCAGCTGGGACTGAATCTGGGGGGATGATTGCTTTCCTTGCTCTTTCCACTCGAGCTATGAACCTTGAGCTAAAGGGAAAGGGCCTAAACGCCCAGACCATTGTCCTGCCCCTCCCTCCCCTGTACAATGTCACCGTCACTGCTCCAGAGGGGACAGGCCTCCATAAAATCACGTCCTTCGGGGACTTCCCTGTGAGACTACCTCTCCCAGGAGGCCAGAGCCATAGACAGAATTGAAAGGAAATCTAAGCTCTGGGCCACGATTCTCTCCTTTACACTTGGAGAAACTGAGGCCCAGACAGGGGAAGGTGAGTCTAAGTCAGTCTCCCGATGACGTAGCTCAACCCCCGCCCTCCATGGACCCACCCACCACCTCCCCACAGAGACCCTCACTTACTCTTTGGAGTGCGTGACTCGGTGAGAGAGAGTCCATCCTCAGAGCCTCCTGGGCATCAGGACAGGAGGTAGGGGGCGTTACTTCTCCCCACTTCAGCATGGCTGCCCCTCCCCCAGGCTGGGCCCAAGCATCTCCCTCTGCGGTGACTGCCCCACCCATCATCCGTCCAGCCTCAGAGCCCCGGAGCCCCCTGGACCCTCACTTCTGCCCTACTCCCAGCCCCCCTGGGGGACAAGCTGTGCTGAAAGAGGAACTGGGAGTCAGATCAGCTGAGTCTCGAGAGACAGGCCTGGGGAAACTGTGACCTCTCTGGACAGAGGCCCCTGTGATTCACCAACTGTTAAGTTGAGTCCTGTGGGTGGGGAGGTGGGGTCCCCAGAGGATCCTGGGAGAAAGCACGAGAGGAGATGAGGGGCTGGAGGTTCCCCGAGAGACCCCGTCTCTGCTCACTCTCTTCTCCTTCATCTGCCCTGTGTCCCCAAGGCTCTCCCTCTACCCACCTGGAGGATTCTAGTGATGGGGATGTGGGAAGAGGTGGGCATGGGGGGTCCCTGTTTCCCTCCTGCACTCTGAGGGGCAGATCCCCCTCTGGGTGACCCTCCCTTGGGGCCCGTCACTCTCATCCCAGCCCAGAGCTCTCTGGGAGATAGAGCCCTGAGCTGACTGACTCAGACAGGACAGGGTCAGGGGCCCTCACCTGAGACCATGAGCTCAAGGGGGTCACTAGGGTCTGACCACATCTGGGGTTTGCTCATGTAATAGCCATAGCATCTGAATGTCCTCCTGTCACTGGGGGTCACGGGGCCCACAGGGAACACAGCCTGGAACTGTCCATAGGGGTGTTGCTGTGAGTCCAGGGTCCAGATTGGCTTGTGTTCTCCTTCCTTAGTCAGAATGAATCTGCCAAATCTCTGCCATGAGCCACACTGGAGGGTCACGTGCCCCCCTGAGGGCACCACAGGACTTGGCAGGGCTGAGAGGGTGGGTTTGATGTAGAATCCTAGGAGATGAGGAGGCAGCGTGTTAAATGGGGCACACATCTCTCCCATATCCCCCAGCCCAGGGCTGGGCTGTGAGAGTGGACACACCCCTGAGAGCAGACCTTCTTCCTGAGGGCAGAGCCTGAGGCTGGGACCCCTGAGTGTCCTCTCACCTGTCACCACCAGCTCCAGAGGGTCACTGTGCTCTGACCAGCCAGTGGGGCTGAGATAGTAACAGCGATATCTCCCTGCAAATTGCTCTGTCATATGTTGGATGGAGAACTTGGCCTTGTCCCTAGGATCCAGTGGGTTCTGTCTGTCCCACGGCGATGCACTTCCCTCTTTATCCAGGCAGTACTCCTGGGCTTCCAGGGTCCCCTGACACCAGATGGTCACAGGCCTCCACCAGGCAATCACAGAGCCTGGATCAGCCCAGATGATAGGTTTGGGGAGGGTCCCTGGAAGGAAATCAGAGGCTGGGTCACAAGACATTCCCCTCCCCCAGTTCCCTAGCTCTCAGCCCCAGGACCCTTCCAGACATCCCCCCTCCTTCAGACCAGAACTGCTGTCTCTGCGCCCAAATGCCCAGGAGTGGTTCCTTTGTCTCACTGAGGAGGTGGGACCTGGGACACCTGGGGACAGACTCACCTGCCTTCACTGGCATCCTGGGACCCAGACTCAGCCCTGGAAGAGAGTTCCCTGTGAGAGATTTGCCCCTGAATCCTGAGAAGAACCTCTCCTCCCTATGAGCGTCCTGAGACCTGGGAACTCCTGACAGACCAGGGCCTGGCTGTGGGGCGGGGTCTTCTCTTTCTAGAGAAGGGGCTTCTCCCTTTCCCCTCCTCAAATCTCACCAAGGCAGAGCAGGGTCATGAGGGTGAGGGTCATGGCTTCTCCTCCCCGTGGCCCTGGCTGTGCAGATGGAAGAGACCACCGCGCCCAGCAGGACAGTCAGAAGCACAGGATGTGGCCACAGGGAGGTCCTCCCCATCACGAGGTTGTCACGTCAGCCATCCCACAGAAAGGGGAACTGCCCCTCCCCAGGAGCCTGGCTCTCCTTTTCCCAGGGCTGGGGCTGGTGTGAGCAGCAGGCTTCTGCAGACATTTCTGACCACATCTGAGGCTTCACTTGACCCATACGCTACTTTCTGCTTGGCCTGAACCCCTTTCTTGAGGCAAACATCAGCACGTATTTTGAGTATATCCAAGGTGTCAGGTCCAGAAGTACAATCACTGAACAAGACAGATTCAAAAGCTGAGCTTACAGAGCTCAGACTAGGAAAAAAACAAACAAAACACCAACACCGACAAAACAACAGATATCCAGTGCGTTCGTTTCCCACTGAGGCCATAACAAATCACTACAAGCTAACGAGCTGCAGCCACAAGATTTATTATCTTCCAGTTCTGGAAGTCAGAAGTCCAAAACGGACACCCCTGAGTTAAAATCAAGTTGTCATCAGGCTGTGCTCCTTCTGGAGGCTCTCGGGGTGAATCCATTCCCTTTGCTTTTCAAGCTTCTACAAGCTCCCGTATCCCTTGCCTCGTCAGCCCTTCCTTCTTCAAAGCCAGCAATCACATCGCTCCATCTGCTGCTTTGGAGTCACATCTCCTTTTTTGACTCTGACTCCTCTGTCTCCCTCTGTCGCTCAGAAGGACTTATGATGACATTGGACCCATCTGGATAATCCAAGATCATCTCCCCATCTCAGGATCCTTAACTTAATCACACCGGCAAAGTCCCTTTTGTCCTGTGAGGCGACATATTCCAGGTTCTGAGGATTAGGATGTAGACATCTTTAGGATAAGGGACTTCATTATTCTGCCTTCAGGAACTTCTCTAGCTGTGTCTCATATAAACCCCTTCTGTTAGATGATGGAGTGATGCTGGACATCCCCATTTAAGGCTTGGTAGCTAATCAGCTCCCAGTGCATGATGGGCCGCTCATGTCACATGGTAACACGCTTGCTCATGGCCAAGCACCCATCTCAACTAGAGCCCAGTAACAACTTGGAAGCTGTTTCACAAAGAATGATTATGTGCAGAAATGACATAGTGTGGTTCCAAATCTTAAATGCCTACATTGTAATTCATCTATAGTTTCCTGCCAAAGGCTCTGTATAGTGACCTCATCTGCCACAGATGTTTCAAACACCATTGGATCTTTGGGGTCATATAGCTCAGGCTTCCTGTGGCTGAGGCACATAACAAAGTCTTCTCTTGTTCTGGGTCCCACTCAAAACTCAGCAGCCACTCAAGACACTCAAAAGTGGGTGGAGGTAGCATGCCCAAGGATGTATATGTTGTCTCCAAATCCAAAGAAGGCCCCCTAAGGATTGGACTTTTTTCTCACTAGGAGGAGGGTCAGATGAGCAATGAGTCTTCAGCTTGGATGGGATATCTCAACATGCCTCAGGCGACTGGACTCTTAGAATTTTCACCGAGGCAATTTTCGAAGATTTATTTCTCACCCTCTGGAACACATAAATCTTGCAAAGCACCTGGAATAGTTGCTGCTTCATGTTCCACAGGCCCAGCCAGCATGGTATATAATGGACCTGTGTGATGTCCTGTGCAACAGAGGGGCGGTCGTGGTCCCTGAAGCCTGGATAGCAGAGGGCTGGTGAGTCGATACAGACCTGAAGGAGGGCAGTGGAGATGTGTTACTGGCCCTGACAGCCCAAAGCAGACTGACCATATATATAGCCTTTAGAGATAGACCCAGAGAAAATAAACTTTAACCAGACCAACAGCTGCAGATGAGGTGCCAGGGCATGTGTGGGTTTCTCTGTGGTTCTTCAGCTGGAGCAGAAGCTGAAGTGGGAGTCACCACCTGATGAAGAAGAATCCACTACTGTACTCCCAGGTCCTTCTGTCTTCTGAACAAACCAAGTAGGCAACTTGCATGGGGATGTGGAAGGTACCATCGCCTCCGTATCTGTCAGGTTCTCGATGGTGGTACCATCTGTGCAGTCCCTCTGGGAGTGCAGGGGCACTTTGGTTTCACGATTTTGGTAGGGAGAGGCATTTCCAGTGCCTCCACCTGGCCTTTCCTTCCATCGTATCTCTACTCCACAAGTCAGAGAACCAGCGCCAGTTGTTGAGGATGTCTGTACCATTTGAGAATTCCAGAGCTAGAGAAATAACTACAGGGTGGATCAAGAACCCAAGGCAGGTCTCTGTTAATCACACCACCTCCGTTGGCCTTCACTCTGACCGACGGACGTCGGTGGTTTGGGGATCTCTAGAAGTAAATGAATATTTAACAAAATGGTAAGGTGGACAATGAACGTTTTAGTAGAAAAAGTCTGCAGGAGGGAACAGGTTACTATTTTACCAATAAAGAAGGTGATGACATCATTTTTAAATGATGGAAGACAAAATGATCCGAAAATTGAAGGCCTGTACACGGAATAGCGACTCCCTCCACCTTCAACTCCAACCTACTTTCTAAAAGGTCAATGTCTAGGAGGCAGACCTCATATATTTTTTTCTCCTCTCTGGAGAAACAGCCTTTGTTGGAGAGAACACCTCATCCTCAATTCTTCTATGAAGAATTTCCTATTCTATGACTTCCTATTTCAGAGCAGATATCAGATTTGCATCTGTCTCTCTAGGTGAATCTCCACTCCCATCTCAGCCTATACCCTCTTCTGGATTCCCACTCCAAAGCCCCCTCCACCTACAGATCCTGGCATAATCTTCCCACGTGGATCCAGGACCTTCAAGAAAGTGATTAAGTTTGCATTTTGGAGCAATTTTATGCTATCTACACATTCAATGTCTCTCTCTGCCTGAATAAATGTCTCTGATAGGGTAGGGGGTGTAATTCAGAATTTGTTATGATTTTGTAGACAGAAAAAAGAAGTTAAGCCAATAAGATGCCCCACGGAATTATAAGCCACATCTTTCCCATTGTTGAATCATCAGCACTTCTCACTCTACGCTCCAGCTCGTAAAAGAGAATAAATGAACACTGACATAACAAATAGATACATTATTAATGATAAGTAATTAATAATTGGTTAACTGACCAATGCTTAATTTAAGAACAATGATTAATAAATAATAAACTGATAACACATGAATGAGAAGACTAATTAGATGATACATCGTTAGTAGGAAATAATAGATTATTAGTTACCAATGCTCAATTTAAAATATTTATTAATAAATCATAAATTAATAACTCACCACTGAGAAGACAAATTAGGGAGAATTTCGAAGTGAAATTCAAGGCTTGTTCTAAAAGCACAAAATGATGACAATAAAACTGTGACTCACTTTCCCTCCCCAGGGAGTCAGGCAGCGGGGCAGTGAGTTTCACAATCATGGTAATTTTCCTGGTTGCCCCGGCTGTGCAGAGGGGCGAGAGGATGGAGCCTGGAAGGCCATGCTGACGAAGAGGATGCCATGGGTGGGCATCCATCACCCCCAGTCCATGTTTCAACACTGAAATTATCACAGGAAGCGGAACAGCTATTTCCCCACATGTCACTCTCTGTTGTGGTCCCAAACAAGATATACGACTTCTGCTTTCACAGAAAACACTTTCTGCCTGTCGTAAACTCCCAGTACTGCATTTCAGACATTGTCCAAAGATGCCGCCAACTGAATACTGGGTGTAGAGCTGGACAGTCAGAGGATGAATGGTTTCTGTCCAGGTTACTACCCTTCTCCACACTTGAGTGGTTTGTTCATCTCCAAATCTTCCTAGACCACGGAATCCCGTTTGGATTAATGAAGTTTAAAACACGGGCATGAATGGAGACCTTGGAAGCTTTTTCTTCCAGTCGTTGTTCACAGCTAGGGTTGATGAGTGGCTGATAGAGAAGGGGGAGACTCTGGAGAGAAATAAGCCATAATATGTACAAAACACACACAATGGTTTGCCCAATGGCACCTCGTGCTTAGATTCAGGCTCTGAATTTTGGGGTGGAATACTGCTGAAGCAATATTGTCTTTCTTTTTCCTTATTGGTGATTTTGCTTTCATAACTTGGTTAATTTGGCGCCTCCCAGGTTTCTCCACAGTAAAGCTATGTGCCGTTCATAATGAATCACTGATTTGTGGGGAGATACTCTGAGAGTCAGTACATATCATGTTCCTCGCGAAACTTCCACTGACTAATTTTTGCAGCCACTGACTGTTATGCTGCAGCAAACTCCTTATTTTCTCTCAAATGTATTCATTTATATATAAATAACACTGTTTATAACATCCCATTGCTTTTAAGTGCCTGTGAAATGTGGCCAATCTTTCTTGCATTTCTTTCTGTCATAATAAGCAAATGTGTCTGGTCTTTCTCCTTTCCCCGTGATTCTCATACTGATGCCCTCAATGTTCTTCCAGCTCTGTTTTTTCCATCTTTACCAGTTTGTTCTTTTCACTTAACAGTACATCCTGAGATTCATTCCATATAAAAATAATCTGCTACTATCTTTTACAGTGGTAAATTACTCCATTTTGAGTTTATTTAGCCCAATGGGTTGGACATTTAGGGCTTCTTTCCCAATATTTCACAAGTACAAACAATGCTTCAATTATTAACCTAGGGATATATCTTTTCATATATTTGGAGGTGTGCCTTCAAGGAAAACTTGAAAGCATTTCCTGGGTATAATGCATAATTTTAATATGCGTATTTACATATTCATAAAACATAATTTGCATATGTTGTTTTGGTCAGTAATGACAATTTCCCCTAAGTATGGATTGTCCAGTTTTGCATTCCCACCAACAGGAGACCTTTTTGCTTTGTTCACAGATTTGTAAAAGGACATCTGATTTTTGCCAAATACATGAAATTCATTGCAATTTACTTTAAATTTTCATGTCTTTTTATATAGCTAAGTCTATACAGCTTTTCACGTGTTAAAGTGCCATTTTAATCTTTTTTGTTAATTTCTTGTTCGTATAGTTTGTCTTTTGTCTATCTTACTTTTTCTTCAGTCATGGACATCCATCTCTATATAAAATCCATATATATGTATGTGCATGCACATACACACAGAGAGAGATCTTTAATATATTTTCTTCTAGTTTTCCATTTGTGTTTTGATCTGTCTTATTTTTTGTGCTATGAAAAGACAGGTTCATTTTTATGTAGTCCAATTTCCCATATTTTCTTGCTACTGCCTCTAGATTTTGAATTACATTTTATTAATGAACACACTTATTTTTATTTTTTCCCAGCTTTATTGAGCTATCACTGACATATACCTGAGTTACATTTTAAAAGTCATGTTTACTTCACATGCTTCTGTGGGTCATTCATTTACTTATTTTACATTTATATATCTGAACCATTTGGACTTTAATCTGCACTCTGTGAGGTATGGTTCTAATTTCATTCCTTTCTCCCCCAAATCCATCTGTGCCCCAAAGATTTGATGTATCATCTCTATCACATACTAAATTTCCATATGTGCTTGAATCTACATATGAACTTTATATTACATTGCTTTTTTCTCTCTCTCCATTATTGTGTCCACAAGGAATTGTTTTAATTACACAGGCTTTATAATATGTTTTAATTTCTGTTTGAACTAATCCTCTCCTCCCCCCACAGCTCTACTTTTTTGATATTTTCCTAGATATTATTATATTTTAATTTTTCCATATGTACTTTAGTTATCAACTCGTTTAGTTCAAGAAGAAAAGCTTCTTGACATATTTTGGGGGCTAAGTAATTTATAAATTAACTGTTGGAGAACGGACACCTTCATGATGCTGAGTCCTTCTATCCAGTGCCAAGCCATGTCTTTCCATTTGTTCAAGTCTAATTTGTGTTCAGAAATGTTTGAAAGGTATGTATCTGTATGTTAAGTTATGCACATTTCTTATTACATTTATTCCTTAGAACTTTTCCTTTTTGTTTTTGATATTTAAGGCGAGGCTGGCATTTACTTGTGTATATGAAAGCTGTTGGCTCCTATAAGTTAATTTTATAACAACTACTTATTTGACTTGTTTTACTGTGGAGCGACTTTATCACTGAGTCTCCGGGCTTCTCAGTCTGCTTGCCTTCTTGACCCTGTACCCTCCCTGCGTGACGCATCCCTCCTCACCCACGTCCCGTGCTTGCCCAATCCCTAAGCTCTGCACACTGAAATTATCCCTGGTACTCAAGGTCTTCAAAGCACTGGCTCATCTTGCCTTTTCAACCCTACTTTCCGCTCAATATCCCGACCAGAGCAGATCAGCTACAATCCATGTGAGCAGATAGCTTCTTGTGTTGCCAAAAATTCAGCAAAAACAAAAGAATTGGCTATAGTTCATTCTAAGTCTTAAAATATTCCCCATTTTTTTTCTTGGTAACTGGCGTGATTTCCTAGCTCATGGAGAGAAAGGAAAAAATTGTGAAAATGCAAAAATTTTAATGATATGTAATCTCACATAATGAGAGCCCATAATACTACAAAATAAGAATCTAAAAGTACAAAACATAAGAACAAACTCTTCCTCCAGGCCAGAGTTTTCTCTTCTTTAAGAGCTGATGGAACCAGATGATGTACTAGGAAGGGAGGGCCTGTGTTTATGACACTGTCCTTCCCTTGGCCTTCCAGAAAAGTCTGACATGTTTCTTTCTATGTCATAGCTAGCCATCTCCACTCCAGGTCACTCTTATCTGAGCTCTCTGCTATCCCTGAGCATATGCAGAAAGGTGCAAGCAGGAAACTAATGCCCATTTACTTTTCTACCTCACTCAGTCATCTATGTTCAGATGGCCAGCGTGTGGTTTCCATCAGTAGAGAGCTGCTTCTGTTAAGCACTGCAATTGTCCAGCTCTGGATGCACATCAGTTCAAGGGGTGTAGCCTGGAATGATCTGGAATTGTGGTCTGTTCTAGGCGGTGACTAACCGTTGCTCAGCTTTGTTCTCCTTAAAAGGGTGAGAGGACCTTCTAATTTCGGAACTGAAACATAGGGTGGGAGGTCAAAGAGGAAGCAGGATTGAAGCAAATGTAAAATAACTTTCATCTTATGGTCCCAAAGGCAAAGAAGCAGAGGTTTGCAGGAGGGCTAGGAGTCAAGTTAGCAGATATGCATTATATCCATTGAATTTAGGTTTCTAAGCACATATTTTTGGCACCTCATTTTGTATCACTCCAGGTGACTGCTGATTTCGTATCAGGTCTGGCAGACAGTTCTGTAGGTCTCAATCATATGTACAATACCTCACCTCAAGGATATCCATGTGTCTCTCTACATTTGGGTGTAAGGACCTTATCTGAATCCAAAACTGTGAAGAATCTAACAGTCCCTGGGGAAAACTCCAAGCCCAACTAGGGGCCCATGAATATATTTCCAAGCACCTCATCCTTTGGAAGGAAAATACCTGATGGTGTTCTGTAAACTGTGAGAGATCCTAGAAGTCTCTTGTCCATGTCACCTACTGTAGAGAAACTCAGTCATGCATCCCTATTTCAGAAATCCCTTTCCTTCACTCTCCTCCTACCCCACTACCCCATCCCTGCTTCCCAAATAAACTACTCAGACTCACGTCCTTGTCTTAGCTCCTGCTTTCAGAGTAACTCACACTAATTCAAAGACTGGAATATGCCATGAGTTTTTTTTTTTTTTTAATAATATGATCCTTTCTCAAATTGCTCAAGATCCCTCACCTTAACCAGTCCAGAACTTCTTCTTGGACTTTGTTCATTTGTTCATCCATTCACCATTTGCAAAACGTATCTGTCTTCACTTAAAAAATATTTAAACATGTCAACTCATGGCCATCCAAGAAACAAAGTGATAAGGTTGAGCAAAACAAATGGATTCTCTGCCCTTATGGAAGGTCTATTGTCATAAGAAAAACTAAATTAATAAAATGATTACACAAATAAGTATAAAATGGGGACTAGTATTAGTCCCATGGAGGAAAGGTATAAAGCAATAGGACAGTGTAAAATAAAAAAATGATCTCTTTTATGGATTTGTAATTGAAGGTGGTTAGAGGAAGCTAAATTATTTAAATTAAAGCTAAATGCCAACAATTAATGGACAGTATCTAAATTAAGTGATGTCTTGGGAAAGAAGAGGGAGGCATTACGGACTATCATGGGCAAAGGTCTTCAAATGGGTAGATCTTAACATATTAGAAGAAATAAAATTACACAGGAGTACTGAAATCTAATTGATTCCCAAGTGTGTTTCACTCTAGAATCAAACCTTTGTGAGATACTCAAAACACTACTTAATTGGAATGCCTGGGTAACCTCCATTTTAATTTGGGGGTATGGGTATTCTGAGATTTATATGAACCCATGTGTCATTTTCAATTACATGTCATGTGACACTGGGAAAGATGATTCCCAAGTCTAATTCCAAGTTGTATCTCCAGGGTGAGGTTCATGTTCCGATTGGATTTAGTTAATGTGGATCAGTTGGGGAGCCGATTGTTACATGTGGAACCCAAAAATGCCAGCATGTGCAATATTTTCTACATTAGATCAACTTTCCTGTTAGTTGGGTCATTCTGAGCATGTGCTAGACTCTGGCTTTCTCCACTCTATACATAACATCATCATTTCCTTGCCTCAGTCTATCAGTTCAGTGGGGCTGAGAAGAGATTTGTCTCAGAACAGAATAAATCTTGTGCCTGATCCCCAATCATTGCTTAACAGCACTGCACACAATGGACAATGGGCTAAACCCCAAAGTCCAGATTGATTTTCTTACTCCCAACTTGCAAGCATGAGAATACATTTAGTCTTGGATTTTCTGTTACCCAGACTTCATTTCAAATTCCTTCAGTTGAAGGCTATTGGCCCCTGGACAGGGAAATTCTCTGCCTTAAAACCATTTTCCCTTGTTTGCAATGTTCTCATTGCATGTCCAGTTACTGGTTAGGTTGACCAGATGATCAAGCAGACGTTACAATAGGATTAACTAAAGAACACTGTGTGGAAGAATTTGCTCTTGAGGTTATCCATGTTTTCAAAGAAAGGCACTCCAAGGTTTTAGATTATTCTTCGGGTTAGAAGAGCAACGGGTTCAGTTTTCCATAAAAATGTTTTCCATCAACTCGTCTATTTTCTTCCTGTGTCGTTTTAATAATCCACACACTCAGTGTTTCCAAAGATTGAGTATCTCTAGGTTTCTGGAGGGCCGATTGGATCCTTTGGTTTACGTTTTATTCTGTGCATATTGTATTTTGTGGCTATTTCATTATATTTATTACCACCACACCCCCTCTGCATTCAGTCACCCAGGCAGTATGGGTGCCAAACCACCAGATGTCTGGAGTAGTATTTGGCAAGCCAGATGTCAGATGTATGTATCTAAAGGGTCAAATTCCTTCACCCCGAAGCAGGTGACAGGGAGGGAACATTGCTGTTGTTTGCCTCTGCAGGGTGGAATCCAGAATTCCCCAAGATATGGCTCCTATAGATACTGAAGAGCAGTGGGAGGTAGAAGATCAGTTATATAGATGATATGGGAGGTTAATAGGATGTTGGATGCGAGGAGCTCACTTCTCGCCTGGTTATTCTCTGTCTCACCCTGTCCCCCACTCCTTCAAGGTACACATATAGATAATGCATTTCCATTACGTATGTGCTTCTCTTGCTCTTCCCCTCAGCAGGAGTGGAGTCACCAAGGCCTCCCTCTCCTTTCCCACTTCCTCTCTCATTACATAATACAATAACACAATCTATTGGAAAAACTCAAGGATTCCTAAGCATTGCTCTGAAATCCTCATATTGGGTGTAGAATTCTCTTGTATTCAGATATTTGGTTCAAATTTTAAGGATTTAGTGTGCAGATTTCCCAATTCCCATCATGGCTTCAGAGGAGGTGGGAGCAGCTATAATTGGCTTGCTCCAGACACCTCTTCCAGTCTCTCCATCTCCTTGCTTGGACAACTCTCCTGTAGCTCCTGATATCAGACAGGATTCTGGAGCTTTAGTGACATGTCCAGTCATGACTTGTCATCTGAGAAGTATCTGCCATGTCAGAAATGTCAAAGTATCCCTTATGCTCAGATCTGAATTTGAGGCAGTGAACAGTGCTATTGACCTTTGAATTTGCAAGTTCTCCACTTGAACCTGGCCCATTCCCTGTGCACAGGGTCATCTGAGCCTCTCGGTGCACCTCTAAGGCTCTCTTTGCCAGCTCCATCACAGCTCTCGTCACTCTCTCTTGTATCTCACACACTGCAGCCACACTAAATGTTTGCATTTGTCTTATTCTTGGTGTTATTGCCTAAGTCTGAATCTTTGCACACAGTGCCCCCTATGAGGCCTGTCTTCTTCTCTATCTACTGTAAAACTCCTACTGATTTTCCAAGCTCTTGCTTAGGCACCACTTCCTCCAGGAAGTCTTCTCTGAATAAGCTCCCAGGCTCTGAGTTCTCTCCTGTGCTCCTGGGCCTCCTTGTGCTGCCTCTGACATAATACAGCAGGTTCTGTTTGATTGTGAAAAGTCTGAAAGCAGCAGAAAGCATATTCAGACCCCTGCAGTGTACCTTGTCTTAACCCTACAAAATACTACAAATAGGCCTTGATGTATTTCTTCCAGCAATGTTCTATTATAGTCTTTCCAATATTTCACAAAACCTAAGCATATTCTTTGTTTTATCTCCCATTTTTAGAGTTTCTGAACTTGGAAGGGAAGAGAGATAGTTTTACTTTTCCTCCAAGATATGTATGGGTCTGAATTTACTCCCAGCATGGAGAGATGGAAATATCGTAGACTTCTGTCTCCTCTATTTGAGTAAAGGTTCAATGTGTCATGTCATAGTTAAGGCATGGTGATAATGTTGATGATGATGATGGCAGTGATGATGATGATAGTGAAAATATTGATAATGGTGGTGATGATGATGATGGTGATAATATGATGATGATGATGACGGTGATCGTGATAATATTGATGATGGTGGTGGTGGTGATGGTGGTGATGACGATGATGGTGATAACACTGATGATGGTGATGATGGTAGTGGTAGTGATGAAAATAATGATGATGATGATGGTGGTGATAACAGTGGTAGCTAATATATTTTGAACAAAAAACTTAAGCCAGGCTCTACTTCTTTAAGTTAGGGGTCAGTAACTATGATCCGTGGGCCAAATCTGGTCACTCACCCATTTTTATAAATAAAATGTTATTGGAGCATAGTGACATGCATTCATTTACATATTGCCTATGGCTGCTTTCACACTACGATGGAGAAGATGCATAGTCGCAACAGAGACCGTATGGCCCACAAAACCTAAAATGTTTAATCTCTGGCCATTTACAGAGAAAAGTTGCTGACCCCTCTTCTTAGTAATTTTGATGCTTCACCCTTTTATTCCTCCCAGCACATAAGGTTGGCACTCCTACCATCCCAGTGTTATGGGTGTTGAATGTGAGGCACACAGGGTGTAAAGATCTTTCTCATAGTCCCACCCAGAGTAACTGATGGAGCTTGGATTTAAAACAGAGCATCAGATGAGAGGATAGATCTTAAGATTCTCACCACAAACAAAAGAGAGAGATAGTAACAAAATGGTGGTAACTATCCGAGGTGATGAATATGTTAATTAGCTTAATTGTGGTGATTGTTTCCAACGTATATATATATCAAATCACCAAATTGCATACCTTAGGTAGACAGTCATGCATTGCATAATGACAGGGGCATGTTCTGAGAAATGTGCCCTTAGGTGACTTCACTGTTGTGTGCACATGATAGAGGTGACTTCACTATTGTGTGCACATCATAGAGTGTACTCACAGAAACCTAGATGGTACAGCCTGCTACACACCCAGGCTCTATGGTACTAATCTTATGAGACCACCATAGTACATGTGGCTTGTCTTTGACCGAAACATCGTTGTGTGGCACAAGACTGTATAGAATTTTTAATAATCAATTATGCCTCCATAAAACAAAGAAATATTCTCAAATTGTTTTCAACTGCTACCCTATCACAAAACTGTTTCATATTTTCAATTATTTTATTTTTCTGTGCATCGTTATTTAGGTTATTCTGTCTTAGAAATAATATTCCTTTCAGTAGTATGTACACAATTTTTAAACTAATCATTCTAGTTTTTGACATTTAATATGAACTTTCTCTACATATTGGACTTGATTATTTTGCATAGCTTTTTGGGGGTGGGTAGTGAGGAAGATTAGCCCTGACCTAACATCCATTAGCAATCTCCATTTTTGCTGAGGAAGACTGGCCCTGAGTGAATGTCTGTGCCTATCTTCCTCTATTTTGTATATGGGGCACTCCCATAGCATGGCTTGATGAGGGGTGCATAGGTCTGCTCCCAGGATCTGAACCTGTGAACCCCTGGCCACCGAAGCAGAGTGTGCAAACTCAACCATTATGGCACCAGGCTGGCCCCTAACTTTTCTTTCTTTATAACTCACTCTTACTTTCCAGTTTTCCATTTTTGTATTTTATTTATTAAACAGAGTAAATAGATAATTTCCACAAAAAAATGTTTTAAAATAAAATAAAATAAAATAGAGCATCAGAAGTGAAATGCTTGATCACTGTGTAATACTGACCCTTAAGACGGAAGTCCGCCCCATGGAAGTCCATCCCATCTTGTGTTAAGGGTCCAGGGCACTGGATTCCTCTCTAGACCTGAACTTGGATTGAGGTTTCAGACAATCTGCTATTTCCACACAGTTTCCAGTAATTATTTCTATTTCAATAATATCATGCTGTTATGTCCTGATGTTATGCTGAACCTTCTTCAGTTTTTAAAATTTTTTATTGAGAAAACTAAAGCATACAGATAGAGCATTAAATAAAATTAACTACTAATCATAATGAAAGTTGAAGATAAGTATAACCAGAGGCAAGTCAAAAAGAATATGGCCAGACTTCCAGAAGCTTCTCGAGATTCCTTCATAATCTGTATAAGTAACTATCATCATGATTTTAAGTTAATCATTTCACCCCCTTTTCAAGTTTTTGCACCTTTGTATGCCTCCCTAAATAATTTATGTGATCCATTTTTAACAATCTGATAATATCACACACATTCTTTTTGGATTCTTTCTTTCACTCACCATTATGTTTGCAGGATTGATCTGTATTTTCATTTGTAGTTCTAGTTTATGCATTTTTAACCACTGTATAATATTCCACTGTATAAAAGTAAAACAAAACATTATTCGTTCTTCAGCTGATAGAATTTTGTTGTTGACAGTTTTGGACTAATGGGAATAATGCTCCTCTCCCATGTCCCAAGCCTGTATTGTTGGGCACATGTGCACATATTTTCCTAGGGAGCATCCCTAGGTGTGAGACTGCTTGGTCATAGCTGTGCATCTCTTCACCAGAAAATTCCAGACTACACCTCAAATTGGCTGAAGCAATTTGTACAACTCCCCACAGTATGTGAGATTCTATTCTGTCCTCTCTCCAACAATCAATTTGAAATTAAAATGAACAAACAACACACTTGCGTCTACCATCTTGGAATGCACAATCTCAGGTAATCAGCACCACAGCCCTGAAGGAGCCATCAGCACTTCCGGTGACACACAAAGGCACAGAGGCTCACAGTCGGGCTGTCACTTGCATGAGGTCACACAGGAGACTGCTGATTCCAGGTGCGGATGCTGTGGGAGGAGCCCCCAGGAAGCACCTGGCGGAGAGAGAGGAGCCTGCAGAATCCAGACGGGGTGCTGGAGTATCATTCTGGGTTTGCACCTTCCAGGCTGGACATGAATTTTAGTCCATTGAAGCAGTTACTCAACCACATTACCTGAGTCTCTGCCCTCAGAGCTGGAGGCAGAGAGATATGGCAACTCACATCAGGGATGTGGACGTTATAAAGGAGACACTTGTGATACACAATGCTGGAGGTGAACATGAGACAGGGTGGAGTTATGGACACAAACTCTTCATGTGGACGTGGTATCTTGTCATCAGGGTGGGGGAATAAGAGAAGCCAGACACTGAGGAGACAGCATGGTGAGAGGCAACGCTCATGGTGGAGGAGCCTCCTCCAAGGAGCATTCCCAGCCTCCATCACTGCCTCCTGCACTGACAGCACTGCTTCACTGTCTTTAGTCTTCAGCACAGAGTCCACTCCCTCGTGCCTCCCACTCTCCGGAACCTTCTTCGTCATCACAGCCTTGTGTGATCTTGTTCTAATGTTCTACAAACCCCCAAGAGTGTGTGTAGGTCCATCCTGTTTACCTCTTGCTTTTGTCCAGGGATCTTCTCTGACTGTGCCATGCCTCACATATCAACACGCCTAGGACCACCAAGATCAATCCAGACAGACCTAGGCGGATGAGATTCTGCACTGTGTAATCTGGGAGTTGGGGACCTGCAGACAATGGGAGAAAGAGGTCGTGGAGGGTGGGGCAGGTCACACTGAACACGGCAGCCAGAGCGGAGGCTTAGATCCCATTCCCTTTGAACGGGTCATGTGCCCTGTGTGACCCTGCTCCCCAAGCCGAACAGGTTAGAATACTTACCACTCGTGGGGTATGAGTTCGGTACTGATGGGGTGACAGTAACAGGAGACCCTGAGAATCAGAGAGACAGAGAGTGTAAGGACCTAAAATCATCTCAGCCCAGCATTCCCCCAAGGTTCTGCATTATTAAATCTCCCTACTCATGTGAGCATTTCCGTCTACTCTCACAATGATCCCTTCTGTAACTGTAGGGGAGGTGGCAACCCCATTCTCTCTGATTTCATCACATTTAGACATAGTTTTGGGGTCTTAATAACCCTAAAAGGTTGGTGTACACCCCACGCTGAGAGTGAATATGTTTGGAAACTCTTCGAGTTTAGATATTCCTTGCTCTCTTATCAGTCTGGAGCAATAGCCCAAGTGAAGCTTAGTCTCCTGGAAAGGAGAGTCCTGAGCTAATCCTCAGCTGAGAATCCTGCATCCATGGATGAGAGGTCAGAGCCCAGGGGCTGCTTAGGGTCAGAGACACAGAGGAGTGGAGACCTGGGCTACCAGTCTTTGCCCAACCACGGTCAGTTCACTCCCACTCCTGTGTCTGCATTAAGAACATTCAACTGGTGTTCTTTTGCTATTTCATTCATTCATTCATTCATTCATTCACTGTCCAAATAGTTATGACTAACTAAATATACATATAATATATAGATATAGATTTATTTATATATGTTATATACATGTATTATATACATAAGTATAACATGTATATAATACATTATATATTGCATTTATAATATGCATATTTTATGTATATGATATATACTTTTATATTATGTATATTTTTTACATATTACATATATTTATATGTAAATATATATATAGAGAGAAAATGCATATGTGTATATAGAGAGAATGTATGTGTACATACATACATACACATAAGTGTGCATGTATGTGTGTATGTGTGTATGAGTGGGTGTGCACAGGCATGCCTATGTGTGTTGGTAAAGATGATAAAAGATAATTATCCAACCACTGCTTTCATAGAATGCATTGTCTGTTAGGAGAGACAAATTATTAAGAAGTAAAATGTATAACAAATAAGTTAGATCTATAAATAGTAAAACCTATAGTACACTTAGGATTGGTTAAACACTTTGAAAAATTATAATAGGTATTAAAGGGATGAGACCTATCTGAATAGGATCAGCAGACAACCTTTTATTTGGAGAAGGATTTTAAATCAAAACCTGAAGGGTAAAAAGAAGCAAACCATGTAAAGAGAATTTCCAATATTTATCACATAATAAATATCCATGCCCTTTGCCTAAGCTATTCTGTTCTAAAAATTTATCCAAGAGATAAGGAGTAATTGTTTCCACATATCCCTGTGCATTAGGTAGGTACAAGGATATTCATGACAGGATGGTTTGAAATATCAAAAGGCTGGAAACAAACAAAATGCCAAATTACAGGGCATTGGATAAATACATCATGATACTTGCAATCAGGGGAATACCATACAGCTATTAAAAAGTCTAAAATGACTTTATATGTTCTGATAGCAGATGATTCTTTAGAATGTAATAGTCCGTTTTTTAAAAATAGAGTGTTTCAGAACTGTGTCTATAAGATGTTGACATTTGTCTATACACAGAAGATACATTTGTAGGGTCTCCCTGAATATTCTGGAAAAAGCTAGAAGAATGTGGTCAGTGGGTGACTTTGGGGGAAGGGGCTGTGGGATTGGGCAACTGGTAACAGAGATTGAAAGGTGGTGTATCTGCCTGTACAATATTTGTGAGCGATTTCAGGTTTGTACCACATCAATGCATTGCCATTAAAGAAGAGGAAGAAGAGACAAAGGCCTCTTTGGCATTTTCAGCGATGATGCCTTCCACATGTGGGTAGAGGAGCCCAGTGGGAGGTGTTGGTGCCTGGACTTGGAGGTGGAAAGAGACGGTGCACGAGACAGTCGTTGGCTGTGGAATCATCCAGACACCATGACAGATGGGATGAGATGGAGAGGGAAGAAGACCATGGACAGCTCCTCACCTGTGACCAGGAGCTCCAGGGGGTGGCTGGGACGTGACAACAGGAAGGGAGCACTGTTGAGTGACCCGTAGCATCTGTATGTCCCCCCGTGGTCCAGGGTCACAGGGCTCATGGGAAAGTTTGCCTGAAACTCCCCATCTTGAGGTGCTGTGGGGGACCGGTTTCCCCTTCCTTGGACAGAAAGAACGCATCAAACAAACTCTGGGTCTGACACCGCAGGGTCACACTCTCTCCTGGGGCCACAGTGGGGCCCGGGTGGGCTGACAGAGTGGGAGCTGCATTGCGAGGGAGCAAGACTGGGAGAGAAAATTCCACAATGTTAGGGGCAGCTCCATCCTTGTCCCCCGATCCCTTGACCTGAGCTGAGATTTCACTCAAGCCCTCAACCCAAGGGCTTTCATTGCTCGTTCTGTTCCCATTTTTTCTAAGCTCTTCACATTCCTCATCCCATCCCCTGTCCTTGCATCTCTCTTTGTCTGTGCTCTCTGCCCTCCATCCCCAACAAGACACCAAGCGCCACTCTGAGACCAGGGAAAACAGGAGTGTGGGCTGGGGTGAGGCTCCCCACCTGCCACCAGGATGTCCAGGGGGTCACTGGGGGCTGACCACTAGGAGGAGAGGTTGTATCCACCGTAGCATCTGTACTGACCCCTGTGAGAGCCACTTACAGGGCCCAGGGGGAAGTCGGTCTGAGAGAGTCCAGCCTGGGGTTGCCAGCCAAAGCGCTGGGAGAGGTCACGTCCTCCTTCTTTGATCAGAGCGAATCTTTCATAGCTGACATCAGAGCGACACTAGAGGGTCAATATCTCTCCAGGGGCCACCACAGGACCTGGCAGCACTGAGAGGGACGGTTTCCTAGACACGCCTGGAGGAAAAGGTGGTCATGATTTCCAAGAGTGTTAGGCTCCCCCACACTCGCCCCTCTCCCGCAGGCCTCCCCACTGCTGATCCTTCTGTGTGTCTGGCTCCCAGAGTCCTGAACTCTCTCATTCCAGCTTCACCCTACCTTGTGACCACCTGAGATGAGGCCCCTCTCTACCTGTCTGGAGACCCAGGGAGTTCTGGGGCAAGGCTGTGAATTTCTCACCTGAGATCAGGAGCTCCAGGATGTCGCTGGAGGAAGACCACACATAGGGAGAGGTCGAGAAGTAACCATAGCACCTGTACACCCACCTGTGACTTGGGCTCACAGGGCCCACGGTGAAGAGGACCTGGGACCACCCATCGGCTTGGCGCTGAGAGTCCAGGTGTCCAGGGTGGTCATCTCCTCCTCCGTGACACAGAAAGAACCTGTCGGATCCCTGCCATGAGCGACACTGGAGGGTCACACTCTCTCCTGAGGTCACCACAGGGCTTGGCAGGGCTGAGAGGGTGGGTTTGTTGAACATTCCTGGGGGAGAACGGGGCAGAGGTGTTAAAGGGGGAGGGAGCACTTGAGGACATCACGGTAAGTTAGGCATGGTCTCACTTAAAGGATGAGTCTAAAATAGTCAGATTCATGGAAGCAAATGCTGGTTTCCAGGGGCTGGGAGGAGGGGAAGACGAGAGGTTTAACGTTACAGAGTTTCAGTTTCACAAGATGATTAAGTTCTAGGGATCTGCCGTACAACATTGTGTCTGTAGCTAACATTGTATAGTGCAAATAAAAATTTGTCAAGAGGGTCAATCTCATGTTAAATGTTCTTACACAATAAAAAAGTTGGGGGAGAGAACCACCAACCCCAGATGGTCAACAAGCCTTGGCTGTAGAAGGGAGGTCCCTCCCAGGGCACAGTCACCTCACCTGTGCCAAAAGGAGTGTCGCTCACCTGTGACCACCAAGTCCAGAGTCTTGCTGGGAAATGACCAGCTTGTTTTGCTGCGATACAAGCAGTGGTAGCTCCCAGCAAGGTGGTCAGTCATGCGTAGGAAGGAGAATTTGGCCTTGTCGCCAGGTCCCAGTGGAAACTCACTTCCCCAGGGTTCCCAGAGCCCCTCTCGGTACAGGTAGTACTGGCTGGCTTTCCGAGATCCCTGACACCAGATGTACACGGGCTTCCCATGAGTGACGGCAGAGTCTGGCTCTGCCCAGATGGTGGGTTTGAGCAGAGTCTCTAGAAGAGAGATAGAGGTTGTAGTCCCCATATTCTCTGTACCTCAGTTTCCCCTAGCTCTCAGCCCCAGGGTCCCTCACCCATGTTCCCCATTAAACAGGTTAGAATTCTTCTTCTCAATCCTCCAGATGCCCAGTAGCGGCCCACATTGTCTCCAAGGAGGAGGCAGGACCTGGGATACCTGGGGATGCACTCACCTGTCTGAATGTGGGTCCCATGGCCCAGACATAGCCCTGAAAGAGAGATCTCGACAAGAGGTCCCTGAATCCTGAGCAGATCCCCACCTTCCCTGAGAATCCCAAGTTCATGGGGTCTCCGGAGAGATCACAGCCTGGTAGTGAGAGGGCGCCCCCCTCCCACATGGGTGTTTCTCCCTCTCCTCCCCAAAACTCACCGAGGCAGAGGAAGGCTGTAGAGGTGATGGTCGTGACACTGCCTCCCATCGGACAAGGCTGAGCAGATGGACAAAGACACAGAACCTGGCAGAACAGACAGACCCACAGGATGTGGGCAACTGGGGGCTTTCCCATCAGTGGGCTTGGAGGAAGGGGAACAGCTCCTGCCCAGGCTCCAGAGGGCACCTGCTTCCCTGCAGACAATTGAGACCTGATCCGAGGTGTCACCTGGTCCCCAAGCTTGTGCCCACCAGGCGTGACCTCCTTCCTGGGGAGAGACGGTGGGGGCCCAGTTTCCAATCCTGAGTCACCCTCATCGGCCACCTACAAGCTGGGTGTGCCCGAGAGAACACCACTTCCCTTCTCAGAACTTCCATATATGGGAATTTCTTTCTTTCCTTCAGCCAGTCATTCAGCAAATGTATGTTGTTCTGTGTCCTGGACAGCCATCTGTGAATCAGACAGATATAGTCACAGCACTGGTAGAGGTCAGATTATCAGAAGACAGACTTTCGGTAACTAATTTCACTGTTAATTACCTATTCAAAAAGAGAAATACACGAAAATATGAAAACGTGTAACAGGAGGGAAATATGAGCTGTATGTCACAAAACATGAAACCTGAGACCCGTCCTTACAGGGATTTCCTTAAGAACTGATCATGCGCTCAACCTCACTAATCATCAGGGAAATGCAAATCAACACCACACTGAGATATCACTCACATTTCTTAGGATGGCAATTCTTAAAAACAAAACAAACAAACAAAAAAAACAGACAACAAGAGTGGGCGAGGATGCGGAAAAACTGGAACTCTTGTACATTGCTGGTGGGAATGCAAAATGGTGCAGCCACTGTGGAAAACAGTATGTAGGTTCCTCAAAGTATTAAAAATAGAACTACCGTGAAATCCAGTAATCCCGCTCCTGGGCACTGATCCACGAGGATTGAATCAATCCCTCTGAGATCCCTCTGAGTTCAGAGGGAAATTAGCACTCTTGTGTTCATTCATTGCAACATCATTCACCAGAGCCAAGATGTGGAAACAACATAAATGCCCATCAACAGAGGAATGGATAAAGAAAATGTGGAAACTATATACAGTCGGTTATCAATCAGCCTCAAAAAGAAGGAAATCCTGCCATTGGCGACAACATGGATGAACCTGGGGGACATTATGCAAAGTGAAATAAGCCAGACACAGAAAGACAAAGATTCCACAATAAATTTAAAAAACAAAAAAGAACTGACGTTGGTGTCAGATTACTAGTTGAGATGGCAGACCGAGTCTATGTTCAGAGCCCCCTTAGCTCAAACACAGAGAAGTTCTGGATACAAAGTTTGTGAAGGAGGTGGTCCTTCACAAACGTGGATGGTTTGGAAAGAGAGGGACAAATAAGAGGGCTGCAAGTGGACGAGAAACGCGCAGGGGTGACCAGCGGCTAAGGCCAAGTAGCTGCTGCTGTTCTGGGACCAGCTAAGGGTCACTTGTCCTGAGATGACGTGTCTGTGCAGAGGGAATACCTTCTCAGAGCAGAGAAAGGGCCCTGAGGTCGCCATGTGCGCCTGAAGTCTGTCCACGGTGGGGATGGAATGGCTTAACCCCTGATGCAGAGTCATGTCCACAGTTGAGCTCTTTTCTTCTGGTGGGGGAAAAAATTGAGTCCATCTATGGTACACATTATCCCCAAATACCTACTCTTATTTTCATCAGTAAGAAATGGATGGTTTGTTTTTTTAATGTGGTAAAATTCACGTAAAATTTACCGTTTTAAGGTTTACAATCCAGTGGCATTTAGTGTATCCACCATGTTGTATAACTGTCACCTTTATCTAGTTCCAAAACATTTTAATCAACCCAAAAGGAAACCCTAAACCCATTAAGCAATCACACTCCATTCCTCCCACCCCCATGCCCTTGGCAACCACTAATATTATTTCTGCCTTTATGGATTTACCTGTTCTGGACACTTCATGTAAATGAAACCATACAATATGTGACCTTTTGTGGTCTGGCATCTTTTACTTAGCATACTGTTTTTGAGGTTCATCCATGTTGTAGTATGCATGAGTACTTCATTCCTTTTCATGGCTGAATAATATTCCATTGCATGTATATATCACATTATGATTGTCCATTAATCCACCAATGGACATTTGGGCTGTTCCCACCTTTTGGCTACTGTGAATGGTACTGCTATGCAGATACGTGTACGTGTATTTGTTTCAGTGCCTGTTTTCAATCATTGGGTATATATCTAGAATATATGAAGAACTCTCACAACTTAACAACATAAAGACAAACAACCCAATTAAAAATGGGCATAGGGCTTGAATAAATATTTCTCCAAAGAAGATACACAAATGGCCAACAAGCACATGAAAAGAAGCTCAACACCATCGTCATTAAGGAACACAAATCAAAATCACAATGATACCCCACTTCACATCCACCAGGATGGTTATCATTCAAAAAATAACAAGTGCTGGGGAGTATGAACAAATTTGAACCCTCGTACATTGCTGATGGAAATGCAAAAGTTTCAGCTACTGCAGAAAACACTTGGGTGGTTCCTCAAAAAGTTAAAGAATTACCATATTTTACCCAATAATTTGACTCCTAAGTATATATCCAAAATGATAAACTTCTAATAGCGCCTCTACATGCTTTGAGAAACTATAAACGACTCTCTCCTTTTATTGTTCAAGCCTCACACAGAAAGAGAATAAGTATCGCCACTATTCATATAAAAATTAACAACAAACACAGATTAAACTGTCACAGATTGGGTGCAGAACCTGGTTCCCCCGGTTTCTATCAGGATCTGTCCATCAGAAGGCACAGAGACTCCCTCTTCATCCAGGTGATGCCCCTCTTCCTCCAGAGACCCTGACGCTGGGTACTCGTCCCAGGTAGTCACACAGCCTGGCTCAGCCTGGAGGATAGGCGTGGGAAGCGCTCCCAGAAGAGAATTAGATGGAATATCAAGGGATCCTTCACAGCCTGGATTGTTCTGGACGTATCACTATCTTCCCACAGTGGCTGCTCCCCCTCCCAGCTCCACTACTGCAGTAAGCAGGGCAACTTCCCGAATATGCCCACACCCTAGTCCCTGGAATGTGTAAATGTGTTACATGACCTACAAGAGGAACATTGTAAAAAGAATTGAGTACAAACTTTAAGAAAGGGCGATTATCCTAGATTATCTGTGTGGGCCCAACCTAGTTACAGGAGCCCTTAAAAGCAGAGAACTTTCTCTGTCTGGAGGAGAAGAGATCTCACAGACAAATTCAAAGAATAAGAAGGACTCAACCCACCATCGCTGGCTTTGAAGATGAAGTAGGACACAAGGCGGGAAGTGCAAGCAGGTTCTAGAAGCAGGAACGACCCCCAGTGAACAGACAACAAGGAGACAGGGACCTCAGTGCCACCACTGCAAGTAGCTCCATTCAGCCAACACCAGGAATGAGCTGGAGATATATTTTTCCCATGGCCTCCAGAAAAGAGCCCAGATGTCCGGTACCCTGATTACAGCCACATGGGATGCAGAGCAGGGGGTCCAGTGGCCTCCCTGACTTCTGACCTACAGAATTGTGAGATAATAGATGTGTGTTACTCTGAGCTGCCATATTGGTGATAATTTGCTCAAGCAGTAATAGAAACTAACACAACCAGCGGACAGTCGTTGTGTTAATCCAAGAGGTCGAGCCTGGAATGTCTGGAGAAAGAACGCACCTGACAGGCCTTGGCCCTCCCGCCAAGAAACAGCCTTGAAAGAGAGTTCTCTGTGAGACATCTGCTCCTTTCCACCCACAGACACAGAGAATGTCCATGTGTGGACAGTGTCCCTGAGTTCTTGGGTCATTCTGAGCCGGGCACCCTGGATTCTGGGCAGATTCTACCCTCTCTGCTGTGGCACAGAGTCCCCTTGAGGCATCCTGAGTCCAGAGACAATGCCTGGGCATGTGGAGAGGGGCCTCTTCCCAGATTTGATGGCTGTTCCTCTTCTTCCAGAAGGTTCACCGAGATGGAGAAACACAATTAGAGCCGGGGTGGTGATGCTGCCTCACCCTGGCCTCAGCTGTGTAGACAGATGATTTGCAATGTGCATGCATGTGGCGGGTGTGCCCTCTTGTGCTCCTGCCATCATCACAATGAGGACAACATGTGCCCACTGGCTCGATGACCCAAAGAGGGAGAGTGACACGTAGTGGATCTAGAGTCAAGCCTAGCCAAGTAAAGCCTGGAGCGGCTCCAATAGTGGTGATTGAGAATCCGTGGTCACTGCCTTCTGTCACTGAGTGTGGTGAAATCTGTTACACAGACTTATCACAACAACAGCTGACTGATACACTTAAAAATGATAGCGGTCAGGGAGGACTAGGTCTACCAGATATTAGTACAGAATAGACAGCCTTTTCTCACAAACCCGTTTGGTTCAGGCACACAAATAGAACGGCCAACCTAAGAAGTGAACCCAACTACTTATGGGAATTTAGTGCGTTGTGAAAGTGGCATCATAAATCATTGCAAAAAAAAAATGATGCATTTTTTAAAACAAATGGTTTGTTGACAAACGAATTGGATTTAGCCTTCATGTTGTGTACTGAAAAAGGAACAGCTAATTAAGAAGTGTCAAATGAAACTATGTACATACTAGAACAAAATGTTGGAGAAGTTGTTTATAACCTAGGAAAGGGAAAAGACTTTCTAAACCATAATACAGCACCCTGAGTAAATTTGATTTGCTTTTTTTAAAGATGAAAAACTTTGCAATGCAAAAATAAAAACCCATAAGCCAATTTGGGAAACAAAGACAAAGAGAGTTTACGTGTGTGTGTATATATATATATATATATATATATATATATATAGAGAGAGAGAGAGAGAGAGAGAGAGAGAGAGAAAGAAAGAGAGAAAGAACATATATATATTACATAAGAGTTAATATATATACATTTATATGTCTGCATATATATATATATTACAAAAATGGGTTACTTACGTGAAGGGTTAATTTATTCAATATAATAAGTTGGAAAAGAATAATAGTGGGAAAAATCCTATTGTCTCTTAAAATAATGGGCACAAGACATGAGCGGATAAACAAAATGTAGTGTATCCATACCATGGAATATTATTTGGCAACAAAAAGGAAGGAAGTATTGATCTATGGTGGCACAGGAATGAACCTTGAAAACATGATGCTAAGTGATAGGAGCCAGTAGCAAGAGACCATATGTGTGATTCCATTCATATGAAATGTCAAGAATATGCAAATCTATAGAGAGAGAAAGATTAGTGGTTGCCTAAGACTGAGGTGAAGGGGGAAACAGGAATGACTGCCAATGGTTATGGGGTTTCCTTTTAGGGTGATGAAAATGTCCAAAAATTGACTGTGATGATAGCTACACAACTCATAAATATACTTTTAAAAACCCCATTGAATTGTAAGCTTTGAACTGGGTGAATTGCATGGTGTGTGAATTATGCCTCAATAAAGCTGTTACCAAAAGCAAAATATGAAGAAAATAGAAAGATATTAACTGAAATTTCACATCCAGTATATACAGGTGATGTGTAATCATGTACACAGATGCTCAGTTCATTCATAACAAGAGAACTTCAAGTGACAGGTGCACTGAGAAATTGCTTCTTTTCTATCAGACTGGGACATTTCTGAAACTTGACCACAAATACCACCAGGAAGAACATGGGGAAACAGTCACTTGCCCTCCACGAGGCTGAGGAGGTTGAAAAATGGCATGACACATATTTCATAAAAGCCACTACATTATGTAGTCAGTAAGACTTTGGCAGAGCAATCTTCTCTCTAGGAATCTGTCTCGGGGACGTATCATGGCAAATGGAGCAACAATTGTGCAATGTGTGTCATCAACATCTGTTTGTAAAAACCAAAGAAAGGAAAGTATTTGGGGGCATCTGGGGGACAAAGCAGCCATCAACGTAACAAATAGGATGTACATGAGCCACTGAATGACTTACAAAAGATATGGTGCTGTGGACTACATGACAGCCCCACAAAGATCCCAGGTCCTAACGTCCAGAGTCTGCGAATAATTTACTAACGGGCAAAAAAGACTCGGCAGATGTGATTGAATTAAGAACTTTGAGATGGAGAGATTTCCTTGGATTCTCCAAGTGAACGATAATGTAAGCACAAGGGTCCTTGAAAGTGGAAGAGGGAGGCAGGAGGGGAGGGTCAGAGAAGAGACGTGATGATGGAAACAGGGTCAGCGAGATGTGGCATGAGGACTTGGCCCCCTCTTGCTGGCTTTGAAGAGGGAGGAAGGGCCCTGAGCTGAGGAATGTGCATGGACTGTAGATGCTGGAAAAGGCAAGGGAATGGATTCACCCCTGGAGCCTCCGGAAAAGAACACAGCCCTACTGACACCTTGAATTTAGCCCAATGGGACTCGTGTCAGACTTCCAAGTTATAGACTGTAGGACCATAAGTGTGTTGTTTTCAGCACTAAGTTTGTGGTAATTTGTTATAGGAGCAATAGAGAACTAGAAACATGGAAAGCAAGATACAGAACAGTATATGTTGCATGCAAACTTCTTTCTAAGAAAGTAGCTAAATAAGATCATGCATATGGTTACTTATTTTTCACACATTATTTTTTCATTCTGAAAGCCAGAAACAAAGTTATTTCTAATGTGTTGGGGCATAGGGTGAAGGGGATAGGATGAAGTGGATCATCTCTGAATGTACCACTTTATGTAGTTTCATCTTTTGAAAGCTATAACTATTCTACTTACTCCAAAACACATAACTAAATTACAAAGGATGGGAAAAGCACACCCTAACTTGAATATAAACAACTAAAAATGAAGATAAGCTTATGTCCAATTAACAACACAGCCACAGGGTAAAGCAAAAAAATAAAAGTCACTATGTTAATTTATAAGAATTGGGGTTTTAAATATAAGAGATACAAGTATAATATTAAAAGGTAATAAACTCTGTAATGTTACATTAGGGTTGGAAACATCTGTGTGAATTTACACTTTGCATCCTCCCTGAATATTAAGTGATCCACAAGGAACAAAATCCTAGTAGTCTGGAATTCATATAGCCCCTAGATTTTGTTTTCTAAATATTGTTACCCACTAAAAGGGACCTAAGAACTCTTGGAGAAAAATTGGATCCCTGGTCCAGGGCAGGAGGAACACAAGATAATCCTGGGACTGCATTTTAATCTAGAAAGCAAGATAGAGCCCAAATAATGAACGGGGTCATCTCAAAAGGCAAAGCAGGAAGCTGAGTCTTCCATGGCCAAGTTTGGGAAGTAGAGTACCAAAAACTACAATGAGGACACTCCCTACTCCAAGTAGGATGCAGGGGAGGTCCCTGCAGGCAGCCCTCCTGCTGAGAGAACCGCCATCCCTCCCTGAGACTGACACAGAGTCATATGAGCAGAAGGAGGCTTGGGCACAATTCCTGAGAGAAGAAGCCCCGAGTCAAAGCAAAGTGACCCTCCCCTCACCTTTCACTTGTCTGTGCTGAGAAAAGGGAAGGGGACAAGGGAGAACCATCCTGCTCAGCCCTGCCTCACACAGAAGATGCAGCGAGAGTGAGGCAACTCGTCCTTTATCCTGCATCCCGGGCACACTGGGCTCCAAGCACTGGGTACAAACCACCCTCCACGGCAATGCCTTAAAGACGAAGCCCGGTCCTCCAGACCCTGGGGCTGAATGTGTGCCAGGCTGGGCTTCAGGACACTGGTGGTCAGAGGTTTGGGGTGAAATGTCAGGGGGTGAGGTCAGAGAACTTACAAGGAAAGGTGTGCACCAGAGTCAGTTTCCAGAAGCTTGGGGGCCTCCTGAGACCAAGAGTGTCAGACGCCAGATGTATGAGATTCCCCGTTCCGCTGAAACAAATTAGGACAAACATGGAGGCTCACAACCACACAGATTTATTGTCTTACAGCTCTGGAGGTCAGAAGTCTGAAACGGGTGTGCCGTGATATCTCACTGTGGTTTTGACTTGCATTCCTTCCCTGAACTTTTGATCCAAGACAGTGGAGACACGAGGAGATGACAGATCAAGGAGGGCAGAGACAACTCTAGGAAGAGGAGAAATGGGATGTGTGGAGGCCCAGGGCAGGTGCAGTGTGGGGCCTCCCTGGGTAAGGCAGCAGACAGGTGTCAGTGAGAGCCAGGGCCTTGAGGGACAAGTTCCTGGTCCCCAAGGAGGAGCTGGGAATGTGGGGCTCCAGGAAGAGGAGGGGGTGGCACATCCCAACGTGGAGGAGTCTGCTCAGATGTGGAAGGGAGGTCCACATGCTGATATCACCAAAGGGAGAGGAGGAAACACTGAGGAAATGAGCTTCACGGAGCCTCTGAGATGGACAGGAGAAGAAGGAAAAGAAAGAGGGAGGGAGAGGCTGGAGGGACATGGAACCTGTGTTAGAACCAGGGGAGAAGGGAGATCTAGGATGCAGTGGGGCTGAGGCCATGATTGTGAGCTCAGATATGGAGGCAAACCCTCAGAGACGGGAGACTGACCACCACAGGAGAGGCTGGGATGACCACCACAGGAGAGGCTGGGATGACCACCACAGGAGAGGCTGGGATGTGTCACCACTGCACCCCATGTGCTCCCAAGAACGGGGTCTGGGTCCTTCAGGACAGCCTCTCTCAGGTGCACTGCAGAGCCCACAGCCCATGGCGGGCACTGGGTCTCCTTGGGCTCCTGTGTGAGCCTCAGAGCTCTAGGGGATGTCCCTCCTGGATCCTGGGGGTCTAATCTCTCTGGTGGGCTCCCTCCTGTATCCATCCCTGTGGTCCATGTTGGAACCTGTGCTGACTGTGCCAAGCTTCTGCCAGAATCACCACCAGGATCAGCAAGATCACACCGGCCAGCCCCATGCGGACAGAGTTCACCACCATGTAATTCGAGGAGGTGGCGGCTGTAAGAAGAAGGACAGGGGCGTCACTGACAGGGGGACAAGACCTATCCCAGCCCAGGACCACTGGGACAGGAGGTCCTTCCCTACTTGTTCCAGGACATGTCCCTGCCCAGCACGTCCCCTGGGCACACTCCCAGGTGACTTACCTGTCTGGGAACCCGCTTCTGTGGGCGGCGGGCTGACTTCACCAGGGGCTTCTAGGAGTCGGAAAGGGCTGATGAATGTCTGGAGCAGCCTCTTCCCCTTCTCAGCTGACCTCGCAACCTGAGCCCTCCCGAGACCCTCCCTTCACTGGGAATACCCAGACCTCTGCCTCCCCTGATCCCTTCTCTCCCTCCTCCACCCCAAGATCCCTGGTCCACACCCCCAGGTCACACAACCAGTCAACAAGAGGACCCGAGAGCAGGGCACAGCTGGGAAGTTCACACCTGCCTTTGATCAAACCTGCTCAGGGGTCTGGGGGAGTCTCCCCACTCTTGGTTCTCACACCCTCAGAGGGAACAGGCCTTCTGTTGAAGGAGGATGCAAGGAGATTTCACTATCCAGTGAGCGTCCACCGCACCCAGTGTGAGCAGCAGGACCCCTGCCCCCTCGGTGCAGGGGCCAGAGGCCGGGACCCCTGGCTTGCCCACTGCCCTAACATGCTCCCAGCCCTGAGCTGGCTGACCTGGCTCTGGGTGAGGGGCTGGGACTTGCAGGGACCCTGAGCTCCGGACAGGAGGGTGGAGCTGCCTCTGCTCCACCCCCCTCACCCCAGCGCCCGCGTTTCCTGGTTCACTCGTGCTTTCCCATTCCCTCCACTCGTAGCTTCAGATACCAGCATCTGAGCATCTTGGGAGAGGACAAGGGAATGGGATGAAGTCAGCATGGCCCTTTGTGTTTCCATCCCTAAGAGAGGAAGGGTGATTCTGCTCGCCCTTCCCTTGGCCACCCTCTTCCTTCCCAACCAGAGCGTTCAGTGAAAGAGACCCTGGGAGCTTATGGGGTTGAAGTGGGGTCCCATGGTGTGATCTACAGTTCCAGTGGGTCCCTGGGAGCCGACCTCCCGTAGGGGAGGTGATTGTCAGAACTCCAGGATCTGGAGGTCCTGCTGAGACCTCAGTGGGCAGGCACATGGGGAAGTCACCTCCCTCTGTGGTCATAGCTGTGAGCCTCACAGACACTGATAAAGCCGAGATAGGACCAGGGTCACTATATACATGGGGGCAGGGAGGAAGGAGAATGGGAGGAGCTGTGAAAGGCCTCACACTGGGCTCTCCTCCTTCTGGAAGTTTCCATGCAAATACCAGAGGGAGAAGATGAGATAGGAGTACACTCAGACAAATGGGCGAACTGAAGTCCAGACAGTGGGGCCACTAAACTCCTGTCACAGTAACAGGAGGGCAGAGTGACAGTCAGAGAGACAGGGTGTGGACTCAGCCTGGTTGCTGTCAGGAGACACTCCCCCACGCTGAGGCAACATCCCCTTAAAGGGCACATGATACATGATCCATATCCCCTTACGGGTGCATGCAGAATATACTTATATCTTTGTGGACTTTATAGAGTTTATCATTTTTTAAAACCACACCTACATATCTATATCAATGCATAGATACAGACACACACACTTTTCCTCAGTACTGTCTCTCTGTCACTGTCACTCTCTCTGGGTCTCTCCCCAGAAGGCCCCTTCCTCCAGGGATCCTCACATCCTGTGTGGCCCAGGACAGACGTGATGCTCTGAGCTGGGAGGACACAGCGGGGCCCCAGTGCACAGAGAATGTCATCTCTGCCCCACTAAAACCCAGTGCCGCCTGCAAGCAGGAAGGGTGAGGGACCACCCACAGCCCACTCCCCAGCAGAGCCCCTAGGAATGGACGCCCCAGGCCAGGTCTGCTACTCCCCAGCTGAGGAGGGGGCTCAGTATGGGGGACTGAAGTCTCCAGGGCTCCTGTGAACAGGGCAGGAGAACGGCTGAGGCTGAGCTCCTCGGTCTGTCCACCCAGCCTGGACCCTCACCTCCTGCTGCGCCTACCCACCTGGCCTAGTTCTCTCCACCTCTCAACTGTAGATGAGGCTCTACACTCTCCGGAAGGGGGACAGGGAGAGGAGGGGGCACAGGGAGGGCACTCTCTCTGCTTCTACTCATCTGAGAGCTGGATAACCCTCTCCAAATTAGCACAGAGATTCTGGTCCCTGCTCCGTGGACAAACAGGGTGGGCGGGAGCCACCTCACCTGGCCACAGCCTTGCGGGTCCAGGAGGCTTACCCCACCTAGCGGGGCCACTGTGCCACCCATAGTTCCCTCAGGTCAGTGGGGGTCCACAGGATCAGGATAAACTAGGTGGATACCCCCAGGCCTGGATGATGGGGCCACCCCTGGACACTGTGCATCTGAGCCATGGGATGTCTGAGTCACAGAAGAACAAAGAGAAGGGAGAGAGAAGACACTCAATTTTAAAGGAAGAATGCCCCTCTCCTTTCCCTCCATCCTCCCTCCCTGAAGGGGGACAAGCCTATTCTCTGGACCCTGAGTCTAGGACATCATGGGGGCTGAGCACACAGAGGCCTGGACAGCCCTATCCCAAGGGTTCCCTAAGGCACCGTCCAGCCCAGGTCAGGTCCCCCTGGACCATGTGACCTGCCCAATGGAAGGTGGACCACACCACAGGGGAAGCATTGCCTAGGGCCCCACGGATTCTGGCCAGGTGGAGAGGATGATTTAACACCACCCTGAGAGAAAAGACAGACATTTCCTTGAAGGGGGTCTGCCCAAAACCCAATCTCTGGAAGCCCACTCCCCACATTGCCCAGCAGGGCCAGATCCCTGCCCATCCCGATGCTGAGGCCGAGTGTCCAGGCCATCGTGGTGTCCAGATGGGACCAGGGCTCCAGGGACCTGAACCAGGTGTGAAGGCAGAGGGACATGTGTGCAAAGGACGAGAGGGAGTCAGAGGGCTTGGGGGTCAGCAGGAGGGTAGGGGAGCCTGTGGACAGAGGACACAGCTGGGGATGTGGGGACAAACCTGAGGGCAGAGCAGAGACATCCTCCTCTGTCACCTTCAGCTCCAGGACCTCACTGCACTCAGACCAGGTGGACCTTTTAAAATAGCGGCAGCAATAACCCCTGGCAGTGTCATCACTCACTGCAGTGATGTGGAATCTGGCTTCTGTCTCATGTGGCCCAAGTTGGGACACGTTTCGCTGATCCCTGTAGGATTTTCTATCCTTCTCCAGGCGGAATGTCTCAGCCGCAGCAGGGCCCTGGCATATGATGGTCACAGGCCACGCCCCAGGGATCACAGAGCCTGATTTAGCAGAGATAGAGGGTCTGGGCAGGGCCCCTGGAGGGATGAGAGACAAGAGCAGGATCTCAGAGTCTGTTATGAGGAAATAGACTATCCCTCCAGGGGGGATATGATGCAGAGACTGCCGTTGCCCCCACAACACCTGCTCTCTACATCCTCATTTGAATCAGAGCATCACTTATAGCTGGGCACAGTGCCTCATGGAACAATAGATGACACTCGGTAACCCCAAGATCTGTGCTGTACAGCTGTGTGACCACGTCTGTGCCAATGAGATGGAAGGAGCCTTTTTGGTGAGAGTCTCAGGAAGGCAGCTTAAATGGTGGCAATTAAGCCTGTGGGCCCTTTTCTTATTTCAGCCTTTCTTCAACATCCAGTGTGCAAACATATGTGATGGCTGGAGCTCTAGCAGCTGTCTTGTACCAAGAGGTGACTTTAGTGCTGGTGGCCGTGAACTAAAATTGTGGATCAGATAGAAAGAGCCTACATCCCTGGAGACATGATGGGACTAACACATGACCTCTGGCCAAACTCCACAGAGACCGCATTTCTGCGAGAGAGAAATAAACTGCCAGCCACGATGCTCTCTATTGTAGGCAGCAGTTGGAAGACAAGGTGGAGTGATGAGACAGACTTGATGCCAGATAGACCTGTGATAAGTGTCCTCTAGTATAAGGAAAGCACATAAGAAGGAGGCCCTACCTCATCTGGAGGGTCAGGGGAGACTTTTCCCTGGGAGAGATGCCTGAGCTGAGATCTGGGAGACAAGTAGGAATTCTCTCAGCTGAGCAGATAAGGGGAGGCCGGGGTGTTGGAGGTGGAGAATTCAGCCTGTGAGAAGGTCATGAGGGCAGGGTGAGTCTGGTTGTTTGAGAAACTGAAAGAAAATGAGGGGCCGGCCCCGTGGCTTGGCAGTTAAGTGCGCGCGCTCCGCTACTGGCGGCCCGGGTTCGGATCCCGGGTGTGCACCGACGCACTGCTTCTCTGGCCATGCTGAGGCCGTGTCCCACATACAGCAACTAGAAGGATGTGCAACTATGATGTACAACTATTTACTGGGGCTTTGGGGAGAAAAAAAATGAGGAGGATTGGCAATGGATGTTAGCTCAGAGCCGGTCTTCCTCAGCAAAAAGAGGAGGATTAGCACGGATGTTAGCTCAGGGCTGATCTTCCTTACAAAAAAAAAAAAAGAAAGAAAATGGAAGTGTCTGGTGTCGAGAGAGTCAGAGCAGGGCAGGATGCCACTAGAGATAGACAGGGCCAGAGGAAACACTTTGATGAGGGATCTGATGTGAGCTGGACTCAACTATTGAAGGGTTTAAGCTGGGAAGTAACATCATCAGATGTGTGTTTTCTAAATCCACCTGCAGGGAGAGAATGGACAGGCAGAGCTGGCATGAAGGAGGGTGGGCAGCATCCCCTGAAGGCCCAGTAGCTGCCGTGGAGGTGAGAGACGAGAGAACCTCAGACCGGGGGAGACGGTGCCTAGCGGGAGATGTGGGCGGACGTGAGAACACGCAGGGTGAAATCCACAGGATCCTGTGACAGAGTCAGTATGGGGTGAGCTGAGGAGGAACCAAGGATGACGATGTGTGATCTGATCCTGGAGAAGACTGAGGAGGGATATTCATCTGTGTAACTCAGGGTTTGGATCCCTCCCAGAGTCAACTCGACTCCTGTCCAGAGCTGCCCTTGGGGTGAAGGGGGTCAGGAATCCTGTGGAAATGACTCACCCTCCCGTGTGAGGATCACCTGGTCCAGGCAGAGCCCTGGAAGGGAAGCCCCAGTGAGAACAATGCCCACCACCTGGTTTCCTAGCCTCGGGGATGAAGGACAGTCTGACGCAGGAAAAGACTTACCACAGTGATCTCCAAACCCTTAAGCAACATTAGCTTCAGTCAGAGGGCTCCCTCCCACTATAGCTGGTTCCAGACAAGTTCCCAGGGACTCCCAACCAGACGCTCCCTCTGGCCTTTCTTGTGTCTGACTTGTCCCAATCCCAATGTCTGGGACATGTTGAAGCCCTGGTCCCTCTGCAGTTGACTTGGTCCCAGGTGACAGGAATGGTCAGGGCCTGCAGGGGTGACTCTCCTCCCCAGGGCCCAGCAGTCCTGGCCTAGAGGCTGGACTGAGGCAGGGACTAGACCCCCACAGAGTCTCCAACCCTCTCTCCCTGGAGTCCTCCCACTGCATTCCCGACTCACCAAGGCCCAGGAGGAAGGTGAGATTGGGGGACATGGCCAGCCTCTCACTGTCTGCTCTGTCCTTGTCCTGGAGCTGGGAGGACTGGGCTCTGCAGGTCAGGAGGTGTGCAGGACGGGCTCTCAGAGGCCACGTTATGAAGCTTGTGTCTGTGGTCTCACAGGAAGGGAGGTGGTTGGCTCCCAGACCCAACTCTAGCTTCCTCTATTTGGGTCCAGAGAGGCCTTGGTTTCCGGAGGGCATTTCTATTGAGAGATTTCATAACTAGCCTGACCCCATGTCCAGATGAATCCCACATAGCATTAACTCAGTCAGAGATAGATAGACAGATGATAAAGATAGACATATAGGTAGACACATAGATATGTAGACAGAAAGTAGATAGATAGATAGATAGATAGACAGACAGATACAGATTAGATACATACATACATATAGATAGATACTTGGATAGATACATAGATATGTAAATAGATACATAGATACTTGAATAGACACATAGATACATAGATAGATGCATAGATACATAGACAGATGCTAGATAGGTAGAGAGACACATAGATAGACAGATAGATACATACATACATAGATACATAGATAGTTATACAGGGAACAGTGTAGCATATAGGATAGATATATAGATACATGGATAAATAGACAGATGAGTGTAGCATATAGGTGCTACACAGCTATAGCATATAGGTGGGGAAAGTTACCTATAGCATATAGGTGGGGAAACTTACTGGCTCAGCTTCTGGCCCTAACAGAACATTTCCTCATGCAAACCACATGTTTCCTCATGTAAACACTTAGATTTCCCACATGCAAAGGGGGCACCATAAAATTCTCCCAACAACTTCACGTTATTACACCCAGGAGGTGCACAGAGAGGTAGGGGCACACTGGGAGAACACTCAGTCGAGGCCTTCCTCATGCTCTCCAAGGCAGGTGGCGCCCTGGGCAGATCCGATGCTCTTGTCTCTGTGCCCCTGTGTGTCCTGTGACTCTGGGCTGCTCTCTGCACAGTCACTCCTGCCTCCCAGCTGGCTCTGGTCAGGTTCTCTCATTAGGGTCACTGAAGCGGCTGCGGGGCTGGAGGAGGAGGCGGGACAGGATGAGTTTCAGGGTCTCAAATATCCCAATTCTAAACTGAAAGTCCCTAAGTCTACAGATGCAAACACACTAAAGAAACAATTAGGTCTGTCCAAACGTTGGTGGGCAGGGCTTCTTGACTGTTGAGTTTACAAAGAACCAGATGGGTTGGGATGGTGGCTGGACGCTTGTCTGGACCCTAATGATCCTCCCGGGGTCCATTTATGGCCAGAACACAGGCGCCGTGACTAGAGAATGGTGGTCTCATAGCCCCATCCCTGACCACGTTGAGTCTTACCTCATGACCTCCCAGAGAGGGGCCGGCTCCGTAAGTAGGAGATGGACAAGGGAATTGGGACATGGAGGGAGAGACTTGGGGCTTCCTAGTGTCACAGCCCAAGGGAGTGGCTGGCTGAGGCCATGGCACCAGGTGGGCTCACAGGCAGAGATGGAGTCCTGGGGAAGGGACTGCCTCAAGCTCCTAGGGTCAGCAGATGAGGTCTGATAGAGACAGAGGAGGGGTCTGCAGCCCCAGCCAACATGTCCTTCTGGACCAGGTGGGGTTCTGCCTCTCCAAAGGTGCAGACCTGTGGCTCTCCCCAGACCTCAAGCTGAAGTCCAGGAGAGCCCCAGTCCCCGTGGTCACTTTGTGCAAGCAGAGGAGAATCAGGGTCTCAGTGTCTGCCATCCCTCTAGGCATCAAGGCTTTATGGTTCCTGGCCTGAACCCCCACATCTGCCCAGACCTCCAAGATCCCCCAGCCCAGCTGACCCAGTGCCTCTAGGAAACGGAAGGTCCAGACCCATGTGGTCTGCCCTGGGACAGAACCTAAGAAGTGGCCCTGCAGATTTGAGAGTGGTGTGGCTACAGGGCAGGGCATCCCCACGTGCTTCAGAGAATCTAGAGTCCGTGGTCAGAGCCACTCTGCTCAGAAATTCACTTCTCTATCCATTTGTCCCTTGATACACAATGGAATACTACTCAGCCATAAGAAACGATGAAATCCAGGCATTTGTGACAACATAGATGGACATTGAGGGTATAATGCAAAGTGAAATAAGTCAGAGGGAGAAGGTCAAATACCGCATGATTTCCTTCATTAAGTAGTAGATAACAACAACAATAAACAAACACATAGGGACAGAGATTGGATTGGTGGTTACCAGAGGGGTAGGGGGGAGGGAGGAGGGTGAAAAGGATAATTCGGTACATGTGTGTGGTGATGGGTTGTAATTAGTATTTTGTTGGTGAACATGATGTAATCTATGCAGAAATAGAAGTATAATGATGTACACCTGAAATTTTTACAATGTTATAAACCAATGTTACTGCAATAAACAAAAAATTGAAAAAAAAAAAGAAATTCACTTCTCTTTCTTCATGAAGACAAGCACCCTTGCTTCCAAAAGAAAGGAAGAAACGGCTGGCAGCACACACTCTCTCTGCTGAAACTCACCCCTGGGCGGAGACACTCACACACAGCAGATAGTTAGTGCTGTTTACTGCCTCCCAAATAGTCCCCCACGTTTATAGGATGTTCCCCATGAAGGAAAGGGGGTGGTGAGAGGGGGCATGAGGGAGTGTGATCAGACAAACCAAACCTTTGAGAGAGCTTGTCCTCACTAGAAAGTGCCACAGACCCACGAGTGGTTGCGTGGAAGCATAACGTGGGGAAGGACACCTTTGATGGATTTTTAAGTGAAAAAGCAATTTAAAGGGGGGGGCCTGTAAATTGTTTCTCATGTTTGAAAAGAAAAAAAAATGATATATATGCTTGAAAATCTGGGAGAAATAATAATAACAGCCAGCATTTGTCTAGCTTTTGGGGGGGAGGTGGGGGCTGCATTATCGTTTTCTTCATTCACTCTGCTGTCCAGTGGTAGGTGCAGATTCAGAGCGTGGCCCACTTAATTCTCAGTTTGCATTGTTGCTTTGCTTCCTGAACCTTCCATTTTGGTGCCCTTCTTTATGAGCTCAGAGGGAGTTAATAACAACATGTTTCTTTATTCAACAAACCACTTAAGAACATTATGTCATATTTGTTATTCAAACTAGGGGGGTCCTTTATTTGAGTTGTTCAAATTTTGAATAATTTTATTTCAATCTAGCCATAAGTGACTAACTCTTCATCACGAAACTTCAGGTTTTGCTAAGAGGTTCTGTTAGTAAATATTTGGGCTCAATTTGAGGCCATCGGAAGAAATACACACATATAAAATAGTGATTCTATACTATTTTATATTATTCAGTCTTTTCTATAATTCAGATAAATCATTCATTTTGATCGTTCTATCTTCTGTTATATTATGAAACAACACACCGTTTTTTTTTGAATCAATGATTTTCCATTGACGGGAGGCTGCTTTGTTTTATCGAAGCACCATTAAAAGCCCTATGGGGGCTAACAGAACCTCTGAGCAAATATGCCATTCCTTAAATGAAAACCTGGACAAGTTACATGGTAGTGCATACAAGTGAAAACACCATCCTAGGTGTGTATTATTTTGTGTGTGAATGTGTGAGTATGTGTGTGCATGTGTGCATGCATGTGTGCATGTGTGCATGTATGTGTATGCAGCAGATCATGATGCAACTCAGTTAAGCAGAAGAAATAAAATGTCTTTATTTATCTATCATTGGTCTCATCTTACTCAGGAGCTGCCCTCACTTAATAACACCGAACACACACACACACACACACACATGCACACACACACACACATACACGTGCACAGCCCTTCCCCACCATTGTAAACACTCCTTTAGCTTTAATTCCACCTTTCAGGGTCCCCCTCTCCATGCTCCTTCCCAGGATGGTGTCCAGGGTTGGGTGAGCAGGTGGCTAATGTGACTGTTGGGGGATGAACGTCTCTGTGTCCTCCTGCTAGCCCTGGGTCTGAGCTGACTGGGCTCTGCGGGGTTTGTTCACCAGATTGCTGGAGACCCTGCTGATGTCTGTCCCAGTGGTCATGTGCTCCATTCTCTGTCTTCTCCCTTGGGGTCTGGGGACCCTTCTGGTCATCTCAATATCCACTTTGTCCCAGGGCTCGGTGGACATGTCTGAGCATCTGCTCCTGCCCCATCTGGTCCAGGTGGGATCCCTCTTCCCACCACGATGGGCCCCACTGTGGGCCCTTGGTGTTCACCCCCCTGAACACACCTCAGGGCTGTGGGAGTGTCTGAGTGCAAGGTAGACCCCCCTCTGCCTGGCCACGCTGAACCACCAGGAGTGCTAAACATGGCTCGTCCTCTGGGTGGCGCTTGGGGGACGTCCTTCCACAGAGGAATGTCCCTGCACCCCATGGCCCTGAGTCCTGGCCTCTGTGTCCAGCAGGTCAGAGAGTCAAGAAGAAAAGACTAGCCCTAATAAACAAATGGGACTACATCAGACTAAAAAGCTTCTGCAAGGCAAAGGAAACCATGAACAAAATGAAAAGATAACCCACCAACTGGGAGAAAATATTGCAAATCATATATCTGACAAGGGGTTAATTTCCAAAATATATGAAGAACTCATACAACTCAACAACAAAAAACAAACAACCCAATCATAAAATGGGCAGAGGATATGAACAGACATTTCTCTAAAGAAGATATACAGATGGCCAACAGGCATATGAAAAGATGTTCAACATCACTAATTGTTAGGGAAATGCGCATCAAAACTACAACAAGACATCACCTCACATTTGTCAGAATGACTCTAATTAACAGGACAAGAAATAGCAAATGTTTAGAGGGTGTGGAGAAAAGGGAACCCTCATTCACTGCTGGTGGGAGTGCAAACTGGGGCAGCCACTATGGAAAACAGTATGGAGATTTCTCAAAAATTAAAAATAGAAATACCAGGGGCCGGCCCCGTGGTGTAGTGGTTAAGTGTGCGTGCTCCGCTGCTGGTGGCCCAGGTTCACATCCCCGGCGCGCACTGATGCACTGCTCATCATGCCATGCTGTGGCAGCGTCCCACATAAGGTGGAGGAAGATCGGCACAGATGTTAGCTCAGGGCCAGTCTTCCTCACAAAAAAAAATAAATACCATATGATCCAGCTATCCCATTGCTGGGTGTTTATTCAAAGAACATGAAATCAATAGTTCAAAAAGGTTTATGCACCCCTATGTTCATTGCAGCATTATTCGCAATAACCAAGGTGTGGAAGCAACCCAACTGCCCATCAACTGATAAACGGATAAAGAAGATGTGGTATAGATATACAATGGAATACTACTCAGCCACAAAAAAGACAAAATTGTGCGATCTGTGACAACATGGATGGACCTTGAGGGTATTATGCTAAGCAAAATAACTTAGACAAAGACAAACACTGTATGATTTCACTCATATGTGGAAGATAAACAAATACATGGATAAAGAGAACAGATTAGTGGTTACCAGAGGGGAAGGGGGTGGAGGGAGGGAGAAAGTAGTAAAGGGGCACATATGTATGGTGACACATGTAAGCTAGACTATTGGTGGTGAGCACAATGCAGTCTATACAGAAACTGAAATATAATAATGTACACCTGAAATTTACACACTGTTATAAGTCAATATGACCTCAATAAAATAATTTTTAAAAAGGGCTGGCCCTGTGGCCTAGTGGTTAAGTTTGGCACATTCCACTTCAGCAGCCCGGGTTTGGTTCCCAGGTGCGGGCCTACACAACTGGCCGGCAGCCATGCTGTGGCAGTGATCCACATACAAAACAGAGGAAGATTGGCACAAGTGTTAGTTCAAGGTGAATCTTCCTCAGCAAAAAAAATAATAATAATAATTAAAAAAAAAAAAAAAAGAAAAGACTAGTCCTGGTGTCTGCCTTTCTGCCCTCTCCCTAAGTGCTCCTCCTCTTCCCACTAATCCCGCAAGATGAAAAATGTTATTGTGTTAATTTCCCTTAAACTGTGTCTCTCCCCACTGTGGCCTTGCTGCCTGGACTCATGGGGCATCTTTTCACTGGAGCAGAGGCTGAGCCTTGTCAGCCGTCCCATGCTCTGGAGGGGGTGGAATATCCAGGAATCCTCTCTAGGAATGCCGGGCTCTCCACCCTTTCCTTGCTAAGGAGCCCGCGTACCCACCTGTCTGACTCGGGGTCAGAGTCAGACAAGCCAGAATTTTAAGTGAAAATGCACCATTCTAACTGTGATGGTTATTTTGATGTGTGAACCTGACTGGGCTAAGGGATATTCAGAGAGCTCGTAAAACACTATTTCTGGATGTGTCTGTGAGGGGGTTTCTGGAGGAGATTAACTTTGATTCAGGAGACTGAGTGAAGAGATCCACACTTACCAGTGTGGGCGGGTGTCATCCAATCCCTCAAGGGCCCCAATAGAACAAAAAGGGGAAGGAGAGCATGAAAGACACAAAAATGTGAAGATGAAACTCAGAATATTAGAAAATATTTTATGTATAGAAAAATAGAAAAAGGGATATTGTGATTAAGATTTCAAATGCCCATTCTAAACGGTTAAATAAAAAAGCATGTGTTTTCTAAGCAGGAAAATTATATAGATAAGCATTTCTCAGGACAAAAGAACCCATAAATATAAAATATGTTTTTCTCATAAATTATCACGCAAATGCAAAATAAATTCTAAAAGAGATATAAAATACATTCCTCTATTAAATGTTTAATTGAGGTTCATAGCTTCATTTTACATAATGAATGGTCCTACTTGAATTTTGCATCATCATTTCTAGACAAAAATAAAATGAATTAATTATAGTTTCTCAGTTTGGCATTATTTAAAGTAGGAGGAGGGCAGAATTCTTCTACATTTACCTCAGCCTATGAAGTAGAAGATATAGTTATTCTAGTCATGTTTAATTTGACAGAAAATTATGTAATGATCTAAAATTTAGATGTTTTCTAAAGAATCAAATTAAGATCCATCAAAACAATAACTGTCTCCCAAGTCTTGGCTATTGTGAATAACGCTGCAATGAACACAGGGGTGCATGTACCTTTACAAATTGGTGTTTTCAAGTTCTTTGGATAAATACCCAGCAGTGGAATAGCTGGATCGTATGGTAGTTCTATCCTTGATTTTTTGAGGAATCCCCATACTGTTTTCCATAATGGCTGCATCAGTTTGCATTCCCACAAGCAGTGTATGAGAGTTCCCTTCTCTCCACATCCTCTCCAACACATGTTGTTTCCTGTCTTGTACACCTGAAATTTTTACAATGTTATAAACCAATGTTACTGCAATAAACAAAAAATAAAAAAAAAAAACAATAACTGTCTACATACTATAAATGAATTGTATATTATGTGAGTCATATATCAACAAAAATTATCAATAAAAAAGAAATGTCTATTTTTATAATATTTTACTTGTTTACTTTAATAATTAACAAGTTATTAAATTACAAGTGATTTAACTGGAATTAAAATTTGGAAAATGTGAGAATCTTGGTAAAGTAAAAATTAGTTAACAGAAATAGATGCTAAAAATGTCAAAAACATTTCTGGAAGGATACACAATAATCAATAACAGTGTAACACTGTTTGATAGAGGAGGGGGAGAAAAGAGGCAGAGTGAGAAAAGAACACAAATTTAATGTTTATGCACATATATATGTTTAAAATTTTCTTACAATAAAATGGTTTATGATGACAAATTTTAAAAAATTAGCAAATTTATAGTAGATATTGATCAACAGATTCAAATAAGAGAAAGATGGAAATGGCCCTGGAAATCATAGAGGAATCATAAAAATAAACATAAAGTATCCTGAAATAAGTCAGTTGAGCAGAAAGGAAAACAACATTTTGGTACATCATGGAGACAGGAAAATATCTGTGAATCTGGACCAGCTGTGGTTATGGGTCCCACGTGCTCTTTAAGAACTGCAGTCATTCATGGAAAAATAAAGACTTTTCTCCTTTATTTTATCAAAGTGATTTCTGTGGAAGCACAAGTCAGGACTGAATGAGGCACATCTTATTTCCTGGAACAGTGACAGGAAAACCCCCACCCCATAGCTCCTCTCTCTGGGAGCTCAGCAGTCAGAATAAACCCAACTTTCACTCCTTGAGGACTGAGTGGGGCGACAGCTTTAGAAATCCCAATGGATTTGCGGCAGGTGCAGAGGTTCTGGGAACATGAAGGCACTTCTAAATCTGGTTACACATCAGAGTTCCATTGAGACCTCAACACATGTATAGTCCCTGATTATGCCTGCTCCCTAAGCCTTGAAATCTCTCAGGACTTTTTTTATTTAAAGGAAATTTCTATGTCTCTAAATGAAAGTATGGCTCTCTTCTTCACACTGATCCCAGAAATTTTCTATAAACATGAAATTACAGATGCAAGAAAGTGCATCCTGCTCCCCAGGACCCATAAGAAAGGAGATGTAGGTGTCAGGTTTTGCACTGATCACCTAAAGTTTTCAGAGACATCCTGCCATAGCCAAACCAAAACACAACATACTGCTACAGATTTATAAAAAAGACTATGTAGTAGTTTCCACCAGACAACAGGTGTAAGCAGGAGCCGATAGCTAAACATGCTCTCACCTTTCTCATGAGCTGGAGAGTGAAGACCGTCAGGGTGGGTGCATTTACTAAGGGAGAGGATTTCTAGACAGGGAGAGGGGCTCTGACAGAGGAGGTGGACAAGAGGTGACAGGAAGCACTGGGACACAACTGTTGGAGTGACTCTAGGTCTCAGGAACCCCCATAAAATATCCCTGCTTCATTATTTTTTCTCTGTTCAGTTTTGACCGGGGTGGGGGGAATTGTATATTCCACCTTATTTTTTATGAAGTTTCTGGAGAAACATTCTATTTCTCTAAGAATATGGCTCTTCATCTAGAAAGCGATCCACTTCCCAAATGCTATTTCTTGCTGGAGCAATAGCTTCCACGTTCACAGTCTGAACAGGTGTGGAAAGAAGGCATCTTATCTCTGAGATAAAGGTCTGGGACACCACGAGGTCATCTCCTTGCTGGGAAGTGATTATCATTCATCTGGAAGTGCAGTGACAGTGTCTGCCTGGGGATTCACGACGATCTCAGAAAAACATTTGTGAAATGTTCAAATTACTGAAAGCTATTAGTAGTGATTAATCAACTGATAAAGAGAAAGAGAGAGAGAGGCCAAGCAGGCCCTGAAGGTACAAGTAAGTTACATGAAGAAGTGGCCCAAATGCACATGGTCCCACTCCTGCTCCCCTACCCCTCTCTCCCAGCCTGCACCTATGGCCTCATGAGGAGTTGCTTATGATCAGTTTACAGAGGAAGAGAAGACTTGAGGCTGGTTTAACAAGAGTCCTGCACAATATGCAGGCACCATGTGAAAGTGGACAGCTGCAGCACTATAGTCCTCTCGGGGACACCCTTGAGGGTGAGTGGTGAAGGAAAATCCTCCCAGTGGGCAGAACTTGGAGCAGTGCACAAGGTTGTTCACTTTGCTTGGAAGGAGACAGATGTGAGATTATATACCAATTCATGGGTTGTGGCCAATGGTTTGGCTGGATGATCAGGGACTTGGAAGGAACATGATTGGAAAGTTGGTGACAAGGTGGTCTGGGGAAGAAGCATGTGGCTAAACCTCTCTGAACAGGCAAAAAAAAATGACCACATTTGTGTCCCATGTGGGTGCTCACCAAAAGGTGACCTTGGCAGAGGAGGATTTTGATAATCAGGTGGATAAGATGACCCACTCTGCAGATACCAGTCAGCCTCTTCCCCAGCCACCCTTGTCCACCAGTGGCCATGGTGGCAGGGATGGAGGTCATGCATGGGCACAGCAAAGTGCACTTCCACTCATCAAGGCTGACCTGGCTATAGTTGTTGCTGAGTGTTCAATCTGTAGCAGCAGAGGCCAACACTGAATCGCTTCTCGGACTTTTGGCTAAGATCCAGTGCCGACACAAACACTGAGTCCTTATATGACACCATTCCCGGGGTGGTCAGCCAGCTACCTGGTGGCAGGTTGATTACGTTGGACTACTTCCATCACAGAAGAGTCCTTACTGCAATTGACACTTACTCTGGATACAAATTTGCCTTCTCTGCACACAATACTTCTGCCAAAACTACCATCTGTGGACTTACAGAATGCCTTATCTGCCACGACGGCATCTCACACAGCACTGCTTCTGACCAAGGAACTCACTTCACAGCAAATAAAATGTGGCAATGGGCCAATGCTCATGGAATTTACTGGTCTTACCACGTTCCCCACCATCCTAAAGCAACTGGCTCAACAAAATGGTGAAAAGTCCTTTTGAAGACTCAGTTACAGTGCCAGCAGGGCTGGGGAAGGTTCTCCAGGATGGTATATATGCTCTGAATCAGCATCTAATATATGGTGCTGTTTCTCCCATAGCCAGTATTCAAGGATCCAGGAATCAAGGGCTAGAAAGGGTAGTGGCACCACTCGCTGTTACCCCTAGTGATTTACTAGCAAAATTTTTGCTTCCTGTCCCCATGACCTTATGCTCTGCTGACCTAGAGGTCTTAGTACAAAAGGAGGAATGCTTCCACCAGGAGACAAAATAATGATTCTATTGAACTGGAAGTTAACACTACCAAATGGACACTTTGGGTTCCTCATGCCTCTGAATAAACAGTCAAAGAAGGGAGTTACTGTGCTGGTGGGGGTGACAGATCCTGACTACCAAGGGGACTACTACACAGTAGAGGTAAGGAAGAGTATGTCTTGAATGAAGGATACCCCTTGCAGTGTCTCTTTGTATTACCATGTCCTATGATTAAAGTCAATGGAAAATTACAACAACCCAACCCAGGCAGGGCTAATAATGGCCCAGACCCTTCAAGAATGAGGATTTGAATCACCACACCAGGTAAACAACCACAACCAGCTGAGGTGCTTGCTGAAGGCAAAGAGAATACAGAACAGGTAGTGGAAGAACGTAGTTATAAATATCAGCTATGACCATGTGATCAGTTGCAGAAATGGGGACTGTAATTGCCATGAGTATTTCCTCTTTAGTTTGCTATGAATATGTTTATATATACGTAAACATATATGTTTATGTTTATCCCCTTATCATATAACATAAGATGTATTGACTTTATATCATAGTATTTAAGTTACAGGATATTGAGGAGAAAAGTAAACATCACCCAAGGACTTTGCATCCTCTTCTGGGGAAAGGATTAGTACATTTTCTGTTGTACACAGGATAATTGTGTCATGTTAGATGAAACTGTGACCTTGTTATTGTCTTTATTTGGAGATTAAGAATGGTTTAAGGCGGCGCATATGGGTGCCAAGTTGGCAAGAGGTGGACTAGTAAAGGTTAATTTTATGTATCAACTTGGCTGGGCCATGGTCAGATATGTGGTCAAATATTATTCCATATGTTTCTGTGAGGGTGTTTTTGATGATATTAACATTTAAATCAGGGGACTTTGAGTAAAGCAGATTGCCCTCCATAATATGGGTGGGCCTCATCCAACCAGTTGAAGGCCTGGATAGAACAAAGACTCATCTCCCCTGAGCAGGAGGAAATTCTGTCAGCAAATGCTTTTGGACTTGAACTGTAGCATTGACATTCCTGAGTCTCCAGCCTGCCAGCCCACCCTTCAGATTTTGGATGTGGCAGCCTCCATAATTGTGTGAGTCAATTCCATAAAATAAATCTGTGTATACACATATATATATACACACAGACACACACATCCTACTAGTTCTGTTTCTGTAACAAACCCTGACTAATACAATGGGTACAGGGTTTCCTTTTGGGGTGATGAAAATATCTTGGAACTAGATAGAGGTGATGGTTGCACAAGATTGTGAATATACCAAATGCCACTGAATCGTACACTTTTAAATGGTTAATGGTTAACTTTTTGTTATGTGAACTTTACTGCAATAGGAAAAAAGGTAAAGATGTAATGTTTGTAAAGCAGGCAGCACAGCCCTGACATTTTATGAGTACATTCCTATTGAACTCATAATATACACTCATAGTGTATCCAGAAAAGACAACATTATGACCCAGCCAGGTCAGGGTGCTTCCATTTTTGCTTCCTCTTTGCCTCAGTGTAGAGTAGAAAAGAAACTGTGTTTGACAGAATCTCTATGACAGCATTCTATCCTCACCTATATGTGGAGCTTCCCTGCCTCCTGCACAATTCTGGTTCCTTCCCTGGGTGTCCCCAAAAACCCAGACTTCTTTGTAGACCCCTTCCCTATTTCACCCATCAGGACTCAACCCCAGGAGGGTGGGTTCTGTGGTTGCTGTCCACAGTGCTGATTGGGATTTCGCCATTTGATCTAGTTTCAGCACCACGGTCAGAGTCTACGAGGGTGACACCACTTTCAGCAATTTCTGATATCTCAATTTGGCGAGTTTGCATCAGCTGAGGTCCATCTTTAGTCCCCCTAAATAGTCTCTACACAGGAGTCTAATAAAAGATATTCAGTCAGAGCATCAGGGTAAACTGGAAAAATACAAGAAGATGGCAGTCATTGACATTAGTTCACACTCTCCTCGCAATCCACGCATCCCAAATACGGATAAAATTCAGAAGTTCAGGATGTTGGCCCCACTTCCAGCATTGAAAACCACTGGAACAGCCTAGGATGTCATATAATGTTAGTTCTCCTCTACCTGCTTCAGAATGTCTCTTGCCAGACCAGGTTCAGGATGCTAGCTATTGGGTATGGCCAAAAGATACCAGACTTGGGGTCACATCAAACTGGTTTCAAAACCTAGATCTGCATCTTGCTAGCTCTGTGTCTTTGGGAACATCATTTCATTTCTCTGAGGCTCACTTTGCTTTTCTGTGAAATGGCAATAATAATAGTGTCTGTTTCATAGGAATGTTTGGAGGATTGATGGTCGCAGATGATTATATTCTGCCTCTCATAGGGGGCAAGCTAAGAGGGCAGGATCTGGAGGCAGGCAGCCTGGGATTTGATCATAGCTCTGCCTCTTATTAACTATGCAACTTAGTGAAAGGCATCCACATTCCTCTCTTTTGTCATCTATAGAATGAGGATAATGCTAGGACCTACTGCATAGGGTTTGGGTAAGAAACTGAATATTTTCATCATGTGATGTGTGGAGTGAGGTGCCTGACCTACAGCTAGCATTCATTCAAAAACGTGAGCTGTTATTACCATCATCATCATGATCCTAATCATTATGTGCCTAGACACAGCCTGATAAGCTGCCTGTGTTCAGGACTGATAGCTGTTTTTACGAATTATTGTTAGGATTGCGGTGAGAGTCCTTGGACAGCTGACACAGGTGAAGAAACCGAAGCTAAGAGTTGAAAAGTGACTTGCCTGGGGGGCAAGAGCTGGCTGGACTGGGACTCAGGACCAAGCCTGCCTGACACTGATGCAACGGCTCTTGCCACAACCCCACCTGCCTACATTTAGCATCAAGGCAGGAAGGACCCTGGGAATCCCCTCCGCCCCCAGAAGGAAGAAAAAGGCTCGAGGTACTTTGGCCAGGATTTAACAGCAACTTTCTCTTGGTCCTTCCCTACTTCCTCAGCTTTGACAACAGCACCAAGATGCTCCTTTCCTTCACAGAACCTGCAATTGGCTCCCAGGAAGTTTTCCTGGTGGGCTTAGAGGGCAGAGGAGGAGGGAACTGCAGATGGCCTGAGCTGCAGAGGAATGGGGCACTGGGAGACGGCTCAGCTGGAAGAGGAAGGAGCTCCAGAGACAGAGCTCATCTGTCCTTGGAGGCAGGCAGAGTGGCTTCAGTCCACTCCAGGGCACGACGCGACAGCTTCTCCTGAGGCTCCCTCTGTTGGCGTGGTCCTTACTCCTCTTCTGCGTCCCTCTACATCTCTCTGTGTGTGTGTCTCTCTCTCCCTCCCGCTCTCTTTCTCTCTTTCTGTGTCACACTCTGTGTCTCTCTATTTCTGTCTCTCTTCCTGTCTCTCTGTGCGTTTCTCTCTCCCTCTCCTCTCTGTCTCTCTGTCCCTCTGTCTTGTTCCATCTCTCTCTCTGTCTCTCCTCCTCTCTCTGTCTCTGTCTCTACCTCTATCTCTGTGTATGTGTACCTCTCTGTCTCTCTCTCTCTCCTCCCTGTATTGCTGTGTCTTTGCCTCTGTCTTCCTCCCTGGGTTTCTTCTCTCTGTTTCTCCTTCTCTGTTTAGGTCTCTATCCCTCTGTCTGGTGCTCCGCCTCTGTGTCTGTCCTGACCTCTGTCTCTGTCTCTGAGTTTCTGCCCCTCTCATTGTTAGGGCTCTTGGTCTCTAGGTCTCCCTGTCCTCAGAGCCTCTCATCATCCTCTCTGTTTTTTTGTTTGGGTGTTTGTATTCCTGTACCCCCTCCCATTTCTCTATTACTCTTCCTCTCTCTCGGTGCTGTGTGTCTCTCTTCATTTCTGTCCCTCTCTCTTTCTGTGTTTGTGTTGTGTGGGTGTGTCATTGTGTGCCTCAGCCTTTCTGGGGCCTTTGCTCATCTCTCTGAGTGTAGATCTCTATCTCTCTTTCTCGCTGTGTGTGTCTCTGTCTTTCTTTACGTCACTCTTTCCCTGTCCCTACCCTCTTGGGGTCTCTCCCTTCTCCCTCTGAATCTAGATAAAGCTCTTCCAAAGTCCTTTTGGTTGTTGGAAATTCTTCCTGATGACAAAACCCTAACCTGGGTCACCCCACCTGTCGGCCTCTCCTCTGCTCGCACCCCTGAGCTGCAGGAGAGCCCACAGCCCCCTGCATTTGTCACTGCAGGCTATGGCCTCTGACTCTCTGTGGCCATTGGTGGAGGCCCTGCCATGTTGACTCAGTTTCCTTATCTGCTCAGTGGGCATAAGACAGCACCTGCCTCATAGGCAGATGTGAGGACTAAAAGAGAAGTGCTTAGAAGAGGGGTTCGCACACTGCAGGTGCTCAATAGATGTTGTCCTGTAGTTCTCGTGGGGCTCAGATCCAGGCCAGCTTTCCCTTCCTTCCCAGTGTAGCTGAATGAAAGCCTCCCTCCCTACCCCAGCCTCCTCCTCACTGAGACCCAGGTCAGTGGGGGTGACCAGGCCAGTGGGGGAGACGAGGCCAGTGGAGGAGAACCTCACAAGTGCCCACCCCACCTGTACACTAGCTCAGGCTTCAGTCACCCCTCCACCCTTCCTCCTGCTCCTTCAAGAGGCAGCTTCCCCTGCCCTGGGCTAAACTCTCCCTGAGTGCTTTAGACCTGGGCTGCCCAAGACTGGACCACTGGCCACTCATGGCTATTTCCATTTCAATCAATTAAAATTAAGTAAAATTAAAATTTCATTTCCTCAGCCCTAGACAAACTTAAAGCACTCGACAGCCACATGTGGCTAGCATGTTGAACAGTGCAGATAACGGGACATTCCTATCATTCCAGAAAGTTCTGTTGAACAGATCCCTTTCTTCCTTGCTCCTGGGGGTCCTCTCCATCACAGACCATACCCTCTCCTATATCTTTCATCTCTCTGTCTCTCAGGGTCAGCCAAAGTTCAAATCCTGCCTGCATAACCTAATAGCTACATTAGCTAAGTTACCTAAAAATTAAAATAAATAAAATAAAATAAACTTCTTTATGACTCAGTTTCCCCATCTGTAAAATGAAGATAATAATATCAAACCCCCCACAGAGTTATTACAAGGATTAAATGAAGTTGCATACAGAAAGAGCTTAACACAGCTCCTAGAAGATTCTAAGCACTCAATAAATGTTAGCTATTATTATTGTTGTTGTTGCTGTATACTTTCTTCAAAATGCTGAAATAAGCCCAAGTCTCCTTTTAAAATTTGTATGTAGTAACAATGAATGATTCCCAAAACAAACTGTTAAGTGGGAAAAAATGAGGTAGCCCAAAATCACCGAGTAGGAGTTCATCAGTGTATTTAAAATGTGTTTTCTTCGAGTGCCATCTAGATGAGCAGTTCTCATGGAGGGGCAATACCCCCTACAGGAGACATTCGGAAACGTTGGTTGTCCAAACTGCAGGGGGTGGGGTGCTACTGACCTCTAGTGGGTGGAGCCCAGGGATACTGTTCAACATCCTACAGTAAACAGGACGGTCTCCACGACGAAGAATGATCTGTCCCAAGTGTCAACAGCACCAAGGTGGAAAAACACTGGTCTATGTGTTTTTAAGAGCCCAGCCCGGTTGGGAGGTGCATACCCCAAACTAATTTCAGGGGATGCACAAGATGGAGATTGGATTGGAGGAGGTCATCGAAACTTGATTAGTTAAGGTTCTTTTCTCTCTCTCTCTTTACCAGGAGGATGTATTCCTCTATCCTCTATGTAACAAAAATTACTTTTCCAAAAAAGAAACAAAATAGTAGCAAATGTATCCAAACCAACCAAAGAAACAAACCTCTTTCTCTGACCCCCACTTCTCCCTCTGGATATGTTCTCTCTCTCTCCTTCCCTTCACAGCCCACTCCCCAGTTCTCTGCTGATCTCTTTGCACTCCCTCACCTCCTCACTCTCCCTCCTCCCTCATCACAATCTGGCTTCCACCCACCCACCCCCTGCGGCAGCTCTCACTCAGGCCACAGTGGCCTCTGGGTGGTTACTAAATCCAGTGAATCTTTTTATCATACTTGACCTGCTTTTGAGACTGCAGGGAGGGGCCTATGCGTCCTCCCAGGGCTGCTGGAACCTCTCTCTCTCCTCTTCCCTTTCTCTGAGGCCAGGACCTTGTCCGAGGTTCTTTCCCTCTTGTTGTTTCTAGAATGTTGCCATTCTCGGATGCTTTGTCCCAGGCCTCTGTTCTCCCTGCACTTCAATCCAGAACCGGCTACATACTTTGTGGGGCATATTGCAAATGAAAATGGGGGGGGTCACTTGTTCAAAATTATTAATAATTTCAAGATGGTCACAGCAGATCATTAAACCACGCATGGGGCCCTTCTGAACACGGAGCCCCCAGTGACTGCAGAGGTCACTCCCCACGAAGCTGGCCCTCCTTCCATCTCTCCCGGGCATAGTGTCCATCTCCCGCATGCCTGCTCCTCCTCCCGGGTTCTCTACCTTGGTGGTGGCCCCACTGTCCCCCAGGACCTGCCCTCAGAGGGTGTTTGGGGTAGACAGAATGCATCTCTAAAGATGTCCAGGCATGAATCTCTGAAACCCGTGAATATGTTGTATCACACAGCAAAGGACTTTGCAGATGTAAATAAAGTTATGGACCTTAAGGCAGGGCGATTATCCTGGCCTGATGGTTGATTCTACGTGTTGACTAGACCAGGCTATAGCAGCCGGTTATTCAACCAAACACAAATCCAAGTGTTGCTGTGGAGGCATTTTGTGGATGTGGTTAACACTTACAATCAGTTGACTCTAAATAAAGGAGATTACCCTGCAGAATGTGGCTGGGCCGCATCCAATCAGCTGAAAGGCCTGAAGAGCAAAATGGGGGTTTAACTGAGGAAGAAGAAATTCTGCCTCAAGACTGCAGCAGACTGAGAGTTTCCAGTATGCCCCAGGGACTTGGGGCTTACCAGCCCCTGGCATGCAAAATCCAATGCCTTGATATACATATGTGTGTGTGTATATATATATATATGGATATTAATACATATCCATATATTTGGTAATGGATATGTATTAATATACATTAATTATATATTAAATATATATAAATATATTAATGGATATGTATATATATGGATATGTATTACTTGATAATCAGTAAAAGTAAATATTTTATATATGTAATATCTTACACATAAAGATATATATCTTAACTATATAGATATCTTAATTATATATATGTGGATATTGTGTGTGTGTATAAGTATGTATGTATATACAGTACGCATATATATATATATCTCCTACTGGTTCTGTTTCCCTGGAGAACGTTGAGTCACCTGTACCGTCCAGGTGGGTCCAATCTAATTCTATGAGCGCTAAAAGCAGAGAACCTTCTCCAGCTGGAGGCAGGAGAGAGATGGAGCAGACCCACAAATCAGGGAGCCTTGAAGACTAAGAGGGACTCAACCCACCCGTGCCAGCAGACAGCCACATGGAAAGCACAAGAATGATGCAGGCAGCCTCTCGGAACACACCAGCCCCCAGCTGACAGCCAGCAAGAGCCAGGGACCTCAGTCCTAGGGCCACGAGGAACCGAATTCAGCCAACACCCTGAATGAGCTTGGAAGAGGATTGTTCCAAGTAAGGGGCGTGGCCCTGCTGACACCTTGATTTCAGCCTTGAGGGATCCTAAGGACCCACAGGGACTCTGACCTACAGAAACTGTAAAATAGTAAATGCGGGTGGCTGTAAAGCACGTGGATCGTGGTGATTCCTTACGGCAGCAACGGAAAACTAATACCATCGTCCTTGGCTCCTCTGTCTCCTGCAACCCCTTCTCTTTCAGTTCCCAAGTCCAAGTGAGCCTGCCTCCCTTTTGGTCTGTACCTTCTTCTCCATCCTTGTGGCTCCCTCCCCGGGGTCCCTGCACTTAGCCTCACCTCCAGGTCAGGGCTGGGACTACCGGGAGGGAAAAAAATGAAGGGAACACCAAAGATTCAGTCACTAAGATCAACAACATTGTAATTCAACAAATGAATAAAGGCAACAAAAAATAAATAACACACCCATGATGAACAAAATATCAGAATTTTAAATGAAGACAGAATCAGTGTGACTGATTTTTTTATTTTGCCTCAGGCTCCAGTAAAGCTCACAACAACCCTGGATCCTGTCTTTATTGGAAGTTTTGGAGGTTTTGTCCATTATAGATTTTCTGCATTTTTAAAATATTGCATTAAAATATTATTTATCTTAAACAAAATATAGTGTGTCCATATAATGCAATATTATTCATCCATAAAAGAATGAGGCACTGATACACGCTATAATGTGGATGAACCTGGAAGACATTATGCCACGTGAGAGAAGGAGACACAAAAGACCACATATCACATGATTCCACGTATATGACATGTCTAGGACAGGCAAATCCATAGACCCAGAAAGTAGATTAATGGTTGCCAGGGGCTGGGGGATGGGGGAGAATGGGGAGTGGCTGGTAAAGGGTATGGGATTTCCTTTTGAGGGGATAAAAATGTTTTGGAACCAGACAGACGTGATGGTTGCACAACATTGTGAATATACGAAGTGCCACTTTGAACTGGTTAATTTTACTTATGTGAATTTAACATCAACAAAAATATTTAATAAAAATGTGCCATTTAAATATTGGTTACTGAGTTTGGGGTGATCACAGGCCCCCACCTTAAATTCTGCTCTGGATGTGAGTCCCAGCCTTGCTCAGGTCCATCCCCCACAGGGAGCCCATCCCCCACGTGGATCCCAGGAGGAACTCTCTACCACCTGGATCTGGCCCTGTTATTCCTGCTCCTTACCCCGCCCCAGTGTGGTGCCCCACAGCCTCCAGGACAAAGTCTAAGCTTCTAATGGCTTTTGAGCTGATCTTTCCCAGCAAACGGAACTCTATCCGACGCCTTAGTGCCCTCTGCTCCACCTGGCCTCCCCTGCCCTGAATAGTCGTCACCCTCTCCTCAGCCCTATAAACTCCCACTCCTCCTTTGAGACTCCTTAAAAGATTTTCAGCTGCATTTCCTTGTTATCTGCTGAACTCTCTCCTCTCCAGCCCCACAACCCCAGCCCCAGCCCACCACTGAGCCAGCCTCCTCCTGGGCCTCTACCTCTCCACCCACCCACCTCCACTGAGCTGGCCTCCTCCCTGGGACTCTGCTCTCCTCCATGTCAGGGCCTCCCTCACACTGGCCCCTGAGGGATCTTCCTAATACCCAAATCTGACCCTCTAGTCACCAATAGGCACAGGCGCTCAGAGTGATGTAATGGCCTTTCTAAGGATGAGCAGCTTCAGGCGGGGACATTCGTCCAGGGATCTCTCCAAAGCAGGGTCGAGCAGCCCCTCCAGGCCACCTCCATCCTTCTGCTGGTCTTCTGCCTGGCGTTGTCCGTTTCCCTGTTTCTCTCCCTCTCTCTCCACACACATACTCCCCAACAGCTGCAATCTGGAAGAAATTACTCTTCTGAACAGCCAGACTTCCCCAGTTTCAGGAAATTCCAAGCTGGGCAGGGGGAGGGGCCGGGCTGGGGGCGCGCCCTGTCCATCCCCCACCCTCTGCGCGTCCTCGGTGCACATCCAGTCTCGGCCTCCTCCGCCCCCACACTCAGCCCAGAGGGGCCTCCCCTTTCCGCCGCCGCTCTCTAGTCCTTTAAATCCTAGAGGCAAACTTTTGGGGGATAAGGAAGGCTGGGAGGGGCCTGCGCCTTAACCCTCTCTGCCCCGGGCTGACGGACTGAGCCGGGCTGGGCGGTGACTCTGCGCCGGTTTGGGTTCCTACCATGGCCCCTGAAAGGGGCTGACGCTTCAGTTCCCGGTGCAGGTAAAGAAGGGACCCCCAAGCCAGGGGTGGGACCTGGACTCCCGCGTCTGAGGGAGGAGGGGCTGGAGGCCTAGACCACCCCCGGAGTCTGAGCGAGGAGGGGCTGGGGGCCTGGACTCCTGGGTCTGAGGGAGGAGGGGCTGGGGGCTGGGGGCCTGGAGCCCTGGGTCTGAGGGAGGAGGAGCTGGGGGCCTGGAGCCCTGGGTCTGAGGGAGGAGGGGCTGGGGGCCTGGACTCCTGGGTCTGAGGGAGGAGGGGCTGGGGGCTGGGGGCCTGGAGCCCTGGGTCTGAGGGAGGGGGTGCTGGGGGCCTAGACTTCTGGGGCTGTGGGAGGAGGGGCTGAGGGTCTGGACTCCTGGTCTGAGGGAGGAGGGGCTGGGAGCCTGGACCCCTGGGTCTGAGGAGTAAGAAAGCTGGGAGCCTGGACTCCGGGAACCTAGGAGAGGAGAGGAGAGGAGGAGGAGGCCTGAGGAGGTGGCACTGTGGACCCGGACGCCTGGGTCCTGGATCCCCCCTGCAAGTTCCGCATGACGCTTCCTTTGCCAGGTGAGATCCCGCCCGGAGGAAGAAGGAAGAAGGCGCGGGCCTGGGACTAGGAGGCGGAGGCGGGCTCCGAACCAAGGAGAGGGGGGTCCCAGCCTGAGCCGGAGCTTGAGAGCGCGCCTGCCCCGCTCAGCGAGGACCGCGAGGTAAGGGGCAGTGGCGGGCCGGGGTTGCCGGCCAGGTCCGGAGGGAAGCAGGACAGACGGCCAGCGGGACGGCGGCCGCTGAAGTCCGGGCCGCAGCCACGTGGCCTCAGGAAGCGCGCGCCGGAGCTCCTAGGGGCCGGGGGTCTCCCACTCGCGGGTCCCCCGGCCCTGCCTCGGCTCCACCCGCCTCGCAGCCTCTCCCAAAGGGCTGAGAACCAGTCGGGCCGGATCTGGAGAGGGTTGTTATTTCCGTCCTGGCGGGGTTGGGCCCGGGACAGGACAGAGGTGAACCAGCTGCGCCCCCCAGCCCTGCAGCTGGAGAGGCGGCCCTGCGGGGACTGGAGAGAGGGGGCGGCTGGAGGCGGGAGAAGGGCGCCCCTCCGGAGGCGCGGGGTCGGGGCGTCTGGGGACCCACCTCGCGCCCGCACTCTCTGCCTGTTTCACGTTTGTCGCAAACAACAGCCCCTCTGTGCGCAGCCTTGGCCGTGTGACGGGCTTTTTCCGAGCATGACCTCATTGCCTCGAGCACACAACTCTGCTAGAGAGAGTTTAGAGCCTTCTATTGAAGAGGCCACCGAGGCTCCGAGAAGAGCAGTGACTTGCCCCGAAGGTCTCAGAGCTAGCAGGGGAAAAGTGGCATTCAAAAACGAGTTCTTCATTCCGGGGGGCGCCCGGTGGTGTAGTGGTTAAGTTCGCCCGCTCTGCTTGGCTTCGCAGGTTCGGATCCTGGGCGCGGACCTACGCACAGCTCATCAGCCACGCTGTGGCAGTCGTCCCGCATATAAAGTAGAGGAAGATGGGCATGGATGTTAGCCCAGGGCCAATCTTCCTCAGCAAAAAGAGGAGGATTGGCAACAGATGTTAGCTCAGGGCTAACCTTCCTCACCAAAAAAACACAAACAAATAAAAACCAAAAAACTATTTCTGTCATTCTTGTCCAGAATGGAAAAAAAAAAAAAAGAGAGAGAGAGAAGAAGAACAAATGTTCAAGGGTATCCCTGGCCTTCATATCAGATCAAAACATTATTTTTTCCATGGGGATGCACACTGGCCCACCCTATCCTATGAGGGGGCTATGAGCAATTGAATATCATCCTTAGAGTCTGGAGTTTATCTGCCTGGGGTCCAAATCTGGCTCCAACATTTGCTACTCTGTGACCCGGGGCAAGTTACTTCACCTCTCTGTGCCTCAGCCACCGAATCTGTAAAATGGATGTTATAATAATGGTCTCTCCCTCATTGGGTGGTTCTGAGGATTAAATGAGTTCGTTCATCTCTGAAGCACGTAGGCGCTGTCTGGCCCGGAATAAGTGCTTGGGAAGTGAAGCATCGTGAGTCTACTTGACGAGGACTCCTAGCCAACAGGCATTCTGATGCCCGTTTGTCAGTGGAGTAAACCGAGGTTTCAGGTTGAGGAAGTTAGTTCAGGGTCCCACAGAAAGGAAAAGGCAGCCCAGGTGTGTTTGATGTCAGAAAGCCAAATCTAAAGATCGCCTGGCAGGGCGATAGGGGGACGGGATGAGGGGGAAGCTGGGGGGTGGGCAGGCAAAGGAGTCGGTGGCTGGGAGCCGCCCAGGGAGGGGTCACTTCACAGGGCAGCAGGCAGTGGAAGCGGTGACTCTGGCTCTGGAGTCCCACAGAGCTGGCTTTGTGACCTTGGGCAGGTCATGTAACCCCTCTGTCTGTTTCCTTGTCTGGGACGGGGGTGAATGATCCAAGGGACTCCACTGAGCATGTGCTGTGTGTGGGGTACTCTGCCAAGACCTGCATGGGCAACATCTCGCCAGTTCTTGCAAAGAGACCATCAAGTATTGTATGAGTATCATTCCGTTTTCCAGGACACGAGGTCAGAAAGGCTAAGTAACTTGCCCAAAGCTGTACAGCAATGAGCACAGCCAGACCCAAACCTGGGCAGTTGGCTGTCTGAGTTCTGCTCTTTTCACCCATAACTCACTGCAGAGTAATAATGGGCACTGTTAGTAAGAGGGGATTTTTTTAATTTTAAACTGCGGATTGAGATTCATTAATGAGTGGAGGTCAGCGTTTAAAAAGAAAAATAAAATAGATTGGCATTGAAAATATCCAAGTGCCTAGCATGTTACAAGAGTAAATCTTGTTTCACGAAATTTAATGTTTCCCTTATGTGGGGGGCAGGAGGAGAAGGAGTGGAGATAGTGTGCCAGATTGCAATAAAAATATGTTTATTCATCTAGGTTGAGGTCAGAAGTTTGAGAAGCACTGCAGAGGTGGTTAATCAAGACTGGTTTTCCCAGAGAAACAAATGTGAAGAGTGTGTGTGTGTGTGTGTGTGTGTGTGTGTGTATGTATATGTGTGTGTGTGTTTGGGTAGGGTAGAGGGCAGCGCCCGGAACACATCCATCTACAATTATTTTAAATTCTTTTGGCTTTGATTTCTCTCCACATGACTGATATTTCCCAGGGTGCTAGTTACTAAGAGAACAATGCTGGCTGCTGTGCCTTCCTCATAGGAGTTTATCAAATCTAAATTCTGTTCCACAGTTATTGTTTGGGGACACGTCTCCCTCCCCCCGCCCCCAACACTAGCACTACCAGTTGGCTGGCCCTATGACAAACGTGGTTTACTTTGGTTGAGTTTTCCTATATGCCATGAAAGGAAAGGAGTGTTATTTTATCCATTTTACAGATACGAGACAGACATACAGAGATCACATAATTTATCCCAATTCAGACAGCTGGCAAAGGGTGGGGCTTCAATTCGAATAGAAAGATCTTTCATTATAGTGACAGTGACTGTAGTTATTACAAAACGCCAAGGTCACCACAGTCCCTCCCAGAAGTTCCATAAAAACACCCAAGTTCCAGGATATGGGCAAAGGTTGGCCGGCGTTTCTATTGACCATCGAATCCCCAGGGCAGCCATGTGACAATAGTGTACCTGGCTTACGGTTCACAAGCTGCCAGCTTCCAATTTATGCCATTCTCGCTGTTTTTTAACATAGGGAAATTTTATTATTATTATTATCATCTTACAAAGAGTGAGACATTATCTCTTAAAATCAGATAATTCAAATTATAAAATGCCGTGCAAGTATACAGATTCCCAGGCCCACCCTAAACCTCCCGAATTAGAATCTCCTGGCAGGATGACTTTTGTGTGCCCTAGGCAAAGCTTTCAGGGGGGTGTGTGTACATAGATTTATATATTTATATTTTACAGCTGTGTTGATATAAAGACAAATATAATCCACACATTCTAAAATAAAACATTTTCTTTCTTTTTTTTTTTTTTTGGTGAGGAAGATCAGCCCTGAGCTAACATCCGATGCTAATCCTCCTCTTTTTGCTGAGGCAGACTGGCCCAGGGCTAACATCCGTGCCCATCTTCCTCTACTTTATATGGGACACTGCCAAAGCATGGCTTTACAAGCGGTGCATCAGTGTGGGCCCCGGATCCGAACCTGGGAACCCCAGGCCACCTAGGCAGAGCGCCTGCAGTTAACCGTTGCACCACCGGGCCAGCCCCCTAAAATAAAACATTTTCACTTCTTCGTGTGTAGTGGGCCCCAGGCACTGTGCCTGGGGCACCTAATGGACAAAGTCAGCCCTGTCTTCAGGGACCAGGCCTGGGAATCTCCATCTTTGAGGAGCTGGAGTTTTCTGTCAAGTTTGGGAAGCACTCAGAAGGGCTGGTGAAGCGTGTTGTTCCTTGCCTGGCCTATAGGAAGCTCAAATGATAGTTGTTAGTGGAATCAGCATAGCGTGGTGGTCAAGGGCAGACCTAAATTTGAGCCTGAGATTTGAATCAAGCAGCTGTGACCTAAGGCCTCTGGGAGCCTCAGTTTCCCCTCTTGTAAAATGGGAGTAACACCCCCCACCATCATCCTGTCCTTATGGAGAGCTGGGGACAAGGCAGGCGTCGGGCGCCCCCTCAGGGGTGGAGGCAGCGCTGACCCGCCCCTACCCCGCAGATGCCGGTGCTGAAGCAGCTGGGCCCGGTGCAACCCAAGAAGCGGCCAGAGCGCGGCGCCCTGTCCATCTCCGCGCCGCTCGGCGACTTCCGGCACACGCTGCATGTGGGGCGCGGCGGCGATGCCTTCGGGGACACGTCGTTCCTGAGCCGCCACGGCGGAGGGCCGCCCCCCGAGCCCCGGGCGCCGCCCGCGGGGGCCCCGCGCTGCGCGCCGCCGCCCGCCGTGCCGCAGCCCCCGCCGCCCGCCCTGCGCGCGCCCGCGCCCGCCGACCCGCTGCTGTCCTTCCACCTGGATTTGGGCCCCTCCATGCTGGACGCGGTGCTGGGCGTCATGGACGCGGAGCGCCCGGGGGCCGCGGCCGCCAAGCCCGACGCAGACCCCGGCTCTGGGGTGCGGCACCCCAGGGCCCGCTGCAGCCCCAGCGCGGACCTCGAGCTGGACGACGTCATCGGCCTTTAGGCACCCTTCTTTATACATAAACGGCCAAGGTCTGTGCCCCAGTTCTGTCTGTTCACTTTGCACATGGGAAGGGGGCATGGGGAGGGGGCTGATGCGGTCCTGGCGCCTTTAAGAGCCAGATCTGTCACCTGGACTCCTGGTCCCTGCGGTAACTGCACTAGCCAGGTGGAGGGCGGATAATGAGCCTGGAGTGGAGGGATGCGGCCCCTTTAAGAGAGCGCGGGGGTGTGGCTAGGAGGTGCCCTTCCCGGGGGCGGGGTGTCCACGTGGCCGCTCCCACAGCCTCATTCATTCATCAATGTTGACCCGAGCTCCTGGGTCCAGTGGACTCCGCTCCGGCGGAGCGGGCGCGCTGGAAGGTGGCCGGGAAGAGGCGTGGTCTCCGTGGAGGAGGGCCCCTTGTCTCCCAAAGATGTGAGCGCGGCAGCAGCGTCTCAAGTCTGAGCTACGAAGTTCAGTCCGAACATGCAGGCGCCCGGGCGCCCGCGGAGGGTGCGACCAAACTAGAGCCCAGAGGGGCGTGGCGGCGCATGCAAATCATTGGGCAAGGGGCGGAGCCAGGCCCGCTAAGGCCCGGAAGCTGGACTGCGTATGCAAACTCCTAAGCAGGGGGTGGAGCCAGGCTCCTTATGGGCCCAGAGGAGGCGGGACTGCACGTGCAAATCGTTAGGACTGGGGATGGGACGACAATGTAAATCGCTTGGCCGCGGAGGGGGCGGTTTCAGGTTCTCCGAGGGCGGAGTGGGGCCCCACTCGGAGCGTCGCCGAGCATGTAAATCAGTTGCCGTGGGGCGGGGTCAGGTTCTCTAAAGCGCGGGAGTGGCGGGGCCACACCGGTGAAGCCCATGGACTGGGGGAGGGGCCAGGCTCTCGTGCCAGAGCTGCGGGTCCGCACCGGTAGAGCACTTGGACTGGGGGCGGGGCCACGCATGTAGATCACTTGGCCGGGGGCGGGGCCCGGCTCGCTAATGTACCAGAGCGGCGGGGCCGCACCGGTAAATCACCTGGACTGGTGGCGGGCCCACGCATGTAAATCGCTTGCCCGCAGAGGGGGCAGGGTCAGACTCTCCGAGGACACCGCGGAGGGCGGTCCCACTGGGGACCGGACCGGAGTCCTCCCGAGCGCGGGCGCGGTCCCGGGCCGGGGCGTGGCCGGAGCGCCCGCCGGTGAAGTCATAGCGGTGCCCGCGCCCGTCCCGGCAGAGCTGTCCCGGGGCGCGTCAGCCGCATCCCGGCTCCCATGGCGGCAGCCGGAGAGCCGGAGTCGCCCCTGGAGGCCCCCGCCGCGGAGCCCGCGCCGCCGCCGGCCTGCCGCTTCTTCCTGGAGGGCCGTTGCCGCTTTGGCGCCCGCTGCCGCCAGCCCCACCCCGGGGCGCCGGCGCGGCCCAGCGGGCAGGCGGAGGCCGAGGCCGGCGCCAAGAAGCCGCCGCTGCGCACAGCCGCGGCCGTCATCCAGCGCATCCTCTGGGACCCGCGCCTCGACCCGGCCGACTTCTCGGTGGGCTACGTCGACCGCTTTCTGGGCGTGCGCGAGGAGCCCTTCAGCGCCTTCTGCTGGGACGAGCCGCTGGCGGCGCTCGGGCCGGGCGTGCTGGCCGTGCCGCAGCACCGGGTGCGCTACTTCCGCTTCCGCGGCCGCGTCGTGTGGGACCGCGCCTCGCGCACCGACCACGTCTTCGGCTCGGGCTCGGCGGCGGGCCGTGGGCCCACCATCCTGGATGTGCTCGACAGCGGGGACGCGCCAGACAGCGGGCACGCACCCGACGGCCGGGACGCGCGGGAGACCGGGGACGTGCAGGGGACTGGAGAAGCGCACACCGGTGAGGACAAGGCTGAGGACGCACACTGGACTGGGGACGCGCAGGACGGCCTAACTGCGGGCCCCGTTGGCGCCCCAGGGGGAGAGCACAGAGAGCGGGACTGGATGGGACTCGAGGCCACCTTTGCTCGGGATAGCGGCGGCTCAGAGGCCCAGTGCCTGGCGGTTGCCTGGCCATCTGGGAAGGCCCGGGAGCGGGAGCTGGGCGGGGCTGGAGGCCAGGCTTCCCCGTGGACAAGGCAAAAAAGGCGTCTGAAACCAGCCACTGCCGTCCCCAGGACCTCGGAGCCTCAAGTCATGGCAGCCCCAGGGCGGACCCCAGACGGCTTCCCTGAGAAGGCAGCACAGTGGGGTATCGGGGCCTGGCCCCTACACAGTGGAGACGACACCGTGACCAGACCTGAAACCCCTCGCCAGCCCCGGCCCACGCATTTTGTGGCCCTGATGGTGACGGAGCCTGGGCTGCAGGCAGGAATGGCCAAGGCCCAGGAAGAGCTGGTCCAAGCCGCGCCATCATGTGCTGCTTTCATGGTACCGGTGCAGGCCCTACATCTGACACTGGCCCTGCTGCGGCTGGCGGGCCCCGGGGAAGCAGAGGCCGCGGTCTGTGCTCTAAGACGCGTGCTCTCGGCCCCAGGGCTTCAGGCACCCCCTCGGATAAGCTTTACACGCCTGGTGCTCCTGGGCCACCATGTGCTCTGTGCCCCACCCTCCCCTTCCCTAGAAAGTATGGCCCAAGGGCTGGGCCACAGGCTGGAGGCAGAAGGGCTCAGAGTGCTACAGCCCCCTGGAGGGCTGCACCCCCACCTCACCCTGGCCAAGGTGCCCCAGGGTTCCCACATCTGCCTTCCTGGGCCTGGGTTCAGCCCCGGGCAGGAGATGGGGAGCCAGCCCCTGGGGAAAGTCTGGCTGTGCCGCATGGGGAGGGCAGGGGGCACCTACCAGCCCCTGGCTGAGATCCCCCTGGGGTGACAGTCCCTGACCTCTGGGACAGGCAAATTGGATCTCAACCCCAAAAGAAATCAGGGCCAGAACCCGAACAACCAGAGGAGAAGATCCAGTCCAAGCAGGAGGGATGACGCGCCTTCTCTCTCTCTCTCTTTAATTTTGGTTTCTCAAGCTTCCAAGTGGTGCTCAGTGCTCCAAGGAAAAAACGAAGGAAGGAAAGGGGGGGGAGAGGAAGGGGAGGGGAGGCAGAGGAGGCACATCTGGAAGAAAAGCAGCGTGACAGTCCAGCTGTTTGCAAACTCATTGCACATCCTCCAGTTACATGGCAGAAGAGGGAGGGAGGACCGAAAAGAAAAGGGGAGGAAGAAGAAAAAGTAACTTAAATAAACACACACAAAAAGAAAAGAGAAGGAAACATGACGTGAGCTGGTGATCCATGAAGGCGGGAGGGGTAACTGGTTTACCTGTGCTGAACCAAGGGAGGGGTGGGAGCAGAAGGGAGGAAAGGGAAAAAAAAACTAGAAGAAACACTGGGGTGGAGGAAGGAGGGGACACGGAGACAACTTAATACAACTGCAGACGAGGCGGCCCGGCCGGCAGGTCCCGCGATGGCCTCCGGAGTCCTCAGTGGGAGTGGCGGCGGATCTGGTCGAGGCGTGGCGTCGGCATTTCGGGGGCGGGGGCCAAGGGCAGGGCACAGTCTACGCGGCTCCCCTTGCCCCAAACACTGAGGCCCCGAAGGGCTGAACAAGAGTCTGTGGTGAGGCGGACGGCGGCGGGCAGGTGTGCTGGTGCCCCTGCCGTGGCGGGCGCGGGCGGAGCAGCCTGTCTTCTTCCCCTGGCCCCCCGACATGGGACGGGCCAGGATGCCAGGTCGTACCGGAGTACAAGCTCGAGAGAGAGAGAGAAAAAACACTGAGACAGCATTAGTGGAGGTGCCAGGTGGACACAGACCAGCCTACAGACCATGCCCCCAACCCTCTGCCGTCCCACCCAACTCCCCCAATCCCATTTCTCTGAGGCAAAAAATAAAAATGTAGAAAAAATCTCTGTACAGACTCCCCGGTGGGAAAACGGGGGCAGGGATGCTGGCTCTTCCTGGAGCCCACTCCCCGCGAATTAATTTACAACCCAAGTCCATGGCTCAAAAGCAAAATCGGCACAGGCGGCGCTGGGGGGCCGCGGCCCCGCCCCCTGCCCCCCGCCCCGTCGGCTGGTGCTCAGAAGGCTGACAGCTGCGCCAGGCTGAGGCGGCAGTCGATGCTGGTGTTGTCCGGGCCCGTGTAGGCCAGGCCCAGGGGCTCTAGGAAGGCCCGGCAGGCGGCCTCGCCCTCGAAGGCCAGCTCGGCCTGCAGGTAGGAGACTGGCAGCGCAGGGCGGAAGCTACGGAGACAAGAGGAGAACGTGATGAGGCGGGCGGCGGGCAGGGGAGGGCCCCACGTGCAGGGAGTGGGTGCCCCCCCCTCCGGCACCCAAAGGGTTTCCTCAGCACGTTACCTGCTGACCTCTCACCCCACCCCCCAGCCTCCCCACCTCAGGGGCTTGGGGGGGCCCGGGGTGGGGGCTGGTGGCCCCAACCCCGGTTGTGCCCCCCCGCACCCTCACTTACCTGTGCAGGGGACCGGGAAAGAGAGGGGATGGGAGGGAAGGGCCCAGCTGGCTCCTCCACTGCTCGAGGGCCTAAGCAGTCCCTCAGAAGAGGGCCCGCTGTGGCCAAGGGGCAGGGTCCAGGTAGAGGGAGTGACCCAAAGGCATGGGCACTGGAGGGGAATGGGACAGCAGGGGCGACTACTTCTCTGGGGCACCCACCTCTCACTGCTTCCCCTACCCTGGGTCAAAGTGCCTCAGGAACACCCCAGGCACAGCGTCAGCCAGCACGGATTACGTACTTAAGACAATAATTTCTGGTTGCTATTAAGAGACTTCTGAGCCCTTGACATGTGCCAGGAAAGGGCTGTTCTAAATGCTGTCACATTATCTCACTGAATTCCCCCTGTAAGCTGTCACTCCACCCTTTATAGACAAACACTGAGGAAACTGCAGCTAGCTCCAAACACATGGCCACTTGGCCAGCGTCACCTAGGGAGAGAGTGGCAGAAAGCACTGGAACCAGTCCTGCCTCAAGCCCTAGCTTTGTCTTGGCCCTAGAGCTCCATGGGGACCCAGGAGAGCCTGTTGCCCTCACATCTGAGCTGGCCTCCCGGTTGCCCTGTAGGTACTTGGCTCTGGAAGGAGGGACATGTCTGCCAAGGAGAGGCAGTGCCACCCTCAGGGGTGGGAAGGCCTGGGAGCATGAGGCCAACGACCGGCCAGGGCCCCTCCCACAGGCACATTCATGGCTGGGTCCCCGACCAAGGGCACGCATGTAAACAAACCAGGAATAAGAACTCGCCCAGCTACAGCCCCAGAATGGCAGGGAAGCTTGGAAGCTGCCCTGACGAGGCCTGTCTGGCCACAGAGGGTGGACTTAGCGGCAGCCGGGGCTGCTTTCAGGCGCACCACTGCCTCATCGCTCCCAGGTCAGGAACCAGGCCCTGTGCGTCCTGCTTCCTCCATGCTTCTGCCCCACATCCTCTTCTATTTCCATGGCCCCTGCCCTGGCTCGGCCTCTTTCTTAAGTCTTCTTGACCCAAACTGGATCCTAGAGTGCATCTCCTAACCTTCAGGTTGACTGTCCTTCCCCAGCTCCAAACCATCCCCATGGCTCCCAACCTCGGACCTACCAACCTCTGACCAGGGGTTCTCAACCCCGGAAGGACTAACACTAGGGGCTGGATGATGCTCTGGTGTGGGGCATTCTGTGTACAACAGGATGTTTAGGAGCATCCCTGGTCTCAACCTACTCAACAAGTAGCATCCCCTGGTTGTGACAATAAAAGTGATCTCCTGATATTGCCCTACATTCCCCAGGGGCTTCTCACTCCCCTGAGGACCCAAGCATCAGCCCCCCCCAAGACACACACACACAGTGGGCACATGGGACATCTGGTGGACAGAGGACATGCTCTTTTTAAGTACCCCCCCCCCCCCGTCTGGCTGGCCCCTGTGTCACGCCTGTTTCCCTAAACATTTTCTGCACTCTCGAAGGAGCTCAAGTGGAACAGGGCCCTGTCCTGTTAGACTAGAAGCTGCCAAGAGCAGGGCCATCCTACTAGTTTGTCTCTACAGAGCAGGAGCTCAGTGACAGGAGAGCCGCAAACGAAAGGCAGGGACCTCAAGGCAGGAAGCCAAGAGCCCAGAGCAAGGAGAAAACAAACTAGAGACCAGGGTGACTTGAGCAGGAGGAAGAGAGCAGAGGGACAGAGAGTGACCCCCAGAGCAGTGAGGTAGAGAACGGCCCAGAACAGGGTGGGCTGTGTGAAGGGAAGGAAGGGGGAGTGGAGGAGGGCGGAGAGTGGAAAGATGAGACGGGGAGAGAGGACCAGGACGCGAGGGAGGGCGCCCAGAGGAGATGGGGGGATGGGAGCTGGAGGCCTGATGGCCAGGAGCACGTGGGCGGTGAGGGGAGGGCGGCGGTGGCAGGGCCGGCAGCGCAGAGAGCCGGGGGAGAGCTCAGCTTCACATACGTTTTGATCATCGCCTTGAGGGCAGCCTTGCGCTCCCGGTCTGCGAATTTGTCCACGAGGTAGCCAGACATGCAGGGCGCGTGGCAGTAGAGCCGGAAGAAGCGGTGGTAGTTGCCCAGAGCCCAGGCTGCCCTGAGCGCCAAGGCGTGGGCCACACAGGGGTCTGTCTTCAGTTCCCTCGTCAGGTATGCCAGTTCCGTGGTGATATCTGGGGTCCAAGACAAAACGGGGTCAGCAGGGCCCAACCGTGGGGCCTGGGCCGCCTCTCCCGTGGCGCGGGCCTCACCTCCGGAGTTCTTGGTGAAGATGTAGTACAGGATCCGGTAGGCCGTGAACTCACCCACGTTGCCGGGCAGGTTCTCAGCGTACAGCGACTTGAGCTGCGTCTGGCACTGGTTAAACTCCTCGTGGTCACCCTGGAGGGCAGGGCATGGGGGAGGGAGGAGCAGGGTGAGCTGGGAGAGGGGCCTGGGAGGAGCCTGGGAGGGCCTCGTCAGCCCACTCACCTTCTCCAAGGCGATGCGGGCATGCGTCTCGTACACCTCCACTGTGAACTCGGTGCGCACGCCTTGCACCTGGGGCAGCAGGCAGAGAGAAGTTAGGCCAGGCAGGGCGGGACCCGCCAAGGCCAGGCCTCCCAGCACCCGCCTCACCGTCAGATCTTGCCGGATGGACTTCATCTGCTCGCAGGCGAAGGCGTAGTCCTGTTTCTCCTTCCAGTGGGACTTGACCATGCACAATGACTTCTTCAAAACCTGGGAAAGGAGCTGAATTAGTGCTCGGTGTGACAGGCAGGGAGAACAAGGACACACAAAGACCTGCTACAGTTCCGCTAACTTGCTGTTTTAAAACGAGGGCTACAACACCAAACACACTTGGTCACTCGCTACTAATGTTAGAAAGAACCCAAACACCCAGCCAGATGAAATGCTAGAGTGAAATGCTCCCAGGCCTCGGTTTCAGCATCAGCACACGGCATGCGTGTCCCTGGGATGCCATGTTCACCTTGTTTCTACCGTGGGCCTCCATGGAGCAGGTGGGACACAGTCACCCCACTGTCTCACAGGGCACTGCCTGGGAAGGGGGCTTCTCGCTCCCCATCTCCTAAGTAGAGATAGAGACAGAGGCTCCGAGGCCAAGCAAGTGTCCCAACAAGGCCACACGCCCTGGACTCAGGGCTCCGAAGCACAGGCTGTCTTCAGAGTGCCCACCAGCCCCACTGTCCCCAGGGGCTGCAGGGCCCTGCCTGCCACACCACCCCCTCCTGGGTAGTCTCTGCCATCCTCCCTGTGTTGGCACCTGGGGCTCGGGCACTTACGGCCACGGGGCGCACGGTGGATGGGTCGGGGGCACAGGTGAGGCGCAAGTAGTGCTTGGTGATGTCGGGGCAGGTGCCCACGATCTGCAGCTCCTGCCAGTCAGGGTCAGCCCCGCTGCTCTCTAGACTGCCCATCTGCAGCACCAGGGGCTCGAGGCGCAGGCGACGGGAGTGTCCATGCTGGAAGCGGGCCGCCCGCTTCTGCTTCTTCAGCTCTCGCTCAGGGTCCTCACACTCCAGCGCCGCCATCTTCTTGCGGCTGCGCTTGGTGGGAGCTAGATCGTGCCTGGGAAGGGACGGGGGGACGGGGAGGGAGGCAAGCAGTCAGCTCTGTGCCTCTCCAAGGCCCCCCCTCCCAGTCACCTGCCCCAAGTCTCACCTCTTCCCACGCTGCGCCCTGCCTCGGCCCCGATCCATGTGGGCCCCCCGACCTCCGCGACCCTTGGGGGGCGGGTTCCTGCGACCCACAGGATGACACTCATTCCCTGAGTAGGAACTGTCGGAGTCCGAGTGGGAGTCACTGCGCAGAAGCAGTGGGAAGGTGAGGCCTGAAGCGGCGCCCCCCGGCCAGGCCCACCCTCCACCCCGGAGCCTGCGCACCTGCGGCGGAAGTGGCGGGTCGGGGACCGGGAGGAAGAGCGGGAGCGAGAGTCCGTGCTGGAGGAGGAGCTGTTGTCCTTCATGAAGACATTGCGGTTGCCAAATTTGGCGAAGCTGCTGCCCCGGGCTCGGCCAGCACCCCCAGCCCCTGGTGTCCCTCGCTGGGACTGGGCACCCCCGCCCCGTGTCGCTGAGCCTGCCCCCCTGGGAGGGTGAAGGCTGCTAGGGGCCTCCCACCGCTTCTTCTTGGGGCTCTCAGCCACAGGCTCCCGAGTCAGCCTGAGGATATAGCAGGGCAGGGCATCACCAACCTGGCGCCCCCACCGCCCCCAACATCTGCCAGCCCGCCCCAGGGACACACGAGCTCAGGCCGGAAGGGCACTTACCCAGGCGACTCAGCTAATACGGTGCAGAAATGGGAAGCAAACCCAGGGTTTCCTGTGTCTACAGGCTGCTCTTAGCCACTGAGTAACACACAGCTGCCAGCCTCCACGGCCCTCACCCCACCCCAGGGTTCCAACCCTTGGCAAGTCCTGGCCTCCTGCCCCCAGGGCCCAACTCTCCTGCTCACTTCTCTCAAGCCCCCGGGCACGCGAGGACGCAGGTCACCACTCCAGCACCCTGGCACCCCCCTGCGCAGAGTGGCCCTCGCCCCGCAGGCCCCGCCCGCACTCACCCCGGCAGGGGCTCCCGGCTCCAGTCGATGGTGTAGGCCGAGCCGTCCTGGAGCCGCGCCTGCAGCACTTCCTTGAGCAGCTTCTCCGTGCGGTCCTTGTCCTCCTCCGACTCGCAGGCTGTGAAGCAGCGCTCCACGTACTCCTTCATGTCCTGCGGCCAGTCGTCGGGCTTCCCGGACAGGCCCCCCCTGGAGGCAGAGGCAGAGACTCAGCTGGGGAGCAGCCCACACCCCAGCCAAGATGTCGCCACGACCGCTCACTGCGCTGACACACGTGCCACACACGACCCAAGTGCTTTCTTTGCCCTCTCATTCCACGCCCCCAGTACCCCAGGGGAAGAGACCCCTCTCCGTTGTGGAGGAGCAGACTGACGCTCAGGGCGCAGAACCGGCTCGTGAACTGTACACAGATGCTGAGTACAGGGGCTGGGGGCCGGGGCAAGGGCACGGCCATCACCTGTGGTTCTGGGCTTTCTCCGGGTTGGGCTGGGGGCCGAAGCTGCTGTGCTGGCCCTCCGTGGCGGAGGTGAAGCTCTGGCTGGTGACAGCAAAGGGCCGCTTCTGAATGTTGAACTTGAGACCACCAGTGCCCGGGGCTGCTGTGAGGACAGAAGAGCTGGGGTTAGGCCATCCTGGGCCCACCTGGGGCTGCCCTACCCCCAAGAATGGGAGACGCCGAGCTCCAGAGCAGCAGCAGCACCCAAAGCCTTGGGCTGATCACACACCCAGAAATAAGGCCCAGCGGCCCCATGTGCCTCATGTCCCCGAGTTCTGTGAGGTCCCACCCCCACACCCTCTCTTCTCTCCGCAGTCCAACGCCAACTTACGCTTCATGCGGTTCCAGAGCTGTTGGCCCTTCTTGGGCTTAGCAGCCTCAGCGTAGGTGTGCGGCCCGTAGGCCTGGCCCGAGGCGGGCCCTGCCTGGCTGTGCTGGGTGGCTGGGGCTGTCCCAGGCTGCGGGCCACTGTTCAGAGTATGAGCCCCATGCGGGGGGTTGGAGGGCTGAGGGGGCTGGGCTGCTGGCAGCTGCTGAGAGGGGGCCTGGTAGGACATGCTTTCATCCATGCCGGGGACCGGGGGCTGTCGGAGGAAGCGGGCACTGAGGGCGAGAGCACAGTCCTCCGTGCTCACACTCTACTCTCATAGTGCTAACATACTCAGCTCTCAACTCAGGTGACCCTGAGGTGCAGTGTCACCCTCAGCCCTCAGAGTGACCCTGTGGAGTATGGACTTTTATTAACCACTCTTCACAGCTGAGAAGACTCAGGCTCAGACACTGAGATGCTTGCCCACGGCCCCCAGCTGCTAAGTGGCAGCAGCCAACATTTAAACACTGGAGTCCGCCTCCTAGTGAGAGCCACCCCGCCAGCACACCCACGCCAGTGGTCACTGTCTGAGCACGTATCACGTGCCAGTCAAGATACACACGCCGTCAAACACAATCACAGGAGCCTTATAATAAAGCGATTACCCTTCTCGCTTGACAGAGCCCGCTGAAACCCAGAGGTCACACAGAGCTGGGATTCAAACCCAGACCTGCCTCCCCTGCACTAGCTCCACCACGCCTCCAAGCTTCACGTGAAATGCAAGCCCAGACTGTGTGTGTGCGCGCGTGTGTACATACGTGTGCATGCGAGCTAGAGGAAATACAAAGACAGGCTGCCACACTACAAATCGTTCCCCACCGTCACCCCAACACCTCAGCCCCTGGCCTTGCCCAAGCCGTAAACCCATCCCGGTTTCAAAACTATGCTTTGTCCTCATCCTTCTCAGATGAGAAGTTGCTTGGCAGATTAAAAAAAAAAGGTAGGAGGGGCAGCTTAAATACCGCAGGCATCACCACTGCTAGCCCCCTCAAAACACTATAGCCCCTGCTGGAACTCAACACGGAGACAGCTGGGGCGTTACCTGGTTCAGAGTCCCTTGGTGCTGGGGTGCCGATGGCTGCTGGGGTGTGGCTGAGCCGTAGGAGCCGGCTATCCCGTACTGGGAGGGGGAGCCGTAGCTCTGGTACATGCTCTGCCAAAGGCACAGGAAGGAGGGTTAGGGGCAGGCCCAATTCCTGCCGTAAGGTCTAGGCCTGCCCCCTTCTCCTGCCACTCAGGAGCCATACACAACTTGTGACTCTCCACTCATCTCTCACCCCTCTTTCTCCCTCCACCGCATAAATGCATCAAATTATCTTATATTAAAAAAATTAGTAAATAAAATGAAAACTGCTATCAATTCCATACCCCACTTCCACTAGTTTTTAGAAGTTTCTCTCTATTCAACAAATATCTACTGAGTGCCAACTCTTCTATGCACTACAATAGAACAAAATATAAAAGACTAAACCTGTGCTCTAACAAGTTTGCACTCAAAACCTAGGCTCAGTCGTAGACAAACACGTAACACATCCAGCGGCAAGTAAAAGAAGGCCAAATAAAGACAGAGACAACAGGGTGAGCGGGGGACAGCCCTGTACATGACTAAGTTTGCCAGAGGAAAGGGCTCTCTGAAGGTGACATCTGGGCAGCCCTCCAGGAGGCGGGGACACAGGGCGCCGTGGGAACAGGGGAAGAGAGCTGCAGCAGAGCAGAGCAGAGTGTGAGTGGACCTGGTGTGTGCAGAGATGGAGGAGGTCTCTGTGGCAACTGTCAGCGAGCATGCGGGGAAAGGTGGCCAGAACCAGGTAACGTGGGACTTGGCGGGCCACAGGCAGGACCGGGGATTTATCTCGTGGGCAATAAGCTAGTGGAGGGCTTTTCAGCGGTTGTCACTGCTGACTTCAACCCACTAACTACTCTGGACCCATCCTGACTGAGCCCAGCTCCTCACCCACCCATCCCTGCCGGGCTGGGCACCTACCATGGGGTAGTAGTAGCTGTAAGGGTAGGCGTAGTTGTACTGCTGGTACCACTGGTAGTACTGCTGCTGCTGCAGGGCCGAGGCTTCTGCCTGTGACACGTACTGTGGGAAGAGAGGCCCACACGCCATCAGCGTTGGCAGCAGGAACCCACGGGCCCCACAGCCCCCACAAGGGCAGGCTGACTTTCTGGTGGTCAACTGCCGGAGTGGAACTGGGTCCACATCTCTCCACAGAGAGCCACTGCCTCTACCTCGGACTCGGGGCACTGAAGGCACGCCTCGCTCTTCAGGTTAGGTTCCCAGGGGCAAGGACCACATGGTACCTCCGACTCTTCAAGGAAACAGACCTGCTTCCCCTACCCGAAAGCTCCTACAATCTCTTCAGAGCACTGTGTCCAGTGATACAAAGACACCACATGTGTGCCTCCCCCAGCAGCCCCCCGTGCAGCGTGCCCAGGCCCGTGCGGCCCTCTCACTTGTGCGCTGGTCACCGGCCCATTGCTGCTGGCCTTGGCAGAGCTGCCAGCAGCTCCTGCTTTGCTGATGCTGGCCAGGGCCTGGCGGGCCTTCTCCCACTCTGGGTTCTCGTGCATGGGCGTCTCCATGCCGTTCTCTCTGCCCGCCCCCGCCACCATGCTGTACTGGGAGGACCTGCAGAGAGAGGACGTCGAGTCAGTCTCCTCTCCCCACTGCACACAGTGGGCAAGACGGAGGCAGGGAAATACCAGAGCTCAAATCCCGGATCTCCCTCTCTCCATCTATAAGAGCCTAGATTTCCTAATCTATGGTAATGCTGACAATTAGTTTCTGCTTCAGTTTTCTGAGGGATAAATGAGACTACCTACCTAAGGTACTTTTCCAGGTGCCTGATACATAGCTGTTAAAAATCAAACAGGGGGCCAGCCCCGTGGCGTAGCGGTTAAGTGCGCGCGCTCTGCTGCTGGCTGCCCGGGTTTGGATCCCGGGTGCGCACCGAGAGGCACCACTTGTCAAGCCATGCTGTGGCGGCATCCCATATAAAGTGGAGGAAGATGGGCATGGATGTTAGCCCAGGGCCAGTCTTCCTCAGCAAAAAGAGGAAGATTGGCATGGATATTAGCTCAGGGCTGATCTTCCTCAATCAGTCAATAAAAATCAAACAAATGAAAAAATTACCAGTGTCCACAGAAGTAAACATGGAACCTGGCGCCTAAGAGGTGTAAATGTTTTATGAATCAAAGAATTCCGTTTGACGCTACCCCAGCCAGCAGGTAATTATCACAATGCGGTGGAAAAAACAAGCAATTAACAAAAAGATAAATGCTTGAGTATTAAGTGTTGGAGACCGCCTCCAATCATAGTTCATGAATGAATCATCACAATCTTGTGAAACAAGCACTGCACTGTGAAATATGAAAGTTCAGAGAGGTGAAGACCCAACCCTCTTCACACTATGACCACATGCTTCCTTTTATGCTTGAGGCCAGAGGAGGGCGTCATCCCCACCGCTGCCCACAGGGACTGCTGCATCACTTCCCCCACGCTGTTGTGGGAGGGCCATCCCAGAGGACAACACTGGCTCTCACGTCCTCTCGCCCTCCCCTCCAGCTTCTGTCCCACTAGCCCCACTAACCAATCTGTGCTCCGTTGATCACCCACGTTGGCCGCCATCTGGACCTTGGGGTGTAAGGGGTGGACCTCGGGAGCCAGACTGCTTTTTCACTGTCTACGAGAAAAAGAAAAGAGTTAGGGAGACTCAAGAAGGAGCAAGAGACATGTCACAAAAACAGGAAGAGAAGTGGATGGACTCAGAGGAGCTAGGCAGAAAGGGGGAGTCTGAGAAAGAAGGAGCCACTGGGGTAAAAAATCTGAAGAGAATTCTGGGTGTCAATTAAAAGGGCTACAGTAAGAGGGCAAGACCTTGGCCTCCCTGCAGTGCTCTAGGTGGGAAATGAAGGATCTGAAAACAGGGATGTCTGAAGGAATTTCCCAAAGGGAAGGAGAAGGATCTGAAACACATAGGAGGAAGGGGAAGGTGGTTCAAGGGAAACTCTGAGACAGATAAGAGGGAGGTCCAGAGGGTAGGCTGGGGGGACCTCAGTCAAGGGGTAAGGAGTCCAAGAGGAATTCCAGAGAGGAAGCAGAAGAAAGAGGACGCCCTGATGAGCAAAGCCTGAGTGAACTCCTAAGGCTGGCGGACGCTGAAAGGTTTCTGAGGGGAACTCTGTAAAGAGGGAAGGGTTTGAGGGAGCCTTGAGAGAAGAGAATACCAGAGAACAGAAAAAGAAATCAAAGGAAAAGGGGATTTCTATAAGTTACTCCTGGAAACAGGGAGAAGTTGAGGGTGCCCAAGGGGAACCCCGCAGTGAAGAAATGGGTTCTTGAAAAGCTTTTAAGAGACTAATTACAGGAAGGTCCCCTAAGGGCACAGAAGAACCCTACATGGCAGGTTCCTAAAAGGAGGGGTAGGCCCAGGAAGGAGAAGAGGCAGCCCCGCGATTGGGGGTCTGGAAAGTAAGCTTCAGGGATGCCTGAAGAGATCCAGAACATCTTTAGGAGGTTGAGACGGGGGTGGAGAGGACTGCAAGAAAGTGAAGGGGTGTCTTGGAGGCAAAGACTGAGGGGCCTGAACTTGGGGGGATAACTGAGAAGTATGGGTGGGCTCCAAGGCGAGTCTCACTGGAGAACCTGAAAATCGTAGAAGTGAGGGAGCAGGAACAGAAGTCTGGAGCTGGGAACAGCCCTAGAAAAGAAAGGCCTTAAAGAGTAAACAAGAGGACGGGGGAGGGTAGGAAATAGGGGAGGAAGGCCTGCAGTGAGCGTCCTGGCGAGTCTGAAGGGTGGAGGCAGGAACCGGACGCGAGGCCGGGGAGGCGAGGGGCACTTGGCCGCCCCGCAGGCCCGGAGAACGCAGAGCAGGGGCACCGGCTGCAGGAAGAGCCCACCTCGGCCCCCGCGACTGGCTCCGGAGCCACCGCCCCGGGGAAAAAGCCGGCGCAGGAGCCGCCCGTCGCCCGGGACAACGCCGCCCCGCGGCTGGAATCGCGCGGTCAATGGGTGTTGAGGGCGGGGGCGCGCGGGCCCCGGAATTCCGAGGGCGGGGTCGGCAGCCGGGCCCACGGCGCAGGCGCGCGGGTGCGCAGGCGCAGTGGCCGCTCCGGCCCGCCACACCCTGTCGCCGCTCGCGCGCGGCGTCCGCTGCTGCGACAGCCGCCGAGGCCTCCGGGCCCGCGCGGAGTAATGCCGAAAGGAGACGCCGACCACGCCCGCCCGCCGGCCCGCAGCTCCCCACACCCACCTCGGCCGATCGCCCCGGGAATCGTCAGCAGCGGCCCAAAGCGAGAGCAACACGGCCGCGAGAGTGCTCCCGACCCGGCTGGCTCTTGTCTTCCTAGGGCTCCGAAGTCCCGACCGCGGCGTGATGACGTCACACGGAGGCCTCGCCCCGCCTCCCTCCCGCCGCACAGCCAATGGCCGCCGCAACCTTGATCTGAGCCCGTTCCCCCCCCCCCCCGCCTACGCAATGACGCGGTGGGCACTTTAAAGGCAAGCCGGAAACGGGGCGGGGGGATGGTGGCCCCGAGGGGACAGGCGCCGCAGGCTTGTAGGACCCTGCGCCCTTCCGCGCAGCCGTGTGGGGCCTCGGTTCGCGGTAGCCTTGCTTATCTCTAGGTGTAGACTAGGGTGATGAGAGTTGTAAAACTACCCACCGTACAGTGCTGCGGAAGGCCCGGGGAAGACAATGAACTCAGAGAAAGGGGGTGAGAACAGTCTCCCCTTGGAAAGGGGAGCTTCCCTACTAGATAAAACGGGGAAGGCGCACCCGGCGGAGGGAACGGCCTGGTGAAACACTCAGAGGCGGGAAACAAGGGTAGGTCGGGGAGAATGCTCGGAGCAGGTATAGGATGGAAGTGTGTGGCCTCCTGGCGTGAAGAGCTAGGCCAGTAGCAGATCCTGAAAGTCTAAGGAGTTTGGCCTTCCTTTAAACTCCTTGCAAGTCACCTTTTGAGCATGCCATCTGTTTCCATGCAGGACTCGGGCTGATAAAATTATCCAGTCCAGTTCAGGGAGCGGTCACTGGAGTCGCAGTAGGTGATAGAACAGTATTTCAGAGGCCAGTTCCTTCCCACTTTCTGTTACTATAGACTTTTCTCTTGGTGTATGTATCATTTTGTTACTGTTAGCATATGATGAATAACCAAAAAGCAGTAAGATACATTGGAGTATGTGAGGAAGCCGTTTGGTTTAAAACTAATCCAGCCTGACCTTGTTTTTCCAGAAAGGGTTGACCTGGCCTGTCGACTATGCGTTGTCCATCTGTTTTGAACATTTACAATGACCCAAAGCGGAGAATGATGCCCTTGAAGATAGGGATATTGCCTCCCCTCATATCAGTATTTCTTTCAAGATAAGCATTTCTTCCTAGAAATTAAGGGTTAATTACTATCCTGCTTTAGCTCATCTCATTACCGTCGACCTGCTGTGCTAGCAAGTATCCTGTGACTGTAGTAAAAGATATTCCTGGCATAACTGATGTATATTCCTTGTTCCAAAAGAGTCTATAACCACTCTGTATACCCCGCTGCTTCAGAGAGCTTTCTTCCTTGGTGAAGGTACTCTCCCCGGCTATGTGATCCTCAGGACTGGCTCATCATAAACTCACCCCCATTTGATTTATAGATTGATTACCGATTATTTGCATCGACACATAGTTGACCTTTTTCCATTCTTTTACTTTTTATTATTAAACTTTTTGTTTTAGAATAATTTTAAACTTACAAAAAAGCTGCAGAGATAGTTCAAGGTCCCACGTACCCTACACCCAGTTTCCCCTAATGCTGTCATCTCACTTTACTGTGGTATGTTTGTTAGAAGGAAGAAACCAACATTGGCACGTGACTATTAACTAAACTGCAGGCTTTATCTGAATTTCACCACTTTTTCCACTGACGTCTCCTTTATGTGCCAGAGTCCAGTCCAGGGTACCCCACTGCATTTAGCATCCATGTACATTTCAGGGTTATATTTAAGGGGGTTTTCATGTAGACGGCATATAGCTGGATCTTTCTTTTTACTCAAATGTACAATCTCTGCGTTTTAAAAGAGGTGCTTATAACTGTACTTTTGGTGTGACTATTGGTTTGGTTCCCTTTAAACTCATCATCTTGCCATCGAGTTTCTATTTGTTCCATCTTTCTTTATTCCCCTTTTCCTCTTTTTCTGCCTTCTTTTGCTTTGAGCATTTTTTTAAAAATAGACTTTATTTTTTAGAGCAGTTTTAGGTGGGGCCTTTGGGAGGTGCTCTGCCTCGGGGCCCCTCCCCTGCACTGTGGTGGGAAACTCTCTTCTGACAGACTGGTGATTTCAGGGATCACCTTGATATTTCCCATCTCTCAGGGACCACTCTCCCTCCTTGCCTGATGTCCCGAGTCTTGAGCACCGTTCTTTCACGAATTTTGCCTGGCTTTTTGGTTGTCTCAGGAAGGAGAGCAGATCCAGTCCCTTTTAGTCTATCTTGGTCAGAAGTGGGAGTCCTCATAGGTATCATTTAAAAATAAATGATAGATTTTAAATTTATAGATTTACTTTGGTAAAGATTGGGCAAATGTCCTTTTTTCTTGGGTAAAGCTTCCTGATTAAAGATCACTGGAAGGCCAGCTGGCAGGAAATCACGCGGCCTGAACCTCAAGGGTACTTTGCGAAATCCAACACATCGCGCTGGACTCAGAGTCACTAGGGGGCAGTGTTTGAGAGCAAAACAGCCAGACTAGCAGCAGGGCTGGCCCCAGGGTCAGCTCACCGGGTCTTGAGAAGCAAGTGAGTCAACACAGGTGGCCCCCAGAGCCCTTCACAGGAAATTATAGTCCATTTCTCTTTCCTAGCTTCAGGGCCACACACTGAAAGCTCTCTTGAACACTCCTTGCAGTGCACAGGATGGAAATGATTAGCAAGCACAGAGCGGTTCCCCCATGGCAGGCCCTATGCTGGATACCCGCATCTGACACTCAGCCAACCAGCCCTCACCCGAAACCCTCAGGGCCATATATGTGTCTTGGGGCTCCAGGATTTTTCAAAGTTTTGAGAGACAACATGGTTTATGTTCCATGTGGCACACCACATCCACAGCACCCTTCACAGCACTTGGAAGTAACCCCATCAGTTTCTGCAGGGAAACAGATGAACATTCACACCAGGCAGGGAGATAGTCTGGAAGTCACCTCATGCCAGGTCGGGTCAGGTCCTGCTGCCCAGGGAGTTAAGGGAGGACGTTTGGTCTAACACAGCTCTTTGGATTTCAGAACTGCAGAGGAGGGACGGGGGAGCTGTCTTTCATGACCCATCTGATGGCTGAGGCAGCTGAGGTCCAACAGGTCAGGTGACTGCCCACGGCCAACTGGTGGTAAAGAGCAGGCAGGGCTTAACCACGGCCTCCTCTGTGTTTGTCTGCTCTGCTGCTATTGTCACACCCACCTCAAATCCCTCCTCTCTCAGGCTTTCCCTGAAATCCCAGGCCCAGCCAGGAGCTGTCGTGTTCTGGAGAGCCCTGCTGTAGGGTGACTTATCAGACATGTCGTCTTTCTGTGGACTTTAGTTTCCAGAGTTTAGCTGATGGTTGCAGCAAACAGTCCTTGACATATGTCCTCAGATGCCTCTGCTTTCTTTCCATAAATTGATTCCCAAAAGTAGGACTGCCGGCTCAAGGGTCTATACAGTTTGATTTTATCACACAGGAGCAGATTATTTCTTTCGTGTTGCAGTTCACAGCCTCGGGAGCAGGGCGTTTGGGTGCCTGGTTCCTCCACATCCTTGCCAGCATGGAATGTTAGTGCTCCTTTAATTTCGTGATAACTAGGTGGTGGAAAAAAAAGTTTGTGGTTGTTTCAAATTGCACTTCCTAATTATTATGGTTTGAATGGTTTTTCGTTTTCACTGGTGATGGGATTTTCACTTCATTGAATGTCTATCTTAGTTGCTTATTTTTAAGTTGGGTTGTATTTTTCTTAGTTTGTGGAAGCTTTGTAGATTATATTTATATATTAAGAATTATATATTTCTTTGCCATATATGTTAAAAAAACCCACAATTTTCCCCAGACTATCAATTTGCCTCTTGACAGCATTTTTTTCGTTCCACAATTTGTCAAATGTTACCTTTTCCTTTTCGGCTTTAGGATATCTTGCTTAAAATCCTCCCCCTCCAAGCAAGATATACAATATACAGAATTCTCCTACTTTCTCTTGAAATGCTTCCATCCCTTTACTTGTATACACTTAGATTTTTCACCCATCTCGTATGTATTTCCAGACAGAGAGCCAGTTAAGTCAGCAGTGCTTCGAAACCAAACGGTCCTTCTCACCCTGACCTGCAGTCTGTCTTCTGTCATCTATACAAACACTGAGATCTATTACCAGGCTATCTATTCTGTTCCAGGGATGTCCACCTCGTCCTGTGTCAGGACACATGTACTGCTTTTAAAACCAGAGAAAAAAAGTTATTTTTTTTTTTAAAAAGAACAATCCCTTTGGAACCGCCGCAAAGCCTGGACAGGAGCAGAAACACCGGCAGCCAGGAGGCTGAGGGGAAGGGATCTCCCCGGACCTAACTAGGAGGCCAGAACCAGGAGGGGACAAATAAGAAGGACCCAGATCCTTGTAAAATAAAGTCTTCCCTTTTATTTCAAACCAACCCATTCCCAAGTTAGTGCCACAAGTTGAGATCAAGGGCCCTAAGCCCACTGGGGCACCGCAGGGGCGGGGGCACTCGTGTCCCTTCAAGGATGGGCCTGGCGGCCAGGGGTGAGGGGGTGTGAGGCTGGCTGGCTGCCCCTCCCTGGCCAGTCCGGGGCCCTGGCTGCCCCCTCAGCTTACTCCCAAGGGTTAGGACACAAAGAGGGGGGCAGGACAGGGGAGCAGTCCTATTTGGGGTGTCCGTGGCCAGCGGCGTTGTTAGTGGTGGGAGCCCAGTTGGGCTGGGTTAGTGGGGTCTTCTCCAGCAGCCAGGGAAGGAACTGCAGAGAGAGGCAGAGACAGGGCACCAGATGCAGGTGGGAGGGCCACCACCGTGCCCAGAGTGAGGGAGAGGAGGGCAGAGGCCGGCTTTGGGAGCTGGGGTGTCGCTCTGGCAGCTCACCGGAGGTGGGGGGTAGGCTGCAGTCTGGCATGGAGGAGGGGCTCAGATAGACGACTGCCACTGCACAAAGCGCTTGGATTCCTGCTGGGGAGATTTGGGTGAGAGGGGACATGACCAACGAATCTGGCTTTGTAATGTGGGCCCTCAGCCCGCCTCCCTCAGACCAGAAATCCAGGCTCCTAGCCCCTCTTCCCTCAGACCCAGGGGTCCAGGCCCCCGGCCCCTCCTCCCTCAGACCCAGGGGTCCAGGCCCCCCGGCCCCTCCTCCCTCAGACCCGGGAGTCCAGGCCCCCGGCCCCTCCTCCCTCAGACCCGGGAGTCCAGGCCCCTGGCCCCTCCTCCCTCAGACCCAGGAGTCCAGTACCTGAGGGTTGAAAGGGTCGTCATCGTCTGTGTCATCGTAGTCGTCACTGGGGTGTGATGGGGGGAGTGGCAGAGAAACAGGATGGGGGATCCATCAGGAGGCTGCCCCCCCAACAGTGGCCTGAGAGTCCTCCTCCTGCCCCCTCCTCCAGGACCCTGCCCTCTCTCCCCTCCTGACCTGGGTGGGAAGAGGGCCCAGGCGCGGGGCAGGCTGCAGAGGGCGGTGCCGAGGGCCCCGGCAGACAGGAGAGAGAAGAGCAGCAGGAAGAGCAGGCCCTCCAGGGCGTCTTCACACAAGCCCCGCAGGGCTGCACCATAATCCTGGGGTGGGGGGAGAGAGCATCAGGGGGCAGTGCCCCTCCCCACTCCACATACACACACACACACACACACACACTGTGTGCATGACTCAGACTCTCCACCTGGCTGTGCAATGCTGCACAAGTCACTCAGCGTCTCTGCCTCAGTTTCCTCCCCTGTCGTAAGTGTTCATCACAGGGCTTGGTACACAGGAAGCACTCCGTGCACGGTAAGTGCTGAGGTCACTGTGATTATCACACCTGCAGGTATGAACCCAAATCTCGGCCTCTTCTCATCACTGAGAACCCCCCTACCAGCCCCCTGCCACGGCACCAGGTCAGCCTTGGCTAGCACAGGGCTCAGCCTGGACACCCGAACGTCGTAAGCCAGCTCATTCTCCACTGTGGGGCCGTCCTGGGCACTGTAGGATGCTAGGCAGCATCGCTGGGCTCCACCCGCCAGATGCCAGGAGCACCCCCACTGGAGTTGTGACAACCAAACATGTCTCCACACATTGCCAAATGTCGCCTGGGGGCAAAAACTCTGGCTTAGAACAACACTTAGGGTAATGCTTAGAAGAACTGCTGGCTTAGAATTACACTTTGCACGTAATGCAGACTCAATAAATGCTGGCTCTCATTACGGCCGTCCCTGGAAATCAGCAGAACCACCATGTACTGAGTGCCCAGCCATAATTCATTCAGGGAGGATTGGCCGGGGGCCTGCTGTGCCAGGCAGTGCTCCACGTTGTCCGGGGATGCTTCAGTAACGTGGCCCCCGAAGGTCATTTCAGACGACCGTCAGCCGATGAGAGGAGGGTCAGAAGGCGGTCCTGCGGCCCTGACAGGAGAGATGGCACCCACAGGAGGGAATCCGGGAGGTCCGGGAGCTGTCTGAGAGCTGCTGTGGCCTGAGCCAGGAGGGGGTGCGAGGGGCTGAGGCCAGAACCAGCCAGGGCCGGCCACATGGGCGCTTGTAGGTCAGGGGAAGAGCCAGGACTTTAATCCACGTGCAGGGGAGTCACTGGAGGGTTTTAAGCCGAGGAAGAACTTGATCGGATTGTGTTTAAAAGGCTCACCTGCTGTTGGCTGTTGCAGGGAGGACAGATGGGGGTGGGCAAGCAGGGAGACAGGGAAATGGCTCTGCGGCCATCCGCGTGAGGTGAGGACGGTGACCAGGGTAGCAGAGGTGGCGGTGTCGGCTGTGCTCAGAGTCCAGGTGGGTTTTAGAGGAAGGGCCAACAGAACTTGCTGGTGGAATGGTTGTGGAGGTAAGGACAGAGAGCAAAAAGGAAATGCCTAGGTTTCTGGCTTAAGCCCCCAAGTAGGGGGCGGGAGTGCCTGGTCCTGAGCCAGGGAAGTCCAGAAAGGCGCCTGTCAGGGCAGTGGGCTGTTCCCTTTTTACTGTATCAGGGACGTATACAATGTCCCAACTTCCCCTCACACTGCTGCCTTTTGCAGTGGTGGAAAGTTGAAGCCCAGAGGGGGCAAGCCACTTGCCCAGAGTCACACAGCCTGGAAGGGGCAGACCTGGGATGGGAGCCAAGTCTGGCAGGCTTGAGCCCACCCTCATCCCTGATGTCCCCCATCCTGATTTTAACATGTGGGGACCCTGAGGCCCAAACAGGGGAAACAGGCCCAGGATCACATGGTTCATCAGTGGAGGGTAGAGGCTGAGCCACCCTCCTCCCTCCCTTCCTTCCCTCCCTTTGCAATGAACCTTGGGAACTATAATCCAGCCCAGCATCTGCATGGACCATGGAGAAATTCATGGGCCCCCATTTACCCTTGAATAAAAGAGCAGGGTTACCTTTGAGCATGCCCCAGCCTTTCTCAGCTCAGGTATTCAGCCATTCTGAGTACTGATTCAGTGCCTCTCCGTCCCTCCCCTCCTTGTTAAATTGCCAGCTTCAGAAGCTTTGGGGACAGCGGGAGACAGGGAAGGGATCTGAATACGGCAAGGACCCCCTCAGATCCCTGCTGTGGGACAGATGGATCCCTCTGGGTAGGGCTGACAGATCAAACACAGGACACCCTGTTAGATCTGAATTTCAGATGCCCAACAACAACAAAAACTTAGTACAAGTGTCTCCTCGCTATGGCATGGGATACTTGGAGTAAAGAGGTATTTGTTGTTTGTGAGTCTGGCAGCCCTATTCGAGAGCCCATGGGGGGACGGACCAGAATGGGGAGGGGGCATGTGTCCTCCTCCAGGGGAGAAAACAAGGCATAGGCTGCAGCACACCCTTGGAGGGCAGGGGACAAAGACATCCAGGAGGCAGAAGGGATGACACTGGGTGACTGCCTGGCTGTGGGGCTCTGAAGGGAGAGGTGTGACGATCCTGCACGAGGTCCCTGTCTCTGTGGTGTGGAGGGGCCAGATGTGCAACCCTGGGCGACCCAGCCCTCTGCACCTCATCTTCCAAGTCTGTTTGACGGAGTGATAACGGCCCTTCCCTCTTGATAGTGTCAGGAATGAGAGCTCGGTGAGTTCCCACCTGTAAGCCTGGTGCGCAGTGAAGCCCTGTGCACGTGGGCTCTCACAAGGGAATGACCGAGATTTTCTTCTCAACCCTCACACCTTCTTCTTCCTCATTTCCCAGGGGAGGAAACCAAGCCTCAGAGCTGTCCGCCTGCCGGTGGCCCCACCGCCCGTGGCAGAGCCAGGACCCACGAGTCCGTAGGACCCCAGGCTCTCTTCCTCTTCAGTGCCCTGCCCACCCTGCTTTAGCGTGGTGACAGCACACACACTACTGGAGACCTTTACAGGTATTCATCCCGGTCTTGTCGGTTTCCCAAGTGAGGAAACTGAGGCACAGAGAAGTCAGTGACTTGCCTGAGGTCAGGAGCTAGGAATGGAACCCAGACAGTCTTGCTCCAGAATTCACTAGGCTGCACAGCCTCTGGGAGAGAGGGAGGAGGGAAGGGGGGAGGGAGGAGGGCAGAGCGAGGGAGAGGAGGAGGAGGGAGGGAGGGGAGGTGGAGGGAGAGAGAGGAGGAGGAGGAGAGGGAGGAGGGCACAGGGAGGGAGGAGGAAGAGAGGGCAGGGAAGCGTGGGAGGACTGGAGGGGGAGGGAGGAGTGAGGGGTCGGGGGAGAGGGAGGAGGGAAAGAAGGAAGGAATATAGATGACAGATGGATAGATAGGTAACAGGTAGAGAATAGATATTTGATATAAATAATGGACAGATAAATGGATAGAAAGATCTCTCAGAGGCAATGGGAGGAAGACTGAAGGGTCTGAGGAGAGGAAGGAGGCAGCTCTGTGGGTCCAGGCAGCAGCTCCCTGTGGGAAAAGAATTTGGGGAGGGCAACAGGGGTCACCTTATGCAGGCCGCGACAGTGCAGCAGTGCCACTAACTGGTGGAAGTTTCCCTCTGTCACATTCATCGTCTCCTCCAAGGACAGCAGAGGCTTCTGCAGTGGGAGGGGGGTTGTTATCCCACCTAGTCCTCAGGGCAGTCTGACGCCTGGGCTCCGCCCATCTCTGCAGGCCCCGCCCACAGCCCACGGGCCACGCCCACGCCCTCTGACCCGCCCCTTCCCGCAGGCCCCGCCCGCAGTCACCGACCCTGCCCTTTCTGCAGGCCACGCCCACATCCACCGACCCGCCCCTCTCCGCAGGCCACGCCCACGCCTCCGTGTCCAGGTCCCGTCCCGCCCCCACTCCTTCCCCTGGAGTCGGGTATAGGGGGCGCGCCTGGCTACGAACCTGCGCAGAAGGAAACTGGGGGACAGCTTCTCGCTCCAGGCCCTGCAACTGGGAGTGGATGTTGGCCAGAGCTCGCTGGGACAGAGTCAGCCTCTGCGGGAAGAGAGAGGGAGGAGGACCCAGTGGTCGACGCCCCCAGCTCACTCCTCTCTCAGGAGCAAGACTGGGGCCCCTGGCGTCTGCATCCTCCCCCAGAACCCTTAAGTAAAGGCCCCAGCTCCGCGCCCCCCCCCCCCCCCCCCCCGGTTCCCTTGCCCGAAGCCCTAACCTGTTGAAAGGGGTTGGAGACGGCCTGGTTGCAGAGGAAATAATAGTTCAGGATGTCTGAAGCGGGAGGGGAAGAGTGAGGAGGCCATGAGCCTGGGCCCCGGGGGCCTCCCTGGGGGAAGGCGGGAGGGGGCAGGGCCCTGTCTTTCCACCCTCAGGGCCAGGGGCCCCTCCCCAACTTAGGAGCCTCCAGTGGTCCCAGTGGCGTGGCATTTGGAGACAGGCCACAGCCAGGGAATGTGCTGGTCTCCACCCTCCTTGGGAAGCCCTGCTTCTGCTGTCCTCCCATTCACTAAACTGTGCTACCCCCATTTTCTCCAAGTGCCAAAACCTCCCGTCCCTCAGGCCCAGCGCCTCCTCTCCTGAACCCCCTCTCCTGATTCCAGCTTCTTTATTCCTCTCTCTTCTCCAGCCCACAGGGGAGGTGCTGAGAGCTTCCAGGATGACTGGGCCAGTCCTGGTTGATGGCTGGGCACCCTCACCCCACCCCAGGCAGGACTGGGCACAGAGGCCTGAGGATCCAGGGCCTGCACTGGGTCGATGGGATCACCTGAGCCGAGCCCAGTCTCCTCCTGGGTCAGGTTCAGGACATAGGTGTCCGGACTGGAGCAGAAGTCACTGAGGCCCTGAGAGGAAGCAGGAAAAGGTGCTCGGACCAGAAACTGCCCAGTTCCACACTCCCACAGAACTCAGTGCCTGGCTTTCCGACAGTCCCTGAGGGGCCACGGCTCCAGACCCCCAGCCCCCTCCTCCCTCAGATCCCAGAGTCCGGGACCCCCGGCCCCTCCTCCCTCTGACCCAGGAGTCCAGGCCTCCAGCTTCCCGACCCTCAGGATCTAGAAAACCAGCCCCAAACCTAAGAACCTGTGATCCTGGCACCAAGTCCTTCCTCTCAGGACCTAAGGCATTGGACCCCACCCCACCCCAGGATCCAGAAGTCAAGGCCTTCAGCCCCCCTGAGTCCCAGAGCCCAGGGGCCCGGCCCTCAGCACTCACCACGGCTGTAGCTGCCTCCAGGCCCATGGAGCCCCAGCTCAGGACAAGAACCAGGAGACTCATCACTGTCATCCTATAGTGGGGGAGGGGGATTAGACTTGGGGTTTTGGGGCTCTTAATCTCCCATCTCGCCTCTTCCCCTCCCCCCCAAACCCCATCACAGCTCCACCCCCAACCTCTGGAGCCTGGAGGATCAGAATTAGGGGCAGAGAAGTTGCGAGGGGTGGGGTGTGGACCTGTAGTTATTGACGTCAAAGTGGACATCTGGTCCCTGCCCAGGGGGTGGGGGAGGCCGTGAGAGGGCCCCGCCCCCACCTTGCTCTGGGCCCCTGGGAGGGCTGCTGCCCACCTCTGAGCCCCATTTCCCAGCTCTGACTTCCATAGGAGCCCAGTAATTCCCAAGCATGCTCCCAGGTTCCCCCATAGCTTGGTCAGCTGCCGCTCTGCCCAGACTCCTCCTCCCAGGAGTGGAGATAGCTCCAGGGCTGAAATAGCCTCCAGTTTTCTTCCCAGGGATGGGGTTTGGGGCATCACCATTGGAGGATTTGTCAGAAAGCAAGAAGGGTGCCCAGGGGGCCAAACCAAAGGCCTGGCCAGCCGTGTTTTACCATCTCCAAGCTTCAGGGGGCCTGAATGGGATGGCAGGGAGTGTGGAGAAGGTGGTGGGCACCAGTGTGGCCCCCCAGGGGCAGGGAGGAAGCAAGGACTTCTCCAAATGGCATGCGCTGGCCTGACTCAAACCCCAGCTCCAGCACTTCCTGGCTGTGCGGCCCTGGGCAAGTGGCCCAACCTCTCTGAGCAGCAGTCTCTCCCCTTCTTTTTTTTTTTTTTTTTTGCGAGGACGATTAGCCCTGAGCTAACATCCGATGCCAACCCTCCCCTTTTTGCTGAAGAAGATTGGCCCTGGGCTAACATGCGTGCCCATCTTCCTCTACTTTTTAGGGGATGTCGCCACAGCATGCCTTGACAAGAGGTGCGACGGTCTGCGCCCGGTATCCAAACCTGCGAACCCCGGGCCACGGAAGAAGCAGAGTGCGTGCACTTAACCCCCGCGCCACCGGGCCGGGCCCTCCCCTTCTTTTAAAAGGGAGAGTGAAAGTGCCTCCTCATAGGGTGGGTGTGAGGGTTCCAGAAGAGCCTCAGGCACTTGGAACAAATAAAAGCGTGGTCCTACAATTCCGCCACGCCACGTAATGGCCATGCAGCCTCCGACGTGGTGGCCCTCTGCCTCAGGCCCCTCGTCTGCAAGACGGGCGCCCGATGGGCCCCTCCTTCGTGGGGTTGTTGCGGCAACTGAAGGAGTCTGCATTCAGGGATGCCAGCGATCACCCCCATCTGCAGTGCCAGCTTTATCACTGTTGCTTTTCTGGGATTTTGGCACACTTCTCTCCCGCTGCAAGGCAGCCTGTTTGCAAGTCTGCCCCCGCCACTCTTGCCTGCTCTGATTTCTCTGTGCCCAGCCCAGCCTGGGAACCCCACCGAGGTTCAGAGGTTCGCGGGACGAGGGAATGAACCAGTGTGAGCCTGGGAAGGACTGTGGTCCCTCTCGTACGAGAGGTGTGGGATGGAACGAGGTCCTGCGGGACAGCGGGCCTCTCAGACTTACACGATCACCAGCCACTTGCTCTGCTTTGCCAGGCCCAGGAGGGTGAAGAGGCAGACCAGGAGCTCCAGGAGCAGCAGGAGGATGTAGGCCAGCCACCTGGAGGGGCGGGGGTAGGGGACAGGGGTGCGGCTGAAACAGCACATCCAGCCTTCGTGCGCCCAGGCTCCCAGACCAGGACTCAGCAGAAGGCAGTGGCTCCCCCACTTCATACCCGACTTTGCGTGGCCCTGTGACCTTGCTGTGGCCTGGTGTCTCCGGGCTACTGCCCAGCTCATCTGTGAAATGGGTGCACTGGGAGGCAGGCCACTGTAGCCCTTTAGAGCACAGGTCCCAGGTGCACGGAGCAGCTGAGACCGTGCCCTGACTGGACCACCCAAGAGCCCGGTGACTGTGCACCTGTGATTTGGCCTTTCAGAGCCCCAGCCCCCCACCCACCCTGGAGAGTGGAGCCAGTCATTCCCAGGCATGTACCGAGCATCATGTTGCACAACCTAAGGGCATGGTGTCTACAGGCAGACACTGCCTGGGTCCCAGTGCCAGCCCCTCCACTTCCTAGCTGCATGTAGTGTCTCAGTAACTTTGCCTCCCGTGCCTCGGTTTCCTCATCTGTAACATGGGGAGAACAACAGCACCTACCCCCAAAGGTTGTTGTAAGGCTAATAAGTGAGAATGCATAAAGCCCTTAAGAGTGCTAAGCACCTGGATGCACTTAAATATTAGCTTGAATGTGATTAAGGGAACTTGAACTGTCATCTAATCATTCAGCATTAGTGAGTAATTCACTCTGACTGGAGAGGAGAATGCACCAGAGGCCGCAGCACAGTGCCCGGCCCGTAGTAACTGCTCAGCAAACAGCATCGTTCCATGGTCCCCACATAGCTGTGCGGAGGCTGGGGGGCCAGCAGGGCAAGGGAAACACCACTCCCTTCAAGGCAGCCTCTGCTTGGACCCCATGGGGGCTCACTCCGCCCTCCTTTCCTGCACCGCTGGAGGGTCAGGCCCTCCCAGGGAAGAAGCTGGGCCAAGTGGCTCCAGGTGACCCCCAGGCCTTTGCTCCCCGTGTTCCCACTGCCAGCTCTGCTGCCCAGCTTCATTCCCAATTCCATCAGGGACAAGTGGCCCCTTCTGCCCTAAGCTGCCGCCGTGAACTCCTGCTGTAAGCTGCCTCGACCTCCTCCAGCAAAGCTCGGCCTCCAGGGCCCCGATTTCCTTCTAGGAAACTGGCCGTGTTCGTTGAGGGACTCCCAATGCCAGGTGCTCTCATAGTGGTGCATCCAGAGATATTTCCTGTTGATGGGGGGGCCGCCTCACCCGGGTGTCATCTGCACAGCCACCCCAGCCGCGCTGGAAGGGGACTCAGACCCAGTGCACGCAGCCCCTGGGCCTGGCCACAGCACAGAACCCGGACTCACTGGGATCCAGGCTGTCTGATGCCCCACGGGGGCATCCTCGTCTTGGACTGCTTCAGCCCGGGTCTGCCTCCCCCTGGAGCGCAGAATCCAGGACCCACTCTTCCCCATCTCTGCCCCCATGCCTGGGCGGGGCCCTCAGAGGGTGTCAATGAAAGAGAGAAATAATTCCTAGTAGATGAAGCAAGAGGACTTCATCATGTTGGCTGCTGGGAAGGGCGGCTGCCCCAGACGTCTGCATAACTTGTTCCCTCCCCTCCTTCAAATGTTACCTTCTTAGTGTGGCCTTCCTGGACTCCCCCATTCAAACTGCCAGGCTGTGTCTCCAGCCCACCCCCTTTCCTGCTTAACTTTCTCCAAAGCTCTTGCCACCCATCGCCTTACAGACATGTTTTACTGCTGCATTTGCTTCTTACTGGTCCCCGTACTGCAAGACGGGCAGGAATCACTGTCTGTTTAGTTCATCGCTCTCTCTTATAAAAACCCTCATTTTAAAAACACCTGTATAAGGTGTGCTAGTTGCTATTGTAAGCACTTAACCAATGCTGATCCTCAACAATGCCATGAGGGGAGCACTACCCATTATTCCCATTATTCCCATTTTACAGATGGGGAAACTGAGGCACAGAGCTGGCAAGTAACTTGTTTAAGGTCACGTGGTTAGGGAGTGACCGTCTAGCATTAGAGCTCATGTTCCCAACCACTTGGGTGTGCGGTCTCTCTCACCAGAATGTGATAAATAAATATTCATTCGTTGAATGAATACATGTGTCAGATGGATGACTGAGGGAGTGAACTAGTTAAGGGGCTAGTCCAGGAGTGAGTGCAAGAGTGAATTGATGAATGGGTGAGTCAAGGAATGAATGAATGAATGAGTGGATAAATTGAGGAGTGGGTGAGTGGATGAAGATTGGACCTGAGGGGTCATGGGGTCACAGGGTCACTTGGTCCATCTCTCCACAGCAGGGTTTCCCAACTTGGGGATGGATGATCCTTTGCTGTGGGACCGTCCTGTGCATTATAGGATGTTCAGCAGCATCCCTGGCCCCCACCAGATGCCAGGAGCACCCCCTCTCCCAGTTGTGACAACCAGATATCCGCAGATGCTGCCCGATGTCCTCTGGGGCACAGTCACTCAGGACGAGAACCCCTGCCCCACAGGGTGGGAAGGGCGGTCACTCACCTGTACTCCTCCACAAAGGACACATCTTCGGCCACTTGCAGGGGGCTTAGGGGCACTCCCCGCCAGAAGGCCAGCCCCTGTAGCTGCTGGGCCACAGCCTCCGCCTGCCGCCGAGCCCCCCGGGTGGCAGCCACCAGCTCAGTGCGCTGCGTAAGCACCTCCTCCAGAGTGGTCAACTCTGTCCTCACAGCCTCGCCCAGCCTCTCCACCATTTCCAACACCTGGGCACAGGGATGGGTCTGGGGTCAGGAGAGGGTGTTCTCGAGGGGGCCCAGGGTTGGGGGACAGGGTTGTGGGGGTGAAGTAGGATTGAGCAGTGACCAGTGTCTGAGACCTGGGGGCTAGGGCATTAGAGGATTGAGGAAGGGAAGGAGGGGGCTCTGCAGTCCGTTTGTGGAGTTCTGTGGCCTCCATCAGGAGCTCTGGGTGGTCAGTGGCTTGAGCCCCAGAACCTGGATTAGGTCGGGGTCCTAGATCCAGCATTGGTATCTGCCTCCCTGAGTCTGGGGTCTCAAGTCCGGGTTCCGTGGGACATGAAATCTGAGGTCTGAGGTCAGGCTGGGTCTCAGCCCTGAGTCTGGAATCCTGGGGCTGGGGTTGGAAGGAGGCCTCTTGTCTGGGCCCTGGATCTCAGCACTGAGGTCCTAAGCTTGCATTTGGAACAAGGATCAGGTCTGTGGCCCTGGATCTGACCTGAGGGCAGGGGCTGTGGTGCCTGGTGTTTGGTCTCTGTCTGATTTGGGCTATGAGTTGGAGTCCAGAGCTGGGACTGGATGTGAGTTTGGGGTCTGGGTTTGAACTCCGAATTCCAGATCTGGGCTAAGGTTCTGAGGGTGCTACTTGGGAGGTTCTGATCTGCAGTCAGTGTTGGGGGTTGCGTGTATAGTCCGAGATCTGCAAGTCTGACCCTAAAATTCTGAGTCTAGGGTCCTAAGTTTCAGGTGTGGGGTCTTGGCTCTGGATCCCATTTCCCTGGGAGGGCGCCCTTTGTTCCCATGTGAGGAACCAGCCTGCGTGTTGGTCTGGGGTCTAGCCAGAGCCCGGCCCCTCACCAGGTGGTCAATGGCGCTGAGCGTGTGGTTGGCATGCAGCAGCGCGGAGCTGAGCTGGGACACCCCATCACTGGTCTCGCTGTTGCCATAGAAACCGATGCCAATGCCGGCGCTGTGAGGAGGAGCGACGGGAAATCACAACCGGTCCCGGGACCCTGGATGCCGCCGCCCCCACCTCCTCACACACCCAATCCCCTCTCTGCCCCCACCCCATTGGTCCAGCCCGTCGTGGGAAAGGAACGTCTCCAGCCTGGCCCCCACCAGTTGCCAAGGTAACAGGAAGGCCTCACTCCCCCGGCCAGGGACGTCATTGTGATGCTAATGGTGGGTGGAGTGGCGGAGGGGAGGGGGGCCCCCAGATTTAACTCGCACCTCACCAGAGCTGAACCCCTGTCGCAACCCCTGTCATCTCAGCCCCAAGATGAGAAGTCCTCCCGCGCCAATGCCTGACGCGGCCCCACACCCATCCCCTCCATACTTCCCCCAAGCGTCCGAAGTCCTCACCACCTGCCCCTTCAGGGTCCAGCCGTCCCTCCTCCACCTCCTGGGGTTCCTAGGAGTGCAGGCCCCCAGCCACCATCTCCTAGGGGGACCCCAGAGTCCGGAGCTCCCAGCCTTCCCCACCCCTGGGGACCCAAGCGTCTGGCCAGCTGGGAGGGCAGCAAGGGAAATCGGCCAGGAGCTGGTGCCCCCGCCCCTCCTCGGAGGACACACAGAGCTCCATTGTGGGGCCTGAATACGCCTCCATCCTCCCGCCCCCCGCGTGTCCCCCCGCGGAGGGGCCAGGGCTGGCCTGGAGCGGAGGGAGCCAGACGCCCTCACAGTTCCCAGCCCAGGGCAACGCGGGCCCCCACCCCCAGCCCTGGGATCGGACGCCTGGCTCCAGCGACCCCGCCCATTGTTCACAGTCCTACAAAGCTGCTCTTGTTCCCAGGCCTCGCGGGTGGCTGTGTCTCTCCCCCACGGGGCCTTTGTCCGCCTCCCCTGTCCACCCCCACTCAGGAGAGCCTGAAGAGGAAGCATCTTGGATAGAGGACGCCCAACCCCTCTCCCCCACATACACCCCCAAACACACACACTGCTGCTCCCTGCAGTGAGAGAGAGTGGCAGAGCCCAGCCTGGGGGTTGGCGGGTGCACTGGGCTTCCCGACCACTCCCCCGGGGTCAGGGGCAGGTCTCTGGGTGTCCTAATCTGTGGAATGGGACAGCTGTCCAGGCCCTGGTGGGGGTGGCCCTGCCAGGAGGGGCTATGCTCAGAGCTGGCTCTTGGTAAATGGTGCGTCCTCAGGCCCTCTTCCTCCCTCCCTGGGGTGTCACAGCAGAAGGCACCTGGGCTCCCAGGGCTCTGCGGGTCTGAATTTCTACTCTGCCACTTGGGTGACTTGGCCTTGAAAACCTGCCTTCTCCCTCTCCTTGAGCCTTCCTCTTTCAAAACTGGGCGTCACAACCCTGAATCCAGCAGGGTTACTGTGGGAAGGAGGTGGACCAGCTCAGGTCCGGGCTCTGAGGAGATGTTCTTGGATGGCAAATATTCATTTACTGTCTGTCTCCCTGACTAGAAATCAGCCCCATGAGGGCAGGGACCTGGTCTGGCTTGGTCGGTATCTCCTGGCACATAGTAGGCACTCAAGAAATAGTTGTTGAATGACTGAATGAAGGAGTTCATGAATGACATCACTAGTTAACACTGACCCAGGGCAACAGTGAGCGAGCCAGGCACTGTGTGTTCTCTCATTTAATCTCACCATGACTGGGAGGTAGGTGTTGCTATAATGTCCATTGCAGAGATGTGGAAACTGAGGCCCCGAGAGATTATCTCCCTCTCCTGGGCTACACCAAATGGCAGAGCCACCAAACCCAGGCAGTCTGACTGCTCAGCTTTTAGCCCCAGCGCCATCCTGCTGGGCTGGCTGCCCTTGGAAAGACACTTCTCTTGAACTTCAGTTTTTCCATCCATCCGATGGGAACAATTCTCCCTGTGCAAACTGAGGTGGGATTCTAGGACAGCACGGGGAAGATGACAGAGAGCTCGGGGAGCCCTGTCCCCACTGCCCACCCACCCTGGGGCCCCATTACCAGCCGACGAGAAGGGCAGCAATGCAGCTCCATGTGACACAGCCTCCCCCAGGCGGGGGGCTCTTGGACCCCGGGGGCTCTGGAGGCCGGCAGCAGCAGAAGCGGATGAGGTAGACAGCAATGAAGATGAGGCTCAGGCCCAAGCCCAGGCCCGCCAAGGCCGCCACCAGCAACAGGGCCTGGGGGAGGGGGTGACAGCAGGCCTCAGAGGGGCTCTGTGCTCCCTCGCTGCGTGGCTGGAGGTTCTGGATTGGGGATCTCAGTGAAGGGGGAAGGCAGCCCTGGCTAGATTGGGGGTCAAGCCCAACCTGTGATATTCAGGTTTGTGGGGAGAGACGGAGTCCCCAGTCCCCCCCCCAAGGCTGGCAGCTGGGGCCCCAGGATTTGGGGCTGGGTCGCTGGAGGGAACTCCCAACCAACTGGGAGGCCCAAGTCTTGGGTTCCAGTGCTGCTCTACCCTGCAATGCTGTGTGACCTTTGGCAGGCCTTCCCCTCTCTGAGCCTCCTCACTGCAACCAGGCAGCTGGAATGGAGCATCTCCAAGGGCCTGCCGAGACCTGGATCCCGGAACTGTGCAGGGTCCAGGGTGGGTGGGGGCGTCTGTTCCGGTGATGTGTGCGAGGTGGGGGGTGGCAGGCTTCCTCTTCCCTCCTCACTCACAGCTCCCTCTGCCCCCTGCTGCTGAGCTCTGCACACCCACCGTGGTGTGAGTCTGTCACCCAGGGACTCATGGGGAGGGAGGCGTGACAGCGTGTGTGTGTGTGTGTGTGTGTGCTCCCTACCAGGCAGAATCTTACAGCGAACACTACCGTCCTGTCCTCTTCAGATGCCCAGGGTGGAGCAGGGGTTTACCTGGACCCACACAGCACGGTAGGGACAACACTGGGAACAAAATCAGACCTCCGAGTTCACCAGCACTGCTTACCCTAAACCGTAGTGTCTCTGCCTTTGTCCTCGCAGTGTGTGTGTGTGTGTGTGTGTGTGTGAGAGAGTGTATGTGGGTCCCTGTGGGAGCACCTGGATCTGCAGGTGTGGAGTGATCTGTGGGCATTTGTGTGTTTCTGGGCATGAGTCCTTGAGTGGTCTCTGGTGGTGTGTGTAAGAGAGGAAGAAAGTGTGAGTGTGTGTGTATGTGTCACGTGTGAGTATGTGAATGTGAATGTGTGTGAGTGAATATATGTGTGTATGTGTGTGAGGATGTGTGTGAGTCCAGAAAATGTGTGTATTTGTGAATGTATATATGTGTCTGAGTGTGTGTACTGTATGAGTGTGTGTGTGTATATGTGAATGTGTGGCATGTGTGAGTTTGCATGTGTATGAGTGTGTATATGTGTGTGAGTTTGTATGTGTGTCTGTATATGTGAGTGTGTGTGCATATGTAAGTGTGAGACTGTGTATATGTGTCTGAATGTGTGAGTGTGGGTATGTATCGGTGTGTATATGTGAGGATGTGTGTATATGTATATGTGAGTGTGTATGTGTGTATATGTGTGTGTGTCTGCGTGTGTGTGTCCCCAACTCGCTGTTGCCCAGTCCCTGATTGTTTTCCCAGTTCGGCCCACAGCGGTGATCTCCCTGGGGGGCAGTGTCCCCTCCTGGAGCATGTCACTCCATGCCTGCGTGTCCCCGTGTTGTCACCCTGACTGTCGATGATGGGATGGTGAACCTCCCCGAGTGCCTCTGGCGGTGACTGGAGCCCAGCCCCCGCATGTGGCTGTGTGGGCATCCGTGTGGGCAGGTCTCCTTGGCCGTGAGCTGGCGGCAGTGACCAGCGTTGGAGGTTGTGATTGTGTAACCGTGAGGCTGTGGGCGAGGGGATGGCGGTCCCCGCTGGGGGGAGAAGGCAGCTCGGAGTATGCAGGGAGGAGATGTTCACACTGGCACAGCCATGACCCAAATAGCTCAGAATAGGGCACACATCCCCCTCTGCTTTTCTGGGACCCCCCTCCACTCCCTCTAAGCTCTCCAGTCCCCAGCCCCCTGTCCCAGGTGCTCCCCAGGACAGATCCAAGGGGTCTAGACCCTATAGGCACGGCCCAGCACCCATCTCGGGGCTCCACCAGGACTCCCAGCCCCCCTCCCCGATCCCGGCTCAGCCGCGCCTTGTTCCTCATTAATCTCAAAGTCAAGGACTTGAATTAAACTGGGTCAGAGGACAGCTCTTTCGCCCCTGTCTGGGCTGACCCAGGCTGGGCCCCCTTCCCCAGGGACCCCGGCTTCTGTAAGGTTCCCACCCTGGCCCCACCCTCCGGACCCATTTCTGTCATCCTCCACTCCCCAAACCGAACCTCCTCTCTGCCCTCCCCCCTCCAGCGCCCTGACCACCCCTTCAGTCCTGGGACAGGCTGGAAGCTCCCTCTTCCAACACCTCCGCCTCAATCTCCCAGCCCCAGCCCTAAAACCCCTCACCCCTCTTCCCCACTTCGGGTCTCAATCCCGTCCCAGAACCGGGGCATCCTCAGCCTTTTTCCTTTCCACCATTATCAGCTCCTCTCTCTCCTGGGTCCCGCCTTAGCTGGGACGTATTTAACTGGACTGCCTGATCCTATGAGGGGTGGGGTCATCTTTTAGGACAGGAAGGGTGGACCTATCCCCCGATGACCCTGAAGGCTAGCTTTCCAGGCAGCTCTCAGAGACCCTGGAATCCAAGGGGCCCCAGTCGACAACCTCTTCTGGGACTCAGGGGTCCAGGCTCCTAGCCTCCCTTCTTTAAGGAACTGGGGGTCTGGTCCCCCAGCGCCCGTCCCAGGGGAACCTCCAGGTATGGGAACCCCAAGCTCCTCCCTCAGATACCCCAAAGTCCGGGCCCGGCCCCCAAACCCGGAGAACACAGGAATCTGTCACTCAGCCCCCTTCTCCTTCCTGACCCAGAACCTCTGGCCCCATCCCCCACCCCCGGGACCCCGCGCCCGCTCCCACCTGCTGGTATTCTTGCTCTTGGGGCGCGAAACCGCTGGGCACCGGGCGGAGCTGGAAGTCGGCGCGGGGCAGCTGGTGGAGCAGATGCACCCAAGCCGAGGGTCGGTAGCCCGGGGGCGCCCCCATGGCCCCCGGGGGAGGGCGCAGCGGGGCCGACGCCGGGGCTGCGGGAGCCTCGGTAGTGTTGCGGGGCGCGGGCGGAGCGGGGTCTGGCGGGGCTCGGGGGAGCGGAGCGGGGGGAGGGAGAGGGTGGGGGGCGGAGATTGGGGGGAGGACGTGGGGAGGCGCGGGCCGGGCGGGGACGGTGCTGCCCCTAGCGGCTGCGGGGGGGACTGCGGCGCCGCGAGTGGGCCCCGGCGCTCCGCCCCCTCGGTGATGACTCCCACCTGCGGCCCGCGCAGGTACCGCGCTGGTGCTCCGTGGGTGGCATGGGGAGAGCTCGGCTGTACGGCGGCAACCTTGTCCATATGAGGCTGTTGGTACTGTTATATCATCCTACAGCATAACGACCTCTTTATCTTTGGGAAGAACCTTCATGTCTGTGTAAAAGTGAAGGTCGCTGGTATTTGCACAGCATTTTACAAATAATGGTCAGTGCGTCAATAAAAAATCCTCACTTCTGTGTGTAAGCATCCTTTCACCTGTAAAGGACGCCACCATTTGGGTAAAAGCCCTGTCCTGCTTAAAAACAAACAAAAAAAACCTGTGTAAGGACACAGCTTCTATACACAAACCTTCCTTTGTATATAGACGATTCCATACCTGTAAGGACCCCTCATATCTGCATAAGGACCCCTCCCATCCCCACCCGAAAAACCTCGCTCGTCTATATAGGGACCCCTTCCATCTTTATAAGGATGCCTCACATGTGTTTAAGAACCTCTCAAACTGATTAAGGATTTCTTCAACGTATATAAGGATACCCCTGCCCCTTGCCATTCACTTTACAGTTTACAAAGTATTTTTCAGCCAGCACCTATGTTGAGTTTCACAGGAGCCCACTGACGCCACACTAATATATGGGGAAGTAGACACCCTCGGAGGGACCCGGCCATTTGGACATCACCACCCAGGCAGTCACTGTTGGAGTTAAAACTAAGGTCCCTAGGAATCTGCCCCAAGGGGTCCCCCCACCCCTGTGGAGCAGGACTGGACTTTGCCACCTGGGGTCCCCACATATGATCTCCCCTGGGAGGAATGAGATGGGTGGCTGGAAGAAGGAAAGGTTAATGCTCCACCTATCTCATCCCAATATTTTGCCCCAGATTGGTGAGAAAGGGCTAGGGGGTAGTTGCCCATCCCATTACTAGGGGGAAAATAATAATAGTGATGTTGGTGATGGTGACGATGATGACGATGATGGTGGTGGTGGTGTTGATGGTCATGATAATGATGATAGTGGCAAAGATGTTGGTGATGGTGATGATGATAGTGGCGATGGTGATGATGATATGATGATGGTGATGGTGAGAATGGTGATGATGGTGAATGTGGTGATGGTGATGATGATAGTGGTGACGGTGATGATGATATGATGATGGTGATGGTTAGAATGGTGCTACTGATGATGGTGAAGGTGGTGAAGGTGAGGATGATGATGGTGATGGTGAGAATGGTGATGATGATGGTGAATGTGGTGAATGAAGGCGATGATGATGGTGGTGATGGTGATGATGACGGTGGTGTTGATGATCATGATAATAATAATGACAATGATGATGGTGAGGATGATGATAGGGATGATGAAGATAAGAGCAAGCATGATGATGGTGATGATAGTGAGGAGGTGATGGTGGTGATGACAGTAATGATGATGATGATATGATGATGGTGATGGTGGGAATGGTGATGGTGGTGATGATGATGATGATAATGACAGTGATGATGATGGTGATGATAGTGAGGATAGTCATGATGGTGATGATGATAATGATGATGATGATCGTAAGGATGGTGAGGATGATGATGGGATGGTGATGATGATGGTGATGTTGGTGATGGTGATGATGACAGTGGGAATGGTGATGGTGGTGATGATGGTGATGATGATAATGACAGTGATAATGATGGTGATGATAGCGATGATAGGGAGGATGATGATGATGGTGATGATAGTGAGGATGGTGATGACAATAATGATGATGAGTGTGAGGCGATGATGATTAATGGTAGTGGTGGTGATGATGATGGAGACAGAGAAGAGTGAGGATAGCTGCCCCCTGACACATGCATACATATATGATTGTCATCACTACCCCAGATCTTCTCCGACCAGCCTCCAGTTCTGGCTGGAGTCATGTCTTCCACCATCTCCAACCAGATGGGCCACATATGCCTGGAGATGAAGAAGACCCTGAGATGAGCAGCCATGGCTTGTGCTAAGTGACCCCAGGCAAGTGACTTCCCATCTTGGTCTCTGTTTCCCTATCTGTAAAATGAGGGGGTAAGAGGTGAGATTAGCCTGTCCTGAAAGCCCTGGGGTGGGTAAACCCCTACATCATGTCAACAGCCAATGTTTGCTGAACCAGTAGAACTTGCTGAGGGGGAAAGAATTCTAAATACCATAATATGTGTGGATGGGCGTGTGTATATGTGAGTGGAGTGAGGTGTTCATTGTGACTCTGCAACTCAAGAGCGCTCAGCGGCTCCCTATTACCTGTGGAATCAAGTCAAACCCTCTCAGTCCTGCTTCTATGGCTTTCACCATCTGGCCTTGTGTCAACCCTTCTCATATAGATAATATTTGAGGGTGTTGGGTTTCCAACTTGTAGGACCACAACCCACAGAGAGAAATACATTTTACATCATTATCCAGTACACACACACACACAAACACGCAGTAAAAAGCTCTGTGAAACAAAACTGAGCTCCATTATGTGCAATGCTCCCAGATTTTTTCTATTCTATGTTTATTCTACTTCATAAATAAAAATCTGGTCACAACTTCCTAATATTTTCCTACCTGGCTAATAGGTCTTGACCTGCAATCTGAAAAACACTAATCTCCAATTCCAGAGAACAATCTGGGCTGGAGTTAGAAAGTGGATAATTACTGAGGCAGGCCCGGTGGCATAGTGGTTAAGTTCAAGCACTCTGCTTCGGCGGCCCCAGGGTTCGCGGGTTCGAATCACCAGCGCGGACCACCGCTCATCAAGCCATGCTGTGGTGGCATCCCGTATACAAAGTAAAGGAAGGTGGGCACAGGTGTTAGCTCAGGGATCACCTTCGTGAAGCAAAAAAAGGAAGATTGCCAACGGATGTTAGCTGAGGGCCAATCTTCCTCACCAAAAAAAAAAAAACACCAAGAAAAGAAAATAGATAACTACTACTAGGTAGAAGTAGATGTATTGCTTCCTGGGGGAGCTCAATGTTTTGTTCCTGCACCCTGCCCCCAACATGCGTGCATGCACGAGCGCACACATTCATACATGCACACACATGCACCGCTCCCTTTCACTCCCCTCAGAAACGGCTTTGCATTGACTGAATCTCCCTCTTTCTCTGTCACTTTCGCTCTGGCTCTCTCTCCTGTGTCCTTCTCTTTAGGTCCCAGAAGGCCTGCCTTCTAGCCTCTTTGGAGAATTTCTTTAGCCTGACTTGATTAAGCCCAAGGCATCCTTCCTAGTGTATAAGAGTTCTGAGATGCTATCTGGTAAAAGTTTATTCTCCTTGACCTTCTCCTGCCATTGTTTTCTGGGTCTGTTTCTCCTAGAGAAGACAAATAGTTATTCCAGGGTGGTCTTAAGCATTTTTAGGGTTCTTGGCTGAATACTGTTCCAACACCATCTCAAGCTCTGTAGGTGTTAATTCAGGGCCTTGGGTGCATGACGACCCCCAGTGGAGGAGGGCTCAGAGCACCTCGTGGCTGCTATCTAATTTCAGCCAATGCTGCCATATGGGAGGAGGGACAGAGTATCGCCAGATGTTCCAAATTTCCAAGAGAAGACAGAAATACAGATATTTTTAAAAGAAAAATCCCCTCAGCTTTTAAATGTTAAAACTAATTCAAATACAAAAAGAATGCTGTGTGGGCCAAATAAAACCTGTCCGTGGGTTGGAGCTGGCTGGTTTGTAAGCTCTGGTCTAGCCAGACGCTGAGCAGCGCCGGCACAGAAGGGGCAAGCGGAGGAAGACGGGCCCACAAAGAAGCAGAGAAAGAGCAGCCAGAGAGAGATAGCAATGCCACCTCCTCCAGGAAGGCCTCATGTCTAGCCTCTCTTGATGGAAGACCAGGGCACATCCTGGCTAAAAGGCTCAGCATGTGCTCCCTGAGATTTGAACTCTGGGAAACTCACCAGTTTCACAAGGTGGCTGTGAGTACCTGTTGTTTGAGTCCTTTTAGATCATGTTCTAGAACATACAAAACTAGTCTATGGTGGCTATAGTAGTCAGAGCAGTGGTTACCTCTGGGAGGGTGGGCACAGGGCTGACTGGGAAGGGGGCTGAGGGAACTTTCTGGAGTGATGGTGTTGTTCTGCATCTTGACAAGGGTTTAGGCTGCCCATTTGTGATAAGCTTAAGATTTGTGCATTTCTCTGCAAATTTTACCTTGAAAGAAAAATAAGAACTCTAGTTAATGACACGCATGCTTAAGTATGGAGGGGAAGTGTAGTGGTGTCTGCAGTTTCCTTTGAAAAATATCAAAAAAGAAAATAAAATGATTGACAGAGGGATAGATATGTAATAAAGCAAAACATTAATGGTAGAATCTAGGTGGTGAGTATCTAGGTATTCACTGTAAAGTCTTTATTTTTTTTCCAGCTTTATTGAGAAATAATTGATATATAACACTGTGTAAGTTTAAGGTGTACAATGTAATGATTTGTTATGTGTATATATTGCAAAATGATCACCACAATAAGGTTAGTTAACACATCCATCACCTCACATGGTTATATTTTGTGTGTGTGGTGAGAACTTTAAAAATCTACTCTCTTAGCAACCTTTAAATATACAATATAGTATTGTTAATTTTAGTCATATACTGTACATTACATCTCCAGGACTTATTTATGTTATACTGGAAATTTGTACCCTTTGATCACCTTCACCCAATCACCTGCCCCACTCCTACCCCTGGCAACCATCCATTCTTCATTTCTATGAGTTCTTTTCTTTTTTTTTTTTTTTAATCATTCTACCTATAAGTGAGATCATATATTATTTGTCTTTCTCTGCCTGATTTATCTCACTAAGCATAATGCCCTCAAGGTTCATCCATATTGTCACAATGGCAAGATCTCCTTGTTTTTCGTGGCTGAATAATACTCCTGTGTGTGTGTGTGTGTGTGTGTGTGTGTGTGTGTATCACATCTTCTTTATCCATTCATCCATCAGTGGGCACTCAGGTTGTTTCCAAGTCTTAGCTATTGTAAATAATGCTGTGTGAACATGGGGGTGCAGATATCTCTTCAAGATAGTGACTTCATTTCCTTTGGATAAATACAGAAGTGGATTTGCTGGATATAGTTCTATTTTTACTTTTTTGAGGAACTTCTGTAGTGTTTTCCATAGTGCTTGCACCAGTTTACATTCCCACCCACAGTACACAGGGGTTCTGTTTTCTCCATATCCTTATCACCACCTGTTGCCTCTTATCTTTCTGATAACAGCCATTCTAACAGGTGCGGGTTTTCCTTTGCATTTCCCTGATGATTAGTGATGTTGAGCACCTTCTCATGTACCTGTTGGCTATGTTCTTTGGAAGGACACTAGGTAAAAACTAAGGAGATCCAAATAAAATGTGCACTTCAGTTGATGCACAATAATGCATCAACATTGGTTCGTAAGTTGTGACAAATGCACTGTAGTAAAGTAAGATGTTCACAGCAGGGGAAAGTGGGTGAGGGGTGTATAGGAACTCTCTGTACTATCCTTGTGACTTTTCTGTAAGTTTAAAACTATTCTAAAATAAAAATTTTATTTAAAAAAAGCAGTTCAATACTTAAAAAAATGATAGAGTAAAAAAAAGTCTGGGCTCATTGGTGCGAACAGGAAGCAGATTCATTCTTCCCCACCCTGCCTTCACACTCCATCTGTCTGATTCCCTTTTCCTTCCCCTTGGCTACATCAGGAATAGATCTTCCAGATTTTCTTGCCATTTTGGGGTTCTCCAACTGTCCCTATTTCAGGGGGTCAATAGTCCAGCCTAACTTAAGCTCCTGGAGGGGGTTTGAGCTAAGACCAGTGGAGGGAGTGCACAGGTTGGTTTGTCCACTCTCTCTGCCCTCTTCGTCTGGTCTCTGGGAGAGAAGGGAAAGGAGATACAGACTCATCTTAATGGTGCTGCTTCATTCCGGCCATATTTTCCCATGCTGTGCCAAGGGTTCAGCGGATATCTCTCTGTCTCAGGGGAATCCTTGGGAACCCCACCCCGAACTTTCCCTCAGTCCACTAAGAATTCCTGCTTCCCTCTCTACTGTCAAGTTATTGCTGGTGTGGATACTCTCCAGCCAAAAACCACCAGGAACTCAACTGTAGTTGAACAAGTTGGGTTTATTGCTCATTGCAGTGACAGAGAATGCACATCATGGGGTAACAGGTAACACATACCAAGTAAGAGGGTGATAATCAGGGCTGCATGTGTCCCCCCCACATTCATATGTTGAAGTCCTCAGCCCTAGAACCTCAGATGCGACTATATTTGGAGAAAGAGTCTTTAAAGAAGCAATTAAGTTAACATGAGATCATTAGGATGGGCCCTAATCCAATATGACTGGTACCCTTATAAGAAGAGATTAGGACACAGAAGGAAGACCACATGAGGACACAGGGAGGAGACTGCTCAAATTCTGACGCAATTACAATGGCTGCTTTTTCCCCAACAACAACAAGCAATTCTCTGACACCAGCTGGGTATCCCACAATTCAACTCAGTTCTGACACTATCTATCCAGAGATAGCATCAGATCCCACAGGTTAAGGGCTCAGTCCCACAGGACTGTGCTATGCCTCTCCCCAAATTCAGAAGACACGAATCACAAGTTGTCACCTGTGCTTCTGACCACGTGGCTATAGAACAGAGGTTCCCACACCCCCTCCTTTGGTTAGCTTAATCTGCTAGAGCAGCTCACAGAACTCAGAGAAACATTTTACTCACTAGATCACAGTTTATTATAGAAGGATATAACTCAGTAAGAGTCAGATGAAGAGATGCATGGGGGAGGGTATGTGGGAAGGGACACAGAGCTTCCATGACATCTCGAGGAACACCACTTTCCCAGCACCTCCGTGTGTTCACGAACCCAGAAGCTCTCCAAACCCCGTCTTTTTGGGTTTTTATGGAGACTTCGCCACATAGTCATGATTGATTAAATCATTGGCCATTGGTGATTGATTCAACTTCCAGCCCCTCTCCCCTCCCCAGAGGTCAGGGGGTTGGAACTTTCAGTTCCAACCTCTAATCACTAGGCTGACTCTCCTGGCAACCAACCCAACTCCCATCCTTAGGTGGGTCTAAGTCACCTTATTAACATAACAAAAGAACCATTCATTGCTCTCATCACTTAGGAAATTCCAAGGGTTTTAGGAGCGCTGTGCCAGAAACGAGATGAAGACCAAATACATATTTCTTTTTATAAATCACAATATCACAATGACCATCTACAAGCCAAGGAGAGATGCTTCAGAAGACACCACCCCTGTGAATACCTTGATCTTGGACTTCCAGCATCTAGAACTGTGAAAAAATAAAATTCTGTTGTTCAAGTCCCCCAGTCTGTGGTCCTTCGTTACGGCGGCTTGAGCAGACTAATACAGAGGGTGTTAGAAACTTTCTAGGATTCGAATTTTCTTGGGTCATTTTGAGCACGGTCAAAGGAAGAGAGAGCTTGCTCTGGATTTGGGTGTTGTCAGGAAGCAGGGGCAATTCTGTGATCGGGTATCTCCGGAAATCTTATCCACAGGGGGGCAGACGAGAGGGGGGATAAAGTTGTTCTTGGTGAAGAAGCAGCTGTCATCACTTAGCGAGGGCGGGGTGTTCTGTGGGTGCACAGCGTTGACTGCAGTGGACAGTCTGTGAGAGTGTTTGAGTCCCACGGGAAACTGTCACCAACTAGCTGCCCCAAGGAACTCAAAGGTGGGTTCAGAAGCATTTTACTGTTTAACAGATGCAATCACCAACCACCCTGAGCCGGACCAAGCCTCATCACAAGAGCCATGCCTGTCCCCTTTGCCTCATTTTTAATGCTAAGCTCTCCGCTCTGGGAGGAGCTCAGGCCTCATTACCATAACCTGCAGTCTCTGTGGAAGCGTGTTTTCTAACTGAGCCTGCGCAAGCGAATGCCTGCCTCTCCCTTTTGAATATTCATTCCCCATCCGAAATAAAAGGCCCCTGCTTTCCTGTGTTCGGGTACTCCACGACTTTGGAAATGATTCCCCGTGGCATCCTATTTGCTGCAAAGAAGTTCTACTTCGTGTGACAACTACTTCTGGTCGAGAGTCTGATTTTAACTCACCAGGAGGTGAACCGACTTTTGGTTCAGTAACACATCCATTCCACGTGTCCGGGGCTCCTTTTTTTTTTTGCTGAGGAAGATTGGCCCTCAGCTAACATCTGTGCCCATCTTCCTCTATTTTTTTTGTATTTGGGATGCCTGCCATAGCGTGGCTTCAGAAGCGGTGCGTCGGTCCGCATCCGGGATCTGAACCTGTGAACCTGGGCCGAAACAGAGCGCACTAACTTAACACTACGCCACCAGGCGGGTCCCCTGGGGCTCCTTTTCTCCTTTCTCAGTGGGAAGCAATCTGCGTTTATCTCCTCCTCTCCCTCAAAGGTCATCACTGTTTCTGGACTTTGGAATATCTGCAGAGATGATGGGCGTCACTTCCAGGCTTGGCCTGCCTCTCCTGCCATCTGCAGCAGGATGAACGGCCGTGGTGTGCCCACTGGTCCAGGAATGCCTGCAGGGGACCCCGACATGAGGGAGGAATAACTTGGATCAGGCCAAACCTCTGAGGTGGGAGTTTACCTATTGCAGTGCTACCTGAGGTCGCCCCTCTGCACTGCGCTTGTCTTCATACTCTCTCCCTGTCCTGCTGGGACCCTCCCGGCTCCTGCTCCCCAGCATACACCCCCGGGCCCTCTCCCCCTCAGGCAGTCCTCTGGGAGGTTCTCACGGCCAGGCAGCTTCCGCAGTGTCAGATGCTCTGTGCTCGGTGGGCCGGCAAGGGCGGCTCCAGCAGTCTGCTCAGCTTTACGTCCCCCGACCCCGTACTCCCCAAACTTCAGGACTCACGTCCTCTTCTCTCTCCCTGCTCCAGCCTGGTCCCATGGAGGCACCAAGATGTTTTAAAATATAGGTTTTGTTATTATCCAGGTATGGCGAGGCCACCAGATCAGGAGGAGACTGCCACTGAAAACGTGGTTAGTTACATCACAGATTCTGGGGGGGCACTCTCTCTTCCTGGCTTGCAGCTGACCACATTCTCGCTGTGTCTTCATATGGCACAGAGAGACAGAGACAGACAGACACAGACAGAGACAGGCAGAGAGAAAGAAAGCGACAGAGAGAGAGAGAGAGAGAGAGAGAGAACGTGAGCGATTGTGAGCTCTGATCTCCCTTCTCCTTCTTGTAAGGACACTAATCCCATCGTGGGGGCCCCACTGTCTTGACCTCATCTAAACCTAATCACCTCCTGAAAGCCCCACCCCCTAATATCATCACGTTGGGGGTTAGGGCTTCAATATATGAATTTGAGGGGGGACACAAACATTCAGTCCATAACCACCTACAAGAAGGGAATGCACTCTCTCCTCTGCAAAGTACATTTGCAAGAATCTCACCCTTTTATGAGCCTCTCATCTCGAGATGAGTGATGGGGTAAATGCGCCACTTTTCGCTGCTTCATGGCAAGTTCCGCAGGGTTGTGTCTGAACCTCTCTTTAGAACAGGGGGACATTTATCATCCATTGGCTTCATCATTGGGACCTCTACCAAAGTGCAGGGATAATGGGAAAATTTCCTCTATTTTATTTTTTTATTTTATTTTGTGAGGAAGATCAGCCCTGAGCTAACATCCATGACCATCTTCTTCCACTTTGTGTGGGCCGCTGCCACAGCATGGCCTGACAAGCTGTGCGTCAGTGAGCGCCTGGGATCAGAACCCAGGCCACCAGCAGTGGAGCGCGTGCACTTAACCTCTACGCCATGGGGCTGGCCCCCCTCTACTTTAAAAACAGCTTTATTGAGGTATACATATTTAATGTACATTATTTGGTGACTTTTGACATGTGCAAACACCCATAATACCACCACTGCATTCAAGGTCACAGACATTCCCAACACTCCTCAAGGTGCCTACTTCCCTCTTTTAACATCTTTTATTTATTTATTTATTTTGTGAGGAAGATCAGCCCTGAACCAACATCCATGCCAATCCTTCCTCTTTTTTTTTGCTGAAGAAGACTGGCCTTGAGCTAACATCCGGGCCCGTCTTCCTCTACTTTATATGGGACGCCGCCACAGCGCGGCCTGACAAGTGGTGCGTCGGTGCACGCCTGGGATCCGAACCCAGGCCGCCAGCAGCGGAGCGCACGCACTTAACCGCTGCGCCATAGGGCCAGCCCATTAACATCTTTTATACTCTTCTTTGGGAAGGTTTTTGCACTCTTGCAAAAAACAACTACCCATCCCTCTGTGACTACATATAGGTTGGTTTTTTGCTTTTTTTTTTTATTTGAAAATTTTTATTTGTGGTAGAATACACATAACATAAAATTTACCATCTTAACCATTTTTAAGTGTACAGTTCAATAGTGTTAAGAACATTCACACTGTTGTGCAACCAATCCCCAGAACTTTTTCAGCTTGCGAAACTGAAACTCTGTACCCATTAAACAACTTCCCATTCCCTCCTTCCCCAGTCCCTGGCACCCACCCTTGTACTTTCTGCCTCTACGAATTTGACTACTAGGTGCCTCATACGAGTGGAATCATAGCATATTTGTACTTTTTCGACCAGCTTATTTCACTTACCATAATGTTCTCAAGGTTCATCCATGCTGTAGCATGTGTCAGAATTTCCTTCCTATTTAAGACTGAGTAATAGTCCATTGTATGGATGGATCATGTTTTGCTTATCAGTTTATCTGTTGATGGACATTTAGGTTACTTCCACCTCTTGGTTATTGTGAATAATGCTGCTATAAACACAGGCATTCAAAGTATTTTTAAAATTTTTTTCATTGAATATATTTGACATGTAACATTGAGTAAATTTAAGGTATACACCATGTTAATTTGATACATTTATATGTTGTAATATGATTGCTACTGTAGCGATGTTTAGCGCCTCTATCACCTTACATAATTATGCTTTCTTTTTGGTGGTTGGAATAATTAAGTTCTAGTCTCCTAGCACGTTTGATGATTATAGTACAATACTGTTGTCTATCTTCACTATACTGTGCATTACATCTCTAAGGCTTGTTTAATACTCATTGCAAGTATGTACCCTGAAACAATAAGTTCTGTTTGAGACTCTGCTTTCAACATTTTTGGGTACAGACCCAGAAGTGGAATTGCCAATGCTTGGTTTTTGTTAACATATTCTACTTTTCCATTTTGGAATAAATTTTGATTTACAGAAGAGTTGCAAAGATGGTAGAGAGTCCCCCAACACCCTCCGTTCAACCTTTCCTGAGGTTAACATCTTACATAACCGGGGCACATTGGTTAAGACTGAGAGGCAAACGTTCACACATTAGAATTAAATAAACTATAAACAGTGTTAGAATTTCCCCAGTTTTTCCACTAATGTCTTCTCTCCAATCTGGGACCCCACGTGACATTTAGTTTCCTCGAGTCTGTGACAGTTCTTTGGTCTTTCCTTGTTTTTCACGACCCTGACCAGTTAGCACAGAACTGCTCAGGGGTTTTGTCCAGCCTCCCTCAGTTTGGCTTCCTCTGATGTTTTCTCTTGATTGGACTGAGATTGCGCATTTGGGGGGAAGGACCAGAGAGGTGATCTGCCCTTCTCATCACTCAGGTGGTTTTCCTTTGATGGTTTTTTAGTTTCTGGTGGTGTGATGGGGACCCCAATATACAGCACTACCTATATGGTTGCAAATTGAGAACAGAGATATGATAGCAAAGGATGAGGAGCTATGAGGGGGTATAACAAGGGACCCACTTTATTTGGTATGATGAGGAGGTATTTTGGAGGAAGTGATACAAGATGGTACCTGAAGGGTGAGAGAAAGCTGGAGGGAAAGAGTTTCAGGCAGAAGTAACAGGATGTGCAAAGGCCCTTGGGCAGGGACAAGCTTTGGATTGGAGAGAAAAACAGTATGTGGGGGGTGGCTGGAGTGAGCAATGGAGGGAAAGTGCTAGAGGATGAGGCTGGGGAGGTGGGCGGGGCGAACTTGTGCAGGGTCTGAAGGTACTAGAGGAGGAATTTAGAGCTTATTTTCAGGCATGAGAAGCCTCTACGGGCTTTTAAGCAACTCTGGGCATGGCCGTGAGGCTGTGAATGGAGTTTGGCAGGAAATGGTACGTGGGCCCAGATGCTGCAGATAACGTTTAGCTGTAACAGGTGTGACAAAAATTAAAACATTTTATTTACAGCATGACAGGCATGTAACAATTGGCCACCAGCCAAGAAAAAGACAGCATAACCTGCAGACTCCTGGAATCCCCTCTGAGCAATGCCGGACAGCGTGCCTCCCCTGGGCTGGCAGGGAAAGGAGGGTCAGATATTTTCAAATTTACTTTTCCCCTCTCTTTCGTTTGCTCTCACTTTCACACTCACTGTCTTTTGTGGGGGTGAGGTGGGGTGTACAACACAATCCATGCTTCAGAGGAAACCTTGCTCGGAAGCCTAAACAGAGGGAAGAAGTACCAACAGAGCTGATATGGTGGAGGGAGAGATGCGAACCCTGAGTCCATCATATGATCCGCCCCGTCCCCCAGCAGGGTAATTTTTAAAAAAAGAGGCTCCAGAGCCAGACAGACAGCCTGGGTTCAGATCTCAGGTCTGCCACGTGCCGGCTTTGTGACCCTGTGACTTGGAATATCCATCACCAGATATGGAGATAACCATCTTGTCCTCATAAGGAGCTATGAATGAATAAATTCACATCTGTCCAAGGGGTTACATGGTGTGTGGCGCCCAATGAATGCTCAACACGTGGTAGCTGTTCTTCTTCTTCTTATTTTATTATTGAGGTGAAATCCTCATAACATAAAGTAACCATTTTAAAGTGCTTGATTCAGGGGCGTTTAGTGTATTCACGATGCTGTGTGGGCATCACCTCTATCTAGTTCCGAAACATTTTCATCACCCCCAAAGGAAGCCCCATACTGATTAGCCATCGCTCCCCATTCCTCCCTCCCCTCTACCCCTGGGCAACCACTAACCTACTTTCTGTGTCTGTGGATTTGCCCATCCTGGACATTTCATATAAACAGAATCATACACTCTGTGGCCTTCCGTGTCTGGCTGCTTTCACTGAGCATCATGTTTCGAGGTTTATCCACGTTGTAGAATGTTTCGGGGCTTCCTTCCCTTTTATGACTGAGTAATAATCCATTGGATGAATATGCCACATTTTGTGTGTAATTTTATTTTTACTACAACAACAACCATTACTTCTATTATTGCTGCTATTATTATTACAACTACTGGGGATGTTTGCAGAAGAGAACAGGGAAACAGCCTGGAGAAGGAAAGTGGGACAGTTTGGTGGGACACAGATGTGAGTTCAAATCTTGATTCTCTCGCTGTACAGGTCTGCGACCCTGTGGAAAACACACCCCAGATCTGGCCTTGTTTTTTTTTAGCAGTAAAATGAAGCTAACAATGCTTGTTTCCTAATGTTGTTTTTTATTTTCGTTTTTAAATTGTGGTAAAACGTACATAACATAAAATTTACCCTTTTAACCATTTTTAAGTGTGTGGTTCAGTGGCATTAAATACATTCACGCGGTTGTGTAACCATCACCACCATCCATCCACAGAACTCTTTCAACTTCTAAAACTGAAACTCTGTCCCCACTAAACACTAACTCCCCATTCCACACCACATCAGCCCCTGACACCTGCCATTTTTCTGGGACGATGGCCATATTCTATATCTTGATGGGGGTTGAGTATCTAATTGTTAAAACACAGCTACTAGTATATTCAAGATTTGTGCATTTCATTTCATTGCATGTAGGGTGAAGCATACTGATGTCAGCAACTTTTTTTTTTTTTTTTTTGGGTGAGGAAGATTAGCCCTGAGCTAACATCCTTTGCCAATCCTCTCTTTTTTTTGCTGTGGAAGATTGGCCCTGAGCTAACATCCATGTCCATCTTCCTCTGCTTTACATAGGATGCCGTCACAGCATGGGCTGACAAGCAGTGCGTCGGTCCGCGCTGGGGATCCGAACCTGCGAACCCCGGGCCGCCTAAGGAGAATGCGAGCACTTAACCACTGTGCCACCAGGCCGGCCCCCAGCAGCTTACCTTGAAATGCACCCAAAACACTGCAAATGGAGTGATGGATAGCTACGTGATAAAACAGAGTAAAATGTTAATGGTTGAATCTAGGTAGTGTGGATCTGGGTATTCACTGCAAAATTCTTTCAACTCTTCTGTGTGTTTGAAACATTTTCATTATAAAATGTTAGAGAAGAACTCAGCCTGTAACAGTCTTCTCACCCACAGGTCTGTCAGTCTCTTTTCATTACAAAAAAGCTCTGGGTACCTGGCAGAAACTGGGTGGGAGGAGAGGTTTTATTTAAGGAATCACCTTGCAGAGTACATTTGTCATTTTTGGCTCTCCACAGGGACCCTTTTCCTATTTGGGAAGAAGTTCCTGTCAGTCTGAGTCTTCGTGGGAAGTCTGTTCTGCTTCCCTCTATGGAAACCAAGGTGCTCGCTGTCCACACGTTTTGAGGTAACTGGAGTGTGTTTCTGACACCCATTCTAACATGTATTTTTTCCAACACCACCAAGTAATTCTCCGACATCAGCTGGGTGTCTGACAGTTCAACTCAGTTCTGACACTATCTGCCTGGAGATAGCGTCAGATGCCGCAAGTCGACGGCTCAGTCACACAAGACTCCCCTACCATCCAGACTCCAGCAGCAAATCCAGATTGTCACCTGTGCTTCTGACCCACAGGCTACAGGTGGGAGGTTCCCATGACCCCCTCCTCGGTTCTGTTAATTTGTTAGAGTGGTTCACAGAACTCAGAGATAACATTTTACTCACTAGATTGCCAGTATATTATAAAAGGATACAACTCAGAAACAGCCAGATGGAAGAGGGCATAGGGCAAGGTGAGGGGGAAGGGTGGGAAGCTTCCATGCTCTGTCCTGGCACACCACGTCCTCCAAATCGCCACGTGTTCACCAACCTGGAAGCTCTCCAAACCCCATCCCTTTGGGTTTTTATGGAGTCTTCATTATAGAGCTGGATTGATTAAATCACTGGCCATTGGCGACAGATTCAATCTCCAGCCCCTCTCCCCTCCACAGAGGTCAGGGGGATGTGACTGAAAGTTCCAGTCCTCTAATCACGTGGTTGGTTCCCCTAGCAACCAGCCCCCAATCTTAGGTGCTTTCCAAAAGTCACCTCATTTACATAAACTTAGATGTGGTTGAAAGTGTTTGTTATGAATATGAAGACACCTTTACAGCTCTTATCACTTAGGAAATTCCAAGGGTTTTAAGAGCTCTGTGCCAGGAAAGGGGACAAAGACCAAATATATATTTCTTATTATAAATCACAATATCACAGGTGGAGAGTGGGCATGGGTCCTGGGCTCAGCCTATCACATAGTCCCACATGGTGGGAATTTCCTCTTGAGAGAGTTAAGGCAAAGATGCTTTGCCTCCTGTGCCCATTCTCGGAGCTCAATTCTCTAGCCTTTCCTTAGAGTCCATAAGCTACCCAACGCCTTGGGAACACATTCCTTTCCCCATTTTCTGTTGCTTGCATACTCTGGATTGACACACTACAAATAGCACTACCATCACTGCTATTTTTACTAACCAACCTTACTTATGGGCTCAGTATGTGTAAAATGTTTTCATGCATTGGTCAATGTCTAAGTCCATTTGAGCAGCTATGACAAAATACCACAGACTGGATGGCTTATGAACAACAGGCATTTATTTCTCACTGTCTGGAGGCTGGAAGTCCAAGATCAAGACACCAGCAGATTCTGAGTCTGATGAGGGGCCATTTTTTCTCTCTGTCATGTGAGGAAACCAGGAAGAGGCCCTCATCAGAATTTGACCATGCTGGCACCCTGATCTCAGACTTCCAGCCTCCAGAACTGTGAAAACAAATGTCTGTTGTTTACACTGTCGGGAGAAGAGGGAGAATCTCCCTCTGCCCTTTTCCTTAAGGTTCTTATGGCTGGCCAAATAATCAACAAGACAGGTTAGCAGGAGAAAATAATACCAAGTTTAATAACATGTATACATGGGAGAAACTCAGAAATGAGCAACTCGTCCCTCTGTCTAAGCTGCTTGCTTAAGTATTGCAGCTAAAGGCGAGGAGCGTGTTGGGGGTGGGTAGTGGCCTGGGACTTCAGAGGGCAGGAGGACAATTCTTTTTGGGGTCATCTATAGATAATGTGGTCAGGGAGAGACAGAGTTTTTTGATAAAAGAGGCTTGGTGCCTTTGCTATTGTAACCTCTATCCTACATTATCTTTACAGCCATCATGATAGAAGATCTGTTCCAGGAAGGAGCCACCATGTCAAATTCTTTAGGCAGTTAGTGGGGGAGGTCAAATGTCCCTCAGAGAAAACAATCAAGGTAAAGAGATAGATTTCAGGGTGGCCAAATCTTGATCTCCCACACCACCATCCAGTCTGTGGTATTCTTATTATGGCGGCCTGAACTGACTAAGACAGGACTGGATGATTCTTTGCCATAGGGGCTGTCCCGCAGATTGCACGATGCTTAGCAGCATCCCTGGCCTCCCCCTGCTAGATGCCAGGAGTATCGCTCTCTCCCTCGAGTTGTGACAATCAAAAATGTCTCCAGACATTTCCCGATGCCTGTGTTTGAGACCCTTCTATTATTACGGCTGATTCCATGACTCCATAGTAATTACCCAGCGGATTCCAGGGACTCAACTGTAATTACCCAGCTGGTTCTGGGAGCTCCTGGTGCAATTATCCAGCTGGTTCCTAACACTATACCATTGATGTGGGGCCACTGAGTCACGAGTCGAAAAAGAATTTTCAGACATGACCTGCTCATTCGTGCACCTTTATTTTGTGTTCAGCATGGGGACAGGACCCCTGAGCAGTAAAGAGCTGCAGTGCCAGTGTCTGTGTGGGCCATTATATACGATTTTAGCTATTTTACTGCTCTAAAGTAATGCCAAAGGAAAAAGTATTAGGTGATCTGGTTAGTCCCAAAGAGTAGGGCATGGGGATAGGTGAATGGGATGTGTTCTTGCATTCCAAGGTATGCCTCAAGGAACATGTAGGCAGGAGATTAAAGTCATTGATCACCTCCTGAGGTGAATTCCTTCGCTCCTAGCCAGAGGCGATTGAGTAGTGCAGGACTAAGTGGAGTCTTATGGAAATTGTAAAACGAGTCATAACAAGGTTTTCACCATGTCACCGTGACTCCCTAGCTGATTCTAGTGACTTTACATCCTTCAGTGACTCTGCATAATTATGGGCCAATTCTTAGAACCCTGCCATAGTTATCTGGCCTTTTATAGAAATCCAATCATAATTACCCAGACAAATTGTTATTTTATTTATTAAGTAGGGTGCCATTGAAGCCTCTAATATTTCAATTCCTCTTCTGGGTACAAGGGGTATAGGTGGGACTCTGATTCTATCTTGTCCTCAAAAAGCTTATAGGCTGTTGGGAGGAAAGGAGAGAAGTGAAGCCGTTGTATCAACCAGAGAAATGACATAGCCAGCACAGAACTTGGTGAGAGCACAGAGGAGCAACATTAGGACCTTCATGTACAACTGTGTAGGTTGTGCACTGCACAACTCTGAAGTCACCATCCCACAAACTTCATTTTCAGTAGAGTTCCCTGGGAAATTTGAGTGGATTCCAGGGGTCAGCCAGATACAACCTAGAGCAGGAGGAAGGAGTCCTGACTCTTAGAAAGAAGGGGAAGACTTGCTGAGGATGTTTGAAGGCTGATGGGATGATGCATTCCCTGCTGTGGGGCATGGCTCAGCTTTCTTGTGGAGATCCTGGAGAAAGAATCACTGACTAAGGTGTGTTCCATTTGGGGTCCATGTCCCTTCCCATCTCACCTAGGGTAATTGCAGTGAGTAGCAGGGCCCTATAGGATCTGTTGCCTCCATATTTACCTCTCTGAATTAACCCCCACTCCCCTCTCCCCACCCTCACTCTGCACCAGCCACACTGTTCTCCCTGTGGATCTGTGAATGAGCCACACATCTGCCCACTCTGGTCTTTTGCTCCCACTGTCCCCTCCACTTGGAGCTATGTCCTGCCAGCTGATCACTGACCAGTCCCACCTCTCATTTTAATCATTGTTCCAATGCCACATCCTCAGTGCCTTCCCTGACATCCTTATTAACGTGCAGCCTGTCCCGCCCCCTCGGGCATCCTGGATGCCCTGGACCTCTCCTCCACTTTCCACCTTCTAGTCATCTACGAGTTTACTTGTGTCGATGGTGTATTGTCTTCTCCCTCAAGGGCAAGGACCCTCATTTGCTTTGTTTATTGATGGATCTCAAGAGCCTCAAACAGCGTCGGCCACACAGCAGAGGATCAACAAATACTTATTGCATGAAAAAATGAATTTGTCGGATGAAAAAAACATTTTTCCTTCAATTTAGAAGGGGATTCCCCCACTGTGGCCACAAGAGGGAGCGCAAGGTACATGTTAATTCTTTGCAGCCCCAGGTGGGTGGTCTCTGCCCCTGAACTTCCAGGACCTGGACCAGGTGACCTTGACCACAGGAGCCTCCGCCCCCCCACTGGTACCACCATGGGGGTGAAAATGCCTGAAACGGGCTGCAGTGAAGAGTAAAAGGGACAATGCACGTGCTTGAAGGTGCCTTAAAAAGGTATTGCACGAGTGGGTCCAAGCTCATCAAATGGTACACATCACACATGTGCAGGTTTTTTAAAATATATTCATTATACCTCAATAAATCTGTTTAAAAATAAATAAAATAAAAATTACATTGAACAATAATGAAAAGCCATTAGGCTAGCAGAAGAAATGTGAACATCCTAATATATCAACAAAATAAGCAATATTAATCAAAGGAACTGACAGTAACACTATCTCAAAAAAGCAGAAATGTGCTATAAAAAAAAGTTACTGACCACACAATTCCTTATTCATAGAAAAGGAATCACGTTCACCAAGGTCGATGTGCAGCAGTGTAATCGTGTCCAAATATCAACGAACATGAGAGTAGTAGGATGAGCTCCATTAAAACTAAGAAAACAGCAGGAAATACGGAGGTGATTAAGGTTAAAAGAGGTTGTAAGGGTGGGCCTGATCCCATAGGAGTGGTGGCCTTACCAGAAGAGGAGGAGACACCAGACAGCTCTCTCTCCGTGTGTGCACAGAGGAAAGGCCAGATGAGGCCATAGCAAGAAGGCGGCTGTCTGCAAGCCAAGGAGAGAGGCCTCAGGAGAAACCAACCCTTCGGACACCTCAGTCTTGGACTTCCAGCCTCCAGGACTGTGAGGGAATAAACCTCCCAGTCTGTGGTATTTTGTAATGCCAGCCCCAGCCAACTAATATAGCATGTAAAAAATCAAAGATCAACACAAATGCTGGCTCTGCTTTCCCCTCCTTTCTCTGGGCTGTGACAGGGGAGGGAGCATCTCTTTTTGCATCATTTCTCCTATCCCTTGGACTGGCCTCTCCTCTAACAGTCTCTCTCCCTACCAGGTTATGAGCTCCTCTGGTGTGAAAACTTTGGTTAGTTCAGCAAAGTTCCTGCCTCCACCACCCAGATTGTCAGAGAAAATGTCCCAATAATTGTCTGTCTGTTTTGATGACCTCCATCAGATTACTCTGAACACCTGTGTTAATGTTCCATCGCTGCTACAACAAATTATCACAGACTTAGAGGGTTAAAACAACACAAGTTTATTGTCTTACAGTTCTGGACGTCAGGAGTCTAACATTGGTCTTATCAGGCTGAAATCAAGGTGTTGGCAGGGCTGCATTTCTTCTGGAACCTCCAGGGGAGACTCCGTTCCCATGCCTTTTCCAGCTTCTTGG